>NC_072858.1:15550000-18050000 GCF_028858705.1 Grus americana | reverse complement strand
AAACTTCTTCCACTCATCAACATTTTTACATTGATTTGATGGAAGGACTTTTAAATAAAAGATGGGTCTAAGGCTGTTACTCCTTTTGATCTTGGTTATTAACCATCCTTTCTTTAATTTGAATTTTAAGTTGAATTTTGTTCAAAGTCTTCAACAATCTTTCCATTCATATTAAGCAAATTTTCTTCTTTCTTTTTATATCATTCATTAAATTAATTAGTTGTAAGATTTGTTCCTCCATTTTTAAAAAAGAAAAAAGCAACCCTAATCCAAGCTTACATATTTATTTCAGTTTATCAGATATTTACTAAAAACTCTGACTGATGGGGTAGAAGACCCCCTATTAAATAAATGGTACACTTCGGCTTTCCTGTTCAAGAACTACTGATCATGAGGCTGCATATACATACTCTTCAGTCATGTTTCTCCATCCATTACTTTGTCACTGCTTGAGGTATCAAAGCATTTCTTTTGTTTTTCTTTTTGTTAGTCGCTACATTTATGCTGATCCTCTCCATTGCAACATGACATACCTGTTTATCAGGTTATTGAAGGATGATTTAAAAGAGTATACATATGCAGCACGCCTCTCAGGTTTGATCTATGGCATTGCATCAGGAATGAATGCAATACTTGTAAGTAAGAAAAAAAAACGCAGGAGGAAATGAAACAGCTTGGGAGTTGTTGAGCTTGGAGAAAACGTTTGACTTCTGCATTTCTAAATGAGATGGTTCATTTTTTTCCTTGCATATGTCTCATGAATTAAAGGCAAAGCAAAACTGTATTTTAATCAGTACTGAGTGACCTTATTAAGTGTCTTGTGAACATGTGTGAGCTGCAATTGTTGCTGTCTAGTTCACGTTTCTACTTACTTGCATGGTAATCTCGAAAGTGCTATTGCTAGTTTTTATATAAAAAGATTAACTTTTCTGTTGAATGAATCTCAACTTTACGGATATTTTTTTAATTCTCTAATTCTGCTGTAGTGAGCTGTGGAAATGGATTATGCATGTGTTCATTAGAATGCAATACTGGATATTTATGGCTTTTTCTTAGTGTTTGTTTTTATTACGTGTTTTATAATCTATTTTAAAGAGCTGAGAATACTTACTTGGTAAATACTGATACCATGATAAATGGTTATTTCTTACTCAACTTCTCCTATGAGATTTATGATAGGAGATTTTAATAGTCTGTCTTGAAATTCTGTAAAAGCTTTTATTAACCATCATTTTATACCAAAATGTGTTTTGAAATTTACTCTAGAAGTATTATTTTCCAAAGCATCTTAGTAAGAGAATATACTGTATGAAAGTACGTGCTGCAATTTCTTTTTTTTTTTCTTATCCAACGCAAATCTCATTTCCTGGTAGCATTCACTTAACTTACTGCAAACATGGTTATCTATTCTCAGTTTCAAAGCTTACTGATGTTTCCATGGAATTCCTTTTTAAAAAAAAAAAAAAAACAACGTGTGTATAATTTTCTTCACTTTTAGTCATGGTCTAGAAGTTTAGAGTTATTTTAAATACTGACAGTTTTTTGAGGGGTCTTTATATTCTTCTACTGTAAAGATTTGATTTACATGTATTAAAATCAGTTTACTCCATTTTGGTATCTGGGAACTTCTGATATTCTTTTCTATACTGTGAAAAGTTTTATAGTGAATAGGTGTAACTGTACAGTGTTGATATTTTCAGCAAGGACAGATGCTATGCTGGAAACAATCACCCATGGTGATTGTTGAACAGTTTGGGTTCTTATGCTAATTTAGGATATCAGCCTTTGTCATAAATCCATTTATGATAGCTTTTTCTTCACATTCATGGTTCAGGTGTTTTTCAGCAACTATAGAAGAAAAAATTCTTCCAGCTGGAAAGCAGGAATTCATCTTTATATTGGTCTGTGTCCTAAAATGTAGTTTTATCCTTAATAATTAAACTGCACAAATCCAGTTAAATTCTTGTTTTGAGATAACAAGTTTTGAAAGGTTTTTTCCCCCAAAAAAGGCCTTCTAATGCCTTTTTTCATTAGACAAAACTTTCCATAGCTTGATGCAATCATATAGTTACTTTTAAGTTTCTATGTTGGTTTTTTTTGAATGACCAAGTTTATTTCATGTGTACTTTCAAAAAAAAAAAGTATGATCAGATCAATAGCTCATTATGATTGTAGACTAACTTGGTGTTTCAGCCCAGCACCATCCTGGTTATCCCCTTTTCTTGTAGCACTACTTACTTCCACTTACATAAAATGTTTTTTGAGCAACAATATAAACATGAAACAAGGTTAAAAGTAAATTGGAGAGAATATTTAAGAAGGCTGTGAATCTAGATTTCACACCTGGAGTAAAACCACTTCAGTACTCCAAATGTACAGTTTACTGACTGGACTCAATACTTGTAATCATTAAAAATCTGTTTTCTGAGTACAATTTGCTTACATCAATGTGAAATTACATTAATTCTCTGCATTCGTAACTCCTGGACAAATATGCAATATTATATTTGTCAGTTATTTCTTGATGGGCAAAAGGATTTTATTTCAGAATGAGTTAATGTTGAATAATGTTGAATTTAGAGTAAGTGCTGAAAAGTGTATTGTTCATTGAATTGTACAAGACTTGGTAATTGTTTTATTATTTTATCTTTCACATTTAAAGCAAGTTATGCACTTTTTCCATAGCTTTCTGTAAAAGGTTATAATGACAAGCAACACATCTTGCTCAAGAAGATCATTGAGAAAATGGCTACTTTTGAGATTGATGAAAAACGATTTGAAATTATCAAGGAAGCGGTAAGCTACATGAGAAATTTACATTTTGGAGTAATTTAAAATGAAATGCATTGACTTGAAATGAAACCTCAGGGCTGATTATCCATGGAAATACAGAGTGAAATTCTGCCTCACTGGGACTACAGAAGCTTTTTTCCTTTGTCTTTTTTTGTGGCCCTGAGTTCCCCAGAGTGTTTGTATTACGTTCTTCAGTTAAAAATAACTGGACCTGAAATCTTCTTTCAGTGGGTCTTTCTTATGATTGACCAAGGGATTGCAACTTGCTTTGATAGGAGTAGAAATCTAAGAAGGGAGGGGGGGACACTTAACTTTGTATCCTGTTTTACAGTTTGGAAAGGCCCCAAAGGAATCTAGCCATAAAAGAAGGGGAAAATAGATGAAGGGGGAAAGGAAGTGTTGAAAAGATTTGCAACGTTTCTTCTCCTCAGATGTGGAGAGGAGCTCTGCTCCTGGGCAAAGATCCTTTGGTGCAAAAGTAACCAGCTGCTTAAGTACATGCTGACTTCTGGAAGTCTCTCTTCCTAAATTTAATGACTGACATATATATGTAATGTCAGTTAGATTTTTTTTTTTTTTTAAAGCCCCTGAAGTAAATTTATGAAGAGTGATTACATTTGCTAAACCAAACAAGATCTGTAATTGTTCTTCTAGTGCTATCTTTAGAGCAAGACAGAGGTAAAACAAAGGAAATGAACAAATTGGATATTGGCACTTGTAGCAATGAGTTGTTGTGGAGGTATAAAAGAGTGCACAGGGATTAGACTGGTATTGAGGAACAGGCTGACTTTGGCCCAGAAAGTTGGCAGTGGATGTGAGCACTAGGGCTGCAGGGAAGATCACTCCATGTTTGCCAAAGTCTTACTTTAATCCTCTGCTGCTGGTCATTTTTGAACCAGTGACTGGCCGAGACAGGCACCAGGGCCTTCTTTAGTTCATTACTATTTAGTAGGAAATTCTAAGCAGGTGGACATCAAACATGAGGTAGATCTGTTATAACAGCACTTTATTTAGGGCTCTGTGTACCTAAGATATGTTAATTGTCTGGAAAGTTTTAACTGGATGTGACAAATGTCAAGGTAAAAAAGCTCAACCCACACAAGTCTGTGAATGATCTGGTTTGGATGATTTTCTTTAAGTTGTTTCACAGATTGTCATTATAGTTCGCTTGAACTTTGTATTATGTATGTTTTCTCACTTCATAGATTTTTTTATATAGGCCTTTTGTGTGTGTAAAATAAGGACAAAATACAAAAAAGTCAAATCAGATGGGGAGATTGCAGTTTTTCCCCTCATATCTACACCTGACAGACAAGGGAGATAGCAGCTTCTGGCTTCTGTTGGGACAGATAGAAGGATGCATCCTCAGCCACTTCATGCTCACTGTTTCTCACTTATGTGCTCTGAAATGAGTTACTTTTCTCCTGTACTGGAAATGATCCCAGCTTGCCAAAACTGTTAGTTTGCACTTTCCAGTTCCTCTGGTAGAGGAAGAAGGTTTATTTTATAAAGGTGCAGCTGGACTAGAAAAGTGTTTCTTTAGAGCAGCTCACTGATTCTTCTCTTGTACCTCCTTTATCCAGGCAAAGAATGCAAATAATTTCCCTGATGCTCCTGTATTTTTCTAACCAAGTCAGCCTAGGGAAGCGACTGGGAGAAAAATACATTTTCTATTAGCAATACTCCCCCACCTCTGGGCAGTCATCATAGAATGTGTATTTCCTGGGTGGAGAAACTTGACCTAAATAAGTATTTAGATCTAACTGCAATAATTTAATTTCCAGTAATTAATTTTATGGAAAAGTTTGATTTCATGGTCATTTCAACTGTCTTAATGGTTACTGGTTAATCCATAGGCTTAGAAGCCCACATTGTTATTAAGGCATTTTAACACAATTTTTAACAGGTCTAACAAGCAAGAGAATGTTCTTGACATTTGAAATGTATCTTTTTGATGGTACACAAAGTTGAGAGTAAAAGGTTAGTATTTTATCTTTAGAAATAGAGTTCTATAATTTGAACTTAATTGTTTTGTTTTAGTACATGAGATCGCTTAACAACTTCAGGGCTGAACAGCCTCACCAGCATGCAATGTATTATCTCCGACTCCTGATGACAGAAGTTGCTTGGACCAAAGATGAATTAAAAGAAGCTCTAGATGGTAATGTTCTGCCGGTTTTAAACTTGATTATTTTTATTTTTTGTTATGGAAAATGTCTTACTAAACTAAGGAAGGTCTGCCCATTGTTCAAGTGAGGCCCCTGCAGTGCCAAACCTGAAGTGATGCTGGTGGATGTCGATGCCGCTGCACTTGTCCTCCAGTTTCTAGAAAGTATAGCAGTTCAGGCAAAAGGTCTCAAATGACAAAACTTGCTGGTAAAATTTCAGACAAAACTTGAATGGCTTTGTGGACATGAGCCTGGGTATGGTGAATCCAATGCTTAAGCACCACTGCTAAAATTATTTGGCTCTAGTTGACATCTTATGTTCCAATGTGTCTGTGTCTGCATCTGCATTGTACTTCCCAATGTGCATACTAGTTTGTTTTTTCCATTATCAGGGAATCCTAACTTGTATTTCTGTAGATAATAAAGAACTGTAGATAATAAGGAAAAAAGTTACAATTTCTGTAGATAGTAACAATAATAAAGAATAAAGAACATAGTGGTTCTTAACAAAGAGCAGACACCCCACTATATTTGGAGAAAGAAGAAAATTCAAATTGAGAGAGAGATTCAGTTGATTTAGTAATAGCTGAAGAACTCTCCCCTACCTGTATCTTACTGTGTTACAACATAAGGCTGTTACTGGGACAGTTTGCAAAATATCTTATAATATCTTTTTGGAATACATCGAGACGTTCTTTTCAAGAAGAATATCTGGCTTTTGTATTTATTTGAGGGGGTGGATTCAGAATACATATTCATAATATTCAAAGACTGACATATACCACACTGTTTGAAGTTGTGATGCTGAAAACTGCTTCATTAAGACGGACTCTATAGATGCCCTGAGTTGGCTGCACAGGGGTGTGTGTTTTTTCTACAGGATTGCTCCAGGATATAAATATTTACTTGTATAGTTTCTTGAATGATTGCAGGTATCTCTCAGATTAGCAGCGGTGCTGGTGCTGCCTGTGAAGTCAGTGACAAAACTAATGCTGATTTGCATGGCAGTGTGTTCAGCTATGTATACGTCATTCCTTTTTTAGTGGCTACTGAATTTTGAAAAAACGAGATTTTCTGTTCCATGTGTACGTTGTCTCTATAAGATTAATGCTACTGTATTTGGCGTAAGAATGGCTAAAAATGGAATGCTGGAAAGGAATGCTGTCGACAGCACTGCTGGAATTGTGCTTGAAATGCAGGGAGTTTTGTGTGATTTTTTTTTTTTTTTTGGTCTTTTTTTCCTCTCACACTCAGCGTGACCGTAGTCTTTTGAACTATTAATATGCAATTCTAGAGGCAAAAGTTAAGGTTAGGATTATACAACAATAAAAAGTTGACTTGGAATTGAGGAAAAATGTGGAAATGAATTTTTTACTGGTGGTCAGTTACCCCTTTTAAGAGAGGGAAGGACTGATAAGCACACTATGGGTTTTTCTAATACAAATCACAAATGCGTTAGATATATTTGCATCCCTCACTGAACAACTGAGCGACCTTATAATCTTGATTGCATTTGTTCTTTCAAAGCTTTTGTGAAATACACAAGTATCGTTAGTTTTTATTTTAGTTGAGAAAATGACAAAGTGAGAAATTAATAAATTTGCTGCTTTAGTGTGGGTATTCTTGTCAGGGAATTAAGAATGGAGATGCTGACTTTGGGATGAACACCCCATCCATTCAACCATCCTACCTCTCTTATTCCATTGATTCTATATATTAAACTATACTTTGCATTATATATGAAAAATGCTTTGCAAAGACAGACTGACATAGAACGTGTGTGTATGTGTACTCTGGGATGTATGGCAAAAATACTTTTCTCGTGTATTGTTTGTTACAAAGTACTATCAAAACACCATATTTGAGTTGAGGTTCTTTTTCTAGTCTAGATGGTAAATGCACAGAGTGCACATGCTGCTTGTTTAGTTAATAACTAAGGCTTTATCTTGGAATGCCACCTGAATGATTGCAACTGTTTTCTCTGGAGAATGAATGTTTGTTCAGCATGATTGGAAAGAAGGCTTTTTTTTTTTTTTTTTCCTTTTTGGAATCTGGGTCAGATAGTATGTGAATTCTAAGCGAAACAAACTATGTGATGAGTGCTGCTATTTAGACCTGGAAACTCTAATGTTGCATTTTTAAGGAGAGATTCACTTTTTCATGAGGATGAGTTTCTCTTCCTCTAAGAAAGGCACCACATGTAATGAGGACTTAGGTGGTACTTAATGTAAAAATGCATGTAATTTATTTAACTGTCTAAATATCTATTCTAGATGTCACTCTTCCCCGCCTCAAGGCCTTTATAGCTCAGCTGTTGTCACGGTTACACATTGAGGCTCTTCTCCATGGCAATATAACAAAACAGGTTGGTGTGATACTTTCTTTAAGAAAACAATTTTTATTTAAAAGCAGCATAAAAATGGAAGACTAGTTTAATCTTCTCAGATCTTAAAACAGTTTTGCCAAATGTGGTTTCATAATTTGATTTTGTACTTTTTTTATCTTTATGGGAGTATCATAGTGTCTTTTTTTTTACACTTTAGATTTATTAGGCTAAGCGCTGCACTTGTATTGCTCTTGGAAATTTAATAAAAAACTGCTTGTGATCTAATATTTTAAAGTCTATGTTGCGTGCCATTACTATGATGTGATCAAGCTGCGTAAGGAACAATGTGCTGCAGATCCTGCTTTTCCATTTAAAAGTTTTGGACTAACTAGCAAAGATTTAAGAATCCAAGATCCTTCCAAATGAAGTACTTTTTTCAAAGCTAAACAGGAATGGTGGGCCATAAAAAAATAAGTGTCAGCTCTCAGTTGTGTCTTTTGAGGAGTAAAAACCAGAAAATGTTTGTTCTATCTTCCCTTAAAATAGTGACAGTTTGTATTTGCTTATGAAATCTAACCAAATATTTGAATATATGTACCAATACAAAAGTAGTACCTTTTTGTACATTTTTGCATTCTTTTTTTGTAGGGCTGATATCTCAGTATTTCTATGTTATACCAGCTCTGTGATATTTTACTAGCAGGGGATGTTATAAACACTGCTAGTGACTGCTGAATGTATGGAGAAGAAAGTTAACTAGTAAGGAGGGAAAAAATAAAATGATGTGAATGAGCCAAAAGCACTGGATGCACAAAGTTTTCTTTTTCATGGATGTCTCTAAATTATTTCTTTTAATTTTATAGATTAGTTTTCATGTGGAGAAATGTAAAAAGTAGTCTTTTTCCTTATTTCTTACACATTTATATATGAAAGTCAGTTCCTTCTGAAATATAACTGAATGACCAGATTTTTTAGCTTTCCATGGTGATGCAGTCCTAGCAGAGAAATTCATTCTTTAGTTGGCATAATGGGTGGCTATTAGAGAGTCCTACAGCTAGAGAACTGGGAAGGATGTACTGTTACATCCATAGCTGTGTAATGTTTAGGAATGATCTGCAAACCTCCCTGAAGATAGATATGGGTAGGAAAACTTCTCTGTCCTTCAGTGCCCGTGATGCGATCATTGCTGACAAAACTCATCAATTTTAAGCTGAATCTAAGAATGTTTTCCAACTAAAATTAAATCAAAATTTACGTACTTCTGTGACAACTTGCAATACTGAAAAATTTTTTAGTGAATCTGTACTTTTTGAAAAATTAGACCTATCTAGCTGATTAAAATTCCCATTTCTTCTTGAATTAATTTCATTCTGATATTTGTTATTTGGCTGTTCCTTTTATTTGCTGCAAGTGGGCGAAGAGCAGACTAATCCTGTTTAGAACATCTGTCTGAACAGTCTTGTTGTAAATATTTTGTTTTAATATGGTGACTTTGGAAGAATACCTCAATCTTTTTGTCTTTGATATTGGGTGGGGTTTTGAGGTATGTTGAGGGGAGAGATGTTTATTAAATTTTCAGACCTTTTGCAGGTTTTTTTATAAGATCACTTGTGTTGTGAGTTTATGGCAGCAGACTAAGAGATTTTGGCTTTCAGCCAAAACTAATTTGTAGCAAGTTACTATAATTTCCAGTATTCAGGCTACAAGAACACATAACCCTTAACAGGTAAAGCTTTTGAAGTTAAATCCTCGAATGAAACATTTTTTTCACTATTTATGATTTTTAAAAATTATTATTATTTTAATCTATCAAATAAAGTATCTGGGCAATGAGTCCTAATACTACCAGAACGTCATGGAATGTGTGTCTGAACTTAACCATTAATTTGTTTTCTAAAAATTCCATCTGCTGAGATGTCATTTGTTTGCAAACATACATTGTAGGTATCTCACTTTCAAACTCTGAAGGATGAGTACATCAAAGTGGTGAAGGGAGAGGGGAGAGAAAAAAAAGCCCATCAAATTTTAATTTCAGAAGCATTGGGGAGTAGTAGTTAAACGTGTAGACAAGATAAATGTAAAAAATCCCTCACAAAACCTTTGCCCACCAAGCCCCCATTTCCTCTCATCTGCTTAACTTCTACCTTATTTTTATTAAATTACAATATCCCTACTTTCTATTCCTGATTCTTTTTCCTTGTCACTCATATCACTATCAGTAATTGGAAAGTCTTACCCTGCAGTTAGGTACAGAATAACTAATGATCATTAAAAATCCTGTAATGTTTTCTCTTCCAGGCTGCATTAGGAATTATGCAGATGGTAGAGGACACTCTCATTGAGCACGCTCATACAAAGCCACTTCTTCCCAGTCAGCTAGTGAGATACAGAGAAGTGCAACTTCCTGATAGTAAGTTAAATGATTTATTTACTATTTTTAATCCACATTAAATTGAAATTCTCTGTTTGCTAATGGCACTTTAAAATGCGTATTATTCTGTTGCTAGGAGTTTGTTTCAAAACCAGACTTACTTCAAATTATTTTAATTTTTTAAATTAAAAAATATAATTAGTGTGTGGTTTTGTTAATAAAATTATACACTAATTATCTTCTTTCTGTTATACTTGAAAATTAATTTGATTTCATGTGTAATCTGTGTATGTAAATTGGACTTCTTGGGGGTTGGAACTAGATGATCTTTAGGTCCCTTCCAACCCAAACCATTCTATGATTCTGTGATACAGTCCTAATTCACTTCGTATGATTTATGGAACTGTGAGCCCTCTCCCACTCTCTGGTACACATAGTATACACATTTGAATGAGCACTTTTGAGTGTTGACCGTTCAGTGAAGGACTATCCTAAACGACTCTTGCTTTTTGAGAAAACTAAAAGTTCTTACACAAGTAACTTAATTTTTTTTCTAATATAAATTCTTTTGATCTCGTAGTGTTTGTATATGATTTTACTTCTATTGTGCAAAAAAAAAAATCTTATGTATGAGAAAGAAGGTTCAAGGAATTTCTGGGAGTTATACAGGAGTGATGACATATGTAGCTGTACAGCCAAAGCCGATTACCCGTAGCTGATCATCAGCCTGTGGCAACTACCATACACCAAAGAAGCTATTGGTATTAAATGCTGAATTATTTTTAATGTTCATAAGTGTTTCTGACAAGTTGTTTTTAGAAACTGTTTACACAGTAGAGGCAATGCAGAATTCCACTCCAGTTCCAAAAATACTTGCTTGAGGAGAAGCAACCGCTTTCAATTTACTTGCTGATACACTCCAGCTATGACATTTCAGTGTGTTAAAATAATCTTTTCTTTACTTGTTTCGTGAAAACTATGCTGTTAGTGGAAATTCTGCTTTAACAGTCCTAAACCATTTATTATAATTCCATCCCTCAAGTGATAGACCATTATCTTTTTAATTGTGGACAATAAGAACGTACATTTTTATGAACTTAAAATATTTTAACTTTATCTTTTTAGGAGGTTGGTTTGTATATCAACAGAGAAATGAAGTTCATAACAATTGTGGCATTGAAATATATTACCAGACAGACATGCAGAGCACTTCTGAGAATATGTTTTTGGAGCTTTTTTGTCAAATTATCTCAGAACCATGCTTCAATACTCTGCGCACCAAGGAACAATTAGGTAAGTTGTCCTGTAGTGATTATGTGTCTGTATACACATGCACGCATACTCACGCACTTACATGCAACACAATGAGGTGTTCTTTCCTTGCTTAGTGAATGGCATTTAAAGGGCACTTGGTAAATGTAAATAATTTTAACTGCTGATGACTCAAAGGAATGTTACTGTGCACAGACTCTAAATCGAGAAGAAGCAAGCATAATTTTTAAGATAAGTCTGAAATATCTCAAACCAACTCTGGCTTAAAAAGAAATTTTATCACTGTACAGAAAATTTTGTATCTAGAATTTTTACCAAAAGGAGATTAGACCAGTTTCCTAGATTTTAGATCTTCTTAAAGTAGTAGTTTGGTCTTTTCTGCTTGTGATCCTACTTCCAGGTACACTTGATGATTCATAAGGCCTATCTTAGGAATGGTGCTCTATGGGTAATGGTAAGCTGCCATATTGGTAAAAACCTAAATACATTTCAGGCTTTTTAAGAATACAGCTGTTCACCAATAAGTACAAATAATCGTTACCCGAATCAGTATGACTGAGAACTGGTAAGGTTATTCCAAACAGGGTAACAAGGAGAGACAGAGTCTTTGCATGACAGTTTGCATGACTGAAATCGTGATGAGGAGGAGTATAGTTTTTCCAAAGGTGAGAGGCAGGTAAATATCTCAGTGTGAGTATGAATTACCAGGGATATTGGGCAAGATTAGACTTTTTTTGAGCAACTAGCAGAATCAATCATACTGTACTCATCATAAGGATTTTGACTATCTAGATATCGGCTGAAAAACAGGGCAGGACCGAGGTTATTTAGCAGGTGTTTGGAATGTGCTGGTGGCAGGTTTTGTAGAGAAGTTAGAAGTAACAGCTAAAGAAGAGAGGGGGGAACCAGTGAGGAAGAGCTGTGTGAGTCTGTCCAGCACTGTGTAACTGCCAAATGATAGACTTCATAAGACTTAGGATGGAAGACAGTAGAAATACAAGCAATATTCAGTTATCTTCATGAAATTGTTAATAAGATCCCTGAGAAAGCGAAGGGAAAAAGTAGTTAATGAGTTAGTTTGCTAAACAGTAGAAGTAGTAACAAGAACTCATTCAATAAATGCTTTAGCAGTACGAGAAAGAGGAAAAGTTGTCAGTGGTGGGCAAAAAAAAGTCATAATGTTTTAGGATGGCTTTGTTAGTTTTCACTTAAAATGTCAACTGTGACTGGATAATTTCCAAAATAAATACCAGTGATCAAAGTCCAAGGCTTACCTTTGAATAGGAAAATAACAGATTAAAGGTTGTTCAGTTAAATTAGAAGCTTTTAAAGAGTTCAGGCATGATGAGCTCTACATTACATTAAATAAATACAATTATGAAATCTTGGAATTAAAAGTCTTATAACTGAGAATTTGTGGATGATAGATGAAGTAATGGAAAAATAAACATGGGTAAATGCTGTATTGTTTCCTTAATAAAGGAGAGAGAAGAGCAGGGAAATTACAGATCAGTCAGCGTAATTCTAATTCCTGGAAAATACAAAAAAAGTTATCAAACCAGTTCTGAATTCATAGAAGTTAGCTGGGGAGACTATTACTGGACAAACTCAGGTCAAACTAACCTAACTTTTTTTAATGCAAACAGAATTTGGCTATATGGATGGAAGTGGTGATGTTGTATGTCACTTCTTTATAGTTTGAAAGGCGTGTAATATTCTCAAACAAGCTAGAGACAGCACCTAGGTGGAAGTGCTACACATTTGCATGCAAGACTGGAAAGTCATGACTGGAGAATAGATAAGAATAGTTCATTGGAAAAATGGTGTTCTACAGAGCTTTATTGTGATCCAAAGCTGTTTAGTATTTTCATCAAAACTCTGGGTGATAGAAGAATGAAGATAACTTACTAAATCTTCAGATAGTACTAAGCTGGGAGAGGCTGCAAGTGTGTGGGAAGATAGAATTCAAAATTAGTTTGACATTTTGGAAACATGACTTTAAGATGCAATTTTGTAGGAACAGTTTGGCAGGAATAATCAATGGCTCAGATAAAAGCTAGGAAGCAGCTGCGTAGGTAGCAGTTATGTAGAAAACAATCTAGAGGTTACAGTGGATCAGAAGTAGAACCTAAATCAGCAGTGTCATGCTGCTGTGTAAAACACTGGGATATATAAATGGGAGCTCCACACACAATAATACTCCTATATTGTTCAGGTAGGGATTTTGAAATACTGTATCCAGTTTTGACATGAGCATCAAGGAACAATTAGGGAGCTATAAACATTTAAAAGATTGAAATATGACAGATTTGTTATTAAAAGAGGGGAGGAAGACTGAAGAAAGGCTTAGCTGTTCAGATAAGCAACAGCTGCAACAAAAAGAAGGGAATAATATTTTCTTTGTATCTAATTGATAAGATGAGAAATAGTGGTCTTACATTGCAGCAAAGAAAATTCAGATTAGACGTTATGAAAAAATACTAATAATTTCCTAATGTTGAGTCTAATGAAGCACTGTTGTACAGCTTAATTTCTGGTTACCTAATCCTGATGACAGAATTCCTTTTGTTCTGTCTTGGTCTGCCTCATTTCCTCCTCATCCCTCCCTTGAACTGATATTTACCTCAGTGAAATAAAGATGTGTTAAAAAACCACAGTGACGTATTTTTAAAACCTGCATTATTTCATTTATAATACAGAATGAAACTTAGCATAAAATTGCATTCCTGTCAAACATGCCAGGTTTGGCAAACTTAGTGCTGGAACAAGGGATTTCTTTTAATTTGTGTCTATTCTTGTTTTGCCAAGGTTACATTGTGTTCAGTGGTCCACGTCGGGCAAATGGCATACAAGGACTGCGATTTATTATCCAATCTGAAAAGCCACCACACTATTTAGAAAGCAGAGTTGAAGCATTCTTAAAAACTATGGAGAAATGCATAGAAGACATGACAGAAGAGGCCTTCCAAAAACACATCCAAGCTTTAGCAATTCGTCGCCTAGACAAACCAAAGAAGCTGTCTGCAGAATGTGCTAAATACTGGGGAGAAATCATTTCCCAGCAGTATAACTTTGACAGAGGTAAGACAAATTATAATTTCTTTAAAGCTGAATGCTGTAGTTTGGCTACACTTGTGACTGTTGAGTGTCGTATTCATTTGGGAACAACTTAAACTTTTACGTAGCCTGTGCATAATTGACTATGTTTGTTGTGATTTGTGTCCTGTAAATTGTATCTCTTCCTTCTGCCCTGAGAAAATGTCTCATCTGTGGAGGCTGTGCTCTCACTGCTGTGGGAGCTGCTAGTAATAGAGGATAACGTGTTCCCTGATGTTCACCATATGGTAGGGGTTAGCGAATGCTTCATTGACCTTCCGTTCTTTCCCTTAAGGCTCAGTGAGACACAGAGTAGGTCAAGGATTGGAAGTGGTTTGAATGCAAATGCTGATGTCCCGTAAATTCAAATTTCTGTCATGTTCAGATGTCTCTATTACATATGTGCCTAATAGTTGACTGAGATGCATTGAAATTCACTTTGACATTCCTGACGGTGCCGAACCCTATTCCTCTTCCCATTGTGTAGTTCTTTTGAGGGAGCAATGGCAGAAGCAACAGCAGGTATCTTAAGTAACATGAGACGTGTCTCAGCTTGGAGCAGGCTTGAAGAAACATTGATTTCTTTGTTGTTTTTTTCATCCATGATACTTTGAAGATTATAAGCTTGTAGAAGACCAATTGAGATCCAACTTCTAGTGTTATTATTGAAAATGGACTGACAGTTATTTACATTGTGATCCTATGTAGCATTTAAGTCGTACTTTTTCCTTTCATCATTGTTTGAAGATTTTTAATCTAAAATACTGAGGTATATTAGTAATATAGTTTCTAACATTAAAAAAAAAATTAGTTTTAGGTACAGATCAGCTTTTCCTCACATGTTCATGTCTCGACTCTTATTCACAGCTATGATTTTCCATCTTCTGTACATAATATGCATCCTACGTAAAACTCTCTCTGTATGCTGTGACTTCTCTTCTGCTTTATGTGCACAGTATTGGCCTTCTACATAACAAATACAGTCTCTTTGGTCGACAGTGACTAACCGAACTGTTTCAATAGTGAAGAATTTTGAATTGTCATCTAGCTTGATCTTGAGGGAACGAGAGCTACTTACAAGGTTTCATGCCTCAGTATAAGGAGTTATGTGGAAACTTATCCCCTCAGTACTTTTTTTGTGTCTGATGAAACACTTTAATTTTTCTCTGCCTTAAATGTTTTGGGTTTTTTTACCATACTTGGATCTATATTATCTCTCTGAAATTTCTTACTGCTAGCTGTAGCTGTATCTTTTATATCTAAATCCCACTCAACTTATTATTTCCCTTGACTTTTATATCTTTAATTCCCTTCTACCCACTAGTAATTTTATTTCATTAATGATTCTAATATGACTAGAATTGTCAAAATCAGAAATTCATATTCCAACCTTAACAAGTGAAAGTGTTTTTTTCTTCACGTTTTTACATTTTTATTATTACTACTTTTACTGTTTTACTTTAAAAATTTTCTCCCAAATGTAATCTAATTTTCCAAATGGTGTTCTGTTGGTTTTTTTTATTTCCTCCATGTAGAACTTCATATTAATTGTTTACAGCCTACCTCACAGACTTGTTAGCTGCATATTTGTTCTCTTGCACACATTTTTTTCTTGATCTTCCTGCTTACCCTAAGAAAAGCAAGCATGCCTGCAACAGAAAAGATTCCTGCTTATGCAGCAATGATATTACATGATTAGTTCATTACAATTTAATTTATATGAAGCAATGTAGCTACTGAGACACATTGTCCCCAGATACCTTAAAGGTGATTATTCCTTAACAGGTATGACGTAGGCACCGTTCCTTACCTTTATTTAAAAGTACATCCTGCCAAAGTACATCCTACCGTCCTGTTTCCTAACTATGAATAAAAGCCATCTATAATCAGTCTGCATTAGAAACACATAACATTGATTTGAAGATAATGTGGAGAAGTAGGCATATCTTTTTTAGCTACTGAATAACATACAGTGCAATCAGTATTCTTCAAACATGCATTTTTAGTAAGTCCAATCAAATGGACTTACTAAAGTATAATTTTCTTCCAAGCTTCTAATGACACTTTTAGTGATGCAAGTAATAGCTTGAAAGTTAACAATGAAAAGCATATCATTTGCAGTCAATTACAACATCTGAATTTGAAAGAAATATACTTTGAATAAGTAGTGTGCTAATAACCAGCTATGATTTGCAGACTTGTCCTAATTTTTGCTATTGTTGTGCAGATAACATTGAAGTGGCTTATCTAAAGACCCTGACCAAGGATGATATTATACAGTTCTACAAGGTAAGTTAGGCATGTAGTTAAAATTTTACTGGGAAAGAGATGTAGACGTAACTGGGTTGTTATTTGTGTGAACTATGAAAGCATATAGTTATGCCTGGTTTAGGTTGATGATATGATTGATGCAGATACCTTAATAATAATTTTTGTTTCCTGAATCTTACTTAGTTTAATGGCAATTAGCATACTGTAAAAATTGTGAAGAAGGATTTGGTTTTGTTGTGGTGGGGGTTTTTTTCCTTACTAGCTCTTACTGTCCTCTTGTCTCATTTATCCTTTCTTTATGAATAAAAAATGTGCCGGTTTATGACCATGCTTGGCCAAAATTGCAAATTTGTTCTTTTATTTTTTTCTTTAACCAGTAAATGATTCAGCTTATTTTGTGTGCATGAATTGTGAATGAAACAGATATTTTTAAAGCTTTGTTCACTGTAAATCAACACTTTTTTTTCTTCCTGTCATAGTTCAGCAGAACAAAGAAGCAGCATAATGATGCAATAATTGTACATTGCAACTCAGCATGAAGTTGCTAGATAGATATCTAATACAAGCAATTGAAATACTGGGGGGGCCTCCAAAAAAAACCCATAAATTTGGTCTCATTCTTTCTGTGTTGTAACAAATTTCATAGGTAATAAGTCACTATATTGCGAGGTGACATATTGTTTTGTTACTTACGGAGCAGCTAATAGCTCAGGGAATACTTTGAAAAATAATGTAGATGTATGTCTTTGGAACTTATTATTGGATGGAAAAAATTCTGCCCGTGAAGAAGCATGGGTATGTGTGTGTGCATGTGTTCTTTTTTTCTGTCTTGGGGGCCTAATGTCTTTCAAAATGGTTTCTCTCTTGTACTCTGTCTTATCCTTTTTACTATCCAAGGTCACTTCTATATTACCATCTGTTTTTATCAGATTTAGTCTTAATGCTTAAAACTGGTTATTACTTATGTGGCACAATGAACACTAATATGTTTTGTTCGTTTTTTTTTTTAATAGTAGGATAGCATGGGTGAAGATATGCAGCAAATACAAAATTAGTAAATGGAATTTCAGTAGCTGTTGCTTAATAAAAGATAACTTGAACAAGTATCCACATTCTGGCTTTGTAGGAATCTATGCTATTTTGCTTGCACTAATGCTCGTTACATGATTATGCAGTATCCAGAGCAAAAATAACTGGCTAGCCATTATTAAACTCAGCTATTATTAAACTAGCCGGTTATTTCTAGTGAGCTAGTCCAGCTGAGTTTAATAATTGTGTTCAGGATGATGTGCTTCCAGAAGGCTGCTAGGGATTGAAAATTCTGCAGAGAGTTTAGAATGCATTCCTGATACTATGATAGTTAATGGCTGAATTCCTATTACTTCTAGTTTTTCTGAGTCACAAACAGTATGTGAATTTCTTAACTTGATTGTAAAATAATTCAAAGTCCTGTATATATGACTTCTAATAATATTTGAAGGGACATCCCAAAAATCATCCCTCATTTTAAAGCTTAATTTAAAATTTAAATGCTTTTGTTCTTCTCCTGTTTCATAAATATAATGTCTGAGTGATACTTCCCACACCTGAAGGACTTGATGTTTTTTACTGTAGGTGCTGTTGGCAATAGATGCTCCCAGAAGACACAAGGTATCAGTACACGTCCTTGCAAGGGAAATGGATTCCTGTAAGTATTGTGCTGAATTAAGTATTTAATCAATTCCTGTTCAAGCAAGTCATAGATAAAGACAGTTGTGTTATATGATATAAATGCACTATAAGAAAAACTCATCTCTGGAGATTATATACCTTTCAGAGGAAAAACTATTTCTTTTCATAGGTTTTCTTCACATGGGTGATTCAAAATTTCTGATTGATGTTTGTGACCAATTCTTCAGCTATTCTGAAATATATTGATATTAAAACAATATATCTTAAAATAACACTTCTTTTTTCAACAGGAAATTTTAAAACAAACATAAAACTCTGTAATAGTCCTACAGGGAAAAATAAAATTAGGATTTGCAGTTATCAATACAATATAGTGGATTTTTTTTCCTGACAAGCAATGAATGTCCACAATTTTATTCCAAGCACCCTCAAAGGAAAACAAACAAACAAAAAACAACCCCCTGGGAATGTCAAACATTATATTTAAACTTCAGAAAGTCAAAGTTTATTTAGGTTTATTTTCAAATTATCTATATTAGCTGTGCATTGCAAACTGTGTTGTTCCATTTTAGAATTCAAGAAAGAAAAGGTTAAAAGTGTTTCTTGTTAATATAAATAAACAGAGGAAAAGCTTCTATATTGTTGTGTGCGGACTTTTCACCAATTTATACTGGACTTAAATTCCAATGTGTAACTGGTTTATCTGTAAACCAGAAAGAAGCAGATAGCTGTGTGCCTGTCATGAAAACTTCCAGTCTCAGTGTGATTGATTTTTATGGTACCGTGGAAATTGTAACTTTGCAGCTGAGTAAGGAAGGCTTGCTTCAAAGCATCTTTCAGGTTTTCATGACTAAACATTGCTAAATACAAATAGCTCTAATACTTTTCCTATCTAGAGAAAACTTTCTAAAGTGTAGTAACTACATTGCCAGAATGGTTTATTACTTGCTTGGAATGGTATCTTCCCAAGACAAGGGTGAGCATGGGAGGCAACCTAACAAGTGGTTACTCTTACAGAGGTTATATCAAGATATTCTCTCCACATACTCCCCGGTCCTAAACCATTTGATCTAGCATGTGGCCTCTCTTCTGTGTTGAAAGAGAAATTAGGACTTTAATGCATCTCCCATGAGTCCAAATGAGCATTCTTCCAAGTGCAGGTGCCCATCTGCTAGAGAGTAACGCAAAGGAGAAAGGCTAAAAAGCTTCCCAAACAGAACCCTTCCTCCTAGAGGCAGACACTCAATTTTCTCTTAGTATGGAAAAAATCAAAAGTGGTAGAGATCTGGTATTTTAGGAGGGGGAAGCACTTGAACTCCCAGGGTGAACAGTATGTTTGAAATTTGAGTGTGGAGGTAGGAGGGAGGTTTAAGGAATTTAAGACTAGAAGTTCTTATGGACAAGTAAATTGGATGCAGGAAGAAGTTTTGGGCGGACTGGAGTAGGGCATGCGTGGGGACAGGCAGGGAAGAATTTGGGGTTGCTATCCAGAATTTTGGTACATGGAGTAACCCCCATGTCCATAGGCATGTCCTTACTAAAAGATGTGCTGTTGTTGCATTGCTTTTGTTGCATATACCACTGACATTTACTACTGTTCTCATAATTTGTACTGAAAAACAGTTTTAAGTATTCATTGATCAGTAGATTAGCAATTTTTATTTTTGCATTATCTTTATGTGTAAGTAAAATGAATAAAAACCACAGCCTTGGCACATGCTCTCAAGTCAAATCATGGATTAAGCTCTTTGTATTTCTGAAGACAGCCATGGAGTGTAAAAACAAAATGTTCAGAAAATCTTAGATGCTTGAAAATTAATAACCTGTGCTTTATATAGATACTTGCCTTAGAAAACAGTTTATTATGTAAAAGGTACTGATTAAATGATGGTCCTGAATTAATTTTGATGATGTTAAATAGGCCCCGTTGTTGGAGAATTTCCATGCCAAAATGATGTGAACCTGGCACCAGCTCCACCGCTACCACAGGTAAAAACAAACAACACAGGAAAAAATCCCAGGCTGTATTCTTAATGTGGAAGTTTAGTATCATTAAATAGAAGTTTATAGGAAGAAACAAACTTCTTGAAATTTGTGCTGTTGTGGGACTGATGTTTCAGCTTCAGCTCTTTTCCACATGCATTGTCATCCTCAATAACTAACAGGAATTTTTCATTATTTTTTTTGTTTTCCTTCTTTTTAACAGTCTGTCCTGTTACCTCTGTTCCTTCTATTCCGTTGAAATGAAAGCTAATAGCAGTAGTTAACTCTGCTGAGTATCGAGTAAATACAGATTATTATTGTCTGAAAATACTGATTGTATATGATCAGATGTATCAAGTGTCAAGAGAAAGATGCAGCTGCATCAACAAATTTATCATCTTTGTTTAAAAAAAAAAAAAACCACAAAAACCCCCCAACAAATAAACAACCCAAACCACCACCACCAGAACCAACTATTTGGTTGTTATCTTAAAGCCTAAAATATTAATGCACATTCCTGTCAATGTGTAACCTGGGGAGGAAGCAATTGGACAAATTCTATTTGTACAAGTATTAACAGATTTCACTGTGTGGGTAGATACGATAGCACTGAGCCCTTACTGGACCTTAAATGAATTTTCTTGAAGAAGGATGGTAATGTCTGTCCCAATACATAATTAAATTTTGCAATGTGGTAGTAGATCTGTGTTGTTCTTCAGTCCTTACAAGTGAAATAATCACCATGGGTGGAAGTTTCTGTATGAATTATATGTGGATATATTAGCCATTATGACTGAAATATTAAAAAGTTACTCTGTTATTGCAACTAAAAGTAATAGCTCATTGATTTGCTATTGTTTTTATGATCTTACCCCAATATTCAAAGGATAGGTGGGATGTTCTGAAGTAGAATTTCTACATGAAAGGACAAGCTCTGCATGTTCCTGCCATTATTAGTAGTGCAATTACTGCATTATAGCTGTTGTTTTGAATTATCTAGAGTAAATATGAAACTATTTGCTTAAGAAATAACACTGTATTTTGAGGGATCCTGTAATAATGAAGTGTGAATCACTAATATTGTGGGAAAGAACAAGAAAGATGTATTTAGATGTAGCTGTAGCAAAAGTTAAAAATGAAAAGCGAGGAATTTTTCACTTTTCTGATGAAAGATATTGAGCAGATTTTTTCTTGCGTACGCTTCTTTGCAGCCAAGTGTGATTGAAAATATGACAGAATTCAAGCGCAGTCTGCCACTCTTTCCACTGGTGAAACCACATATCAATTTCATGGCTGCAAAACTGTGAAGAACCCCAATGGATGAAGAAATGCAAATGATCAGTACTGACATGATTTTGGGGGACTTCATGATGAACAAAATTATTAAAGATCATTAGGAGAAATGGTTCTGTCCATTATGAAAGTCCTGAATTCCTTCTTGGTTCATTTGACATCAGCTGTGTGTTAGGGATAGAGAGTATATAAAAATCAGTTGTGGTCCTGTGTCATTTATATTACAGACAACCTGTTGAAAACCAAAATCAACTGAAACAATAATAGTAATAAAAAACTTGTAGATGCAGTATATTTTTAAAACAGTATATCCCTTCAGATTTTCATTTTGATAAAGTAACCCTCCAGAGCAAACAAAATTGCTTGAAATATCCTTGTTACTCCTGAAAAACACCATTTAGTATCCCAATAATTATTTTATTGGGGGCTGGAGGCAGGGAGAAAAGTAGGTCCTTTTTGGGATGGGGTCAACAATTTTTCTTAAAAATAGAGACTTTCACATTTTATTGAAGTGACGTGTTGAATGATACTTTTTTAATTGATCCTTAATGCAACCAACATATTTTCTATTTAAGTTTTATGAAGACCAGTGGGGGGAAAAAAAAAAAGGATATTTGACAACACAGTAAGTGAGAGAATTGTCTTAATGAGAATAATTGAAGATGCGGGCATGATTTTAATCTTTCTATACAAATTCGGGGACATTTTATATTAAAATTTGTAAAATGCTGGAAACACTCTAATAGTGCATCTTATTTTTGTTATCAAAAGTGTTGTCCCAGTCTCGATATTGTCAACATCCTGTTCAGTTTTTCAGTGTTACTGTGAATTGTTTCCATTTGGTATATAAAATACTTTATTCGGCATCACTTTCTGTTTTCAGTTGCACAGGTACTGATGGAGAACTCAGTCTGTGTTGCCTCATTTGTTATGTTAGGTCTCAGTCCAGCAAAGTACTTACTAGTGCAAATAACTTTAAGCATGCGTTAGTTCTTGACTCAAGAACAGGTGAATGGTAGATACGGGCCCTGTAATGGATCAGGTACGTCATTGTTCCCATACATCTGCGTGGGTCCTTCCTGTCCTTCAGGAAGGCATTTGGGACAGTGCAGTACTGCTATAGCACAGGATGTGCTTCAGGTTACATCACAAAATGTTTCTTCCTACTTCTTTTAAGAAGGCTGTGCAAAACCCAGACAGATCAAGAATTATGCTGAAATACTCTTATGTGTATATATTCCATAATTTAGTAAAATGGTAAACCAATATATAGTGTCTAATGTTCACCAAGTTTACTGACTTCTGCAGAGTGATCTTGTGCTTGGGACGGCCCTCAAATAGAAAAAGGTAAGGGAGCATTTTGCTGATTACTAAGTTCTCCTACCTCTTTAATGCATAACATTGTAAGTATTCAGGCAGTGATTATTCAGTATGCAAAGCACCGAAGATATAAAGTCTGCTTATCAGCGATGTTACTGAGAGTTTGCTTCTTATTAAAAGAACCTGAAACTAAGGGCCGGATGCGACACGCTGTTACCCATCAGGATCCTGGTATAGTCAATAGGGCTGTTCTTGTCATTTAAGCAATGTTCATTCTTACACTGGCTCTGAAGCCAAATTAAATCAACACTTGGCAGGGTAAGGGCCTTAAGTTGTGTTTATCTGAGAGTCTCTTCTAATTGAATAAATACAGTGTATTTAAAAGTTGTTTTAAAAGTTAACAGTGCATGTTTCAAGATCTTTTTAGATTTGGTGATAGTTTGTGATGTAACCTGTTGCCAAGGAAGGCCACTAGCGTTTTTTTGTAGCCTGAGGAGGAAAAAAAAGTTAAACATAGTATAAGCAAAACCAGTAAAGGTGTCTCTTCACCATGTTTTTCATGGATCCTTCACATAAAATGGGCTTTTTTACTCTTTTGCATTTCACTTTTGTTTATAGTTTTCCTTTAGTAAAAGTATTTGTATTATATATATTAAAAGTTTTGACAACATATTATAAAAATATATATTTTGGGATTTAGTATTTAAACATACCACTCTTATGGTGAAAAAAATGAAATGGCTTCTATTGTGTGTAAAAATAAATAGATATATATATTCATGGAAGTGCTATCAACTCTAATTTTAACAAATTATATAAATAAATTGGAATAGCAGTGTATTTAACACAAGCTCACAAACATGTTTTCCAGAGGAAAAAGTGAAGAATTTCAAAGTTCTGTGACTGGATGGGGAAACCCGTGTAGTTTTTCAGCAACCTTTAATTGGTTTCAAGTGTTCTCCAGCATTTTACAGTTTCTGAGTTTGATATAGCAGTAAATTTTGATAAACTCAGGCATACTAATGGGTTCATTTTAATGGATCCGAAGCTGCAGTGTCTACAAGCAATAAAAAACTACCTAGAATACACTGTAATTCAATTTTAGTGCTTGTTAATTAGTTTATGTAAGAAACCATAAATTATTATTACATAACTGTAATTTTTGCAAGTGCTATTTTAAGCAGTTGATGTGGAATTGGGTGCATGTGACACAGCCAGTATGACAGAGTGCTAGAGTTATTCTGTTTACAATAAACAATCTGAATTTAATGTTTGGAGTTCTTAATTTGTTTCGTTTTAATTTTTTGCATACTGGTAATGTTACATCTATCAGTCTGTGCATGTTGTTTATTATATGTTAATTGTGATTTTCTGCTATCCAGTTGCTTGGACTAGTTAGGCTGATAGCACTGCTGGAGAAGTGTCCCAGTCACTTCTAGGGACGTTTCAGAGGACTTCCCCATAGGACCTCCACGTCTTTTAGGTAGATCCACCTCTGTTGCTCTCCAAGTGTATGAAAACTTATAAAGGTAGAAATATTTTGACAAGATGGGATTTTAATTATCAAATCTGAAATTGTAAATTCAGAGCATCTCTGCAGCCAGACTGAATTGTGCAGCTTTACAGTGTTGCTTTTGAGAAATTACTTTCCCTGGTCATTTTCTTTGCTTTATGCACATCAAAAGATTACATTTGGAAAGATGAGGAATAAGTGTGGGGTTTTTTTAGACCAGTAAACAATGTCAATTCTGAATTCTGACAGCATAAAGATACCAGTCAGCAGGTGCTTCTGCTGCTCTAGTGGGGCTCCTTGAAGTAATATCTGACAGCAACGTAAAGAGACAGGTTTTGTCCTTGATGTTGGGAAGAGTGGTTGGTACTCTCAGTGGAGAAATAAAATTCCTGCAGCCCACCTGGAAAATTATTTGTCCCCAACACCAGGGCTCTCTTTCTCCACTCCCAGTGGATAGGGATTGGTGTAAATCTTAAGTCATTGGCTTTATTGTCTTTTGCAAAAAAATCAAGCTATCCAAATTTACTTTGACTATTACTGTTAGCCATAAAAAAAAAATGCTTGAGCTTTTTCAGAATATTGCTTAAGTGCTTAGATGTGAACAGCCCTTATTGATAATGTGTTCCACAGTGTAATCATAATGCACGGAGAAAGCATTGCACAGCTTTTAACTTCATTTTTTATTTTCTAGCTCTTGTGTTAAAACAAGGTCAGCAGCATTTTAGTCTACCTTCTCTCTACCGTTTAACTGGTTAGTACCTTTTGCTGTAGGTCCGCTGTAAAGTGAAAAATTGTTACCTTTCTTCATATGTTTTTTCCATATTGTTTTTTCAATAGCTGACCATTGAACTGATATGGTCATCTACAGTGACACCTGGGTCTCCTAATTTGATATTCAAATCCAACTCTGAAATACTTTTGTTTTCAAGTCAGTTTTTAATACTGTTGCTGTTTTCTGCACAATACAGGGCACCCCTGGGCTATTTTAAAGGCAGAAGACATCAGAAACTCGGGCACCTTTCTTACCTTTCATGTAATTTCAGAAGAAGCCTGGCCTATGTAGATTCTTTTGAAAGGCTTTTATCTGAAACATTTCAGAGTCTGTTTACCATTCAGAGAATATACTCATAGTATGTGCTGTTGGTGGAATGTAACGCTAATAGTACGTGAAATCGAATTGCAGTTCAAAGGAATAAAGTGTGTAAGGCCAAAGGCCCAGCAGAATGGGAAATGTCACAGTTAAACCAACTTATTTGAACTCAAGCATCTAAACAGAATTTAAGATTGAAAATATTTATGACTTCTTAAAGTAATATTTCTAAGTCACCCCAAGGCTGTTAACTAAAAGTGCAGCATTAAAGGATGTAGACACCACACTGCTGAGCATTTGCGACTGTTAACTTTTAGGACTCCCTCCTTAGTGCTTCAATGCAAAATTCTGAATTAAATTTCTTGAGTGTTTGTGCAACGGATGAGGGAAGATACAGAGCTCCAAGTGGACTTCAGGTGACTGTTGCACTGAGCGAGGAAGTGACTAGGCTTTGCCAAAGGGAAACTAGTGAGGGGCATTAGAAGTTTAAATCCTACATCTTTCTGAGGATTCCCCACCACCTTACTCTGTGTTAGACGTGCTTCCTTCTGCTTCAGGTGTCCATTACAGCTTTTCACTGCCTGCCTGGCTTCCCTTTCAAAAAGGGGGAGCAAGGAATCATGGTACTTTTCTAGCAACTGCCAAAGATGTGTAACCTTTTCACTGGAGCAGCAGCTGGAACTGAGGACCCCCTTCCAGCCCTCCCCTGCACCCATACACAGCACTGGGTGTCCCATGGTACATGTGGGCTCGTACACGCACATATTCTGGTGGTGAACACTTAGGCTACAAAACTAGAACAGGTTCAACAGAAGGGAATGAGGAGATCCCCAGCCTATGTTACTAACCTCCTGGGAAGCGGGGAAAAATGCTAGGGAAAATCCCAATAGAAGATGAAATGAAGTCGATTTTTTGGTAATTTGCTCTAACCGCTGAGTTGTGGCATAGAAGAACATGCTTTTTTTTTTCTGAAGTCTCTTGGATGAGCTCCTGCTTGTGAATTCCAGGGAGATGTAGGACATCATCACTAATGCATTTTACATGGTTAAGGCTGAGTCATTTCAGAGCATGTGCAAAAATGGTGTTCTGGGAAATCGCATATAAAAAGTGTGTGGGCATGTACAAATGTTAGTGAAGGCTGAGTCTGGGCTTTGAGGATCGGAATTTTGGATGTGATGCCTTTTAGTGGGCAGGGGTCTTAAAAATTTGCTGAATAGTATTAAAGTGGTGCACTTGATAAGGCAATGTTGGAACTGGTTTAAAACAGCAGCAGTAGTGCTCAAAAATGGTTCACTTGGTACTCTTCAAACTTCCCAACTTGCTTTGGAATGAAGTAAGTTTAGCAGGACAGGTTTCAACCCAAATGATGATTTGTGTATGTGTGTAAAAGCCAGGGAAGGTCACAACAAGTTAGTGCCCGTCACTGCTCTGGCGTCTGTAAGCTGTCAAACAGTTCAACATTTCCCCACTTTATCTTTTTGTCATTAAGTAACTTTTAGCCTGCTAAGACTTGTGGTATTCTAAGGCTTCTGCAGTACCGGGGGGGGAAAAAGTGTTTTGTATGACAACTTAACTGCAAGTGAAGTTCTCTGTTTTGACTGTGAAATACCGTTATCATTCACTGGCACATACCTGTTATGAGTGAAGCTTCAGGAAGCTGAAAAAAAAAAATTATGCAGCTAATTTTCCCATTCACAGATTTGATTAATATTCATTTCTAGAAAAAATTGTAGGAAGAGAAAGTAATTGTGACAATTCTGCAGCTTTAAGTGTATTTCAGGAACACAGGATTCTGTATGTATAACTGGATCTGGCATCTCCACAAGCTGATTGTTTAGTTCCGATACTCTTTCTGTCGTCTTCAAAGGCAGACGTCTGCTGTTCATCTCACATTGCGTCATGTCTCTCTGACCAAGGTGAGATGAGCAGAGTACTCCCGTTGTCCCATCAGCCAAAAGTGTCATTGATGTCCCCTTAGCACTGGCGTGCACTGGGTGTGGGCTGCATGCATGTTTTAGGGTATTTTTTTCTGTGATTAGAACTTGTCTTCTAATCGTGGCAAGCTTTATCCATCAAATTATACAGACATGGCATCTACAGCATGTCTGAGCCTGGAGAGCCACACTGGACTGCTGCTGAAGCTCAGCAAAGTGGGAGATTTAAGCAAGCAGACCTATTTCAGAAGTAATTTGAAAACAGGTGCTACTCAACTGCAGCAGGAGACTGGCCTGCTGTTGTGTGCACAATATGATTTTATTGCCGTGAATAACCTAATAAAAATGTACCTTATCCAGCCTTTTCGTGGAAGTAGGCATATTTGAGTGGAATAGCTTATAGGCTTTGTGTAACTTGAAGAAAGCATATACAAGGGTGCTTGTAGTTCAGATTTTCCACTTGAATTTACGTGTCAGTAATCATTAGTTTAAAGATGTTATGAATGTGAAAATATGAAAGATTGTATTAAGCTCAGTGTATACAAAATGTAAGTGTGAGCTGGGGTGCTTTGCCCACACTATGAGCCACTTAATAAAAATAATGTTGAAATGGAAGATAATGTGTATAAGTTGAAAGCAGCTAGTTGCATGCTATTTTGCACTTCTTGTCTGATAATCATGTCTGTCTGTCACACCATCATGTATAAATTATAAATTCCTGTGAAAAGGGTCATGTGTTATGTCTGTAAACTACCAATGCACAACTGTGGCACTGTATAGCTAGTAATATGTATTAGGCTTTTTTAAATGTTGAATTGAGTAATTAAGAGTGAATACAAGACCTTATTTTCAGGAAAACTTGCAGTGTCTTCAGTCCAAGTTTCTTTGAGCTTTGAAAGGAACAGAATAAAGTAGCAGAATCTCTTAGGAATTCTATTAGCTCTACATTCTCTACCAGACAGACACACACACAAAAAAAGGTAGTTGAGATAATAACTAAATACTTAAGCTGGCCTGACAACTGGAGTAAATATGTTGCCCTGTATATTGATAACCCTAGATTATAAAATACGTATATCTTGACAATGGTTTTGGCATAAACTCTGACTAGTCATTTAAAATAATCTTAAGTACTGTTGGAATAGCTTAATAGTCCTGGAAGTCTTGTAACATTAATGTGTTTTCTTTAGTCTGAGATCCAGATATCGGGTCTCAGTCTTGTATTGAAATAAATGGATTCCTATAGTTTCATAGCTTGTTGGACTGAGCTTTAATTTGGCGATGGTGTTGGAGTTCTTCTGTGACGGGTCTGTTACTAAGATGCCGGAGGAGCTGCCTTGTCACCATGCACCTTGCAAGCAAGAAGATAAACCCCAAGATAATGTATATCTACATTTGTAAAGTATGCATTTGCAATTAATTAATCACTTAAGCTAAAGTGAATAATAGACCTTCTCAAAACTGCATGGGAAGATGGAATATATCTGGTTGTCCAGCGGCTCAGGAAGAGGTGGACTGCAACACAGACTGAAAACCCAGTGTAGATTTATGTGTATGATGAAATAAAACTATAAAGGGATAGCACAGTCGGTGAGCTTAAACTATTTTACTTACTCTGTTGGTAACTTCTGCTTAAGTGATAGCAGAAATGTACCGGCAACAATGTGCACAGTCCTGGTAGACTGGTATTGCGGGAGAGAGATTGCACGAGTTGGAGAGATGTGATGTGAATGGATAGCATTACAGTATCCACAGACCAACAGCAGCTCTTCAATATAAAAAACTGAATTTGTGATGTTTCTTCCTGGTCCTGAAAGTGTGACTAGCCAAAAGTATCAGGAGAGGAGAGTGATCCCGGCTGTTGGCCCCTTGCAAGCTCGGATGCCTTGGGCAAACAGTAAAGCTTGTTCTTGAGCAGCAGCTACATCAAATCAAATCTCCTTACTCAACCGGTCTTTCCTTTGGTTCGATTTAATACTAAATGTTGCTACCTTTCCTCATCAGAAAGGAAGTTAGTTATATCTTCTCTTTTGCAGTATTTATAGTGTGGTAATTAGTGCTATTTCCAACCAGTTACCTGTGCCTCCGGGTAATGGCTGTGCATATGGGTGTGACGTCACCTGTTGCATCTAGTCCCTCATCTTTGGAATGAACAACAGGACTGGGTTGTTTTATTTATGGTGATTTTTTTGGAGGGGTGGGGGGGTGTCCCTTGTTGAGTCTTTAGAGCTGGCACTTACCAAACTTTTTTTGACCTGTAAAGTCAAGTAGGAGTGACTTAATTAACAGTCAATATTGAACTCTTCAGTATCATTTTTCCAGAAATAAATTTAAGAGGAGGATTATATGCTTAATTTGCAGAGGAATGTTCGGGTTATATGTAGTCATGCTTATTCAGTAATTAATTCCTACTGTTTGACCAGGTTGGGGTAAGGGAAGACCAGGAAAGGAAGATTTTTTTTTTAGGGTGGGTTTTTTTTTTTTTTTAGGTTTTGTTATCTGTTTCAAAGCCTAAAGAAAATTTGCTATGCAAGAAAAGTCCACTTTCATAGCTTAATTTGTAGAAAGTGTCAAGTTTTAAAAACAGGTGTATATTAATGTTTTTAATGTAAAGTTTAATTTTCATTGCTTAGAAAACAGCATATACTTCAGAATAAAAATGTCAGCTTAAATGATTCACCATGAAACAAGAAGCTTTCGTGGTATCTTCACACTGTAATTAAAATTCTTGGTGCTATATGATACATTTGCTGTTATTCCCTCTAACAATGTGAAGAGTTGTGCATCTCATCTTTATGCATGAAAATTATTTTCTTCATTTCGCTGAGGAAAATCGTGTTTGTACGATGCTACAGATAAAACCAGAACATTTAAAATGCTTAATCAGTCAAAATAAATCACTTTTGAATCGCAGAAATGGTCCAGAGGTGTTTTGATCTTTTTACCAGTTTAGCGTTTTGCTTTCCAAGGGTTTGCCGAGCCAGTGATGGATGCGGGACCGGCTCCGGGGCTCCCTTCTCTCCTCACCTGGAGGGGGTCCCGCTACTGCAGCCCCCTTCCACCCAGAATCTGCGGGGCGGTGTGGGGGGCTTCTGGGTGGAAGGGGGCTGCCGCCGCCGGGCCCGGAGGGGCGGTCCGCTGCCGCGGGGAGGTGCCGCCGAGCTGAGGCGCCGTGAGGCGGTGAGAGGGGCGGGCCTGTGCCGGGTGTGGGCGGGTGCCGGTCTGGTTGGGGAGATGAAGAAGGGGCTCGATGAGATGGTAGAGAATGGCGGGTGGGAAGAGGGCGTCCCCGTGTATGGAAGAGGGGGAACGCCGCCTGGTCCGCTGCCGCGGGAGGTGGGGATACGCGGGGCAACATGGCGGTCCGCTGGAGCCCGACGGCTTGCGGCTGCACAAAGGCGGCTGAGCCGTGGGGTGCCGCAGGCTCCGTTTTATGTCACGGCTGCCTCTTTTTTAGGGGATGGGAGGGTGACGATGAATTAACGGGTTAATTTGCAGCAGTATCGAGCGCAAGTGGAGCATTGCTGTGCATTGAATGTGAGGCCGACGCAAGGCCCGTTATTCTGAGGAGAAAAAAAAAAAACAACCCATAGGTCATGGGTATCACGAGTGGGATTAAATTCGTGGGCACTGCAGACCCCCGGTGCTGCTCGCTCCCCACCCAGCCCTGGGGAAGGTTGTACTTGCAGAGTGCTTGGCACTGTAGCAACAGGTGCTACAGGGAAACTTGAGAAAACAGCTGCAATTTTGCCTTGGAAGCAAGTTTCAAAGAGAGTGGTGTGCAGGAGGGCTGTGGAAAAGAGTGAATGGTCTGGTCATGGACAGATCCGCCCAGAAAAGAGGGCAGAAGTAAGGTTGCATCGACCACCATGGTTCTGGTATTTCCTACCATTTGGCATCATGGGGGGCTTGGCAGTAAAGTGCTCATAGCGCAGACTTGGGGGTGTTTTAATTGCCAAGTGTTCAGACAAAACAAAAAGGAAACTGAAAGGGGGGGAGCAGCTTTCATTATGTGTTACCTTAGTGACATGGACACGTGTTATCTTATGGGGGAAAGCCAAGGGATGCATCGTGCTGGATGTGCCAGCGGTGAGGACGTGTGTGTCTGTGTGATAAGCCCATGTCACTGGCGTTTCCAGGTGCTGGAGAGCAGTAAAGGAGCTGAGGCACGTGCTCTGCTCCAGCCTGATGGTGACAGACCTCTGAGTCTGACCATACCCTCCTCCCCCATCTCTGGATCCGCATCCTTCTCCCCTGGTCAGTCTCAGTCCTCATCTCCTCACCTGTTTGTTGCCTGCCTCCTTCACCCGATCTGTGATGCTTTGCACCCTGAGCCCCAAGCCCTTCTGCGCCTCCCAGGCTCTGTGTCACAGATCAATGCCCACAATCTCTTACCCATTTTTCTCAATGATGACTCAGTCCCCTGCCTCCTTGTCCTTCATTGACTACAGCTGGTGCTGAATCCACCTTTTATCTTTTGCCTGTGAGTAGGATAGGCTAAGCAGGGAAGTCATTGAGAGCTCTGGAGGACAGGCTTTTGGCTTTTAGGTTCAGCCGTACAGCACTGCAGGTAGTGATAAGGTGCTAAGACCCATTTCTTCTCTTAATGTGCCCCTTACACAAAAAAACCTTGGGAAATTCTGGTTCAATTTCATCAAATCCCAACTGAGCAGCTTCAACCTTCAAATTTTCAAGGTGTTTGGGAAGATTCTTCGTACAAGTCACAAAAGCACCACCTCAACAACCAATGTGAAGTCCTCCCTACCACCCAATTTTCAATTCCCTGCTTCAAACTTTGAGACTGTCAGAGACCTGCTGCAATTTGTCATTAAGTGGCCAAACTATCACAGAAGAAATCTTCCATAGTTACTCACTGTGGGCCACATAGCATGGTGTTTAAAGTCTGACAAGGTTCTTAGCAATTGGAAACATGGTCTTATTAAAGGAAATACCAAGCAACCTGGTGGCAGTAGCAACCTTCATGTGTCAGGTGGGAGTGGAGGAGGAGGAAACATTTCCTTGCAGAGCTCTGTAACTTAAGGCCCACATATCCTTGAACAGAAAGGATCCCATACATTAGCCTTCCAAAAGTTTGTACTAATAGTCTCCTCTTGTCTCTAGACTTTCTGTGTGCGCGTAGGTATGTGCAGGCACATGAGTCCTGGGGAAAGAAGAGCAATATGAGCCTTCATTACAGAGCACGACAAGAAAAATTGCTTTGGCAGCAGTACGTAACTCATTAACTACATACTTTGCACAGTGAATGAAGAACAGAATTACACAGCAGTACAGGAATTGTCTGCCCCTTCCCCTGTTCTTTGCCATGCAAAGGGAGCTTCCTTTTCCCCTGAGTCAGGCTTATTGCTGGGTGTGAGCATCCCTGGGCTGCACCTGGCTGTGGTGGCTCACTAATACATCTGCTTGGAAGAGATGCCTGGTTTGCACATTGAAAGGATAAATTGCTTATCCTGTTTTCTGTATCTCCATCACAGAGAGCAAAAGCTCATCTGACTGGTTTAACTTAAGGGTAAATACAACGCAATATGGTTGAAGGAGATGATAGAAAATGGAGGACTCTGAATCAGCTGGTTTGTATTTAAAGGCTTTATTCTACTTGCTCTAATTTTTATTTTTTTTTCTCCTGGTTTGGAGAAATAAGATATAAATGATACCCTGGCAAGAAGTGCATAAAATCTGACAGATGAATAAATTGTACTCTCCAGAGCTGTAAGCTTGAAAAGAACACTGCAGAGATAATGCATGTTCTTGGCTTGAGAGAAGTCCTGTCCATTAGAAATATACCCCTCTGAAGATTGAACTGAACTTTTGAGCTTTCAATTGAATAATTGCTCTGTGAGATTTAAAATATTTTCAATTATTTAATTTTCCATTCATCAAAATTGAATAACATTGCAGTTGGTGATTTAAGATGTTGTTGAATTAATTATGACATTTTGTTAAATTCCCTTTTGTCTTTCCTTTGTCAGTTTATTTCAAAGACCTCAGCTAATACAGAAAGCGTATCACCCCAATACAGAGGAGAGATGAGTCAGATTTGTCAGCTTGAATGGCCTTAGACCTACTTATGCTTACTAACCACCATGGTGCAAGTCTGAAGTGATGTTACTTGCATATTAAAGAGCAAGACTGAGAAAGCTAAAGCTTCCTTGCTAAGCTCTGTCCTTCTGACTCTCTCTGCTGCAGCCTTTCACAGAGAACAGGTCAGATTCACATACACAGAGCTTTAATAAATTATCTAAATCTAGCAGCAAAGAAAAAGGTGAGTTCATGGAGGCAAATGGGGGGGTGAGTCTGAAGGTGAGTTTTATGAGATGACTGCATCAGTCTCATGTCTGTCTTGAAAGGAGCACGTGTGTATCATCTCCATCCTTTTTCACAGCCACCCACCTCATGCTCTTGGGCCACTGTCAGGCGTTGGGAGTGGGGAACTGAAGCAGCTCCTGCCAGTAAGGACAGTACAAGCCATTACACTGGCTCGGTTAAAGCAATGCCCTTGGCCTGCACAGATTTATAGGAAGTCTAGTATGATGTTACACAAAATATGAAAAGAATAGTTGAATCTGTTGTTCCAGCATCTTTCTTCATTTGCTTTCAAATTCAGCCTTGTAAATCTAAAGTCTCCTTAAACTTTAATAATAGCAGTTACTTAAGTAAGACCAATATTTGAATAACAGCACTAGCCATGAATGTACACCCCACATATGACTGACTGACTTAGAAATATGTGAGTGAAATCTGTACACAAACAGCTGTTTTTGAAGCTGGACTACAAGACTGCCCAAGCCAGGCCTTTCACACACAGACTTGTGTTCCTGCTGCCCAACGCACAGATGGTCCAAGCAGAATGGGTGCTGCCAGCCCCTTCCCCTTCCGGCGAGACCCACCACGTGAGGTCAAGTGCAGCATTTTTGGTCAAAGCTGGTTCAAATATTGATGCCTCAGACAACAGGCAGTGTAAAAGCCTATGATCTGCCTCATCTCCAAACTGCAAACCAAACACGCTACCCATATTAAAACAAGAAAGGCCTGCAGCGATGAGTTAGAGAATAAATGATGGAAAAGGAAATTACACCCTTGCTGATGATAGGCCTGTCAAAGCCTTTTAGGATGCGGCATGTTGGTCTGTAACATTTCAAATTTCAGCTGAAGATGACTTTCTCGCTTGTCTGTATCATATAGCTTATTTTTGCGTCATCCCTCCAATTTTGTTTTTCTCTGGCATAATTTATAGCAAGCTATTGATGGGACTAGGATAACTCTCAGCTTGGAGAAGGGACATGGTTCCTCCTGTTTACAATGTGGGTTAGAAGCCTGTTAGAAGGTTCCTGTCTCAAAATGGATAGCAGTATACCTGTACACAAAAGGAGAAAGGATTTGTTTCTTACGCCAGTTTTCTTGCTATTCCCTCTTCTTGTAATGAATAGTCTTAAGTTTAACTTCAGGATTCTGAATTCTCTTTCTGTTTTAGGTATGCCATGTTGTATACTAACTAACATCATCAATACACTAAACGTGTTCTTTCTTCCTTGGACTTCCTATGCCTAATGTTATAGTTGATGATTATTTTTTAAATTATGAGAGAGTTATTGCTGTCATATAGTTTCCTCTGAGACACTAGTTTTCATTTAAAATGGCAAGTGCATTTGTTTTGTTACTGTGCTCTTGTCTGCACTTTACTGCATTGGAACAAAATTTATTTCAGACAAATGGTTCTTGCATATTTTTACATATACTTTTATACACTGTTCATTAACTTGAAACATCTTTTGATGAGAGAGCAAATCAACAGGCTAAATAGTAATTACCTCTCACAAATCACGTATCCTTGATAGAATAAGGCATATTTACAATTTATTCACTAGTGTTTGGTGGCAACCAGAATGCTGGTGTTATGAAGTACAATCCAAAGATAAGCCATTATCTAGACAGGACTTTAAAAGCACAGCATGAAAGTTTTAAACAAAAAGAAAAGTATTTTTTTATTTTGGGCTTAGAAAAAAAGTCAAAGGCTGGAACTGAGAACAATTACAAACCTCTACTGAAAAAAAATCACTGTATGCTCATCACCTTGATGCTTGCAGGTGGATTCGGAAAAATCTCCGCTCAACAGCAGATGCCGACATGAGGGGAAAAAAGCAATATCTTCCCCTAGGATTCAGTCTTCAGACTAACCACCACCTGCTGGTTTTTGAGAGAGGAGTTATCCCTGAAACACTGCATTTGCATTCTGTCTGCTAATGTCAAGGCTTAGCACAGGACAAAAACATCATGAATTTAGCAGAAGTACCAATTCAGATAAGTATAGGCTCAGCTGTTGCTAAATTGGCAATTATAACTAGATAGTCTCTGCTCCCCTGCCATCATCATTATCGGCGCTGGAAGTTTTGTCTCAGTTCAGCAAGTATTCCGTTTTGTAAGCTCTCATTTGTCTTCTGTTTGACAGCTTACAGCAATTTTGTTTAGCTGTTCTGATGAACTGCTGTCAATGGAAAAAGCTCCAACCACCAGAGGCATATGAGAAGGATTAGCCAAAATCTACAATTCCTACACAGTTGAAAATGGGGAGATTAACTATAAAAGGACTGAACCAGAATATGAGATCAAATCATCTTCTCAAATAGTGCATGTGTTCAGGATTGCAAAGCCATATCCAACTATCTTTATCTCTGACCTTTAAAAGTAACTTTTCAGCAGAACCGTGACTACTGGCAGGAGCAGCAGAAGCAGGAAAAAGAAAACAAAGTGTTGGCAAGTCCTAGCATTTTACCTGCTGAGAGCCTAGATCTGCTTTCAGATAATGCAGAATTTTAGAATTCCAGCATCTGCTCTAGGCTTACATTGCAACCACAGCTGTGACAAGGAGGGATGATCTTGTTATAGACATGATATGAAATCTGTATCTCTTTTCTGCCAAGCAGTTGGTACAGTTCCAGAATCCTGCCACAATGCTCACATTTGTATCTTTTGTTATTTTGCAGACTCTGAGGCTAACCTGGCCTTTGTGAAGTCGTTGCACTGTGGTCTGCCTGCATTTTGGTGTCAGAGTCTTATAATGCACCACTAAAGATAGGAGATTTTTAAATAAAAATATTGTACCTGCTGGCAATAAAAAAAAGTGTATGAAGCTTGTTCAATAGAGCAGATTAGTCTCAACCCCATCCTTACTTGAAGCAAGTAACAGCTACCTCAATGATCTTCATTTAGGCCGCGCTTTCACCGTACAGTGATGGCAGAGGGCACCCTGTGCCCTTTGTGCTTCTGACTCTACAGCATGACTCATGGGCCTTTCCTGTGTCCTAGGAGAAATGCACTTGGCTTCCCTCCCAGAGGAAGAGAGTACTATTCTGCCAGCCTGGCTCCGGTACAAAAGAATGACTTTCAGGTCAGCCCAAGGCTCTGTAGTTGCCTGGTGCCCCAAGGACGGACTCCTCATGCAGGTATGCAATAAACTGGCACCATCTCGAGTCTGCAGATCCCTTTTTTGTATGTATCACAAATAAGAGTAAGGGAAAGAGGGTCTCAGCCCAGCTCTGAGTGTTCTCCCAGCAGTCCTTATACCTATCCTGCTGCATGAGCTTGGAGCAGGTTACACCCTCCTGCCTGGATGAGCTGTTAGCAACAAGTGGTGGCCAGGCCCCAGGATGTGGACTGCAAGTGCTTCCTGTGGAGAAGACCGAGCCTGAGGGCAGGAGTGTCAGGGTCTCGCCCAAAGGAATCCCACTAGCATCCATCATGTGGAAAGTAGGAATGGCCAAGGTGCAGTACAATTTGAAATATCAGGTGGCAGGCATATCTATGGCTCATGCTGTCACAAAGTTGCTCTATTTGTATCTGCTCATCCAGCAAACACCACGCCTGAGCTGTGTAACTGTACCTTGAACCAGCTGAAATGTAATCTGCAAGAACATCCAGCTGTGATACATCTCAAATATGCTCGAGAAACCCCAGTCCTCTGTTGGGATTGACAGTTTACATTGTCAAGTGGTTGCTTTGTTTCTACAGATGGAAAAGGGAAATTGTAGGACTTCTGGGACTGAAAAATCAGATTCGCTATCAGTACTGAGCAAAAAGGCAGATTTTGGGGTGTGTGTGTGCATGGGGGGGGGGCATAAACTGATGTGTCCTTTTTTAATGCTAATATAATATTTTAAAAGACAAAATTAACTGTATGCACTACTCAAGACATAGCACCAAGTTCACCTGTTAATAGTACTATAATTTAACTTCATTGTACACTCTCCCCATCCTTCTGCTGCCTTATCTATTGGACAGGGATTATTAAGTAATGTTACTGTATTTGGATGGTGATACTGTTCAGTTCCTCTGCAAGTCAATTAGTAAAGAAAGAGACTTGACTTTCAAAAAAGGGTTGTTACAGAAAAAAGATATTTTGAGGCCATCTAATTATATCTCAAAAATGCAATAATAAGGAAAGAATCTGCTTTGGGAATATTGGAAATGGTAGGATGCAAAAATATACCACTCACTTTTGGAGTCTGCTTGCCATATGCCATATAATTGTGGTACATATTTGATTTATCCTAATTATATTTCAGTATATTTATTTGCTTTCTGAGGCAGAACTGCCACATACTGAATTATTATGCCTTTTGTGCCTTGCCTGTGGTGCGCAGTATCACAAACCTTGTTCTTTTAAAAACAGAATAGAACCAAAACAAAACTAAAACCCACCATCCAAGCTGCAAATCATGGCTGATGTATAAATACTCAGTTTATCTCGGTCATGTTCATATGTATGCAAATGTGTTTTAACATTGGCTCAGTGGCTGTCATTCATAAGAATATATTTTAGGTGCAAGAAAAGGATTACATGGCTTTCCAGATGATGATTATGCAGCTGCCAAAAGGGATGAATTCAAGTCTTATGCACAGCTTTTTACAACACTTTGTTAATTTGCTCCCAAGGAATAGCCAGATGCAACTAATTACCCTGTAACAAGGCTCCTAAAGCTGACCGTCTAGCAGGCTTTTGAAGGTGTCCAGCTTATTATACAGATTGATTTGGTCTGACTTTCTTTAAACTCTTCATATATGGATGCCATAAATGGTTGTATTCTTCAATGACAAGACACCCTAAGTGAGGTTTATGGTATTTAATTAATGTAGTAACAAGGACAAATAGGATAACTGTGGAAGACACATTCTGCTTGTCAACTGCAGGTTTGCAAATAATTACTTTTATAACATCTGAATACCAGCTGCAATAAATAAGGACTTTGGCCACCATTTTGACAGTAAGAAGCTACTCAAGTTAGTTAGTACGAGCATCTCATGCAGTATTGTTTCCCATTCTAACAACCTCCTACAATTACGCTATCTGCAATTGTGGTTTTCCATGCAGGGATTTTTCCCTCTCTTGGTACTTAGTGAAAAAGACCATGGCATGGAGAGCTCAGTGCTGCAAGGCACGTGGTGTTGACCTTTGCAGAGGATGTACTCAAGATTCACGCTTGGTGAAGAAAGGCCCCATGATGCTCAGATTTTGGAGGAGACAAGATGATCTCTGACATCTGGGACAACTTCCATGGTGTGTTGCTGGAATTGTCTCTAAAATGTCTCCACAGATTCCACTAGTAAAGCTGGTTTATGTTTTTCTGTAGATTTGTCCTAATCTGTAGATTAGGACAAAAATATTTCTGTGGGCTGCTAATGACTCTACTCTTAAGTGTTATATAAAGGGATTCCAACACATAGTGAATATGATTTAGCTCAGCAAGAACTGAAATGCCTTGAGCAGGAGTTGCTGAGAGGAATGTTATGGATTGTCTGTGAGCAACTACTCTGACTCCATCCAAAATAGCTTAAGATCTGAAGGCTGAGGAAATACACATCTATTTTCTGTCATTTGGCATATAAGTAACTACATGTAAATGTTAGAAATTTATTTAAAAAATAAAATAAATCCATGTAATGAGTCTCACCACCTATTAACCAGAAAAGCTTTTACTTTTGAGCCCCTTTAGAAAGGAAAATAGAACATCTCTGTTCACAAAAAATCTAGAGCTAAACAAAGAAATGCAAGCACCCATACTTTCAAAATCCCCTTTGGTTAGTTTGCATTTTCATTCATCTTTGAAATGCAATGGGAAAAGAAGCCTAGCTACCAGTAAGGTGGTATGTGGCTTAAATACATGGCACAATTCTGTGTCTGCAACAGGAGATGGGGCTTGGCAATGCAGGAAGGTCAGTTGCACTGCACAGTATTTAATTTATTCTAAGTGGAAAGCACTTTCATTTTTATAGTACCTTGAAATTTAACAGCACCCTGGGGTAGAGAACCCTGCAGTTAAAAGATACTGTTGCTTTTTCAAAAGAAACCACTGACAGAACAAAAAAACCCCATTGCTCTGCATTTAAAAGGTACCAAAGAATTTAAGAAAAAAACTGAAACTTTTGTTTAACAATGTTCAGACTGAATTATCCTTATCACTTAGCAATAATTTTCTATGCCCCTCTCAGCAGTCAAAAGAATCACTGTTGTGTTGGTTATGAGAAATCCCACTAGCCATCCATAGCTTGGTACTGAGGGAATTTGGTCCAAGTCTCAGATCCAGTATGTCAAAATGGCTTTTTTTTTTTCTACCTCTGAGATGATCTTCCATTAAGCTTTTTTCCTTCAACACCCCCCACCCCCCCAAAAAAAAGGCTTTCATCATGTAACTTGCATTCCATAAAGCTTTGGCAATACTTCTCATCCATCTGTCTTGCATTAAAAAAACCCAAAACACATAAAAATCCCTGAAGTATACTGGAGGTGGTCATATTACTTGAAACAGAGTAATGCAAGTAGCTCATGCAGGAGTAATGCTGCAAACTACCACTAGTAACCCACTCAGAATTACCCATAGGATCTTAACCTGTAACTGTGCAAGGGATGTAAGGTGGTAGAGATTTTCTTCCGTCAAGCTAGTCAAACACTTCTGAACCAGCTACCATTTTGCTGCAGAAACAACAAAACCCACTCTTTATTAAAATAAAAACATTTTTGATTCTGTGCTATCTTATGTATTCTATCTTCTGTGCGTGAGAAGCATCTGGAAATGTGGTAGGCAGAGGCTGTTACAGAGGTAGTGAGTAGGGTATTAGCATCTTGTAACAATTTGTGGCAGACATACAGTAAATACTCAGCTCAGTGTGTTCCTTTATCAGCTTGTTAGCTGCAGTGAAGTGTTACTAAGTTGTAGTAAGAGTGGAGGAGCAATTGAAAAAAACCACCCAAAACATCAAGCTGTACATGCTGTATGGCAGAGTGGTCTGAAGCTAGAAAGAAGTTGCATAATTTTTTTTTTTTTTTAAATAAGCATAGTACTTCCTATGGAGGCCCACTGCTTAGGCAATTGCTTTTCCATGGCTTAGTCATCCAGCATTAAATGAGGTGCCTGCAAGATATGTTTTGACAGGTGCTGCTGGGCTGTTTAGTTGAGGCAGTTTCAAGTCATGTCTGCTATTTGCTTTTAATGGTTCTGCAACGGAATTTTTCTACTGAACTACTTAGCATACTAAAACCAGCAATAACTGCTTTATGCTCACAATATTCAGAGGTGCAAAAGCAATTAAATATCCAGAGCATGTGAATAACTAACTGGCAAGAATGGACAAAGAGGCCACAGATCTTCAAACCTTCTTGAGGTAGAAGAGCCATGATCTAATGGAGATAGTTCATCCCTGTTTACAGAACAGGGGTTTTTTGGTTTTTTTTTTTCCCCTCCACTCTCAGTAATATTCTCTTTGTGCACGTGTTGTGACTGTTGCCTTTCTGGGAAGTGAGATATATAACTCAAGCTCTTTAAGGCCTTGAAATGAATTAATAAAGCTGCCCTGGACTTCTATACATCAGTAAAGCAGAAAGAATTTGAATGGTTGAAATGCTGCGCAAACTTTGGCACAAATATTTCTAGTTTTACAGCTCATTCCAAGAGAGCAACCTGCTAAACAGCAAAGAAGAAAGAAGTCTTGGCCTCAGTACCTACAGTAATTGAACCAACTCATTAAGGAACCCTGGCTTCTGATTTTCCCCAATTATGCTGGAAACTATTGAAACAGATTAAAGTAAGAATCTTTCCCCAAATCACAGCAAGTGGGAGATGTGCCTTTTCAGTCCGCAGGGTTAGGAGACAGTAGTTCAGGTATTGAGAGGCTGTGAGGATGCTTTAAAAAACAAACCACCACCACCACACCACCAACAAAAAAACCCAAGCACAAAACAAAACCAACAACCAAAATACACATCAACACAAGTTTCAGCAGCAGTTGCCTACTAGAGAAGAATTCCAAAACCAGTCTTGTTAGTGAAACTGGCATTTGTACTTTAAAATGGGGAAGCAGGAATTGATAGTACAGCCTTTCTTATGAGAACAAATAACATGATTGTACTCAGTGATGCATTAAACAATTTGGATCCTAGTTCTTCGAAAACAAAAACCTGAATAGAAAGTGGCATGGACATAGAACATTAGATACAGGGTTCCAAAAGCCAGATTTGTGGTGCAATAGTAAATGGATCCATGACCTTTGTAGTTCTACTTCTCCTAGTTCTCTCCATCAATAAAAAACACTATGCAAAGAGACATACTTGTCTGTGGTTAAAAACTTTTCTAAAAAGCAGCTAGTAAAAAGCTACACCAAACAACCCTCAAACCCTACTCCATAAACTTGTCCAAGTCCCACAGTATGCTTTTAGAAAAAGGGGAATCTTCACAGCTGCCATGATAAACATTATGCAGCTGATACTCTAGTAAAAATTGTGTCCTCAATTAAAATAGATTATTGTGACTGAAGTCACAATACCTAAGCATGTCTTTTCTTACAAGCACAGAAATACTTTAAATGCTGGAGAGGCCTTAAATAGCTGGATGGTTGGATCCTTCTCTGATAACCACGGGAGACAGCTAACCTTTGAGAAACAACTCCACATGAGGAGAGAATTAATATACTTCAAACCAGGCAACTCAAGCAAATTGTTACAAAGAAAAGCTTTTGCAAGGGAAAGAGAACAAAGGAAAGAACCACCATTCCAGCAAAAAAAAATAGTGAATAGTAGGGCTCCCTCTAAATTTAAGAGTTAAAGGTAAGAGGGGAGAGAGAAGGGGAGAAGCATCTCCTATGTAGTCACATAATCACAGCTCAGATAATTCGTGTCCTTTATATTGATGTCATGGAAAGCTAAGAGAAACCAAGTTATAGATAAGAAAGTACAATGAGAAATGCTAGATATCATTTCCTATTCCTTGTTCTGAAAGTAACACGACATAAATTAGCCAGTAGTGAAAAAATCCTTCCTACAGCCAGTATTATCCTTCTCAATGAACATGGATAAGTGTATTCCCCAAATAAATGCTGCACATCAGCCAACCCAGAGAGATGTAGTAACTCCCAACCCCGGTTCTGTATTACCAGAAGTCGTTCATGTTGATACAATTCTTTTGCTTTAAATGTTTGAGACATGCATTCCCCTACATCATTTATTGATCACTAGGGAGGGAAGAAGAAAAAAAAAAGTAAATTTAAGTTTAAAGTGTTATAGTAATTCTTCCTTCATCCCCAAGATATTTCTTTAGGCTATCGACTTAGAATTGATTATATAAATCCTTCAATATGCATTATAACAAGACAGTTTTCATTCAGAAGTCTTTTGTTCAACTGACAAAATACACTAGTGAGTGTAAAAAATATTTATTCAACCTAATTCAACATAACTATAATTTGCAATACTTAAAAACAAGATTTACAACAGAGTAATGACCTTCTGCCACTCAGGTGAAATAATTTTATAATCTATACGGTATTTTTATAATCGTATTTTTACAATAGCTTTAACTTCCAGAGAAGACAACAAGCTTTCCCATGAAACAAGTTTCAAATCCACTAATTTGCATCATTCAGTTCTTCATAAGACTTTAAAAAACAGTAATAAATTGGTTGGAAATATATACAGTGAAGACCACTGAAAAGCTGTTTTCTTGAAATGAGGAATTCTGTAAGAAATATGTATTATATTGTTTCAAGACTATCTTACAGAAAGCAGCAACTGTCAGAAGTTGCTACTCTAAATAGTTTTATATAAAAGTGAGCCCACTAAGACAAATATAATCAGCAGACTTACAAGATTATAGTAATTCTTCAGTTACAGCAAGAACCTCAAAAGTATTTGATATTGATTGAATGTATAATTTTCAATACCTGTATAGTTTTTGAATACTAGTTGGCCATTATATACACTTTTGTACAGTTCTAAAATATTACATCTCAGTAATTAAGATAAACATACTATAGAAAAGGTACCATATTTTTAATTTCTCTAACATACATTATTGCAGTCAAATATGAAGTTCATTCTGCATTTACTTCATTTCTGATGAAAAGAAACATTTACTTATGAATACTTCCTACTAAAAGATTTTTTTAAACCTTTCTCCATGCATTTGACATACTAATATGAACAAGGAAAAAAAAAAACAAACCAAACCAAAACTTTGAGAAAAACAAATAAATTGTTGTTAAGAAAAAACCTCAAGTACTAAATCTAGGTTAGGTCTGGTATGAATATTAAATGGCCATATTATGTTTGTCAAAATATAACTTCACAAACCAGTTAATTTCTGTTGAAATTAAGTTTATAAATACATCAAATAACTGAAGTGCTAAAGTCTCCCTCAGCTGGCTACTTGGAACATATTGTAACAGTAAAGCTTAGCGTGGAAATAAACTTAGTTTATTACACATTTATGATTTATCCTTTAGTTCTTTACAGAATGGATCCAAGTTGCCTTAACAGTGTCCAGCCTGCACCAGGCTCAGATCAGGTAGCCCAAGTGTAGTGTCACCCCCTTCCAGTCAACCCTTCCACCGGAGCTGGTGTGGGCAGAAGAGAATCTAGCCCTGGTACAGAGCCGAGTCACACACCCAGGTCTGGAAGTTCAGAAGGATGCCTTAGTCTGTCAGTTTAAATGTAGCTTTAGTGTCCAGTGTTGTTTTCTCACACATGTACTGCTCTTTGTACTTGTACGGACATTTACATAATCAAAAGGAACATGAAAACTAAACAAGTGCTCTAGTACTTAACTACAAAATAAGCAATTGAAATTTACTTCTTATACCCTGGAGGAAAAAAATGCTATCCAGCACTGGTTACAAAACAGTAAAAGAGGCATGAGAAAACAACACTAGGCACTGCAGGAGATACAACAGGACAGTAAATATTCTCAGTAATACAACAGTCACCTGGAAGCCTTGCTAATTCCAACACCTAGTACTTAGGTGGCTAAAGCTGACACACGAGTCCTGTAGAGAGTGATCTATCTTCTGCTTCCTCTGACCAGTCATTTGAGTATTTTACACTCCCCGTTTGATACCAGCAAAAACTACAGAAATCTTTATTGACTGATGTCCCACAATTACTTCTCCTTGGTAATGACTCACATTTCCTTTCTAAAAAAAGTTCCCTTCATTGTGTGAAATGCTGAACTGGATGATAGCGTGGGTATGAAAAGACATAAAGAAAAGGCATTTGGATATAGCCTACATCAAGTACACAATTTAAAATGTTCTTGTTCTGTAGTTGATGCTTTTTTTCCATTCAGCATATTGGCTCAAAGAAAATAATTCAGAAGCCTGTTGCCCAACAGAAATACCCAAAAATAATGAAAGCCAAGTCACATTCTCAGGTTCAGTGGTTGCTGAAAGGATTTACCCTGCCACAAGACAGTGCTTTATTATATTTAAAGAAAAAGAAAAAAAGGAGCAGCAACTTATCACAATTCTCCACTACTGTGCAATAATGATGGAACCAATATAACATGGAAACCTGTTAGGTGAGACTGTACGACATCTGGAGATCACAGCCTTATGCTCCTTCTTGCTCAGGATAATTTAAAATTTTGCGGTGAGCTTGGCGCAAATATTGCTGCTGTTTGAAGTAAACCTTAAAAGCTCCTTTTATAGCAACAAAAGCAATTCCACCCTGAAATAAAAAGATATTTTGAAAACCTGCACAGTTCAGTGTCATATCATTGCAAATAGCTTTTTTTTTTTTAAAAAAAATTCTGGTCAAAGAAGATTTATTTTCCAATCATATAGCATTTTCTTTTGAAGTTTAGCTAATTAGGACAATTCGCAGCGAGTAGCTCAAAGTTTTCTGTCACAACGCACTATTACAGAGGTTAATTTTACTTAAAGGGATTACATACTGGATCTATAAAACCTTTTGAAAGCTTTTATTTGCTTGGAAGTCTGACAAACATTCTAAAAAAAATCCAAATACATCCTATTTAAAGAACAAAGTAAAATGCAGATATGTATCTGCTTTCCTCCCTTCTCTGAATATTATACTATACGTGGCACAGGGAATAACACTAATGACCATTCCATATTCAGACTGTGAAAAAGGCCACTTGCCAAAAGCAAATGTGGAGTGAAATGAAATCTGTTTTTTGTAAAACCTTTTTTTTCCCAGAAAGTTTTACAATATGCTTATCTCAAGTCTTCAAAATAAGAAGAGACGCTAAGAAGCCTTTAGTCTGCATGAACAGTTATAATATCGCTGTTTCTTCCATATGGAAGAGAGGGGTGCACAAACATGGAATTGAAAACAGGGGCTGAAGTGACAGTCAGATGACCAGGACACCACCTTATGAAACTTGGTGTGCTTCCCCTTGAAAGGCTGCAAGCCAGAGAGGTTATTCACAAAGGAAGATATTTTCTCCTCTCCTCGGCCTTTCCCCCTCCATTCAACTTCTATGGAGAGTTTATTTTTCTCTCCTTATTAAAATAAGGAACAAAGAGATTCTCTCAAAGAATTAGTAAACAGAAGCTAATATGAAAAGGTTGGTAGTATAAAGCCCAGTCTTCCCCTGCAGAGATTATTCTTAGAAGATGCTGGTTCCTCATCTTCATTATCACCCTTAATTACTGCTAAGATCTGCCTAGTACCAGATATGTTTCAGCCCTGTCTAGAATTGAGATTAGTTTCAGTCATAAGGACAAAGTCTCTCACACACACAATGCTTGTCCACTGCCAAGATAGGCAACCTTAAAAAAAACAACCTTCCCTCAATCAAATGCTGCTCTTAAGTTCTAGATCAATTTATGTTCCTTTTTACTTTTCCTCTCCTCCCCCCAACACAACACTTCATATTCCCATATTATAATTTTTTATGAAACAAACAATACTGAATCTTACCAAGATTGTCCTTTGTAAGTTTGAGTTAACACTGCTGAACATCAGCTTGCCAACTATTGTGGCAATAGTAGGGAAAACTAGAGCTCCACACAGAATACGTGTAGCAGAGACATGATCTGCCAGAGGGTTGGCCTCTGCTGGAATACGAGGAACTGGACATCCAATGCCTAAAGGGGTGAGAGTAAGGGAGGAAAAGATTACATAGCCACTACCTCAAACAGAACACAGAAAGCACATTAGTGCCCACCTCCCAATTCTGTTACAAATCTATAGCCCAACTGCTTTGAGAACTATCCCTCTTTCTCAGTGAATATTGCTTCCATTAAATGACTGTATTCATTTTTACTTTCAAATAAGACCCATGATTTTCAGTAGCTTGTTTTGTTACTAAGGCCTTAATTGAAACCACGCTCCTGCTCCTCTTGCCCCACCTTTCTCACTATGTGCTATACAAACAATCTAAATAGACAATGTAAAACAGAGGGAAGGTGTTAGCACCTTAAGAATGGCAAAAACTACTCGCCTTTCCCCATCACTTAAAGGCACAAATTCAAGCTTGATATTTCCTTTTAAATTTAATCACATTACCTGGAAATATGCTGTTCAAAATTTGTAGCTTATTAGAGTATTTGCGCCACAGTCTGAGCACGTAGTCTTCCCAACGAATCATCTTGCCCAATATTAGCATGACTGGGATAGTGGGAAGTCCAATCAAAAGAAATAAAGGATCAGCTCTCTCCATGACATCAAGACCTTCTTTGTGACCCACAACCTGGTAAATATGCATACAGTTGACAAACAAAGACCACAACTGAACAAAGAATAACACTTTTAAAAAGTCTAGTTTGTTTGGGGCTGCCCATGCATTTTAAGTTAAAGGGAAGAAAAACAATGCTGATTTACATAATATTCCATTTTCCCTTTGCATCCTTGGTTGCTTATCAAGTGTAATGCAGATGAGCTACCAATCCTAGTTTGTGTGTCATTAATTTTGCAGAACACTGTAACACAGTTGCTTACTATCTCAAGAAAAGTTTCACGTGCTTCTGTATGAGTAAAAGCTTAAACATCTGAAATATCCAAATAGCATCCTTTCCAAAACGCATAGAAAAATTTACAATTTTAGAATTATTAATTCTACACTCAGAAATTGATTAGATACTACTCTTTAAAGAATAAATTGATAGCAAGTATCTCAGGATGTTTTAATAAAAAATCTGTTATTTAGGAATACCATACGCAACAGAGATGAGAGTATCAAAAAGTATTGCTTCTCTAGACAGTGCACGAAGAATTACATTATTTTCAACTGTAGTGGAAATAGCCGCATATCTTCATCTGTACCTTATTTTTAAATGTGGTTAGCGCTACAATTTTGAAGGACAGTCATTACTGATGCGTAATAACCTTTTACTGACACATAAAAAAGTAATCAGACTTTGCAGTTTCTAAAACATATGTAGTAAAACTGTAACAGAACAGTGTGTTATGTTTTCCTAAAAAGTACATACTTTTTAATTTAAATAAGTAACTCTAATAGGGCTGAGGACAAAAAAGAACTTAAAGTGGTAGATATCCCCTAGAGCTGTCTCAGTTTAAGAATTACTAAATGCTAACAAAGGCCTTGAGGTGCTTCTAGAAAGAATGGTCTCTTTCATGACTTTTTCCATAAGAATCCAGGAAGACTAAAAACACTAAAATACTCATTACTATATTTGTCAGCCACTGGATTTTCTGATGTGTTTTCATTGTTTTCCCCACAAATGCAAAAAGCTCTCAGGTCTTCACTTGCACAAAACTTAAAATTAGGTGGTAAGAACATGCAAAAATAGCAAAATTTTAAAGAAGCAGTACTTCTGGAATAGGTGGGACACAGGGAAGAAACTAGGGTAACATACCACAGTACCTTCAAACCATAATTTTTTAGCCTTGCTTTGAAAAAAATCATTCCATTTTACTCTTCTAACAGAAAGTCATGTTGTATACAACAAAAAAACCAGGCAAACAATATTGTTGCTGCCAGAAGATTATTACTTCTAAAAATATTCAGCATTTGTCTTCCAGGTTCTTCATTATCTTCTGCCTAAATTGTGATGTCTGACACTATCCTTTTTCTCCTTATAGTCCTTGTCCATCAAAAAAATCCTCAGTATCTTGTCTTTTCTGCTTTAGATTACTATTTCTCTGTGTTTTCAGTAACCCCATCTGATTCGTTACTGACTTAGCTACCACTGGAGTCACAATGTCAATTCTGTGTTTATTTTTCTTCACCTGAGGCTTAACCTTTAAAAATAGCTTTTGTGCTTCTCTGTGGCCCTTCCACTGAAGGAAAGGAGTCTGAAATGCATCAGGAAACAAGTTGTACTAAACCTAGCAAGTTTGGGGTGGCAAAAGGGGTGGAACAGTTTCCCTCCACTCCCAGTTTAATCTCCTCTATTATAAGCAAAAATAAATTATTCTTTTACTCAGTGTGCCATCAGTATGATCAAAAAAACATTAAATCAGAGGAAAATACCTAAGTCTTCATACCTGGGATTTGACCAGCTGTCTAAACTAATGTTTAGACTGATCTTCATTTCAAGAGCAAAACAACTACAGAAAGGACCAATTATCTTTCCATTTGGTTATGTACTTCTAGAGAAGCTAAAAAGATCATGTAAGTTCCTACAGAAAAAGGCTCAGTGTAGCAGTGAGCAAGGAGAAAAAGACTGGTACATTTCACATAGTTGTAGTATTACAGATGGTTGCAGTGTTCCTGTAAGGGCCACAAGAAGAACATATTATCAGATGAGTAAATTCCTAAGCATACCATTCTGTAATACAGAGACTCATCCACTGGAATGGAGGAGGCATTGAAAGTCATTATACATCACCTAGGCAGCTGCTTGACCCTGGCCACACTGGTACCAGGGAGACTGCATCAAGTTATTTGGGCTCCACTTCAAGTGGCTGTCACATACATTTCTGCTATGAGATCACATACAAACAGAACCAAAATAGCACACAATCCTGACATGGAGTGATCTGTAGAACTGCAGGGCACTATCACACAATTCAAGAAAAAGTAGTGCCATATGACTTAAATGGATAAGGACTAGGCTGTGTATACAAAATTGGAACTATGTAGAGGAATACTTATTAGTATACAAATTTGTTAATTCTGTCTACAACTGAATTAGCATCAGAAATACTTTTATGCTTTCAGGTAAATCACAGGTTACGGGCTTGATACATCCACAACTAAAATGGTAACAAAGGTCCTCCTAGTTGTACAATTTATGAAAACTCTTTTCTTGTAGTTGAACAAGTCTTTGCATAATTAATAGTCTACAACGAACATTATTTTTATATTTAAATAGCAAGTTCACAAGAATAGAAGTAGGAAAAATATTTTTCCCTTTCAAGTAATCATACAGTCTGAAGTTATTAAAAGACTATACTATTAATTTGCAGTGTTTTGCATTTGTTGTTTAGGAATGAATTGCATCACTCAGAGCAAGCATTTTCCTTTATACAATGAAAAAAGTGGTAGGACTGAAAAAATTCACCACAACTCAACCCTTTGAATGCTACCAGCAAAATTTTTCTACAGGTAGAAAGAGATTAGTCTCATGTCTTCTCTGAAGAATCAGACTACATAGTAGTAGTAGTTAGGTAGTAATAGCACCTTTTTTGTAAGAATAGAAGTGGGTTGACCAGCCTGCCATACAAAGGGCAGCCAGCTGCAGTAGTAGGGATTTTTGTTACTTGCAGACTGAACTAGGTTTCAACAGGCATACTTGGCTTTATTAAAAGTGAAAAGCTTTCTATCCACTCATCTTGAATTCACTTGTTAACTACACCGGAAATGCTGACGGCAGCTAAAGTACATTTTAAGCCAGGGAAAGAGGAGTCTTAATTGACTTTTTCTTTAGAAGACTTGCTTTCAAAGATGGTAAAAAGAGGGAATACATGTGTACCTGCATCACCGTCACAGCTCCGTATGTAACAGCTGTCCAGTATATAGAGCCCACCATTATTCCAGCTGCAGCAAATGGGCATGCCTTTGAGATCAGTCGATCTGCAAGATCCAAAACGTAAACAACTGGACCTATGATAAAGGAAAAGTAAGGTTTCAAGACATATATATATGTGTACATATATAAGCATACTGAAGAAAGCTCTCAGCATCTATCACTGATCAGAAAGAACGAACTTGGCAAAATACAAGTCTGACACCCCACACATGCTGTTTAAATAAGAACATATAATTGAAGTTACAAGTTTAGCTTAGTAGCTTTTATTTCTACCTACCATTTCATTCACCCCAACATCTTTCTGAAAGATTAATATACTGGTTAGAGCACTGACTAATTTACCCACTAAAGTTGACTAGCTTCCTTTGTGTTGAATCAGAATTGTTCTGTTGCAGAAACCACTTTAGGCTTAGTGGCTTTTTTCTTAGATATTTTAGTTTTCAAAAGGAAGAAATACTAATTAGTTGTAATGTATTTTGTGTGCTTATCTGACAGCTTCATCTGAGAATTCTGTCACTAAACTATCTTGCTCTACACTAAAAAGTAGCAGTCAATATGAAAGATTCCTTCCACTGGAAGAGGCTGCATTCAATATTTTTAGAGGATCTCTCAAATGTTGCAGGAAAAAACCCTCCTATACAGGTTATTTAGTGCCTTTGACAACAATGCATGAATAGAGTTTCACTGCTCTATGGAGAACTGCACTTTCCAGACTTACGCAGAGCAAGACATTACCCTGACCAGCTTTGATGAGGGCATGCTTGCACCTTTTTTTTTGAGAGTCTGCAAGAGCACCAGCAAAGCAAAAGCCAGAAGTTGAAGTCTGAAATGTACGTATGGAAGTGAAAAATGTTATTACCATGGTCAGATTCCACATTACTTTTGTATTTGTCAAATTCTACATTTGTTGTAGAATGTCCTCCTCCAGCTCATCTGCATGAATAGTTCTTGTTAGCTCCCTCCTACTTTTTCTAACCAAAATCAGGCAAAAATATCAAATTTATTCTCAAAACCAGCCTACAGACATTCTTCAAGTAACCAATCCTCCATGTCTCTCATCACAGTTTACCCACTCTGGCCTAGGATTCTTTTACTACTTCCTAATCTTTTAACTCATTTGGGATGTGTGTGTGTGATTAGGGGTAGGGAAGGAGTGGTATCTTGAGCAATGGTGTTAAATGACTTACTGAAGTCCTGATATACTAGATGGACAGGGCTTCTACTAGATGAATTTCAATTGCCAGGCTAGTTAGCATGCTCTGTTTTGTACACCTGTCCTGAGTTGTATGCCATTTTCCTCTTGACCTCCAATAATCAAGACTTGTTCTGACCTTGAATTGAGATTAGGTGCCAAGGATTTTTTTTTTTACTTTTCTAAAGGTAAAGGTATTGTATTTGGCATTCTCAAAATACACAAAAATCACTTGCACTTCAATTCTTAGCTCCTAGTACATAACAATTTTATATCCTTAGTTATTTAGGGTTGTGGTAACTTAGGACCCTGTTCCCAAAAAGACTGTCTCTGAACTATCATATTTACACCAAATGAATTCAAGTTGTGCATTTAAACATACAATCAAGATTTGAAATTCACATCAAAAAAGTTTGCAGAAAATTTATTTCTGCCAGCCACACTGACAAAATTGTGACTCCTGTTTCATGACTTAGTTGGTTCTTCTCTTTCAAGAAAACTGCTATAGTGTGAATGCTTTCAAAACAACCAGCTTTACTCTGCTCAAGTCAATCAATGAAAACAAGCAATAGGAACATCTAATTGAACTCGTTCATTGGTATTCTTGTAAAGCACTCCCAAATACATCTGTTTTGTGGTGGGGTTCCCCCCCTTCTTTTAAAAGAATAGGGTAGGATTTTACATACTGTTTGTACATCCAGACACCTTGTAGAAAGATGGCAACTCCCCCTCCCCCGCCCCATACACAGGTATGTGTGCAAATACCATACTGAAAAGCTGCAATTTAAACACATTTAGCTTATATGCAGTCTTGACAGAAATAATTATAAATATTGCAAAGTTACGTATCAGACTAGTTAGTGGGCAACCCTAAGCAACTTGGGCAGAATATTGCTTAATGTACTCTGTTCTAGCTCTGCTGGAGCTTCAAGTTCTTAAACTACTACTCACATGCTTTAAATTGGTTACCTTTGCATACATCTTCTAGTACAGCATGCATTCTTTGTTTTAGTAATAAGCTCTAGTTTTAAGGGCAGGAACCATCTTCCTTTGTGGCTTGTAAGACAGTAAACACCTCACCAGCACCCTGCTTCAAATACCCCAACCAATGTAAAGTAGCTGACAAAAGTGTAACTATAGAGCTGATTTATTCTCAAGTTAAGCATCATCCTATTATTGATTAGGTACTAAAATTAAAGAGTTTCTGAAGAAGGAACACTCAAAAGAACTGGAGCAAGCAGTATTAACAGTACTGTTTAACTTTTCAGGACAGACTTTCTAAGAAAGTGCTGGAATGTTTATCAGTGTGTTCAAAGTAGCAACAAGGTCATAACTGCAAGAATATATGCACAGTAATTTACACATCTTGACTGTTTTCCACAGTCACTGAAAAAGTTTAGTTGTACCACTTTGAAAACTTACATTTGAAGAAGGCGAAGACAAGAGACTCAAAAAATGCATCATATTTGGTGACTCCTAAAGGGCAACACAAAGCACTGAAGCCTGCCTTCTGCATTTGACAAGAGGACATGGCAACAGCAGAAGTCTAACACTAAACATAGTAACAAATTGCACCTACTGATGCTAATCATTAAAAGAAGCAAGCTACAGAATGCGGTATAGAATCTTGAAAAAAGACTAGAAAAACATTGTTCCAATAACTTTTTTTAATTAGCCCTTGAGTAAGGAAAGTAGTGAGAAAAGAGGACAAATGTAACTGTTTGAGATAGTATTAAGGAAGAAGCAGGAAATTAAATATCACTAACATACACAATAAAGAAGAAAAATATTTTTGTATTCTGTATTTCCATTTTGTAGAAATTTTGCTTTAACAGAGCTTTTTCTGCCAAACTCTCCTTTCTTATCTATTAAACTGAAATAATTATCTGGAAGATACTTCGGTTAGTTTCAAAGTGACAATAATATTTTCCTATTTAATAAAAGAGTTCTCGGAAGAGTGGAAAATGGCTAGTAAGAACATAGTTACTACCAATCTCTAAAACTACGCACTATCAAATTGGAAATGGAATTACAATTTTAAGAAGATATATCACTAGGGGGGTTGTTTGGAATTGGTAAATACATAAAAAGACACCCACTGTTACTTATAAGGATATTAATTGATGTCTCCTCAAGTTGATATTATTCCATAACTATAATCAGAAATAAAAGAAGTTTTGTCAGGGAGTGCCCTTTCACAGAAATTTGTTTTTAGAGAAATATTTCCAGCAGTACATTCGAGAAGTCTTAATGTAAATAAGTTTCTGAACTATGATACCTTAGGGAAACTTTAGTTGTTACTTCTTCCCTGCTCAACTAATTTTAGTTTCTTGAATGGTATGACTAGTAACGTCTTCAAAAGACACCTGCTGCAGCAGGGACGAGGCTACTGGCAAGACTGCTTGAAAACATCTTACTGTCCTAACTCAGCCTGGTGTGACCTTGACTCTTTTATAGTTGAGTTGCGATACAATAGTTTTGGGTTACTAGAAAGAGCTACAAAAGGGCAAAATTGTCTCACTTGTTTAAGGCACTTCAAGCTCATGATTTATGTTTGAGAGACCCAAATTCATTTCCCTGCACTGCTATAAATTTCTCATGTACTTTTATACGAGCCTGAATTATTATTCCCTTCTCATCTTTCAAAATGGAAAAAGATGGTATTGTGAGGGAAAATACATCAAAAGAGATGCATGGAAGAGCTGAACAGTCTTATGCAAGAATTTAGACCAGCTTCAGAAGCTAGGAATGTTAGCATTTAGGAATCTTAGCTTTCAGATAAAGTATGCCACAAATTGCAAAAACAAATGAGAATTACTGTTGTTTATGTGCATGTATCCTCTCCAAACTATAGTTGCTTTCCCTTTTTCCTATTACCAAAACAAAATGTAAATGCAGCTCACATTACAATTTCATCATTCAAGATACAAATAAGAATTTTAAACAGCTTCAAGTTTTCTGGTACATTGTAAGTGACCAGACAGCAAACCCTTTTTTTTTCCCCAAAGGCAATACTAAATGTTATCATTTGATGCCTTCTTTACGATGGAGATTAAGATTCCTCTCTACCTTATCCTTATAGCAAAGCTGAATTGTGGCTGATAACGAATTACTTGATAGTAAGTTTCATGCTGTTTTATGTTTTCTTGAATATCAACAACAGACTAGTCCATATTTTCTTTTACATTACTCAGTGTTCTATCATGGAAATAAATGTCATCACTCAAAATTCATAGAATCATAGAATGGTTTAGGTTGGAAGGGACCTCAAAGATCATCTAGTTCCAACCCCCCTGCCATGGGCAGGGACACCCTCCACTAGACCACATTGCCCAAAGCCCCATCCAACCTGGTTTTAAACACTTCCAGGCATGGGGCATCCAGAATCTCTCTGGGCAACCTGTTCCAGTGCCTCACCACGCTAACAGTAAAGAATCTCTTGCTAACGTCTAGTCTAAATCGACCCTCCTTCAGCTTAAACCCATTACCCCTTGTCCTGTCACTACACTCCCTGATAAACAGTCCCTCACCATCCTTCCTGTAGGCCCCCTTCAGAAACTGGTAAGCCGCAATTAGATCTCCCCAGAGCTGCCTTTTCTCCAGGCTGAACAACCCCAACTCTCTCAGCCTGTCCTCATAGGAGAGGTGCTCCATCCCTCCAGTCAGCTTTGTGGCCCTCCTCTGGACTCGCTCCAACAGCTCCATGTCTCTCCTGTACTGGGGCCCCCAGAGCTGGACACAGTACTCCAGGTGGGGTCTCACAAGAGCAGAGTAGAGGGGCAGGATCACCTCCCTCGACCTGCTGGTCACGCTGCTGGGGATGCAGCCCAGGACACGGTTGGCTTTCTGGGCTGCAAGCGCATGCTGCTGGCTCATGTTGAGCTTCTCATCAATCAATACCCCCAAGTCCTTCTCCTCGGGGGTGCTTTCAATCCATTCCTCGCCCAGCCTATAGTCGTGCTCAGGATTGCGCCGACCCACATGCAGGACCTTGCACTTGGCCTTGTTGAACTTCACGTGGTTCGCACGGGCCCACCTCTCCAGCCTGTCAGGGTCCCTCTGGATGGCATCCCTTCCCTCCGGCGTGTCGACCACACCACACAGCTTGGTGTCGTCGGCAAACTTGCTGCGGGTGCACTTGATCCCACTGTCCATGTCGCCGACAAAGATGTTGAACAGTGCCGGTCCCAGTACCGACCCCTGAGGAACACCACTCGTCACCGTTGTCCACTTGGACATTGAGCCGTCGACCACAACTCTTTGAGGGCAACCATCCAGCCAATTCCTTATCCACCGCATGGTCCATCCATTGAATCCATGTCTCTCCAATTTAGAGACAAGGATGTCGTGCGGGACAGTGTCAAATGCCTTGCACAAGTCCAGGTAGATGACGTCAGCTGCCCTTCCCTTATCCACCGACGCTGTCACCCCATCATAGAAGGCCACCAAGTTTGTCAGGCACGATCTGCCCCTAGTGAAGCCATGTTGGCTGTCACCAATCACCTCCTTATTATCCATGTGCCTGAGCATAGTCTCCAGGAGGGTCTGCTCCATGATCTTGCCAGGCACAGAGGTGAGACTGACCGGCCTGTAGTTCCCTGGGTCTTCCTTTTTACCCTTCTTAAAAATGGGGGTTACGTTCCCCCTCTTCCAGTCGGCGGGAACTTCGCCAGACTGCCAGGACTTCTCAAATATGATGGCGAGTGGCCTGGCCACTTCATCCACCAGTTCCCTCAAGACCCACGGATGCAACTCATCAGGTCCCATGGACTTGTGCACCTTCAGGTTCCTTAGATATTCTCGAACCTGATCTCCTACAGTGGGCGGTTCTGCATTCTCCCAGTCCCTGCCTTCTGTGACCTGGGCAGTGTGGCTCAAGGATTTGCCAGTGAAGACTGAGGCAAAGAAGTTGTTGTTGAGTACCTCAGCCTTCTCCATATCCTGGGTAACCAGGTCACCCATTTCATTCCGGAGGGGACCCACATTTTCCCTCATCCTCCTCTTATCACTGACATACCTATAGAAGCTTTTCTTGTTGTCCTTGACATCCCTGGCCAGACTAATTTCTGTCAGGGCTGTGGCTTTCCTAACCTGCTCCCTGGCTGCTTGGACAGTTTCTCTGTATTCTTCCCAGGCTACCTGCCCTTGCTTCCACTCTTTGCAGGCTTCCTTTTTTTGTTTGACTTTGCCCAGGAGCTCCTTGTTCATCCATGGGGGCCTCTTGGTGGATTTGCTTGACTTCCTCTTTGTTGGGATGCATTGCTCCTAAGCTTGGAGGAGGTGATGCTTGAATATTAGCCAGTTGTCTTGGGCCCCTCTTCCTTCCAGGGCTTTGTCCCATGGTATTCTACCAAGCAGATCCCTGAAGAAGCCAAAGTCTGCTCTGCTGAAGTCCAGGGTAGTGAGCTTGCTGAGTGCTCTCCTCACTGCCCTGAGGATCCTGAATTCCACCATTTCATGGTCACTGCAGCCAAGGCTACCCTTGAGCTTCACGTCCCCTACCAGGCCCTCCTTGTTGGTGAGAATAAAGTCCAGCATGGCACCTCTCCTCGTGGGCTCCTCTATCACTTGGAGGAGAAAGTTATCATCGACACATTCCAGGAACTTCCTGCATTGCTTGCGCTCAGCCTTAAGGTGTGCTTCCCCTCACACCTTAATTTTGTCAGCCCTTATACTAACAGAAATGGGGTCCTGTCCCAAAGAACTGACAGTGCAACTTATTTTCAGCTGTTTCACTACAGAAATACTTTAAAAAAAACTTCTTTAAAATCCTCTAAATGCCTGTACTCACACGCTCTATCAGCATTTCTTTAACAAGCAGTTTTAAACAGTTTAAGTTTCCATGGCAACATCTCATTTTCTTGCCCTACTTAAGAATAACAGCAACCACTGCTAATTTAAATATATGCAACATATTGTGAAGTGTCCTACTCGGCTACTCAAATAAGTAGACTCTGGAAGATCGTCTCCAACTTTTTCTTTCACCTTGACAAACAGACCTAGAGCTAGAGCAGTGCCCAGCAGCCACAGATATGCTGTCTCTGGAATACAGGGCAATATTGACTCAGGAATACCTCCCAAACAAAGTAAAAATATATTTTTCAGATTATGCAACAGGCTGCTCAGCAAGGTTCTTTTCTCTGAATTTCCTTTGATAACAGTTTCTCTGCAAGCTGAGAAAAAAAAAAAGGATGTGTTTATGTGCTAATATGTGGCAGTTGCTGAAAGAAGTCACCCTCTGCTTAACAAGAAAAAAAATAAATCACATTAACTATGAATTAATTATAGGTCAATCTCGTTAAAGACTTATCAATATATCTAAGTGGAACACATCCAAAATTTTCGGAAGGTATTAAACGAAGCCATCAAATAGGACACAAGCAGAACAAAGTTATTTCTTTCTGTCTGGAAAAGGGAATAGACAAGTTTTCAACAGAACTGATGCTCTGAGCACAAAAAAGGAAAAAAGGTAGGAACAATATAAAGAAACAATCCATTATATTATGTTTAAAATTTAAATGATACGTTTCTTACCTAGCTTTGGAAATACTATTAAATATTCTGCATTGCACTGAGGACAAGCAACTCTAGCAGTACTGTTTCCTCTTTGCTTTTCATCCACCCAGCGCTGTAGACAAGTCTGATGAACCCATTTCGTAGAGCCCCTGCACCTGCAAGGTCTCACCCACTCTGCTGTCCGATCATCCTCATCAGTAGCAAAACAAACCCAGCAGCTTCTGTAATTACAGGAAGGAGAAAAGAAGATATTTTTTGCTACTTTTACGTGCTCAAACTTTCAGATGCAAAAGCATGTAGTTTCAGAAAAATGTGCACCTAGAGAAGATGATGCTTGTTGCTTCATTCTTAATCATCAAAAATGTATTTTGTACCACCATCTTGTTCTTATATTAACATAATATTACAGACAGCTAACCAACTGCTTTTAATATATTCTGAATTACTAATTTAACTTTTAGATAATTTATAAATGAAAAAGCATTGAGACTGTAGTTAAACCTCTGAATAATTCAACATATGAAAAATCCATATATTTTTAAATGTATTATTTCCTTCTACAGCAGATATTTTAGTAAGCTTTTAAAATTAAAAATAAGATCAATACGGTAGCCTGTTACTTGGGAAACTAACTCCAATCCACTTAAATGACAAAACACCATAAATGATAGAATGTATCCCAAAACAAAATAAATAATTACATTCAATTCATTCCCTCTCTTTGAAAAGAGAAAGTACTTCATTCAGATAAATTGATTTTGCATAATATAAATTAAGTCACAAAGTACTTCAAAAATACTATCGTACCACTAGAGGAGGAAATTTCCACGCTGAAGAATTATCTGGATGTATAAAATTCAAACAGATTAATTCTATAAGGAGAAAACAAGACTGACAGGCTGTATGACCTGACCTGAAGAGAGCACACATCCTAGTAATTCCCAGATATCTGATCTGATGATTAGGCCAGACCCTTGGACACCTTACAACTTGCAAGAGAAGGTAAAATTTGGATCTCAACTAGGAAAATATCGGATATGTTGACTCAAGAATTTAGTTTTTACTGTGAAATAATTTGCTAATTCCCATATTGAAGATCTTGAAGCTTAGATAGTAAACCAGAATCTAACAAAATAAGGATCTTACTACAAATATAATCCTGTTTGATACTTTTTTTTTTAAATAAATATTTTACATAAGCCACTGCAATCATAGTTAAACCTTTATAAAAGTGTGCGACAACAGCATCCGTATAATTTAACTATCAAGATAACAATCTAATTAGACATTATGCTCTAACTGAAGTTTTGCAGCACTATTTTGATGCTGGTTTTGTTCTTTTAGCGATCTGAGTAACATCATTAAGATGAAACTGTAAAAGGCTTCTTATGCGTAACCACTAACAGAGAGTAATTGAGATAGCAAGAAGCTCAGAAATGCTCTGCCACTGCTAAACAAAATAACGTTAAGATTCAAGAACTGCAATTATAGTTTCTACGTGGGGATGTTACAGTGGTTCACGACGCTTTTGCTCTCCATCCACTAGCATTTGTTGTCAGTCATAAACCTTCTTCCTACCCCTTTGAACTCTTCAGTCTCATTTTTTCCTTGTTTCAGCTTCTCAACTACTCCTGACCTTTATTCCCTCTCCCCCTATTTTTTGTTTCAGTCTGCCCTCTCTGCATCCCATCTCTAACTTTTGTTAGCACCAGGGAAGAAAAAATACAGTTTAGAAGTCCCCTCCAACTCTAGTCATTTTGCCAGACTGTCATATTCTGTCTTAGGGAAATCAGTGCTAAATAGTAGTCAGAAAACTTACTTGACAAATTTATACTTGAACATATACATACTAAAGGTCTTTCCTCTGCACCCTTTTGAAGAAAAAACCCCAAAATGTGAAAACTCACAACCCACCCCCCCCCCCCAAAACCCCAGAAACAATGCTTGTAATAAAGCTTGTTAGACAAAATTTAGAAGGGAATGATATGCACAGCAAGGGCAAATCTCTTATGAAAGCCACTTTCACAGCAACAAAAATACAGTAATTCCTTTAAAAGGTCGCTATCTTCTCCCTACGATGTCCCTTGTGAACAGGTTGAAGGTTCTGGTTTTGTTTTGTTTTTAACTCCTCTGTGAGGAAAAAAGGTGTGGGCATCTACAAAGGGAAACTTGAATTTTGTCAGACTCAAACTTCAAGTAATGAAAAATATTCTTGCCTAACAGCTTCCTTTTAAGACCTCACTATTTTGGATAGTATTCTATTTGTAAACAGAAAATGTTTTTCTACAGAAATTTTTTTTTTTAATAGGAATAACTGTGCCTACAAAATATTTGCAAAAGATTCTTTTAAAGCACTGAATCTTTTTCTGATTTATAGTGGTGGAAGTATACCAAAATTAAGTTGCAAGTATGTAAGAACAGAAGGTAGCCTGTAGCAACTTATTGCTGGCATAGTTGTGAAAGAGAACACAATTTGAGATGCAGATTCCAGGGAAGACTGCAGGAAAAGCAATTTAATATTTCACAATAGGTAAACCAAACATAACTGTCATGTCCGCATGTCCAGTTGTAAGTACAGAACATATTATAGTAGGTACAGATGTAAATTTTTTAGCAGCGGTGCTCAAAAACCAGAACTGCATCAGCTTTCAGTCAAGACAACTGACATCTTGAATCAGAACTGCAGTTTCTTCCATTTGCCTTAATGGGAAGATAAAGGCAAAGTTTGACTTTGCTTCTTGCTGTCCTTCCCCACAACATCTGTTTAAATCAGAATCATCATGTTATGCACTCCTGTAATACCATCCCTCTTTTCACCTTCACGGTCCCTACATGCACCTATAGCAGTCCTAAACGAAAGGACACATTAACCTTCATAAGCAGGAGGAGGAAAGAACCAAGCCACAAGTTAGTAAGAATCTAGATGAAAGAGTGCTGAGACCACCACAAAGATTTGAAAGTATTACAAAGCATGGCAGACATTTTGATTCATTGCACTTGGTATCAAGGAGTTCTTAAGGAACTTAAGTTCTTGCAATGTTTATTTAATTTTCCATTTACACCAAGATACCCCAAATTTACTTTAAGAAAACACAATACAATGCTGCTGATAATTGTTCCTCTTTGAAGTTTTTTTGCTGCATTAAAGGTAAACTTTCACTCATTCATTCCACATCCTATTTAGGTCTACAACTGCTCTAAATCTGTAGTTTAAAAATAAAAACTTAAGTTAAAGGCTTCACAATAGAGCTAGTTATGTTTGTGGGTGTCAGTAAGGTCAGATGCCACCAAACCAGTTTATTAAAAGAAAGTTTATTCAAATAATGACAGATTTACGCATGAACATAATCTTGCTAAACTGCAATTTTAACTGGTGAATTTGTCCATGAATACTCTGTAGACTAATTTTGTTCAAATTTTCTGTTAAGGTTCATAAGTCAAGAAAAATATGCGTCTTCATGAATTGCTTCATCCAGTTTCTTGCCAGGAAACCATACCTGAAAACCTGAAAGACCCATGAAAAGAATAACTAAATCCTTTACAGACTTAAACGTTTAGCAAGTCATGAATAATGAACAGTAAATTCCTTGTATTCTGTCATCAGCTTTATCTCTTTCCATTGACAGCAGCTGTAGCAGAAAGGGCTAAATAAAACCATTTCAAAACAAGTATCTTGGCTCTTGCCAGATTTTCCATTTTCTTGTACTGAATAAAATATGACCTTGATTCTTACTACTGAATCAGGTTGCTACTCAGATAACCTGAAATAGAAAAGGCTGACAAGGTAGAACAAAGCATTATTTCTGATAGAAACTCAAACCTTTTTCCTTGATGACTTTCTACAGAGCCAAATCAATAACACTAATGTATTTTTCCACACTTCCTTGGCTTAAAAAAAAAATCAAAATAAAACATACACAAAAACCTGGCCAATATCATTATTTCAGCTTTGAATATAGGGTTACAAATGTCTTTTAGATGCAGCTCCCCAGCACCTAAAGCTCTCTGGTCTCAAAAATTCTATTCTGACTCTGAGAATAACTCATTTATTGCATCTGGTTTTTTCTCTACCAAAGACAAACTCTTTTAAGGACATTGCATATGTTAAGAGCACAATGGATGAAGATAAAGTTGCATTAAAGGCTAGAGATCCTACACTCCAAATGTTGTGTGACTAATCTAGAAAGCCAAGGCCTGCCTAAAAACAGGTTTTTCCAAACCATGAGTTTCTAATCAGTAAGAAAGCCACTCTCTCCTGTACCTGGTTGGAGTTACAGCACCAACACACCAGTAAGAATCTACAATACCAACAGACATACCTAGAGGCAGGCACAACTGTGTAAGCAATACAAAAAAGTAATTTAAAAGCAATGTGTTAATGATATATACACTAGTAAAAAGTTTGCAGAAATCTTTAATGCCCCATAAGCCCAGCAGATATCCTTCTGTCCACAGCAGATATCCTTCTGTCCACAGCAGATATCCTTCTGTCCACAGCAGATATCCTTCTGTCCACAACACTTAACAGAAGATGACTTGTGAGACTAGGACAGCATAGCTGCTTTATAGACTGGTTTCAAATATTCAGTACTGCAAGAGAAAATGCAAAAAAGTCTTGGAATTCCCCTGCCCCGACATTCAGTGGCACACATGAATGAATGGCAAGCAAAAGCAGAAAACTTCTGAGAAAGAAAATTCTTGCAAGACATTTAGCAGGACCTAACTCTTACTGTGGGAAATGCAAATTCGAATATGCATGACATGCTCTGGAGCCATGAGCTAAAAAGCATTTTTCCTCTCATTACCCTTACTTTTTATGAAGGATGTAATCTCATTAAGAGAACTTTTCTGCATTTCTCCTACATCATAAAGCACACCACTTTCCCTTAAAACAGCAGGAATTTGCTGATATCTTGCTATCAGAATAAACCATCCTTGTTCTGCTAAGCAGTAAGTGACTGAATGGCTTATTGCAATTGAATTTCACATCCAGAAAGAAAAAAGTGAAAAGGCTGAAACACCACTGATAGCAATGATAGCACAGAAAGCTGATGCACTGAGGGGTAAAAACGTATCTTGGAAGAAATGGCTGAGAGCACTCCAATAACTGGCCATAAAAAGGCACTGTTCCAAAGGATGAGCCATAAATCTGCAGTTTGGAAGAGGCACTTTTTCATGAGTTTCTGTAACAATTTTTTATGCATCATCTATACTGACAGATAAAGTATCTTTGATGAAGAATAGTGATAAACTTCCACTAAAACTGCCAACTACACTCTAAATACTGTAAGATCATGTTTAAGTGGGAAGGCTAGGATGTCAGAAAAATCAAGGGAGTTACCTAGCAGCATACACCACAGGTAGGCTGCTTTGGAGCTGGCTAGAATTTTAGTAGGGGAACACAGCAAACCGTTCTCTCAAAAAGAAAGAGAAACAACACACTACAAATGCTACTGCTAAACACTTCCTTCTCCTGAGTTTGAAGGAATGAGCAGGAATAAGATTCTTGTGCTAGAGGGCCACTACCTAGTCACAACTGAATGCAAGCCTAGCCTACATATCCCTGCTAAAGGATACAGGGAGGGGAATACCACTTAACCCAAGAAATACTAGCTTATGTCATGCTCCATGGAGGAGATTAAGTGGTGGAAGAGATGAACTCAGCTGCAAATCCTAAAGCACCCTGAAGACTTCAACAGCAGAATGCCTACAGACCTATCTACCACCATGGTGGAAGTTTGTTAACAGAGGAAGACTGCAACAGAATTATAGGTGGAGCACCACTCTTTCCCCAGTATCTTCCTGGCCATCACACAGAGCAGAAAAATACTTTTACCTTCAAACCAAGCTCTGTCTAACAAACTCAAAAAAATCCTTACACTGTCCTAAGGGGGGGGGGGGGGGGGGATTAAATCACACACACGCACAGAGTGAGGAACAGAGATACCAGTGCAAAAATAGTAGTCTTAGATGCTCAATCATGACTCCTGCAGATCCTTTTTAAGGCAGCATGGCATAGCAGCCATATGCCAGCCTGGATCGTTCAACTGGAAAACACGCTATCACCTTGAAACAAAGTCTAAAATCTTGAAAGGAAGTTCCTGAAAGTTATCTGACCAAATACCCAATTCTGCTCTGCCTAGTCATCAAGGATAGGGTGCAATGCTGAGTTATGGAGAAGCTGATGATAATCTAGAAACAATAGTAACTAGCCTTTACTACAAAAGTACTGCTTTCATCAAAAACAGCAGGGAAAGGTTAAATAAAGAATATCAAGCTTATGTTGATGTGAACGTATGGCCACTCAAGTGGCATCCATATATAGGTTCTGACTTCCTCTAACCCCAGGATGGCATTGTTTAAATTAGATTTTAAAAGGCTTTTAATAAAAACACATGGATGACTAAAACCCAATAAGCAGTTGATCAAACATATTAAAAGAAAACAGAGTAATTAACTAGAAAGTGTACCAGAAAGATCTAGTGATCACCCAAAGTTCAACTTAAACTTATATATAAATTCTCAATTATAGCTCCAATTAGGGAGAACTATTTTGCACTTGAGTTAACTGCACTATATAAAGGCAGAGATATGAGTAAAGGACAGTTCACAGAATCCTGCTGGCATCTTTCTACCTTGTGGATAAAATTAAACCTTTGACTGCCAGCCACCACCTATTGTGCTTGAATCGTGCTTTACAAGGCTTTTATGGCCTTTGCTTCTACTAAGCTAAATCTGTGGAGGATTTCTTATTCTATCTCATTGGGCTTTAGCCTCTAGTTTGTCAAAGAGAACCTAGACTATCCATAAAAAAATATACCTTTCATTAAGGACAAATTAAACTTTTGCAACCAGTTATTCAGGCATATGCCTTTTGCAAAGACTTCAAAATTCAGTTCTCTTAAAGGCTTTGTTTAATATTATCATATTCTCACTTTTTCAAAAGGAAAATCTGAGAAGTCACCAAGAATCAGTGGCCTTGCTGTGAGCCTCTAAATATACACAGAACTTTGCCAATACAAACAGTTGCTTTATTTCTTAAGGGAGGGAGGGAAAACAGGGCCCTCCTGAAGATGGGTAAAGGACAAATCAGGTAAAACTATTACTCATACAATAAGCACCTTATTACTAAAACATTACACATTTTACTAATTAAACTGTTATTATTATATATTAGCAGCCTGGCATACAACTCTAACAATTTAAGCTAAGTGCCTGCTAGGAGGTAGTAACACTGATTCCTACCATCATGGTTAGGAAGAAAAATAAAAGTGTAACTAAAACCAAGTGGAAAAAGGAAAACCAAAGAAACCCAAAACAACCCCCAAAGAACATACGAAACAATTTACTTTCAAAACTGAAACATGCCTTGAACAACATGATTTGAAAAGCTGAACAAGTAGTCAAGTATATACATACATAGAAAACACTGAAAAATTCCAATAGCATTAAGTTAATGTCTTAAATGCTTAATTTTTTTTTATAATGCAGATAGCATATTATATAGGGAAAACATTTTCTTAAGTATTGTTTGACACAATAATCACAAACATAGAAAGTAACAGAGATAGAAAGCAACTAGCAAATTATGTTTAGAGGCTAAAGTTAGTTCCTTGAATGTTAAACATCTTAATTATGTATTAATTGCCTGTAATAATCTCAAAATTGTAAAGCAGTATGTCTGAAAGCTCCTCCTGATAAGGAAAATGAAAACCAGAAGAAATTCCTCTAAGTCTTAGGTTCTCTCAGTGTCCAGTTGCAGAGCAGCATAATGTCAAGGTATAACTGAAGTAGGAAGAGGCTTGATCAGCTAGAATTCATATACTAATATTCACCCTGGCTGAAGAAAGAAAAGCTGCTAGCATGTTCAAGATACTGTGAGAACTCTAGATGGCAAGACGACCACACAGAGCCTTCTCTAACAGATAACATGACCTACTAGGAAGGTAAGACACCCAACTACTGACAAGCTGAACTGATTCATATACAAATAAGATTATTTAAAGGAGAATAGATTATTATTTGAGGATAAAAAAAATTGTCTTAGTTCTCGCAACACTGCCAGATTTAGCAAAGGAAGGCAGGTTCAGATCTCAAAGTAGTTTTAAAAGCCATTCTTGCTGTAATTCATCTGCAATCTACTATTAAATTCCTACAAGCAGTCCTAACTCCCTAGGGACATTACACATTTCACCATGTACTGAACTTTGGTGTTTGACTGTCTCCATAGTTTCTGATACATTGGATTTACTTGCCAGACAATAAAAGTATAACAAACAAGTAACTATATCTAACTTCAATCATTTCAGGTCTCCTGGGAAAAGTATCTTCAACTATACCTTTGATCGCAGTCATCATGACCTGAATCCTACTCTTTTTAAGAAAAAAAGAGCACTTGCATCATTGTTTTCAGTAGCTCAGTCAACACCCTCTCCAGTTAGACAGTGACACTTTAATTAAACCAGTTCATACAAAATGTTGATGGAAAAAACCACAAACAACAAAACACTTAATCCAGTACAGTACACAGAAAATGACTCATTTGGCTCTCCAACTTATTAACACTAAATGACCACAGTTTATAAATAGAGGATAGGGGAAGATTTGCATGAGGAACGTCACAGAGCAGACAGCAGAAAATTGATCTAGAACACAGGAGATTGTTTCTCAGTAAACAGAGACACAAAGTATGCTACAACACTCTAAGATACTGCTATAGCTTAATTACATATACAAAAGATTCCCCAGTCCATGCTCCCAGAAAACAACTTCCTAACATTATTGAAGAATTTTAAAATATTAGCATTGAGGGTAACCTTGACATCAAAACCATTCTGCTTATAGCATACTGCTTGCTGGAAAATGCTGCCTACAGACCAATTAGGTCCTACACCAGTTAGGAATCACTGCACAACTGCTTCACTGCTTTGTCAGAATTCTGTAATTAGCTGTGCCATTCAATGAGTAATAACTATATACATTTTTCCTCTATTATTCAAGATGTAAGTTAAAGCAAGCGTTTGGTTGACTCGAATGAATTCGACCTTTATTCCTTCAAGTTCTAAGCAAGAGATAACAAGACTTAGTCCTTTGTATCTCCTGGAGGATTTACTTTTCCATAACAGAAGGTTAACATTTACTTATTAGCTTCCTTAATCAAGTACTAACCATATCTCTGTTTTCAAAGATTGGTATCAAGATGTTTTTAATCTGCTATTTTAAACTGGAATGTTAAATACAATTCCCAGTCTCAAAAAGAAGATAAAAATATGTAGTTTGTATTAAACTAGCATTAAACAGTGTTACTTTGCGCTGAGGGAAAGGGGAAGAGAGTTGCATCACAAAAATATTTGTGGTACATGTACAGAGTAGATCACAGACATTACAAATATCAGGAGCAACATACATACAGAATAGACCAACTTTGACATGTCTAAAACTGTAACCCTCTTGACATTTAACTGCTGCTGTGACAAGCAAAAGATGAAAGACAAGAAACACAAAGTTACCTTCCATTCACAGTCTGCATTATGTGAACTCAATCTCCTGCAGCAATTTTCCAGTATGACACAATGTAAAAATACAAATTCATCTTTAGGCACAATATCTTTAGCTACAAAAGTAAACACATTAGCATAGACTTAATCTGTTAGAAACCAAACTTCTGGCTACTCACTTTACATTACATTCTTAGGCAAGGTAACTGTGAAATAAAAGTTTGAGTTTTTTATTATGTGTGCCTACAGAGTTTCATGGTTAAAATGACCACACAGGGTAAGCATTTTTTCTGTTATGTTCTTCCAAAGAAAAAAGAAGAAAAATAGGAAGTGTAGTCCTAAAGCTGCAAACATTGGCAGGAAGACTCCAAAGCAAGCAAACTGCTTTGAACTCTAAAGTTTATATAACAGACACTATTACTCAAGTTATTCTCAGCTTATAACTTCTATTTTTATTAGAGAATTTACAGTATAAGAGAGCAAACCAAAAAGCTCTACTGAAGTCAGTCATCTTATATCCTCCTAATACACATAATAAAACTTGAATGATTTGAGACCTAAAAAAAAAAAAATCAAAGAAAAATTTAAATGCCAAGAAGAGATATTCTTGGGACATTAATACCTCAAGAACAACAAAAACAACCACTCAAATGTGGCAGATATTGAAAAATCGGAAATGTCTTTACTCTGAATAAATACAAACAAAACACCAAGGTGCCTGATCATAACATTAAGTAACTCTCCTCGGCACTCTGTAGAATTGACTGCATGACTCACCAGTAGAACAGTCACAAGCACTCAGCACATGGCCTTCTGTAATTATATCCTTCACAGAAGGCTAACTTATGTTGGCATATTTTAGTTCAATATAAGATATCCACTTCTAGACAAAAATATTCAGATCTCAAGAGAAGGTATTTATAACAGGAAAAACAAATGAGGAGAGATGAACAAGCAATGTAAAGACAACATTACAGCTTTAAAACAGAGGGTCTGATCTTTTTTCTAGAAAGACTGAAAAAATAACTACTATACTAAAATGGCTTTAAAAATAAATCAATCAGCCCCTCTTGTCCATAATAACTCTATTATTCACTACCTTCACACTGTATTAACACTCTCTTTTAATATGTACATGATGAAGAAATGCATGACCAAAGGGAGAAACAGGCACAGATAAATAAACTGAGAACACTAAATAGTTTGTAATGCTTATCGGCAATCAATCACCTAAAAGCATAGAAATGCTAACTACACTTATCCAAAAAGGTTTATTTCCTGTGAGAGTTGTGTCCAAACAAAGTACATGCCAAGATTCCATGGTTGGCCCTTATTATAGGGAAACTGTTATATAGCATGCCAGGTTAATTTTCATTTTTATCTTAATCAGTTAAGATAATTAAGGTTTAAAATTATAAACAAATGAACAGCTAGTCCCAGATTTAATATAAATTCAGTAAAACGGTTTGGTTTTTTTTAAAAAAACAGCATTTAAAAGTGGAGAATTTGATTGCAATTTTTCCAATAGGCAGGAGGTTTATAATCCTTTCCCCAGAATCACTGTCACAAAAATCCTGAGCCTAGGTACTTTCATTGAAAGCTATCAACAAGAAGTACCCATATTAGCATTAAAACACCAGGAGAAGACAAAAAAACCACCAAACTTAAAAAAAGGAAAAAACAAGATTCCAGTCCAACTAGACAAAATGTCATCTTAATTTCTAGGTACAGATTTCAGAGCAGATGCTAAAAAAGTTAAGTGCAGATTTGCCAGAAGGTATTAGTGGACTGTACCTCCTGTAGTGGTACCTCCAGCACAATATGCTCATGTCATGCAGTACAAATAGAGCCCTAATACTGTGTTGTCTCCCTATTTAAACTTGCATCTAGACCACCTAGAATTATTTGGGTTGGAAGGGACCACAGAGGGTCTCTAGTCAGACCTCCTGTCCAAAGCAGAAGCAACACCGAGTTCAGACCAGATTGTCAGAGTTTTCTCCAGCTGGGTCTTGAAATGCTCCATGGACAGGGATCCACAGCTGCTCTGGGTAACCTGTTGCAAAGCTCAACTTGCATTGCATTGCTCCCCATTCCCACACACTGAAACTTTCTCTGTTTCAAATTTACAGCCACTGTTTCTTATCATCCTGCCAGGAACCTCCAAAAAGAGCCAGACTCTCTTCTCATCAACCTCCTCGGTAGGTATTAGGTTATTAGGTCTCCCCAAGCCATCTCTTCTTCAGGCTAAGCAGGCCCAGTTCCTTCTAGCTTTTTCTAGTAATTCATGTGCTCCAGCCCCTTGACCATCTTGTGTAACCTTAATAATAGTTTCATTTAGAAACATTAACCAGAAGCAGTTTGCCTAAAAGAACTTAACCACTTTAGATTGGGTCTTTTCATTCTTCTGCACTGAAGATGATTTGCTACTTGTGAGAAACCACAAGAGCCAGTAAAAAATCAGCAAGTCGTTCACTCTTTTGATAAAGTATTACATCCTCTAACAAGCTAGTACCCAACTCATTCTGTTGCTGCAAGGAAGAAAATAAAATACATCAAAAAGCTCTTAGCACTTTCACACAAGGAACTTCCCACCTACTCTGCAGTACAGTAAAACCATAAGCAAGTTAAGACATCAGAAGCACCAAGCAAACAAGCCCTAAACAGCTGGCATATTCATTACCACTTTAAGTATTACTTAAAAAGATGTTCCAAAATTAATACTTGAACTGTTTAATTGATCTGTCCCTGTAAATTATTATACATATTAAGATATTTATTCAATACATTTGCATTAATTCTCAAAAGTTTTAACTTCAGTGAGCACTGTAAGACACCACACCAAAGGAAACAATCACAGTTAAGCACTATTATAGAGGTCTGAGCACTTTCATGAGGAAGATATCAATAAACAGGTTTTTGTACAGCTTTTTTAGATGAAGATACAATGTATGAAAATATTATTTGAACATCTTGATACATGGAATACCAAGATTTTTCATACCAAAAATGATAAATAGTCTCTCATGAGTTTCTCCACACTGAAATAGGAGGAATAATTGCCTACTGTCTGCAGGTATAAGTTAACAGTTAAGCAGCATGTATGTTTTGTTCCTAAGCATATCAAAGCAGATGTCAGATATGGAAATATAATGCAGATGATAGTCAAAAGGTTAAGACAGTTTACAAACTAACATGCTGACACTTTTATACTACGGATGGGCAAAAGGCATTCTACGGGTCTGCAATCAGTCTTCACTAATCATCTTTTCTGAGAAGACACATGAAGAACTCAATCTACACAGAACCTTCAGCATAAAGAGAATTGAAATAGCAAGGGATGTACCTGGGATGAAGCAATAATGAAAAAGTCAAGCTATTAGAAAGTTATTACTGTTTCAAACTTTCATTCTTCAAACCCACTTTAAGATATACATAATTTTGCTTTCTCCTCCCTGTATCAACATCAGCTTCCAATCAGTTGGGGTAAAGACAGGGAAGAACACCTTGTTTCCTTTCTGGTAGAGATTAACCCAGCACAGTCCATTCTATATTGTTACACTCTCTTCTTTCCAAGCATGCATAACCTGCTCTAGAGGAACAACAGAAAACCAGGTACTTCTAGTTGCTGATAAGACTTTGACCAGAACCCAGGGAAAGCCTTCTTTCAAAAAAGTGAGTTTAACTGTGTTGTGTAGAAAAAAAAACCAATTCCTTCAGGTAGAGCACATATAGAGGCATGCTTAATTAGCACAAGTACAACTAACAGACTGAATAGCTGCAGAGACAGTAAGTAGTCTGTGAAATGTAAAAATACTACATAAATCCTATAAATGTTTTATGTTGTTTATTACTCTGCAAATCTTATCCACCTGAACTTCACTCCTACAAAGATTTACTCGTGTCAACTTTAGTCAGTGAGATTATTCACAGCACACAACATCCAGTACAAGTTTAAGCAGTTCAGAATAAAGGTCTTGAATCAAGGACTACATTGCAGTAATTACATTGGCTACGTTGTAGCATTAAGGTATTAATCCAAACCCATGTCTTTGGTTACTAAAGTATAAACAGTTAATTGTCCAAATAAACCTACATAGGTGTCCACACTTCCAAAGAGGAAAGAAAAAGATTCATACCAACACACACATGGAATGAAAGGAACAACTGAAAATTACGTACAACAACATTGCATATGTTTTTTTTTCTTAAAAAAAAAAAAAAAGAAAAAAGTTAGCATGGAATCAGATGATAGTTCAGAAAACTGAAATAAACACACCATGAATTTGCTATTTTGCAACTTTGAACCTCAATTGCTAGCATTTTTCTGACAAATCAGTGCTCTGGCAAAGAGACAATTTAGTTATATTATCAAGAGAGGAAAATTGTTACAAGTAATTTCTTCGGCAAACTATAATTCTACATTTTATCTTTTAATTGCTTTTAAAGTCTATGTGCAATTTATCTCCTTTAAATAAGGAATGGTATGGGTAGAGGACAAAACAGTCATATGATCTTGTTCTAGTTTCTATCAAGGAGGGCTGCATATCGACCACAGTTCAACCAACTACTATTCCTTCAGAAAATAAAGCATGCTAATTCAAAATTTAAACCATGCTAAAATTACTGCTACACTGATTCTTCAGCATGTACCTGCACAAGCCTTCAACAGATTATCTATCACATTTTGACTAAAGTATATCTTTGAATACTGAAAAAACAGAAGGCAAAAGTGACCATGTTCCAGCCAGCTAGCAAATATATGGGAAGGAGGGAGCAGTTGTCGTCTTTAATTTAGATAGTATAAGGAGTACCACAAATCACTATGACAGAACATGCTTTAAATAACCCTAAAAAATAAAACCCCAGCATTCTGAACCCTTGGTATAACCAATTGCAAGAGCAATCTACACATAATCAAAACTGAAATCAAGAGACTAAAGCTTAAAAATATGAGTACGTTTTTGCATTACAGCTCACGTTAAGGTAGATATTGGCAATGACATAGCTAGGAAAAAGCTGATATGTGGCTAAGCATTTGGGGTTTTTTGAAGACAGCAGATTGACCAGATTATCTTCACAAACAAATAAATCAGAGACCATCTGATAATATATTTTATGACAAAAGTAACAATTTTTTAATCAAACTTTTAGATTGTCTAGATTTTCTAACAACATGGGCTTGCCACTGACTTCATTATGGTAAGTACATATTTAATAACTATTTTTCAAATTGTGTCACTTCAGAAAGAGATTGCTCAACCAACAACTAAAAAGACTGTATAGCAAGATAAATAGTTACTATTTTTGTTTTCTCTTATATATTCTAACAGCAACTCTGGCGAGACCCAGTCAAGCGTTCTGTAAGGAGGTTAAATAGGTACAGGATCACAGCCAATTGATGTCCTGGCAATAACATGCAAGCTATTACAGAAAGCTATAAAATAGCAAACTGACAAGATGTAGCCATAGACATAACTTGAAACCAAACTGAATTTATGCATTAGCTCTGCTTAAAAACATGACTATAAAAAATAGAAGAGGTCAAGTCAATTTGTATTGGACAAGCAAATGACACAGGAAAAATACTAAGTATTTAAAGGATTACGTTTTTCATCAAATAGAGCACCAAAATCTGAAAGTTCAACATCTTATCTCCAAAGTTACCCAGAAGAATGAAAGAGTTTGAAAAATGCACTAAGAATCCAGAATACCTGTTATGAGAGGTTCTAGACAGGGCAGCTAGAAGAAACAAATAGAAATGTTGAATTCAAAGAATTGGTGTCAAACAGTGCTGAGACACAAAATTTATAGGACCTAACTGAATAGGAAACATGAAAAAAGTCCACAAAAGACTAAGTTTTTTGTGTATTTTCAAAGTTATATTTGACAACACAAGAATGACTGACTCAGTTTATGGTCTTGGCATACTAGGCACAAGAATTATGTAAAGGTTCAACATCCTAATACCATTCAGAATATAATATTTCTGGGTATTTCCTTAAAAATGCTTTTACATTAAAAATACGTATAGCATATTAAATGGCCTCTGCCTGTTAAAATTTGACAAATGCATGAGGATTGACTTTCAAGTAGAGTTTGCCCTGTGCACTCAATAGAGTAATAGCTATAATTTCTAAGACATTTTCATTTAATCTGGCAATTTTATTTAAATAAATCTTGACAAATGCTTCTACATTGACTAACAGCATATAAAAAACCACTGCCACATAATTTCAATTTTTTAATGGAAATTCCTATCATCCTATAATTTATGCATTAAAACAACATGAATAAAGGGATTAAAAATAATAAAACCTCACCATTCAGACAGACCACTAAGCACTGCCTTCAAGTACACACATTAGTCCAGGAATATGGTGCTTTACCATAGATTGCAAAGAATTCTGTATGCATAAAAGGACAGTATTTTAAGGCTATTATCTAGGCCTGTTATTTAAACATGAGCTAGAAGAAAAAAGTGACAAGAGGGATGGAAATTCCAATTCTGAGGCCAGAAAGGATCATGGTAATCATCTGGATTAGTTTCCTAAATGCTGCAGAGAAGAGAGAACTCCAGAATGTAGAGTCACTTCATGGTCATGTCTACTTCTTGTGCTTCTCACATTTATGCTGTAGCCAATCCTTCAGGCAAGTATAAAATGCCTAGCTAGAAATTTCAAGTAATAAACTCCTTACAACTTAACAGCTGTTTACCTCTTTGTTACAAATGTGTGATTTGCTTCCAGACTGAAATTATGCAGGGAAAATAAAGGAGGATGGAGCACAAAATACATAAAAGAAATACGAATCCCAACAATGTTGGGATGCTATTAAGACACTCCTTACACTGGAGAAATCCAAATTGCTTTATTAAAGAAAAAAAACAACCCACTAAGTCATACAAATGTACAATCTAAGAGTCAAGAGAAGCAGCCACCTGTTCTCTTTCACAAATACATAATTAAAGAACTTGCTATAAGAGCACTGACCCTTGTATACAAAGCAATGCGTACATTCAGATCTGCAGCAACACTTTGCTGCTGATACAACAGTACATCACCACTCTTAGTGCAACCGCCTAGCTATTGGAAACAAAAGAAACTATTTTTTTCCCTCCTTTAGAATCAAATTAAAGTCTTAGCACTGAAAAGCTATTTTCTGCATCCTTCACTAAGAGATCTGAATTTGATTTAAAAGTATGCACTTTCTGTTAAGTTATAATCTTTTTACAGTTACTTTTAAGCTTTTGCATATGTACTTTTTCCTCTTACCTAGGAAAACAACTGTCATCAGCAATAAAGATAACTGGATAGAAGAGGCATTTCAACCCCTCAGAATCCATACAGATGATTCATTCACGGGTTACATCTCCTAAGGTGAGATAGTGAAGGTTCATCTTGATCATAAAATCATAGAATGGTTTGAATTGGAAGGTACCTTGAAGATCATCTAGTTCCAACCCCCCTGCTGCGGGCAGGGACACCGTCTGCTAAACCAGGTAGTCCAAAGCCCCATCCAACCTGGCCTTGAACACTTCCAGGGATGGGACATCCACAGCTTCTCTCGGCAACCTGTGCCAGTGCCTCATCACCCTCACAGGGAAGAATTTCTTCCTAATATCGAATCTAAATCTACCCTCCTGCAGCTTAAGGCCATCACCCCTTGTCCTGTCACTCCATGCCCTTGTAAACAGTCCCTCTCCAGCTTTCCTGTAGGCCCCTTCAGGTAGTGGAAGGCTGCTATAAGGTCTCCCTGGAGCCTTCTCTTCTCCAGGCTGAACAACCTCAACTCTCTCAGCCTGTCTTGAAAGGAGAAGTGCTCCAGCCCTCCAGTCAGCTTTGTGGCCCTCCTCTGGACTCGCTCCAACAGCTCCATGTCTCTCCTGTACTGGGGCCCCCAGAGCTGGATGCAGTACTCCAGGTGGGGTCTTACAAGAGTGGACTAGAGGAACAGAATCACCTCCCTTGACCTCCTGGTCACACTTCTTGTGATGCAGCCCAGGATATGGTTGGCTTTCCGGGCTGCAAGCACACATTGCCGGGCCATGTTTTGCTTCTTGTCCACCAACACCCCCAAGTCTTTCTCCTCAGGGCTGCTCTCAGTCCATTCTCCACCCAGCCTGTAGTTGTGCTCGGGATTGCGCTGACCCACGTGCCAGACCTTGCACTTGGCCTTGTTGAACTTCATGAGGTTTGCACAGGCCCACCTCTCCAGCCTGTCAAAGTCCCTCTGGATGGCATCCCTTCCCTCTAGCACATCGACCGCAACACACAGCATGGTGTGATCAGCAAACTTGCTGAGGTTGCACTCAATTCCACTGTCAGCATTACCAACAAAGATGTTAAACAGGGTGAACTAGGACTTCATAGTATAACAGCCATAGACAGTAGGGAATCCACTCAGAATATCACAGTTTCCTGGAACTCCAAAACATAAAATATTATGTATTATTGGACTACAAACTTCAGGATGAAGATGAGATACTTTTTTTTTTTTTTAGTTTCAGAGGAGTTGATTCTGCAGCACTCTTGCTGATATTTTCTTCCCCCCCGCACAATAGTTCTATTATCCTCCTCCCAATTCTTTTTGGCTTCCTTAACTCTTTCCTTTTATTCCCTGCATTTGCAGGAAGTATATAAAATTAAATACTTTCCTGACAGTATTTCTAAAAATCTACCTCCTTCCTGTTACTTCTTGGAAACGCACTTATGGTTCCTGGCTGCTAGCCTCCTTGACAGGCATTATTCTAAGTTATAACCTAAATCATCCCATTGTCATCTCTCACTTCTTCAGTTTTTCTAAACCACAAACAACTTTCCCTCCCTCCCCAACTCACTTGTGTTCTCGTTCTACACCAAGCTGAAACTTCTCATCCTCACCTTCCAGGCTGCACAAGTTCTGCCCCTGCCTCACATAGTTTATATCTCCATCACTTGCCTGATGACAGCCTGTATTTTGCTAAATCCTCTTTCCTTAGAGGTGACCTGGAAAGGAGAAAAACACCAGGGTTGTGTTTTTTGTGGGTTTTTGGGTTGTGGGTTTGGTTTTTTTTTTGCTTCCTTATGATAAAAGCTTGACAGGTTCATCAATAGAAGCCTGATTCCTTCTGGGTCCCCATCTTCCCAGATACAAGGCTATCACAGCTCCTGCAATAACAGGCTATCAATGTGTTTTCATTGTTTATAGGGGCGGGTCTTAACAGCTTCCTGGATGACTCAAAATTATGCATAAGAAACCGTAAGGCCTCAGTAGAACAGGGTGAAAGTGCTACATATCCAAATAAAAGCATAAAGAGAAAACAAGTGTAATAATAATTTAAGAATTAGTAAGCATCTTTCCTCCCCTACATTTAAGTCAAAGTACTTTTTTAGGTTGTACTTTTTAACAGCACTCCAAAACACAATGGTAGGCTTTCTTCAAAGATCCTAAATCAGCAACAAAACACACAACGCGAGTTAAGCTTTGGTCATCTTTTGGTGCCTTATGTCCATGTCAATGCTTTCCACGCCTACAGTATCTCTAAGAACCACAGAAACCGGACAGCCTTCTGCAGACCTCCAACTCTCTCCCCAGGACCCGTGTCAGCCCAGACACACCTCCTCCTGCCCCAACGCTGCCAGAGCCGCCCTCCCACACGTCGACGCAGATAACACGCTGGTGCCCGCGGTCCCTTGCTCTGATTTACGACAGAGCTTCCATGACTTCGCCCGGACCACCAAAGTTTCCAGAAGCCAAAAAGTGAAACCGGACCCGCACCACCAGCCCAGGCCCTGCCCCGCCGCCACCGCGCCTCGGCCTCCCACCAGCAACGGCTGCGGGGCCCCCCGCGCCGGAGCAGCCCACTACAACCTCCCCCCGCGACCCGCCAGCCCGAAATACGCCACGGGTAGCGCGGGACCGCCCCCGTGGGCAGCCGGGGAGACGCGGGGGACTCTCACGCCTGCCCCGAGGGTTCCCTCCCGCTGTGCGCCAGCGCCGGGCCCTCCCCGTACCTGTCCATGGTCTGCGGCAGGGCCAAGCCCGTCTGCTCGGACATGGCTCCGGGGAGGAGTGGGCCTAGCCGAGGGCCCGGAGCCTGACAAAGGCGGCCCCGGTGCCGACGAAGCCGCGCGTCACGCGTGTGACGGTGGGGGAAGGGAAGCGAGAAGAAAGGCAGCGAAACCGCCCTCCCGCGAGGCAGCCGAGGCGGCCCCTCCTTCAACAGGCGGGGACGAAGCGGAGGGCCGATCGCTGAAGCAGGACAGAGCCGCACGCAGAAGGTACGCGGCCCAGGCCGCCGCACCGCCAGGGTGAGACGCAACGACGACGCCTCTGTGAGGTCACTGCCGAGCACAGCCACAACACCCGTCGCCACCACCCACTCGGCGCAGCGCGCCTGCGCCAGAGAACTGGCAGCGGCCCCCGCGGAACGCTGGGAATTGTAGTCCTGCCGCCGCCGGCAGTTTAAAGGTCCAGCGGGGCGCGCCCCCCGCCCTCTCTCCTCCCTGTGGTGCCGCTCCCTTCCCTATGCCTCTCCTCGCCGCAGTCGCGTAGTCGCTGCCCGGCACCGCGCGCGGGGCAGGTAGGGGAACGCGGCGGCGTACAGGGGTTCGCGGGGGGAACTTCAGCACCCGGCCCGGCACCCTCTGTAGCGGCTGCCACCCTTCCCGCTGCCGACCAGGTTCCTGAGGGCCTGAAGGGGTGGGGGAGTGGGAAGGGCTCTCGCGCTACCGCCCGCCTCCTCGCGCAGCGACCGTTGTGCTCCGCGTCTGGTGAGGGGAGCGGCGCAACCCCCGTCCCGCCGCCGGCTGTCCCTCACGGGGGGAGGGAGGGAGGGAGAGACCAGGCCGCCTCCTCCTCTGCCAATCTACCCGCTCACGCAGGGTGTGGGGGCCCCCTCAGGGAAGAAGCAACCTCCTGCGCACCCCCGCCATTCCCTCGCCTGCCGAACAGGTGTAGGCGGCTCCCGCCCCCTGCTCGGCCGGCCTCCTCGGAACCTGCCCTTGGGGCGGAGAGGCCTGAGGGGAGAGAGGACCTTGCCGGGTGCCTCCCCCGGCTAGTCTGCGGACGAGGACGGTGTCGAGCACGGCGGCAGGGAAATTAATCCGTTGCTATGGGTTTATTGGCAATGACAAGCACCCGGCGCCCTTGTGAGTGGCCCATCGTGCTCGATGGAGGCCTGGTGGCCGCTAGCTTCTGTGTGCAAGTGGGGTGAGGCATGGAACGGCTGGTGGTAATTGCAATGCTCTCATTTCAGTTTGTAGGCATGCTTCCTAATGGGAAAAAAAAAGTCCTTCTAAAGTGCTTTAAAATTTGTTATGTGTTCTGAAGTCAATACAAAGCATCACAGTCTGTGAAACTGGAAATGTAGAAGCTGAAAAGCCTTTATAGAACAAACAGGTGGATAGCACCTGGAGAGAAGTTGCCTTCCACCATGGGTGTCGGTCTCCCATTCTTACTTCTCAGTCCAAGCGTATGCATATTTGCATGCATGTAAAGGTTCTGCATAATGTCATGTTCTCCAACCAAAGGGTGAGATCCTACTTTTCAGAGGCAGTTGTGACATTCCAGATTCTTGGGAAGATTGGTTAGTAAAGATCAACTTTGAATTTTCAGGTTATATATAAATACATATGTATGTATATTTTTGATAAATAGCTCTTGTAATAAGTTTTGTTACATATAACTAGTCCCTGATATATTGTGTAAATTACAACTTTGTTATACAGCAGTTGCGGTACAAGGTAGTCATTTACGGGGCCAACCCCAAGACTGTAGAGCTGCATCAACCTATATCTGTTCTTGGTTGCGACAAGTAGCATTTGCATGGTGGATATACATTACTATAGAGATCACATAGAATAGGAAGGAGACTTTAGTGAATATACTGGATTCTTTGACTGTGCTGCCTTAGCTAGGGAAAAATCAGTCTGGTTTTTAGAGTCTTTGTTGAGAGAAAAGTATTGTAAGAATGTGTATAAAATACCGAGAATTGGAATTGTAAGCTGTATTATAAGTATAGAGTAGTGAGGGTGTTGTTTATTTTCTAATTGCTACAAATATCATAAACAGGAATGCTAAAGTAGTTACAGTGAAGTAACTGTTCCTTACAGGAAGTATGTATAGAAGTAGGTAGGAAGGAGGCATCATGCTGACATCCTGTCCCAGAAAATTTATTTTGTACTTATCCTTGGGACCATAAAATTCAGTTTTGCTTGCATGGTTGAGAAGTCTTGGATGTACATACAAGCATGACTTCCTGGAAGAGAACCTAATACACACTGTCCCAATTACAGCTGTTCATGAAATGTAAGAGCAATATTAGATATCAGTGTTTCTGGTTCCTAATCTTGGTCTGGAATAAGTGCATTGTCTATTGGCTAGAGCACTGATCAGCTGGACTAACCGAATGCTTAGGTTTTCTGTATTTATTCCTAAATATTACAAATGTAAATAGGGAAGCTGGTTTTATTCCTAGGATTATGTGATTTGTGCAATTTCTGGGGTTTTTTTGCTTTGGAGTGGGAAGAATATGCTAGTTGCATTTAGGATAAAGCTATGAGGTCATGAGGAGTAATAATGGCTGTGAATAATACTTACCTGAAGAAATGTAACCAGAACCCAGGATCATTTGGCTACCATTTGAAGCTGAAGAACAGTCTGTGACAAAGGTGGCTGCTTTGCTCTACCACTGGCACAGGGAGGGACAGCAAGACTGGACAAAACTTGAATATCAGGTCAAATAGTGAACACTTGGTTTGGATATCTTTTTCTTCTTCTTTTTTTTTTCCAAACATGAAATGTGAAAACATAATAGGATACATAAAAACATGATAGTGATAAGGGGGGATGGTTTTAAACTGAAAGAGTAGATTTAGATTTGACATAAAGAATAATATTTTTTATGATGAGGGTGGTGAAACACTGGAACATGTAGATGCCCCATCCCTGGATACGTTTGAGGTCAGGTTGGATGGGGCTCTGAGCAACTTGATCTAGTTGAAGATGTTCCTGCTTGTTGCAGGGGGGTTGGACTAGATGACCTTTGTAGGTCGCTTCCAACCCAAACTATTCTATGATTCTATAATGGCAGACCTCTTAACATCCCATAAACAGCTTAAAGATCCTGAAATTTAAAAACAGATTTGTGCCTTTTTATTCAGGAGTTTGTTGGACAGCTTGGGGTATGTGTTCTCCATTTGTCTGCTCTTCTCAGAATCAGTGTCATCCTAAAATACATATATAGCCAACTGTTTCTAAATTTGAGAGAAAAACTTCCTTATTCCCTGAAAGAGCAAAAATAGTCATTCCATCCTCATCTCTTCCCCTTAATAAGACCAGATATGCAGCTGCTCTATTCAAATGCTTGCTTTATTTTCCCCAACTACCTCCTCCTCCAATTCACTCTCTCTCATCCCCTTTTTCTCTTAATTTTCTTTCTACTTTTTATTCTTTATGCTTCCTTCTTTGCATTGGCAATTTCCGCTATAAATCTCAGGTTGCCTTTTGCATTTTTTTTCATTTTTTAAACTGTTGCTTCCCATATCATCCCTTAATATATTGTTCCTTCCTTCTGTCTCCATGATGTTTGTTGTACTGTCTCACTCTGCCTCTCTTACCGTCACCTGTTAGTAGCTGCATTTGAGCCCAGAGAGAACTCTCCTGGGAACAGACTCTCTTTTGCCAATGCAAAGTGAGGAAAATGATTGCTGCTAATTGCGATTTGAGTGACTTCAGCCTCACTGATACTAGCTGGAGATGGCAGCCATTTTGAATTAAAGTGCACATTTGAAGTACAGAACTTAATGAAAATCACCCAGAACAATAAAAGCTATTTAGCTAAATTTGGCTATCAAATTTATGTCAAAAGATCAACTTTTAAAATACTAAATTGTTTGATAACAAATTTATACAGATTTAAGCTTAATAGAGGAGTTGACAAGCAATTACTATAAGAAAAATATGGAGGTATATTAAATATTTACCTGACTATTTTAGCAAGGCCTAAAAAAGAGGCTGATTAATGAAGGAGCAGTACCTTAATACAATTCTTTTGATCTCACAACAGTAAGACTGTTGGAATTCTTCACTGTTTTCAACAAAGTAACTTGGCAATATGAAAGTATTCTATTTTGGCAAAACTGCTTAACTGCTATGATAGTAATATGTAAAATTAAATTACAAGATTAGTTAGGCATTTTTTATCTACTTGATTCTATCTTTAAAAGACAAGGAGCCCTCAATTAAGCTACAATGATACAAATCTAAACTGAGAAAAATGTTTCTACAATAAACCTCATTTTTTCAGTAACAGAATACTTCATTTTAACCGTCAAGCTAGTTGGAATATTCACTTTCTGGCAAAAAGACTAGCATAGTTTGTTAGTCATAGTAGGCTTAAATTGCTTCATAATGAATTTTATAAAATAAAAATACACTCAATACAATGTTAATTGAGTTAGCTAGGCTTATTTGGGCCTTTCTTACATTTGTTTCTTTGGAACTGTCCCATGTCAAGTAATTCAGATACCAGATTGAATTAAGCTCTTGTGTTCTGATACAGCTGTTGTTATTATCTTTTAACTTCCAGTTACGAAAAAGTTGGCTAGTAGAAACAAAAAATGTTTTTCTTCCAGCGGCTAGTTGATCAAAAACTATCTTTATACCCTGGTTTTCTTTGGTTCTGGAGTGCTTCTCCATTTGTGAACATCATAATGAGCGCTCTCCTTATCTTAATAATTGATCTACAAAGTGAAGCTGTCTCCTGGGTAGAACTGACAGCAAGGGTGTGGTCCCTTCCACGTGAATCCTCAAATCATCTGAAAAGCAGTAACCCAGAAGTAAATAGGGATATAAAGGAGGGGTATAGAACACCTACAGCCAGCCCTGTGCTACCTGGGATATTTCAACAAATGAGGTATTTTCAACTGCGGTAAGAAAGCAGTTTTCCCTGCCCTTAATGATTCAGAGTAGCACAAACAGGTTAGAGCAAGTGTTGAGAAACTCTTAATTACAGTGTTGATTTAAAGCAGGCAGACCATACAGTCCAACAGAAACAGACTGTAGAAAGCAGACGCAGAAGTGTTTTAACAACCCATTTTCAACTGCCCTAATTTATCTTTCTCAGCTTTAGTCATCTCTTTTTCACCCATAAAGCTGTGCATATTTCATTCTTTGAAAAATCAGCCTGCAATTTTATTAAACACTGATATTTTCACACTTCTAATGTCACCTATGTAATTACCATACAAACATTAGTATTTAGCCCTGAATAATTAGTGTTATGAATAATTTCCCAGAATAAATATCTATAATAATTCATGGACCACTACAAGGCAGAATACAAGTGCCAGTAAACAAAATTCTGAACACTTTACCCAATGTAAATTAATCATCAAAATATTAATATCTTATGAGAGGAACTCCTGTCAGGCTGTGTATTGATGTGGAGGTTGGAGATATGTGGATAGTGGGTAGTGGAAGGGAGGTAGCTGAAATGTGGAACCACAGGGTACAGAGTAGATTGGATGTTAAATAGTAAAATTTGCACCTTTTTTCTGAGTAGCTTATTTTTGTTAGAATTTTCAGTGTAGTAACAATAACTCAGTAATGAAAAAGTGGTAACTTGGAAGTTGTAAACTATTCAAATAGTACAACTTTTTGCATACATGCTGATTTTGATTTGTTTTAAATTTTTGTACTCACACTAAGTTTCAGAATGTTTTTAGAAATTGTATTATGAAAGGTGATTATTTAACATTTTCTTCAGCTAAGCAACATGACACAATCTCCTTTGTAATAGCTGTATATTTTATAGCTGGTATAAGCTTATAATTAATTTCTTATACTAGAAGTTTGGAGTTTGGAAATACTAGAACTATTTCTTTGTCTAGCTATTTTTCTGAATAGGTAGATATATGATCTGGGCTTATAAATTAAACTGTTAAAAGCTCTTATTTAATTACTCACTTTCAGCTCAATCTAACAGATATTTATTTTCTCAGAGCTGGTGATTCAGATTGCAGCAATTTTCTCTGGAAAGAGGGAGTGCGCACGTATGTTTTTTTTCCTTTCGAGCCCTCTTCCTTTCAGGATAGGCAGCAGTGAAATGCCATCTATAGATAAGACTTCAAACCCCATGATTCCTTGGGAGAGCATGCGCTGAAAGCTTCCAGTTGTCAAAGTGCTCTTGCCAGAGTGATCGACTACTGGTCATATACCAAACCTGAAAGAAGAAAATAAATATACTGTCATTTTGTTGATCTTTAAATACAGAAAATCCAAAGGTAACTGTTCCTTAAAAATTTCTGTGTTGACTGCGTGGGTTACTGCATGCAAATGGAGCTGGTATTGCTATGGGGCTATAGATTTCCTGTACTGGATTGTAAATTTGTACAAATACTTACACCAGCAAATATGAAGAGGTACTGCATATTAGTCCAACATTAGACATTGGCTGGCCTGTCTTTCAAAGTCATTTATTATCCAGTGTTTTTCCATTCAGACTGGCTTCATTCATTAAAGGTAGGTCTTGACCTTGACAAGAGGATTGAATTGTGCAGTGATTTTTAGCTTTAAGAAGTAATATGAAAATGAATGTGGATTGCAGTCCTTAGGACAAAGTTCAAAAACAACTATCTAAGTCAAGGTACATGTTTGAAGCAACTGCTGTGCTAGCCACTATAGATAACCTGGTGACTAACTGATTTAAATATACTTTATTGACGACAGAATTTTAGCATTTCAGCTGCTATGTTTTTCTCTATAAATATATTTTTGTACTGGTAGCTCAGGACCAGGGGAGGGATAAATATAATCTTTTTCTGTCTCTGGTGTGGAATCATCAGTAATTTTATGTAGCCTTAGGAGTAATAGCGATTTTGTTAGAAATGAAGCTAATGGAAAGCTACACAGAGGTTGGTATATTATGGCTTACTGCAGTATTGCTTTAAACTGCCTTGCAAGGTTTTGTGCACCCCCAGCAGCAGAGCTGCCTGTTACAGATGCAATAGTTTACTCCATTCTTAGGAACTTGCCTTAATGTTGTCTCACTGCATAGTCTGTTCATGAACCCTTGCTGTTTGGTTTACATATCGAACAGGTAAATAATAGGGAGCATAAGCAGTAACTTAACTGATAGCAGACACCTCTCCTGACATTAATTTTAACTAAAAAGTGTGTGTATGACTCAGAAGGGAAAGGAAAGGAAAGGAAAAGTTAGATACACATGGACCATCTGAAAACTATTGGTGTCAGAAAGGAGAGTGTTGTTGATTCCACTCTTTGGCACCTTTCTTAAACAGTTAATTGATTTGGCCTAACTCTACTTTGTTACATTAAAACAAAAATCCTAAAAAAATGTAATCTTAGGGATGTATGTGTCATATGATTAACTCAATAGAAATCAAGTATTCGGTGATGACCATCTTTTACATAGTTTAATCAAAGTAAGTGATTTTGGGTTCATTTAAAACACTTTTGAGATTTAAAATGATCTCTTCAATTGACTAAAAGTCTGCAAAATGTGGAGGTTCCTGTTCTAGTTTCATACAATTGTTGTTCATTGATGTCTGGTATATGCATTAGTATTATTGTGTTTCAAAATAATAATCAAATTGTATGATCTGCCCTATTTCATATGAAGCACCATTTCTTGCAGATATAAGACTCAACTATTCTACATACATTTACTTTTTAAAGTTTAAACATATGTATTGATTTAGCAAACAATTTGCATCACTAGTCTTTGTCTTGTGCATATAAAGATGGCTTTTAAAATGTGGCATGTCTATATTTTCAATATTTCAATTTGCTCCATTTTTATTTTCATTGTGGAAACATCAGCAACATCAGACTAATAATACTTCCCAGATCTGCTCATTTTGACCTTATTTTTTTCCAATGAACAAATTACTGATTTCATATATATAGAAATACGGCAAGTAGAAATACCTTTAAGTGAAGGACTGCTTTGATGTAAAATTGCGTTTTACATGGAAAGATCGTAAGGTCACCGAAGGCAAATATAACACCCATCGGTGGCTTTGCACATCAAGTGTCTCCACACACTCCCCGCCCCCCCCCCCCCCCCCGAGTCCCGTCACTGTGATCGCTACTCATGCCCTAAGCAAGCAGCGAGCTGTGCGGCAGAAAAAGGCCAGAAAACGATTGTGCAGCTAAGAACCGCTCCCGTGTCAGTGCGAGATTTCGTGCGTGCTTTCTCTCTGACAAATTTAAATAATTGAAAGCTTGTTTGTTAATTAAGGAAAATCGGTACCCGGCTCCTTTAAAGGTCCCCTAATAGAAAAGGGGGTGGAGAAGAGTGAAGACTGGTGTCTTTTTAACCTTGCTGAAGGACGCAGCAGTATTTATTGACGTATGCAAATAACCAGGGGGAGGAGGTGGAGGAGGAGGGTGCTTGGAAAAACAGGAACCAGAATCAGTTTCTCATTGCAGGGTGAGAGCGCTGAGTTCCGGTGTAAGAGAAAAGAGACGTGGCGAAATTGCTGTATATCTCTGCCCTATAAGCACATCTCTCATTTAGACTGAAGGAAAACAAGGCATCAAAAAGGGTGAAGCATCTTAAAAAATATTTTAAAGGCAATCTAGCATGATCAAAGGTTACATTTTCCTAAATGGGGGAGGGGGAGGATTACGGGTTTGCCTTGCAACTTGCTGTAGCATAGCAGCAGCAATAGGATGAGATTTTTGGCCGGCAAATGATTAACACAGCCTGGTTTGTGTATGAATGACAATGTTAATAATCTGTCTTTGTGGTTTTTTCCCCTACTGTTTCAGCTGCGCAAACCATGCAGGATGATTTACTGATGGACAAAAGCAAAGCCCAGCCCCAGCAGCAGCGGCAGCAGCAGCAGCAAGATCCAAACTCAGCAGAAGCCCCCTCTACACCTATCTCGTCGGAGACACCCAAACCAGAAGACAACAGTTCAGTGACTAGTATCGGCACATCAGCTCCTTCCCAAAATAGCAAGGAGAAGATGCAGATGGAGTCTCCCATTTTGCCTGGCTTGAGCTTTCACCAGCCTCAACAAGAACCTGCAGCCGGCACCTCCTTGTCTCCCTCCTTCGGCAGCACCTGGTCTACAGGGACCACAAACACAGTGGATGATAGCTTTTTCCAAGGGATTACCCCAGTCAATGGGACAATGCTTTTCCAGAATTTTCCACACCATGTCAACCCTGTATTTGGTGGCACTTTCTCGCCTCAAATTGGCCTAGCTCAGACTCAACATCACCAACATCAGCAGCAGCAGCAGCAAGCGCAGCAGCAGCAGCAGCAGCGGAGGTCACCTGTAAGCCCTAATCAGGCACCTTTTGCTCAGAGAAATGCTGCTTACAGCCATCAGCCCATCATGACCAGCAAACCGTCTTCCTCTTCTGCCTCCTCTTCTTCCTCCTCCAGCTGGAATAACCATCAAAATGCAGCTTGGAGTACACCTTCCAACCCTTGGGGTGGGCTGCAGGCTGGTAGGGACCCTCGAAGGGCAGTTGGAGTGGGGGTCGGTGTGGGAGTGGGTGTCGGCGTACCCTCCCCCCTCAATCCCATTTCACCCCTTAAAAAACCGTTCTCCAGCAATGTCATTGCCCCTCCGAAGTTCCCACGGGCTGCACCCTTAACCCCCAAATCCTGGATGGAAGACAACGCGTTCAGGACGGACAATGGCAACAATCTGTTGCCTTTTCAGGTAAATGACTACATGCACCTTCTACATGGTGACAGCTATCAAAGTTGTATTTTTTGCTGGGGTATATTTCATGTTACTGTTCTATCTGAGAGTATCTCCGTAACTCATATTTGCATTGAATAGTCACTTTGTATGAAAGAAGTGGGGTTGATCCTAAGGCTGCATACACAAAGATTCCAAATTCTGGCTTAAGGCTTACAGTCTTATTTTTCTTGTAACTTATTCTTAAATGTGACTGAGCTTTTTGGGTTTTTTGTTCTTTTTTTTAGCATCTGAAAGGTAGTAGCCCTCCTTCATGAGAAACAGGTTTGGCAGACTACGTTCTCTTGGTGCTACGTGTTATATTTTTTTTTTCATATTCTCCCATATGTGAGAAACAGGAGATGTTAAAATTGCTGGCTTCAGTTTTCTAATTGGCATGTTAATTTTAACCAAGGATGCTTCTTGACCTGAAATCTGGTTAATTATTTTATCACTATTGAAATAACTAATTGTCCTTATGTTGTGGTGGGATTTAACGGGGAGTCTGTTTGCATAAGGTGTACCTATGAAAAGCTGTATATGTCTGATATGTACACCCTGCTGTTATAGTCACAGTGGACGTTTTGAATACATCTAGAAGCAGCGTGGGTGTGTATGGAAAGAGTGGCGTATCTGTCCTTTCCAGTAAGGAAATGCCTAATATAATTGATGTGATTTAGAAATGGCAGGGAGGTATTGTATAAAATAAACCATTTTATGATGTTCAAAATATTTGCAGAGAAAAGAGACAATAGGACACGACCTTCAGAGCCATATTGCAATGGAGTCTATTTACTAGCTACATAGCTCTGAAATATTTAAAGCTGCAGTGCCCTTCACTGTTTTTTTTTAATCTATGACGACAAAGCAGATCAATTGCAGCTGAAACTGGGCCACATGGAAGATTTGCAATTTTAATGCAGAATGAAACCTGTCATGGTGTGAAATCCATTTTCAGTTGAAAAAAGCAGAGCATGCACTTATGGTTATATCTATACAAGGTGAAGTGAATCTCAAATTTCTTCTAGGTTAGCTTTTTTAGCCTCAGACAAATTGAAAATTTCTGTTTTGAAATACAGTGAAATCATTCATATATGCTTTCTCTTTAGGTAATTGCTTTCTCAACAAAGTATGAACTCTTAAACATTTTTAACTTATCAGCATGGTAAGAATAGCATCTAGATTGACACTAGTATTAGAAACAAAGTTAAAAAAATCAAACACACAGCCCCTTCCCATGACTTTAAGAGATTGTTGAATATGTGCATTCCTGTGCACTTTTCAGTCCCATTCAAAGAGGGCACCTTATAGTCAGCCCTGAAATTTCATTTTGCTGCTTCATTCTGTTTAAAGGGAGAGTTGCTAATTTTTTATTGGCTACCCTCAATGAAGGTGGAGTGGCTTCTGGTGAACTGCTGGTCAATGTTTCTGTAGCACTTAAGTCTGGAGAAAGATTATACTTTAGACACAATATGCCTGGTGAAACTACTATATTGCATGAGCACAGCAACACTAAAGCTAATGAATATAGCTCCAAGTCATTTTTTAGGAGTGAGAAATGTATTTTAATTTACAATTATTACTTTATTTAAATTGTCTACATGTAAGAAATTACAAATTATGGTAAATTTGAATTAGCAGGGAAAACAACAGTAAATGGTATTATTTCTGTGGTTTGGTCAGTGAGATACATCTTAGATGAATGCAGCACTTTATTATTGTGACTGTAAATTGTCACAAATTAAATGAGCAGGTATTTAGTCATCAGTAGAGAAAAAAAGTAGATAAATGTTTTTAAAGAAAAGTTCCTTTGATTTTAAAATTAAGGTTTTGAAAAGCTAAGGTATTAGCCAATATGAAAATTTGGAAATTTGTTTTTTTCTCTGTGAATTTAACCTGCTATTTTCCTGTTCCACTGAAAGCAAATACTTAGACGACTCTCAGCACCAGCTGGAATAACAGTCTGATTTCAGAGACTCAGAAAACTTGTATTTTTTTTCCTATTAGGTTCTTTTTAATACAAGCTGATGAATTTTGCATACAAGATTGTAATCTGGCTTAATGTTGATTGCTCCTATACTTAACAAATTGCCGAAGAAGTCTTGAAACTATACCATCTATAGGAGGCAAATGTTTAGTTACATTGATAAAAATGAAATTCAAATTCATATAAGAGTTTAATATTTGTTGCCTGGGTCCTGGTAGTCTTGTTTTTTTTTCTCCCCCCTCTTCCCCTCCCTCCCCGAAGTTGGGCAATATGTTGACACAGTTGACGTAGTAAGTTCTACTTGTCAGCACTGTCAAGCAATTCTGGCAGGTTTATCCACGTACACCTGCCACCCTTCGTAACTGAGCGTTTTTGATCTGCTTCAGAAATGCCTTTCAGTAAACTTGCTAGCAATACATTAACGCACATTAGCAAGTTCTTCGTGCTAACCTGTTCTTTTCTCTTATGTTGAGATTATAAGACTTTTTAAAATTTGTGGTTTATATTTAATTAAGTCCTTAATATATGAAACTCAAGATATTCTAAGTAAAAAGAAAAATATTAATATGTTCACTGGTTGAATTAACATCAATGATACCTATTTTTTAATTCAAGTCTTTGCAGTGATCAAAAATTTTAAGCAGAAAACTTCTATAATCAAGGTTTGTGTTCTGAGTCTGTAATATTTGAAGGCAGCTGATACTCAGCTACTGATATATGTAGTTCTAGGAAAAAATGTTGAATTTGAAAATGTTTCTCTTAAGAACATGTATATAAAGCAATATTCTAGATGTCTTCATCTCTGAATTTGAGTAATACATTAGTGCACCTTGTATATCACAACCAATTGGCACCTGTCCCAAGGAGTTGTGCTGCAGAACATATCAGAACATTTAAAATATCAATTGGGAGGAATTCTGTTGGTGTCTGCCTTGTGGTTGGCATTGAAAGGCAATTAAAAATGCTTTGGAGGAGACTGTTTTCATATACTTAGGAAAATTGATTGCACTGTATTAAAAAAAATATTTGAAGATTCAAAGCTGATGGTTGAAAGGGAAAAGAAGCAGTTGGGCTCGAATGAAAAGTAATGTAGCAAATAAGAGTTGGAGATAAGATCACAGGAATAGATGTGGAACAAGGCCAGGTATGAAATATAGAAATGTGGCTAGTTTGTTCTTCTGAACATTCTTCGTCTTCTGAGTGGTTCAGACGAATGTTCTCTGTTGTGATTGTCATGTGACAAGCAGTAGTATGCCATTATGCTAGGGGATCCTCATTTCTGGGCTTTGAGGCTGACATTAACTGATTGTCCCTGGGAGCTGGGCAACGGTTCAGTTGCTTTTTAGAGCAGAGTGGTGGGGCTTGAAGAGAGCTATTGTCATCTCATGCTTCTGAGCTGCTCCCAGAATCCTCTTTTCCTTCACTTCTCTCAGGTAAATAGTGTATTTCTTTTGGCTTTTGGCCATATGAAGATATTGAGACACAGCTTGTGGGATTAGGAGAATTGATAGTGCCTGAAATAGACTCTTGGAAGCATGGATAAGAAATTCTTTTTACAGTGGATGAGATAGAGAAGGAATTAAATGCTTGAAGACCGGTATGCTAATTAAGGAAGTCTACCCTGTGGATTTTTAATAACACCACCTCTATAACAATTTCCCAGAAATTGTTCAAGTTTTACTGCTTTCTGAGTAATATTCTTTAGAAACAGTAAAAAATGCACAATTGCAAGTTTTAGTTTTAAAAAATGCATAGTGATTTGGTGCTCTGAAGATTCTGGCATACGTCAAGTCATTCTTGGCAGCTTTACTGATAAATACTTCTCTAGCAGAAATAAATAAGGTGGTATTTGTTGTGGATAAAGACAGTTTTAACATGCTAGCTTTTGCAGGGAGGCTGAGAAAGGTGAGTTTTTTGGGGGAGGTGTTTTGTTGTTTGGTTTTTTTCTCATTGATTTCAAAAGTAATTAGTCTGGACCCAGATAAAATTACAAGCTAAATTTTGAAATTACATATAGCTTTAATAGTTCATAATTAAACAAAATGCAAATCCAAACATGCAGTGAGTTTGTGTATAAATGTAAGTAGATATCCATAAATATATGTTTGTATTAATATATATTTATACATTTAGATATAGATACACTAATTAGTAATACTGTAGCAGGCACAGGTACTTTTTCATGTGTTTTACTAAACACACTGTAGTTGTTTGTTGAGTGAAATGAAGGACAAGGGAATGGCCACTGCATAATGTTTATAATTCCAATGTGACTTTTGGTTGATGATTAATAGACAACTCCTTAAGAAGCTGCTTTCTTTAAATATTTGAAGTTCTTCAGGCCTGTGATATTAGCCCATACTTAGCTTTCTCCATGCCAGTACAGATTGCTACTCAAAATAAATTATGTGCATATGCACACATACATAGAAATATACAGGCATATACAGTAAACTAATGCAGAGTAATCTTCAAGTCCTAGGGAAGAGAATGTTAAATACACTATTAACTTCAGTTTTATAATGTTTGTGCTAACTTCTTCACAGGCAATGAATTGGCTGTAGCTTATTTGTCATAGTTCTGTTTCTTAACACTACAGTAACCTGAAATGCATATTAGGATAGGTCGTATATCCTATAAGTGTGTGTATATATATACACACACACATTTATATATGTTTTCTTGATTTTAAGTAACCAATTGAATCATAGATAAGCCCTCAAAGTTAGTGAAGGTAGAGCAAAGGTGTGAGTTCAGTATGCAGTTGATATTCTGAGCAATTGCATATATAGGCAGGATTTCCTTAAAAACATTAAAGATATTAATATAGAACAATGAATCAATAATTTTGTCTTAGAGATTTGATAAATGAGTTATCTGTCTTTCTTTTGGGAGGTAAGAAAGAAGGGAAGCTGAAGGGCATGGCAGTTTATTTTGCTATATCTATTCTTGGATTATCCCCAGTTTTCATTTTTTTGCCTAGAGGCTGCTATTGTGAATTGAGTGAAGAGGAAGAGAGACCTGGAAAAGTAATGTTTTCCTGTTCCAGGTGATTTTCAAGAAGAAAACATGAGTTTTCTGAGTTGATGATGAACATTACCATTTCTTAGCAGTTGGTGACATAGCACTCCTTTCACTAAGGTCACTCATGAGTGATTCCTGGCTGAAGCATATCAAAGGGAAGCTAAAAGATAGCATTGCTTAGTTTGAAGTTATGTAGTCATCTTAAACTTCAGATGAATACATCTGAATTTTGCTTGGACTGGGTAGACTGTTGTGCTTTCAAAAACATTTAAATTAGGCTGAAGAGAAAAACATCATATCAAAACTATCCAGTGATGACCTTTGAGAGAGGCTCTAAGGCTCTTTGGCCTTTATTTGTTTTTCCTACTGATCACTTGAGATAGCGTTACAAGTTTGAAAATACTATTCATAAATAAAAGATGCTTGTCCTAGAAATTTAATCAAAACATTATTCCAAATTGTGACATAAACTCCCACAGGAAATAAAGCCCTTTACAAACTTCAATGTTTTTCCTAAAATAACTATGCTGCTTTGATTTTGCTTTTGCTTTTATCACAGTAACATGTAATATGTTATTTAAGGAAAAGGATCTGCTCAAGACCTTTAGCATAATGGCAGTTAGCAGACTTTAGATAGAAGTATCTCTCTTCTCTTGCTTTTTCCAATTTCCCCCCACTCTGTCTTCTCAACTCCCAGAAATCAATATTGAAAGCTTTTAACGTGTAATTGTTGTTTGCAATTAACTGCTGAAAATGGAGCACCATATTCTTTAGGCATGAAAGAGGATTGTTTACTCATATTCCATGTCTCAAAAAAATAATGTTTTTATTGTCAGAAGATACCAAAAGCTGGGTAAAGAAATTCTGTATGATCTTCAAATGGGAGAAACAATAGAAGTAACTGCCTTCTCTCAGGGCTAATCAGACTGTTGTGCCCTTCTAGTCTATTGCAAGCCCAGTTAAGTGCTTAGTTTTGCAAGATACTGCCTGAAGTAGTTCTTATATTTCTCATCTCAACCTACTTGTTTGGTATGGTGGGGTAGAAATAAAATTTCAGAAAGGGCAGGATGCAGAATTTTCTAATTCCTGTTTACTCGGCATAAGGTCAGCTAAATTTCCCTTTGGACTCTTTCTGGTGCTATGTGGGCTAGTAACTTCTATAGGGAAATTTCCTAAATGTCCACATGTGTTTAGAGGTACATTTTTCCCCTCTAACCAGCAACAAGAGCAATGTAGTATAAAAGAAATAAACTATGCATACTTTAAAGCCTTAGGCAAAATTTCCATTCCCAGTAATATTAGCATTTTGTGTATAAATATATGCAAAATACAGATGTTTGTACATCTATATATCTGTGTATGTATAAGGTGTCCATTTTCTCCAGAAAACAATTGTAATTAGTTTTCAGTAACACCTGCTTTAGAACTACATTGAGAAAGTAAGTTTCGCTGTTATCGAGCTAATTTGCCTCTTTTATACTTAAGCTAAACCTGTTTTTTCAGTGACTATGCAAGTTAAAATGTAATAGCTCTCCATTCTCATCTTCTAACAAATATGTCAGAGCAACGTTTAGACTTTAAAGTTTTTAGGCTATTGTGACATTTTATACGTTCTGCAACTAAATTTAGAGTACCATTACCATGTTTTGTTTAATTATTTCTTCTTTATTTAGTTTTTCTCTGTTTCATTTTGTAGACGTTTACGAGAAGTGCAAAAGCATTGCTTCTAAGCAATTGTCAGAATATTGTATATACCAATAATAAGCAGGTGTCTCAAAGTAGTTAGATGAATGTACTATTTTTGTATATAGAAATAGATCTTAATTTGTCTAATCTTTTTTATTATTACTTGTAAACTTTAGAATTATGAAAAGGCAAGTTGTGAAATGCCACAGAAACTTTGCTTATGCATCTTCAAACTTGGTTAATATTTTCTGATTCTGTCTTTTTGTGTAAGTTCCCAGTAGTGTTTGTAAAACACAGCTAATTGATACCTTCCTTTTCCTAATTGTTTAATGTGGCTTTGTCTCTTTATTGCATGCTTTTCAAACTCATCCCAGAGATAAAACTGTCAATTTTTCTAAGGTGTTATAGAAGAGAAGCACTGTGCTGATCAGGACAGATATTGATCTGCTTTGTCACAACAGTGTTAGGAGAAGGGTTGGTGTGATCTTCATTCTACAGATGTAAATAAGAGGCACAGAGTTCGGAGAAATAATTTTGTTCTCAATGTTCAATGTGAGAAGACTAAAAAGGGTGGGTTTTTTCTGAAATATTTAGCGCATATAGCTCTTTGAAAGCAGAGACTGTCTCTGAGTTTGCTACTTGTGTGAATCTCAAATTGGGCACCACAAAGTGAATTCAGGAATTAAGAACTTTTCATCAGGGAAGAGAAAAGAAGCAAAATATTTAGTTTCCTCAATTGTGAGACCCACTTTTCCTTTAAGTGTGTAATTCTCTGTACATCTTCCAAATTCTGCAAGGAACAACATAGAACTTCTATAAACAAATAGCCTCTTAATTATTCATAAACATCACTGATGGGCACTGGATGAGGTATGGATTTTGTTGGAAAAATGGTTTTGAAACTTAGACAGCTATGGTTTATTATTGCAAAATGGTAGAATTTGAATTGCACAGGTAGTCTTAGTCTTGCACTATTTTTTTTGTATGGCTTTGCAAAATTTGCAAGAATTGCAGTTTTCTCTTAAATTTCCTAGAGCTTAAGTAAAATACTTAAGCAAAACCACAGATTCTGTTACGTGTTAGGATGATGACCTTCACATGATTCATCAGCCAAGTTGGAGTCTTTTGATCAACTCTACAGATTGTTCTTGGTTTAACAAAGTTAATGAAAGTCATGTGTACAGAGCACATACTGTCAATGGGTTTCAGTTTTGGGTGAAGCATGATTTTTGTGGGCATTGTCCCCTTTTTCTTTAATCTAGCCTTGAACTGTTCAGCCTTATTCCTTTCAAACTTCCCTTCTACTTCTTTCTGTTCCTGCTTTTTGATCCCCTTTTCACTGAGGCTTCTCATTTGAGTTGGCCTTCCCTATTCCGCTTTCTATGTCAAAGCATCAAGTTACAGGGGAAGGCCCAATAAACCCCTGTAATCATAAGATGAATTGTGTTCACTTAATCTGTGGGAATTACTCCTGTGCAAATTTAAGAGCATGAGAGCGTTAAAGTACGTTTAAACAAATTCAGGGAGAATGGAGTTTTCAGAAATATTAGATAAAGTTCTAAATTTTAGAAATTTAGAAATCTTAATCAAGTGATAACTTAGTCTGAACAAGCTGAACTGATTTTCTTTCCCTGTCCCAACACCTAGCTTCCAGAGTGTGTGACTTGGGATGGATTTTCACACAGATTGACAGAAAAACACTTCTGACATAAAATGAGAAAAGCATTATGTCTTTAACATGGACATTCTTACATATATATAAAATTCTTTTATGTTGTAATTTTAAGTGGATGTTCCAATGAAATCCATCTTTCCTACATAGAAGAATTATTGTAAGACATGGTCATCTTAAAAAGATTCACCCTAAAAAGTTATTTTTGGCAACACTGTAAGCAACTTAAAGCTGACCTTTTAATGAGAAATGTCAGGTGACTTTAGAAAGTGATGCTATCTATAATGTATTATGTTTCTGAATTAATCTCTTCTATATATGAGAATGGCTTTTCAAAACAAAGAAAATCACACACTGAAGCTTTATTGGTTTTGTTCTCAGAGTGGTAAAGGCTTTTTTTTGAGTAAGATTTATTTCCTAAGGGAAGTCTTTAGAATTATGACTTCTTATGAAAGTTGCTAAAAATAAAACATAACAAACATTTTATTTTAAAACACCTGAATTGTAACATATTCTTTTGGATTAAATGAAAATTTGTAATTCCTCCTTGGAAGTTGCTGCTTCATTCTGCTTGAAGCAGTGGAAATGTTTTAGGCTCTTACTGCTGTTTGTTAATTATCAGCAAGGGAAAAAAAAAAAAAGGAAGGAGTTGCCATGTTAGAATCATAGAATGGTTTGGGTTGGAAGGGACCTTAAAGATCATCTAGTTCCAACCCCCCTGCTGCAGGCAGGGACACCCTCCACTAGACCATGTTGCCCATGTTGTCTTGAGTGATTATACAATTTCTATCTGATAAGATTTAAAAAGGCCAACCCAGTGATTTTGACTTGATTTTGAGGGATAAAGTTTAAATTGTCACTATACCATCAATACTACTACATTATCACTACTGTCTAGTTTATTTACACTGTATGCATAGATAAATTAAATTTAGGAACAGGAACTAGAACCACCAAACTAATTATATTTTTCTTCAGTTTATTTTATAAATAAATAATTTTCAAATTTAGAGGTTTTTCAGTTATTTCTGTAATTTTAAAAATTTTTAGTGGTTATTCTTAGTTTTTTATGGTCATGATGGAAAAAAAGCAATTTTTTTGTATTTATGTATATGTTCTAAATCCTTGCTACAGTGGGGGGATTGTGTGTGTTGAAGTGTGAATTGCAGGGTTTTCACCTTTTACAAAGTCTTTCTTAACATCCTCAATGGTCTCTTGGATGTTTCTTCAATCTTAAACTTAGTATGCTTATCTCTTCCACTAACCTCAGATTTCTTCTGCCTCTAGCTTTATTAAAAAGCCAAATAAATAAAAAAAATTAAAACCAAGTTTACAGGGTTTTGTTTACAGATTTTTACTTTGCTGGTAAAATCAGTAATCATAATGATTTACTAAAACTTTCTCACTAGCATCTGACTGTAAAATGCCATTTAATTTTAGTTACATGTCATACAATGTATATAACAAACAATTTTTACCCTGAAAGCATTTTAAACAAAAAAAAAGGCATGGAATAGGTGAATAGTTTTGGAACTTGTGCCAAGTATTGTTGCTGAGTGTTATCCTTTACACATATATCTTTACTTTCACCCAGGATGGTGTTCTTTTATGGAATTTTAGAATATATTTTTTATGCCCTATTTGTACAATTGCTTTTTCTGATGATATTTAAAATAGTATTTTTTAAAAATATTTATGTTTAGTTTGGCTTACAAAGTTGCTTTATTAAATTAGAATATCTAAGAACAATGCATTACAAGATGCTCTGTTAAATGTTAGATCATCTCAGTTTTTTCACACCTGCCTTCCACTGACATGACCATGATCATCCAGTCATTTTTTTCTCTTTTCCATTTCTAACGTTCAAATTTTTCTATTTCTTTCCTATTAGCATAAAAGAAGATTAAAAAAAAAATCAATCTTTGCAGGCCATCCAATTAAGTATTTAAAAGGCAGTGTTAGGTTGAAAAATATTGACTGGCAAATTTAACCCCTATAAGAAAGTACTTGTGCTTTAGTTCAAGTAATGTGTTTTTCTCATATTCAGTAATTTTTAAAAAAATCTCATATGCGGGTATGACAAGCTCTTCTTGTGTTGCTCTGAGCAATTCTTGTTTCTGTATTACTGGTGGTGCATTGGTTGAGGTCCCAGAGAGCTTGTATCTGCTCAGTTTATCAGGCAGAGACCTAGAATGTAAGAGACAGAAATCTAAACAACTTTGTAAAGTTTATCATGTGTTGAGCAGCTGGAAATGAAGTAAAGAATTAGCAACATATGATAGACAATCATGAAATGTTATATGACCTTACAGCAGTCAACAGATCATACTTCAGACACCTTAAATCTAATATATTAAACTCTTATGTTCCTCGTGGTCTCACAAGGAAGTGTTTTCCAGAGTACTAGTCAGAGCCTTTTTAGGCAGATTGTTTAATGCAGTATTTTGCTTTGTGAAAGAGATTTGTTAGAAGCATTAATGAATTAACATGTAAGTAGCTAGTGTTACTACCATTTACTACATGACCTTTGCAGTAACTGTACGTTTGTAAAGGGTTAATAAATGATTAATGTATTAACTGATTGTTGGGGTCCAGCACATAACAGATGGCTTGTAACCAAATCTAATACCATCTATTGATGTGCTTAGTAACCACTAAGATGTATAATAACCAATTCTGTCAAATGTTTATAACACACTTGTGGTTTGGAAAATTTCTTGGAACTAGTTATAAAGATATGATTACCATAACAGTCTGACCTAATATTTTATCTCATTAAATAATTCTCTTACTCATGTATTCTTTCTAGGATCATACTGGTTTTTCCTTTGATGTTTAAAAAAAAAATTGAAAACAATGAAACCTCTCACAAAGCCCTAAGTAGCAGCTAACTCTGCAGTAGGCAGACTAAGGTAGAACAAGAAGGTGGAGGAAACAAAAGTCAGGGATAAGAAAAAGTAGGATTTTTATAATACAAAATGAAAATGAAGTTGTGGTATTTTCATATATGGTAATCCAAGATGACAATGTACCCATTCTTTTTCTGTGGATGAGAATTTTTGCAAATAAAATCTTGCAAACTTTAGGCTGAGTTTGACGTTTCAGCTTGGTGGCTCCTGCAACATTTGGCTGCTAATAAATGAAGCTGTACCTGTGGCTTGAGTAATAAAATCAACCATAATTGTCAGCAGAATTTACAAGTAATGTTTTGATGCAAGCTTCTGCAGGTAGTCTTACCTCCCTCATCTAAACAGGAACATACTCTTCTGACATGGTTTCACAAAGTAGAAATAGTAGAGTACTTATATAACATTCATTCCCGTTAGGCAAGAGAGAAGTAGCTGACGTCATGCATGCCATTTAAAACTACTTGAAAATGGATTTTCAACAAATTTTACAGTTTGTTTGGAAGGCTTCACTTTCTAGAGAAACTGGAAAGTTTATCTTTGCTATTTTGCTTACATAGTAGCTTTGTTTGAATATAAACTTGAACTGGCCAATGTTTCAAAATATAGCTCGCTCCTTGGCTCTGTTGAGCGTGTAGAGAAAGGGGAATAATTTAAAAGAACAAATACAATGAAAATAGCTTTTTTTTATGAATACAGATGTGGATAGATGCCAAAAGCAACCCTACTAGAAGTATCATTTTTCATACAGCCTGCAATTTTGTTTACCTTTTCACAATTAATGTTTATACTTGTGGTTTACAATTGTCCAGAAATTAACTAATAAACTCTTGTCTTCTCTCTGTGTCCTTCTTTCTGGTTGATGAGGTCCGAGTTTACAGTGAAAATTGAGTCCTTGAGGTCATGACCTTGTGGTTAGTGCTATTAAGTATCATCCTACTTTGTTGCAGTTCTTCAAATTAATTCAATGCTTTCTGTATGATGAGCTGATCTCCTCTGTATTGATCTCCTGTAAATATTATTAGCATGTTACTACCTTAATAACCAACATTATTGATAAAATTGGTCTCAAGATTTAAGAAACTCCATTAGTAACTTTTCTCTAGCATATTTCTGTTTAGCACTATCACTTCTTTTCCTTTTTGTCATTTTCTTTCTTAACTCAGTTGCACTAATTACCATTTTTTCCCATTTATGTAGTTACTTTGCTTGTAGCACCATATGAAATGCTATATTGAAATCCTTGTTAGATCAGCCATATCATATTCTTTCAAGAACTAGAAATCATACTTTCCAGGATATCGCATCATTAACGTATGATGCTACATTATCTCTGCTTTTTATTTCTTAAAGAGAAGACATCCTTGAATTTCAGTCATAAAAACTAGAAACAGTGTTTGTCATCTATAGCTTCATATCTTGTTTTGGTTATTGCAATTCTTCAATTTTTATTTTGCTGGTCAGGTATACACAGTACTGACATTCTTAGACTAGCTTTAGTCGTTCCACCAGCTGTGCCTTACCAACTCTGGTTTCTTTTGATTACAGTGTTCACATGCACCTGATGTCTGTTACTGAGTTGGATAGACAATATTGCGTTCTCTCTTACTGATTACCCTTGTTTACCTGATTTTCCACTCTGTATGTGAAGACATTATGGAGGCTACATTATTTTCTCCTGACTTCTTCTGAAAGGTTTTTGTTGAATTCTTTTACCAGTCTTACTAGACTTTTTGTTGGACATTTCATGCTGAAGTTGTTACGGTTTCTCTGAATGTACTTAAGTGGCTGAATGTCCTGGTTCTTTCCATACAGCAACATTTTTTAAGGTGCCTGTCAATCTTTATTACCTTGTACAAAAAAGGAAAATTCTGTTCCAAATAAGGTAGGCTTTTGTCTCAAGACTTTTCATCTGGAGCAAACTTTACTAAATTTGCTCTGCGCTAAATTAGTTTAGCTCTTACAATATAGAAGGAATGTTTTTTTTTTTCTTGCTCCTGTGAGTATCCTTTGCAATTTCTGTGAGGAGTTAACATAAAGGTTTCCTTTTGGTTAATTGCCTCTTCATACATGTACTTCTATATCTTGTATCTGAGTTCTGAATTATTTTAAATTCATTAAATCCAAATGCGCAGCAGTACTTTGAATGCATACCCCCTAACTGACAACACAAAAATGCTTGTGACCTCTTCTAAGAGGAAGAAATACATATTCTGGTTATTTTTCAGGGTTTTAACATAAGTATTCAGGGACCTTGTACATGAGACAGTTGTTCTTTTCTTCATATCCTGTATGCCTTTAAGCCCCTTAGGTAATAAATATGCAAGTATGTGTAGTGTGATTCAGTTACTATTTTAATATATTTATTATATGAAATAATATATTGAGTATATTATTTTTGAATTTGTTATTAAGCTGAATTTTTTTATACATGGGATGATTCAGTACTTGCGACCAGAAAAATTCCTTCTTTGTTTACAAAGTTTGATCTGAAATGGAATTGCTTGCATATAATTGATTTGAAGACTTGCATCTAATTAAAACTTAATTTTGGGCTGGGATTTTTTTTTCCTTCCCCTTTTGCCCTTCCTTCCTCTAGGAAGCTATGAGTGGTCTTTGGATTGCTACTCTCTGCTTTTTCCCACCTGTTCAGCCACATATATGCAGCCTTTGGTAACTTTGAAGCTGATCAAATAATTAATAGCAAATATTCTTAAAGTAAAATTTCTAACATAATGCCACATTTGGAAAAGGATTGCCTCATATCCCAGTGGCTTTACAGGACTCCTCAACTCATGTTTAGAAGTAGGTGCACAGCTTGAGGAAGCCTGTAGTCCTCTCTCCCTTATGAGAAGGGGACTGTGGCAGCTTGGGATTCTATAATAGATTATGTCCTCAATAAAGTCCTGGGATGGAGAACATTTGCTGCCTAACTATTCTCAATTCACATTAGGGAGAAGGTGGCAGAGTGGATTTTTGTGTGTACATCTTTAAAGTAGGTTTTAAATTCTTGTGCCACAATTTGTCATGCATATTGATCATGCTGTAATAATATAAAGTTAGGACTTGGACAACTTACACAAGTAATTTTAGTAATTAAAAGTATATGGCAGCTAACAGGTTAAATCCTGCTGGATGCAAAGTGATATCACACTGAAAAGGTCACCTCCGTGTCTTCTCTGGGAGCTGTTTTTCATTGAAAGTGTTTGTGGCATGGTTTAGACCTGTGTGTAAATGACCCCACTTCTTTTTTTCCCCGTACTGAACAACTATTCCCGTTATACTTAACATTTTCTTGGTGCCCTTTAGAAGTAAAGGGCTGTATTGGCATTGAAATGGCAAAATTACTGTCCTCTCTAAGGGTAGTTATCCAAATGAGTAGGTGAAGATCTTGTCCTGTATGAACAGATGAAATGTCTTACCCCTTTTTTTGTTCAAATATCTATCTGGAGTTCTGGCATCTACAAATTTTTTTGCTCAGGAGGCTCTGTTTCCTGAGCACAACAGAAATGGAACAAGAGCCTGACTTGAAATATGCCAGTTAGATATTATTTAGTCACATTGTTCTTAAAAGCACAATGAGTTTGGATGAGAGACAGTATTTTGTTTGTCATAAGGCTTAAATGTTTTGGTGACACTTTTTTTTTTTTTAACCTTATCAATATATCCCAAGTCACTGATGATCAGTAACTATACACAAAACCACTGTTTCTGTTTCAGAGATATCCTTGAGATTCCTTTACTGTAGCGGCCACACTAAATGAAGCTACTGGGCAGTGGTGCTCAGACATCTGACAGTTATTGCTAGTATTTTCTTCTGTCTCCAGTTTTGCCTCATTATCCTGTAATATCACAAGACAGATTGCTCCTATTGTAAATCTTTCTGAGACAATATCTTCCTTATACAATATATCTCTACTGTCTTTTACATTATGTTCTCCAGACTGGGAAGCCTGATCAGTCAGATCCTTTTGTGCTGTAGCACCCCCAATACTCCTGTCTTCTCTGTTTGCAGTCTTTGCATCTGTGTAGTGCTTTTGTCTTGTGATTTGAGGTTTGCACTTAACTTGTACTGATTTAGCTGGCAAGGTCTTCTTAGGTCAATGTTAGTTTTTCCTTGGTATGGGACACAGGCATCGTTCTACTGAACAGTGGTAGAAGCCCAGAGGTAACTTATCAGTGTTGAACTCTTGCACAGCAAGCCAATGCACCAGTTAAATGATGTCATTTTAATAGCTCAAGGGTGTAATGAATGGCCTTGTAAATTCTACTGCTGACTTTTTTTTTCCATTTGCTTGTTTTTGTGAGTTGATAATCATCTTGGGTGTAACTATTTTAATCCTATATTTTACAAGTGTTAGAACCATTTGTTACTGGAATCAGTAACTATAATAGAAAGTGGATACATCAGCTTTTTGAGATGCGTTCAGCAGCAGGACTGATGAGCAGATTTTTATCTAAAGCATCATGTTGAACAAAATATGACTAAACATAATCCTGTCAGTGAGTGCTCAGTCAGTTGTAATGTCTGCAGATCATTTGCTACAGCAGTGTAATGGGTGTAAGCATAATAGCTGTTTTGTAGATTCTTTTGATTTTTTTTGTTGAGGGGGGTTTGGGTTTTTTAAACACATTGTCTAATTGTTTTGATGGCAAGAGGAAGATGTTTGAAATAGTAAGTGTATTATGTTTCTGTTTGCTGGTAATAAACAGTGTTCCCTAATGGAGCATTATTTTAGGTGATTTAAGCATTTGACTAGGTGCTTTACTGTGTTTGAGGTGGAGAAATAACACTAGTGATCATTAAGTAGTAGGCTTGGCTTTCCCCCCCCAAACAGCACAATAAGTAGGCTATTGCTTAGTAAGTCTCTGGTGAAAGAAATTAACACTATAATATAGAACAAGATATATAGTTTGTATCCAGTAGGGCCATATTGTGGTTTGTTCCCTGAAGCTCCAAAACATGAATTGCCTCAACTAGGGAAACAGTTAATGTATTTCTCTCAGGCTGCCCTGTAGCTACCACCTCTATTTAGGAAAAGGCAGAGTAAATACTATTACTTTCTTCCCTGCGGTTTGCAAGCAAATACTGAATGTTCAGGAACTTCTCAGGATATTCTGTTTAAGTGATTATGATGCCAAGTCTTATGGCTATAAAGCCTGGACATTTTAATATATATCTTGAGCATGTATTAAGTGTGCACAAAAAGGGAATCTCATCTTAACTGCAAAGTAACATGACCTTTAAACTGAATAATATAATTTATATTAGTTTTTGTAATTCTACATAATGCCTGTTGTATTTCTTGCTATTTCTGTACTTTTTAGTTCAATTGGAAATAAAAATTGCAAACATTTCACTGAAAGATTTTAGTTTTCTTGTAACATTTTAGAACACAGAATTTCTAAGGGGGTAAAGTTTGAATATAACCTTTACCTTTCTTTGTGGAAAAATTGCTTGAGTAGGTCAAGTTTTCAAGGCTTTTGGATTCAATCTGATTTCTTGCATGTTAGCTATAAAAGTTTATATAACACAGGCAAGATGATTAAATCAAGTTAACTGGACTTCTGAAATGTTATTTTTCAAATTATATGGAAATGTTTCCATAATCTATGTACAATTAGATATTGTATTAAACTTCCTTATTTTTCTTAGAAGCTTTTTGAACAAGCTTAAAAAAATACACGTTTTGCCCAGTGAACTTCTGAACACCTATGAAAGTAAAATGTGCTACAGTTGGTAGTGAGAAAAGACGAATGTATGAAAAGTCAATGTGTTTCTTCTGTGGGCATTCCAAGAGCAATAATAACATAAGAAGACATTCCCCTTTTTGTTCTAGTAAAGGAACACAATGAATCTGGCTTAGTTTAATACTATCCAAAATTAACTGGAAAGATCAAAAAAGAAAGGGAAATTAAAATAAAATTTCATTAAGACTTAGTACTAGTAGTCTGCTCTAATGTTCTTTATCATGGGCATAGACAAATTTACCCTATTTTCCCCTCTTACCTACATTTTATGCTTTCTTATTTGATTTGCTTTATTTTATATTTTTATGAAATCCAATATAAGGAAAAATTACTGAAATTTCTGGTTATTCTAGTTCTGTATGCATCTGTGTTGTCAGTCATGTTGTTATTGGCAGCATTCCAGCATCAAGCTGCAAAGGAAGTAAAACTTGCTATTTACAGTTTTCTGATTTTTTTGCAAAGTGATCATTTTACTTTACCATGTGACCATATTCCTCAGTTTTCCTATCTTTTGAAAGATTTTTTTTTTTTTTAACTTTACTAAGAATGCAAGTGGGATTGCATCACAGCTGAAGTGGCTGGGAGCTAAAGACTGCTCAGTGAGTATTTAGAGCTTGCTGTATGTGATCATTCATGTGCACCATCATGGCAGATTGCGCATGTCCCAAGCCAAAATTCTGTAATACTTTTTTTGCAGTTGCTAGTTTTGCTGCTTTGGGTTGGGATATTGGAGCAAGACAAACTTGTTTTCCTTGTGTTCTGGTCATAACCCCTGCTGCATGTGCTAGAACCGAGTGAGCGAGCCCAGTTTAAAACAGTGCTGGCATTTTACCGTGTATTTATTCAAAGCTGTGCTTCCATTGACTTCAGCTTTAGTTGGCAATGCTTAGCAATCCTGTGCAGCCAAATCCAGGCTTATGTCAGACACAGAAGAATGAAACACTGCAGAGACCACAGCAAAGAAGTTTGCATTGATAGGAGGGTTGTTTAAGCCATAAGAATTTTAGCCATTCCCCAGGATCTTGTCTCTTCCTCGTGATCAAAGTACTACATGTAATGTCCAAGAATCTAGTAAGTCAAAAATGCTGAGACTTCTGTGAGCCAAACTGGAGTTTTTTGTATTCTCCTAGAAACAGTTAATAGTTCAATGAGTAGATGCCATCTTGTTGCTCGGCAGAGTTGGGCTGTGTTGTGCCACATACTGGTGCAGGAAGCTTGAAAATCCAGGGCAGCATGAATGTTCAGAATGTAGGAAGCTTGGATGCTTCATAGGAAGTCAGTTAGCAGATGGACTGAAATATATAGAGACAGGGAAATGTATCTTTGGAAGGGTCTAGGTACCTGAGGTTTTGGAGCTTGCATACTAAAAAATAGGCAGATCAGGTGTATCTCTCAGCTCAACATGTATTTTATGCTACAGATGCAGATGACCATGCCAACAAGGATTCAACACATGCATAAATACATGGTTAAGGATTTTGAGTGTGGAGGGTAGCTAGGCTTGGACAACATGTGTTAGATTCCTGATATGTCTTCTCAGGGTAAAACTTTTCACTTTGTGACTGTAGTTTAATCAATTAATGGTCAAGTGTCTATGCTGCCATAATCCTCTGCAGAGACAGAAGAAAATGATACAGCTTCAGTTTCTGGAGCAAAGGTGCATGTTCTCCTTGTCTCTACCATGGGATATGTTGGTCTTTTCCTTTTTTAGTTAATTAGTTCCAATTACTTTGGGCTACCTGTTCAAGCTGAAAGAGGTAGTGAGGAAGCCAGGCTGTATTAAGGTCCATTTAACACTTATTATGGCCCCAGCTATGGATCTGGTCTTGGCTTTGTCATCCATAATGTAGTCATATATTATTTTCTCATTCTTTACCTTTCCCTCTTACAGTAAAGACATGGTTTGTGTATCTATTGGGAGGGAACAGAAGTAGTGCTAGGTATGCCTTGCCCTTACATGCCCATGCTCTGAGTCTGAAGGGGGCAGGACAAAGCACACCAGATTACAGGGTATGACAGAGCAAAAAAGTTCTTTTTATTTCAAATGAAACATGTACATGTAAATTACAGACTTCAGGTACTGCTAAATAATCTTTTTTTCATAATTAAGATAAACCTTAATTTTAAGAATGTCTTTTCCCTTCCTGGAATTTGCTGACACACTGATTACACCTCAGCCATCTCCTCAAACAAGCAACACAGGCATGTGTCCTAGAGATAAACAGACCTCTTCCAAGCACTGTTTTGATTCATTCCTGGAGCTGGTTCATTATGCGTATTGGATGGAGACTGGAGACCTCTAAAAAATTATTATGGTTGTGTAATTAAAGACTAGCATAATACATATATACAAAAGTGTAAAATGCAAATTATTTTATTTTCTCATTTTATTTTAGTGTCTTGACTCTGCAGTTATTTTGTGGCAAAGTTACTGTTTGGATGGTTTTTTTCAAATTGAGAGATTGTAGACGCTGTATTTTGCAATATTTTTAATCAGCCTTACAAGCAAGATATTTAAAGGTAGAAAGTTGAGGCCTAACTTCAACTGGAGGTCCATTTCCCTTTGTGATCCTTCAAAAATCTGATCCTGCATATGCATTTGTAATTTTTCATTATGCTTAACTTACTTTGAGGAAGTCTATGTCATTGCAGAATGTATAGGTAATAGCCAAGGGCTGGGACTTAAAGTTCTGGGACCCATATCATCTTTCTTTTTCTTTCTTTCAAGACGAGTATTGTAAGAACTGAAATATTCTGCCATATACACTAGAAGCTAACAAGGAAGGAGCTACTGGCTGTACATAGCAGAAGTACAGTCCAACATGGACAGGCTGGACTTAACCTTTTGCTAATTTAATGATTGCTGTGTAGCCAAAGGCAGTACCTTGTAGTTGGAGATTTCTCTTTTATCCATATTGTAGTTTATCTAAGTAGGTCATAGGATCTATGTCTTCTCTAGAAGATCCCAGCAAATTTTCCAGACTTGCTGGATTTTCGAACTACTTTTCCAAGTTTTTTTATTCTGCTTTATCATTTTGTAGTTTATATTTTGATTTTCATTCATGGTTCTAGTCCCAGAACTTGCAGAGTTCTTATGTGCTATTAAGGACCGTTATGAATTGTTTCTGTTCTTGTGATTATTTGGCAGTAGATTGGTAGCCTGTGGAAACATTGAAAAAGGCAAATCTGGGAGATGGAACAGTATCAGTTCACAAAACCAGGAGAACCTGTTTATGCTGAGAAATAAGGAAGCATCATCCTTTGCCTGTGTGTGCAGGCTTCTTGGAAGAAATTGCTGAATTTAGGAAACAATCTTCCAATCCACTGAGTACCTGAGTGGTTACTTCAGTAGTAACCTGAGTTACTACTGAAATGAAAGCTACTATGAAAAATGGTAATAGCCCTTTTACTTAGGAGCTAGAATGTTAGCCCTGACTTGTTTGTTTTATCACACACACTACAAAATCTGTAGTCAGCATGCATTATACTTACGCATATGCCACAACATACATGTAAAAAACTGTTGCGTATAAGCTTCCTTTACTTGATTTAGCTTGCTCAAGTGCTGTAGTGGGAAATGTTATAATTGCCTATGTAAAGAGTTTTGATTAAATTAATCTTCCTGTGTCCAATGTAGGTCTAATTTCATCTTGCAAATATATTGCAGGTTTGTACGCCCCTTAAAAGGTTAGAAAGATCCTACGTTCTAGCAAACCTGCCCTGTATAGCCTTGCCTTTGATGCTACGATTTTTTTTTCCCTCCCCTTTTTTCACATGTGTCCATGTGCACAGCTCCTTGGGAAGTTTTAGAACAAAGTAGGACCTCCCCGGGATTTGCTGCCACAGTAGCATACTTAAAATATAACATGCATATGTTAATAAAGGACAATTACATTCAATTTGTAGGCTGTTTCCTCTTCTGAACTCACTCCTACTGGCCTTTAAGACTGTAATCTCAGGAATGTTTAAAGCTGGAATAAACTACTGTTGTGGCAAAAGCAGCAAGTCCTGCCCTTTTGCTGTCCTGCCAGTGTTGGTTTTGCCAGCTCAGCTCTGCTACAGCTGTATAGTAAACCACATCAGGGGACTGATCTGACTGAAAAATACTTCCCCACCCCAGTTTAGGATAAGATGCATGTTCCTTTCATCTTTTCTCTTCAAAGATGCCATAGTTCAGTACTGTAACACCTGACCTCCTTACATATTCACAACACAGATATTTAAAAGGTATTTAAAAGAAACAAACAGAAAAAGACAAGTAAAACTCTTGCTTTGAGGGAATGATACAGATTCTGTTTAATCAAGTTACTAATACATCATAAGAATGGAATATTTTTACATCCAAATTACACTTTTTCTATCTAGCCTTCCATTTCTTTTCAGAAAGTGAATATGAAATAAAACAAACTCTTCTCTCCTACTACATATTACCAAGCAGTGTGTTGTTTTAATGAAAATAAAGTTTTCTGTTAGGAAAAATAATGACCTCAGGAATTTTTTTTTGGTGTTTTTTTGTTTTGTTGTTGTTGGGGTTTTTTGTTTGTTTGTTTTCCCAAGATCTATTTTAGATTTCCTGGGCATAAATTTTATTTTATATTCCATATGTATTGATCCACTTAGATAGGTGAACAAGTACTTTTTAAAATATAGTATACAAATGTATACAGCGTTCTAACCAGCTGTAGAAGACATAAAAATCGTCAACAATGAAAACTGAAAATCAGTGATCTCATTTGAACTTCAGTGCTTAGTATAGCTTCTAACAGAAATCAAGTATTATTCTTTGGCCATGTTTCACTGCCAAAAAATGCTCAATAGATGAAATAAATGTGTGAAGAAAATAATGCTAGTCCACTTGTAGAAAATACAAAAGAGTATGTTGGAGAAAGGAAGTTGGATCTTCAGTGTAAAATAGGCAGACTGTGGGAACATGAGATTTTTGGCAGTAGGAAGATCTGTAGTTCAGAGCTTTCTGTAACAGTAAACTTTTAATAACGTGTATTTATTAGAATTCCAGAACAGGAATATTAAAGCTTAATTATACCGGTGAACTAATTCTCTCCTTTAGTTTTATTTAAAGATAACCTAAAAAAATAAAAGAGGGTTCAAGAGAAATAATACTTAAGACAAAACTTGTGTTACATTTTCTATGGATACTGCTGCTCCTTATCTGAGGATTTTCAGTTTTATTCTTTCAAGCAAGATGATTATCTTGTAGTAACCAGTATTTGGAAAATATTGTTCCAGGAGGTTTGGGGGCATATTACAATGAAGATTTCAGTTTGCACAGTAGAATGTTATACTATTCTTTATTAATTGTAGCATTATATAGCGTACAAAGAAAAACTTCTCTCTTTTACATACTTGTGCTTTACTTTTTTTAATGATAGTGATAAGAATAAGAAAATTAGTATTTTTTAGAAACTGTCTGACTACAAGGGGGGACCATTCTGTTATGCTGTTCCATTGCATACAGTACTCTAGATACTTTGTTCCCTTTTCTTCTTCTCTTTTACTTAAAAAACAGAAGCTGAACTACAGCAAATTAAAAATGAGAGATTCGAACACTACAAATCAACCCTTGTTCACATTTTTGAGTGCCCTAGTCTGAAAGTATTGCATATCCTATCTTACTTTTTGTTTTGTATTGCATCTAGTGTACTTTCTTTAAACCTCTGAGATTCATGTTAGACATTTGAAGAAGCACTTGGTACTTTCTGGAACAAATGTGCCTGCTGGCATCTTGAGCATTGCTTGCTTCTGCTCTGATGTTAGGGTAGCACTGTGACAGAAGGCAGATGATGAAGCTGTAAAACAAAAATCTCTGAAGTCTCAAACAATTTTACTTCTCCAGTGTAAACATTAATATTGCTTTATTTCTAAGTTCTTATTTAAATGATAATTTTTCGAATTAACTCTTGTTTGTATATATATTTTTAGAAGTATTAAAAAGCCTCTCTGCATAGCTGTACTGGTAAAAGCAGCAGTTGCAAAATGAAGGGTATCATTTTAACAACTGTAGGCTTATATTTATCATTTTTTTGTAGTGTAAAAAGTTCTATCAAGAAGAAATATAGAATTGGATGCTAGAGTTTTATAAAGTAAGAAATGAGCCTGTATTAGAAAATGATTTTTTCTATAACAGTCTTTCTTTCCTTTTTTTTTCCTTTTTTTTTCTTTTTTTTTTTTTTTTTTTTTCTAGGACCGGAATAGGCCCTATGACACTTTTAACTTGCACTCTTTGGAAAATTCCTTAATGGATATGATAAGGACTGATCATGAGCCTCTGAAAGGTAAACACTACCCTCCCAGTGGCCCACCAATGAGTTTCGCTGATATAATGTGGAGGAATCATTTTACAGGTTAGGAATATTCATATGTCCATGCTTGCTTGGTGTTTAAACAAAAATCAGCTTTTTAGTATTGCTATGAACTTTTTGCTAATGAGTTGTCAGTTATGTAAAACTTCTGTTTTCCCCATCTTAAGATAATCATCTACTGTAGGAAGATAAGGTGAAATGTGTATACATTTATTATAAGTGCACAATCATAATATTATCTAACTGGCATTTCTGAAACTTGGTTTTGTCTATCAACAAATTGCACAGTTGGGTCTCCTGCTGCAGTCATTCATTCAGAAAATGTACAGTGCAACTGCAGTCCAATTGTTATGTTCAATATCTTATTCAAAGTTAATACTACTCTTGGTTTTGGATCATCAGCTAGTGTACAGGGTTCTAAAACAACCTCTGTATCAAGCTTACTCTCTACAGTTGTTTCAGGTTTCTTTAAATAAAAAAAAAAAAGTATCTTAATTTGGATTTCAAATTGTTAGGAGGAACCAAAAGCTATTAGATGTTAAGTGCTGGGAAAGTTTTATTTATGCCACTAAACTGTGTTTGTTCTACCAGATGTACTGTTGGAGATGAAACCATACTTAGCTGATACTGAATAGTGACAGGTTGTGGCAGCATTTTAACGAATAAATATTCCTGATCGACATGCACGCTCCTCTGTCTTAATCTTTCATTGGTTAAGTTTAAAAATAGATACACATTCTTGGTGACTTTGAAGACTGAAGCTAATAATAAGCCATATACAGAGGAAGTGTTGAGCTAGAAATGATTCCTAAACTCTTAAGAAGTCAGGACACTGGAACTGATAGAGAAGAAATTTAGTTGTGTATGGCACTTCTGTGTTAACGCTTATATACATACTTCTCTGATGTCATGACTGCCTCATCTGCTCCCCTCCCATTTATATATTACATGTGGAAAAATATTTTTTCTTGGTCTAAGGTCTTGTGCCTTTTTCACCATCTTTCTGGATACAGAGGTTTATTACAACCATACCAAACTGGGTTTGTACTCTCAGCTCTTTTAACCTGTGCTTTCCACTGTTTTCTTTAAATTTGCTGTGCTTTAGCCTTCGTGTGTCTTTAACCATTATTCAGCTGTCTAAAATGGCAAGAAATACAGTCTCATATCTGTTCTGATCATAGTCCTCACAAATAAGTGTTAACCTGAAACTTATAAAAAAACAAGCTCAACAAAATTTGGATTTCTGCTGGATATATATTTCATATGGCTGGTATTAAAAAATAAAATCCAAATTGCTAGTAAGTAGATTTAAGTATTTATTGTATCTTATTAAATGTATTATAATCTAGTTAAAACTCCATGGTTTTTAAATCAGTATTTATATAAATACAGAAATTGAGACTAATTTTTTAAGGACTGAATTTCCATACGAACCTGAGTGTGGAAAAAATGAAAGATTGGATTAGAAATTGTGTTATTCTAGAAAAAGGCTTTAACATCATGTCAGTGCAATTTTGCTTATACTTTTATTATTGTCTCTTTATAACCATTTTAAAATGTTTTTTGATCAGAATATTAGCACATAAAATAATAACGGGTACAAATCTTTAATTATTTTGTGCTGCTGGGTCATTCTATCCAGAATAGTTTCCAACACTCAGCTAAGCTAGTCTATGTAAGTGTTGCAAGTAGTGTATTCCACGGCCACACCTGAGTGTCATAAGGCTATTTAATGTTGGTGTTTTGCATGATGTAGAAATGAAATTCTTGATTTCATTAAGCATCTTCTTGATTTACAAGAAAAGTAACCTTTCCAAACCAAACTTAATATTTTCCTCTCTACTAGGTTATCAATTTATCTAGGAGCCTGACTAGTTTAAATGGACATTTGAAAGTAGTAGGAACTGTTCCCTTCTGCACAAAAAGTAAAACCAAAGAGTTGGATATTAATTGTAAAGTTTAAGTTGATGTTTTCCATTCGCCAGTGGGATTGATAGCTTTAGTTTTTCTTTAACAAACATTTCTGTTGCTTACTGGATGTGCTCTTTCTATCTCATTTTCTCACTCAGCCCTGCTCACCTCTTTCAGCCTTCCTGCCTCATTACGTAGCTCTCTTTCCAGCTTCCAGTCCCGTAACTGTTGGAGAAGTCTTGTCTGTTATTAGTTTTCTGTCTCTGCCCAGCTGGTGTTTTTTACCATTTATATAGTTAATTCCCTGTCTTGCTTTTCCTGTTCCCTCTAACTACTGGGCTTACTTTGCTAACCTCCGGCATTGGCCTGACCTAGCATGCACTTTACTCCTGTTTTCACACCATGCAGCATGACTGGCAGTATTTGTAGGAGTGGCTGTTTCGGGACATGCTTATTCTGCCTTCCAAGAAGTGTTGTCTTCCTCTGTGTTAAGCAGATCTATGTTACTATTTTAACTGAATCCTTTTCATAAAAACCTATTTTTCTGCAAACATTGATCCACTCCTCAAATCACTTTCCTATTGCATTTTCGTAGTTGCCTTTTCCATGAAAATTTTCACTCTTCCCCTGTACCTCCAAGTTTCTGCTTTTCCTCTACCAAAGATGCCGAAGGTTTTCAACTGCTGTCCTCCCCCGCACCTTCCTCATATTTCACTTGTCTTCTAAACTCACTTGCTTTTTCTTATTTATCCCACTCTCCTCTGTCTCTCCCCCTTAAAGTAGCAGGACATTTTAGTCTGTAATCACCTTGAGAAAGTAAGTGATTGACTCTGCTTTTGCTTGTTTCTTAAGTCATTGTCATATTTTCATTTATTTTCACCTTGAAGCTTTTTGAATATACTGGTTATGTACTTCAGCTTGATTTTTCAGTTCCTCATAGACATTCCTGTGTGAATGCCTCTTGTGTGAAATTTCAGCTACTCTCTCTGGAATCTTATTAACTTAGCCAAATCTCAGAGCTAGGTCCTCTTCATTTTACCTCCTCTGTCTTTCATAGTAAACTGCGTGTGTTTTTTCCCTTTAAATTTTACCTTCTTCTGACATCTGTGACTGTCCTCTCTCAGGTTTTGTGCAGCTTTTTCTTGTGCAGATAGAAAGTAAAACAGCCACAAAAATCCTGGTTTAAAAAACAGGCAAAGAAAAATAATGAGATGGCCTTCAAGTGACTTTTTTAATTGTTCACCTTTTGGTAAATAAGCCTTGTTTTCTCAAACAATTTTAGCTAACAATGGTTACATGTCAGTTGGGCTTGTATTTGCTATCCAAATTTTTAAACAGAAGAGGTGTAAAGATGAGTACCAAACGCCTCTGATTTTGAAAACACAGAAAGATTTAATTCTAGAAAAGCTATACATGTCTTGGAGCCTCCAATGGATGTTACAAAGCCAGTCCAGCTATTTCAGGATCATTTCAGCCTGCTGCTGGCAACAAAGTCTTCAGCAAATGCATATTTTTAGAAGTACTGTCTGTATATGCATTCATTAGTAAAATATTGCAGGTGGTTTATCTGAAGTTTGAGACTTTGCTTGGAACATAGCCCTTCTTGGCATATGTGCCCACTCACATCCCAGCAGATAACTATTTTTTGTTTCAAGTATCTTGGATATATAACAAGGGCTCTAGATTAGAATGTGGATGGGAGGGTTAACCACAGAAGATTCTGATGTGAAGACCAAATTGAAATGGTTGTGGGATATTTTCTTCTCACTTTGGGTATAAGATCCTCATGCTCTGCATTGTTCAGTGGAGAACCTCAGGGGTGAGAAAGGAAAGCCTATCCTCTTGTTTGTAGTAGTTGAAGCTTCATACCTTCTCTGATCAGACTTTGTCCTGTAGGCTATGGAAACTGAGTTTATTTCAAGGTCACCAAAGCAGGTCACTTTTTTTAAAGCATGATCCAGTCGGCCTCCAGAGGGCATGTGATTAAGTGACTTTTGAGGGGGGGAATGTTGCTTTCAAGTGTGGAACAAGAGAAAGGCTGAGGGATTGTTAGTGCAGCAGAAACTAATGGATCTTGAGTCTTGCAATATTGAATTACTTACTTTGAGTGAGCGCTAACTCAGTCTGATTGGCAGACTGGCTTGGTGCTCCCAGCTGGGAGAGCTAGGGTCATTTAGTTCTTTTTGGGTGTTTCTTGCTGCAAGAGGGATTTGATACCTAGTTCTGAGGTTTGTGGACTTAGATAAATTACCAGCTTATCCATCTATGTTGCATTTTCTCTTGAGCCCAGTCCAGGGAGGTGTTCAGAGTCAGCTCTTACTCTGTTTCTGTCTGAAATGGATTTCTTTTTCTCAGGTTTTCCTAGCAGATAGAAGTACCCTGCTGTAGGTTCCTGTCTTTCTGTCCTCATAGTCTGGGAACTGTGTAACTTTACAAATTGTTTGCCATTTTCATGCTTTGAGATCTAAAGAATGTAAACTCATTCAAAAGGAAGTCTCACTTTCTTTTGTCCCAAGACAGTTAAGCAGACTTCCCTACCTGCTTTCTCTGCCATCAAGCCTAGCTTCAACATTTTTCTTCTCTTTCAGGCAATACTCGTAAATCCTTTTCTCCTTTCAAAAAGGAAGAAAAAAAGAGGGGAAAAGTGCAGTAAAGGACTTGTTAAGCTTCTTCTAGTTAAAAATGAATTACTGTATATGGCCAAGGGTATCTGGTTGTTCCCTGTGTCAGTCATAACCAGGCCCATGTGACAGAAGTATGCAATATTTTCTAAGATGTTTTTCCTGAACTGCCTTATTTATTTTCTGAGTTGTTAATAAAATATATTGTACACTAAAAAACATGGGAGAGAGTTTTGCTTTAACAAGGAAGGGATATATTTGCAGTATTTTATAACTTGTTGGTACTTATGTGCTGCTTCTACCTAATGCTGTAGGGCAAAACTGAATTATCAGAATAGCTATGGGGAGATGCTACTTATTATTGACTAAAACATTTCTTTCCTACATCAAAGCGTCTCCCGTCCATGGTGTAATATGCCACTGTTGCAATATGTTTATCCATGTCAAACTATTGCATTACAACACAAACAGAGGCATTCTGATCTGTAAAACGTATTTTGATCAGTAGTAACTAGCAGCTGCCTTTGTTCTATTTTTAAATAATTAAAATATTTCAGCTGTGCTAGATCACATGCTATGCACATATGCTACTGACAGGTCATGAAACCGAATCAAAATATAAAATTGAGGAGAGAAATCATGTCCCTTTGAAATATTTATTTTAATTTTACTGCTACAATAGATAACTGTAATATTTGGGCTTTATTCTAAATCAGAATGGAAACAAACTTTGTAATGTGCAAATCCCCAACAAATTGCTGAGGTTTTTATAAAGTATCAATATGACATGTCTTCAAGTATGAGTATTTGGAAACAACACACATACAGGGAGAATTTCAAGAGTAGGCTTTATTAAAAATAATTTTAATGGATATCATACCTTAGGATACATAAAATATATGTTGATTATGTCAGAATATTTCAGTAGAATATGTGCTCCATGACTATCTTAGCATTTGTTGTTCTGAGATTGTTTGAGGCTTTGAATACAGATGTACAACAGCATCTGTAGGGAAACTTTTTCTTGACTTTCAATGCTTAATATGAATGACACTCATATATTTGCACAACAGAAAACTGAAGTTACTGTGCTTACTACTTTTTAACTATTGTAAAGACTGTATCAGGTCACATGAAAACTAAGTAAAATTTAAGATTTCCCATTTTCATTTAACGATGTTGTTTATGGGGTTTGACACCAATGTTTGAAGATTATATGCAACTTAGACAATATTGTAATACATAGGGAATGAGCCTTTACATTTTTATTGTGATCTTTAGTTAATTTCAGTGCATGCCACCAGATTTTGTTCAGCTCTGATTGTTCATAAGGTTTTCGTAAGCAAAGCACTAAGTTTGCCACATGACCTGAGAAAAGTGAAGGTGAATGGATCATATTTGTGTTTGCAGTCAGCAGCTGAACACAAAGGTCGTGCAAATAGAACAAATGTTGTCATCTCAGTCCTAGAAATGGTGCCACCCAGTTAGAGCTTTTTGCAACACTTTCATTAGAAAAAAGTGCATTGCAACAGTGTCTCTCAAAATCTTGATGCTCATCAAACACCTTTCTGTAAATGCACGTGAAAACCAGAGTGAGCAGACAGATGTGTTTGCACATCTATTTGTGTGTAAAATTAGGTCACTCAAGCTAATCCTTTTAAAGGAAACACTGTTTCCTTTCCATTTGATACTCTGCTTATTTAAGAAAATCCTCTTTAATATTTTTTTTCAGTACAGAATATGAACATTAAATTGTTCATATTTCTTAAATTAAAATAAGTGCTTTCTTCAACGATCCTGTAGTATGATCCTACTTCCTAATTTGCTGCTGGCATCCAGCAAGTCCTTGTCTTTGACCTGCTGAATGTGTTTTGGGCAGGATTGGTGGGGGTTTTTTGTTTGCTTTGTTTAGTTTAAGGATACAGATAACAATTTTTCTTTCTCTTTATTTCCATTTTTTCATTGTACTGTTGAAAAATGGCCTCACAGAGACCCAAAGCTCTCTTTCTTCTTGTTTTCTTCCTCACTACTGTTTTGAGGATTTTATATATTTTAGCATAGATTACTAATGGAAAAGTCTGTTTTCATATTGGCTTATTTTATTCCCAAACTCACCAATAAGAATACCAATATTGCTCTTTTGAGTACAGTTCTAGAACTACATGTAGTAGTTGGGTATATGTGTACATATACTTATTAACTCCTTACAAGAAAAGCCAAATTTCTTTTTATGTTCATTAGATCTTGCTTTTAAGGTACTAATATTTTGAAAATATAACTATTTTCAAGCTAAAAAGGTTTGTACTACTTAAATATATGCAAGACTTTTGTGTTTTATTGGAGCAATGTAGTTTACTTATGAAGAGTGCAATTTGTTGTAATGTATATGCTTTTATGTTTTATAGATGGTTTTCTCTCTGGCATATATTTGTTTAGTCAGTGATAGGAAGAAGTTAGCTTTATTACTGATACTCATAGCTGGTAATTATACATTTCTGTTCACATTGCCACAATGTGTATTTGCACAGTAAAAATATATACATGTAAATACAGTAATATTTCTTCATATTTCCCTTCTGGCAAACAACAGTATTTTTGTTCTGCTGGGTATGTTAATGTGTGAAAGATATGTAAGTCCCAGGTAGGTGTTTAAATTATGGGTGTGAACAAATGGGAGGTAGACTTAAAAAAGAGGAGGAGGAGGGAGGGAGGGGAAAGAAAAAACCCAAACCCAACAAACTTCTTCAGGGAGTTACTATTTATTTTTATAATTCTTTATGCAGACCCTTGCTTACACAGTTCTTGCTTTTGAAATTGCTTTGGCATGTATGTTGAATTAGTGTAGCATCAGTTTCAGGTGTCTATTTTGGGGGGAAGAGAAGAGAGAATGATCTGAGGTCTACTCAGGTAAAAATGATTAAAATTCTTATATGTACACACACATGCTTCGTGCTTTTTGCCCATTTGTGAATCATGGAGCAAAGACTCATGGTTGAGCTGGGGTATGGGTATGTGTGGGTGTTAGGTTGTGCTGTAAACTAGACCCCCAAATACATATGAGTCAAAATAATCTTCTTGCTTTGGATGTTTGAGGGAATATTGGTCTTGCTTTGATTTTTGCACTTTTCTGTACCTAAACGTTGCTCTACCCCACTTGCTACCTATCCATGCAAATAACTATTGCTGTTTTGTAATGCCTTTTGTTGGCACCAACTTTGAAATCATATAATAGAAGAGATAAGAATGATGAAGAAGGTACTATTACTAAGGAAGTATAGCAGACCTAGTCCTGTTGCCAGTTTCGTTTGACCTTGCCACTGGAGTCTCTAGTCATAGATTGTAATTGATATCAACACTGATCTTAAGAACTATGTGAGAGGAAGTTCTCATTCCCAATACATTCAGGACAGGTGAAAAGCAGGCCAGCTTTGCTATTTTCTAGGAAATCTTATACCAAGTACCAATTGCTGAATTGTTATAAGGATTTCATGAGTTAAAAAAAACGAGAGCGCTTAGGAAGAGAAAATGAATAAAAAGAGAAAATTAATTTACAAATGTCTTAAAGCAAAACCAGTAGTTATAGATCTGGAACCAGTTGATCACTGGTGTTTGTTTCAGATGTGGGAAAATAATGGTAATATCAGCACACATATACAAAGATGAAACCAAAGATCGGGTTTGCACTTTGTTGTAAACAGATTGTGCTCATAAGCTTGAATATCTGCTAAAAATAGTGGATTTAAAAAGTTGAGATTAAGGGAACCACTATAGGCAAGCCTGGCACTAAATACTGTCAAAAAACTGCAATAGTGATAAAACTGTGCCTGATATCCAGGTTTATTATTTCTGGAATAACATTCTGTCTCAAAACTGTTCATGTAACTTGAAATTATCTAGACAATTTAAAAAAATCAGATTATCTGTGAAAGATTTAATAAAGAGATTCATATGTGGGAATGGTATACTGAAGTATAACATTTTCTTATTTCCAATATAATACAGCAGAGAAGATGCACATGCTTGAGATGTGCTCTAAGAAGGAATTGGGTTCTCTGCCATGACAAGCATGATTTTGGACATGCAGCAGAGCACTTAGGCAGTCCAGCCAGAAAAGTCTCTCCAAATGCTTTTAGGAGAGAGAATTTAGGGAATTTAATGACATAAGATATGCAAAAGAGCAGCCTGGGCTATACAAGAATCATTAAACTCTCATTTATACTCTGAAATGTTTAAAGAACAAGAAGTATACAACTGGATTCATTTCATTTTTTTTAAATTAGGAATTGAAAAGATTTACGTAAAAGGGTGATTATTGTTGCAGCATAACTGCAGTAATATAAGTGTCTGTTATAAAAGCATATAATTGAAAATATACTCAGTAGATGGTTATGAAACCAAGACAGGCAAACTGAAAACAGCAGATGTACACTGAATACAAGTACTGGGGATGTAGTTACTGGAAAGGTTCTTATTTATGACTTCAGTGAACTGCTGTAGTCCGTAACTTCTGTGCTCTAACTTCTCTGTATTTCTGCTTATTGTGCTTAAGATTCTTGAAAAGTAGAAATTTTAGCCAGAGATTTTGTTTGAAAACTATTATTAGAAATATGTGCTTGTATAGACTTCATAAAGGTCCAGGTAGCATACGTGTGCTTCTCCTAAAATTGATTAGCGATAGGACAAGGGGTAATGGCTTTAAGCTGAAGGAGGGTAGATTTAGATTAGATATCAAGAAGAAATTCTTCACTGTGAGGGTGGTGAGGTACTGGAACAGGTTGCCCAGAGAGATTGTGGAGGCCCCATCCCTGGAAGTGTTCAAGGCCAGGTTGGATGGGGCTTTGGGCAACGTGGTCTAGTGAAGGGTGTCCCTGCCCACAGCAGGGGAGTTGGAACTAGATGATCTTCAAGGTCCCTTCCAACCCAAACCATTCTATGATTCTATGATTGTTTTCCAATAGTCATTTCTGCATTTAACCCAAATATGTCCTTGAAAGTACATATTCTTAATTACATTTCACAGTTTTACATTACACCTTTAAATGAACAAATTTATAATTTCCTTCTTGTGCTCTCATTCCTTAGATAATTATGCAGTTTTGCAGTCTGCATATGGCCTCTTTTTTCAATTGAATAATTTGCTTCAAACAGCAAGATATTCAAATATTGTAGCTAATATGAAAGGCTGTATAATTATTGGTAACTAATTGTCTTGTGATTGATGCATTACCGGTCTGGTTTGAATGCTTTTTATACAGGTATCTTTTGAAAGTATTCCATTAATTTGTTTCTATAGAATTGCACTAGGGGACCTCTGAAGATGCACAGAATTATCCCACACTGTTGCTTAGCTCAGTGTGAGAACATGTCCTTCTGCTTGTGCTGCTCTGTATTTTTTGCTCCTCTTAAAAAGATAGCTGACAAGAACTGTTTAAAAATAGCACGCCAAGGGCAGGTGACAAAATGTCACACAAGCAGCACCTGGTCCAGTGACAGCCTGGAGGGAGGAAAAAAACAAACCCAGATGTCACAGATACAATTCTATTTCTGAAGCTGGTCAAACAGCAGAATTTCAGCTTCAGCAAAGGAAAGGAAAAGGGCCCATCTAAGCATTATGCATTCAAATTTTATTCTAGTTTTCTCATAGCAGTTCCCTTTTTTCTCTTACAAGTAATAGTTTACAAGTATAGATTATTATATACACCTTTTCTCTTTACAAAGAATACCTGTAACCTCATGCTTATCTATATGCTGTTAAGGAAAAGGGAATTAATGTCAAGCTGGCAAGATTTCTGAAATATTTTGGCACAAGCTTACACTAACTGAAATAATAGCAGCTCTAATGTTTCTGCAGTGCTAGGTTCATGTGCAAATATGTATAGGAGAATTATATCTGTAATTAGGAAATCTGAAGTAGTTAATGAAGATATCTTTAAGCAGCTTTGCTCAAGGAGTTGGAAAGTAAAAATGGAAATTATATTTACCTTCCTTCTGCCCCCACTTCTTTCTGGAAGTGCTGTTTGCTTCATAGTCTTATTGTGGTGGCACATTTTTTTCTAAAAGAGTGAGAAAATTATAATGTGAAGAAAATATGTATTTGCTTTTCTTAAACTGCTTGTGACTCAGTTTCAGAAGTGTACTGAAACTTCATGTTGCATCTGTTCAGAAATAATATTAATTGCAGCACAGCAGTGTCTGTGACTGGAAGTAGAAGGCTTTAACTTATAGGATCTAAAAATGTTGGAGAAGATTGGCTTTAGTTCTGCTTTGTCAATGCTTATTTGTTACAACTTGGTTTTGCAGAAGTACAGGAACTTAACTGTTATATTGGTTCGTCCGTATAGCGAGTGGGTCTTGAGCTCCTGTATTTGAGTGCCAATGCAGTGAAGAAATGTAAACTGCCTGCTTCCTTAGCTCCTAAACTTAATCACAAATCTAGAGAGAAGGAAAGCATATGAAATGGGTTGCAGCACTTGTCAGTAACTTAGGTTACTTACATTACTTAATTGAAATAAATTTTTATGTGGCTATAATGATCCTTTTATATCTTTCTCCAAACAAGGACTAATATCAATTATAGCTTTCAAATTATTTCAGGGAGGCTTAATTAAGAAAGTCCTGTTACAAAGTTTCTTCAGGGTAAGTTTTGATAATTCAGCTCAGTTAAATATTATCTAAAACTAATCTGAACAGTAGTAGAGTTGTCTCATTTCTTGCTTTGACTGTAAAAGTAGATTTCTGTGGCCTGTCTCCTTTGAAACAAAGTAACCATGTGTGACTTTGTTCCCACTTCCAGTTCCTGAAGTCATCAGAGATCTTAAGCCAACCTTTCAATTGTTAAATATCACCTGGAAAAATTGGTACTATTTTGCATCTCTCTAGCTTCTGGAAACTGGCACCAGCAGAGTTAATTTGAATTTCATGGTGACCCTTCTGTATATGATGTTCCCATATTATGGGTCAAGAATAAATATTTTTTCAAAGTAAATATGAATGTACTCCATCAGAACAACACTCCCTCCAACCCAGTATCTTATCTCAAATAGTAAGTGATAACAGATCCTTAGGAAAGGATACAAAACCAGGGTAAGCACTCTGTCTCCAGCGATCTGTCAACTTGAGACTTCTGATGTCACAGGTAGTATGGAAAGTAGTGATTTATTTTTACCAATTCAGCAGAGTTTTTGTAATGCTGTATTCATTATTCGAAGCCTACTATAAATGGCATAACTGCAGCAAGGTTGTGAACTTTGAGGCCTTATTTTGAAAGGGTAAATGTAATACTTTCCTAGTGCAAAGCAAAGGGATGTATTAAAAAATAATTATTTCATTGTTTATTTTGTGAGTTTCAGTATTTTACGTACATAACACTAAAGGTACTATAGTCTTCAATATCGTAAATGTGTATTCTTGGGAAGTTGTCTTCAGTAGACGGAAGATTTGGCTACCCTGACTGTTCATCCCCTTTAGCAATTTTTCATTTTAATGAATTTAATTCAGTTTTGAAATAAAAACATTAAAAATAGCTTTTATTTACATTGCAGGTCGTATGGGAATAAACTTCCATCATCCAGGAACAGACAATATTATGGCTCTTAATAGTAAGTAGTTAATATCTAGTGACTAATATTGTCATTTTGAATATTATTTCTTACATTTATTGTGTACATAGCTGTACAGTCAGACATAAATATGTGTAATAATATTTACATAGAAGTTTATGTGCACTCTCTTAAAATTATTTTCATAAATCAATCATCTCTGATTTTCTTGGTAGAATTGGTGATTCTTTATATTAGCTTTATAATAGCTTTGTGTCTTCCACTAGAAGCTTCATAATGCCTGCTAGATAATATTGCAAAACAGTCTCTATTGTTCCCTCTTTTGTGGGTGTGTATGTGTGTTAAATCTGTAAATTTAATTTCTGATGTCTCTCCAGACATACTTATTTTTGAGTTGTTGCAGATTTTGCATACAATTACATTGACTGATGGAGTTTACTTTGTTGGTTTCCCTAAGACGTTATGTAGACAGGACTGGAGAGAATGTTTAGACATCTAAATAATGAGGAAAAAGGTGGAGGGCTGAACTTCACTGAACGATTATTGCTTTTGTTGGGGCTGGAAAAGAAAAATAAATTTAAAAAATCCAGTCATGAACATTACATTCAAAAAACCTGTCAAAATGGATCTGGAAGCTCCAGAGACAGTTTCGTATCATGGAGTGGGGGCTGGAGGGGATGTGGTGTTAGGCACCACCAGCACAATGTAGAACTGAACTATGCAAATCAAAGCAGAGTTTTTGTTCATCTAATCTTAAGAAATGCTAATTATTTTGAAATGTCTGGTTTTGCTTGCAATGTTGTATTAGAGGTGTCAGGATTAGTTTACTGACTTCTCTAAAACTTTTTGCCTTTGAACTGTCTGTGTAGGTTGTACTGTGTATAGTTGAAAACTGCAGGGTTTTGTGTAGTACCAAACAGAATTAAAAAATAATTTATAAATGTGAAGAACTGAAAATTTCTAATAGACAACATGCAAAGGTTTTAACATTTGGCTTTAAATGACGACTTTTGTAATTTATAAGACTTTGCTTGTGCTCTTTTTCTTAGTTTTACACTGTTAATGATGAACTGATATTTTGCAGTTTTGGTTGTCATAGCATATATGCCCCATTTTCTTATGGGCACATGAAATTATGGGTTATCAGATAATTAAGTGGGAGAAATGCTCCATTTAAAGAGGAAGCTGTTCATGTGGGTGTGCACGTGTATGAAGTTCTACACAGTATAGTCTGCTGCTGTTTGACATGAATTCTGGTCTCAGAATGTGTTTGTTGTTCTAAGGTGGGCATTTCAATAAACTGATTGCAATAGTAATATAATTGTGAAGATGGGAGATTATGATTGAATTTTGAGTTATTTTTAAAAATTGACAGTTACTATGGAATATATAGCTGTATTTCTTAGAAAGTCTTTTAGAGATTTTTGAAAGACAGGAATGAAAAACTGATACAAAAACCTGTACTATATACTGTACTATATCAAATCAAGGTTGTTTCATTTTGGGACAACTCATTTTTATCCTAAATGAATGAATATATTCTATTCTGATTTCTGTCATTGCTAGATAAACTAAAAAAAAAAAAAAAAGTTACCTTTTTAATGGAAATAATATTTAAGAAAATATTTCCTCCTGTCTAATCCCTTTGAAATTTTTACAGCAGCTATATAATCTAATTGTTTATAAAAAATAATGATCCTTTGCAGCTATACTCCTGTTGTATAGCTAAAATATTAGTATAGCTGAGGGACCTAAACAAAATAGATTTATGCAACATTTAAAATATTATGGGCTTATTGAATGTTTAAAATATTATGGGCTTATTGAAATATTAACTGTTTACAGACTTACATAAATCTGGAATCATAAATACACAATTTCTGCAAAATAGTAGTGATTGTTCTTTTGAATGAAATTCAGCGCAAATCAAAAGTCTGGATGAGTTCCCATATATTTTCCCTCTCTTGCATCTCTTCTCCCTCCCACTCTTTACTAGGTGAGGCCACACCATTTTTGGCCATTACTAAGAGCCCAGAAGCTAGAATTATTGTACTGTGCAACCTGTTGGGTTTTGCTTTTAAATCTTTGAAGAGTTGAAAATAAAAGCAAGTATTCAAGTACATAAGCTTAAAAATTACTTTCTGTGATTTAAATCCTTTTTTGTATGCAGCTAAAACTGAGAAATTTAGAACTATGTAATTCCCATGTGATCCATTACCTTTGTCATGGGGAAATATACTAAGGAAAGTTAGTCCAAGAAGAAATATTATTTCCTGTGCTGGAATGGTTGTGGTTTGGGTTTAAAAAAATAAGTAAAATAAAATAAAAATTCCCCAAAGATACTTCATCCCAGTAATTTTGGGAACAATTTGGAGAACTTATGTAACTTCTTTAACTCATAATACTTGTAATATCTATATATAATTTCTGTGAAACCAAACACTGCTGAATTTGCAAATCCAACCGTCACATTCTATTTATAGTCATTGCTACATACGCATATTTCTTTTACTGTGAAGACACAGTAATTATCTTTGAAATTTATTACTCAAAGCTCAATTTCTCACTAACAGCATGTGCAGTCTTGTGAAGCTGGAAGACAGCATAGGCTCATGCCAACAGCAATGCAAAACTACTTCAAGTGTTGTAGGGAGAGGGGAAGTTTTCTGAGGAGTGTTTCTCTTTAGCTCCTTCTCATCCTTTATGGCAACACTTTCAACTGCACTTCAGCTGGTATTCTTATTTACTGATTACAGCCTTTTGAAACTAGTGATTTTCCTGACTGACTGTCCCGAACTACTGTCTGTAAATGTTGAAGGAGATTGTTTGGTTTGAGGGAAGGTGTTGCTTGCTAAGTTGGTAGGGCTTGCTGTAGGGCATACTACCACCTTTCATCATTGTGCAAAGCTATAAATCATCATCATTTCAAAGCACTGAGTTCTGAAATAGTAAAATTAGTGAGATAGAAGAGATTACTTTTAAATGCTTTTTTAAAATTTTTTTTTTTTAAATACTTTTATGAATCTCTTCTTGTCATTCATGACATTATGCTTGTGTACATACACAAACTGTTGCACATGTGTATAAGCGTGCTTATATTGTAGAGGCACTTGAAGTTCTCTGTCAGAATGAGGTTTCTGTTGAGGAATACAAAGTTCAAATATTCAGAGAGATCTGAACATAATCCTAAGAGCATTTAAACAAAAGGAAGATGCCAATATTTAGATTTGAAACGTTGTTCAAAGGGAAAAAGCTATAGCTTTTGTCTATACTAGCTCTAATTGAAATTTCTCTAATTGAAATAGTGTTTTTAATCAAGTAGTGACATTGGTTTGTTAACTTTTTAATAATGTCATTCATACTGAGCTAAACAGTAGAAGAATTTTTATAAACTTCCATCTACAGCACCTTATTAAATACAATAGATACTGAACACTGAACTGTATTGCTAGGATCCCAAACGAACTTCTATAAAATTAACTTAGACTAAAGCTAGTTAAACCAGCAAATGAGAAAAAACCCTTTGTGGAATGCTGCAGTTTTGTTTTTCCTAAAGCTCCTCTGTACAGTGACTTTGCACTGCTTTGGGCTTCAAATGTTCCATGTGCTTCCAACGTTCATTCTTGTCTCATAAGAAAATGTGTCGTCTGTGAGCTCTGGTACTATTTGCTCTCCATCTGACTGTCTTTTTCTTCTTTTCAGTAGTGTCATTTAGTTCTGTTTGTTCTGAGTAAGATAATTTGAAAAATACATGAAGACAAGAGTTTGGGGTACCTTTTTAGATGTTTGTGTAGAGATTTTTGTTTTGTTTTATTAATATTGATAATAATTATGTGAGGAAGTCATCATGCCATGACAGAAAATCTAATGGCAGCAAAACAATTTCATTTTTTATTTTCATGCTTCTATTGGTTTTAATATTGCCTTGTCTCCTTAAGTGCTATTGTACTTGGCTGTTCCCATATTCTGATGTATTGTTTTCAAACGCATGTAGTGTTTAGATATAACAAAATTGCTGAAATAGCATTTTTTGTTTAAATGTTTTGCCAATGCTATTGGTATACCTTGAAATGAACCACTTTGAATAGAAAGTTTATAGAGTTATTTTTGTCTTGCAAAATCTTGGATTGCCAATTTAATAGATAATAAAACCTTGTTTTTCGTAGTGATGATATTCTGGGAAAATGTGCAGCTAAATTTCAAGAGGCATCAATCTCTTCTAATAATTTGGCACTTGCCTAGAGGAAATTACTGAGCTCTTTAGCCCAATTGCCAAGTCAGGTTACTAATGTATTACTAGCTTAGTAACATATAAGGAATAATAGAAAGGAATAAAAGACACTGAAAGCGCTAATAAGGTTTGCAAAACTAGACCTAATTTAATCGCGAAGAAATCAGAGTTTATTTAACTGGAGGGGAAAAAAGAATGATGTAAAGTGTGACATAGCAAAGGCAGCAGGGTTCATAAGAGTCCCAGAGTGTGTGAGCTGTCACTTTACATATAACCTTGTTAAGTTTTTCAGAACCAGCTGTACAAACCGTTAGTATTGATGCTGCCTTGGGGGCTGTGAGGTGGCCTAGCTGATATCTCAAAGTTCCTTCTATACCTGTTTAATTTAAAAAAAAAAAAAGGGGGGGGAGCAATAAAAACATGCTCTTTTTTTTTTTTCTTTCTTCCCTTCAATTTTTTTATTTCAGCATCTGCGCTCTCTAAGATCTGATTTGGCTGTTACTGAAGGCAGTATCTCTTACCAGTGACTGCTACAGTCTTTCTAGCAGGGGAAGATTTTTTCTTTCTTGTTCGGATTTGGGTTTTTTGGGGGGGTTTTTTGTTTGTTTTTGTTTTGTTTTAATCCAACTTTGTAGCTCTTTACTACCTTCTTGTTTGTTTGGGGGTTTCCCCCACCTGTTTCCCTGCCTCATAACCTCACCAATGTGCTTTTCTTTCATCTATGTGGTCCTCTCTATTGTGGGTGAGTGCCATCTGTTTCTGCAGAATTTTATTGCTTATTCCACAAGCATGATATATGAAGCTAGAAGAGATGAGACTGCAGTCCAAAATTAGGTTTGGTAAATTGGAAGCAATATGAAGGAAGTTCCTATCAACCTGGCTGTTAGAAATGTGAAGGTTTATCATTAATCTATATTTTAAACTAAAACAAAGAAATGAAAGTATATAAGCCTTCCCTCCTGCACAGATGCTTGGCTGCTCAGTATGCCTAAGGAAGGAAGACCTAAGCTGTTTAAACAATAGTTTTGAGTATTAAATGTAGTTCACATGTTTGATCAACTGTTTGAGGTCCAATGTGTGGGCCTTAACTGCATACAGCTTGCATGAAGATTGTATTTTTGTGATAATGGGATTCAATTTTGTATGCATGTATGTCAGCATATGTTACCAGGGATATTGTTGTAACGCTTGCATTGCTAGCATTGGAAAAAAGTGAAACAGAAGGGACCGTTGAAGCTAATATCACCAAATTATTGCAACGCCCATCTGCGCGTCCAGCCCATCTATCAGTGGAAATTAAGAATCACCTTTTGAACCACTCTTAGATGAGCAATAATTCATCCCAATCCCAAAACCCAAATTATTTTCAAAGATCTCTTTAAAAAGACTGGAGGATAGAAGTCTCGTTCTTTGTGAACAGCTTTTCTAGCCATAGAAAAAGGGGAAGAAATTATTTTATTAAACAAACTGTTCTGTCGCATTGCTCATCATGAAAAATATCCCCTCAAATCTCAAATACTGAAACATGCTGAAGTAAAAATAATTGCAAATGCGATCCCTGAAGAAGTGGAATGAATGTTCTGGAAATAACAGATTAATATATAGAAAACTTTCTTTGGAAGCAAATTTCTGTGCACATAAAGCTCAGTACAAATATACTATAGCAAGAAACCCAAAAGTTAATGTAGTGAACCAAGTTTATTTCTTTATTCTCTAAAATATAATTCTCATTTTTCCCTATGCTTTTATGTGCATGACTTATGGAGTTTTATCATGCCATGTTCATTTATCAGCTTGCTTCTTATCTAGATAAAATCCATAAATTGTTATTCAAGAAATAGTATTTTATATGCAGTAAATTCATGATAGTTTTATTCAGCATTGGCCTTTGTTTGTATGCAAACTGTTCTTGTCAACCTTGACTCCTATTTTAGTATAAATGTTGAATTTTTTCTAAACGATGTTTATGTGCATATAATTTTTTACATTGATTGCTACAAATTAAGTTACTCAAACTGCTGCTGGTTTAGCTACTTCTTTTCATATACCTCCAACTGTATGAAAATCTACTTTTTTAAATAGAATGTTTCTTACCTAGCGCTTACTCAGTGATTCCCCCCCCCCTATTTTGACAGTTTGATAGATAACCTTAACCTTTCAGACAGAATAGCATAGACTGACAGTGATCAAAGAGGAAACTTTTGATTTGTCTTGCTGGAATTGCAACTATGATTTTTCCACATGAGTAATTTGAGACAGATTGGTGAATGGTAGATACTTTTAAAACAATAAAGTAAATAAATAAACTTTTTGTGCATTATAGCAAAAGAATTGACTGAAATTAACAAAATCAAGAATGTTTCCCAAAGGAACTTTGAATATGTGGCCCAAAGTTTAAAAGAAGTCTAGTACTTTACGAAGATACACTATTCATGTGTCTGATTTCAGAATTTTGTTATGACCCAAAGGAAAATGTCAAATCAGTTGATAGAAATTCTGACTGTTGCATGCACTTCTTGCATCTGCATTTCTTGTTATATGCACACAAACGCTTGATCTCAGTCTGTGTATTTTAATGAGTTCCTAGATTATTCTCTTCATTTGCTTCTTGTAACTTTAGCAAAAAGAGTTCTTCAGTGAGTTCAAAGTGTGCTGCAGAGAGATTGTTATAGCATAGATGCATTGCATAATTACACTTGATTCTGTCACCTTCTGTCAGTTCATGAATTCATTTTCACTGGCTTTGTAATTCACTTGTAAACTTCCAGATCTCTAAGAACTTCAGAGACCCGCTATTCAAAAGGAAAAACTTGACATATTTTCCTTTCCGATCTTAGAAAATTATTGGACAACTTATGGTGTCCTAAAGCAAGTATTGTTTCGAACTGCGGACTGCTTCAAGATTACAAATGAGTTTTCCAAGTTAGAAATAAGAATCTGGTACCTTATAAATCAAGGAGGTTCCCAGTCTTGTCAAATAAGCTGTCCTTTAGCCCTTCTAGCTCCAAAATTTCAAATCTGGAAAAGTCAAATTTTTATTTTTTTTCATAGAGATAATGCTATTTTATGCATTTAAGAAGTGTCTTTAAGATTTCCTTGAAATGTGTATCTTTTGATATTGTGGACGCATTATTGCATGAACAAGATAAGTACCAAGAGTGAAGAAAGAATGTTTTTTAAAATCTCAAAATACTTTCTATTAAGTCTTCTGTAAAATGTGATAACACAAATAAATGGTGGTGCTTATTTCTGTAATGGAAATTACCTGATCAGATTCTCTTTTAGCTATGATACAGAAAGAGGGTAGATCTAGTTCTTTTGAGTTAATATTTTATGGATTCGCAAATTTATTATTTCCTTGAAACGCTATTTGAACCATATACAATGTGCAGATCAAATCCCATATTGTAATAAAGCAATGAAAAAAAATCAGAAAAGAACTCTGAGATCAGATGTCAGTAGTTTGTAAGTCACTATCTGATTTGACATGTAAGATCTCATGGCTTAGACATTTTAGTACATCTCAAATAAAGAAAAAAATTTAAGAGGTGTGCCTAACCAGTAAAGATTATTTTCATGGTCCAACCTAATTTAATAACACTATAATAAATGTGTTTCAGATTCTTAATTTTACAGGGTTCTTCCAGTAAGGACCATCACGCAGTCTTCACTCTCTAGCACAAATTAATCCTGTCCATACCTCTGCTAAAATCTGTGAAGAGGATCTTTCACAGCTTGTCAGTTTTATGTTGCTGTTAGAATCTGATTTAAAAGACAAGTCAACAAATTAATTTGGCAATATTATCTCCTGTGTGTCCATACTGGAAGTACATCTGCCTGTCTATAGACTTAAGTTATCAGATGTTTAATAAGGTTTGATGCATTTGAAAAGGTTCTCCAGAAAGTGTTCTCTCACAAGTTATTAATTAAGGCATAATGAAGCTGCTGGAAGTTTTTGATCTGCTTGATGTAGATGAACAATACTCAAGTTTCCATACAGAACATTTTCTTTATGGTAGTGATACTAACATGTTGAGTAATTGTCAGCATATGATTGACTGGCTTCATAAAAAAAAAAAAAAAAAAGTTTTATAAGAAAGTGCTCGTGTTTCAGTCAAGCTTGTTAATTGCTCTACCAACTTTCTCCCATGTGTAGCTAGCTGTCTTCCCAGGGCAACTTTTCCCCACGGTTTCTGATCCATAAAAATTGAACCCTTAACTAAAGATTAAGCTGTTAGAGTGGATACTCATTGTTTCACATGACTAACATCTGTTGTCTCCAGGAGATCTAGTAAGGTGGTTTTTGTTTTTGCAGGTGTTTCTTAACTTTAAAGGCTTGGTTCGCAGGGATATTGAACTATAAGTTATTATTACGCCTTCTTGTACTGATGTATTGTGTCAGCATTTAATTGAATCGTCAGATGATACTCATTTCTATGTTGACTATTGTATAGTCATCACTGATACCTGTTTTTCCCAAGTGCCACTGATTTTTATTTTCTGTTGTCTTATAACTGAAGTGTATTGTGACCAGTGCATACTTACAAGCCTTAGGCAAGTATAGCCAGCCCAGTTACAGAATAGTAAACCAGGACAAGCCCTAACGCATGCATAGTTTTTTTTATGGAAAAGTGTTCTCATTGCTTTCCTATGAAATAATCCTATTCCATAGGAATAAATTAAACCAGTGACAGTACATAAATTTGGGGTTTGGAAACTTTTTGTCTTTGTGGCCTTGGGTAAAGCTAATGAGGTTGATAATGAACATCAGTTTCACTGCTCTGTTACAGTTTTCTCTGTGCCCTTAAGAAGCTTAATTTTTTTTTCCCAGTTAGCTATGCTCTTTCCTTATTTTGTAATATCAAAATAGCTAACCATTAAAATATAACTTTCTCTGGGTCTTATAGTTGTTCTTTCTAATAGTCTGTCTCTACTGTGACTGTACCGAGTTACCAAGAGATTAAAGAAGCTGAAAGCTTCATTTGGGGAGGAGAAGGCTGAAGGTGATGGAGCCTTAGAAGAATCACAGGGGAATGCAGAACTGCTGTTCACCATGTTCCACACAGCTAGAACTAACAGGGCACGTGGTGAAACTTCTGGTAGATCCATGTAAAACCCACAAAAGGAAGTGCTTCTGTAGTTTACTTTTGGAACTTGTTGTCACAGGAATTTGTGGAAGCAGATAGTATCAGTATGTTTAAAAAAGCATTAGACAAATTGTTAACAAAAGGCCTTTAAGCAGGTATTAGAAGTAAGCGAGTGCCTCCTAACATGTTTCATCCAATGATTATGAATGCTAAGGTAATAGGAGAGAAACATATCACTGATCATGGCCAGTCTAACATGCTCTTTCTAGTGGCATTATTGAAGACTGAACACTTGTCTGGATGGTTCATCGGTTTTACCCAGCAGGGTGTTCTATATGAGCTCTCATAGGTATTCTAGCTGAGCTTATATGGTTCATGTCTACGTTGTAACGTACACTAAGAATAAGTTTATAAGCATATATTTTAGTCAAAGTACTTTATTTGCTGTAGGTTGTCACTTGGTTTCATCTCTTTCAAATAAATTGCAGAACACCTGCCTTACTAATAATAATTCTCAGAAATTGTTTGTGCAATTCTGGTATTTATTTACATGGTTTGCTTTTATCACACAAATTATACAATGTCCCTTTTTGTGTTGGAACCTTCCAACACAAACAACAGGGCCAAACCAAACTTATTCCCAGCCTAAGTAGTGAGCTGAAGAATGAAGGTGGTTTACTTGTTGATACACAGTAAGCACTGTCCTGTTGCTTCACGGTGTTCTTGGTTTTCAGCATGCATGTTAACTGAGCAAGAGTGACTAAAGAGCAGAGTAACTTCCCTCATTCACATAACTTTTCCTCCCTTGCCAACATTGTCATTGTCAATGTGGATATTCTGGTACTCTGCCTTTCCAGGACTATAGGCAAGGGTTGTTAGGTCACTCCTTCCTTCTGAATCCTTGAGGGCTATCTTGTGTGGATGTGTGCTTCTATGTGTCATGCAGCTGCGCTTATCTCATAAACCATGTTATCTCAAAACTTTTGTGGCTCTTCATAAAATATTGCACATGTGTTCTTATGCTGCCAGTTGACCCCTTCTCCCTTGACTGCCAGATAGATGTTTGCAAAATGCAAGCCTTTAAAGTTCTTTTTCATCATTTTCTGATAGCTTTCCTTGAGACGCATAAAATTTGAGCATTTCGCTTGAGTGTGTTTTGATTTATTGCGACAATGGGTAATCTTTGCTGCAGGCTTTTGAGAATTTCAGTAGCATTAGCACTAAATTTACTTAATTGCATTGCAAGATTTGGGGTTTGGGGAGTTCATTTTGCTTGTTTGTTAAAAGCTTGGAGTTATGTTCTTCAACATGCAGTTTCATGTTTGTAAAAACACTCAAGTTCTGGGATGAGGTGAGTTAATAGTTTCAGGAGGATTATCAGGAGGTAAAAAAAGAATGTATTGTTCTTTTGTATTTGAGTACATGCAACTTGGGACATAGTGGTTATGTAACTTTCTACCTGTCAGAGTTAAAGTTGCAGAGGGATGGAGAAACACTAGCGCAGTGGTGATCGTTCTGGGAGTTGCACAACTGATCAGTGCCTGCTTGCAACAATTTCACATTTTACATGGGAAAATGCCTCATTGCTTCTTAAGGCAGCGATATTTTCATTAATACTCTAATGTTCTATGAGGTACCTAGAAAAGAACCACTTTTGTGGTGAATTTGGAAACTTTTCAGCCAGTATATGGGAGTGGCTTTATCAGTGATGGGTACAATTTTGGGAGCTCCCAGTCTCTTTTCTTTTGTCTTCTGTTGGAATTGCCCAAGAGAGAAAGTACCTTCAGATAGATAACACTGGTAATTTCATTGTTTGTAATAGTGCAATAATTATTGGCTCCCAAATGTCTTCATTCAAGAATAATTTCAGAATTGTTTATTTTCTAAAATATTTACTTAAACTGGAGGTGTTATGAAATTTACCTGATGAACCATTTCTTCTGTTACATCTGTTGTGCTTTGAACTTTGACTTATGAACAAGATGGGTATTTTTTATTAACTTGTCTCAAATGACACATTCTTATTTTGCATCCTGTGTAAACAACACAATAAAGCATGTGTTGACATTCTTAAGTTTCTGTGCTGAATAACTGTCAGCTTGTTGGAAAAAGTAACATTTTAATGTAAACAAAGGATAAAATTGAGTTAATTTTCAAATTACACGTGTGTGTGTAATATATATAATATGATCAACAATGGTGAAACTTCACCTTCTTTGAGTGTTTAAATGTGATGCAGTGTTTTTAAATCAGCAAAAGCTGACTTGGCTGACTGTCTTCCCGTTTAAGTAAATTCTGCTATTTTCCCCCTAGAATTTACCTTCAGTAAAACTTTTTTTATGGACATAAAGATTATGTGTGTGAGTGCATATATAAGATAGAAGTAATATTATGCAGTACAGTGTAACAAAGAAGTGTTAGAATATATGAATGGCAATGTTATTCTGTAACATTGGTTATTCTAAATTTACAGAAGTCTGTGGTAGATTTCTGCAATTGTGTACTGTTACCTTGTTCAAAGCCTAAATGTTTACATGAAGCATATAAAGCTTTCTTTTCTTAAAAAGAAACACAGAAGTCTCTTTCATCTCATATTAAAGTAATACTTATTTAATTTTTAGATTGGTAGCATTCTGTTTGAGAAACGTCTTTCAAATAAATTACTCTCAATATGTGTTGATAGCTATACCTTGATAGATGCTTATTTTTTGGTGTGTGGGCATTCAGCAAGACAAGGACTTGCTACATGAGGTCTGACAGTGATTCTTTGCCGTCATCATAAGTAATGCAGTATAGCTTTAGCAGTAACTAGAAAGGAGCAGGATTAATTTTATTCTTGCTGCAAAGCCAGCTCCAGTATTAATTCTCCCTATCGCTTGCTGTGCAAGGAGCAGAGTCTGTTTCAGGGCTTACTACCTGCCTCACTGTGGCTGAATAGTTGTTCACACAAACAGCATCTACTGTCATTATGTTAAACATAAATTGTGAAGCAGTTCTTCATCATAGCCCTTGAAATTTTTTAATCCCCCTAATGCATAAATACTCATGTAGCTGCTCTTTTGTGGCCTCAGTGATGGCAGGAGAAAAAGACATAGGCGTGTGGTGTCTGAGACCGTGTTTCTTTAGGGCTTGAGGAAGAAGCTACTTGAGTAGAAGAGAGGTTACTAGTTCCAGTGCTGAAGAGGTTCAGCCTTGCTCTGGGTAGCTCCTCTGGCCACTCAGAAGTGACAGCCAGGGGACCAGTCAGCAGATGAGTGGTTCTCAACTAGCCACAACCGATTTGTCACGTAATTGCTGGCCAAAGAAAAGTAGGTAGGGAAAGCTGAGGGGTATGGTGGGACACCTCAGGACGTGCATTTGGAGGTGGAAATAGAAAAATGGAAGGGTTTACGGTAGAGGACACTTGGGATATAGAAGGAGGGCATGGGCACTAGATTACGTGGGCTAAGGGGGATTGTAGGGAGAGCTAAAGGAATCACACCTAAAACCTGGGCATGCAGGGCAGGACCAGAAGGTATTGTGTTAGGTTTGAAATGAGATAGGGTTGGGAAGGAGGAGGAACACAAACAGTACTGTGGTGAAGAGAGAAAGAAACAAAACAAGACTCTATTGCTTAAGCTCACTTCCTGTTGAAAAACTCTACCTGATCCCTAGCCTTCCACACTTGATTACCTTGGAAGACCACAGATGCCTTTTGTGACAGATTGAAGTCCCTGTGTAGAAGACACTGTTTTCCAGATTATTTTCTGGTACTCTAAAATTAAAGATTAAAATAAATGCTGCTTTTTTGCATTTCCCATTATAACATGAAATATGCTTCTGCTCTTGTACAACATTGTGGATTTTGCCATTGATGCATGTCTCATTGAAATACTGTATTAATTCTGGTAGTTATAAAGACGTTTTGTCAATCTGTTTTTATTCATCTGAACATACTGGCTATTGAGTTCATATTGTTTTGGTAGGATTTTAGCATTTAGAGATGGTTAATTATTTAAATTGAAACATAATTGAAAAATATGTTCTCTACAACTAATTAAATTAAATGCAAAATGAATTATTTTAATTAGGATTACTGTTGATGATGTTTATTGCCTCTTAAAACCATAATCCTAAATTATTATTTTATAGTACTGTAAGTCTGATATGCCTGATTTTTTTAATACCTTTGCTATATAGAAAACTTGCACAGCAGGTATGTTCCTTTTTTTTTTTTCTTCCTTTTTTTTTTTTTCTCCTCCCTGGCTGTGTCATCTTCAAACTTTTTCTCTTGTCTTGGGTTGTTTGAATTTCATCTTTCACTTTTTTAATGTCTTTTCCTTCTTTATGGTGGGAGGGGAAGAAGAGAAGAGGTAGAAGCTACATTTTCTTTGCTTTTGAAGCTAAATCTAATGACAGCTGTACCGACAATTTTCTTCTGTGTTTACATGCAGCCAGGAGCTATGGGCGGAGAAGAGGTAAAAGTATTTACTAAATGTTTTGTTTGCTGAATAGTGGGAGAAATAAATATTTCGTTTTCTTATGATGTTACCAATTTTAACATTATTTGGTTGGTCAATTGCTTCATACAAATCAATCTCATATGCTTCATTTTCAAAACATCTCCCTTTCAATATCAGCTTAAAGCAATGATGATATTGAGTGGATAACTTCAAGTGTGTTGCTATTACTAGTGAACTGGAGGATAACTGAATGTAAAGACTCTTTCATGGCATGTATTTATGACTTTAAATGTGTAGCGTTCCAAAAAAAAGATTGTGGTGGGGTTTTTTTTTTGTAGAAGTGCAATGTTTAACTGGTGCATTGAACATTTCAAACCCACTTTTTTTTTTTAGATGAAACACCTTTTATTGACTATTGCACTTGAGTATTACATTGGATTGCCTTAGGTAGAACATTGTGAATACCAATTCTAATAACTGTCCTCAGTAGTGAATATTGATAATAATAAAAAAGATACAAGATTTGAGCACATTTAAACTTTATTTCATCATAGGCAACCATTAAAAAATAAAAGCAGACTGAAAACATTTTACAGATGTGGAGTGTTGCATGTAAGTTTATTCTGAGAGATTAATGAACATGGACAATAGCAAGCTTGCTGACTACCAAGAAAGCTTCTAATGTACCTTACATGTATGTACTGTGCTGTAGCTTACACAGACTGTTGTTTTGGGTTTTTTTGAGTTTTTGGGGTTTTGTTGTTGTTTTTTTGTTTTTTTTTTGTTTTTTTTTTTTTGAGAAAATAACAGTGAAGATTGCAGCTTTTAACAGTTAGAGTTGGGCAGTGCCATCTGCTTGGGGTACTTTGGCATTAAACTTCATTTTATCTTCTTTTTTCATGTATGTTCTGTGACAGCTATGAATGTGACATTGCTTCCTTTTAAAAATGTAGAATTTGCATGACGTTTCTGAAGAAGCCTGGCAACAAACCTAGCCGTACAAGCAGGCCAATAGTGTATAAGTCACTTGGTTTCACATATGTATGGATTGAGGTAGTAGGCTGTGCAGGCTGTACTAATGCAGTTTATAATATAGAATTGGAGCTGATTTTGTTCAAAGCCAACTAGTTTTAGTGTTTGATAGCTAAAACAAAAAGAAAAGATTTAAGTTTTCCCCACAAACTTACCTTCCTTTTTTTCCCTCCTTCCAGAGAACAGGCTATTGTTAACAGATGTTGATGTTGTCCCAATTCTTTTTCAGTGTTCTCATGGTACTGAAACAAATTGGAAAGTGTGCAGAGTATATAATATTGTATACTCTGTGTGCATGTGAACACTGTTTAATTTTGAGATTGTGGCAAGTGTTTCCAGGTTGATCAAATGGCACCAAAGTAGGGAAGGAGGTGGGGATCAGTTGGACACTATTAATTTCTTGCAGCTCATGTTTACTCATAGAAGTGAAATATAGTAACGTGGCAGTAATTGTGATGAACACAGCGTAGGCTGTTTTATACAAATTGTAGTGATGACAAAACAGGGCAAACAAGTTCTGAATGTGCTAGGCGTTTCAGATTTTTTTTTTTTTTACTCGAAAGCATATTTCACTCCATAATAATTGTTTCCTGTGTGAAATTCAGGCTTCTGTATAGTAACGAGTAGATTTGTGTGTGTGTGTGCATGTGTGTCTTGTCATTAATGTTAGGGATTTTGTGACTTGCCTTATTAATACAATTTAATATTAATACAATATTGAAGTCTGTGATATCTGTGATATTCATGCTTTTTCATTACCTTGAATTTTATAATGTTGTTTTGAGCTTTCTTTAGAAACACGAAATTCTACAATAGTCTGTTAAAAAATGACGTGTTGTTTATCAAATGTTCTCATATATGCCTCTCTATTATTTTTACCATTTGTGTTGTGGTAATATGCAGAGTACCCAGAGGTGAATCTGTGAAGGGACTCATCTCGTGTTTATTATACTTGGATATTTTAATTAGTGTTTGATTCTGTCACTGTGACTAAGTATCTTCAGTGAGAAGAGGTTTTGTCAGAAATTTCTTGGGGATTGCCATAACCTATTAGTTCCCTACTGATCCTCTGTTTTCTTTGAGTAGAGGTGAGCATTTCTTTGTAGGTGTGCTTAGAGCTGTTGAGTCATCCCCTTTAGGTACCACGTTTTTAACTTTTACAACCAGTCTTTCAGGTACAGATGTAAGCACAGCTATGGGAAGTCAGCCCAAAATCTATTCAGCTACACTGACAACTCAGAGATGCCAGAAGAGGGGTTCAGAAGTACAAAAATAGGGCATTTAGTGATGCTTTCCCATAATACTCTCCCAGAGGTTTGCCTCCTGGGGTTTCTTGAGGTGATGTCTCAATATTTATTGCTTCAGAATGGGTTTTACTCCTGTTCTTGCTCATTCCCTTTCTGAACCTATATCAACTTTTCAGCATCTTAAAAAGCATGTGGCAAGGGGTTCCACAGTTTGACTTGCTTTCAGCCTTCTATGTACTGATTGTGTTCAATGCACTTGAGTTTCCCCTTACTGGAAGAGACAGTGAACAATCATTCCCTTTTCCCTTGTCTGTATGCTTTCGATTATTTTAAATGTATACTTCATACATTTAACTCTATACTTGACTTAACTAAAGGTTTAGGTAATTTTTTCGTTTACTTAAGATGAGTACAATGCTTACAGACTGTCAAACTCTGGCATAAGAGGAGACATCGTGCTTTTTAAGCTGCTGTGCATTTTTATTTCCTTCAGAACTCAGCACTTACTAAGCTTCCTCCATAGACTTGTATTTTAGTTGAACATCTTGTTCTAGTATCTATTAATTTGATATGTCAACTTCCACGAATGGCTCAGTTTATTTTTTTACAAGAAGGTAGGCTGGAGGGGTGGGGGTGGGAATTAAAAGATTATTTTGTTTCTTAGAAATGCCAGTCTCTTATGGATATTTTAAAATTTCCTACTTTTCAATGGGTTTTCTGATTTGATATTTTTACACAATTTTAGCTTTCCTAATTATTATTTCTCTCGGGCATATGTTCTCTTTTATGCTGAAATGCATATGTTTATGTATGTGCATGACCTGTTTGTCCATTATTGGGAATATTCATCGTTAGTCTTTCCTGGTTTATGCTCTAAACACACCATTTCTGCCAACCAGTTATACTAGACTTTGAAGAGTACCATCTCTAAATCCTTCTCTGATTGTTTTTTATGTTGGTGTTTAAAAGCACGGTAGGATTTTTGCTTCAGTGTATTTATGTATCTGTGATCTCCGTCAATGTTGTGCATTCAATTCTAGTTCCTGGTGTTCATAAAAAAAATCAGGCTGGTGTTCTGTGTCAGTCAGAACATCTTTCCTGGTTTTTGTTAGCTTGTTTTCCATATGTAGGACTGCTGCTTCTTTTTGTAATCTGTCCTTTACTACTGGAGACTCTACTGCTAATATTTTCAGTGCATACATTTTTCTGACTAGTCTCCCTCTGCATGTCTTGATTTTTTTTTCTCCTTGCCCCTGTTTTTATTTCCTGTACTTCCCTGTGCTGTTAATATCAGTGTGGTGTTAATTCTTCCTTAGGTCTTGCTGGAGGTCAGTTTCATGTGATCCATTACCTTTGAATTTAATTATGTGCCCTGCTATTTATATTTGTAATTGAGCCCCCTATAAACTGTTTGTATCAATTAATTATAATTCCATCTCTGGGAGCAATCCTCCATGATCTGAGGGGACAATTAGCCTTTTCAGAGTTGAGATGGAGTTCCCCTTTATACATCTCTACATCACAGGATTTATTTTTCAACTTGGGTGTAGGGAGTTGTTCAGTTCTAAAGTTGGCCTGTTCTAACCGTGTTCTACAGTGTTGCTTATATATAGACTTTGAATATTTCTTTATTTTCTATTCTGGGTTAATAAATCTGTTCTTAAGATAATGTGCGTCTACTTTGGTAGTAATAGCAACAAGTTAATTGCATCAGATGATCACGAATTCTTTGCTTTTCATTAACAAACTGAGTAGCAGCCACTTATGTTGCTTTTTGTTAATTCGTTACTGAAAGGGTGTTTTAACACTAACAGCTTGACATGCTGTCTTAGCTAACAACTTTTTTCTTCAAGTGCAAGTTTTTTGTGGTTTATTTAATAAGATTTTAAAGATTTTTTTTTTTTCTTGTTAGCTAAGCTTCTTGCTTCACCTACATGTTTTATATTCACAATACAAAGCTTTTCTATGTTTATTTTGCTGTTTGCCCACCCCTACTCAGACCAGGCCTCCATTCACTCGAGGAGGAAGTGATGCAGCCCTTGTGGTTAGAACCCTGTAAAGCACTCTGAAGGAGACTCCTGCTCTGCACTGCAGTGGCTTGAGGGATCTGCTCTTTAAGATCACTCCTTCAAGATCTGTTATGGAAGATTTAAATCTCTAAGAATCGGTTTGAAATGTAAATCTTAGAAGGTTCTTTCTATAGCTATGACACACAATTTCATCAGATAACTTGTTGGTTTTCATTGTTAGCCATTCACAAGGGTTTGTTTTAAAGCTAAATTAGGTTTATTGTCTTGTAAAGATAATATAGTCTTGGAAAAATAGAAGCAATACTAATGATCATTTGGATAACTGGACCATTTAGCTGGGCCCTTTAATGCAAATTCTGTTAAAGCAAAACAGTACAAGAAAAATATAATGGTTTTTACTGAAATGTTTAATTCTCCAGGAAATAGCGTTAACTATAGATACTACAAAATCTGTTACAGGTCGGTCTTCACTCTTTCCTTTTGAAGATGGCTTCCTAGACGACAGTCATGGTGATCAGTCTTTATCATCGGGTCTCAGCTCTCCAACACGCTGTCAGAATGGTGAAAGAGTGGAACGCTATTCTAGAAAAGTGTTTGTTGGAGGTCTTCCTCCTGACATTGATGAAGGTACTGTGAATAAGTTACATTGGTGAGATGTGGGAATTGGCTTTCATATAATTACTTTGAAAAGGTCAGATTTTCATAAAAAACAAACGTATTTTCCCACATATGTCGTTTGTAGTGCTTGTGGCATTATTTAAAACAAACACCACCACCCCCTGCAACACCTGAGAATTTACTTGACATTCTTTTGTACTGTAGATCAGAAGAGATGGAGACAGAAACGCCTGCATAGCAGGTCTTCTAATTCAATAGCAGCATGTGTGGGAAAGTGGAAAAGCTGGAAAAGAGAACTTAGTGGGTACTGTCACTCCTCCATAGTCTTTCCCTGTTCTTTCTAAAAGATGTGGTTGACTTTAAGGACTTTGTTAATACAGTCCTTGCCAAAATGCATTGGGCTTCAGTTAATCAGCTCTTATATCCAGCACATATGCAGTGTTCAGTTGACAAATGTAGGGCAATTAATATGGTTATGAAATAATCAGCTTAGTAGGCATGGTTACATTTTTTCTCAGTCAATATCTGTTCTACTTCTGTGTGCCCCTGCACACCCTGACTCCCAAACCAAAATTATGACAAGTTTTGGTGTGTTTTTCATATTATAGCTGGAATCCACCACTGTCTAGCTTCAATTGGCATACATAGGAATTTGAGGATGTCTTATAATGGAAAGAGAGGGATGTCCAAATCTGATTACTAAATTGAAGCCTAAACCCTGTGCAATTTTAATAAAGAAATAATCTGAGTTGCCAATCTATGGTTTACAAACAGCTGAAATACAGTTCCCATGTCACATCATGAGTTGCAGGACTGCTGATACAGGGACTGCTGGGTAACCTGAGTCCCCAGCTGTAAGAAGCAGCAGGCCAACAGGTACAGCTGATGTGAACGTTGCTGGGTCACTCAGAATCAAAATATATGCCCAGCCTGACCTGCAAGGGAGTAACATGGCCACTTGGGAGCTGTTACCTTTTTCCATGAGAGGTCTACTCCAGTAACACCTTTTTCCTTTCGCTCCTTATGCAATATGTGTTTTGTGGCTCTAGTCACTTGAAAAATCTGACGTGCAGCTCATGGAGTCAGATAAACTGGACACATCTCAAACAGCTATCAAAAAATTTGAAACCCACTGCCTTTGCCTTCAAACTTTTCTCCTGATAGATTGTTGCTCTGATCTATCTAGCATTGCATTAGACACAATTTTAAACCAATTCTTTCTTTAAAGTACATAAATAAATGCATAATTTTTTTTATGAAGCATTTGCATGTAAAACACTATTTTCCTACAGGATGGTTTGAGATGTGTTCTATGGTGTTTCAGAATTGATGCTCAAAAAGCAAAGCAATGACTTGGTAACTTAAGGCAGATTTCCAGAGGGGACTGAGGAAGGTGAAATCCCCACAGTTGCATGACCTGATGCAGCCTGCTTTCTAGGGCATGCTACAAGGAGTGGCCATGCTGCATATACCTCCTCCGTCAGCCCCATGTGGCTGCATCTGACCCTGCTTTGTGGCTATAATTAGAAACAGACTGCAGCTGAAGCATATTCACTTCTGATAGATCATGTTTGCATTTTAATCCTGCTGCAAACTTGCATTAGTGGAATATAAAATTACTTTTTTAAGCAGCCATGTGTAGCATAGAGGTGAAAGAATATTTAGGCATCCTCTATCTACATTATTGCAGTTTTCACTGTTCTTAATAGGTGTAGAAAATAGTCTAGGTTGTTGGGGTTTTTTTAAAGTAAGCAATTTTACCTTGCCGCTGTCAGTCTTCATATTCTCTCTAAGGTGCCTCATTTGTTTTTTGTAGATGAGATCACTGCCAGCTTTCGTAGGTTTGGACCTCTTGTGGTGGACTGGCCTCACAAAGCTGAAAGCAAGTCATATTTTCCACCTAAAGGTAATTAGTTTAAAATACATTTATGCAGGCTGTTACAGTAAAAGGAAACTACGTCTGCAATGTGGCAATCCATTACAAAGAAAAGATTTGACTCTTTATGATGAATTTTCTCTCTTTCAACAAGCATATTTTCAGCAGTTGTCATGATGGAAAAAACCACAGTTTAGTGACTGAAATGTGGTCCTCTGCGTGTACTTCTTCATCAAGCCTGGAGTCCTTGAATCATGCCTTAATTTATGCTAGGCTTACTTTAGAAGTCAAGTTGCAGAAATTTCCTAGTGCTGATTCGGTTGCAGTTTGCATATTGTAGAAACTGTAGGAATAATAGCTGGAAGTCACTGGTAGATTGGGTACGCAGTGTTTTGTATAGAAGCATGAGTCCACTTTCTGTGTGTTCTGACCCAAGAAGCCATGATCCTGCTCAGAACCACAAGGTCAGCATCAGGGCTCACCGGGTGCTGAACTGCAGCAACGAGCTGTGCTGAGAGGGGCAGGCTGGCAGCGTGCACCATGGTCACAGAGTTTCTAGGTTCAGGGTGTTCAGAGTGCATGCAGGTGGGGCAATTTCATATTTGTCAGCAAAACACTATGCAGACCTGTTTTGGCTGACAACAGTTTATGGGAAACCTCTTTGGGAGAGTTACTTGGCTAAATCACATTGCTCTTATTATATCCTAGTCTCTCCTATGGTTTTGTATTATACTATATACAACTCAATCTTGCTGTCAGTAGTTATTATGCAACATCTGTTCTTGAATTTAAAAACAAAACAAACAAAAAAACCCCAAACCAGCAACAAAACACCTCAGACCTCAAAAAACCACCATATATTCCTAAGGACAGTTGGTCAAATACATGATTTTTCCCTTTTTATTTTATTTTTAAAGGTCTTTGGGGTCTTTCTGGCTAATGAATTCTGACTGTACCTTCACTTACAAGTTAAAAAAATGTAGTAGAACCAGCTTCTCCTTGTCCCTAACATCTCCTCGTACTCTCCAAGTTCTTTTTCTTTTCCCCCTCTTTTTTTTTTTTTGGTCTTATTAATTCAATAAGTAACTATTCATGGTAGATGAACATGGGACTTCCAATTATGATTTTGTTCTGTATCTGACAGTGGACTAGTTATGCCTTGCCAAACTTGTAAAAATGTTTTTGAGTAAGATCTATTTTAGCAGAAGATGAGGGAGTACAGCCTCACTTCTATTTTTGTCATGATTCTAATATAGGAAACAGCTTTCAAAGTCCCTGCCAGTTGCCCTGAATGTCTGTCTGAAAGTGCTAAACAACAGTCAATCCCAACTGTTCCAGATTTATTTATAACTGACTTCTTAGTTATCAATCAGGGCTGCAGCATCATACGTCCTGCATTCCTGTCTTTGAGATTCACTTACAGTCATGTTAAGCTTGGTAGGTCAAATGTACTTGATTTACTGTGATCCCATATTGGCAGCATCTGCATAGAAGACAGAATGTTATTACCAGGAATCAAAGGGTAAAGTTTGAATGTGTATTATTGTTTTTTTCACAGCTTTTTAATCTATTTTATATTTTATATATATAACATTATATATAAAAATAATATATATTTAATCTATTTTATATTTATAAATTATATATTTAATATCTTTAAAAACATTTATAAAATATTTATATTTTCAAAGTTATTATGGAGTCATTGATAGAACTACCACAACAAAATGTCTCCACTGTTGTTTTTCATTAGAAGTTCCTTTAGAACTAAAATCGAGTCCTTTTTTTTATATATTTTAAGCTGTTTTGATGCATTATCAAGCATTTCTTTAAAAAATACAGTGAAATGAAAAGACATATATTTCAAATGATGCTTGGTGCAAAATTCAGTGATGGGACTTATTCGGCTGTCAAATACAAATTCAAATGTTTTCTCCTTCCTTTTTTCTAGATATCTTCTTTTCCATGTTGCATTGCTAGTCTGTAAATTCTCTGACATTTTGAATATGATTCTTTCAAATGGAAAAATATGTCCAAAAAAAAAAAGACAAATGACATTATAAAGGAGAGGATGAGTTGGTTTTTGTATGCTAGCGATCACAAAGGAAAACAAGAAAAATGGATTGTTGGAATGCAGTGGGGATGATGTGCAGGCTAATCTGTTTTCACACATTAATAAAGCCTGACCTCCAAGGCTTCTCCCACCTACCTCAGTGTGCCCAGCTGGCAATAAAATTGAACCCTGCTCTTTCTGAAAATATGCCATCACCTCCCAACTGACTTCAGTGTCCTTTTTCATTACTCCTTTGTGTCTGTGGGGGGTCAGACCAGTGGGCAGTGTCTGGATTTGTAAGAAAATTCAATACTTCTCTTTGTTTGCTTTGATAAGCGTTCAGTTAGAGGTTTGGAGCAGACATCATCAGTAGTTGATGCCATGGGTCAACGTAGTCAGTGAAGTTTTACACTGGAGCTGTTTTACATCATGGTTTTCTGTCTCATAGTTACATACAGGTGATGACATCCCTCACAGTCCTCAGTGCATTAATACAGACTTCCAGTATCTACTCATTGGTATAATCTATTGAATTTGCGGAATGTTTACTATGTTGGTGCAATCTATGACTTCCCTATAGTCGCACTATACGAGGAGCACTTTGTTGATATTCTTAGGGCTAGGAACAAAAGGCTGCAGGAACTATTAGCTATGGCTAATCTAATCAAGCATGAAATCTGAAAGATTAAAATAAAATGTTGCTTACAGTCTAGTGACCTCCCCCGCCACCCCCCCGAGGGCTTTATCTGGTTAGTGAACAAGTCAGGCCGTAGATGTGTAGTCAATTCTAGCAAGCCTTATTAGCTAATTTATTAGTTGGTATGGTTGATCAGCTTAGGTACAGTGGCATGTAAACCGTTTTCAGGACTAGCTGGAGTCCAGAAACATTCCTGCAGCGTTGAGCTTGAACAAAGGTGGATTTCCTGGATTTGGCATCCTGAGCAGGATGGTGTCACCACAGGACCACTTATGCACAGTACCTCAGATTTAGTGCTGGACCTGATGGACATAAACTGGTTGTGAATGAAATTTGCTGAACTGCAATCTCTAGTTACACAAGGCTTATTTCACTGCAGTGCCAACATTATGATTTTGAACCTTGCAGGACTGCAGATCAACATGGATGCATCTGCACCATATTCCTCAAGCACATCTGTACTATCTATATTATCCAGGTTTTCCAGTTTTCCCCAGATATTCTAGATTTTTGTTACCCTTACTGAATCTTGCCTGACATCACAGAATACACAGTGAGCATGTGTTTGGGAAAGTGATCTGGCTTGGCCAATGGTTGAGGTTTGGGAATTATAGCAGCAAAGCCAAAATCATCTGATAGATCAAACAGCCCTTAGAGGATGCAGTGGTTGCCAGTGAGTTCACTATTTAGGTTGCTGAGATAAGAGGGACTGGTGGCACCCAGCTGTTTTGTCACTGAAAGTGTATATTATGCACTTGGGCAAGAGAGGCTGATAACAGCTGACAATGTGTATAAGAGGTTCGTATTTCTAGTTCTGAGCATCTGTATTATTGCCTTAACATTTATTTTTACTCCTCCTATGCATTGTAAACTTTAGCACCATGGTTTTATGTTGGTGTCATCCATAAAGTGATTTTAATGCTTTGCCTCTCAATAAGGCCAATTCATTCCCATTGCCTGAAAAGTCTTTGGCTGACTTCCTTTGGCATCTGTTTGGATATGTTAGTAACGGAACTGGCAAAATTATAAATGCCATGTGTTGGGCTTGGGTAAGCAGATGCCTGGTTCGTAATGTGTTTACTTGGCTTTCACCACAGAGTTTTGGGAATTAAATGTGGTTTGTGGCTAAGTATTTTTTGAGTACCTATGAGATGTTGAGAAATAATGAAATACGTGCTAAAGAATGTTATCAAATGTAGTTACACAGTCTATTTCTCTCTGGCAAAATCCAGATAATTCATACTTTATTGAAATAGAAATCGATGGGCTTTTTACTTATTTGCTGGTCTGCTGAGTTAACTAAGTCTCTTTTTATCCTTTTTTTTTTTTTTTAATTAAACAGATGGCGCCAACTGTTTCAAAAACATTCTTTTAGGTTTTTTAACAGATTGCTAGCTTTAGAAAAACTTTTTAAAAAAGCCTTTACTGATTTTTTCTTTGTGATAACTAAGATTTTTCTAGCAATCACTAAAAACTGCACAACGTATTTTAAAATGACAAAAATTACGCAAAAGTGTTCCTTTGTTCCTTTCCATTTAGGAGGACTGATGTTTGGAGAAAGATGAGATTTAGAGTGAGAAAATGAAGCGTGGCAGAGCTTGGATGCAGGAGGGGTTTGGCGCAGGAGGAATGCTTTGGCTTTACAGTTGATGTAGATGTGTGGTGCAGCAGTCTGATCATCTTGTGTTTTCCCTGTTCTTCAGTTAGTTATTCTGCTGTTTGATAAAAAGAAGCACACTTGTCCCTACTGCTCTACAGGGGGCACTAAGGGTGAACAAGATCTCATGAAGAAGAAAATAGTGTATGCAGAGTTGCACAAAGTAACATTGTGAAGTGATTCTTATGCTTTAATTTAAAACAACTGGTGGGACAGACTGTATGAGCCTCCCTGATGATCTCTAAGGTAACATTAGATGGGAACACTGTTGTTGGTAGTCTTCTGACTGGTCTTGATTTCGTGGATGAGGACTATTCGCATGGTCAATTCCATTGCCACTGCGGTAGCAAGGGCAGCTTCTGCCAGAGGAACAAGAATGAACAGTTGCAACAAGGAAGTATGGAGTCATAATTCTAATTTCATCAGCCATATTCACAGAAGGTATCTTGTTTATCCGAATACAGCAATCTATTGTACTGAAACTAATTGCTTTGGCTTAAATGATCTAATACCATTCCACCAAAGTCCAGCATAAAATGCCTAGCCAACTTTTATATTTTAAAAACTGAAGTCAGAGATCATAATGTTTGCTAGAATGGAAACTGACGTTCCTTATCCAGAAATACATTGTATGGCAAATAGTCATGGGAGATCTTTTTTAAACTTTGTTTATATGTGCTCCAACTCATCTGTGCACAGCATCAGTCTTTTACCCATTGACATCTGAGGCCGTGTATATAATTTGTAGTCCCTGTGTCTTCCCACAGCAGGGCAGCATAATCCCAAATCAATGCAATTCACAAAATGTGTGGTAGCAAAATGCAGTACATACTAATCTTCTTTTCTGTAGCTGTGTAACTTAAGGTTGTTTTTGTTTAGAATTTTCTTTTAGGTTTCTGATGACTTTTGTTTAAGCCTCCCTTTGTAAAGTTCTTCACACTATTTCCTGTCTTGTTCTAAATGTTTGAGGATTCTTGGTGTGCTGATAATGATGACTTTAAAATGTCTGTCAGTGAGACTGCTGTGGCAGTTATCAAAGAGCATTCAAGGAGCTTGCCTCGTATAAGAGAATCTCTGTCCTTAAAACTATGCCATTTGCAATTTTCTTTTCTCGGGGTAAACAAGAATCTGATGAGGCAAATTATAAAAATATTTGAGTGATCAAGCCGAGGCAGAACAAATCTGATTCTGAAGTAGCTTTGCAGGATTACTTTCTCCCAGCTTTCATGTTGCTTTCAACAAATGCTATTTTCTTTCAGAATTGCTGGGTTGCAAGAGAATTTTTTTAACCCTGAAGAAACCACAATTTTTTAGCAAGCATTTGTTGACCCTTCTTCGGTCAACAACTTCTGATGCCTATGGAATGACCAGGTTTCTTCAGAAGAGGCTCAGCATCCATAGTCTCCACAGGATGTGGTAGTAAAGATGTTTCTGTCAGTCTTACTAGTTGCTGATGACTACAATAACCAAATAAGCAAACTTTATGAGAAGAATATAATGATTGTAGCCAAATATTCCTAATGTAGTTTAGGTTATTACTGAAAACCTTATTTTGAGAGCCAGGACTGTGCAAGTTTAGAAAGGACGGGTAGCGTAGAATTCAAGAATGAAATTTGGGTTTCTGGGTTCTAGTACAAAGTCGTAAAGCAGAGTAAATCCAACCCCAGCAGCTTCTGTCTTCCTCATTAGTGTAAACCAAATGTTCCTATGAGAGAAAAATCTTCTTTTTCAAAAAATATTTTTTTCTTTTCTGCCTACTTCCCTCTCTTCTTTATTCTCCTTATTTGGTGTCAGAAAGCTTTTTCCAGTCAAGACATGACAAACGTGATGTAATGCCCACAATTACTGGATCGGTTCCTTTTCAGGACTGTTGTTGAGGTGGGGGGACAGGGTTGGGAGGAGCAGACATTGGGCTGCAATTACTGATAGTGGCTCTCAATTATTATTCTGTAAGAATTGATCTTGCAACACCACGTGTTTGGTAACACTCTAAGACATTCTCCTAAGCGGAGTAGTCTCTTGTGAGATTTTATGTAATGGCACCAAATCAAGTTATTTTCTGCCTGTAACATAAAAGAAGGCTGTTGTCCAAATTTAGATCTCTGCCCTATCAATAAATTTATCACTCATTTATGTTTGGGTTTTGGGGTTTTTTTGTCATGTTCTCTAGAAATTGGAATTGAATTTTAGTCTACAGGACACTTGTCTATGTGTAGACTTTTTTTTTTTCTTCCCCCTCCAAAGACTTAACAGTTCTTAAGATATCTCTGATAGGCTGGAGTGCGTTCTCAACAGATTCTTGGTTACTCACAGTGTCGTGGCATTTTTGGTAGTTCTTTTGTTCAGATAAGTAACTGTTTTAGGATCAACAGTCCAATCACATTGGATAATACGATGTCTGTGTACTATAAAATGTTGTATGTGTACCACAGACAAATAAAGGACTAGCGTTTTTGGGTTTTGAAGAAGTAATATGCATTTGGGGCTAATGCGTTATACAGGAAACAAATTCATTAGCTCTCCCTCAGCAAGGTTCCTCTTTATTGCTTAAGCAGGAAAGGTTCCTTTGCCTTGAAAGTGAGAGTTCAAGGGCTGTGATAGTACTAGAGTAACTTTTCCAGTGCATGTTGCTAATACGATTAATTTTACTGTCTACTTGTTATCCAGATGAAAATGAAGATTTTAGTATTTGGTTTCTGAAGATGAATACAAGTCTACAGTTTTTCATGGCTGCACTTCCAATTTGCTAGAGAAACAAATTATTTTCATACTTTTCCTCACTAATGTGCTACAAAAAAAAATGTAAAGACGATTCTGTGTGGTGTTTTCAATTTCAGCCTGGATGTGCATTTGTCAACCAGTCCCTTTCATATCTGAATCTACTGGAAAGTGTTTTATATAATCAGGGGGTTGACCACCATTAACCATGTAATGTCATTTTACAGCATTAGTAATAAATTGCTGGAAGAGTTTTGCAGTCATAACTGTTCAGAGGCTGTTCAGAAGGTTTTGATAGAGGCAAATACCTTTTTGAAACACAGAAGTCAATATGGAAGGTTGTTTTGCTGTATTCAAAACTGCATTAAATTCTAGACTACTTCTATTGAGCTATGTGATTATTGGAAGATGGTATGTCTCATAACTCGGTCAGCAGTCTTACAGCCAGTATCATCAAAAGGCCTTGAATTTCCCACAGAAAAAATCAGGTTTCTAAAAGACCTAATTGATTTCTTGGTAGCAATTAAAGGTGATGTACTTTTGAAGCCCCTATCATGGTCTGCAGTATATGTATCACTTTTCTTTTAAATTGTATCTAATGCCTCTCAGTTTTGCTTTGACTGATGGGCTAGGTAGTACGCTATATGAGGAAAGATACTTAGGGCACACCCATTGCTTCCAGCAAAGCCAGTTTTGAAGTTATACGCATCGCATCTGTACCTATTGATAAGGTTTTTTCATAAGCCTCCTGACTCTTTAGGGAAAACTAAAGGTCACATGTTGGAGTTGTATAATTTTTTCTTTCCAGAACAAAGTCTTTCCATAAATCATCTAGATGCTTTTCTGTTGGTCATACGCCAAAGAGGCAGGCTGTCTTCTCTTGCTCACTGCCAGGAAGGGTTAAGATTGCAATGGGATTTCTTATACTTTACATGAACTATCTATTTTATTAGAGTACATTGAGTTAAGTCACAGTTGATATTTAAGGCTTGTCTCAAGGGGATTGCTGCTTCCAAAATTTAAAGAGCAGCTGGTTGGAGTCTGGTTCATGCATCTACTAATCACTGCTCATCATCACAAGCTTTCAATCAAATGCCCAGTTCGGTAGACTCTGAATAGCAATTCCAAACGTCCACTTTCTGTATGAACTGTTGCAGTAAATTTGTTTGGGCAAATGCTGAAATAATTGACTAAGATTTTTCAGTAAGACTTACCTGTGTATAGGGCCCATAGTTTTTAATTTGTTGTTGTGCAGCTGTTACCTGCAGTAAAAATTCTTGATATTCTGACTTATTTAGACTAAATATATCTCTGACTTAAATGGAAAATAGACAAGTGTTTGGTTGCAATGATGCAGTAATCGGAAGAACTGATGGTGGCCCCCAAAAACCCCCCAAACCAAATTTCAGACAAGTCTACTGATGTATCTTTTGGATGGAAACAGGAAATCTTAATGATACTCCTTATTGCAGAATGCATTCTTTTATGAGTTTTTCAGGAGTATGTCTTGAGTATTCAGTATTCTGTAGTATATAGGTAACTGACACAAACTTACATGCAAATTGAATATTTTTTTTAATTTACTGGGCAATTAATTTTAATAAATCTAGACTTAGTTGTGATCACAGGTTTTAAATCTTAATGTTCTTAAAGATGATCTCAAAGAGAAAGGATGAGCCCTATGAGTTTATCTTCTAATAATCAAAGATGAATCTTACAAATCATCAGCTATCCAAATTAGGGACAGGGTTAAGTTCAAAATGTTAACTGTTGTTATCTCTTACTTTGGGAGACGCAGATCCTTTTTTAATGAAAGCTTTGTATTTAGTGAAACAGAAGCACATAGACCTTGATGACTGACTTCATGTTTCCTAAATAAGAGCACTGAATCATGCATTTTCCGGGTGTGCATCTCTCTGTCATTTTTCTGGTTGATAAATAAATATATTAAACTGTAATCTATGGTATACCAATTCAGCATACATGTATATTATAATGCTTATATCAAACTGAGTCACTGAGTAGCTTACACATCACACGTGGCCTACCCAGGAGGTAAAAATACACTCTGGCATAGATTCCCATTGGATTTGTAGCTACTATGAAATTTCTGTGTATGGGGAAGAAAATATGAATTCTGGTTGAGAAGTCTCTTATTGATGATATATTTAAATAGGGAATGGATATTTAGCTAGAACTAAGTATATTAAATAATTCTATATAGCTGCTGTTTATACTGAAATTTTACATAGGATAATGGCTAAAAGACTCTTATGCAGACTGAAAAATATGTTCTTTCTTCACTATTGTCACTTCATAGTACACATATGAAAGAAAATGCTGTTAATTCTGATTTGAATGACTGTCAATTCACAATATCTAGCTAAATTATCTCTCAAAACCCACTAATGACTAAGATGCTAAAAAAAATGTTTAAGGCAGCAAAACTAGAGTTGAGAAGTGAAAACATTACCTGGAATTTGAACATGCCTAACTACAGAAAAAGCTTTCCATCACTTATCTATAGGTAGTAACCAGACTACTTTTGTCAAATGGAAGCAGTTAAATGTTCGTCTGATTCTCACTAACCACTTCTAAAGCCAAGTAGGTTTTACTGTGGTTTGTGTGTTGCCCCCCCCCCCCCCCATCAAAATACTACTTTCATTAAGTGTTGCCTTTTCTTTTATTTTGTAAATGGAAATATATGAATTGATCTGTATGCATTATGGGCTCCAGGATAAAAGCAGTGCTTTGAATGGTGATATTGAGGATTTGATAATATTTAGTGCTTTGCTAATAGTTTGTGCTATGTCTTGTTTTGCTAATAATTTACAAAGCACCAAATTCTTCTTTCAAATCATTGAAATAAGTTCAAGGGGATGATTGGGGCTGGTGGTAGAGAGAGATATTCTCTACTAGTACTGCAGTGTATTCACTGTTTCTGAAGGTCATCTAAAAAATAAGTTGTTCGCTATACACACCCCCTGATCAGTTGTAATCATTTCATGCACTACAAGCTTGTACTTTCTTTATAAATGCCTATAAGCATTATATTTATAATATTCCATTCCTAAAACCACTGCAGTGATGCACACAATTCTACTACTGTGATAATGATACAGTAATATAAAATTAGTGCAATATCATCAAGGTGATATCCCGAATTATACTTCTGTACTCTCAAATCAGAGATCAGGACTGGCAATGGGAATGCATCAGATGCTGAAATGAAAGATGCTGCGGATGCCTCTGCCCAAGGCAGTGCGTGTGCGCCTCTGATTTCCAAAGCTAGGAGCAGCTCAGAACTGGTCTCTCACATGTCTCAATGCTGTGGTCAGCAGTTTTTATGTACTTTGTACTGTGCAAATTCTACCTAGTTTTGGGACCTATGATGTATGTGTACTACCTCAGTGTTATCAGTAGTCTGTTGTATACCAATGGAAACTGTGGAGTTTTCATTTAATAAAGTGAAAAACATGATGTTTTGGAGGAAGTGATACGTCCAGTAATTTTTTTGGTAAAATGTACCGTTCTGATCTGCCAGGAAAATGCATACTCTCACTAACCAGAAACTTTTTTTTTTCTTCTTCTTTTCTTCTCCTCGAGAGAGAAATTTGTTCTGCAATGATGAGTAGTCAAATTTTAGAAAAACCTTCCATTATTAAGGAAGGTTTTTTCAAGCTGCAGCTTTTCTATGTGGTCAACACAGACAGGAAACTTGAGCAACTAGAACCTGAAAGCAATCCACTTGTGAATGAACATTCAAACCAGTTATTAACCAGCAGTGCAGCACAGCAACAACTGACAAATTGACTACTTGATTAAAAGAAGAAAAGTCAAAGCCTGGTACTGAAGCTTTGCATTCTGTCTTAAGAAATGTCATACAACTTCAGTTCCTCTCTAGGCACAGTTCACTCACTGTGAAGCACAAATTATTGGTCTGCTTACAGGGGAGTTAGAATTATACAAAATCAGGGAATACGTTGCTGGTTTGGTCTATGTAAATGACATTGGGTATCTTCTCTTTTTGATTGAAGTTCTTTATTTTTAATTCAGCTCTTTGACAACAGTCCCAAGTGTGTATCACAGCTCTAGTAAGTGCTGTTTCCTTTCTTCTTTAAAAATAAATTTTAAGAAAAATATATTATTTAAAATGAAATGTATTGTAAACCCCAATATCAAATTTTATTAATGAAAAATGACTGACATTAGCCAAAAATGTAGCCTGGATTTTTGGACCTTTGCTTTCTTCCCCTGAAGATCTTTGTGTTGAATTTATTTTACCTCATGCTGACACTATGCATGAAATAGAAGCTGAAATCAAACAGACAGTTTATATTTATCTAGAATTTTTCTATGTTAATGTTGCTCAGAGTGGAATTGGAAATTGGCTTATTTGCAAAGAAGAGTAACAGGTTTTGTTCAAACTTGGATGCTGATCTCTTTTCAGCCATCTGTTCAGAGCAAAAGCAGGAGCAGCAGACCTGACCCCCTCCAGATGATGGCAATGAGCTGCTCTGCCCAGAACAGTCACCATTTCATATTGCCCTTGAAAACCAAAATTGAAAAATTCAATTCTGAATTTAGTTGCTTTGTTGATATTTATGAATGTAAATGCATGGTTTTTTTTCATGCTGCTGACCCAGTAAACTTCACAAAGATAGCTCTTGCCTCATTAAAAATTTAGTCTTCATCATATGATTAATTCATGTGACTACTCTTATAACTACAATAAACCAAATTTTATGTTATAGACTTTCTTTTATGTTTTTATACCCTTTAATTCTGATTTATAGCTACTATAGATCATGTTGCAGTCTGAAGTCTGAAGTTTTAAAATGGCTGTGACCTTTGAAAGAGGAGACAACCCTATAAATTTGCTGTTGCAATATTTTACACTAGTGTAGAAGTAAAATGCCAGACAAAAAAGAGAGGCTTTAGTATGCTTGTAGAGTATTCTTTTAGTTAAAAAAAAAAAAAAAAAAATTAAAGAGAGGTCTTTCAATGTTTTCTTTTTTAATACAGGTGGGTAGGAGTATTTTTACTACAGGACAAACTGAGATGGTATATGTATACCGGTTTTTCCCCCCGCATAAGTGGTGAAAGTCTTGAAGTAGTGATGACTAGGAAATCCTTTCTGCTTCTTGACATGTTTTGGAATTGACTTTATAAATCTTTAGCTATATATGTTCACTATAGCACTATTGAAATGTTCTCCTTTCTGTTCAGCGCTGACGTGCGTTGGGGTACCTTTCCCATGTCCCAGAAATAATATATGTCCTCATGGAGCAAGCAGACATTCTGTGGGTGGTTGGTTCGGTTGGGGTTTTTTCCATTTAAATTGAAGATGTGGGGAAAAACTCTCCATAATATTTCTGACAACATAGGAGATTTCTAATTTCTCTGTTATTTGTGATATGGTAAGATCATTAGTAGTAAGGGTTAAATGCTAGTTTTCATTCTTTTGGTAATCTCAGTGATGTGGACTAATTAATGGTAAAATAGGAATTATGAAGATATGCAATTTATTTTACAGAAGCTACTGATACAGAACCTCAGTTTTCATTCAACTCTTCCACATGATCTGCTTGCTTGCTGACTTTTCTTGATAGGCATCCTGTCTTCCATTTAACTGTGTACACTACATTTAATTGCTATTTAGATTCAGGATCCAGTTATTTTTCAATGGAACTCAGGATATGGAGTACATACCTTTAAAAACAAACAAAACCTACCCCAAACCCTGTCTTTAAGTTGGCATATGGGGCATTTCTTACATATCAGACTACTCCGACTTAGTCTGGTTGGTACTCATGAAAAACATGTAAAAATGAATAGGGGTCTCATTGTAAGATGCTAAACTGTTCACATTTCTTACACCCCTTTTGTTTTTTAGAGAAAGGAATCAGCTGACAGGGTCATACACTGTCATTTAAAATTAGACTGACTAGAAGAAATTAATCTTTTCAGCCCTCACTAATACATAATTCAGTCTTCGGCAGTAGCTAAGTGAGATTACAGCCCTTTCTATTTTGAGGTTTCTTAAGTATTTAAAGCCTTTGATGTTTTTTGAAAATCCAATCATGTCACTGCAGTGTTTGAAAGAAAGCCTGCATTTTGTTTAACATCTCAGATTTTTATTTTTGAAAAATGAGTTTCATTTTTAATAGTTGTTTCATCTTTGGATTTAGAAATGTGTTTTATTTATGTTCAAAGCATCTTCTAATAAGATGACTAAGGGTGACTTTGAGCAATGACCCTTTGTCATCACATTAACTGATTTAGAAATTTGGTTCACACTGTTTCTAAATGTTACTTTGCTGTGGGCTTTGAAAACAATTTTATTCTAAAAATTCTAGGAAATACAACCTTAATGCAATTCAAAACTATTTTTAAAAATCCAGGAAAAAAGTGTGTGCTATTTATTTCATGGAAAAAAAAAAAGGTCTATTTAAATCTACTTTTTTGAGGTAGCCATCTCAACCATCTAAAAATAAACCCAAAGACATGAGACTAGAACATTAATTTTCTTTGCCAGTTTAACTCCATCTTATTTTTGACATAATAATATGAGGTGTATATATATATATTGAAATACTTTTATAAGAGATGTTAGGTGGATGGTAGGTTTTACAGTAATCCTGGAGCCCATAAGACATCAGAAAAGACACTGTCTTTTAAACAGAAAACTTTAAAAAGGTGGAATGAAAGAAAATGTGCTTCAAAGGTAATTTAACTTTTTTCAAGTGTAAGAAGTCTTTCCATTTTGCATGTGAAATGAATACACGTGACTACCTAAAGACTGTTCTGACTTGCTATGAGGTATGTAAAGAGAAGAAAGTCCTTCTCTTCATTGTCTTAGTTCTGCCACTCAACATCAGTGTTATAAAACTGAAAACAAGTGACCCTTAGAATATCCATTCTGTATCTGATTTTGTAAGTGGGCTGAATTTTGGGAATTATGGATTGGAAGTCAATTACATAGGAAATCAATATAATTCTTCATTACAATTTTTTTCTTTATTTGAAAAGTATCCCCAATTCTAAGAGCCAGAAATAGATTAATCTTTCTCTATTGGTTATGTAACATTTGAATGCCAAAATGCTGGCTTTGCACCAGAAGACACAGCTCATAGTTGATGTATTTGAACAGCAATATATAAATTGCTGTTCTCAAATGCAAGAACTTAAAGAACTTAAGCACTACTTTTAGTATTCACAAGCTGAGCATAAAGTGGTAAACTTCAGTTAATATAAAGAGATGGAACTAATTCACAATTAACTGAAATTTTGAAGAAAGGCATGAAATTGGATCATCATAATAATAATACAATTGGATCATTTTGAACTCTGAGAAATATTTTGATCTAGACAAGAAGATAGTCTTTTCTGATAAACTCTACCAGCTATGGCTTGCGAAGTTGAATGGTGTCTACAAGGCCCCTATGTTTATTTTCTCCTTTGCCTGATACACTTAATACACATTCTGCCTTAATAAAGGATCATGAGCAGTTCTTTTCACTTTAATTACATTGAGGAAGGATGGGTAGAACACATGCATGATGCACTTTGAGCTAAAACTCCAATATGATTTCCTCTAATTGGTACCAACATGCCAGTTTTTAAAATTAAAGTATGAATCAAGATTGTTCTATTATAAGAAAGGCAGAATAAGCACCTCGATAAGCTTTCCACCTGGCATGTTGTTTTGAAGCCTTATTACTAAATATGCTGTCAGTAATACAGAAAGGTTCCCATCATTACAGAAGGTATGCTTATGTTGGTATTAATTGAAATAGAGATTTTTCCAGACTGTCTAGGCTGGCAGAAATGCATTTTCCAGACTATAGCAACATTATATGGTAGTTCCAAGTGTATCTTGCGTTACAAGTGACAGCCTTGTTTCAAGCTTGTGGGACGCAGCATATATGCCAGATTTTCCAGTTTGTTCTCAGCAAGGTTAAGTGAAATTAGATGAACTGGACTAAATTATCTGTTCATATGGAAATTGTGTCACTGTTTAGATGTCAGAACAGGACATACACAAATGAGCTTAGTTCTTGTGCTGCTTTCCATAAACTAATGAATCCTTGAGCTCAAGGTTGAGGAGCTCCTAGGCTGTGCTTCAGAATCTAGGGAAATTAATCTCCTCATCTTCCTTCTGCTGTACCCCTTTAAAAGTTGTAGTGATTTTTCTTACAGCAAGATGGATTGTTGCCTTTTTCCCCATTGCCAAGTGCAATGTTTATTGTCAGCACTACAGTGATGTGTTGTACTGACAGCTGAGAAGGAGCTGGATTGTTTCTGCTCTGCCAAGAAGCCCTATATCTGTGTATATAGAATATTCAGCTATTGTAAGGTACTTTGCTATTTTATGGGTCTTCAAATATCTCACCTGGTTTACTTTGTGGAATCCAAGTCAGGAGCTGTCTCTTGAGCCCTCAAACCTTTAGAACATGTGGTCAGGTAAGAAATGACCACTGCTGAAGTCTGTCTGCAGCATGCTACCACAGCATGCTACCAAGATTCTGCTGTAGAGGATTAAAATTTTGAAGTTCATTGAATTTCTTACTTCTTGGAAAAATGCCATATGCTTTAAGTCATGATATTCATGATGCACAGAGAGGAGAATGTGCTGAAGCACACGATGCTGAGGCATTTGAAGCAACTTTCAGCATCTGCTAAGTAATTCAAGTTATTTGGATTAATACTTTTTTTTTTTTTTGGAAACTGATCATCTTATTAGTTCTACTCACCTGCTGTCTTTAAACATGAATTAAGTTTCTTTTTAAACTTAAAAGCCCCTATAATTGACCATTCTGAATATTAGAAGTTAACTGGCCATGCAGTAAAGCTTTTTGGGGATTAGGCTCATCTCTCATGGTGTCTAGTAGACACAGAAATAAGCAGTAGAACAGGATATAATGCCTGAAGTAGATGTTTTTGAGAATCTCTTCATGGTTTTATAAAATTATAGCCAAACTTGGCATTTAAACACAGCTGACAGAAAAAGAAAATTAATTACAGTTAATTTACAGATTGGCATGCTGTTTTTCCTCTAAATTGTGACTGAAGTTATTAAAAATGGTGTTTTGTTTCTATGCAAAAAATTTATTATTAAATGGCATCTAGTGTGAGGCAATTCTTTATTCAATGTCAGTTTTGGCATGTTTATTTTCCAATTTCATTTTTTATACTGGAATTTGAGTTGAGTGTGTCTCCTGCTATCGAGTTCTAATCAAATGCAGTACATCCATGGGAGAACATATTTCTTGTATGAACAAGGAAATGCAGCTCTAAACAATGGTACTGTGAGCAAGAGGGGAAGTCTTCAGTAACAGCAATGCCTAGCACTTCCCGCTGCTCACAGGAAGGAGCTGCACCTTTCTGAATTTAAGGTTTCTGCATCCCAATACCCTTCCAGAAACTGAGTGCAAATACCTTTAACTTTCGCAGGTGTATTTCTTGTCTGTATCAGCTTCTACATAATCCTTATATTATTTGAACTACTGTTACTTAATTATTTTTTATTTCAGTGTAATCTTTGTTAATCTTGAGTATCAAAAGTCCTTGAATAATCGGAATAGATGTGCAATCACCAGGTTTTGAAGCAGTCCTGGACATAATGTCCTCCTAGTCCAGCCTGCTTGCTAGATTGACAGAAGACTGCTGCTGTAAACTGCTTACCTGCCTGTCTTCAGAGGGCCCATGCGGACTCCGCAGCAGGCAGGGAAATGTGTTAGAGTCACAGAGGTCTAGAGAAATGAGGAGGTGTAAATTTACTAAACTTCATGACAGGCACTAGCCCCAGGTTAGAAAACTGAATTCTTACTAACTTGGACTGCTCTTGTAATCTAGCAGTCAGAGAAAATTAACAAGTATCTGTTTGGTTAATTTTAACTTGTTTGGGAAATTATGATCATATTGTTTACTGTGCCCCCAAATGGCTGTCAACTCCAACTACCACAGATGATGTAACCTTCTAATATGACCCAGAAACACCTGAAAAAGCTTCATAGAAGAAAGAAGTATCTGAAGCTATTGCCCAGATTTTTGCTGAGTAATTAAGCCACAATAAACATTTCCGAATTTTCATTTTGACTTTGGGCTACAGAAATTTTCAATGTTTTGCTGGTTTAAGATTATAAAACTCTAAAAAGACAAAATTGTATTTTTTAAAGTTCAAATCTTATGGTCTGGTCAGAAGATAAATCCTAAATGTTTAAATATATTTAAATATATTGCAAGCCATTCTTTTAAAGCATGCATAAATGTACATGTATTCTTATTTTGATTTCATAGTACTGGAATGATCTGCACTGCATCTTCTGGGAATTCATCTTACAAAAAATATAAAGCAAGGATTGGGCTGAACCACAAAGTGTGCTCAGTTGGCTTTGGAGGTGTAGTTGTCATGGCAGTCTCTTCCAAGTATCTAGTTTTCTGACTGGGGCATTTTATAAGGCTGAAAAAACTGCTAAGCTAAAGATACTTTAATTTGTATAAGTTTTTGCTCTGATTATTACATATAATGAGAAGGGATGGTACAAAGTGAGGAGGATATAACAAGTGCATGGATGGAAAATAAAATGAAGGTAAAAATTATAGTGATTGCAAGCTCATTATTTTTGTACTCAGTTAACGTAATTAGGTTTTTAAAGTCTAAAACTAAAATATTGAAGTGTGTTTATATCTTTAGAGGACTGTTTTAAGAGAATTACATCTGCTAGAGAAGAAAATGATGTTTTTATTCAAGAAATATTTCACTTTTTATTGGGACTGGTATCTTTAATTTACTCCAACTCTAGGTATGCAAGTTCCTTGTTGGCTAGCAAGAGTGATGATCAAACTGTTTTGTTTTCTTGGGGAAGTCAATCTGTCTACATGTGTTCTGATCTATAAGTATGTTGTTAACGCAAACTTTTTTTTGGCCTCTAAAAACAAACAGCTGCATAGAACTTAATGTTCTTTGAGAGCTCACATGACTAGAGATAGTAGGGTAAGAGGTAATTTGGTAGCTAATAACTCTACAGAGGAAAACACTTTTTCAGTGTCTATCTTTTTTTTTTTTTTAATAAATCAGAGTTGTATTAGTATTTATCTAAAAAAGGACATGCCAAATCGCATTCACTCAATACTCAGTGCAAAATTACGGTAACTTGCTACCATATTAATAGCAAATAGACTGTGTAAAGCTATATCAAAAGTTGTCATACTTTAAATATGGTGTATCATCATGTAGGCGCTTAATTTGTGGCAAGAGTCCCAGGCAGAGAAAGTCTAGCAGTCCCTGCTTAAGCTCCAGCTGCCTCTAATTGCTGCAGATTTTCTGAAAGGAGGTAGCCTGTAAGACACACAAGTACCAAATTATAAAGGTCAAAGCCAACGCAGTCACATTCAGTGAGAAAACTGAGTTGTACTGATTATGGAGCAAAAGAGCAATGCGTGCTCGATAGAAAGTCCTCTTAACCAGGCAGCTGTATTCAAGTCTAGCAGCCAGCCTTTCGATGGCTTTGCTTAGTGTGGACTGCGCTGTATTAGTTTCGCTTCTGAGCTAGCAAAAGCATGGACTGCTTGGGTCAAATCTTCATGCAAATTTAACAATGTTAAGTAAAACTGAAGAAAGGTTTCTTGCCAGCTGCATTCAGAGGAGCACTGAATGCCACACACACACTTACTGACTAATTTAAAGTCCTAAAATTCTGAATCACTTGGAGCAATTTTTAGTGGACTTTTTCTTTTGAACTGCTTTATTTAAATATAAATAACAACAGCAGGCCTTTGACTTGTAATAACACACAATGAATGCCTTTCTTTTCACTCATGCTTATTGTTTTTAGGTGAACATTTTTTACAGTTAAGTATGTGAGCATAGAACTCTATTTATCTGTTTACCTGTCTACATTTTTGGCCCTTTCTTCTAATATTTATTCATTGTAGATAGTAACCAGAAGTCCAGTGCCTCTGTTGTAAGATGATAATCACTGATACCGGCAGATACCACTGATAAAAAGCTCAGATACCATTGTTGGATAGTACGAACCCCTTATTCACCAGCCTATATAGTCACTGCTCAAAATCATTAATTAAGCAAATAAACATATGCAGCAAACACTCTTGTCTCCATTCTGAAATCAATACTGTATGAGCGTATGATCTATTCAAGTGAATTTAATTTATGAAAACAAACTAACAGCCTTAACAGTTATTTGTAATTTGTATATCTTATTCACTTCTTGGGTTTATTTTCTTTATTTAAAAAATGCTTTACAAACTAATCTGTTCTTTTTCTTTCTTGTGCCTTTATCCTTTCCAAGGTTATGCCTTTCTGCTGTTCCAGGAAGAAAGCTCTGTACAAGCTCTGATAGATGCCTGTCTGGAAGAAGATGGGAAACTTTACCTGTGTGTGTCAAGTCCCACAATCAAGGATAAACCAGTAAGTAGCTTATGCCATGACACTTATGCTGGTTGCTAACCCATTTGCTGTTACTCTTTTCAGTTAGTAAGTAAAGACTGATTTACAGTTAATTGACTTGTCCATTTCCTGTTGCTGTCCTTGCTGTTACATTGAATTGACTTTCTGTATCAGCGTAACATGGTTTTAACATTTGCTTCTTTCTGATAAATGCCATGTTCAATTAACTTTTATATTTGGTACTTCTGGCATCTCACAGGAGTATGCATCCTTTTACAATGTTAGCTGTAAGACAATCAGATTATAATTTTTCCCTCTATGTTATTTGAAAGAAAAGAAGGGCTTATGCAACGAAGAAACTTACCCCCCCCCCCCCCAAATTAAAATCCAGATACCTTCAACTATCCCCTTTACTTCATTAGGTTTCTTTATTATTATTTTTTCTGTATGCAATAGCTAATCAATTTATAAGTAGGTCTCATTTACCTTATATAAACTGCAGGGTAAAAACAAGTAATGCAGACAGCTATAGCAGAATAGAAGACATACAGTAACCTGTTTCTATTGATCACATCTCTAACATTCTTTAATGCTAGTCTTTTTTGTGATTATGGATACATGCAGATTAGATGAAAACTACAGATAAATATGATTAGATTAAAAAAAAAAAGCACGCACAGATAAATGAACAACCCAGTACTACAGCACAGTGAGTGTGCTTATGTGATTTCTAGGATCAATAAATGTATGTATAAATGCAAAAGCTTTATCCAAATAACTTCTGAGCAGGTTTTTTTCTGTGTAAAGATTTCTTATCAACTGTGTTGCTTGCTGCTTAACAGAAATGAGCGTTCACACATTATAAAAACTCCTTTTGTATCCAAGCACAGAAATTAATTTTATCTCCATGCCTATCAGTGCTTTAAAATTTGTGGATCGTTGTATGTGATTTCAGGAAAGCCAGAAGCCCAAACTGCAACTGTAATTGCACATACATGGTAAAATATACTGAAAGTCCTTTCACAGAATTCTTATTATAATGGCAATTAGGGGCAGAGAATTAATGAGGTAGCAGTTTTGCTATGATGAAATTTAACTCAAGCCTGGCCTCTAGAGGTGATAAATGAATTGTCCACCTTCTTTCAAACACACAGATAAGCTATGTCCTCAAATTGTTTTGGTGCTTATACCACTGATTCACTGCTTTTGTGAAGTTAAAATTGTATTTTTAATTATAAAAAGATTTGGCAGTTGTTTCTGAATTTTAATCGAGTTTTCAAGTTCTTCTACTAAAAACAATCCTTAATACAGGTGCAAATTCGACCTTGGAACCTAAGTGACAGTGACTTTGTGATGGATGGGTCTCAGCCTTTGGATCCAAGAAAAACTATCTTTGTTGGAGGAGTTCCACGGCCCCTCCGAGCTGGTGAGTAGAAGGAAAATGTAGGGCATGTAGTAGGGAGTTCCAGATTAAGCAGAAAAGATGAGAAAATATATATAGTATACGTAAAAGAAATAGAGCAATAATATATATACTCTGTCTTTTCCAAAGATTATAGCTCACTTTTTTAGTCATTGAGTGTCTTCCTGTCTACAAAATACAAACTGTGAACATTTTTGATCTTTTCAATAGGTTACTAATTAGGATTTTCAGTAGAAAGTTTTCCCCAAGTTTGCATAATATCCTAGAGCTTGGCTGATCTTTCGTAACGTATGCCATCTTAATCCTAACCCTGATTTGCTTGCTGAGATGCAGACAAGTTTCCCTTCCTTTTGACTAGAACACAAACTTCTCCCAGCCCTGTTACAAACCAATTCCAACTGCAGCTTTGATTTCTCTTTCCCTTTTTCTCAACCCTAACCCTATTTTTCCTGTGGAGCTATAGACAAGGCCTCTCAGCTGTTGTCCAGAAGGAAGATTTCTCCCAGTCCAGGTCTCTTCGTAGCCCCACTCTGTACTGAAGACCACTCCCCAGACCCACTCCCAATGTAGCTCTTTTACTCAATCATTTTCTTCATCCTTACTCTTTTTTTCTTCACTTTTATTTGCAGAGCAATAGACGAGACTCCTTTACCTTTGGCCAGAGGAAAGATTTATCCCAGCCCAGATCTCCTGGCAGCCCCCACTTTGTTTTGAAGGTCTCTTTTCAGCACTACTCCCAACTGTAGCTTGACACTCTTTGCTTTCTTCCTAAGCCTTATATTTTTGGTGAGCCAATGGCAAGGTCACGAAGCCATTAGCAAGTTGAAACATTTCCCCTAGCTAGGTCTTTTGGCAGCCTTCACTTCCACATAGTAGTCCCTCCTTACTCCAGGTCAGCTGTGTGGTTTCTCTTTTTCATCCTCTCAACCCTAATCCTAATTTTCCAGGCCTGTAGCAGACAAGGCCCCTCAGTCATTGTCTGGAAGAAAGACTTCTGGATCAGGTTTCCTGGTAGCCCTCACTTTCCTTTGGCAGCCACTTTCCAGCCCACTAGAACTGCAGCTTCTCGTTTTCTCTTTCTCCTAATCCTAATTCTTTTGGGAAGCTGTACACAAGGTCCCCCAGCCATTCACTGCTGACAGTAAGATTTCTCCCAGCCCAGGTTTCTTGGCAGCTTTCACATTCATCACCATCTTAAAATAAGGCGTAACTGTAAGATGGTAATTATGTAAATAGTAACAATTGAACATTACCTAATTTCTAATTACAGCCTTTATGAAACTGTATGTAATTTGGCCTGTCATAGATTACATTTGAAATGCATTACGTTTGAAAACCAATGCCTTTACATAGTTAACTCCTCCAAAGCAGACAAATAGTTTCTAGTTTTTCTTGTTTGCAACTTTAAATATCGGATACAGAAGTTTTTCCTCAGATGTCTGAACCCTGCATGGTTTCCTTGCCCTGGAATCCTACATGTTCTTTGTCTATTGGCAACAGTAAATTACTGGAACTACTACTGTAAATGTTTTTAAGTGTCCCTGATATTTATTCCATACTGTCACTTTCTGAGATCATCACTCAAATGCTGATCCCAAATTACTAGAAAGTAGAAGAATCTACTAGTCACTATCTTATGCTGATAGTTTTCTCCTCCTGTTTGGAGCAAGAGTATTATCTGCTTTGGTAGAATGAGTCAGACATTTGTTTGCTTATTGCAAATGGACAAATTAGCTTATGGTCTTCCCTTAATCATAGAATAGAATCATAGAATCATAGAATGGTTTGGGTTGGAAGGGACCTCAAAGATCATCTAGTTCCAACCCCCCTGCCATGGGCAGGGACACCCTCCACTAGACCACGTTGCCCAAAGCCCCATCCAACCTGGTCTTAAACACTTCCAGGGATGGGGCCTCCACAACCTCTCTGGGCAACCTGTTCCAGTGCCTCACCACTCTAAAGAATTTCTTTCTAATATCTAATCTAAATCGACCCTCCTTCAGCTTGAACCCATTACCCCTCGTCCTGTCACTGAGACACACATGTTTATACAAACACATATACGTACTCAATTCAAAAATTGTCTCTATATATAATTAACTAGTGAGAATTTTGTGAGAACTACAAGGATTTAAATATCTTTTTCATTTCATCTTGGATAGCTAAATTTTAACTTGATACGAAAGTGTTTTCACACATTAGCATAAAAAAAGCTGACTTGGCAGGGCCTCTACAAGTCCCAGTATCCTGCTTTATGAGGATCAGTCCTTCATCCATCTGACAAATTTGTCTATCGGTTTTAGTGAGAACTTGGCTCAGTGACCATACATCTTTGCACAGTGTACATGCGTCTTCTCCACTTCCTTCAGCCTCTTTTCCACTTCTGTCAGTTCTTTCCCTTAACTGTCCACCTGTATGTTTTCTCAGCCATGCACTCAGCTTGTTTTATTTTATTACTTCTTTAGGGTTATCCTTAGTGTGAGAAAAAGCAACAAGCCATTTTAAAAGATCCACAGTCAAGTTAATGTTCTACAAAAATACTAAATTAGATTGCATCCAAAATGTAGGCTAGCTTGAAGTGTGATAACTTCCAATGTTTCACAAAATTTTGTTTCAAATGAAAAGACATTAAGGAAGTGTTTTACAACCTTAGTATTTAGGGTAAAATATCAGATTCTAAATACAGGGATGTTTTTAAGTGATATTATATGTAAACTAGCATTAACAAGCCTGGCTGGAGCTGGAGGAGATCCCGAATACCTAATCCCAAATACCACAATTTTAATTTACCAGATGATAAATTCTACAACAGTTGACTTGATACCTACTTTAACAATGTAACTCTGCATTTTCTTCACACTTCAGTCACACCGAGTTTATTTTTACAGATTCTCTTTTTTGCCTTTATATTTTACTATAATTCATGTAGGGTTGATTTAATCTGTTAAAACCAACGTTTGGGTTTACTGTTTTAGACTTTGGAAGACAAGTACGCCAAGGCAAATAGCACTTTTTTTTTTAATGCAACAAACCAAATGCAACACTATGATTTATGTTAAATCTATAATATTTAACAATTGACTTCTTGCAGTTGAATTGGCAATGATTATGGACCGTTTATATGGAGGTGTCTGCTATGCTGGCATTGATACAGACCCAGAGTTGAAGTACCCAAAAGGCGCTGGCAGAGTGGCTTTCTCCAATCAGCAGAGCTATATTGCTGCCATCAGTGCTCGCTTTGTCCAGCTCCAACATAATGACATTGATAAACGGGTAAGTAAAATAGCATGGAACGGAATGGTTGTTACCCACAAAACTGTACAGAAATAAAAAGCATCCTTATATTAATATTGTGTTGGAGAACATTGTAACCTCTGTTCTTCAGATGACATTTGTTAATTATTTAAAAGCTTATTTAAGCAGCTGAGTGAAAAAAATATATCTTAAACTTCTTAACTCTTTAGCACTAAAACCAGAAAACAGTCAGTTGTAAGCTTGTTTGTTCTTGGTTTTATTTTGAATTCTGAAGGTCAGACACTGTAGAATTGCCCAATTTCTTTCTCCTCCTGTAGATGTTTGCTCATTGTGCATCAACTGCTTTTAGTTAGTGGCTACTTATATAGCCTCTGGCATTTCTGCTATTATTAGGCAACATTTTCTCTTGGCAATGTATGTCTAGACTTGAAGTTCATAAAACACAGGTTTATCGTTAAGTATAGTAGGCAATGCTGACCTCAAAAGTCTTGAGACTTATTTAACCAAAATTTAACCAAATGCCAACAGATGTTTGATAGGCAAAAGGAGGTAAAATGAGATGGTTTTGTTCAGTTCCTTATGAAATCCTGGTTTCTAAAGGGCTTTTCAAGTGTAGGGTGAAGTTAAGGTATTTAATGAAATCTGAGTTGAAGACATTAAAAGAAAACATTACTTAATTTCCAAGATTTTATTTTTTTCCTTTAGACCTTCTGTCTTCCTCTCTTGATTACATGTACAACCACCACCTGTGTTTTTGAGGACTTGGCATTTAGAATTATTCAAAAGAACATACAGCATGCACTGCTGATATGTACTTTTACAATGGGGATGGCTTGTTTTCTACTTAATCTAATATAAATTGTTTCTTAAGAAGTCAGCTTGACAGGTATTGAGTGTGTCTATTATGTGCAGTATACATCTAAAACTACACAGCTGCAAAGTCCAAGCTATTGTTGCTTTCTCTTTAAAAATCTGAACTGAAATTTTTGTCAGATTAGGTGAGGAGATATAAATCCTCCAACTATTTTTCTATGGTGCTATTATACCTCATGATTTTAACAAAGATGAGGGTGTTTCTAAATATTTCTTGTCCATTGAATTCTGAAAAAATTTGCAGAGATATTAAGACGATTAATTTTGGAGTTTTAATCACAGTGTTGAACCCTTTGAGATTTATATATCAGCCATGCTTAAAAACTTGGGTTTTTTTTCTAAGCTTTAGGGTAGAGCCACAAATGATGCAAGCTGGTAGGTTTTTTCACATCAATCAGTACTTTTCCCAGTTCATTGATTGATAATTTAAGTTCACTTGATTATCTTTTATCTGTGTTTAAAATAGGTTTATCTGTGAGTTTGAAGTAGCATGAAATCTCTTAATCCTTCCTTAAATATTAGTTTTTAAATCTAATAGATTGTAATCCCTGAATTGTACGGCATACAATCTTAAAATTATTTCACTAGTGACCAAAACAAGAAAAGGAGTGTGAGAGAGTATCTGTTTCAGACCTTCATATTTCATGCTTTGGAAATGTGAGTAGGTGGGGATCTAGAGATGTACTGGACACTGAACTTGCTTTCTTCCAATTTCATTTGAGACACTGCTGTTTTATTTTACATGATGCTTCTAATTTTAGTGGTAGGGCATCTGATATGCAAAATGGCAGTTATTCAGACTTCTTTCCTGCAATACTAGTAGTACATTGTAATATAAATAAATAAATAAAATTGGTAGTTCTAGCTGTTCCATAGGCAAGAAATAGAATTCACTATATAAGCTTTACTTCAAATCAGTAACATTTGTTGAAATGTGATCAGGATAAGCTGAAGTAAAATTCAGCATAAAGCTTTTTTGTTTAATAAGTTTCTTGTTTTTCAACTTAGAATCTTATTCTGTGTTTCTTTAATACCGTATGTATTTAAGTGTAGTTACTGGAGTCAAGTTTCCTTGCAATATACCAATTTTGCCAGACTAGCACTTGTGGAGTTATAGCAAAATTATTTATCATAGAAGTATGTATATTTCAATTTTTTTCTCTCTTCTTTTAATGTAGTTGACTGTACTTAAACCACTTTATAAATAGCATCATAGAGCCATAAATATTACACGTGCATAAACTAATGATTTCCCCAGGAGGAGTAAACACTCAATTTCAATGTGTAGGCTTGATTCTTAGGAACAGACACAGAGGAGACAACTTGCATGTTGTCAACTTCTGTAATAGTATTATTGCAAGTGCCTAGTTATGCATCAAAACACTGCTGTGTTTGGCACAAGTGCTTTAAAAACAAAAAGAATGCCAGTTCTAAGGTGTTTACAACGGAGTGTAGGAGAAAAGTCAGCAGCTTTCCAGCCTAGTTGTAATTGATGGCAAGGCCACAGTTGGAACAACTATGAAATATTGCTACATTTCTGGAGCTAAAAATCTTTAGATAGTGATTTTTGCCAGCTTAAGGCAGAGTATTTAATACAGGTGCATTTGATCTTATTTAATTTGAATCTTCATTTATTAGTCTGGTTCTGCATTTTGCAGTTCACAAAAAACAAACAAGAGAAACAAACAAACAAAAAACCTCTCTGAAGAAAAACCTCTGAAACGTGCCAGACCTCTAAAGTTTAGAAATTTAAGTTTATTCTTTATAATTCTTCTTCCTAAATGCTGTTCTCTTGCACCCTGCCCCCGTAACAACTGTATCCACATTCCTGGAGGTTTCTTAGACAGCAGCAAAATCCTTGGAGATGCTATTTTTACTGTACTCCCATCTTAGTACTTTCACATACCTACCTTTTTCAAGAAATGTTAAATAGTTACCAAAACACATCCTTCTTCTGTGCGGTTTTCTGACAAGTAAAGTGGTTGGTATGAAAACTCAACTACCAACCTCTTTGGGTTAATCCAGCGTCAGTTGAAAACCTTCAGTAGAGTCAAAATAATTAAAATATTGTTCCTTCTGTTCATACTCAGGAAAACTATGTCATCTTCTTACAGTTATTTTTCTTCTTCCTGGTGCAGGTGGAAGTGAAGCCATATGTGCTGGATGATCAGATGTGTGATGAATGCCAGGGCACTCGCTGTGGTGGAAAATTTGCTCCGTTCTTTTGTGCCAATGTTACCTGTTTGCAGTATTACTGTGAATACTGCTGGGCAAGCATACACTCTCGTGCTGGGCGAGAGTTCCACAAACCACTGGTAAAGGAGGGAGGTGACCGGCCCCGCCACGTCCCATTCCGCTGGAGCTGAACCCCAGGCCTCACCCAGAACAAGTACTGGAGTAGTAAAATCGAATGAAAAGAGAGCGCTGCCTCAGGGCTTAGTGTTCTGGAAATCTGTGCATTCGTCCTCGACTTTAATGAAGATATGGGTCTTTTTATTACTATTATTATTATTTACAGTCACATTACTGAACTCAGTGTCCAGTATAATACAAACCGGCAGAGTGTAACTGTACTGATTTTGCACTTTGATTCACACAAACATCTGCTTGGTACCTTAATTTCCTACACAAGACTTGTCACTAGTGACATTATGTAGACTGCCATTCTCATCAGCCTTCACTGGGTTGATGTGTATGTGATGAAGATTTTTTTATTATAATTAGAATTATTTTTATTTTTAAACTGGAGCATGCACTTATTTTCAGAAATTTAGACTTGCCCCTAGCAGATGACTTACCAAAGGTAATATTCACAAGTAGGTGGCAGATGTAGCAAAAACTTAAACAGATATTCAGCAATCATTAGTTTGGGTCATTCAGAGTAGTAATAACCCTTAAAGAAAATAAGACTTTAGTTGCTCTCCATTTTGACTTGTAAGGATTATACCTCATAAGCTGGATCAGACTTTTTTCTTTTGTTTTGCAGAGGGTTTTTTTTGTTTGTTTTGTTTTTGTTTTGGTTTGGTTTTTGTTAGGTCTTTTAGTGTTATGTAAATGTATGCTGCAATAGCTTTTGCTGCTATTAAAATGGTATTACTAATACCATAATACTCTATTCAGGCTAGGGTATCAATTAAAAAATGAATATGTGATTAAAATAGTGATGGCTGCTGAAAGGAGATCAGTATAGCATACAGAAAAGCTTCCAAGGAAGGTCAATACTTTTTGACTGCATGTTTACTTAATCAGGTTGCTGCATGCAATAAATTTTATATACATCTAATATAAAACTGCCCACAATGCACAAATTATGAATCTACGTAGGCTACAAAGTACTCAATAACAAAAAAAAAAAAATGATTACTGACTGGAGGAAGGCATGCCTCAGTAAATGTAATGCTTCTGAAATTAGGATCAGCCCATTACAGATGACCTATATTACAACAAATATAAAAACTAGCTGTAGGATATTCTTAAAACAAATTTGTGGATGGTAGATGAAGTACTTTGCGGTGCTCTGTTATATATCGTGCAATTTATTTTATATAGTAAAGTGATTATGTCTAGTACTGTGATCAAACGTAACTGTTAAAGCCTCTGTATCCAACATTAACACATTTTTGACAGTTCATAACAGGTACATAGAAAGAAATGAGCTCTTAGTTACAATCTCTCTCCTAATGCTTGCATCATTTATGTAGCTGCAGACCTTGTCCAGAAAACCAAAGAGCTCATGCTAGCATACATACACTACCGATTAGATAGTCTGTCAAACTAATAAACTAGGCACATTTAAGAAAGTCAGGAAAAAAAGTGGTGCTAAAGAAATGTCTGCATATAAAAGCAAGATGAGATGTCTGCTCTGTGGATGTGGCGTTATCTCTCTAATCCCTGGATGTATCCTGTGAAGCTTGAATACAATTAAGACCTGCTAACACAGTGGACATTTTTTTAGCATGAACTATGGGGCTGCAGATAGCATATAAATATAAACACACTTGGTATACTAATGATTGTGCAAATGTGTACACTATTTTTTTCTTTTTCCTCCTTTGTTTTTGCAGTTCTGGGGACAATCTGACTGGATATGACACCGCATAGTAGATTTAAATGTTCTGGGTTTTGTTTGTTGTGATGTCCTTGTTTGTGTCTAATTTAGTAAGTTGTTTTTTCCCAATGTTTAGTTGCGAGTATTGGCTTTGAAAGGATTTTTTTCTGTTTTTGGAAAAAAAAATAGTTTTTTACTGGTTTAAAATGCTTATTATAATTATCCCTTTTGAAGTTACTTCTGGGCGTTATTGTGATATTGCTTTTCCCAGCCCAGGTGTCTTTTTTCTGTTTTTTTCATCTGTACAAGACATTTTGTTATGCACTACTTTTTGTATCTAGACAGTTTTCAACAGTTGGCTGATGATTTTTTTTAAAGAAAAAGGCATGCTTTCTGACTGACATGATCTTTTGCAATACCTCAATTTTGAAATATAGGAAAGAAAATGATATTTTCTAAGTAAGTTTATTCAGAAAAATATATATTAATTTAATTCTGCAAGAAAAATGATTTAACAGATGGGTAACTTTATTTTTTTCATGCTTATTTGAGTTTTTTTGAAAATGAAGAAGTTAAAGCTTTATAACTGTAATATTAAAGATCATAGCTAACCTACAGAAATCTACCTAATTATGTGAAAGAAGTAAACCTTTTTGAAGAAATACCCCTCTTTCACGTAGAAAAATACCCCCAGAGAGAAAGAGAGAGAGAGAGAAGCTGGAAAATGTACAATATAGCATAATGTTGGATTAAATCTAAAACAAAATCATCATAAAGAACAGGTGTAAACACAAACTCCATTTGGTGCTGAAAGTTGTGAATAGAAGGTGAAAAAATATTTTCCCTTAATTTGTATATTTATAATCAAGTGTGATTATGCACGACTGACCAGAATTGTGAGAGTTCTTCTGTTTGTATTTTTTTAAAGAGAACTTTTTTTAGTTTATTAAATTATGACATGCTCCCTTTTGTTTTGTAAATGAATGTGCCCCTGAGTTGTTAATATGTTATATTAAAAGAGGGTCCTTCAAAAAAAGTTATTTTTTAAAATATGGAGTTCTGAACTGCAACTTGACTAAGAAGCCCCTGGGTACAACAGGTCCTGTCGTGGCCTTTTCTGATGTGAGACTTGAACTAGTCGATTTTTTTGAAGGCTAACCTAACCTCGACTATTTGTTGTTATGTGCAATACTGTTTGTACTGTTTGTATAAAAAAAAAGAAAAATGAAAAGAAAAAAGGCATAAATCTTTATTGCAGATTTATTTTCATTGCAGACTTTAGACATTGTGATTCACTAAAATCATTTTTCTACTGTCAAATATGTACCTTTTCTTCATGCTGGTATTTTTTCAATAGTAATGTAGCCTTTGTACTGAGACAAATTTTCATTGTTATTTTTAGAAAGATTTTTTGCTAAGAAAAAAATTAAACATATTTACATATTTTTCATTTTTATTTCGTATTTTCTTTAAGGAGTGCTTTCTCAACCATTAATATAGTTGTTTCTGGGAGAGACTTTCATATCTGGTCAATGTCATTAATATTATTTTGTATTTTTACTTGGAATAAATTAATTTTATGATGCTAATTCTTTAAAAGTTTATTTTTTTCATTTTCAGTTATTTTTGAAGCTAAAATCTTTGTAATATTGTTACTAAAGTGTCTAGTTTTTTGAAATGCAAAGCTTTATGTATTAACTTGCTGATGTGGTTTACAATAGTGTGGCAATGATGAAAATGGTTGGTTATGTAAAGTGATTGGAAAATTGTAACAAGAATTGGGCAATAAAAAGACAGAATGAAGCAGAAAAAATGTGATATTTTGAAAAGCCTTTTCCTTTATCAAAATGATTTAGGGAGATAATAGGGATGTCACAGTACCAGTTCGCTGTCTAGATTTATACACCACCAGTGTTGATGAAATACTATTGCCATTCTAAGGAACTAAATCTGTTGAAACAAGGGGGTTTTGACCCTGCCCATTCAGCATAATGCTCCATTACTTTTCTTGTCATGAACTCAATAAACTCTCTTAGATTGAACCTCCTAAAATAGATATTCTTCATTGTATTTTGCCACAGTGTTATTTATTTATTTAAATTGACCCTTTCCTGCACAACTTACTTCCTGCATACGTTTCTCAGTGGCAGCATGGAGCAGACTGTAGGTACCCACATCGCTTTCTAACCAAGTTACCACACAGCACTGGTAGCTGCCTAGTTAATGCAAAATAACATACATCCATTTCCTGGTAGCAGTGCAGTAACCCATATTGCCACCCTGTCTGAACATCTGTTCAGCTTCTTTGTCTTTCTCCGTTCTTCTCTGCCTCTCTTGTCTCTTTGTACTTTTTTCCTTTTGCATTGGCAATGCCAAGTGCCAGTATCAAAACACCTTTCACTTCACCTCCATTTACATCACCTTTGTTTCCCTATGCAGCCAGAAGAAACCCCTTCCTGAAGCCAGTGACTCTCTGTTCTGGCACCTAAACCAATCCAGACTAAAACTGGTGTTGCGTAAACAGGGCATACAATGACGTTCTCTAGACAAAACAATTACTTCAACAAGTTATTGATGACCTTTTAGACTAACTTGTGCTAGAGTGTGAGTGGCTCATCTGTAACTTGCAGAAAGAAATGTGTCCAGAGTTCGTCCATTGTGTATCCTCTGTGTGTTCAGTTCTGTAAGTAATGTATAGACTAGATCAAATAGTGAAGTAAAATTTAGACTCAAATTAGGTACTACTGGTTGGAATGTATGCAAATTGCAAACAAAGGAGATTAAGGAATGAAGAGGGAATAAAAAAATTCCTGCTAAGTGGTACAAAGTTTATGCTTATATTTCTGCCTACATGCTTGTATTTTATAGCCTGCTAGCAAGGCATGGGCTAAAACAAATTGTATTGCAAATATGCAGTTAGCAAATAACTTTGCTGATTTCACTATCTGTTAGAGTAGTAAAAAAAGAAAAAAAAAAGAAAAAAAAAAGCGCTTAACTGGGAAAAGCTCCCATGTTAATATTTCAGTATTGTGACATCTCTACTTGCAAGGTATGAGTGAAAGATTAGTCACAGATTTGTAGAAATGTCTCTTTTGTTTAATCTGGCTTGTATGTAGTTGCTTTTATGCTAGTTTGTATGATGTCAGCTAAACCCTTTTTTCTTTTCCTTCCTTCCTTCCTTCCTTCCTTCCTTCCTTCCTTTCTTTTTTTTAAACCAGACAGACTTCTTAATCTTTGCTGCTATAGTGTCCTATCATACCACAGAGTATTTTATATTCATGTTAGTGACTACTCTATACCCCAAATGGGTAGCTGGTCAGAAATCACATTGGTTACATAATTCTAACACACTCAAATTTACATGAGAGAAAGTTTAGCAGTAAGTAGAAAACCAGGGTGCTAGTAAGAGATAATTTTGGCTCCCCCCCCCCCCGGATGTAGTTCTGTTGGGGTATAAAGTATTAGATATTTGTAATTTTACTGTCAAAATAATGGACATAACTTTTAGAGCATTCACAGCTAAGATCTCTGTACTTGTTTTTCAACTAATTTTAAATGTACTGTATCTTTTATTACATGTTCTCTTAGATTGTTTTTGCTAGTAATTCTAACAAGGCTTCTTCCTTTTTGGCTTGGACTAATGCTTGTATGGAACTGCAGTACTGTGACTAAACATGGAGCTCAATGCTGCTATTGCTTACAACTGCTTAAACTTTGTAGTTTGGACTTTATTTTTTTTCTGTAATAACTTATTAAATATAGTTGTATGAAGTACTGATATTTGTCATCCTTTGCATATGCTAAGGAAATCCTGGGATATGCTTTATGGGAACATAAACTAGCTACAACACCCCCCCCCCCCAAATCTTGCATTGGAAAACTAGATAAGGTTAAGCAAATACACACCTTATGCACACACAAACTATCTTTTCCAGTTATTTTATAATACAAGTATATCGTCCACTTATGTTTTCTCTCTAAAATGGAAAAGCTACCATTTATAAGGCATTGATTATGCTAAGTCAAAGGTAAAGACAAAAATACATGCTATGGAATTATTTCCAAAAATGTCGTTTTCCCCACCAAATGCAGTATCAAGTGCCTTGACAAAAGGAACTGTTGAATTACTTTGAATTTAACAAAAATTGCTGGCTAACTTATATTGCGCTTTTTTATTAGCAGTTTAACAATGGCTGCAGGCTAGAGATTAGACTGATCAATTAAAGAAAAAAGCACTACAATGCTAGCAATAGCTCATACAGGAGAAAGCTTGGATGCCAGAAAACAAACAGACTGCTCAGGCATGGCCTTGTTTTCAAACTGGTGACGACTAACCATACTCTCAGGAGAAACAGTCTACTGACTGTTCTTCCAGGAGAAGTGGTTTTATAAGACAGTCATCTGTAATAGGAATTCTAATAGTAAATCAACGTATGAGAACTTGTAGGCTTCTGGTTACTTCAGAGTTAAATTTGAGAAGAGACTTCTTATAAACACCTTCCAATTAATGATTGTTAAACTGCTTATTGTAGCCTCTCTCTGTACAATGTTCCGAGTCCATCTGGATAAAATCAGCCTGGGTTTACCCTCACCCTCTATTACAGAGAACAATTGTGGGAGATCCCCAATCCTTCCATTACTGCATTACTGATAAAGTAAGCCATGCCACTTGTAAAGTACTGATACTGACATTTTCCTTTTCCAGCTGATAGCAGCATCTAACTCAGCCATTGCTTCCATTAAAAAAAGGTTGCACTAATTTAATTTAAACCAATGTACATAAATAAGTACAAAAGGCTGCATGGCCTCCTTTGCTTCTGGTTTGTATGTGTTATTTTTGCTAGGCTTAAACTGAACTTTCAATAGCTACTATTAAAGCTTGTGTCTTAAAACCTATTTAGGCACACTTCTAAACTAAACATTTTTGTACTCAAGGCACCAGAGCAACATGTCACCCCTCCCACAGACCAGCAGAAAAGCCAAAGCTTAGCTCTTAAAAGCTATAATCTGCTTTCTTCCTGTTTAGCAAAAGGTAAACAGCATGAGCACAGGGGGAGAATTGCTGCACTCTATCTCCTAGGGATCAACCAGAGAATGGGTTTTAAGCCAAGCAATCTATTTAAGCTGTTTTCATAAAAATATTACTAGCTACTTGCAAAGCCCTTATACCACACAGTTCTATTATGAACATAGGCCAAAGTTGCATACACCAGATGCACACACAAACTATGTCTGTTCAAATGAACTCTCTCTCTCCCCAGCAGCAAGCAAAGTTTTTCAAAGGTTATCTTGGGATGACAAACCAGAGCAATTTGAGAAGGAAACATGATAAAAGTCCAGAAATCGCCCTCTTTTCCTGTTTTGGAAGGAGAAATAAAATATCAGCAAATATAAAGTCATATGGCAGGCCCTAGGCAATAAGACAGAACTCATGCTGCCTCATTCATAGCACAGCAGCTTTCCTGTGTGGCCATGCCAACCATTACTTGACTAGCATGGTGGGCACTTGGGGCTAAATCAGTAAAACCAGGTATCCAGTTGCTACTTTTGGGTGCCTGAGTGACATTTATTTGCTACCAACTTCCTAAAATCCCTTTTGAGCTGCTGCCTAGCATTGCTTTTGCCTGTTTTTGTGAACAGGAATATGTGAAACTGCTTGTGTCTTAATACTTCTGAATTGTTCAGTAACCCAAGATGTACTTAGATTCTCAAGGTATTTCCCTGTATTTTTTTTACCTGCAGGCCTAAACACAGAAAGGACTTGCAAACATATTCATTGGACCAAATTTCACATAAAGATGAACAGAGGTGTTTTTCTTCTTCTCTATCCAATAGCCTGAGCAGTTAAAACACCTGGGGATTTTAAAAAAATTTTTAAATTTTTTTCCAAATTTCCTGCACTATGGAGCAAAGACTAAACCTTTTTGCTCATGGGTGTAGCAACTACTCTAACTATTTTGTGACACATACTTTGGTGTCTACCAAGCGAAGAAAAATGTTCTCTGGAACAGCATAACCATCACCACTAAGGTAAACAAAAAAAAAAATAACCAAAATGGTTGTTCATAAAATTACATGTAACAAGATAGTGCCCTCTGATACACCTTCTTGCCTTCCTTGCCAGCTTCAACATGTACTACAGACCCATTGAAATAAAAGTTTGAAAGACACAGAGAGAGAGAACTGGTAGAATTCATATGCAAAATAATTCTGCAAAATACTGCCAAAAATCATGGCAAAGAGACAACTCATGATATCATCTCATATTTACTCCAAGATCTTTGCCTTCTGAAGTTACAAAAAGGCCTCTAATCTCATTGTCAGACTACAGAGCATGGTCTGAGTCAAATAAAAAACCCACATGAAATTCTAAGAGATGGGCAAAGTCTTGTTCATAATGTAACTAATCCCTCCAAGTGTGCCTTGTGCATATTGTTGCAGTCAGAGCCCACATCACAGAATCATAGCATACACGTGCCAGAAACGTCTCACTATGCATTCTGCCTCTCCTTTTCTTACTTCTGACTAGACTTGCATGCTATCATTGCTTTTCTTCCTATTTCATAAATTGTTACGTGTTTATGAATGGTTTTAAAGTAATAGTAGCATTTCTTTGCTCCATTTCCAAAGGTTTAACCTGTCACAGAGCACCAAGTAATACTGAATGTTAGTAAGCTGTTGTTGCACAATGGGGAGGATTCTGCCTAAACCGATCATTTGTAAAGGGTAAAATTCAGAGTAGTTATACCTTATTCTAGAAGGCAACTAGATTCCCACTTAAAACACAGTGCTAACATGACACATAATCAAGGTGTGGGTCGTTGTTTGTTGGGGTTTTTTTTTCCCTGATCGCTACCTGTTGTCACAGCTCAGAACTGGACAGTTTTACTACTGAACATGTTAATTTGCATCACTTCATCTGCTTCTTGCAAGGAAAATATCAACTATGAATGAACACAAACAAAAGCATTCCCCCACACCTTAAGAACTTGCTACATATGTTACAAAATGTAAATCCCTTTAGACAACACACAACCAATGTTACCTCTAATAACAAGCTCCTTATGTGCCGAATGCATTGATGTGAAATCACTTGCTAATCAAAATGGTATGCAATATCAAAGGCCAAAAGAATGCATAAAAGATAAGGGATAGAATATTGTTCCCACTAATTCAAAGACAGAATTCTGTCTTACAGACTCCATTGGGCTACCACTTCACCAGCAAATGTTCCAACTTTCACCCAGTTCTCATTGACTCCAGCTTTAGACAAAACATTAAAGTTACTCTGGTTACTTTCTTATGTTACACTCTATCTAAACATATTCTAGCTTAGGAAATGCCTAATCAGTGCTTTCTACCCACTGATGAGTTACTTAATTGCACCTAATGACCTGCAAGTGCGCACTAGCAAAGGTGAAGTGAGGAGGAATGGGGAAAGGTTAAGAAATCCATTCTATTTCAATTTTAATTAATGTTTTATTTAGAAAAATTTCAGTCACTCTGGCAGAAAAAAGGAGGAGTATTTGATGCCCATTATAACATGAATTCAGAAACAGGGCAGAAAGCAGAACCAAGAGCTCCTCCCTCCCAAGTGGGTGTCCAAGCCTTTCAATTAGTAAGTCATTTCTTTGCTCTCACCCTCTTAGCCCTTGATTTGTTTATATAAAAGTGGAACACCAGAAAGCAAAAGCCCTCCTCCAGCTTCAGGCAGCATAATGCAAGCTAACTGTACTGTCATGAGCACCAAATGCTGTGTGATAATCCGCCCCGAAAAGCAACTAAATTAGCCAATGCTAAAGCACCTTGGGTGCTTTACACCAAGCATTTCTACACCACATTTACTGTACAGGTGCCTAACTCAAGGACATGGATTATGCTCTGGCCACCATGAACTAAACAATTAGACACAGTGATGCTCAAATTCACATCACCTACATAACTTTGTTGATTCAGCTTTGTGATCTTGACCCTTTTTTCTTCTTCTCAGTTGACAAGATTTGTTTATCTGCTGAAATGTTTACATCAGGTGCTTATGTGGTTCTATTCAAAGATGCTAAATATTGATGCATGACCACAGCAGAAATAATATACTCCAACGAGCACTGACAAAAAGACCTGCCACACAGAGGGAAATGACAGTAAAGCCTAAAAGTACTTAAGAACCTGCATCCTATGAGGTAAAATATGAAACAAGTGATAATGCAAATCATGCACACACAACCCTAAAAAGGACAAAAAAGCAAATCCACAGCTTGAATGTTCTAGCACCTTTTTGTCAAGAGAGTTTAGAGCCAGAGAATTACCATTACTTTATGGCCAGGTAATGGAAGTACTGCCTCCACAGCACATAGGATATAAACATGACAAACTGTAATGGTCTCTCCCTCTGATTAAAACAAAAGTCCACAGTTGTGATTCTGGGGCATATTTTCCCAATGATCAGCCAGCAATTTGGTAATGTTTTGTTCTGAAAAAATCCCTGTGGTACCAGGAAATTTCAGTGCTAAAATTCCTTCAGTAATACTACTTCAATCACTGCCCTGAAAAAAGTTTAATATAGACTATATAGCCAGAAGGCCAAAAAAATATCCTAGTCATGAGGAGATATGACTTAATGAATCTGCAAATCTTTACACCATCATGTAACTCAGTAACTCTTGTATCTAACTCATCACTGTGTAATAGCTGTTGATAGCTAATCCTCAGTGAAGCTAGGCATTGCATGAGACAAAGGAAAGCAAATGCTATAATATGTGGAATCCTCTGCATTTCTCAGACTACTCACACAATATATTTTTTTTAAAAAATTAAATCTTAAATTCACATCCATCCTGTGAGTCTGGGCTCCACTGTGTATAGAGTGTAGAGTACATGTATAAAGCAAGAGGAAAAGCAGCAAAGTGTGGGGGAGGATGAATCTCTCCTGCAGTTTAGCCTTTTGTTAACACAGTATCTGAGGCACAAAAAAAGGACTGTTCATAAGAAACATAGTTCAGTATGCCTTTGACAGAGCAACTGCAGCCCTGAACTGAAGATGCCTGCCACTGCTCTAAAGTAGGACAACAACTTGTGTTTGGAAAAAGATTTTAAGGAACATCATTTCTGTCTTGTTCTTGATTTCTTGTTTCTGAATGACATATGAGGCCAGATGGGCAACAATGGCCTTTCCACTGAGGAATGATGCCAGAAATAGGACAACGCTACATGACAGTCTCCTTTTGCTCTTTTAAATACTATTCAAACTCATGCTATCCTAATCTGAGTAGAATTTAGAACTATATTTATAGCAGCTTTTCCATTCTGGAAACTGCCTTCACTTGCAGAAATGTTGTTCTCCAGTAATTAAGTTGTATATTATAAGCTGCAGTATTGCCTCTGAGCAAAACAGTTTGGGCTAAGCCTGCCTGCTTTTGATCCTAATTTCCCAATTACTATAGATCAACCACTTGTGTTTCTGTCAAGTGTGAAGAATTCATGGGGATTGGTTGTGTCAGTTCTTTTCATAGAGGAATTAAGCTGCATTCAAAATGCGGCAGAAGCTAACACAGAGTCAGCAAGTGGCAATGCCTTACTATCAGAGTCGTCTGAAATCCTGCTCTGAAGGAGGGATGTAACAGAAATAGCATTAGCCAGAAGCAAACTCTTCGTATCAAATACTTGAACTGAATCTTTGCTCAATTCCTGAGCCAATTCCAAACACCCTGTCAGATTAGAAATTTTTGGGGGGTTGTCCTCTGTTTTGTGATCCTTGCAGTAATAGGGCTGTGACAACAACCCGTTGGCCCCAGGAAAGGAAGTCACTGTGCTGTAGAGTCACTCAGCTGCAATATGCAAGTTCTGAAAACCTTGCCCTCTCAGCTTCCTAAAGCTCAGGCTGTATAGCTGAGCCAGGGTGCATGTGACTCTAAGTCTGCCCAGCTCCTGCTAAAATGAGTTCTCCCTGGCTATCTCCAGCACACATACTGTTCCCACAGACTGAGCCTGTCATCACCAGCTGTACCACCTGCTTTGACTCCTGGGGCCCTTCTGCAACTCCTCCTATTACCAAGCCATTTACTTGTTATAGACTCATCCTGGCAGTGGCACAAGGCAATCAGTGAAGATGCTACTTCTCCCTGGATAGAACAACATGATATCCATTCCAAGACATCAGAAGGTGACTGGTATCACCTCTCCCCATGAGCACAGTCCCAGCCATGCCCTAGACCCTTACACACACCTCTCCTCAGATCATCCTCACTCTTTAAGTATCAACAGAAGCTTTACTGCAGGACTGCACAGCTGAGAAAGGAGAGTGATATCAGGCTGTGCTGTCTGATGCAACCCACAGAGCTACATGCTCCCATTTATTCTATAGAAGCCATGAAAACCTGTCATAAACTGCACCCCACTTCTTGCTGCTTTGCTTGGCAATATTTGGGCTGTACCTGGGAACAGCTGTGGATTTTCTGACAGAGAAGACACTAGCTACAGCTGACAGAACTCCCCAGCTATGTGTGGCTTTTCCCACTGCCTGGAGGAGGAGCTGAAGATGTGAAAGTCAGCTAGGATGTAGTGGGGAGGGTGGTGCCCAAGGCTACAAGGTGCTCATCTAGTCAGATCATCTCTGATGTTGAAGTTGCCTTCTGTAGTTACAGACAACTGAAAGACCCAGGCAGTATTGCAGGAGCTTAACAGCTGCCTGTACTGATGAGCCATTGACCCTTGTAATTACACATCCCATCTCAGAGAGCTGCCAGTCTCAAATGCTTAAGTAGGAGGCAAAAGAAACCTTATTTTTGCAACTGTAAACAACTTGGCCCACAGGAGAACTGTGATGGAATATGTCAGAAGCCCCAGGATATGAGAAAAGGTTTGATCCATGTGTACAGCAGTGACATGTATGGTCTATGGTTTGGAAAACCTAGCACTGAACAAGACTCTTGTAAGAAGGGGCTTGTGTCCCAAAACCTGAAAAGTATAGGCAATGCCAGTTTCAAAAACAGGAAAGAGTTAAATATATATTTAATAAATCAGCAAGTAAGTTTACCTGATACACATGACTGGTAAACAGCAAAAGTGCAGCCTCTCAGGAAAAGTAAGTAAGTCAGAGGGTAAAACTGTTGCTTTTGCCATTCTCCCGTTTTGACCTGTGCCAGGCTAGACAGTCTGCTCTTCAAGGGAAGAATGTGGTTAAAAAGGAAGGGAAAGGTCTGCACTGTAAGGCAGCACTCTCTTCCTATTATAGGTTGATTTATCCACAGCCAGGGTCAAAGTAGCAGATGGCCTGGAGACATTTCCTAGTACAAGTGAGTACAAAAAAAAAGATCCAATGCATCACTGCCCAGAGGAAAGGAGAAACTCCCTCATTCGTCTAGGTCAGGGTGTAGTAAAGTGAAGGATCCATTTTTTAAAAAAAATCAGAACAAGGAATAGCACCATAGATTTAAATACATTTCCCTTACCTACAAATGACCCTAACAGTCCTTCCTCTACCTGAATAGTTAGGCTGCTATATCTTCTTCTTTCAGCCCTGAACGATATTTATCTATCTCATGTATAGCAAGAAGCTGATGTAGCTTCATGTTCTAGTTCAACTAGTTCAAAGGAGCTTACACATTTCTTTCCCAATCCTGATGCAAAAGCAATTCCATTTCTAACATGTCTCTTGGTTTCTTATTCTGTACTGCCCTATTTAGGCTCTGTAAACTTCTAAACTTTATGGAGTAAGTGCCCAACTTTATAAAAGCTTGTGTAAAATTTTTGCCAATTGGCTACGTTGCATATCAGCTTTAGCCTCTCAAAGTTAACCATAGCGTGTTTATTCCCATCAAGTTACCTGTCCAATGCATAAATGATAGATCCTCACAGGATGGTAGCTAAAGCAGATTTGTTGTCTGAGCTGACTGAACAAAGCAGGCTACCACTTTTCTTCCACAAGAGAGTAAAGCAGAAATGCTGTTAAATTTGGAGGAAGACTCCTGGGAGCCACGATCTGAACAGCTATAGGAGCCAGAAATTCCCCAGTCAGCAATGCACTTAAACACAAGCCTGACTGACTGGAATTGCTTATGTGCTTAAAATTACATACACACTGAAGTAATTGCCAAATTGGGGCCAATGGCTGTATCTGACATGCTGAGCCAAAATATTCCTTACCGCAGTATGTACCAGTGTTTCTGCTGTTGAACCTGCACAAAGTCCTGTACCATTAATACGTAACTGAAGCCCTTGACTTAAAGGCTATGAAGTACCTAGTGCTAAACATTAAACTAGACATTTGTTGACCTGGCAACAGGTCATTTAGGTGTATTTACAGTACACCAATGCCATATGCAACCTGTAAAAAAAAAGGGCTGGCCAGCAATCCTTTCAGATTTTCTGGACAGCTGTGTCCATGCTTTCAAAACATACTCTGATGACACCCAGGACCAAGTAGATTCTGAATCTAACTCCTGAATGAGGACATGAACCTCAGACTGGATAAAATTCCTCTGGTTTGTTATCTGTTGAGCCTTTCATCTGCATTTGCTCCTGGCTGATGTAGTCACACCCCATCAAAATGGTTTCTAAGAATACCGTATGCATCACTTACAGTGCCTGCCACATAATTCAGGACTGAGCAACACAGCACAGAGAATTAGCCCTCCATTTCCATTTGTAGCCCTTAGAAGAGTTGTTAATTCAGAAGTTCATTTCAGAGAAAAATCTAACATCTGCCCCTTTTCAAATCAGGTGGGTAGATGAAAATTCAGGGTTGGCAGATCAAGCAGACAGACTACAAGCAGAGAGACTGCACATAGAGTCAGGATGTTCTGTGGCATGATCCTATTTATGAACCATGAACATGAATTCCTCCTTCTGTCAGTAGAGGAGAAATGAAACACAGAGACAGTGTCTGAGGTCACAGCTGCAAATGCTTTGAAGGTGAAATTGTTGGTGTGGAAAATCTTTAGTATTGCCTTAATCATATTTCACTGTAGGGCCAAACTGAAAAAATAAAAAAGGATGTAATTAAAAATTAAAATCCAAAACTTTCTTGAAAACTCCTACTCAGCTGCTGCATAACCTCGAAGCTGTCTGAACTCTCTGGCTGACTAAAGTTGCCTAAAGCTGCTTCTGCACAGACTCAGAATCGCCTGTCCTGGCAAAGCAGAGGGAGGTCAGTATATAGTACCTGCCTGAACAGAACCAAAATCCAAAGAGCAGGTGCTCTTGTAGACCTCCATTGTCCACTTTCATTTCATTCCAACAAACCAGAGGCTGCACCCTCCACCTTTTCTCACAATTAATCAGAAGAATTTCAGTTATATTGACATGTTTAGGAAGAAAGAAAAAAAAATTTGATGACTGCAAGGACACATAGATGTGAATTCCAAGTGACATTCCCACATGATAAAGAAGGGCAACATCTCAGATGTGCTGCTGTCCATGCCACTTCCTGTTAGCTAGCTCTAGTGAAGTTGCATTGCCAAGTATGAAAGCATCTAACTGCCCTTGACACTGCGCAGATTCAGGATTCTCCAACTATCTAACATGTATCTAACAGCCTATACAGATGCACCTAACTTACTGGATTTATGCGATATTGCCTCCATCCACATACAACGAAGACAAGTGAGCAATGAGCCTGCCTTGAGGATCAGGAGCTCTAATGACCTAGTACTATTTCTCAAATCATTACAATTACTAGGAATGCATGATAGTGAACTAGAAGATGAATCAGAACAGTCCACCAAGTATGATGAAGCCAACATACTATCTAAACCTGGGCCACTCCCATGATAGAAATATTTTCTCTGATTACAGAGGACGTTTTGGCAGCCACAAATCTTCTGAGTGAAAACACACACAACTTTCGTGTTGCATCTGTGGAATAACTAGTGACACTACCTACGTTAAAAGCTCCTTGTACACTAGAAGTAGGGTGCAGCAAACTTTATATACTCTACCTGTACTTAAATAAGCCCTTCTATGATTACATCAGCCATTCTGTTAATTAAAATAATTTTGTGGGACTTCCTTTAGCTTTTAAAACAAAGAAATTAAAGGCCAGAGTAATTTCAACAGTGACTATCTTTGCAGGTGTTTGTCATCACAGCCCGGCACCAAATCAGTGAGAAGGAATTTCTGACTGCACTTATTTTCCACACCTGTGAGATCAAGGCTGACTTACATTGGCGCATGTTCACTTGCAGTGTCTTCTGCTGCCTGCCATGGTTAAGAGGTTTCCATGCCCTGGACACTTAACCCTACATCTCTGCCACAGTTCCACCCATTTCAGCTCTTTATCTAATTACTACAGAATGTCATCTGACTCTATAAAAAAAGTCTAATTTAAAACAGATAAATAAATTTAAAAAGTAGATCAACTGGCAAAACTGAGATGACAGGAACTTCTGGAGAGAAAAAGGTTACAAAATGTAGTCAGACCAGGCATCTCTTCAACCACTTAATTTGCTCCTTTCACTGTGTCCTGAGACCAACTACTCTTTGGGGGAACAACAGCCTTTTCGTGGCAGGGTTTGTACACTGCCTTGCTCTTTACACTGACTGGGACTCTCAGGGGCTATTGTGATAAAAATAATAAAAAAACAAAATAAAGGAAGGAATTGAAGATTTATGTCGTTCTTCAAAGTAAAGCCTATTTTGATTTGTTTGTTTTACAGCCTAAATATTACCACGTTGTCAAGCTTCTCTCCCTCAAGTCACTTGATGGTTAAATTTTATAAGTAATCATGAGTGTCTGCTTAGGACAGGGAGTTCTTTCATTTTTACTAAACCTCTCCTGGGCTTTGGGTGCTATTGAGGGATATAGGTATCAATAAAGTTTCAGCCAAATGCAATCTAACCACTTACAATCCACCTCCTTCAGAGTCTGCCACAACTGTGCATGTATTTTGATCATTTATAATGTTTGCAAAGATTCCTAGTCTCCTCCTTTCCAAGACTATTAATCAGCACATAGGGAAGAGCAGTAAAAATTCTTCCTTCTCAGGCCAGGCTATGACTTCCCATTCAAAGCCAGTATTACTAATTGTCTTTGAAAGTATTTATGTTTCATTGGTGTCTAAAAGCCTCAAAGTAAAGCAGAGCTTTGTTGGGCCTGGCATCACATAAAGCAGAGAGACTGATTCTGTCCTGAAGTGCTTTCAGTCTAAGTAGGCAAAACAGAGCACATAAAAGGAACAGAAGGACCAAAAATAAGTGACTTGTCTGAGATCATACAGCAAGTCTGGAATGCGCTGGTCTCACTTGCAATAATCAATAAACTCAGCCCTTTTTTCAAAAGAAAAAACTAATCAATATGATGATCTCTTTCTGTCTCTGCCTCTACTGCAGAAAATATTTATTGGTGCCTATTAATTTTGACACTTAACAACTACAAGGATTTAAGAAGCTTTAATTGCTCGTTCTTTCCCACTGAGTAAAGAACTGAAGTTGAAAGTCTGATCCTTGTTTGGAGGGACTGGGTTGGGTGGAGAGGTTATGCTTGTTTCACATTTAAGTGGCTCGCTACCCCAGCACTAGATTTTATTAGGTCAAAGCTTCAAAGACATGGCTATGATGTCCAATAAAGACTATGGCAGCATTCAAACAAAACCTGTACTCAGAAAAGCACAATACAAGAGGCTTCTTCTCAGAAATATCCCATTACATACACACCCATTTTCAGCTGAGACTGAATTAGTCAAAACCTATTCAATGTACTTATGTTAACACTACAACTCCCTTTGGATTGCAAATCAGATTGGCAGAAGCAGGAAGAAAAGGCTCGCTCAGACATTAGGAACAATTCAGGCATCCAAGCTCACAACAGTTATGACTCAATCTGGCTTGATTTCTGGTAGGCAGATTAAAATGCATTGTCTGTACCAAATAAAGCATGAATAATAGTATCGCCTTTGTCTGCCTCTTGCACTGCACTGCTGCCAGAGCTGTAGGAGACAATCCCCCCTACTGGTGATACTCACAAAGAGACCTTACCTTCAGCTTCCTGCTCATCAGAGATTTTACGGTGGGGCAAGGCTGGCTGCAGCGATGCAGAAGACTGTTCAAGTAGCTCTCAGCTTCTCTTTATCTTGCCAAGTCCTAGGGTCAACATGGTGAGATTGTTCTTATTCCTCAAGTTGCTCTGATCCAATCACTCTATTTAAGAAATTATAACAAAGTGGTGTTCTTATTAGCGCATTTGATGAATTACATTCTAAAGGATGCACCTCTGACTCCTGTGTTAACTTCTTTGTTTTGCTTTATTCTTAGAAGAAGAGATCGCAAGGCTCATTTCCTCACTGCAGGCCAAATCACTGTAAGAGTGTGTTATCATTTCTTTGGCCCACTGGGCAGGATGCTGTCATCTTTTTGAAACAACAGGGATATTCTTAATTTACGCTGAAAAGAAGCTTAATAGAAATTCATGTGATGTGATTTAATTTTGGGGAAACAAACTCCCTTCTGTTTGTTTTGTTTCTAGACAGTCAAGAGAAGATTTTTCAAATAACTGTAGGTAAGTAGCAGTTACATTACCAGGACTCTTTTTCCATTTTAGCCAAATAAAGTTTCGCTTAATGTGGATAAACGGAACAGTATGTGGATAAACGGAACAGTTTGTGATGCAGAGATACAACTCTAGTCTCTCCTATAGAGAAGCACATAAAATGCCAGACTACAGCTAGCCACCTGATATCCTTACACACTCACTCTCACACTCTCTGCTCCTTATGATACTTCAATTTGTTTTGCATTGTGGCAGAGTTTCAGGGTGGAAAGGAATCCCACATGCATCCTCTCATAGCCTAGTGGGTTGCATGTCTTTACACTAATATCGCTGAACAAGCACTCTAGTCAGTAAAAACAGAAGGACCAACAATGCCATTTCCCCTGGTGCTCCAGCTGTGTTCTAAAAGAAAAGGACAGCAGGTGTTATCAGGTATTCATGCCCTGTTATGCAACCAGGAAGAGGAGCACTTATTTCTGAATCCAGCTTTGGTTTAGGTGAGACAAAATTACCAAACTGCTCAGAAAGGAAAAGTTACATATGAGAAAGCAGAAATTAGATGCCTAGAAACACCAAAGTTGGCATAATGAGGGACTTCTGCCAGCATTTCCTAGCTGAGGTTAGCTCACAAGTTTGGACGTCTGTCCTCGTCTCTAGCCAAAGGGCAAGATCCAGGCTTGTGAGTGGTGAACATCACTGTTCCTGACTATCTGTTCTCACTATCACACTTCATCTAACTTTGCCTTGAATTAGAACTGAGTAACCTGGTTAGCCACTTTAAATCACAACAAACTCCCCAAAGTCCCACTGCTAAGTTTTTTACTATTATTCTTTTCATTTCAGTGAGCTGTGTACCACATATACCAAGGTGTTACTGCATTGTGGGATGTGTAAAACTGCGCCTGTGTTTGTTCCTGGGACCAAACTAGCTGTACTCATCATTGTAGAGATCTGCTTTTTCCCAAGGCTTGCATAGCTCTGCCCTCCATTCCCCCTCAGTACAGGATGCTGACAATTCATCTATCACCACATAAAACATCGCCTCACCACACCTCCTCCTGGGACATAAAGTCTTAGACTTCCCAGCTTCCAAAGCTTTATTTTAACAGGATCCAGCTACTTCATTTTTTTCCCTACTTCTGTTTCAGAAACTCAGGCAGCAAGAACACATCATTTAGGCAATGCAGAATGTCTCCAGCAGTAACACAGCACAAATAGACTACCCTGGAAAACATAATTACTAGGTTGGAGTTTTCAATACATCTCTGAAAACATAATCTCTTATAATTTGAATCCTGACTATGCTACCACCTACTAACACATAGAAAGAGTCACCGAAGTGGAACTGCTCTTTAGTCTCACCATGATTAACACCTGCCACAGGAGATGTAAATTCCCTGGCAGCTGTGACCTAGCATTAGAGCAAGGTTGAGGTTTTTTGTGGTTTTGTTTGTTGTTTGGGTTTTTTTTCAGTGATGAGGAAAAAAATAAATGCCATAAGAGACATGGAAGGCAACTTTTTTTTTCCATTTTTCTTTTTCTCATTTCTGAAACACAAGAGATCTTTTTTTTCTTTCACAATTTGCTTTTGAAACTTTAAATGCTGATGGGCAAATTTGTTGCAACAATTTTTGGAGCAACCTCCCTGCTGGTACTTCAGTTTTATACTACCTTAACTACAAACTCTACACCCTGCATCACAAGGTAATTCCTAAAATATAATTCACAGTTCATAAAACATGTGCTGTAAGTCTGCAGAGTACTGGCTGATTACATGATCGCAATACCTTTTTGTAACTAACGTTGATAAATATATGAAAATACCTTCTTTCCTGATATCACATTTCCCAGCAGCCAATGGCAAATCCACAAGAAGTTTTATCAGTCATCCATGATAAGCAATGAGGTAGGACTCAGCATTGCCAACTCCCAAATATTTAGGGGAATGTTTCTTGCTCTCCTCCCCCCCCCCACCCAGTAAAGCTCTCTGCTAGAATCAACAAGTTTCAAAAGATCCTTGAATTTCCAGCTACAATTCTAGTCCTCACATGGCCAGATTAAAGTTTGAAAACATGATGCCTAACGTTGTTATTTTGTGAACTGCTTTAGTTTAAAACTAATGTCTGATTTTGGTGGAGGCATGGGTTAGGGTATGTGGAAATAGCAAAACTTTGCATCTGTGCTGTAAAAACTTTGTATCCATGCTATGAAACATCATTCTAGCAAATATCTTGAGATATTGAGTTGTTCTAGTCATAGACAGATCTTGATGATGAATTTCAGCTGCTTTGAATTTCTGTAAGTGCTGATATACAAAAAGTCATGATATATAAAGCAAGTATGCATCTGAAATCTTTCAGTATGCAAGAGATCTACTTCTGTTATTGTGTCCTCAGCTTCAAATACTCCTAATTAGCAGCTGTCTCCAATCTTTTAATGAGTCTGCAACATCATTTAGTTCTGAAGCCACACGCTGTTCAGATTGCCCTTCCGATTTTAATGTGAGTTAAATTAGGGTTTAACTTTTACTCATCTCCTAAGTTTCTCAGCTGTGAGTAATCCTCACAGCTCAGTGATTTGGCTGCTATTTGTTACCTGTGCCGTGCTGCTAAATTGCTCCTACCTCTCCTAACAAGCTCTCTGACAGGGCCAGCTGACAACTGTCTAAAAACAAAATGAAAGGGAAAACAGCAACGAACTCTCCTAAGCTTAATTGGGTGGTGTTAAAAACAGGTTACCTCATCAGCCTTTGTAATTTTCAGGGATTAATTAAAGGATAATGTTTGCTGCAGAGGAGTTTATGAGGTAACAAATAGCTTTTGTGGTTGATTAAATGCCAAAGCAAAGCTGATAAAGGCATCTAATAATTTCAAAAGCCATTTAGTGCCTTGAATACATCTCTGCCACACATACAAGCCTCACTGTATGACAGATCAGTAGCAGACTAACAAAACAGAGAGGAAGCCTCCTTGCCTCTAGAGACCTTAGATAAATAGACAAATTCATAAGGCATGCAACTCAGCCCCAAACCTAGGTTGATCCTCACCTGTCAAAAACCAGACAAAATTTAGATGAAGATAGTGATTTTGCTGCTCTACAAACACTTCAACAGCATGCAAGCCACCTCCTTGGGCCAAGCACCATCGTTTTAGTTGCAGGGCTGCAAATCTGCTAAAAATCTCCCTGGCTTTTCTAGCAGCAGCTGAGCAGCATTGCTGCTGCTGGGGAAGGGGACTGCAGCCCAACCCACCTCGCCCTTGGCTGCGGGGTGGGGTTTTTTTAGGGGGTGCCTAACGCCAAAGCTGCAGATGCAATGGCGGGGGTGGCAGGGGCGTTTTGAGGCTGGCCAGTGCCTCAGAGAGAAGCGGGGGGCTGCCAGGGGGAGCCTGCGCTGTCCCTGTGGTGTCCCTAAGAAGCGTTACCTCACCCCGGCAGGCAGCCGGGGGGGAGGCGCCGGCTTCTGGAAGGCTCGATGGGCGGGGCGGGCTCCGCGTGCTGCCTAACGGAAACTAACGGCCGCGCTGCCTCGAGCTATTGTCTTCTGTTTCCTCCTGTGAGTGATTAGGGATGTGCTGGAGGACCGTGAATGTGAGCTCGGAGCTCCGATGTGCGTGAGAGACTCGTGATTTTGAGGTCTTTTCTGTTGTTGTTGTTGTTGTTATTATTATTATTATTATTTTGAGCATGAGGGTTGGTGAGGGTATGAAGGCAGCCCTGGCAGCTGCATCCTCAGTTAATGTTGTGCCTCGGATTTCGTGTGTAAGGGTTGTATTTTCTCTAGGTTCTTCTGCAGATGCAAGAAGCTGCAGGGTCTTTCCAGCCATCTGCCACTTAAGTTTATTTGGACTTCCAGGTTGGCTGGTTTGTTTTCTTCTCTGGTGGTGGCACACCAGGCTTCTGTCCTGATGGCTGGAGGTACTTTTCCTCCTCAAGTGGGAAGAGGATGAAGCAGCACACTAGGCTCCCAGGGGATTCAAATCTCTTCCACAGCTGTGCTGTGGTGGCTTTGGGAGCTGTGATTGTATCTATATTGGAGGCAAAAATACTGCACAGTGGGAACTTGGAGAACTAAACCAAACTGAGCCAGGAAAAATGGGCTTGATTGCAAGTGCATCTCATGTCCCTTCCTCCTTTTCCTGACCCCATGCAAGCCCATGGTAGGTTTTTTCACTCTTACTGCTTTGTTTGTTGCCTTGCTCTTCAGCTGATAAATAATGGGCACAGTCAAAGAATGATGTAACTTTTAACTGCGAGAACACACAGTTCTGCATTTTATAAACAATAATTAACTACTGCTGACTGTGCCAGCCATGAGAAGCCTGAAATGCTGATCACATCTTGCAGCTCTTGCTAGGGCAGTGAAGGAAGCAGAAGTATCAACTTTGAATTCTGCCATGTTGTCCTTTCCAGCTTGCAAATGAACTGATAATTTAACTGATACGATGCTGAAGTGGGTGAACATTAAATAAATAATGAACAAAGGCTAACGCTGGTGGGTTGGCACTGGCCGTTGGTTTGGTTAGTGTGCATAGTGCTTCTCTCTGCAATCTCTTGAAAATACATTTTCCTGAATATGAGTATGGGCAGTATTTTGACTTTTTTGCACAAATACAAACTTTGCTTATTTTTATATAGGTATCCAAAGCTTCCAAATGAATAGGAAATAGCACCTCAGTACTTTTAGTTTGGTTGACAAGGTCGTTGTGTTTTGTGAGTGATGCTTGCAAGATACAGGCACCAAGGGTGAACAGTTGCAAGTGTCTCAGACATGTTTTATAATTTGGACTGAGCGGAGATGTGGGCAGCGTGGCAAAATAGATCAAAATACATTGTAGTTTCTCCCTAAAGCTACACTTGTTTTGGTAGCACAGAGTCAAAACTGAGTTTTGCTCCTAAGTGCAGTAGCCCTGATTCAGAAGAGAGGCAGGAATCAGAGTACGTTGCTTTCTGAGGGTTGATGTCTTTTTAATATCTTCCTTCTCTGGCTATGGCAGAGATCATACACAATTGAACTGACTTTTTTCAGGCTTTGTTTACTAACTTGCAAAAGCAGTTAGATTTGAACATCTGCATTAGTTCTTCCCTTGGCTTATCATTACAGATTTCTACTTGAAGTCTTTATGTGATTGATAATTAAATTGCCATAAGTGCAGCATGAGTCATGTGAAACAGGGTTAGAATACATAAACGTGTATCTGGAGAGAATAATATTTATTCAAAAAGAAATAACAAAACAGTAGCAAAAAGCATACCACAGCTAACCACTCAATTCACTTGCTGCCGGTATGTTGATAAGTATTCCTGTTTTCTCGATGGAGTATCTAAGCAGCCAGCCTGCATAAACTATGAAATGTAATTACTCTGACATATGGGAAATCTCTCGCAGGCACAGACTTGGCATGGACAGCACAGCATCACCCCGCAAAGGCCCCTGGAACTGGAGCATATTGGAGACATGGCCAGCATGTTCCGATAGCTCAGCTATTTCTAAGTCTCTGACTGAACTACAGATTAATTCAATTTGCTGTGTTCCTGGAATAACCCTTTGGCAGGACGCAGCATATTACTCTTCCTTTCTCCCCATTTCTGCACTTTACCTTTCCCTGCTTCTCCTGCAGTTTTTGTACCTGAGTCTGAATTTATGGGTTTGAAGTTGCTGCTCTCTGAATTGACTTCCTTCCCCCAGCTAAAAAGGGAAATTGAGCGGTAAATGTTTTCCTTTAGTATGTGGAATTTTCCTCTCACAACTTAGCAAACCCTGGTCTGAATTTTACTTTAAAAGAAAATAGTGAAGGTCATCATCTGTAAGAGCATGTGGTTGTTGATTACTTGCTAAATTTACAACAGACACCCAGCACTGAGTTAGCTGTCCACGTGACGTAGAGCTAAGAAAATAGAACAAGTTTTGAGTGTGTGATTTTATTTTTTTGGTTGGTTTTTTTGTTTTTTTCTAAGGTTTGGGGGAGGGAAAGGAAAGATAACCTAGCATAGCTCCTAAATCCACATTTGAGTTCCCTAGTGTTATCTGGTGTTAAGTACCTCATTTCTTCAGCTATTCTTTTTTCTATTTAAAGTAGTAAAGTAAATATTTAAAGTATTCAAGATTTGGTATAGTTTAGCATTAGAGTTTGTATAGTCTTTCATATATTTATATACTAAAATGGATTTAAGTGGCAACTTTTTTAGTCAGTGTAAATTTAGTCTTAGCCCACTTTGTGTAAGCAGCAGATCTGCTAATTTTTTCATAGAATCTCAGACTATTCATCTGCACAGAAACTTTGGATTGTGAAAACGAGCCTCTCCCATTCAGCTGTACATTCCTCCAGTTTATTTTAATGAGAGATCAGTGGTGCATCGGTCTGGAGAATTACAGTAGTGTGCGAGGAATGACACATTCAAAGTGATGATGGTTGAGGGTGGCACCTCACTCAGCTGGCATGGCAATGTTAGCACTTGGAGACGTGGATGGAGTCACTGAACTGGAATGAGCTCTAGTTGATAAAGAGAAAAATCTATCAGAATCAATAGAAATTACAGTCCTTGCCATATTGCAGCTTAAATATTTGTCCTGAAAGCTCCAATAGTAGTATTTGAAATGTATCTTTTTTGATAGTTGTCTTCCTTTTTCTTGGAAGTAAGTGTAATTTTCAAACCCGAACATAGTGGCTGGTATACTTGTTGGTTAATCAGGATATGAGCATCATTCCTGACTTTATGAAGGACTGAGCAAATAGCCTCACTGTGTCATGGTGGGTATTCATACTTGGGCATAGTGAAAGCACCTTACCATTGTATGTGGTATTATGACATCTGTGCCTGGAAAGCTCTAGGTAAAAGTTGAACTTAATGTGGCTCTCTTGTGCAAGTACCTTATGACCACATGCAGTCCCTCCTTAATCTTGTTTGTTTAATAAGATAAATATTTCACTTTCTTACTTTAAGTATGATCCTAAACCTTTATCACATCTTCTACTGCTCACAATTCAAACCTTCCTCTGAAGATGGCTTCCCCCCCTGTCCTGACTGCTTCTGGTGCTAATCATTATAGTATCTGAGTATCTCGCTGTCTCAGTTTTACAAATCCTTTGTGAGATAAGGAGGTGATATTTCTCCTTAAGCCTTGGTCGTCCTCTGTAAAAGTAGTAAAAAGACAAATCTGTTAAACTTGGGTTCCTGACATAAGGTACCAGAGACCTATTTTTATACTGACTACTCTGAGAATTAACAAATCACTGTTCCAAAAGACTTCAGCTTTAAGTGATGGGATGAGGGGCTGGTCTTAACTCCTTCCAACCAGTTCAACAGAGACCTTAATTTTACTGAAATTGTGTTTCATGAGATGTACTGCACTTTCCTGAAAACTCATTTAAATTGAAAAAGTACTAAATTGATTTAAAATATTTTTGCACAGCTTTACTGGTAGGTGAAGCAGAAGATTTTTAAGTGTTTGAAATGTTGATGTTCACGTGTGCTAGTTGGTGCGGATGCAGTGCTGGCTGGGTACAACTTAAATGGAGATGTAAAGTTGCAAATTTGGATCCTTGTGTCTACAAGAAGTTCCTAAAAATGACTTAACCTTAGCAAAGGACAACCATTAAAATTTACTCTGTTGTCTTGCATATCTGTTGCAGTTTATCATTAACAAAGCAAGATCCCAGTGGGCCTAGTACACTTACTGGGAAAGATAAAAATCAACCTTCGGAGCCAATAAGAGAGCTGTGTTTTTCAGTAGAAATAAAAGCTAAATATGAGATGTTTTACATCAGCTAGTCTAGCCCTTGTCACTACAGGGTTGTTCCCTAGAACAGATAGCTCTTGTTCTTGATTGTGGGTTTTGGTTTTTTGCTGTTGCTTTTGTTTTGTGGGGTTTTTTAAAAAATTTTTTTTTTAAAGAAAAAAAGACAAGGCACATTTTCTTTTTTACCTGAAAAAAAGTGTTCCAGAGCGCAGCATATCTCAGCAGCAAGAGCGTTTTCTGGTCAATGAACAAGTCTTTTTAGGATGGGCTACACACCTTAGCCCACGTAACATCATTTTTCTTTTTGAGGTTGTGTGTCTTGGTAATCTTTGTTCAGCTTCACCCATATTTAACTCTTTATTATTATTTATGTAGGAAGCAAATTCCTTTTTAAACCCTTTGTTGTGCATTTGTTGTAAGGTAATACAAATAAAAATACAAAGACATGCCATTTCAAGGTTCCAGTAGTATACCTTTGAATTAATGAAGTTTAATAAAAAAAAAATCCAAACCAGTTCTCTGCAGTAAGACCTGGAAGCATGTGAATTTGTGGAATTCATTGTAGATCATCAGGCCTAAGTTTTTTTGTATAGAGCTTAGTTTACAGAAACATTTGCACAGCAGAAGCACCTTTTTTTTTTCTCACCCTGAACAAGGGTAAATACAGTTCATAATTTCTTCTTTGCACAGGACTTCTGTGACTGGACAGTTATAAACATCTAAACTTGAATAATCATTGTAGCATTTAAGCAATATTAAAATATTATTAATAATGAATATTATTATTTTGCTTTCCCAAGCTATTCCTAAGATTTTGATTGCTTTATGCACATGCAGTTGTTAGTCCCAAGGCATTAAGAGGGTAACCAAGCACTTAAGTGCTAAATTTTGGACGATATAGTAATAAAGAAAAGAGAAGGTGCTACAGAAATGGAGATCCTTTCCTACTTCAAGAGGCTAATGAAAGAAGGTCTTTTAAAAAAAAAAAAACAAACCAAAAAAACCCCCACCTAGTTCAACATAGTATATTTAGCTGTTGACCAAGAAAAAAAAATACAGAGGAGCTTGGCACAGACCTTCTACTCCCTGTTACATTAAGGTACCTTACCGTAAGAAATAGAAGCAAATTTTTGTTGTTTTTTGCACAAGGCTTATGAATGGAGAAGACTGAAAGCCTGCTCCGTATCTGTGGATTGCCATTTTGGTTTTTTCTGAGATGTGCTTACTTGTTTAGTACCTTCCCTCCCCCAATGCCACCATCTTGCCAGCAGAAAGCTCTGCTCGTGCATGCACCCAGCAGAAAGAAGAAATGCATCATCTCCCCCTTGGGTCACAACCAAGATCATGGTGAGTTATGTCAGTGTGATGTTAAAGCTCTGTTATCCTGCTGCTGTGTGGTCCTCCCACAGTGGCATCCCTGTCCTGGAGAGGGTAGTTCTGTCAGTCTCAGAACAATGGAGACTTCCCTTTCTTGGGCAGTAACCCCCATTTCAGCTAGGGTTTGACTCTGGTTTTGGCTGCCAGAGTAGCAACTAAACCTTGATGCCTGAACAGGGAGTTAGCCTTCAAAGTAAACAGCATAACTGAGCAGATACCTCCAAACCTGCTGTAGAAGAAAATATTGAAGAACTAGTGAAGCCACTAGAAGGTAAGGAGCCAACTAATAAAGTTTGACATAAATTCAAAGGTCATGTCTTTTCCTAGGACAATGAAATAATTTGGATGAATAATCATCTCCCTAAGACTGCTTATACTCAGAGAGCTGCCCTTGAAGTAACTTAAACATGATTTTAAAAGTGAATTAATTTTTATTATAAAGCATCTTCCTGCTTGGCTTAAAGAAAAAGCTGCAGCTTCCAAGCTTTTGTTTACAAAGCAACTTATCACCAGCCATAAGTCAGTAATTGCTGTGGTCCTTCAGATTTAAAGCTTGCCCTATGCCAAAGCTCTATTTAACACTGCACACCTAACTGTATTTAACATTACATTATTTACCATTTGTAAGTTAATCAGATCTTACATATGGGAACGTTTTCATCTTGGAAGTTTTTCACAGTTCGTAAGATGGCTTAAATTGCCCTACTGCTTGAATTAAAAGTTAATGAGAAAGATGCACTCATTGCTTTAGTAACTTGTAGAACCATGGGATGGTAGTAAAGTTGGGGATACTGCTAATGGTGGGGTAAGCATTTGTCTCTAAATCTGGTAATTTTAAGGTAAAATGCAAGCTTTCTAGAGATAATGCCCATCTAGTACAAAGGACTAAAGCAAAAAAACTACAACTTGAACTAATTTTGAGTTAAACTAAATCATGAGTATGTATACCTTAGATCTTCAGTGTAATTTTGATTTCAGCAAGCTTGAAAAAAATATCTCCAAAAGCATTAGGGAATGGGATTTTAAAAAAAAAAAAACCACCCACCCCAATAGTCATAACTGATACCTGTGTATACTGAAATATTAAGATCAAGTCAAGCAATTAGAGCCATTGCTCAATAGATGTAACCAAACAAAAGGGAAACCACTGTAACTTAGAAAATAATTAGTTGTAAGATAAGAAAGTTACAAGGTGATCACAAAACCAGCCTTGAGGAATAAGGTATAGGTGATACAAGGACTGAGTCTGAAGACCCCCAAGGACTACCCAGAGGTGCCAACAAACATGTGTGAAAGACATTAGCATATGCTAACGAGTTCCTGGAAAAATCCATGAATGTGATAAGCACTACTCAGAAATATAATGAATATGTATATTAACATAGTATAAATACTTGCTAGTTTTGTCTTTTGGGTGTGCATGTTAGGTGGAGTTATCCCCCGTGCACCCAGTGCTGCAATAAAGAACGCCTGCTTTCTAAAACTTCAAAATAAGTCTTAGAGAGTGAATTATTTTGCTGCTTTCTGGTAACATAACTACATTTGCAGAAAGCAAGCAGCTTCATGCTTAACTGGATTCCAAAGATGACATGCATGAAGAAAGACAGACTTGTCAGATTGAATTCTTAGTTTAACAGACATTTCAGAAGGCATGTTTATGCAGACTTGGTGTATGTTTGCCAGAGATAGTTTTCCATTTAAAGTAAAATTTCAAGCAGTCTTAAAATTTAGTTTGAAACAGCTCTTCCAGCCCAGAATGTCACCAATAAGAAGTACTTAGTTTTCACAAATTAGCATGCTTTCAGTCTGGAACTACATCATTAATTTGGAGGTCTGGCTTTGGTGACTATTGGTGTTCTTTTGATGTCATTAAATAATAGAGATAGACTAGCACTTCAGTGCAAATTACAATTCATCAAACCCTTGGGCATGTGTGGTTCTACTTGACTGGTCAGGGATTTTAGGGCCCCAAAATAACTGAAGCTGCAGTCCTTCAAGGTTTAGGCTATGAGCTGTAGAGAAAAATGGTTGGTGCTGAAAACCTGATATCCCTATCTTTGAAGTTTTTATTTCAGCCTAGTTCTGGTCTGGTCCAGCTGAATACCCATTAAACAGGTTGAGCGCATTTAGAGGTATTCCAAGAATGTATTTCTTGCTTGAGTTTTGCAGTAACTGAATGCAGTTTGTGCACTGTGAACACTGCACTAACAAGCCGTATCATGGTAAATGGTCTGCTAGCTTGGAAAGCATAGAAAAGCTTGCAGTTAAATATTAAGATAACTAAAAGCGTTAATATACTTAGTGCAGTGTTCCTGCTTGTTTCCATTTTGAAAGTGTTAAGTGTTCTGTGAATTAAGATCAGTCAGTACCTATAATAATCTTGAAAGAATTATTCTAGGTTCTGCCCCCCCCATTTTGCCAGGTGTAAGAGTCTTTTTGATGTCATATCCAAGAGAGCCATCACTAACAGTATTATGGTTGCATAGCAACCTCAATGTGATGAATAATTGGTTTAAAGCAGTCCTTTGCTGTGTATTTCTTTTCCAACAGGAGCCACTTTCCTACCACTGCACAACTAATAAAACTCTTGAAGAAAAACATATGCAGTGTTTTACAACTAAGTAAGAGGTTTCTTTATTCAAGTATTTTGTTATTTCTGGGCACTATCACCAGATTACCACACCAAGTTATCTTAAAAAGTACCTACTATTCCAGCATTATAATTTCTCTGCAAACAGAACACCAGGCCCCACATAAGTCTCTGCCCCTGCTTGGATTATCACTTGAAAGCACAACAGGTGAAGGTAGAAATGAACTAATACAATACTAGTAATCCAGCTGTAATTTCCAAAAGCATTAGTTTTTTTACCTAGTCAGCTACAGTGAGTCTTCTCTACAGGAAAATCTTAAACATGGACATACACAACATACAAGTCATATATTCCCAGTTTTGTTTATTTTCATGGAATGCTAATTTAGTTACAATATGGCAGTTCATAACTACTGAAATGTGACATTAATTCATCTCCAATGCTGCAGAACAGTCTTGATTTATATATATTGTTTTAAAACAATCTTATTTTACATAGTTGAGGTCTCTGGTGGTTTTTAAGCTCTGATGCTTAAGCACACAGCAAGCTACAAACCTTAGGTTTTATATTTATACATATATTCTGTGTATTCAGACAACTGCTGTAAGTTATCTATAATTTAATATTTATAAAAAGTGCATATACTGGTATATATGCACATCTAGAAACACACTTTTACTACTGCCTCCCTTTTATAAAAAGCTGCGTAACACACAGCCATATTAATCCCACTCACTGCTATTAAAGTCCTTTACTATCTTTTGTTACAGTTTCAACTATTCAATTCCCTCAAACTGAATGTAAGTATTTCTATGTATATTTTTCTCCTAAAGAAAAAATGTCCTCCCTATTCCTTTAAGAAGCTTTAAATCATGCATCGGTTTAGTAAACAGTCACTTTAGCATGGATTTTAGAACCCTAGACAGTGTAAAATCTACTTCTGGAAAATGTCTGTATATTTAATTTCTTCTTTTAGTTACAAAAAATATATAGGATTGAAACATACTGAATACATGCATCTCTCAAAGTGGCTATGTTCTAGCCTTATAGATAAATTAAAAAAGTACACCCCTGCTAAGAGGATGCAAACATGGCCTCAAATAGGCCATTACCTGTATTTAATATAGCTCATTACATTAAAAACTTCAAGTCAGCTGTTCTCTCAAGATGGTGTCAAAAGACTGAAGAGCATAATATATTCACGCTCAATATACAAAGGTGGGTGCACATACCTAGTGCCATTTAATTATTCAATACTTTCAAGGCTTCTGGGCTTTGCGTCTGGTGATACAAGTCCTGAAATGATCTGAATGAAAGTTTAAGTTGAAAATTGTTTTTTAATACACCATAAAAGCAAGTTGTGTTTAAAAGAAAAATGTACACTGAACAACCTGAAGTACTCACTGAAACAACTGTACAAAACCATTATAGATACAGAAAGAAATAATGGTGGACTTAACTTCAAACAGAAGTAACACTTGTTAACATCTGTAAAAACTTGCTTTGTTTTATTCTTCTACCAAGTAAGAATTTGCAGCTGTTGAGAACAAGTAAAATTCAAACCACTTCACAATGTTTACATTTAAAGTTTTTATACAGTGCAAACGTTTAAGACAGAATAACTCCCCAGTGAAACGGGTGACACTACTCAGTGCCACTCTTTGAAGATTCTTCTTTCAATAAGTCTATTTACACATTAAGCTAAAGGTTCACTATATATGCTTTGAAGTTTGCTGAATATCAGCAGAAAAAAAAATGTGAACTAGCAGCAGTTGTATTACAAATATATGGTGGTTACTTTAATGAATGCATAAAGTTTTCAAGACTGTATTCGGTGTCATACTGTTCTTGATCCCATAGTTCTCCAAGGTTTTCGAGTACTGATTTCATTGATGCTTTCCCAGAAGAGGTAGAGGTATCTGCTTTTTCAGTTTTTCCATCCTTCACAAAAAAATAATTCAATTAATATACAGAACAGTGTTTTCAGGAATATACTAAATTCTTCAAGTCTGATGATGCTTTTGTGGAAATATTACTTCCTCCTGTTTTTCAGAGAGCTGTCTACTATTCATCATTCTGACTTCAAATGTTCGTCTGATTAAATTTTACATTTCAAAGCAAACCTTTTCCCTGAGCTTACTCTGTTTTTGGTAGGTATTTGTAAAAATCGTTCTTTACCTTGTCAAGAGTGAACAGATCAAGAAGCTGTTCTGTTCCCATGCTCTGTAGGCTTGCGTTTTCTTGGCTGATCACTGTATTTGCAATATTCATTTTGAACTTTTGAAGACCCATGATCTTCTCCTCCAGAGTTCCCCTGGTTATCAGGCGATATACATTAACAACACGTTTCTGAAACAAAAAAAAAAAAACAACCCACACTTAGCTAAAACAGATCATCTTAGGTATTCAGGAAAGCATAACCTTCATCATGGGCAGTCTGGAAGCAGTTTGGCTTGGAGTTACCCATCAGTAATTACACTCAGTAAGTCTGACTGATGTTAGATGAAAAGAATGAAACTACACCAGCAGATAGTAGAGGCCCCTGCAATTGTATCTGTACTCAGTAAGTTAAGAATTCACTGCTTTTTACAACTGTAGAGGACTAACAGCAGTCACTCTTTCCCTGTCCAGGCATCGGAGAAGGACAACCCGATGGGGCTTCCCTTCAGTTCCTTATCTCAGTTACATCTCTTCTTCCACTGAAGGGTGATTTGTCCCTGGCCTCTCCTCAGCAGCTCAGGAAGTACAAAAGAGAAGGCACACTGAGTTGGGGATAGGATAAGGAAGTACACACTTCAACATCCGGCATAGTTGCAAGAAAGCAATATGAATGAGGGCTTGGTTACTATTCTATTCTTACCCAAATTCAAAAGAAACACGAGTTCAGCAAGGGAAAACACTTATGGATAATTAAGAGGTTTTCACCTGCCCAATGCGATGTGCCCGATCCATAGCTTGCAGGTCTCTCATTGGGTTCCAGTCATGTTCCACAAATACTACTGTATCAGCCCCTGTTAAGTTAAGTCCCAATCCACCAACATGAGTGGTGAGCAAAAGAACATCTATAGATGGGTCATTATTAAACCTGCATACAAAAAAGTTAAGCATGGTAAATGTCATTTAAATAATGAATTTAGGAACCTCAACTGCTTTGAGGCAGACAAGAGAACAACTTTGTACCGTATAAATAATATAGTTCATTACAGTTGGCCTCATATTGGTTATGAAGGGATATGCTTACCGTGAAACAATGGAATGCCTCTGACCAGCAGGTATGCTGCCATCTAGTCGTAAATAAGTAACTGAAGGTAACTGAGGTCTGAGAAGGTCGTGCTCCACTATATCCAGCATGCTTTTAAGTTGACAGAAGATAAGTACTCTGTGCTGGGCCACAACAGCTTCTGTACCACTTTCTGAAGATCCACCATTCCCCAAACCACAGTCTAGCAGCAGCTTAAAGTAAAAGAGCATTAAAGTGTATCATCAAAATAATAGTAGATTTCATGTAAATATTGACATTGACAGACTGTCAAAAGTAGAAATAGGAGAAAAACTACAGAAGGAAGTCTAAGTCAGAGTCACTTAAATAACGTAATACAAATTTTGGCTTCAATGTCAAACTATGAAAAATGTAAGAGTCAAGAGAATTGTCATTTTCTTCATTTTGCTTTACTTACAATAGAATGTTACAATACAATTTAACTTTATCAAGCTAATAATCGCCTGTAAATAAAAGTTTTTCTGTAACAAGAGGGACAGGAGTTAAAAACAGAATAAAAGTAAGGTTTTTGACAAGGCAGCAAAAACTATGTAAACATCATCACCTTGAAGCAAGCTTGTGCTTCCCCTCTCCCCTTGAATTAAGAGAAAAAAGAGAGTACAAGAGGTTTTTAGGCATATGGCCTATTTCATTTGCTATTCAACTAGTGTTTTAAGATCAGTTTTCATATTGATGAAGTCTTAAACAAAACTTTGTGAATTGTATCAGCAGCAGAGAAACATTTACAAAATTGAAGGCACAACATATAAGTCTACTTACTTGTTTTAAAGCAGACAGCTTGGGTGCATGTTGGATATCTCGAAGGGATGAATTATGAGCTGCAAGTTGCTCTGTAATTCTTTTATATTCTGGATGTTGGGTTGTTAACACTAATGCTGGATGGTTGCATAGCTTCCGTAAGTATTGCAATGCCTTTAATCATTTAGGAAATGAAGTTCAAAGAAATGGTTAGCAACAATGTAGTTACAGAAAAATGATGAACAAAAGTGTAGATAGGGGCACTCAGCCACATTCCACAATTTGGATGTTAGGGTGTATTTTCATTCAAATAAAGCTGCACATTTATATTAACAAAATCTAGGTTTCTAACTGTATGAAAGAACTGTTAGGAGCATAATGATCTTGGTTCCTCTTACAGGAACAGTGCAGACTACCATTTCCCACTCCTTCCTGTGAGTGTGGGATATAGTAGATGCGTTTGGGAGCTGTGCAGAGCCTTTGAGAATTATTTTTTCCAAGTAGCCAAGATTTAATCTGCAATTCGGTAAGACCATGAACCTTCATAAATTCAGATCTAACCTTAAGGAAACTTTTTTGTTCATGTTTTAGAATCTTAATTTTGTAGCGTAACAGCTGATGAGATGAAAATTAGTTCTCTCTTGTTTTGAGGTTTTGCACTTTTGGTAATTAGTTTTTAATTGAGAGTAGTATCCAAGATCCACAAAATAGCTGAACACCAGTTGAGCAGAACATACTAAAAAAATGTAACATGATTTTATATGACTTAAGACACACACCCATGATTTAAGCATAATAGCTATACAACACATTCCAGGCAGTCCGATCGAAAAATCTAAATATTTTACCTAGATCGTATGGCCACAAATGTGTAAGTTAACTATTTTGATTTTCATTTTTTATTAAACCCAGAAATACAGTTACCAGCAATGAATTAACTAGGTAGTAAAAATTACTGAAGGAATATGTACCTGAAATACATGACCTGTAGCTTTAAGCTTTGGTTTTTCAGTTTCTTCGTTCAGCGAAATTGAAGAAACCGTTTCATCAATATCACATTTGGCACGAGACTTGGCAAAGTCTTCATAAAGCTGAACCTGTAGACCAGGCCCCAGACAAGAGAATGAGTATGTTTCCCCGACAAAAGACAAACAGTCATTTTTAGCATTTAGTTCCAACTTAAAGTTCTGAATTACCATAAATCAAAAAAAACCCTATATGTAGCACAAAATCAGCATTAACAGCGGAATCTCTTGCAATTTATACTCTTTCAGCTTGGAAAGTATTCTTTAAAAAGAATCTGCAGATGCCTAGACATTGTTCTTGTAGAATGATGCCAGAAATTAAGCTAGAGAAATACTCTTTTGCAACTGGATTGAAGTTAGTTTTTAAACATGTACTAGAAACACTTTTTCATCCTGTGGTCCCAGAGAATGTCAGAGCTGACATCAGATTGACCCAGAAATACAGAAGTGTTTCCTTTGTGGTCTTAACTGTGCTGAAAAAACTAAGCTTCCAGCCACTTTTTAAGCATACCTGTAGAGGACTGAGAATACAGTAATAATCTTGAATAATTTTGGGTGGAAGATCTTGCAGTACATCCTCTTTCATTCTTCTTAGCAGGAATGGCAGAACTTGGCGGTGCAGCGCTTCCATTGCAAGAACCCCTAGTGAAGGCAACAGAAGCAGTATTTCAGAAAAAAAAAATTCAAAGCATTCAGCTCCCCCCCAGTCTCTTACGCTGGAACTGTCCCCACTTTCTCCTTTTGTTAGCAGTTCTCATTTAAAGGAAGAAAGCAAGAAAACCAAGATTTAAAGTTTGATCCTTACCTGCCTCTTGTTCTCGACTGGAGCTTCGGGCATCTCTACTTGCCAGTATTGGTTTGCCATAACGAGCTGCAAATTGGCGTTCAGTACCCAAAAATCCTGGCATAAGGAAGTCGAACAATGACCACAACTCTAAGACATTGTTCTGAACATAAAGGAAACATTCGTTAAATTATTTTCAAAAGTAATGAATTGTTACAAGTTCTTAGAAACGTTTCCGTAGGTATTTAACAATACCTATAAAATACTAAAAACATAACACTTCACAACATACTTTTGAGCTCCTGGAACTTGGTGACTCTTTCATGAACTTATGTTACAGGAAGACCTGTGCATGCACTTTAACATATAAATCGACTTTCTACTGTGTCTGATGTCTTAAGCCACAACCAGAGTTCTTCTGGACAACAAAACCCAGGAGACACCAGTGGTCTTAATCCTGGATGAGACAGATACTCCACAGACAAGCCATTAGGACAAAGCCCAGGAATCTGGAGTTCTCAGAGTTGAGTTTCTTACTAATGTCACTGGAGGCGTAAGGAAACGCTCTCTCCCCTTCCCTGCCTGCTACTTAAAGAACAAGTCCTAGAGGAAGTCTTGTTGCCAACTTTTGAGCCTCATTAGTACCATGGATCCTGCACCCATCCCCCTACACATAGGTATACTGGGAAAGGAAGATGACATAGTTTCAAGCATTCAGCTATGAAAGGCTTTTTTACAATGTCTACTTTGAACAAGACAACTCTGATGAAAAGCACAATAAAATGGACTGCAGATTAGTTCTTTTCCTTATATTCTACTACTCACCCAACTCCTTAGGAAGAAAAAAAGGTAGTTACCTGGATTGGTGTCCCAGAAAGAATTATCCTGTAATTAGCAGTCAGCTGTTTTACTGCTTTTGACAGCTTTGTTTTTCCATTTTTTATGACATGGCCTTCATCAAGGATGCAGTAGTTAAACTTAATATTTCTAGAAAAGAAGGACAGACTTAAGTAGCATTTAAAATTCAAAGCTATTAAAAACCACAGAAAACAAACCAATTCTTACCTGAAGAAGTCAATGTCATTTCTTACAACATCATATGAAGCCACTATGAGATTGTGTCTTTTCACCTGGTGTTGTAATCTTAAAAAAAAAAAAAAAAAAAAAAGAGGTGATCGTAACTAAAGTGTTCCTTACATATATACCATCACCAGTTTTACCATGCCCACAAACTATGCTTCAGTAGCGGCAGTAAAGTGAATTGCAAAATTCTGTGTGTGATATTTTTCCCTACCCAAGTCATAAACGCAAAATACATTACCTTGCTCTCTCAGTAGGAGGTCCTGTATAGTGCAAAGGATTAAGATATTCTTTTGAGCAAAATTTGCCCACTTCATCCACCCAGTGTCCTGTGAGTGTAGGAGGGCACACCACCAAGGAGGGAAGAGGAACGCTGTCCACCAGTTTTGTTCTTGCATATTCCTGAGCCCTTTAAGAATATCAAAAGAAGTTTGAAAAAATTGTTTTTCACAGAATAGTTGAGGTTGGAAGGGACCTCTGGGAGGTCCAGAGCCAGCTGCCAAGAACTATGTCCAGAGTCATTACCATAGAGAAAACCTATTATTAGTCTTTAAGACAGAATGTTATTTAAGCTTACCTGAGGCAATGATCACCTGCAAGAATGCAAATTGATTGTAAAGTTTTTCCTAAGCCCATGTCATCACAAAGAATTCCGTGAAGTTTGTATTTATTGAGAAATGCCAGCCAGTTCACTCCATCCTGAAATCAGAGAAAAAGAGTGTGCCTCAGAAGTAACTAGCTTTTGGCTAGTTAAGCTTCTGTTCAAACATCTGTATGTTCTATCATCCATCATTGCCAAACTATGAGCTTGTTTCCCCACCATAAATGCACCCGCTACAGCCCACTCAAAGCAGAGGGTGAAGCATAAACAACCAAACAGTACAATGAGGCCTGGCTTTGCAGTGGTGACCTGCCGCAGCCAGCCTAGGCAAGGGCCATTCCCTGAGAAAGATTACAGAATACAGAGAGGGGGGGAAAAAATATAATTAAAAGAAAAACAGTATAAATAGCATGCATTACTTAACTTGTTCTTCCTTACCCAGGAGTCCAAGATACACATTACACAGCTAAACCAAACCCCAAAAAACTCCAGCACCCGAACAATTCCTATTCTTCCATAAAATTGTATCAGACTGGAACTTAGTTCTCTTTTGAAATAAAAGTATAAGCTATTACCTGCTGGTATTTTCTGAGCTCTGCTTTGATGGGTACTGGAATTTTATAGTTTTCTAGTTTTTTGCCATCCAGTAATTGTTCCAGAAAGTGACGTTCTTTAGCTTTCATTCGGATTAATTCTTCAGACATGTTTGGTGGATCTGGTATACCAGCCTAGGATAATAATTTTAAAGCAGTTAATATAAGGGCTACAGTACTTAATTCTCACACAGACAGTAAAAAATAAAACCTCACACTAGCTTAGACATTTTAAACAGATAGCAAATATCTGCAATTTGCTCAGTTGTATAAATCCAAACTCAGTGCTATACTTGTTTGATTCCTTGCAGATCCACTCGTCCAGGGTTGTAGGGTGCAAAAGAAATTCTGCCCCAAATATCACTCTGAAAAGCTTGATACAATTGCATAGAAGAGAGGAAATCTTGGTCATGCTTCTAAGATTTTACAAAGATTGAGCTATTTATCTCTAATCAGATATTTTATCTGGCTGGCTTGAGAATCTTTTGACACCCATTTCTCCTTAGCAACAGTCTACCATACAAAGTTAGATGGATTTTTCTCTTACAGATGTTAGCAGAATTAGATCTAAGGTGATACTGAAATCCATAGGTTGAATTCAAGCAGTTGGAAACTATTGGGGGGGGAAAAAAATGTAAACCCTTCCAGGTTTGTGGCAGCAGACCTTAGCTTCCTAGGTATTTCACACACCAGGCCAAAAGCCCAAAGAAGCTTTATCTGGGGACCAAATGTGCTCAGACATTCTTGCCTGCTAATAATACACAGTAGCAAAAGAGGCACTGATATTTTCTATCATCATGTCTGTCATCCCAGTTTTCTGGGCAACCTCCAGCTTTCATCAGCTTTACTTCAAAACGCAAGTTACTCATCACTTAGGGAGGGCTCCTGGCCGAGAAGAAAACCTCTATCAAATAATTCCACTGTGTATGTGGTTAATAAGGAAGGGAGAAAACTAACCCAGGTTTCGCATGTTATATGTTATCCAATAAGGTATTTAAGTACATCTGTACACACAGACAACAGCCTACTTGTTTAATTGTTCTTACTCTCACTTTTAAAAGAACACATCTGAAGTGTGAATACCATGCCACTTAATTTGGTTAAAGTATATTGTCAACTTGCAGCATGACTGATTATCAATAAAACAGGACAGATTAAGTTGAACCATTTATCTTACAATCCTTTTCTCAGTCATATTTTCATGTTTATGGTTGAGTCAATAATAAAACAGCTATTTCCTTAGTCCTATCAATCTATCCCTTACTTTTTCCACTGAGATGACTCCAACCCCTCTACAGTTGTCAATTTAAATTCCTTGTTTGGCCTAACATTTAAAATTGCTAGCATTCTAAAGACTGTCCCATAACAATACTGGTATTTTCTCTCATTATTAATCTACTTCACTTTAAGTTTGCATATTTAACATAGTTCAGTATCTGATTCTGAACTTCCTTAACTCGAAAGGGAAGTCTTAGGAGAGTTGAGTAATTATGGAAAAGAAACAGGAACTGATCATGCGTATGTAGGCAATTAATAAAATATGTAGCCTACATTTTTAAGAGATGTTCACTAAATTATATTAAAATAGCATTAACTACATGTATTCCACAGAATTGTATTTAGATGCATATGACAGGCACAGGTGCAAATGGCACTGGAATGAACAGCAGCATGCCAGGAGTTAATTTCTACTTCACTCACTTTCAACTTTTTCAACATTTCAGTTTAAGCATGCAGAAAGCACTCCATTTAAGGCAGATTCCTAGTTATCAGATTCTAAGGTTCTATTATTCTAAATTAAAAATTGAGATAACAACAGATACTAAACAGATTAAACTGACTTTTTCCATTAGAAACATGCAAACAAATTCTGAACTGTCTTCTATTACCTTCTAGTGGTGAAAATAAGTTACTTAGAAATCTTGTAGTCCTTGAAGCGCAGTATTAGTGTTTGAGGTATGCAAGTTGTAGGAGTGAAAAACGGAAGTGAGTCTGTACTGATTAAACACTACTGGTTCATAATACATGTAATATTTTGCCCAATGCCATACGGTGGGACTTTCTGATTTTAAGAGCTAGAAATAAGTAACTGTACTTATCTCCACACTATTTCTACTACTGCTATTTCAATTTTTCCTTTTAAATCAGTGTTGCTTTTTTAATGCATTTCTCTTGACTATGTACACTATACCACACATACCTAGGGAGACCGCACATGTAACTCAAGACTTTTGAGCCAAAACTAGCAAAAGCAGCAGTACATACAAAATTAATGAATATACACTTTAACTTCATGTATGCCATTGAAATGAGTTTTTTAAAAAGAAATTTTACTTTAACATTAATTTAAAAAGTTACTTAGAGGGTCCAGTTTTACTAATTTTATGTTATAAAGGACACACCTTCAATTATCTGATATGGACTCAACATCTATAAAAACAGTTACTTATTCAGCATTTAATAAGCCAGAAGCTCGGACTTTGTGGCTGGTAAGAAAGCGAATACAGGACAGTTCACATACTCAGTATACTTACAACCTGAGCTTACCTCAAGAGGCATTAGTCTAATTAGTGTTGCAAAGCACTGAGTAGCCATAAAACGTACGCTGTCTGTCTGATCACTCATTCTACCAAGAACTGGAACCACTAGAAGAACAATGTATGGAACAATACCAACATCTAGCTGCTCCATTACACCTGGATCAGTTATTAAGGAAATAGTTTTTACCAGTTCAGGATTGTCAGACATCAATATAAAACCTGCCAGGTTTTACACTCAATAGGTAAAAGTCATTGATACATTACATTCAGAGGAACAAGATTTTTACTAAGAAAGCAATGGGGACAAAAAAAAAAAAAAAAGGAAAAAGTCTATCTACCTAGTTACATTTAGCCCAGTGAATTCCATGATTTGAGAAACTAAGTTACCTCCACCAAAACATTTGATAGATAAAATAAAGGCAATGGAAATTAAAGTTTCTTCTGTTTCTTGTCTACAGGAAGAAAATAGCTTAACATTTTTTCATTCCTCCTTTTTTTTTTCAGGAAACAGTTTTTGTTCCCCCAAATTATGTGACTACAAAGAGGTTCCTGCATTTTGAATACTCAAGCAAGGATACACGCAAGTGCTTCAATTGCACCTTCTTGTTTGGTGTTGTCATCTATTGCTCCCAACCACGGCAGAACTTTCTCTAGGAAGATATTCATTGTTTCCATGGTAGCTATTTTGCTCATAACACCTACACAACGAGCAGCCATGTGTCTCACTGCAGTGCTGGGATGTTGAAGGCACATATAAAGATGAGGCAAATGCTGGATTAACTGAATAGAAGAAGGGAGGGAAGGTTAATATGAATTATAAACAAGTTAATGAATTATTTTTGAAGTAAACAATTTAAGTCACTGTTGCCTCCCAAAGAATGCTTGAAATGGCTTCTTAACAAGATCTAATTGTTTAGAACCAGAAAAAGACAACTTTGAATTTTAACTATATTGGGGAGTAATACTTGTTCAGAGAGTAACAAAACGTTTAAGGCTTTAGTCAAAATGCAAATTAAAAAAGCCCTTAATAATTAAGGAAGTGTTTCACACTAGAAAATACAGTGTAAGTACTCAGATTTTTTAAATAAAAATATAATTATTGTTTAAATACAGATACATAGATTAAAGAATTCCTTCCAGCTAGCAAGTTTGTCCTAGACTCATCCCATTTATGTTTAGGCAGACTAATTATCAATGTTGGGAGTCTTACTAACTCTGTGTGACAAGACAAACGCCCAGAAGGAAATTCACATTTTCCCAAGGGACATTTCCCCTCCCTCCCAGCCCCCCCCAGCCTCCATCAGCATAAATAAGTTTTTGTATCAGATATCTTAAATGGATGGTCAGGTTTTTCCTAGTGTGGAAGTCCTTAAGTATTAGCTCTGATGAACCCTCTGACTGTCTTCAATTTTCTTTTTTAAACTTGTATACAGTATTACCACCCCCAAAACCAATTAACTACACACCATACCTATCTATATATATAAAAAAATACATGTACATATATATAAAAAAAATCTTACCATGTCATATGCTAAATTCACTTAAAATCACTTCAGTATTTTATTAAAATAGGTAAGAAACAATTCCATATGAATTTTTTCCATCTGCTCTGAATTCTACAGCCACTCCTTATGCCCATCCTTTCAATACTCAGTTCTGGCCTACTTATTCATTGTATGGGAGCCTTTTTATGTATTTTTATCATCCTGTTGCCATTCTCTATGCCTCTTCCAGTACTACTGTATTTATTCTAAAATACAGAACTGCAGATAGGCTAGTACTAAAAATTGTATTCAGATGCAGGCATAACAGTGACTTTGTTGTTCTGTTTCTTTCTTAATTTTTTAAATTTTTTTTTTTTAGAAACCCAGTATTTTACATTCAGCCGATGCTGTTATAAAACTATCCTAACTCCAGGATCTCTCTCCTGAGTAGAAATAGTCAGTTCAGAGCCTACTACTGCATATAAGATGTTAAGTCTTCTACATTGAGTGGTGGGTAAAAGAAGTAATTTAAAAGATCAAATCTGGAATTAGAATGAAGGAGAGTAGAGATGTTGATTTCAATGTAACACAATAGCATAAATATTATCATAACTTAAACTTTGGACATCTCATCCCAAAAAGGGAAGGCCAAATCTAAATTGCAGGTAGGTGTTTGCTTTTGTGGTTTATTCTACAACCTGCATAAACAAATACAGAATTTAATATCCTATAGGACACAGGGAAAAAAATAGCTTTGAAGGGTAAAGAGCTTAATTGCTGAAGATAGAAGGCTACATCTTCCACATTTATCAAGACTAGGATACTGGACCTGGAGAACAGGCAGACTAGCAAGTGCAATAAAAACACCATTTGAGCAAAATCAGAAAAACATCTAAAAAGAAGCCATACAAAACAAAGATTTAGAACAGTGACAATGAACAGACTTTTTTGCTTCATACGAAAGCTGCTTTGGAATATGATTACCAGAGGATGTAGCTGAGTATCCATTGAAGCTGCTGTTGTTTCAAAAACCTGTAAAGAATTTACTAGCTCCTGGGCAGGAACATCTCCTTTTTCCAGTAAGGACCTTCTGTCTGTTAAAAACAGAAAAGGTGTTCAGTTTAAAACTGACATACTGCACCCAGCCTACCAGCCCCCCACAGCTTAAATCAGAAGTGTAATTACCAAAATTATTTATGTGAATGTTGTTCCTTAATGAACCAACCATAGCATCCCAGAGATGTGGTAATCCTGTTGCCATTTCAGCACCAAAATGTTTAGCTATAGTAGATAAGGCAAACTCAGCTCCTCTTCTCTGTACAACATAAGGTTTCTGAGCCTAGAATTAAACAATTTAAATTAGTGAGGACAGATACATTTAAGAATAACAATTATTTTCAAAGAGGCTCCCATTGTTATATAGGCATTCAATTCTGATAGTGCTTATAGCTACCTGCAATATATTTCCTAGTCAGTTTTTTTTCCTAAGTTATTTATTTTTATACAGGTTAAAAAAATTAAATCTTTTATAGCAGATTGTTTAAATCCTATAAATTTGACGATATGGCTTTTGCTGACACAGGTCCATTTCAGCAAGAGGTTTTCCAGCTGGTTCCAGTTCCAGAACCTATTGCCAATATAGGGGACACCAAGAACAGCTAGCAAAACCAATCCCAAAAGCAATGCTTGACTTGTTATTAAGCCCCTTCTGTTGCTCCCACACTCTTCAGAAAGTGGAATTGACAAAAATCATTTTAACAATTAAGAACAAAATCTGACTAGGATCTTATTAAAACACGCTGAAGATTATTGATTAAAACAGTAACAAAAAATTTAACATATCAAGTGTAGAAGTCACTCATACATCCTAAAGCCAGTCATATTTCAAATACTGGTTTTAATGCTTCAGAGCTTCCATTGTGCATCAATATGACCAACACTAACATGGGTAATGGGAAACAATCATAGCAGTTTGTGGAAATCCATTTGCATGCATTTACACTGAGATATTCATATCCTGTATTAAATGTAACATACTTCAGGAGTATTAATTTTCTTAACACACTGAAGATTTAAAACATCATCATTATCAACTAACATGCTCCTTGCATCACAAAATTTTACATCAACCCAGTTCTCTTCATGGAAAGATTCTGGACATCCCTATTACAATGCTATGAACTCCACTGAATTCAAACTAATGGGAGGGGTGGACATGCAAGTTGCAAACACAGGTTTTTGAAGTTTACCTCATCAAGTTCTGTAGGAATGCTTCCACTACTGCCAGTGGGGAGATCTGCAATTGGGGCTTTTGGAGCTTTTGGAGTAGGACCTCGCCGACTTGTGATGGCAAAAGCAGCTTTCTGATGTCTGTACAGTGTAATTATCCCCCTGTGCTTAGTAACTGTATGATGCATCCCATCTTTATCAGAGTTGGGCCCTAAAGGAAAAAAAAAAAAAAGAGACTAGCTGACAACAATTTAAGCTGCAGTTTAAAGTGTAGGTGAAGTGATAGCTACCTACAAGTCATCTGCAGATCTCAACATGCCATCATTCTCAAGAATGGAAAAATTTAAGTATAGAGTTAACTCTGTTAAGAGGACATTACAGACTTGGCAATAAAAATCTAAGCGTGCAAACTGCCACATAAATTCTTATTCACCAAGAAATACATGTAACAAAACTTCAGTCAAATTAGAAAGTTTGCACAAGTTGTTTGGGTTTTTTTTAATATAAAACAACACATTATGTTAAGTTTAAACAAGCTTATGTTCTGTCTCTTTTACAAACAGTTCAAGACTTCTGTCATGATGTAATAGCAGATGCTATCAGTATCTTTGGATTTGTTGATGTTTCTGTTTATGCTAATTAGCTTAATTTTCAGTCAGATATGAATGTTATTCTACTGAGACGAAGGAGGACACATTCATTAAAAAATGGTCAAACCTTAAAACAGGTTAGAGTGTTAAGGTCTTAATTTGTGTTGTTCACTCAATCAATACATTTTTAGCAAGGGACAGTCATTTACAGAAAATCCATGTCCATAGCAGGCCAAGGATTATTTATTCCTTTTGAACACTGTCCTCATCTTTTGTTATCTTATTATTAGCCTATGGAACATAACGCTCTTTTCTAATGGGCTACTCTAATTTCCATACTGATTCAATTTCAATGAAAAGAGAGTCCAGTGGAAGGCTATAAGGGTGATTAGGACACTGGAACATCTCTTATGAGGAAAGGCTGAGCTAGGTCTGTTTAGCCGGGAGAAGAGAAGACTGAGAGGGGATCTCATCAACGCTTATAAATATATAAAGGGTGGGTGTCTAGAGGATGGGGCCAGATTTCTTTTCAGCGGTGCCCAGTGACAGGACAAGGGGCAACGGGCACAAACTGGAACACATGAAATTCCATCTCAACATGAGGAAAAACTTCACTTTGAGGGTGACAAAGCACTGGAACAGGCTGCCCAGAGAGGTTGTGGAGTCTCCTTTTCTGGTGATACTCAAAACCCACCTGGACACGATCCTGTGCAACCTGCTCTAGGTGATCTCCAGAGGTCTCTCCCAACCCCTACCATTCTGTGATAAGCTTCATAACACACATAAATGAAATGTGGTAAGTGGATAATAATTGAACAACAGTAAACAACTGAAAATTGGCACAAAGGTCTTATACATAGTTTCTGAAAACTATAAACACCATTAGTTGCACACAGTGTGTAGTTTAACATACCTAAATGAAATACATGAAGACTCAGTTACTGGCATTTTAAAAACACTCAAGACTCACTCAAATACTCATTTTAACAGTTCAGAGACAAGCAGACATACTTTAAGAATCTGGCAGTCTTAGATACCATACCTTTTGCGTTTTCCTGGCTACTCTGAGGCTGTGCAGGACATGCTGCTAGCGGTGTAAGATGTGGATCCACACAGAGGGAGTTGCAGAGATTTTTTATGATCTTTGAGTTGGGACAAGGAGACCTTATTGTACACTGTTGAAGTAACTTTGCTATGCATGAAGCCACATAGTTTTGTACAAGCGTATTCTCTTCTTTTTTTATAGCTTCCATTAAGGGTTTTATAACAGGATTTAACTTTTCTGGAAGCTGCTGCAAGTTCACAACTGCACATGCAGCAAATGTATGGACTCGCAGGTGCAAAACTTGCCAGTCTTGATTTGTTTCTGTAACAGTCATTTGGACTTGTTGTCTTTTACTGTCCAACTGTTGTAGAATTTTAGGATTCAAAGTAAAGGATGATGTCACTTCATTGAAAACAGAAGTAACCTAATAAAAAGGAAGAAAGAGTTACAAATCTGTTTTATTTACTGTAAAATGGGATATTCTCTGAAAACATGAGAACACAAGTCACTTCACCAGGTATTATCATCTCCATTTTTCCAGCAAATAGCAGGAATGCTCCAAAAATGTAGTTTCTGGAATCTTGAACTGCAGCTCAAGGGAAAAGTCAGGCATATTATGAACATTTCAAATCTGGATTCCCAAAGCTAAAAGAAGAATTTATGTACTCCTCCAAATTTAGATTGTCCTATATCCACCAGATATATCTAGATATTCTGGCAATATCTAAGCACACGACAGATAAGCAAAGGAGAACATGCTGTAAATGCAAGATGCCAGAAAGGATGTGCAAGGTCCCATACATGAAGATGTTTTTAAGCTGATTTTCTTTTAAGGAAAGAGACTGGGATAAAAATCTAAGGAAAAAGCCAGCACAGAGTATTTGGAGAACTGACCATATCCTCCCCCACTCACAACTGGCTGACTGCTATTGCTTAAATCTTTCACAGGAAACAGATTAAAAGCAATGTGGAATCATGGAAATGCTGAACTTACTCTGATAGGACAGTTACTTTTAAGTAAAGGAAAGATGACAGCTGTTGAAAGGGGTTAGTCTGAGGGGGTGTGTGTGTTGGTTTTTGCCTTTAAAGTGTTCAGGTCAAGTCTTTCAACTATCAGACTTGTGCTGCTTCATGTTACAGACACCTCAAGTTCTACTCCACATGACCTTGATGACTGGAATGACCAAAGGATGCAAAGCGTATGAATAGCGAGGAGGAGCACAGGATTTTTACATCTAATGCATGAGGACCCATACTGCAGTGCAGCGTAGGTTTGGTGTCTGTATTTCAAGAAAACTTGAAGAGCTGAAAAGGGTGCAGAAGACAGCCACAGAAAATAGCAAGTAGTTACGGAATGAATCTTCTAATCCAGAATAGGTATCTTTTGGAAAAAAACCCAAACAAACCACCACACATTGGTCAACTAATCATATTACTACATTCAAGTAAACAGCTGAGGTATATGAAAACTCCTGTAGTTCACAGACTATGAGCTCGCATAATTGTGTCTGGCTTTACCTTGGGAATTAATTTTAGAAGGTAGCCATAATCACACTGGCTGCCAAAATTCCCTCAGCCCATAAACAGACTTACCTATCACTTTAAAGACACAGTGGTATTTCCAAGTTAAGTTACTGCATATTACTACATAGAATCATAGAATGGTTTGGGTTGGAAGGGACCGCAAAGGCCATCTAGTTCCAACCCCCCCTGCTGCAGGCAGGGACACCCTCCACTAGACCACGTTGCCCAAAGCCCCATCCAACCTGGTTTTAAACACTTCCAGGGATGGGGCCTCCAGAATCTCTCTGGGCAACCTGTTCCAGTACCTCACCACCCTCACAGGGAAGAATTTCTTTCTAACATCTAGTCTAAATCGACCCTCCTTCAGCTTAAACCCATTACCCCTTGTCCTGTCACTACACTCCCTGATAAACAGTCCCTCACCATCCTTCCTGTAGGCCCCCTTCAGAAACTGGTAAGCCGCAATTAGATCTCCCCAGAGCTGCCTTTTCTCCAGGCTGAACAACCCCAACTCTCTCAGCCTGTCCTCATAGGAGAGGTGCTCCATCCCTCCAGTCAGCTTTGTGGCCCTCCTCTGGACTCGCTCCAACAGCTCCATGTCTCTCCTGTACTGGGGCCCCCAGATCTGGACGCAGTACTCCAGGTGGGGTCTCACAAGAGCAGAGTAGAGGGGCAGGATCACCTCCCTCGACCTGCTGGTCACGCTGCTGGGGATGCAGCCCAGGACATGGTTGGCTTTCTGGGCTGCAAGCGCATGCTGCTGGCTCATGTTGAGCTTCTCATCAATCAATACCCCCAAGTCCTTCTCCTCGGGGGTGCTTTCAATCCATTCCTCGCCCAGCCTATAGTCGTGCTCGGGATTGCGCCGACCCACGTGCAGGACCTTGCACTTGGCCTTGTTGAACTTCACGTGGTTCGCACGGGCCCACCTCTCCAGCCTGTCAGGGTCCCTCTGGATGGCATCCCTTCCCTCCGGCGTGTCGACCACACCACACAGCTTGGTGTCGTCGGCAAACTTGCTGCGGGTGCACTTGATCCCACTGTCCATGTCGCCGACAAAGATGTTGAACAGTGCCGGTCCCAGTACCGACCCCTGAGGAACACCACTCGTCACCGTTGTCCACTTGGACATTGAGCCGTCGACCACAACTCTTTGAGGGCAACCATCCAGCCAATTCCTTATCCACCGCGTGGTCCATCCATTGAATCCACGTCTCTCCAATTTAGAGACAAGGATGCTGTGCGGGACAGTGTCAAATGCCTTGCACAAGTCCAGGTAGATGACGTCAGCTGCCCTTCCCTTATCCACCGATGCTGTCACCCCATCATAGAAGGCCACCAAGTTTGTCAGGCACGATCTGCCCCTAGTGAAGCCATGTTGGCTGTCACCAATCACCTCATTATCCATGTGCCTGAGCATAGTCTCCAGGAGGGTCTGTTCCATGATCTTGCCAGGCACAGAGGTGAGACTGACCGGCCTGTAGTTCCCTGGGTCTTCCTTTTTACCCTTCTTAAAAATGGGGGTTATGTTCCCCCTCTTCCAGTCAGCGGGAACTTCACCAGACTGCCAGGACTTCTCAAATATGATGGCGAGTGGCCTGGCCACTTCATCCGCCAGTTCCCTCAAGACCCACGGATGCAACTCATCAGGTCCCACAGACTTGTGCACCATCTGAGAATACTACCATCTGAGAATTTCAAGATCCATCATGCTACAGTCATGATGGCCATAATTATACAAACTTAAGCCTCCTTTTATTCTTACCCTTATCCTCAGCATCCCAGTTGCATAAACAAACACATCCAGGATCCTAATCCCCCTTCTCCCCCACCCCAAGCTGCACCACATCCATCACCATTCCTTCATCCTCCTCAAATCTACACACCCCTCCCCACCCCAGTCCCCTTTTATTTTGCAGGCTCTCAAATCCACAGTCTCTTCATTTACATCCTACTTCATCTGTCCATAGTCATTTTTCCCGCTGCTTCAGAGGCCAGTTTGGGGTTAGACGAAAAACCTTTTTATTTGTAGCCCTGACATTATCAGCTCTATTTTTGCTAACAGAGCTTTTCATGTCAAGAGTTACCTTTTATTAGCACATTAACACTGACATTTTCAAATTTAAAAAGACAAAACAATTGAACAGCCAGTAAAAAAACCCCCAGTTTAAAACACATGCTTGGGAGGTCAGGGGAGAGAAGATCTAGAATTGACACAGTTTATGTACTAGTCTTTACTAGTCTTTTGACAGTGGTTTTGAAGGAGTTCCAGCCTGCTTTGTTTTAGTCTGTGTAGATTTCAATAGTGAATCTACACTTGGAATCAGAACACAGTTTTTTCTCCTGTTAAATATCTACCTACTTGATTTTTCGCATAGTCTGTAAATGCTGCAGGGGAAGTGGGAAGTATCTATCACATCTCACGTCAAAGGATGCATAAAGTCACTACATTATTTCTGAAAGTTACAGTCTGTGTAATAGTTATGCTGGAGATATATTTCAAGACAAGAATACATTTGAAGGAAGTGCAGGCATGCCTCTACTTACCAGCTCATTAGCTTGATCTATTGTAAATACACTGCAGTTTACTCTGTTTCCAATGTCAACGTGTGCATCAGCTAACAGCGAGATGAGTTGTTTACATTCATTCTGCATTCGTGTAAAAGGAACAGCAATTTCATCATAATAGAGATGTTCATAAAGAACCCCAAGTAAGCGAGGCTGCACACAAATGGCCACAGTTCTACACTCCTATAACAGGAAAAGACATAATTTGTATTTCTGAGTGATCACAATTTCTTTTGTTCATTTTGGGCACCAAACAGTGCAATCTAGCTACAAAAATCCAGTTTCCAGAGGGACCATGAACATTTGCAACCTAGAATATTGAAGATTATGAACAAAACCTTCAGTCTGCCACTAGAACAGAAGTTATAGAGAATACAGAGAAGACAGTCATGTTAAAAGTAAGCATTGACCTTAGATAACATGCGTCTTGAGAACAGACTTATTTGTAGAAAAAATGTGAACATATTTACTGATTCATAGTTCTGACAGTTGGCTTTTAGCTACAGAGTAATATATTCCTCCATTGTCTAACAATCAGGATTTTAGTATTTAGATGTATAAATACCGTTTTAACTTATCAACTGAAATTTTATTTCAAGTAGCAGATGACAAGCTGTGGATTAAGATAGTAAGTAAAATTTATTTTTGCTGCAGAAACATCCTACCTTTTGCAAGGCTGCCCACTCACAGATTACTAACGCCACACTAATCCTCTGCAAGGCAGATTTAGAATTCAAGTGGAAAAGCAGTAGCTGAGCTAATGATTCAGCTGGCTTTATTTCTTGAGTAACAGTATTTACACCTGGGTCACAAATGCAGCAACAAAGTGCTCCCAGCAACCTGACAAAAGCAGAAAGAACAGTCACTTCAATGTTACAATTACTCTGCAATTAACAATTCAAAATGAAGATGTCAAAAATAGATAAATTTTGGCAAAAGCACTATATAACAAAAAAGATAAATTGCTTTTAAATATTTTTTCATATTTCCAGTAAACTGACTTTGCTGCCATCATCCGAGCTCGCATGACAACATAATCCCTGGTTGCTGGATCTTCTGCAATGCTGTCTGCCCCAGCAATATATTCCTGAATCACTTCCTTATTCTGGGTTTGACCTTGACGCAGTTTAGCACCTGCCTTTTCCTATGGAATAAAGTTGGGAGAGGTCGAAAGTAAATGTGTTTGTAATAGAAAAAATGAATTTATATTCTGTAACGTTTCCAGTAACCATCATATCCTGCAAAAGTTGGACTAAGCCAGAACATTTCTTGGATAACAGACTACTTAAAGTAGTTCCTCATTGTAAATCACCTCTCCACTAATAGTATTCTATGGTCCTATTAAATGTATAAGATGGTTTCTTCACTAGAATATTAGAATACTCAATATATAGCTGATAAACTGAGTCCACACCTCTTTCGGTGTATTTTCAGAAACACCACAAAGCTTTTAGATTTAACTCAGTCCTGCAAACAGATGGTTTTGGAACCATGCAAATAAAGACTTTATAAAAGTATTCACAGGGAGCATGCTACATGACAGAACTGTGAATTCTCATGGATAACCTAACAAGAACTATCTTGCTGTACCGACTTGAGGTTTGTAAGATAGGTTGCATTAGAATTGTGGAAAGGGACCACCACTCCCCTTTAACACCTTTAGAACATGTCTTTATATATGGCTAATCAGTTTCCTACTTTCCCCAGAAAAGAGTTAGTGAGGTAATGTTTCACTTACTTTTGATCTGGTTTTTACTTCAAGCAACATGTTTAAGTCAATGGGCATGTGAGAAGGCTGCATCATTAAGCAGAGCCAGGCTCCCATCCACGGACAAGCAGCTGCAACCACATACTGTACAGACGCCTTGTTTAACAGTTCCAGCCATACCTTGGGAAAGAACCATAGTGGAAATCATGATAAAATTGTACATGGTCTATGTAAGATCGTCTATGGGCTGGTAAACTGTAGGAACCATCCTATTCTTCACTCTATAGTAAAGCATCACATCGCTATCTACAAAATAGTTAACATGAACACACTATTCTTTATCTGCACAAAACTGCAGAGGATATGGAAGAGCAGGATACACAAACGCTATATATCTAGGTCTTAAGTCATGCAAATACCTTGTGAATAAGATCCAGAATTTCTTGGTTGCTTTCCAAGATACAAAATTGAAATATGTGCCTCAACATGTCTTGCAGAATTGGAGTCAGCCATGTCGAAGAGCTCTGAAACAAGGATATCATATGATCAAGCAGATTCCAATATGTATCATAGTAAACGACTAACGACTCTATTTCTTACCTGGTCTTGGGTAGACAGCAGTGTGAATAATGTTTCCAGTGCTGCTTTTCGCACAGAAGATATAGTATGATGCAAGAACGGCCACACACGTGGGACCAAAACCGTGAGTGATTGCTGAATGCTAGTACGTGAAGGGGAGATGCAGAGGCAGTGACAGGGGAGAAGAATACAGAGTTCAGTTAATTTTGTTTATCCTCATTTAGTTTTATCCAAAGAAAGGTTTTTTTAAAAAGAAAAGTATTATTGCATGTGCTTTGTGATTTTAAGTGAAGGATCAAGTTACCACAGTTTAAACATTTAAAATGGTTTGAGTCAGTATCTTTTTTCAGGAAAATACTGGTTTTTTCCTTACTAGTATAAAACACTAGCCCATTCAAGCATGTATTTTTACCACGTTGTTTCCCAGATTATATTTTGGGCTTTGTTCAACTATTTAGAAAAGAGGGGTTTTCTTGGTTTTGTTTTGAACTTATTATTAGGTATTTATGAGTTTAGAAATAATTAAAACAAGCTTGGATCTCTTGTGCATGAGCCTGCACATCAACTGATGCAAATAGTACTTGCTGAATTAAAGACAGTATTAGTGACAAAACTTCATTCTTAATTTTAGATTTGGGCAAAAACCAGCTTCAGCAGTTACAATCATATAGGATGAGAAAGATAAGATGTGTATAGCATCTACCTTAAGTGCAGACACTGCAAGTTTACCGTGTGTATTATGAAAAACGTTCACATACTAACATATAATTCCTTTGATTTGACAAGAGTCCCAAACAGAGAGGAACTAGGCATTGCCTTCAACCAGTCAGAATTACTGGTTGTACTATTGATGTGAATTTTCAAGTTTGTAGCTTTCTTTAGAATTGTTCCAATAGTAAAGTTCTACAGGTACGTGCATGTGTTTTAATGTACATAGTTTGCTCTCATTTGGAGTTTGTCGACAAGGAGCAAACAAGAAGTCTGTGGGCAGGACCACCATATGAGTGGGGCTGATTGCCTTTATTAAAATACCCAAGATGAGTGTGTGTGTGGGGAAAAGTCACACATAAACATGTCTAGTACCTTTATATTATTTTGTTGCCTTTTACTAATGTAATTAAAATAGAAGCACTGTCCTAACAAGTAAAATTAAAATACTGATTTAAATAAAGCATCTCCTTGGCACATGATTTGAAAGCAACTTTGATTATTCCAATTTGAAAACAACCAGACAGTCCAACCTGCAGTACTGAAGCAATACTAATTAAAAAGTTACCTGCATTTGCGAACCTGAGGATAAGTCAGAAGGGAGGAAAGAAGGATCATGATACTGTTCGTGGAAGCTGTCAAGTCATCCAACTCCAGAAGTGCATCCCACAAGGTATTAAGAATAAAAGGTACCTACAAAAATAAGCCCAAGAGGTTATCATAAAAAACAGGAAAAATCCCAAGCGTTGCCTCTAAGCGTTATTTTCTTCATTCAGACCAAAAGTGAACTTTTCAATCCGAACTGATGGAAAACAATTCGGTCACCTTCTGAGACTGAAGTTGGACCAGGCTTTCCACTACTGGTACTAAAGATGCTGCAGCAACAGCTCGGACATCATCATCCAGATCTTGGAGACCTTCAATTATTGCAGGCAACACTTTAGGCAATAAAGTGTTGATCATGTCCTGCCAAAAAGATCAGAAGTATTTTTAACCTGAAAAGCATATAATGCCCCAAACAACTAAGCAGTACTCTGAGTGTGTGAATAAACCTGTTTCTTACATAAAACAGAAATTACAGGTCCAAGACTATTATCTAAATATTGTTAAGTTACCATTCATGAAGTAAAACCTAGGTTATAAATTTGAATGAACTGTAACTGAGCTCAGTTTTGGTGTAAACAAAGCTCAGTATTTGCAAAATAGTATCACCAACAGACTAAACCTCTTGTACCACTCAGCTCTGTTAACCTGGCATATGAAAGTATCACCAGGCAAGCACAGCCTCTATCATGTTTTGTCTAAGTAACTTATTCGAGTTACAGTAATACAACTTTGTTATATAGTTGCAGATTTCTGCAGCCTGGATATAAAAATACAGTCACACATCTTATAACCCACATGAGGCTGCAGCGCAAGCAAGCTTGCTTTATCATACCTATCTACTGTTCAGCTGCATCCTCAACTTGGAGAGCTTTTTTTTCCAAAGCTCTCTGCAATTTGTCACGAGGTTTATTACCTGACGTACTGCCAAAGCATACTTTATTCCAAGGAGACCACCGTGTCTCACTTCCCACTGTTCCTGTGTAAGCAGCTTCAGGAGAACATCCACAGTTTTATGAACTCCAGTCTCATTCATATGTTTCAGTACTACTCCCAAAGTCTGAGCACAAGTCTCACGTACTGGTGCTACTACCTAGGATAAAGTAAATGATAAAACAGGTATTTCTGTATGAAGTTTGACTTAAAAAGAAAATAATACGAGTCAGATGACCAAAACTGCTATACAAAGTAAAATTTATGTATCTGTTACTTTGTAATGAGCATCTGTGAGCAGTTACAACAGGCACATGCAGTAGCACTGTACAAAGCGTAGTTGATGTGCTGCAATATTATCTCCTGGAGAAGCTGCTGATCTACCTGTTCACTCAGGGCCAACTTACTTCATCTGAAACAAAGTCTCCAAATCTGTCTAATGCAAATACACAAAGTAGTCTAATAACCAAATCTTCAAGCCACTCCTGATGCTGCTGAATCATCTGTAAAAAGAGAAGAATTGAACACCTCGATTATTCATAAAATATTTGATATGCTTGCTTTAGCTAAAGTTTTTATATAAAAGATATTACAACACACTTAAATTGACTGAATACAGTCATCTTGCACAGACAGTCAAGGCAAAATAGCACTAATTCAGAGTAATTCAGCTCACCTGGCTTATTAAACATTATTTGCTGGTTTTCAGTTTATTTTTTTTAACCCACATAGTATCTTTATCAAAAGGCTAGACAGCGCCTTGTAAGGTAGACAGATAATTCTATCCCTACACAGCAGACAAAGGTAAGGTCATTCAGATAATCTATACCAACTGATGTCAACAGATCCTAGGCAAATCAATCAATACATGTTTGAAGAATACTTACAAATAAACACAATGAAGCAGTACTACTCCACTGTGGGAGACTCAGTGAAAGGAACTCGCTCTTCAGCCATCTCTCTTCCAGATTTAACAAAACAATTTAGACCAAGCTTGTCTTGAAGCTCTGGCCTCTGTTAGAAACCCAATTGCCATGTAACTCAATCTCAGAGCAGAAGCCCCATAAAAGCAACTGCTCAGGCATCATCTTTCTCATCTCCGCTGTTTGCCTACAAGATCACCACTTCCCTTGAAAACTATCATTTTAATGAACAAAACTTTCATCACATTATGGATTTCACGTTCCCATACATGCCAAAGAATTATAGCCTGCATATAGCATACACAGCAGTCTTTGAAGCGAGCCTGAAGTGCACACACTCGTTCCATAAATAGTTAAGAAACTGAAGTATCTTATCATTGCAGCATGTGTTGTTATTACCCTACAATCTCCGTGGAACAAATACTATTTCACATGGAAGCAATAAGCAATAGCAGCTTTTGCTTTCCCTATATACCAAGTATGCTGAAGTAGCTTGATTTCCATTTGACAAACATATATCCTCATTCTTCAACCCTCTCTAAACCACAAGCATTCCCAGCTGCTTTTACAGCAGGGAACTCAGTATGGCTGAGATTCACTATTAGTAAACAAGTTACTACTGTCCAGATATTTCTAAAAAGTGTTTTCCTTTTAAATAGATTAACTACTTTTTCCTCATAACAGCAAAGCAAGCAGATCAATAGAGTCCCCTTACTATTTAAGTGAATAGAATTAGATGGACTGAGACACTTCACTAGAGTTACATAATCAACTTGTCAGTTCTGCTTCGGCGCACCCATACCATGACCCCAAAATAGTATTTTCTAGTACAGAAGCTAGTGTTTACTAACTTTACATACAGTCTACATATTAATGGCTGCTTATACAGTAGTCTTTTTTTTGCACAGGCCTTTTTAAAATAATGTAAATATTTCATCAGTGCATATGATGATTTGATCCAGATTATTTTCAGTAGACAAATCTCGCGGTTTATATTCCCCCAGATCACCCACTGCCTGCAAAGCTTAAGTATTTTAAATGAAGTTTAGAAAACAGACTTCTTAAGTCTCCATGACTGGAAACTTACCTCTTCTAAAGTGCTATCTCCCATTTTACCACCACTTTTACCATGAGCTTTAAGTATCTCTCTCAGTCCAGTACCTGCACCATGTCGAACCTAGAAAAGTGAAATAAGAAGTCAATTTTAAAATATTTAGGAACAGAAGATAAAAGCCACACTGGGTAACTGAAACAATCCTCTTTATTCTTAATACAGACATTTCAAGTGCTGCAGAGTTAGTGGTACTTAAAACTTGTAGGAAAGGGTAGTATTTTATTAGATCAAATCATTTACTTAAATACTAATCTGTGCAAAACCAACCTGTTTTTTTCCTAAGTATTTGCCAGCTTATACACAGAAGCAATTAAGAATTGCTTCTATTTTCTAACACAGAATACGTTATCTTATTTGCAGTAATGTAGCTAAAGATAGTTTTCATTTAGTTTTATCTCACTATGTTCTAAGACACTAGTTTTCAGAGAAAGAGCCACTAGAAGATATTACTAGTTTTAATAAGTTTATAAGCTAAAGAAAAGTGTTATATTTGTTAAACAGTTATTTCTCTCATATATTTATATTGCTCTACAACTTTATGTCTGTTAAACGGAGTTTGGATCCTCACAGAGGATGCCGCGGTCTGCAAAAGAATTTCTGACAATTGCTATTCTGTATAGTTTACAAACCTGCCTTGCTTGGCTAAATATTAAAAAAAAATAAGTGAACAAGTGATATGGGAAAGCAAAGTATAGCCACTTTGTATGTTTCCCACCAAACATGACCAGTTGAACATACTAGGAAGAGTTCTGGAAATGACAGAAGACCAGTAGAAAGATGTGCTACAGACACACCTGTTTCTGGCATTTTTGATATGTAACTGGACTAGTAATTGGCTCATCAAAAAAAGCCCACTCAACAGATACACAGAAAGTTACAAAAGCAAAGTCTTGAACCATTTTTTCCATTGAGAGGCCTTTACACAGGTGTCGTGGTTTAGGCCCAGCCGGTAGCTGGGTGCCACACGGCCGCTCACTCACCCCTCCCCCAGCGGGATGGGAGAGGAGAAGTATAACAAAAGGCTTGGGTCGAGATAAGGACAGGGAGAGATCACTCACTAATTACCGTCACGAGCAAAACAGGCTGAATGTAGAGAGGAGATTCATCTAATTTATTACTAGGCAAAACAGAGTAGAGCAATGAGAAAATACAATCAAGTCTTAAAACACCTCCCCCCACCCCTCCCATCTTCTCGGGCTCAACTTCACTCCCGGCTTCAACCTTCCCCCCCTCAGCAGCACAAGGGGGCAGGGAATGGGGGTTGCGGTCAGTTCAGCACACATTGTCTCTGCCACTTCTTTGTCCTCAGGGGGAGGACTCCTCTCAACATTCCCCCGCTCCAACATGGAGTCTCTCCCACGGGCTACAGTCCTTCACGAACTGCTCCAGCGTAGTCTCTCCCACAGGGTGCAGACCTTCAGGAGCAGACTGCTCCAGCGTGGGGTCTCTCCCACAGGGTGCAGACCTTCAGGAGCAAACTGCTCCAGCGTGGGCTCTCTCCCACAGGGTCACAAGTCCTGCCAGCAAACCTGCCCTGGCGTGGGCTCCCCTCTTCACGTGTCTACCGGTCCGGCCCGGACTTGCTCCAGCGTGGGCTTCCCACGGGCCGCAGCCTCCTTCAGGTGCCTCCACCTGCTCCAGCATGGGGTCCTCCACGGGCTGCAGGTGGAATCTCTACACCCCCTCATCCTTCCTCCATGGGCTGCAAGGGGACAGCCTGCTTCACCATGGCCTTCACCACGGGCTGCAGGGGGATCTCTGCTCTGGTGTCTGGAGCGCCTCCTCCCCCTCCTTCCTCACTGACCTTGGTGTCTGCAGAGTTTCTTACATCTTCTCGCTCCTCTCTCCGGTTGCAAAAGCTTCCTTTAACGCCTTTGTTTTCCTTCTTAAATATGTTATCACAGAGGCGCTGATTGGCTTGGCCTTGGCCAGGGGCGGATCCATCTTGGAGCCGGCTGGCATTGGCTCTATCAGACACAGGGGAAGCTTCTAGCAACTTCTCACAGAAGCCACCCCCGTAGCCCCTCCCGCTACCAAAACCTTGCCACACAAACCCCAACACAACAGGTTAGAGCAGAACTTATTCTTTTTTTAGGCCTCTTGATGTACATGCTTGTTGCTAGCAGAAAATTAGTGTATTTCATTTCATGATAGCAACAACTAGAACTGAGTAATTGGTAGGCCCTCCCTTAATCAAATATCTTAGATGAAGCACAACCATACACATCCCCATATGTGCAGCTCAGTGGCTGTTGGTAAAAGCTATAAGCAAGCCAATAAAAACTATAGCACCTCGTCTTAAAATCCTAATTGTTCGTAATACACCAATCATTTGTTTACTTGGTCTGAGACTGCTTATAAGCTAGTTTTTACAAGCCAGAAGAGGAAGACTTTGCTAGTTAACTACTTAGTTTCTGCAAACACAAAACAACAGCAAGACAGACAAATGCATAGAAGGAAATACCAGTAGTAGGATTCATCTTGCCTGACTTCAGCTGCCTATAAGCTAGGCAAGCAGTCTGAACTAGTCATCCAGGCTGCCTCTAGACACTGCAAGAATATGCCAGAGGGCCATTTTATAAACACGTATTTTGAGGTAGTTTAAACCTGTTTTTCATCCAGAACATACCGTAATAATGATTCTGTATTGATCTACTTCCTTAATTAAGTTGTCTGTGCCCTGTATCAAATGTAAGAAAGCTACGAGAACGCGTGCATTCCAGAAGACGAGGACTTTGGCTTCAACTGCAACAAGCCTGCTTTCAAACAAGGTGAGGCTTATTAGCTCAGATGCAGTGACGTGCCACAAATATAATTACCCTTTTTCTGGGCCCAAAATAATTGTGCTGACTGCATATGATCTATCTCTGTGTTTCCAAGTTTGAGGTCAGTATGGGCAGAGCCAACTTTCTATCACAGGTGTATCTGTAGCACAAAGTATGTTATAGTTTGTGTTAACATTTAATCTTTCAAAAGATCAACTTTTTCATAAAAAAACTGAAGTTAGTTGACAACAATTATTTCCATCTTCCGCTCAAGGAAGAGACGCCTTTGTCAGCTACTTCATCTTTTTGCTTGGAAGAGATATCAAAGTTAGTGGAAAATAGTATAAGGAGTGAAGAATGAGCAAAACAGGTTTTGAATCTTGAAAATAAGTTGTCTAGGCAGCCAAATATGTAGTTTTTGTAGCTGGTATCTACTATCATTCTAAAAAAAGTTAAAAGTTCCTTTTTATCAATGAAGAGAACAACTAATGATTTGTAGCCTACCCTGTTACCAAAGGATTGATTCCCTCCGCCTTTTCTACTAGCTTAGCATTAGACAAACATGCCACTGTTGGCAGCAACAGACTCGCACAATATTCCTCAAACTGTTGATGAATCCAAGCCTGTTTTAATTACTTAATCTTTTTGACTATATATTCACATGCTTTTATTTTGCTTGAATTTCAATACTTCCAGAATTCTCACTTATAATCACTGCTTTTCATCTTTCCCACTCTCCACTTAAGTATGCATTATACATCTGTTTTCATTTCCCCTTCAAATGAGTCTTAAAACACACTTATCTGAGCTATGTAATCTGTATTTACGATTGATGTAGTTTTTGCTATCTAGCAAAATGCTCTTAAATCCTATGCACACAATTTTTGCCCTTCTACTGAAGCCTTTTCTTTGATTTATTGTTACACCTTAGATACTACACACATGTCTTACCTCCCAAGAAGGGTTAAAGAGATCATTGCACACCTCTTCACAAAAGCTTTCCAGGGGCCATTCATTTGCCTAAATTAATAAAAAAATAAGCATGAGATAAAGAGAAAGGGATCAGGCGAACACTTCTTATATTGTACACCACTTAGATATGTGAAGATAACAGACACCTCCAAAAGCTTAAGTATTTTTCTTTGTTTCTGGACAGAATAGAAATAAACAAACAACCTTCTTCCACACTTCAGAAACCTTGCCGACTGGCATCAAATCTTTTGAAAAGCTTATGAAGTTTGTCTGTTAGTACTGTCACCTCTTCTCTATGGTAATTAATTTTGATGCTCTGAACTTCAGCCTCCCTTTAGGAACCATGCTAAGGCAGAAAATTAAGCAAAGTTTCTTATTCTCCCCAGCAATTCTTTCAATTTATGAACTTAGCCTTTAAAGAACATAACAGGGAGATTACACTACATAATCGTCAGGTCAATTAACCCAGTAATAAACAACACCCTTCTCAAAACATACACCACATTTTTGAAAACCAGAAGCACATCCACTATCCCAAAATTTCCTACAAGGAAACTGACATGGCTGTGAAAAGGAAATTACGACACTAACATTAGTAAGTTCACACCATCATAACAAACAAAGCATTTGAAAGGCTAGCAACCAGCAGCTACTCAGTCCCTAGTTATCATTAATCTCTCAAATTAATTTTCTAATCATCGTTTTGCAAATTACTTAAGCTACGCTTGGAAAAATCTTTTTTTAGAATAGAAAGAATTTATCTAATCAAGATAAAGTCTCTTCACAAACTTCTATGTACCATTTGTATTCTGGTATAGCATTTCTTACAATTTTTCAGCTTTTCAGTCTATTGAAACAAATGCAAGTTTTTCTGAGACTAAGTTAACTGTTGAAATCTTCAACTACCAAAGATAGAAATTCTAAATTAAGCCTAATTAAAGTAAGGTGAAGATTAAGTAAAGTGTACATGAACATTTAGATCAAATTATTTATGGCTCAGTGTAATCCTATCATCTAAGTGTTTAGCACAGTTTTACAATTTAATACCCAGGTCTGACACCTGTAATCCACCTACTCAGGTTCATTTCAGTCACAAACTGCTACCAATGGATTAAACGTGTTTTCTGCCTCAATGCTATGCACAGTTTGAAGCCTATTTGCTTCATTACATATGAAAATAAGCTGGCAATAGCATTCTTTACTCCGTTTCTCTTAATGCTAAAATGACTAAAGAATTGGGGAGCATAAAGGAGTTTTATTTTACATTACTCTGCTAAAAAACTGAATAATCGTGCCTGGTAACAGCAGAACAATACATCATACCTCTTCTGGAGCATTTTCAACCAGTGTTTTTGAATCTGTGGCAGGCTGGTTGATGACAACATTTGCAACTTTTCTTCTCTTTTCTTCCGGTTCCCCATCAGTGCTATCATTGCTGAGAAGGAACAAATATAAGTTTATGAACTGAAAGTATGCTTTAGGGGAAGTAATTACTTTACAACTGAAGTCTCAGATACAATAAAGTGTGGCAAGAATACAAACCAAAGAGGTTTAACACTGAAATATGCAAAATAGATAAGTTTACATGTAAAAAAAAAAATCAAATCAGTGAAGGAACAGCAGAATGCTGTCCCAAATTGGCAATCCTCAGTCTTTTCCAAGAAATACAGAAATTCTTAAATAAAAATCAAAGAAAGATAGTTTTCGTTACTGCTTTTTATAAACACAGTAGGTACAATAATGTCGCTATAAATTAGTGAGGAACACAGGATGCATCAGAAAGTTTATCTTAAGAAAATAAACAATAACTAACAATTTAAGTCTCACATTTTCATGCGCTATCCTCGAGCCATAGTTAATAACAGGGACAAGCCACAAATTTTAACTGAACATCCCATTATTTCAGGATCCCTCTGAAGACAGGTCCTTAACAAAGCTCTACTGGGAATAAATACAGCATGCAAGTGTTTTATCATCAGCACAATTAGCATGTAAAAGATTAAGCTGCAAAGACTGTAGGAATTTTTCCAACAGATAAATCAAATCATAATCCCAGTTTAACTGAAATAAAAGCAAATCAATTCACTATTATACCTCTTCTCATTAGCTTCCACTGCATCTCTGGATCTTTGCTTTGCAAATAGCTTAGCCATTCTTTTGGCTTTATTCTTTTGTCTACTGCTCATACCAGCTCGAAATTCTGAGTCAATTAACTCAGCAGCCTGAAGAGTCTGAAAGAGAAGTCATTCATTGTCAATTCTTCTTACAATGAAGGTCCTGAAAAATCCTCAAACTCACATTGCTCTCAACTTCCCCGACCCTCCATCATTTCAAACTCAGAGCAGCAGTTTGACATGAAATAACACTAACATGCAACTATGGGGCATAAGAATTCAGGAAGGCAAAGCATACCATATTAGATGTTGATCATCGTATTTAAAACATAAAGATTATAACCACAGAAGCGCAAATTTGATTGACTTGGCAGTGTTAGGTTTAGGGCTGGACTCGATCTTAAAGGTCTTTTCCAACCTAAATAATTCTATGAAATAAAGCAAACCCACTGTATTATTCCTTGCAGTCAAACAGCCCAAGGTTTTACCTACAGGTTGTTTGTTTACTAGTGAAACTGAAGAAGGCAAATAGTCCAGATCCTCATCATTGAAGAGATCTTCAGTATTCATCCCAATTGCAGCACCCATATCTAAGCCAAGTTTCTTTTGTAACAGTTTCCTCTGTCGTGCTATCCTCTCTTTAGGATCAATTTCACCTTAAAAAAAGTTTTTAAAAAAGGGGAAGATGTGTCAGATTTCCAATTAGATGTGTTATTGAAGATTTGCTCAATGAAATAACATAAGAAAGCCAAAAGTTACAGAATTAAATTGCACTTGCCTAATACATTGATACAATCTTTTAAACCAGATCACACTGATTCCCAGGAAGACCTTTTCTGCTGAAGTTATACTAGTACTTAAATTGTCATCAATTATTAAGTAGAAAATAACTCCCATGAAATTCATTAAATTACACTTGGTCTATAGAAGTAAAAACACCTGTTTTCCCTGAATTTTTAGGAAAGTAAACTTTGAAAGGAGCAAAATTAACTCACTAAAAATAAATCCAGCAACCAATTCAAAAACTAGCGCTTTTTTTATTGAGCACATGCATCCTTGTGGGATCTGTTGATTTTGGCAGTCTATTTTTGATGGGGTTTTGGTTGATTTTTTTTGGTGTGTTTTTTTCCCCCCAAAGGTTGCTTTTCCTCTTAAACTATCTTCTGTTGGGAAACACAGACCTAAGCAATAACAACCACCAATGAAACCCCTCAAATGATAGTCAATCCAATATCCTGTATTAAGCTAGGTTGAATCTAAACCTGTTTTCTTCAGAAACATTCTTCCTTGTTAAAATGCACTGGACCCAGGTGTCTCCTTTCCTTCTGCCCGAACTAACTCCTGATGGCAATGTACATTGCAGCATAAGCATGATTTTCCTAGGGTGCTGAAGTCTGTTAACAATCTTATCTTCAAGCTTCATGTGTCAAGCAAGGCTCATTTAGGAAGTTATAGAAGCTACCTCAAGAATGTTGTGAAGCTTCAACACTTTAATTACTGAAAACGTAGACTTTGGGAGCACCCACATTTACATAAAACAGAAGATTTTAGTGCCTGAGTAGGCTAGACCTTCCAAGTAAAGTGAAACTTGTAGCTTGTAGGGCTGTCAGACTTCACTCTCTTTACATGTGCAGTACGGAAACGAGCCAGGAGACTGGGATTTTTTGGTCAAATATCTGTACATAAACTTGTAAATAGGTGACCAATATTGGTAGAATTTACACCAGGCTGAGTAGCAATTAGTAGTTAATTATATCTAATAAGCTTTTTTTTTTTAATTGCATGAAGCTTGTACACCACTATTAACCTAGCATAAAAGATGGCAAGCAATAAAATAGGAGCAAAGCTTAACAGACAGGATACTGCCTAAGTGTCAAGAGCCATAGGTTCTGTTCCTTGCTGAGCTAGTGATCTTCTGTGTACACTGCACAGAACACATCACACGTTGGGAACGACTAAATGAGGGCTATGCAGTCAGAGCAGAGTCTTATCTATAGCATCGTTTCATTTGGTGCAGAAACTGGAAGATGGACTGCAATTAGAGCTGAGTACCGTAACAGCAAAAAAAGTATCTTAGATTAAAATAATTCAATGTCATTACACTAATACAGGCCAGCTCAGCTAAAAAGTTGCAGAAAGATATCAGACAAGTCACATGAAACAAAAGACATCACACAGGCACTCATATTTGACCTTCCAACTTTAACAGTTTTATCACAGTATTCTTCATGCAATCGTTCTATATTTGAAAGATTTCACGCTTTTAAATAAGCCACATCCTACTACTATATTTGAGAACACTGTTTTAATGAAGAAAAAGTGGTGATAGTTCCTGCACCTCTTCAGAAAGTCTACAGAAATTCTACAGAAGTCTTTAATATTGCTTTTTCCACTCCCTCTTTCAGGTTTCCACTCTCCATTTTTCCCCCATACACATACTAATTCTGATGAGAGAAAAAACCCAAACAAAATGTCACTTAGCTTGAGAAAGATAATACAAACCAGTTATGTTGGGGAATATTTTCCTTCCATTATTTCCTAGCATTCTGAGAAATCATGAATGACTAAACTCATAATACTGCCACAACAAATTTTTTCGAATCAGTAAGTTTTCTTATCTGCAAGTAAAATACAAAGATATACCTGATGTATCATCTTGGACTTCAAATTCTGCACCAGCAGATCCAAGAAGAGATGCACCATGTTTTAACAACCGACATATATCAAATCTGTCAAAACGCAACCGATCTGTTGAAGGTGAATCTTCCATAGGACTTTCTGAGCCTGGTTCTAGATAGGACATTGAAAATAATATTAAGGACAATGTGATGAAATTTTTGCTCAAAGTTCTGGCAGAAGATTAAGCGAGAGAAAGAAGTAGTAATTTCTTTCCTCCAGAGGAATCAGACACACAGCATTTTGATTCACAAAGTGTAAATGCTCCATTTCACAAAGACAGACTGAAAAAGCTCACATAACACTTAATTGATTATAAAATTTTTTTGACATTTTCCCCTTGATAAATTTAGCTTTTTAAAATCTTGGACACTGACATACTGCTAGGTCTTCTCTGGACGCATACGGCCAACTTGCAGTTCAAACTGCATATGGCTCACAAACAGTTCATACAAGTATCATGCCAACACTGTATCATATCACCAACAGCCAAGCATCCCTGCTATAGAAGCTAGAGAGTAGTCTTAACAGGTATGGGAGAAGGTCAGCTCCCAAGGGCTGCTGAAGACTAGTTACCAGCTCTTCTCAAATCCAGCTGCAGGTACAGTGCAGTTCAATACTGATACAGATGAGAATTGTTCCTCACAAGGTATCTCAATTTCCTGGTTATGAATTCACTTCCAAAGTATTCCCTCCCCTCAATGCTCATAGATCAGTGTGTTCTGTGGCTCCTAGTCACGTGCAGCTTAGTATCCAAAAAGATTGGCTATTCCTACATAATCCAGCACTCTCACATCCTAAATTACAACTAACAGTATAAATACAATTGTTGCCTACAAGAAATACAGCATTTAGTTTGGTGTTTCATCCCGCACTTATTTATGAAAGCTTGTTCACTTACAGTAGAATGAGTCTAAGTGCACAAAACACTGTACAAAATAACCACCACCTACATTTCTTCAGATCTGAAGTCAACATTTCATTACACAAATACAAAAAGAGAAGTGATTTATAGCAAGCCTAAGAACCTACAGCCAGACCACTGTAAAACACGTGTATTTGACTACTACATCAAACAATTTAATTGAAATAAAAGAAACAAATGTCTGCATAGCCAGTTAGCCCTATTAAATGGTACCTTTTTCTCAAACACACATAATTACCTTTCAAGTTCCATATCTGATAGGCAGATATGAAAGAACTGGACTGTGCATTCAAAAGAGCTGCTGAACTTGGAAATTGGGCAACCTGTCAGTCTTAAAGTACAACAGAAGTATGGTTAAGTAATTCTTGGAACCAGACTTGTGAAATTAACTTCTATCCTTGGTAAGATAATAGTCTATCAATAAAGTTAAGTACATGGATAAATACAATTTACTGGGAAAGAGTCAGAATGGTTCCTGGGGAAAAAAAAAAACCCACAACTAAAACCCAAACCCTCTCATTGACCTGATTATCAGTGTCCTTGAAGAGTTCCAACAAGTGGATAGAGGGGATCCAGTCAACATAATATATTCAAAAGCTTTTGGCAAGATTTTATATTAAAAAAAATTGAAGTAACTAAGTTACCACAGAATTGGGGAAACATCCTTTTACAGACTGAAAGGTGTTTAAGGAGATAAAAGTTAGCTTTGGAGTCCTTCAGGGATCAGTGTTGAAACCAATTCTACCAGTCTTTAGCAATGGGAAGGAGATTTTGCTACACACTTCTCAAACACGCAGATGACACTAAGCTCCTCTGGGTAACCAAAAGTCACAACAGCACTAAGGAATGCAAAATTAATAACCTAAATCATGCCTACACAACACTGAATTTGGAACTGGCAGTTAACATTCAATAAAGATCTTGGACAGTTTTCTGTATTCACCTGCTTATTGGGCAGACACAACCAAAACCACCAACTAAGTACAGGCATCATCAGGAAAGACACTGAAAACTTGACAAAGTGCATAGTTTTACCACTATGTGTAAATATCAGTACTCTAGAGATGTAGGTACACTGTGTACAGTTCTGTACATTTCAAGGAATAAGGAAAAGCACAGAGAAGGACAAATAAAGTTATCTAAAAGACAAAGCAGCTGTCTTGTAAGGAAAAACTGAAGAGATTGCAACTCTTCAATCTGGAGAGAAGTTGTTGGAGGAGAGCAAATATGACAGTTCACAAAAATCATAAAGGCAAATGGATAAGGCAAATCCAGAACTTGCTTGTCAAATTCTATAGCAACAGAACCAGGAGGCACTGAATGAAACAAATATGAGATCACCTCAAAGCAGATATGAGGGTTTTTGTTGCTGGCTTTTTATTTTGTTTGGGTTTTTTTAAGCAGCAAATTTCTGGAACCCATGCTACATGAGGTTGTGAACATAGACAGTGCCAACAGGTTTAGACAAAAATCACTGACAATAGATCCATAAGTTGACAATAAAAGCAACTCCAACATCCCTAACATGACAATTTCATATGCAAAGCGAGTACAACCAGAATAGGCTTCAGGAAGCTGCCATTTCACTTCCCTCAGAAAGGTGCTCTGAACAAGGGGACAGAGAAGAGAATGTCTGCAAAATATCATGACAAAGTTGACTGGTTAAAAGTTTTGCCATTTTACTATTATTCCTTTTATCTATAAAAGCTTTATGAGGGTACAGAGCACAAGCATGGCAATCTTAGAAGAAACAAAGGTCAGGCACATCATTGTAACTGAATATGAAAATCTAAAGTCAGAGATGTTTACCACAGTCCATGCATATAAAAAAGTCTATGCTCATAAAAACCAGAATGGCACAGTTGGTTTGAAAAGTCTCACATCACAGTCAGTTTGCATCAGATAAACAACGACTTGTACATAATTCATTTAAGCAGCACCTTGTTTTGATCTCGGAGTTGGATTCCACTCAGGTACATTTTTCACTATTGCTTCAACAGCCTGGCCAGCCGCAATACGAGTATCCCAATTCGTACTTCTTAAATACACTAACACCTTTAAGGAGAGATTAATAAATAAATAAATGTTTGCTTAAAATGTACTTTCAGAAAATCCATCAGCTGTTATGCTCTATCAAAACACACTTTTAATGCTATGGATTAAGACAACATTCAAAGCAACAAAAACAATGGACAAGAAAACAAACCAAGGAAATGCAAGCAGCCTTCTCTACGTTGCTCACTGCTTAGCAGAACTCTTGCTATGGTCAGACATTAAGAATTTATCTTAAATTTAGTCCCATCAGTCAAACTCAACCATGATCTCCTCCAGGTACTGAACAAGGCTTGAGACTTTTGATTTTTGCTTTCTAAAAGGAAGTTTTCAAAAGAGATTAATAGAGCTTAAAACTTTGAAGTCACTTAACCCAAGACAATAGACAACATGGGCCACTTGAAGCAACATATGCTCTTCTAAACCAATTTACCACTGTGTCTCAAATCTGGAAAAACTATTTCTTTCTCTGACAGTGGTCTGATAGTCATGATTCCTTGGTCACTTTGTTGATACCATGAATTGTGGTGAGGGCACCTGTTCAATAAGAGCAGAATTGAGGTCACTCGGCCACCTCCAGCTGTCAGGTACATACTATTTTTGGTGGTTTTACTAGACTTAGCCAGACTGAAGTCTCAAACTTATGGAAATCTATTTCCATTTCCCAGCCCTTTTAAAGACATGCAGCCACCTATATTTTTGATACTGTATCACGAAAGTAACAATCTTTAAAGGAAGGAGCAGAAGTTTTTATAAGACAGTAAAGCTTTCTCCTTAAAGAAGTAAATCTGAACTTACAGGAAGCATAGAATATCAACACTGAATGCAAAGTGAAACCTCACTTATTAATCATTTCAGAGGCTGACGAAACAGCTTAACAGAAGTAGTCTCCTCATTTTCTTCAGTCTCCTGTTTTCAGAGGCTACTTCTTCCCACAGAACCCACACCCCTTTAATAGTGAAAATGAAACTAGTTTAAGGTACTGAAAAAAAATGCTTACTTTAGATAAGAGATTATTCAGTTCATGAGGATGCAGTTTCACTACTTCCCCAAGCTGCTGTGCAGCTGCTTTTCTTGTTACAGGTGTTGTACCGGTGTCCAGTAAAATAAAGAGACGATCAAGCCTAAATATGATTGACAAAACCAAAAAAATGTTATGCTATTCATAGTTCCACTGCCCATTTCTATTAATATTCCCCCACATTTTTCAGTTTATCTAATGCAAGCAGAAGAAATGTTTGCCTGAAGACTGCCAAGTGACAGGGTGACAAATGTACTTTTTTCTAATAGTAAGCATAGTTGTTCTAAAAGCACATTTAATTTGGTAAGCAAAAAAATCCCCCAAACTGTTAGAAAGATTAGTTTTAAAAAAATCTGCAGGTACAAGAAAAAATTTAATTGTTCCCTTCTTTGTTGCATTGTAGAACATTTTCAATATTGAAAAATAAATACTGTTAAGTTGTAAGTGATCTTCATCAAGTTTTGTCTCATAAAGCAAAGGGCTCAGCTGTTCATATTGTGCATTATCATTTATTTTTAAGACATAGCCTGTGATCTATAATCTCAAACTCTGCTTTTCGCTTTTCACATATTTCTCCCCTAACTACCTGGAATATATAAGATCAAACATGTTGTTGTATTTACAGATTTGAAATAATACGATACCTCTGGCTTTCCCATGAAATACAGGAACTTAACAAGCAGATGTGTTTTCACAGTAACTCTGTATTTAGTGAAAGAGACTCCAATCATCTGATTTCAGACTAGCTAGCTTATTTCTTGTTCAGAGTTACTGAATGAGAAAGTCATCATATAAAAAAAGCACATAAAAATAGAGACTACCTATCAATGATAGAAGTACCAAAAGTTCATTATTCCCTCCACTATAAGTGGGACAGTTAGAACGTTCTTTACAGGGTGCCTAATTTATCCATTAGTTATTGGGCAGTATGAAGTTATTACTGAATGCAACTCTAGAATCTGTCCACGTCATGCAATCAGAATTGTCTCTTCTAGCCTTATCACAAAAATACTCCTCCAAATATTGCAACAATATGAAACTGGAATTTACACAGCAGTGAAGCTCACCTAGATCTGCCTGACGTAATAAGGATACAGGTACCCTGAATAACTCCCCTTCCTCATAAACACATACCCTAGGTTTGAGCAAATACAGGAAAAGGACAAATGTTTTGCCTGTTAGTCTGTTGCTAGTAATTACACCTCACCAAAACTGCCTTTAACATTAGTTTCAAACATTTGAAAAAAATCAAAAAACCTCTTTCTAACATCATCGGATTTTGTATTTTCTTTGACACGCTTAAACTGCATTTAATCCTGAGAATATCTTATAATGTGTCACAACACATTAGAAACAGCAGTGTTACACCAAGCCATGGTAGTAATGTCACAGAAATAAGTTCCAAAACCCAAATGCTCTAACAAATGGAGATACTAGATTAAATATTCATTAGATAAAGATTCTAACAAAGTATTTCAAATCATTCTAGTATTTTAGACACACTTCTGATACTTGCCAGCTTTGAAATAATTGTCTTCCTACTACTAAAATAGGTGAGCCCATTTCAATTTCTGTAGATAAAACTGGAATTTCAATTGCTATGATTTACTAGTTAGAAAATTGTTTTAAAGTTACATAAAAATCAAAACCCAAATGTATCTAAACTAGCAGTTTTGTATGATTAGACAGTCAAGGAAGAAAGCAACAGCTTTATAAATTCAAGTCTTCCAAATCACTGATAGTGGACTAGTCAGGAGGAGCATATCAGATACTTCGTTATTTACCAGTATTTTTTCCTTAGTACATTTGACAGTAATAACTCAACCTGATTTGCAGCATTCTGTATTATTCACTACAAAATATGCTAGCTTGCAGAGCAACCACATCTTGCTCTAACTTGCTTGTTCTCTCATTCTTAAACTCAGCCCTTTCAGTCTTCATTTCTGTGAAATTTCAGTGTTCCATACTCAAGAAGTTTGCCATTTAGCACCACCCACTCCTTTAACTATCAAAATATCTTTTTCTTCATCTCCAAAGTCAAGCAGAGCATGCATCTTAGACCACTTCCTCAGCTAGAACTCTGCACATATCAAAACATGAGAAAACCACTATGACAGCCTACCCTCAAAAAATCTCAAGTTTAATTCCAATCTTAGTTACAACACTAGATATTCACTCCTAAAACCCACAACTTTTTGAAGCTCTATTACCTACAAAATACAGTTGTGGGTTTTTTTCCAACCTGCAGTATGCTTAGTTTGTAATTTGCATTTTTAAATTGCAATATGCTTAACTTACATACAAATGTGAAATAAAACAAAAAAATCTTTCTATTGCTTCACATCACTATAGGAAGGTTTCAGCATTCAGCCCCAGCAAAATAAATGGAAACAGGATTAGCAAATACAGCTAACTAGCAGTAGACTAACAGTACTCCTAGTCAGACGAATCATTCTTCCCTTCCCTCCCCCAGACTTCCATGATGTACAATTCCCAAACAGTTAATATTTTGGAGGTATTAAGAATCTTAAATTAAGTTTTGATGTTGCTGCAGCAGAATACGGCAGAGTGTGAAATCTACTGCTTTAGTTGGAAGAGTAACACTGAGAAAGTTGCCACTGACCAGCAGCACTAGTTTTGTTTTTTTTTTTTTTAAAGTTTTCATTCTTAGTTTCATTAAAAATGGAAAAAATACTAAAAATTCTAAACAAATTAATTTTGAGGACCTGCAGTTTGGAAAGAAGTTTCCTAAGTTCTGGTAAGGTTTTTATTCTCGGAACGAACTAAACTAGTTCTTAAAGTCAAAGAGAACTAAGGAGTTTTCTAACGGCATGTGGTTCTGCCTCTCATTTAGACAGTACTGTAAGCAAAGCTTACATCATTCACAAGTGTAACACAGAAGTCTGAATCAGTGTGGTAGAGTGAAATGCTCTAACGACGCAGATAAAATTTTTATTTTAATGAAGAGTTCAACACAGGCTGTCAGAAAGTTGTTCTAAGAATACGGAAGACACAAGCAAATGAGAAATACAAGGAGTACTTACGTGAAGAAAAAATAAGAGAACAAAAAAGATTTATGGATTATTAAAAAAATCTAAATTCCAGCAAAAGCTAAAAATGAAATATATCTTTAAAACTACTTCTCCTGCATATTAACCACTGTAATCAGCGCTTAGAAATACAAAGTCCTACATTTTTAACTCATAAGCAATGGTTTAGATAACCCTTCTGTCACCTTCCAATCCTGAGTCAACTACATCTCATCCATAGGATGGCAACCATATGCCACCTCTATGTGAACTTATGCTATACAAGCTCATTACAAAGCACAGCTTGTTCAAAAAGGTAGATAAATTTCTCAAGTGAAAGGAAAAAGGTGAGATTTTCTAATCACTGATGAAGTGTACCAGCAAGAACTTGAAGCAGCAATTCTAAGTTCTTATGAACACCATTACATTCAAATTAAGTATTTTTTCTTCTAAGAAACACCACATGAGCTTTTACACTGACACAGTGTTCATTAGTAATGTTTGGCACAAAAGCATCAATTCAGATGCTTAAGAACAGGCATCTAGCAGCATCTGAGACACTTCAGAATGAGTCATGCACATGGGGTCAGCAGCATGACACAGGATGCAGGAGATCCTTGTTATTCTGAAGTGGCAAGGACACATTATACTATCTAAACTGGCACCAGACACCTAGATTAGGCAAGTGAATCCTCCCCGCATAAATGTTCCAAGTCATCAAACACAGAGCATTTAATTAGGGCACAATAGTTTTGAAAAGACTAAAGCCCGAATTCTTACTTTCAGCATAGAACCACCTAAGAGATACTCAAGAATAATCAGTAGGTCTGTGATCAGGATATCAGCTGGAACAGCCATCCCAACCTGGGCCAGACTCTTCCACCACTAGACTACTACCACTCAAACAATTTTATTAACAATTCTAAAAAAATAAATTAATTCTTAGAGAAAGACTGCAGGCAAGAAGAATTCTAACAGTAAACAACTTCATTTGCATTGCTATTCATCAGAACAGCAAGGTTGGCTGTCATAAAGGGGAACATCATCTCTCTAATCAACATTTAAGCAGAATGATTAAGCATACAGGCTTAGTTCTGTTAACTAAAGGGGGTTTTGTGAATAAAAGTACACAGAAACTATTATTGACCCCCAGTCACTAAACATAACAAGCCTTTTACTCTTGCAGTGCATTACTGCAGCAAAGACTACAAATAAAAAAATTACAAAGGACAAACATGAGAGCAAGCGCTTTCAAAAGAGCCGCCCCAACTAACTCAGTGACACTCTCGAGGTAGCATGGCGATTCTGTATTCTGGTCACTGCCTTCCAATCAGTTTTGCATACTCAGCATTAAACTAAGTTAGACATGACTGTACCTAGGCACCGTAGACAAATGTTGCAACAAATGACCTGTTCTGTTTTTCATGCTAATCTTCAGTTCTTTGTTGCCTAAAGGTATGCCTCCAAACAGAGGGCTGATCTCCATTTGAAGGGACAGTTATAATATTTAAAGTGAATCTTACGGCACTCCTGTGGGAGCTGCATGATGCAATTTGAAAGCCCTCCAGCTATAGAGGCATTAGAAAGCTAGTAGTGGGATAGTTAGTGACCAGATCAAGATACAGAGATTATCAACAGTATCTCCAAAATGTTTCCAAAAGACAGCATATGCAACTGAGTTGCATAAAGATCCAATCATCCCAGTGTAAGCGTTCTGGCTGGACTGGGTCCCCCTGGACTGGGCTTCAGATGAGGAAACTTCCAATTTGTTGATTTCAATGAGTTGAGACTTGAAAGGGACAGTGAACTGCTCACTATTGCCAATGAAGCAATCTGTTTGGACTCTACATCTGTGTGAGCCAGTATGTTTAACTGGCCAGGGAGCAGTCTCTGACAGTAAAGGGCAACTGGTACAGAACAGCTCATAACCACCCTAGCATATCGTCCAACCCATTAATATTGTGTGACTGTACAAAAAAACCTTAGTGATGCAGTCCCTGGAACAGTAATGTCAAACTCTGCCTAGAGCTCTTTGGAAAACTGGTAGCTAGCACCCATCAAAAGGCAAGGGAATACTCTTAAGAGTTCACAGTATACATCTTATTTCAACACCCAGCAACTTCCTCCCAGGCATTGTTTCTTAGTACAGGAATAGCCCAGAAATCTAGAAAACATCACTAAATTAAAATTTAGACTTGACAAGGGTTGACACACACTGTGAAATTCAACCTAAGTTTTAATGAAGATGCCTTAGCTTTTCCTGTTGACCTGATAATCCTTTGGTGGTGTTCCATCACTTGGTCAAATCCCAGCTTGGTCAGCTTCACAGCTCAAAAAACCTCAAGCCCCTACTAAACCACATACAAAATGTTAAATAATCAAGTAAACAACTTTCCAATATACAATCAGCAAGCAAAAGAAAAATCACTGAACAGAATTCAGAACAAAAATACTGTGATGATACACATAACGAATGGATCGTGATTTCACTTTGCATAGGTGGGAGACTGTGGAGTAAATAGTTATAAAGGTGGGGCTGTGGACAACAGAGAAATCTTCTTGTTTCCTACAAAGCAGTGGAAGGGACACCTGGAATGAAACAAGCTCACACTGGTCACGGTATTATATACTGCATATGGAAGTCAACTGAATGCTAAAATTAGTATCATTAATTCCATATGGAATGTATATTTCATATAATATATGATCCATAGCATCAGGCTGTACAAGTTTTGTTTGTAAACTATTACATATGTATCTACATCCAACAATGCAGCCCAAAAACATATGACCAATTACATTACAAAACCTATGAGAACAAAGAGGAAATTAAAACAGCTGTAAAGACATACTAATACAAGCAGTGTATCAACAAGTTATAGGGAATGCCTTGGTGACAATTCAAGTTCTAGCTGCTGGAGCAGGTTAGAATTCTTATCAGAATGCAAGCCTGACTTTTGACTTTCATTTCAGTCTGTTAGGTGTCTGAGAAATTGTACAGCTCTATCTCATTTAGGCAGTAGTGCACATGCTACTTCTGCTTTCCCCCTCCTGATGACTGTGTTGGTGCTCCCTCCCACAAACAGCAACAGGGAAGGCAGTCCGCTGTTCTGGTCTTTGAGTTAGTCTCCACCAATGAGAGAAAACTTACACTATTTTCCCCTCCTTTTTGAGTCAGAACTCCTGTAATTGCATTGGTTACACAGCATCTACCTATTCTGATGGTACAGGCATATGCCTTTAAGGAGTAGTGAAAACATACTTCTTGTTCAGTTTAACTCTTGCTTTTCATGCAAGAGCAGCCATGAAGTAATAGCTTCCAAACAAGCTAGAAGCCGAAGTCTTTCTTTAGAAAGTTCATGATAACCCAAAAAGAACATTTCTAAAAGGTATATACAGCCCATAAAAGACATTTAGGATAATTTTGGTATCTTGTAAGAACTTCCACCTCTCAGTGATGCAGTATTAAACTTGAAATGTTACATAAGTAATTATGCCAGCCAGCGCAGCCACTTGTTCTTGGGAAGCCACAGCCCTATACTTCAAAAGCCAAGCGCAACATATGAGGCCTGCTTGTTTTCCAGGAGCTTTACTACCATAGCCTTCTGACATTATTATTTATATTACAATATACACTAGGTTCCTAGTCTACACATTACCAGTTTTACACAAATCCAAGTAAATGAAAATGCTGAAAACTCTAGAAACTAGTATTAAACTTACATGGACCAAATCAAGAACAGCTTGCGAGAAGAGCAAGTTGTTATGCTTTCCCATACTTGCTTAAGCAAGTGTCTTTGAAATACCCTGAAGGGGTTGCCTTTAAGGTACTTCAGTGTGAACGGAAAGATATATCTATTAAAATCAAATTGTTTATTCTTAATGCATCTTACCAGCTTCATGCATTTCATCACATTTTAAAAGCATATTTGTTCTCCTTCATACTGCGAAGGCCCTCAAAAAAGGGAGAAAACCATTAACAGCCTTAGTGTTGGAATAATGATACACGAGGTGCCTTAAAGAACCTGGAAAAGAAGTTGTATTAGGTATTGAAAGGCACTATCAATGCTTTATTATCTACTAAAACTCAATCACCCTGAGTAATCTATAAGCATTGCTATTTTCCATAAATAATTGGAAAAAAATTTTCATCTAAAGCATCCCAAAAGATCACTAGTGAGCCATTGTATTTATTCACTTGGATCATATACTTTGTAGGAATGAAGCTGAAGCAAAATTTTTCACTTCCTTTTTTCCTTCTCTGTTCCACTATCAAGAATTATTTTTTTTTTATTAGCTACACAAACATTACACTACTTCATATACACTTCTAAGATCAGAGACAGGAGACAAAGCCCACCAAATTAGCTTGCACATTCACAGGAAGAACATCAACCTTCCCACCTATATGTGCTTCTAGAGGATGGTGTTCATTAGCTAGTCTTTTCAGCATAAAACTACCAAAGACATGAGCACATGTGAAACAACTATTCTGCAACATCTTTTGGTATGAGATATCTACTGTTCTGCTTTTAGGTCTGTTTTCCGGTGTATCATCACAGAAGTGTTATATAGAAGCAGGTCCTCAGTCCCTGTAACAGGAGAATCTGGTAAAACAAGCATGTACACACACAACGCAAAATAAAATACCCGAATCTCTTTCACCGGTAGATTACAAATAAGTGACAATTATTTTTAAGATTACCTCATTAATAGCAAAGCTGCAAATTCTCAATCTAATTTTGATATATTTCAAAGCATTCCCTGTATTTGTTTAGATGTTCTTGAACAGACCAGGGTTTTGAGAAAGGTTTTCAATTGGCCAAACAGCAGAAACTAAACTTTACTGAGACAACAACCACTTGATAATTTACTGTTTCAAGAATGTAAAATACCCCTACTCCCACCTCCAAAAATTGTTGTTTAAATATGGTTCCAATACAGAACTAACCCTAATGAAGTTTTTTTGTTACTATCAATGTTTGGTATGCACTCAGCAAAGACCATGGTCCTTGGAGAAAGATTAATTTGAATCAACTTCTTCCTCACTTTCCACTTGTATAGTTAGAATCATTCAACAATGAATGTTGGTCCTTCAAAAATATAAAATGTAACTGTAACTACCTAGAGGAAAAGTGCAGTTCTCTACAGTTAAACGGAGCTGGTACAGAAGCTGGAACAACTACATCTTTTATAGAAGTATAGTTATGTGGTATATAAGTGTACAAAACAATTATTTGTAGGAGAGGACTTTAGAAATTCTAAAGTAAAAGTGAAGACAAGATTTCTTTTATTTACAAAAGCAACACTGACATCGTATCATTCCTATGGTCCAGCAGCCAAAAGGTTCATTTGTCAAGAGTTGCTGTGTAACTTCAAAAGGATGTGAACAGGTTTTGCTGTATCTATTAAAAAACATGCAAATTTACACAGTATCACTTCTTACAGTTATAGCAACATTGGAGTTTGCCAGGACTAACCAAGATGTTACAGCACTCCAAAATGTATAATTCTTTTACCTAATCTATATGTGGAATTGAAACAATTCTATACCAACTCAGAAGTATTACAGCACCTTTATTAAAGTTCTGTACCTTATATTAAACTTGTGTAACATTTTGATCTTAAAATTGTACTCTGAAGCAACATATCACATGTGACATTATTAACACACCAACTTTTTTATGCTCCACACTGAAGCTTAGAGCCAGCCTTATCCAAAACGGAATTTTCCTGTCAGTTACCAGACCAAACAGGTGCTAACTACATCTTTGCATAGATCACTATTGCTTTTCACTAAAGCCATGTGTTTTTACATAAATACAGAAACATTGGTAACTGAATTTGAAATCAATCTTTACAGTAGACACAACCCCAGCTGAAGAGCTATATCTTGATATTCCAGTCAGCCCCCATATCACACGTACATTAGTAGAGTTATTTAAGCAGACTGCCCCAGACTTAATGTAATTAGACTACTACTCTATTTCACATGTAGCTTGCAGTAGTATTTTAATGTACATTGTAGTCTTGTTACAGCAATCCTTACTACTTCCAGATTCTTATGGACAGCTTTGAGGAAAAAAAGGCCCAACAAACTAATGTAACAAGTTGATAAAAAATAAGAGTGGAATAAGATAAAGGGCTACTTTCTAGAAACTACAAACCTCAAACTAAAACACCTGCTACTTAGGAGTCTTAAAAGGTATATTGCTGCTATAAATTTTGAGTAATAATGGATTTCCATTATAAACAGGCACACCCTTACTTTGCTACATAGAATTGTAAACTTATTCATACACAGCTTCAGATACAGAATTTACTTTTGTTATAGCACTTCGGAAGTACACAGATACTACCAACACGTGACTTGAAGCTAATCTATCACAAGGTTAATTTGGATTTATAGTTTCCTTTAACTATCCTGTTAGTAAGCCTAACATCCCTATTTCACTCAAAAAGAGATGGCAGGAAATTGTGCTCAGCATTTTTTATAAAATAGCTCTATTAAGACATACCTCTGTATCTGTGAATACTTTAAGCGCTGGCACACCCCACCACACATGTGTGTAAGCAGATACTACCCAACATCTTGAGGCACAGCCAGAACACACTAATCACTTTTCTCCATGGAAGCCTGTTTTAATTCGTTTCTTTACAACTAAGGGCTCTGAAAGGCAAACTGGTTTCTTGCCAGTTTTTGAGACTCGATATTCCCTATTCCCTAGCAGTATAATCCGAGGAAGGACTGGTACCCTCAACGAAGGCGTCGAATTCCGGAGGAAGCCCAAGACGCCCCAGGCAGAGTCCCTACGGCCTGAGGAAGGGAGGGGGCTTCCCTGCGCACCAGGCACAGGAGCTACCCCACGCCAGGAAGCAAACCCTGGCGCCAGGGCACGCAGCCACCCCCGAACCCCACCGAGGCGGCCCATGCCGCCGGGGAGAGTGAAGGCCCCGGCGAGGCCTCCGCAGGCTCCCGAAGGCAGAGGAGGTGGAAACCGGGCACCCCTCTTCACCCCCGCACCCCCCGAAGCCAAGCCACACTGAGGGCCGGGGACCCAGGGCCGCAGCTGCCGACTCTCCTTCCCCCACCCTTCCCGACTCCTACCGACCTGGAGACGGCCATGGCCGCCCGGAGCTGGGCCTCGCTGGAGGCGAGCGGCGGGACAGCAGGCGGGGGAGGGGGGCGACGCCGCTCTCCTGGGGAGGAGGGCGCAGGGCCTAGCTCGGGCCTCTCGGGCGCCGCACCCGGCCTCGGCCTCGGCCCCGCCGGTGATCCGCGGGGAGCGGCTGAGCGCAGCTGTGGCCGGCAACGGTCAGAGTCTCGCTCCCCCCAGGGGGGCAGCAGCGGCGCGGGCGGGAGCAGTGCACAACCCTCGGAGCGCGAGTTAAAGCTTCTATTCCCCCATCACCGGGGCGAAGCCCAATGCCTGGTTTTATATGAGCAGCCATCTTGTATTTATTCCCTTCCTCCATGATAGCCGCTTCCTGATTGGCAAGGGCACCCGGCCGCAGCCAATGGAGAGAGCGCTTCTAAGAGCAAGGAGGGCGGGCGCACGCAGCGCCCGAACTGAGCAGGACCGGCCATGGAGCCTGCCGAGCCGGCTGGGGTTGGGGGGGCGCCGGCCTCTGGCGGGGCGTACCATCTGCACATGTGGGGGGGGACGCTCAAAGGGGAGCGCCCTAGTCCCTCACCCCGCGGGGAGAAGAGAGGCACCAGAACGCGAAGTACACGCGTTTCCTTGCCAGTCCACCGGGTAGTGGCGCTTCTCCCCCGCCAGCATGGCGGGAGAGGGCGGCCGGGAACTCGGCGAGCTCACGCCGCACTCCTCACTCGCCGAGGTCCGCTGCCCCTCGGCTTACGCCCGGTGCTGCAGCGCGGACGCTCGGCTCGCGGACACTACGGTTCCCGGCGTGCAGCGCGCTCAGCACCGCGCCCCTGCGCGGGGACGCAGCCCCGGCGCCTCCGGGGGCCGGGCGTGGCCGAGCGGGCGGCCGCCCCCCTCCCCCGCCCCTCTCGCTGCGCCGCTGCGTGGCCTTCCCCGCAGGGAGGTGGCACTCGGGGCCGGGGGCGGCCTTGCCGCAGTTCACTTCGGTTACTCGCAAGGGTTTATTAAGCGGCACCTGCCCCACAGCAGCGAGGGGGTATCTGAGCCGCTCCCCGCGGCGCAGCCCAGTCACCGCGGCTCCGTAAGCGACCGCGTTTCCTTCCCCTTCCTGCCGTCTCGTTCTTCACCGAGGCAGCTAGCCCGTCCTCCCGGCCCGGCCGGGCTCCGGGCGGCCTGCGCAGCTGAACGGGGTTTAAAGATGGCCAGGATGCCAGCCGGCATCAGACGGGTACCCCTGGGCCGCAGTTCCCCTTAACTCCTGGGAAAGACGACCCAGCTTTCCCAGTGCATGCTATCAGCTTGCATCAGCTCCAGGGAAATACAAATTGAGAAACCGGCCTTTTAAATTAATTTAAATTAATGATCCCAGACAGGGACGTCAATGTAGCTGACATAAGTAACCTTTCATCTGATAAGCTGAAAACACAGTAATAGATTTTTCTTTCCTGTGATGCATGAACTTGCATAAATACACGAATTTGCATAATACTGTATGATAAAGTTTCCCTCAAAGGCCCACTGTGGTGCATATTTCATACCAAACCTTTCTATAGGGATTTCTGCTGGCCCCAGCCTTTCTACTGGATGGTTTGCCTTTCCCCTGGTAGTTAACTCCTCACGTATGGGTTCGCTCATTCATTCCCCACTAACACATCTATATTCCAAATAGACACACCAACGCTGCCTGCATGTTCACTGTTGTTTTATAGTTCTATGAACTGGACACTGGTACATAATACCTCAATCTATTCATACTCACGTGGGTCCAGCCTAGACCTGAGTCCTGTAGAAAGGTTTGCCCGGATGCCTCTTTCCCATCTGTTCCCTCTCCTGTCCTTTGGTGGGAGCTGGCATTAAAACAGCAACTTCAGGAACACCAAACACCAGCAATATGAGTCAGCCCAAGGACTCTGCATCATAGAACGTGGCCAGAGCAAACCACAGACTTCGTTTTTGGTGGCAGAGAAGTTCTTTGTCACAGTACTACACTCAATGACACAGATAATGCCTTTTCTCTTCCCTGTCATGGCTCTGATGTAGTAACTACCTTTAGATAGCTCAATGTGCCTCCTGTAGCAGAACACGCAAAAAATACAGTTGGTTTATTTGGAGGCCAAGAGCCTCTTACTCGAGTACTCCAAAACTACGTGCACGTTCCTTGCTGCCCTCATGTGTTGCAAGTGCATCTGCCTGGGTCCCTGACCCATGATCCAAGGCGCATGTCTACTCCACGCGTGCATGTGTTTTCACATGATGGGGTGCCTGCTATTCAGCCACGTGATGGGGAGAAACAGCAGAGACCTGAGGCAGGGAGGAGCAAGGAGCAGGCTGAGGGTGGATATATTTTTCTTGCACGTTAGATGCTGTTGATAGGGATGTACAGCAAATGTCCCTGATAATAGTTCTGCATTTGTTTAGCTAGGAATCAGCAGCCATCCTTTCCTGCTGCAGGTATTACTGAAAAGACCCTGAGGTCCTATTTCCAATTCTAACACCCTATTTCCTCTTAGGTTCCTTAAAACCAGTTTCTGCATTGTTTTAATAGCAAAGCAGAGTGCCCATCAAACATGCAATAAAATTTGTTTTGAACAGCTCCATCGGGGTTATCCTACCTGATAAAAAAAGTGCAAAAAAATATTGTTGGTGGGTCTTAGGCACTGAGTACTTGCTGAAATTATGATAAACTGCAGCCCCAGCAAAACAATCTGCAAAAGACAGAAAGAATGATCTGTTATTTACCTAATAGCAGGCATTCTGGATTGAAACACAATTCATTCAAGTTTCACACCATATATTTTTGTATTTTGATGTGACATTTATATAAAGCACATCATTACTTAACTGTTCACCTGTATCTTCTGCTCAATCCTTTTCCTGCACCCTGTGAAAACCAATTCTTCTTTGTCCATGCATCTGTTCACCTGCTCCATAAGTCATACCAATCCTTTTTGCACATTTGTTTTCTTTTGACCCATTTTTCAAGGAGCAGCCATACATTTTCTCCTGTTTATTTCTGCACGTTAAAAGAATCCCCCAACAAATCTGTTGTGTGCCAGTATACTCTCTCAAACCTGTTCCTAAATTAGATAAAACTCAGTAATTTCCAGTCAGTTAGTATGTTATGATCATTACTTCCTGCATTGATCTAAATTATTTTTATTTTGTTTTCTTCCTCCTGCCAGCTGTGTCCACCTGTGAACTCTTATTGCTTAGTCTGCAGATTCATAGCAACTGCAGCTTTCTTATTTGCTATGTATGTCTACAGAGCCAAGGGAAAAAATGGTGCAATCTCCAAGTGCTACAGCTGTGCAAATAGTAGATGACAGAGGCATAGTTTTCCCAGTGGAATCCCTCCTGATTAGACCTGACATACCATAATCTTCTGCATGTTCTGGTCTTCTAGTTTTATTTTTCCAGTTATTTTTTTGTGTCCTGAGAGTTTGTAGATTTGCATTGCTCAGGATCACACTAACCTCTCTGTAACTGTAGGTGTAACATTTGATACCTCCTAGTCTGGTAAAAAGAATATTTTCATAATAGTTTGCATGTATTTTAGTGTCTGTCTTGATTTCTAAATTCCCTTGGAAATCTTGTCTGAAGAGAAGCTAGTCTTAGAAGCTTGTCTCTGCTCAGCAGTTTGTTCAGACATCTTCTCTGCTGGTGTCTTAATCATTATCATAATTTTGACTATCTGGGGAAAAATGCTCTGAGATAAATTTATGTATAATGATCTTATGCAGGTAAATTGTGCAGGTTCTTTGCAACATACATTTCTTAATGATGCTTTCTGTTCTGAGGTCTGCAAACTAACCAGTTATCTTCTAGGCTATTTCTAACATAGTTTAAAATTCCTATTTATTTTTATACGTTTAACTGTTTCTTCTTCAAGTATTATTTAATCTTCCTAGTTTTTATTTTACATTTTATCTCTGAAGGTTAGGCTCCTTTTTACTGGTGTCACTGCAATCAGATTTCTGATTGCTGAAGGATCTTTTTTATCTTGGATAATCTTGTGTTTCTTGCTAATTCAAACTTCTTATTGCTATTCTGCTTATTTTTTATTTAAAGGTGCATTTATTTTTTATCATCTAAGCAGTAGTTTCCATGCCAACTCTCATGCTTTTAATTGTCTCATTCTTACTCCAAGGAAATTTTTGACTAGCTGCATAACCTTCTTGAAAACCTCCTTAAAAAATGGCAACTTGTACATGGTCTTCCTTTTAAGTTCTTCACCAGAAATGATGGTGACTGGAGGCTGGATGCTGACTGATAGCTCTCATAGTCCGAAAAGCACCTCAGAGAAACCAATGAAATGCTGGATTCTGAGAGACAAAGCAGGGCGAAGTCACTGCCCTGATTAGCAACATTTGAGAAAAAGTTAGCAACATTTGAGAAAAAACTTTGATGGGCTCCAATTTCTCAACATCAAACAGGACTGTAATAACAATCAGTTAGTGAAAATCACCAACATCGAAAACGTTCCAAATGTCACCAGAGCTGTATAATTATCTCATTAGATTTCATTACGTCTGATGATATTTAACATTGTACATTCAAGACAATTTTCCTGAATGAGGGACTCCTGGTATGACAGACAGAGAGAGACAACTTGTGATTCTCTTTTGTGATCTACTGTTCCCAGGGATTTTATCTCACGGGATTACATGGACTTGTTCAGAAGTGGTGCTGCTCCTTGCCCATCTCCATTATCTCCCTTATAAACAAAACTTCTTTACAACTGATCAACCTTGTTGTACAAGAATGTACAACAACCTTGGCTTTGTTAGCCACGCTCTGTAATTTCTCCAGCGCTTAATTCCATGATCTTAAACTTCTCATGTTTCAACTCAGCTCTACTTTCAGCTATTTTATAATAGATGATTTAAATTACTGATATTCTTTGGACACACTTCATGTATAAAAACTAGACTTCCTTAATTTTGTCTAGCTGTTATCCATGCTCCTGATTTAGATAAGTATTTTATAGTTTGGATAGTTTATTGTTCCTGTAGCATGTTTTTAGGAAATCATATAATCTGTTCAATTCATACAGTTGTTCTTTTTCCCAAAATAACTTTTATGTTTACATTTAAATCCTCTCTCTTTTTACCTCTCTTTGCAGGGTGTTACTAGCAACTACACCACTTCCTATGTCAAGAAAGTGACTAAAGTATATGTACATTCACTAAATATAGTTTATGAACTCTGAAGTATTAGGAGATAAATAATAGTAACTCACATGGACAATTACATCTTTATACCTGATCTCTCACTGACATTTAGGAGAGCAGAGATCTCAATTTTTACACAGAAATTTATATATATAATACACATATACATACATTTATACCTAGATATACCTACATATATAAAAATGAATTTAATATTTCATATCCAGAAAGAAGACTGAAGGGGAGAAAAGCTCCTGTCAAGTATCTAAGTGGGATTTTTTGGATCAAGGTAACAGGCAAAAATAAGCCACAGTTAGAGACAAGGAGAAATGCAAATAATGAGGTCAAACTCTTCCTATAAATCTGCAGGTCTTTCTACAGAAGTCTGTGGAAAAACACAAGATGAAAATAACATGAGACTAACAAGTAGAGACGTTTTATTAAGTTCTTCTATTATTTAAGCTTGTGTGGCTGTAAGTTTTTTTTCTTTATTTAATTTCAATAGTGAGATTGTTCTTTTTTCATGAGCTAAGGCAAGAGAGACATTAGCCTGTGCAGTAAAAAAAAAAAAAAGAAAAAAGTGCATGTAATTCCAGTGTGCACAATCTGAACACAAAGAGCATAAATAGAAAAGCACCTCTGTCATCAGGGACATAAGGATTCAGAAACACACTATAATGCTGAATAAACAGGGCCAGAGGTTTCACATCTAGTCCAGCTCTTTCCAAAAGCTGTTGCTTTTCAAAGATAGAAAAGAAGGCTAATCTGTGGCCATCGTCACAAGTTCTGTCACAGTTAATGAGTTTAAATTAGATTTAAAAACAAATCAGGTGAACATATAATAAAATATAGAGAGAGCAAAGGATAACTAGTATACTAAATAATAGAAAACAGTGCTTTTCTTTTAATTTGTAAACACTGTTTCTGAGAATATCTTTTAGGCCTATTAAGGATTTCTGGTGTGTAACTTGAAAATCAGAATTTACCATTCCCCACAGAGCAGAATTGCTATTAAATAGCTCCAGCATGATGTAGATACCAGGATTTGGTGGTCCCATTTTTCATCTGGGGTGTGCAGACAAGGGTGAATCAGCTATAGCATTCACTTTGCAATGCCAGTTTATACTTTCTTTCTTCTATTTACTATGTGCATCCTTGAACACCTGAATACACTCCAAAGATGGATTAAGATGTGATTAACAGGTATCAACAATAGCTTGTGCTCTCTTATCTTCTCCTTAAAGGGTTAATTTTGCTGTATAGACTTTTGTTTGGTAGTATAACTTGCAAAGTAAAAACTTCTGTTTATTTTAGAAGAGGTCCTTTGAAGAACTGCATGAGGATCATCCTTATCTGTGTCAACTTTTGAGTTTATCTGTCTTGGGGGCTCTTTCATCTTCCTTTGTGGAACATTCAGTTCTGAACATTCCTCGTAAAGGAAGAAAACGCCTCCTGGTTTCAGTATGACTGCATTGACTTGCTGTTGTAATTCGCATAGAGGCAGTTACTTCAGATTTGTTTGTTACACTTTAACTCATAACTGTAAAGTTTTGTGTGATGGGTACAGTAATAGCAACATTATAGTGTGTTCTGGTACTGTCCTGAAAGTTTGCAATAAAACAGGTATTTGTAATAAACAAATTGAATTTGATTCTCAGATTCCTCAAGTGACAGTATTCCTAATATCAGTAAAAACCTAGCTTGTTTTCAATGCGTTAAAGATTTGTGAAGTAGTTCCTTACTTGATTGTCTGAAATTGTCATTGGATTCTGGAGGGAATATCTTCAGGATATTATACTACACATAGACTAGATTTAAAGCTTAAAGGGAAGCCTTAATTAGTTTTAAGCTCCCACATGACTTTACTGCAGGATTAGAGGTCTGAATGCTCCTGTATTTTTTTGATAACTGTTATTTACATCAGCATGGTGCTTACACAGAGCCACAGGCACAGCTTAGAAGACCCAGATAAGAAGTTGCCAGGAACTCCTCCTCCAGCATGTGCCCTCTTGTTAGACCCAGTAATATTTCACCAGCTTTTTACACATCTCTTGCACATTTCTTCCCTCACACTGATAACTCTCTCCCTGACATTTTCATTTTCTCCCCTCTCTTTTCTTTTTCCAAATATTTTTTTCCCCTGTCCTTCACCCCCCAACCCCTCACTGTCTTCTCACCTCAGGAGGAAGGAGAACCAGGTTGCCTCCTCACCTGGTTCCTTTTTGTCACCTGTGTTTTCTCACTCCCCACAAGAAGAAAGGGATCTGCAGGCTTGGTAATTCCTGTCCACTGGAACCACTAAAGCACAGTCCACTGACAACTGGAGCAAATGAGTCAGCCTGGAGAGGAAGCAAACACTGTTGATAACAGCATGGAAGCTATTGCTTTTTGTTTGCACACACGTTTTAAATAAACTGCTGTTCACAGCGGCCAGGGATTCATATCCCCTTGCTGAACCCCAGATGGTGAATACAGTCCTTCTTTCCCCAGCACCGAGCAGACTCTAAACCATAAATGATCTTTGGGGGTCTGCATTTCTGATGCCTCATGTGAGACATGACCTTCTGAAGGTAGTGCTCAGGTCATTTAACTGCTGGTCCTGGCACGCTGGTTGTAGCAGTGAACCCCCAAATTTGAATCGTAACACATCATTGATCACTTCTGCACATCGAAAAAAGTCTGCAGTTTGCTAGCAGTTACTTTAGATGCAAATAAACAGGAAAGGATCCTAATTGTACTTGGGACTCCATGTAGGTCATTTACCTTTTGCCCCACCTGAGAGAAAAATAGTCACATGCAAACCTTTCTAGGTTTGGTAACTGTTTATTCTTCACATACAAACCTAAAATTAGCTGTACATGTAATGCAGATTTCTGCATATAAATTTGGTCATATCCCTGAGTTCCCTAGGGTCGTTCCCTAGTTGCCTGCTGGAGCTGACCTCTCTTTTCCCCAAGCCCTTCTTGGGAGTCAGCCTCCTGCACAGAGCTCATCCAAACTTTCTCCCAGTGCTTTCCAGGAACCATCTGAACATTTCCTAACTTGGGATGAGCACAGCTCAGGGTGAGCTGGCCCCATGGCTTCACCACCTGATAAAAATCAGGCCTCCAATTAAATCATAACTTCAGGACAGCAACAGAAAAAGAAGTTTTCTGTGAGTTCAGAGTTCAATAGCTATATATATTAAACCAAAACAGTCCATCCAAGTCTTGCTTTTATTGCTCTGTGATAGAACAGCAGCTATTTCTAGGTTTGCTGAAAACATACACCAAAGAGGCCAGCAAGATTTTATGACATTTTTGTAGAACTGAAATAAATGAAAGTGTTGGGGGGTTTTTGTGTGATTTTTTTTTTTTATGAGTGCCACTGTAATACAATATTCGGTTAAAAAACAAGAAGCATTTTATTTCATTTAATTTCATTCTCCACCATGTGGATCAATTAGTAATTGAATACTACAGAGGTGAATATGCAGTGATGACTCAGCTGTGGAATTTGAGATAAATGTCAGTAACAGTTTGTAATGTATTATGTGGGCTTAGCTCTGCCTAATTCCATTAGGAACAATAGGGTGGAAAGCCTCATCCTAAATTTAAAAAAAAAAAAAAAATACACAAACCCAACTTTGGCTATTTTCATATAGTCATTTCAAAGCCATCTGTGGAAACACTGTGTCTATTAATTTTGCTTTAAAAGAGCAATCAGAGTTATGAACATGTTTATTTTGTCAGGTAACAAGAATTACACCATCTGACTGTATCTAAACCCTCCAAGGGTCAGCAGGAGCTGCGCAAGGACTGGTGAGAGCTAGTGCTGATCCTCACTCCTTATGCCCCATGTCACTTTGCACTGAGCTTTCCAGTGCAGCAAGGAGTACTGGCACCCCCAGTGCCTGAAGGAACAAAGGACTGACTGTAGGGTCACTGCAATCCTAAAAAACATAATTCAAGCCCTAAAACAAAATATGAAGGGCAAATATGTGCTCTTCATTCACTTTATGAATACTGCAAACATAGTATAAAAAACCCCCAAATGCTTGTAATACCAGTCCCTAATTCTTAGCTCCCTGCTGGAGAATACCAAGGTTTTTCTGTTGTTGTTGTTTTGAAGAATCTGGCAATACAGTAGCCCAAGTCACAGATCTTCCTCACCTCCAAATAAAGAAGCCTAGATAAAGATTCTTAGCTTACCCTTCATTTAAAAAAAAAAAAAAAAAAAAAAAGAGCAAGTGAAGGAACAAATGCCTTTTCTTGACATGTAGTGCTCATTGCCACAACCAGTTTATATATAGCTTCATTCCCAAAACCACATGAATGAGGCTCACAATCGGAGATTTAATAGGAAATACAATCGACTAGCTGCTGTGAAAATGAGAAAACTATTTACTTTGTACAATGAACAAAGCCAAAGTTGTTCTACTAGTTGCAAAGGCAGTGCAGCATTTGCAGTCTGAATTTATATCCACAGAATCCTTTGATTTGGGGAACTTTTTGCATGTGTTACAAAACAACAGCAGTTGCCAGATGTTCCACACTTTTTAAATCTAGTCCTTATTTAATAGCTATAGAGCCATGAATTCAGAAATCTGGGTTTTAAGCTACTAGTTAAAAGGCAAAAAAACTCTGTGGGTTCTGGCCATGAACAGGTTTTGTTTTTTTTTTTTCTTTTTTCAGTTTTCTAATGTATACCTACACCCTCTTGCTTTATGCTTTACAGCTATGCTACTTTTGAGGCAATTTCTTAACTGCATGACTTAAGTATCTAGCATTCATTTTAATTGTTTAATATCATGGTCTAGCTTTATCCTTATTCACTGTGATGCCATTTAAAAATAGGAATTTATGAAATGTAATAATAATGAAAAAAGTAAATTTTAAAATTTACCCAAGTATTACATTAATACTGTTTTCCATCCTATGAACTAACATTTGTTTATCCACAGTAGGAGCTGTTGGTGCTACTGTGCAGCTGCTGCCATGAATTTAGTTACTGCTTGTTGCACTACCTTCTTGAGACCCACTGAAGTGGCAGTTCAGAGGAGACTGTCCAATACATGACTTAAAAGTCACTTACCTGAAGAGGTTATTCTATTCCGATTACATTACTCTGCTGTGCTGTAAAAAGAAACCTATAGAAAATAGAACTGGAGAGTAAGACACGTATGACTGACAAACAAGGAGGTGTTACTTCTAGGTACTGGTGAACTTGGCCAGTTGAGACAGGTAAGCTAATGACACATGAGCTACCTCAGTTGGATGTGTTGCTGCGAAAATTGTGAAATTTACCTGCACTGGGCTACTCTGAAACATAGATAACCTATGGGATCAGAAAAAAATATAGAGTCAGGATGGGATACTCAGATTATTGAAGGACAAGCTTGTCATTTACAGTATTCAAACTCCATTTGCTTCCATGTTCTTAGCAATCTGGGAAAAATTCTGCTATGAAAAAAAGAGTGCAATTAGGTCAGTTCAGTTGATGGTACAGAAAATCTGGAATTAAACTGCAATGCTGCAGACACTGTTAGGGATAATTCAAACTGCTATTTTCAAATTAAAGAATGACATGGACATAACTTTGCTTTGTTCATTTCATAGTATTTTTTCTACAATCTCAGTGCTAATCTACCTGATAGTGCAGTATTTTATTATGACTTTTGCATCTGGAAGTTACATACATTTTAAAGAAATATAAAACAAAAGACACAATTACAATCAAAGTTGTTTGTTTTAAGGTACAGGGTTCCAATTTCACTAAAAGGAAGGACTACTTTAATTCCATGTGTACTGAGACCTTGTCTCCAACGACACTCAACAAATACACCCTAATAAATTTAAAGAACCAAACACAGTAGAAACTAATCTTACAATAGAGACCTGTTCTCTACTACTGAAATTTGTGCTTTCCTAATTTGTTTTTAAAAAAAATAAAATTGGTCCACATACAAAGTAAAATGGGTAAAAGTAAGCCTAAGCTGAGCAAACACTGTACTTTCTATTCAGTTCCAGTTGTAGCAGTCTCTTGGAGGTAAATCATAATGTGTTCTCTCATCCTCTTCAGGTCCATAATCTAATGGCAGACCATAATTGTAATCAACTGTTACAACTGGTAATCTTTTACTTTGTTCCGTCTCTCTGATTGTTTCACCTTGAAAAGGTTTTCTTTCATAGTCTATTGAACTATCTTCTTGGTGGACAGATGAAGATGGATGCATTGTTCGTGAAGAATATGGTGCAAATCTGTTTTTTCCTCTATTAAATTCATCTGAGGGATGCATCCTCCTATTGTGTTCAGGGCAATTTGGTCGATTACTGTAAGAAGAACAAATATGAACAATGAAATCCTTAGAAATAAAACAGTTGATTTATTGTTGGTGACCACCATTAGAAATTAAACTTGTGTAACTTTGAAGGAACAATTCAGACCCTCATTCTTGTTTTTAGCTCCTAGAATTAAAATCCTCTCTACTGGATGTTGCAAACTTGTTTATATTAATTTTTCAATTCTAGTGATTAAAATTACAGCTCTTTTTAGTAAGTAGTTCTACTAGAAGATATTTTGTTTCAAGTGATGTTTCTAATTAATTCCTGTTTACTGAGGGTTTCTTTACCTAGGGGCCATTTTTGTTCCTAAGCTAATGCTTTTATTTTTGTGATAGTCTCAACAGGCAATAATATACTTTGTATTTATATCTCCAAATATTTTATTTACTAATTCTACTGCAATAGAAGAATCACTCCCCTACAAAATACATATGGAAGGATCTAAAAATGCATATATGAAATATATACTTCTTGGTTTGGATTCTTTTTACTCTCAAGTACCTTCCTTACTTTGTAAAATAAGTGGTGTATAAAGCCAATTCAGAACAATCTTTATAATTTTAAAATCTTCTCCCTCACTGAACCATAGATTAATTTAGACTGGAAAGAATCTCTAGAAGTACCTAGGGCCACCTGCTCTAATTAGACCTCAAAGTAGGTCTAATTAGGTGAGTTTGTGCAGGGGCCATGTCCAGCTGAGTTCCAAGTTTCTCAAAGGATGGGGATGCTGCTCTGGGCAACCTGTTTCAGTGTGTGACCATCCCTCACAGTAAAACTCATTAGCTTGTGGTAGATGGTAGTTATGAGTTAAATATAGCACCTGTTTTTTGCTTTTTTGCTTACTGACAATAGCTTCTCACATTTTGTAGTACCTTAGCTTGAACTGTGCTTGTCATGTCAATGACTTGTGTCAGGGATTCTCAAACCATTTCATAATCACACTCAAACTCAGTATAGATGGACCACAAATTAGTCACATTATTTGCTCAGTGTTCAGATTCAATGGTTTAAACTGCACTTAAGCAAAAATATCATGAACAATTTTTACACTGTGCAGTTAATTTGGTTTTTTTTGTTTAGCTGGGAAGCTGGAGCAGTAAGAGTATGAAGTCAGAAAACAACATGAAATCTGATATTTACCTGTAACTTCTGTTAAAGTCATCATTATCAGACCCATAATCTCTGTGAAGTGAAGGAGATGAGGAGAAATGAGGTTCTGGTACATTTTCATGGGAAGAAAAAGATAGACTTCTGCAAATAACCAAAAGAATCGCATGTTAAGAAGAGTACAAATGGTTGTAAGCTTTTGAGAAATATGTGTTTATTAAATGAGATAAACTTTTAAGTACATTTTAATCAAAAGTAAAAAGATTTTTAACAAAACCCTATCTCAATTGTATTAACACTTTGAAATGGTATGCTTCATTGTAATGATATAATATCCTCTGTTTCAGCTGTACAATGGAAGAGATTAAATTGAACTTTACTAGCCAACAGATATCTGAAATACATTCTGAACTATTAAAAATATTTTGAAATATGTCAGAATCCAATAGGTTTACTAATAAGTGATATATGTATTTGGGAGAGCATGATGCAAGTTCAGAAGCAAAGGGATTTCTAACATATTACTAACTCATGGAATAAACAAATGCAAGTCAAACTTCCTTGTAGCATTGTTGTTTATCTCTGTCTTAGGGCATAAATAAAAATTCATATCGTCTTCTGTTTTGAGGATTGCTTTTTAAATGTAAGTTTCTATACAAAACAAAGTGGGACAAAGAGCTTTGTTTCAAGCTGACTCTAAAAAGATAAAGGAAACACATAAACTTTAATTTAAAGAAGCAGAACCTTCTAACTTAAGAAACATTGGCTTTCAAAGCTGCAACACTCCAGCTTACAATCAAACACTTCCATAAGTCAAAATAAAAAGAGTTCATTAACTGATCATTTATAGATGATTTTAAAAGGATGATTAATTGATTTTAAATTAATTTATTTAAAAAAATTTTGAAATTTAATTTAAAAGTGGTGAGGTTTAGACTTTTATTCTCTAATTCTGGTCTTACAGCTCAAGGATGCTTTACCTGTCTGAACACCATTCATGTGGCAAGTCATCGTGACCTGGACGATCATGAAAAGGTCTTGGCCTTTGTCCATGCCCTTTATTAACATAATCAAAATCTTTTAACTGAGTCTGTTCCTGTAAGTCGTCATAAGGCTGATGGTCATGAAAAGGTCTACGCCTTTGTCCAGGACCCTTATTATCATAATCTTTTAGTTGCATTTCTGTTTGTAAGTCATTGGGAGGCTGGTGATCATTGAAAGGTCTCAACCTCTGCCCACGACCCCTATTAACAAATTCAAAATCTCTCAATTGCATCTGTGGCTGCAAGTCATCATGTGACTGATAGTCATGGAAAGATCTCAGTCTTTGGCCAGGACCTTTGCTGACACACTCTAACTCTTTCAACTGCATCTGAGTCTGAAATTCATTGTGAGATTGGTGGTCATGGAACGGTCTTCGTCTCTGGGCACGGCCCCTGCTACCAAAATCATAATCCTTTGACTGCCTGTCTTCCTGCAAATCACTGTGAGATGGATGGTCAGGAAACGATCTCTGCCTTTGTCCACGGCCTCTGTTAAATTCAACGTCCCCTGATTGTCTCTCTGCCTGTACATCATCATGAAACTGGTGTCCATGAAAAGGTCTCAACCTTTGTCCAGGTCCCTCGTTATTGAAGTCTAGGTCCTTCAGCTGCATGTCTTCTTGATAATCATCGTAACACTGGTGATCAGGAAAGGGTCTTCGCCTCTGTCCTGGTCCCCTATTGTAGTCCCAATTTCTTATCTGCATCGGTGCTCTTAAATCATCTTGAGCCTGGTGGTCATGAAATGGTCTTCGTCTTTGTCCAGGTCCCTTATTAATGAAATCAAAATCTCTCAACTGTATGTCTCCTTGCAAATCATTGTGAGAGTGGTTATCATAAATTCTTAATCTTTTCCCAGACCTGTAAAGAAGTTTTTGTCTTAAATAAACGTCATTCTTATAAGCGTTACAAATCTTTAATGAAAACAAGATTTTTAAACTAAGAATTGATATGAAAGACATTGCAAATACATAGGTATCAAAGCTACTAAGAATCCAACCTGTAAGTAAGATTATAAAACTTTCAGTGTCATAGTAGAAGCTGTGACAAACATTCATTTGTAATTCTATAGCACTTGTTAAACAGGCAAAACCAGTGACTCCAAATTAATTAAAAATAATTGCGGATTACTGTAGAATAATAAACAGCACAGCCAAAGTAAAACCCTAAATCTTTCCAAGTGAACTAATTACTTATGGACTTCTAATAGCACATATTCCCTTTCTTTCCCTTATCTTTTCAGTTTCATCAAATTCTATAAATATATTTTGCATGAGTAGGCTATATTCATAAAATCTCTTTTAAATTAGAGTATCTATAGTATTTTTAATAAGAAACAATTATCTTTTCCACGGTGTGTTTTTTTTTGGCTTTTAATTCCATGTTTCAGCCTATTACCCCTGAAAATCTTCATTTGGGAACCGCTCTACAGGTCCTTCCATTGCATGTGGTGGGGGAAGAATATCTTCATTTGAATCCCATACATCCATTCCAAGGTTACTAAGAAGAATAAAAATATCTCACATAAACTTTCTTTTTTAAAACATACCATTGAGACAGGAAAAACCCCACATAAAATTCTTCAGTTTAGAATGACAGAAATTTTTGTATGTTAGGTTAAATTTACAGACGTTTATAACTTAACAAATTTTAATCTTGTAAATTTATTTGAGGAAGGGCTGCAGGGAAAGCAAAGAGAATACCTAAACTTCCTAAGCTTGGAACAACATCCTAAAGAATGTGAGACAAGCACCATACCTATTCAAAAATCTGACACAGGACTAACTTAATCATGCACAGACTATAAAACAATGATAGAAATAAACCAAAGGGCATTCAGTTAAACTAGAAAGATGCAAATCAGTCAGGCATTATTTTAAAATCAATTTACTGCTATAAGATATCATTAGCACAAATAATTTAGGAATACCTAAAGGTTAGCTATTCTTACGTGAAAAGGATAAGCATAAAATTCTTACACCCCAGCAATACAACCATTACGAACAGAGGATTTGAGAACAATCTTCCACTTTCCCATACTTTTCATTCCTAAAACTGTTGTAATTTTTTTTTTTTAAGTATCTGGTTCTACCATGCCATCAACAGCAGGCAGATCATACAGCTTATAAAGAAATCCTTGCAGTGGCTCTTTTCAGCTTATCTTGAGAGAATGCAGACTCAATACACTTGTGACAGTATGATAAAACCACACCGATGTTCAACAGTAGTTGTCAGATTAAAAAAAAAAATAATCTTTTGAACCATATAAATTCAAAAGATGAATGAAGGAAGTACACTGCATTTCATGTTCTTCATATCTTACAATACATGTGTAGTCACGTCAAAGGTTTAAGAAGGTGGTAATTTTGGCTTAGGACTGGAAGTGAAGTTTTCGAAATACCAGTACACATACTGGAAAATCTTAACCATACAAATAAAAGCCCTTGTTTACCTTCTCATTGGTTGTGTTCTGAGATCTGTGAGATACACAAGACCATCCATGCGATGACCTCTAGCATCACCAAAAGCTAAAGAAAAAAAGATATGTCTAATGAAATGTGCTCAAACTGAGCCACAAAAATGTGAAAGGCAAGTTTCTGTTCACCATGAGATGCTGAATTTGAAACAGTTCTAACTTGATATTAAATACTTCAGCAAGCTGGCAATATGGCAGGGTTTTGGTTTTTTTGTTTTTTTTGTTTTTTTAAAACAACTGAAACTAGTAGTGGTAGCAATCTCTGACTGAAAACCCTTCAAAACAAAAGGAAAAAAATTTTAAGCAGCTGAAATGTACTCCTACTATGCTGTCAATTTGCTAATGCTCAAGCCTTGCCTGGAATAGAATCAACAGTTAGAGAAAATCTTCTATGGAAGCCAGCACATGAAATATCTCTAAGGATACTAAAATAGAATTGTAGTATTTGTGAATACAATTGTAGTAATGGTGAATTACAGCCCAACACATGCCTTAGTTCAAACTGTATAAATACCTTGAATTGCTGCCTCTGGATCCCAGCCTTCAACATCTATAAGATATCTAAAGAAAAATAGGATTAGATTATTGTCCCAAAGGGATTACAGATTAATATAAGGACACTATCTTTTTTGAACAATGATTTCTGTTTTTATACAAGCCTTACCTACATATAAGGTAGCCAGTTCTATTAATTCCATTAGTACAGTGAACGCCAATGAGTTTCTCTGTGAAAAAGGAAAATACAGTCTTTAATAATTCAGCAAGTGAAATTACTAAAAAATCAGTGGAAGACAAAAAAAAAGCTGTACTCTTCTAGCAAAGTAATGATAAATAATGCTTGCTATTTACAAAATTATACTGTCACGCCTGTAAAAGAACAGACACATCCAGACTTTATCCTCTTCACGCTGGATCTCTAGCAGCAGTTAGCTCACTACTTCCAAACCTGTGAAGACTGAGATTAACTCTGCAGAAGGTAGGAAAAAAGAGAGGAGTGATGACAGGTAAAGCGGCTGGCCTCAGCCAGAACTGCAGTAACAGGAGAAAAAGAATAAAATATGGTTTTGAAAGCAAATCTAAACAAGCAAACATAAATTTGAGGAACTTACAGATTCTCGTAAAACTTACAAAAAGGAGAAAAGAAACATAATACCCCTAGTGTCTAAGAGTATGAAATACATTACTAGAAGAATTAATTTAACTGGACTAAAAATTTGGATCATTACTGAGATGAACCATAGAGATGAGGAATTTAGGTTCATGCATGCAGAAATGCAGCACTCTAATGGGAACCAGTAATCTCTAAAGAAATCTTTTTTTTTGGAAAGGTTATACTTATCAGCTAAAGGCTAAAAACCAGAATAACATACTATTATTAGGGTGTGTCAAATGAGGTATTTCCAACAGAAATAGGGAAAGACTAATATGATCATGCAAGGCACTGATAAAACCTCATCCAGACTATTCCATACAATTCTAATTACCCATACTTAATGGGAAAAAAAAATCAAATTGAAATATGTATAGAAAGGGCTACTATGATGGTCACAAAAAGGTTTATGAGAAGGGACCTATTTAGTCTGCAAAACCAAATCTGAGATACTGAATATAATAACGGGCATGGAGAACAACAATACTTAAGGGCAAAGTTGGCATAAGAATAGATGTATATCAACTGACTGAGAGTTTTAGACTAGATTTCACATGAAAAAACTTTAATCATCAGAACAACAAAGTTGTGGCAGAGACAAAGTACCGACAGACAAAGTAGTGGTCTTTGAAATGGGACTTTGAAAAATTTTTCAATGAGAGAAAATACAACTGCCACAGAACAGGACAGTCACATTGTCATAAAAGTTTATTATAAGTTGGTGTCCTAACAACTCAGACACTAAAAAAACTCAGCTTCTCAAAAATTGTATGCAAGAACAATCCTGAGAAATTTTAGGGGTAATCTAAAACAGACAGCAAGTTACAACAAGTAAGTTCATATAAAAATGAAAATTCTCCCAAATCTGAAGTTACCCTACCAAAATGGTCTTACTAGCTGGAACTGCAGGTCTTCATCCAGTAACAAATTAGGAATTGATTCTCTCAATTCTGAGAATCAGAAATAACTAGATTCAAATACAGACTATTCTTTGTCACACAAAAGTCACTAAATCAAAACCAGAAGAAAACGAATAATTTCCAAGTAATTTCCCTATGCCAAAAAAAGAGCAAAGGAAGAATTTACATACTAACTTCCTGAGTAAGGACAAAGGCTCTTCTTATACTTTTTAATTTTCCCAGCACTTCTAATTCAAGCTCTCATTCCTGAGATTTAGGTCAGAGCTCTTTCACAAAACAGAGTTGACCATCTGCAGCAAAAACTATGCACTTGGGCAGTTAATATCTTTACTTTCTCACAGAAAATGCCAAAGTAATCACAGCAAATAGCATGAAAAAGCTTGAAATATGTCCTCCAATATTGGACAAACAGTTACAATCTGCCTACAAAGAATCATTAGCCAAAAAAGTGAGAAGGTAAAAGCTGCACACAGGCTGTGGCAAAATACATGCAAATTTATTTCCGCAAAAAGTGCCTTACACCATCTCAGCAAGAACTGTATTATTGCATAAACGCTAAATCAGCAGCAGATCCACACTGTGGAAACATTGACGCTGTGTCTGTAATATGATTTTTAAGAATTGCTAGGATATGAGGGCAATAATGGACACATAAATCAAAAAACTGCTACGTAAGACTAAATGGACTTAAGTTGCTCACACGTATCAGTGCCCAGTGCCATGAGAGAAACCCCATGCTATTCAGAATATCCATAAAGGGCTGGCAGCTACAACACTAAGCTGATGGTAGACAACCTGGGTCACAGATGAAAGCCTTGTTGCAGTTGCTTTGACACATAACGCAAATGTAAGTATACTACTATTAGGAAGGGCATTTAAGTTACTAGTCATTTTTGAAAAATACATGCTTTGAATGCAAAAGAGATATGTAGTGCTTCACAGAATGTACATTAATGACAGTAAAGTGGAAAGCGCTATGGAAAACCTGACATCCCTGGTGTCTTAAATATCTATTGAAATTAATAAATGATAGTTAGCACTGAAATAAAATTTTTGGTATTTTTACAGCATAAGATGCTGATATTTACCATTTCCCACATTTTCCCACAGGAATTTTCTGACCCATTTTTTGAACTGTAGGATAGTAGCATTATCGGGGACTTCAAGTCCAATGGTATAAAGTTTCTTATACTGCACACTTTTAGGTAAATCCTAGCAATAAGAAGGAAAAAAAATGGTTAAAATTATTGAAGTCTTGCATCAATGAAAAACCTTAAGCAGCATCTAACATAACGTCAATGTAAAACAGTAATTCAAATCCTGAGCAGAAACTGAAAACAATCTTGACACAATTCTATAGAGATACACTCTCAGAAACTATCATTTACATTTCTGCTTTAAAGACCTGATCTCAAAGAACAGTTTCTACAGATGACTTATTTATCCCTGCTAATAAGGCATCACAGTAACTAAAGAGACCACATTCTTGTAATTCCATTGTAACCCATTATACAATTATTAGCAATATTTGTTCCTCCCACCCACAATCATATATATACTCACATATTCACTCCCTTAATGCTTACAGCCCATGTACATTCAAAGATTAACATTCAGTGATAACATTGTTATTTATTTTCCTTTTCAACAGGAGGCTGATTAAGCACAGTTATTTGGACCACACTGGTAAAAAAATTGAAATTAATAAAGTTTAAAAATGTACACTTTCTTAGTGGATTCCACTATGGATCAGTAAAAAAAGACCGTAGGAATAAATGAGAATGTCTTCAGGGCACAGACTGTAAGTCTTCCACATCTTTTCTGTGGTGCCTGGCAGTGAAGTCTCTCTCCATTACTCTGAGTTACCATAATACAAATAAACCACAGATGCAACTAGCTGGGAGAAGGAGTTATTTCCTCTGTAATAAAGCATTTAGTTTCTATTGGAGACACAAAGTAAGTCTAGATGGCTCACTTGTCTCTTCCAGTTCAAGGTAAACAAATGCATAAATACTTTAAAACAAAGGTTGCAGTAACTAATTTATTTTGTTATTATGCTTGTATTACCTTAACTTCATAGTATCGTGTGGTATATGTTAAATCAATAATTAATCCAAGCTCCACATTTAAGGCTTTCATAGCAGCAATTAAGTCTTTTGGTGTAAATTTCTGGGTCGGGGTAAGCCTCTGGTTAATTGCCTACAATGAAAATGGAAAAGAAAGAGTTTCTTTTTAAGTTCTAATAACATGGCATTTGTAATATTCTGTTTTAATTAGGACTAGGAAATATCAGTATTCAAAAGGGAATGTTTACAGTATCAGAACCACATCCATGTATTATATGGATAAAAAATGAAAAGGAACTAAATAAAAAGAAAGCAAGAATTTGTCATATATTCCTATTCAGAAGAAATACAAGAAAACGTGTGAGAATTTCCACTTGTACAATGTTAACAAACATTATTAAAATAAGCACTAATTTGATAGACACAAAAATCCTGCAAAATGCAGCATGTATATACTGATTTTTAAGTAACTACACATCAGCAAAAAGTAAAACACCACAATCCCCTTTCCCCCAAACATACTTTGTCCTGCACAATAACACAAAATTATCAGTGTATTTCACATAAAACATTAGAAGTTGTGATATAAGAGTTCATTTCTTCTAAAGGTTTTATCTTTCTCCCCACAAATGTTGTGCAGACATTTTTATCCCGGCTTCATCTCTTGGCAGAGTGTACTTGCATGTCATTTAGCACTGGGAAATATTAAATGGGACTAAAATATGGTGACTAATTGGTGGGTAATGAATAATTAATTTGACAGAAACAGTGGGAAAAATGTTTACTCACCCTATTGTAGCTGTGTTTTTTGAAATGTGTTCTTCACTCTAGGTATGAAAATGCCTCATATACGCAAGACTGGATTTTCTCTGAATAGCGTGCTTGTCCATTGTGAGAGCCTTTTGACACAGGCTCAGCCACAACCAATAAAGACAGTGGCAAAAGATGCAGCAGCCTCAACCACCTCTCAGTTCCTTTGTCAACAAGAAATTCAAGCAGACTGGACTCAGAACTAATGGAAAGGAAGGCAGCCACAGACCACATACTTCTCAGAACCACAGATGCTACAGGGTAACTAACCATTCCTTCTTTTGACTATACGGATTACAATCTAAGATGCTAGCAAGCACTTATCTCGAGTCTGGAAACAGAGACAGGAAACCAAATTAAAGAATAAACAGCAGGACAGTTCTATCAAAGCTGCTATGTGATTAGGAAGCTTGAGCTAAAAAGAGTAGGGTAAAAAGCATATAGAAGTATTCAGTCCTATTATTTCAGATACTGGTGCACTGCTGAAAAAACTGGCAGTTGTTGAGGTTCAAACAAAACAAACACGAGTCATTCAGCAGTGACTTTTAGTAAAATCTGAAACTGAACTCAATAACTTTGAGGTGACAACAGTGAATCTGCAAAAGGTCTATGGTAGAACGTTAAAGAATGTTTTCTTTTACTATGCGAAGTCACACAAACTGAGGTGGAATACAATTTACAAAAATAACATAAAAATATTGCTTGATTGAATAAACACTTAAATGTGTTATGGGACTACTTTGAATTTTCTGAAAAACTTCTGCAAGTATTCAGTAGTTTAGGTGTTTAATTGGTCTCTGAGAATGTGAGAAATCTGTATCAATTCTAAAATCCTTCTATGGCATGGGAAAGAACTTGCCCAGTCCTTACCATCCTACAATGTTACTGTTGGCATTACAATGATGATCTGAAAGGAAGGACCGAAAATCCTTCCAAGTAAACCCATGATATTAAAGCCTTTACCAGCAGCACATCTTCTACTAAAACAATAACCCTTGAGTCTTGAAATACTGAAAATGTTTTCTCCCTTTGGGTGAAATCACCAATCAATTTCCTAATAGGCAGCAAAGAAGGAAACTCCTGCCTATTTAAGAGGTCTGTTCCAGCAATTTAATAATAGGACTTGTGACAGACTATGACCAAACAGGTCTTCAGCATTTCTGGACAGATTTACTGACCCCCACCATCTTTGCAAAGACATCATAGTTTAGCCAGTTATGCATTTTATGCGTATTGTGTCACAAACTCCACAAGTTTCAAGCACACAGTCTCTGGCACGCTTGTCTTGCATAGTTGAGACTGAACAAACTGAAGGGACAGAAATGTTACAGATTTTGGTTTCTTGGGTACCAGACTTTATATCTGACCAAGTTCAAAGACAGCTTCACAGAACAGGGATCTATGTCCCAGTGAGATCAGAAAGACTGGAGGCGAGCAACACACTGACATAGAGTGCCTACTTGTGATATATTGCTATAAACATTCTCTGAGCATGTCGCCCTTTTTATGATCTCTGGTGAAGCTCCTTTCCAGTCTATCACAGGAGCTACAGGGAGAGTAAAGTTAGCAATGAAGTATCTTCCTCTGAAATCTGGAGTGTCAGAGACCTGGAAATAGATACAGTGAATAAATCCTGCCTAGAATAGTGCATCTATGCAAAAAATTGGTGCTGGATCAAGTGGAATTATAGGAGCTGATGATGCAAAAAATCCTCTATCAAATAGCTCAATAGCAAAGAAGCTAATTATAGATCTACTGATTTTTATATTCACTGCTAGATCTGTTCACTGGTGGTCTTGGTAGTAAGACACATGACTATCGTACAATCCATCAGCACCATGTAGAACATGAACAATGTCAAGTATGAGATCCTTGGTGTCAAAGGAACCAAACCATCATACTAAAGCTGTAAAAGCAGCTGCAGGAAGCAAACCCTGCAAGCATTCCACTTCAGTCAATGCTGACAAAAGTGAACTGAATGGTGAATGAAAACATAACGGGCACTAATATACCCAAAGAACCAAACTTTTTTTGTATGACTACCAGAGTGCAATCTGTAGACAACAGTTTAGAGTATTTACTCTTAACTGCTAAGTTTATGTCTAGCCACTGAACTTTAAAAGAGCTTAGAAACTTTTATTTCCTGTGTATCTCAAGCAAGGACTTGTAAGAGTTAATTTATACAGAAGGGCAAATTTGCCCTATTTACTCTCATTTGTCCTATGCCTCAATCCACCAGACAGCTGAAGAGTCTAAAAAAGACAGCCTCCACATTTTGTATTGTCACAAAGAATGAAAGATCTGATTCAGTGTATCTAATAGATTAAGATGGCACTCCATGTTAGTAAGAATCTAAAGGAAGTACTAACACATTAATAAAAGAAATCTATGAAGACTTCTTTTTCAAATATACTGCATTCCTCCAGATCACTGAAGCTTTTTGCTTATGAAATTGGTAATCTGAATCTATAATTTTAAAAGTACTGCAATGGCTGGTATCCTTTAATGAGTGCTTGATTTCTGTAAAACTATATTTTGGCTTACATTGCCTAGATTGTTATTCATATCATAACCCCTTCCGCATGATTTTCTTACAACAGTCATGAAAAGATGTTAAATAAGAGAATGAATCTAGGCCACTTAATAGTGATCAAATGAATCATGCTGATTGATTAGAGATTTTGTGATTTTTAAAAGATAAATAAAAAGAGTAACACCAAACACAAAGTTTAAAAGAAAGAGAAAAAATATAGAATATTATGTAAAAAAGCCACTAGTAGATGACTGAAAAGGCTAAATCTGAATAAATTTTTTTCATAAAACTTTCCTGAAGTTTGTATGAATATTCATACTATTCTTCATTACTTTTGCAGTCTAATAGACCCAATCTGTAGTTATTTTTTATACATACCCCTTTTAAAGGTACTTTGAAGGCAATAAATCTAGTTCCTGGTATAGGCTGTCCAACTGGTGTCAAACTCCGCCATCTGCAATGAAACAAATATTTATTTTTAAATATTTTCAAATGATATGATTCCACAGAAAACACCGCGGCTTCATGTAAAACTTAAAAAATCTTCTTAGGATTAAAACTTTGATAAAACAAAGCACATGAAAATTATGCTCCTTTAAAATTATAATAACAGTTATTTCAAACTATATGAAGTGTTTTACAAATATCAGGCAAATCTGGTGCCATATTTCACATCCTTTGAATATAACGGTTATTTCAAACTTCTCCAAGCAGAAAGATATGATAGTTATCTTTTTTTCTATGATGGGCCATGCAGCTACTAGAATAATATATGAAGATTTAGATTTCTGAACAGCAGGATCCAAAAGTTCCTAAAATTCCTTGACCACATAAGTAAGCAAACTGATGTGCATGAATTTGAGAAAATAACCAATTAAATCCTGATAAGTAAGTAAAATATTTTTTAAAAATCCATCTTCCATTAGTAACCCGCCTATTTCACCAAGAAACAAAAATCTTTTTAGGATAACTATAAAAATTTGTTATTATATATTTGAATAAAATTAATAGATCAGCATTATTTTGGGATAAAGGAAACAGGGAGTTGCTGCAAGAGTATCAACAGAATATTGCTACAGCACTGACTAAGGCAGAAGTTTATTTAGCACACTACACAGCTTAAATAAAGACATTTTTATTGTTTCCAAATCTAAAGTCAGGAGCCATAATAAAATGAATCTTTATTCCCCGTAAAGCACCACCACAAAGAAAATACTTAAGAGATAACATGCAGGATTGCTGCTATTATACAGTAGAATTATGTCCCCAAATCTGCAATTATTCCATGAAGTGGTTTCAAGGTATCATCAGGACACTTGAAAACAGTCTTTTGTCTTCCTCCTTCTCCAACTTCCAAAAAATTCCTCCCCTCAAAATGGTAGGACAGCATTTACAAACAAGTAGCACCAATATAAAGCAAAGCAGATGGGTAAGGTTCAACAGGTAAAAAAATATTGTTTTATTACAGTTGGTGGAAATTTTTTAACTTGGCTGAATCAAACACCTTTAAGAAGTTACTATATGCTTGCATCAATCACTTAATTGACAGAGAAATGCAAAGTTTACTTTCATTAAAAACACGAAGTTGCTTCTTTTTCAAAGAAAGACTCTTGATTGCACTTTCTGTAGGTACTTGGAAAATACAGAGAATATTCCATCACACCAAAACTTGACCAAAATCACCTACTAATATGAAGATTTTTTTACAGCACTCAAAATGCTAGTAATTCCAAAACCATAAAGAACTGGTATTCACAAATTCTACACTATACTGAAAAAACTCTTGATATATCACCTTTCAGAGATTTCAGGTTTTTTAAAAAGTACGAAGAGTTTATTTGAAGAGGACAAGAAGTTAATCAGCAGATAAATTTTACCTTCAAAGAGGTAACTTACTAAATTTAGGACCTTTATTTCTTCTCCTCATGTGAGGACAAACTATCTCTATGACCTCAGAAGATGCAGCTGGATGACTTAAAATCTACATAAGCTTTTTGCATTTTCAGCTAGTACCTCAACTACTAAAACACAAAACATTTTCATAAGATTCTTTAACACTGGTGCCCATTCATTTACAATTTTCTGAATTAATGTTTTAATTAATCTCTTCCTTTAAAGGGAGCATCCAACAGCTTCTAGATTCCTTTCTGATTTCCATAAAACCACATTAATTTACGAAATAAACTGAATATTCTGTGTTAAAATATTCTCACCACTGAATATTTCGCTTTGTTCACAATTCCCATATAGGACCATAACAAAAACTAGATGTTGGCTGGCAAAATTCTCAATAAAAGGTCCGTAATTATACTTGTCATAATATATAAATAATAACATGACCATTCATAGATGCTTGGAAGTAACAAAGGAAACACTTACAGCATGGTGACCGGAAGCATAGTTGATACTAACAAATCATGTAACAATCTACTACATCAGTGTCTTTAGCGCTAACTTATCTTTTTCATCTTCATCATGAGCTAAAGAACAGATTGAGGCTCACAATGTAGGCATACAGACGCTTAGTTTAATGGATAACAAATGAAGTAACAAAGGAGTAATAACAACTCATCATTGGGAAGGTGGTTGCAAACAGCTGTCACACAGAAGACAGATACAAGGTGAGATGGTATAAGGACAAGCTAGAGATTAAACCACTGAGACGTATTTGCAGTAAAACCTTCTAAATTACTGCAGAAACTTTGTACCTCATAATTGCAAAGAGAGAACAAAAACAATCTCCTACTTCATATATTCCCATATTCCCTCAGCTTGCATACAGGGAAAAAAAAGAGCACATTCTCAGTCACTGTAGTTTGAAAAGCATTGCTCAAAAAATTACATGTTGTGTATTATAGAAGTATTCTAACTTGAGAAGTCTTTCTAAGTGAATTTTTGAGCTTGTAAACTTTGGAGTCTTGTAGTTGTACACCAGTTGTAACATACGAAAACAAAAATCTGAGACTATGTTCCATTTATTCTAGCGTAAGATACATAAATTGTACATTAATCAATTAAGATCATAAACAGTGTAAATGGACTGAAAATATTACTGAAGCTAACAAAACCCACAATATAATGAAATATCTTAGTTGCAAGAAGTGCTCAGTTAAAAAAAATAAACAAAATCAACACAAAACCTGTGAAATCTGCCCTGTGCATCGTTTAATTTTATCTCATTCACTTCATCTTAGAAAGGCACTAAATGCTGTGAACATTATTTAGATGTACATTTAATCCGAACTACTGTTAAAATTAATTACAAAGTCAGGTTTAATACCAGCTCCTGCCTCTTGCTAATTTTAATAACTCTGGAAATTACATGTATTTATTTAAAACAAGGAAATACTCTTCCTGCTTTTGCTCTTAAACTTCCAAATAGAATTAGAAAATGAGCTGTACATAGAGATATAGAAACTAGTGAGCAAAAGCTGTCATAAAGATAAACCAAACAAGAATACACTATTTCTTCTTCAACCTAGTTCAACTACTCTTTGGTGTTACCTCTACCAATAAAATGTACTAATTCTTTACAAAAGTATGATTTAATCTGACAGCCAGCCATATTCACAGACACGTTTAGAAACATTTTGAAGGAAGGCAGAAGTAAAAAATCCCAACCACAAAAGACCAGTTATGTAGTAAGACAATTTAAAAGATGCCATAAATTACAAATTCAGATTCTAAACTGCTTTCTTTTGGAAAACTATGAGTGTAAATCTACCATGATTATCATAAACATGAGCAATTAGGAGCCAATAAGAAATTACCAAAAAAAGGCTTAAAAATCTATTTTTCTTTAATCAGCAATGTAAAAAAGGCTTTGTAAAAATTCCGAACTTTTTTTTCATATTAAGAGATTGACAAAATAATGCACCAGGATTACACAGTTCGTTGTCAGACCTTAGTAAACTCAGGTTTTTATTCTCCTGTATTTAAAGCTGTTTAAATCCTCCCAGAAAAAAAATCTGCAAAATCAGCAAGAAACTCAAAAGCTGCTGACAGCTCAACGGTAGAATATGAGCAGAAGGCACTCTTCATCAAAAAATATAAAGGGTATGTGTTCCATGTTATGTTTAAAATAATATTTTAAAAGGAAATTTCAGCATACTGCTGCCGAACTAAAATATATCTCAAATTAAAACCAGCAGACTGAAATTAAGCAAAGATTGGCTAAGGAAATAAATTCAAAATTCTTCTGTTGTCAATAAAGGAATATGGCTGGGAAGTATAGGAGACAGGGACTAAAGAAAGTAAAACTCTTACAGAAGAAGTCTAGATAAAGACAGAAGTGACCAAAGACAAGTAAGCTGCAGGTGGTCACATAAACAGGAGTTACAGAAGCAAAGACATAAAAAAGCATTTTAACAAGCATCAATGAGTATTGTGACATCTTTTGTCTCCTGCTTGAACATAACTGGAAGAAAGCAAGCCAGGAGTCAAAGGTGTTACCACAAGACTTGGCACCATCATCATTCCTGTACCAATGACTAAATGTAATAGAGGCTTGAGTGAAAAACAAGCTGGACATGAAGTAGCTGAAAAGACAGCAGGAAGAGTTTCCTGAAAGAGGCAGTGGTATTTTACCGAGACACAGGCATGGAATTTATTTCTAAGCCTAGAAATGAATCTAGGCATTTGCTTCACAAAGGTAATAGCTCTGACCTTAGAACCAATGCCATTCACATTAGAAAGATGTTGTGATAAGAATCTAAAATGGCATCATGTAAATTTGGAGAAACACTGCTTCCCAACACAAACAATAGTCAGAAGGCGGCATATCCAGGAAGAAACTGAACTCTGAAAATTTCTGTACAAAACACAATGGTTGTCAAATTGCAGACAATCTAGGTCAGCATACACTAAAGCAAACTATCACCTTAAAATCTGTGGTATTTCTGGTCCTTTCACAAACCAACCTCCTTCAGAATTTCAAGAACCATGTAAAAATAACTGCACATCAAACTCTTAAGTTTGCATCAAAATAGCTATGATAGGCTTTCATGGGCTCAATATGGTAATTAAAATTTTTCCGAACTGTAAACTATCCAAAGCCACAAAAACCCAAGAATTTGCACGTTCGAGTAACAAAGTAATTAAGAGAGAACAGCACTTAAATAAAAAGTGACATATTGTGGACACATGATACATTTTCAATTACAGCTTTATTTTTCTAAGTTTTCAAAAAGGTAAACAATCCCTGGACTACATGCAGATCAAAACCTGAAAGTCAGCAAAACATATAATTTAACCAATTATGTAACTATTTAGCTTTTGCAGTTCCCACTTCCCTATCATGTTTTGTCTTCATCACTCCCCAAATACCATCAATTATTTTAAAACACAGGCAGAATTTTGCCTGCTGTTCTAAACAAAACAATCACTTCTTGGTTGAGAAAAAGTGTTAAAATCAAACTAAAATGTCATTCTTTTCCCTTTGAAATTTCTGTGATGCTTGAATAGCTTCCAGTTGAATAAATAAATACAATTATTACTGATACTACAGACTCTAGATAGCTAATATGTTATGTGTTTTTAAGGCTAGTTTACATGAAAATATATTACTCTGCTTATCCATTTTAATTTACGTGAAAAGCAACTATGTTTTATTGTCTTCTTTAATCTAAAAATTTCAGAGATTTTCAGTAAAACAACAGAAAAGAAATTAGTTTCATGCATCCTTGTAAAAGTTTACAAGATATGTGATGTAAATCAATCCAAGAATCTAGCATCAACATGCTTTGTAACAGCAGCGACCAGTGAAATGGACTTTGAGGACAAAAGAAAAAAAACAAACAGCAACAAAAACTTAAAAACACTTTTAAAAAACAATCAGCTCTAAGACCAATCAACTGAGGATTATCAACAGGGCCTGCATAACAGCCTCCAGCTTCAAGTGGGATAACAGAAGACATTATAGAAATGCCCATGATAAAGACAAGCTTACAGTAAATTTCAGTAAGGCAAAATGTAGTATTCATTCTGAAGCCTCTAGTTAAGCTGAAAGGTATGCTGAACATCCAAGCAAAGAACATTATAATAGCTATACTTTGCATATATCTTGCTATTAAAAAATAAAAAAGTGATAGCAAAGACATTTATGTAAGTTTTTAAATATACAAAACTACATATCAATGAACTGCAAAACACAGCACAGAATGTAAATATCAGTAGTATCTGTAATTATTCAACACAAATTTGAAATCTAGTTAAGAAAACTTTATTCAGTTGAGATATGAGCATAATTTGTAGTTGTTAAAGTAAATCTTACTATGAATCTGTTCCAAAACTTAGAAAATTATACTGGAAATTATAGCTACTGCATCCCTGTAACACAAATGTTAAACGAAGGTATGACAAAACTGTGCTCTGCACACCCAGCTCTACTAAAAGTTTTAACTGAAGCAGATAAAATATGCAGCTGTATGTAATTCAGATTCAATCATTTAAACAGATGGATGCCTTACTATTTATTTTCTTTCGTAATTTTTTAAAAGAAAAATACTAAGTTACCCATAAAGACATTACACACATTTTTCATGGCAAGCTAGACAAGAAAGCTACTAAATAATTCATAGGTACAATACAATGGAATCAGTGAATTGGAAATAATTTGGAAGTTTCATGTCTTTAGTTTGTCAGATCTCAGTGACAGATTTATATAAAAATATAGAGGACAGCAAACTGTCAACAGATACCCTACAAGTTCTTTATGGCAAACAGTTAGAACTCATTGGTCTTTCTGAACCTTAAACCCACTTTAGATTGCCTATGAAACTGATGTTTACATCAGCACATACTAAAAAAATGAATAAAATCTCTATACTGTAATACCTCTACAGAGTAATTATGGTATTTTTGACAGGAAAAAACCTGAAGTATAAAAGAAAGCAAGCTCTCTTATCTTACATTTCCAAGTGTGTAACATTTAGTTCAGCAATAATGTGTTCCAGAATTCCAGTAAGAGAAACTAGCACTGAACTCTGGGCATCAATTCAGAATTATTTTCATCTGCTTAACGATTTAAGGGTTTCTACAATTCTGGAGCCCCTCATGAGCATCTATGATTATGAAGCAGTTACATGTTTAGAACTTACTCAGGAAAGTAAATTCCAAAACACTCAAAAAGGATAATTATTCTAACTGCAGAGAAACTCAAGTCTGAAATACTGTCAGCTGTAACAAGATCATATAGAGAATACTACTTGGAACCTCTTCTCCTTTTTCTTGGCTACTGATGCTGCATGACATACGCAGAGTTTTATTTTCCAAGTGGCTTTCATACCTCTACAGACACCAGCTTCACTACTATTCAGATGAAGAAAAGATAGCCATAAAAAGACCATGACATGCTGTCAAGACAGAACACACACTGAACATGTCAAAAGCGGAAGGGAGGGAATATAGCTCTTAATCATCTCTTACTACACAGATTTCTCACTTTGCTTTTCTTCAACCCCTGTAAATGGGATACGAGTAAGTCATAGCTTGTAAAAAAATACCGTGGATGTAAAACATGGGAGAAAAGTTTCCATGCCATGCCAATAAGTAATTGCATAGCTTTGTACTTGTGGTGTATTGTAACACAAGATATGGGCCTTCAACTCTTATAGCGATGTTGTTATTACTCAGGTATTGTAAGAAGTAATTTCTCTCCATCCCACATTTTTAAATGCAAACATTCTATGCCTGATGGTATGAAGCACTTTTACTTTACAAATAAACTCTCATCTTACAGTAACCCTTCTCTCCCATCCACCCTTGAATATGCACAGTCAGTTATGCCATAGTCTTTAACATTCCTGTCTAAATGAAAATGCTGATGCTTTTTAAGTCTGCACAGGAACAATTCAGTTAAACAAGTATGTTTACGGTACATAGGCTGAAACAATTCAGCTTTGTCCTTATAATAAAAAGATCCTGCTCCTGGTATTTTTTTATACCATTTAAGGGAAACATGCAAGAAAGTGACATTTCTGCAGATGCTTTTCAGAACTGAATCTGAGTTTATGAAATTATACACAGAGTAGGATTCTGGATGCTGAAGCACAAACATGTATAAATCTGTAAAAAAATCATAGTATTTTATGACTGTTTGCTACGTGACTTGATTTTTACTGGCTGGTTCTCCAAAAAACCATCATGGTATATAACTACAGAAGATTTCTAACCACTTCAGACACTGTGAAGAAACAGAACTTAACTCTGTAGTGGGAACGGCAGTGCAAGGGGTCACTTGAATCCCTCTCTTATGTCTCACTTCCTTACAGAATTACTTCTCCAGCACTACTTTCCAGGATGGACACTGTAATGGACACTGTACACCTTAGCTCTGTGCCAAGACATTACCGGGAAAGGGGAGAAATGCTTTTCACTATGAAGCAATACAGGAAGTCTTACTTCCAGTTTACTTTCTCCTCTTACTGCTGGAGCAAAGACAGTGCAAACAGCATCAGATCAAACATTCTGGGCTAGGGCTGAGTAACAAAGACACAAAACCAAGAGTGGGCCAAGAAGAACAAGGTACAAGACTCGCAGTGCAGATCCAGTGGTAACACTGGCAATTAATACCACTTTAGTATTACTTTAGGTGTTGAGTACACTCAAAGTGCTGATATCTAGCAAGGTTGTGCAGTGCTATAGCACAGCCCTTGCATAAAGGCAACTTTATGCTGCAGACACAGTATTGTAAAAGGTGATAGTAATTAGCTGAGCAGTTAAAAAAAATCATTTCTTGTTGCACTACTCCTAGCTACTTATAACTTAACTGAAACCTCAAATTTATTGCACTGCTTTAATTAACATAATGGCATTTGGATTAAAACTTAAGAACTGTATGAAGAATTAAGGCAGTAACAGAAAAACAATCTTAAAAAATGTCTGTATGTCCTGTGCCTTTCTTTTGTTTATCTACTAGCATGTTTCTCTTGTAGTATCATTAAAACCAAAACTACTGTTAGATTTATTGCTATTACAATCCTGTGATATGATTGAGGTTGTACTTCCATAGCATGCTACCGTCTGGACTGGTCCTTGTGCTATAGTGTTCCACAATCTGACTTCTGCCACCAACTGTTTCTGGGACCAGTAAATTATACATGCAGGATCACCTAAGTTAAAATTAGTTTTCCTTAAGTCCTCTTCTATGATTCACTGCTATTTTTTCCTGGTGTCCTAAACTAGTTCAGAGTGAAGAACTACAACATGCTGTGCTAGCACAAGGATGACATCAATGTACTACTGCATGAGATTGGTAAATTGACAATTCCTTAAACTCCTTTACTGCCAAACCCCTAATACTATGCATGTCTAGCGTGATTTGTTAATAGTATCAAAAAGTAAGTATCTGGAGAAGCTGAAAGCACTTGAGTATCATGAGCTTTGTCATATAGTAACACTAACTTTATAACCAATTACTCCACAGTAGATGTTTCCCTCCTTGAGAGATACACAGGTATTAGTTTCCAATCATAGAAGCCAAAAGTATAGTCCACTGCTTCTTCCATACTTAAGAGAAGAAATGCAGGTAGCCTGAAAGCTGCTCCAGTTCAAATGCAAGGGGGGGAAAAAGAAGGGAGAAATGAGCACCTGCTTCTCAAAGTTTTAGTAGTAATTTACAAGTATGGAGAAAACAAGGAGGACAGTTATTCTTTCAGGCTTTCTGCATTACTACTTGCAAACTTAGCCCACTTTAGCTCAATTTTGACCAACTTTTAACTGAAATTTCATAGAAACTTTCAGAGAAAGACATGCTTAAACAGCTTTTGTTAAATTTTATTCTAGTTTTAATCCCTCAGTTTGTCAGCTATGAAAAAAACTTCAAAATTTCTTGAAGCTATTTTGAAAATTTTGTTCATCTTTTGTTTCTATTTATTTTTAGGCCAATATATTTTGCAGAAAATCACGCTTTTTGTATTTTATTGTTCCTCCTAAGAATGTTCTTAATAAACTTATTTAACACTTCCCTTAAAACCAGGATAACCTCAACCTTTCCTCAATAATGTACAAACTGCAAGTTATTGTCCCATTACAGTGTGCCTTTATATCTCAGCACACCCTCCTATCCAAGAAGTTTGTACTGATGTCAGCAGTAACACATGGATTAAATGTCTCAACTTGGACTTCCTTTTTTCTTTTAGTAGAACTGGAAAATAGAACTGTATCTATTTTAAATGAGATCATTCTGCCTCCCCATATGCACTCCCAATCAAGTCATCAGAAAGCCTGTACAGTGCATTTGGGTTTTATTATTATTTTTTGCTGATACATTTCTGTTGTCCTCTTGTTAAAAACAAAAATGCGGGATGTTTCTGAACCTGAATCCATGAAAATATTCCTTGATCACATGCATGCAACCACCTGCTCCCATCTTTTCAGCTCTTCCTCCACTCCTGGTAGCAAATATCTGAGTAGTCAGAAGGATGGACCACTTTCCCATTTCCCCAGTAGGTATACACCTGGGGGGTAAGAAGGTTAGGAAGAAGGGACTGTGTTTGGCTGATGAAGAAGTGTTCACAGACAGGCTGGAGCATTATACTCACCTGGGGGATGAAGGGCTGGGTTGTTCCTGTCTTGGAGAAGATACCTACCTTACCTGGCTGTAGGTAGTGAAGATGCTTGTGGCAAGCAAGCGCCTGGGGCAGTCAGCGCCCCTTCTCTGTGGGCAGGACTGTGCCCGCTCCTGCCTCTTGCTTAGTGTGAGGGATACTTACCCATCAGGGATAGTATTCTTCTTTACCATGCTGAAAGCAGGAGCAGGCAGAGCAGGAGACAGCGGTGAAAGTGGGCACTGCAGCAAAGGAGAGAGAACCGCGCAATTAACACGGTGCTGATCTCTTTCTCCATCAGTGGGCCTTTTCACAGGGCTGACTCTCAAGTAAAATAAACCAACCAGTCAGCTGAGGCTTGAAGCCATCCTGAACAACTTCTGCAGCTTGCAAGCTAGCCTATTTTCTCCACTGCTACAGTATGACAAGAGGGAAAAACAACTCACCTCTCCTCTCCAGGAGATCAAAAGAAACAGAGAGGAGAGGCAGCAGGTTTCTCTCTAACTCAAGCAGCAGAGCTACGGGGATGAAGATCTTCTTGGCAGTCCCCTCCGTCCCTCTCCTGTGGCGTGGAGCAGTCTGTTCTGCCCTTGTGCTCCCACAGCTAGAACTTGTCTCAACGAGAGGAAACTCCGGGCAGCTGCAAGAGGCGAGGCCGGCACCTCAGCAAGGGAAGGACCATCACCTGCCCCACTCTAACCTAAACGGGTCCGATCCCGCCCGATCCTGGGCACCGTCAGCGCCCACCGATCTCTGTGGGATCAGGGCAGGGAGGAGAGGGGCGAGGGGAGCTCCCCTGCTCCGCGGAGGGCCCATGTCCGCCGCTCCAGAGAAGACGCTTGAGGCTGGCGTGAGGCTCCCTCCTCAAAGCCGCATATCCCCGCGAACGCAGGGAGCCCCGGGCAGGACCACCTCCGAGGCCGGCTCGGGGCACTCTCTTAGCGGGAGGCGGCTGAGCTCGGGGGAGGAAAAAAAGAGACCGGGGCGGGAAAGGGGGGGAGGTCGCGGCCCGACTGGGGGTGGGTGGGTGGGTGGGGGGAGGCAAGCAGTCGGCTGTCGCAGAGGGGGTGGGCTGCAGTAGGAGTCGGTAACAGGGAAAGGCCCAGACGCCGGTGAGGCGGGGCGGGGAGGACCGGGGCTGCGGACGGCCCGTACCCTGACAGGATTTCCCTTGCAGAGGAAGGTTGTTGCGAGACAGAACGTTCCCGAAAAGGTCCCGACTGCGCCTGCGCTGCAGCCAGCCAACTTGCCGGGAGGGGGGAATGCGCCTGCTCCTCTGGAGCCGGGCCGGGGAGCGCCAAGCGCGCATGCCCGCCAGCTACCGGCGAGTATGCCAGGGAACCGCTCCGAAGCGTGCAATAAGCTGCCGGCCAATAGAAGGGAGGGATGCCTCTGCGCGTGTGCGGCGAGCCCGCGGGTGAAGGGGCAAGCTTCGGGGCGCATGCGTGCCTGGCAGGGTGCAGGGTGGGGCTGGGGCGCACGCGCAGCCGTTAGTGGCGCGAAGTGTTTTCAGGCCCCGCTTCGGGCGGGAGGGAACGGGACGTGCGTTTTCGGCGGAGGGGATGTTGAGGTGTGGCCGCCGCTGCTTTAGCGGCTGGTGGGGGGCCGTCCGGCTCCTTCTGGGCTCCGTGCTGTGTGGGTGAAAAGAGACGGGTATGTTTTTTCCTTGGTGGGAGGTTTTGTGTCAGGTGCGGCCCTGGAGTTCGGGCTCGGCGGGCCCGGAGCCGCTGAGTGAGCCGTTGCCGGAAGCTCAGCGGAGCTGTGGAGGCTCGAAGGAGTCTGTGAGGGAGAAATGCACGGAGCGGGCGGGTCGGGAAGGATATGTGGGCCTCGTGTTACATCGAGAGATGCACTACGTTCCTGTCCACGTCTTTCCTCTTGGAAGAGATGCTAGCTCCTGCGATCGGGGACACTTTCGACTCTTTCTCACTGTGTTTGCCTTAGGTTTTGTTTTGACTCGGTCTGTCTGCAGGTTGCTGTCCTTTACCGTGCCAGCTGCCTCTGGCTTGCAACAGTATCCTGTTCACGTTGTGCTGTTCAGAAGGTGGATAGATGAGAGGGCATACCCTCCTCTTTTTAGAATGGAAGGCGGGGGGGGGGGGTGGCGAGTGAAGGAGAGGTAATTAGTGAGCCTGTGCGGGATCACTTCTTTTAATCTGCAGTGTGTATTAGGTATAATTACCATTTTCAGGCTGGCCTTTAAGTCACTTATGAAATTCCTCCCAGTATTTGTCATTTAAAAACACTTAAATAGTTGATAACTTAGTGTATTAATGTACAGATGCTATGAAATAAAAGCATTCTTGTCCTTCCCACTTCATATGAAACAGAAGTTGCCAGTGTTAAATTTCAGAGTATTTCTTTACCACGTAATTGATAAGCCTTATTAATTAACGAGATGCAATTTAGTCTGAAATTATTGTGCTGGTATTAGAGAAACAGAACAACTTTATTTCTCTTTGTCAAGACAGTAAACTTTTAACATTACAGAGTAACATAGAGTATTATAGATTACAGCAGTTGTGTATTTGGGTTTTTTGTACAAGAGAAAAAACCCCACCCAACTCCTGAATATACATTGGTGTCTTATTGGTTCTTTCACTCCTTTATTGCACACTTTAAAGCAGTGTTTATGTAACTTTTTATATACTCTGCTGAACTGAATGTACTTTGAAGCAGTGCTTTTTCCACTATACATGTTAAAACTTCTTTGTTTTTTAATGCATACACTTCAAACAAATGGATCCTGATCAGAAACAAAACGAATAGTCATCAGATGAAATGATTAAGGGAAATAATTTTAAAAATGCCAGATTTCATTTTTGTTGACACTACTTAGTGTAAAGTAAGAACTAGAAAAATACATAGCAAATGCGTGAGTTCTGTAAGTGTTCTGTTTTGCCAGAAATATTTGCTTTCTGCCTTTTTTCCACATCTCTTGAAGAAATGTTTCATAACTGACTTCACTAAATTAGCAGAATGATAGCAGAAGGTTTCTAGTTAATGCTTGAGAGCTGAGAGTTCAGGTTAGAAGGAGAGTAGTAATCTTTTTTGATACACCTAAGAACAGAAATAGCCTGATGCTCTTCAAAACAAAAAGCAACACCCCCTCCAGCCTTCTCCAAAACTCAATTTGAATCTGAGAGACACTGACATAATTCCATGTAGAAAGGCCAGTCTTGGCTAAATCTATTTGATGTGTGCAGGAAAACAATTCTTCAGTACTTCATTATGCCTTCAGTGAGGCATGATCAGCTTAATCAGGCAAATATGCATGCAGTAAGTTTTCTGTGAGAGTAGTCATGTTCATTCTCCTTGCTGAAGTGCTGTCTGAACATGCCTGTGCAGTGTATTCTGAGAAAACAGGGACAGCTATTCTGTGGTATTTATTTGCTTGGCTTTCTGCACTACTATTTTGTGATATTGTAGCAGTATTTTCAAAAGTGTATGCAAGTATAGTGCAATATTGTCTTTTTCACTTCCAGAAATGGACAAAAAAAATTCCTGTGTCTTCAAGAAAGAAAACAAAACCTATAGTTCTGAAATACTTTGAGGGAAAGCCAAAGGCCACAGTGTAACTCACAAATGTTTAGAAGAATCTTGTGGAATCGTAAGGTGCTCTTTTTTAAGAGGTCCATAAATTCTTGAAATTCTCATAACACTTCATCTTTGAAGAATAGTTGAATTTGACCTTCGTAGACTTAAGTATAAAGTATTCCTCCTGAAACCTAATACTTTAAATGATAACTTATATCAATTGTTTAGTGTCCTCTCTATTTTGCTAGAAAACATATGCTAATCAGTAAAGTAAACTTTCTAAGCAAAGCGTGACATAGTGAATGCAATTGCTTCATTGCTGAGTAAGTTACAAAGCCAACATCAGAGGAAGAAGTTTTAGAATCTATAGCAAGATTTAAGTAAAATAATCTTCATTGCCCTAGAGGAAGAAGGCTGATACATTTGGTCTGGTATATAATTTTTAACAAAGAAAATGCCTGTTTTCTGGTTTCTGTCTCTTCTGAATGTTTTGTGTAGGATACTTCCAGAGGCTGCTACATCAAGTTAGAGTACAGTAGGCAAACAGGTGATCAGCAGTCCTTCAGCCAGATAGTGCAAACAAGGAAAAGCAAAGACAGTAATTGGAACTTCTCAGGTCCACAGTTTAAGTAGGATGGCAAGGCACTATTTTATTTCAGGGACTTCTGAGCTGTTATCTTGTGTGTTATAGCAATTTATTATCAACTTTATTGTAGTCTTCTACTAGTGATGTATATTCTGTAAACAGTAAGCATATAATGCATCTCTGCAACAGTATTTTTAATTAGCCAGAAAGAAGAAAGAATCTTGTGGGGGGAAAAAATCTTTAAGGACAGAGTTTAAAAAAAAAAAAGCACTGTGTTACCTTTTAATAATGTTACCTTTTAATACAGTGTAATGGAATGTCACTATGGAAAGGCAAAAATACTTCATCATTGTAATTTCTTAGGTAATTAAGATGCTGTGATTCCTGTATGTAGTTTTGTAATGCCTTATAATGTGTCAGCATGAATAACCAGTGATGGTCTTCTCTAGTAGTTATGCAGTTTTAACACATCTAGAGGAAAAAAAAATCTATTAGTGGTCTTAGACTTAAAGCCAATTTTAAATTATAACTTACTAAACCAATAATATTGCTATTTGGTCAACAAAGTATATTTATTACTGTTAGCAGAACTATCCTCTAAGGAACTGAAGTTTTAAAATTTGTATTTTGTAAGAAAATACTTTTGGACCCTTTTAAAATAACTTTTTCTTCAAAGTGAAGGTCATTGAAGCTTTGTTTAATTGTTAATACTAAATTTTCTGTTTCTTTTGAATTTGAGTCATTTGGATTTCAGTAATATATTTTTTTGTTTGGAAATTTGTAAAATGGCATTATTTTAGATAATAATAATATTTTTAGTTTAAACTTTGAACAGCTCTGATTACTGTCTGAACCTGGAGAAATGGTTGCTAAATTCTGTTCTGTTGAATTATTTTTAGGTTTGTTTCATAGATGCGTGCAGTGAGAGGTGAAAAGTATGTTATTTTTCAGCATGACTCTCCTTATATCTCAAGTTGCTCAATTGAGTTGATTTACATCTACATTAAAAGTTATAATACAAACAAGCATCCTGCTCTATTTGCATCTCTCTGTAGAAGAAGAATCCACTTCTTCCTCTTAGTTTATACCCATATTTAATCAGTAACATATTTTACTTACAGTTTTTGTTCAGTTTCTTGGTCTTATTTCTCTTTCTCTACAAGAGTAGTCATTGTGGACCTGGTAAGTTCTTTCAGTGTACTTAAGAAGACTGAAATATGATTTGAATACTACATAACTTATTACAGTTCTCAAATCGCTCTATAAGAAACTCTTGCAGCCTTCTAATAATTATTTTGCAGCTTTTTACTGTATTGTTTCTTGTTTTCTTCTGTTGTGTTTTAAAATATGGACCCCTAAGTTGTGTTAGTGTCGGCTAGGTCACTGCTTTATAGATGTGCAATTCCTCTGCAGTCTAACATTGTTACTGTTTCTACAACCAAAGATTATACATGCTCTTTTTGCTTTACGTTTACATGGAATTTTAGTAGCAGTTTGATTTTGATTTTTTTTGTAACTTGTAGTTAATTTTTTATGGTGACTGCTTTTTCAGGATACCTTTTGTAGATGTAATGTATGTTTCTTTCTTCTTTGTTATTAAAGAGTATCTTGTATGAGTGTATGTGGCTTGAAGAATATGCATTGCTTTAGTTCTGTCAGAATTTACCATTCTTTCATAAGTTTTGTTTGTGTAGATTTTTCTTTGATTGAAAAAAGTAAAAGGTGTTGGTCTGTGCAGTAATAAGCCTTTTCATCTGTAGGTCACAAGGGCTCTCTAGGTTCAGGTCAAGTTCTCATTATCACTCAACCTTATTTAGACTCAGTTTTCTGGTAGTAGCACTAACTGCACTTTTAAATTATGGTGCATTCCCAAAGCTTGTGCTTTTCTTCACTGTCACTTGAGTACAGTGTCAGATATGATAGCAGCATGGATTAAATAGAGTATCTCCACAACTAGAACAAATGCCAAATTCTTTTCTAACTAGATGTTTCAAAATAGACCTTCTCCTTAGTCAAGTAATGCAGATTTAAGAATCAGCTAATTGACTTCCTTGCTTAAGCCAATTTATTTTTAGTGTCCTTGAAATTTCACTGAGTATTGCTGGTTGATTTGCTTAATTATTCCCATGTACTCCTGCACACTACTCTGAGTTTTCATCCGTGGATGACAGCCAGATGGTTGTCAGTACTAGAAGCAAAGCATGTTTTGGAAACTTAAACCATGATTTACAGCTGTTGTAATGTTGGTCCTCATAATTTGTTTATTAATAGGTTTTGACATCTACTTGATACTGTATCATTTAACATGGATGACAGAGCATGTACATTAAATATTTTAAACAAATATTTTGAGTTTGTTCTTCTTTGTTGTATCTTATGTCGTCAAAGACTTTCTTCACTCTTGTCCTAGAGTAAGTACTTTCATACAGCAGTTTTGTGATGCCTTATGAAACGTACAAATATACTTTCCATATACTGTTTCTGATGCTTTTCATATTAGATTATTCCTCTTGGCTTTCAATACCAACTGGTAATTTATACCTGTTTGTTTTATTTTCATATTTTGTTTTGTATGACTTCACTTTTTTTGATCTCCTGTATAGTTAGTAAGCATCAGATAAGCACTTACATTTTTTAAATTGAATCATTCTTTGAAGTTGTGGAGACTATTCTTTTTAATAAAAGAAGAGTCTTTGGGATATAAATGAAAACTGAAAAGTACAAAATAAGAAATTCTGTTAATGGCAATGCTGGTATAAATCTGTAATTACTCTGGTTTTGGTTTTGAATGTAAGTGGTGTGGATTTGCATCAGTGTAACTGATGAGAGCAGATTTCCTTTTGAAAAAGTAAAACTTGCATCCAGTGATTTGACTTGGATTTTTTCAAATAAATATTTGTGTGTTTTAGAGGGATGTTTGTATGCAGTTTGATTGTACTGTTGGTTTGAAGAAATACCCAGTACTCACAGCTGAGCTGTGCTGTAAACCAATTATCTTCAAAAGGTAACTTTGGCATTTGGGACAAATTTAAAACAGCAGTCTGAACAATAGCTGTGTTCTCTTCTTAATGGTACAATGTGACACTATGTAATATTCCTGATTAAATTAATGTTAAATACTGGTTTGAATGTGATAGGTTCTTTACAGCATTTTATTGGCCTTTCCATACAGGAAGAGAGATGAATAACAAGAAGCTTGCTTTTTAGTCTGATTTTTTTTTAAGAATATAATAATAAATCAGAAACAATGCAGATTTTAAAAGTAATTATTTTTATTTTCATTGTATAAAGTACTAGTCTCAATTAGGAAACGCCCTCTCCATTTGCAATCTGCTCTAAAACACAGATTTGAGCTGTAACCACCAGAGGGAGCAAATTGCATGATCAGGACTTCACTAAAAATGTTTTCAGCTGTCAAGAACCGTAGGCTAGGAACTAGCCTATGGCTAATTCACACTCCTGATTTTTGCATCAGAAAATAATCCACTCAGAAATTATCAATAAATGTTAAATCTCAAATATCAGGAACGTTTGGCATTTTAGCTTATTAATATTTATATCCCCTAATAAAAATGTGACAGCAGTTGGTCAAACAGTTAACATACAGGGAAAAAATTATATGGGACTTACATTTTATTTTAAAACACTGAAAGTTTTTCCTGATTTGTTTTTCATAGTTTATTGAAGACATTGAGTATGTTGGTAGACCACAAATAGAACAACTTGTAAATCAGAACCTACAGGAAGGTGGTACAATAAAAATACTTATTTACATATTTCCTGCTATTGTGCAGCAAAACTTTACCGGTCAGCTAGAAGTCTATTAATTTTTATTTTTACATGCTTACATTGAATAGTCCTTTTGAACTTGGTGGCAATTCCCATGGTTTAAGGTAGAGGTTTCTGAATTTAATTTCCTCATATTCACACATCAGCAGTAATACTGGCTGCAGATGGTGTAAGAGGCCTTATTTCTGAGGAGGGATGCTGCCGAACCTCTGTGAATACTTTCACTCCCTTTAATGAGAAACCCATGCTGCTGTCTTTCCCATCCCCATCACCTCAGCCTCAACTTTCCACCTACCTGACCAGTGTCGGTACAGTAGTTGGAAAATAGAGGGTGGGCACAGGGTCTATTAGCATGTGTAGAAGGAAGCTGCCATGAAGAATGATGAGCATGTACTTATTGGCTTGTTCTGCCCTTTGTTATCCACAACAAAAGATGTGAACAGAGGAGAAGAAACAAAGTTCAGAAGCTGCAAGTATTTTATAAAAATACTTCAAAATGGAAAGCAAGTCTCCAGCATATCAGTGTCTTCCTTACAGTTAGTTTTTTAAAGTGATATCTGATATTCATCAGATATTATGCATTTGGGTACCAAATTGATCTGAATCTTAAGATAGTTATCTAATTAACTTTGTGAATCTCTCTGCTATGCATGGTCCTGATATAACTCTTTAAGGTTCAGAGAAATACTATTATTTGGAGGGAGGCTGACATTAATCCTAAAGAATTGAAAACATAAGAGACACTATCAATAATTGAATGACAGGAGTGCGATTAGTTCAGCTGATATAAGTCTTTAAAAAAATCACTTAAATTACAAACCTGGTTGATAAATTTCATTAAATATATTTTATGAATACTAATGTGTTAGTATCAGATAATAGTTCAGTAAAAATTACCATGTACCGTTATCAGTAATCACACATTAAATGTATTAAGATTTGGATAAAAATTAGATCTTAAAATAACTGTCACTAAATGGATAAATTGTTATCACACAGAAGCCCTCTTAGTGAAATCAGTAATAAGCCTGAATATTTTTCAATAATCTGAAATTTCAGTATTCTTTTCCTCAGTCATCTGAAAGTGATCTAAACTCATTGCTGAGACAAATCTGCTGCTGAATAATGGCACTTGTACATAATGGTGCAGATCTCTTCCTGACTCAGTTATGAAAATGTGTGTTTGTAGCCATTAAAAAGTCATTAATGCTTAAAGAAAATAGGGGGATATATCTACAAAATATAACTGTTCTGGACAGTGACTGAATAGAATTTAGAGGTTAAATAACTCTAATGGCAAAGTGGCTAATGCTGTTACTGGTATGTCTTTCTGCTCTTTTGTACTGAAATGGCTGCGTGGTACTTCCATTAACTTATGAGGTATTACTGGAATAATCATGTAAGGTTGTGAAGTGCTATGAAAACTCACCAGACAAGGTGGGCCAAAATTCTTATCCCTTAATAATGATGTTAAAAACTAAGATTTATTGAAACAGGCAGAGTTTAGCTGTGATCTGCAAGTTAAACCTACAAATTGAGACACAGGAAGTATTAAGTTACTAATAGGCATATTGTGCAAGCTCATAGTGTTTGCTTATGTTGTAATCTAAAGATATGATCTGCAGTTTAGATGGGCCTATAAAACTGATTTTGAACTTCATAGCCCCAGTATTGAAAGCAATATCCTTGCAGTATAGAATTCCATGAATGTTATCTGCTTTAGTATTTACTAGGTGACTTTATCCTTTTAGAGATCATGCTGAAGCCTGAGTTAATTGGGCTACACTTTAAGTGTCCAATGGAATGAATTATGTTAAGTTAGCTTGCCTGTATTCCTACAAATCACTTCACAGCATCGGATTGCTTTGTAGCCTGGAAAGACTTGATGGATTCATTTCTAAGTTGTGTAGCCTTCTTTGATTTACTTCTTACAAACTTCTGAACCGAATCTGAGGGAATATTAAATGTTATCCAGCCCTGTGTTAGGAACAATTAGATTGTTAGACCACTAACCTGTATTAGCGTAAGGATTTTGCTTGGAAGTTCCTTTTCTTTAGCTCAGTCTATCAGAATCACAGATGTTTTGTGGTTTCTCTTGTTTGTTCAGGCCATAGAGGATTTTTCTCCTCCAAGTTGCAATTATAATGGATAGATAGATAGATAAGGCTTTTTTCTTTTTTTTCCTTCATGTTTCCCTTTTTTTCTCCATCATAAGAGACAGACATCATTTGAGAACCCCTCTGGAATAATGTATACAATTCCAGTTGCCTGTGTTCAAGAAAGATGAGCACAAAACAGAACAGGTGCACCAGAATGCTGGGAACTGCCGGTTGTGAGAACAGACAACTCTACTGAGCAGAAACTATAAGATCTGGGAGCAGTTGTGTTCAGAGAAGGATTTACTGAGGAGGTTGAGGTGGCTGCAACTTCCCCTTCTCATCTTCAGCATTGTTTATTGAAGCACATGTTCCTAGACATGTGATGGGGGAACAGCTATGCAGCTCTTCCATAGTTGCTTTATTTAAGTGGAGCAGGAAGAGAAAACCAGAAAAGGAAAGACCGATTTAAATTAAGACAGCATTGCTGTAAGAACAATGTCCATAAATGTGTTTAAGTTCACAGGTAGGACTTGTGAGCTTTAAACCTTGTCAGACCAAGGTTTCAGAGCAATTTGATGAAAGGGTTTATATGACATGTTTGCTTATGGTAATAAGGTGTTGGACTTAATGACCTGAGGATTTCCTCCAGCACAATGTTTTTATGAAAGCTTTCATCAATGAGAAGTTGTTTCAAGATTTTTATAACAGATTTCAGTCCAAGTCATTTCCCTTGGCTCATAGCGTTCAGTAGTAGTCCATGGTTGTTAAGACTCTGCTTTTTCCCTTAGGGATTCTTAGAGACCTGTAAGGATTTTGGAGGTTGAAAGGTTTTAAGAAAATTATTCCAAGTGAAAAGAACATACTTTTAGTAGAAGTGCCCAAGTCCATGACTACCATTTTTTGAGTAAGTTTTGTTACAGCTGTAGTAGTGATAGCTTAAAAGAAGCAGATGAAGTCTGGATTGAGTTATGACCACCAGTCTCCTTATCCTGAAAGGAGACACCAAGAGAAGTAATTTTCTTATCAAAAAAATCCTCTCTGATCTGACAGGCTGCCAATACTGACCTCTATCTGTTCTTGTTAAGTATTTGTTTGTGAATTATATGTTTTCTGGAGGTTTTAGAGAATTGAGTTGTTCCCCCCCGCCCCTTAATTCTAAATTCAAGAAAGCATCCTCCTTCAGGAAAATAGTTAAGCACATGCTTATCAGCCATTCAAATGTTAGAATGCAGTAAGGTGCTATGCCTCTGAGGTAGTGACCTGTAAATTTTGTTTGAAAGCAATGTAGTTGCTATGGTCAATTAAAATAAAGTGGAAGTTTTGCTTCATTTGGGGGGTGTGGGGGAGTGAATGACCTTTTAAATGTATTTCAAAATATATATATACATGCACAACTTTAAGTGGCTTTTTCTCTTCTGTCGACAAATTTTGACTTACATGTACCTTTCTACATGAAAAAGAAAATCTACATCCTTTGATGTCAGGCAAACTCAGGCTTTATCATGGGCAGCTGATGAAGGAAGTGCTTTCCTGTAGCACCTGTTTCTCAGCTGATAAATTCTGCTTGATGCAGGTGGTAATGAATTGTATATTTTTAAGATTTATCAGGATTCTCATCTGTTAGGATTTCATGTTCAGAACTGTGGGAAATGTTTGTATGATGGTTTATGGTTTCTTAGGGCATCCTAGTTGATTTTTTAATAGCTATAATATTAAATCAGATAACCTGATTAATCTGTCAGAATTGGAAATGTGTTGTAAGAAATGTATACATTGTAAGAAATTTCTGATGCAATAAACATTTGTTCCTTTAAATGTTCTGCAATTAATGCTAGATGGTTTTATTTTAATGTACCAAGAAATATAAATGCAGAAATAACTACTGGAATTTGATGGCTCAGTAACACACAAACTTAATGAATGGGCCAAAGCAGTTGAGCTTGATCCCAAATATCCCGAGTTATTTGTGTACGATGGAATCGATTATGTTAATGTTCAGCAGATTTTGATAGCACATTTTTACATGTTCTCTAGAAGAAAATACATATTGTCTGTATTGTGTTAGGAGATGGGGTACTTGTAGATATCTATTAATATTTTTCATGCAAGTTCTTTGGCTTCAGGATTACAAATAACAGGGACTGAGTTAAGGCTAATTATGTTTTTAAAAAGTTTAATATAAAAGAGCAAGGCATGGAAACAAACTTAAGTAGTTATCATAGTTATTTAAAACCCCAGTGCAGAACTGTTGCCTAAGATTAAGTCTTGTACCAGGCCAGTAAAACCAGATTGAGAAAGTGGTAACATTTTGCTGCAGTTATATAAAGGTCACTTCTGTGACTGGGATAAAGGTCCTGTCCTTTCCAGGATGCCTGTCTTATGCCTGCTCGGTAACTCTGGGATGTTCTGGATCCATTAGGTTTATTGTGTGTATGCTGCAGATTAACTCTAAAGAATACAGGCTGTAATTTTGATGTGCGGGTGTTGCATTGGATTTATGCTGTATATATCCTGTATGGTTCATCTAATTGTGCTCTGTATATCTGATACATCTAGTAACTCTAACAGGGATAGCAGGTATCTGATAATACAGTGAAAAGAGAAAAATTAAGTTAAATTATTTTGCAAGAAACATCTTTACAGTACTACTCATTAGAAAAGGGCAGTTGGTAATTTCTTGGATGATTTTTGTGATGCAGAAAAAGTATTTATGTACATTTTAAAGTAAAAATACGACAACAAAGGAAGTAGAACAAGCATTAACATATCCTTTTACTTTTAAAAATTCACTTCAGTAAAAAAAGTGTGCCTTTGTTTACAACCAAAAACCATTACAGTTTGGCCTGACAAGTAATTTCTGTTCAGATAAGCCACAAACTAGCATATGCTTATGGTGCTAGTCAGAAAGATACACTATCAGAAATCTTGAGGAAATTTGTGTAAATGCTAATTAAAAAAAAAGTTATTTTGAAATTGGCTCAATTTGTAAAATCCTCCAGCCTTGCTCTTGCATTCTCTCACAGTATGCAGCATTCAAAGAACAAACCATTCCAAAATACTTTTGTCTTGAACAGCTGCAAGAAGAATTTAACTTTGCTACTGAAGAAGAGATTAAAAAGTGTAAATGCTTCCAGCTGTTGCAATTTACAATTTTAGGTAGCTAAACTTCTGCTGTTTTCAACAAATACATGTTTGCAGGGATATACCACATACAATATTTCAGGAATTTAGTATTTCAGATACAGTCTTTGTTTTAAAAATGTTTAATGTTACAAATTGTATTAACTTTAATCTGACTTTTTTTTATATTTTCTGAATCCATCTTTCCCATTCCCTTATATGTTTATGTAGCAGAGAATTTAGTTCATTATTAACTTAGGTGCTGATTCGTATCTGTGTATGCTGCCTCATTTATTTCCTACCTTCAACACATTTGGATTAACTGTAATTAGAAGCATATTAGAAATATTAGTTAACAGTACAAATGATGTGATCCAAATCCAATAAGAAATTTATTATAGCTTGCAAAATTTTACTTATTGGTATTAGGGCTAGTGTGATACTTTGAACAAAATAAACTATTTTCCCCTCAATGTCTATATCCTCAAAGTGAAGCTCTGGGGAAAAACTTTGCAATGTAGTTGAAAACTAACATTTTGATTTGATAGCGCGTCTAGCATACTGATTTTTGTAGACTGGAAGACTTCTCACACTCTTTATGGATGAGACTGTATATCCCATGAAACATTGTGAGCCCTCAAGCTGAGCTGCCTCAGTTTACTATGAGATGAACCTCTGAGGCAGAGCAAGAGTCAGCAAAGGCAATGGCGCTAAAGAAGTATGGATATTATTCCATTTAAATGTTTCTGGTTTTGGAAAAGATTCTATGTTTTCTAAAGTGTTCAACTTTTCATCTACACTTAGAAATTTCCCAAGAAACCTCACATCCTCTGAAATACTTTTGTTGTTGAAATTCTGGGTTGGCTTTTTTCAACAAGCCAACTGATGTGAACTGTCTTTTCCTTATAGGAAAAGATGTTTATAGGCTGTTGATAACACTGTCTGTAGTTATAATGTTAAATTGAGAGTCCCTAGAATGCAAGTTTTCTTGTAAACTTTTCTTGCAACTCTTTTTGAAGCTTTCGGATTAATTAAATTCTTAAATTAGGGATTTTTTTAAAAATAAATATTTCCATATCGCTCTGTCTTTATTCCAAGACTAGCCATGAAACTCTTGGCTCTTAAATTCTTTCATGCAGAGGATGGGTGTATTCTGGGAGTTAATAGCTTTTGAGTTCCATTTTTATGCAGATTTTCTGTAGAGTTTCCTGTCAGTGTATATGTTTTTCTTTATTGTTGCCCTAAGGGTCAGAAAAAAATTGTGCGGATTCCTAAGTCATATGGTGAATCTATATGGAAAGAAAGCCTGTGATAATGATTGGCATAAACTGACACAAATATCAATAATGAGGTATAAACAACTGACATGAAATATATTGATAATATGAGATATCTGCTGTCTTCATTCTCAAAACCTAGAATAGCATGGTGACCTTTTGAAATATCATTTCCTGAGTAACTACTTCCAGTTATCATAGGCATTATAAAATTATTAGTTTCTTGTAAGCATATGTATCAACGTATGTGCTGCACTGTCAGTGACAGTTGTGCACAGGGCTATTCATTGGATGCTTACTTGAAGAGCTGTAGGTTTTTGAAATCTGAGCAATTTCAAAGAAATATATAACTGTGTGTGCATATGCCAGAAGAAGCAGCTAAGGGAGTCACCTCCTCATCTATTGAATATCTGATGAGTAAACTGCCAGGTAAAAGAGGGTAGGGAAGAGGGAAGGTATCAGTAGGTGGCAGAAAAACACTAGTATCGTAATGAAGAAAAGTGTTGTTTTACCTGTGTAACCAGAACTTGTTATAATATTTTATAATATTTTTAAAGTTTGATCTTCTTTCTCTTCTTTGAGCTCTAGACCCCTAGGCCCCCTTCGAAGTCTAGACAGAAAGTCTTGACAGCCTTTTCCTATATTGCCATGTTACTGTTATCCAGTTATTTCAAAATCTGCCTTCAGAGGGAGCTTTTCAGGTGCTTTGATGCAAAGTAGACAGCTTCTCTTTCTGTGATGCTCAGGGAAGATAGAGCTGGTGAAATGAGCAAGTGTTCACAACGCTGTGAGAACCCTTCATCTGATACCAGAGTTCCTCTAGGATACTGCAACTATAATTTGGAATAGTTATTTTGCTGTTCTGTGGGGGTGTTTTGCTAGAGGTAATTTTTGTATCAGTTTGAAAAGGTGAACTCTGAGGTTAGGACTCTCAAGTCTTCGATCTGCACAATACTGTCTTGCATCCATCAGTGCTTATTAGTTCAAAGCACGGTGCTGTGTGAAAATGATGTATCTGACTTCCATGGGCTTTGGAAATGATACTGCTGCATCAACACTATGCTGCATCTTGAGCTAAGAAAACCAGCTAGATCCAAGCCTGCATATGAGGAACCAGTTATAGTATCTATACCTGCAGCACTGTTAGTTGAATCTTTAATCTGCCAACAAATAGTTTTAGCTTTGTGTTCTCAATTATGTCATCTGCATTTTGATAGAACATGTTGTAAGCATTGTGGTGGCTGCTCATATGAAAAAACTGTGTTGGATCAGTTACAATTCTGTTCTCTGCACCTCTGGAGCAATTTAAAGTAATATAAAATTAAATATAAAATGTTCCAATGGTATTCCCAAATCTCCATAGGAGATTTCCTTGTTAGAAAAGTGAGGTGATAGGATTTTTAAATTTTCAGAGTGATGATATTCTACCGTGTCCAGTAGTACGTATTATACCAACTGCAGCGGGTATCATTGTTTGTGTCTCTGACATCTTAGAGCTGATGTGAAGACAGCCCCCCAACTTTGCTACCATTATTCCAAAATAGCCTTTCCCCAAAACCTTTTAAAGAAGCACTTCTTTTGTGAGATTTGTGACTACAGTGAAAGGTGGGGGCATGTTTCCCTCGTGATGAGGAGAGCATGAAGGCCTGAAAGAGGAACTGAAACGAAGTTTGTCTAAGCAACACAAATAGTTCAGAGAAGAACAGAAAGTTCAGTCACAGTATTTGGATTATTCTATTCAAGCTCCAGACTCTGCATTCAGCCATAGCTGTAGAACATACACAGTTGGAAGTTTAGGAGAAAAGAGTGAATTAAGGGGCATTTAGAATATAGGTGTTTGCAATAAAATTTTTAAATTACTATTTTACAGATTTAAATTACCTTTGTCTATCTGAATAGGGTCATGGAAAGTGAATTGCAGAATACTGGAGGTCTTCATATCATAGAATGGCATCACAGAATCATGTAGGTTGGAAAAGACCCTCAAGATCATTAGGTCCAACCTAAACCTAACACTACCAAGTCAGTTTCACTTTACAATTTCCTTAGATTTTAATGTTTAAGTCCATCATTCCAAGATTTCTCTTCCCCTTCTCTGAGACTAGAGGACTAGCAAAAGGCTGTTTCCCAAGAGAATTTGTCACAGGACATGTTCTCTTGGGAGAAGTCCACTACTGTTTTTTCTCTTCAAGAGTTGGTGTCATTTGCCAGAACTTAGAGAGTAGAATCCTTTGAGGAAGATATAAGCAATTATTTCCTTTTATTTCATATGATGTAATTTGCATCACATGGACTTATTACCTTAAATACCATCACTTATACTATAATAAAGTGATTTTATGTGATACAGACCTGTGAGCAAAATTACGTAATTCTAGTGCGTTTCCTGTGACTATACCACAAGTTTTATTCAAGGTGTATCCAAGTAAGACATTTATTTCTTAGAAGTGTGTGATGGACAGAATTTTAAAGATAATACCATTTTTAACCATTGTTGCAACAATCAAACCTCAACTATTATCCACTGAAAATAGCTCAAAATAATTTAAAGTGAATATTAGTTTAGTAGGTATGTTTATTTATTAAGAATTGCAAAATAGGGTGGATTAATGCCTTGGAGCACACAATATTATTTACCTACATGATGTTTCTCTGTAGTCAGGCTTTGAAGTTACAAATCAAAGTAATTTGTATGTTCTAGTTTATAGGACACTAAAAGGAAACAGTTCTTCAAAGAGTATGTATTTTTAAAAGAAATGTAAAGCACAATTTCCAAACAGAAGAAATAATAACTTGTGGTTTTAACAAAGAAAGAAAAGGAGCTTTATTAATGAACTGTATTAAAGGTGTTGAATCTGCCTCAAAAGCTACTGGATGCTTATTCTAACTTAAGTAAGTATGAGTTTATTTTTCAGCATCTAGTAATAAAAGGACTTGTGAAATTCGTCTTTGACTCACAATTTGACACTGTAGTTGATAACTTGCTGATAGTGACTGTGGAAGCTAATGCATTAGAGTGTAATTTTAATTCCCATAGATTTTTAAATGTGGATTGTGGTTCATTCACTACTACTTATTATGTTCATGCTCTATTTACATATATTTAAATTTTCGTAGTTCCTTTTTTCTTGACTTGTATTTTTAATACCTTATGGATCAAACACACTGGATGAAAATTATGTTGATACTTAGAAGACATCAGAAGTAAAAATTGCATAATAAATGTAAATGAGGTGGGAGATTACAGAAACAATCTGTTGAAATTAATTTAAATTCTTGCAGAATAAGTAATTGTTTTACAAAGAGGAAAAAAGTAAAATCTTTAATTGCTAGCTAAATACAGCCTATATGATTTGGTATGACAGTCAAACCTGTGTATGGAAATAACCATATAATAATACAGTTCCAGAAGACTTTTCAAGCTGGATTATACAAACTCTGGCAACTCTTACCTCAAAGAGCTCTAGAGGAAGTGTGGAGCAGAGGAAGAAAGGGATTCTCTTAAACACACACAAATTTTTGGTATCTAGGAGAGAAACAGCGTTAAAGAGGGGACAGAATTTCTGAAAAACAGTTTATTCCTTATACTTTTGCATATAATGTTACATCAGTTTGGCTGTGGGAAATAAGAATAACATGCAGTACTCTTGTGTAAATATTACCTGTATTTTTGGGGAAAAAAGCATGGGTGCTTTTGGGAATGTCTGTTTTAGAAGCAAGTCCTTAATTCATTAAATGTTTGCACATTTTTACTTCTGTGCCTAAGAAAAGCATACAGCATATGAAATGCTTAGCAGAATCAGATATACATCTATTATACCAGGAAAATGTATTGGAAAGTAACTGCTTTACTGAATCAAGTCTAGGAAAGTCCTCCGCTTTCTGCATTTAGTCAGATCCATTAAGTGGGTGGTGCAAGAAATCCTGTCATAGACAATTATTGACTAATTTGCATTGAGATATTTCTTCCTTGCCTCTATTAGTATTTGGCTTAAATCATGAATTATTTCATTAGCTACGTAAATGCTTAATCTCTTGAAAATCCTGCTAAGCTCTTGTCCTCATTGAAAGCTGTGATCATTTGTTCTAGTTAATTTTGTATTTAAATACATTGCCTTTCAATTCCACTAAATGTTCCTTGTTTTTCTTTTTTTTAAATAATGGAGAGATGATTTTTTTTACCACATCTGTCCTATTATTTTGCACTACTTTGTTGTTTGCTTTTACTAGATTCTTCTTTAAGCAATACCATTTTTTTCAGTTTGTCACTACTGTCACTGCAATTGTATGTGGGGTAAAATTAAATACTTAAGGAAGCTGATGCCTTTAATCCTGTTTTTTCAACATATACTAGTATTTGAGACAGCTGTAATTTGTGCTGTAATTCTTTTGACATATGATAGACTTTGATCATTCAGAGTTGTCCTGCACCTTTTTCAAAGGACAGAACAATTTGTAAAAGGCTACAGAAGAAAGTGCTGCTTTAAACCTGTGTGTTATAGTCTTGCTGCAAGTATGTAAGAACGCTAAATAGCCTTTTTACTTTCTTTTCCACTGGAAGTGTACATCATTCCTGATACCTATTTTGTGTTAACGTAGGGGGAAAAATTCTTTTGGAATCTCTTAATGGGGCAGTATCACAAGGGGGTATGTTACAAGCAGTTTGATATATTTTTATCCCCTCCAGAATGTTGACTGCTTCGTCAATGGAGAGAATGTAAGAATGTGGGGTTAAATCAGCAGGGAGATGGAATAGTTTCCTGCTGAATATAAACCATTGGATGTACTAACATAAGTATAAACAGGAAGATATAAACAGGGAATGGCTTCTGGAAACAAACAAAACAGGCAGCAGTCTCAGAGAAAGTCGCGATGGAAGTGCTTCCAAGCTACTTTTGTGTTCTCGCAGTCTAGTTGATCGAGGAAGTGGAAAAAAATTATATATCCTCGCCTTTGTGGTCTCCTAGGCATACTGCTGCATGCTTGCTACCTTTTTACCAACTAGTTCTCCTAAGTCTTAGGAAACTTTACAAGAAATTCTCAAAACAGACTTAAAACCATCTCTGTGTGTTGAGGGAGGATCCCTTTAGAGCACGTAATCTGAACCGAGGTATAGAGGCCTGATAGGGACTTTTCTACTAGTAGAGAACCTGTTTCCCAGTAGAATCTTATCCTATTTTCACATCTGTTATTCGACCGTCTTTTGGATGCATGGCTACACACTCCTTCATCTGTCAACAAAGATAGTATTCTTGGTATTCATAATCTCTGCTGGAAGGGTATGGAATATCCAAGTCCTTGGAGATTGTCCTTATTGCGCCACAGTGAACAAGCACTAAGATAAGATATGAGCACTGAGAGATGATGCAAGGCCAGAAGCATAGAACCGCTCTCCAAAATACAGGCATTTTCTCTGGAAACTCAGTCTCTGTGGCATTTCTGAAAAATTTCTCCATCTCTGGAGATCTGCAGTGATGCCATCTGGAGTGCCATTTACCCTCCTGCAAAATCTACACATCTAAACACATTGCAATGCTTAGTAAAACATTACTGTTGTCAGTGTTTTAAAAACAAACAAAACGACTAGAAACCTCTTCTCTAAGTAACACAGTCGATAAGTGGTTGGAATGCAAGTGTGCATATAGTTGATGTCTGTAGAAAAGGGTAAAGCAGAACACCATTTGGCAAAATCTTTGACAACGTTGTGCTAACAATAGGCAGATTCACAATTTGCCCTTCTCTTCTGCTGTGGAGTCCCATTAACAAATCCGTAGGTCAAACTGAAGGGAGGGTAAGTCTTAAAAGTACTCAGTCTGCTGGGCTCGAGTACCGGAACATCCATAGTGTAACAGTGCCAATGTGTCAATACATGTACAATAATTTTCAGTTACTTCTATTCAATTGTCTGGTTTAATTTTCTGAAAATTTCTAAATAACACTTTGCATATCTTTCTTTGTTTTCTTAAATATGATAAAGATACCTAGATACCTGAAGATCCATAGAAAAAGGTGTTTAAGCAGAAAATAATTCTAGACAAGAAAGAGCCTGGTTAGCAGATAAACTGATGGAGTCCATAGAAGGTAATTGCAGAATGCTTCATTTAAACTACAAGCGTTGCACGTATAGTAGAGCACCTTTTATATATTAAAAGGCTTAGCTTTGGTTTTGTGAGTCTACTTAGTTTCTCTGATCAATCATGAATAAGTATCCTTTAGTTATAATGTTAAAAAACAAAGTTACTGTTGCTTACCTCTCATGGAATAACATAATAGACTAGAATATTTCAGTTGGAAGGGACCGACAACAATCATCTAGATAAGGAATGAAAACTAGGAAATGAAGCTTTTTGCTGCAAAACGTAACAAGACCATAACACTTTTTCAGTACTGCAAGAAATAAGCCAGTGTGTTATTTTGTTATAGGAAGATTCTAACTATATGTTATCTGCAGAGTAAACTATAAATTTGCGTTCTAATGGCTATAAATCTCCTAGTAATTAATGACTGATTAGCATGAAAAAATTCCTAAAGAATATATAGCCTCAGAGTGGTCTCTTAAATGATTCATAGAATATGGAAAATGCATACTTTCTTTTAAGACAGCTTTAATGGGTTGTTTTATGGAAGTGTTCCTTTGTCTTGCTGTTTCAGGAGAGTAAATTCAAATGTTCAAAGAAAAACAAGTAATATTTCTAAACAGTTTTAGAATGCGTATACCAGCTAATAGGTGTGATTGATAGCAATTTAACTGACTTGCACTGGTGAATTTGAACATTGTAATACTGAATCTCAGGTTTGCAATTTTAATACCTGTAAGTCTTCCTTAAGACTCCCTTCTTTTGGTAGGACTGGCAGCAGAAGCCCACATCCTTGGCTGCACTGAGAATTTTGAAAACCTGGAGCTACTTTCTATGCAGTAACTCTTTAATTATTCAGTTCTAAGTATTGGTTTTTTTCTCTTTAATGTTTAGTAGCAAATGCTTTCCTTTGTCAGAATGCATATCTTGTTTGTTGAAGTTATAGACATCTATTACATTACACATTTTGTTCTTTCTCTGTAATTAAATCTTAAACTTCATAAATGTATGTGCTTGTGTCATAAATTCCAAAATGTCATTGTAATGGGGACTAAAAATAAGTGTGTGTTTTGTTATTGCCACTTTACTTGGTGTTTTTAACAGTTGCTGTTGACAACCTCGTAATAAAGTAAGACTAACTGGGTACTTGTGTTCAGTCAGATAAGGCCTTATCTACTCAAGAGACTTCTATTCCTGTGAACATTCAGAATGTAGAGCTAATAAATTATTAAGGGAGGATGCTACATTACTTTCTGCCTTACATATTCTTAATAGCAGTATTACAGTTGCAAATATTTTTGGTGATGTGCCAGTCACTAAACTGTTAACTTTAAATTTCATCTCTTAAGCTAAATGGAAGAATATAAATAGCCTCATATTTAATGTAGATAATGAACCTGGGTCATGGGAAGTGGAGATAAAGCTTTTCTTTTTATGTACAAACACAAAAATCCTCTGACTTGCAATTTAAAATCTGAAGTTGTGACTTCTACTGAAATATTGAAAAGTAGCTGGTAGTCCTTTTAGTTGTTAGAGACTTATAAAGATCATGGGTAGTTCCTATTCCATAATTACAGTAAAAAATATTAAAAAATTGATCTCAAGAAGTCTAGATGAACTTCTTTGCTGCCCTAAGGGTGAGAACAAAACTTTCTAGATCTAAGTATCCATGTAATATGCATGCTACCACCATGTTGGAGCATTGCTGTTGTTCCTTTGTGGGACAGAGTAGAGCTTGCTCTCCCTCTGGCTCTAGGCCCTCTGGAAGCGTTTTCACAATCAGAGTTTATTCCTAAATGGATGGGTGCAAGCTGACAGAGACATCACAATTTCATTTTCTAACTTTAGAAGAATTAAATTCTATGCAACCTACTTAACTTTTGGAGCTCTAGCAATAATTGCATAGCCTTGTTACAAGTGTGAAATGTGCACATTATTAAGAACAACTAGAATTTCTTTCAGTGAGGAGCAATTATCAGAAATTGCAAGCATCCAAAAATATTTTTGCTAGGGTACATCACATGATTTTATGCTGCCTTTGGCATGATTAAGCCTTCACAGCTATTGTAAATAATCTAAGTGCTTATAGCTGTTGACAAAAGGCTATTCCAACATCTCCTAAATGATTTCTAGTATTAGAAATACAGGACTGCCAGTATCACTGTGGGGTTTTTTTTTAAATGAGAACAAAATGAATTCACTCCCTGCTCTTGTACTACTACAGTTCTTTTGTTCTTGATTTCTTTGTTACAGCTGTGCACTAGACACACTGTTGAAGTGTACAATGTTTAGCATTTGCTGTGGGTACAGATAGTTTTAAAGCCCCTTCCTGCATGATTTCCTTCCTGTTTTGTTTTTTTTTTAATTGTTCCTGAAGCTTATTATAGTGTCACAGAAAGAGTGGGGAGAAAGAAGAAAGTCCTTACATCTTCAGCCCATACACAGAGATGTTGCAAGACAGATTAGGGTCAGTTTACATATTTAAAAAAAAAGCCACACACACAAAAGCATAATACACACTGGAGCCTTCTTACTCAAAACTAGTTTTATTTTTAAAAATAAGTTGAATGCATAGCACTCACAACAATTCCATTGTTTCGGACATTTTGCATCTAGGAGCACCATTCTTATTTATGCCATAAAAAACACATTTTGGTTCTAATAGTAAGAACAGTGTATTTCTAATGTACACTGGTAAAGCCCTTTTAAATAATATATTGAAACTGTTCAGTGTACATTTTCTCTGTAGTCATTATGCAGCTGTAGTGTCAGAAAAAATACAACTAAACAATAAATTAAAAACAAACAGTATGTAGTGGATCTTTTTACAGTTGACCTAATGTCTTAAAATAGTCAAATAAAAAAACACCCTATTAAATGTAAATTTGCAGTATTAACTAACTGAATAAGCCCCCCGCCCATTTCATTCCAGTGTTAAGTATTAGTTAAATTTTTATATATCAAATGCCTATGGGATAAATTTACTAATACCCCAAAAAAGAAGAGCCTATACTGCTGTGTCACAAATAAAGATGATAAGTTAGCTGATTTAAAGATTTTACAAAAAAATTGCTACAGGCATCTGCTGTTATTTCAAGTCATGGTCTGTTACAAGACTGTACATTCATAGCATCAGAGGTAGTTAGAGCACTGAGGACTTGGATATAGCATTGCAACAAAATGAAACTGCAGAAAGAAGTCCCTTTCCCTCTTAAAATAGGTAACAATGCTGAATAAAAAGCATGGCATCTTATGAGGTGGAAAGTCTCTACTTAACACTACTCTCAGACATGGGGAAATACTCATTAAGAGATGAAGAGAGGAGAGAAAAAACCAAAACCAAACCAACTTGCCCTTTAAGAATTGACCACACTATGTCTATTTCAAAAGTTGATTCTCTAGCATAAAGCAGGGAGGGTCATCTCTTTCATCCACCCTCCTATCCCTCTTGACTTGCACGTATGTGCTACAAAAGCCCACAACAAAAATTGTGATTTCTGAGGAAAAAAACCCAAACAAACCAAAACAAAACCAAAGAGAAACAGGATTTCTTCTCCTCAACAATAAATAGGTTTTTGTAGCATGTCATCATTCAGCCCCAGAAAGAATGAACACAGCTGTCCTCCCTCCATTCTGAATGTTATGGTAAGGCCCCCCCTCCCATGATAAAGCCTTCATCTTTATATTGGTAATGTATCTTAATTGCCCCTACTTTCAAAACAGCCTCTGTAAGATTCACAATACTTCAGTGTCATTAGATGGTACACAATTTTAAGTGCTGCCACTAAGACGGGGAGAAGGTGGTGGTAAAGGAACAAATAAAACAAACAAAAAAGCCTTAAGCCCACATACTATAAAGATATTTTAAAGTAGTAAGAATCCTGTCATCCATGTCTCTTCCTCCTGTATTCTATCACAGGAGAAAGTCAGGTATCTTCTTAGATTAAAAAAAAAATAAAAAAATAAAAAGTCCTCCATTAATATCTCTACCACCATTTTCATCCAAGAGTTGGATGAGTGAAGCTTTCTACCCTCAGACTATCCACTCCACAGCAGATAGTGTAATTCCTTCAAGTTCTGTAATTAGCACCTTAATTGTGATAAAGCAGTTCACTCTGCAATATATTTTTGATCCACTCATTTAGAAGAGTAAATCTCTGCCTTTTCTTCTGGAACTCCCAAATAGTAGAAGAAAAAGTTGCCCCACTATTACCTGAGAATTTCCCTCCACTATAAGCCTGACAGAACTGGATTTCTTTTTAACCGTACTTTTTTTGCACAAGTAATACTGTCAGTACAATGGGAGGACACTTTCTGTTGGTTAACAACACGTGTGTGTATATGTGCACACAGAGGAATCACAGCCGTGGTAGTAGTTCTGGTACAGTACAAATGCAGCTGAAACTTTCTCTCTTCTTCAGTTACTCAATACCATACTGCTGGGCAGCAGTTCACATCTACAGTCTGTGAACACTAACATATTCCTTTGGTACTCCGCATATAGATGCCCTGAAGAAAAGCCACTTGCTACATTCTCTCCCCCTTCTACCTTCCTCCCTCAAGTTATACCCAATGAAGTGTACAAACCAGCAGCACAGAGTAATGAGTAGAAAATTCCCTGAGTTAGTATGAAAGAAAGAGTTACTTTAAACATAAAAAGGATAGGGAAGAGAAAAGAAACAAAAACATAGTGTTTATCCTGTGAGGTACAAAACTTAAAAACTAGCCAAAATACCAGTTAACTCAAATGCCTCAGCCTAAAGCAAATGTCCAACGCAAGTGCTCAAAAAGGGGCAAGAGTATGGAGTCAGCCAGATGAGGTTTGTTTCTTCGTGTGGTCCCCATGCATTTGGAGAAGTCTGGCATTCAATGGATTCTTAAGTTTCAGTAAATTTAAAGTTTTAATACTGTTTGGTGGTATTACATAAATGTCTTCAAAATAATACTGCATATCTCCTTCATTAAAAGGTAAGCCTGTAGTTAGTCCACAGCTATTTTTCTTTTGACTAGTGTTTCAAAGATGTGCCTTAAAAGCACAGAGTATTCTGAGTGCCAGAGTAAGGACTTATTACCCCCAGGTATACACATTCTTTTTAGAGGGTGTTTTCTGTGTGCTTATTTTTTGCAGTCTGTATTTGAGCTATGGTAGTGGTTGCCAATCCAGTTGCTTTTTTCTGGAAAGACACTTTTTCTTTTTTAAATTCAGTTTGTTGCCCTCAAACTTATTTGAGGTTTAACAAAAAAAAAAAAACCAACCCCAAAACAATTCCCCTCAACACAACTTCCCACCCCAAACAAACAAGCACAAAACCATTTTGTACTTATCACCTCTCAAAGCAGGGAGTAATACAGGAATATCGTCCATTCGCTTGGTAACTCCGGTTGTAGGAGACACTTATGCATGGCTTCACTTCTAGCGGAACAGCTAGTGACATCGCAGCACCAGTCTGTACATGGCCTCGAGCCTGAACACTAGACTGTAAGGCAGCAGGGCAAGTCTGAAGTGGGTAAGATGCTGTATGATTAGATGATAATATCTGTTGGCAGTTCTGCTGCTGCGATGTCTGATGGTGATACTGTAATGAAGACTGATGAGTCTGGAGATACTGCGGTATGTGCTGTTGAGCATTAGCCTGCTGGGGAGTTGGAGCTGGGGTCTGAAATACAGTATGTTGGGTAGACTGAGCATGTTGTCCTTTTTGCTTGTTTGCTTCCTTCACATCGTTATCGTGCGCACTAAAACAAATTGAGAAGACAGAATACATGAAAATAGATATTAAAATAGTTTAAACACTTTTGAGTTAACTTTTAAGAGCACTCTAACAAATGGTGCAATTTTTTTAAAAGCTTCCAAAGCTTTTTTTTTTTTTTTTTAAAAGAAAGCAAATCATTTTGGCCTACCTTTAAAATCATCCAAGGCTTTAAAATTTGTTTCTTTAGGATACAGTATCTTTTCACCATTTCACTTCATTTCATAGCAATACAAAATGCAGATAAAAGCCAAGTACAATACAAATAATACAGCAGTATCTGAAATTACCAGTGCAATAGTCTGCCAGATTGCAGACAACAGTTACTGCCATAAAGTGCCAGATCACAAGAACCTGACATTAAAATTTACTTGCTGCTTCTAGGTCATTTAAGTTGGGTAATTGAGTATAGGGGTTTTACAGACATAATATCAGAAGGATTTTAAAGATCTAGATTACAGTACTTAAAGATCATATGTATATTTATATTGGATCCTTCTTCGTGGAGTGGAAATGCATTTATTTTCTTCCTCTCACCTTTCTTCTAGCCTAGCCAGTACTTAAGTTAGACAGTTTAGCTCACCTGAATTCCCTTTGATTTACACCTGTCTCAAATATATTTAGACATACTCTTGCTCTTATACCGAGGTTAAGCAGGTGCCACCTACACACTTCAGTCAGGCCTAACATCATCTAAGTTTCTTGGTACTGCCTATACAGGGCAGATCTCTTGAAGACAGTTGGGGTTCAACCCCTCGCAAGTTTCTCCTAAAAGATTGCTAAGTTTTTATGGTGCACTGCAAAGATGACTGAAAGGCTTTGGCCCCCCCCACCCTCCCTGCCTCCAAGTGTTCCAGAGCAATACTGAAAACACTTCTGCATCAGCACTTGGCATGCTTTAGGTACTATCCCTTTTTCATTACACACATTAGTGAAGCCAAAAGAGGCCATCAGGGGTGATACTGTCACACTTATAAAGAAGATGCGATTCTTCCACGTACAGCTGTTCCTGGGCTTCTATGGAGCACAACTGTATTTAGATCTGGGCAAGAGCAAACTTCTGTAGGAGGAAAGAAGTTATGGTGGGCATAGGTTTCGATCTTCAAGTTTAGATTAGAAGAACTGATTGTGTAACATCCCCTCCCAGTAAGGCTGACTTGGCGTTCTTTGGCATTTTTATCTGATGTTAGCTGTATCTCTCCACTGTAGTGCAAAAATGGGTACAACCTCCTGGTCATTTCCTCCCACCAAAGCTGGCCACTCTAACAGTCTGCATGTTTGATCCATAACGTTTGGAACATCCCTTGAACTTCCTCTACTTCTTGAGAGTAAGTAGGAGCTGCTATGCCTTCAGTATTCTTCACTATCTCTTTCTCCTCTCTAAGCAGACTACAGAGATTGGGAATAAGTTATTTAACAGATTCTCAAAGCATGCCAAAAGATGTTCAGTGGAAATGCAAGCCTGAGGTTTGTTTGTTGAAAGAACAGGAAAGAGGTTAGATCTGATAAGGTTTTCTTTTTTGGAAAGAACAAAACAGTTATTACTTAACAATATTACCTAATACCTAAGTATTTTTAGAATAGAAAAATTGAAATTCAAGAAGACATTTACTTTCAGTGCTAACAGCAATTAAGCATACCAACAGATGTGGAAACAGGCTTAAAAAAAAGCTGCTGCTGCTAACTTACATTAATAGTCGCTCAATACATGGCACCAGGAAATCCCAGGAGTATGCAGTAAGATGATGCAGTCGGGTAGGCCATGTTGGTGAGAGACGCAATATAATCCTTGAAGAAGCTACACACGCAGTAGCGACTAAAGAAGGGGCATAATTTAAAAATGCATGATCTAGAAAGAAGGAATAAGATTCATTTAAGTTGGACATTGTCTGTCACGACAACAAAGGAGCGATTACCTGAAATATGTAACTCACCTTGCAGTGATACTTCCAGAAAATAATCAGCATATTTTGCCATATATAACTTAGTCTTCTCTAAGCAAACCATTGGCCAGCCATCATGAAGATCAGTCTCATGGACAGCAATAGAAAGATAATAGTCGATGAAATGAGCAGCAGTTGGGAGGCACAAATTCCACTGAAATGTTTCTAGCAACAGCAACTCCATATGAAGCAAATTCTGTTTTGTTAGTACCAAATTCATGTTAGTCATACAACCCAAGCTGTTCAACTGTTCAAGTTTGGGAACACTGTCTTCCTTTTCTTCAAATTTACCTTCAGGTGAACAGAAAGAGGAGGGGAAAAAAAGCTTCAGCATAAGTGTACTATAAAACAGATAGTATCTAACGTCTGTGTTGGTCATATTTCAATTCTACTATGTCAAAAAAGCTTAAGACTTTCCTGCAGATGCAAAGCTCAAATGGAAGATGTCATCAGAGACAAAAAGGGGCATGTACTATAAAGGGCTCAATTTCAGCAGATAACATCAAACACCCTGTAGGATGTAGCGCAGTGCCATGGTTCCTGTTGGCTTTCCCTCCCTAGCACGCAGAAGCCAGTTGCCAAGAGCAACAGTAAGCTGTATTAGGACATCACTGGCACTGCATATGCAGGATTTTGTCACCGAACGATTGTATAATGTGTCCCCATCATCAATGAAATACCACTGTGATGTGACTTGGCATATGCAACACCACAGCATTGGGCTTTAATCACCCTCCTGCCCCCACATCCCTTTTTTGTTTCTAAAACTCATTAGAGCTCTAGCCAACATGACTGCTTTTAATGCCTGTTATGGTAGGTACACTTAAATTTGATAGCTGATAATATGCTCTGGCATTTCAACAAGTGGATTTCAGCAATGTGCATCTGAAAACCTACTCTGCCATATGTACTGTTTCAACTTTAACACTGCTAGTAGCTTCAGCTTTCCTTGGACTTTAACTTGTCAGGCCTGTATGTTTTTAGCCTGAAGTAAAATTGTATATGTAGAAAGCCCATTAATAAGAGAAACAAGTGTCACATTTCCATACAGTTTGCCATATGGTTGTGCTATTTCAATTTCATTGCAAATTCTTTCCATCTTACGCTCTCTATTCAGTATTACACAATATATATTGTAAATGCACATTTTTAGAGAGTTTTGCAGGACTGAACATATTGAATGCTTTTTTTCAACAGTGGAGGTATTATACAGGACTTAATCCAACACCAGTCCCAGTCTGTTAGTTTTTGTTTCCCAGACTCTAGTAATTACAGAACTAAAAGCTTCAGGAGTCACATAATAATTTCTCTTATTACTTCTATAACCTTATCAGATACACCACAGTGTGATTTGTCCAACTTCTTGCACTGCTAATTAAACTGCTTGTTTAAGCCACACAGGGCAAAAGTTTAAAATAGCATTCCGGTGTGTGCTTTCTGAACCAATTCATACACTGCTGCTCAGAAGTGAGTACTCCAGGCTTTCGGAGCTCTACTTGCAGCTTGTCATGAAAGATGGCAGAGTTTGTTTCTTTTTAATTATCATTCTCTTCAGAACATTAATTTCATTTGAAAATCTGGCATTAGTTCAAAGCCAACCCATTTTCCTAAATGGATTACACTGGTTTCTAAGGCAAGGTTTTCATACTCGGCACCTCATCCTTTGCCAAGGGAAGATTGCTGATTGGTGGCATCCAGTCAAAGTTTACCCCCAGAAGAATTTGAAATAACCCTTTTCTTGTTTAACTGTTCTGCTGAATAGCTGTATTGGTGGACACAAGGGATGCAATGAAAGGAAGCAGTATACCAAAAATAGCTAACACCTCAGCACTCTGGTTTTCTAGTGAAGAGGGTGTAGAGCTACAATGTGATATATAAGAAAATGAAAATAAATCCAGAGAAACAGATCAGCAGAAACTCAATCAACAGTCAGTTCTACTGCCAAGACCTGTTTCTCTGAATCTATTGGTTTGAGAGCAAGTGCCAGCAGGTTTTCCAGCAAACCACACCCATATCTCTTTGAGGACATCTAAAAGGGGTCCACAAATGTTGGAAGATGGATGTACACCACAAGAATCTAGCTGAGGTCAATATGAGCAGCACTGTTCATAATGAGGGTTTGTAATTCATTTTGTCTTCAGAGTACTGCGCATTCACCAATGTACTTCACCAGCATTACATTTGGTATGTGACAATACAGAATTTACGTTAGCCTTAGCTAGCTTAAAAAACATTGCAATTTACGAAGTCTGAAGTATTCCAGAACCACACAGCACCATCAGCAGAGTGTAGTGCAGCCTCCATATGGTATATTTAATTTCTTCCTTTATCACAGGTATGCAAATTTCTCATTACCAGCACTGGATCTACCTATTTTGAGACATCCTTGGAAAGACAGTCTTTCTATTCCTACAATACAGCTCCAAAAGTTCACCTTAGAATAATCTGTTTCCAACTATAAACACTGGTTTTTAATGACAGTTTGTTTTTTCTCCCCTCAGTTTCATCAGGTGCCAACAGAAGTCAAAACGAGAGTCTAAAGAAAGGCTCTACCAATTGGGCCAAACTGATATACACTAATGTGCCTGTCTTTTATAACCCCTTTATTTCCCTATCTGCTGTATCCTATCAAGACACGCCTTGTATTTGGCACTAGAACCTATATTGCTCTGGTTAGTTTGGTGCTACATACTTACTTGCTAAAAGTAAACAGGAAAGAGCAACCACATGCAGCTGCTGTATAGATATGTCATAACGATCCATAAAGAGGTCCAACAGATACACAGCTAGATGTCGTGCAGCAGGACAGAGTCTGAACCGATTGCTCACAATGGCAATCAGATCTGCAAAGTATCTTCTCAGATGTAACTGGGGAGATTGGCCTTTGTAGGAGGGCAGCTTCAGCTCCTAGATGGACAGCAGCATGTAATGTGATTAAAACCATCATTTAGTTTTAATTGGTATCAGATTAATATAGCTGATATTCTCAAATTCATCACGGAATTTTCAAAGGATTTCTCCCCTCTTCCTTCTGCTCCCATAATTTCAATATCCCTTTTCACAGAACAAAATCTATTTGTTGTATTACAGAAGAACTATAAAATAATTTGGTTCTGCACAACATTACTACAATAATTTAAAATTTAATTGGGCAATTGGCTACAGTGACTTTAGCTTTTATCATTCTGTTGTATTACTTCTACTGCAAAAGCTGTACCTCCCAGCAGGGAAACAGCAAGGTGATGTGAGTACTCAGCTGCTTCAATGAAAAGTCCAATAGCTTAACTCAACCTCCTCCTGCTACAGCTCAATCTGAGCAGTCAGACTTTGTACTGGTGTTTGCATGTTCCAGTGCTGCCAGTTCTCCTGCAGGAGAAGGGCACTAACAGCTGGCTGAAGGTAACCACGTTAGGAAGAGGAATGGGGTGTGCATGTGTCAATGTTTGCTGCGCGCATACGTTTAAACCCTGACTTACTCTGATCTGATTGATGTTGCACTGACACTGATTACAATGTGCTCTCAAGCATTTAGTTAAGCATACATAAAACTCACAGGGTCTCAGATTTGAGGGGGACCCCACAAAACAAAAGGCCTACTAACACCGCAGATGAGAAAAATCTGTGGCATGATCTATTTTGAATACAAAACGTGGACTGGTAGAAGGAACATTCCCCAGACTCCTGCCTTGTAGCTAGTATCTCCTCTTGTATACAGCAGAACAGCAGTGCTGTCTTCTGTTATCCTGAATAAATTTATGAGTTAGATTGTGCAGCCCAGTATAAGTAGGATTTTGAGTACAATTAAATTTCCAGCAGGACAGTCTGATAACATCAATGGAATCACCCCAAAATTTCAGAGTTTTAAGGTGAAAGTTCTGAAACATGGTATTTAAATGGAAAAAAAACCCCCGCAAACAAACCAACCCTCCCTCCCCCCATACCTACTAAGCTTTAGAATTCACCTTTCACAACACCAACTTAGTTTTAGTAACGGTAACTTTGGTAGCAAATAAATTATTCTGTCCTTCTCCTGTGTTCCCTCCCCCCCCTTAAAAAAAAAGTTGCTTTAGCAGTCACACCTTCAAGAAAGATAATCCATTCATCAAGTACTATCAGGAAGCAAAAGCCTATTTTTAGTAGGTGCAGTCACTGTAAACTGATTTTCTGCTCCGGGCATAAGATGTGCTTTATTATAAAAGTGGCCCCAAAGAGCAACTTTGAGTCAGTCCAAGCAACTTTAAAGCAGTTTTGCCTAAACCCTCTGCTATTCTGACTGCACCGAGTGCTTGTTTGGTGGCTGGTTGTTGTTGTTGCTGTTACAATAGCATCACAGTGCTTTCTACCGAGTTTAAACCTGGACCCACTTACACACCCAGACAGAGCAACCAAGCGCACCGTGACCCCTTTGCCTTTTTAAAGCGCAGAGAGCGAACAGTCCGCTCAGTCAGATAAACTGTCAAGACCGAGGACAAACAGCCTGGGGGAGGACACCGTGGTTTTCAAGGTTTAGAAAAGCGAACTCCACCAAAACCCAGGCGGCCCGAACCTCACACGCACTTTCCGCCCCGCTTCAAGCCGCCGCGCCGGCTGCCCTCCGCAGGGCCGGCCCGATTGTTAGAGCCCTCACAGAGGCGCCGGGGCTACCAGCCCTCCGCTTCCCCCGCAGCGCAGGGCCGGGAGCGGCCTCGGCCACCGTCCCCCGGGGCTCCCCGCCGCCGCCGCCGCCGCCCCCCCCCCCCCCCGCAGACCAACCGCCGCCGCCGCGCCAGGCTACCTTGTAGCGAAGCGCTTGGTGGATGTCGGCAGCCAGCTGTCCTGTCCACCACTGCGCCTCCAGCTCCATCGGCGGGGCGGCGCGGCAGCTGGGCCTGGGCAGAAGGGAGGAAGCGGCGCTCGCTGAGCGCAGGCGGGACAGGACGGGACGAGCGGCGCAACCCTCGCCCCTTCCTCGCTCGCCCCCGGTTAAACGCGATCAGCTGCCGCCCGCGCCGCGGGGCGCCCCCGGCCCCCCGGCCCAGCTGGCCGCCATGCGGGGCACAAGTGAGGCTCGTTAAGCCACCCCCTCCCGCCGCGGGGCACGGTCGGGCGAAGGGGGCGCGGAGGAGCCGGCGGCTGCGGCCCCGGGGGCGGGCGATCGCGCCCCGACAAAGGCCGGCGGCGCTTCCCCCGCCGAAGCCGCCACTCACCCTACGCAGCGGCGCGGCTGCCGGCGGGGCCTGGCCCGGGGCACCTAAGCTCGGCGCGGCGTCCCAAGGGCTCCCCCGCCATCACGCGGCGCCGCCCGCCTCGCCCATTGTTAAAGGGCCGAGCGGGCCGGCGTGTGTACAAAGCCAGGCAGCGCCCGCACGCGGCTGCTCGCCCGCCAATCACCTGCCGCCTTACAGCACGGCCTGCCCGCTAGGGGCCAATCAGGGTGCGGCGCTCACAGGGCATGCCTGAGCCCCGCGCTCCGCGGCCACGCGCGGGAAGGCTTTGGGCCCGCGGAGCTGCCGTAGCCGCCCGTATAAATGGTCCGGGGAGGAAGAGCCGGGACAGCCAGCCGGGGTCCTGCTTGGGGCTGGGCGGTTCCGCTCGGGAGGTGCCCCCTTTCCTTCTCCCTCCCTCCCTCCTTCCCTCCCTCCTTCCCCCGAAGGTGCTCGGGGCCTTCGTCTTCACCCTTTCGCGAGGACCCTGAGCGTGGTGTAACGCTCCCCGGGGACAGCGGGACTCTGGGGCCTTCCCGCCGCGTGTCTCTGAGCGCGGTGGTGCTGAGCCCTCCCTGAGCGCCTCGTAACACTTTTTTTCCTTTGTTATTTTTTTCTCCACCGGCTTTTTCCCTTTTCGGCTCAGCTGTGAGGTTTTAAACATGTGGAGTGGCTGTGTGAGGAGCTGTATCTCATTTAGCTCTCCTGCACTTCAGGCACACTTTCCCTTTAGCGGTAAAGGACATAATGCCTCCTGGGCTGCAAAAGCTGCGAGGCTCAAGTATTAGATTTATTTTGTGGGTGAGCTCTTGCTCAGTACTAGTTACGTCCCAGGGAGGAGGTTCGTAACAGCGTGCACCCTCCTTTTAAACAGCCTTGGCTATTTACCTGAGTGAAGGGGCCTCTGCACCCTGACAGGTGGTTACTAAAAGGAGCTCCCACTTGTGCTTCTGGCTTAGCAGTAGGTGCTGTGCACCTGTTTTGGATTCAGAAGGCCTTCTCCTAGATGCTTTCCACTGGTTGGTAATCCCTTGCTACAGAGATCTTAGGAAATAATACCTGGTGCTTTATAGTGGTTTACATCTTTGAATTCCCAAACAACTAGCTAATAATGTAAAACCTAGTGCAACAAGCAATGCAAAGTTATGAACAAGAAATGCTTTGGATGCAATTTATGTTGAGGGAGTATATTTAATTTTTCATTTGTACCCATGCTCAGACATGTTGTTGTTTGTTTGTTTTTTAATTAAGAAAATGGAAACCAACTTTTTGACATAGCCAGTTTAATGACTCTGTAGCCAGGGCTGTAAAAGCCTGTTCCTTTGAACATACGTGTCTTAACTTTAATGGGCAGTCCTATGGACTGCAGTGGTCCGTTTCATCTGAGGAGGTATGCTCATCGGTGGAAGCCCTTGTTTTTGATGACACGTTTCTTGGGCAGTTTCCATTTACAACAGATTTCCTTATATAATGCTACATAATTTTCTGAAGAAAAAAACAAGTGGAAAAATGTTAGTATTTTTTGTGCATGAATACATAATTGAGAAAACGCTTCAACTATTTAGATTAGCTATCTGTAGACTATTGACAAAGCAGCATTTTGCTGTTCTGATGGCTTTTTGTTTCTATACATTGTTTTATAGGCAAGTGCATGCTCAAGCTAACTTTGATTTTAAAATTGTTTATTCTTGAAGAAAGATAATACCAAAATTTCTATTTCAAGGGTAGGATAAATCTCAGAAGCAGATTTCTAATGGAGATATAGTCATTCACAACACCTTTATGGCCTTCAAAAATGTATTGCCTACTTGAAGAGGAGAAAGCTAATAAACATCAACATGCTAAAACCCTGTTACAATGGGCCCCAACAGAAAAGTGATGTTTCTACTCTTACGCATTGGGAGAAACTACTGCTGCCTCCCCGCAGAGCTTTTCAACCACCATGTGGATTAGCCTGTTGCTGAACTGTTAAGTGTGTGTGTGGGAAGTAGATACCTGCTGGCTTATTTCTCAGATGCACTTGTCTGACTTGGATAGGATATCATCATCCTAATAAAGCTATGTACTCTGGGAGCTATCTCATTGGTATATAATAAATGAGAAAAACAATGATGCCCCAGTTACTTTCTACATTGCAAAGATGACTGAGCTGTGGAACTACTTATTTCAGATCCTTGTAATGCTGCTTCGTTGCTTTTTTCCAAGTTACTACACACCCGTCACAGCCTATTTTAATTGAGTGGTTGACCCTGTGAACAGTTACATCTGTGTCTGTTTTTCATGCAATCAAAAGATAGGTTTGGAAAGAGCCTCATCATCCTGCCTAAGGCCAGGATTGATCCTGATGTGTTTTTCTGATCTTGGAGACATCCAGAAAATCATCCTGTTGAAAAAGCGAAAGCACAGCCACGTTGTTATCTGCAGGAAGCATACATCTCTGTTTACACCTTAATCCTGAATACAACAATTGACAATCTTGGAGCATCCAAACTGAGGCCAATTGCTTTCAGAGTCCGGAGTTTCCAAGATCAGAGTTTAGGGGTTTAAATGGGACTGGGAATAGTGCAACTGTAATGCAAATAGGTTAATACAGCTTCTTTGCATGTCTTATAATCAGCCCTACAAGTAATAACCAGTGGTATTTTTTTAACTGGTGCAGATTTTATCTACTTTCGGTGGTCAAGGCTGCATACAGTGCTCTAAGTATTTTCACCTTTGTCCCCTGTGTGTAAGTCAGGGCAGAATGAAAACATAGTCAGTCCTTAGAATAAACAGAGGATATTAAAGATTACTTTCAGTGGCAGTAGTTAGGTTTTCATTAGCAAGAAACTAGCAGTGTGAAGTTTTCCACTTATGTGTAGTATATGGAACCTGAGAGAGTAGAAAACAGAACTAAATGTTATGAAACCTTTTTGAAATGGGTATCCTCTTTCTGTGAATGGCCTAAGCAAATACGTGTGTCTCAAGGAAGAAATGAGATTGGCTGGGAGAGCTGCTGTCTGTGCTTTGAAAAGGTGCCAGATAGCAAGAAGCACCGTTATTCTTGGAATTCCCCAAGAAAAATTATGACCCTGAACTATATCCAAAACAGGCTAGAAGGTGAAATCCCGTGAAATCTGGACTAAAATGCTTGTAACATTTTTGTGGAATCTTCTAAAGAGGATGCTGCTGAAGTCTTACAATTTATGGACCTGTAACTCACAGGTTATAGTCCTAACACAATTTCAGATATGGTGGGTGACCTGACTTGCCTTTGTAGTTACTGGGAGGTTAGATCTGTATCTCAGGAGTTGATGCATGTATTTATGTGTTTAAGCTGCTTTTTCCTCCCCTGATTTTTTGGTGGTTCTTCCTGGCCTGTGAAAAAAGAAATGTGGCTTTTAAAGTACAAATGAAGAACTTGCAGATAATTGCCAAGTATAGCAAATACTCTGATCTTGAGAACCACTATGTCTCTACATTAGAAACCTTTTCCTCCTCCTATCCCGTTTCTGGTATACTGTTTTAGTGTTAGTGGTACATCAACCACGGAGTACAACAGTTCCTGAAGACTGACACATTGTTTTACTTCTGTGCCTGTTGTCATAAGATACATCTTTGAAGTCTGGATTTGTCTTGACTGGTAGGATTAGATGAATCAGTCACTTCAGTTACGTAAACAGAGTCCAGGACAGAAACTGAATTCTGGGATGACATAGCACTGAAAGAAATATTTAAGTAACGAAAGAAATATTTAAGCAATGGCTCAATCACTGTGTTAATTGTTGTTTTGTTTATTGGCTCTTCCTTTTGTTTTGATGCACCCTGGTCGTTCTCATCTGAATAAAGAGATGGTAATTCTGTAACAGGCATTTTTGAAGGACTGCATTTTTGGAGTTATAATGTAAGAGAATCTCAGTTTTGTGTAACTGAGCATTATTTAAAAAAAATTTTGTTCAAACTCAGTTCCTGTGTTTCTTAGGGCTGAGAAAGTTAGCTCTGCTTTTGTTACTGTACTTGTTGGTCTTTCAAACAAAAGCTGCATCTGATGACATTTAAAGCAGTAATATTTCAAGGGCATTTAATTAAAGAGAATGAATCACTCTGAAGAGAGGACTGTAACTGCTCACAGAGCTCTTTTGCAGCATGGTGGTAGATGAAATGTGGCATGTCAGTAAAAAGAGTCGTAACACTTCAGAAGCATTAGTGAGGGTGGTCTCCTACTGAAAGTACTCTGGGGTTGTATTTGTAAATGCCTGTATTGAATGCTAAAGGTACTCTGTGGGTAAGATTTTCAAGGTTGTCTGGGGATTTGGACTCCCAGAATAGCTACTAAAATGTGATTGTTAGATTTTAATTTAGCTGGTAAATATCCTTTGAAACTGTTGACTTAGTTGTTAATGTGGCTATTAAGAGAGAAAGCATCTGAGAATGCTCCGGCCTGGATGATACATACTTTTTACAAAATATTTTAATGAACAATTTGGCTTTAAGTTTTTTCCCATCCTCTAGGAAGCTATTACAAAAATATGTGCCCATGAATGTTTTATTTGGCATTAGGATAAATGTATATGGTTTTAATAGTGTGTTGGATGAAGGAAACGTTCATGTTAAGTGGAAGAGCGTTGGTGGATATAATTTGTACTGAGGGGTTCGTCTTTTCTGTAAGTCACACTCTTGCTTTGGGTAATAACTTTGTCAGTAACTAAAAAGACTGGAGGAATTTTGCATCTCAAGCATATGTACTTCCTGTTTGGAAGTCTTCAGCTCATTTGACTGGAATTTAGGAAAGGTTACTTGTCATGCAGTTAGCTCAGGGATGGAGGAGTAGAGCAGTTACTGATATGTTGTTGTTCCTGTCAAACATATTTTGATTTTAGTTATATCCACAGAATTTAAGTGGGGCAAAGTGGTCTGTTCCTTTTCACTTCAAACTGAATCTCCAACAGAGTTGGGTGGGGTTTTTTTTTAATATATAATATCCAGGGCTGCCAAATTAGGAGACAGCCCAGGCATAGTACCACAGAGTTAATGATTTTGTCTGCTACTGGTTGCCACAGAGGAGAGCTGCATGCAGACGTGGGCTCACATCCACAGGGGCACTTGGTCTTTGTAGTGCTTCTTGTTGAAGTACTTGACTAGGAGGTTTTCAGCTCTGTAGCCAGGCACAAGTGGAAAACTTCACACTTCCAGTTTCCTACTAATGAGAACCCAACTGCTGCTATGGAAAGTCACCATTAATATCCTTTGTTTGTTCAGAAGACTTAACTGAGCTTGTTTTGAGTCTGTTCTGATTTACATGCACAAGGCAGGGATGTGTAGAGCACTGTACTTCCTTTTAAGTCAGGGGAGGCTGCTATTAGGTCCTTCTGGAGCTGCCAACCTAGATCACTCAGCCTCTCTTCAAAGGGCAAGAGCTCCAGTCCCATCTTGGTGGCCATCTGATGAATTTGCTCCAGTTAGTCAATGTCTTTGTTGTACTGGGGGGAAGAGGGTGTCCCAAAGCTGGATGCAATATTCTAGATGTGGTGCAATGAGTGCTGAGTATGAGGGTAATAACCACTTCTTTTGATTCTTTTGCTATGGTGCTGTTAATGCAGGCCAGATGCTGTTAGCCTTCTTCAGTGCCAGGGCATACTGTTGGCTCATGTTCACCTTGCTACTGCGGGAGTCTTCAGCTTAGGTTCCCTGTACTGCTAGCTGGTCTATGTTGTATTCTCTTCCAGGATGTTTGCCAGGGTCACAGCCTGGTTTACTCTGTGTTCATAAGGACAAAAAAAAAAAAAAAAAAAAAAAAAATCAGCAGACTTGGGGCTGGGGTATATCCTGCCAAATCCCACAGGGTTTATGTGTCTTTCAAGTACTCTGCTCCTTGATCCGTTATTTAGAAGTGCTCCACCTTATTCAGTGGTGTTTGTAGTGATGAGCTTGTGGTTTGGGGTTGCAGTATGTAGGAACAGTGTATCCTAACCCAATCGTAGATCACAATGAGATCTGGGATCTGGTTTTGCAACAGTGTCTGATGGATATGGCCAATTCTGCACCTGACAGAGCCCAGAGGCTCCTAACGTGATATTTGCGTCTCACTATGCTACAGAATGTGAGATTTTTATATGTTTGGGACACATTTTACTGCCAGGCACATGGTCATGTGTTGAAGGAGCTGATTAACTCTATCTTTTCTGGTTAGGTGTGTGGATGTACCTTTCTCAAGCTTTATGGGCAAATAGACCTTCACTGCTGCTTCCTAATATCTTCTTATGCTATTCAGTGCATAATTATCTAGTCACAACACATCTAGTTGAGACATGTTTTAGTAGACATGAGTCAGTACTCTTTATTTTCACTCATTGCATTGTGACTCATTACACCCACTGCATTATTAAAAATGCAGAAACATACCTCCATTTGGATATCGTTAAAAGCACTGTGATGACTGGTTTAAAAAGTGTGTTAAATGAACAATCCAGTTGAAAGGATATCTGGATGGAAGGGTAAAATGAACCCAAACTCTTTGGTTTGACAGCTTATTGCCAGTGGTACTCCCGTCTGAAACCGTGACCCCCATTTTGTATTAGGGTCTCTGTTTGGGACTGTTTGATGAACACACATGCAAACTTAACCTGAACAGGTAGTTAACACCTCGTGGGAGGAAGGGTTCAGCAGTAAGTGGGTTTTTTTGTTTTGGTTTGGTTTTTTTGTTTTGTTTTGTTTGAATTAGTACTGACTGTTTCTCTAACAATAAGGAAAGAGACAGTATTAAGATATGTTTTGCTCTAGGAAGAATCTCCATCACCACCACTGTGTAAGAGACAAGAAGAACTGGTGAGACAATGCTCGTTCTGCACCTTCACCAACCTCAGACTTGCAGGAGAAGTGCTGTCAAGAGTCAGTGTGCATCTGTGACTGGGCTCTATTTAGTTGCTTTGCACATTGCATTGCTGTGATTGTGTGCACAATTTCTAATAAAGTCATATGTTTATGTTCTTGTCCCATTTGGGATTACTTTGAGGACAATGTGTAAGAGCCATCTCTTCTGTGCTGTTGGCAAAATGAAGTCACATTTGCTTAGCATTTTGAGTGAGAAACACTGCATATGAAAAACCAATATAAATCTCAGACTGAAATTAGAGATATCAATATGGTAAATAAACAGTATCTGTGAAACACTCATACATTACCATATTTTATATTTGTACAAGATTCTCTTTGGCAAGAAAACAAACTAGCATTTCATGTTTCTCCTCTCACTAATGGCCTCAGTCTTAAGAAATGCCAGCTTGTGTTTTTTCTTTAAGTGGTGGTCCAACAATTTCAAAACAGATGGCAAAAGTCAATCTTTCTGTTTGAGTCATTGCTTTGCTTAGTATGTGACTGTGATTAGAGTAGGTATTGCTTGTAAGAAATAATTTGATTGATACTGCTGGGTGTTTGTTTTGTGGGAGTTTGTTGCATTTAATAATTTATTCTTTGCTTGAAAATGCTTTTAGAATTCTTTTGAGTTTACCATCTGCACTTTGCAATTTACTGTGTTACTTAGCTATAAAAGCCAAGTGGTATTTTTGGTTCCTGATTGTTTTGTTGTAAATAACCACTAGAATTGAATTGAACAGAGTTTTGATCCTCTTTTAAAAGTTTTATGAACATAAACAGTCCCATTTAAAGTTATCCTGTTGCGCGTGTCAGTGTGTTTACATGCTCAAGACTGACTTTTTTGTGAGTCTACGTAGTGCTGTAGTGGAGCAAGAGCTCTGGACTGCAGAAGGTGAAGAGAAATGCATCTCAGTAATGTTGGGGCAGATATGTGGCTGCAGGTGATTGATCAGGGAGGGGGGCACATGGTGGGATGGAGATGGAGAAGAGCAGAAGCAGGTGATTAATAGGAGTCAACATGAACTGGTAAGTCCTCAGAGACGGATGTTCAGAGCAGTGCTCAAACACTGATATGCTTGGTTGAGGTTGCCATGGAAAAGTTGGCTTTTCAAACAACATCAGATGTTCACTGCTAGATCAATGTGTAAGCTAGTTCACAGGAGCTAAATATGGAAAAAAGCATGTCAGATTAGACTGACTTTTCCAACGGTTAGGTTTTACTGCCTGACCATGTTTATTAAAGATTTCAGATAAGCATTTCCATGGTGAAGATCTAGAAGTGAAATTAAAAAAATCCCACATTTTACTTAGATTTAAATTAATAATTTTGTTATGAAAATCAGAGGTATAATGCTGCAGACACAGAGCCACTGATGCTGGAACCAATTTGGCTTGTGGTTTAATGAAATATTAAGTTCAACTTTGAGACTCCTACAAGTGGTTTAAAAATGTGTTGCTGCATGACCCAAAGCTTTCATCTGGCATAAAGTTTCTCTGATAGTTCAGCTTTGTTTCACATTTAATTAAGTTATGCTTGTGCTGGTTATATCAACAATTGTCTGTTAGTGCTGCAGTTACTTTATATACAAACAGGAATGGCTGCCCTCTGACAGCCAATGTAAAGCTCACATAGAATTATAAAACCAGTATAAGCTCTGTAGTTTATACTCTTACTATTTTAATGACATCAAAATGTGATCTGTATAGATATTGATGTAGATGAAATTTCTACTGCTGATTGATCCAACAACACATAGATCTGGTATTAGTGCCCGTGGAAGCCTGGTCTTACCTATGGATAAGAACATTTGCATCCTCTGTGTTTCTGAGTTTCACTTCCTTGCTGTGAAGAAGTTAGCTGTGGCCCAGCTAACTGAGTGACACTCATGCCGTGTAACCACTGGATGCAAATAATCCTGCAAATTACTCATCTAAATGCTTCCATTGAAATCAAACGAGTAACATGAGATGAGGTGGCAGGCTTTGTCTTAAAGAGTACGTAAGGTGGAGCAACTGCTCATGTAGTTACTGGAAACAAAAAGACAATGAAGGCTTTGATTTTTCACCATCAGTGGAAGAGACTGAAAGCTGAAATTAGTTTAAAAAGATAGAATGATGTCCTTCTTGCTCAACTTCATGGAACTGTAATACAGATTGACTGAATTTAGAGAAAAAACACAGTAAAAGTAGTAAAAGGATCTACTGTTTTTGCTTCTGAGTTCAGATTAGGTCATGCTGAATATTATTATTTCATGGCCTTTCTGTAGTGGTTTGTGAGTACTTCTCAAAGCCAAAATATATGGTTTTGGCTGATTAATAGTCTGTAGTTAGATGAGGGCAAGCAGTGAAATATTCTGAGCTTGCAGAACACGAAGTGGATTGACAGAGCTCTCCAGCACAGCTACAACATCCTCCTCAAGACAGGAGACACAGTATTTCACTGTCCCCATCCCCTTTGACTGGATTTTGCGTTTCCTGTGAGGCTACTTCAGTCATGACGTAAAATTTAATAATAGCAATGTACATTTCACTACTTAAGACATACTTAGGCAGAAAACATATGATCAGAGAAATCTCCATGGATCCGTAATACTCCATGGATCATGGAGTAGGGAAAGTGGATACGTAGATGTAGGGAAAGTTATATGCAGTGCATGCATCAGTTTTCAACTATTTTCAAATTTGGATTATTTGCAACATAAATCTATATAAGTGTATTGAGATTAATTTTTTAGTATCATTGAATCATCACTGTTTTATTTAACTGTATCACAAGGGGCAGCTGAATGAGCTGAGCAGTATTGCAGAAGAACACAGCGTTTGTCCTGCCTTCCTATTTTTAGCTTCTTCCTGAAACAGAGAAATAAATGGCATAATTCCAACCAGGATTTTCTTGTGAACACCTAAACTATTTACTTAACTAAGAGCCTGATATGGAGAGAAAATGTGAGTTTGGAAAACGCAATGTAACGCGGCTTATTTTTCCAAGTCATTTAGAAAGAGTTCTCAGGAGTAAGATTCCAGGGTAATTACTCGTGTCTGTCAGGGCCCCACCCTGGAAGCATTGCCCAACTTTGACCTGCTTCCTTCTGGGAAACGGCCAGGTTGTTTAGTGGAATTAATAAAACATTCAAAGGCTCTATTAGCATAAATTAAACATGTCATAAGCATATCATCACCAAATTGAGGGCTCCCGATAATCTAGATTTTTAAATCTGATGCTGGTTACTGCAACAGCTCGGTTCTGTTCCCACTGAAGTCAGTTGTAGTTCTGATACTAAGAAATTACTGTTCTTAAGTTGTCAAAATCTGCACAGCCTTTACTGAATAATTTATTACTTTCAGTGCCGTATCTGCCAGAAATAGTACTGGTACCATTCCTATTCCCAGCTGTAGGGATAGACGTAATCTGAGTGAATAGTGCTCTATCTCACAGAACCTATTTTCCTGGGATATTAATGATATAACTGAGGAAAATAATTTCCTTCAGAAGCTGAAGACTGACTGGTTATGTACACATGCTATTTTGAGGACCTACACACTATATTAATTGCCCGAACGATCACTGAGCCTGCCCCACCTGACGCAGGAATAGAAGCTATCTTTGGGAGCCCAAAGGATGCTGCTTGCCTCGGCGTGCCCTATGGCTCGGCATGGCTTTAGTGCATCTGACATTCCCAGCATGTTCCCAACCACCCTCACATTAACTGTCTGCAGGCTGTTTGCCGTATGAAGCAAATGGATTTAGGAGAGCATCACGCTCCTGGCTACTTTGAGGACCAGTATTTAGGAAGGGCATAGATGTGGCCTGCTGTGAGAACTGTTGTGATTTCTACTCGTGAAACCCTGGACAAGAATGATGAAGGCACTGGGCTGAAATTTGCTGAACTTGCCATGGCCCTTTTCTGGGTAAATGAAATGTTTCTGTTTATAGAGCTGTCAGATCTCATACTGCCACTTGCCTTCTAAATCTCCAATGGTATCTAATGATGTTGCTCTTTCAGCAGTATTCACAAAACATCTTGGTTTAAACAGAAGAAGGAAACATTTTAATAAAAACCAACAAACAAAACCCAAGCCCTCTTCCTAACTCTCTTCATCCTTTGCTACAGATTTATTCCTACTAACAGAACCTTTCAAGGCATATTTCTAGAATTATATTCTATCTCAAAGTCTAGCTGTGTTCACATATTTAAAAAGAAGGCATTAAATATTGTTACCAAAAATATCTGGGTAAATGAATATGTGCATGTAATAGTTTCAAATAAATGCAGATGTTACATTCAGAAATCAAAGTCATGCAGTCTTGGAGTAATTTGGTAATGAGAATAAGGAGAGAGCAACAAAAGCAGGCAGGTTTTACTTCACAGCAACTTGATGTTAACTACCACATGTCCACAAATTGAAGACTAAATTTTTGTACAGTTCTTAGGGGTTTAAGTTCCAAGGCTCGGCTTGGAGTTGCTGAATAGGAAGTTATGACAGATAACAGGTCATTTGCAGTAACAGTCTGTGCAGGTTCTTCGTAATACAAAATACAATGTCATTTGAAACTGCTTGCCTTGGTGTAAAAGAAAAGCCAGGTATCTTCTATCTACTGTGGGCAAAACAATAGCAGGGCGGCTGCTGTGAGAAAGCCTGTCCGGTTTGCTCCTGTGCAAAGTATTTTGAAGCACCTCGCTTGAAACAGAGTTACAGTATACACAGTGCTACTTTAAAAGAAATGGAAGTGATTAAGTATTCCCAAATTGAAAGTAATTTCAACTCAGAGAATGCATGGGAATACCTTAGATTCAGGATTATCTTCATATATGAGTGAATTGGTAGATTCTTGAATCTCATGTCATTCTAGCTACAGACCCTTCCTGACATTCATGGGCATCTTGAGGGTGCCATTGTGATTTGTCACTTCAGCTAAAGGGCGCTGGAGAATTTTCTATTTTTTTTTTTAATGAATTTATCTAGTAGATGCATTAGCCATCTGTAATCTTGATACTCCTTCACCTGTGTTGAAGTTGTATTCTGTGTGTATCTTTTCATCTGTGGAAGCCAGGAATACTTTACTGAAGATATCTTTTACAAGTTGTCAGGATTATTTTAAAGTCTTGTTTGTTTGGGATTCTTCAAAGTAAATTGAAGGAAGGCAAGAATATACATTCATTGCTATTATTCTAATATGCAGTACTAGCCAGAATACCCAGAGCAGTTTTCATCTCCAAGCAATTTAAAGACATCTTTTTTTCCTTACTGACAAATTATCATCTTCAATTCCTAGATAAATTAAACCAAGGCAGAAAGAAGTTAAGGCAGTTGCCTGAGACCAGGGAGAACTGGTACCAAAATCAGTGTTAACACTTAGAAATTTCAGTGTTGTTGGTTTTTTTTTTTTTTTTTAAATGATGTGTGACTCAGATACCCACTAAATTAAAAATTGCTGACTCTTGGTCTCGATGGTTTGGCCTCTCCCCAAATAATTGAATGGGCTGGATGAGGATCACTGAATCATGTCTAGTCTGGCAGGAATGACTGTGTAAGAACTGCCAGCATGTAAGTGGAGAGGTTGTGGGATGCTCTGGAGACTAACATCTCAGTCACATTAAAGCTTGCACTGGTCGCTGGTCAGGGAGACTCCTTTGGAGTTGGGTGAGCCCATTATCAGACCCGAGGGCACAGGGCTGCCACTGAAAATGTGTACCTGCACTCCAGGCAAAGTGCAGGGAGCACCATACGGAACCAGGGAAAGCTGGCAGGCTAGATATAGAGGTGCTTTTTTAACACTTGAGCTGTGTGCACAAATGTTTGATTTTGCTAGTTAATGAGTTATGTCTTGGCTTGAGAAGGCTGGTATCGCTGTAAACCTCTGTTGGCTCCAGAACACTTATCCTGGAAAGTCTCCCGTGATGCCGAGATTGATGGGGATCTAGTGAAGGGCCGTGGTGAGAAACTAGTGCTGATACCAGTGACTCAGGTTTGGAGTGATGCAGCCTGTGACTAAGCAGCTGCACTCCCAGACGGACTGCCACAACCCCAGGAAGCACAGCACAAGGCACTGCTCCCGGGCTTGCCTCAGCTCTGGCTTCCAGGTTTGTACGTGTATGTTTCTTTCTGTACTCTTCACCAAGGATCCAGCTCAGTTCCCCAGAAATGCAGTGGCAAAATCCTTTGCAACTCCCCTGGGTGCCTGGCTGATCTGAACCGTACAGTTTGTCTGGTAACAGTAACTGACAAGCTGGTGGCTTAGAGCTCCATTGACCGTGCACGTCTGTGGAGCAGAAGGCATACGTATTTGTGTGTGTATGTGTGTGTGAAATTGGGTATGCATACTGTGAAATGCTGCCAATTGGCAGCAGAGCAATTGGACAAAGAGCTTTTGTTGCTGTCTCTTCTCTCAAGGATCTTCTTGTGATCAATAGGTAATCATCATGAGAAAGAAGCAGAAAATGCAATGCTCCTAGAAAAAAATATATTTTTTTTTCATTAGTAACAGAGCTGGATATCTTTACGGAGTGTAATTAAACTTAATTTGGATGATATAAAAATAATTCAATAAACATTGATAATGTCAAGTTTTGTTTATTCAGGTAACACTACTTATTTAAGTGGTTTTAGTTTTCCCTTCAGTGCCTGAAAATGAAGACATGAATTCTGGGTGAGAAAGGGATGAATGTATGGAAAAAGAAAAAGAAACCTGTCAAGTAAAAGCATTCTTAGCATATTGAAGTCTTCAACCTTGGGGTTTGAGGAGCTGGAAAGGAGTCAGAGCTGAGTGCAGCACCAAAGCCTATGCTGATGGATGTATTAAGATGGTACAACTTGATGCATACTACAGCCCGGTAATTTGTAGTAGATGAATCTCAGCCTGAGACCTGCTTGGATACATGCAGGCGTCTCAGAAGTCACTCTGCTATCCTAGTTTGCCAATTCGGCAGGGATGTCTAGGAACAAACAGATTTGGAAACAGCACTGCTTTTTCACCTCTAGAGGGACCACCAGGATCAGAGATGGAGCCTTGCCACAAGCTGGCCATCAGCTCAGCACACTCCTTTCTCTTCCTTACCTGCTCTGCCCGAAGACAGAGCGCTCCAGGCATTACAGGATCAATAATAATGAGACAGTGAAAGGAAAGGAATCGCGGGAAGTGAAATTTTGACGGGAATTACACTGGCAGGGTGCTGCCTGCCTGCGCTGGGCTGCGTTCAGGGTGGTGAGAAATCCCTCCCCGCAGTGTTTGGATGTCTCCTGCACCATCCTCTCTTCTTCTTCCTCCCCCTGAAAGTGTAGGCAATGGATTGTACTCATGCGTTGGGGTTATTACTCTCTATCATTTGTAGTTGTGGTTCAGACCACTTTGAACCATTGCCCCTCTCCAGTCTGACCTCTTCCACCACAGTCAGGGCAGAATGAGCCATCAGAAAATGGTGGGTTACGTGAAGTCTGGATATCCCTGTAGCATTTTTGTCTCTGTGTCTCTGCATGAAGCAGTTGTACTGTGAAATTTCTGCTATGACCTGTTAGGGTAGAAAACTTAGCGCTTTTACTAAAAATGAGAAATCACTCGCTGCCTTCTTTGTTCAGCGTACATCAAGGTGAACATGGTCTCCCTGTTTCCGTATCTCCAAACTAGTCTGAACTTGCTCTTCAGCATGACTACACTCTTTCAAGCAAAATTCTGCATGGTTTCCTCCTACTTGTTGCCAAATGTGTCTCCGTGATCTGAGATATTTACTTTTGATAAATACTTACAGTGAAATGCTTTGACTACATTTTCAACTTTTTGATCTTAAACCTCCATCAATAGGAAAAAAAGCTTTAGGTATGCAAATACAGTTATATAGATATATAGAAAACATCCATCTCAAAACTCTGTGTAGCGAGTTAAAAGATTACGTTGAATGAAATTTGTGATAAGCAGAGTCATTCCTCTTCAGCTCAGAGCTCCAGGTCATGGTTGGATGACCATGCAATGCACATTTTTCTTAATTATGTTGCTCTGTTCTGACTGTTGACATAGCTGCGTTCTACCTAAGATGACTTAGTGTTGTAGTTACTGATATTTGGAGAGTTGACACTTCTGTTTTGTCTTCATATGGAAAGCCTGGACTAGGTATCTTTCTTTAAGTTTACACTGAAATATGTATCTGCGAGCCCTCGTGATAGTCTGTTGACTGTAGCCTCTCTGCAGAACACTGGAAAAGTGAGGGCACTCTGGGAAAAATGGAAGAAAACTTTTACAGTTCTTCTACGCCAGCTCTCAGGGACAAACTTTTAAAAGAACTGAAGAAGAATGGCCTTGCTGTTAACATGTTAGACTGGTAAGTTGATGATTTGGATGTATGTGTTAGCTCTGCAGGACATCACTTACTGGACCATAGGCAGGTCATTTAATCTCTCTGAGGCTCAATTTACCATCACTGCAATGAAAATAATAATACTTATTTTCTGCTGTCCACTTAGGCTTTCAGGGTACTGATTGTCTAATGCTTTGTAGAGCTCTGAGCACCGTTAAACCTGGTGTAACACTGCAATCATTGCTGTGCTCCTTGGTGAGCACTGGTCTGCTTTGTGTGCTTCTGCTGTGCCTCTGGAGGAGAATGGAGAAACAGGCGGGAAGGTGACTTTCTGGCATGGGGGTTTTATTCCCATCTGCCCTCGCTGGATGTCTACGTTTGTGGAGCAACAGCCTAATGTAACAAGAGAGCAGCTGCCTGCAGGGGACCGAATACTAAATGGATGATCAGAAACAAACTAACTGCAAAATATGCCAGAGCCATATTCAATTCAGGAGACTTCCCAGCCATAGATTTTGTTGTGTAAGCAACAAAGACCAACAGATGCTCCAACATCTGTGGGTCTAGATAGTGAAGTTCATGTGCTTTCACTGGCTTGGCTCACATCCCTGGGAAAACCCCCTCTTGGGGATCTTTTAGGGGAATGGGCTGTGTCTACCTGGGGCTTGAGCAGACACTTCTCAGCTCTTCTCCAGTGGAAAGTGGCAAAGAAGGAGAGAGGGGACAGTTACATGAAGTGAGGTGATGGCTTTGGTTGCAGGAGAGAGTTGGCATCACCACTAGTTTGCCTACTTTGAGATTTCTATTTGCGCGATAAACTGAACCTGGAAAGAGAGAACTGTGCCCACAGTGGCAGTCCTTCTTGAGCGGAGAACCGGGCAAGCGCTTTTCAGGTACTGAAGACCTTCTTTTCCAGAGTGCTAAAAGTAATTGTTCTGTCTTCAGGAAAGCTAGGCTAATAATTCCTTCCTACCTTCTCCAATCACCTCGTTTAACAGTCATTTTGTTTTTCTATGGGTCTCAGATTTTTTTCTCCTTTGCTCCTTCTGCTTGTTGGAGGTCTTTTTGCAGTGGCTACTATGATCCTGAAGCAACTGCTTTTCTTCAAGGCAGAAGCTGGAGACCAAAAATGCTGCTCAATGATTATTTGGTCACGGTGGGAGGATTTCATGCAATCCTCTAAGAACAGGAGGCTTTAATCTGCAAACAACATCCTACCAAGAATTAAAATATTCCACTTAGATCTCTGTGTGTTTATCATAATTCACTACAAGATTTTAAAAGTTTCACTTAAATAAAGACACAGGAAGAACTGAAGAAAGTAGTCTGTTTTACAAGTATGGAACAGCAGTTGTCTTGCAACAATAAGCCAGTTTCAGTCAATAGGGATTATTTAGCACAATTTCCTGTGTGTTCAGTAAACAGGAAGAAAAAGGCCATGATGCTTATGGAAAACATAGAAGGTGCACAGATGATTGAAGAGCATTTGAGGCTTTTTTTCAGATAGTGAACTCAGATTATAGGATGAAATACAAAGACTCTGGGAAGGCAAATACAGAACTTCCTTGCACTTCAGAAAATCTTGGTATTGAAGCACATTGAAAACTCCATTTGTAGCCCATTTCATAGGGTGCTCGTTTTTATTGCTTTTTACGAAAGAGTATTAATGTTTCCATAGTTATTTTCTTCCAATGACTGGCGTTCATCTCCTTCAGTACTGTCTGCTTTCAATTCGTAGTTCCAATGCAAGGTATGCTTCGTGGCAAAATATTTTCTTTAAGTGTTTTGGTCTCTGTTCATCTGCAAATCCAAGCCCTATGTGCAGCAATAAATTGGTCTGCTGCCAGTTAATCTTTAGAATCTCTCCTGAATCTGAATCTACCCAGCGTAAAAGCTTGTTTGTCCCCTGCCAGTTTGGAGAGAGCCTCCTCTTTCCCACTCCCACCTTGGCACACTCAGACTGACAGATGCCTTTAAAAAGGATCTGGGGAACAGTCCTCTCTTCTGGCAACATGTTTTGCAGCACTAACAAAAACCCAGGAGGTTTAACAAAAGAATCTCTCCTATTTCATCTCTCTCCAAAACCATTCATTTGGACTGCAGTACTGAGTTGCCTGAAATAGTCTTGCAAGGCAACTTAAAGAAAAGAATTGCACTTAAAGAAATGGGTTCTTGTGTCATGGCACAGGTCTGCTTTTGACTTTCTGGGTATCTCTACGTTACGCGTGAGGCAGAGAAATGCTGAACTCCTGATATTTTCTGGTTGGTATAGCTGCCTATCCAGTTAGTGGAGAATGGCTAGCAAGTTTCAAGTTGGCCAAAACATTTTTTTGACTTTCCTTTTTTAATAGAAATTCTTCCACACAACATAGTTTGATTGCTGGCCACCCTGCTGGTCTTTCTTGCTGTTTCCAGCAGTGAGTGATGCAACTCAGCTTTTCTGCGTGGCTGGGTGGTTGCAGTTGCTTCCCAGTGAGCATTACCATCACAGAATGAGATCTGTGAAACCTCTGAAATTGATTAATTCCCTCTGCAAAGTGTTCAGCTCTCACTTATTTCTCCAGATCACAATGCCCAAAGGACTTAGTTTTGCAAGCATCTGTAGTCTTCCCCCTGCTAATTTATAAGAACAGCTCAAGGTTTTCTTTCTTGAAAACTGCCTCATCCCTTCCCCATGCTACCTTTTTATGTTCCTACAGCTCGCTTATAGTCAGGGTATTGCAGGTTGTCACTCTTCGGAGAAGATAGTGGTGATGAAGGTTGCTGTGGTGGGGTTGTTTTTTTTTTAATTTTTTTTTTCCCTGGTGCCATCCTGTTCTTGCATCCTGTAGATATAGAGTAACCAAACAGCAGGAAGCAGTTTCATGGCAACCATGCTCTTTTTCTGTCTCTTTTTTGAAGTTTATGCAAAAAGAAGTAGCAGAAAAATTGCAGAGACAGCCCTGTGTAATGGCTTTGCTGCTCTCTTGGAGTACTCCTTGAGTATTTCTCCTGTTTTATCTCTCAGTTATATCCTGCTATAAAAACCAGTCTTTCACCTCTCCCACCTTCATCAGGCCCTTGGAAAACCCCAGACAGCATTACCGTCCATTTTCCCTGTGACCTCTTCTGGGGCCAGTGGTTTTCCATTGTTTCAATTATTTTTAAACAAAGGGACCTTACATTCTTTTAGCTGAGAGCAATGTGGGTATCACAACCAGCAGCTTCAGAATGCTGTTGCAACGCCATCATTGGCAACACATCAAAATAGAATGGGTTTTAGGGATGCCACAATAACCTGTTCTACTGCCCAACAGGGCTGAAGTCTTCATTATCATGCACTGAATTTGTTACCTGCATTGCTGAACATGCAACTCGTGCAAGCTTTTACTTGTGTGAGTCAGCTTCTACACTCTGCAGAATTATGTTCTAAATCAGTTATATGCTCACAAGATGTGATTTCTCATTGCTGCTGCGAAGGAAAAACATGTAGGCACTTTTGATTGTTTTGAATTTTATTTGCTCTCATATTTAAGGTTATAGTCTTGTAATCTTTCAGGCAGCATGCCCAGACAATTTTAATTTTTTCTTTTTTTAATTTCCTTGTAACAGAACACTGTGTAGAGGTTAATTTTCCTGCAGTGGTTTCTGAACTCTAAAATGCCAAAATCACTACTCACAAGAACTGCCTATTTTATATTGATCTTCCATCTTTAGCGCTTCTGCTGCTCTGCTCTGTATACAGACCTCTTCAGAGTGGAGGACTTTCATTAAGGACTCCTTAATGAAAGCAGTTTTTTGCTGTATCTCCTTTTTTTTTAATGGTTCACTTAATTTTCGTGTACATTGACGTTCTTCTGGTGGTTTTATTTTTAATTTTTTTTTTTTTTTAATTTAGAGTACAAATACAAAGGTACCTGAAAACTTGGTTCCCCCATCCAAGGTAAGAAAACCTATTACTGCTGTGGAGAAGTCCCTCTACATTACATGGGATGAGGTCTCCTGTAATTTATTATTTTTCTAAGAAGGTTGACTTTAACTTCTTGGATAAGGAATGTGATGAACCTTCTACCCACAGGTTGTGTTGTAGCTACATTTTTAACCTTCTAAAAGGATCCTTACTCTGCCTCTGAAGCTGGAAGCAACCTCAATCTGGCTGCCCCATATGTCACATCACCATCCTCAGACCCCTTTTCCTTCTTCCTCTGCGGAGATGGTACAAGAATTAGCATACTTAACTGTTCCTTGGCTTCTGCTCAGAGAAATGTCCATCAGATGTTTGAGCTTATCTGAATGTGGCAACTCTCAAACATCTGATATGTCTATTGCTGGTATGCTCTGTGTTCTTAGTGTCTTCCTTTCCTTCTGCTCTTCCTGTCCCATCAAACTCAGAGAAGGAAGCAAGACTGATTTCTAGAGGATTTAGCTGTCAGATCGAGCAGGGCAGTACAGCCTGCTCCAGAGTGAAGGAAAAATGGTTCTCACAGTTTTGAAAGAGGTTAAGGGAAATGGTAAATATCAATATCAGCCAACCTGCAGAGGTGCGGCGGCTTGTCTCAGGGATTTGTAGGGCTGAGATCTATCTAGTTGAGACTCTGAACCACATAAAAATCCACTGTTGTCAGCAACGTTTTGTCTGTGGTAAATATGTTTCTGTAGTCCTGAGTTTTCACTGCTTTTCACCTTCTACAGTCATTAACACTGGTAAAAAAGCATGCATCTACATCAACACCTTTAAACTACTTTATACTTCTTCTGGGATGAATTTAATCCAGTATGTCTATTATCCTGTAAAACAAATGTCTACCTGATGTTAGATTACATTATAGTTTGCTGGTTTTCCTTTTTTTTTTTTTTTTCTTCCACAAAAAGGAGAGAATTCAGGGGAAATTACTGTAATTTCATGTCCATTTTTGTCCAGTATGCAAAAGTAGACTGGGACTTAAACTAGGCCCAGTGACCGTGGCGCTGAGAGCTATAGCTATTAAAGCTAAGTAAATGCTTTATTTCCAGTAAAATTAATGGGTCATAATCTAAAGCACTCTGATAATATTTAATATTCAGACTTCAGGCATAGACACACCTTCACTTAGTGCTGTTAACCCTTGGTTACTGCCTCTTTCGTGGAGGGTTTCACCTCCAGAACACCCTGACACAAATGAGTGTCAATGGTCAGGTCCAGTGGTTCAGCCACAGGGACAGTAACCCCAGTGGCAGTGGGGGCTGAGATGCTTCCAGTTAACTTTGCAAGAGGAGATCTAACTGTACTCCTGAGGCACTTGCTTGAACTGTAAAATTTCACCCTACTTTTAAAATTTAGATTTTGGACAGGCTCACAAGTCACTTTTCTATTTTGTTATTTGTTGTTTGTAACAGAGAGGTGACACAGGAAGCTACATCAAGTCACAGACAAGGATGCCATTATGCTGGGTACTGTATAGACACAGGCTGAGAAGAGGCTTTGAAGAGTTATAGTACATTTAGTTTTCCATTTGTTTGTCATTGATTTAAATTATATAGTTACAAAATGCCTTGAATCTGTGTAAGCCAATTTTTCACGGAAAAGGAAAAGGAATTCTGCAGCTTAAAGTTTGGCCTTTCTCTTATACAAAGTTAATGAATCAATGCAAGTATATTTTCCATGGAGGAAGCTACGTTTACTTGATGTTTCCTGCTGACCCTGTTTTCACATTGTTCCTAGTGCTCTGTGCTTGTTTTCCATCTGCTGCCTGCAGACTCCCCACTTTACTTAAGTTCCTGAGTCAGCTTTTTTTCTTGTCTTTTTTTTTTTCATTTTTTCCCCCATTTTTTAAACAATTATACTGAAAGCAGTGGTCAAAACTTGAATGTGAAATCATGTGTTGGGGGGGTAAAAATGGAAGAAGTGAGCTATAGTCTGGCTGAGAAACTCCAGAGATCCAGGTATCTAGATGACAAAGTAACTAAGATAAGGAGAGAATGTCAGGTGTAATTAAAAAGTCTGTTTTCCAGGTTTGAGGGCAGATTTAATATCAGGGGACAACATCCAATTTTCATAATAACTCCTAAAGGCAGCTGGGAACACATCTCTGAGGAGTAACATGTGTGTCTCTTTTCCCCAATTATATCAGAGTAAGTGGGGGCTAGGTGGGAATGACACCAAGCCGATATGTTAGCTTTGACTGGTCCAAAAGTTACACTTCTGAAGCATAAATTCCCACTTTACTAAGTGAGTTTTCTTGTTCTTTTGTGAAACATGTTATAGCTTCTGTGAAAATGTATGAGAATTAGAGTACCTAGGTGGTATTTCCAGTGCTGGAGAAACATAGTAGAAGAAACATGACCAGAAATATGGATCTGGAGAAGGAAAGTCATAATTTGAGTGTCCTGTTGTCTTCCTTGATTTTTTTATTTATTCAGAAACTAATCTTCTACAAGTACTTTTTTCACTCAGTGTCCCTTATATCCTGGTGGAGCATCTTAATAACTCCCTGAAATTCCCACACTGCCTTTCAAACAATGTCTCTGTACCATCTCCGGCCAACAGAGCCAAGCAACTGGCATGTCGCGATTTCAGCTTACTCCCCTTAACTCTTTCACTGTTACATTGTGCTTCTGCATCCACTATTTTCCCCTGTTAGGTTTTGTCCCTGACTTAGGCCAGGTGAGGCTAAGTGTTCAGGGACAGGAACCAGCTTTTTGTTAGGTCCACAGGGGCTTATAGGAATGCCTATTGATTCAGTACTGCAATAAAAATAATAAACATTAAATGAATAGGCTGGTTGTAATCATAATAATGGAAAAGTACAGAACTGGAGAGGATCCTACAAAATAAGCAAAAACAAAAAGTGGAAACTCAAGAAGCAGAATAAACCAAAAAAAGGACTCTGAAACAAAGAAAAAAATCTGAGAGAAAAATGTAAACAGGAACAGATGGGAAACAACAAAATAAGAAGGTAGAGAAATTTTGCAGAAAAAGATGTGAGAGAGGGAGAAAAAGCAAGAGAAATGCTCGAAGATGGAAATAACAAAAACCCCAAAGTTCTGGCACTTCTTATTCAGACAAAATTTTCTGCTACCTTTCCTGTGAAAGGTTAGGAATCTGGCTTTCAACTCTTCATACAGGCAAAATTAATGAACTTCAGCTGAGGAAGGTAAGTGCATGTCATAAGCATTGTTAATCTTTGGGGAATTTTTAGCATTATTATTGAAAAAAAAATCTATTTGTTTCTAAGTATGTTTATAGACTTAGCATATTAATTACTTTAAAAATGCATTTGAGGCTGCAAAGTCAAGTTTGGTGGTGATACTGAGTAAAACCAAACCAAATAAAGACCAGAGGTTCTTTTGAAGAGTTGCAGAAAGATCTCATGCTGTTATCAGGAGATTACATGGTGGATTAAATTCATGTAGATATGGGTAAAGGTAATGCACATGGCAAAAACTAGCTTTAAATACACACTGATGGACACTGAACTAGCTGGTACTGTTCAGGAACTTCAACAGACAAGCCCAAGCCCATAAAAATGTAAACTCAATGCTGAGTAGCCACTAAAAAGGAGACAGAATTTAGGAATTATTAGGAAAATACTTAAAAAAGAAATGAGATAACATAGTTTTGCTGGTAGATGTTCTTGATGTGCTCTCATCTTGAATACTGGATGCAGTTCAGTTCCTTCTCAAAGAAGAGCAGAGACTAGAGATAAGTATGGTTGCATATATGGGATGGTTTGAATATAAATAACAATTAAATATACCATGATTTTTTCTGCATAGATAAAAGACAGGTGAAGAATATGATAATAACATGAGTGGAACAGTAGAAGAACAGAAGATGATTGCTCACTGTGTCTTCTCACCAACAGCTAGGTGACATCAAATAAAACTACAAATAAAACTTTCTCCCATTCAAAACTAGTATATTCATAACAGACAAAAGGAGTCACTTTTTTTCCATAACCCATAGTTAGGCTGGGAACCATGACGTCATGTTAAATGCAAAAGAATTATCCAGTTTCAAACAGCAATTGGAGGAACTAATGGAATAAAAAAAAAATCATTGAGTTATAACATGCAAGAATATCACCATTAGCTGGTGGTAAGCTACAGATCTTGAGATGTTGGGATTTTCTTGCTCTGGTCTGTGCTCCTCCCTGCAAACTTACTCGGCCAGTGTTGGAGATACCGGGTTGGGTTGTCCGTTAATCTGAGTCATTATTACTGTTTTTATATTTTCACATTTTCAGCACAGCCTTTATGATACTGCCTTTACTCATTTACATCAACTCTGTCAAGGGCGTGTAGGCAGATGGACAGTGGTTTACACCGAGTGATTAGGAGCATTGGGAAGGTAAAGTGAATCAGCTGGAAAAACAACATTCCAATGGCCCCAGGAGTGTGTCAGCCAGAGGGATGTTACAAGATTTGATGGTCAATATAGACCTGCCCGTGGAACAGACGGTGGAGGGGGACCAGATCTAGTGTTGCCAGCCAGTGAGAGGGGGATTGTATTCCACCTCGCTGCAAAAGTCCCTACATATTGTGTTGAGGGAGATAAGGCAAGTGCCACCAGCACCAAAGCCACCTCTTTACAGGGCTGATTACTGCTGCAGAGCGGCTCGTTGTGTGCAGGCTGTAGTGCCTCTCAAGGGTCACAGTGGTGCTGGCAACAGCAGGTCTTTGGGCTGCAGCTACCCTCACCCCTCACCTGGAACACGGGCTGACAGTGTGAGAAGCTGCTGGTATTGCAGATGGGGAAAGGGGACAGTAGTGGGCCAAGCCAAGGCTAAACTAGCAATACAGTAACAGGAGGAACTACCAGACAAAACATGTGAACAGGGAGTGTGAGGAACTCACCACGAGTGAAAATTTTCAAAGACAGTGGCAGGGATGTGCTGGCTGAGGCTGCAGTTCTCAAGTAAGGATGTAGTCAGCAAAATAGAGGCCACTGGGGAAAGAGTAAAACAGGGTGGGCCGCTTATTTAGGGTGGTGGTAGGTAAGGAATATAAAATAAAGCAGACAAGGCTGTTGTGGGGTCCCTGATGAGCAGCCTGTTCAATGCAGCCTGGAGCAGGGCAGACTGCACATCCCCAACAGGCTTGCTTTTTTCCTGCAGGATTCCTGCATCCCTCCATGCACAGGAAGAACAGTGTTTACTTATTGAATAGCTCTCCATTATGTTGTTTCTTTCTCATTGTTCTGCGTGAAGCTTGTACCTACACCTTGTTCACTGCAGTCTAGTCAGATGTCTTTTGAAAAGATAATTCTGAATTTTCTGATGAGTGTGTGTGATGGTGACAAGGAAATCTGTCTCTTCATTAATACTCATCTTCACAAAATCTCTTTGAGGTAAATTCTGTCTTCCCCTTACAGAAGTGGTTCTAGGGCATGAGGAGAATAAAATTTGAATTAGTGCTGGGTGCTCAGTTTAAGAAAACTGGAAGGTAATTCTTCAGAGAATTCAGCATGATACTTCACTATGCATATAGACAGTCTTTCCCATTGGTGTGGGCAGCAGATCCAACTGCTGTGTACTTCTGCGCATTGGGACCCTAAGTAGCTTTTATTCAGAAAAAGAGGCATTGAAATTCTGAACAGATGTAAAATGGTATTTCAGTGGCCTGGTCAGCATGCCAGGGGGCCTCTAGAAAAGGCAGGGGTAGAACTATATTCTCCAGCATAGCATGCAGCTGCATTAACTGTGCAAAGCTGTTCTTACTATTGCCGTAATCCCCTGTCCTGCTCACTTCACATTTCCTGGCTCACAGACAGTGCGTCCCTCACGGCGCAGCCCAATTCGAATCCACAGTGAGTTGTTCTCTGAAACTGGAGCAAGAGCTGCATCACTGGGCACATGCACAGAGAAGCTAAATGAAAGGCTTCATGGGCAACATTAGTTCTGTCACTCTTTAAGTTTTTGACTTAGCAACTCTTTTAAAAACATAATTTCCCAGTTTTATTAAAAATTCCCCAGATGAGTGATTCTATCAGAGAGCAACGTATTGACCCACTCGTGTCATCAGCCTGTAGTTTCAGTCTCACACACAAACTCTTCCCTGTGTCTTAGACTCCTCCCTCTCCTTGTTTCCTCAGTTCGTTCACGATACCCATCCCAGTTGTCTCTCCACCCTCAGGTTCTTGTCAGTAAGTTTTGCCTCTCTTTCCCATATTCCTCAATTCTGACTTCTTGCCAGTACCTTTACCTCAGTAATTTGTCTAGCCACAATGCCCTATCACGCAAACCATCTCTTCTGCCCAAGGCTTGTGGTTCCCCTCATGCATTGTCCTCAGCAATTCCCAATCCTAGTTTGTCTTTGCCACCAGTAGCTCCTAATAAAATCTCCTTGCCAAGCCAGTCCCTCCTCTTCTTTTGCATCTTTCTCACCATACCCTTTGTCCCAAGCCTGCTTCTTCCTTGATACCTACTTCTCCAGAGCATTTACAGAATCTTTATTTTCCATTCAACCTTCATTTTACAAAGTTAAACAAGATGTTCACCATTAAATACCAGTATCAGTGTAAGAGGGAAAGGTTATAATTCATCATGAACAAAATTAGACTGGTGACGTGGTTTAGCCCCAGCCGGCAGCTGGGTGCCACGCGCCGCTCGCTCACCCCTCCCCCGGCGGGCTGGGGAGGAGAACGGAAAAACAACGGCAAAGCCTCGAGGGTTGGGATAAGGGCAGTTTACTGGGACAGCAAGGGAGAGGGAAACAATCAACAACAGTACTGATAACAGATAGTCACAATGGGTGATAACAGAGAACAATTTACCGATCCGATGACCAACGGACACTCAACCCGCTCTGGAGCCACACCAAACCCCCCCCTGCCGACCAGCCCCCTTTTATGGTGAGCATGATGTCATACGGTATGGAATAGCCCCCGGCCAGCCTGGCTCAGCTGTCCTGGCTCTTTGTGAAATTAACTCTGTCCTTGCCAGAACCAGGACAACTGGGAACTGGAAGGTGGCTTTGGGCTATTCATGGAGTGAAACAGCCTTTCAGAGAGAAGTGAAAAGAGGTATCCTTGACTGTTTTCATCTGTAGCTGTAAGGAAGTTTTATCACGCTCAGGGATAACAGCATCTTTGGAATTGTAGCTGTTAATCTCTAATAAATTCCTAGTGAGCATATGTAAAAATAGATATTGCATAAACTTATGAATTGTTCATCTTTAGGAGACTATTTCTCAGGAAGGCAATAGGAGTATCCTTGAAACAAAAACCGTATCTCTGCCAAATTTCAAGGTGCTGCTTCAAACCAGATAAGGAGATATCTCTGTCAAAAAAAATGCCAATATATATATTTTTAATGTAAGGAAAATAATGTTCTTTTTTTTTTCTTCTTAGCTTTGTTCAGGCTTGCAGAATCACAGCATTGGTGAGGTTGGAAGGGACCCCTGGAGATCGTCTAGTCCAGCCTCCTTGTTTTGTTGAACTTCATGAGATCCATGTCTGTCCATTTCTCCAGCCTGTTGAGGTCTCTCTGAATGGCAGCACAACCAACTTGTGTATCAACCACTCCTCCCAATTTGTATGGCTTGCGAACTTGCTAAAGGTAAACTCCGCTCCATCATCCAAGCCTTTAATGAAGAGGTTAAACAGTACTGGACCCTCTATTGACCCCTGGGGTCCACCACTAGTAACTGGACTTCATGCCACTCATCGCAAGCCTCTGCACCTCCATGCAGTTCAGTTTTCAACTCACCTCATTGTCCACTTATCTAGGCCACACTTCATCAGTTTGTCTGAGAGTGGTCAGGGAGACGGTGTTGAAAGCCTTTACTAAAGCCAAGATAAACAACATCCACATCATCATAGAAGGCCATCAGGTTGTTCAGGCATGATTTCTGCTGACTACTCTTAACCACCCTCTTGTCTATCATATGTTTCAAATGTTTTTTCAGGATTATTTGCTCCATCACCTTCCCAGGGATTGAGGTGAGGCTGAATGGCCTGTAGATCCACATATTCTCCATCTTGCCCTTCTTGAGGATGAGTGACAGGAGACCCCCAGTTCCCATGACTTTTCAAAGATTGTTGAAAGTGGCTTTGTAATGACTTTAGCCATCAGGTCCCATGGACTGTATGTCCAATTTGTTTAAATGTTCCCTAACCTGATCCTCATTTCTGACTGAATTTTTGCAAGACATTCAGCCAAAGACTGAAGCCTTCACATCAAACATAGTTTGTCAAATTGCAGCCAGCTGAAATCGGGTGCCTTGGATAGAAGATGGCTTTTAACAAGTGATGCTATCAGTATGTGGTGTGTGTGTGTATGCATATGCATTACAGTGTTCTTAACCTATTAAAGATGATATTCAGCCCATGTACCTTTAGCTATCTATTGGTTAAATATGTAATTAAGAAATAGTTGTTTACATTCCCTCTATAGTTAATGGAGAAAGATGGGCATCTCCAGTTGACTCATCCCATTTATTTTGGATTAATTCTACCCTTGGTGTCCTAGGGAATGACAATTTGGTATCTTTTAATTCTCTAAATTGTATACCATGTCTTTGAGGGTCAATTCTACCCAATTAAACTTCAAGCACAAAATACTCTTTGGGTTTAATGAGAACAAGATTTCAGTATACATACCTAATTTTTCTAGCTGCATTGTCAAAGCTAAAATTCTTCCTTGCTTTGATCAGGGACATCGATTAGGAATAAGGCACAAGTTCTTTCTGACAGTTTCTCAGTCAGATGTGGAACAAGGTGGAAAACTGAATCTGAAAGGTGGAATAAATGTTATCACAACTTAACAGACAGCAGTTGCACCTTTTCTGACACAGTCAAAGTAGTGCCAACAACACATCAGAATTTGCTGTGAATTAGATCATGACAATGGGACACTGAAGAGCAGGGCCACCTAGAAGATGGACTAAGGTTTGGTTTCTCTGCTTGGATACATTTTACTGGGACTTCCACAACACTGCAGAAATGTGAGATTTCCCCTCTGTTCCTGCAGAGATCCTGTGTTTGTAGCTGTTCCCCAGGCCTCTCAGGAAGCAGTGGGAATGTGCCAGCACATTCCCCATCTAAGAAGATGCGATGCTGGGTGCAAACCTTGAGATGAAGTGCGCTTTCCTGCAGAGCTGATCCTTGCAAAATTTGCCAGCAGACCTAACTAACCTGAGCAGCCCTGGCATAGAGCAGAAATTGATAAGGCATGAGCTGTACCAACTCCAGAAAAAAATCCTGTCAGTGGACACCTGGACATAATTTCTTCCCTGCTTTTCCTGCTTTTTCCTTTTGTGAAGTATTTTCAGCTGTATTATGTCTGCAGCAGATTTAGACAACCCACATGTTGTCTAAACTCATCAACATACTGGGAGGTCTTACATGGTGCTACACGATCCTTTACAGAGAGGACTTAAAAGAAGTTATATAGGTGTATTTAGCTTTTTGTTTAGCAGACAAATAAGCACTACCAACAAGACTGCACTCAAGGGCATGTCTGTGTGTCTCCATGGCTCTGCTGGAAAATAAATTGGTTGTAAAATAATAGAACAATAAATAACAGATGAAGAACTTTGCAGCAAATTAGCAGTAATCTGTCAAAAATCTCTACTCTCCGTCTCCGCAAGCCTAAATGGGGCATGGGTTGTCACACAGAGGAGTTTCAAAGACATTTTTATATGAAACATACTGCATGCTTCTTTTGGGAAGTATAGCTCCATACCCTACTGAATGAATAAACAAACAAACAAACATATTGACTGAGGATCGCAATAAAAGCAAAGTAATGGGCATTTTACTTAAGCCTGCACATTGCAGCTTCTTTGCAATTTGATCATTCTGAAATAGCGCATTAGTTATTATACTGTGCTATATTAGCTACCATTCTAATTACTTATTGAGAACTATTTTCTCTTGTAGAAATATGGAAGATTTCATATGATATTTAGTGCTGTTTTATTATCTGGGTTTTCAAAGTACTTCCATGGTGATGTTTTAAGTATTTAATGTTCTTTTATTGATACCTGCATGAAACCATGTCTGAACTATACAAAATGGCGGTTCTATGTGAGCACACCTTTCTTCTCATTGTTTTCCTTTCGATGAACCATGAGGTCAGAAGATTATGTGGGTTCGTATCATTTTATTGCCACAGTGACTAAAGGCCGAACCTTTCTGCACTGTGCACTGTGTTTCTCTCTCTCTTTCTTTCCTTCTCCTTCCTTCCTTCTTTCTTTCTTTTCTTTCTTTCTTTCTTTCTTTCTTTCTTTCTTTCTTTCTTTCTTTCTTTCTTTCTTTCTTTCTTTCTCTCTTTCTCTCTTTCTCTCTTTCTCTCTTTCTCTCTTTCTCTCTTTCTCTCTTTCTCTCTTTCTCTCTTTCTCTCTCTCTTTCTTTCTTTCTTTCTTTCTTTCTTTCTTTCTTTCTCTCTGTCTCTTTCTCTCTGTCTCTCTTTCTCCCTCTCTCCCCTCTCTCTTCTCTTTCCTCCTTCCTTCCTTCCTTCCTTCCTTCCTTCCTTCCCCTCTTCCGACAAATAGTACAACAAATGTTGACATAAGAAAATTTAGACCCAGTTCAGGAGAATCCCCTAGTTGCATGAAAGGATTTTGGGATACACTTGACATGAGGAATTTCTTTGATGATATAAAGTTACCGGCACAGGATCATTGGCAGTATGATTGTGTTTGGGGTGAATGTGGCCAGAATGATACTTCATCTTAGGGATTACCAGCTCTTGGACTTGCCTTTTCCAGTTGCATAGAACTGATTCCATATTAAAGTACTGCAGCTAGTTCATCATGGATGCAGCTAAGAGTCTGTCCCTATAAATCTAATCTTTCTAATCAGATAATCTGATAAATATCCTTGCTGGAAGTGCAGGAGAATGCCGGGTGGAAGGGAACAGCTGGAATCCTTTTTAAATCTACTTGCCTCATGTGCACCATTATTTTCATTTACGATATAGCCAACAATTGGACAGGGTGTGGATTGCATTGGCCACCTTTGAACATCAGTTTAGCCCTGCCAGGAAAGAGAAGGAGGGTCATCATTAATCCTTGACTGTATTTATCTGCATAGCACCCCACAACCTTAATGCAAGCCTGCTCACCATTATTCTAACCCTGCTAATTGGGAGGAGTTCAGCAGACTTGTCTGGTATTCTCCAAGGTCCAGCTGGTATCCAATTTCCAGCAGAGTTTGCTGAGAAACATGAAGGTCAAGTAACTTCCCCAAGGTTACACCATAAGTGGCTCAGCTGGGATTAGGACCCAGATTGTCCTTGCTCCTAATCTTTTGCCTTATTAATCACTGTAGTCTCTTTCTACAAATACCTAACAAGTTCATATTTGTAGATTTACAAATGCAATGTTATGTTTTGTGTTAAAAACACAAACTCACTTAATTTGGGGGAACAGATTTCATGATGAGGCAGATAATGAAATAGCATTAGCAAAGCTAACTCGTAACTGAAATGGAAAATAATTAAGGCTGGATTTTGCTTATGGGAGCTATTATTTTAATGGCAATATTGTACTTCTCTTCTTCATGTCTTATTTCTCAGAACTGTGCATATGTGGCCACTTTCCCTTATCAACTGTCAATACATATGCTATCGAGGAGCATGACATTTCCTGCACTTTTTTGAGTCTTTATTTACCTTCATTATAACTCAAAGAAACTGGCTGACTGGCAATGCAGAAACAGTAACAAGGTGGCTGGGACATGGTTAATTTGTCCTTTTGTAAAACTCTATGATGCAAATACTGCAGCATTTAGTATTATAAAATTGTTATGATGGAGTCGTTTTACTCATTTCTTGTGTGGAATGGGGTACTCTAAGAGGAAAACCAGCAACAGAGTCTTTAGTTAGGATGGAGGAAACCCCCTGATTTTCCATATCTCTAACTGAAAACCATGGTCAGTATTATGCAGCATGAAACAGTTTATAGCGCCAGCTGGTTTTAATTAAAGGCTTAGTTTCCCCAATACAAAGACACTTCATTACAAACCAACAAACATGTTCACACCAGTAGTCTGCTCTGTTTCTGTAAACAGGAATGGGTACAATGCGCATGTCTGGAGAACTGCTTGGAAAGCCTCGTGGGGCACAGGACTAAAATAATAGCTAACACATATCACATGGATTAAGGAGCCAGAACAACAAAAATGTCTTTATTTAGCCTGTTGTTAAACTACATCAACATAGTGTAACTGATCTCCTGCCATTAGGCAGTGAAATCCAAAGCCATGGGGCACAATTAAAAGGCAACCTGGCACCTGCTGTCTCCAATACACCTTTTGAAATAGCTGGAAAGAGACTATGTGTCTTATCAAGGGCTTCAGGATGGTATATGAAGGGTTTTCCATTGTAGGTTCCTACTTTACATTTAGTCCAGTACTATATGGCCCAGAACCCTATATAAAGGGAGTTTGATCTCCATCTCCACTTTTCAAAAGTTACCACTTGATATTAATAATCTCAGCAAAAGTGTCAGAGATGAATGAATACGGAAGTGGGACTCACTTGCAGTGTGATTACAGGTGCTTACACGCAATGACTTAGTTGCGCTACGCAGAGAAACTTCTGCTGTGCTGCTGCCTTTGGCTGAAGTGCAGTAGATGATCTGCTAGGTAAAGAGTCAAAATGCAAGATGACTCAAAATTTAAGAATTGTTGACTATATTAAACCAACAGATTATTAGATTTTAGTCTAAGAATAATGCTTTAAAATCCATTCGAAACCTTATAGGGAGCCAATGAAACAGGTTAAAACTGGATAAAACTGGAGAGATTTCTGTCAATGTCTAACTTGATACCAGCATGGGATACTGGATCAGCTGCAGACTTTTTCAGAGCAATTTCTAGAAGACCCAGATAAAATTCAGCATGTGGTGATATAGGAAAAGTACAAAAAAGTACAAAGGTATCTGAGTAAAAGAAAGGAATTTAGTTTCCCATTAGATTCAAGGCTGGTAGGGATTTGTTAGGAGAGGTTTGTCAGCAGTGACTGGAATGTAAGTTATTGTTCAAGCAGCAGGGAGGAAACAAGTCGTGTCCAATTCTGCACAGAGTTACTTCCACTATTTCCACAGAATTCAACAGGAAGCAAACACTCATACCTGAATGTTGTTTACTTCTCCCATGAGATTGTGGTTTGAAGTGTATGTATGTATCTAAGGTTGAAATGCAGGAAGTCATGATGATATTCATGAGAAAATAATATATATTAGAAATGTCACCCAGTTCTTGAAAAAGAAGCTCAAGAATTTCCTAATAGATATCAAAGAAGGTACAAAGCTGTTGGTCTGTAGAGTAAGACAAAGAACTACTTTAAGCTAATATAATAGCATTTGTTGTAGAACAAATTAATCTGATTGATAAAGAACTAATTCTTTTAAGACCCACATGAGTGTACATCTTCACTCCAACTGATGGATAAACTGAGGCAGGGAGGTTAAACAACCTGATCTGAAGTGTGCAGGTATGGACATGTGTGCCTAGATGGTAAAAACTTATGAGAGGACTCTACTGACAGATATTCATAACTGTTAGAAATTCAAGAATGGACAGAAGTTATGGTGTTATAGAGTATATAATGCCATGTCTTACGTTAGGGCATAGAAGAACTTGCTGATTTTAAATATTTCAGTTTGTGTGTCTGTACATTCTGAAAGGGAAATTAGCACTCGCCTTGCTAAAGAAAACAAGACCAGTACTCAGGATGTGTTTTGTAATGTTGCATCAGAAAGACCGTATGTGCAATGGTGTGTGGTTTTGAGTTTGTTTGCCACCAAGAGTAAAATCTTCCCCATTTTGAGAAAGGCTTGAGGAGTGTCTTGTTTTCTCAGCATTCTGTACATTAACAGATTAATGCAATTTGCTTTGATTCAAACTTTTCTGGGTTTGCCAGTCCCTCTCATCTCATCTGGGCAACTGTGTTCCAGCTCACTGCTCACATGTGGCTTTGCTATAGATAAAAGGATGTTGGGGTCCTCCATTAGTACCTGCTGATGAGGAAGATGCTTGTGTCACCCAACACATCCTGCTAGCTCAGCTGTCACTGAAAGCTGCAAACACAAGATGTCTCCCACAGTCAGTTCAGACACCTCTCTCTCAGTCATCTGGCCATAACGAGTTTTCCAAAGGGTAATGGCCTCACTTCTGGGCCAGGTGACCAGTGTAACCTGTCTTGATGTATGGGAAATGGGACAGGACGTTCTGGGTGGCTTAATGCCTGTTAGTTGTAATTGTGCTCTAGATTCTTGCTCGAGTGTTGGTTCCTGCCTAAATTCCTGATCCAATTTTCTGCTTTCTAGACCTTGTCTTAGTTCCTCTTCCTACTGAGTGCTAGTTCCTAATCCTGCCCTTGAACTGTTCAGCCTGGGTTCCTAGCTCTTGCCTCTTTCTTTTCCAGGCCTAGTTTCTGCTAGCTTGCCTGACCTTCTTCCAGGTGTGACTGCTCCCGATGCTGAAGACACTTGCGTACATTGAGACTAAAATTACAATGAGCCAAATCTGATCTTCACTTAACCACGCAAACTTTAGTTTTCATGAGACTAAAACATACTCTGAGGACAGTGGCTTTAGTATTGTCTAATCAAGAAACAGCTATGTAGAAATTCTAATTCTGGTACCACAGCAAACTAGTCATGAAGGTGAATCTCATCTTTGAGCAGATTATTAATGATTGAATTACATGTGGTAGAACCATAAATACAGTGATAAACTTTCTAAAAATTTAATTTACACATTTCTAAGAATGCCTCTTCCATCTGCCTTCTGGCAACACTCTCCCATGCCCAAATGATAATAATAATAAAGTCTCTTACTCACTTCACATAATGGCAAGGCAGAGAGATACTTTCCCCACAAGTTTCAAAAGAAGCCTCAGTAACTTCCTAAGAACGTTCCCTCACTCGTACTACAGACTCTTTGTATGCAAGTGATCAGAAATTGTATTTGAAAAAGCTATGCTGAGAATAAGTGTATGTAGGATATCCAGTTCTAGCAGAGCCTCTTAACTGGATATATCCATCTGGTGGGCGTATTAAAATAATTAACTAGGGGAATTGATGTACGGAGTCTATTTAGCAGAGCATCATCTGGCCAAAAGCAGATTCCAACAGAGCTGTAGAAGAGGAGAGCAAATGCTGCTATTTTTCCAGCTTGCTCTCCCAGTGTGCAGCAATCTGAGGATCAGAGTCACCTTGCTTCAGAGGTCATACCTTTCATTTTAATAATTTGATTTTTCTCCTGTGAATTTGTCTCCTAGCTTTTCAAACTCATGTAAATTCTTGGTATCCTTCACTTCTTGTGAGGGTATGTTTCCTGATTTAACATTTAATAGCATGTAGCACCGCATTTCTTTCTTTTGAGCTGGCCCCTTGATAACTTAATTTTATGCTCTGTAATTCCTTTACTATAAGAAATGGTGAGCAGACATCCTTTGCTCACCTCCTTCATATCACTTCTATTGTATCGGCTCTTAAGCAGTCCCTTCTCATGGCTGAAAACTCTGGGTTTCTTCATTCTTGTACTCAAGTAATTCCACGCTTTTGGGTTCCTTCTGTGTAATCCTCCTGGTTTTGTGATATCCAGATTGAGAAAGGGAAGCCAGAACTGAATATAGTGTGGAAGGTACACCCACAGCAAGGATTTAGGTAGCAGCACTGTGATGTCTACTGTTTTGTTCTCTACTCCTTTTCAACTGGTTCTTAACATTCTATTTGCTTTTGTGATTATTACTGAGCATACAGACACTGTTTTCATATCAATGTCTATCACATCTCAAAGATACTCTTTCTGGGTGGTATTAGCCATTTTGGAGCCCATAATTTTCTATACAAAATTACTATTGCTTTTCCTAATATTGTACTGAATTTAATCTTCCAGTTTATTGTCCAGTTCTTCAGCACCATGAACACTGTCTACAGCTCTTTGCAGAAAATTGTGACCTAAAAACTTATTGTCATCATCAAACTTTGGCATGGTGCTACCTCACCCTTCCGCTCCATGAGTATACTGAGAAGCACAGGCCTTAACAGACAATCTTGTGGGACTTTCTGATAACTTCCAAGAAAATCAACTTTAAATTCCAAAATGCTATGTATTCTATGCTTTCTTTAGAGTTTCTATCAGTTTGCTCTCTATGGACATAAAACTTATTAGTTAATAGCTCTTTAGTTCACCTCATAAATCCTGTAAAAAATTTAGGTCCCATATGCCACTCTCTGTTCTTTTGGCATCACATCAGTTTTAAGTGAAAAGTTACACCTCAGACATAATTGTGCAGTCATTTCATTCTTTATTCCACTAGAACTCCTGGCTCTGGTCGTACTGAATTTGCTACCATTCATTTTGTTGTTCTATAAGCTTTTCTACTGACACTTTGAGATAATTGAAGACTCTTTCACACATAGTCCGTAAAGAAGAGTTCTAATGCAGAAACCTGCACAAGTCTGTTCTTACAGATGCAAATAATTAATTTTGTTTTTCTCCTGTGGTTTTATCTTCTGAATGCTCATTTTATACCTTGCTCATCTATTGGCTGTACAGATACAGCATACTCTGGAAGAGTTCCTGTTTCTGATATTTTTTGTATGATGTGGGCTAAATCATTCCTTATTTATTGCAGATAAAAATCTGAATCACTTTGTGGCTTTTAGTAACAGTAAGTAAAACTTAATTTCATAAATTTGTCTATTTCAGCATTTAATATATTTATTAAATTATTACTGAATATATTTATTAATTACTTTTTAAAAAGTAATTAATTGATATTTCTTTCCTGGCTTGTCTGTAATGAGATTATAAACCATATTCTTATGTACTGCTTAGCAGCTACAGCTACTATCACCAGAACAGCTCAAATGATTATCTGTTTTTCCAGAAGACAGCAAGTTCTGAACATCATATAATCATAGAATGGTTTGGGTTGGAAGGGACCTCAAAGATCACCTACTTCCAACCCCCCTGCCATGGGCAGGGACACCCTCCACTAGACCACATTGCCCAAAGCCCCATCCAACCTGGCCTTGAACACTTCCAGGGATGGGGCATCCACAGCTTCTCTGGGCAACCTGTTCCAGTGCCTCACCACCCTCACAGGGAAGAATTTCTTCCTGATATCAAATCTGAATCTACCCTCCTGCAGCTTAAGGCCATTACCCCTTGTCCTGTCACTCCATGCCCTTGTAAACAGTCCCTCTCCAGCTTTCCTGTAAGCCCCTTCAGGTACTGGAAGGCTGCTATAAGGTCTCCCTGGAGCCTTCTCTTCTCCAGGCTGAACAACCCCAACTCTCTCAGCCTGTCTTCATAGGAGAGGTGCTCCAGCCCTCTGATCAGCTTTGTGGCCTCCTCTGGACTCGCTCCAACAGGTCCAGTATGTTCAAGAAAAGTATATAAAAAATATGTCTGTCTTTATGGTACAACTGGGTGGGCAATATCATAGGTAGCAGAGGCTGGAAATCCATGGAGGAAGGAACCACGGACTAAACATACTTAGATGAAGGAAAATTATGATTAGGAATTGACAGCCATTGCTTAGCATTAGTACGCCAACTACTTAGAAGGACAGTCTTTGAACTAAAAGCAAAGACGTGAGATGCCTCTGCTATTTCTTTTAAGAATATCTGGTTCATAGGAGTTAGAAAAGATCTATTCTGACACCAACAAAAAGCCTGAGTCAAGTAATCTTACTGCTAGATGGTTGTTTCAAATTCTTGTAATGACCCATAAATAGAAAGTGTAATCTGATAGATAAACAACATATTGTAAATGGAGGGTTCAAAGAAAATACATCTATTCTATTGTGTTCCATACCAGTTTACTCCTTAAAGCTGCTAAATTTGCTTTCTTGTATTATTCTTTTTTTTTACTAATGTATTCTTACATAAAAGCTTTTTGGTGGTGTCTTTTGAGTTCATTCTTCAAATCTGTGTTTTCCATACTGATTTGCTTACAAAAAGCTACAACCTGTGTTTGTCACTAAAATAAATAATACATTGGCTAGGCAGAGTTCATTTTTTTTCATATAGTGTACTTGAAACACCGCTTGTATGAATGAGCTTCCTGATGACTGTAAGAGAAGTTCCATATATCTTTCTCTAAAATAAAAGATCACTGAAAATAAGAAAATTGCCTTTTTATGAGAAATCGGTTTCTGATACAGTGAATTATTGGGTTTGATGATCAAATATTTTGCAATGTACAGTTGCATATAGTTAACTAAGTCGATAAAATAAACATCTTAATTTTTTTCTCTGCTTTTTTATGGTAAATAGCCTCATTTTGTTTCATTGGTTAAAACAGTAGGAAAGCATAATGGCAAGGCTTCCTTTTCATGATACATTATCTTATAAACACAGCAGTATTAATGCTGACACCTAATGGTATCAATATTAATATAAGAACACCACTGAATTCTCATTATGGGTTTACCTGCACATCTACAGTGACACTGTAATAGTGAAAGAAGTAAATAATTTAGCTTTCTTTGTGGGTTTCATGGTGCCAATCAGTCTTAGAGCTATCTAAACCATAATTATTAAAATTGAAGGAATAGAAGTTCAAATGAAAACAACTATAGCATTGGTAATGTCTGTGGAAAGAGAAACTAATTTAAATTCATATTGGATTGAACAAAAAATGGCAGAAAACCAAGACTAAAAATTGTTATAGATCAAAAAACTTTTTGAGATTTGGCTGTTTCCCTACACATACCTACAAATGTGAAAATCTGAATGCAATAATGTTTTCACTTTTAGACGAGTATTTCCACTTTGTAATTCCAATATGGACCACACTAGCAGTAACACTTCATTATTGTTCTAAATCTAAAAGAAGATCTTTCACATCTGTGATCAAATTTAATGATTTCAGGCAAATGCATGAGCAACTTCATATTAAAAAGAAGTGGTTTTCTTTAAAAAAAGGAGTTCCTCAGCTTCATTTGGTGATCTGTGCTTGGTATTTGCCTCAGTATAGAGTTTTAAAAATTGAACTATCTTTTTTTTTTTTTTCTCAGAGTATTTCTGAGGAAATCCTTAAGTTAGTCCCAATTATTTGGTGTGTATTCATTTCTGATATAAGTAATTTCTGATAGTCGAGCAGTTAATGCAATAAATTGATGCAATCCATCCTGCTATCCATAGAGAAGCTGGATATCTAACTGAAACCAGGGATGCAGTACTCCTGTTTTTTGAGAGACACCCATGTATTGAGGAAAGCATTGATTTTTCAATTGTAAAACATCACATATACAGAACTAATAGCAACAACAATAAAAAATGCATTATGAAACCCACATATTTGCACTTAATTTATAACAGACTAATGCTAATGACATATGTAATGGGAAGTCCTGTCATCATTTGCTATTTCAGATGCACAGAATAATGTGATGTAATGTGCACTGGGACAGTACAAATACCTTTCAGGTTTCCAAATTACTACACAGCTTACATATGCTTCTGGAGACAATAGCCAATACTCAGAAAAAAAACTGACTGCAGACATTAGAGCAACTTTTTTTGGTGACAACTGCTGTGGGATATTTCACGCAAGATCATAGACTGTCTTGCAGCTGAACAATTTTCACAGGATCTCACATAGTAAAGTGGACCAACTTCAATTTATCTTCTGAAAAAGAAGGAAGGAGTGGAGTATTATGTGGATTCAGTCCTTGCTTTTTAAGAATTTGGGAAGGTAACAGTGGTGTGTACATATCATGCCTATCCAGATACATCATGTGTGATTGCTGTCTTCAGAAAAAAGAACACAAAGATATTCTAGTCCTCACACAGCATTCATTGATCCTTGAAATAGGACAGTGCCTGATGCTACTTTAAAAAAATCATATTGTAAGGACGAGGTAAAAGTACTTAAAAAGATCTAAGTTTGCATTCATGCACTCCATCACAATTCATGCCTGATGCCACATGTGGTTCAGCTGCCAGAATTAGAATACTCAGAAAACGCATGTGCTCTCCATTTCTGTGCACTCGCTTCCAAAACACTTTAGAAGACACTGGTCTCACTTGCATTTCCTTGATGGCTTTCAGTTCTGTTTCTACTCTGAGTGTGGTAGGATGGCAGCTGTTGCATTCATTGGTCTTCTCTTCAGTTGTGAGCATGTGGACTGAAAACGATCTTTAAGGCAGCCTCTCATATTGTGGTTTATAAGGGGTTCCTACTACTCCCACAAAATGAGAAGGTCATTGACTTTTACTTAGAAATTTTGGTGGATGCTGACTCTTATGACTAAAGAGCTTCTATTAATTTTGGAAGAAGCTATTATACAATGTCAATTCTTTTGGTGGGTTTGCCCATTGTCATTTTTCACTGGATTGCCACCTTTCTTTTTTCCATATATTCCTATACAAATCTTAATCCCAGTATAATTTATTGTTAGAAGCATGTGTTTTGATGTAATCTTTTTGGATTCCTTCTGTGCTGCAAAGAATCTCAATGTATATGATAAATTAGATGTTAGCCTTTCTTCTCTTCTCTTCTCTTTCTTTCTTTCCTTCCTTCCTTCTTTCTCTTTCTTTCTTTCTTTCTTTCTTTCTTTCTTTCTTTCTTTCTTTCTCTTGTTGGTGTTATCTTGCTGGTTTTCTTTTTCTCTCTTGTGCTTGACATCCATATGTGTTGTAAATTTAAATAATGAAGCAATACAGTACAGATAAAATATTTGTTTCTATGTTTATATGCGAATTTGTTGGGATGAGCAGTTGACAATATGATGTAGATTTTAATTTCAGATTAGGAATACTAGCATTCTAACACAAATTTGATACTGTAGCTGCTTGTTAGATGGATGATCTTAATGGATAATTCTTTTCTGTTATCTTTTTTGACTTTAGGGCTGCAGCCAGAACTACGCTGTTTCTCTTTTTTTTTCTTCAGTTGTAGTTTTCAGATCCTCCAAACCACTATAGGCACATATGTACAATCTCCCTTTCTGACCATTTAGATAAATGTAATGAATTAGAGGCCAGAAGAAGAATGTGAAGATTTGCATGCAAATCACCAGTGTATTTTTCTGCTTGCTTTTGGCACAGATTGTTTCATTTGGGTGTAGTAGAACCATCAATGATAGAATTCTATTGCTGAAGATACTCTTTAGGGCCAAAAAACCCCACCCCAAAATGGCTTCTAGTAATTTTCTTTTACAGTCCAAGACACAAGGGAAATAAGTGATGTCAGTTTGAATGAGGAATTAAAAATATGTTCATGTTAAATGGATCCTTATTACATGCACATACACACTCAAGGACAGCAACATTCCTCCTTGTTCTCAAATTTAATCATGAATAAAAAGTGTATTCCTTAAACTTTGTTGCAACTAGTAAGATGTTACAAGATTTCTGGAGAAAAACTTAGCTGAATTGCTCAAATTGCTCATGAGTTGGTTTAAGCTTTTTCCTTTGGGAATCTAAACCTTTCTCCTCTTTGCTTTTGTTTTTTGAATGCTATTTTGTAAGTGGAGAGAGGCTTTCCTTTTCAGTGATCTCTTCAGTCTGAATTCACATTTACAGTCTATTTCTGCCATGGTGGTTGCCACTTTTTGGCCATGGTACATCTGAATTTCCTGTTTCACACGTGCCTTCACGCTCGTTGGTGATCTTACTTTGGGTGATCTTCCATGCACATTAAAACTTAGCACAAATGTTTAGAGCATGCTACTACTAACGAGGGCAGCTTATTCCTCTCCTAAGTATCAAAGATACTATGTCTCTAACAAGGCAAACATTGACTTTGTAGGGATTTTCAGCTTTGAATTTTGTCTTATTTTGAGCATATGAAAACGCATCAACTCATCTAATCCATGTTCTGAATGCTTTCACTGCTGCCATCTTCTATGGACACCCCCTATATACTGCATCTACATAGCTCAGCAAATTTTTTTCTGGGGTGGACCACAGCCAGCCTGGTGAGGCCCTTTCTTTCTGGGGGCTTTACGATAGGGATCAGCTCTCCCTGCCCAGTGCCATTAACGGCCATTGTCTCGCACGCACCCTTGGGCTGAGGGAAGTGCAAAACCATTGACAGGTAATGATGGGCCGTGTGCCCAGGATGTATCGACGGCCGTGCCCTGTGCCAAGGCCCGGCGCGGCCATCCGGCAGTAGGCCTTCGGACGGCACCAGGCCGCGGCAGCCCCGGGGAAGGGGTGCGGGAGGCCTCGGCCCTCCCGCCGGGCGGCCGGGCATTGTGTTTCCCTTCCGTCCCCAGCCCCCGCGGCCACGTCTGAGGGGCAGGAGGAGGAAGGCGGGGGGTGGGTTGGTTGTCGATGCCGCCGCCTCGCCCCCACCGAGGGCCGGCCCCGCGGGGCAGCCGCCCTTCCCGCCGGGGGGCGGTGGCGCCCCACCCCTCCCCCAGCCCGAGCACTCCCCCGCCCTGGGCCTCGTCGGCCGCCGTCCGTCTCTCCAGGTGAACGCGTATCCCTCCGCCGCGGCCGCCCCCATCGTCGGGCTCGCAGCCTTACAGTCCCCGGATGCAAACTGTTATGGCCGCCAGCGGCGACTCGCCGGGCTATGGAGACGGGCGAGGTAACTCCGCCAGGGGTGCGGGGCGGAGAAGGGGGGTCCCCGCGCGGTGCAGGAGGGGGCGGCCCAGCGCGGGCCGCGGCGGCGAGGAGCGGGCAGGAGGTGCGAGTCGCGACGGGACAGGAAGCTGCCCCGTGGTAGGGCTGAGCCGTTAAATAGTCCCGCGCCCCCCGCCCCTCTCTGGCCGCGGGAAGTTCGCGGGACGGCCGGGGCCGGCGGCGGGGCGGCTGGGTTCCGCGGGCAGCGCCCGGCCGTGGCGGGGAGCGGGTGAGAATGCCTCATGGCCGGTGCTTGGTCCGCCTGTGACACCGTATCCCTCCGCCGGGCTACGCGGGGCCAGGCGAGGCGTCGCGGGCAGCGCGGCGCCCCCCGGGGCTGTGTGGGCGCCCCGCGGCGGGCGGCCCGGCGGGGTGTGGGCAGTGCTGCCCGCTGGTGCCGCCCGAGGAGCCGAGTAGCTCCCAAGGAGGAGCTGGGGAGGGGGGGCGTCCCCACTCGCCCCCCATCCTAATTTTGGGGAGCGCCCGGCGCTGCCGCTGCAGTCGGGTGGAGCCCGCGGCGTGGCCCTGAGGCGGTGGCAGCTCCGGGGGCTCCCTCGACCCCCGCCGGGCCGGCGTCAGGGACCGCTTCGTGTTTTGTCCCTGCTCTTCCCTGCTTCCTCGTCCCGGGGACGGGGGCACAGCCCGCGCCCTGGCCCTGCTCCTCGGTAAGCCCCGGCAGCGCCCTGTGGGACCGCTGCTCGTTAGCGGCGGGGCCGGGAGCCCCGAGCGGGGAGGCGGGGAGCGTCCCCCCGACATCGCAAGTGCGGGATGAGAAGGTGGTTGGGTGCAGGTGCGGTGGCGGTGGCCGCGTATCGCTGGAGCGTTCAGCGGCAAGTTTGCTGTGCGGCATGAGCGGCTGTGTTTGTCAGCTTTGAGAGGGATTTGGTCATTTAGTTTTATATTTTATTTTTGCAAAAGCAGCGTTTTGCTGTGTCAGATTGTATCTGACTGCCAGAAGCTCTAGCTCTTTGAGTTCTTGAAGATCTAGTTCTGTAAGTTCCTGCGTGCCCTCAGATCTTTGTAGAGATGAAGGCACTACTATAAATTTGCAGACACATGTAGGATGGGACCAAGCATGGAAAATACTTTAGTATCAGGTTTGGGGGGTTTTTTTAAAGTAAAATTTAAATGAATGTAAGCAATTTTTGCAGAAATCTTGATAATACTACCTGCCTGGAAATGTATTTTGAATTTCTATTTTTTTTTGTTCTAAATGGAAAAACTGTTAAAGGTAACTGACTTAGCTGTGTCTTACTCTTATCTGTCATTTGTCACTAGGTTAAAGTATGTAGCTAAACCATTTTTTTTCTTACATGTGTACTCGTTTTAAACAAAATACTGACATATTGGAGCATTCTTGGGAGAAGAAAATTGAGGCTTAGAGCTTCAAGTGGTTACCTATGCTTGTGTGTAGTTGCCTTTTTTTTTTTTTCTTCCAAATGAGAGTTAACTTTGGCACATGCTCGTGTATTTCCAGGGTTTGTATTCATTATATCTGCTTTATAATTTACTTAACTTGTTTCAAATATTGTGAATGTAATATTCCAACCCTCTTCCCCCCTGGGTTTTTGCAAAACTTTCCAGAAAATTATAATTAGGTCTTTGCTGTAGAATTTATTACAATTTTAACTTGAACTTAAAAGAAACTTAGATTTTCTTAAAATTTGATGGACTGAGGTACCAGTTACTGCTTTCTGTCTTAAGTTATCATATATTTATGCTGATCAGTTAGAATGCCTGAGAAGTAGTGACAAAGCTAAGGTTAAGATAGGCCTTGTTAGGAGGAGTTTGCTAGCGATTTTTAATCTCATTCATTAATTTAGAACTTGTATTATATTTGATGGTGTTCTTTGGGAGAGAACATAGTACATACGTACAGGTTTTCTGTCTTCAATATGTTAAAATGCGGATAATGTAAAATTGTGAAGGATTTGTGCTTTTTGGCTTATTCTTTCAGTTATGCTTGTATTTACCCCTTTTAAAATGTCTTTCCTTTTGTTTCCAGAACTTTTTTCAGTTTTCCTCCTGATTGTGGCCTTTTCTGAGTCTTACATATTTACCTCTTCCATGTGTGTGGAAAAATGTTAAAAAGGCTGTTGAAGAATTGAAGTCAAGTTTTTTCTTAATGTGTAAGTGTGACTTCTTCTTTGATAATGTACTTTTAAAGATCCCTGGGATTATTTTTTTTTACTAGTTGTTGTTTCTAGTAAATATTTTTATTTATCTTGCCGCAGGTACTTGTCAATAGTTGTATGCTACCCAGTAATAACAAAGCTAAATTGTAATTTGTGTGGTTAATTAGTTAAAGGAGATCTCAACTCAGGTTTGAATATACCCAACTGAGATTCTTTGCAAAACATAAATGTTTTGTCCAGTTAGTGAAATGTTGCCCAACTAAGGACCACATTGGCCCCATGTTAAAAGCCGGAGGTTTGTTCTCTGCAGCACGCTGCATCCACTTCTGATTTTTATAGTGTTAATTGCATACACATTTCAGGTTTTGGTATTTGACAGTGTAACGTTTTAATCTGAATGATAGGCAGCTACCATCAGGATGATGTATTGTATCATGCAACCTGTAATCTTCATGGTTGCATCTGTGTATTAAAAAAGTTATTCAGCAAATAAGTCCAAGTCACTTTTAGTTACTTATTCTTTATGTGGGAGTTCATCTTGCTCCTGTTCAAATAAGGGATTTACCATTGACAAGAGAAAGCATTATAATACAGTAATCTCTTGGTGATAATGGAGTGTAAGGTAGATGAGTTCTTCTTTTCTGAAGACTCAAAGTAGAGTAATATATCATGTGTTTATCTCCTGTGTGGAAGATGGGAAATGTATCATTGAATTAAAAAAAAAAATCCTGTACTTAAAATGTTTTACTTTGGAAAGACTCTAAGGAGGGAGTGTGTGTATGTGTCTGTGGTTTGTGGGTTTTTTTTGGTTTGTTTGTTTGTTGAATGTCAAATGTATAGTTGAAATCTTGTGGGTCTCATAGCTGAAGAATACAGTTAATTGAAATGATATTGGAGTCTGCATAAAATGTCAAAGTCTGTTTTGCTTATTATTTTCAAGAATTTTGCAGAAATGCTAATATCTTTTTCAAAGGAATGCAATAAAACATATGTTTTTTTAAAAAAAAGGTGTTTTGATTTTCTTAAGTGATACATGAACATGGCCTTGAAAACTTTTCAGTCTCCATTTCCTTTGTCAGGTATTTACCTGTTTAATGCTAGATACTTCCTTCTTATAGGAGTATGGGAAATTATTTGGAAGACCTTAGTGGTAATGCTTATGATGGCCTGGAGCTCTAGAAGCAGCTCTTGTACTTCATCACAATGAGGGAGAGGATGTGATCATTCTTTCAGTTTGTGAATAAATAGGATGATCTAATGAGTTCCAAGTCTGTGTTGCTTCAGGGTGGGCAGGGGAATAGTGGAGAGAGAGCTGCTGATCAGATTTCAGCCAACACTTTGCTAACTTTTGCTAGGAAAGAAGAAAGTGATGCTATGACTTCTGCTGTGGAAACAATTTTTAGTAAAAAAGTATTCTATACTAGCGAAGAAATGGTTCTTAGTCCTTTTCAGTTTCACTTTTCAAAATCCAAATGAGTTTCACTGCTATTCCATTTCTGCTGATTTTATGTTGACATGTGGGAGTGTCGTTCAAGCATAGACTTGAGCTGCTATAAATTGTCAGTGCAGCCTGTTATGGAAACACTGACATTAAGTCTGTAGCAAGACAATGATGCTGACCATGCCTATTTGAGCCTCTTAATCCATAGAGGAGTACTGTTGTCGGTCATGCTCTTGTTCTGAAAAGATTAACCTATACCCAGGAACATTGATGAGAAACCAAAGTTAACTTTTTTTTCTGCTGACTACTTCAGACTCGTGTGATACTAAGATAGGCATGCGAAAAATTTATTATAGATGTGTGGTGCATTTTTTGGTGTTGATAAAGGTAATGTCTCCATTGGTGAAGTAGATCTTTTGTGAGATTTTTTTTTTCCCTTTTCAAGCACAATAGTTGGCTACTAATAGAGTAGCAGAATTGAGTAACAAAAATATCAACTCCAGCTGAATTTGACTTGGTTTTGGTACTTCAGCTAGGTTCAGTTAGCAATCCATGTCACAGAGGAGGTGCTGTGTTTAGAAGTGCTTGAAATCGTGAATGAGTAATAAATGCTAGCTTCACTTTAAAAAAGCAGCTCTTGGGATTTCTCATGCTTACAGACTGTCCTGGTGGGAGACAACCAAAATCTGATGTCATGGAATTTCAATGTTTTCATCTTTCAGTAGATGTCCTTTAAAGCTTATTTTTCAAGATTTATGTATATGTTGTGGAAAAAAAACACAACCCAACCAACCAACCAACAAAAACCCCTGAACACAAACAAACAAAAAAAGGTTGCAGTGTAATGTCTTAGCTTTTTTTGCTCAAATGCTATTATAAAAATCAACAGCTTCCAAGATTGGCATGTATTTATTAATGAATTGTAATGAGTGCTCTAATTGTATTAGTTTTAAATGTAATATTTGCTTTGTCTGTTTTCTGATTTCAGGAGAATAAAATGGGGAAGTTCTAGAACCTTGAAAATAAGGCGCAGGAGTCTTGTTTGCTGCAGGAACTAAAACTAGTCTCAAGAATTCACTTAAAGCAAAAGAAAACCTAAAATCATGCCATCTGAAAAGGAACAGTGTTTTCCTGACAAAAAGCAAATTAATTTGTTAAAACACAATGCTGCGAAGAATTTTTCTACAGATACTACTTTGGGAAAAGCACTGGTGAATGATCCTTTAAGTATGATGACTCAACCAGCAATTTTAGATGTCAATTTCTCTTACGAACTTAAAAATGTGAAAATTGATTTACCCAAGGTGAACATTCCAAATGAAGTATTAATGAAACATGAAGTTGATAGATTTAGAAAACTCTTTCAGTGTAAACAGCAAACTGCAAGGAAGTCCTTAAGTCTAGAGAAAATGAATGGAAGCAATCCCACTTGTTCAGAGGGAAGCCACTTGCAAAATAAACCAGAAGTGCAATTTGAAGAAGGGTTGAAAACTACAGCAAAGATACTGAATTTCACTTGTACGAAGTGCAAGGATAACATCAGATACAGCCCAAATGATCTACAGAAACATTTTCAGCTGTTACACTATGGCGAGTTGCCTTTGTATCCTTGTGAGATGTGCAACTTCTCGGCTAATGACTTTCAGTCATTTAAACAGCATAGACGCACCCATCGTAGCACTTTAGTAAAATGTGAGCTCTGTAATGATGAGCATGTGTACACTTTGTTGGATTTGACAAAACACTTCACATCAAAGCATTGTGTAAATGGTCACTTTCAATGTGAAAAATGTGGATTTTCCACCCAGGATGTGGGCACATTTGTTCAGCACATTCACAGACATAATGAGATTCCATATAAATGTGGAAAATGCCATCACGTAAGCTTTACAAAGGAGGAGTTTCAGAAACATCTTCTTGTTCATGCCAGTATGTTTCCTTATGGTTGTCAATATTGCAGTTACAGCACACCACGGAAAGATTATCTTTTAAAACACATCATAGCTTTGCATAGAGACCACTTATATGCAAAAGAAAAACTGGAAAAGGATAAATGTGAAAAAAGAATAGTGAAGACTCCAGCAGGACTGAAGCTTGTGTTAAGAAGATACAAAATGGGAGCATCAAAAAAAGCACTCTGGAGACGGAAAAAAATAAGCAGTGGAAGTGACAAAACTGGAGAAAAAAATGCACAAGTGCTAAGAAGTGTGAATAAAATTCAAACAAAATCTGAGGAGCTGAACCACTGTATGAGAGATGTGGAAGCAAATGAAGAAAAAGATCAAATTACATATACAGAAAAGCATAATTTCACAGGTGGAATGCTCTCTGCTACTACTGCACAATATAATAAAGCAGATGATGGAGCAGGGTATGGCCTGGGATTACTGAAAAATGCTGTTCATGGGCCAACGGTATTGATGGTCAAAAATAATAAAATATCTGTTCCAGCAAATTACAGTGCTAAATTTATGGGATTTAAAATGGTAGATGGAAAACAACATATAGTTATAAAATTATTACCTACAAGTAAGCAAAACTTACATTTGTTGGGTCAGAAAGCTGATCCTATTAAAGATGGTTCTGCAACTCATTTGCTACAGACTGCTGATCCCTGTGGCTTGTCTTCAGGTGCTATACCACATGTAACCGACCAGTCAACCTTAAAGAACAGTTCTGTTCACTCATTAACCTCCCCTCCATTTTCTTGTTCTGCTCCTCATTCAGGAAGAACAAAAGTGGAAAAACAAAATAACTCCTTATTGTATGGTAGGAGTGTTTCTCAAACTGTAGCACCTTCTAATGTAGCTGTAGGAAAAAGTTCGAATTATTTGCCAATGAAGTTGGACTCAGCTGTACCTCCATGTGAGGTGACAAAAGTTGGAACTCGAAGTAATATCTCATGGGGAAGCTGTAGTCCTCCAAGTCATCCTCAGGTATTACCACCCACTATTACAAATACGCTTCACTATGACCCTATGAAAATGCCCTTCTTTCCTGAACTGAAAATACAAAATGGTGGCGTGAATAATAGTAACGGAACTAATAATCTCTATTATTCAACTTCAGTGGATTCTTCTAATGAAGGGTTACTGTCTTTTCATAACTATTCCAAAATGAACACTTCAGATAATCCGTATAGCATTTGGATGTCAACAGATGACAGATATAAAGAATTTTTATCTAGCAAAACAGTTTCTTTTCAAAACAGTAGAAGAACTGAATCTGCATCTTCATATTCAGAGTTGATGCAAGGCTTAAAACCAGAGAAAGTTGTATCAGCCCAATCAAATATTAATAAAACTTATGGACACACATACACTAAGAACAACTCTATGTCTTCTAAAAGCCAATCTAAATGTGTTGTTGACAGTGAGTGTTTTATGGAGGACCAGCATAATGGCCAGCAGTATTTGGATGCTAACATACATCAAGGCTTTGAGAATGTAGCTGAGAAATTGCAAGAAAATGGCTCTGATTGTGGTAACTCGGTCTTGATGCCTAAAATCACATCTGTTTTCTCATTGCGGAGCGAACAGGCAGCTAATTATTTATCACCTGAAATAAACCAGTTCCTGCAAGACGTGTTAAAAGTGAAAGCAACTACACAGCAAGAATCCCATGGCAAGTCAAATAACTGCATAAAACTTCATTCTGACAAGCTACTTTCTGGTCACGAGGCAGGGAATAAAGCCTTTACGCATTTAAAAAGCTCGGCAACTGCGTGTGGTTTTCAGAGGTCTCCTACTAATGTAGGCTTTCATTTATATAAGAGAGAGTTGAACACAAGATGTAGCACAAATGAAGGTACTCATTGTGGGAGAGAAAGACAGACACCTAGAACATCATTTGATTCACAGGGAATGGATAAATTATCCAGAGCTCCAGGTGTTGGTACGTTGCTAAACACTCATACAGATGCAATCGTAACACAGCAGTTAGTGAAAGATAAAATACTGCCTACAACCCCAAATCCCAGTAGCTTTTTGCCGGCTCTTCAGGAACAGAAGAAACCCCATTTAGTTCACTCCCCTCCATCAGGATTTTTTGTTCCTTTGCACCTTGCTAACCAGCCCGGACTACAGGTGGTTTCAGGAAAATCTCTTCCGTCAACCAGTTCGTCAGATGGGCATGTGATGACTAAAGGTGTACCTGCATCCTTTGTTTTAAATAAAGGACCTGGAATGATTTTGACTTTTAGTGGGGCAATTGGAACAGTTGCAAATGTCCCTAGTGATAGTTCTCAGGTTTTAGGGAGAGTTGCCTCCAGAGAATATGGTAAAATAACCGTACCAGCTTCAAAAGTGGAGGGGAAAAATGACAGTTTCAGAAGTGTACGAAGTTCCTGTAATAGGAGAGCATGTAGTACAGCAAATGACTCATTGAATAGCATGCCATTCAAAGGGCCTCTAGTAATTGCAAACTCATCGGAGTCATCTGTGAAAGGAATTACTTCTGTAAAGGTGCTGTCAGAGCATCAGGATGCTGTCTTTGGTTCTTTGGAGTCAGTAGACCAACAGGAAATTAAAAAGAAACAACATGTTTATGCACTTTTGCCTGATGGACAGCAGGCAGTTTTTCTGAAATGTATGACACCAAACAAGCCTGTAGTTCATAACCATAGTGTTTTTCAGGATAATACTCATTATCAAAATTGTCAACCAAAGAAAACTGGAGCCATGCAACAAAAGCTTTTGCTGAAAATTAAGACTTCAGATACACTGGCTGATACCACTCAGTCGGTAAGCAACTCAGTGCCCTCACTACAGCTGAATAACTTGCAGTCCCTTACTCCTGCACTAGCACAGAAACAAACTAATCTTACTTCTAATGATGCCTTAATCTTACCAGGTAGGTTAATGCCAGCAAATGCCTCTTTGGCAAGCTCTAATCCAGCATGTTGTGTTCCTCCTGTAGAACCTGTTTATTCTAAGTCTGCAGGGACTCGGTTGCGAAAAGATTCTGTTGAGAGTATGCAAGTAATAACTGCTAACAGCAGGAATAACTTTGGTAGTCAGAAGTCCACGTGGAGTACCCGAAACAGAAGCGCAAAAGTAAAACCTCGTTTGAAACAAACTGGGTCTAAAAGTTCAGAAACTGTGAGTGTGCAAAGAAACAAAAATTTCAAACGGAAAAGTAAGGATAATTGCCCAGAACCTCCAAGAAAGAAAGTAATGTTGCACAGAAAGTGTAAGGAGAAGAATCAAGCTGAAGTTGTTAGTGAATCAGGTGGCCCTTACAAGCCAAGGGCATCAAAAGAAACTGTGAGGACTTTGAAATTACTTCCTTTTAATTCTAAACAGCTTGTAAAATGCCCTCGGAGAAATCAACCAGTTGTTGTGCTTAACCATCCCGATGCAGATGTTCCAGAAGTTGTAAATGTAATGAAAACCATTGCTAAATTTAAGGGACATGTTCTTAAGGTTTCATTGTCAAAAAGAACTATTGAAGCGCTTCTGCAGCCAGCCTTCTGCAATCCTTTGAACGTAACTACTGATGATCTTTCTCAAAAGAGGCACAGGACAATAAAACCTATTAGCCCTGTAAAAGAAAGATTTGTCTTAAAATTGACACTGAAAAAGACTAGCAAAAACAATTATCAGATTGTGAAAACTACCTCTGATAACACCTTGAAAGCTAAGTTTAGCTGCTGGTTTTGCGGTAGAATATTTGACAATCAGGATAATTGGGTAGGACATGGACAGAGGCATCTGATGGAGGCTACTCGAGATTGGAATTCATTAGTGTAATGATGACCAGTGAAGAAAATAAATATCATACATTACAGTTTTTTGAAAAGAGAATCAATTGAATTAGGATACACAAGTCATTTTGTTTTGTATTTCAGTATTGTAACTGAAGTTTGAAAATGATGCAAAGTGCTTGTATTTTAAAAGGAAGAGGAGATTATTGCCATTGAACTTTGAGATGGATCAAGGAGCTTTGTGGTTTAGATAACTTGTAACTAACTGCAAATACAATTCCATAAAAATATATATTATTTTTTGTTACTACTATCATGTCCTATATTTTTATTCTATAGAATGAGTCTTCAGGGCTTTTGTTCTGTATATATTTAAAAAAAACCTAAACATGTAAATATTTTTATACTTTTCAGTTATTTGGTATAATTCTTGCACAGAAATTGCCCCCCCCTCTATTTTTCAGTTCTGTGCATGCACTACTAAAATCAATTTTTAAAATTTTTTCAACTACACACAGCTCTTATCCTGGGATTTTTGTTATTTTCACTTGTTAGCTCTTGATTTTGTTTTTTCAGGGATTGAACACTATTGTTAGCAAGTGCCTAAAAGATGTGAAGCAGTTTACATTATGTCAACTGTGTAACCATAGGTCCATACAGGGCCATTTCCCCAATAGTTTCATTAAAACAAAGCCATATGTGAATGCTTTAAGCTATATTGCTATGCACATGACACTTGTACTATTTCTGTGCAGTTTGTCTACTTTCTTAGTGAAGTATTTTTCATATAAATTAATAAAACATGTTACGATTGTGTTAATACGGTGAGCCTGAGGATGGAATCAGTTGAAAATATACAGTATATATATTCATAATGTATATGGTGTTTAAGAATGGTGGACATTCCTAATCTGTATTGACTCTGTCACTATTAAATTTGCTATACCTTGTATTTACAGAATATGACTGTGAGCATTTATAGAAAATTTTTCTATTTTGTTTTGTGCTATGTTTGCCACAAACCTTATAGGGGGTTCCTATAGGAAGGCCAGGATACGGTCAAGTGCAGAGCACCATTTCAGGCCTGCAACTGCATTATAGTTTTATTCCAGGTGGATGTAATGACTAAATAATATTTTCTATTATTGCTTCTACTATTGTTCAGATGAACTGCCTTTTAGGGTACTGGGAGTTTGGCAAAACTGGCCTGTAGGGTAATATTCCTAGGAGCCTGCTTGCTTCCTACTTACAGTTTAGGGATAACTATGAAGGGAGAATATGCTTCTCATTTCTTAATGTTTATGTGAGGGTATGTAAACAAAAGACCTTATCTTATCCATAGTGACTGAGAGTATGCAAATGAAGGTCCTTATTATCCACAGTAATTACTATGTTTAGAGGTTTTGTCCTCCAGATTCTTAATGAACCCGGAGGTTTGATCCAGTCTTCAGTGGGGGTGCCCTTACCATATGGCAAGGGCATACCTTTTGCCCAAGTACTGGAAGATTACATCTTAGGTGTGAAAGTCAGCTTCCCAAAGTATTGATGGAAAAACTGTCAAAATGAATACTGGACTTGGAGAGGACTGGGGCATTTAAATCTCTTGAGGTTTTAGATTGTATGCAAGCTCAGGGTTAGTTCTCTGTCATTGTTTCCATAAGGTGAAAGTGAAGATTGACTTGCTACCAATGAAACAATTAGAAGTCTACAGATGTCACAGGGATGTCACTGGTAACAGAATTTGACTTATGTTTAAAAAAATATTATAATGAAAATGATTTTTAAAAAAATTTCTTCAGTAGTTAGATATATTTTTTTCTTGGTGTGTCTGTTGTAAGAAAGATGCACATTAGCCTTGTAGCTGGTGACTTATGTATGGGAGTCAACTGAAGTACCTGAGATGGTCAAGGCGGCATAGTCTGGGTGAATTAATATACAGTTGGTGTGTGTTCTGTATCAAAATTTGATCATTTTGTGCTGCACAATGAGCTTGATCTCTGACATGAATTTGGCTAGGAGCATTGAAGACGACTAGCGTAGTGGTGAGGAAGTGCATTAGAAAGGAACAGCATTAGGAAAGGACCAAAATGTGTTAAGGTTTTTTGACCGGAAGTATCTATTGGCTGCCTCAGCTTGCTCTCCTATAAACCCAGAAGCTGAATCCCTGAATTCTGGACATTGTTGTTGCTGCCTTTGGCAGAAATATCTGTGAAGTTTGTTGCTAAAACCCACTCAGTGCAACTTCACTGGGGATGACCAATTTTTGACAGTTACTTAGCACTGAGGTAGACGTTTTGCTGTAGAGCTAGGCAGTTTTATCCGTATTGATGAGTCAGGAAAGTGACAGCTGTCATTGGAATTTTTTCCTTCCAGCTTGTTTTTCTATGAATTGGGTAACTTTAAACAATACTGTAAAAAAGGACATTGTAAAGCTAGGAAATGTTGAAATAAGGTTGCTTTATACAATCTTAATTCATTGTCATGTGCCACTGTCCATGGACATCCGTCTCATTCAGTGCAGAGAACTGTGGCTCCCTCTTGAGTAGTGATTTAATATTTTGTTTCCCCAGCCTCAATTGTGTCCTTGTATTATTGAGCGCATGTTGCTCAAGTACTGTTCTGAATATATAATTCTTTTTTTCTTACGAGCTTTTCCATAATGCTCTGTTTGAGGTCCTAAGAATTTGGCACTTCAGCAGATCGCAGTTCAAGGAATCTCAAGTGAGACTTCCACAAAATTAAAATACCAGATAATGATCATCAGGAGAAAGTTTGGCTTTAAGCAATCTGACTGGCATCACAGCGCATGGTGCAGTAGAAGGTGCCAGTGACAATATAGAGTTCTTCAGTGTTCAACTGCTTTAACGATATGAGCCTACCTGTTTACTGTCTGACTCCTGCAATGTTTGTGCATTTCTCGGCAACTTCAGTAAATGGGAAAGGTTTCTTACAAATATCCTACAAATAACAGTCTTTCATTACATGGCTACAATTTATCCCTGATGTGTTTCGTGAACCAAGTGAAATACATAAATCCCTATGGAAAAAGAGTCAATGATCATATATTTAATACTTGTATTGTAAGGGATATATCTGATGTGACAAATTAAGGTTGCAAATGTAACGTGATTTGAAGAGTGTCTTGATTTTGAGTGGTTGACTGACTGACTTTGTAACCAGAACATTTTAAGATAGCTTGTAACATTGCGTATATAGCAAGATAAGAAAACCTTAACTTGGTTATAGTGTTTTGGGACATACAGAAATAGGTGCAAGTGCAGGGTCAACAAATGTTTTTCCTCTGAGAAAATGCTTTGTAAATATACACTTGGCCTAAGCCTTATTTGTACAGTGTTCATGTGTTGTGTAAAGTGGCCTTAAGGAGGCCTGAAATCCTGTTGTATATTCTTTGCAAGAGGTGTATTCATCAGTAAGTCATCAGTTTCTCTTCCTCAGTAATTCTAATGTTTTAACAGAAAACTTATGTTCAGTATTTTTTCCAGGGCTGTTGTCATGCAAGACTTTTTTCTTTTTTTTAACAACACTTGCTAAGAATCTCTGCCTGCTGCTGGTGGTTTAGATTGAAGGAGGAATGTAGTTTTGTAACTTGCATGTCTGAACGCTAGGATTTTTGAGTATGCAAGTTTTTACTCCTTTCATGGAACAACATTGTCAGGAACGATTTGCAGTACTCCTTGTGCTCTCCTTTCTGTATCAGGTAGGCAGACACACTTCTGCTCCTTTGTACATTAGTAAATATGATACTTTGCCCTGAGTTCTCATACAAAAAATCTACTTCATTTTAAAGCCAATTTTTTAGGTCTAGTTTTGTCTTCCTTTTTTTTTTTCCTTCCCCTAACTATTCAGTTAATGACAATTATATGGAAGAGAAATTAGCTAACAATATCAGAAATATGGGGGGAGAGATGTGTTGCTGTGTCTGTCAGAGGTCAGACTCTACATATCTGCTACCTGGTGGAAACAACTGACAGCATTAACTAGTGGCAGCTGCTGGCACTGCAACAGTTGTAAGATAAAGTTTCAGGTGTGAACCAAATTACTGTTTCCTAGATTCTGTACTGGCTGCTGAATCAATAGCATCAGGATTTTTAACATTCCATGCTCCATCCTGAGTTCTAATTTATTTTATATCCTTGCAAAGTGCAAGCTTGTATTTTCCCTTGCTCTAACCTTTCTCCTCTCCAGGTAAAATTGTGTTTCAAAATATATCTATACCAGTCTGCCCAAGCTATAAAAGATCTAGCTTGGACATAGAAAGCAGAGTAACTGGTCTGCTTCCTGTGTAAAACTCTGAGTATAGTAAAATAGGTGACCACATACCAGTGGTTTTTGTTTGTTTGAGGCTTGTTGGTGTCCGTCCCCCCGTCCCCCCCCCCCGCCTTTTTTTGCACCTAGGATGTTCTCACCTCAGGATGAACGGATTATTTTGTGGAAGGTGGTGTTGCCTATCAAATCCCTGCCTCATTTTTTTGTCAAAACTGTAACGTACCCATGTAATGATGTAGAAGTGGCTAAAAAGAGAAGGGTTTGGGGATGAAAGTAGTTGAATCTAGAGCGTATTTGTTATTTGCAGATCAGCCACAAAGTTACATGTAATGCTTAGAGCCGAGGGGCAGGAGCAGCTTTGAGAATGGAAAGGGCTTAGTATTGCTAATTACCAGTAAAAAAGTGATACTTAGTATCTCACATGGAAGCCTATAGTTACACTTGAGTTTCACTTTTTCATGCCTTTTTCTTCCCCAGTTCTAGAAGATGCTGATACTACACATTTAACTCAGAAATGTTTGAAGAACCCAGACACTTTTGTGAGGAGCAACTTATAAAGGTTAACAAGAAACAGTTGTGTTAAGAACAAAGTTTAAATACTGTGCGGTAGACGAGTGAATAAGGCAAGGACTCTACAGAAATGCAAAGAGAGCTAAATACTGAATGGCTGCTTTTTCATGGAGTATTTTCCATTGTAAGTATTGCTTGAAATAGTAATCTTCTAAAGTGATGTTTCATGTAACTAAATAATATGAGAGTACACATATAGGAGTAAATTAAGCTTGCAGAGACTAATAACTTTTGTTAATATTGAGGCCTTGACAATCTTAATATTCTAAACATTACACTAGTACTAAGTGTAGTATTAGTATAACACTAATTAATACCAACTGAACAATATACTAAACATAGCATTTACATAGTACTGTGAAGAGTCTGTCATAGGCTTGTGTGAAGTCTGTATATATTATTTCTTGGCAGTGTCTCATTTGCTTCACATCTGGGGTAAGTAGTATCTGTGCTGCAGAGGGAAGAAACTGAGATGCAGCAAGGTAGGTAGCCAGCCATGTGCAGAACATCTTTGTCATATTAGTAATCAGTTCTTTCTAGAAGACAGGTGCATTACTTGTAGAAGTAATTGATCAAACCCACAGGGAAGTAGTTGCAGAACACAGGTACAACATAGCTCTAAGTGACTTGCTGAGACTTTGCAAGTCTTGGCTCAATCTTGCCTAAATGCTTTGCAGATAATCCTAGGGAACACTGCCTAATCCAGAACAAAAAGAACAAAGCCAGTGTGTATAGAGTGTCAGTTTTGGAAAATACCTTTAAAACAGATGAGTTTTCAGGTCCAGTGAAATCAAACATCTCTAGAACTAATTAATAACTGTTCCTGAAAGTTTCTCATTGGTGCAATTTATACATTCATCCATTTCATTTTCACCACTTTAACCTTTGTGGAAATTACATTGTTTGCAATAATACAATAAGTAAACCACTGTGATAGAACAGGCCTGAAAAAAGAAAGGTGGTGGGTTTTTTTGGGGGGTGTGTGTGTCTGTAAACAGTAATCCTGCAAGAACAGAGTGGGTGGTTGGTTTAGCAATGAAGCAATGTGCTTGGGTCACCAACAGTAGGCAATGTGAAGACAAAAAATTTGAGAGCTCTTAAGCCAAATATATGTTCTAAAACTGAAAAGTGATAGTTTTCATAACAACAGAACTTGTGAAGGAGCACATAAGAATATATACATTAAAACAACAGTGAATTGATGCTTTCTTGCTGGGAGGATGCAAAGATGCAATGGTTCCATACACAATAGACTTTACAATATTTTTAATTTTATTTGCACATTTGAAAATACAAACAAAAATATTAATGAAACAGAGTAAAGCTGAGGAAAAGGACAACATGTGTCCATTAATCTAAAACATTTAGACAGCTTTATTGCCACTAATCACATGAAGTACAGTCCTGTTTTCAACTTGTACACAGTAGTATATTGGGTCGAGTTGGTCTAACTTCTGGGGCTGTCCACTTTACAAAGAAATTGCTGAAAGCAGTGATCTGTGGTAAACGTAACAAATGCAAAGAGTAGATCACCGTGGGTATTCTCATTTTTGACGTGAAAAATGTCCTACAGGAAATCTATCTTTAAATAGCAGTCAAAAGGACTAGGCTGTGGTATGCAGTTCTTCACGTGACTTTGAATACCCATGTTTTCACAGATGAATTCACAGAAAAAAGTGTGTCTGCTTTGGCTTCTGTTAAATATGAGTGCTTTTCTGATAAAGTGACTCGGGGTTGAACTACTCAGTAGATGCTCTTAAACAGTATTTTCCATCATTTTGGATGTTCTTTTAATACCTGATCCACATGTTTTGAGGTGTTGAAAGAAATTATTAAAAAAGTCTTCATGTTAGGAGTTTGGTTTGATTAAGAAACTCTTACAATGTATTTCAGTTTTGTTGAGTCTTTTGTGTTGTTTTGGCTGTCAATTAGAACCAGGGAGGTGCGCTGATGATTTTCTACTATTTCAGCAACACTGTCAAAGCGCTGGATAGAGAAAACAAAAATTAATTAGTGCTGGCTTCCTTTGATGCTCTAACACTGACAATAAGGACTATATCATCTCTTTTTGCTTCTCCCACTGTTGAAGAGAGTGAAGCTATGACTATTACTAAATGAGATGCTCTGCCTTTTAATAAGAGCACTGATCCTGCTCTTAGTCCTGATTCCAGTCATAAACAGGTTAAATTTGGGCAATGGAAGATACTGTGACCACTAGCTGTCTCAGCTCATGCTCCTTTCCATTAGTGATTGCTGCCTGCACAAACTGAACCACAGAGGTTGGTACATGCCATATTAAACTGACACCACTTTCAGTTTGCCTTATTATATACCTGGCTGCAGACTGTGGCAGTTTGGAAGCTGCTTCATCTGTGGTTCAGCCACCTCAGAGGGAAGGCAATCTCCAGGAGTAATATGGTACAGACAGCCATCCATGAGATCTGTTTTAGTTATGTGATTTTAATGTTTATCACTGTAAATTAATATCCAGAATCTGCTAGGGTGGTGTGTGGGTTGGTTTTTTTAATTTTTTTTTTCCCTGAGCATGGCTTTTCTTCCTTTACAATTTTCCAAGAAACTTAACTACAGTCTTAGGTAGAAGGTGACTAGAGGACTATAAACAGCTGGAGAATTTATTTGGCAGCTGCAGTTCTGATCCTGATAACTTTTCAAAACAGTTCTATGAGTATGTTTTAAACTTCATCTGTGGTTTTGATTACTCACAGTATGCAGGAGCTGATCTTACACTGGTTTCTCTGGCTTGATAGATCAGTCATTATATATGGTATACTTTTATCTTGATACATGAAGAATCCTTTTGGTCATAGTGCAATATATCTTAATCCTTGCTTATTAACAGGTATATAACTTGGTTACCTTATTAAAGGTATATACCTTTTGGTTAGGAAAAAACCAAACCACATCATCTCACCTCTTCGCCACTTTTTTCTCTGCCCAGTGCATATTGTCTCGTTGATTCAATAAATCGTATAGGAATGTTGTATACTCTTCTGTTGTAAAACACAACCAGTGTGTATGGTTGCCGTGAATCCTGTCCAGAACTCTTTCTTATTAGAAAAGATCCATCCTAAAGAGAGAAAAGTAGTAAGTTTTTTTTTTTTTTCCAACACCTTAGCTTGTTTTTAGCTTAATATTTTTATCTATATTAGCATTAAACCCTTTTCTTCCATTCGGAAAGCTGTACTGCAGGAGATGGGAATTAGTATGTATTCCTGTTCTCCAACAGTAGCTTACAAAGGTGTCATTTAAGAGTCCTCTTTGCTGCTGCTTGTTCTCTTTCAACCAGAGAAAGAAAGAAGAAATGAATACACAGTGGCAGCAGTCTGTTGGAGTCCACAGATTATTAGGAAATGAAGTTACTATCAGTGGTAGTAGGTAGGCAAAAAGCAGTGAGAGTTGGAGATACTGTTTCTCCAGAGCTGTAAAAAGCACTCTGATAAAGACTAGCACCTACAGCTACTGACGCTGAAGCCCAGTGCTCACTAGATAGCAGTAGCCTACACTGGTGATAACCCCAGTGCTCTACCCCTTTCTCCTGCTTTGTGGAGTTAGGCAAGAGTGGAAATGTACCTGATGCTGAGGATGCAACTCTACTTGTTACTGTTCCCTTCTGTGACACTAGCTTTTGTACACGGAATAGTTGAGAGAACTCAAATATTCCAAATACCAGAATACATAGTGTTGCTATTTCAAAATGCATAATGGCATGAGCCTTTCCAAACGGTAACTGTTATTACGTGAACCTTTAGACAGTGGTGGTGATCATTTAAAAGTTACGGGACTGCCTTCCATTTTAATGGATGCACATGAACTATCAGGTCTTCCTCAGCTCTCTAGTCTGCAATAGCTCTTTCTGCAGTGGACTAGTCTTTGAGCTGCACTAATGCAACTTCGTCTTGGGATGGAAACCATAGTTAAATAGTTTTACCACAGTAATTTCATGTTTGACGGTATTTGCATGGCACAGTATTCTGACCTGTTCAGAATACAACTCATGTTCTTAGAATAGTTCTGGTTGTCTTTTGAATTTTTTTTTCATAAAACAGACATTCTTTAAAAGTGACCTACTTTGTTTGATCTGTACAATGCATCTTCTGCTGTTTTTCTATCACAGGTAGCAGCATACCATGCTTTACTATAAACACCAGCATCCTAGAAAGAGAAAGAAACTGTTTCACCTGTAAAATAATAATGATAATAGTAAAGAATATGGCCTGTAGAGATGTACTATTAAATATTGACCACTAGGAAGAACTCAAATGCAGAACACTTAAGAAAACACAGAATTTAGAAAAATATTTGCCAGGAACTCACTGTTTTTGTTGGATAGAGGTAGGACAAAGAAAAACTAGTGTGTCAAAACAGTGGTAACAGATGTGTGATAGAAGGCTGATATATGACAGAAGAAAGATACCCTGAGGAAAGTCAGGTTCAACTGGAGGATAGTTTGGCATTTTTAAAGCAGAAAGCTATTCTAGTAGATTTTAAGGAGAGTATCAAGGAAACATCGAGGAATAAATTGACTATTAACAATTTAAATGCTGCTCAGCTGTGGGCTAGCCCATAAAGTGTCCAGATTTGGTAGGTGTCTAAGCTTCAGGTATGAAGTTTCCCATCTATTATTAATGCTGTTTGTGAACATGATCAGGATTGCCTCCATCTGGATAGCATGGAGGTTGGATAAGTGCATCTTTGGCTCTTTTTGGACAAATGGATGGAACGCTACAAAACAGGAGAATAATTAATGTCTTTACTAATACAGCAGTTCAGCCTCCAGTGCTGTCACCTGAGACATGAGGTATGGATTCAGTTCCAGTTCTCTGTTGGATTGAGTCTCAATATACCCTTACAGTGCTCTTATCTAAAAGGCATAAACCCATGTTTACTGTGGAGAAGGATTATATCTGTGACAGAATACAAGAGTGGCTTATATTTTATAACATATCTCTTGGATGCCTCATTTCTATATGTTATTCCCTGTGAACACCTCAACAAGATCATCCTTCTTCTCTCCATTCTGTTAAGTGCCTGGCAGTGTTCTGTAAAGAACTTAACCTGCTCTTCCAGTGGAAAACATGGGACAAAGGACTTTGTGGATGGGAGCATAGGTGCAGAACTGAAGATACAAGATAGAAAGATTGGCACCCTAAAGATAAGTGGATTCTGTTTTAGAAGATACAAGGTCTCATAGCAAAGAAAGTGCAAAGATGGGAGGAAGTGATGGCAGTTGGGAGCAAGTGGTATGAGCAAGATGATGCAGGACTGAGTGTATATTTGGGAACAGGAGTGGAGTTTAGAGTAAAGGTATGGGGGATTTTAGAGAAGTATGAAGAGCATTGATACTCAAGGGAAGGACAGGATGAGGCATTAGAAACAACATGAGACCTAAGCATTATCAGACATCAATAGCTAGGAGATTAACTAGCAGGTTATAAAACCAGCAGTCATAAAAAGTGAGCTCTTGCTGAGGAGGTTGATGCAAAAGCAAACTCAAGTGAGCATAGAGGCTATAGAAATAGTGCTGAGAGTATTTCCTAATGAATACTTCTGGGTATTAACCTTCCTGGTCATTTGAACAGTTTTGCTCCAACTTTATAGTAACAAGCTTAATGATAAAATTCATTTTCACATAAGCTTTGTCACCTCTGTTCAAAACAGATTAAAGATGAAGTTACACATTATGGCTGAGCTGGTCTAGCTGGCTCATTGCTGCCAAAAAAAGGAATGTCTTGGCTTTTCCCTTGTGCTTATTTTGTTGCTCGCCTGATCCCACAGTGAGATAATTCACTTTAGTAATCTCACAGAAAAAAAAAAATTCGTTACCTTTTTTGTTTTGTCTTGTTTTGTGTTTGACTGCCACGTTGGTTTTCTGTCAGTTTAATGAGCTGGCTCAGCCCACTGCAGGATCAGAGGAACACCGGAGAAGCCCGTGGCTGGGAGGGGATTTGACAGTGAGGAGAGAGCAAAGCCTCCATTTTGGGGGCACTGCACTAAATTCTTAGATTGGCTCAAGCCATGACTTAGAACTTTACCTCCAAAGTTCTTCCATGTATTTTTCGAGTCACACTATTGATTGGAAAAAAGATTGGATGAGAGGAATTGCAAGTATGCAAGGGACTCGACCACTTAAAGAATGAGTCCGGTAAACCAATCTTTGTTCAACAAAACAAGGAATCAACTGCCTCCAAACCTTTCTTCTGGCACTATCTGTGGCCTATAATCTGGAAGCAGAGAGCTGCTGCCAAAGTTTGGATGGGAACCAAACAAATAATGAACGTTATGGGCATGAATCATGTCTGCGAGCACCTGTATAGTGCAGGATGCTACAACAAATGATACCACTGTACATAATTGGTGGGAAAATAACACTAACAGTTAATTTTTTTTTTTTTAAAACAAAACGGATGTTTTATTAAGCTCTGGTTTTGCCCATGGCTGTTACATAAAAGTTGCAAATGTAATTGTTACAAGCTGTTTATTTAGTGTCTGCTGGATTGTTTATTTGAAAGCAATTTTTATAATAAATATCCAGTATGACATACTGTTAAAATTTTTCCAGAACTTTAAGTCCTTTGTGTTCTTCACTCTTGTATTATCTTTGTCATGTCAGGCTTTAGAACATTTAATGTTACTGGCTCTGCATAATAGAGCCTTTGTTTTGCACTCAACAGAACTATTTTTACCTTGTTTGTGCCTACTAGGCTAATAAGAACAGCTTCCTGCATTTTTTAGTCTCCCGTGATCCAAAATGAGAGTAAGGGGAATAGCACTGAAATGAAAATAACTTTGCATTTGCTTAGATTATTCAAAGCTTAATGTTGCAATGAAACACAGGAAAAAGAATTGGTTGTAAAACTGACAGCATTAACTTTAATGAGAAGAGGTCTGTTTAAAGGAACAGAAAGGAGTAGGACTTGGGAAAGACTAAAACACGTAGAGGGAGGCATCACAGCATCCTCTGCGAGGGATAGCAGTGACTTTCTTCTCAGCTTTTAAAACTTTGCTGGCACCCCAAACTGCAATAAAAAGGGCAATGTTCATAAAAATGATTCTGCCCTCTGCATCCTGCTGTGTTGGGCCAGTCAACAGAGCATCACTGTTTCCTCCTACAATTTTGTGGGATTTCTTAGCACATCACATCAGTGCAGGCTAATGCTAATAGCTGCAGAGAGCTTTGTTGTATCTGCTTGGTGCACATTATTTTTTTTATTGAACACCTTATGTGAATCTATAAATTAGTAAAAAGTAGGTGATTAAAAGCTCTTTATAGCCATCTATATCAAGGACTAGACTTAAGTACATCAGCACAGATTCCCCTATTTCAAAGGATGTCTAAGTACTATGAACTGGGGAGCTAGGAAGACCTGAAACTGAGAAGCCTTTCTTGAGTTTTGTTTAGAGTGACCGGTAAAATGCTAAGGTTCAGTATAACGCTATTTACGTATTTTTCTACAGTTTGTTAAAGCTTTCCTATGCTACATGTTGTAAGCAAACATTCAGATGATTTGTGCCACAGACAATCTCACTACAAATTGGAATGTGGATGCCCTCTGCAAAGGGGTATGAATTTTATTCAGAGAGGGGTGTGGAAATACTACTTTAAAGTAAAGAATAAGAAGATTTCTGTAATGTGAATTTAGCTAACATTTTACCTGGTCTGCAGTACTTGAAATGGATGAAAAGCTGCTGTGAGAGGAAGCACCCAGGGAACGGTTTGCAGCTTCTGGCACTTCTAGAAAAGAGAGGGAACAATATTTATAAGTTTTCAAAGTATGTTTTGTTTTGCTGTAAGAAATTGGTTTGTTACAAGGACTTTTGAAGATCTAGAAATGCTTGACTTTTGGTATCACTAGGAAAGCTATCTACTATATACAGATGAGCCCTCTATAAGTGCCTGGGACGCTTGCCTGCTCACAAGAGGATCCTTGCTTATAAAAAAAGAAACAGTTTGGTTAACTTGGTTAATAGCCAGAGCTAGACTTAACTTACAAGAAAAAAGGACACCACCAACTAGGTGAATCAGTGTCACAATGGATAAAGAAAATGCAGGAACACAATGCAAAAAGCACTCAGTCTGGTACAGGTGAGGGAATCAGGAAAACAAATGTAGCTCAGACATCATTTTTCACTGATCTAATCCAATGGAAATGTTTGTACATGTGTGCAAGAAGTCTAGGAAACTCAACAGAGAGGCAGAACTAGTAGGAAAGAGTATGAAGCTTAATTATAACTGTGATAACAAAGCGTAGTAGAAAATAGCTATTAGGGCTGAAATACAGATGTTGAGGAGTTTAAGAAATTAGAAGGAAAGTGGTTGAGTAGTATTGCGTAATAATGATATAATAGGGATATGGGAAATAAGTATAGATAATTGCTTTCTGGTAAAACAGAACCTTGGCCAAAGATAGTATAGGTGTCCCCTACAGGTACTTGTGATCAGAGTTGGGTACAGATTGATATCATTGTACAAGAGAAAATCATTGCAGAAAGTTGAGTGTTACTTATTCTGTTATTATGGGGGTTTTATTTCCCATTTGTTTTACTCATTGGGCGGGGGGGTGGAAGCAAGCTGCTAGGATTGGTAGCACTCACCTAGTCCCGGACATGAAACTTTGCAAACTGCTTTATCAAATCTTCACTAATACAGTTCTGATTTAGATTTTAGGTTCAGAAAGTGATAAAAAAAAGGTATAGAGGAGGTCATGCAGTGACTCAGAATTAAAAAAAATTCATCTAGACTGGAGAGCTCAGAGACACCTGCATGAAGTAGGTTTAGAACTTCTTTCTAGTAAAGATGCAACTGTCTGGAAGCTGCATTCCAAGTATAGGGGAGACATTGTAAGGAGCAGTTCCAGCTCTCAATGAATGAATAATCACCTGAAGAAAGCTACTCAATGTTAAGAGTTTTGTTTTTTCTGTCAAATTTTGACTGACCAGCTGCAAAAGCTACAGCTGGAAAATATGTTGTGTGAATAAAGTAAGAATTGCCTGAAGTCAGGCTGAATTAGACTTTACAAAAGGAAAATAACATAAATAATAAGAGATTCCTTACCTATGTAAAAAGGAAAGAGAAATGAGGCTATCTGCAGTAAGAATTTTATTGATTTTAAAGACAATCTAGGTACTAAATCAATGGGAGTTCTGGTACAGAAATGGAAATTTCCACAACCGAATTGGAAGCAAAACTCAAACAGCTTAGTATGGTTGAACTGGTGGGCCCAGATAATCTTTATCCCAGAAATCTTAATCTGGGACATGAAATTACAGCGCTGGTAACAATTATTTTAAATAAATTTCAAGTCAGGGTGGTACTGTATGATTAAAGAATACCAAATGTAATTGCTATACTTAAAGTGGAAAAAGTGACCTGAGCAACTACAGGGCTTTTTGGCTGACTCCACAATTCACAAGGCCCTAGGAGAGAATTTGAAGGAAAGAACATTAAGATTTGGAGGTAAAGGTACAAACTAGCAAGAGAAAACCTGAAATTTACCCAAGCAGATAAAAATGTTATAGCTCTTTCGTAAAATAACAGAGTTCTACAAAGGGGGAATATGGCACTGTACTTACTCTGGACTTTAGTAGAGCATTTTATACTGTGCCATGTAGGAAATCAGTATTTTTTATAACAAAGATGAAAGTTAGCACTAGGCTTATATGGTGACAAGGAAAAGATGGTGGGTTATGCTCAAGGGACAATAGTGATTGGGACCAGTGATTAGGTTGTTACTGGACCTGGCACAAAGTAAGAGTGTGTTAAAGAAAGTTTACCAATCAGAGCATCATTTAGCACCAGATAACCTCAAAGAACAGAGTTACACTTGAGGGATTAGTAAGAATTTATGCTACAGGTTGAAATGCATCAGTTGTGTGACAGGAGCAGACAAACTTGAGAGCGTCAGTCTATTGCATGAACACGAACCAATATTATACTTCCACAGCGTGGGACATGTACTTGCAACATACATCAAGCAAATGTTTCAAGGAAAGAGAGAGAAGTACTAATAAATAAAATATACAGTTTAAGCTACAACACATGCAGATTTCTATGTGTAATTCTCATCAATTTACAGTGTAAAAGATATGTTCAGGCTGAAATATGTGCAGAAAAGAGCTTGTAGGAGGGTCAGACAAATGTCTGCTAACAAGAGACTAGAAAAATGTTAGATCTAATTTACACTTCTGTGTAGAGAGTTCATATGCATACTATCTGATTTGTTTTTAACTGTGAACTGAAACTAAGCCCCTCTTTAAAAGTATTACTTACAGAGGAGCTTTAGCATTTGCCATTATAAAAATAACTTTGTTTTTTCCCCTCCCAGTAGAGAAAGAATAAATGGCTGGATGCAATAAAAATCTGTCTGGCTTCTAGGCAACAGAAGCCAGGACCAGCCCAGAAATGTCATATTTATGGTTCTTCTGTGGCAAGGAAAATGGATGGAATCTTTATAATGATAGGAACTGACCCAAACTGCTTTTGGTAGAAATTTCCAGTAGTCACAAATGGGAGTGAAGTGCCTAATTTCCATCAATTTATGCAATAATCCTGACATACTCCCTTAATTTTACTAGCTGAGCTAAGCCCCTGGATACTTGATCTCCTCTTTGTATGTATTACAGAGACAAATGTTAATTCCAAACAAGTGAATATGCATGGCATCTTGAAATAATCTTAATTCAAAGATTAATTTGAAATTACAAGTTAATCACATCTTAATTCAAAATCTGAATTATACTTACTTGGCAGAATTGAGGACTTTTGGAGCAAAGACCTGAAATAAATATCAAGAGATTACAGAAAGTTCTGAGGAGTTTTACCCAGTTCTTAAAATACTAGAATTGTGTGTTTGAAGCATGTGGTGGTAGACCGTGTTCCATCTCGCCCATTTGTCCAGTGAGAAATAAGGGCCAGGTACGGGTGTTTAAAAAAATCATATCCCACTAGTACTGACAATTAGGAATTTAAATATCTGGTTTAAATCTCCATCGCCTAATTAGAGATTATATCTTCCCATGCTTTTTGGTGGTGGTTATAGTATTTGGATGCATTTGCTGTGTTTTATTTTTTGACGCTGTGAGGCTTCAAGAAACATGACTTTCAAAAAGCAACAGAAGCCTACAGAGAAAACAGTGCTCCCCTTTGAACTTTCCACAGCTGTGTTCAGACTGAGCAGTAGGAGCTGGTGCACTGAAATATTCAAAAGATGATGAAAAGGGATTTTACTTTTGGGCACCACTTGGAAGGAGTGGAAGCGGAAGCTCTTGGCTGGAACCTCGTCGTCGTTCTGCTGCCGTAGGTTTTTCTGTAGTTTGGGAAAACAAATTGCAGAGTCAAGATTTCTTCAGAAATATATTGTCCCAGATAAGAGTGTTCCAGTAGTTGAAGGAGGGTTTCTTTTTTTATTATTGTTATAATTTGGGGGTTTTATTTCCCTTACATGGCAGCTTGCCATCCTGCTGTTTTCTTCATTGACTAGTGGCACACCACGAAATTTCCAGGCAAATAGCTGCGGTGTGAATGCCTGCAGGAGCTCAGTGGGAGCCTTGCCTTCCGAGAGGCAAGCTGTGTGACACAGGGGAGGATGCTGGGGCAGGCTGGCTGCATCTTACCCTTCTGTTAGACAGCAGCTCCTGCTGAGTTTTTTCCTGGAGGAGCTGCAGCCCTGCACGGATGCAAGATGTGTTTTCTGCCTGTGCGAGGGACTGGCTCTTGCCAGGAGTTGGCTCTGCCTGAAGTCGTTCCTGCTGAGTTTAGAATGATGCGCTCACGCTTCTCCTCCCTTCCCCCTTCTCCACTTTGAGGACTATATGGCACATTGCTGGTCCATTATGTTGTGTGTTACCCTGCCAGTAACCTCAATAGTTTTACTGTGACTGCTTTTAGAGAACAATGATACTCAGTGCAACTAAGGCTAGCCAGATGCAGTTCAAAACTGCTAAAACCAAGCCCCTCTCAAAAAACCTACAGTAAATTGAATGTAGTGTTGTTTGTGTCATGCTTTTAATAAAAAGAAAATTAAATTCTGATAAACGTCAACTTTTTCACAGTAGTGGAGATCATTTACCTTCATTTGCAGTTAAAGTGTCTCTGGAAGGTAAACATGGTTTCTGCAATAAAACAGAAGGAAACCAAGTATTAAATGGCATGTCACTTGTACAGCCAATGTTTATCTTCTTAATACTTTTTGTGAACTAGTTTATATTTAGAATTGACAGCATCCTGGAGGGATTAGGATGTAGGGACATGGCCATTCTGTGAAGAGCCTCTAGTTGTACGACCTTGCAGCTTGGGATTTTGCAAAGTAGATTTGGAAAGAATCCCAGGTTTGTGTGTATAAATAGATGGACAAAAGTAAAATCTAAAGATGTGCTTTTTAATTATTTTTAACTCCTATCAGTAAGTTTATGGTGTAAAAAATTATCATTCCTACCTCAAATCCAAAAGTGAAGAGTCCATCCCAAATACTTGCAAATCAAAATCTGAATATTTTCGTCTTTGTCAAACTATGCTCACAAATGTCTGAGCACATTTCCTATTACTGAAAGTTAAACTGTCAGTTTAGCTGACAGTAAAAACTCGCCCAGCCTTCCAGTTTCATTTTTTTCCCCATTTATTCTGAAACAATGATAATAAACTGTCAGTTTCGTAACATTTTTCAAATTAATTTATTTGAAAATTTTAACCAGTTCTCTCACTGTCTCCCACAAGAGGCTTTGGAATATTTTTCTAATGATAAAATACTTATTGAAAAGCCTCTGACAAATTCTTGTAAAATCCTGCATCTTTCTGAGCTATTGCTCTTACAATAAATCCGTGTTCCCCATATGCAGTCCTGTATATTTCAGGGAGTACTTCTGAATGGCCTGTTTTCCCATTTATTTCTCATTTTATTCAGTCCTTGCACTGTGTTTATTGTTTAGAGCACTGAATAAAAACATCCCTTTAATCTCAATATTTTTCTGTTTGAGCTTTCTAACTGCTACTGATTTCATATAATGGCACCCAAATATTTCCTTTCTTCATAACACTCTCTTTCTCCTACCCTTTTTATGCTTTCACGACATAAACAAATTCATGATCAAATTGAGTTTTGCAAGGAAATGAAAAAATCACCTGTAAAATTATAATTTAATTATGCAATTACAAGTCAACTTACTGGTGAATTTACTGCATTAGAAGTTTTCTTTCTGCAGATTGGAGGGGGAAAAAAAAAAAAAAAGAAGAGTATGGTTATTTAGCAGATACATTAATTCATTTAGCAACTAAGCATCAGGTTCATTGACTCCCAAGATATTTCTGGCCAAGATGGGATGCATCTCCCTATTGGATAGCTGTAGCAGTTAAAAAAAAAAAATAGAAAAAAGAATAAGGCTGTTGATGTAATGTGGGTAGTCAGGAAGCTACAAGGAAGCTATACTCTGTCCAGTACTTAAGATGACAGCTTGGGTGGGGCAGAAGAGTTTTAATGAAAACCACAACTTTCTGTGTAGACATGCATGTGCTATTGCTGCAGTATGTGATTAAGTTAAGCAAGCCAGCCAGCGTCTGCCATTAGTGGCAGGCAGTGAAGGGCAATGCCACTGGCATACAAACAGTATTCCTCCAGAAATAACAAAATAATAGCTTGCCTTTACCTAGTGAGGATATCTTTCACGAACAGCAATAAAAATTACTCCTGAATTTTGATTGCCATAGGCGAGGATAGGAGTTAGCTCCTAATACACCTATTAACCCCATCCCCAAAGTAGGTTTTTTTTTTTTTTTTTTACTCACAGGCCCCTTGGTAACGGAGATGGAGCTGCTCCAGTGGGAAATCTGGATTCTTGTGTGTTATTGAAGCTATGATCTAGACATGCAAATGACATATTTAGTGTGCAATATTAGCTGTATCTGAACAGTGGATTTTCCTCACTGCCATTTCAGTGTTAATGTAATAAAAGTAAAATATATCCATTGGTTTAATTTTTGTCATAACATGTTTTCACTCTGATTATACTAGAAAACAGTTCAGTAACATTTCTTGCTTATTGCTGACTGTTACAATAAAATTTAAACTGATATGCTCCACTACATGCGATATTAAGGTTGACATTGACAACAAATCCATCTCATGTTGCCATGTTTTCAGTACAGAATACTTACTTTCATCACTATTTTTTGCTTCATGGTCCTGTAATGGAAAAATATGTTAGATTTGATAAGAAGCAATTAAAAAAGGAATTAACATTACGCAGGAAGTGCATAAATAAATAATCTTGTCTTGGTAATACATAGTAATGTTTGAAGAAATATTTCTACAGAATGCATATAATATCCAGAATACTTTTCAAATGCTGTCATAAAAGCTGATGAAAAATTTTAGCAAACATCAATCTAATTTTGAACATTCTAATAACCTTGAGATTGCTTGTAATAGTGAGAAAATTGGCCCTGAATTTTGCAGCAAGACCTTTTGGTTCATGTTTCATTTCTGAACTGGAAAGCAGAAATTTTGCAGCAGATGTGAATATACTAAGAACACATCTTCCACTGAACAGAGGATCCTGAGTAGACTGTCTTATCACAATGCTAGAATTGAAGCAATCCAACTCATTTCCCAGCTTCTTTTGGGGATGCTTTCATTTGGCTCCCACTTCTTGTCTTTTAGGGAATCAGACTCCCATATGATAAGTACCTTTCAAAGAGGCACCAGTTATTAATTTGTCCATCTTCATCCATCACGTTAATGGCTTTTCACTAATGTTGGTCACAAATGCATCCATTCTCTGGTTGGAGAGGTGTAATCCATCATCCAACAGTTGAGGGAGTGAGATGTGGAGAAATTTTTCTCCCAGTCAGCCCAGGCCTTTGAGAGGAACAAGGGTTACAGTTCTGTTAACATGATCGGTGCTAGTTAGTGTTGAGAATGGATTGAATGGGAGCAGCGGACAGATGTTTCAGTTATTGTTTTGCTTTGTCAGTGTGCATAGTCAGGGATGGAAAGGAACAGCACAGCACTGGACAAACATCATGCTCATTACCATGTCTGTCTTTAAAACTGTAAGGGCTGGCCACTTTAATAACAAGCAAAGACCCAAAAATTTGGACTACACTGGGTAATTCTTTCCTAGGCTGACTCTTGTGCCAAACTGGGTAACTGCAAGTACCCAGGAGCTGAATACACCCGTTGTACAGATGAGTGTTAGTTTGGGAACTCCATCCCTGGGGCTGTAACTCACTGTGTGGCCCCAGCAAAATGATAGTCTCTCTTGATTCTCTGCAAAGCTAGGATGATATCCATCTCAGAGGTGAGCTCTGAGAATTAATTAATGGAGAGGTTTCAGCTGCAGTATAGCACTTAAGTGTTCTGAAACAGGAGTATTCTGGTTAGTGCTGATCAGAGTGTGGAATTTCTGTCCATTCTTTCAGAAGGGTTTTTTTTCCTAATCTTAGCTTTTCGTACCAATATAAGAAATCTAAACCATTTCATAAGAGACAAATCCTGGACTTAGCACCACTCACGAATTGTGGTGCATCTTAGGGATACAGATCTAAATTGGGAGAACGTTGTGATGAGGTGGAAGGAAAACTAAAATGCTGCTGCTGTTATATGTAGAAGTGTGCAACACCCCAACACCTCCCCTGAAATACTTGGTATATCTAGAAATTTAAGGATTTAAAGTCAGACTATAAGATGTTCTTATATCACCTGCATTACGTTATGGTAACCTCTAATGCTATGGCATGACCCCAAACTCCTAATTTTAAGCATCCAATTTCTTTATGTAGTTATTGGTAGAATGATTATTTCTTAAGGACAGTTCAGAACACTGGGCTGCGACAGTTTGATGCACATAGCTTTTGGCACAGATGGTGATGCATCTGTCACCCTGTTTATTGGTAGTTTGCTCCCCATGCACACCCTCTCTTGTGCTGGCAAAACTGGTAGTAGAGATATGGTGCAGAACAATTTATGGGACTGATAAGAACCTTTTATCCATTTGCTTTTGCCCATGTGCTGCATTTAGACAAGTTTCCAAGTAGTTTGCTTTAGAAAACCTTTGTTCCAGCACAGTGAAAGAGACAGATTGGGGACAAGAATAGAGAAAGAACAGGAATGACTTAAACACAGCCTTAGGAACCCAAACCTTGTAATTACTCCTTCATGGACTGCATTTTCTAGTGAAACTCGTTACTCAGACTACCCAGCCTGATGTTTTAGAAGGATTCCATTTTCACAGAGTATTAGTCATTCATCATTTGAGAGGAATGAGGCTCAAGGAAAAGTGCTTCATATTGGGCAAAATTGCCCATCGCTACTGAAAGTAAGGTTCCTGGAGTTCAACTGGCATTTTTTAGTACAAGAAATTATTTTGGTGGGCTGAGACATACATCTCTTGAAACATTTGAAGTTTTTCTTGGATCAATACAGATGTCAAATGTACTTCTTTTGTCCAAAAGATTAATAGTCACAATTATAATATTAGATCAATCTGACATTCAAAGTCATCTGTTCCTGTTATTTAATCCAGATAATAAAAAGCATCCATCTATTTATATATATACACAAAACACAGAACAGCCTAAGTTTGACACATTCTTTTATAGTGACACATTAATTACTCACTGCTTTTGGATGAAGACGATTTCTGGGAAGTGGCAAAATATTTCTGGAAAATATACACAGTAAGTTAAGATGAGTAGGATTTACTTATTTAATCGGTTGGCTCAGATACATGTTTCAAGATCTAGAGAGGAGGTCTGCAGTAAATGGATTTAATTGGAGCTATGCACCGCTGTAGTGGTTGTGGCGATGCTGTACCCTTAGTGTGGAACTACTCTAGGACAGCTTCTGTCCTGGACCTTGAGTCCCCTGCAACCGTGCATCTGACCTCACCAAACACCATAACACACACACTGTTGTGGATGCCACCTGCTTTTCTTGGGGCATATGGCCTGTTTTGTAGAGCGATGTCCTAGAGATGAGACAGTGGTTACGAAGCAGCTTCCTACACTTCTAGGGATGCAGGAGTGAAACAGGCTGTACTCAAGTTTACTTTGCCTCTTTTCCTCCAGAGACTTGGAATATAAATCATAGAGTTACTGTGTCTTGTTTCTTTAAAAGCAATCCTGTGCCTCATCCCCTGCAAAAACATCTGAGTTGCAAAGGTGCAGAGATAGGTAACAGGACTTAAAACTGGCTTGCAGAGATGGTTTACCCCTGCACTGGATCCCTAAAGGGATATTCAAGAAAATAGTACCCATTTGGCTTGAATGGCTTGAATACAGAAGTTCGCAAGGAAATAAGAACTTTCAATTCTTACCTTGTCCCAACATCCCTAGTTATTTGTGTGTCCTGACAATTGCTTATTGTTTGAAGGCTACACAATAGAAGAAAATTTTGTCTGCTAATATTTCCTATTGATATAAGCTGCTATTGACTTACCTGGAAGTATCCAGTTTAGGTGACTCTCTGGTCATGGTGTGCACGTGAGAGTGCTCCATATTCTGAGCAGGCACAGATGGAAGTGGCTTAGTGTACCTAGTAATAAAACATGAATTCAGAAAGGAAAATTATATTTAACAGTGAATGCAAAGGCAATCTCTCTTTCTCCTTCCCCTACCCCCTCAAAATTCTAAAAAGTACCCTTAAGAGGTATTTCTTTTTAATATGTGTTGTGTTTGGGTTATTGAAATTAACATAGAAATGGATGACAATCTTTGTGTAATCTAAAGAGAGAGAATTACTATATATATTTTCTAGAGAGAGAATTATCAAACATATAGTATCTAGATGAGAAAATATATTTTCTGACAAGTTTTAAATAATGCACAAGCATTCATAGCAATGGGTTACCTGGTTACTGGTGGTGGTGATGGTTTTTCCTGTAAGAGAAAATACACTGAATTATTCGGTCACTTTGATTTCATAAAATACATTTGTATGATCCTATGTATGTTATCACAGCAATATCTTATTTTTGCTTTGTGGTACAGATTTCTAGTAGAACTCTGTCTGGTAATCTGCATTAGGATGGCAAAGGCAAGAAGTCACCACCAGTAAATCTGCAAAGCCCCAAGCACACTGCTTTGGCTGTGTGTCATGTCAGTACCGGCAAGTGGAAAGAAAATGACTGTGTCAGAACTGTCATTGTTCCTTTGCTGCAGTTCTGCTTCTGGAAAGCAATCCCTTAGGCTGCTGCTTCCCAGACCAGATTACTATCACACAGGACTGGGAAACTTCAGCCCCTTCCCATTTACTCTGTTCTGCAGACCTTTTGAATTGCTTTGCCAGCTTTTCTGTGAAGGAAGCGTGGGAAAGTTTTAAGTGCAGACATAGATTTGTTCCCATTTCCACTTTAATCATCCTTTTTTTACAATCACATTTGTGCCCTGCCTGAGGGCAATGCGAGTCATAAGCTATAGAAAGGCCTTACCTCTTCCTCAGGAACCTCATAGACTTCTGTAGGACAGGGGGGAAAAAAACGCGTCTTTGGTTAGCAAAAATGTACTGTGTGTTACCAGAAAAACTGATCAGAATTTGTATCAGTTGTACTTCTGCCTCTGGAAAAATAACTTGGAGAATCTGCTCAGAGCTTGATTCTGCCTCCAAAACCCTGGGGTAGCTACACCCCTGGTCTTATGGGGGAACTTCAGGAACAGTCCCAGGAAGTCTGATAAACAGTCACTGTGAACCTTCCCCTCACCCCACAACCTTTTTTGTTGTGTGTCGTCCCCCCCCCTCCCCAATCAAGATGAATGCTTGCATTGTGAAAACCTGGGACAGTTTGGAAAAGATGCATTATCACACATTATTTAGCTTTTCCTTGACTCTCAGGGAGGAAGAGATCAGGTGAATCATAAATTCAAGCTGGCTCATTTGTGTGGCCAGCATCCATCCCTGAGTGCTGTCCCACAGGTGTCTTTTAATTCACAAATATTAAAAGCCAAAGCCACCAGCATCCTTATCTATGTCCAGTTTCTTCAATGGAAATTGAATTATATTTCAACAAATTTCATGTCAGACTTCATCGCTTTTATGGTGCTGAAAAGTGTCCGAGTTCCCACCAGGGGGAGACGTTTTATTTTGTTAGTAACATCAGTCAGGAGCTGGCTGCTGCTCAACACTGATTTACAGAAAGGCTAAGATTGAAAAGAGCATTTTAAAATGTCTGAAAAGGAACTCACAAAATCTTAACTCATTCAGAAAAAAAACCTTTTTTAGTTTACTACTTGAAAGCTAAGCCCATTGCTAATGAATATGCAAAGCCTTGTAAAGAATGGTGTGATGGGTCTGTAAAGGTTACGTTCCAAGCAATTAATGAGATTAAAAGGATGCAAACCAACTTGGAGTTAGCACAGCTAAGGAAGATTAAGCAAGTGTATCTGCACTTACAAAAGCAAATATGATTCCTTTTATTTGCTTTTGCTTCTTTTTCCAAATAAATTGCTCTTGATAGAACTTAAATGGGAACACTGTTATCACAGGATGTGGAAAACATCAGCCTATATGGAATTTCTTTAAGGTTGAATCTTGAGTGGCTTTTAAGTATTAAGTCTTGATTCCTATAGTGAAATGGGATTACTAACATACTGAGTCCTAGAATTGTTTTTGCTGTATTGATCCATTTGCGTTCCTCTGCTACAGCAAAAGACCAAAAATAAATTAGGTTGGGACAAATGACTTGTTCTGGTTTTATTCATGCTTAAAACAGATTTACTATTCAAGGTAGGCAAACCAACTGCTACAACACAGAAAACCTAAAGGGGAACATATTTTTGTTTTACTGAAGTATGTCATATGGTTTGTGTTGTGAATACATCAAGCGTAATTTAATATTCCTCAGTCTTAGATTATTTTATTTTAACAATGATACAAACTCCACATACCTTGCATATCAGAAATAAGAGAAGGTTTTGGAGAAGTAGGAGGGGGTGACTTTGTTGTCTTCATAAATCTGTTCACAGGAGCTAAAAACATATTTTATTCATATACATATATACTTGTGCATATACATATATATGTGCATATATATTAAAAAAACTAATAACGTAACATTTATACAATACGAATAAATATTGAGTCCAAATGATAGCCTGTTTGTGTGACCTTGAACAAATTAACTGAGGCAGAAAGCAGCTCTCATTTTAAAAGGGAAACGTTATTCAGTGTTCATGGCTTGCTGAATAGGGCTGATATTGTCAGTAATGCCAGAGAGCAGAACTACATACTCTTCTGTTTACTTTTCACCTTTGGAGTGTAGTGGTTTCACTCTTCAGCTAAATATACTTCAAATAGTGAGGTAAAAAAAAATAATAATGAAACAAAGTCTATCTACTGAAAATCTAAAAAGGCTTGTTCTTCTCCTGAGGCACTTCAGCAAACAGAAAATTTTAATACTGTGGCTCCCCTGGATGAGGAGGGAGATCATGTACCATGAAAAGCTTCCTGATTGTATGAGGGCTGGACTTTGAAACAGCTGAGTGAGAGGCAAGAATTAAACATGGCTTCCAATAAAGTTAAAAATAATTTTCCTTGGCATTGTCATGGGCTAAAGGAGCCAACTGCCTTTTTGCAGGCTGCATTCTCTTTAATAGCTGCACCTCCACTCTTTGAACCTTAGAAATAGACATTAATTTGATCCATTTTCCTCACTGTTGTTCCTAAAAAGGCAATAATTATTAGCTTAAATGACTAAAACTCACATCTTGTAGGTAGTGACGTGCTGCTTTCTGTGGGTTCAATATAGTTATCGTCGTCATTGTCCACTGGCACAATGTAATTATCCTACGAGAAATGCAGAACAAAAGTCTGCCAGTTAAACCTCCATCATATCAACAAACTGTTGGGATCGAAGCCCTGGCAACAGTTTACAATAGTTGCCATTTGACAGTGACTGTTATTTCAGACATTTATCATCCTATGTGGATGGGATTCCCCAAGACTGAAAACCCTTTACCAAATTACTCCAGTTCCAGACTGGTGGATAAAAGCCTTCCCTTCCCTTTGGTCCTGGGGTAGCCTTAGAGGTTGCTCTCTCCCCATCACCTGCAGCTTGTAGGCAGATATCCCCTAGGAATCAGCATGGTACTCGCAGGTCGCTGCTTGTGATGTACAAGATGATTTGTACCATAGAGGCTAAGAAAGAGACCGGGCCATGGCATTGCTGTGTAGTCTATCTTATGATTGGTGTGGCATCATCAGTCATTTAAACTGTCAAAACAAATACATCTATAAACATTACCTCATCATCGCTACACTCCTTAGGCTTCGGTGGTACTTTTGGTTTTGCAGCAGGAGATGGCAGTGGCAGGGATGGCACGGATGGTTTCTTTGGTCTGGATACAGCTGGACTGGGCGTACTCGGGAGAGGTTTGTTGATGGGAGGAAGCTGCTGCTGACTGGTACGACTGTCTTAATATTGAAGAAACCAACAATTTTAGTAAAAATTACATGTTAGCCTCTGGACCATCTTCTACTACCTGTGCAAACAAGTCTTTACTGTTGTTGCAGCTCAGGTCAAAAGGCAGACCTGAGCGTATGCTGGCCCTGATGTTGAGACTTGTGTGCAAACGGGTCCAATTCCATTGCTCAAGGTAGCAGCCTAGTCCTCTGTACCAGACTGAAGAGGGTGCCTAGACACTGACTGTTGTATGAACAACTGTTCAACTGCTTGGGGAAAAGGTGGTGGCTGGGTTGTGCCGTCCATTAGTATGTTCTGTGCCGGTATGAACTTTGGTGATAGGAAGTGAGAAAGAACACATCTGACATAAGAAAAAACAACTCTTACACAGCACAAAGGGTGGGACTGAAACACAAATTATGCCAGGTCCTCTGAGATGTCATTATAAAAATTCCTCCCCTTTTCAAAGAACATGTAGGTGAAGTGCTGATAAACTTCTACGGGTACGTATGCGGCATTTTAGCACTTTGATGATTATTCTATAAACAGTAACAATCTTGTATCATAGAAAAATGAAAGCAGGCATCATGCTAGTTCCCCCCCGCCCATGGCTCAAATCCTCATCTAACTGAAGGTAACTTTCGTTCACTTCAGTGCAATCTGCCTGTGATTGAAAAGACTCAAAACAGGAAGAAAAAATGCCTTTACATCAGACTGATGTAAATAAAATCTTGATCCTGTCCTGTTTTTCAGGATATTTATCCTCCTCAGTACCAATCTTGAAGTGTGAATATTTGGGCTGCTTTGTCCTCTTCTGTCCTTCTGTCAGAAAAGATTAAGGGACCTGTCTAGTCTTATGTGTGTAATCTTCAATACAAATTCCTGCTTTAAAATATGTGGATGACTCTGGAGCCAAGTTAGTGATATCTCCTATATCTTTGCTTGAGTTTTGTAGTTAGTAGATGTCTATCAAAGTCTCTAGGACACATTACATTAAAATTCTAAACATCACTACCAGCAATATGAACCTGTTTCATGCTGTAATAGCAAACCATACCCCTGAAAGCTGAAGACCCGATTGTCAGAATTAAAAGGAAACTCTTGAGGAAAGGACAGGTTAGCCCATTTGAGGCCTTCTTCTCTTCTAGTACTGATAAATAGGCAATTATCAAGCTGACATAGTCAACGATTCCATAATTAACTACCTGCGTATTCACCCCTAGAAATAGGGAATGCGGAGGGAATCTTCTTTTTCTCCTGCTCACTTGGAGGTGGCTCATAGCTGTCATCAGGATTCTCTTCACTGGGGACCACGTACATCTCAGAGTCAGAGTGGTCATCCGGATTTTCATAATCACTGTCCTAGAAAGACAGAACTTCCCATTTCTCATCTCATAACATACAGCTTCATAGCAGTGTATGACACAATTGTACTCCTGTAAGGATATTTAACCAAATTACAAGAATGTATCTTCGAAAGGACATGTTACATTCCCTTTTCATTCTCCCTCTCTAAACAAATAGGCGCTCCTGCCTGGCTCCCCTTCTGCTCCTCCCAGGAGCTTCCTGCTCCCTGTCTCTCTGTTATCTCCAGTCTTCAAATTACCGACCAACAGCTTCTTTCCCTTCACAGGATAGTTCCTTCCTAGCTCCAGCTGTGACTTTTCATCTGTCCTGTCATTTCCTCTCCCTTTCCTATTTAAAAGGGTACTTGGAATCTTACTCCAGAAGGAAGCCAGTCACTTGAGGCTGATGGTTGTACCACTGTTTACATGGCTGATGAACATGACTTGCTTCATTCTAGTGTTCGCTAAAATCTTATCAGAAGTTTTTCATTTTTAGGAAGAAGTGGCTTTCCCCTCCTCTTCCGTCCCACCCTCCCTCCCCCAAACAGAAGATCTCAAACTGAACAACAATTTCAGAAACCAGTAAGTCATCCCTCAAATTGATGCCATATGCTTACTTATCCAAAAAGCTTAGCATCCATAGCTACCACTGACAGTGCTTCTGAGTGTAACAAATAAGATAAGATTTCAGTAGTATTACGTTCGACCACAAGCAGATGACTAAAAAATAAACTTTTATTATGATTGCTTGTGCTATCTTGTTGCTACAGTAACCTACTACTACCCCAAAATATGTACTTACAAAATCATCTGACCATTGTTCCTCTTCATTGTCTGCATGTTCTAAACCAAACATCAGAGTTATTTAAGGAGATGGAATAGTGAACATAAACATTTATCTTAGATTGTTTTTTCAATCTATACTTATCATATTCAGTTAAGAAAGAGTGGTCAAAATTTCCTAAACAGTTCAGAGCAACACATCTGGTTTGGACTGAATAGTAAATTAAATGCCTGTTTGCTTGTTTTTGATAAATTGTTTCAGAGTTGTTGGACAAGCATTAGAAAATGGCAAACTGCACACGGTCTGAACAGCAGAGTGTGCACTTTACCCAGCATGTCCTGCTAATGGATTTCATTTTTAAGTAGGAGTAACAATTTCTACATAACAGAACTATCACTGACCTCTGGGCCTTGCACTTTCTTGTTTCTCGGTTAAAGCTCCAAGACAGCATACTAATTACAAGTGTTTACATTAAACATAGAACAATTACCTGATAACTTCCAAACTCTGTCCTCTTTGCTGCAGTTTTCATATTGTTGTTTCCTTAGCAAGACAGCTGTTAACTTCTAAGAATGGGCATGAACTAGTTTGCGGGCAGTGCTGTATGATAAGCAAATATAGTTCTACCTAAGATAATTCATGACATCATCATTGTCACATTAATAGTATTAAGATTCTGAATCTATGATGATCTGTTTGTTCAATTTTTTCCCCTGTTTACTTTCACATCACAATATCTGGCAGAGGGGGACCGAATGTGAATTCTCCTCCATTTTTAGAGCAGCCTACATGCAGAACCCTGGTAAATACTGATTTTGAAAGAATAGCTACATCCTACTCTTTTTTCATACTGGGACAGCTTGCCACGTTTTGCTTGCCTCTCATTTCACAGATGTGAACTGCCTTCAGAGTTGTTGATAACAGTTTACTCTTCTCATTAAAAACAAATTATGAGGAAATGTATAGCTGAAATAGCATTAGGTGTATAGGTATCGAATATACACAGACACGCAGTTTAAATTTACATTAATACAGCCTTACCTGAAGCATAATCCCTTTGTGGTAGACTTGGTGGAGGCTTTTTTTTTAGCCTGTAAACAATAATTATTACATTTATGATCTAGTAAGTAACATTCACTAGAAAGAAGCATTAGCCAGACACATAAAAAAGCTGATAACAAAAGATACCTACAGCTGAAGAAATACAGATTACCATCACAGATGCTTAGCAAATAGCTGCAGGAGAATGCTTTGAAAAGCTAGAAACAGATAAGAAATCAGAATCTAATCTGAGGTTTTGTTTTTTTTTTTTTGCTAAGAATATACTTTGAAAGAACAGCTTCCTTGCCTGCCCGCCCACCATCCTCTTCACTTCCAGTGCAGAAACAGATAACATAGGAGTCAGAGATAAATGCACATCTATCTGAAGATGAAAATCTGTTCAGGCTCACAGAGGCTTTGCTAAGGCTATGGCCTAAGACAGTGGTGTAGCACTCTCCAGTCCTATTTTTATAACTATCATTTTGCATGCACTTTATTTTCTGATTAATGTTTAAATAAATGTATACCAGGTCTCTCGGGGCCAGATTCTATTTACACTTACTATTATTTTATGGTGTTATGCCCCTTTTTTGGTAAATACTGTTATAATGACATTTGTAATACCAAATGAATCAAAAGATACTTTATGGAAATACTGAAAGGATCTTTGTGGCTACATATATGTGTGTGTGTGTATATATGTGCCTGTATATATATATTTAGTAAACAGGAATATACATATATGTAATATACGTGTATACGCATATATATGTGTGTGTACCCCTATTCATACATGTATATGTGTGTGTGTATATATCTATGCATGCTCCTTGCTTGCTAAATTGCAGCTGTCCAGGCAAGACGCTGAATTACAGTCAGCTGATACATCAATTATTTCACTACCCTGTAAAAAACAAAACCAACCAACCAACCGACTTATGCATCTGAAGAGAAAAAACCTTTTGCTTTTTGTAGCCATATAAAACATTAACACAATTTACATTAAAATGACTCTTCAAGTGACTTTTGAGTATCGACAGCTTCCCTGGAGCACTGATGAGACCTCAGCAGGGACCTGAACCTTTGTTCACTGAATTGATGGCTTCAGTCATTCTTCAATCGGATCCTAACAAATTCATTATTTGCAAATATAAGCAAATTATTTAAAAAAAAAATATCCACAAAGAATTTAAAATGTTTTCTTGTGATCTCTGAGCAATAATGATGTCTACAAATTTTGCTTTACCACAAGAATTTGACACTCAGTATTTAGGTCCTGAGCATGTTGCTTAGGTGTCCTTGTTACCAGTGTAACTCAGGGTGGTGGCATGCTGGCCCTAACACATCAATCCACAAACTTTTCTCATCTGTTTTGAGAAACGCCTTGGCTACTTGTGAGTTGAATTCATGGAATTCTGTTGTTCGGATAGTCACCAAACAAATGCACGTGCATGGATCAATGAATAAATGGTGCAGGCATTGCTAAAGCTCAACTCCCCCAAACCCAGTCTAGGCACATTACTTTTGTTTACCTGCTTTGTTCATTACTAACAACACTAATGATGGATAGCTGCCTCCTCCAAGTCTTTAACTTCCTGCAGCATAATATAACTTAGTGTACAAAGGATAAATTAAAAAGCATTCTCAACAGCCCTGCTGTTGTCTTCTGTCCAGGTTAGCACAGGCACGTTAGAAAGAAAAACCCAGGGCCACTGCCAGGGTAGATCTCAGGTCTTAGGGAGGGCAGACCAAATTCTATGAATGTACTTTGCAACGTGTCTATCGTGAGCTGTTCAGAGATGGTGGAGACTTGGAAAACAGCAGAACTGAGGCAATAATAAGAGGCTGACTGGGTCACAGTGTAAAGCTTGTGGCTTAAGCCACATTATACATTTCCAAACTGCTTAGCAGAAGACTTCAGCACTTTGTCCCAGGCCCTGTAAATCCTGGCAGTGGCCCCGACAGAAAATGTAAATGTGTTATAACAAAAGCATACGAAGCACAGAACAGAGGTCTGTGTCTAAGCAGCCTATCATGCCATCGTGCAGCTCTGAAATAGCATACCGATCCCAAGTATCTTTCCCAGTTTTGCAAATTAAGGCCACTTGTTCATTTTGGAACCTGAATATCAATAGAAGAAAAGAAATAATGTTTCTATCACAGAACTGAAACAGTTCATGGCCACATGTATATTTGCTAGAATCTCTTCAAATATGTTATTTATTCTAAAATTCAAATCCACTTAAAAAAAAATAAATTCTCACTGTACTGGTATGATTTACTGAGTGCCAGAACTGAAATCCAGACTTTTTTGAAGTCAATTTGTGCTTCATTTTGCAAGAGTCAGATCTTACCCAATGTACAAACCACAATGCAAGCTCAAAAGACATAAGCCCTATGCCAAGGAGTGGTTACCTAGCTGTTTCAGATCCTGATGTCATACACATAGATGCTTGCAGAGTGACTCTGTCCTGTTCCCCTAAAGTTAATGACAATGGACCAAAAGAATCAAATGCCATCCAACTAAGCATACATATTTAAGTGGAAGATACAATGATTTCCCAACATATCTTTTAATGGAGTTATATAAAATTATAGCAAATGCAATTTCCAAGTAAAATATTCTAGTGCTACTCTGCTCTGGACTTAAGTTACAGGTGGTGAAGTATCTCTGTGTTAACTGTGATAGAACACAATTAAATTACTCAAGTTTCCATTTACTTTAATGGGACTAGCATTTTTCTAAAGTTTAATAGAAAATAAGTCATTTTCTGGAGATTTTGAAATATCTCTGAGACATTTCAGTTCTAAAGGACTCAATAAAATCCAAGTACATTTTTAAGAGTATGTTTAAATCTTTTTAAAAGCAACATAACACATCTTACTATATATATTTTAGTTTCAACAAATAACCAGGTAGCATTTGAGACGTTTCAGGTAATGGGGTCTAGATGCCGCTCACACAAGAACAGAATGCAATGTACAAAAATTCACAATAACTTCTAGGAGACTAAGCTATTTCATTTAAAAACCCAATATATTCAGAAATTTTCCCTCTGCAGCATGCTGAGGTTGGTCCAGCAAAGCATTTAGGCATGGGTTTAACTTTACTCCTGCAAGGAGTCCTATAGGAATTGCAAGTATTAATTGTATACTTAAAGTTAACATCACATTTTTGTGTTTTCCTGCACTACGGGCAGAATTTTTAAATAAACTGCAGCAGAGGTCTGGATTTTCTGCTCTAGCAACAGTTATTTATTTATTTTTTTAAACAGGCTGCATCCAGAAAAGTAACCAAACATACATAGTAGTAGCCCTTTAACCACAGCACTTATTTCTCCTACAGATGCATTTCCTCACTAGTGTTTCTGCTCACACCCCCAGCATAGAAGATGTGCCTAAAAGCTCTCTTTTGAAAAGAGTCCTTTACTTGTTTTGTTGTTAACTCTGTACAGAGTCCACTCCATTCTTAGAAACCATTTTTTGCTTAATAGGGTGTACAAAAATTATATTGACATATGTATTGAGTCTTTAGAGTATGTATTAGTCTTAAGTGCACTAGAACATGAAACTTGTGTTTAAAAGATAAATTAATTGAATGTTGCCAAATTTTTTTTCAGAATTCCTAACAGGTGCAATCCAGCTGACAGATAAACTTTTCCTGAGCTGTATTCTCATGACCTAGTGGAATAGTCTGTTATAGCTTTGGAAGTATCTGATGATTGTACAAAATAAAATTAATCTGAATTTTTTTTATTTTTTTAAAAAGTGTTATTACTAATCTTTCACACATTTTCATTACAATGTGCTGTGGCAGTGAAATGGCATATAGCTGTGATTTATTTATCTTCACTTTGATGAAATATTGTTGTATTAATAAAACCCCGGCACTCAAAACATTCTATTCAGCTACACGCTGAAATTCACATTTCTTCAGAATACAGTTAAAATTAGGTATTATACTTTTCCCTGGTTTCTCTTTCTAAGTGTGGTACAGCTTGATTTTAGTACTTTTCTCTCATTATTTAGTCCATAAAATACCATTTTTCCATCTGCCAAGAGTTCGATCATGGATGTCTCCTAGTTGCAACTATGCAGGTTGAAGAGACATTTAGTGACACAATTCCATTTTTCTGCCTGAAGTTACCGCCCAAGTTATAAACAGTATAGGAAAATGGACCAGACAAATCTGAAAGTGAAAACTTATCCATCTAAAAAGCTGGGTAGAGCAGATGAGATGAAGACGCATCATTTTTCCATTTTTCAGGTCATGTGGCAAATGCGATTTCAAGAAATGAACACATTTGGATTGTGTGCAGTTGAGTAACTACAAGTGCATGATTTCTGATTGCTTTGCCAAGGAAGTTTTGACAGAATAGGATATTGCAACAAAGTGAGTAACCTGAACCTCTAGTTTCTTATTCAATACAGTAGGTCAGCACACCCCAAAACTTTAGGGTGAAATCTTGACTTTGCTGTATGTGCAGTGTGACTTTTAGCATCGACTTCAATGGAGCTAGGATTCCACTGAGCAAAGCTTAGAGGCTTAAAGCTTATGATTTACAGCTGAGTGCTATGTCTTTACAGTGTGTTTCAAGCATAGGAAACCATCCTGCAGAGTGAAACCTGTGATTTCTTTCTTACTTCCCTGTTACCAAGAATGTGAATATGAAAAAATGCCCCCAGCTCTCATTGTTTATACAACTTTGGCTATACCTGTAGCTTCTACACCTGAGTACGTAATCCTCTGTGACATCATGATCTGCACAGCAGCTAGGACTCCAGTATTGTAAACACTTCTGCATGTGATTAGGGGTGAGCAGGTGAATGGTAGCTTGCAGTGGGCGATATTTTTACTGTCAGAAAATTTTGAGTCAGGATAGGGAATAAACAATAGGAACTTGTAAGCAATGGAGAAACAATTCACAGTTTTCTTTCCTGTTATCGCCACTGTTCAGACTGCTTTCTGCAGACCTTTAAGACATGCATGGACAGTAGACATACCCCTCCCCACCTGCACCCTGCAGATGAACTAGACTGGAGAGCAAGACACATGATGCAAGAGCTTCTCTTACTTTTCTGCATAATCAAGAACCAATCCAGATTTTAGAAATGTCCTAACAAATACTGGTAATAAGTTAAATGTATTTCATTAGTATTTGATCATTCTTTCAATTTCAGTAGCAGAGGCTTACAGTATACATGTGTGACAACTTCAGGCTTGGAATAACAAAGTACACTATTTGACTTCTCTAAAATTATTTATACTTATAATAGGTTTGAACGTGAGCCCAAATGATGTTCTTTCCAGCATATAGACAAATTCCAAATCTGTGCTACATAAAACCTTTTTTTTTTTTTAACCGCAACTTTTTCTGCTTCAGTCATTTTTAGATCCTTGACATTTAATAAAACAATCGTATAACTGAAATGGAGGAAGTGATCAACTGGATAAACACATTGTTTAGAAAAAGCATCTACTAAAAATCAAACAAAAAGCCCCTCCAAAGGCCACATTCAGAGGAATACAGCCAGTTCTAATTCTGCAAAGCTTGACATCTCTTGTACATATCCTTATCAGTGTTGCCAACTCATGCTTTTATTGCACGTCTCATTACATGCTGGGTTCAAGATTTGAGTTCTGAAGTCATGTGCAAATATGAGAATTTTTTCTTCAATTTTTTTAAAAAATAAGAGTAAGTTTCTGATCTTTATAATTGCAGAATAGATTAATATGACTCAGATGAACCATAGAAGTATCAGAAAGATTTTTTTTTTTTTACATCTCAATTTGTACTCATAGCTGGGGGAGGTGAAATGTGCACTTTGTGCTGCAGTCATACATTAAGAGAGTTTTTATGAGCCTGCTCTTTTTTGTGGATTTTTTTTTTAATCTTGAGAGAATCAAAAGTATTGCAGCGTTATAGCAGCAGTCTTGTATCTGACATTTAATGATGGCACCTCTGACCTGCCCAGCTTCAGCTACATTTAGTTCTTGTTATTTTTCCCTTGTCTGTCCTTCCCCTCTTACTCTCAGGGAAGGACACACAGTCAGAGCAATACTGATTAACATCAGAATTCATGTTCAGGCAACTATGGGAGACAATTTGTTGCCTCAAATTATAAATATGAGATGCTTTTTTTGTTTCTGCCATCTGCTTTCCTGTCTGAGGCATTTGAACTGGACCCACCGCAACATTATTAACTACGCTTAAACTACTACTGTGAAGTAGGCAACAACAACCCCAATCCCCATCCCCTCCAAAAACCCACCAAAAGCCTTGACAACCGAGAAGCGCTTCTCTGTGAGCAGGTTCCAGGTGAAAAGATGAGTTTTTTTGCAGACAGATGTCTGCACACAGCGGTCTATTTACATACACACTGTGTTAAAAACAAAAACATGCTTAGATTAAATTAAAGATCCAAGTAGTTGAAAGAGGGTCATTTTAAGGGAAAAATTTGCTTTTGTGCTTGTGTGGAAGTGACAAGTACATATACCATGTGACTGTGATTTACTGTGAATTGCAGCAGTGCTAGTGTGAAAGAGGATGAGTAAAGGAAAAAAGTGATCTCAAGAATCTATCTGTTGTATCAGGTGTTACCATCAGAGCCTGCTCAAGGTTTGTGGCCAGAAACACAGCTGTGATAAACAGGCCACCAAGGAGGGCTTGCATCCTCCTGCCTGGGGAACAGGTGAGCCAGGTGGTCACTGCTGCTCCTAGAAGTGCATCCCTCTGCTCTGCCGGGGACAGCAGCTGCCCCACAAACAGCAGCCCTGCCGGGGCTGGCAGCAGGGGCAGTAGCTGTAGCCAGTCTGGCTTTGTGAAGCTCTTACATAGCCAACCAGGCAGAGCCCTACCGCTTCTTCACCAGCTTATTGACCGCTTCGCATATACCTAAAATTAGCTCTTGTTAAAACCATACTTCTTTTTCTTGATCTGAGCCATGATGGTCACTCTTTAAGAGCAATTTTAAACAATGTTTATATGTGCTTTTTATGTACGAGAGCTGTATTTCTAGAATTTACTATGGTTGTCCTGGAAACACTGCAGATACTGTGTACTAATTAACTTTTAAAAGTACTTAGTACTTCTGTTGTCAATGACCCATGTAAAGAAAGACATCTGAATGAGAAAATCTTATCCAAGTGGAAGTTTGATGCAAATAAGCTATTGCATTAAGAAAAAGTGTGCTAAATAGCTAATTGGTTTAAATAGATGTTTGACTGGAAACAGTGGATGGTGTATTCATTTGACAAGAATGCAGAATTACTGGAATTTCATTCTATGTATAAATACACAAATATTTTATGATACTCATATACATGTGACATCAATATGCATGCTGTTTAGCATTTCTTACTGGAATAAGGATTTAGGTAATGCTGGGTTTTGTTTTATAACACTGAAACACAGGTGAATTTAGCATTTTTATGGGAATTCTAACTATGATGTCTGACCAGTTGGTTCAAGGTGGAGCTCAAATTAAAACTTAATTGCAACAGGTAGCCTAAACAGTGGCCCTAGGAGAAAGGCACACACCTAAACAACAAGCGATGATCGTTCCCAAAGAAAACATAACAAAAATGTATTTTACCCAAATACCATTTTTCAGGGCTACAAACGCAACCTCCCGTTGGAGACTGGTTCTGCAACTACTTTGTGATACTCATAATACTGATGACAATTCGGCATGTCACAGTCTGGACTGAAGCTCTTTATGTACACTGAAGTGCATCCCTCTAGAATAACATGCACCCATCACTAAAGTACTATACACTATGCTAGCAATCTGAACTTTTCCAAATTGATAAAACTAAGGCTGGCATTTCAAACTTACTTTTTGAACTTGTTTATTATCCCACTGTCATTTTTCTTGATGTCATGCACCATCTTTTGAAGCTTCCTGTAAGATATTAAACAAAGCCAGCATTAAAATTACCATGTGGTTGAACACCCATTTATATAAATTAGGAGAAATACAGGAAATGCATTTCCAGTAATATTTCACACATCAAAAATGCTTAATGTATGTTCAATAAGTAGTTTACTTGCTAAATCATTTGTGTATGAAGTTTCCCTCCCTTTTTAACAGAGCTCTTTGGCATGATTCATGTTATCCTTCTCCTTAATACAATTAAGTGCAGTTTAAACAATCAATTTAAGAGTAAGTGCATCAGGAAAGAACATCATTGCCTAAATTAATAGTTTAGAATATCTCAATGTTAACATTCTGTTCAGAACTGACTTTACAACACTCCACAGCTATAATGGGAATGTCCTCCGATTTCTGACCTTACATGAGTCATTTTATCAGTGGACAGTTTACCTCATTCTCATAGTGTTTGCAGTTACAATAGGAGGGGGAAAAAATTACACATTCCTGGGCCCAGGCCATCTGAGAAACTATTAGAGTATCCGTGACTCTGAGCTGTAAAAACTCAGGATCTCAGGGCTCCAGTTACATGGACAGAATCTGGAATCAAAGTTTCTTTTTATTTGTCAGCTGCACTGACCTCATTAAAACTTTACTTGTAATCAAGGCAATTTAGCTTAAATATCTCATTTCTCACTCAGCAAGTATAATTTAGAATCCCACCTCCCCTCTCATTTAAAAAAAAAAATGCACCACTAAAATCAAGTCACTGTCAGGAACACAGATACAACTTTCTGCAAAAGACTGATTTTGTAGTGAAAGCTGTTGGAAGTCTGATCGTACTAGAAACTTCTATAGAATACATATATATTTTTAGTTTCTTCACACACTGTATGTTCTTCCTGTTCACCTAAACTATCTTTTATTAGACCTAAGCTGTAGATTTTATCACAGCTAATAAAAGAAAGCAATTTTTTTTCCAAAAAAGGCTTAAAAATTTTTTGCCTTCCATTCTTCATTATAAGTTGTCTATGTCATTGCATGATTTAGTCTTGCCTACCTCATCTCTGATGCATGATCAGGCTACCAAAAGACTCTTGGAAGCTTTGCTTACAAAGACAAGTACACACAAAGTATTCTTTCCCTTTTTAAATCTTTCCTTAAACTTTAAACCTTATTATGCAGAAGGTTGAGCAACGTATAGAGCTTTATTAAAAAGAAACTATCTTCCAGCTTCATCATTAGCAATTACAGCTGCCTCTTAAAAATTAAAATATCTTTTTCAAAAGAAATTGGAATTAGATGAGAATTATCTAAACAAAAAAAATCAGGAAATAACCGCACTAACATGCATTATGTGTACATGCACAGTGACGAGTGGCGTTCCTCAGGGGTCGGCACTGGGACTGGCACTGTTTAACATCTTTGTCAGCGACATGGACAGCGGGATCAAGTGCACCCTCAGCAAGTTTGCCGACGACACCAAGCTGTGTGGTGTGGTCGACACGCTGGAGGGAAGGGATGCCATCCGGAGGGACCCTGACAGGCTGGAGGTGGGCCCGTGCAAACCGTATGAAGTTCAACAAGGCCAAGTGCAAGGTCCTGCACGTGGGTCAGCGCAATCCCGAGCACGAGTATAGGCTGGGCGAGGAATGGATTGAAAGCACCCCTGAGGAGAAGGACTTGGGGGTATTGATTGATGAGAAGCTCAACATGAGCCGGCAGCGTGCGCTTGCAGCCCAGAAAGCCAACCGTGTCCTGGGCTGCATCCCCAGCAGCGTGACCAGCAGGTGGAGGGAGGTGATCCTGCCCCTCTACTCTGCTCTTGTGAGACCCCACCTGGAGTACTGCGTCCAGCTCTGGGGGTCCCAGTACAGGAGAGACATGGAGCTGTTGGAGCGAGTCCAGAGGAGGGCCACAAAGCTGACTGGAGGGATGGAGCACCTCTCCTTTCAAGACAGGCTGAGAGAGTTGGGGTTGTTCAGCCTGGAGAAAAGGCAGCTCCGGGGAGATCTAATTGCGGCCTTCCACTACCTGAAGGGGCCTATAGGAAAGCTGGTGAGGGACTGTTTATCAGGGAGTGCAGTGACAGGACAAGGGGTAATGGGTTTGAGCTGAAGGAGGGTCCATTTAGATTAGATGTTAGAAAGAAATTCTTTACTGTTAGAGTGGTGAGGCACTGGAACAGGTTGCCCAGAGAAGCTGTGGATGCCCCATCCCTGGAAGTGTTCAAGGCCAGGTTGGATGGGGCTTTGGGCAATGTGGTCTAGTGGAGGGTGTCCCTGCCCATGGCAGCGGGGTTGGAACTAGATGGCCTTTGAGGTCCCTTCCAACCCAAACCATTCTATGATTACACGTGATTATTTGTCTGCAGCCCACGTCAGGCTCAGCAGACATTTAGCCACTCAAGGCATCAGATAGTGATAGAGTGAGGCTTATGCCAAGAGGAACCTTCCTACCTCTGCTACTGATTTTAGAGCAATTGCAGTAGTTAGTGATGGTTAATCCCACTTTATGAGACTTGCCTAAAAATAGAAAGTTAAATAACTGAGTAATTGTAAGCTTTTGAAATCCTGGAATAAAATAATTTTAGTCTTAATATTTATTAACATAACAGAAAAATCTGATCCTTTTATTATATTGGTGGGAATTGAAGGATATCCCACATTTTCAGCAGCCCTGTAATACAACAACATGGAGTATCCTGCTCTGTCAGGCTAAGTCATGGGTTTGATATTCCTAGAGCCTAAATCTTTGCCAAATTTTACTTAAAAAAACCAATTCAACCTATTCTTTTTAGGTTCTGAACTCAGTGAAAAAAGAATCATGAGAATAACTGACAAATAATTCACAAGCACATCTTTAACTTTTGCTCAAAACTCATACTATTAATTTACAGCAAAAGGATATAGTGTTACCTGCTGATATAAAAAATAAAAAAAAATACTTATAGATGTGAGAAACAGGCACATAGCAAAATGGTTTGAGATTTCCTGCAACAATGCATTGCATCAATGAGAATAGCTTGGATTGTTATCTAAGCTAACCAGATACCCCAGATTTGGAGATTTAACGTGAAGATCTCAGAAGAACTTCTGCTTTTCTGTGTTGTTGGGTTTTTTTGTTGTTTTTTTTTTTTCCCCCCCCCCAATAGGTTCAGCTTCTGGTTATGCTTGAAACATCACAAATAGCCATCTTCTGCAGTTTAGTGGTTCTGTCTTGTGCCCCAGCTGGCACCTGGCAGTGTCTACAAATGAAAAGTAAAGTAATGAGGAATGAAAAGAATGAGAGGAGATTTAAATGGTTTAGTTCTAGTTTGGGGAGAATGGTTGTTTGCAAGCTTTTTTTGTCCTTTTCAAAAAGGCTTGCCAGCCTTTAATTAGAAATGCATGTAAGCATCAGTTATTTTTCTATTTTTGTTCCAGTATTTATTGTTTGTTAGAGATAGAACCACACCCTCCCCCCCAAAAAAAAAAATCTAGCTGTAGATTTAGATCTGAATATTGCTTATTGCTCATCTCTGACATTCATACATCTTTACAACGGTAAACTTGTGGCTTTATTTTGAAAAAAGGTGTTTCATTTTTCACACAACTGATTTTGTTTTATATTGTCACTTTGGTCTTTAAACCCACATTTCCCGCCCTCCCCCCAAATAAAACCCAGTCCAAAATTTATAACTACGAGTAACTGTACGACTAACTGGAACAGTTTGCTTTTCATTTGATCATATTTAGGTGAACTGATTAGACTATCACAGATGTTCCATGTGCACTGTGTAAGGCTATGGTTTAAAAGAGCATTTTAATACATATTTCCATTAAAAAAAAAAGAGGCATTTAAATCAGAGATAATCGCATGTGCCTCTGCTAGTACGATCAGTTATTTTTCCCATTCAGATGGACTGAAATCAAAACATTCCCATTTTTGCATAATCAAATTTCCTAAAAAATCTCTCCCTTTCATTCCTCATTCTTTTTCTGGAGCCATTTCATTTTCTAATTACAAATTGTGATAAATTAGGGAGTATCTAATATGTATTTGTGTGAAGAAAAATTTCAGTTTTTAAAGTTACGTAGCTCTTGTAGGAGTTGCTAGAATACTTAGTTTGTTGCCTCCGGACAACTTAACTTGTATGAAGCCTGTGAGAGTAAGCAGATAACCAGTGCGCTGTACAGTGGTGAGCGTAGGAAGTCATCAAGCACGGATGATCTGCAGTTTAAGTGGAATCCCCTTTGACCCATGAAGTTGAACAAGCTGCAAAAACCAGTCTGTCCAGTTAGCTAGAGGCTGAGATTTGAGGTGCCAGACGACATAAAAGGCTACAACTGACAAGATTTACAAAAGCCTGTCTGACTTGTGATTTTAGAGAGATAGTAGAAAAAGATGAGAGGCAGATAGCAACGCAAGAGGATTCTTCAAATCGTAAGAGTCTCAAACCCAAGTTCAAAGGCCATTCCAGAGTGATGAGGAAAGTGAAGCACAGAAGGGCATTTATACACTTAAGGTTTTGCCTGGATTTGCGTATCTGACTAGCTCTCAAATACTTTTCTTTACTTAAGACAATACTGAAGTAGAGTTTAATTGTGGGAGGAACTTATCAGAGCAGCAGCCCTGAGACTATCTAGGAAATGGAGGCTACTGTGGCCCCATGCAGACAGCCCTTTCTTCAGGTATGTAACTACAATCTTCTTTCTTCACAACACGTCTGAGTCAGGACCTCGTTACCAACTAATGGTTATTTTCTAGTTGTTCTCTTGGGATGAACAGATACTAGAAACATTCAAGGTCCTCAATCAGCAAATACTGTAAATGAAAATAATATGTAATGCTAGTTTTACCTTGCATTGCAGTTAGTTAAAGATAATTAAGAGGTCACACTTAAGAGTTGTTTCTTAATTACTAACTCTTCATTCAACTTGGTTGAGAGCTTTTTATGTAAAATCAGGGTTGCAGATAAAGGTACAGTCTGTGTCACTGTTAATCTTTGAAAACACTTTTCAGCAATCCACAGCTATCCAGTTTAATTGTAACAGGTATGAACTGGATGGGACCCTTTCATCAGGAGCTCACTGCACACGGAATAGATTTTTCAAACCTCTGCAGAAGAGAAGTTAGGAAGTCTTGGGTCTAGGTCCTTCTAAAAAGTTTTAAGTTTCTAACAAATACATAAGAAATTCTACATGTTGGAGTGAATAGCAACAAAAAAAGATTGTTCAATGAATCCTAAAAGGAAACACTTTTTAGCCCTGTGTTGCTATTTTCCATATCTTATCCATTTTGTCCTCCAACAATTCAGGATTATCAGATGCATTGACAAAGAGGTCGTTATCTGTGATACAGATGTAAAGGAAGCTGGAAAGGTTTACCATTGCAAATACAATATACCCTGAAAGAAGAATTTGCTATGTCACAAAATACCTAGCTGTGCTCGAGGACTGGCAGAGCTACCTTGAGATAAAACAAAATGAAACAAAACCACTCTTTCTTTGATCTGGTCACAGCTCAGCGTGTGAAGAATGTATGTCAAGTGAAGGGCAACGGGTGGACCTGGCCTGTGACACATCCCCAGTCTCAAACATCTGCTGGAAGCTTGTGGCTCTTTTGCATACATGCTATCCCACAAAAGCTTTCCAAAGTTAAAACAATTTCTGAGAAAAATATAAATAACACGAAGAAGAATTAAGTGTGTAACAAGCTTTCAACTCTGATGTGAGATGAGGCACAGAGTGCCCAGACTTGAGAAAGGGAAGTCTGTCTTAATTTCAGACAGATGTGTGTAATAAGGAATTCTCCTACCATTTAGACTAATTTTTGAGAAATTGTATTTATCAGTATTATAAATATGTGAAAACATTTACAAATATGTATTATGTAAATATGTCTATTATGGCTCAGAGCAGTCGGCATGAACGGCTCCTCAGCAGCCATGGCCTCTTCCCGCTTTTGGGGACAGAGAGGGATCTCCTGCATGCTGGAACAGCACCAGTCACCAACTTGTGCACAGCGAGTCCAGTACTTTGGAAACCTTCAGCGCACGCTCTGCTTGTCAGTATTTCACCTGTACGGTTCCTACATCACGTGGCAAGGGACACCCCTCTGCTGTAAGAGTACACGGCACGGTGTCCGGGATGGGAAGACAGGGCACAGTTGCTTCAGTGCATCTGGGGGTGAGCACAGATGTGTGCATTTGCAGTTGGGAGTGGTGCTGGTAATGGTTTTGGAAACAGGGCTGACTGCAGCGTCAGTAGGGAGTGGTGGCAAAACAAAAACCAGTTTTAAATGAATCACAGGAAGTTTTCTGTATTGCAAGCATGCTTATTTCTGTTTATCTGGAGGACTAGAATTATACCTCCTTAAATTTCCAGTACTTACAGGACTGTCTGAATTATCTGTTGTGCCTCTTGAAAAATTCCCATCTGCTCTCATGGACCAGTTTCCTTACTTAAAAGAGGGCAGAATTTTGAACGGGATATATTCAGACAGGTCTGCAAGGGAAGGTTTTTAAGCAATATTGACACATTAAGTGGCCTGCATGTTCCTTCTCATCCTCCTAACATCGGTTAGATCTTTAACTGATGAAGTTGAATTGGTTTCAAAATAGTAATAAAAATTTTTTTAAAATATCATCACACTGTAAATCAGTCAGTTTGCACTCCAGTTTCAGTTCTTATTCCTTTTTGGGTACATGTGTTTCTCACTGAGTGGGCACCCTGTAGTTCTGTGTCTAGAAAGTCCCATTTTCCGAAGATCATGACTACCTCCATTCACTTAAAAAAGACTGTAGGTAGGTGCAGCCCTCATTTTTGTCTTGAGAAAAGCAGCCTAACAGATCACGTAAAAATAAGAAGTGGTTATTTCTTGTTATTCAGGCAAAAGCATAATAGTATAATAGAATTTGGAGAAAAAACCCCAAGTTATTATAAGATAAACCTCAAAACTTAAAGAGCAGAATATTAAAAATTATGATAGCTACATCTGAAATTTATATATATATAAAATCATGTTAAAACATGACTACAGAAGGAATAGTGTGCCCAGCCTCCTCCTCTACTGCTTCTCACAGCACAATTATTTCATTTCTTTATTCTTTATTGTGTTTCTTTATTTTGTGTTTCTGTTAGCCTTTAGTTTTATAAACAGGTGTGCAGGTGACCATATTAAGAAAGAAAGTTATTGTTTCTGGACAAAGGGGAAGACTCCTGCTTGCTTGGGGTGGGAACCTAGATGGGGATTTGTAGAAGTACCACCCGAGATTTTGAAAAGCTTGAAGCTCTTATCTTGAACTATCTTCTCTAACTAAATTAACAAGCAAGAAAAGTACCACCTTTCTTACAACAGGCTTCCATTAACACAGTGCTCCTGACACCGTCTTTGTGGAAGAACATGGATCTCTGTGAACTGGGTGAGTGTCTTCATAAGAAGTGTTTCTGTATTACTCACCAGTTTTATGCATCTAAACCAACCCAATTAATGATATAAACCAACTCCACTGCCTTCCACCTCCCTTCTAATTGCTCAGTAGAAAGCAAAAGAAAATTCCCAAATACAGAAGGCATCTAATTCCTCTGGCTGGGCCTCCTTTAGGTACTTCAAATGTTCACATGCACACACCCCTATATCATGCGCTACCTGCAACAGCGAGAGCTGAATTCCTTTGCAAGGAGATGCAGGCTGGCATCAGCTGGCTGGGTTGGAGCTGGTGCTCTCAATGGCTGTTACATAGGCATAATGCATAAAGACATAGCTGAATTCTTGAGGTTCAGTCAGATAAACTGCTTCAGTTGCTGCTGGTCTACGATGGGGGGTTACTGCCCCTCATCCACTCTGGGGACTTATCGCAGCCCACCCCCTGCAATGCCTTTCATGATAGGAGAGGAGGAAGTTTGGACCTGGAGGTGGTAACCTGTGACACCAAAGCATCAGTTCAAGGCATCAAGTCTTTGATCTTTATCTATAGTGCTATCTCAAAGCTGTGAAGAAAAGTTGAAAGAGGCTTGCTTATGAGGAGAAGTCAATTACAGACACCTATCTGAGAGGAAGAAGGAACAACAAATTGTCTTCTGCTGTGTTCATGAGATGCACAAGAGGAAATGGCTATAAATAGTTTAGTTTTGTCAAGAGTGTTGACTTTTTTTTTTAAAGTCTGAATAACATCCTATTCTGCTCACTTTTCAATCATCCACTATTTTGTCTAAAGGCAAAACCCATAATAAGAACAGGTGTGTGTTTACATGGTACACAAAGAAGCACAGAAAGGCTAAATATTGATTACACTTTTCATCTTCATATGCCCTCTACATAATCTTCACAAAGAAGCTATCAATCTCTCTTGTACTAGTAAGTACTCACATAGACTAAGTAAATGACAATACGTAGTATGTAAAGGCTTAATACATCTTTGACATAAATCAGTCCTACCATGAAATTAAATAGTATAATTACTTCGAGGTGACTGGGAATTCTGTGCATTGAAAGAACCTATGTGGATTTATCGCTGGGGCTGAGACAACTAAAGCCCTATCAATGACATCAACTGCTTGGTGCAACTGCTTCCTCATTTTAGATCAAGGCTGAGGCTCATTCTGAGTGTATATGGACAGTATATTAATACCAAAGTTTTCATGTGCTTAAGTTTTACAGTATTTTTTGCAATTACTTTTTTCTTTTATTTACTGGAGAAGAATAGTAGACCTGGTTCCTGTTATCTTTCTTTACTACTCGTGAGGACTTAACAGCTGTTTTTGAATATCAGAAAGCAGTGATGGACAAGCACTTTTTAGTACAACTTGTAAAAATACGGATATGTTATTAAATAATAACAGCTGAAGGTATTTCAGGTTTGGACACCTTTTCCCTCATCCATTTTGCTCTCCCCTTTCTCCCATCTGAATAATAGTGATACTATAAGTAGTACACAGAAAAATTAGCTATTACGATATGTTAAGTGAGTACTGTATGTCACTTCTTGACACAAAAAGTTAAAAGATATTTTCTGTTCTGTAACTAACCTACTCTGTTTTGAGTCGTTTTGGTTAACGGATCCCTTTTATGCACCAGCTGTCTGGATATGAGCTGATGCTTTAAAACCCAAAAACCTCACACAGAAGCTACATACAGAAAGCTTACTCCATTTTTCTGAAAGGTTTGCAAGAAGCAGAAGGAAACGAAACACATTGGGTTACTCTAAAATACAATTCCAGTTAAAAATAACTAAGCTCTGTACCTTCCTGAAAGACTGGTACCCTACAGCCTAGTAGGTGAAGGACAACAAGGGCAGAAATTTAAAAAGAGTTAAGTGGTTTTTATAGCTCACCAAAAAGAGGAAGCACAAAGTCATTGCAGGGAAGTGAATAAAGACAGGACTTGGTATGGACCCAGAAAATTACTACCTGTTAGTGGTAACATTACTGTTGGTCACAAGCATTCTACAAGCATTTTTTGACAGGTGAGAGAACATTTCTGTCATTCCTGCAGGCATGTAGATTAAAAGACTACTACAGGCACACGGAGGACATGAAAGTGAATGAAAAAGTAAGAAAACCAAGTGAATTGAACACAGAAAGATGAAGGCTTAATTTTGGTTTGGTGTTCCAACAGAACGAGTTATTCTGTTTTTCCTCCTCTTCCACAAATTTCAAATCTGCCGTTTGTATTTCAGGTGACCTATTGAAGGACATCAAAAAAGTCTGTCTAAGTATGTAAGAGGCTTGACCAAGATTTAGCCAGATGTTTAAACACACATGTAACTTCAACTACCTTAAAGTTAGCTAAGTACTTAAATTTTGTGTTAAGGTCTTGCTGACATGGGCATATAAGCACTGACATGAGATGAATAAATTTACTTCATGATCTGGGTGCAGTCTTCATCAGTGTCTTTGTGTCATTTCAGATTGCTACGAAAATACATTTCTAATGTAGTGATTTTAATCCAGTAACTTCACAGACTGTGAAAGGATAAAAAATGGCGTGATTTTTCCACGGGCTGGAAAATTTTGTGGGCTTAATAGTTTGAAGGCAAGGTGCTGTATACACCAGAGAAAAGGGATGCTTTTCTAAACAGCCTCTTAACTCTTCTCCTTAAACCAAAAGTGCATTTATACAAATAATGATCTGCATTTGCTCTAACAAATAGTGCTCTGACAGCCAAATAAAACAGAGCAGAGCTTCTAGATGTGGTCTTAAACTTTAAACATACCCATTAGCCTACTCCTGGAGACAAAATAATCCCAGGTATCTTAATGCTGCCCAGTATTCACAAGACAGTAGCTTTTATGTATATAGATTTTAGATACACTGAGTATATTTAAGAAGTTAAGAGAATCACTAATTTTAGGATGTTTATAAATTGGCATTCCTTTTTGTAGAGCCAAAGTTTTTCTTAATAAGTATTGCATTATTGGTTCTGTTCATACTTGCACAGCATGAGTAAGAGTAAAGGAACCCCCCCCCAAGCTGGACTTTCAAATGGGTTTTAAAAAGCCCTTTATGGCCTAGTACTTCCTTTTCCATTCTCTGACAAGTTTTTTCCCCTTCTACAGGAATGCCCAAGTTGGAAGGAGACAGAAACTCTCTCTTGTTCCTCTCTAAAGCAAAACTTTTTTTTGACTTCCAATTTTTTCTTACCCATTAGCAACTGAAGTGTAGCAACTAATTTCCTCTGGGTATTTTTGTTCAAGTCATGTAAAGCTTATAGCAAAAATTGCAGATGTTATATTTTATGCCTTTAGCATTAACGTATTATACACTATTAAACTGAATGCCTTTACCATTGAATTCCCTTTAGCTGAAGTGATTTTACCACCTCTTTAGAGTTAAGATGGTAGGGGTACAGGATAACGGACGCATTTTTGACACATCTGATGAAGACTAACAAGCACTGCTGTACTTGGGCTGAAAGTGTTTTTGCTCAAGCTACAGAAGCATTATATCCACCATAGATGGTGGGGGTGGCACTGGCAGGGATCTAATAGAGGCTACTCATGGATCTATCCATTTTGTTTATTTTGTACTGAGGTCTATCAAATTTTGTTAGAACTTTGGAGAAGTATTTTCGTCCCTAGGGTTATACGGCCACTTTGAGGAAGTGCACATGGGCTGCCATCAAAAGGGGAAATTCTGCTCTTATCTGCCCTCAGTGCTTACCCAGCTATGATGAATCATGGAACTTCCAGCTGGGAAACTAACTTCTTTTTTCTTTTGCCAATTTAGATATCAGCAGGATCAGATTGAGCTTCATCGCATGGCCATGGGAACCCTAGTGCCACTGTGACGATGGAGACGAGTGCCAGGGCAAGCAGGGGCATTGGGAGGGTGGAAGAAAGGGACCTACTCTTTTGGCAGCAACTCAAACTTATGCCAAGTTAAGCTGGCCACGTAACTACAGCTTCAGTAGCACTTAGCTGCCTCTGTGCTTCTTGCAGAGATGCCTATAGTGTCTATATTTTAAAACATGAAGGAATCATTTAGCCATATAGTATAGCCACTTGCATTAATAGCCTACTTCACCCAGTTGCCCCTGCATTATGCTTGAAAAATATATACTCATGTTTTTCATATAATTGCCTTGGGATGCATTATTTTAATTCTTTCTAAAGTATTTACAGTGTAGTATATCATTTATGTTGAGGTCACAAACCTGTGTCATTGCATGTCTGGCTTTGCTTATGTCCAGAAAATGAACTTGTCAAAAATATATATACTAGCAGATTAGGAATAAAGATGCTAACAGAATTTCCAAGCTTCTTTTACCCCTCAGTCATTTACTATGGCTGTCAGAAAACAAACTTCTTTACGGAGTATGTAAAGTCCTCCACAGTCTACCAAAAATCTGAGATGGTTCCTTACAGCCAAATGAGAAAATACTGTCACTTTCAGCTGTTCTTTTGCATCAGTTTTCCAATTCTCTTGTCTGCTAGTGCATAAAAACAGTGGTATTTGCTTTGCAAAAGAGATATTTACTTACCTATTATATTGTAACATGCTTTAGGGTACTTAGACTATAAAAGATGTTATATAAAACTAAAATCAGTCTTCTAATGCAGCAAACATTTTAAAAACCACATGAAATGTATAAGAAAAAACCCTATGTAGTAAGCATATACATTCTTTCTTTTCTCACGATCAGAGACTTATAAATCATCTGCAAAAGATGATTTAGCCATCTGAAGACAACTAAAAGTTACTTTTAACTGATTCCTGCAGTCAAATTCTACACATGAAAGAAGTAGTTTTGAGGCATTTCCATTAAATACATCAAATAGAGTGGGCCACAAATATCCCTCATTGCAGTGTGCATACAGTAATGGATTACAGTGGAGAAGCACAGTTTAATCCTGAACTATACTGGTCCAACAAACTAAAAGGAGACATTCACATTTTTTTTAAATGTCAAAAAATTCAGTTAACGTAACATTGTTAAGGTTAAGTAAAATTATCTCAACTCTACAAGTTGTCATTTTTTCAGTTTCTGTTCTGCAGATAATTGAAAGCTTATTTTTTCCTCTAGGTTTGGTCACAATGCTGCAACCGCCTGCAGTGTTGAAACTCCAGATTTCACTCACCTTATAAACAGAAAGCAAACCAATGGAATTCTTTGGATATTTAAAAAGGCTTCAGTTATACCTTGCCTGGCCTGTTACAATCCTGAATATGGTTAGTCAGGATTTTTGATTAGGTTAAATGGTTTTCCAAAACTAAATTCACCAAAAGCAGAACTAAATCTTGATTCCATTACTCTTGATTAACTTTTTCAACTGTTGACTTACAAGAGCTTTGCTTCCCAAGACTATCAGAGAGATCTCAGAGAGATAATCAAAGAGCAGAGACATTTTTCAAGGTGAGACAAAGAAGCCACTAAAACCAATACTTATTTTCAAAGAGACAGGTATTTGTAGCAATTTCTACCAATGTGGGAACTCTTCCCCCCCCTTGATAATCTAATTTTTTTTCCATATGCTGACACAAGCCATAACAGTGTGGAGGGCTTTTTTTTCCAAGATTTTATGATTGGCATATTTGCCTTCCAAAAGAAAAGCATCTATCACATTATAATGTGGTATGCAGTATGTAGGTTTTGGATGATTTTGTAAAACACAAAAATGTTTTGTTCTGGGATCAACATATCACTGGGTACCTGCAGTGTCATATTATGATTTAATACCTAGCACTCTGTACAGCTGTATGGCATACAGTTTTAAAGTAAAGGTGAAAAATGGTTATGCCAAGTTTGCTGGAATTATTTTTTTCATGGCCAAAAATATTAATTTATTGGGTTATTTGGTTGGCGAATGGTCATTTATTATTTGACTTTAAAAAATAAAAAAGCTAGTCTTTAGATCCAATCTACAGTACTAACTTTTGCTGAATAACTGACAGTCACAGGCCTAACACAAATGTCATTTGTGATTGCTATGATTGGCAAATGCTCCTACTGGAAGACCTAATTTTATTTGGAAGAGTGTGCATACGAGACAGTGGTGGAATAAACTGTGCCAGTAACTGAACAACTTTGCCAGCACAAGCAGAATGAAACTATAGGTACTATATAAGCACAGCTGATCTGTGAACTATGCTCTTACACTGCTACCTACACACAGAGGTTAAACCAGGGCTCTTCAGAGTTTCGGTATCACACTACATCATTTTGTCCACATTGCCATATTTTCATTTAAAACATAGGTAGATCACACTCACACTTAAACACACTTTTCTATAAACAGCATCATAAGCAGGAAATTCTATATGAGAATAATTTACTATGTGGTAATTTACGTTTAAAAAAAAAAGTAGTGGGTTTTGGTTGTGGGTTGTTTTTGTTGTTTTGGTTTTTTATGATGAGGGCGTCTTCAAGATTGGTCCAGACAGGATGACATAGCTGGAAAGAAGGATGATAAGAAAGAAGAAGAGAAACTTTAAAGGGATTGTTATCATGAAACGCTTGTGTGGAGAGAAGGGAAGAAAGGAGGACAAATATAGATGGGGTGGAGGCTATGCTATGCCAAAGCAAGGGTGGAGGGAGAAGCAGTAGGAGGATTTGACTGGGAAAGCCACACTGGGGGTGAAAGAAGGGATTTTTACAGCAGTATTTGGGAAAGTTTGCATTTTGTATCTCATTCCACTCCAAAGTCCAGAGGTGAGACAGATTCATGAACTGTTTAAACAGAAAGCTAGAGGAAATAGAGATTATACACCTTCGTCATTTAATCACAATCCCATGCTTTGTATGGCAAACTGGACCTAACAATGCTATAGAAAGAACTTTTGTTTGTACTCATCAGCATGGCAAACATAGCTGGTGACCTCCTTTTCCCCCCATGCCTGTGAAATGCTACTTTAAACACTGCATACAGTCAGCACTGCTATTTAACGTGACTTTACATTCAGCCTACATTTTATTGGGCTAAAACGTGGGTGCACCACAAAAGCTGCCGTCATGACAAAGTGTTACTGTGCAGTGGAAAGTTGTCAGGAGAAACTGGAAGCTGAGACAGAAGGCTGCTGGAGGTGGCAACAGGTGGTGTCCAGAAGACCTTTTAAGGGCTGTTATGCCCTTAGGGCCTGAGGGTGGAGGCAGATGAGACTTTTGCTAAAGGAGAACTGAGCAGGTAGAAGAGCAGAAGTGAGGGGGCCATGGCTTGTGAGATAGCGATGAGTAACTAGAAGGGGTTGGTCTGGAAAAATCTCCTACGTGGAACAGTTCTGATTTGGGCCTTTAGACCACTGAGCAGTGACAACTAACTGGGCATTTGCCTACCCTTCCCTCCAAAGTCTATATAACTAGAAGAGGGAACAGAAGTTCAAGTTGGATGTGGACTTTGATGCCCAGTTCTGTCATGGGGAACGTTGTTAGAAACTCCAGTTTCTTTCCTGAGTTTATTTTGGTTCTTTTGTCTTGTTCAAGTCCATTGATGCAATAAACTATGTTAAAGTTTGACTTGGAAAAAAAAAAACAAAACAGATTAAGTTTCTAAGTCTGCTACAATTCACTATTAACAGGAATTAGTAGAACTACTGTAATAAAGTATTTTCTTACAGTGCAAAACTAATGTTCAGATATTCCCCATTCATTTTCTCAAAAAAATAAATATTCCCTATGATACAACATCCTATACCTAGAAGGTATCAGTTTACAGTTAAATATCACTTCACTCCCAAATGCATTAATTTTCTGCTTATACACTTTCAAGAGCAAACAGTACCAGAAAATCCTCTGGTAAAGAAAAGACCTAGTAGTTACAGTCAAGCTATCTCTATCAGTAGAAAATTAGTGAAGACCATAAATACCTTCAGATTTGATAGACAACTAACAGATATTCAGGCCTTAAGGAAACTCCTCGTGAATTTTATAGAATTAGGATTTAAATCATCTTGTTTAACAAGGGATGTTAAAACAAAATATTGCAAATAAATGGACATGCTTATCCGACCTGAGGAAAAAAGTCAGTTGCTTTTTTTCCCCACTTGCTTTTCATTTGGGAGTTATGGTTGGAGATAGTGATTTTAAGGATTTTTTTTGGGGGGGAGGGGGGCAGGGGGAAGAACTGCTGCAGGTTAATGAAGTCATCTGAAAAGAACATGAAACTGTGCTCTTGGAAAAGTCTGTTTGCAATCTGGAAGTTGTTGGCTGCATGACCTTAGGCAAGTCAAAGCATGTGGTGCACTTCTGGTTAGTGCCATGGTTTGCCAGTCACTGCAGTGGTGGTGGTGATGATGCCTTTGGAAAGGACTTTGTGATACACAGCTAGAGACAGCTATGAGCAGAGGGTCATTATTAAGGTTTGTGGTCATAATAAAAAAATGCAGCAAGTCTGAAGAGATGCTATAACAGAGTCATATATAGCAGCTAGAAATTCTTTAAAGACCAGGAACCACAGGCTCGTAGTCTAAGGAAGTTGAACCACAAAAAGTCTGCAAGTTGCTAGTCTTTTGAGTTGCTAACGTCCCGTTACCTTTGCCACCTACCATACCTGATTATGAGTGCATCTATGTATACATTTGCCTGCAGCACACATTTTTTTTTTCTGAAGTTCAGGCTGAAATCAAAGCACACTAGACCCTGTCACGGCAGCATGGCTATTGCTCATGTATTCACTCCACACTGTAGAAAACCATTCAAAGTAGCAAATTAATTGTATGCACCACATAATTTATCTCATGATAACTAACCAAGCATTGGAATTCATTTTTCCTTACTGTATAGAAGCAATTAGAACACACAATGTACTCCGAGAGAATATTTGTAAAATGCTGTGCATACCTTATAACAAACACGGTATAAAAATAATAGCAGAATTCCATGAAGTTCCAGCATTCCTATCCAACTAATATTAAATTGAGTGACCTAACTGCAAACAATGTCCATACCGCAACATGGTAGTTAAAGAGGCACCTAAGAACACTTACGGTTCTTATTGTTGCAATAAACAAATGGAATATGTTAAGAATTGAGATCTGACAAAAGACTTGCTAATGCAACAAAAAGCTAGGTCTGGTAGGCGCAAATATACCCATGGAGAATACACGAGCTTAGCAAAACCACATAATATCTAGTTTTTCAGGTCTACACTTAAAAAAATCAAAAGCTCTACTCTCAGACACTGAGTCAACAGCAGTGCTACTTTAATTTTTGCTGCTACAAAGCAGAAATTTTAAGAAAGTTGTCTTTAGAAAAATGTGAACTATAATTACACCAATTGAAACTATGTTTGGTAAGAATATCTCTTGGCATTGCATCTTGGCATATGGAGGAAGGCAGGATTTTAACGTTACCATTTAGTTCATGTAACATTCAGTACAAACTCTGAACCATCTATGTGTCTTCCATGCAGACGAGAGGCTATATTGGGCAGTCAACTGCACCGTCAACAAGTCACGCAGCGGAAAGGGGTATTTGGCTGTTTCAAAGAAGGAAGAAAAGGCTGCCGCCATGTTATGCTGATCGCTTCCTATACTTGTGCATCTCTCTAAATTTATACTATGAATATGTACTTGTGGAAAGTTCTGCCCTAAGTTTTAGAAATCCTGATACTGTAGTAAGACCATGTAGCCAAATATCCAGGTTTGTGTCCAAGGAGGTATTTTGACACGTTCAAATCAAAGCATGCATGCACTTCCACTGTGCGCAGTGAGAACACTCACATGTGCGAAGAGTGCAGAAGCAGGCATTTCTCAAACAACTAGGGTGAGTTGGCAATGAGGAGGAGAGAAAAAGTAGCTTTTAATACTTCAAGATAATACAGGAAGGCAGAGCTACTACCTCCTCTTCCTTATTTTACAACAATATTAAAACTTGGGTCAAGATGAAAAGTGTCAGCCAGTGTAAAGATGCAGCAGGGATGCAATGGCTGCCTTTCCAATTTAGAGCTTTTGAATCAATTCACAAACAAGTTGTGAACCATTATAACCCTCACATGAAGGCCCCCTTCTGTACAGTAATCCTGCTTTCATCATTTGCAAAGGTGCACAAGATGCATCCTGACCACAGTTTTATCGCAGTGGAGAGTGTGTGTTTTGTTTCTTTATGTACCAGTAACTGTCTTGACAGCATCAAGCTTTCCATCTATCACTTAGCCAGTTCAGACCAACATTGACCCCTAACACCGTTTAGACCATTTTAGAGTATTTAAGGGGATAAATTGCAGACAATGGGGAAATTCATTGTCTTCTTCCCCCTGTGCGTTCAGCCTTACACAGAGTTCTTGCCTGGGCTGTAGGATGCAGTCTGCTGGGCTTTATTAGGTGTGCCTGGCTGAGGAACATAAAGGTCATTGCAGCTCTTCGAATACACATGCCCCCTTGCCAATATTTCAATAGTGTGGAAAGAGTGGATATCAAGAAATGCCATTCCATCAAAACTAGCTTTACAGGAGGCAATTCTGATTTACATGAAGCCTTCTGGGGAGAGGGAGAAAGACTTGAGAATGGTTTATAAATTAGTATTGACTGCTTAAGCATGAGTTATTTTAGGAAAAAATATTTTTCAGTATTTCATTCTTATTTTTCAGGGGAAGTTTCTACGCTACTTTAATCTGAAACAGGACTTCTTTTAACTATTCAGACAAAAAAAAGGTCATGATGAAAGAGCCTTGAGGTGCCAACTCCACCAGCACACCAATTCAGTCACGCTAAAAATACTTCAGTAACGGTCAGCTTCTGCTTTTTTTTCCCTCTCAAACCCTGTATTTAACATTGTTCTCCTTCACTTAGGAACATTTCCCATTTTCCAGTTCCCTCTATTCCACCAGTTCTTTCGAAGATTAGGAAATATTACAGAACTTATCTGAAAAAGCCATCTTCATAGGACATTCTGATTAAACCACTAAGCAATTAAGTACATTTTTGTAATTTGCATAAGTCTTACACATCTTAGTGACTCAAAAACTATATTCTTACAGCCTTGAAAACCGATATTTTAAAAATATGCTTCTTTTCATCGCAGATGAAGCAGACACACATTTTGCTTTGAAATCTGCGTCCGATTGATTGCTCCAGACCTGTATTTACCTTCCGCACTTCCCTGAACCGCCCTGGCGACCAGTAATAGCTTCTCCAAAACTTCTGCCAACTTCCTTGCGCCTCGGAGTCTCCCACTCCCCCCCTAACTCCAGTGCGGGGAGCGGCTCCCGGCCACCCCTCCCCGCCCGGACCCCGCCGAGCTCCGTGCCCGCAGGAGCCCCCGCACAGCCCCGCTCCCCACTCGCGGAAGAGACCGAGAGTGGACCAGACCCTACCTGAACTTCTCCCCGGCCGGCACGGTCAGCTTGTTCAGCTTGTCCATGTTCCGCACTGCGCTCGCCCCGTCCCAACTCGGCACCTGCCGGCGCGGCCGCTTCCTCCTGCCGGGCTCGGCTCGGCTCGGCTCCCTCCCGGTACCGTGACTCGGAGCGCGGCGGAAACTTATCTGCCAGTAAAGCCTCCGCTGGGTTAAATCGCGGCGGCCGCCGTGCCGGGCTGTTGAAGCCTCTCTCCGTCCTACCCGCAGGCGCTAGCAGAGGCAGAGGAGGGACCCGGTGCTCGGGGCGCCCGGCCCGGCCCCGCCGCCCGCCCCCGCCCCGTCCGGCGGCGCGCACAGGTGGTTGCGGAACCGGGAGCTGAGGTGGAGCCTTTGGAAATGGAAACGTGAAGCCTCGGTAATCCGCTCCTCCCTTTAGACCTTTCGGAGTGCCTTAGGGGGGAAGCACTGGCTCGGCCTTGGAGGAAGGCGACCCAGTAGTTCGGATCCCCTGGTTTTACAGCGGGTTAGATTTCGATAAGCTTCACTGGGCTGTGGCAGGGCCAGGTAACCCGCCCTCGGCTGCGTGTCCAGCCCCGGGTGGCTTTGCAGGCTGCAGAGAATGATGCAGGTGCTTGGCTCCCTTCTTCTCCCCACCCCTCTGCACTTCCCGATGAAGATGTGCCAGGTAGTAACATGCTGCTGTGGGAACTTTTCCATTCCCAGAGGTTTTCCAGCAAAACCAGAGAAAATCACCCTATTATCACTGTCAGGAAAATAAAATTCCTCACTCTATTAACTAAGGCAGGAGCAAACCCAGATCCTTCCAGGGACACAGGGCAAGGCCATTCCTACCCATGATGTAGACAGCTGATCCGTGTTTAATGGTTCTGATATCTCTGAGCCTGGGATTTTTTTGCTTAGTCTTGGGCTCAACCATTTTTACTCTTTAAAGATGAACTTTATAGGCAGCTGGTTGTTTCTGAGGGGCGATGTAAGCAGATAGTAATGTTCAACCTTTATCCTGAAGTGCTGATTAACTTGAATTCAGCACCTTTGGAGGATGACTCTTGTTGCTCTCTTTCTGTATCTTTGGCCTGTCTGCAGCTTAGTTTATAAGCTAAGGCTGGTCTAGGTAGGAATCCTACTCCTTCCTTTTTAAAAAAATGTACATGTGCATCATGTTAATATGTTTTGATAAGTACAATATGTTTTGAGGACACCCAAAGTTATTTCTTGGGGAGATTCTCATTGTCACTTAGGCTAGATTTTCACGCGGATGTGTCTCTTCCCCAGGTTGTACTGACTGTAGTTTTTTTCTTGTGGAAATGTAGCGGCAAAACAGACTTTCCTGGTTAGTGCAGATGACTGTGGGGAAAGAGCCCGCCACAAGATTTAGGTCTTTGATAACAGTATTGCTCTGATCTTAGCATGGCTGACGTTTTTGGTTTCTGAGCTTTCAACATGGAAATCACTGCATATTTGCATAGACTATTGCTCTAGGGAGGACCCATAGTGATCAGATTGCCCCTTTTGGGATGTCTTATAATGTTTGTGGGCTTTAAGGCATAACATAATAATGTTGAATGCTGTTTACTACACAAATCTTTGGAATTCTACCCTGTATTGTATCTGGTTATGAACTGGACGCCTTTGCAAGTTTACTCCCTGGAAGTTATTTTGAAAATTAAATTAATTTTGAAGTAGTTAAAATTAACACTCTGGCAATGTGAAGTATAAATAAATTGCAGTATCGCTTTACTTTTTGCTTATATAATCTTCCTGCTACATCTAAACATGTATCAGAATACGGGATTCACTCAGGCTCATGCAGTGATTTCTCTTGGACAGCAACTGCCTCTTGCCTGGCTGTTGCAGAAATCCCAGACTGTTTCCCTTTGAGATCTTTGGTGGCAGCCTGTCATTTGCACTGCTGTGCTGGTTTCACCTTGTTTCTTTCTGACTCAACAGTTTACAGGGTTAGTTTTAATGCTCTGCGGTGCCTGGTGCAGAGGGCTTTCACGCCTGTCCTCACAGTGCTGTCGCCTCACTGCTCCTGGCAACGGGCTGCTGCTGCTCACGGCAGTGCCCGAGTCCCCTGCGCTCAGGTCTCGGTGACAGTGCGGCTCACGCAGGATCTGTCATCCCTGTGGTGCTGGCCCAAGTGTTTGTGTAGCTGTGCAGTGAAACGGACTGGGGAAGGAGTCCATTACTTTTTGCTAGATTGTTTGTAACAGAAAGGGGGGTTTTAACTGCATTGGTTCCTTCATTTGACTTGATGCACAGATGTTTGTGAGGGTGCAGCACGGGGTGGGAGGAATAGGGTGTGTGACTGCTCAGGCTAACAAGAAGTTACTCCTAAGAAAGTCTCCATTGCATAAGACTTGTTCATGAAATTTTGTGGCATCTGCCATGGGGCCTGTCCACTGGTCATACCTCAGCCTGCTTGCTTCTTCCATGCATGTGCATGGTCCAATACAAACCCTGCTTCACTTTAATATCTACAAGCAGTTTGTAGCGAAATAAACCTTTCCTATTACTCCATCAGGGCTTGTTTTTACCCGTATGGAAAGCAGTACAGGGAAAGGAGGTAAATGCTTGTTCTCACAACCCTGGCTCTCTGAATGCTTACACAGGGCATATCTTACTTCCCTTTATATCCACTCCTACCGAGACATACAGGATTTTTTCTTGGGGAGAAGAGTCCTGGCTTAGAATTAGCAGAGGACCAGGGGATGTGGGCTAGGCTGGCTCTCTTTGCTCATGCAAAGAGTAAATTAGTCCCTTCCTCCCACAAAAAGCACATGCAGGACGCAGTATCCCACTGTTATCTTAAACCCAAGGCATCTGAGAGAGTGGTTTCTCCTGGCCACCTTGGAATATGCTGTTTCTGGGACACCAATGGAGAGTCAAGTGCAGGGAAAGTCCTGAATTATGAGAAGGAAGCCACTCTCCCCCAAATGTCAAGTGAAGCCTTTCTAGTTACAGCGAAATTCCTCCTCTTCCCCCCTTTAAATGTGTCACATGCATCAAAAACATCTGGATCTAAACAGTGTAGCCTCACCAGAAAATTACTACAGCCCACTTAGCTCTTTCTGGTCTGCCTCCAAATCAGCCTATCTCGCCATCTACCCTGGTGTTGAGAAAGCTTGGTTGGATGCTACAAGATAGGGCAACCACTAGAGAAAAACCTTAAATACAGAACACACCTCCAAAACCACCCTAGGCTTCTTCTTTTGCCCAGCAGGTGATTTCAGAGTCCAAACTTGTGGCCCATATTGGGACTGATCCTGCCTGTGGTCAAGAGGGTTTTTGTATAGTCCATACGGAGAGGAGCAAACTATAGTTGCAGCCAGCAAGGAGGGCCCTGCAGACCTGCGCCAGGGACAGGGCAGGTGAGTGGCAGCAGTTCCTCCATCCTTCCAGCGTTACTCATCACCCCAGAAGGGTATCTCTGGGGGCCCTGGCTGGAGGGGGGACCAGGGCCTCACTAACACTCATTCCAGCAAACACCCTGCCTTCCTCTTCAGGAGCCCCGGGAGGGCCTGGAGGCTGTGGCAGGTTTGAGCCACGCAGCAAACATAATGTTATGCTATTTTTGTAGTTGTAACCCCAGCAACTGTCCCCTTTGACCTAATATGCTCATTTGCAGAATGCCAAAGAGGAACTGGGATTTGTTTTACCACATGAGTGACATCTTGACCATAGCGATGGTTAACATGTAACCCTCCTCTCCAGCCATGAGTGCCGTTCTTGGCAGAGGGGGGATTTGTTTTGAGGGATGACTGTGCCACCTCCATGCTCCCTGGCACATCTAGGCCAATGAGGACAGTGTGGGACGCACGGTCACTGGATGGCAAGTGCTGGTGCCCACTGAGACGTGGCCCGGCAGCCTGGACCAACCTGCGCTGCCCAGCTGAGGGACAGGTCCCAGGGGTGTGGGGCATAATGATGTCCCAGGAGAATGTATCTTGACATCTTGGATGAGGCTTTTTGCAAAGGTGTTCCTGCGGTACTGGTCTTCTGGAGAATCATCATTCAAGCCCTTTATCTAAATGGTATTTTCTTATCTAATGTTTTAAGAACCTACATTCACATACGCTCTGCCATTTTTGTGATTACGTAGATAGCCACTAACTTTATTTTCCTGTATATGACTACAAAAGATACAGGATAAATTCTTGACACCATTACTTAACACAGGTAACGCAGGGCTTGCCAGTAAATTCCCTTAGCAGGATGGTTGACAGAATATGCATGCTTTTTGATTTTTATTTTTGATGCTGAAAATGCCATTGAAATTTTGAAAAGACCTTCTAAATGCTTGGACAGATTTTCTAAATGCCACTGACTATTGCAACATAATTTCCTCATCACCACAAGTGGTGTGACTTAGTCTGGGTTTGTCTCTCTGATCTTTTCCCAGTATGACTGTGTAATTCTGCATTTATGCTCATAAATAAAAAGATTTTAAACACAACTTCTTTATTTTGTATGTTCAGAAATTAAAATTATTTTTTACCCCCTCTGCTATTTTCTGCTGTTTATTTCCCACCAGCTCATTCCTTGTACATGCTGCCTCACTCTGGCGGCATGTTCTGGTTTCTATTTAAGAGCTGTGAGGTCATTGAGACATGGTCAAAACCAGACTCGGTAGAACAAACTCTGAGACTGTGAGGATCCTACCTTAATTTGGTCAAAATGTGATATGAATTGCCAGATATTTCCTGTTTACTTAGGGCTCCACTTTCCTGTACCCTGTTGTTATGGTTTGAACTTGCTTCTCTGAGTAGACGGAAAAATCCTGTAGCGCAGCAACAAGGTATTGGAAGACATGTCTGAAGCATTTTAGTCCTTGGTAAGTGGTGTTCCTAGATCAGAACAAGCATCTTCATACGGAGCCAGTCATTGTAGGGAAACCATTAGGTAAAATCCAGAGTTTGACTGCTATCACTGACAAGACTGATGGTTTTTCTTGGCTGAAGGTTTCTCTCTGACTCCTTTAATGAGTGCTTTTTCTGATTTCCACTGAAATTAATGCTCTCTGGTTTAATACCTTCCAGTACATGGTTTGTATGATGATTTTGGGTTTGTCAGGGATTCCTGCTGAAGCTACTAATATCACTAATATTCATATCACAGTGTTAAATATTATATAAAATATCAGCTGTACATATCTTCCTTTTAAATTCTTAAGCTTTGATGCTAACACCTTTTTATGAAGACCATTCATGACATTGTCTTAATGTGGATGACAGAATTTGACTATGTTTAGTCTAGGGAACCTAGGGGCCTGTTTGAGTTCCTGATCTGGCTTAGCAGCTGAAGCCACATCCTGACTGCATAACGGGGTGAGACTCAGTGATGCAACAGCATCTGCCCGTAGCCTCCTCTGCATGCCAAGAAACCCTGGGAATGTGTCCCAGGCAGGGACTCTGGCACACAGGACAGATGGGCAATCGAGCTGCAGGAAAGAGTGTGAAAAGTCCAAGCCAGTGTATAGGTACAGCCTTGGCTCTCAGTTGCCATTTCCGAACTTCTAGGATTTCACACAGTTGAAATAAAAAGCAGAGAATTGTAAACTGTATCATGTAGCATAAAAATTTAGCGATGAGAAGATGAATAAAAAGAATTGCAAACAGATTAGTTTAAAACATCAATTTACAGTAAATCTTTTTAATGTTTATTTTTATTTTTAATGCTTTGAGGAGACAGTGCTGCATCAAAGGATCTCAATGAACTATGCATGACTATTTCAAGAGGAAGCTATTTTTTACAGATTACATTAATGCTCATAGATACAGTCTAGTGCCTTCAATATATATAAAACAGCTGAGAAACCTGATTTGAAGTGAGCAATCAGTTTGATAACTAGGTTTCAGTTTTATTCATAATATGACCATATAAGAGTTACTTTTTCTCTCAGTCGTGCTAGAAAACCCATTCTGTAACCCCTTCTCAATTAGCAAAATTTTGTTTCCAACATTAATAGAGAAGATTGTGCCAAAATTTTTTCTTAGAAGTACTCAGGAGTCAAGGATGCAACTGTTATTTATAGGAAAGAATTCTTCAAGTAGATTTCACGTACAACCTGTCTTGCCAAGTGTATTTTTTCATTTTGACTTCCCCACTTCTGGGGAATGTGCGGAACCACAAGATGTTGCACATTTTACTTTTTAAAAGACAGCTTTGTGAGCTTTTCCTTGGCTTTTCCTTCAGGAAATCCTGACAAAAGACCAGCAGTGTAAGCTCTCCTGAGAAATGTGTAAAATGATTGAAAATTCACTTCAAAATATCTGTCTGATTTTACTGTCTTGAGGTAATAGTATTTCACCTAGCTCAGAGGTACTTCTCCCTGCCTATATCTACATGCTGTCTTAAATCTCTGATAATTGCTTCAAAGAGAGTATTTATTCATACGTAAAGGTCTCTCTTTAAAATTTGAGTCTACCGCTTGAGCTCTGACTTTGTGCTACTACTGGGATAGCACTAAAGGTGAGAGCTCCAACCATGGAAGCAGTGTAATGTGAATGTAAACGTCCCCGGTCAGTAGCAGGAATTTGGCTTGATCAGTCTGTGTTCACGTGAAAGTCAGGAAATGATTGCTACAGTTCTGTTTTTCAAGGCTGTGGAAGTTTAGTGAAAATAGCTCAAACTGATACCACCTACATCTGAATTGGATAACAACCCAAATTCATACCACCCGAATCTGAACTGGAATCTGTAGCCATGTTGCAGGCTTTAATTTTTCCTAAAGGCTTGCTATTTTAAAGTATTTTGTATGTATTTGATCTCTTCTGCTTTCAGAATACCCGTAGGAAGACGTGCCAGCAATACGCTGTGGGGATGGAGAGCGGAGGGGAAACAGGGGGTTAGCACTAGACTGTCACATGCTGCCTGGGAGGGTTTTGTGCTTGATCATATGGGTCTGAATGCAAATTTGTGGGACTTGGTACCAGGCCAAAAGAGCACTCAAACTCTATTGTTTAAAACTATGCCAATTTAGATAGAGTTTTGTTTCCCCACAATTTCTATTTCGGTTGATATACTGCCTACTCAACTTACTGTTCAGTGTCCCATAGCTGGTGTTTGGAAACCGTGAGTTTATGGAACATGATTTCTCAAGACATTCTCTATATTTACTACGTACTGATTGCTATAAACAGGTGAAACACTGCTGCTTCATGTTGAAAATAATACATCTCTGTTTTTTCCCAAGCATTGCTCTCAGTCTTGTATTAACTAGTCAATTTGAATGGATTTTTTCTATTTCCAGGATGCATATAAGCTGTTTTAAATGAGTAAACACTACTTGTACAGGCAAAGTTACATGTAGACATTTAGTTGTGTCCTAGCAGATGAGAGGAAGGTACCTTTCTGTCCCAAGTATTTTTAAATAATACTAATTTTCAGAAGTTTTAGTCTCCTCACTGTGGGTCAAATGGCTCAATGCTACAGCGTTAATTTTGGAAGACTCCTAGCAACTGCACTAGAAATCTTAAAGCTTTGATCTGTTATTGCTTTAGATACTAAATGGCGTGTTCAGAGTTGTTCATATAGTCATAGTAGTAGGAGATGCACTTGAAAATGCAACTAAATTTAATTGAACGGGATTTGGGTTTGTCTTTAGGCTCACTGGAGGAAATAGGCCATACGTGTAGGCATGTACTGCGGGGTAGGCAAAGATGTGAGAACAGTAAATTTAGTAGGATTTTCTCATGAAGGGGCTTCCGAGCAAACTGATTTTAGCAGCTGCAGAGAAAATGTGTTTTATTTCTCTGGGGACAAACCCACTGTGTAAAAAGCTGCACTTCTGCTTTTCAGTTTTACTGTCATCTGTTCCACATGCACACAGAAACACAAAATTTGCTCCTTCAGACAGACTAATTATTTAATGTTAAACTGAAAGCGTTTGAGGTCAGATTGCCTTGGAGGCAGTGACCTGTGTTGGAGCCAACCGACAGCCACAGTGACTCTGAAGAACAGCGCTGCTGCTTGGTCTACAAATCTTATCCCCTTCCAGCAGTCAAGAGGGACTGCAGTGGAGATACTCGTAACTGGCCAGCTTTAATCCAGCTCTGATCCTAACCACGGAAGGGAGGGCGCAGGGGCACAGGCTTCTTTGCAGACTGGCAAGCCACTCTTTGTTTCTGACTTTTCTCCAGGGCTTGTATACCCTGCTCTTCATCCTCCTCATCTCCTGCTGCAACTGGATTAAATCTTGGACAAGTTTGCTTCCCTGTCCATCCTCCTGTTGGGGGTGTGGATTTACCCTGGCACTGAGAATGAGACTTGCACGGGGCAGAGGAGGATGGGGAAGGAGAAGCATTTTGTGTCCTTCCTTTCTGTGTACCTGCTGAGGATCAGTCAGCATTCAGACATAGACAGTGAATGGTCTAAACGTGTTTGTGTCCCTGCTGACAAAATCGCTGTGTATACTCACACAGACAAAATGTTGCACAAACTGAAAGGGATGTATGTATGTTATACAATATGTAAAACAATGAGGTTATTTTGGTATAGCGTTGATACTGTTTACATATATCACGATGCCTTCAGTACCTGGAAAACGCTGCAAAACCAATAGTTTTTAAACCAGTTCTTTCCTGCGCTGGCCTGTAATACATACAGCCAAGGAAAATGGTTGCTGCATCTCTTTGCTGGCACAATTTGGTAATCTGCACTGCTTCACTTTCTTTTCTTAAGACTGCTGTCTTCTGTTTCTTGGATAACTGGAATTGCCTAACACTACCTTCTGAGAGCAGAAATGTCACCGAACAGGAAAAGTTCCGAAAGTTCCTCTCACCCAAAAGTATAGTGGATTTGAAATACTGCCTTCAAAAAAAGACAGTGAAGTTATCAAGGAGATGGAGGACTTTCTAAAGAAATAAATTTTTATCTTTTAATTAAAAAAGTAGCAAACTACTATTTGAAATAATAACAAGATAACATTTTATGACCAAAGGTGCTACATGGCTGTGAAATTCTCTTCTGTGGAGAAAATTTGCTCAGACTTGTAACTATAGACATGAAATTTTTCTGTTGTCTAAGACTGCGAATTTTGTGAATCATTGCAAAGATGTTTACACAGTTGGTAACTTTAATTGCATTAAGACTACAAAACTGTAGCAGATGAATAGGAGTGCCACACTATATCAGAGTGGGTGGTTATTTTTTATATATCCTATTTTGAATCATTGATTGCTGTAGTACAGCATTTAAAAGAGTTATTTTATAAGTTTGTGGTCATAAGAGCCTGCACCTTTCTACTCTCAGAGTATCTCAGAAGAAAAAAATTCTACATCTAATATCGAACACTGGTTTCAGAATAACTTTCTACTTTTTTGTCATCCCTCCAGATTTAAAATACAAAGGGAACTCAGGGAGAAGTGAAAGAAGAAAGAAAATTTGATAGAAGTCTACATGTAAAGAAATGTATATATGTAAATTTGAATATTCATTGTATTGCAGTAGCATGTAGTAGTCATTCATAAACAATTATCCCTTTTCATTATATGTTGTTCTAATGGATAACAAGAAGAAGGTCATTGCATTGAGAAAATTACAATCTCAAAGATTTTAGGAGTAAAGAAAGTTTCTGTCTGGTAGTTTAGAAATAATATACATAGTCTTACAAGATTTTTAATTTCTGGACACTAGTGGTTTTTACCAACATCTGCAGTACGGACGTGGGTACTTAAAACTTCTCTGTGCTGTAGAGATCTGCCTGGGGATGTGTTATACATTTGAAATTGTCTTGTTTGTTATTGTCACAATAATGTTGAGTCAGGAATATGTTTATAAACAGACTGATGAGTGAAGACTAGATTGCTATGTACTATTTATAATTTGAAACTCTTAACAAGGTATACATTATTTGTATAGCTTTTGCTATAAAATATTCATATTAGTTAGCAAATAGGAAGACAATAATGATAGAATTGAGTCTTTCAGGGAGAAATTATTGATTTTTAAGGTATCTCTTCCTGAAGAGTTGTGATTTCTTTCAAGCTTAAGCCTTCCTCGAGGTTGGTTTACTTTCATCATTCTGTTCACATGAGAATTTCCCCTTTTATGAAAAAGACTCCTCAAAGTATCATGAGTTTCTGAAGAAATTATAGATTTCTATTATTACTTTTTATTCCTGGTGGAACTGATACCACCAACACTTTCCTGAATCAAAGTTCACAGTGTAAATTTATTTGTTCCAGCACAGTCCATTGGGGAGTTACACCAGCTCAGCGGGTGATGTACTGTTCCTATGCGTGCATACGGAGGCACCCACCCACACCCATTCACTCGTTCTTGTCTTCCTTAGGCACCTGATGCAGGCAAATGTCACAAACGTCACATGAATTAGACCCTTGACCTGACCCAGGATTGCTTTACTGTAAGTAAGCCAATGCTCAAGAATATTAGAGTAGAAAGAAATGCCATAATAAAGGAGCAAAATTTTGAGCTCGGTATAGAAGTGTTGCTAGAAAGACATCATCTGTAAAGCTACCTTTGTTATTTATCAGTGTTTTTTTAGAGCTGCTTTTTTTTTTTTTTAAGTTAAAACCCAATGAAGTACCAATGTGGTGGAAGTATATCATACATGTTTAGTACTGCTTTTGGTTAACAGCTGAAATTGTTGAAATTTTGGTTTTATCTGTAATTTTCAATAAATCCTTGGAAAGGGATTGGCTAGCAGAGAATACCTGTAAAACTGTACATGTGAATCATACTTCTATTTCTTTAAAAAGACAAAATAATGGCAGGAAATATTGGACTTCAGAATTTTCTTCAGTGTGTATTTGAATCTATCTATATTTGTGGGCTATATGTGGACGAAACCCATCTTGTTATGAATAATTTCTTAAACACTATTTCTACCAGTAATATAAAAAGAATATAGCTGGTAGTTCATGCTGACATTTCAAGCAGTACAAACAATCCTTTTACTTCCATGATCTTGGACTGTCGTATCTATTCATTAAAGCAACAGCATGGATATGCTTTATATTCTTGTGTATTTGTTCAGAATATTATTGCTTGAGCCAGAGGAATGAGATAAGGAAGATATATACTGATAAAGGTAATTAGTTATAACAGCCAGATCAGGGTTTTAGAAAAGGATCTGATTACTTTTATGAAATGTATGGTAAGGCAAATTAACTGAAATGGTAAGATATTTTTAGGTTATTGTCTGCATTCTGAGAGCTTCGTAAAATAATAAAGAGCCATGAAACTGGGCATTAAGGAACTAAATAGGAGAAATGACAGAGCTGTGGTAGCAGGTGTCTGGGGAAACTGAAGTGCCAAAATTGTGAAAAAGAAACTGAGACTTAATGCTCTGTCAAGGATATCATTGGAGAGTACCTAAAATGTGCAATGGCAGTGGGTGGAGGAGAATGGAAAACAGGAAAGCTAGTATAAGAACTGTAAAATACATAAAATCTCTTCTTTCCCCCCTCAGAAGTCTTGACTATTAGGAACAGAAGGAGATTGTCAGACTTTGAAAAATCAGGCACAGCTTGTGGAAGAATGAAATAAAATATTTTTAAAAACAGATCAGGCAATACTGTTCTATTATAATTTTTAACAGCAGTCTCAGCCCAGACCAAGACAGCTTTGGGCAGGGACACTGAACTACCTACCTACTCTGGAGAATGTCCTTTCATCCCTCTGTCCTCCAGAAGGTTGATAAAATAACCTGCGAGAAGTGGTCTGAGTAGTCCTAAACTGTTACATGCTGCAGGGAAGCTGCATGTACTGCTGTTAGTGTGGTGAGAGATTGGCCATAGTCTGGCCAATAGTCAAGAATTCAGAGCATATCTGCTTTTCACTTCTAAGAATTGTAAACAAGCATCAAGATTGTAAAGTCAAAGTGCATTTACACTATGTGGTGGAGCATGGTGCCAGAGCTGGTGACAACTGAGCAGTCTCTGGAACAAGATGCAGAGGAGCTGCACCTTGAGACAAGGCATTTGAGATCCCATACAGCATCCAGTAGTGCAGCTTTCCTGCTTCCGGCAGCTGAGCAGCTCCTGTGCTTGGTGCTACCTCCTCAGTCCCTATGCTGCACCCACTGCAAGTGTACAGATGCTTTGAAGCACTGAAAGTCAGAGAAAACTAGCATGGAGGTTGTCTTTGAATCTTAATTTCATAAATATGTGTACTGTGATACTGTCTGTATTTAGGTGGTTACAGATGATCTATCCAGAGAGGCACGCTCGTGCTCTGAATCATGTGTTGACGAGTGTTAACACCATCTGTCAAGTCGATACGCACAAGTACCGTCATGCCAGTGTCCGTGGTGTTACTAAGGTAGTTCTACATTCTTCACATTGGTGTTGCTTTTGGAAAGGGAGTTTATGAGAAAGGTAAAGAGGTATTTATTTGCATAATGAATGCAATTTCTGCATTTGTTTGGGGCAAATCTTTGAAATATATATTTTGGGCAAATTTATTAATTCTATGGGTTGCCACCTGTAGCTGTGCAAGCTGTTTGGTTTCAGGTCTTGAATTCTGTTGCACAAAGGGCCGCTGTGGCATTCCTACCAACTGCACTTAATCTTTGGTCAGGGCAGCTGTGCTGAACAGCCTCTCCTGAAGCTGTTTCAAGTGACTGGTTGCTACAGCACCAACTGTCTGACTTGCAGCTGCAACGGGCCCTCCTGCCACAGTCCCTGACCTTCTCCTTGCAGCTCATCTTGTAGCTTCTCTATTCTGCCTGTCCAGCTGACCCCATTTTTAAGCACTGCAGTTTTCAAGGCTTAGTCTCTTATCTCAACCGTTTACCTGTTGTCTTCTCATTTCTGAATTCAAGAAAGTCTGAATGAGAGGATTTAGTACTTTCCTTCATTATCTTAGAAATACTGCGTAGACCACCTGCCATCACAGCACAAACATATGAACTAATGAATGAAGCTCTGCATGCTTATACAAAAGCAAAAAGAAGTTATGTTTTCACTCATTTTCACAGAGGCTAGTCTAAAGTAAGAATGAAATGTCTGTCACCCAGAGAGCATAAATATGTGTTCATAACACACTGTAAATTAAATATTGTATTTCTTTCAAAAACTGAGAGACTCCAGTTTGGAGACTTGGAGCAAAATGAGCTGAGACATCTGCTCTGTTTTCTGCCCAGTGTGTACTTGAGCTGGGGCACATGTGGAACTCTGCTAAAATGAGATTATAAATTAATAGTCCTTCACACTTCATTGCTTGAATGAGCCAGAAGTTATTTTCTTCTGAGTTTTGAGTCCCAGGTGCAGCACTTTCTGACTACCAAATATGATTTCCTAAAAGGGAAGAAAGACCAGTGAATTGAAACTACAACAACCTCTTCTCTGTGGTCTGATAGAGAAAAGGAAAACACATCAACTGACAGGGTGAAGGAAAAAGATCCTGTCCAGACGTATGATGATGGTGAAGAACCGATTCGTGATTTGGGCAACAGCTTCCATCTCTGGTTCTGCTTCTGGCTTTGTGTACAAACATAAGCAGATCATTTGGGTCTGTGTCTTAAAAAGGTGACTTGTTTCTTTGAATTTTGGTACCCAACTTGAGCTGCTCTGCAACTGGTATTCTATTGCTGTTTAGGCTGATCTAGAGCACTAATAACGATAAATGCTTCTACTTTCACTAAAACTTAGTGAGATTAAGCTGACTGTTACAGACCTGGCTCTCCCTACCGCTGGACCAGCATATGCTTTTTTCACAGAGGCCAATCCACTCTTGCTCTTCAAAGAGGGTTAATAGACACTAGTATTATTTAGCACTAGTCTGTCAAACCGTTATCAAAAAGAGTCTGTGATTTATCTTGCTTAATGTCCCTAAAAATGAGCATAGTGTTTCAAATATTAAAGAAATATTTCTATAATTATACTGTTAAACCCACCCCAAATGGCATTCCATAGATGGCTGAGCATGGTAGGGTACCATGGAAGGAGATTGGGCAAGGTTGGCTAATTCTAAAATTTTCTAATTTAGAAGTTCTCCTGAACAGGCTCCAGAACAGCAGGTAATGGAAAATCATGGGGCTGAAGAAGAGGAGGAGACTCTGGAGACAGTTCTAGGCTTGTACCAATTTATATATTATATATAGAGACATAAGCCAGCTAAGACTGCAATGTCTGCACTTCTCTCTGTATTTTCCTAACTGGGATAGGGAGGATAAAATGTGCCATGGAAGACAATCAGACAACTTGAAACTGGTTTCCATCAGAGGCATCAAGGGTGTTGGGAAGAAAAATTGGGATTTCCTCTGACATCTTCATATCCTATCAGTTCTTTGGTGACCTCCAGATAATATCAACTGGTATTTAATCTTTTGAGAATGGGATTATTTTCAGTAAGAAAGGATGGGGAAAGAACAAAATTCTTTTATTTCGTTGGAGTTTCCAGGTACAATTTTCATTAAAATGGAGAAACCCCTCCAACTCTGACAATGTATCTGTAACCCAGAGGCATTCCTCACCACTGCAATAGTGATAATTCAGTCTAACAGTAGTATGTGCATAAAGAAAGCCTTTTGTTGTACATTCTTTCTACTCAGCCCTGGGGCAGGAATATAGTCCACAGAACCACAAGAACTAAAACATTGCCAAGTTAGTTTCCACTTTAACCACAGCTGCAATACTGTAGCATGGTAACATCTGAACTGCTACCATTGCTATTTGGAAAGTAGTAAGAACCCAGCAAACATCTGGATATTGGGACTTGATCAGAAAACACAAACTTGTATATTTTGATATATTTTCAACTTTTGAGAGGATCATATTGCTACTATTTGTATTATCTTTTTCAAAGGTTGAATGCTGTTTTATTTACCATCCCTAGTGACTTCCAATGATTCTTGTATACAGGTGTCTGGTTTCTCTCTATAAGCTCTGCCAAACGTAGTTTCTAGCTACATCTTTATTTTTGGTATCAAAACCAGGCTTGTAATCATGGTTATTTCCTGTCAACTTTACTTAGTATCTTTATACAACTGCAGTTGAAGAAATTGTTTAGTGAGACAGGCCACTGGCGTAGGGGCTTTTTAGACAGTGTGTTTGCTTAAAATACCCTTCATTTAAAATGTTAAGGGATGCTGCAAGACAGGTAAGACTGTTGCCCAAGTACTGCATCTCTGAGTTTGTCTTAATTGTGAACTATAAGCAGATGGTGGGCTGACAGGAGGTGAGTTGCTCATGATCTAGAAGCCATACTGCATGGGACTGAACATAAGATGATGTACATTGCTCTTCGGCTGAACATATTGCTAGCTTGAATGACTCCCGTATAGGGTTTGGTTTTCATCCCACCTAGAACACCATTAATGTAATTCCACCTTGCATCTCCATGTCCAGTTTAGAAAGATAGTTTGAAAAAGTCTTCCGAGTGGTCGGAGTTGTAGTGATGTACAGAAATAGGTTCTCCCTTGTACAATTTTCTTTATGCATTATTTTCAGTATAAAACAATACATAAAATACAAATTCCCTGTTTATCTGTGGAAAAGTATCAAATGTTATTGGAATTAAATAGTGGACAGCATATTTTGCCAAGATACACTACCATAAATTTTTGGCAAATTTCAAAAATGTGGCAAAGCTTGGTTGGAAGATTGGATTGGATTTCCTTAGTGCTAAGAGAAATGCCCAGTTATGGATTCATAGTACTGGAATGCATCTGTCTGTGTTCACCTGACTAGGTACTTCTTTTGACATGGAGCTGAGATGGGGAAGGAGCTACGATTAAACTGTGGTCTCGGGTTCAAATCCTGTGGTCTATGGTGGTGCCACAAGGCTTTTAACTCTGTGATCTTTCCATTCTTTCATTGTTAAGCTTTTTGCCTGTTTTTAGATCCAAGATAGCATGGTGAACGGTCTAGTTACAAGAGCAGAAGTGAGCTTCCTAGAAGAACTTGGAACACAATATGCTCCTCAGCTGTGAGGGGATCTTTCCATCATCTCAAGTAACCGCTGTCATTGCAAAACGTCTCTATTGCTCATGGCAGGATGGAAGAGAAACTGCTGTAATGCAAGTGTCTGTTGCCCCCTTTCTGCTGCAGGAGTGTAATATTCTCTGCTGCTGTAAAAGGAGGCAAGATGGTGTTGCTTTGCTGAGCAAATATTTCCTAGATCCTCCTGTGAACAGGACAATATCCAGAATTAATTCTAATCAGCAGGCAATGGCTGCCTCTGTAAATATTTGATACCTGAGCAGACTTTTGTCATAGCCTTTCTATGCTAAAAATGAGTAAATGATATATAAAAATGTGATTTAAAGTCAAATTCAGATACTTTTTTTTTCCTTTGGAGTATATATAGCTAACAAGGAAGTGTCCTGTAGTATGCTTCTGTGACACTGTAGTGGTTATGTACTGGAAACCTCTTTTGGTCTCTTTTAGGTATCATTTTTATTGGGAGGTGACTGTATGAAGAGATATCTTCTGAAATTGCAGCCCTGGCCTCTTCCAGTTTTGGGAATAAGTGGAGATTTTTAAAGTGGCATTTAAGGTACATCAAAAGCTAAGGAAAGCAAGGAACTGTATCTATATTTAGACATAAAACATTCAACCTGAGTCAGCACTGGTATTTAAAGGATATAGGGTACTTAAAAATCCATTACGGTATATCCCAAGGAGAGGGGAAAACCTTTCCTGCTTACTAAATATTGCGATAGAAGTCATCTACCACCTTTGCTTTTTCAGCTTGGAGCTTTCTCTGGAGTGGGGAAAGTCCAAATGCAGATTGTCACAAGATTTCTGCACTGCTGCATGTTGCTTAAAGAGACAGCAAAAGCTCTTTGTTATTTCTTAAGGAAATGGTCTAATTCTCATAGAAATTTCATTGATTTTATTAGTATTTTTATTAGAATTTGTCTTTGGTTAGGCAAACTAATCTACTAAAATAAAGATATAGGAGCAAGAAATCAAAATATTTCAAAATGAAACTGAAAGTATCATGTTGCACACCCTACATTTATTAACTAAGAATAAATTTAATGATAATGCCTGTGTAATCCCTCCCCCCCAACAGGATTACAAAATTCTCTACATGTGAAATTTTAATGTCATTTTAGTCTGTTAGAAGTCTAGTGATTTATTTCTTGACTTTTATTTTATTCTTAATTTTAACTATTGTCTTAATGTTTATGGCTTCAATTTTCCTGTCTTATTAATGAGAAGTAAAAATGTAATGGAAGAAAATGCATTATGCATGCAAGTGTTTGAGACAATGATTCTCACTAGAAGCATGGACAATGAGTTAAAATGCACTGAAGTGTTTGACTAAATTGTTGAGGAAAGATGGGTGTAAATCTCTGTCACGAGTAGACTAGAATTAATTTTGCCGGCGGAGGTCTGTTTGCCCTTTGAACCATCACCCTCTTTTGTTGCCTGCAAGCCTGGGGTGGCCCCTGACAGCACAGAGATCTGTCTGGCAGCTGCAGCGATGGCAGCATTGGCCACTGCTCGGCCGGTATTCTCCACAACGTTCAGATGTCCCTAATTCATGTAACTTCTGTGGCCCTGTGGCATCACAGCTGGTGAATGGGACCTTGGGAAGCAAGTTATGGCTTTTACCTGCACTGCAGTTGTACAGTTTTCCTTACTATTTTAAGTAAAGACATAATTCCTGATGCTTTTCCATTATAGAACTTGAGTGAGATAGATAGGGAAATTCTATTATTTCCGCACTGCAGGTAGGAAAGGAAGCAGGGAACGCAAAAAATAATTTAGCTGAGTTTGCTTAGGCAAAGCAAGGTCTCAAATCCACATTTATGAAATCCAGGTTTGGTGATTATTGGACACCATTGCTCCAAAAGATTTTGCCTTATAAACTCTCTCCTGACCCAGCTACAAAGGGGCTAAGAGGGGATCCAGGCCTTTGCACCTGGTGTATGGAGAACTTGTCCGTGGAATTAAATGTTGATACCTGCAAAAAAGCTGAAAAGTCAGTTTTCCACATTAGGTTATTTACTTTCCTTAATGAAGAAATAGAAGAAAAAACATGAGCGGAGGGGGAGGGATTAAAAAGGAGTTAATGTGTAAAGTTTCTAGTTCTTGCAGTTTGAATTATACAAGTGCAGACATTTCAAGTGGAACATGTCAGCATTACAAAGGTACTTTCCTGATATGTAACTTCTCTTACAACTGAGAATTTATTCATATGTCTCAGAAAAACACATCTCCTTTGCTTGGAAGACAAGGATGAAAAAATTCAGTCTGGAGTTATTAAAAATTATGAATAAATGAAAAATAAGAGTTGGAAATTAATCTAGAAATCAATCTCAGTTGCAGAACACTTACTTGATGTATGAATAGCAATTTTTTCTGCATATATTATAAATTCCTGGCAAAATAAACTAGTAACATTTTTCTCAGCAGTGAAAATTGGTAGATGTTTATTTCAAGAAAAGGAGATCAAGTGCTGCCCACACCATAATTAAACAATGCTTGTAATTATGTGTTCCTTATCACAGCTCACTTATTATCCAGGATCTTCCATAACTGCATGTTGCTATATACAAATGGTAAACTCAAGACTTGACATATCATACCTGATTTGTAGGTGAAGATTTCTCATTTACCTAGCAATCCAACAGCCAGAACAGGCTTCTGAATTTACATGTGATAGAGAGCACTGATTTTGTGATGAAAGATTCCAGTCCTGATTTTGGAAAACAGTCCCCAGAGCTCATGAGTTGAGAGCAAAATTTATTCTGAGTTTGATTTGGGGTGAATTTCTAATCACATTAGCTATAAAGAAGGCCCTTTAATTTCACGGTCCCTGGGAAAGTGAAACTTGAGTAGGCTGTGAAACAACTCCTGCATAAACATCTGATACTGTAAGTCTTGGGCTACCTACACTGAGGTGATTGAGCCGTAATTACATTTCTTTCTCAACACGTGCTTCCAAATTATGGATGTTTAATGGAGTTATAGCTTATATACCAGCTTTGCTGAATACAGTTATAAATACCAATCTTATTTGCACTGCTTATTAAAATGGTAAGTAAAGATAGCAAGACAGCATGTTTGGAAAGCACTGAAGTTCCAGTATTCTGAAATATCTGTGGTATGAGGTCGATTTTGACATCTGCGCTCTCTTAAGGAGTGCTCCTGAATATAGTGTGATGTTCTATACGGTGTTCTTCCTGGCATAAATTTTAACACTGAATAAATGAGCCCATGGCTGTAATCAGTGGGATGTTTGAGACTTCTCCGATAGGAAGTATCTGGAAAGTGCTGTTATACTGCCATTCTTGAGAGTGAAGTTGTCCAGCGTTTTAGGTGACCCCAGGCTTTCAGGGTGAGAATATATCAACGGAGTCTGCTGTGTGGAGTGAAAAATACAATGGTGCTCCTGCAGGAGGAAGGGCTTTAAGCCAAGCTCAAGATTTCAACATGATGTCAGGACTGTTGAAAACAAATAAACCTGTGAGAGCAGTTTGTTGCACAACCCTGGCACGCAGCTCCAGACAGCATTTGGACCAGTGCCTCAGTACTCTGCTGTCCCGTGTTTGAAAGCAGCCCCTTTCTTCTGTTATTGTTTTGGGAGGTGGGGAAGGAAATCTTTCATGATTGCATTTCAGGAATAGGATAGGACACTAGTAGAGGTTGCACCTTGATAATTTCACTGCTATATTCAGTATCTGCTCAGAAGCAAGCTAGGTAGATCTGTGGCTTTAAGTGTTGATGAGAACTAGTTTGCATCAGGCTGTCATTAGGCTGTCAAAGCCAATGCTAATTGAATTAACAGAATATAATAAAAGTCTTCATGAAAAGCGTAGTGCCAAAAAAGTTTATTTCAGAGTATCAGAATTACTACACTAAACTGTTCCCACAGAAAATATTTTGTCTTTTTTGTCCCTGTTATCTTTTTCCCCCTTAGAGAACATTGACAAGAGGGAAAAGATCCTTCCATTAAGTTAGTGGAGGTATTTGGTGCAGAAGTCAGGGAAGTTATACCCATGCACAGCTGCAGATTGCTCCTGGTACATCTGTGATGGGATTTCCTAGCAGAATGTAGAAAAATGGCATAGTTTAGTTCACAGAGAATTTATAGCCTTTTAGACTCAAAATCTTTCTTATGGAAAAGAACACCAAGTTTTGCACTAGCAAGAACTAGAATGGGAAAGTCAAAGAGCTTGTCCGGGGATCTAGCTTCTGTCTAATGAAGCCCCATGAAGAAACTTTCAGAACATGTCACTGCCAGGAGAAAAACAGGATTTTGGTCTCAACTTGTCTGGCAATTACTATTTTTCTCTTTATCTCTCCTTAGTGTTTTGGTCCATTGGGGATTACCTGCTGTATGAACAGGCTTGAACAGGCCTGTTCATCTGGCTTAGGTGGATCAATGTAGACCTTTCCCAGTTAAAACATGCAAACTGTTTGAGTGCTACAAACTCAGGCAGTTTTGCAATAGCAAGTAGTAAGATGTAAGAGCAACAGATTTTAGAGTGAAAGTCGGTGCTAGGGACGTGACATCCACACTGTGCATTTGAGGAGTTTTATTACTTTGGACTTATCTACTTTAGTCTTTTGTTTTATACTTGACCACAGAATTCGTATTACAAAACACTTTTGTTATTCCAATTTACAATTTGAAAATCCAAACCTTGAATACCAACATCAGTAGAAGTGCAACTCTTGGTCTCAGTTCAGTGGACTTCTGTTTGGCCCAATATTGTAGTAGATCAGATTCATGTATTCATTCAGAAACAGAAATCACACCACTGGTTAACTTTATATTCGTGATCTCTACATTTTCTCTCAAAATGATCTCCCATTAGAATTAATTATTTTGCAAGAATGTCCTTTCCTTACGCATCGAGTTAATTATTAAAACAAACCCAGAAGAACATTAACTTATGCTCTCATCAAATTCTCATCAATAGGAATAGCATTTTAAAATCCTGTTTTTGGAGGGTAAAAATACCTGTTTCTTACCAATAGAGTGGGATTTGAAAAACAATTCTGGTTTTTTAAATAGATATAATGTTTTCCCAGCTAGGGAAAAAAATCCTACATGGAATAACAACAACCATTTGGTGTAGACCAACTCCATATGAAACTGAACTTTTCTTGGTTTCATTGGCTCATAGAGAAAACTCCCTAATATTATTTCTGTGCAGTAATACAAGAAAAATAATATACTGGAACATTAAGGATATCCTTCTAAATGAACTTGATTTGTCACAACTTACAAGAAGGCATTTTCCTAGGTGTTATACTTTTCTTATTTAGTAGTCTATTTAAATTCTATTTATAAATTACTTTCAACATAGCACTTTGTTAATTTGATCACTTAAATTGATCCCTAAGAAGCAGATACACTATACAAGTATTTGTATTCTGGAAGAAGCTGAAGTTGTACTTTTCCTAATGTTAAGGTTGTCCCTGTGTCTTCTGGGGAAGAATATCACTCAGCAGCTGGTGGAGAAGGGACTTTCTTGTCAGCTGATCTGAACCACAGTTCTTGTCAACCTTCCAGCATCCTAATCCTGAAGAAGTTCTACCCACATCAAGTAATGCCCTTCACATGAGGAGGAGGTTTCAATTCTCATTTTTCCTTATTTATTAACGGAGAAACTGTCAGAGTACAACAGAGTATTAGTCATTTAATGGGGAAGCAGAAAATAATGAGAAACTTACGGCTGGTGCATTATTTTGAATCGGCTCAGCTCATAATCTGATACATTCTGAAAAGAGAGAAAACAAGTTTTATATTTTAAATAAAAATCAATTTAATCAGGACCAATCCATTAAGTGAATTGCATGATATTTTAAATAGTGAACTAAGCAAAGACCTAAAAAATAGTTTTGAGTTTTGTAGCTACATGGTTGTCTCATCTTGGTTAATGCTTAACTTTTTATTACTGGCCTGTTGTAACATTTCTGGAAAGCTGGTCGCACACACTACATTGTCAAACTGGAATTTAACTGGGCATGTGGCAGGTTAAATTATGCTGGTTAATGAATCATTAAAAAAGCGATAAGCAAGCCATTTTCTATGGTCTCTTTCCAGCTTCACCACAGAATTTCTTTGGGGTTTGTTACTGAAATCAGCAGATTAGTATAACAATGGGTGAGTTGAAGATTACTTTAACAATGGTCGGGAGCCTATTAAGTCCCAGTTTGGTCTGCTCTTGTGCTAGACTTCTGCATGACTCCTCAACCCATGAAAAACTGGGTATGAAAAAGAAATAGAATTTTTAGTGTGCTACCTTGGCACATACAATGCCCATTAGCTGCACAAGCTAATTTGGGTACTGGAAACAGTTTTGCCAAATCATTTCAATAGTTTGTGTAGCTCCGTATACCTTTCACCTCAACGTGCCAGAGTCCGTGCACTGCACTAAAGCAGCAGAAGTATATCTGATGTTCAAGCTAGTGTGCTGCTTGCAGCTCAACTTATGTCAGAGCTTTAAGCTAGTCCAAGTTAAACATTTTTTTTATCTATGGATTTTCCTTTAGTGCAAAATTTCCAGTAAAATCTCTGGATTGTACCCAGACCAAGTGTGTTGATTGCATGGTTTCAGTCCAGAAACCTGCTAATGCTAAAATGCCCTCTATCTCAGCGTGGATTTCAACAGAGGATAGATCAGGCTGAAAACTTGTCCATTTAATAGATGCAATTCTAACTCTCCTATTTTTGTGTCAGGAAGAGGAAATTAATTTGCTCGTTTCCTGAGACTTCCTAGGCTCACCTATAATGGATGTGAAATCTCTGAAACAGATACTTTCCAGTGACTTCAGTGAAACTGAGTTCATTGTAATATGATTGATGTTTGCCCAGCTTTATCTGTTTTTCTGAATAACCCCCCAGCCATCAGTCCCATTCCAGACTGTTTTGCCTTTCCTCTCACTGTCTCGTCAGCATGATAGATGAGTTTGTATCAGGCGTACAAAATGAGACACTAATAACAAGTGTATGAGACAAGGAGATCAAGTGGAGAACATGTAAGATCTCACAGAAAATATATTTCCTCAGTCTGTATTTAAATTCAAGTGAATCTCTGTATTTCTTTAAGTTCTTTGATATATTTGTTGTGAAAATATGCCATTTCAGACACTAGAGAACCCCGTACATTTAATACTTAGCCTGTAATTATACTGTAACAAAAAGCAGCTGCATATCTACATGTAGTGCGTATGGTAATTAGCAGATGATCTAGCAGATCTAGAAATCACCAAATTCCTCAGGAAATTTAAAACTATATTGAGCTGTTTGATTGACACACAGGCCCATCTGGGCTTGTTCAGACTTTGTCAGCTGTGATGACTCACCAAATTGCCTCTGCAGATCAATGACCAGCAATATTAGGGCCACTTCCTCCCCTGTTATTGCACCTTCTAAGTAAGAGGAGGAAGCAGCTATGCTTTTTGTTGTAAGGATTTGATTTTTGTTCACTCACTTTTCTTTGCAAAATAGACTAAGGTTTTTCTTGAGTGTATTAAGATTGCTGAGGTATAATTGCTTGGTGATTGCAGCCAAATAGCTTGTGTAATTCTCACTGCCCTTCCAAGCTGCTGTTTGCTGGAATGGGCTGTTGAAGCAGCACTCTGCTGTAAGCAGCTCTTTCCATGGAGGTGAGTGCTGTGTGTATGGTTGGATCAAGCAGTTTTTCAACTAGCAATTGAGCTTGGTAGAGGAGGGAGCTATGGATCTAAGCACTTCCTATACTAGTGAATGTTTTGTATGGAGGGTTTTAACTTGATTACTTTTTTGTCTGAGGCAGTATTCAATAAGGGGATTAAGTTATGAGCCTCCCTGAAGTTTGAGGAGATTGGCATCCATGGGTCCAGCTAAAAAATATCTTTTTTTGTTTGTTTGTGGGTTTTTCCTTTTTTTTTTCTTTTTTCTCTCCAGTAAATTGCACCATTGATTGTAATTAAGAGCTGTTGCTGCTGCATTTTAGCAACAAAATTCTGGTCTTAGGAAAGAGTACAAAAATATGTTGCAAGCTTAACATTTTTGAAAATACATCGTAGCTTCTGTAAGAAGATGACTAATTTTTCCAGGTTTTAATCATCCATTGCTCCTGTTGTTGCTTATGATATACATTGTTAGTGATTCATATTGGCGTGAACAGAACGTATTGGAAATAAGTATGTGTGATAAACAAGAAGTTTCCTGGAGGGATATCAGTTGCCAAATATACAATGAGGAACTAAATGGTCAGATTGAACTGTCTGGGGTTTTTTGTACTTACAGTTTCATGTTAGAATGCAATTTGAAAGTATATAAAAATTATGTTCTCTTGAAACCTGCTATTGATTTCCTCTTTTCTACTGGCTGCTTCATTCACTTAACAACAACTTGCTCAGTAGCTAAGAGTAACCGAAACTTAGCTTGCGAATCAAGCCAGCCAGCTTTATTCTGCAGATAGCATCATGGAAGAGGAGAAATGTTGTAGTGGTGCAAATCTTTGAGGTGTGTCTCTCTCCCCTTTACTTGCAGAGGCATGTCTTGGATCTGAGCCCATCCTGCTGCAGCTGTTTGACAGCATGGGTGCTGAAGAAGGGGAAGCCTTACATCAAAAGCAAAGAGAAGCTAAATTTTGGTACACTCTGGAGCTGCAGACTGGTAGGTAGGTTTTATTCATTTTTGTCTGGAAAAGTTTAGACTCACGCATGTGTACTGTGTGGTACACGCACAGTGAATTGGCATGTGTGAGGTGCTCCTCTGGTCCTGTGAATGTTTTGCAAATGGCCAGCACGTGTGTGTGGCTTGCATGCCTGGGCTGGGTGGGACTTAAGGCATTTTGTAGACTTGGGGACATGTAAAAGATGACTGGTAGGTGGATAAGGAGTAGTCAGCACGCAAATGGAGCCCTGGCTTGAGGAAGCTGAGTAAGCGTAGTAGGAAGGTAAAGGGAATGGAGGTCTTACATGGCATAAAATATTGTAACACAGTATGTAGTATATGTGGCACCTTCACCTGCCACAGGTTTAGCGCTCCTCTAAGGAAGGCTTCTAAGTCACAAACGCAGCTGTCAGAAGTCAGGGACCTGACCCGTTTTGGCCTCCAGGTTTGCTTTGGAGATTTCTTGTCATGCTTTCACAGTTCCTAGCTGAGGTTGTGCTAAGGGATATTTTAATGGAGTTAGTGTCTCAAAAGTTTTTACGTGTCTTTGAAGAAGGTTGCTGCTATAGTTGGTTGTATGACACAGTCTTTTCAACTATATTTTGAAGTTCATAGAAGCACATCCGTTTCCCCTTCCTTACTTTTCAGCCCCTCCTTGTAGGTAAGCACCTGTATGAGATGGTGATGGCTGCAGGTGCAAATAATACCTTAAACAACCCAGAAGAGCCCTGAAGCTTCAGTAGGAGTCTGAAAAGGTTGAATTTTGATGTGAGTGAGCATGAGAGGATTCTTTTGACTTTGATAAACAAACATACTGTGGTGCTAGTTAAGATGTCAATATCTAGGCAGTAAAACTGCAGGTAAGGCAAGAGTCTTGCCATTACCTTACAATAATGCTGAGTTACGTTCTGTAACATTGCCAGTTCTGAGCATGGACCAGTTTGGAGAGGTTTCCTGTGAAAGGAGTTTGTTGCTTGCTTTATATATATATAAAAAAATATATATTTTTATGTATATATATTTAAATATGATACGGTATAATGAATTTGACTTCCTAAGCTGCTTCATTTTTTTTGAGGGGGAATGTGAAGACCCAGATTTATAAAGCAATTTCATGTTGTTATGGCAAAGTAAATGCATACTATATTATAAAAGCTCTGCATTCAGTATGATCAACTTCTTTATGTTAAGGTTTATTTATGTTTATGGAATCTGTTTAGTACTGACAAAAAGACTTGCAAGAAGCCAGGATTAGGAGGAATCTACAGGTACATTTGTTGCTTCTGAGAGCCAGAAATTTGCAGTGTAAATAAAAATGATCTACATTTAGGTAGTCAATGTGAGTAAAAATCTGAAAAATCATAGAACTGTAATAAGCCATGTTAATGATATTTCCTGTTAACTGGCATAGGAGACTATCAGTGACTGGTCAGAGGAGATATGGCATTTCTTAGTAAAAATGTCATTCTGGAATATAAAAATATCCTTATGGAATAAGAATTAAGATCTTGATGCTGTTCTCTAGAAATAGAGCCTGAGCTGTAGACTTCTACCAGTGATATCTGGCAAAAATTGTCAGAGCGTCTCTGACTAAGTAAATTATGGAATAAATGCTTAGTGGAAATTTTTAGGTCTTTTTTTTTTTTTTCTTAAATAAAGGAGAACTGTGCCCCACAGGGGCAAAAAAGCAGAAGAGAAGAAGGTAAATAAAATCTGAAATCCTTAAAATCAAAGGTCAGTCCTGCAAGAATGGCTTAGTAAAGAAATATGTTTCTATTGTGAACCGAGAATGACTATTTTTAAGGTATTTATCCATTTTAAAGTGTATAAAACTGACATCTAGTGGTAGGAAGAGTACTTTGTGTGTGAAGTGGCTTTATAGTGAGACCAGTTTGCACAGCAGATTAACAGGTTGTGACTATATCACATATTGAAACTGCAATTCCTTGGACTTTAGCCTAGTTCAAATCCTGTTTCTTTGTGTTGGAGAGCCCTTCAAATTAAATCTTGCTTCATTTAGTAATACCTCGCTTAGGTGAAGCAAGGTGGTGGTGTCTGTTCATCTTTATGAATTTATTGACTCCTACTACAGAAGTGTTGTCCTGATAGAGTATCATTAGAGAGGAAAAGGTTGGAAGGCATGTGAGGATTAACATATTCCCATCCGAAAAGCTGAGAATAAGGCTGAAAGAATCTCAGCAGAGTCACTGAGGAAATATTTTGGCAATTACCAATTTTAGACCTGTTATGAATAAAGAGAAGTCAGGCTTCAGAGCTGTGCTGCATGTCTCAGGTGTGGCATTACTCACAAGTGTAAGCTTCTCTGGGATGAGAAGCAGGGCTTCATGGCCAAGACTCAGATCTCACATGAATTCAGACATATGGGGTCTGAATCAGTAGAGCATATAGGCATGCGCTTAAATCATTCTCATCAAAGACACAGTATGTTTGCTTGCTGGGGTATGTGCATAGGTGTTTTGCTGAGTCATAGTTGATAACCTCATTCCTCATTCTTAATTTTATTCAATGGCATTTAATTTTTTTCTATTTTTTTCCACATTTTGTCTAGCTTATTCAGATTTTAGTGTCGTTGAAGAAAAACCCTTGCTAAATGTCTGTGTGATACCTACCCCAATGAGGCTTTAATTTAGCTTTGCCTCCAATGCCATTATATACATAATGGATAAATTATTAATAAAGAGGAAAAAAAGAAAAGTTATGCAAAAATAAAATAATTATTATTTTAAAAATTATTTTAAAATATGGCTTAGAGGTGCCATGTCTATAGTCAAAAGATGCAATTTAATGACCACAGAAAAATTTAACAGCACCATTCAAATCTATTTTCCAGATAATAAAATGAAAGATATCGGTAACAGAAGGCTGGGCTAAGACAGACAAATCTGAAAGAAGAAGGAAAGGAAATATGCTTCAGTGAAAGTGTAATCAGAAGTGGGCAAAAATAAGAAAATAAAATAATCATTTATTTTTTCAGAGGCAGTTTGTGGCAAGAATTGTCAAAGTATATTGGTCAATTTTTGGTTGTAAATGTTTATTTTACAGTCTTCTCGGTTCATAATAACTGTTGCAAATATCTCAGAGGTAAAAAATGCTGGTAGCATAATTCTAGTGAAACAGCTCCGTGCAGTTTCAAGGCTGAAGTGAATCATGCTATGTTGCCTCTATCATTCCATCTCTGTTACTTTCAAAACACAGTGAATTATATTTGGTGAACATAAATGTTGGTATTCTGCAATGAAACTAAAGTCACAGCTAGAGAAGTGGTATAAGAAACAGCTGCTGTCATTTCAGATAGGTGAGCCTACTGCTTTAACGTGAAAGCAGAGATGAGCAGCAATCCTGTTTGCTGCAGAGCTGCTCTGTAAGGACAAACTAGTTGTTAACAGTCATGCCAGCCAGACCTAGGTGATGCAGTCTTATCTATCCTGCGCTGGTAATCCAGTGCAGGTGCTTAACAGTTCTAATATACTTTTGACCTTTCAGGTCTGAGTGCGGGAGTGGTTGCAATGACATGAGGCCAATTGCTATGTGCAGAGTCACTTCGGCTTTCTCTGCACTCACTGGGGCTTCTCCTTGCTGCCTGGACACTGATGATTTTCCAAAGTAGTGAAAGCATAATGATAAGTCATGCTTCTAGCGCCAGAATTGTGACGTGCATGGTACCGCTAAGATTTCACAGCAGCCATCTCTGCATTTGGCTTATAGAAGACATAGTACAAACGAAGTTGTGTTGGTAGCAGTGTTAGTAGCAAGGGAATATATGCAGGAAATGGTTGTTGTAAATAGGGCTGGATTTCTTGGTCCGCTGTGGATTTGTCAGCCATCAGGAAGTGCTGCTGGTATTTTGTCCTCAGGCATGTTTTTAGCTAAACAAAGCTGCTCATCCAGGGTTATATTACTATCTAGAGCTGTGTTCAACATGTTATGGGAGTTTGAGGTCTAGGTGTCTATCATGCTGGAAGGAACACTAGAGTATTTTATATTTTTAGGACAATCAGGGTTAGTTTAGCACCACTTATGGAGATCCATTTGTAGTATTGCTGTTCTATCATTTCAAGTGAAAACCAAGGGGTTTTTTTATCAACTATTTGATTAGATTTAATATGCATTGAACAACTGTATGGTTTTTTGAGAAGTCCAAGGCTGACAAGTTTGTACTGCGTACCGTGCCACATTTATTTAACTTCAGATGTTAGAAACTCATTTTTTTTTCTTAGAGAAAGACATTTTCCTCCAATAGTGGCTCAGTGAATCCCTGTGGCTTACATTATTTTGAGGAAATTATCTTTTGCAGTAGTACCTAAAGTGCACACTTTTCAGGTTAACCATTTTTGCTTTGAAAGAGCTCCAGTGAAAGATTAGACTAGTTGATCCTTTGTTCTCATATATGCTGTGAGTGGGTTTGCCTATGATTTGTTTATGACTTAGGGTTTCCAGCCCATTCTGTACCCCAGGAGCTGCTTGTTCACACTTGGCTATCCAAGACTTTTTTGAACCTGTCGTATACAATCTCACATGCTGAATGAATGCTCCCCTCCTGAAAGCTAGCTGCAGAAATAGCCTTGGTCTAAGACAGTAAAGCTTGATCTGCAACATAAATCTTTTTTTAGTGCATACAATGGGAAAGTTCATGTTATTTTTCCTAGAACATGGGTGTCCCCGTTAGTCTTAGGCTGACCTGATGGAGAGATGATAGGTTTCCAAGGTTCTTTCAAAAAAAAATAAAAATACTGTCTTCCTCACTGACATTGTAATGCTCTGTGGGCTGAGCTCTATATTTGCATGTCCTTATTGAAAGGACACTTACTGGAACACAGAAAATAAAGCCACTTCCCATATCTTTATAGTAATGTACTGCTATATGCTTAAGCAAATTAAAATGGGGTTTGGTGCTTGAAAAAGGAAGCAAGTCACCACAAACAGAAATAACAACTATGACCACTAAAAAATTAGCCTCAGCAAAAACCAGCAGAGCCTGCTGCTGATGTAGGCTGCAAGAATAGGAAGTCTGATTTTTATTTTTTTTTTGAGAAAAGAGAATTCAGAAGAGCCAGCTGAAAATCTTCTAGCAGAGCCATTTATCTCCAAAAATGCTTCATCAATTAAAATACATTGTTTTGCAGGATTCCTTTCACTTCATCAATGATTAAGAATGTATAAAAATTATGGCAAAGTTGAATCAATTTATTTTGATATTTTTTAATATAAGGTAAAAAGCCCAAATGAGGCATGCAAATGATACTGCTTTTGTGGTTCCAAAATATTTTATTTTTCCTTTTATGGGAAACTTGTAAATATTCATTCTGATTCAGAACAGAGGGAAATATTGAAGTGTCAGAAGTTCCATTTTTTACATCTAAGAATTAATGGCTTGGAAAATATTTCTAGTCTGTAGTCAAGATAGGAGTGACCTGAGATCTACAAGAAACACGACATGCTGCAGAAGTGTCTGTGGCATGGGGCTCTACTGGAAATGGAACTGGTGCTTTAGGAATTAGCCTTTCCTCAGGACTCAGACCAAGGTGGAATGAATGAACTAGGCTGTTGACCAGTTTTGGACCCAGTTTAATAGTGACATCTAACAATGTTTACATTGTCAGCTTTTTTAAATAATCTTGCCCTTCGACAGGGCTGAACCATGGCTGAGGCCAGCTGCTGCTTTCAGCTACTTGAGTCCCCTTCCAACAACTGCATGCAGGTGATTAGAGTCAAGTGGTGTCCCTCTGCCTCTAGGTTATTAAAACTACTCTTGTGAAAACAAGACCCTCCCTTGGCTGTGTGGTTATGTGCAATTTCTTGCTAGCTCATCTTTTCCTACCTAAACAATCTGGTTTTGTTACCTCAACTGAGCATACCTCTCCACCATGGCCTGTGTACCGGGCTCTTCCAGGATCCTCCCTACCTCTGACAGAGTCTCTTGCCACTAGATAACTTGAGAAAGTTTTAATTACCTTGTATCCTATCTCTGTGGGGGCGTTTGATAAAGCACAGCTACCGTGGAGCCCTTCTGGTGCTCGCTCCCTAACGCCAGCAAGATGACACCAGGTAGGGCTGGGGGAAAGCTGTGCGAGGCACCTGAAAGTCCCAGTGCCTCGTGGCTGCCAAAGGGCTGGTCCTCCTCCCTCCCTCCTGCCTCAACTCTTGTCATAGAGGAATGTTCTCCTATCCCTGTACTGACTCCGGTGTTTCTCTGGCCCTTTTGTGAGTTGAACCAGCTGCAAATGAAACAAGGGAATTCCCTTGAACCGAGGGAAGCTTCTGGCTAGAAAGGGATGGAAGAAAGAAAACTGCTGGTGAGCAGATCCACCCCTGTCCCTGTCCCTGGCAGCAGCCTCTTCGGTTGTCTAGGTTTGTGTGAAATCTCTCACTGAAGCTGTGTTTTTTGCAGCTGCTTTAAACCTCCTGGAGAGGTGTATTCTCTGGGCGCTGTGCTTCCTCTACCACCTCCATGCTGTCACCAGCAGTTGTGTGGTGAGCTGGATTAGGGACATGGCCTGGCTGAAAAATAACCAGACAAAAAAAATGTTTCTGTATGGATAAAACCTTGATGCACCGCCTTTGTGGCCAAGTGAGACCTAGTGCTAGCAACAGTGTGTGTGTGGGGAATGGGAACATGTGGCAAAAATGGAAGGGGGCAGCATTGCCCCTTTACCCATGTATGAAACTTCCTTGAGTTAATCTAATCTGTTTACTGAGGGAGGCAGGAGTTAAAATGTGCTGGTGGTGGCGTTTTCAGTATTTGGATATTGACTTAGAAGGAAGACTACTGTCTTGGAACAACTGCAGAGACTGTCTCAGTGGAAGATACTCTGTGCGCTGCATTGAAAAACAAAAGTTCTCTCTATTTTCTGGGTATTAAGAGTTTCCATCCTGCTCTCATGAGGGCGGCTGAAAATGACAACAGGAAATAGCACAGCAGGAATCAATTCTCAGGTCACTGATAGGTGAGGCCAGCAAGGACCCTTATTACTTGGAGAAAGTTAAATCATAATCCTACTTAAATGCTGCTATACAGGACAAATAACTGAAGAGAGAGACTCTGCAGGTGTCTCAGGCTTGTTGGAAGCAATGGGATCAATCTTGGAGGATCCCAGAAAGTGGGGGACTTTGGGCCTTCAGCTCTCCCCTGCTGGTCAAGGGCCTGGGAACTGTGCAGAAGTGCTCCCTGCTGACACTGCCTGCAGAAGCAGCTGCCTTCCGCTTTCCTGCATCTGGACAAAACCAATAATTATAACAAGTAGTGCTGGGAAATAGCTGCGCCTGAGAAAGCTCTATAGAAGGGGTATGAGAATTGTTTCACCTCTCAGAGCAAATACTATTGCAGAAGCAGTCAGCAATCTTAAAACTGCAACAGCAGTCTTAAAAGCAAAACCAATACATGAGAGTATTCTTAAAACATTAAGAAAGATCATTTGCATAATTGTAAGCACATTAAATTTAATCAAGGAAACTACAAGTAGCTAATCTTAATGATAAGAATAAACGCTCTTGCTGACTCAGAAACCAAATGTGACTTTGTACACGTCTGGCAGGTCCAAACACTCTGATGGCTGGCCACCTTCTACTTGGAAGTAAACCACATCATAAGCTCCTTGTGCATTTAAATTGAAGAAACAGTTTTATGTGCCCACCCAGAAATCTGAGCTCCTTAACTTTGAAAGTACCCCCTGGTTAGTGTGATAGATTTGCTGTACCTACTTTGATACTCTTTTATATTCTTGATGTAATGCTTTAGTTCCACTGTTTAGCTTCATTTTAATAATCACAATGGTTCTAGCTATCTGGTATGAATACTTTTTAATTGATACAGTCACAAAAATGTTGTGTATGTATATCTGTAGGCGTCTTGAAAATGAGCGGTTCCTTTGCTTGAATAATGTAACCTCAGCCACGGTAAGGAACATCCCTACTAGTGGGTAATCACTGAGTCCATCAGCAAGATCACGACAGCTGCACTTCAATGGCTGAAATAACTTTGTGAAAAGATAGCCTTTAAGGCACTGCAGGTCATTGCAAGTAGGAGAACAACAAGATACATAGTTGTGATTTAGGTAAGCAGCAGTATTATCAAGATTCAATACAAAGAAGATCCCTTACTGTAAAGCATACATGCTAGATCTAAGTTCTTACAACAACTCAGCCTTCATGACTTGTGTTGAAGAGATCAGCTGCCAATACTTTATGCAGCACGTGGCACTGGCTCAAACAGAAGCAGCTATTTCTGCCACTGGAGAAATGCATGTGTAGTTGTTTATGTCAGTAGACGTCTTCATTCAAAGCATGAGCCTATCTGTGTTGGGTCACAGCATGGTGAGTGTGGATGAGGACTTCTAAGATAGGGTGGAATACATGTACAGCATGGAGTGGTGACCTCTCTCTGCTCTGTGATGCTGTGCAGAGCGCTGCTCAGTGGTTTCGTTCAGGGCAGCCTCAAATTGTGAGCGCCACCTCTTGAAGGAGCAAAGCCAAAGACTAGTACAATATTAGTCATTGCTTACCTGTAACACAAAAAGCTTTAGAACTTTTCTTGGTAAGTACTTGGCTACAAAGAGGTCAAGGATATTTGATTTAAACATCTACTTTATTTTTCTCAATTTGGAAATTTGAAAGACAGCCTGCAAATACAACACTCCCTCCCCCACACCCCAACATCCCCTGTCTTTCCGGGATACCATTAGATTTCTTAGTGTGCTTAAATGGTTTAATTAAAATCTTTTCTGGTCCAATGCAATAAGCAATGTCTTCTGTCACTGCAACATGTCTGATGCTAATGATGCTTCTGGATGATAGATTGTTGTGGGGACAGCTACAAAGGTAAAGAGTAACAATTTGAGAGGTTTGATTTCCTTTTACTTTAGCTATCATGAGCTGAACAGATAATGCCAGTTAGAAGGAAGCAAAGGAAAAGGTGCTTTGAGAGTTTCTCATCTCGTTTGTTCTTATATGGAAATTTAACAGTATAATGACCCATTTGTCAAGTGATATATATCTATCTAGTACATGTTGAACTATTAGTTGCATTTCAGTAGGAAAAAGGAAATCTAGTTTTGGATACAGAACGTGTTAGGTTAAAGTTATTGGTGTTTGTGTGCATATATATATCTCTACAGGATATTGCTACAGAAATGATATAGTATTTGTGGTTTTTCTACTTCTGTATTGCTGCTTGGTCTTTATATGCAAACATGTATTTATTTGGATTTCATGCTGGATCTAAGTACTTACTCAAGGTCCTGGGACACTCAGTGTACCTCATTCCTTTCTCAGCACTATGAAACTTCAAAAACATAAATATCAGTCTTTTCTCTTTGGTACTTGATGTTAGCCAATGAAGTCCATATCTACTTCTGAAGTTCTTAAAGCTTCTAAGTATTCAGACTGTATAATCCTGCTTTGAGTATGTTCTGCATTGATTTTATAGCATTAGATGCTGTTCAGGAATGGATATGAAGCAGATTTCCTTTTGGCTTTTTCTTGAAGTGACTGGAGTTATTTGTGAACAAGGCAATTAAAAAGTGGTCTATAAAAATGATGCCAAATGTCATTGAAATTATATATATAAAAGCATACATGAATCTCTTTTAGGAAAAAACCTGTTTCTACCAATTTTTAAAAATTAAATTAGAGTAGTTACAAGTGTGGTTCTTGCAGTGAAAGAAATAGTAGGATATATATTTAAAAAGTCTAAAAATAAATGTCTTTGTTCCAAGGCTTTACAAGTCAATGACCCAACATGTGGTTAACAACCAAGATGAAACGCTTACAAGAAATCCCAAATTTCCACTGAGATACAGACACTGTTTCCTTTCCTGGCAGTTCATGAAACATAAACAGTGGGATTTCAGTCTGGTACCATCTGACCATTTAGGAGCAGTATATATCTTTAAATCTATCAGCAAGCTTGTGCAGAATTTTGAGTGGGAGGAGGAAGGAAAAGCAGCATGCTTTCTTTGAGAAAAAGTTGAGCTTTCAAAGCTACTGAAAGTTTTGGAATGTTAAAAGACAAACCAGCTGAGATATATTAATGGGCAAAGAGCAAGAGAAGAGGTCAAAACTGTACATGCAAATGTCCTTTCATATTCTAGTAATTTCTGAAGATTCATATGGCTTCAAAAATAAGCTCATTTCAGGGATACAATATGCATATTTGCAACCAGTTCTAATATTAGTCCGTCATTATAATGGTGTCTGAAAGCCAGTGATATTTATGCTAGCACAAAAGGGACTAATATGTTAATTTTAAATTAGTTTCCCAACCCCAGTTGCATTGTATGTGGGAGTAGTTTCTTTTTAGGAAAAAGTCACTATTGGTTGACTTTTTCTTTCCCTTTCTCACCCTCCAACCGTTGACTAATACTGAAATATAATTTTTCCATTTTTGCTTACATGCCATTTAAAATGCTTTAATCAAGGTTCTAAACCAGTTTATAGTGCAGAGTGACTGTCACGTACTATTGTCTACATGCAGAAGCAAACTAGAAATTGACTGAACTTTGAGCTCTAATATAAAAATCACATGCTGCTCTCTAAATGATTTGATGGATTTGTGAAAGTCAGGAGGCAATAATGGACAATGATCATATAATATATAACAGCCATCCTTATGACTGGGCACATACACTGGTAAAACAGGAAAAGAATGCAAAAAGAGAAAAGTTGATTTTTGATATGGGTCAATTAATTCAACATCAAATATTGACAAATTTTGCGTGTATATTAGAAGCTAACCCACCACTGTGTCTTCTGGTTTTGGCTGAGATAGAGGTAATTTTCTTTCTAGTAGCGGGTATAGTGCTGTGTTTTGGATTTAGTAGGAGAATAATGTTGCTAGCACACTGATAGTTTTAGTGTTGCTAGGTAGTTGTAGTGTCTACACTAAGTCAAGGATTTTTCAGCTTCCCACGCCCTGCCAGGTGCACAAGAAGCTGGGAGAGCACAGCCAGGACAGCTGACCCAGACTGGCCAAAGGGATATTCCATACCATATAATGTCAAGCTCATATATAACTGGGGAGGCTAGCCGGGAGGCAGATTCACTGCTTGGAAACAGATTGAGCACTGGGTTGGTTCCCCCCCCTCCTCCTTTCACATGTGGTGAGCAATTGCATTTGTGCATCACCTGAGTTTTGTTGTCATTGTTATAACTATTAGTGTCCTCCTTTGTTATCCTACTAAACTGTCTTTATCCCAACCCATGAGGCTGCTTTTTTTCCATTCTCCTCCCCATCCCCTTGAGGGTGAAGGGATGAGAGAGCAGCTGGGTGGTGCTTAGTTACCGGCTGGGGTTAAACCACCACACTGTGTGAGAGAGTTTGTAATGAGTTCCATATCAATGTGAATACAGTCCTTTAAGTGACCACAGGTAAAATAAAGAACTTTATTGGCTAAATCCAGTCAATAAGTTTCCTTCATATTTTGATAAATATTGTAAGTGCTATTTTTCAGCATGGCAGTCCACATCCATTCACTTTAGTGGCTAAAGCTACTAGCAATGATCACTAGCACTTCGATTATAGGATACAACTACTTGTAGCTATTTCTGGTGCAATTAATATGTAAAGATGTAAATAAAAGTCTTTTTAATAAATTAAGATGGCTACAGAATGGGTGTTGTTGCTAAATCTATATTTTATCTTAATTTTTTCAGTATTGGAGGGGAGGGAAGAACAGGTTTTGAACTTCAGATGTGCAGACTTAGAAAACAAAATCCATTTAGAAATTTGTCCTTATAAATTAATGAAATAACCCATAATGGTGTGTACCTGCTACAAAAAGCTAAACAAAAGTATTTTATTTCTACTGCAGGAAAATAAAGCATTAGGTAATAAAAGTCCATTTTCTTTTCCTTTAGAACTCTCTAACTCTACTGCTTTTTACATGTGACTGTAATTACCCAGCGATGTAATATACCTGTGTAGTATGACCAGATGCCTTCTAAAGTACTTAAAAGTATTATTTGTTTTTCCTCATTTTCTTGCATTGCATCACCTGCCAAGAAGAAGATCCTGGCATTTCACATTCTAACATGTTTGTAAAATGAATACTGCTTCCCACTACTATTTGTATGTGAGAGGGTGAATCTGCAGCTCATTCAGATGTGTATGTGAGCACGCACACGTTCAGATGATGGATGCTGGGATAGTTGTTGACCTTCTGACTGATGGCCATGCTTATGTGGTGTGTCTGTGGATCTGGGTACCATTAAGCATGATAAAAGTGGCTCTATTTGGCTGTAGCTGATTAAAATTCATATCCAATATTTCATGAATATGGGTTACTTCAAACTGAAGCTCAAAAAAAGCAGTCATATTCAAGAAATTCTTGGCCTTGGAACCATATTTCATGTTATGTTGTGGAAATCCAGCTATTGTCTGCAAATGTCAGATTATACCTGTTTTATCTGTGCTGCCCAAATGGATATTTCTCCCGTATGGAACCAATGTGGTGGTTTGTGTTGTGATGAAAAACATTGGAAAACATTAAAAAAAAAAAAAATCTCCTATGACCTAATTGTTGGGTTCCTCAATTTCTTATGTTTCTGAATTTATTCATGAGTACAGTCACAAAGATCCTTGAAGACCCAACAGAAAATGTAGCGCTACACTGTAAAGTTCAAGAATACTTAATTGGACAAGGAAAAGGAAGAAGTGATAACACCATAAATAATGCATGGTACAGTTCTAAAAAAGACTAAAATTTTGTTGGTAGAGGACTTTCTGTTGGGAAAGTGTATATGCTCTGACCAAATATAACCCTGGGCTTTGGGGACGATACCCTCATTCTTACAGATTTTATTTGATTTTCTTCCTACTGCCTCTTTAAAATTCAGTGCTGTGTTTGTACAGATGCATTTCGGCTACTCTGTGAACCACGCGAATCAAAAGCATTCAGGTAAGAGGTTGAGTTTTTGAGGGTTTTTTCTTTGTTCCAGTGAAGAGCCTCCTTCACTTACAACATGATTCTGGCACATGTAGACATTTCTCTAACCTGCTTTTTATGTACTACAGGACCCAGACAATATAATGCACAAACGAAGTGCTGCATTTCCCCCTTCACAGGAAACTAGGGATTCAGGGCAAATGCCAACATTTTCCTTGGGTAGTTCTGAGTGAGTGAAGTAAGTTGTCAGCTATAAACATCAAATATACATTTGTAATCTAGTGTCTGTATAAAAAAAAAAAAAAGTACATCCTGTATTGCTACTTGTTTCTATCTTATCCTACATTCAGATGGTTAAGCACCCTACCTACTTGTATTATGCTGATCAGATGTTGTTTTAGTATACTGGGACTTTTAAGTAAATTTAATGGAAAAATCAAGTTTTTACTCCATCAGAGTCATACCATGACAAATCAACCCTGAGCATTTGTAAGGTTTTAATAGTTCTCAATCTGACACTTTTTGAGCGTTGCAATGGATGCAGACAATAACACCTTTTAAAAACGTAGATAGCAAGGGACAAAATAGTTAAATTGTTAAGTGAAAAAGCCCAGTTACACAGGAACAGTGGAGGAAGTAAGAAAAGCACAGAAACAAAATGAAAGCATTCTACAACAGGTCTCAAGAATATTAATTAAAAATGTAAAATATCTTTCATAGGAATTTTGTGCTTATTTGTTTACTAATGCAACTCAAATACTGCAGGTAATAGTACCTACAGGAAAGCAAGTACCCTACAAGTAGAAGCTATGTTTCTGCATTTGCCACACTAATGTCAGTTTTGGATAGATTTTACCCTTCCGTATTCCAGAGGCCTAACATACATGAAATGATCGAAATTCTTATTCTTCTAAGCACTGGTTTTGTGGGACCTCTGGGAATTCTAATTTCTTTCCAGCATGCCTCTTTCTGAGCGCTAGCGTGTGATGTGGTTTTCCAGGAATGCAACCCAAACTTCAAGCCAGATTCCCTAATTCTAAAGTCTGTTCTTATGCATAGAATTGGCACTGGGAAAACTCACTAATGAAAGATCTCTGCAATTTCATTTGTATGTTGTTTCTTTGCTTTTTTTTAATGTGAGCAAATTCGATGAGTTTTTGGATATGGAAAGATTGATAAATATTTAATAGTGTCCTCTGAGCCATCCTAGGAATGTCTGCAAGCTTTCATTGCTCTTAACAGTATGTTGGTAACTGACAGGTTGTGCAAGCCATCTGCTGATCATTTTAAATTAAAGGCAATATTACATTGAAATTTAGCAGTCACTACATTTGTAGCAATCTACAGGTTTGCTGTTCCTGTTTTGTTTGCCCCCCCCATTCCCCCCAGCATCATGCTTATTCTGAGCAGATGGCATCATGTAAAAGAAAACAGGATTGCTTCATTTTACTAAGGGAAGCCCCCTGACACTTGGTAACTTGGTCTTTATCTGCCACTGTGTTTCTTGTTTCTATAAATTTGCATTGCAGACTTCATGGATTTTCATTTTAGCTGTGTTAAGCCTTTTAATACAGCCATAACTGCTCAGGCAGCATTAGCAAAATGTGCTCAGGTTATTGTGGGTTATATCTAGCTCTTATGCTACAAGCACATCTGTGAAAAATTTACTGGCAGAACCATCCTGGCATAATCCTCCTCATGTAACACCACTGTGGATGTCTTGCTGGGAGTAGCAGTGTACTTTTTCGCTTTAGTTCATGTCACTTCACATTTAGTAGCTTTATAGGAGCAGTATCCAGACAGATTTAGAAGTTGTTTCAACAAAAGTGTACTTTCTTCTCTGTTCTTTTGGGAAATTGAAGTTACTTTAATTTATTTTTTAATAATTATTTCTAGCCATCTTTCATTTCTGCAGTTAGGACTCCAATTAGCTCTGCTTTGATTCATCAAGAATAGTAGCTCAAAATGTATCTTCTTGGAAATTTATCTCATTTTGGCATGAGCATCACCCACTGACCCAAGTAGCATGTTAATATTCCAGTTTCCCTTTGTTTGGAACAGAAACTTATGTTATAGCTAGCTATATTTTTTAGTGCAATCCTGTATCTATGTAGAAAATTGATTAAATCCTACCTTCCTGAACCCAGTGGAAATAAACAATGTAAAACTCCAGGCTCTCCCTGGTCTGCTCCCAAGGAGCCCTTTCTCCCTACTATACTGTTCCGTTCTCACAGGATTTCCTTGTTTTCAGTGGAAACATATGTATTCACCTTCCCAAACCAACAGAGCCTAGAGTTTTTCCTTTCTTAGAAAAACCTTTACAACATTGATTTTTAACCTTGTTCATGCTTTCTCATGAGAATCAATAATACTCAGCTGGTTTTAGTCTTTGCTGCAGAAAGAAGTATTTTCCCAGAAACTTTCAGAAACACCTTCTAGGTGAAGAGCACTATGGTCCTCCTCATCAACAAGACAGTTAAAACAGTGTGAGTGCATTATCCTCGGGAATTCATAGTTTAATTAGATCAAGACTGGTCTACTTAAAATTTATTGTCAACTTCTTTTCATTTTCATGATGTTAAGGAACAATAGAGTTATGAGTTTAGTCTGGTCAGTGAGGTCCAGACATGTTGTGCTGGTTTTGGCTGGGATAGAGTTAACCTTCTTGTAGTAGCTGGTATGGGGCTCTGGTTTGGGTTTCTACTGAAAACAGTGCTGATAACACAGGGATGTTTTTGTTGTTGCTGAGCAGTGCTTGCACAGAGACAAGGCCTTTGCTGCTCCTCACACCACCCCACCAGCGAGTAGCTGGGGGTGCACAAGGAGTTGGGAGGGGACACAGCCAGGACAGCTGACCCCAACTGACCAAAGGGATATTACATACCATATGATGTCATGCTCAGCATATAAAGCTGGGGGAAGGATGAGGAAGGGGGGAATGTTTGGAGTGATGGTGTTTATCTTTCCAAGTAACTGTTAGGTGTGATGGAGCCCTGCTTTTCTGGAGATGGCTGAACACCTGCCTGCCCATGGGAAGTGGGGAATGAATTCCTTGTCTTGCTTTGCTTGTGTGCGCAGCTTTTGCTTTACCTATTGAACTGTCTTTATCTCAACCCACGAGTTTTCTCACTTTTACTCTTCTGATTCTCTCCCCCATCCCACTGTGGGGGAGTGAGCGAGCGGCTGCGTGGTGCTCAGTTGCCAGCTGGGGTTGAACCATGACACTTATATAACTTATTGTCCTCACTGCTGTATTTCTGTTACATGATTACTAGATTTTCAGTATTTCATTTTACTCTTAAAAGAAGCTACTACCTAGGGTAATGCTTATAACCATTATAAATTCATGTTGTAAGAGTAAATTTTCTTATAAATTAAAATTTCTAATAATAAAGACTCCTGAGAGAGAAATTGGACCCAAAAATAAACATAAATTCTTTACCGTTTCCCCTCACTGTATTAAAGCTTTATGTGAGATGTTATATAGATATAAGACCAGCAAAATCAAATGGGCTTAGGGTTTCCCTTCATGTGGACACACTGTTAGCTCCTGATTAATTTTCTGCTTTGCTTTCATGTCTCTTGTACCCACAATTTTTAGTATAACACACCCTTTCACAGAACCAGCATAGGTTCTGTTGTTGACAAAATGGCTTGTACACATAACTGCTGTGGATGTACAGTAGGAGCAAAAGAGATTTTTTTCTTTTTTTAATTCTCTAATCTCCTTGACTTATTTTAAGTTCATAGGAAACAATATTTACAGAAGGAAATGCTACTTACAAATTGATTAGTGTTCCAACCAGTTAGTTCAGGTCTTTCACATTCTTCTGTGAGGTCTTTTAATTTTTAAAAGCAAAGTGCTCCTGCAAAGCTTGTGTTCCTGAGCTTTTTCTTCCACTCTGCCAGAAAGGTAGAATACCCACCTTATAAATACAGCCTTGTCTAAATCTGTATCTCTGGGAAATTCTCACTGATTATTCCAGTTTACTACTTCGTTAATAGAAAAGCCTGAGGTATAACTTCCTCAAATGCTTCTACAAGCCGCAGTTGGCTAATGCTTTCCAACTACTGTATGTCTTGAGTGTCATTCAAACATAGACCAAACTGTCTATAACTGTCTAGTCTGGTAGCTTTGCATTGCTGGAGCTGCAGCTATCAGTATGTAATGACAAATTTCGTCCGTTCTTACATACGTGTATATACTTGTAAGTAATTTTAATAAGAGAAGTACATATTGGTAAAAGAAAACTTGCTGTCTTCTCTGCTTGAGGTATTTTGCTGACTTCCTGTGAGACTTGCTAACCAAGATTTTGAATTACTTCATTAAATAATCTTTATGTAACTTACAATATGCCTTTGGCTACTGATGATTTTTCTGTCTTTTTTTTTTTTTTGTAAGATCAGTCTTGTACAGAAAATAAACAATGATAAGATGAACTTGGCATTTTAGTATCAGTTTCCCACATTCACCTGCCTCTTCAAGGATAAAATAGAGTGGAGAATTAGGAATTTATAGCCCTGTATTGGAAACAGCTAAAATGAAAGCAGGACGACTAAAGTGTGACATTTTAGGGTCTCTAGAAGATTTCTGAAATGGTTAGCAGCTGGTATTTAACAATGGGGGAGTGATTATAGTTTCTGGCTAGACTTTTAAAAATGACTAATGATTTTAGGCATTAGTGTTGTGAAGTTCCAACTTGCACGCATTGCAAAAGCTCCTGATTTTTCAGGAAGGAAAAGAGTATAAAAGCACCCAAAATGAAAATTCTTCAAATCACCAATTGTCTCTAAAGACAATTTCCTAACATGATCTCAGAGGGGGTGCATTTATGTAACTGGGATGTTTGAATAAAGCAGAAACAGGAGGAAGTTCAAAATTGGAAAGCTTGACACTGTGTGGAGTTTTCCTATTTTTCAGCTCAGGGCTTACAAAGTCAATGTTGGAAACTATGACATAATGGCTTAAAAATTTCCACAACTTCTTACATCCTTTTTCATGTTCCTTGAATTTGAAAGGTCCACAAAACTTGAAGGATATTTTCAATAACATTTAAATTTATCAGTAAACTTTAAGAACAAAGAATTCCGCATCAAAAGATATTCCTTTAATCCATATTTAATGAAATTATGACTAATTTGACATTTAGAATTTGATTGAATTGTTGTGTGCCAGAGCTTAAAGACTGGAAAGCAGACATGCGCTTACCATCATTCGCAGCCACTGCATAAACCAAACAAATTTATGTTCCAATCACTCTGGCAGCAGCATTTGGAATACAACTAGAAATGTTCTGTCACAGACAAAATTAAGAGGCTACTCCTGCAATGAATACTTTTGCACTGGCTTGGGATTTCTTACTACAGGATTACATTGCTAGATCATGGCATTAGTTTTATTAAATTGCTTTTGAGATGTTTGAAAATACTTAGCAGGAAAATAATTCAAAATGATTGGATACAAATTCAGTTTCTAAGCTAACATTCATGGGAATATGGTGATAAATGATGTTTGACTTACTTTGTATCTTAGTCTAATATTTTCTTTTCAGTGTTTTCTTTACTAATATTAATATATTTTGAAATTAAGAAATTGATAGCTAAAATAACTTGTGTTCTTCTGTGTCAGATGATGCATAACTTCACAGTGCCCTAGATTTAATAAATTATATCTACATTCAGTAACCTATCTTTGTATTTATCTTTTGGGGTTTTTTTTTTTTTTGACGAATAAGGGTAAATATGCAAATTTTGCTTTTACTTTACAGATGTCTTATGCTTTGATGATACATGAATATATAATGCCCTTGTAGCTTACTACTTAATTGAAGATGATTGATAAGCAGCAGATGCGCTAAGCTGTAAAATATCTCCCTGTTAGCCCTGGACTCTTTAAGGTCACTCTTTGATTCTAGTTATTTTATATGTTTAACAACATTCACCTCCTTTTTATGGTATGTTCTTATCATTTTCCTCTTTTTGAAATGACTGTAAGTACCTGCGATTCTGCTTTTAGAAACAGTTTCCTATTCAGCTAGAAACAGCAAGAAAGAACCAAACCCCTCCCTACGTGACAGCCGCTGATGTTCAGGGTAACTAGGAAGCAGTTGCTAGCCGTCCCTTTGCTGGCAGCCCCCTGCGTCGCTCTGCAAGAACCGCTAAGGGCCAAAGATTGCACTTCTCTGCTCTTTGTTACATTTTCTGGCCTCCATTTTAACACTTTGCATCCATCTCCCCCCAAGGAGAAACTATTTTCAGTTTCCACCTGCCCTGAGAAACTTTCAAAGGCAGGACAAGCAATGCCTACATCACTTTTACTCACACAAAGCGCCTGGGTGTACCCCAAAATGTTAGTACTGAGGTTTTGTGTAAATGGAAAAAAGCTCTCTTTCATGGCTTTCTGAGATAAACCGTATGCTCTTAAACCCTGGCTATGGAATTGTGTCATTTAGCTGTCAACAGCCAGCCTGAGTGTGACTCAGCAGTACCTGCAACTTGCATCATGTTTCTCTGGACCTCGCCCATATGAAAGCTTTCTATGCTTGCTTGGTACCAGGGGAAAACACTGCAAGAGTTTTTTGGGCCTTTGCCAGAGGAATTAAGTTATAAAGAAGTACTGAGCAAGTTTCTAATTTCTGTTGTTTATGTAGGACCTGAAAACATGTTTATTTTTCTCTGGAAACTTAAGTCATTCATGATCCAAATTTTATTTGTAAACCTAAGTATACAGGGGTGGATGTCAGATCCAACTGAACAAAACCTGATGCTGGTTAGCTCTTTCCTAGCAGATATCCAAGCAGCCAAAACCAATTTTAATCTCTCCTCCTATCTATTCCCCTACCCCGTGCTGCTAAAATACCACTCACAGTATTGGGAAACTCTCTTAGCTGAAACTGGGGAAGTGATTTAGGTCTCGTGGGACTCTGCAGCATTCATGTAGCAACAGAGGAGCTCTAGTTATGGTGTGTTCTGTCGTTCTGGTCACTAGAGAAAGCAGATGTAGTGTCTGTCCTTTCCTGTCTGCTGCTTCTGCATTGCAGGGTTGGGAAGTAGCATCCAAGTGAGACAATAGTTGCTTTTTCTCAGTAGCAGTTTTGACATAAATGGATGTCGAAGTACAGCCTCAGTGAGCTGAACCTGGCAGGCTCTGGCAGTGTTTTGCACTGGCAGGGAAGCACGAATCTCCCACAGGAAGACACAGGTTCCATTCTCTAAATATTACTCAAAAGTCTCCAGTAGTGTATTGGTGAAGAAAATGGGTCTGGTTTGCTCCAAGGCACTCATATTCCAGCCATGTGATTCAAAACACATTTTGAAATAGCAAGAAAGAGGAGAAATACGTGAAAGCTGTTTAGAATCAATGCCTGACCGTTTTGCTATGTTTGAGATTTTCTTTTAGTAAATTTCTGTATACCAAACCAATAAGAAAGTCTACCTTTTTTCAGTTCTGAAGTTGAAGTCAGAATTCACTTGTTTTTATCTCTTTTTTTCAATCTGTCACTGGGAATTCAAAACAGAATTAAAAAAAAACCAACAAAAAACATCAAACAAGCAACCTACTCTTAGAGGGAACTGAAAAGCAGAGTACAGTGTAGCAAGTTCAGACACTAAAAAGCAAGAGAATATAATATGCTCTGGGCAACGCAGCTGTGGCTAAATGCTGATTTGCACATTAGGACTAGATTAGCATCATTCAGATGTGACCTGCATATTGAATAACTATCACAAGTATAGTACTATTGATAAAAAATGAAACTGCACGGTGCATTTCAGATCTAATATACCACCCTTTTGCATTTATAGATTCTACAGAAGTGTAAAGGAAGAGCTATTACTTCTAAATTTTTATAAAATGTGTGTATTTTTTTCCTATAAAAGATCAGTTGGATACTTAGTATGTTTACAAAACACAATATAATATTGCTTTAAAAGTGGTTGTCTTTTATCCCCTCAAAGACAAGAAATATTCAAAGAAATGACCATATAAATGCTGATTACTCTATTCTGAAACCAGTCAAAATTGATTTAAGGTGTTGTGGCCAACTTATCACAGAGTATACGGCTACAGTGCCTGCATGACTTGACTTTGAATGTTTTAAACTTCAAAAAGACCTTACTATTGATAAATCCATCTGATTCACTTTCAAATAAAATGTAATTTGCATTTGACATGAAGGATGTGTTGTGCAGGAAGGCCCTCTAAGAAGTTTTGTGTTATTTAAGTGGTAAGCTTTAAGATAATTACTTTCTGCAGCATTTCCCCAACTTTTGGCAGCATTATTTCTGTAGCAAAATTAAAAAGATGAGTGTCCCTGCCAAAACCACACAGGAAACAGAGGCACATCTGGTGTCTTGGTGGTTTTATCCTGTGATAAACGTACTGCACGCTGGCTGCAAGCGTTGCTTTCCAGGAAAGGTAGCTGCCTGTGAGGCTCAGCAACGTGCCCCAGAGAGGCATTGCCTCTCTGAAGTTTGGCATATCTCACTAACACAAAGAGCCTGTGCTGCACGTGCCTAAGGTGTCAGTGCCATGGCAGAGGTTTGGGGCAGGCTGGTGGAGTTTTATGGTGAAAAGAAGGGCTTGTCTGAGAATTGGATAGGGCTGCTGGTAGGTATCAGGGTGGCTCTGTTCCGGCTGTCCTCTCAGCCCTCACAGGCACTCTTACTTTTCTGCAGCAGCACCCATGGATGGAAGGCAGTTTTTCACACCATGCAAAGGTAAAACAGAAAATTGTGACTCTGAATGTGTGGTGGGGGAAAGTTCGCTAAATTTGCATGGAAGACATCACACAGAATTGCTGTCATCTTTATCTGCCAGACGAGAAGGAATTTTCCGTCCAGTGATACCTAACAGATCCCATAGCAAAAATCTGTATCTAAATATCCATCTAACATCAGGTAGACACATAGAGATGCTGCACATACATCATGAGATCTATGCATGTGCATAGTGTCTCTAGGCACACATGTATAGTGGCAAACTTGTATTTGCTTTTTGAAAATTATTAATATGTGAAGGTAAACCTGCCACTCCTATTTACTAGATGGCATCAGGCTTGCTCAAATGTTTTCTGTTTTATGGATCTTGGGGTTTGGGGGTTTTTTTGTTCACTGCTGTTTAGCGATAGATGGCCAGCTTTTCTCTAGTGACTTTTAGCTCAATGTCCAAAGGTGGTATTGAACTTCTGTTAAGACTTTGCAGAGTGTTGTGAAGTAAATTCATATGCCCCTTATAACTGAATGAGAAACTGAGATGCAATACCTAAGGTTCTTGCCAAAGATGACAAGCAGACGCTATAAGAGAATAGTGTTTTTGGAATTTTGGATTTCCAGACACAACCAGTAGGTCAGTAGGGGAATCGTGCTTTAAGTGGTGTAGAGGGAAACTCAGATTTTTGTGAGTGGAACTGTATCTTAGCAATCTGCTTATTCCATTGTACGTTCTTAAGGTGGATCTACTAAGGGCGTGCTTTCTAAGTCAGACACCTTATAACAGAAAGGGAACTTTTCGTTCTTGGAATAGTACAGATTTCTTGTATACTAGGCTAGGAGCTTGGAATAAAAAAGTAGGCTATTGATTTAATTCCTTACAAGTTAATATGTATATTAGCTTGTACATAGGAGAACAGCATCTCATAGTTACTCAAATATTGCTATTAATGATAGCAAAATATAGGTTCTTGAATCATTATTTTTTTAGCAGTGTCATAATTAATTCTGTTTCAAGCATACCTTATTACAGATTTATCATGTTGACAATGCTACTGAACAATTCAATTAAAGAACACATGAAAGCTGTAGGAAGGTTACTACCAGTGTGTGAGACCTGTCTCATTTTCTCTACTATGCTATCAAAAATGGATGTTGCTCATTGTATCACACACATACTGCCATGTTTTCTGCAGTGCAAAATAATCATTATAGATGTGTTAAAGAGAACACATAGCTTAGAGAACATACTAGCAAATGCTTTCATTTTTAATCGTACTGCTTTTGTATTGCAGACCATCACCAAAGATCATCCATTGTTCCCCTTGCTTTTTTCACTTGTGTTTTGATTAGGTTACCACTAACGTCTGAAAATGTTTCTCATATCCTTTTCCACTGCTGCTGTACAGCTTTACTTGCAGCAGGCACAAGAAGCCAACACATTCACCCTTAGCTTTAACTTCACTCCCTCTCATCCAGCCGTGGAGGTTACAGCACCTTTAGGCATTCAATTTATAATGCGTGAATGGGACGGGAATCGCTCTGTATTTGACAGCTTCGTTAGCCCTCCTATGCTAGCATGAATTGTTAGGAAAAACCAATTTTATTCTGTGGCCATGGGGTTTTAAACACAGTGAACCTGCGTGCGCCTGAGTAGCTGAAGCCCTTGTTAAACATAAGCAGCAGATACAACTCCTGATGCATCCAGGAAACAGTTTTGTTGAGCAATGAAGTGCCAGGCAAACATAACTTCTCTGCAGTGCATAAATACATTATAACAATTATTTTATCTTTAAAATAGATCTTAAAGGTCTTTAAATAGCTACACAAATGGAATTAGCTGTAGAGGAATCGCCCCAGTTCAAGGAGTTACTCTATTCCTCTCTTCTAATTAGTTGTAATCAATTGACCACACCCTTACGCAAAAAAATTTTACAGAGGTCAACAAAGGAAGTTATCAGACTTTTTTCAGACATTGTTCCTGGCATCTGTAAACTTTTATTGTAAAATTCATCTAGAATTCTGTATAGTTAATGTTCTTAATCGTGCAAGTTTTATGAAAAAGCTTTTACATAAACAATGACTTTAAAATCTATATTTTTCCTAAAAAACCCCAAACCTCTCTCAGTCATATTTTGTGAGGCATTCCCTGCCACAGTTGTGTGCTAATGGCTGATTCTACATATCTGCACTTTCTCTGGAGGGGAAGAAGGGCTGGCTGGGATTTCTGTTGTGCAGCAGGGTTCCTTGAGTCAGATGTGAATTAACCCACTAAAATGGGAAAGCAGAACAATTGATGAAGTGTGTACGAAGGACAATGTCAGATTATTTCTTTGCACTGTAAGGAATACAAGCCTCATGCTGAAACACATTTGAATGATAGCCTTTATGAAATATTTGCTTACCAAGAAATGAGATCCATTCATGCCCAGTTTTTCTACAACCGCAGCAGATTCAGGCATTCCAAGCTGAGGTGAGAAAAAACAGAATTATTACAATAATATGAAACTTAACATTTGTAAACAAACTAATTAATATTTCCATGCTCAAACACTTAGGGTTGTGGAAGTCTTTATACTATTTGACATGGATAATTAGAAAAAGAATACTGGGCAGAATAACAGTAATGCTTAGAAGTAGGTAGTGACTTCCACATAAGGGATAAGACACAGTATTGTGGCTTTCTTAGGAAGAAAGATTACAGGGGATAAGGGCTGATAAAATTGCAAATGGAGTAGACAAGGTGAAATTATGAAGCAGCAAATGTAACATAAATGGAACAAGGAGCCCGACAGAAATACACTGTGGAACTTTAATTGCTAGGGGGTAAGAGGAGGCCAGCATTAAAAAGAGGTTAAAAGGTGGCTTGTGACAAAAGTCCATCAGTAGCCATGCAATCACTTCAGGAAATGGTTATATCCCTGACTGCTGGAAAATGAAGGCTATATAAGAGAAAGCACTGTTATACGCCTGTTTACCGGCCCTCTGTACACCCTGGCTGCTGCTTGGCTTCAGCAGCAGATGTTTGGGCTAAGTGTGGCTTGCAGTTCCCATAATAGAGGGGCATTGCTGGAAAGAATTCAGGTTCAGAAACAGGATTTCTTTTCTGTAAGAATGTTGTGGTGGTGGTATTTAAGAATGTTGGTGTTGATTCTAAATTAAAATGAAACAGGAATGTCTAGAAGTAATATCTCTTTATCACATAAACTAAATAGTAATTTGGCAAAAAAAAAAAGTGGATGCATTGGATTTTCTTTATTAAACAAGTAGCAAGGAATGGAGCAGGGCTCCTAAAAATCTCACTATGGGTTAGATGGTTTAACCTGGTTTTTTCAAAGAAATTGCAGTTATGCATGGAAAGTGGGGAAAAAATTTAGAAATATTTTCTTTAAGAATGTACCACTTTTAAAAATTAGTTTTAGAATTTGTAGTGCTTAGCTGTAAATTTCTGTAGCAGTAATGACCAACTCAGACACTAACAGAGAAATATTACTGAAAATAAATTATTCTCATAGAAATATTTATGTGGCTTTTCTAATGTTATTCTTTATTTCTAGAATACTTAAAACTGATCATGCTTAAAAGCATTCAGTGTGTTTTATCTACTTTTTTGATATGAAAGTTTCATATGCAGACATATATTCAAGCAGTTTGTTTGGCCTATAAGCCAATATGTTTGAGTTTCTAAATTGTTCTTTTAAATTGGGAGAGTGCCGCTTGTTTGCAATGTGGAATAGATCGCGATTCAAAAGACGGGGCTGCTGGGGGTTTTGGTCCAATGGTTCGTTGTGGGATGTGTTAATTTGCCATCAGTTGCACTGATGTTGGTGGAGAGGCAAAGAATCAAGGTAATGCACACTTTCTGCTCTTAGCTTTTACCTATCTATTTCTAGTTACTGGTTCTGTTTCCAGTTATTGGCTCTATTTCCAGTCACTGGCTCTGATGAGCCACTTTTGTGCTTTGCCTTATGCTATTAATCAAGCATGTAACTTTTGCGTAATGGAAAATTTGTTTTACATGGTTAGCTTGTCAGACAAGCAGACAACAAGGAGATGTCTCACTACTGGTGTTTAGCAATGACAACTGAACCTTTCATTTTCTTACAAATACATTAACTCCATAGCATTAAGATCAGTCCTGAGGAGAGGGACTAGGCTATGTGGCAAATGGAGATCAAATAGATAAACTCTGAATGCAGTATGGAATATTTCAGTGTTGTCGCAATTATAGCGTAGATGCAAGATAACAGGGAAGTACGTGCACATGGCTAATAGGTTTCCATTATCATCTTCTCTTATTTATGAGGAAAAAAGCAAAATTAGTAGAGTTAATTATTTTTTAGTAGTGAAGTTTTTGATTTTATACAAAATGCCTTTCACAAGGCTTGGAAGCACTTTGCAGAACGGCTAATTAATAACTTCTGTACTTAACAACACAAAAATCTGTTTTGGAAACATCATTAAGACTGTTAAAGTTAAGGAAATGCTAAAAATACACTGTACATATGTACATATGCCTTGTACATGTATATTATGGCACCAGCCTCAGTGTGCCTATTTTAGAAGACCTGGCCTCAGTCACAGCACATAAAAGCTGATGTGACTTCCTGAATTGCTGTTCGATATATTGTGTTCTGTTCAGTGCTCACTGCTTGTCTGCTATCTTGTACACCTGTATCGCACAGTATTCAAACCTTTTCTGAACCCAGAATTTTTTTTTTTGTTCTGAGCTGTTCTACAGAACTCTTTTAAAAATTTTCTGAGTTTCAGCAACATTAATTAACTGCTTTTTCTAAAACCACCCTGTGAGATGAAAACTCTATTAGTAAGGGGAGTTGAGGTGCACGAGAGAAAAAACTCACACAGTGTCCAGTGGTTTTGGATACCCAACTACAGCTATTTAGGATCTGAGACATATACATGTATATTTGCATATTCAATATTTTGGCATTTTTACCTTCCAAGCAGAGCTGTCACTGTGGTTTCAACTCTTGCCTCTCACCATTTCTGCAAATCAGAGCCTGGAATTTTCAAGTCAAGCACGCAGGAACTGTTATTTTTTTTTTCCTGAGTGACTTGTTGTGGCCTCAGGTAAAAATGCTGAGCTGGGGCAGTGACAGAATCTGATAGTTCAAGGCAGAATTGAAAGAACGTTACTGTGAATTCACTGTCTCTTTTTCAGCAAGCCCTGGCCTTGTGCACCTTACAATTTCCGTAACGGCCATGAGTAGTGCACAAAGCATGCAGGTTTCTCTGCATTGAAAGAGGCAGGTTTTTGTGAATGGAAAAGGGTAGGACACAAAGAAGCGGTTACAGATTATTGTTATGTGTATGTAAAAGGAGGCAAATCCAGGTTTTAGTGGTAATCCCACTCCTGGCACTTTTAACATTGAGTGTTTGTTTCTGCAGCCTTAACAGCATTCTTTTAGGGTTTGTGTACGTGTATGCCCAGTCTCCGGCAGGGATCCAGCACAGCCCCCGGCGCGTTGGCTGCCTGTGGGAAGGATGGTGGTCTGGGGGGCTCAGGCTCTCTGGGGCGCTGGTAGCGGGAGTTGAACAGCTCTGGACAAGGTGGCTGCAGGCAAATGGCAGGCAGTGCTAGACTTTGATCTACAGAATGGCCAAGCACTTAATGTTGATTACGCTGTAGTAATTAGATCACTTTGCTTTAATCAGTGACGTGAGTGTAAGCATAGGTATTAACAGCTTTTTATAAAGTCAGAAGACCCTCTTAACAAGTATGAAGCCAGTAGTTCTGGCGTGCCTGCTGAAATTTCCCTGGAAGTGTCTGAGTTGTTGAACAAGTGTTATTAATTTTCTGTCTTGTATTCTGCTGTAGAATAGCAAGGTACTTTAAAATCATTATATCTTCTATTAATTAGTCTGATTTCCTTTAAGCTGAAAGGCTTTGAGCTAATTAATCCTCTGAGTAGCTGTTCACAATAATAAGTTCACAGTTTAGCTGATAGATTATCATTATGGTATAAATGAATTCTGTGGAACAGGTTGGCTTTCTCAACGTGGGGACAATGGTCCACCTGTGATACATCTGCATTGTAAAACTGTTGTGCTTTTTCTTAAAATTGTACGTGCATGAGCATATGTATTTATGCACAATGGAAAAATAATAATAAAAAATGAACATGTTAAACTTTGGCCTACTTTTTACACGGCTACAAATGAAACTCTTGTAGGAACACTTCATAACACTGTATTATTTTCCTTGAAAAAGATTGTGTGCTCCTTCAATTGAAAAGGATGGGAAACCTTAATGACAAATTCTCACTCTTGGTGTAAAGCAGGCACTGGAAAAGATTGGTGCTTCTACAGTTACGAGAAAGATGAACAGAAGAGAGAAAAATCCTATATATAAAATTATATAGAAAAACTTGCATTAAAAAAAAGGAAATGTAAAATGAGATTATATATCAAAATGTAGTAAATGGACTTTATTCTGTAAGTAAGTTACAGGTAGAAGTCTAAAACCCAAGTCCTATTCAGTAAGTTACAAAGAAAAATCTGATATCAAAAAAAGGATATATCATGGATGATATATTTAATATATCTTGGAGGAGATTATTCAAGTAGTGAAAGGATGACTGAAGACAAGCTTGGAATATTTTGTGAACTTCAGGTTATTTTACATATACTAGAAAGGACATTGCAGAACTAGGAAAGGTACAACCAGACAAAGAATTTATTAAAAAAAACCCCCAAAACTCAAGTACCTTAACCTTAAGCAACATCTAGCAAGTACTGTGGGTATATATGCGTTGAGAAGAACAGATGAACAGTAGATTCATATTGACAAGCTGTAAATTTTAAAGCGATATTAAAATATAAAATTTAGACCCACTTTCAATGAAATGGTTACTTCTTCCCAGCAGGAAATAAAATGGGGCATGAAATACCTTTTCTATTATAAGAAATATCGCTGTGAGCAAACATTTTTGTATGATTTGCCATGTAGGAGATCTTAGCTAGCAGCTTCTACCATGAATTAAATGTCTATAAAAAAACAGGAGAGCACAAAGAAACTCACATAATAATAATAAAAATAAGTTCTTAGGGGTGACAATTGCTGACTAATCTATTTTCAGTACTTTTGAATATCTGTGCTAGATTTAGGATAAGATACCTGGTTTTCAAAGATAAATCCAGTAAGATTTTCTGCTAGCTGAATATAGACTGGACTTTCTAAAGTGTTACGTAGATATTCAGTACCTGTCTTAGGAGCTCTGCAACTTGAAAAGCTGTCCAGTTCTCAAATTCCTCTTGAGATGGCAGTTTTGTGGCCATGTTGCTATCCAGTGAGAAAGACTGCATGTATATGAGTAACACTGAACTGTTGCTTCACTGGTTTTTACTGAGCTGCTGTAGAAATCCTGTGAGGAAGTCCTTTTTGCAACTTTTTTCCTGTTTGCTCACTTAAAGTGAACGCCTATAAAGAGTGATTTAGGACGTACCAATATTCTTCTATGAGTGACTCTTTCCAGTATAAGGAAACTGTAAGTTATTATATCAACATATGCAAATATCTGTCATTACTGAAATCGGTTAAATTCTGCTAAAAATCAGTGTATAAAATACTTGAGTCATCAGCATCTTAGAGGTTTAAATATGGAAACTATTTTTCATATCTATTACATAAACAATGAGTGATAGCTGTTCCTTGCCTACTTTGAAGTCCTTGATCCAGTTGCTTGTATCTGCCTTCAGACTGCATTTGACTTGCTTGTGGGTTTTGACATATTGTGCTGTCATGTTTAGACAGAAAAAACTGAAGAGCTCAGTTGTAGAACTTTTACTTTCGTATTGTCATATCATATAATCTCATTCTTTATGTCAAGTCTGGGCATCATACTTTTGGGCTTAAATAAATCACTTAATTACTCTAAGGTAATGTATGATCTAAGTTTTGGATTTTTTTTGTTGTTTGTTCTCCCCCTTCCGCCCCATCATTATTATTACTGCTAAAGAACAAGTAGTTAACAAATTAATTCCAGTGCTATGTTACCTTTTCAAAAGGTAGGGCTAACATAAAATGCTTGTACTGAGTCAGACCATAAGGTCATCCAGTCCAGCATCTTCTTTTCTGACTGTGGTCAGAAGTGAGCTACCTAGGAATCTGTATAGAAACCAGGGCAAGCACGTTAAACTTGCATACTGTTCTCCCAGTCTCCAACCATTCTGAACTCGGGGACTTACCGGTCTGGATATGGTTTCTATATGTGCTGCATGCGTATGTATCTTGTATGTTACAGCAATGATTCCCAAACTTGAGGCTATGACCATTATCCTTTAAGGAGGGAGATACGGATTGGACTGGGCAGGCACAGCCAGGAATCGCTCCTGGGCTGGAGGACGAGGAAGACAGATGTTTAGTGGAGGCGGGGGCTCAGATGGAGTCGAGAGGGAGCTGAGCCGAGGAGGCTCAGGCTGGGCACTTCTGCCCCTTCCCAGCTGTCCCTGTCCAGCCATCTCCTCTGAGCTGCATCCGTGCCCCGCTCACAGCCCATCCCTGCCTCTTCACCTCTAACACAGAATATACTCCCAGTTTGAGAGGAGCAGCATATGCAATTCTTAAACTGGAGAAGGGGGCGGGGTGCATATTCTAAAATGGAGCAAAGGGGGAAAGTTTGAGAGCCTTTGTTTTGTAGAATGGTCAATAAAATTGCAAAGATGCAGCTGCAGCTGCTGAAACAAACCCAGATTATTTTACTCAGCAGTTCTGAGTCACCACAACAGGAGAAATATGAAAGCTTCCATAAAAGGCTGGAGACCAAGGAATGTTATATTCTGCTTTCCAATTACTCTTCCTGTTTTACTTCCCAGTGCAAAATGGATTTGGGGCACATGTTCAAAGATTAAAATGGATTTCAGCTAAGTTGAAATGTCTCATCTGCTATCCTTCAAATTTTCCTGTGTGTATTTTTGCTGTTAGATTGACTGACAGGTCAGTTGTTGCCAGTAAATACTCTTAACTCTTTACTATGTTGTGACTTCGCAGAACATTGAATCTGGCAAAACTCAGCTCCTGGAATTTCAGAAATGTAGAATTGAGATAGAAGCCTTTTCAACTTAAACTTTGCCTCCTCAGAATAATCTCCAAATGGCTGGCTGTGCACGCTATAAGAAAAGTTATGTTGAATTTGATAGTGTTTTGGCTGAGAGCTGTTCCAAGGGGGGCAACATCTCCCAGGATGATGAGAGGGACTGATACTCTCTTCCACTGTGTGCGTGAGCAGAAGAAGGGGGGGTGCATGCATTCCTCAAGAAATTTTGTTTGCCAAGTTTGAGGGCAGGAGTACTTGTGTCAGTAGTGGGATCTTCATGTGTATGGTGGAGGTGGGAAGCAGCTGGGTGGGAGATATGTGTGAGTTACAGATTTAATGGTTGCTTAGGGGAAACAACAAAATAACAGATGGCATCAGGTGTGAAACATGAGTAAAGTGAAGCACAGCAATGGTGTTATTTCTGCAGTACAGGCTGAGTTTGGCTACCGAGTAGGTGTAAGCAGTTCTAGTTCAGAACATCTCAAAGACAGATTAAAAATAGTGTTTTAAGGATTTTGCAATTCAGTGCTCCTCTTCTCCCAGTAGGCCACCAGTATTTTCAGAAATACTGCCATGCAAGGAGCTGCTCCTTGCTGCCTGCTGCCCTCCACTGTTACGTTCCTACACGCGTGGTAGCCTGCAGTGTGAGCTGAAGCTCTGCCCTGCCAGCTCACCCAGCAGGCCTTCCTCTTCTCCCACCTGGCTTCTCTCTGATTGCCCTCTCCCAACACCAACTTTTGGCTAATTCTCCTATCATTGCCTTAATTTGTATTCCGGGTTTTCAGGAGAATCTCTCAAGAGGCTAATGTTTATGCAGTTCACCTCTCTCCACTGAATGACACTGAGATCTATTTGGGAAGGTCATGTTCAGCTTCGTGTTCCCAAAGGGGCTGTAGCAGAGCTGTGGTTGAACCACAGGGACTGTAGCTTGCAGGAAATATTTTGCTATTTGTGTTTTAGTCAGATTAAAAATGATGACAACAACAAGAAGATTGAAAAACAGGGACATGGGGAGGCTCATCTTGGATCTTGCAGCTAATAGCTCGATGCTGATATTGATGTTGGCTTGATCAATGCTGTAGTTTTCTTTCCTCAAGTGTGTGCAGCAAAAATGGAGAATATTATCACACACTCTCACTTGCTTTCCACTACCCTCAATGGGATTATTTCAAGAATTGTTGGCTAGGAGGACCCCAAATTTGGTTACCAATTCTACTTAGTACCCTCATGCTTCTAGTTACACTATACAGTATACCACCTTTCACGGCAATCCAAGTAAATATGTGCGCTTGAACACACGTTGGCTTTGCAGGCTGTGGGGGGATACTTGAGCAGAATATTGAGGCTTACAGGTAAAGACGGGCACAGATGCTGTTTCTTTTGAAACAACCAGGTGCCTACATATAACTTCCAAGCAGATTGTAGAGACCTGAATGAGAACCAGCACTATCCCTGGGCAGCTCATGCTCACTTGCTACGGAATATTCTCTGGAGCATCCTGATCTGGCATGGACACTGGCAGACTTAAAAATCTGTTTAGGTACATGTGCCGAGTGTAATCTGTTATTTTAAACTTGTATCTAATTGGATACGTTAAAACACTTCATCTGTACTGTTTACAATTTCACTCCTCAAAAAAAAAAAAAAGGTGGAAATCTGATTCTGTATATTAAGAAATATCATCTTTCTGGAACCCTTAGCAAAACTGAGTTCTCTAGTACTTGAGAACTACCAAGTTTCAGAGGAATCTTAGTTAATGTATGTGTTTTATACACCAGGTAATTTCACCTCTAAATGGAAAGTCATTCTCATACGTGTACATAGAGCAGTGTTAACACATCATTACAGTATATATTTGAATGATTTTTTTTTCCTACGGTCTGGAGTGCACAAGCCACATCAGAGGCATGTTTTTACAGGCTACAGCTCCTTGGAGTTTCATAAAGTAAGTTCTCACTTTGCAATTTCATAGAAATCATTAATAAACAGTATAAAAACTGATTCCTAGATTATAGCACTGGTATGTCTTCCTAAATACAGCTATATATCTTCATGAACATAAGCACTAAATGTGTTAAATTATTTTGAAACTTTCAGAGTCAAGTTCTGCTTTGCAAAAACCCATAGCAGCTGCATGCCACTTATTTTACTGGATATAACACTGGAATACTGCTCTTGGGAAAATATAATTGAGCAAAATATCTCAATGAAGTATTACTGTATATAAAATATGAGCCATTGTCACTGACTTTTTTTTTTTTTGCACATTTTATACAAAAATAAGGAAAGGAACATGACTTACCATCTACTCATTTCTCTTCTCCCAGGCACACATGTTGGAGTTGATTCCAAATAAGTTAAAGGAGCAGTTTCTCATGCCTGCTCTTCCTCCTTAAACTGTCCCATATGTATTTTGTTGTTGTTAGTGTGATTGACAGGCTTGGCATTCATGGTGGGTGGGAGAAAAACTTTCTTAAAGGAAAAAGCTGGAATAGTGTCATGGTCTGAATAAGTTTGCAGAGAACATCAGAAAATGAAGGCTTGCTTACAGCTATCTATCTAGAAGTTTGATAAAATTTTGCTAACTGTTTTTGCCTTTTATTTAACAGGAAATAAAAATAACAATCAACAGAAACCACAGGGTCTGGAAGGGCCCTCAGGAGATCTAGGCAGGACTCTAGCAGTGAGGCAGGATCAAATACAACTAGAGCAAATTGGCTCAGTCTTAGAAATCAATTTGGTAACCCCTTGGGGTAGCATCAGGTTTACCACATCCTTGGGTGGCACAGCAGGAGGAAGACCTCTAATAATTCTGTGCTATACTGCTGAAGGGTGCAAGAGAAAGTGCCCATTGGTAAGGATAGTTGCTGGCTAAGCACCAGATGGGCTGAACCTGGACCTCCTCTCTTTCCTTTCTCTAGGCAAACCCATTTTCCTTAGCATTTCATCATAAGTAATGATTGTCTTGTTTAGTCTTTTTGTTCTCAGCACTCTCTTCAGTTTGGCTCCATCTTAACTGAAAAACAGGGTAGCCAAACTGGTCCCAGTATACTATTCTTTATCCTTTGGTAACTGCTTCTGTCTCGGCGATCTTCAGATGAGCTTTAGAACTGTGCTGATTATTCAACATCCATGTTGTTAACAAAATACTGAATACAATTAAGGCCAGAACAAATTCCTATGGGAGCCTGCTTGAAATACCCATTGAGTTTGAAAGTGATTTGCAGATATCGTCTCAATGCGAGCCAGATGAGCACTTACAATACATGGTGTTTTCATCACATTCCTCTAGTTTGTGTGTGATGACTTTTATATGGGACCACATCAAAAGCATTAGTGACAATACATACTTTGGGCCCCTTATCTACTAGGTAGTTATCATATCATATCAAGGAAGGAAATGAGACTGATTTGACACAGTTTGTTCCTGCCAAGCCATTTTTTACTGCAGTATTAAGGAAACAATTTATAAGTATATTGAGGCCCAACATTTGCTTTAGTATAGATGTGAGAATTAAAGTTGGACTGACTGTTCTGTAGTTCCCTGTCCTCCCTCCGCTCTCACCTTAAAGGGTGGATGTTTGCCCTTCCTTAGGTACTGTCATTTTACTGACCTACACGATGTGCTGAATTCATAGCACTCGAGTTCAAGGATAATGCTTTAGCTAGTTATTTACATAATCTGTATTGAGAATTTCATCATGCCATTCTTATTTAAATTTCTGATCCACCTTAATACCAGTAATAAATATTCTGATCCTGCTGTGGCTGCTATCAAAATTAAGCATCTAGTCACAATCTTTTTTGTGAAGACTAATTAAATACTCCAGTTTGCTCTGATATTTGTTATTTATTCTCTTTTTCCCAGTAAGGTGTGGATCTGTAATTCCCTCTTTTTTTCTCCTACTAGTACTTCAGAAGCCACAGTGACTTGTGTGGACTTTGAATGAACCTGTGAGAGAAGTGTCACAGGCTTTTCCAATGGTGCCACAGGGAAGTACCAAGGGAAGGAATTTCTTACAGAAATGTATCTACAGAAAGCAATTGTGTACTTAGGACGATTTAGTTTAATTGCATTCTGGCATATGCCTTTATCATAAATTGCTTTTTGGTTTTCAACATTTGTTTTTTTGGAAGTTCTTGTTGAAATTGTGAAAATCATGCAACAAGAAAGTATTCAAGATCACTTCTTTTTATACAACAATGCTGTATTGCTTAAAACTGATACCTGTTCTTACAATCATACAACTGTAATGCCAAATTCATAACAACTTTTGTAATGGTGTGACCTATCTCAGAGCTTGATTGTAACTCAAAACGTGGCAGACTCAACAAAATTTTCCTGATTTTGCAGGAGAAGTGGGGATTGGGAGCTATAACTGGTTCTATATGACAACATATGCTCCAACAGTGGCAACATGTTCTATTGCTTTTAGAGTTATAGTTGCAGGTTTTTTTTCCTACTATGCCAGCCAATTATCAGGCCTGAAAGTGGAGTTCAAGAGTCTTGGGTTCCCTTTGTGACTGATGTAGACTATTTTTTATGATTTGCATAAGTCAATTAGGGAGTTTTTCAGAGGCCAAATAGAACTCTGCTTAAATTCTTCATGGATTTTTGCAGATCTCATTTTCTGTCCTGGTGTTTTCCTCCATACTTGAAACATACTTGTTTCTGTGAGAGGATTTAGTACTGTAGCAGGGAGAACCACAGGAAGCCTTAATGTCTCAATGATTTCCCAAATGTTATGAAAGCTTTCATGTTATAAAATGAGCATGTGAGTTTTGTAGATGTCTGTTCTTCTGGTTTTAGTGGTTGTGTGGGTTTTTGGTGTTTTTTTTTTTTTTCAATAAACAGTATCTTTCCAGTTCTACCAACTGCATGTTGTATTCATTATTTTTGTGCACTGTTTTAAGTTGTTCTACAGATGATTGCTCTGTATTACTTCTTTGAGCAGTTCTCTCACAAGTCAACATGAAATTTATTGGAGGATTCTGGCATCTAGGCTATATTAGTGAAAAATAACTGTTCATGGTAAGGGACAAAATCTATCTATTTGCATTACTTAATTGAAATGTCTCTCTGTGTAACCCTAAACACTAACTCTAAAATGCATTGCCTTCTTGTGATTGCAGAAGACCCAGACCTAAAGAAGCCTCAGATGGAAGATAACAAAAACCACTGAAAACAAACCAGACAAAAAAAGAAAACTTGCTAAGAACGGTTAGCACCATTGCTATACCAAGGAGACTGTGGTTGTACACTGATTTGAAACCTGTCGCCTTTAAATCACTTCCACTGTATCCAGTTTGCTGCATAAATATGCCCTCTTTCTTTATTTCACTTGTTCTTCAACCCATTCCTGGGGCACGTTGTTTCAGCTGAATTTGAATTATTGCCAAATGCTAGGGTTTTTTGTTTGCTTGTTTTGTCACAGAGGCTGGATACACAGCATAAAACTCATTGTCTTAAGGACAGTTGCTCTTTGTATTATCACTAGACTTCTAAAATTTTTTTATATGGCTTTGGATTGTTAGCTTGACCTTCTCTTTGAATCTAGCAACAGATCCAGCCATTATTCTAGAGAGGTTTTCCCACATCTAACTATGCATTAAAAATGTACTTATTCTCATGTGTATTTGCTTGTAACCTGAATTTTGCACCTAGTTTTCTTTATATTTTAAAAAATTCATGTTTTTAACTAGTACAATAAAATATAACAGTAATAAAAACCCAATGTGCTACATAAATGTCATTGTTCATTAGAAATTCTCTTTGATTTTTTTGAAGGCTGGAACTGATGCCGTAATGCTTGGTTGTGATATCCTTCACAAGTACTCAGTATTCTTTGCAGATTAACTGAGCCACTCTTTTGATTTTTATTCTTTTGAACACCTTGGCAGAACTTACTGTCTATTCCTCTAGATTCATATGCTGGGTTGTATCGTTTGCACTTACATTTTATACCGGTTCTTTATAGAACCTCTCCTTTGAAATCCATCTGTGTGTTGACTATTCTGATAAAATATAGGAAAACATGCACGAACAGATTTCTGTCTGGAAACACTTACGTGCATTAAAATCTAGTGAGTGTATTTCAAAACAGCAAAACAGTATTATTTCAGTGTCTTGCCTTATCATTTAAATAACATTCCTAGGCAGCTTAAATTTGAAAAGCTGCAACTGATGCTTATTTTAAATTACTTTATGTTCTTTTGATGGATTTTGTTAGTATAATGAATTCCTAGTTAAACAGTATTGATTTCTTTGGGGCTTGTACGTTGATATGTGGAGAAGGTCTTTCACCATGTACATGACTCTTGGTATACGATAAATAGAAAAATATTAAATTAGTACTTCAACTAAAGAAGATTTAGTGGTGGGGTTTCCTGCATTTACTTCCCAGGTCCCGAGTTCTCTGTCATTGCAATGAACCCGGCCAACTCCAGCTAATTGTTGTTAGAGAAAATTCCAAATGATGTTTCTAAGAAATTTGCCTTGGTACAACTTCCAAAAGAGGGCTAGATTTAAATAAAAATACGCAATGATGTCCATCCATTTCAAGTGTTATGGATACCACTCATTTCTTTGAAGTACAGGCTTAGAGGTACGTCTCCATTCCCCAATTGCCCCACACTTCCACTTTACTGCTTACAGTGCTTGTAGCCTTTAGACCAGCCTTTGATATTTCGGTACGTCCAGCTACCAAGCAGCAGTTACGTTGGTATCAGCGTTTTCTTGAGTTCACTGAATTGCTAGAGGCTTGAACTGGAAAAACTTCACCAACAGCAGATTTTGGAGTTATAACTGAAGTATTTGTTGTCAGGATGCATAGTTAATAAGCAACATAAGGTACGTCATGGAAAACATTGTTGCTTCTATTTTGGAGAGGTATTTCTTCCTGCTTAACATACAGGTTTGGAGAAGGATGGCGTTTCTCCCATGCTCTTCCTGAGCTGGGGAACTTTAGAGAGAAGGATGAAGACAACAGTGAAGCATTAGCATACCATTGTTATAGTACCATCAGTATTATAGTGTATACATAATATATAGTGCATATATACTATATAGTATAGTACTATAGCATAGTATTATAGCACTGTAGGATAGTCTCATGATAGTGTTTCTGTGCTACTGTCATGCAGGTTTCATTCAAAAACATGTACCAGGTGAATTTACAAAGGTCATAGCTTTAGTTCTTCTATTTACTTAGAATGATTGAGATAAAACTGGACAGGGAAAATATCTGAACAGGACACTGCAAAATCTAGGATGTTTCTGTAGGACGGCAGAAGGTCTGAGGGAAACTGCAGTCAATTGTTTTATGAAGGAGGGAAGATCTGGGAAAAGAATCTGAGATATAGGGTTGTTTGGACAAGGTGTTCATGGCTTATTGTCGTAAAGAGAGCACGTGGAAGGAGGGAAGCAAGAAGTGATGGTTTTGGGGATCCCAAAGAGTTCAGGGAAGCATGTTATTCACTTCTATGGATAAGAGGAATTGGGTGGAGTGTATGTCAGCTGGCCAGCATGCAGATGTTGTTTGGACCAAAAAAAAAAGCAGACCTCCTCTCTACTTCTAGTCAACACAGCCCTGAAAATTAAGTTGGAAAAATGAACTTCTGAGCCTGTTAAATAAAGACAGAAGAAAGGAGGAATTCAAAAGGGGAAGGGGAGCTTAGAAGATGGATTGAGAAATTGAAAAGATTGACAAAGGGAGGGGATGTAAAAGTGGAAGGGTACAAAAAGTAAAGAAAATGAGAAAGGAGGTTACGGGGAGACAATCTATATAAATAGAATGTTTCTCAAGGTTTTTGGACTCATAAATAGAGCTTTTACATGTCTTTTGTCCTTAGCCTGCTGACATAGATAAAATTTTATGAGCAGAGTTTATTTGACAGTCAACAGAGGGAATATGATAAAATCTCAATAAATAAGAAAGACCTTAACAGCTGAGAGATCTATAGATTTGGGGTTTTTTTTATTCTGACTGCAGTATTTGGGGAGATATCAAAAAGATATTTCAAGTGATATTATGTTTATGATAATAAATTTTAAATGAAAGAACTTTCAAGAAAAAATGACAATAAGTACTTTTTAATTTTTCTCATTTGAGTCGCACAACTTAAACTCTATAATTTCATAACCTTTTATTCTAGCTCCTTTTTATTAGTTTGCTTTTGTTTCTCATTTAGGTAATGGTGATGTCATCCAACCTCTCTATCAGCATGGCATTAAGTGAAATTAGATCTAGGTAAAATGATCTTATAACAAGAAAGGTATAGAAGAAACAAACATTGTGATAGATTCTTCCCCACACCAAATCTGGAGGAGTCTTCTATTGCTATATGCTGAATACAGTCAGAATTTTGTATGATTACGTCCATTCTCTTTCCATTCTTGTGCACTAGCTTTTGTTTTTGTCAGCCTTTCTTCCATAGCTTTAGCATGTCCAGCTCAATTTTCAGAGATACTCAAGGAAAGCTGCGAATATTCTCACAGGTATATTCTTTGCACAGTGCCAAAGTCATCTGTTGCAGTATGAATTGATGACAACATAGAGTTGTTTCAGTTTATTCTTCTCTCCTGTCTTGCAAAGGCAGAAGCCATGCTAATCATGTTAGTGTTTTCCCAAGGAAATATGTGTTGCCTATTGGAAAAAATGCTGGGGCTTCTAAATACAATTCGGTAGAGGGTGAATAATGACATGGGATGTACCAAAGGGCAGTCTTGTGGTACCAGTTGGAATTAGTGGGAATGAGGGTAGCAGCTGACTGCTGCTTGTGTGTATCTTTCATGGGAAACAGTACTGTTAAAGCATATCTCAAGATTTTTGCTGTTTCTAGGCAATATACCAGGGAACGCTGGGCTCAGTATCCATACATATTGCAACCTAATGGACAAAACTCCAGTAACAGCTGCTCTTGTGTGTTGTAAACATTCCTCTGATGATAAGCTTTTTAAGGATCTAGATATGAGGTGTTCAGTATGCATCCATCTGCTGACAGTGTTATAAATATTGTATTTCTGACCTTCACATTTTCTCTCTTGATCTCTGGTTAAATGATGTATTTGCCAGTTCGACACTGCTGACATTCTGTCTGCCTGATCTAACATTGTTATATTATGATTCCCCGTGATCCCATTGTCATGGGAATGATATATTTCAAAAGATGAATATACTTTGAAGCAATGTGGGAAATAAACACACTGGCTGAACTTCATTTACAACATGACTTTTTGTTGCAAAATGTCTTCTTCAGTGTCCAGTATAATTGATTTATGTAATGTTGATGTATTTAAGAACACTGCTGTTTTATCAGATAATGTAAAGGAGGATGAGCTACTATTCAAGTGGACACAGAGTATCTCAATTATGGTTTTAGCCAGATTTTCCCTTGCTTTTGATTTCCCATGCACTGCATTACTGGGCTTTGCAAGACAGTAAACTGAACAGTAGTGGAAATAGAAGCTTTCTGTCTTCCTTCAGTGGTGAACGCTTCACTTCTCTAGAAATACTCTTGTCTCTAGAACTGGTGAAAGTTAACTTCACTTCTAGAGAAGTGAACCATAAACCATATGAGGTGAGAAAGAAGAAATGAACACGTAAACATTTTGCACTCTGGTATATTTTTTTTATACGCTTGTTTTATGTTTTTGAACACGTCTCAAAGGCAGCCCTCCCTTAGAATTCCATGCCTGTTTTTAAAAGTTGATTGGATGTATGATGTGAATGGGTCCTTGATAATGTTACCTACATTCTTGATAAATTGACGTCTATTTTGATTCAAGTATTTTATGAAAAGTCAGTGGGAGTTTTTTATGCATGACCTTCATGTCCTCCCTTTCTTATTAAAAAGAAATGAAATGAGAACTTAAACATCCAAAAAAATTGTTGACAATAAATGTCAGACTGATAAAAAAACCTCACCATTGACCTTCAGAACAGTGAGATTTAGCTATGATATGATTACCCTTTGAGGTCAGAAGTTACAAATCGGATAATGCAGTGATGACTTTAGTCCTCTGCAACCCACACATTCTGCATAACATCCCATGCCTCATTTGCCACATCTTTTCCACTGTTCAGAGCATGATCTATTATTTCTGTTTGCAATTTGGCAATTGGCAGATTACAGCAGACAATTGAATTCTCTGGCAATTCTCACCTCTTGGTCAGCTGTGCCCCAGTTCATAACCAAAGCACTTAACGTGCTGTATATGTGCCTGGCACATGTGAGTGCAAAAGCTATGGGAGCATATACTGGCCCTGATATACCTCTATCAGCAAAATGAAGTGGAATGGCTCATAGCTTATAACTGATTGCAGATTATTTAATGTCATTTTGAAATTGCTTTTAACTGTAGTTCGTCTGTCCTCTTTCCTGTTGTCTTGGGTGGCTGACCTTTAGTTTAGTTTGATTTACAGGCACAGAAGTGATTTTATCATTTAGAGTTAACACTATTACAGTGTGTACTGAAGGCATTCTGATCCAGTGTTCCCTATTACATCACTGAGGTGATGCCGTCAATGTAGCTTACCCTGCCAGCCCTGCTTTGGAATTTTTACTGACAGTTTACAAGGTGGTAGCATCAGCTTCTAGAGTCGTGCTTTTGTTTCCTGTTTTAAAGAAAGCTCAATAACACGTAAGGGACAATAACTACCAAGTAGTTTTGAGATTACATCTGGAAAGCCACACAATCACTTGTTAAATAGTTTCTTTCCTTACTGGGGATCTTACTCACTTTGTTCCCCATAACTTTATCTAGCAAGACTTGATAAATAAATGCAGGTCCAAGAAGTGCTTAAATTGAGGTATAGAAAGACTTAAGTGCTGAAAACTACTTTGCATAGAGAAAGAGTCAATAGAGGTTCTGCTCTGGATGGACTGAACTCAGGAAGTTCATGATGCTATAAATATTTTTTTCATTTTCCTTCTCATTCTCACAACAGATGAATTTCACTCAGCTCTCTTACCTCTTGCTGTCTCTCTCACAGCACGCAAAAACCCTGTGAATCAACACTCTCTGCAAAAGCAGAACAGCAGGAGGGCGAGGCTAGAAAGAATGCAATACTTTTGGAGTTTTTTTTTAGATTAGAAACTTGAGAGCACAGATACTTGCTTGTCAAGAGGCTCTCTGAAATAAAAGTAGGCTGAAACACATCACTTCGGCACAGGTATTATGAATCTCTGAGAGGGCGAGGAACATCCTACCAGATGTGTGGTGGTCAACTTTGGCTGGTTCTCTGAAGGACTGGCTTCCACCCTGCTACTGATAGAAAGGTGACTGAAAAAAGAAGAGACACCCTTCTGTTTGTGAAATGTAAAATACTCTTACAATTAGTTTCTAATATTTATCCCAGTTTTAGAAATTCTTAAAAGTATTTCTGTGCAGCTGCATATAGAAGAATTCTAGAGCATCCATCCTACAAAGGTAGATTCTGTCCAAATACAATCAATCTCAGAAAGAGTAAAGTTGAAATGTAGCATTTCATATAAAATGTCTCAGTGATACTTGATAGTTTCATAACAGTAGAAGAATTTAGGAGAAAAGTTGACAGGCACAGCCCTCCCTGCTTCAGAAGGGAGCCACCTTCTTTAAGACCTAGTTGTAAAATTTTTACCTGAGAGAAGAATTTGTTTTGTGGGTACGACTTTGGAAACTTGGAAAGCAAAATCAAGTGAGCTTCTTGAATGGAGCTGACCCCACTGTTGGATTTTTGTGCATCCTTTAACACACTTGTAGAGAATGGATCTTTAGATTCTGTCTTATGCTCCCAGAGGAGATTAAAATAGTACTGGGAACTATTTATCAAATGTTATATGGGAATTAAGTATTAAGGCTTAATTTTTGCTGAGGTGATTTTAGTAGGCTTTTGCCTAATTCGCTAGTGGATTGTATCCATTGGACTATTCGCACACTTTGATTGTTCTAATAAATATTCTAAATCTTTTTTTTTTACATTCACTCTCTCAAAAATACTGCAGAAAATTAATCTGATTATTTTGTTTAGAGATCTAAATTGCAAATCCATCACAGATAAACCCGCTCATTTTTATAAACTGCGTAGGCAAAGATAAAAGCACTATTCAGAAAGGATGCCTTTTAGCAAACTGCTTTATCAGTTAAAGTTCAGGGAGAAGAACTTGAATCAAATGAAGTACTGTTTATTTCCAGAGAGGATCTTAATCCTTAATGTGCTTTGCTTAATGTTACAGGATCTTCTGGGAGAAGTTAGTGCTTGCCTTTCTTTGAAGTTACCAACGGGATTCTGAAGACTTTGCGAGAGCGCCGAGCACTTTGCTGGACTGACAAGGCACAAAGGTGGTGAAACCACATCGCCGTTAATGAGTGTTTTTCGGGACATTTTGAGAAGATCCGTTGGAGCTAAAAAGGAAAAGTGGATTGGTGGTAACTATGCATTTCACTGTTTGAGTAATGTTTCAGACAAGGATGTCAACATACTCCCCGCCCCGAAACATGATGAGGACATAGTAGAACAGAGAATGTATAGTAGCACAAACTGCACTGAGGAGTAAGATAGTTATAGTTTGGTTATAGCAAGTGAGATACCCTGTGTGTTTTCAGTCAGCACTAGGGTGAAAATAGGAACAGCAGAAGACCTTTTGAATGATGAAAGGCATTTTATGTTGAACAGCTTTTAATCTAGTGCAGCTGATCTTCTAAAAGAGTACGACACTGAATTTGCAAATCCATTCTGTATGTTATGAAATGAATATTTTGAATTGGACTGCTTGATTTGAAGGAAGAGTAGTGAACTCAGAGTTGGAAATTATTCTCACCAAATACACTCCTTCATGCAGCAGAGTGAAAGTGGCAGTGACCACAGACGCATACTGGATGGTTTTTTCTACTTCACGAAAATTTATTGAATATAATTTTAATGATATTTCATTTCACTGTGCTACACTTGTTTCTTACAGGATTAACAAATACAATTTAAAATAATTCACTTCATTAGCAAACCTCCTATCAACAATGCATAGAGGTATTTATAGTCCAGAGTAAATCCCAATAAGAGCAGGACACTAGCCAGCCAACCCTGATTTAATAAATTATTTTCCTGTATAGTTGTTCTATATATTTATTCTGAAATGTAATAATTGTTATCAAAAACGTATTTCAAAGCAAAACAATGAATGATCATCTGCAGTTGAAGGCAATCTGCAGCTGCAAATATCTATTATTACAGATTTATTCAATGAAACAGTTTCTAAGATGACTTGCAATGCTATAGGCCTAGCTTAACTCAGTGCATATATGCGACGCTAGTATTTAATCAAGAGAAGTAGAGAGCATTGTAATGCCATGTTGTAACAGACCGTAAGGGGGAGTACTTAACAACTGCATTGAATCGTTAAGAGCTCGGGAATAGAGAGTGAAAGCAGGAGCTTTCATGCAAGGCAGCTGAACGTTGGTGACCTCTTCAACTGGTTGACAATGAAAATCAATTTCCTAAAAGAAGACTTTGTCAGATCTTTAGACTCAAAATAATTAAGTCACCCCGTGTATATATAAAATCAAACAGTAAATGCCTTACTGAACCAGAACCATTATAATTAGTTTTCAAAAATGGAGTGGTGTTTTTTGGTCACTTGGAAAGGAGTGTTATAGTTTCTTCATTTATTTGACTGGATAGTTGATTTATTAAGTGTAAAACTGGGAATATTTATACATACAAAATTACTGCTTCACAGTTTTGCTAACTGACACTTGGTATCAAGGGGGCTTAATGTGATAGTTGGCTGTTAGTTTACCCTGGCAAATTCTATGTGGAAGACAATAGTAGAGTAATGCCACACTTTCAAAAGAAAATGTTATACTTTGCCTTTTATTTAGGAATCTTCGTGTTCTTCTGAAGTGCTATTTACACAATTTAAGCAAGTCATAATTACCGACGTTAGACAGAATTCTTAACATTCCCCTATTTGTCAGCAGTGGAAATACAACAAATACAATGTCAGAGCTTTGCTCTGTACAGGTGGATAAGAGCCTCTCACTGTACCTTCATAATATTGTGGTAACTTTAGAAGATATTTTCAAAATCTGCTCTTTATTACGACCAGCATACGAAAGGGAGAGAAGGATTAAAATGCTTAGCTTCTCTTTCTCATTTGTCTGCCAAGGCTGATATTCCCAATGTGTGTACATCACCTTGTAAACAGAAACTACATTATGATATGCCAAACTCTGGTTTTGATACAGTTTCTGGTGAATAGATGTTTACTGATGATATCATTTCAGGACTTAATATTTGTTCAGTTTGAAATGAGGTCTTAAATGAAGGCTTTATTTGAAGATGATATATGGCCATTGATTGTAAGCCTAATGGATTTTCTCTCTGCTTTTGGATTGATTAAACAGTGATTTCTGAGTTAGAGAATTGGGAATAAGTGATATTGAACACAGACATTCCATGTATGTTTTCATGCTTCAGTAAGTGAAGTTCAAAGAGGTGTGTCAGCAATATATTGGAAACGATGCCTTAATCTCCATCAAACCATCTCTGAAAATGGCCAAAGCCTTGAAAGAAATTTTTGTCTTAACAATGAGCCAAAGATAATTGTTGTATTTTTTGAAAGAATTACTTTTTCTTGCCAGTGAGTTTGTGTTTAGGGGAAACAGGGAGTTTGTGGTCTCAGTCAGGGGCAGTAGTTCACGCTCCTTTCTCAGGTGAACTATTTGAGTATTTGACATTCCTTCCCTTTCACACCAAAACCAATGATCACAAAAATTTTGGGAATTTAGCTGAGCTGTTCTTAGCACGGAATCGTCCTAATGTAGGAACATCATCCCTTTGTTTTGAAGTAATTGATCCAAATCACTCACTGAACAATTCTTCCTTCATTTCAGTTTACTGTTCAAACATTTGCTGGATAAAATATTGCTAGATCTAACACTGGAATCTGGCTTAAAAAAAAAAAAAGTCTTTTGCTTGATTTATTTCCATCTTATAGACAGAATGACTTGGCTTACAAGCTTCAATTAAAAAGTATGAGATTAGTTCTAGAAGACTTTACATCTAGAACAAATTCCATGAAGAAAGAAATTACATATATGAGCAGTACCAACATTTCTGTGACACACATAAGGATCATACAAATAATCAGACTGAGATTTAATTGTCATGTCTTAAAAGAGCATTGAACGTGTTCGGCCATTATGCAAGATATTATGGCATAATATGCTTGCCTGGATAGTATAGTAATAAATAGTTGGATAGAAAAAAAATGTGCCCCAGATTAATGTACCCCCTCAGTCTCTGAATCCCTCAGGAAAAAGTTGCTGTCCTGAATCTTTGGTAATATAGGACTGCTGTCTCCAATAAAGTAGTACCAACTGAATTGTAAATGTTTTCAGCTTCAAGCATTTGACCTACTCAATGCAGAAAAAATGTTTTTAACATTCATAGAATGGAAATGTGCATATGTATGTGTACACACCAGTATGCAGGTACAAAGCATATTTTTTTCTGCACCAGTTGCAGAGTAAAGGGCACCACTCTTTCTAGCTCTTGCTGAACTCTTGTTTACTTATTTAGACTTCTGAAAATCTTAAATGAATCCCTTACTGAAACACAAGGGGTTTTTGCCATCTATTTGAGTTAGTTATACTAGCTGAAGCAGAAATAATCCAGAAGCTGGCCTTAAACCAGGAATGAAAATGGAAACTACTCAGTGTAGAAATCACAGTACTCACCTCATTCTTCTTTTTCACTAAGGCTTCAAATAGAAATTCATAAATTTGTAGATGTTAAGGTTGCAAGTGGCTAACAGTCATTATAGAGTGTGACCTTTTGCATAACAGAAATTATGATTTATGTAAATAAATTCTTGTCAGCAGCAGAACGAGGTGAAAGAAAGCAGTGGGGTCATATCGTTATAGGCATTGTATCCAACTGTTTCTCCAACAGTGGTACTGTTCTGCTAAATTTAGCAGCGTTACCTCTGAGATGTTTAATTAAGACAGGGGCTTCTATGTTGACTTGTCTTTCAATCACCTTTTGGAGAATGGAGGCATTTCTTTTTAGTGAATTCTAACTACATAGTAATATCAGCATCTGCAGAGCAACCAGTACTGAGTTACAGAAAAATCTGGAAAAAAGTTCTAGGAGAGGAAAAAAATGGAAATAGATTAAATGCTTTGTTTTAAGATTTATGGGTGGTTTGGGTTGTTGTTTGTTTGGGTTTTTTTACTTATTTAAAAATATTTTAAAATAAAAATAGCTCTGAATTTAAAAATAAAATAAGGAATTAGGAAAACAAGTATTCTGAAATTGCTTTGTGTTGCCTGGCTTCACATGAAAGAGAACACATTGTTCAACCTAAACTGAATGTGGATATTTTTGAATAATTGATACAAGGAGTTTCATTTTTGGTCGAATGAAGACTTTCAATCATAGAAAAACATTTTGGTTTCATTTCATGGAAAACGTTCTGCCTTTTCCAGTCAAATATTTCTTTCAAAAATTGTTCAGCAAATGAACCAAAACCACTTTTTTTACCTGCTTGCATTCCTACATCATGTGTGCTCTTCTGCATTCAGCATAAAGCACTTGCCAACATCAATGCACTAATTTGCCCAAGAACTATATTTGATTTGGGACCTAATAGAGTCACTTTACAGGATGAAGAAAAGGGTTAGAGTTAGATTAAATAGAGGAGAGGTGCAAAAGCTCAGCTGAGACTTCTGCAGAGGGGAAATTTTTGCTTGTATGACCACAAAACCAAGCCAGGTGGCTGCTTCTGAGTCAGGTCTGACTCCGGTCTGTCAGACACTGTTAGCCCAAACACAGCTGTTACCTCCCCACACCTAACACACTTATACAAACAGGAAAGTTTCTTTATTTGCAGAGGAATTAATTAGCCATAAACCGATTTGACAATGTGGATAAATAATCCCAGCGATCCTGACCCCTGCTGCCCTAATATTGTCCGCATGCCCAGAATTGCTAGCCCAACAGTCCTCTCAGACATATGCCATGGGATCCTATTGAATTCAACTCTTGACTTTACTGAATTCTGAACTCTAAAGATTTAGTCTGTTCATTAATGTTGAAAAATGATTCCTTTCAGGCAAAATCCAAGCACTCGCTCACCTGTCAATTTTCTCATTTCTAGATGTAATCTAACACATAGGCAAATGAGCTCTGTTTTCCCAAAACCTAAAAGTTATCCTAACCTGATTGTTGATATGGATATATTGCATCACCCATAATAAATGGAGGCTGTTAGCCCGGACTAAATCTAGGCTGGTGGCCCCTTTGATACTGATATCTAAGTATACGTTATCTGACCTTGTTGATCTGGACCCTAGCCCTTATCCTGAATTTAGGCTTTCTTATTTTAGCTAAGCTGAGGTTATTCTTACTACCCTTGTTTGTAGCCATATTGAACACCTCTTCTGGGTAAGTACAAACCAAACTTAAACTGTAATATGTATTTCTGAACCTACTTCAACCTTTTTATTCCCTCTTGTGTCTTTCAGCTATAGCTATAACCTTTACCCAAAACATTATTCTATTCTATTAACATGCAAAAGCAATTTTTATTATCCAAAATATCATGGCCAAGAGGTAAAATCATGTTAAGAACACTAAATTTGGCCTATGTACAATCCTTACCTTACCATATCAGATCCTGCAGAAGCTATTGCCCTTGATTTCAGGTTGACGCTTCTCTGGTCATTCCCCTATATTTAGAGTGGGACTAAAAGCAGTTCTTCAGTTCAAGGTTTGAATACAAATGGGCTGAGCTTTATGTTTCAGGCACAGAATTAAGACAATACCTCAAAAGATTGTGGGGCCAGATACTTATGTGTGGGGGTAACAAGATTGCTGCTTAATAATTTGCAACATAGGCTTTCTTAAATGCATGGGGCTTAAACTTGCTGTATTTGAGTCCTAGTTCTGCACTGGAAAACTGTTAAGTGTTCTCACAGCTGAAACAGATTGAAAAGCAGTGATCTAAATGGAAGGTGAATGAGTTTGGAGCTTCTAGTCACTTGTGAAAATAAAAAACCTGAAGAGTGCCGAGTATGCCACTTAAATTTACATGTGTGCCTGTTTTGAAATGTGAGGAATTGGGAGAGTATCGACTACTTTCAGGCATATTCAGCATTAAGTAGTGTGAAAAATGATATATAACTGTTCAGATATATCTAGTTTATTTATAGTACCGAAGCAATCTTAACAAGGTTGAATGTTTTTAATGTATCCATTTAAATGGATACCTGTAAAATGTGGCCTTCTCAGGAAAGAAAGCAACAGGACAGATCTTCAACAAGAAAGGAAAACCTGAGCAATTACTGTTTTAGTGTATTGCTAAAATCTTTCTTGCTTGTGCTAGAGATGATTGAGGCTGCTGTATAGCCTTTTCTAAAATGTAACTGGCACTATCATCGTATTAAGTGTCTTTTCAGCTGATTTTTCTAACCTTAGATTGCTCAGGCTTTGCAAGAGCAAGGTTTTTCAAGTTTTCAAGTCAGGTGCAGTAGAAGACTTCTTTTGGTTTAGACGTTTTACAGGGAGGTTGAGTTGTAAGTTTTCATGTCAAATGTACGGTATTGGGTTGTGAGCGACAAGGTGGTAACAAATTGTAACTCCATCTGTTATATGTACTAGAAATTTAATGTTCCACTATTTTCCTAATCACTTTTGCTCAATGAATCTGCTAAATTGCTGCGCCAAGCAATGTAAAATAGCCTTGAGAACATCTTATGAATCCAAACACATATAGTAGGACTGAGTATGACTGAAGAAATACTGTCAGTTACTTTTGTTTTTCCCCGCTTAGTCCTTTAAAACAAAGTTATCCTCAATTTCTGGCCCTCACGTTCAGCCTTCTACGTTGTAGTGCAGTTTGTTTACACCGGTATTTGTGCCGTAGCATGCTTGTGGGTAGCGCAGCTGTGGAGGTAACGTGAGGTGATCCTGTGGTGGTTTGCTGTGGAGTGGCAGGGGGTGTGCGCCACGGCTTTGCACCTCACCACAAAGGCTGGTGGGGTTTGTGTTTTGCTGTCTGCTGGTTTTGACCAGTGAGTAGTGAAAAGAATACGTATAAATGGTTGCCTAAAGTTAAAGAGTGTTTGCCCCAACACTTATTACATCTGTTAGAACTGTAACTTTAATACTTTGGCAAAATAATGTTTTATGGAACGAAAGAGAAGAAATTATATGTGTGTGTATATGTATACATACGCAACTTAGAGTTAAATGCAAATGCGCTAGAGATATTTTTGGTACTTTTCAACTTTTATTTGACAATGTCTACCAGAGAATAGCTATTTATGGTATTTGTTAATGGCCTGTATCATATGCCCTTTATATATGCCTACATCCTTGCCATCATCAAATCCTTCCTACTCAGAAACTGTTCTTCTGGACAGAGCCATCTTTTTCCACTCACTGCAGCCAAGTGAAGAATACTGTTTCCTCTAATATTCTCTCCCTCAAATTCCTTCTCAGAAACATCCACTTCTACAGTCTGATTTAGGTAGCTACTTCAACCTCCCTCTATCAGTATTCATAAAGATATTAATCAAGAAATATTTACATTTGGTTTCCTTTCACAATGCTGCATGCAACCAGAACAGTAAGAGCTGTTGCAAAGTTGGTCTGAACCTTTTCTTCCAGCTCTCTAAGCTGAGCATAATCACTCACAGTTATCTGTCCCGCCCCGTCTCCCCCCCCCCCCGCCTTGAGTTTTCAACACCTGTACAATGTGCAGGAAAGGATCAAGAAGACATTTTAACTCATATAACCTATATACCAGTGAAAAAAAAACCAACCAGGAAGCCATTGAGCCTGCACAAAGGGAAAGATATACGTTACATATAAATTACTTGTGACACAGAATGTTCTGGGTTTACTGGTGTATGAAAATATGCATGGATTTTTTCCCTCTGCAGGTTGTGCAATATGACACATTTTGTACCTTATTAGATACCTACACAAGATAATGGACGGACTGACCAAATTATCTGTAGATACAAAACTGTACTGTTAGCAAAATATAATTTTATCAGTGTTAATGGCATGGTTCAGTGATTATGACACTTATATACCCAATTTATAATTCTTTAGTCAAATCTGTGTATGTAGTTTCTATATTCTGTCCCATAAGCTTTTTCTTACTTATAAAAGATATCTTGGACTACTTTCCCACACATTTAAAACCATGAATATATCTTACATCATTATTTTAATCCTGGTAGTTCACTACTACAAAAGTATCTTCCTTTGCAGACCTTTTCTTCTTGACAAGATTTTGATATGCATTCACTTACAGCTGTCAAAGCTGTGGTCTGTGTATGTTACACCCATGGCTTCCTTGTTCTTTGAAGGTTATTGTGCAATTACTGTGCATGTTATGTTGAGATATTCCAGTGTTCTGTGCGAGGAGTCTGCACAGCACCAGTGGGTAAGACTAAGAGAAAAAGCAGTATTTTCCTCAGTACCTCGTGTCAGTAAATCACTGGTCTGGCCTAAGTACCAAAATCTACAGGAGATTTTATCCAGATTCTCCTGCTTGACTCATTTGCTTTGAACAGCGAAAGCCAGGTGATAGATTGATATCACTTCTATGGTGCTTGAATCCAGCTTGTAGAAGAGCAGCCTGGAATAGCTGGAAATGAGCCTGTTGGGTTTTGAGAACACATATGTAGTAATACTGTCAAAACAATTGTAATACTGTCAAAACAATTGTAATATTGTCAAAATAATTGTTCTTGGCTATATGATGACTTTGGCATCTACTGGTACCTGCTCTCCATTAGCTCAGTCTCAGGATTTAGGCCTTTCTCCTCTAACGTGGCCTGATTTTACATCTTTATAATTCCACATGTTTCAACATAGTTGAACAAAATAGAAGCTAAATTTGTCTGTGTATCATGCTTGTATTCATGACGTTTTGAATTCTAGTGCATTGTAAACCCCATAATGATCTGCCACCAGCAAAGGAAAACTATCATATTGAATTGTGTCCTTAATAACGTCATGAAACGCCAGGTGACTAAATTAAAATCTTTAAATTATGAATAACATGTATTTTTAGTAAAATTTAGAGTAAATTGTTGTAACAGAACAGCATTCACAAATAGATTTACCTGCTTTATATACTTTCTGCTGTAATGCTTCATAATCTATGAGAATAATTAGTCTAGCATAGGAATAGAAAACCAGAAGGATATAGGAATCCTTAGTGGAAGAAAGGTGTTGAAGCTTTCTGAAAGTTCTTCAAGATGGTGTGGTCTTCTGATTTGTCACTTAACTATTGAATTACCAGCTCCATTCATAGTTATGTGATAGTACATTCAGTCTGACTTTCAATTTCTTAAAACTGAATCCTCTCTGCAGCAATAAGTGCAGACAAGAGGAGTAAGACTCATAATACAAATACTTCAATTAAGTGGAATTATACTGTCTCTTTGAGTAGTATAAAAATGTGTTAAAACTTGTGATGGAATTTCCTAATAAGCAGGTGTGCATCATAAAATAATGGCATGAGATTTACATCTGTAATTTAAGGAATCAGAAAGATGGCTCTAAAGGCTGTCTTCTCAAAAATATCTAGGGACAGTGTGGTTTTCTTATAAAGATCGATCAACATATGTTCACAGCTAAGTATGCAATGCTACACTGGGACAGGACTTGTAGGGGCTATTGCAACTTTGAATTGATTTAGTAATATTGAATTTTCTGCAAGATGAAACGAGGGAGCAAATTTTGAGATAGTATGGAAAAGGAATTGCCAGTGGCTTTGAGAAGTAAATTTTTATGCAGTTCAAAAAAAATCATCTTTCATTGTAGCAAAAGGTAGAGCCATCAAATCCACACTGCAAAATAAAAAATGTTAGGCAGCTGCCAAATTATAGGTGAAGTCAGTAAGAAATGAAAAGAATGCTTTTGTGGAAACTGTCTAGAGTGCTTTTGGATTAGAAAAATCCAGCTGGATAAAGAAAACTCCTTCCTGCTATGAATTAATCAGCCAGCTAGGGTACTTCTGCGGTAATTAGTTCTGCATTAGTGGAACTCAGAACCTCAATAAATCAAAAAGGTGAGAATTCTGCCCCATTCCACTCTGCTTTCCAGCTTCCTTCAACTCAAATTTCTTGAATAAAAAAGGCTTTTAGTTGATTTTTTTCCCTTCACCTGCAAAATTCACATGTCACTCAGATGAACATCTGTTTTGTTTTCTCTATGGAGATAACACAAAGATATGTGTAATCCTCATCAGCAATTCTTTCAGCTTTTCTGATGCTGTCTCTGACTTTTCTGCAGCTGATTTCAGCGGAGTGTGCAGAAAGAGCTCTGTCAGGACTCACCATACTGTTACCTGTTACCTGTTGCATTTGCTCAATAGCCAGAAAGTGAGATAAACTTTCTTATCTTGGTGTGATTCGCATAAACTTTTGAGAGGACAAAGGGACATACCACATAATATTATTCATAAGTTTCATTCTCTCTGCAACAACATTATCTATGCTACTCACTCTTATTTACTCCTCTCTTCTATATTACCTGGTCTGATGATGTGGGAACTGCAAGACGAAGCTTTCCTGTACTACTGAAAATTGAATGTATAGTTGAAAGCTTTATGTGAAACATGGCAATAGCCTTTTTCTGTTTTTCATTATTTTGGCTTAAGTACATCTATCTTTATTAAATGCATCATGCTTTATTATCTGTAGATGTAGAAGGCATAAATCTCACACATGCTGCTGTTTGTATATTCTGTAATGTAAATAGGTCTAGAACTGCATTTGCAGTGCTACTGCAAGATGCATCAATTCTACATCTAGCAGCTATCGTAACAACTAATTAAAAGAAGATACACGATCAATTTAGCTGTCATATTAGCAGTGTCCTACTAGAGAAGTGGGGGAGGATATCAGGATTCTTTATGAGAGAATGAAGGTGGCAGGATAAGAATTTTTATATAACAGTGTATTCATTTCTAGTATTATATTTTTATATAAGAAATTTCTGCAATGTCCACAGGAATGTTATTTGGTCATCATTGAGATAAACAATCTTTACAACTGCCTAAATATAGACCATGCAACACCATTTGTGTAGCTCCTCATCTCTGAAAGGTTGTTTGGTATTTGCTTATTAACGCAACTGTCCTTAATACTGGCAATGAGGTGAATGTGAGAGTCTAAATAAATGGTACTCAATATCCAGAGACCTTTACCTTTGTAAACCATGTTTGGAAGAGATGCATAACTGTCAAAGGACCATGTATATTGATGGGATTATGCAGATATGTCTCTGCTTGTTGCTGAGAGGCTCACGAGGTTCTCATGAGACTACTGTATAAAGAAAACCATTGATGCACCAGGACAAAAAAAAAAAATAATCAAACAGTCCAATAACAATCACAACAAGGAGCAGCAGCTACCATTAGCAGAGTAACCAAAGAGAGCAATTGTAAGCCTTGTTACTGAACAGAGAGAAAGAAGGAAGAGTGAAAATAATAGTTTCCGGGGAACCTAGGCATATTGGTGTGGGTAGGAGGCAGCTCCTGCCAGGATTTGTCACCAATTACTTTTCCCCGTGCTGTAAGGGGGAACCCTATTGCTCTATTTTATTATTCAGCACTGTGATATTGCTTTTCCCTAGTTTCCTCAGAAAGGGCTTAGAAGAACAAACCCTTGCTATAATAGCTGTGTATACAATCAGTTAAAGAAGCTGTCAGCTCTTGTATGATTTCTACATGGGCAGTTTTTGAGAGATGTTGCTAAATACATTCTTCTTGTTCAGGTTTTCATCTCCAGTTTGGCAGGGGGGGGAAAGAAAAAGATAATAAGTAGCTATTCCGACCACATACATCAGAAGTGTTGTACGTTTGATGACAGTAACTACACCACTTTGTGTCCTCTCTAAGCCTACTTTATCTTACGTGCCAAATACCATGATACAGCCAAGTAACCACATTCAAAGCATACTATCAATTCATCAGTTTTTCAGAATTCTTGGTCATCGGGGTATTTTTTGGAGTTTATCATCTTTGATGTGAATAACTCAAGCATGTATACTTCAAAGTTGCCCCCCTGAAAATGTTCTATAGTTCAAAGAATATCAACACCAAATGGGATGAGGGAGAATTGATTTTTTTAAATGTATTTGAACATTTCCAGAATATACTTTTCTACATTTCCTTATCTTTAATAATAGTACATTTATTCAAAACACTGGAATCAAATGTAACAGCATGATGTTCTGTTTCTTTTTTTTGTAGGCTAGCCAGATTGGTTTACCATGCTCATTTTGTAAGAATTTATATATTTGTATATTGGAAAAACATAGGGACTAAAGAAAGAGATTCATGCAGCATATGTTCAAACAAGTTTTGCTGGTGCAGGTAGCAGTGTCCAGGAATTCCAGGTCTGACCCCTGTTGTCCGATGAAATTGTAAGATGTTGTTAAGCTTGTTCATTACCTACTAAACAAGAATGAAAACTTCCCACATAATGTGGAATTAAGGACAGAAACTTCATCAGCCTAGCTAGCTCCCTGGTGACAAGTGAAGCAGAAGATTGGAGTAAAACAAAAAAATAAAAAGATGAAAACAAAGCCTGTACTTCTTTGTAAGAGATAAAACTTCACAAAAATAGTTCTTACATATATCAAAATATAAAATATTTACATCCTTCAAGTTTGCGCATTGGCTAAGTGTAAGTGGTACAAATATAGAAAAATTCTGTGTAATAACTTCATTTAAGAATATAATTGGATTCCACAAAATTTTTACTAAAACAGGAAGAATACCTGCCATATTTTTAGGCATTGAGAGATTGGTAGAACAGGTATCAACTGCAAAGGGAATGCTTAGCAGCCAAGACAGACAGAATTAAAACAAAAGCAAAGTCATGGCAATATCTGGACAAAAACAAGTATCAGAAGGATTTTAAATTTTCCATGAAATTTTTCATTGGAAAATGCTGAATTACCAAAAACTTTAAAATGAAAAAGTTAAGAAAAATAATCCTTATGAAACAATACTGCTTGAAATGCTGTTAGGCTTATGTGAAATCCAAAAAAAGTATCCAAACAATCACTTCTCTACTTTTTATTGACAGTGCTTGAGAGATGCTTTCTCTGAAGGTTAGCATACTGCAGCTGTGTGTTAAAAGCACCTTTCACCAGTCTTCACAAGAAAGCTATATAAAATGGGCAAGTAACATTTTATAAAATATTTACAATGCAGTTCACATGAAAGCAGGGCACTAAAAGACTCTGCGACAATAATCAAGGTGCAGTGAAAGCATGTGTGAATACTGAAGTACAGAGGAGCTGAACTGTGCTTTCCAAAAGTTATGTGTTCCTGCATTTTTCCTCCCAAGGAAACCCCGTCTGAAGCCAGATCAGTACTCTGGGCTTTAGGCTGAGGTCTGTGCTAGACGCTGCTTGAGGACTGCTTGGGATGCTGTTGCTGGCACAGATGTGGCAAGTGATGAAAGTCGTTTACTTAAATGCCCATCAACATTTGTGTACAACTCGTTCTTAATCTGTGCCTTTGATAGTGCACAAAACTGATCCAAAGCAAGAACATCAGAACATGGAAATTTGTTCTAGATTTCCCTTCAGGGATGTGAACTACTCTGAATTCTAGGAGACTGTACTGAGATGGAAAAAATTCTGCTGGTTTCTGTGGTTTTAGGCCAGTAATCATAAGTGATGGAGAGTAAGGTATTGTATGTAGTGTCATGACTCAGATAACAGGATGCTTTAGAGATACTTTTCCTACACTGTATTTGTGCTCTCCCTAATGCATATTCTACTTTCTGTGTTACTGTCAAAAATATTACAATGTAATGTTGTAGGAGAGTAGGTTATTCACTCACTTGGGATATGGAAATCCTGTTAATTTAAGAAGGTATGTTTAATAAAATTGCATCATTGGCAGAGACCTTTTCATGGTCTTATACTGTGTTTATTAGATGGAGAAAATCTCTTTGCATTAGGTTCAAAGCCAGAAATTGATTTCCAAAGGGGCCGGGTGCCTAGGTTGCTTAGATATTTTGAAAATCCCACTGCGCCTCTGTTTGCAGCTTTTTGGCAGCTAGATACCCTTGAAAATCTGGCTCAAGAGTTATTACAGTAACACAAAGGAATAATAACTTATGTTTTTCATGCCAGAAGGATTTTACTGGCACTGAGCATCTTGATGTTACACTGGGGGAAATTATATTTACATGTTTGAGAGCACTGAATTAATTATAACATAAAATAAGACTTTGTTTAACATATGTAAAGAGTCTGTTCTCAAATGCATTATTCCTTGTAGGGCTTGAGATAAAGTAAAGCCGTTTACCAAGCCTAGGAAGACTGTAAACGGGGAGATGGCCACTGTTCAATGGTTGATTAGTAGTCTGGAAAACAGACAGGGAGCAACCAAAACAGATTGCTCAGCCTTACTGCCAGACCCATCACTATTAATTTTTTTTTTTTTTTGCTTCCTTGCTGCTATTCTTTTGCTTAAGCCTCTTAAAGTCTGCTTGTCTATGTTCCAGTTCCTATGAAAATATCTTGTATAATGTCAAAATAACCTGAAATGATTTATTTTGACAATTTTAATGATATAAATCAGAAAGAGGAACAGATATTTTGGCTTCTGGGTCATCCTTAGGCAAGGGAAGAAATGAATGATGTCTAGTCTATGTACTGAACTATGCATATATTTTCTTTATGGCCTCAGGAAGATCCCAGAGCTGAAAACTGTATATTAATTTTTGATAGTTTCTATTCTGATGAAAACTGTTTCTTTATATCTGTGATAATACAGTTGAAGCAGCAAGAGCTATAGGTCTGGGAAAATGTCAGTAATGCTTTCATAATTTAATTTTTAACTCTTGGCCATAATTGCAGGAAACAGGTTTTGACTCATTTTTCTGTAACTCAGGTTGTATATCCATCTGTGACAAAATGACTGAAAATAAAATTGATAGATCTGACTCAGGCAGGATTTTTCCACCTTGCTTCCTCTCCTGAACATGAGCAGTGAGAATTGCGAGATGTAACATTTCTGACACATTCTGAAGGACTAGCAAAATCCAAATTCTCTGTTACTCTAAAAGTAAAAATCCATGGAAATGGGGATATTTACCACTGAAGTAGATTTGTACTAAAATAGATGCACATGCTGTAAACCTAGTTGTTTGCCCTCACTTTGCTCTGATGGAAATTCAAGGTGATACCTAACTGGATTGAACACAACGTCTGCAACAAATTTTAGCATAGCTCTCTGATGACCAATACCCCATCCTCCAGGAGAGGATGGTACATAGCCTCCATAATCTCCTCTGTAGTTGTTTGGAGGTCACTGGGTGATCGAAAGCAGGAAGGTAGTTACCTTTTCCCTACTGTCCCTGCCACAGAGAGCAGAACATTCCAGGGCAAATAGTAGAAAGCAATGTTGGCAACACACACCAAAGGTATATTTAAACACATGCTTTCTCTTTGTCTTTCATTGCCTTAGTATCAAAATGGCAAAGGATTTCTTTTATTATAAATTTAATTTCAAAAGCTTATTTTTTGTTTGCTCTCTAAAGAAACCCACCCCTATCCCTTTTTAATCAAATTAATTACACAGAAATAGTAAGTGTACAGGCTATTCTACAACATATTTGTATACTGTTACTTAATTGTATTCTAAGACGTAATTCCTAGCTAACAATAGGAAGGTTTGGGTTTTTTTAAATAAATTGAAAATTAATGTGCCATGCAATTTGGAAAAGTGAGATTTGGAAGGTTTGAAAGGAGAAATTGATGGAACTGAGCCACTAAACCAGCTGAAGACCTGGTTGATATTTTGAGATAATTTTGTTATGATCAATATTATTTGGATAAAGTCTTTATAGGTAATGGCTGTTTTAAGTAATGATAACATACTTGTACCTCTCTGGAGTAGTTCTGTGCAAGAAGTCCCAGCTGGTAGAGAGCAAGTGATGTTTCTGCTTGTGTAGCACCTGTTTTTGATTTCAGAGGGGAAACAGAAGAAAGTTACTTCAATGGGTGGTGACATTAAATACAGCTGCTGCCTGGCAGAAAGCATGTTATCTCCCTTTTACCCAAGTGAAAACACTTTTACCTTGCATCATGGATAGGATCAGAGCTCCAGCTGTGTTCTCCCAGAGGAAGAGACAGAAAGGGATGCATTCCCCAAATCTTTCCTGCAGTTATGAAATAAAGTTCAATAAGTTTGTCATTTTCATTATGCAGAGGAAGATGGGGATGACCAGAAGGACGTTTTTGATGGAGCTGGCAAGAAGAAAGGGTTTCAGAGTAGAAAGTGAGCTAAGGTAGGAAAACGTTTATATGTGTAGAAATAACATGTAGTAAAGCTGCTTGAAGCATTCTAATTTAATAAATGTAGTCATACAGATGACTGTGGTTGAAGTTTTTGCCTTATGTTTGGTGGATATACTTTGCTTTTCCCACTATAATGATGCTTCAGGATTTCAGAGGGTGTTCCTAAAGCATGGTTTGTTTCTAGTGTGTTCTGGGCAGAGAGCAGGCAGAACACAAACAGTAGCAAAATTTCTAACTTTTTACCTCTAAAACCTGTGGTTCTAATTTATCTTGAGTCTGTCAGTTTTAATGTGTCTGCATTTTTCAGTGTGTTACTTCTCACATGGAAAATAAAAAATGTAAGGTGTGAACTAGCAAATGTTCTTCATGGGATGTGTTTCTATGCATTTGTATAGTCTTACTGGAATCAATGAATTTTGTCTTTAGCTAATCTAAATCAGCCATTGTTTATTTCCCCTTGCAGTCAGGCTAAATAGTAATTTAAACTTAATGGCCAATTCCTGAAATGAAAATAAGTTAAATGTACAGGAATGGAAAACGTGATGGGTTGAGGGGGGCATTTCTTTAGAACATCTCTGATATTCTAATATTTAATCTTCTTGTGAGTAATACACTGATGTGAGTCTCAAAGTTACTGGCTTACACCTTGGTACAATGTGGAAGAGCACTAGAGAAAAAACCTAGGGATAAAATACCACGGATGTGGCATTTCAGGGTGAAAATATACTCCAGCTGCAGATTTGTCTCATGGTGTTTCAATAAGACAACTCATTTTGAAGGAAGCCTTCCTCCAAATAGTGCTTTTCATGACTGCTAGTTATATCATTATGCAGCGTTCTGAAAGCTACATCGTTATGTAGGTTCTCCGAAAAGCTGGAAGAAACCCAAGTATTGATCATTTATCTGTATCTGTATGCAGATAGTATACAACTGGGTCCTCCCTATAAAAGCTCATTTCCACAGATTTTTCAATCCCATCAACTTTGAAAGCCTGAGGAAGAAGGGAGGATGAAATAATTTGTAAAGCAAGATTCAAGCAGGTATTGAACAGAAATAGGCAATTAGCGTCTGATACAAACTTAATTGAATTCTCAGGGAAAAAAGATGAACTGGGCTGTTCTGAATCCTACATTAACAATCCATTGAGGACTGAGTAGAGGCTTTATCTGGGCTGCTTTGGCACACAGGTATTTATTACTAATATTTCAGACTTTCTGCAAGTTGTATGCAAGGCAGGTGTTATGTTTAATTTCAGCTTAGCTCTACTGGATAAAGAAGAACTATGTAACTGTTGATTTTTGTTTTTGAAAATGCCAAAGGAAATACTAAATTTGTTACGTTCTGTGCCAAGAAAAAAGCACAGCTGTACAGGTACCAGAGGAAACTGGTGCACAGCAGCTAAACTACTGCTGCGAGCATAGCGATGGCAACGTTCCCAGATCTGCAGCTTGGTACAAATACATTACATATGAATATTTTATATAAAGTGAAATAAACCACAGGAAGCAGAAGTTCTATGTCTCTAACTGATTTTTTTTTTAACTCAAGTAAAAATGTGACAGTTTAATTAAAGTAGAACCTAGCAGGGTTAAATAATAATAAAACCAACAGCATTTCATGGAGATTCACCTACCCTAGATTTGTAATCTTGTAGATCAAAATAAACTGTTTTGGTTTTTTTTAATGGACTCTGCTCTACAAGTTGCACAATATGAAGAGAAAAAAAATAGTGCTTTACCATGGCAGTTTTCGTATTTCTGAAGTATAATATATTCGGTACATTTCTTATATTTCCAAAATATAGTACATTTAGTGCATTGGAGTGTTATGTGATAAGTTTTCTGTGGGGCGAGTCCAGTATTAGCCATCAGGATTTGGCGATTTATTGAAATCGGTGATTATTGGTATGAATCAAGGTCTTGGGGATAGGCCAACGGGTTTTGCTGGTCTCCTAGAAAGTAGTTTGCTTTGAAAGGTTGTGCACTCTGCCTTTAACAGTTATCACACTTCATTTTTAAAGTCCATTCTAACCAGCTATCTCTACCAGTGGTGCCCTGTCTGCTTGAACAGGTTGATGGCTTAACTTCTCCAGGTGTTACAGAAGGGCTCCAAAGCAATCTGTCAGGTCCATTTGAAATTTACTGTATACGCACAAGGCTGGCACCAGCATGGGCTAGCAGGAGATTACGGAGGCTTGCAAATGGAGGCGGCTGCCATCAGGACAATTTATATTCCAATTCTAGGCTTATTTCTATAAAAACTAAGTTAAATAATGACACTGTCTGCCTGTGCCTTTCCCCCAAGAAGTTTAGGAGTCTGTTGACTAGTATCAGTTAATTTTGATATATTTCAGAGATACTGAGGTCCTACAAATTTCATGAAAATGAAGAGTTTCCTCCTTTGTTGTTGTCTTTGTGGGTGACAGCACCCTCCTGAGGTGTGTGTGGAGGGGGAACACTAGGAATCAGTTTCCTACCAAGTTAGTAGTCATCTAAACTTGCTGAGGAACATTAGCAGGCCGGGTAGAAATTTAAAGATCGTCCTCAGTATGTATGTAATTTTTTCTTGAAACATAACTTTGTCCCTGTCCATTATTTTCCTGTGGAAGGTCCAGAACTTTGTTGCCTTAATCATGAATTATCATAGGATTCTTTCCAATGTTATTCCAGTACATCAACCCAAATTTAGTGTAATAACCTTTGCGCTACTGTATTTTTAAGCAAGGTACACCATATAATCTATTTAACAATAGCTCAATCTGTATATTTTATATTCACTAAACTAAGATATCAGTTTTGTAAGAGACTGGCCTTTTAGTAGCAAGGAAGTGGTCTTTAGATGGAGTGCATAATTAATAAGATTTAAGTCATGAACATTTGACAATGCCATATGTAAAGAGCTTAATGTAAGTTCAGAAAAGTTAAGTTTACAAAAACATATTACTAGCTGTAAAGCTTTTTTGTTATAGTTAACAGATTTTGTAATACTATAGTTAACAGATTTTGTAATCATTCATTGATCAGGAGTATTGGGAAGAATTGTCAGGTATCGTAAAGCAGCCTTTTCATTGTGGTTCTACTCGTGCAAACCAAATATTTTCGGAGTTACCAAAAAATGTGTAATAGGATAGTATCTTATGGAAGGCAAATGATGCTGAAAGAAAGAAAATGCTGCATTTACAGGAGCTGTCAGACTAAAGTCTTTCCTCAAAGCAGATTCAGTTTTGGCATAGATATATTGTGATATGAAAATGCAACTGCTTCCCATATCCTAACGTACAATATATACTACAGTTTTGAAGAAGTGCATGGTAAGTAAATATGGAAATAGCAGCTCTGCATCTGTGTACAGTTGGGTTCAGGAAAGAAAGAAAACTTCTTTTTGTATACTTGTTGACAGTGATTCTGTCACTCATATTGTGGCTGAGAACAACTCTTACCTGGAGGTGCAGGACTGGCTGAGAGGACAAGCTGTGGGTGACAGCTCCAGGTTTGAACTACTGGATATCTCCTGGTTCACAGCCTGCATGGAAGCGGGAAGACCAGTTGATTCAGAATTGAAGTATCGTCTCATGGTAAGATGGATCCTTCAGTGTGAATACAGTGACATTCAAAATGAATAACTGTGTGTGATTATTTTTTTTTTTAACCTGAAACCATGTATACCTGTGTTGTGATATAATTTTTTTTAATTTGAAAACTTTTTTCCCTAACATTTATATGAATAATTCATACAGTTTTAATAGATTAAAAAGACCTTCCATACTTTCTATATCAGTGTCTGGTAACACTAAGTTACTATGCTGTTGTATGTTACAAACTGGTAATATACATCATTCTTGTAAAAAAAGGGTGCTATTAACGGGGAAATATTCATCAGTGAAGCACTTACTGCTGTTACGTTATTTGTGATATTTCAAAGTACTTCAGCATCATGGTAAAAGTCCCACTGAGAGCAGTGTGTTTTAATGGGCTCCTGAAGGAATACTTTGCCTCTTCAAAACAATTCAAAAATATTAAAACCTTTGCTGCTTGGAAGTGATCAGCTAACTGCTGGGCCCTTGAAGGACTTGTGAAATGAAATCTCCTGTAGTCTGTGGACATGCGTTTACAAACTTGGCTTCATCAATTAAAACTGGGCTAAGAAAGAAAGGTTTTATTATATTATATTATCTCTCAATGGGAGCTGTAAGTGAGAGGATATTGTGAATGGTAAGCTGATTATTTGGTGAATGGTGTTTGACTTTGAAGCAATGGATGATGACATATTTTCCTCTGATCTATATCTGACAAAATTATGTATTAATTTCTCAAGCTGGAGCATGGTGTGAAACGGTGGTATTCAATACCCCCGGTACAGACTGTAAATGCTGAGGGTGAGGCAGGGATGCCCGGGCGCAGTGCGACGACAGCACGTGCCACTGGGCCATGAAATAGACCCTGCGCTGCGGCGGGATGAACCTATTCCCTTGTTCTGCACGTGCTCGAGCCTCACGGTGATGGATGTAACGTGCACTGGTGAAGAAATTAATTCATATGTCAAGAGAATTACACATCTGATCTAAAGCTCTCTGAAGTAAAGTGAGGGATTCCTGCTGATTTCTGAGGGCCTGGATTGGGCTCCGTGTGAACTGTGACCCCACTGCAAAACGATAACCGGGAAACCCGTAAATACTGGGACCACAGCAGGATCCGCAGCGTGTACCTTCCTGTGAGGCAGAAGATGCCTGAAAACTTAACCACAATATTGCACTGTTTGCTGCTGCTTCATCTTGATGTTTAGACTATGAAGGATGATTCATAAATACCACCCTTCCCCAAGAAAAACTGTAGCTCCTGATTAATTTTTTCAGTCATCTTTCGTTGCCAGAAACTATTTTCCAGGATTTTACATATAAGAATTACTGTTTAATAACACTTTGTGGGGGGAGGACTGAATACACCAGATGGAGCTGTCGCTCTCAGACTCAGCATAATTCCATGACAGAATATGTGATGTGTTTATATTTGCAGTCCTTCCAATGAAGTATTCTTGCAGCATATTTATAATATTTTCAGTGAATCTGCTGGAGGGAGAATAAACCAAAGAAATTAATGCAAACCAGAAAAAACCCTGAAACCCTTGTAACTACTGCATTATGTAATCTCACAGGCAAACAGGTCACAAAAATATAAATACCCAGAATGCAAAAAAAGTGCTCTATACAAGAAATAAATCCAAAATGTGAGCAAAATCCTGTGAACTTTGCTGAAAGTTTCACATGAGGATTAAAAGCAAACCAAATTACCGTTTCTGTACGTTTTTAATTTCAGCAGAGTGTGAAGGCCTATAGCTTCAGATATCTCAGAAAATGTCTTTTTATAGATGGGTTTTTTTCTTTTCAAAGCAAGAAATGCCTTTGTCTTTCTCAAAATGTCTCCAATGATGCTGAAGCTTACTTTTTTTTTAAAATCAATGAGAAGGCTACTGCAAGTTGAACTGCCTTAGTTTTCTTTATATATAAAAGTCCTTGTGGAATACTGCTGGAGCAAAAACTTCTGAAAAAGGTAGCAGCACTGTCAAGAGATCATTATTATATTTTGAGATGGGCTCTGCAATAAGAGCTTCTGTTTTTATTGAAACACAAAGATTTCATGTTAATAAATGTAGAATGCAATAAGCTAGTGATAGCTGTACTGCTAACTTTAAAGCTTATAATTAAGGCCAGTCTTAATTATATAGTGGCTGTAAAGTAATAAACAGTTTTGTAAAGCAAACAAGAAGGAAGAGAAAGGTTTCTAGAAATTCAGCAAATTTAAAAATGATTTTATTGTTGCAGTGTCACCATGATTATTTTTTTTCTGCCTTGAGAAATGAGGAAGATTTGAAGTAAAGGTTAATTTTCTTTTTAAGTACTAGACTAAACTCGTATATAATGCAATTTAATTGGAGTTTCACTGAAGATAAATTTGGTCCATTATGTCAGTCTTGTAAAATGTGAAATGAAAGTGAATTAACAAACCTTGAACTCAGGCTACATCATGAAGGCTTTGAGGTAAAAGGAGTGGATTGCAGTGAGGGAATGTTGTGGGTGAAATCTCATCTACGTGTAGGTTAGTGGTAAAATTCCCATTAATATCAATAGCAGGAAGATTTCATCTTTCAGGAATTACAGTATTTGGAAGGTTGTTCTTCATTCAGAACATTTGTTTTAATGCATGACTAAAAAGAAATGTCCTTCTCCATGCAAAACAAGGGGAATAAAGTCAGAGTTACAGATCATTAGCTAACATATTAATTACAGTTGTCACTAAAGTACATCTTTCTGTGGTTTTGAATGATCCGAGAGATGCTCTGATGTTAGTGATTTATAGAGTATAAAAGGTTGGGTGACCAGATCTAAGGTGGTCTGAATTCTTATTGATTCATTCAGTAACAGTTGACTTTTATAGTTAATAGCCATCATTCCATTTAATAGGCTATGGAAGTGTGGTAGCCAAACATCCGCTTTAAAGGGAAATCAAAATACTTCTCTGGCAAAGGAATGCATTTCTCCAGCAACACCTTTCCCACTGCAAGCAGATGGGTATTCTGGACAATAGCAGGACATGGACATTGAAGGCAAGGGCATCCCCACATGCTAGAAAGTAGCGCTGTCTCCTGGGTAATGGAAAAGAAAGAGGCAGAGGGGAAGCTTTCGGAGGATTAAAAAGAAAGGAAGAGAACCATAAGTGGGCTGGCATCCTCAGCAGCCTTAGGAACTGTGCTGTGACTGCATCTCTTCTGCCTTTTCCTCAGTCAGAACCCAAAAGTTGTTAGTTAGTTATTTTTTTTAGAAAGGAAAAGAGATTTGTTTCTTTGAATAAAGGATTTCCCTCCACATTAGGAAAAGGAAGTACCACATCTTTTCATCTCTTGCTATATCATGTGATGGGCAACTCATATTTAACATTTTCCAGAGTGTCTCACTACATTGCCTCATGAAAGAGAGAGGCTCTAACTAATGGAAGAAATCCTTCATACTGACAGTCAGACTTTCCCAGAAAATAAAATGAAACTTATAAACTGGCTGCCTTCTCTTCATAAAACGCTGGATATCAGCAGACTTTATTATTTGATCAATGCTGTCTGGACTTTACAAAGCTGCTGAATAATGTGCCTTGACACAGTCTCTAGTATCTGCGCACCTTATTCACTGCTGCTCTGTTTTCTCTCTCTCTGTTATTTCCCTCTGTCATTATACTTCTTTGTATATTTAAAAAATAAAAGTTTGCCAAAAAGCCAAGTAGTCCCCTACAAGATTAATCCTGCAACTAACCCTCTCTGCTGTACAAACTGATGCTAGTGGTACAGGTTGATTTTCCCGCTTATGCCATGTGGAAAATGTCCCTGTGAAGGAGCGGCAGGGACATTCACTGTTACTCCAGCCTGGATGTGGGGTACAAACTCTGACTAGCTCTAGCAATTAAGTAGCCTACACATTTGGATATTTTTCAGTGGCTGCCCCTGTGCAGTGTACTGTAATTTCGTTTTAATGTAGTGGAGTTATCTGCAAAAAAAAAGAATTTTAATGCTTATGTTTTTCTCATGTCCATGGTTGTTTCTTCCCAGTACTACAAATTATTTTGAGGTAGTGTGAGTTCCCAGGATTGCTTGTTCTACACTGTAATTGCTACCGGATGAAACTTTAGGTTTGTCGCATAAGCTGTGCAAATGATTTTATCCCATCTGGTCTTCCCACCAAAAAGCAATATCAATCCTGTTCTTATGTTCTGATGATGATAGATCATCTTTGTAGTTCTCATGCAGTCATCGTAATATTCCCTAAAATTCAGACTATAGTAATTACTCTTCGCCAGACTTTTTTGCTGTTGATTTCTAGCTGAAGTTTCTTCTGTTGTTATGCATAATCAAGTCCTGTTAATGAAAAGCATATCTATTGCTGATTAGGAAAAATGCTGAAATATCTTCGCTAAGGCAGGAACAGGATATTTATGTGCCAGTCTATCACCCTCTTAAACACATAGAGTTTCTGCATTAATTTTGCTCTTATCCAGAATGCCAGGTAATGCTACATGCAGGACTCTTGGTCTTTGTGTGTCTATGTCCTAATGAAGATAATAGCTTATTATATATTCTATTCAGTAACGTTCTGTTTGTTCACAGTCTTTGCAGCTGGCACTATCATTTCAAGCAGTATATTAGCTGTAATCAATCATAGTTTATATGATTTAAAATCAATTTTAAAGTATAATTCATGAATGTGTGCAAAAGTGGATGAGTTGTGCTGTTGATCCTGGCTGAAACCCATTTCGGTTATTCCCAAGAGTGGTCTTAAACGTAAAATAGCTTCCTTCCTTCTAGTGTATACTGTGAAAACTGCCATATAATTCACTGCTCCTTCAGCTGTGCAAGCAAATGCTTTTTGTGTGTGTGTGTGAATACTATTATTTAACTACTCTGTATCAAATACAAAGGCAATTTAGCATGAAATTATATGTGGGGAGTGTGTGTGAAGGCACATACACATATTTATAGGTTTGCCTAGCACAGATGCTAGCTTTATGTCTGCGTGTCTTTGGATACAGGGGAGAAGGGGCTCATCGTTCCATTATTGGGGTGAAAATTTCCTCTGCGTATCTTTGTGATATTTTTTTGTCGTTGTCGAACCATTTCCCTGTGGCTTTTGGACAGCACAATGCAATATGTTTTTGACAGATCTGCCAAATATTTTTGGACAAATTGACAAACAACAAAAAAATACATAGAAATGCTGAGAACGCTTTGGGTGTTTCCAAAGTATTCCAGATTTGAGCACTTTTAATGAAAGCAAAGGAATTAAAGGACTGGACATATAAAGCAGCAGAAAAGCTGGAGCTAGGTTGTCTCTTCCCAGTGCTCTCTGGTCAGGACGCTCACATGTTGAGGGCTCACACTCAGCACTCTCTTTTGCCAATGGGGACAGGACTCTGTGCATCCTGCCTTCCAGGAGAATTCCCATCCCACCTTTCTGAGCTGGGTTGCCCACAGACATTTTTTTGATCTTAGTCGATTTTGCATGGAGCAAAATTAGGAGAAAAGCAAACAAGCATGTACCTAGCCTAGTGCTTGGGAAACTCCCATTTAAGATTTGGCACCTGGTCCTTTTCCTTGCTCCAGTAAACACCTAAAAATGATGTCTGAATTCAATCAGCATGTATGGAAGGGGCTGAATGAGAAATCACATCATAAGGTGAACACTGGCTGTTGGATGAAAAGATGGAGATGACTCTTCTATGGCTGTTTGTAAATATTTCCTTTGCTTTATAATGACCCCAAAATAGAACATTTAGCTTAATGAATTAAATCCAACCCAAAAAATTTTTCTTTCATTTTTACCTGGAAGAAGGGGGAAACTTTAAAATAAAGTCATACAAACATTTTTTCTCAACCACTGAATTTAGCTACAGAGTGAAAAAGTCATATATTTGAGCATTTATTTATTTATTTATTTATTTCTCTCTCCTTGGTCTAACATCCCTGATCTTATATTGAATCATCTAGTATTTTCTGGGAAAACTCTCTGTTCTTTCAAGCTTATCTGCTCTTAAAGCTTTGTAGTTTTTCAATCTTACCGTAATAATAAGAGTAGTAGTAGAGAGACTTGCCATGTAGAGAGACTTTTTTTTCTAAATGACAGTGCCATTGAAAACTCCCTGCAAAAACTTACTGCAGAAAATGAAAAATCCCAGTAATCATAAGATAAACTGGCGTTGTCAGTGCAGCCAATGTGATATTAAACATTTTTTCCTGGGAAGATGGTAGAAGCATTATTATTCTTTTACCTTCTCTTTAAAGGTACATATTTTTGACTCATTCCATGTTTTTTTGGTATTTTAAGCTATTTGACAGGCGTACCACCAACCCTTCTCCACTCTTTTTTTTCCTTATTAGGAACAAGATCAGTCTCCTCCTTTGAATGCACCTGAATCAGAAGTGCCATCATTTATTGCAAGCAAAGTATCTCAATATTCATGTCAAAGGAAGACAACTTTAAATAACTACAACAAGAAATTCACGGTAATGCTTATGCTAGTTTTTATCCCATAGATAGAATAAGTAAAATAATTAATACAGTACTTGCATCAATATTTTCTATGCCACCCTCAGCAAATTCATGAGTTAAGCAGCACAATGACAATTTTAAAAAGTTATAAATCTGCCATGCTTAAATTAAAATTGAGTGCAAGCTTAATTGCATCCTTTAAGTATTGCTGAAAGCTTAACACAGGGGATCTTTAAATACACTAATAGCTTGTAAACACATGAATTTTTAAAATAAATGATAGAATAACATTCTGAAAATGTCTTTTAGCCTTTCATCACAGTCTTATTTGAAGTTGGAAGCAATGGTAAGCAAAAGTTTGGTTTAGGTCAGTCCAAAGTACTTCACAATTGCTGTGCTGCCATCTCTTTTGCCTGGGTGTTCGGTTCTTCAAAGTGTGGTCGTAAGCTTCAGATTTTCACAATCTCTTTGTTATGAAAACAGATTGCGCAATCAATGTAATTACTTTAACGTGACGTAAAACCCCCTAAATTGTCTAGTTAAATGGAAGTCTTATAGACTATCATATATCCTATTTAATGCTCATAACATTACACAGTTCAGTGGGTATGAAGAGCCCAAGTCATCCGGTCTAAATTCTGCTTAAGTTATTGTGCCTAATGGCTCCTCTCGGCTCGCTCTAGATACTCGGTGGCAACTGTTCAATAGGAAACATTTGACACAGAGACTCTAATGTAGTATAGTCTGAATACATCTGGCATGGTTACAGTCATATATCTCAACTATAACATGAAACATCTCTTCATCTTCCTAAAGTTTTATTATTTATTTTTTCATTATTTATATTTTTTAATGCTTTTACTTTGTGTGTGTGCCTATAAATACACAGAAATCTTTCAAGTAAATATTATTTCTAAGATCCACATAAAAAGAATAACAACAGATACCAGTAATTTCAGAATAAAAAACATTTACAAGGTAAACACTAAAACTGCTGGGAATTCAGAACTGAAGATAAACCTAAGAGCAACTCTGAAATGTCTTGATCTGGGAACGCTCAGTTAAAAATTAAACAACCTAAATTTTGCCTTGTAGTGATGCTTTGAAATAATGAATTATACTCATTATATAATAGTGCTTATGGTACTCAAGTAGGTTAAACTGTTTGCTTATTTAAAAAAAAAAAAAAAACCTTACCCTTTTTGAACAACCTGATGGGAATTGAATTTTGACCCTGTGGTTGGACTAGAGACCTCCTGCGGTCCCTTCCAACCCCAGTGATTCCAACATTCCCAAAACTGCTTCTTTTGAAATGGCTACCATGCCCCACCTCCTGCTAGGAAAACAAGGCTGTGAATGTTATCATTTAACCTCTTGAAAGCAGTCGTTCTTCTTCACCATTTACAAATATGAAATACACACTGCCGTAGGGGAAGATGTTGGACCAAATATAGTATGAACTGAAGACTCTGTAAAATACCAACCCTGGAGAAACAGGAACTAAGTACTGTAGTTCTACACTTCCTGAAAACAGTGGAATGTGGAAGTCTGGCTCTTTGGTGAATTTTCTGTGGTAGGACATTTTGTCAGTCATTCTGAAGGTAAAAAATTAAAAGTAATTGTGATGGATAATGGCAAAGTACAATGGCTACTCCTAGAAGTCACAAAGTTGTTGCTGATTTTAATTCTCATTAACGTTTTGAGCCCAAAAAGGTCTAGAATAAGGTAGTTCCTTTTTAATGATACCTTGAGAAATTATTTTTAATTTTTCAAACTTCTAATATCTTTATTTGTAAAGTTGCACAGTATTTTTCCATTTTTAAAGACCGAGTACTATAACTCTAGTGAATATATAGTTCATCTTCTAGCTGCTGAATTCCTGAGTTTAGTCCAAGATTCAGTTCAAATGAAAACTATGATAGCAGCAACATATTCATTGAGTGGTTTCTGTTATACCTGTGTTTCACAGAGAGGCAGTCCCTAAATTACTTCCAGGTTTATCATTGAGGCAGTCTTAATGTCAGAGTACAACTTGTATTTGATAAATGAATTTAGCTGAACACATTAGAAGCAGGGCAGTTCGATGACTGAAGCACTGAGACTCCCTTCTGTTATCCTATATATCAAACATTTCTGAGTCTGGGTAGAAATTAGGTTTCACGGTGACAAAGGTGGCAGTTTTTCATCCTTGTACTTTGAGAGTAACTGTTCTGAGTTCATGCTGTATTTTATTTCTGGAGGTGATACTACTGGACAAGTTGATAACGCCTATGAGCCTGTCTAGCATCTGCATCTTGACAGTTGTAACGTAACTCCTTAGGGCTGTAGCTCTTTTTCCTCACAACCGAAGCTTGCAATGACAGCTGAAGGCTTGGGTGTTTATGGACTGCAAGAGCTGGCCCATTCCCTGGAGGCCTGCCAATTAGTCTGCCTAATGTCATAGGAGCCTGATTTTCAGATTTGCTGTTGTTTTGTCGGTCTTGTATTAAACCTGTAATTCACGTTTTCAAATAAAAGCGTTCCAACAGATTTTTCAGTGTGAGCACTTAGCAAATGCACTGAAGCATTGGTATAATTCACTTGTGCATGCTGTGGTCAGCCAACCATTAAATGACAGATTTTCCCTGGCTCAATGCCGTACATCCTGAAAATTAGGTCCAAACCATCTTGAATTATGTGTTGATGATAGTATTTTGTTATAACAACTATATTCTCTGAGCCAGGGTTGTTCCTTTTTCTTACAGATTTTCTGTTTTCTTTGGTTAGCTTGAAAATAATGTTTTTTGATCTCGCCTATAACAGGGGCACAAAGCTCTAATTTGCTTATGCATTCTTGGATGAACTCATGGATTCCTCCTTTTACTGGATTTTGCCCTGGTACCCTGTATCAAATTCCTCTTTCAGATGAGTTGTAATTATGTGTGAGAAACAGCAGTAGTTATGTTTGACATCTTTTTAGTCTCTTTAGAAGAACAGGATAGGCAGCGGCGTGCGTACGAGGCTTTGAATGTGCTGATTTCTTGGGAAAGACACTTTTGGACGTTTGATTTCTGGATAAAATGGTAATTAGTGATCTATTTTAATCTTGAGTCCTGTTCTGTATATATTTTACCATGAAAGACCATTTATTAAAACCAAATAACAGAGATATTTGATGAGAGCTCATGAGGACAACATGGTGATTTAACACACTAGATGCATTTTCTATGTTCAACTGTCCCATGCTTCTTTTCTATTGTATTAGCCAGAAAATAACTTACAGAAAGGTGCAACAGACCAGTTTTACATCATGGAAGAAGCTGCAGAAGGGTTGGCAAAGACTGCAGATGTGAAGTTTCATGACTATGTCTAGTATGGGGCAAATCCTACCCAAATTATTTTTTTATGAGCTGTTCAGTAGTAGCAAGGCCTGTTGCGTGAAGAATAGACTAAGCATGTCAAATTGCATTCCAAGGACGAGACAGTGGCATTATGTGGGAGTTCTTGGAGGAGAAATGCAACCGCTTCAGACTTGCGGGACCTCATGCAGCCTTTGGGTCACTGTGCATCACGTACCGTGGCCTCTTGGTACGTCAGTTGGGAACCAGTGCCACGGGCTTCACTGATTTGGGTGATTCAGGAATGCACCTGAACGCACAGCCCTGACTCCACAGGTGAACCGTAGCTGTTCAGAGGGGTAAAGATGCAAAACGAAAGGGCAAATCGTTTCACCGGAGGCTGTACCTTGGCATGTTTCCTTTATGTTTGTCTTAAACATTAATGTTATTATGGAATATAATATTACAATATTGTTCTCTGGCTCTTTTGTAAATAGCTAGCCATCCTCCCCCTCTCTCACTGAAAATATACGCTTGGGGACTGCATTGTGTTTTCATGTGGTAAAATAAATGGAGTCATTCTGCTGTGCCCGAGAGGGGTTGTTGGATTTGAATATTAATACCAGACTGCAATAAAATTCAGAAAGACATTCTTCTGTGAGGAAAATACAATTTAATTCTTACAGAAGAAACTAATTAAGTCAGAGGCAAATGGTTCTGTGATTCTGAGGCTTATTGCTAATGCTACTGAACGTTACTCTGCTTTGGCTGTTACTCATGGTAATGAGAATGTGGATGTTTAGCATGGGAAAGACGCCTGGTTTCCTTTCCACTCTGTTAGAGAAAAAAAATAATTCTTTTTTTATTTTCTGTTCTTTTTTACCTACAGAAACATGTATCAGTTATGCCAGTGGTGCAAGCATTTATTATTATTCCATTTTAAAACAGACCTCAGGAGAACCTCAACTTTAATTTTACAATGAACTTGGGAGCTCTATAGGTAGAAAACCACTAAGGGAATGCATACTCTTAATAACATGTACTGCCTTACTGACATAGCTTACTTCAGTAAAAGTTCTCCAGATAGTACATCAAAATTGCAAATTTTGTAAATCTATGTGAAATGTGTACCTATCCAAAATGAATTCCTGGTTTGGTCTAAGGAGGAAATCTCTCTTCTCATTTTTAAGGTAAGTGGGAGGGTGCTTCCTAAAATACAGACAGGATATAAATGCACTTGCACTTTTTGGCAACCCAAATTTGTATGTATATATCAAGTCTATGCTTCTTTCTTTGACCTCATTAATATGTGTAATATACATTTAGCATTTTATGTTTCTTATTACCCTGTGCGTTTTTATCTAAGGCGGTGTTACACGATTGACCCTCTACCTGCATTTTTGTGCTCTGTCAGCAAATATTGTTTTCTTTCACATTATGTAGAAACATATGGAAACTTCTCAAGAGTACCACTCTGTTCTAAGAAATGAACTTGTTATTGGTTAATATGAGTAGCAGCTGGAGCTAACAGATATTTATTTCTAATAACAGTGTGTATACAAGGACCCTGAGATCATACACATTATGCTATTGCTGTTATTCTCTCGGCTCCTTTGTTTCTCCAGCTGATGTAAGATGATGTGATAATATCTTTGGACCTGGACAAGTCTCGGGCTTTTCAGTTCAGATACCAAATATAAAATAACAAAAATTCACATTGAACAAAAATGGTTCATTTTATTTATTTAGAAATCACTTTAGTCAACACTATAGGTTGGCTCAAATTCCTTAATTCTCCTTGAAATAAGCACCTGAAAGTATTTCTTTTCTCTCTGTGAGTACAAGAGGTATTCACATGCCCCATGTCTCTTCCCATTGACACATGAAATTAGGATTTACACTGGGGAAAGTGAGAAGAATATTATTTGAACGGATGGTTTGTTCTAAATCTCTTTAAAATCACTTTGGTCAGTTTTGAATGGACACCAAACACGGGTAACAGCAATGTGATGAGAGCTAGGACCCACCCTTTGGATTTATGACTTACTAAATAAGCTTCAAGTAGAAAACAGTGATCGAGAGGAAAAGCAATTTAAGTCAAATTGCTGTTCTGAGTATAACAGTCCTTCAACCTAGTATCGTGTAGGATTTTTTTTAGTACACTTTGCTATTTAGCTCTTTGGCGGATTAAATTCATCTGTACAATGGTATATTATATTTTTTTTTTATTTGTGCTGCAGTAGCATTTACAGGCTGAAGTAAGATAGAGGCCTTTTTAATAAGAGATGCTGTACAAACACATTGTAAAAGACAGTTCAAGCCCTGGAGAGTTCATAGCCCTAATAGACAGCAAATGAAAGATAGCAAGGGAAACAATGGCAGGGAGGTCTGAAGCAGCTTGCCAAGGTCACACAGCAGAGGAGCGGTGGGTGTAGGCATGGGACTAAGGCAAGTGCCCTGTCCATGAAGCTGTAATGCTTTCTTTACAAAACAGACTGGATTTAAAATACGTTCTTGGTAGTATAATGTTGGTGATGTCTGTTTTAACAGAGTCTTAAACTGAGGTTGTTAAAGACTATTTTGCAAGTAGCAATGGAACTGCTCTGACAATCGTTGAAACAAGCAGGCTGGTACGAAGCATCGCATGGGACCATTAGCTGCTTTTGCTTTTCTGAATGTGAGTGAACTCATGTACTTCGTGTTGAAAGGTATTGGGTTAGCTGTTCAGCAGGCATAAACCAGCATAGCGTTATTGATTATTGTTTTCCTGAGAATCATTCTCGTATATTAGTTGAGAATCTTGCTCTTTGTGTTGATTTCAGTCTTGTGATCTTTAGCATTTATAATATAATATTTTAGTGTGCGTTTTTACATGTGCAAGATGCTTCCTGGTAACTTTGCTTTGTTAATTATATTTTATCTTATTAGGTCTTAAATACCAGATATTAAATGATCTGCAAAATTTCTGTCAGTACACCTGTCCTCTTCCTTATTTTTAACATAATTCAACAAAATCTTTGTGTACTTTTGTATCTGATCTGATGGGATCTGTAAGTCCGTTCCATCCTCATTTTTCCATAGCCCAAGTCTCACCAGCATATGTTCCGCAATTTCAGGCACAGATGGAAAATTTGCAATAACTGAAGAACTGAAATGTAGTCTAGCTATCTTTCACATTTAATGAGAGCAGCCCCTGCAGAATACCCCGGAGATTATGAAAATCCCACTTGCTAGAAATAGCTAGAAATTTAGTTTTCTGTTAAAATACCTTTTAAACAGGCAACCTGAGTATTGATCTGGTTGATAAAAAGGTGGTGAGATGCTTAATGTAAGAAATACAAAAGTTTAGAATAAATGAGGGGTCAGTAACTTTCCTTTTTATATCACCATAAATAGATTTCACTAGAGATCTAATAGATTGCAAGCTTTTTCTCAGCTAATATAGGAGTTTGATGTGCTTTTCCCCTCTGGAATGTTATTCAATATAGGCTATAATATTCAATAGACTTGGAGATCAGTTGCTTTCTTTTTTTAAAGCAGAAAAATTTTTATCAAAAAGAATGTCGAAAGCAGTTTTATATAAAAAAACCAGATCTGTAATTAATTGCAGCATTTGCAGGCAATGTTTTGTATAGGGAATAATAGATATTCAATACTATTTAATTGTTTATTTAAAACAGCTTAATGAGCTTTGCAAAGGCAGGAAAACACTGAAACTAGAATGATAAAAAAGCTTTGATTCTATCTTCTCATTGACTGTCAACAGCCTCTGAATAAAATGCTACATGTGATTGGCTTTTCCAATAATGGTGGTGACAGAGCTTTTCTGAAAACTGCCCTCCTGCTAGCAGGAAGGGGCTAATACCTCCCTAAACCAGCAGTGGCACTGGTATATGCAGACACATTTACCGTGATGGCTGATTTTTCAGCGTAGAATACATCTATTTAAATGTGCATGTGAGAGGCTGCCTGTTGGGAGTGAGAAAAAACATTCCTAGGCTTTTTGAGCTTCCTAATCAAGGACGACTTTGCCAGTCTCCCTCATTGCTCCATACTGCTGAGCAGGTACTTATGAGAACTGTTTTCTGTCTATGTATTTGTCTTTATAGTCTCTTTTAACAAGAAGGTAGCAAGTATATCTTTTTGGTTCTATCCCCTGATTAATTCTGCTAGTGGTAACTGGAGTAAGAAATTTCTTGTCAAACACTGCTTTCTTGACTATTCATGTGCATAGATTGTAAAGAGAGAAAAAGAAAGCCAAAGTAATCATAATTTTGTGACCGTAAACCTCACCTAAAGCAAGAGTTAGCATCTTTTCTTGCATAGAAGGAAAGAATCTTTGAAGCTGATAAAGAATAAGAACTTGGGAGAACATCCAAAAAAAAACCCCACAGCAGAGGAAACTATCTGACCCCTATCATCCCACTTGAAAAATATATTTCCCCATTTGCTCTGCAGTACTATGCGTGCTGTGTTCTTTCTTCCATATGCCAACTGGGATGAATCCGTGCTACTTGTGACCTCAAACTAGTACTTTCCTCTTTTCCTGCATTAAAGTTCTTTCTAAATAGGATCTATAATGTGCACCTGTCTTTAACCAAAAAGTATGTAATTAAATACAAGTTAATCTGTCAAGCAAATAAAGATCTTAAATGCGTGGGGGGAAAGAGAACAGCAGTTGAACGAATCCAACAATTAGCCACTGCGAGAGCTTTAAAGACAGCTGTAAGGAAGATAAGGGTTTGTGCACTATTTTTGTAATAGAAAGTTTGGGGGGTTTTGTTTTGTTTTGTTTTTCCTCAAAGGAGCCTTTTCCCCGCCCTCTTTGATTCCTTATACCCAAGGGCTAGTCAATAGTAAGTGCCACCAGTAAACAGTTGTAGAAACTTCAGATCATGAATTTTGCTAAACAGCTGTCTATATCAAAAGATCTGTCATGAAATGTTATGAAAATGGAATTGCACATTACTGATCAGGGTAGCTGAGGGGAGGATTGTTCCATTGAGATGGACAAGTGACCGATTCTTAGAGAGATCAAGGAGTGAGGTTATACTGGTGATATAGAGCAAAGCAATTTCTCTGTAGCAAGCCCTAATTAATTATTTTTATACAATTTAACATGGTAGCAAAGGGGGAAAAAGGAAACTGAAGTGGTTTGGTTCAGCTAAGGTAACTATTTCATCTAAAGAGATACTGGCAAACCAATTAAGATCTCGTATTTTTTATTTGTTAAGAGGAAAGTTTTGCAAATCCTAGGGTCAGTGGAGACAACATTTTCTTGAAGATTTTTATTAAAACCTTCATTTTTCTTCAATGAGACTGTAATGTTTATAATCTGAACAAGACAATGTATCAAATGGTCTATTTTTCTAGAACTGACCAAACAATGAAATGTAATATATAAATAAACTACATTCTTTGTGAAAGTTACATTTATTTTTAAGAAATTGTTCTATATTAATGATCTAAATTATTATCGCTCAAGTAAATCTTTTTGTTGTTGTTGTTTAAATCAGGTTGTATTCCTTCAATGCAGGCTGACAGATGCTGTTCTCAATTCCACGGATGCAGTAAAGAGACAACTTCACTGGATGCACTGTCACGTCAGCGGGCTTGGAACTGACTCCAGTTCACCTGGAGATCCACTGCGCATGTAGCATTTAGGGTGTGCAAGGCCTGCTGGTTTTTACTTGGCTTCATCTTCCAATATAAAGCACATTAATGCAAAAATAAAAATAAAAGCAAAATCTAAAATTATTTTTCTTTAAACTATATAATTACAAATGAAATGAAATCTGAGCCTAAACACGAACAGTGATCCCATAGACACTGAGAGCAGGGAAAAGCTGTTTAATCTGATTCCTTCCTACTATGCACTGCAGTCATTGTTCTAGTAAGCCACGTGCTGTCTCTTGATATCTGTATCACAGGTTGTTACTCATCCTTATTCTGAAGCCATTTCTGAGCAGACACTTGGACTACAGCTCAGTGAAGTGATAATTGCAGGCAGATGCACAGTGACAGCCACTTCTTTGTTATTTTGTAATGCCTCGTGGGTTGAAGAAGAAGCAGGAGTAAGTTGGAAAACAGGAAGGATGTGCAGCAACTGATATGGTGGGACATATGGCCCTTTCGAGGCTGGGATCTGTTAGCTGCTCTGGAGAGACTGGCTGGCGAGTAAGCAATGGGATCTCTGGCAGGACTGCCGGGCACGATGCAGCGCGGGAGCTTTGCGAGCTGGCTTGTTTCTATGGGCTGTGTCCAGCCTGCCCTGTGCCACCTGCGTGGGGCACAAAAGCTTCCTCAACAACCAGGTGTGGGATGCATTTTAGGTAAATATTTTGAACAGTGAAAGTCTCTTCTGGTAAATGGTGCACTCCTAAAAATCTCTGAAGTAACCATTTAATGTTGCAGTCTGGAAAATTTTTTATGTTTTGTACAAGGTTTCAGTAAGAACTCAGATTTCCAGCTGCTAATCAGCTGCAAGTCTTCATAAGTTCTTATCTTAGGTTATTCATAAACTTTTTTTGCAGCATTTGTTCTCTCCCAAAATATAGTATTCTCTAGCGGGAAACAAAACCACCTGCCTTTTCTCCACCACCGTGTTCCCTGCATTTAATTTCTAAAAATTGCTGCTATTAAGATATATATGTATATTCTGGGAGGGAGGGAGACTCCAGAGCTCCATAAATGACATATGGATACTTAAATAAAAATATATTAAAAAAAAATTGTACTGGCAATCTCTAGGTAGTTTTGAGTGCAATGTTGAATAAACCAAGCCATGGATAGCTGAGGAACCTTAAAGAAAATGTATTTTTCCTTGTATACATCATAGATCTGAAAAATGAGGAAAACGCAAGTTTATTCCCTGAATTACCAAATACATGGCTACAAGTTCAAAATAAGAAGGTGGCTTCCAGTATAGTCACAGACTCCTATTTTGTTGTGTCTGAAAATGAACATGTCATGTACCGACCTGCTGGATTACTTATGTTTGGTTACAATTCTAAAAATTATGGTGCTATTTCATACTGGTATGTTAGATCTGCATAGAACATGGAGAATCTATCTCACAAAAGATTTTAAAGGTTGGCTTTGCTACAGATCAGAATCTTTTCCCACATTGTATAAAGAAATCATTCTTGAATTAGCATACAAAGTAACCTTTCAAAGGAGTATACTGAATAATTGAAACTTTTACTAACCTTTAACTTTTTTCTACATCCCTCCCCTCATCCTTCCCTAGGATGCCTTTGAGGTAATGGCTGAAAATTATGAGTTCAAAGAAAATGAAATATTCTGCCTGGAATTTCTGAGAGCAGCTTCTGTGCTGAAATTTCTTCCATTTCCAGTAACCAAAATGAAAGATATACAAGGGTTGCCCTGCATGGGAGATCGAGTCAGAGATATCATTGAGGTAATGTACCTCCGAACTATCTGCCAATTGATTCTTTTACAGGTCACATAGTGCAGCATTGATATCTATGTGTATTTACACAACCTCCTACATTTCCTGTGATAACATTATATTGTCCTTGTTACTAAGAGTGCAATGATTTCTGGAAGCCCTTTATAGTAACATAAGGTTCTGTCATGGAACACCTGCCCTTAGGAACAAAGGTAACTAATGAATAAATACAAATGAATAAGTAATGTATTATCCTCTCTGTATGTAATTTTAAAGGCTCACTCTGATTTCCATATGACAGGATAACTGTTAATAGTTTTGTTCATGTGACTTCTGCCCTTGGCAACATCGCTTTGCTCACCTGAATGCTTTATTAGAAATACTATTTTTGCAAAACTGGTAAATATTTTAGTACTTTAATGTTAAATCCTACCTTGCTATGAGTTACAGCAGAGCCTTTTATCTAGGTGATGGATGAACTTTACATTCTTACTGGAGCTTTGAGTATTCCCTGCATTTTTCTTTAATTCTTAGCCTTTTCAGGACCCCACATCTCAGGGGCTGTTATTCCAGCAGGCAGCTGAGCAGGGGGTCTCAGCTGTCCGGAGAGGTCATTGCTGAGTGTTGAGATTCACTCTGGCTCCTTGTTTGCCTCACTCCACCAGTTAAGAAGGTAGTCTCTGAAGTGCTCTTTGTACCTACTATCTAGGGACTGGAATTCAATTATTATCCCACAGAAAATAGGATGATTTTTTTGGTTTTATTAGTGGGGGGTTTTTTTTTGTTTGTTTGTTTTTATCAGAAAGACTGAAGGTACTGTAGACTCAAGAGAAAATATATCTGTTCTTACAATGCTCTTACTTTTAAGAGAATTAAACTCAACCAAATAATGAAATCTAATTTTCAGGACAACTCATTGATAGCTTATGATAAATAACTGCTTTCTGGCTCTGAATTTATGAGTAAATAAGTACTGTGAAATATATTCTATGGTCCCAGTTTCTACTTCATCCTTGAGTAAATTTATGAGTGAGTAAGTACTGTGAAATTTATTCTGTGGTTCCAGTTTCTCCTTCATCCTTCAGTAATTTTCTGTCTCAAAAAGGATTGCAAAATTTGATCCTAATGGAATAAAACCATATGGTTGCTAAGGATGCTCTTCATGTTTTTACAGATTGATAAGATTTTCTTTTAGATTTTTTTACTATCTTACATAATCTTGACTATTTTTTTTTTAAAGTAATGTTTTTCTTTTTTAGGAGATTATTGAAGAAGGAGAGAGCTCTAGAGCTAAAGAAGTGTTAAATGATGAACGATACCAATCATTTAAGGTAAATTTTTTGAGCTTTGTTGCTGTTGTTTAAAATTTGCATATATTTTCCTCCGTTTAGTAGAGCTTGGACATAACCATCAATTTTACTACAAAGGAACATCCAATATCAAGTAGAAAGAAAGAAAGGTCTTGAATAAAGAGAAAGGGAGATAGAGAAACTGCGATAGAGTAAGGAATAATGGTGAAATCAGTTACCTTTCTAATTAATGTGATACATATACAGTTGCTCTTAAGCTCGAACTAAACAACCGTTTCTTCCCGAAAACTAATGTAATGTGTACTCTTTGCTGTAAGCTTAACCCGATGTTGGGTTTCTTTTTCCCTTGGCTGATTATCATTATAACACTACACCATCTTTTTCTGGCATTAAGAAAATACCAGGTGAAGAAGATGACTCAGAGCTATTTTAATTCTCTTTTGTGTGAGGCAGAAGGAAGAAGACTGGAGATATTTCTTTGTTAGGCAGATTGTAGGTTCAGAGTCATGGTCACACTTTGTAGTTACAGGGAACCTAAACCACATAAATACTGCAGTTACAATTTCTTAAATTTCCAGTGAATTCTCCACTGGAAAATATATACTGGAAAAATATTTTTTTCAATTTTATCTGCAATTTTAATCTCTAAAAATATCCTGGTTTTGCCTTCAGAAAAATTTAAATGGGAGAGTAAAAGGAATGAGACTGGTTAATTCTCCCCTGCATTACTCAATTTTACTTCTGCTGTTGAAAGGCTCTTCTGTTCTCTCTGACCCACAACACTAGTATGAAAGGATGTTCAGTGGTATTTGTTGATCCTATTTGTAGGAATACTCAGAGAAGAGGTGTAGATTCACATGTATGGCAGTATCCAGGAAACAGGCTTGCTTATTAATGGTAATAAAGATTGAGGGTCAGCCATTAAATCTTATGTTTCAGAGTTTAAGAAAATTTCTTGGAGATAAGAATAAAATCTATCAGGGGACAGATTATCTCAAATATGCTTTACGCCTTGTTTCACATGCAAAATTACAACAAACTTATGTGGCACTCTTTTTAGCTGAGTACAGTCTCAACATTTTGGTGAAATTTGCTGTAGCCAGTTTTTCCCAACAATTTTTTAATGTGTTTCTAAGAAAGCCAAGAAGAATCCCATAATATTAGTGAACTCCCAAATTTTAATGTTTAGCATGGTTCTGGTAACAGCTACAAATCACTCATCATGACTTAAAAGATCACTGCTGCTCCCAGAACAACAGTTGTCAAACGACTGAAATAAATTATACAGTCTATGTTTTAGATGTTGGATACGTGCATGGCATGGCCAGTTTGCCTCCTTGTGGAAGTGGATGCTGCAGAGAAACAAGTTCATATAATTCACTTTCACCAGCTGAAAAAAAAAAAAAGCAATGCTTGCATTCACAATTGAAGAAATGGCTATCTGCTGCTCACAATGAACTCTTGGCAGTGTCTCTAAATTGACGTCTATAAATATACTGAATAATAATGAATCTAGTATGCAAAGAAAAAAAATGTGTGGTGTAGGTTTTGTGGGGTTTTTTTCCCCCCTAAAAATCTGGACAGTTGCATAGAATACATTTTCTTTAGTTCTCTATCCCATTATTAATCAATTCTCTTGGAATCATTCTAAACCTAGTAATAGAGCCATTCAAAAATCTTTTAGCACTAGCAAAAACATTAAAAGATAACAATCCAAGTATTTAAAAAATCACAATATTTCATAAACACCCACGATTCAGACAAAGAATAGGTAATTTCATCCATTATTTAAAAAATGTAGCGTAATTCCTATTTAATATTATCCAAGATTTTCATTCTTCTGTTTTCTTTATCTTAATTATTGCCAAGCAGTTAATCTCATTAGAAAAAACACAAAGCTAACACGGTTGGAATTCAGAGGTTGTAGACTCAATGGAAAACAGCAGTTATTCGTGTCTTTCACAGCTACTCATTGAATTCTATAAAAGTACAAAGAAACTATTGAGAGCTTCAGTATTGACAAACTGAACATAAAGAACGTGCTTTTGGGCAAGCATGAAAGTTTTCCCTCTTGCTTTCATATCACTGTTCATCTGAGATATTGATCTACTGAATAGTGCTTACAACTGTGACATTTTTGCTTTACATCCTTTCTTGGGGAATAAGATAGTGTACAAAATTACTTTGGAATAAATGGAATATAACTGTACTAAAGCTTTAGAGACTGTTAGATTTGGGCTTCCCCCACCCCCCCCCCCCCAGTGGGCGAAATAGTGAAATCCTTGCTCCAAATAAGACATGTAGAAACTCAGCTTGGCTCACCTGAGGACTGAAGAATTGTATGGCTGTTTATAATATGCAAGCAAACAAAAATTGCTGTTTGTACTTGAAATTGAATCCCATTTTAGAAAACAATATTTGGCATGACCTCCAAACATATGTATATTATAGATTGCAGTATAAGAATAGATTAGTTGTCTTACCATGCTTTTCCATGCACCATTGACACCCATTGCCCTGGGTGCAGAATTTCAAGAGCCCCAGGGCTCCCACTGACACCACCTCTCAGGAGTGCTGCAACACCAATGTCATGTGTACAACCGAGAGCTGGTAGTCCATGTAATACAAAGGCATAATGTCAGTCAAATTAGGAACATAGTCTTGAGACGTCTCTTATTCTGTGAAGTTGGTGTGAGGGAACCCAATTACTTACCAGTATTGTTTGCATTTCCTAATTGTGCAGTAAAAATAAAGACTACCATCTTTATTTCAAACCTTAATTGAAAGTGTACGTTTAGTTAAATCACATAAAGATGCTGGGGATACTACTGTGTTATTGTTTAGATTTCACTTTAATGAGAACTGCCTATGTACAAAAACAATTGTCTGTTCAATGTAACTATGCAAAGGAAGCTGAATCTGTATGTTTGTATTAGGCTATTATTTATCTTCAGTGTAGGATAAACGCTGCCCAGTATTTTCCCTGTGAAACCTTGTTGTTACCTACTTGTTAATTCACTGCTCCTTTAGAAAACAACACTGAAATGTGTGTTCTTCCACTGACCTTAGCAATTTACTTCAGTCTTTGGAGTGGGAGTGAAGACATCTGAGAAATGGTACAGAATGGGTTTACGAACTCTGGAAGAGGTAAAAGCTGACAATACCCTGAAGCTGTCAAAAATGCAGAAGGCAGGTAAGGTGAAAGCCTCAAAAAACTTGTATCTCAGTGCTCTAAGAACTTGATAACAGAATCAGAGGAGGAGTCAAAGTTCATTTATACATCCATTTTCTTGCTGCAGTGTCTTGTAAATATTAAGTTATTAGGTTAAAATAACAGAGCTCCTAATTTTAAAATGATGTCATTCAAAACATATGAATATGCATATTTTTTTAATTACTTACACAGATACCTAATGAAATCTGCTCTTATACACTAAACTATTAATGGGTCATTATTACACAGCTCGTGAAAAAATTACAACATTAGGAAATGTCATTGTTTAACCCTGGCTGGTTACTGAGCACCACACAGCTGTTTGCTTGCTCCCCCCACGCCCCCCCCCCCCCCCCATCACCAGTGGGATGGGGGAGAGAATCAGAAGAGTAAAAGTGAGAAAACTCGTGGGTTGAGATAAAGACAGTTCAATAGGTGAAGCAAAAGCCGTGCACACAAGCAAAGCAAGACAAGGAATTCATTCCCCACTTCCCATGGGCAGGCAGGTGTTCAGCCAACTCCAGAAAAGCAGGGCTCCATCACACCTAACAGTTACTTGGGAAGATAAACACCATCACTCCAAACATTCCCCCCTTCCTCATCCTTCCCCCAGCTTTATATGCTGAGCATGACATCATATGGTATGTAATATCCCTTTGGTCAGTTGGGGTCAGCTGTCCTGGCTGTGTCCCCTCCCAACTCCTTGTGCACCCCCAGCTACTCGCTGGTGGGGTGGTGTGAGGAGCAGCAAAGGCCTTGGCTCTGTGTAAGCACTGCTCAGCAACAACAAAAACATCCCTGTGTTATCAGCACTGTTTTCAGCACAAACCCAAAACATAGCCCCGTACTAGCTACTGTAATGAAAATTAACTCTACCCCAGCCATAATCAGCACAGGAAAGCCCCAAACCACTCTTCAAAGGAGACCTGTCTCCTTTAAGGCAGCCCTACTTTAGTGATAAATCAAGATTTGTAATAAAATACTTGTAAAATTACTTCCATAACCCTAGCATGTCTTAACCTTAAAGTGTTAAACATGGTTAAATGAATAATGTTGCTTCCCCGTAGATTTTTTGGGTTTGGGCGTGTGCTGTTTCCCTAAATAAAGGAACTCATTTAAACAGAGGAATTGGTTACATTAAGAAAAGGAGATTATATAACATGACATTAAAATAATGTAACTTTATTTTTGTGTTAAACCCCTGTGCTTTACATCACCTCAGAATCCCTTGGATCAGCTTTCCCACATTCATAATCCTTTGTCCTTTTTTCTTTTACATATCGCATCCAAGCGTGAAGCAGGCTGCAGGACTGGGCTCTTTTGATACAAGCTCTGTGGTCAGACTTACAGAGTTGGGGTATCTGGCATACCTCAGAGCCCTGTACTTGGGTAGAACCCCATAACTTCTGGAAGAGCACCTTTTAGAGCAGTACGTCCAGAAATGCCATTGATGGGAGCTGGTAGGGAAGTCAATGTAGTTTATAAATATTCAGGTTCTCAGTGAGTGGAGCAATTATCCTCACTGCTATTGTTATAAACTATAATGACAAAAATATTTGTATAAAAACTATAATGAGTATGAGGGAAGGAAGAGGCTGTCTCTTGCCTGTGATCCCCCACACCCAAGGCAAGAGACTGACTTCAGGAGTGGTGGGGAGAAAGGAAAAGACTCCTGAAGAGGCTGGATGAAAATATATTTTTTCCCACAACATGTCCTGAAACAAAACTATAGTTTCAGGTTCAAGATCGAGCATTTCTTAATTTTTGCCATTAGTTAGGGTTCCTTTGCCCATGGTACATGTCGTGCAGTTTAACTCCTTGGTGAGAGGTGGCTATTTCACATGGGGCTTATGTCATGCTGTGTAGATTTGATGATTCCACAAGTGATCAGCACTTTTTTGCCTTTGATTTCCAGGGTTTCTCTACTATGAGGACCTTGTTAGCTGTGTATCTAAGGCAGAAGCGGATGCAGTAAGCTTGATTGTCAAGAATACTGTGTGTAGGTTTCTACCAGATGCTTTAGTTACCATAACTGGTGGTTTCAGAAGGTGAGTGAAAACAAATGAAGTTATTTGGCTGTTTTATTCGGGTACACACAAACTGATGTTTGTATCTTGGAAAAAAACAAAGCAGCTTCATGAGAAAGTATCAGAGATAGTTTTCAGTGGTTGTTTTTTTTTCTTTTTAGTGGGAAAGCAATTCTGACATTCCCAGGTTCCATTAGTATGGAAGGTTGGCTTGTCAGAACAAAGTCTATCTAAGAATAGCTTGCTAGAAAAATGATGGTTAGATTGTATACCGTACTGGAGCATGTTTTTTTTCTCTTTTAGCGGATCTAAATTCCCAAGACTGAGACTATTGTAAGGCCATGCTTGAGAAAAAAATACAATAGCTTGAAGGCAGTCTTGTGCTTGGTGGGTTTTTTTGTGGTGTCTGGGGTTGTGTGTGGGGTTTTTTTGTTTCATTTTGGGTTTTTGGGTGGGTTTTTTTACGAGAACTTGGTCACATGAGATTGAAATGCGTGAAGGCAGAATTTGTAGTGTTAGAAGTATACATTGCAATGAACACTGAATATAAAACATTAACTGAACTGAATATACGCTAGTCTCTGTATAGATAGGGTGATCTCAGAATTTCTTTCCTGGGTGATTTTTGTTCCTAAAGCTTTTGGTCTTGGTCTGTAAAGCCAAACTCAAACCTGTTGCTCAGGACATACACAATTCATTCTTTTAGCACTTACTTGAGAGCTTTCCTAAAGCCATGCAGCAAAGTATTGAGACTGGGAATAGTCTTCAGGAATATCAGGTTCCTTGCTCTGTGCTCAGTTGCCCGTTATGTCGCTACTTGTAGTACATGTCATACTCGTAAACCAAAACCAACTTAACACCATAAATCGCTTGCTGCTTAATTTGCTAGTTTGTGAAACTTTGACTATATTTTTAATGTAAAAATATTTTTCAAAAATGCTTAAAGTACTCTCTTAGAACTCAAAATACACTGTTTTATCACTCTCGTGAAACTAGAACTGGTATGAAAGTGAAGGACAGAAGAATGTTTAATTAATGTATCACTTGTGTGATTTATTACTGTGAGCCTAGATAGGCTTGCATAGACTCACTCCGGTACTAAATTAAGACCTTACACGATTTGTAATTGCTATATATGTGCGCAGCGATTGTGATGAATGTATTGTATCACCTCTGTGCCACCTCATGATATTTATAATTATTCCTTGTATGTCCTATATTTATTTTAAGAACTTTTGCAGCCACCAACTACCTAATTCCTATAAAACAATCTGGTGAATGAGAAGTGTTAGGCTCAAGCATGAACCCTGACCAGAGGTATAAGAACAAGATAAAATTTTATATTCAGACCCTCAAGTCTCATTATTCTGTGAGCTCTTGTTTAAGAGGCATATACTGGCAATCTGTTCACACTGATGCAAATCATTCAGGGACTTTGTGTTGTTAGTAACTTGGATATAACTGATTAGCACATGTCTAGATGGGTCAGAGAGTTGTGGGGACAGAACTGTTATCGTACTGAAAATTCCCAGTTTCTTCTGATATGATGTGTTTGTGAGCTTTGGCAGCACAGTTGTTTGCAAAGTTTGAATCTCACATCCAATTTAAGCCTGCTGTTTTGCTTATTTCAGGGGGATATGGTAGTTAGCCATTCTCTCTCTCTCTCTCTCTTTTTTTTTTTTTTTTTTTTTAGGAATAAGCTTTTGTATCTCTAAATGGCTGTGTTAAACCAGAAGAGAAATTATTTAAGTATGTAATGATGCCTTCAGTGAGTGATCCTGTATATTAAGTACGTGCCTTTAAATATACAGAGAATATATTAAAAACCTAAGTTTCAAAATGTCAGTCCTAAATGATATTTTACCAGCCCATGAAAAACAAATGCTGCAGAGTAGGATTTGTAGAAAACTCGATTAAATGGGTTGAAGTACCTTTATTAGGCACCTGTATTTTAATTACTGAACTGCAATAGAGTTGACTACGTCTGTTCTTTTTTGCCTGTCTTGTATAATGGCAATATTCATCAGCATGAAGTATGTGTAAGCACACTAGCTCACAGTTTTCAATTAACAAATTATTATTTGTTTCTTTCATCATTATGTAAATATTTTAATAAAATAAGTAGGCAAATTTTATTAATCAAACCGCTTGACTTGATTCCCCCATACTACACCTTGTATGCTACTAACATAAGAGAAAAAATAGCTCATGATTGCTCCAAATAATATATTAATTCCCCAGGACCCAGATTTGTCTTGGTTTGTATATTTCTTTCATAACTTGGAAAAAAAAAAGCAGTCGATTGTGTTCCTCCAGATTTGACTGGAGAGTTGAAAGTTAGGAGTCTCATAAACCTTACTTATTATGTGGGAGAACTGAATGAATTACAAGGCACAGAACTTCCATTAGCAATCTGCCATCAGGGAGATTCAATAGGGTAGGGATGAACTACAGGAAAGTTACATTCATTTTCCAAAACTTATCCGACAAACCCATGGCTGGATGAGTTCCTAGACCTTTTCCATTAGATTCCTGGAATTTCATGAAATCAGATGTTGCAGTATTTCTTTTAATCAAAATTAAGAAGCACAGTGTAAAACTCAAGTAAATTGCTGGGGTTTCAAAAAAAGCTGCTAACTTGTTCATGGACTTTTCTTTGATCTGATTTAGTTTTCACCTTTAGTCTTCTGTATTGCTTGCTGTACTAATCTTAGTGCTACTTGGTATTTATAGCAGCCATGATCATGGATGGTGGTAAATGAACTATGTTTCAGGTATAAATGAAGGAGCAGTTCAAAGGATTAAGAGCAAATGCAAGAGAAGCCACTCTCTGAAGTACAAAACCATGAGAGCATCAATCCCTCAGTAGTCAAATTGCAAGCACAAGTGCAGGAACACACTTGGCTGGCAGCTGCATGTTAGAGAGCAATGGGAAAACAAAGAGAAGGATGGACAATGGACAGCAAAAATGGAGTCCTGAAGAGACAAGGATATTTTAAGCACAGGTTTGGTTGATAGTCTGGAGACTGAGTTAGGGCACTGACTACTGATTGTGGTGGGGAAGCAGGATTGCAAGAGCAAGCCAGTAGTCATCCTTTTGCAGATCATGTAGTACTGGAGACTACTGTCTGTGTATTTCTAATTCAGAATGGTGGAAGATTCAGGGGGAAAAAATGGCTGTGGACAAGAAGTGAAAATCAAATTACTACTCTGGATCTATGTGGTTCAATCAAAATACCAGACCTCCGAGTTGTTAGAGTAAGGCACGAAAATTGGAAAAGCTGATGCAATCTTATTGAGAACATCCCAAGACTTGTTTCTCTGACCAGTTGTGTACAATTTATTTCCTCTTTTGCTCTGAAATTCCGTAGTTTCAGCTTAGCCCCCAAAATTATCTCTTTTACCTCTTCTCAAGGGTCATATTACTGAAGCAGACTTCAGTCTCTGCTACTTCTTTCATGCCTTTTCTTTATGATTCTTTAATCTTTCTGCCTGTCTTCACAAAACAATAGCTCATAAACCATCTTTAATCAGAAGTGCTTTCCTTGTGTTTTTGGTTGGAAGTGGCAATAATACTGCATTTGGTTGAAGGCCTCTCTTTTCAGCTATCTGAATCTGTAAGGGAATATAAAGACTTAAAAGTAATGGAAATAAAGGGTCATGATGGCAGCCCTTCAGTATCTCCCTAATTTGAAATCATTCAGGAGTGGAAATGAATAAATTACTGAAGTCTGGATGAGTTTGTTTATCCTTTGCTACTCCCCTACAGAAACTCTTAGCTAAGCTCCTGTAAAACATATTCCTTGAGTTTCAGTTGGTATAGCTGTGTATGAGAGGTTGGGAGAATTTTTTTCTTTATATCTTTTTCTGACACTTATCTGGGTCATTTTGAAACAGAAATTACAACACTGAAATACATGGAAATACAGAAGTTAACTGTAGTTATGAAATAAATAACACCCACACAGTGTGGAATGCATTTCATTGTCTGTCTAGTGAGGCCTATCAGCTCAACTGTAGAGAAAGAAGTACTGAAGATGCTGATAATGCAATATAAAGCATACCATGGACAATGTTATCAGAAAGGCTGAATTTAGCATGCGGTCTATTTGAATCAGGAATTGGCATGACATTATTTTCAGTGCTCACCCTCTCTTATTTTGAATTGCTGAGATTTAACACTGTTTTCTTCTTAAAGTTAACGAGACAAATTTGAGGTAGGGAATACCACCTCATATTAAAAGCTACAAAAGACACTGAGGGTGAAGTTTCCCTTCCAACATTGAGTTAAAGAGAGGCCCTGGGATGGGGAGAAAAGAAAATTTATTTTAGTATGTGACATTCCTGATTAGTACTGTGTTTGTCCCAACTATTTCCAAGGCAGGAGTGTAGTTTAGGCTAATGTATGTTATCACTTTTAAATGAGAGTTAAACTGAGGACATGATAATTTTTTTCCCTGGTCATCAAAAACGTAATTTTATTCTATGAAGAGAATTAAGGGGGTTTCAGCAGTAATATTATCTCATCTTGTATACATTATTGCATGTTACAGAAATTTTGATATCTATTGGCAATGTGTTAAGGCTATTATTAATAATATTTGCATTGTTGCAGGATCATTAGTAATGGCAAGTAGACAGAGAACATCACATTAGGTGGCATGGCAATGAAACAGGAGTAGTTTTCCCCCTTTCTCCTGTAGCTCCATGTGACTTCAAGAAAAGGTTGTCATGGGCTGAATCGTTATCACTACATTCTACAAGATCCTGAGTTTTTGCTAACTTGATTTAGCTGCTGATATTTGCTTTTGCCAGAAGATGTGATCTAGATCGAGGGTTTCCTAAGAACAAAAATTCTTGGGGGAAGCATTGTATAGTATATGTAGTTTATGGCTTCAGACTCTGTACTGGTTATCCATATCTCAATACACACACCCACAAAAACCAAATTTGACTGGAGAAGTTCAGAAAAGGATCTGGAATGAGAGTTAAATACAATAACAAGAATAAATCATCGTGTTCATTAACTGCATTTCCAGTATGGCTTTCTGTTAGCCTTTCTGTGTGCCTTGTTCATATAGTGCACGAATTATTTACAAATTAGGTTTCAGTTTTGTTGTGTTCCACATAGCACACTCCAATAGTTGTGGTTAGCTCTGCAGCAGCAGGATTGTATCACTATGATATGAGCACATAGTGCCTACTGACGATATAGTAACTTATTTTTCAGAAATTACCTAGGCATCCAATTGGTATTATGACTTCAGTTCTGACTTTCTCAAGTGATATTTGCTTACGCACACTTTTGTTAGCTTCTCCCATCTTTGCCTTAAGATGGAGTGAAGTAGACTAAGGAGGCACTTTGTTTTAGGTGAGGTTTCATACTGCAGTTCTTAAGAAGGTGTCCAAGCGTCTTGGGCAATGGATCAAGCAGAATAACTAGTGTCTACTGTGTATTATTTGTCTTGGTGGGAGGCTAATTCCTCTGTCCTGCATCAGTCTTCAGGGAAGTTTTGTCTCAGACACTCTTATTATTGAATTCTGCTCTAACATGAGCCTAATTGTAGATCACTATCTCCTTGCTTGAATTTTGTATTATCTTTTAGAAACTGGGATTTGAGGCTCTGTAATGTTCAAAGATAAGGATTGCTAATGGAAAATCAGTGAAGAGAGCAAAGGACAGGGTCAGTGTGTTTGTCAGGCAGCACTGCCATGCTTTTGTATGTTACAACGCAAAAGTTTCTTTCCTGTGTGCACTGACATTTCCTACAAGGCAAAGGAATGCATAAAGGAATGACATGGCACAGAACTCTGGTCTTTCCTGTTGTGTATGAAGAAAATAATGTGAAGATATCCTCCTTTCCTCCTCAGAAATAAAGTAAAATGGAATAGATGGGCAAAGAAACACTTCCAGAGATTATTTTACAGGTTCACACACTGATGAATAACTAATGTTACTGTGGCAACTTCAATTCAGAAATGAGACTTCTATAAGGCATCTGGAATCACAATTACCTGACTGTATTGACACATGCTCATAAATGAGAGAATGTGAGGTAGAATGTATGAAGAATATTGTACTTCCTAAGCTCTTGGTATAAACTCAAGACTTTGTGGTTTATTTAACTGAGGTAGTCATTGGTCTCTGACTGAATTTCTTGATAAATCCCGATAAAAAGCTCTATTTGACCTTTTCATATTGGATACTCCTAATAAAAGTATTCTTTAGCAGGCTGTAGAGGTTCTACAATGAGGCTAGAACACCTGACATCACTCCAAATCTTTGTTAGGTTCTGAGAAATAAATGTATATGAAGTTCTATTACACAAATTGTTTTCTTTTTGCTCAAATCTGGGATTAAAATAGTGCCAGAATTCAAACTAATATAATTAATTTAGCAAAATTTGCTTTCATTAAGTTTTTAGACAAAGTCCTGAGCAGAGATTCCTTATTCTACTCACACCTTGTCATTATACTGTATCTTTGCATTTACACTATTCTTAGATAGTTATTTCTATGCTTTTTTTTTACTCCAAAACACAAGCTATAATAAGGGAAGATATAAGCTGTACCCAGCTGCTCAAGTCCAAATACTGTAATTTCTGCTCACTTTCTCCCACTGCTGTTATAAAAAGTAATTTTTTTTTTTATCTGCTGTTATTTCATTTTGTCAGGGAGAAATCTGCTATAAAGGAACCGTGAGGCAAGCTGCTCACTGAACATTTGAGCTGATATGGTAGTTTGCACACACTCTAATTTAAGCAGATCCTAGAAGAATCTAGCAATTCTTCCAGCAACAGTCTGAAGAGACTGTTTGGATATTATTCATGAGCACAGCTTTGCCTCTGATAAACTACAGCCCACTTTGGATGAGGCTCTTAACCCAGAGCTGTTCTAATCTGATCTGGTTAGTCTTAAAGCTTGAGTAAAACAGCTTCACCTTGCCGAGCACCCTAAGTTTAGAAGTGTTTGACCTTGAGGCGTTGGGATGCTCTGAATAAAAATATTCTGTGGCAGGAGTCAGGGGCACTACAACTGGGGAAGAACAGCGATCATCACTAGTTCCTGCTTCTAATTTTCCGTAACCTATTAAAAAATAAGTTGAGAAAGAAAAAAAAATAATTTTTACCCAAATTAATGGCTAGCCACGACCATTTAGAAGATAATCTATTGGAGTAATTCAGACACTTCCTTTTGTCATTAGAGCTTTGATTATTTTTCCACTCGTTTCATCTATTATTAGCTATGATGAATCATGAAGCAGAAGCTGATGAATAAGTTTTCTGGAAGTCATGGACAAAAAGAACTTTGTAAGAATCCATGAGACAGTTGAATACTCAGCACAGTGTATTCCTTCAAAGCCTTTCAAAAACTTGTTGATTCAACATTTTTTTACACATCCTACTCTACTCAAACCTTTTCCACTTTCACAGGTTTATCAGCTCATTAGAAGGATGCTGTTTAGTTATATAGCTCTCTTCTCTCCAAAGCTATTTCAAGTGCTGGGTCCAGAGTGGAGGTGGCAATGCCACTGATTTCTGTGAAGCCAGAAGTTTTACGCTGTGTATGTAGAGCTAGAAACTCCCTGGATTATCCTTACACTTTCCGTGATAACCTACACCTCCTGTAATGCATTGGTAACAACCTTAACAGTGTTTAGCATTTTCCATATCCTATCAACACTGATGATGACTACTAGTAAGTAAGCCAGAGCAACACAAATAATGTTTATACAGCAAGATATGAAATCCCAGATTATATTATTTTAGGACTATTACAGCAAAATCTTCTGCATTAGCATTTAATTTATTTATTTATTAATTTATTTATTACTGAATTGGAAAAAATGAGAATGAAAGCCAAAACTAACAGTAATGTATTTCCTTGTCAGGCAGTCAATCTGAAATTTTAGTTATGTACTGATACGTGATCATATTTGTTACCGTTTTAATTCTAGACAAAGTTTTTATATGAAACTGGTTAAAATCTTACTGTATCGATGACTGCTTTGTGCTATTTACAATACTTGTCATTATACAGAGTATAAGGAATATTAGTAGTAGCATTTTCAAGTTACAAAGATGAATTTGTAGAGGCAAAGCAACACATTACCAGTACGCTACTAGGAGTAAGATAAGGTATTGTCAAAAAAATAGATTATTTCTTTACAGTTCACATAAAAGTAGTTTTGTTCATTTGATATCCAAATCTGATATTAAAAGTTAAAATGAAAACCAAAGTATGCAATTAATATAAAAATGCAAGAATTTCTAGTAAAGATGCAACTATTTCTAGTGTAATGACAAAACTAAAATTCACAGGACAACAAATTGTAAGTAGGTTGCCTTTTCCTATAAAAAGTTATAACTACATAGATCAATTTGGCCATTATCAGAGGCTGAAATGCCCTGTTAAAGAGAATCCTGCTGATAGATGTGGTAAGATGCAGAAGTTTATAAACAGCAACAATAAAATAGGAGTCAGAATAAATGAGAAACTTGGTGTGAGCAGATAATTTATGTATGTATATTTATGTGTGTATACAGTAATAATATCTATAAAGACACTATATAACGAAGAAAGAACAGAATGACAGCTAATAACGGTATTCAAAGAATTTTTTCCTTTTGCTTTTTTTTTTCTGATTTGCCCTTTAAGGTCACTTTCAATCATTTTTGGTACATAAGGGTCAGCCATTTGACAATTATGGGTTTCTGAATTATATGGAAATATTTTTAGAATGCTTGCCACTGCATAAAACCAAAATGTTAATGGCTTCACTAAGTCAAATTAAATTTTAATGGCCATGGTTTAATTTTTCTTTTAGCCTGTTCACATCCTTTAAGTAGCATTAAATGTGATTCAGTTGTCTTCTAATATCACAGCTGACCTGAATAGCCTTTTCAATTAGCCTTTTAGATGAAGCAGATTTGATACATTTTAAATAAATAAAGATCTCTCTCTATTGGTTAAATGCTGATATTCACAGCTCATTTAATCCATTTATTGAGATGCAATGTCAAAAGAACAACAATTTCTTTATGCAATGCTGGTGAATAATGTGCAGAGATGAGACCAAAAAAAAAAAAAAATCACACCATCTTTAGTTCGTAAGTGAATGGAATTTAAGGAAGAGGAACTGAAAAAGATCTGTTTAAGATTTTAAGAAAGATGTATGACTGAGAAGTGAAGAAAATTATTTTTCAAGAATTTACACATTGAAAACATTTTAGGAAATTGTGAGAAAAATAGTGAGCTAACAATGCAGATTCCCCTCATAAATTTATTCTGACATCTTGCAAATAATCTAATCTCTAAACAGTAGATGGATGTCCCATGTTTTTAAAATCTGTTTATTCTATATTAATGTACTATGTTTTAATTTAATCTTTTAATGGATTATTTTAGTGTTTACAATGTAATATGCCTTTTACATATAAAAAGTAATAGAAGTTGTTAGAAATCTACCATAGTTAGTTCAAAAGCATCTTTGATGTTTCCATAATTCTGTCTGATGTTTGTTCTCATTTTTGGATGACAGTTTCTCAAAACCTTCACTATATAACAGAGACAGCCTGTTATAGTGATAAAACCTTCACTGTGTATGGGGGCAGGCATGGGGAAAGAGGCTTCTGGGTTTACTGCTCAGCATGGGATACAACAAAAGCAATCTGGGGTGTCTGTTATGTAGAAGAGCTGGGCAGAGGATGATACGGACCACAGGTGTATGAGTGTCAGATTATAAACCTGCCCACAAGTAACTTGCTTTCTCCTGATGTGAAGTCCTAGCTCTGAAACAAATAGCAGTCTGTCGTGACGGCTGGCTCATTAGACTCACCTAAGTGGAAAGAAGTGGTGACAGCTGTCAGTACGAATAACAGTACTCCCAGCTCCAAACTCCAGCGGCTTGTGCCGTGGCACTCCTAAAGATAATATACCATTAGAATTCCAAAATGTTAAAACAGATTTTGCATTATTTACACAATTGTCTAGACGAGTTTGCCAAAGTGAATGGTTTGAAAAGTTATAACAGGGTGTTATATGCAACTATTTAAAGTCCCAATATATCAATGAAATATACTTAATAACCTATATTCTGCTGACCTTTCCCATTTTGAAATAGTTAGCAGTAAAAACTGTTGTCATTTTTATTATGCTAGGTTAACCAAAAATTATTTATTCAACATTTTAGAACAATTAACATATGCAGTACTGATTACTATTAGCATTATGAAAATGAAATATGTAAATTACTAATCTGGTATGACTTATATTGAAAACACTTCTCTGTTTTTTTGGAAGGGGAAATACTCTGCCTTTCCTTGAATGCAATTCTCCCAAATACACGAGTCTTCCACTATAAAAATACATAATTTTTAAGTGAGCATAAAACACATATCAAACAAACTCACAAAAGGTATTTTGCACAGGACACAGGCATTGGTGTTGATACAGTTTGAATAGGATATCATTTAATAAAATAAAATTAAAAAAATAAATCACATCAAGTCCAATGGCCCCAGGCATTATTGTAACATACAGGCTGGGGTTGGGGCAGGGGGGCAGGTTGCATGATACAGAGCATGTACTAAAGTTGACTTATCAGTATAATTTTATAAGCTCAAAAATCTGCTTCCTACACTGGGTGAACTATTGCTCTTTGAATGTTTTGGAAATTTGGGAGTAGATTAGCATGATATGTCATGGGGGAATAAAAGCTGTTCTGATTAAAAGCAAGCTGTACAAATAATTGGTACCTAACATTAACAGGTACAGAAATGTATTCACAGACTGAAAGAGCTTCATTTTCAAAATCTGTAGAAAGAATGACAAGTAATTCTTTACAAGAAAATCTCAGGCAAGATCAATGATGATAACCTTAGAACTGTTCTGTGGCAGAGTTGTGTTATATGTGCTGTAGTTAATCTGAAGTGCATAAAATAGGACTCAAGCAATTTGCAGACTCATTCTTTTTCATGCTACTGATATTAGATATATTACAAAAGGAATATGATAAAGATAGAATATGAATATTTAGTTTTTAGTAAATTTTGATTTTATCACATGCTCCACTGCGTAAGAAAGTCTACATTCAGTGACGTTTTGATTAACTCTTTTTTGGAATTTTATTTTAGTGGCTTTTCATTAATATTTAGTTGGGTTTTTTTTAAATACTGAGGGACAGGAGATTTTGTATATTACTATTTGGGAAGAAGTTTGATGAAAGAGGGTGCTGACAATGCGAATATTGCAAGCAAAAAGGATATCAGTGGTGTTATAGAAAAGCTCTATAACTAGAAACTAAGATAGTGAACGAAGTAGATCATACATTTATATTTAGGGTTAGTTGGAAAATATCTGTCAAAGTGTTTATAAGTATTGTTTGTTTTCTGTGAAAATTTTCAGTTCTTCAGTGAAGAACTGGACAGAAATGTCATTCTGTTGCCTGGTAGGGACTACAATTCAAGTGATTTGTATTTCTTTAGTGAGACGAGTTCTTTAGTCCAAATTTCTCTTTCATGATGAGCCTCAGCTATAGAATTTTCATACTATATTGTGTTTTTTCACCTGAAGACTATCTCATGGAAGAGATAGTCATGGGCACAGAAACCTCTGTAAAGTGTTACAATGCCTTTTCAAGATCACTGAAATATTTTGATTCAGGTTTTGGCCAAGAAATTGAAATGACAACTTGGATTAAAACATTTCTTTCTCATTTATATTTAGCTGTCCACACAAATTCTTCTGTTTTCTCTCATTTTCCTGACCAGATCTGTTAAATCCTCATTGTAAATAATAGAGTGATTAGAGAGAGAATAAACTATCCACTATAACTCAGAATTTGTAGCAAAATCAAGCACCAGCAAATATTTTCCAGTCATTAGTGATTTTTTTAATGCTTGGGGGTTTTGGCCTTTTACATGGATATTCCAGGGAGACATCATATTCTCAAGTATTACTCTGAAAAGTCACAATAATCAGAGTGTCTTTTATAAACATTTTGCATGAAGACAGCTAATATCATGCATTGATTTCTGAAATGCTCAGCCAGTGAATTTAAGCGGACTGATTTTAATACTGAGGCTAGGAAGTATATTGAAGTAGAATATTTAAAATATAGTACTTGAAAAGTATTTGCTGTAAATGGATGAGCAGTAAGGGTTTTACAGGCTGTCTCACAAATAAATAGCTGTAGAGTAAAATATATTCATGATAGTACATAAAACTGGTAAGTAAAAATCTTCTAAAAGTTATAGAGCATTAGGTACAAGGAGGACTATTAAGATAGTGGAATATATTCAGGGCAAGATGAAGTAGCAAGATAAAACGAAAAAGGAGATTTCAGATAAGGCGATAAGATAAAAGCAAAACATAAAGAACAAGAGGTCAAATCAAAGACATACATGGCCTTGATGAGATAGGGATGCACAATTTGTTAGACGGTTCTGTTCCTTAGATTTTATCTATGAAATAGTTTCATTGGGGTTTGCCTGCTGAAAAGAGAATGCCTTACAAAATCCAAGGTGGGAATGGAATAAAGACAGATAGTAACACTGTCTTGGTAACACTGAGACACCTGCAGAAGAAAGTGGTACGCTTGTCTAAAAGCAAATTGAATCAAAACTCTGCACAAAGGCAAATTGAAACAAAACCCTGCCAGCAGTCCACGACTAAGTTCCCAGCAGTAAAGTCAGCTGTAAGGTAACATTAATAGGCCAAGGATAGAGCCTGATTACAATTAAGAGATTTAATTAATGCGTTAAGAAAGAACAGTGCTAATGATGATTAGCCAGCTTTCCGTCAGGCATAGGTGCACCAGAAACCAAGCGTCTATTTCTTATTTTGTTTCAGACAATTGTACTTAAGCATCTCTTTACCTATGAACTCCAATGCCTGTCCCTAAGTAATTGAGGACAGAAGTAGAAATAATTCATTAAATTTTGTTTTGTTTGCAGTCCTTCTTGAATGTGTGTTGCTTCTTCTGAGAGCTTTCTGATGTCTTGAATGTTTACAAGTATATTTTTACTATTCATATAGCACGATATTTTTGTTTGTTAGTATGTTTTACTCATAAGTGTTTCAGGGCATCTACACCAGAGATTAAGTTCTTCTGAAGATTTTGGTCTCTATTAGTGAACATTTACTAAGATGAACAATATCATTCTGTGATTCACTGTTTGCAAAAGAGATTTTGCAGGCTCAGATGCCAGACAGTCAGGGTTTGCAGGATCAAATGCCTGTAGTTTAAAGTCAAGAGATTAAAAAACAGTTCTAATTATAATATGTAATATACTGCATCACTTTTACCATGGTTTTGTTCCTAGAAAGCTGGCTTGAAAACAGGGTATTTATAGCAGAGTTTACTCATTGCTGATTTACTCTTCAGCAGAAGTCAAAGTTTATTATAGGCTAGTTAGTTGCTGTAAAGATGGTTGACAGCACAAGCAAAGAATGACGTTTTCCTGGCAGATAATCATGAGAAAAGCTGCAAGCGTCGCTGACCTTGTATTATGCTTAGAGCAACCAGAGGGTACGTTTTTCAGGTCCCCGTGAGCAAGAGTAGCCATAACATTTTAATTAAGTGTGACATGATCATGCTAGTGGTGTGGGGACATGATAATGAGGAGGTAACTGCTAGCTAAATTTTTTTCTTGTTTGGATGTGAGTCAGCCAGGACATTTTCTACATGTCAGATAACAAGGAAAAGATTTAAAAGGTTAAAAACAAATCACATAGGAAATGCCTGAATTACAAGATATAGCCAGAAATAGTCCTTTTAGTTGCTTTCAGTTTAGGAACGGTGGAATTTATTATTGATTGTTGCTATGCTGTGGGAGAGTTGGATGAAAATGTTTCAGGCAATCTTTCTTAAGAATGGAAAATCAGCATTAAGTAGAGAGCAGCAAAACCTGATAAGGTAGACTCAGTTATAATTATCAGCTATGATAGCTGTTCTAGGATACTACTAGGGGCTATCTTGGAGAACAAAAAAAAAAAACCAAACCCAAACAAACCCAAACTATTGAAATGTTATGGATTCCATTTTCTCACATGCAAGTTTATAAACTCATATTCATAAACTAATAACCTTACACTCTGTATGTTATGTTACTGATCAAAGACTGCAGAAAATTTGCCTTTTATCTTGGCGTATCTTACACCTAGACACTGTTCTAGTAGGTAAACACAGCAAACATTTCTGGTTATTTGATCTTGTTGCAGAGGTTACTATGTCCAATTACACCTACTTTGTCTTCCTTAGTAATCCTCATTGAATATTGTTGCTTATGAAAGGTTTTGATGTTGATATTATAATATGCATTTGTATCACTACCATAAACAATACTACATCCAGACTTAGTAAATGTAGGTCTTATCTCCACCATTCAAATATCATGAATGAAATTTGAACAACCTATTGGTACATTCTAGCTAAAAGGTCAGTGGGAGCCTTGACATTGATTTCAGCTGAATCATGACAAAACAGAAGAATACTTTCATCTGATTGTTTGATAATTTGAACTGGCAAGAAATCGTGACACATTTCACCTAAAGAAATAAAAATATGTAGCTACAATGAAGATGCCCTTAAAATGCCCCGTTACCTGAAGTCACACAACAATGAAGGCTGAAAAAGTCAAGATTATATTCAGAAAGAAGTCAAGAGTTTAGAGAAATATGACATGACTGGTTCTTTGAGAGACTCTCTAAAAATATATGGCTAGAGTTTTACAATGCCTGGATCAAGAAAAAGGGCACAGAGAGAACACTCAAAAGTTACATTCTCAAACGGTGTATCTCCTTGCAATGGTTTGGGAATTAAGGAAGTTGGTTAATAATAATCAGAGAAGTTTTCAATTTAGGATTAAATCAACTAAGCCAACTTCATGAGCTCCTTAGACTCACGGAGGATCATGTCTTGAAGCAGGGCAAGGGAATTTTGTAAAAGAGGGTAACAAGATTTCACTATGGAGAGATTTACTTAAGGTAGAAGGTAGATTTAACGACAGGCTTGTCTACACTTTAAAAGGCTTTTCTGGTATGCTTAGACTTGTAGAATATACTGGCAGCCTTTCGCTGTGGAGATGCAGTGTTCCTTTACCAGTTAGTCTAAATGATTTTCTCAAATGGAATAACCTATATTGGCCCAAAGAGTATAACTGTTTCAGCTCCAGGGAACTGCTGGCTAACTGTGATTTCATTCAACACAGCTATCTTCACAAAACACTGAAGTAGACCAAGTAGACAAGTTTTGAATTTCAATTTATGTTTGAAAACTGATTGCAAAACAGGCATAGCTGTTGTATCTCATAATTCTAGTGTAAAATATGTTCATTTTAATATTAAATATTATTTTCTCTGTAAAAGTCTAGTTTTCTAAATGTATCCCATAGATTAAGAGTAAAATCCTCTTCCTTTAGACAAAATTAGTAGATTACACAATCCAAATTAGGTCTCAAAAGAGATCAATCTCATTTCTCTAGATTATGCTTCTGTAAAATTCCCAACTACTTTACTTGTCGTTAGGGGTATGCAAGTGTAGTTACAGAAAACCCATATGTCAGTGCAATTGTGGAAAGACTTAACAATTCACTCTAAAAATTTCAGTGAGGAATGTCATTAAGACTAAACAGATTGTACACATGCCTGAAGTTTAAACTGTGCATAATTTTTTCAGAAGTACTTGAGTAAAAGTTCAGTGTCTTGGTAGAAAGGCTGGACTTAAACTCACCATCCCGCAGCTGTTTGCTAGCAGCCACACAACTGTTTAATTTGAAATTATCAGATATTATATTCCATTAGATGGAATAGATTAATAAAGTATCTTAATCACAATTAAAGTAGAATTATACATATTGCCACAAAATGCCAGAAAGTTCAACTTCATAAATCAGCTTCTCGTGTCTTTGTGACTAACGCAAATGCATGAACAATTACTTGCCCTCCTCAACCATCCCACCATCAGCTCAAACAGAAGTCTTAATCCTATTTTATGTTAGAATTTGGAGGGAGTGTCTTTCTTTGGTCCCCGTCCCCCCCCCCCCCCCCCTTTAGTGGATGTGAGCAATCTATTTCTCAGTTCAAGGAATTTTAATAGAAAAACTGTCATGTTTATATAACTTCCAGTACAGCTGAGCAGGAAGCAAATAGAAACCTTTATTTTTATGGTAGATTGATTCTACAGATTGTGCCATCACTGCCAAGCAAGTGAAGCCCAGGCTGAACATCTAATACCATTCAGACATTCTGAAAATGCACATTTCCTTCCTTGCATGAACATTAATATTGTCTTTTAAATTGTTTAAAGTGAATGTTTTGATTTTTGGAAATGCCAAAGTAGACATGCATGAAAAAGAACACTTTGATGGAAGTTTCTGTGACAAAGGGATATGACAAAGGAATAATCCATTTGAAACTCTCAGGAGAATTAGCTGGAGAGAATTAAAATGGACTGGGATTGGATGCACGCTTTCCATCTACCACCAGAAGGCTTCAATACAGCAAAAATTGTTGCTATAAAGCTATTTGTTAATTTTGTTATAGTGTCAGTATAGAAAAACACCTTTTACTTTCTTCTTTCAAAATAAAAGATCATATCTTAAGTATTAGTTTATATATATTAATGAGATTCTGAGTAAGTAGAATAGAAATATAATTCTGAACCAAACAATTCTCTCCTGGACAATAAAAATCTAAACTAGTAAATGGAAACTGCCTTAGTTGCAAAATAATTTTTTTTCTAGTTAAAGGAATGTTGTAAGTGTGACAAATAGCTTCACAAAAGCATTTTTTAAAATATACAGCTTTCATAATTAATAATGCAGACCGTCTACTTATTTCAGTAAATAATTTGAATGCAGCTGACCTTTCTGTTTTCCCTGCTGCATTATTAATGATGTTGAAGAGATCACTAGGTTATTGTTCTGGCAACATGTAACTTAGCTGAGGTTTTGGTTTGCAACTAATGCTGTTTGAAATGTGGCACCTGAGTAGATTATGTACGATCTGAGATGGAACCATTCAGTTCCACCTTTAGGCATTTGGAGTACCTGTATAGTCTACAGCCAGGTCTTGATTACTCCATCTAAATACCTCATGATGACAAACTTCATTCTCTGTCAGAACACCAGCAGAAGGTGAACATGGCACCTGAATTTGTCTTGATTCAGAGCAATATCTCTATATTAATCCAGATCTAGAAGGGTCCAGCTCTCTCCCAGTTTGTGGTGGCCTGTTCTGAACAGTGCTGGTCACCAACTACCTCCAAAGAAATCAGATGGAAGTTCTAAAAACCTTAACCTCCTTTCATCATCTCATATTCATTTATTGTTGGACAGAGGGAGAGATAATTTTCTTTTCCCTTTCCTTTCCTTTCCTTTCCTTTCCTTTCCTTTCCTTTCCTTTCCTTTCCTTTCCTTTCCTTTCCTTTCCTTTCCTTTCCTTTCCTTTCCTTTCCTTTCCTTTCCTTTCCTTTCCTTTCCTTTCCTTTCCTTTCCTTTCCTTTCCTTTCCTTTCCTTTCCTTTCCTTTCCTTTCCTTTCCTTTCCTTTCCTTTCCTTTCCTTTGTTTTTTTTTCCAAAGTTCATCAGACTCCCTGAGAGTTCACTGAAGCATTTGGCATTTTTGAGTGTATTCTTCATAAGTAGAGGTAGTGAATCTCCTTGTGTCTCAGTTTGCATAATTCCAAAGTTTTTGTTAAGCCTTTGAATTAGGCCAAAAGACACTAGGTCAAAAGATGTCTGAGCAGGTCTAGTCTGAGATGCCTGCTCTTATAAATAATAAAAATGTACCTTCTCTCCAGTCAAGCCTGATTCTTCAGTACTTATTACATATTGGAATATGTTCTTTTTTCCTTGCAGATTTCAGAATAATTAAAATTTTAGATATTCTGGTAACCAAAGACATGTACCACTGCCATACAGACAGTTTCTTAAGAGTGAGAAAGCTTGCTCCACGTTATCATAGAATATGCTGACAGTAGAGTTTACACACATGAAACTAGATAGATGTTTTAAGACTAAAGTATCATCTGCATATGCTTACATTTCAGCTGAATACATGAGATCCCAAATCCACATCAATACTCATTGGAGTGTATATCTTTTTCAAACAGCGTTGAAGAGATTTTGCTTCACCATTGATTGGCACTCAGCAAAATTTATGTATGCAGGAAGTTTCTATGATGTCATTTGAAATGCTTGATTGGAATGGAGTGTAATTTAAAGGATTTGCCAAGACAGCAAAAGCAAAACTTCAGCAATGTATTTCATGACTTTAAATAAAACTGTGACAGATTGGTATGGTACATTTCATAAGCTTTAAAAGCTTGAAATTATATGGACAGCTTCCAGGTACAGTTGCATTATTTACATGAAATTGAGACAGCGCGCTCAGTCATTCAAAGCTTAAACATAGTTTTGTTTTGGTTGGTGGAATAGTGAATTTACTTCAAATATAGAATTCAGAGAGCCTAGAGCTGTTAGCAGCAGCAAAGTCTTCCTGTGTGCAAGCCAAAGAGGGATAAATATTCAACATCAGGGTATGATTGGTGACAGCCACATTCAGGCATTTATGTCAGGAAAAGCTGGAAGACAATAATACAATCTAGGCAGTACAACTATTGTAATACATAGAGACAGCCATGCTTTCTAATTAAGTAGGTGACTAAATTCTTACATGGCCATTATCCTATTTTGCTGTCTCAGTAGAAACCAGACTGGTAGAGGGCTAGTTTTATAAACAATTTAGTAGTGTGTAATAAATTTAGTTGAATTTTAATTTTGTAACTGTTTTTCACAGATTTATTTGTTTGTTTTTTAACAGCTTTGAAGTTGAGTTAAGGTTGAAGGGAATTAGTTTCAGTATGTGAGTGGTCCTCCTCAAGATAATGCTTATAAAAATAGGTCAACCAGATTGTCTGTAATGCTTTTGTTTGTGGAATAATGGTTTCTGGTCATTTTTTGTTTCGGTTAGATCTTCAAATTTTGACTTCCATTACATTTTTCATAATGTTCCACAACATCATGTTTTTCTTCGATACCCATGTATAAAAGAATCCTTATGCAGATGTATTTTAAAATGAATGTGCTTTGAAATAACCATGTGGCTTAAAGTCCACAGAAGCCAATACATAAAGCTGTCATTCACCATTCATTCCTTTCATAAGGCAGGGAAATAAATCTTTTCAAGGTTTTGCATTATAATTTTTTTAACCCATTAAATAATTTTAATGCAGATAATCTGATAGAGCTTTATAAGATCAGATAAGATAACTTTAAATGTAGCAGTACTACTGGTCACTTAAGTTCTTCAGTTGAATAACCACTTTCTGATTTCTCTTTTCTTCTTATTGCCTTAAAGTAACATCAAATATCTGTTAAAGCAAAGCTTGAAAAAAGACATCAGCACAACATGAAGAGGAGTACCCAGGTGTCTTGTACTCTGAGAAACAGTGTTTAGGTTTCTTTTGGGTCATAAAAGACGCACACAGTCAAGCATAGCATGACATTCATTTGGTCTTTGAAAGCACATTTAACAAGAGACTAGGTGGATGACACGCATTACTATACTTTTTTGAGGCAATGTAGTCACTGAGGGTGAAATTAGGTTTTAAGTAAGATTTAAGTGGTATCGCGCAGGTTTTGCGCTGGTTCTCCTCACTTCAGTGATTTTCACCCTCAGAGCATAACTCGCAGAAATATCCAGAGATGTGATCCTTTCTGCTGCAGCAGGTGACACTTCTTTATCCTGACTTGATACAAGAAAGATCTTTTAAGTAATGCATGCTCTGCATTGTTATGGGTTCCCCTGAAAGTCTCCTTGAACAGCAGCTACTGATGCTCCATAGCAGTGATATCTTGCTGCTATAAAGCTATATTCCCTTATGCTGTATAAGTAACGTTTCTGCTCCTAGAGGGAAAAGGCATTTTTTCTATTGCTTCATTGCAGAGTTGGATTAATTTAAAAAGTAAAATAAATAGCTTCCGCAGCTATGGAAAATGAGTTCTGCCCCTGGTGAATTAGAATTAGTGTTACATTGGGCAAGAAAAGTAGCATTTTAATGAAGTGTCCACCTTCAAGCACCTCTTCCAGAGAAGACACCTGTGAATCTTTGCCAAATACTTATGTAGTTCAGCTGGGTTTATGTTGAATTACTTGGCTGGCTGAAGAAGCTGCTATATGCTATCTTTGGCAATTCAAACCTTTGTAGAAACCTGATTTATAGCTGCCCAGGAGAACAGTGGCTCAGTTTTCACAATGTTTTCATTTCAGAGAGAGTCTAATCTAAAATTTTATTCTTAAATCAATGGGAAAAGTAATTCTTCAGACAAAACTACAACAGGATTTTTTTTTTTTTTTTTTTTTACCCACAAATTGTCTCAAAATGAGTCAGAGGACCTCTTATAACTGTATGGTATCTTTTCAGTTAAATATATAATGAATTTAGTTTTAATTTTAATTGTCTTTGCTGGTGGCAGAATTTATTTCAGTTAATTTGATTTGATTATTGCTATTTCAGACATTAATCAACATCCTATTAAACCATCTCTCAGATATTAATTATGCCCCAAAATAGCCCTGTGATGTACAGTCAGGGAAGACTTAATCCTCAAGGGACAGGAATTCCAGAATTACCTTTGATATGGAATACAACATTTCAGTCAGTTTGGGTTTAGATTTCCAGAAATATTCAACTCTCAATTTTTATCAGCTTGTGCAAATGAAGTCCAGTAGGATGACAGACAGGCTGGGCACTAAAGTCAGAGTCCAACTACAAAATGTTTGTGCAAGCATTTTCCCACACTGGCACTTCTCATCTCAACAGGTATTTTATAGTACCTTGCCACCTATATGGCGTTAGAAAAGACAATGAATTTTGGCACTGGCTGGGAACTACCAGTACCAAACTGCCTTCAAAGGCAGGTAGGATCTAATTCAAATAACAGGACAGCAGAAATTATCCTAAGAAGCCAGATATTCCATGCCCATATCTATCTTCCACAGAGCCCTGATCAGATCTTACTTTATTTTTCCTCCTTACTTCAGATATGTTACTTTATTTTTCAAAAGCAGGGACTGACTGTGTATGTGGACCATCTTGGGATTCCTTCACTCAGGGTGAAATAACAAATGACATCTGCTGTAGATACTTGCAATGTAAGGTGGGGAGGATACTTCTCAGTTATTTATTTTTCAATAACCACAGGGAAAATTATGATTTGTAATTATCCGTTGCATAAAAGAACCTGATAATCTATGCAGCGCTCTCTTCCTATTTACCACCCTGGTCATGCAATGGAAGGTTTCCTTGAGTTTCAGTTCTGGAATCAGAGCAGTCTGTGATTCCAAAAACTACGACCTTTGGGAAGCTTGGTACGTCTTCATGTGATAAATGGTATAGATGAGCCTTCTGACTAATTTGATGAACTGTAAAATGGTATTTCGCCTCTGGCATCCTCATCAATCTTATGTCTCTGTCATGTTTCAGGTGGAGGTATAAAGATCATGCACCTAGAAAGCAAGTGAAGCTGGTGGTAGAGTCTGGCATGTTCAAGTGCCCCTAGTTTATTCTGGCTGAACGTGCCCTCTTCTACTCTCCCTCTGCTGACAAAGTAATGATTGCACAGTGCGAGTCAGGCTTGCGAACGGTTCCTTTTTGCATTCTGCTGTCTCTGCTTTCTCTGTGTCAGTCTTTTTGGATTGTTAACTTTGGTTGAGCTGCTTCTGCAGTTCAATGAGCGTTTATTTCCTTGCTACCTACTCTATATGTATGTGAACCACCATTGCATTGACACTGTATCCAAATGTTGTTTTGAAAATGTAGAGCTGACTTGAATATTAAGGAAAACTGCTGAGCTAAAGCTGACAGTGATTTGAAGAACAGCTTATGTGTGGTGTACAGGGTTTAGCTCGTCATTTATGATAGCAGTGGACTGTTATATTATTATGCTGCTACTTAGGCTGTTAATATTCTTTACAGTATTGATCAGAATATGTAATTGAGAGTTTCTGAGGAAATAACTTCAAATAAATGTTACAGCATTTTATTGTAATTTAGAGGACCCTTTCTGTCACAAACAATAATTTTTTAACTTTTCTATTAGCTATTACCTAGTTCTTGTTACAGATGAAATGAGAATGTTGCAAACATTACAATTTCTTCCATCCAACAAAATCCTTCAGCATTAAATCACTGTTGTAGAAACCCTTGCACAGATATTGTTCTGTTCATTTCCTTGGAAAGTGCCTTGTTCTTTCCTGTCAGTGTACTAATTATATACCTAGCAAAAGTCCGTTTGAGTCAATAAAACCGCTTACTTTAGGTCCAGATTTCAGACCTGAAAAAAGGTCAGAAGAAAGTGTGCTGAAATAATTCATTTCTGATTAAATTCTGAAGTCTGTAAATTCACTCAGGCAAAATATTTTGAGAATTTTACTTATTGGTCTACTTTGCATTTATATTTTATTAAACTGCTAGCATCTTATACCTGGATATGGAACATTATGGAACAAGGTTGTGAAAATCTGTAGTATTACATCCAAGAAATATTCTTGGCTGAATGAAATCTGTGACTACTTTGCAATCCATGGAATTTTTCTCCTCTAGCTGTTAAACAGGCCAGGATTTCTATGTAATAGATGTAGCACTGTCACACTCCAGTACTTCCGGTTTACAGATTCTTTTCTCTTTGTAATGGGGCTTATACAAGAAAAAGGTATAGTTCTTCATAGTTTGAGTGACAGTAACTCAGAATTATTTTAATAATAATTAAACTGTAAAAAATTGTCCATCTCTTGTTCAAGGTCTTGGCAAAGACTGCTTAATAATCATGTCCACAAGCATGCAGGCTACCTGGGATTTGGAACAAAAATTTCTGTTCACCTTCTGAGAAGGCATGTGCTGGTGGGAGACAGGTGGTAGAGGTACCTTAATCAGGACTACAGTTATTACAGACCTGAAAGAATTGCCATACTACTTATATTTGGTCATACTCAACTAATGTCAAATAATAGTTCTACCTTGCCAGTACAGTGGGAGTTAAATCAGATGCAGCGTAGAGGATACCTCCCTAGAGTAAAAGTATGGCATCAGTATCAGAATAGTCAGCAAGAAATCTTTGAACCATGTATGCATATGTGTGCATGGTTTGATTATAGCTGTAATTACGTGTTTGACTATGCATGCACGCTGAGGCTACTGGAGTTTTCCCTCAGGAACATGCATTTTATGTTACTTATAAATTATTTGTTTGCTATATGTAAAAGTAGTGATTCTGCTGCTTATCCAAGCTTTCTCTTTGCTTCTTAAACAAAAGTTCATTGTGCTATATCTCAGTTTGTCCATTCCTTCAGCTATGTGTAATTTTCTGCAACATTTAATCCCTTTTCTATTGCCACACAATCATCACTCCAGCAATTGCCTTTGGTCTTCCTAGATATTTATGCATATTACTCATCTATATTAAAAAAAATATTCAAATGGCCTCACATATTTTTGAATCACTTGGGGATGTCTGTCTAGAAGCTGTCCTCCCTGCATTTCCCAAAAGAAGAATGCAGAGATGATGAGACTTAATTTAACATGTAATGATTTCCCATATTTCTTTCCACAAATAAAGGACTTGTAATTTTTTTTATATTGCCTTTCAGCATTTTAGGTAGCATCCAGCTTGCTATAGAAATGAATTTTGGCTGGATCGCTTTTAATCTGAGCTCTTTGGAAGGAAGGGAGAGTTATATCCTCTGATATTTTGTGCACACACTTCACTTGCTATCTAAGGCCCACTCCATGTAGTTCTGGTCTGAGATTACTTTTACTGATTTTTCTAGCTTTCTGTATCAAAATGACTGTACAATAAAATGGTCAGGAAAGTGAGAGTTTAAAAATCTTACCAGTTTTACGGTGAATATTGGTTGCATAGCAATTCCTGATGGCCTGATTTTTTTCGCCGTCTTTCCTGATAGCAGTCATTCTCAGGAAGCTATTTCAGAGCTATGGGGTTTTTTCTTATTCAATGTAAAGGCTTCAAATTATATGGGTAAAACATCCACTAACATTTTTTTAAAACTATTTCAATCTGCCAGATCTGAATATTAATATTATCATAACTGTACTGTTTTAGCAAATACAATCCAGTTTCATCAGACTAACTCAGAATGTTAACCAATATCCAATATTTAAGAGTTCATATGCCTTCCTCCACAATCAATATTTTCCCACAATTTTAACAGGAAAAAAAAAGTTCAAAGAGAGAGAAGCCTGAAATAGCTATGCCAAATCTGTTTCTGTTCTCCATTATTTGTTTCCATTTCATTATGTTATATTTTGTGGCAGTCAAATGGTTGTATGATTTGAAGATTTATTATGTAATTAATTATATGCAATTAATTCGCTGCATTCCAGGAACCCCACATAAATTTCTGCTTCTTTATTGGTTAATTTAGTTGATCAGACATTGGAAATGAGCACCTGTTAGTTGTCAGTCCTCCAGGTTTTTAAATATATGTGCTTGACTTCATGCAAGTGATTCATGCCTCTGATACCGGTGGTGGTGTTCTCATGTGTAAAGTTCAGTATACGTGTGTAAACGCTGAAGGAGTTAGCACACATACAACCGCGTTTGACACTTATAATGCTATCATTATGCCAGAATTTTTTCTGAAAAAGGAATAGATAGGATTTGCTTAATAAATCGAGACTTGGATATGCTGTGATTGTTACAAAATGAAAAAAAAATTGAAAATTTTCCATCTGTATTTTGAGAAACAGAAATGCGAGTTGGCCAACTTGTCTCTAATCTGGGCTCTGAGAAGGCAGAGCCAGTGGGCCACAGTCATCTCAGATCTTTCCAAGTAGCTGTTGAAAACCTTTTTTTTCTTCTGAATATTAAGTACCTTTTTCCCCAGAAAAAGTGTTCAAGTGCCCTTCCTAAGATGATTTTGAGTGTCGATTGAATTAGAGAATATGGCGTCTGTGAAGAAAGAGTATTTTAGACTGCCCTGGAAAGCCGGATACTAAATTGGATTCCTGGTCCAAAATTCTAGCCAACAAAGCAAAGTTCACTTTGCATTTCTGATCAGAAGTCAGGCAAATCATTTGTTATTTAGCTGACAAGGACAGATCTGAGGTAAACCATTCAACCTGAGAACTGTTTTCACACAGAGGTGAAGTCAGAGTTTTGCTTGAGAAAGAATTGTGAAAACTATTATAATCCCCCTTTGAATGAAGCGTGAACCTCTGAAAACATGAAAATGCAGTCTGTAAAGCAAAACATCACAGTGATGTGTTACAAAATAACCTAAATAAACCAAAGACCGATCCAGTACAGAGTTCAAGGTTTTAAAGTCGGAAGTCATTTTTATGATCATCTGGTACTGCAGGTAGGCCATTCAGTTAATCACTTCAATGGTTTGAAGAACTTCACAGAAGACTCTTATTGAGGGTTTTATCCTATTCATTCCGGTTTGTTCCACAGCAGGGTAACAGTTAGATTGTCAAATGAGAGAAAACTTTTACGTCTATCAGAATATGATTCTAGGAACTTGAAAACTAATAGGTACATTTTAAAGAGCTGTCAGTAGAAAGAATGAGGTGCACTTAAAAAGAAAAAAATCTAATACAGAGACTATAAAATCAACCTAGGAAAGAATTCCAGGGAAACAAAACAAACAAACAAAAAAAATCACCTAGATCTGAGTATTCCTTCTTATTGTTCCCACGGTCTCTGAATACTAAGCAGACAAGAGTGAGAATGTCACTACAGTAAAGCATAAAATATTTTTAAAAATAAATTATCCATATTGTGAAAAAAAGGAATCATATCGTAAAGCAAAATTATAAAGACCTGAAAGAAAGCTGGAGATAGAGGAAGCCAGAGAAGAAAAACTACAGTGCAGCAGGCTTTGTTGGAAAATACAGGGCTCTGTGTACGTACTGCGAGTAATGGCAGACTTGGCTACTTCTGACCATAGCTGCAGAAAGGGGCTCTCTTGGAGAAGGGGCCTCACACCTGAAAGGAGCTGATAGAGAAGATGGAGGTGAACAAATCTAGGACTTAGACTGCAACATTTCAAAGGAGCAACGGCTTTCCTTGGTTAGCAGGCAAAGCCCAGAATATTTTGGCAACACGGAGAAGTGTGTAATATTTCTTCGCACAATACGATGTCAATAGTAAAGGTAATAATAAATCAGTTTTATGACAGATCCATCCAAAGGTATTGTACTGTCTGTGATTTTACTTTGATGTTTGTATTTCATAGAAATATGCCTGAGGAGGAGACGCAGTTGCTCTTATAAACACAGGCTGTTGATGTTGACTTTGTATTTCACGCACTTCAAGGGCTTGCAAGGTTAAGAAAAGCCTACAGTTTTACCTAATGCAAGCACAGATGTGGAAATACAGTATCATCTTCTGTATCCATTTGAACTCTGTGTAAACTCAAGATTGCTAAATGGTTTTCAGGGTTTTGACACATAACTCATTGCTGCAAAAAAAAAGTGGTTCAAGCTCCTCCATTAGTGAAGTTTTGCAAGTGGGAGAGAAATGTCAGTGTGTCTTTCCTCAGCTAAAGTCAGTTTATCAGAATTGTCATTGACATGGCTTAGCCATTATATAATAGCCTGGGATTTCAAAATACTCTGCACACATACTATAAAATGTCTAATCATGCAGATGTTGTCTTTGCAGAGTAAGATAGTGTGATTATCCTTTGCCATACAATCATATATTTAAGTTTTCGTCATAATGGTAATTATGTTTGATGAGCTGGAATCTAGATTTTATATTAAAACAGTAGCAAAAAAGAAAATTCCAACAACCTTAAAGATAATTAATTGACTACTAAGAAACATTATATAGCTTTATACAAGTTTAGTCAGCCAAGAATTGAACGCAGTTAATTAACAGTGTTCTGTCTTTTATAGTCTTCAGACTTGAATAAAATTTTTGGACAAAACCTAAGCTGCAATTTCAGTTCTGCACAGTGCAGATTCTCTTATAGCTCCAGTCCAACAAGGATCTAGGTTTAGATTTAAAGAAAAGAAAGAGAAGTTGTAAATGGATCTGAATAACAAATCCAAAACTTGAGTCCATGTCCCTTTCTGTTCAAAGCCTCGGAAACCTGAACTCCCCAGTTATGTCACTGATTGCTCTGCTCCTAGGGCACCTGCACTTTTGCTTCATAACAGCCCCAGCATTTCCAGGTATAAGCAAATAATTTCCCAGATCCTGCTTGTGCCCATCTGGAATCTAGAAACTAGACAGATTATCACTCTCATCTCACAGGAGGCCTAGAAAATAGACAAGCTCTGAGCAACTCTTATACACATTAAGAGTATGTATACATTTTTTTCTAAAATGTTGTTGCAACTGGTTTTGTTTTTAAAATAGTACTCAAATTTTATATAAAAGCCTTGTGATTAGAGTATGTAGGCAGTGGCATGCCAGAATCAAATGCCTACATCTCCTGCCGTCCGTTAGTGTGCTAAAATCACTAGCCTGAGTGGATTTATGCCACCCTGCGGTATAAAATGGGAGATTTGTAGAGCCAGGAAGAGAGAGTGTCATGTAGCGTACTGACTAGGCTGCCCATTTAGAGAGGACAACTCTTGAGGCTCTGCTCCCTGCACCAAGCACTGGCTCTGCATTTTGTGTTCAACAGCCAGTCGATGACAAATAACTTGGCTGTGAAAACACCAGTGCTCTCCTTCCTCGCTGAGTGGTTTTAATCCAATAGCTAATGAGTAAGTAAATAACCTGTGGACACTGGTGTGGACCCAAAGGCTGTCTCTGAACTCTGGTCCTGGAACTGTACCCTACTAGTGGAAGGCAAAAGAGAGGAGACTGAGGAGATGCCTCCTGTGAAACAGAAACATTGTCGATATTCCTAACTGAGAAAAATAAGGCAATACGAAGATGAGGAATCACTGCACAAATAATTGGGCTACCAAATGCAAGAGAAAACCAGGCACAGCATCAATTTGGTGTTTGTTTTTCAAAGTGTTTTCATTTTAAAGTGAATGATGCTTAGTTAACCCCCTTTAGTCTCTAGATCGTGGTGGAGCCCATCTGTAGCCCTGTGTAAGGAATCTGCTCTCTTGAATGTGATGGGGTTTAAAAAAAACTGCAGCGTGCAGCACTCCTCTTGGCAAGCTTCAGGAATGAACAAGAGATCGTGGTTTCATCTCTGAGGCACTTAATCGGGTGATGAATTCTGACTTTTCATATCTAGTTTGAAGACCGGATATCTGGCACCATGGTGTTTAACTTGTATGTAATCAAATCCTGTAGTATATCTAGTCTTTAGGTGTTCAGCTTCAATGAACTGTGGATGTGCAGAGTTAATTGTTGATAAACGAATACATATGCTTACATACTTCTTGAGCTGGGGACAGAGCACTTGGGCACTGTGCCATCCTATGTGCCCTTTATGTAACTTTATGAATACCCATGGTTGTATGTTTGTATGTATATACACACAAATATATAAATATATATATATGTGAAAATCTCTATTCTGCTGAAATCAATGGCCACATTCCTTTCAGCTTCGATAGAATTGACGGTCTGAATCTATGTACACTTTACTGCATCTTTTTGCATGATTTACAAGCCATGAGCAATATATATTATACAGCTTTTTAATTTATTAGATTGTTTTTATATTTTAAGGAAGGTAATAAATTTTTCTAGGATCAAATGCATTATTTGGTAAAGAGTACTGGTGGAAATTAGACTAAATGTTCCAGTAACAGCCAGACAAATTCAGTCAGAAATTAATCCAATGTGAATTAGTTCCAAGAGAAGCTGAAATATAACTCTGACAATAACAATGATTTTATATTTTGTGGTTTTATATCAGATTTAAACACTCTAACTTCACAAATAAAAAGCATTTCAATAAATGCTCTCTGTCTTGGGAAATAGTTGGGCAGTGAAACACCTTGAATTTCTTGAGATTTTATGGCTGGATCATTCATGATTTCGTAGATGTGGTTAATCAAAAATATGCATGTGCTAAGTACCAGAGGAAGAATCAGGAATCAGCTCCCAATTCCATCAGCTTCCAATGTCTTCTCTTCATTTTTTTTAAATTTTTTTTTAAATAATTTTAGGCAAGTTTTCTTATGCCACTTTCTGCATCTCTAAGATAGGAATAGTAAATTCCTTCCCTTTGAAAAAACATGTTGAGACATGTAAGTAAAAAGTGCTATGTAAGAGTTTTGGATTATTATGGTAATTTAAGAGATAATGAATGTCATCCTACAAAATAACTCAGAAAGTGTTACATGGAATACTAAATGTTTTTTTAAATTCTTGAGTTTGAATTGCTGTTTGGTTTCTAAGCCTCGACATGCTTTGTTTGAAACTTCTTTTGAAATAATTTCTACCTGTTTAAGCAGTTCTGACTTTGCTGCAGACACGGCACAATAGTTGCTTTATAGTGAGTTCGACTGCTTGTCAAACATAAAACCTAGATTTTCATTTCCTTACATTTTGCTGCTGACGCTGTTCAACTATCCATCAGTTAGATGATTTCCTGTCACACAAATGGCCGTTGACATGTCTGCCAATCAGTTCTGTTCCTACAAATTTCCAAGTTTAAGAAATCAGATTCAGTTTCAGGCACTATTTTAAGAGAATGCCCTGTTTCATTAAATAAGAAAAAGCAAACCTTTTGGTTTGTACAGTTCCAATTTTCACTGCTTGTGTAACAATTTACGAGTTCTCTCAACACGGGACACAGCATTGAACTGAAACACAACTGAGGTATAACACCACATATGCTTGTGAACATCAGCAAGAGTAGACTTTCCCATGAACACAGGAAAAAGGTTTGAAGGTGCACTACACTTAGATGTCACTACTCCAGGTTTTGAGGGCTTACTCCACCCTCTGTGTACTGCACCTAGTTGCAGAAATATCTCCTCTGCTCCTTTCTCTTTAAGCTGGCCTGATTACAGTCAATAAATAGATGTGTATGCAGTCCCTGTTGCAGTATTTAGACCAAAATGAAAACCTTGTCTCGGTTCTGCAATCCTCAGGTGAATTGCACTGTAAGATAAATTTTCAGATGTGCTCAAACATTTTATAATTCTGAAAAGAAACATTCTGATAGTATGCTTTTGCCTGTTTCAAGATAGCTACATCTTAACCTGACTTAGGTTTAACACATTTGGTAAGTTGGATGAAAGGCAAACTGAATGCTTAGACTTAAAAATTATGTCATAACCTCTTGTTTTTCTTCATTTCATTAAGAACATTTACAATTAAACTTTGTGTATATGGATATAATTGTGAAATCCACAGTGGGTGTAATAAACAAACTTTAGTCACATTAAGGTTGAATTGTTCTCAAAAAAATATCAAACTCAATCTCTGCAAAAAGAGTTGTTATATTTTAAAAGAAATGTAAAATAGAGATTTTATGTTTGCTGTAAAAAGAAACAATAAAATTATTTGTAATCACAGTTTTGTTCATTAAAGTGTCCATCAAAAGCTAAAGAAGAATATTTAAGCCTGCAGTAGTCAGACTGCCAAGTTTATCTGCTGTTACTGCACTGGATTCATAATATGTACTATGGTATTTTGATTATGTTTTTATCCAAAGATGACTGAAACCTCCTTTTCTGGGACTTAATGGGAAGAGAGAGAGATTTAACATCACCAAATGGATCCGCAGTATCTAGTTGAACAACAGAGAAAATACATCAAAAACCTTAAATTATTGCTTAACAAAGAACAGACAGACCCGATAAAAGAAATAGAAGATTCCATTTTGATTATGTTTCAAGAAACATTGTTATCACTTTATGCTGCAAACTCATTTTAGAATGCAGCAAAAATATTCTCTTTGAAAGTAGTGTGAAATTCAACAGTAACTTAACTCTTTTAGTCTTCTTGTTATTTATTGCTTCTAGGGGTAAGGAGATTGGACATGATATAGATTTTTTGATCACCAATCCAGGACCAAGAGAAGATGATGAACTTCTGCATAAAGTTGTTGACTTATGGAAAAAGCAGGTATGAACTAAATAGTATTTGGCCAAAGACAGACATATTCTAATAGCACTGAATTAAGCCTACATAGTGCTTAAAGAATGTTGACTCCATTTTACGAATGACTGCAATATTTTGAAATTGAATATTGCTCTATTTGGTTATTAATCATGATGACCTAGGTGAATCCTCCAGCTCTGAATGCTGAAGTTGAAGGTTATATCAGAAGTACTCTATACACATTCTATTATATCTTACCCTAAGAATATGCAGCTAGTCAAAGGTAAGAAATCAAGCTAGGTGGAGTTTTGAGTGACACAGCAAAACTGTTCTTATAATTTGAAACAAATCTGTATTTGTTTAATTATTCCTTGAGATGGGAGTAGGTTCCCCCAAGAGGAACTACTTCAGGGAGCTCCAGCTTTAAGTGTAGTGGATTTGGGTGACCTTATGGTGTGAAGGTGAGCAAGTCTGAAAGCTTAGGTACCAAAGCCCTGGAATTCTGGCTTCCTTTCACTCCATAGATCAGCTTTTTTTCCTGGCTTCCATTGGAATATTGTTAAAATCGACATAGTCTTCCATTATGTCTGGGTTTGGAAGAATGCACACATTTCAAAGAGGAATTGTTTGTCTCAGGGTTTTGGTTTTTGTTTGTTTGTTTGGTTGTTGTTGTGGTGGTTTGGTGGTTGGTTTTGTTTGTTTTTTTTTTTTTTCTCTTCAGCTTTCTTCAGTTTGAGGCAGCTTTAAAGTTGGCAGAGTCTGAATTATAACAGGTGCAGGTATCTCAAAATATTCCTGGATCAGAAATATAGTATGTTGGAAATAATAGGCTTTTGTTTCTCTTTCTACCTTTCTAGCCAGCTAAGATATTTTTCAACTTTAACTACCTGTACTGTTCAAAGGAATTGAATACGTTTCAACAAGTAAAAGGCCAACACTCTGTCTCAGGTGAATCAGCAAATGCTCCATCACTAAGTCAAGTCAGCTTTCAGTGCATATAGCCTGGAGAAAATGCTTTTGAATTGATTCTTGAACTATGTACTTTAATTACTGTATAATGGGCTAACATATGAAAGACATTAAAAACATCCAACCAGACAAAACTTATCTGAGTGTACAAAGTTGTCTGCTTCAAGGTGGGCACACTGGCTTTAATGGAAGGACTTAAAACTCGTTTTTTCCTAGTAAAATACAACCTTAGCTGAATTCCTCATCCTTCAGTTGACTTTTGATCTTTGAAATGTTAACAGATGATTATTAATTTCTTAGATTTCTGTGACTTCCACCATAATTCTTTACAGAAAGTGTATGTATTGAAGTAGATTGCTAGCAGGTGTAATTTATCATACTCCAATGAAAAGCAATGAAGCTGTGGCAATTAATGAGCACTGAGGAGCTACTCTATTTTTATCTTTTTATTATTTATGTAAAGTTTCTTTCTCAGTAATTCTACTCCCTTTATTCTGAGAAAACTTACATTTCTTCTTGGATGCTGTCCTTCTGCCTTCTTAAGCAGACTTGAACCTCGAGGAAGCCATGTGCAGGTCCTTCAAAAATCCTGTTTGTTATCACACAGCAGAAAGGAAAACTGATGACAGGCTGAGGCTACAGTCTGCCCCGAGTGCAGCTTTTCATTCCTTCTCCCATTCCATCACACTCCACTTACATTAATGAGAACAATGGCTGTGATCGGAGAAGTCTGGCAACTGTTGAAGCTTTTCAGGTCACTCTAGGCTGCTTTCATTAAATGGAATTGAAAGGAAAGAAATAGAAAATAAATTGTTCTTGCTGATTTTTTTTTTCTTAAGGATAAAATTTGGGAGAAGTGAGTGAAGGGAGAGTTTGGGAGGTCAAGGGCAGCCAAGGGTTTGATGAAAATATTAGGATTCCTCTAGGGATCCCAGCATGAAGAAAAAGTTAGAAGAGGAGATGCACAATGGCCATAGAAAGCAAACGCAAACAAGATGGGGATTATTTAAAACTATGGACAAATATTTTCTGTGTTCTGTTTGTCCTCCAGAATATTTATGGCTTATACTACTAGCTATACTGCCTCTCTACTGTGGCAGTTGTAATATACAGGCTTTTACCAACAATAGTGAAAAATAAGCTGCCAGCAAAATCAAAATGCAAAAAAGAAAGAGAGGAATTATACTCCTCTTGCCTTTTTATTACCTTTAATTTCTAAGGGGGAGAAGGGGATACAAAAACCCCCCAACCTAAAGCATTTTTATACTTTTTGACAGTACACCTGTTGTCTGCTTCACAGCTTTCCACTTTTGTGCTGCCGCTTCAAAACCCAAATTCATCAAAGAACATCACTGAGGTCATGACGTTGACTTCCTTTTGGCAGCTCTTAGCGAAGGATTCTGCAATGTTTAACTTCTAAACTATGAACCTCAGCCTTATTTAAATAGTTTAAAAGGGCCTTTTTCTTCGCTGAAAAGTTTAATGTAGCAAGGTCGTTCTATTGAAAGCTGTTGAAAACTAAGTGGTTAAATCAACATCATCATGCTCTTTGATGCAGCATCACGAGGGATAAATGGGTCAAGGCATAGAGAACACAAAGTCTCCATTGAGCTTTAGAGTGGCAAAAGCTGCAATGCAGTATGCAGGTTTCGGTTTTAATGGTTCCAAAAAACTTCATAAAGAAAGTAAGAAATGACTTCTGTGGGTTAGGGCTTGGAAGTCTGTGGACAAACAGGCTGAGCCATCTGTGTCAATGCAGCTTCATTCACATACTGTATAAAGACATTTTCATTTTTTGCTAAATCCTATATAGCTATATTTAGCACTGTTCCTGTTGTTATATATGTACTTTCAACAAAGGAAGAAATACATTACTACAGGCATCTCTGCACTCTTCATTTTCTCCTTTGCACTCATGTAAGTACAATATTGCATTTTTCTGTTGGCTTTTAGGAAAATGAGGAGTGTAGATGTCTGCCTGTGTCTACTTATTTTAGTATATTAGTGGTCTGGTTTAGCGTCTATTATTCACCCTTGCCAAGGTGAACAGGTTGGGAAGGGGAAGGCTTGATGTCCCATTAAGGTAGATGGTGAGGAGCAAGTAACCAGTCTCACTTTTTCATTGCTAGAAACAGTTTTTTGTAAACAGAGCTCACAGAACAGAAGGACATTCATTATTGAGTGACAGCTGGATTTTAGCAGCAACAAAACCTGTTTCTAAGACAAGATACAGAAATGGTTAAGAGGCCGGAACAGAGAGCTTACTTTTTTCAGATGAATGCCCTCTCCATAAGGATGCAGAACTCCGTTCTGAACACATTGTCTCACCTTTTGACTCAATGCGTTATGATTTTTTTGTTGTATTCTGGCTCGGCTTCAGCAGGAGCTGAGAACATTCTTACCTAAAATAGACTATTGTGTGGTGGTTAGACCACTGGACATGAGAGAACTTGGCTGAAATCGCTTTAGGCAGAGGATGGGGCTGAATCTGATTGTCCTGCTTGTGAGGTTATTGCATAAAGTAGGCAGAAGTGTCCACATCCTGTGATGTTTCAAGTGAAGATCCAGGCAGTTGTGGCATTTCTTATGACATCTGATCTTTCTGGTGTGTATTGTTTATCTGTATGTGGGTATCCATCCATCCATCCATCTTGCCCACCAGTGCAAATGCTCATGGCATAGAGAGGGGGAAACATCTTAATTCCTGGACTCTGGTGCTGGTCTTTCCATTGCTGTCAAAACCAGGCTGTTCAGGACAGGCCCAGAATTAGACCAGTCTGAGGTACAGGAAACTTCAAGATGAAAAAAGGACCAAGGGAGCAGCATAGTTATGCTGCCAAGTTTTGTATTGCTGATTAAGCCTTTGATGACATTTGCTAAAGATTCCTCACCCTAACAAGCCTGACTGCTCCCAGGCATCAGTTCCTTGAGCTGTTTCACTCTATAGATTTCCACCTGTCTCATCTAGGTAGAGATTTTTCTGAATTAACATGCCTATATCCTATCTTGGATTAGCTATAGGTTTTTCACTGAAAAAAAAAACCCCAACAGTTTCAGTTTATTAAACCATCTTGGAAGGAAATTAACAGCAACAACATATACAGATTTCAGAACAACATACTGGATTACATTTTCAGGTGGTATAAAATAGTCCTACTTTGACAGAATTAATCCAGCTACTAGCATTCTGAATATAATGACAGCTGGTAACATTAAAAATAGGATAGGATTTAATTCAATTAAAAATGATAAAGAATGCTAATGACCATATTTGGATTGATTTTTCAGCTATCAATTACAAATTTTTCTAAAAATTCACATTTTTCCTCAGTTTGATCATGGATTTACTCCAATATCAATGTTATTGATGTGCCAGCACTCAGTGTTTCTACGTAAAAGTGCATAATCATTCTAAGAAGGGAAAATTGTTGTGGGTATTAACATAACTGCCCTAAAAAATACATTTGGTTATGATCGTGTTGTAAATTTGAGAAATGAAAATGCCCACATTTTAAAACTTGATTGTGTAAACAAGGTCTATAGCATTTTATGGTGTATAGATCAACCTGAAATTTGCAAAGAACTGCAGATTCCCTGACAGAGTAATGAGAAGGCTGCTGTTTTGCAGTAGCAGTAGTCAAAACTTCACACAATCTTCATAGCCGACTGCCCCTTCAGGCAATACTTTTGCAAAGTGTACAGAAGTGCCATTTCAGCTTTACTTTATGGGGTGATGGTGATGTCCAGTGCTTAATCAAATTTGGTTAATTGGAAATATGGCTTTTGGCTCCTATTTCAAGGTGATATCCCGGCTTTGAATCAGGTTTTAACTTCTTGTTGAATTCAACACTTGTGTAAGTATTGCCTGATTGCATTTTTTTTAAGTTGAAGTAGATATTTACTAATTCCTATTAGGTTTAGAAATTACCCAGCCAACAAACTATGAAATAACACTACAGAGTAACCCAGAGGAATAACTAGAAATATCTTTCTAGACACACTTGCTAACTGTGGCCATCTGCAAATACTTAAAATGTATTCATTTCATTCATTTCAAAATGTAGAAGACATGGCCTAGTCAGCAAGGGAAAATGGCAGTAGGAAGGCTACAATAATGATTTGATGTAACCTCTTCATGATTGCTTGATGTTACCTCTAGGCGACCCCAGGGAGTGTTCCTTTGATGTTCCTAAATATGAAAATAGGATGAGACAAAAAAGGGAGAAGGGACCCATCTTTAAAAGCTGTGATTTAACAGGCAGAATTTGTACTCTTCAAGCAGCTGAGAGATTTCAAAGGGAGGAAGGATCTTTGTTGTAAGTGTGGTATCCAGGTAAAGGGAAATTCTTCATTTTTAATGTGGACAATATAGCAAACACATTTCAAATCTACCCTGTTTTCATTTACAACTATATATTCCTGTAATGAGTAGCAAGCCGGAAAAAAAATACTCTGAAAACTAAGTAAAGCTGATGCAGAAGAGATCATCTATAAGATGATAACACAGCTGTGTTAGAAAGAAAATATTGGTGAAGCAGAGGATACAATGTATGACTAAAAGTTAAAAATGAATGTCTAAAAAGGTCCAAGTATTTTATAGCAAGGCCATTTTATCTATTACACACACTCAGGTAATACATAATCATATCTCCTCAAGAGTTTACAGCCTGAAAATCCAAGCATGGGGTACTGGTGGCCATGTGCAACTGTGCCCAGACCTCACTGAGACAAAACACTCCCTAGGTGCTGATCTGCTTGCCTGTGAAGAGAGAAACCACTGCAGGCTGCGATTTCTTGCTGGATTTCTCAAGTGGTCAGAAACAAATTCCTAAGACTTTCCACCTATAGTAGGAATTCCATTCCTTTTGTAGTCTATCTAAAGATGTGCTTTGATTCCTAATTTCTTGCACCAAAACTGAGGAGATTTCAACTTCATTTGAACAAAGAGGACACAAACACTGATATAGACTGGCAAATGTGGTGATCTAAGTGCACTGTGTTTGTATTTTTTATTATTTTACCAAAATCTAGTTAGGATTCTGCCTAGGGAAATAAATTATTTAGATTTGTTCTGGGATATGCTGTGCGATGCCCCAAATCTCAAAGAGCAAAAAGGAAAATGAAGCAAAAGATGAGAAAGCACTGATGAAGTAGCTAGATGATTTTTATAGAGAATGGGAAGAATGTCAGTCAATAAAAGCTTGAAGTCCTCAATTAATGGTCAATGATCAATGAGATTAAAGCATTTTTTAGCATTAAAAGCAACAAAATTAACCTGAAGGCAGGCATAGTTTCATCAAAAAGAGTGAGATAATAAGCAGTTATACATTAACATTCAACAGCTGTTTTGAGTCTATATTTGGAAATAGCAAGCATCAGTGCCTTGTGACGTTGGGGTAAAATTAAGAAAAAATTACTATGCTTTAAAGATGGATGTGAGAGAGCACCTGCTAAAATTAAGCATTTTCAAATCAGCAGACTTGGAAACTAGTAATCCAAGAGAATGAGCTACGTAAGGAGTTTTCTCATATTAGTTTATAATAAATCTTCAAAATCAGGAAAAATTCCAAAGAAGTGAAAGAACGTCAATGGACGTCAAATAGTTATCGTTAAAAGAGTTGGCCCAGTGACCATAAAACAGCCTGTGGCTGATTCCCAGTAAGATAATGGGATCACTAATTTGGAACTATCATCAACAAAAACCTGGAGGCTGAAAGTATAACAATACCTATCCATGTCTCTTCATGGAAATCATATCTTCTTAAGTGTTTTTGTTATGCTTTTTTTTTTTTTGTCAGGACTATAGCTCTGAGTGATAAAAGTAATTTTATTGCTGTAAAGTATTCTCTAAGGTATTTAACATATTATCAAGTAAAGTTACCACACTTGCAGTATATAAAAGAAATAATCAAAACCTGGTGTTTTATATGGAGATTTTCTTCCAAAAAGCAGGTCATTGTCACTTGTGTTCATAAGAGGTCTGACCAGGAGGCCATTGTAGTTAACAATCAACAGCCATCAAATAAAAGCACTTGTATACACTCTCAGTTCAATACTGCAATTAAAAAAAAAACCCACCCAAAACCCAAAAGGCCCCCACAAAACTAATGTGATTCTTTACCATATTTTACGGGATATGTTAACTAAAAGTGAGGAGGCATTCTTCACCATGCTTTTTTGTGGTGAAACTAGTATAAGAATTCCTAGTCCAGAGGAAGGAGAATGTGTAAACATTTGAGGGACTTCAAAGAAGAGACAAAAAATTGATCTAAGAACCTAAAGAAATCCTGATTATGGAAATTTTAAGCAGCTGAGTCTATTCATCTCATCAATGAGAAATCCGAGAAGTGGGTTTGATCAATGTGTAGGTTTAAAGAAATGTAAAAGGAGATATGCACTATTGTTGCTAACCATTATAACAAAGTTAAATTTCTTTTGCAAAGGCAAATCTCAGAAGACTCTACTTCCTGTGAAAACAGGAGCTTAGAGGAGGCAGTCACAGTGGTCTCCTATATTTTATTAATCTAAATTAAGGCTGAGTGTCCCAGGACTAAGGCACACATCCAAATGTTTTCATCATGTGGAACTGCTCTCTGAAAGCAGGATTTTTTTGCCAGCTGAGCCCTCCTGCTTGTCTAGGTTTCGGCTGGGATAAAGTTAATTTTCTTCCTAGCAGTTGGCATAGTGCTCTGGTTTGGATATAGGATGAGAATGATGTTGATAGCACACTAATATTTTAGTTGTTGCCAAGCAGTCAGGGACTTTTCAGCTTCTCATCCTGGCCTGCCAATGAGAAGGTGGGGAGTGCACAAGAATCTGGGAGAGGATGCAGCCAGGACAGCTGACCCAAACTGGCCAAAGGGATATTCCATACCATATGACATCATGCTCCGTATATAGCTGGGGGAGTTGACTGAGAGGTGGTGCGGCTCAGGAACTCACGGACCATTGGCTTCAGGTGGTGAGCAATTGTGTTGTGCATCACTTTTGTATATTATTATGTAATAATAATAATAATATTTTCCTTTTCTGCCCTATTACACTGTCTTTATCTCAACCCATGATTTTTACCTTTTTCTTTTTGATTCTTTCCGCCATCCCACTGGGGGTGAGGGGGGAGTGAGCGAAGAGCTGTGTGGTTGTTTTAGCTGCCTGCCTGCCGGGTTAAGACATGACACTGCTAGAGACGGCTTCATTGACGCTGAGCAGTGTTGTATTATTACGTGTCAAGCTCCATTTCTATTCTAAAGACTCAAGGATGATTGAAAGAAGCAGTGCGATGGACAATATCTGCTTTATTTCTTTGTTTTGTGTATTCGACATTTTGTATTCTTTAAAATGGACGTGCTAGGCAGCAGAGAAAGGGCTGGTGCTCCTTGCCTCATCCCAGTTGCTGTGCTTGGGGTGATGAGAGGTTTTGTGGCTGCTGAGGGGAGATTGCCCTTTACCTGAGGGCAGCTGAGCATGCAGAGCTCTAAGAAGCTTTGAGAATTCAGGGTAAGTCTGAGATGTCCAGGAAATTAGTAGCCTTGGAAGCTGCCTAGAAATGCGAAGAACAGGCACAAAGGCAGGCCTGAGGAATGACAGAAAGATGCTTTTCCTAAGGGCCTAGAAGGGATAGTGCAGAGTTTATGGCAACTCCGGGAGCTATTGAAAAGTTGCTGGCTACAGAGCAAGGATGGAAGAAAGCACTACCTCTTTCCACCCAGTCCTTCCTACAGTGCTGGGTTAGAAGGAAGTGATTTACAATGCTCTATTACTTCCATTTTTCTCATTCTCAATGTTCTTTATTATAAAAAGAAAATCTCATTTATGCTTTAGTAAAATCTGGCTGTTGAGGATCAATAGTTTTTTGGTGCACTCGCTTCAAACAAAAGGTAAAAGCAGGGCCATTCCACGTCTCTGGAGACTCCAGACCTTGTCACAAAGAAATCTTACACGACAGACAAAGTCTGAATGCTCTGTTTGGAATCTGTCAGCAAGACTGTGCTTTGGACTAATCTGTTTTTCTAGATGTCTTTCAAATGGGAAAGCATCAATCCCTACTAAGAAATTTCTGTTGACATCAACTACAAAAGGATGGAGGGGAAGAATTGCAAATATTGTCTCCTCAGTACAGGGTAGGACATTGCCACTATCAGATGACTACCACTGCAGATTTCCATCCAAGCATCTGCTATATTTTTCCAAAAGCCACAGCTGTTTCTTTTCTCTGCTTAGCCCAGATTTGGCCCTGCACAGTTCTGTGTTAACTAAAACTGCATTTGACATGAATTTTTTAAAACAACTGTATAGAAACTCTGGAATTACAGTAAAACCAGTCCAGCAATTCAATACGAGCAATGTCTTCTCTTTAGGGCTTACTCCTATACTGTGATATGATTGAATCAACATTTGTAAAGGAACAGCTACCAAGCAGAAAAGTTGATGCCATGGATAATTTTCAGAAGTGTTTTGCAATTTTAAAATTATATCAGCCAAGAGTAGACAACAGCAGTTACAACATGTCAAAAAAATTTCATACAGAAGTCAAAGACTGGAAGGCAATCCGTGTGGATCTGGTCATAACCCCCTTTGAGCAATATGCGTATGCTCTGTTAGGCTGGACAGGCTCCAGGGTAAGTAACCACAACAGTCTATGTTTTCTTAGCACTACTAACCTATTTTTGCTGTTGCAGGATCACCCAGAGTTCATGGTTTACAAAAAATGTTCCTTCTCTTCACACGTCACATTTCATGCTGTCATCAACCTGTGATCATAGGTTGGAGCTGATCACTGACATTTATGGATGTCTCTCTAGAGGAGTTAACATTTATTTTCCTTAAAGCTTAGTGTTTAGGTTCATGGACTGAAGAGCTATATTTTCAGTCAGTTGCATTGTCTTTTTACATCATACTGGTATTAAGAAGCAATTTAAATGGTTACTGTGTAGAGAGATGATTTGAAAAGTGTCACAGAATTTTACAGGAAATTAAACATTTGAGGAAGAGATGTTCTGAATTGGAAATTTGTTTTGTAGGAAATTGAAAACAATTTGACACCTTTTTCAATTAGATAAAATGTTTTATTTTAGTTGTATTTTAATTGAGTGTTTTAAATTGTAAAAACCCAGAAAATTTTAAAATGTACACATTAGTTTTGAATAAGAATAAAATATGTTTTGATTGATATTTTAATAAGTAAAGAAAACTTGCAATGGTAGCCACTTTCACAATAGACATTGCAGTCATTGGGTATAATATAAAATAGTACAGTATTTTCAAAATAAAAAATTCTGTCTAAATGCAAACTCAAACCTCAAATGATTAATCTCTCTCCAGACAGAATTATTTTTTAATCTATTCTACATGCCTGCCTTCTGATGTTCATTTTCTTAGGGAGGGATTATATGGTATAACAGAGAGCTCCTGAGCCTGCTCTGAATGATCTTTTTGATGTGCTAGAAGCAGTACAGGTGCATTCCCACTCTGTTCTACTCAGGTTAATTGGAAGCAGGATGTTTTAGACCAGGCAAAATGTTGCAATTGATGTGTTCTCCTGCTGAGCTGATGAGTTACTTCAGTCACTTTTCTATTTTGAGATAATAAAATGTCTTTATTTGGACCTTGGATTAAGTTCTGCAGACTTTGGGGTCCTTCTTATCCTGGAAGTATTTGGCTACTTAAAAGCCCTTCTCTCAACTCTGTAGGTGGGTGTCCACACTAAAAATGCACTTTGTGAGGCCCTTTGTTTGAGTAGGCAATGACTCCATCTTTCTCTGCCTCGCTCAGCTCCTACTGCCTGTTGAGATAATTCACCTACAGACTGTGGGAGCCCATCATAGGCTTACTTTCTCATACAGTACCCAACTATTCTCAAACTAACCAACTGAAATGATGGACCATCGCCTATCAAAATATTGTCCTTTCAGATGATCCATTTTTTCAGACTATAATCTTTTAGCAGAGGTATTTTTTACCTGTTAAGTTTATTATTTGGTTAGGTGTTGGAACTCTTATACAAAGGATAACAATTTTGTCAGAATTGCTGATATTTGCTATGTCTTTTACAGCAATTTGGACGTGATTTGCGGAGGTACGCTAATCATGAAAGGAAGATGATATTGGATAACCATGCCTTATATGACAGGAGAAAGGTACTGTTTATTCTCAGAAATAAAGCTATTGTGTTTTTATTTCTGAGTCTATATTTTCAGTTTATTTTTGATATTCAAGTATATGGAATATTTTATCTCGATTCTCTATCTATTATGTGGTAAAACAGTCCCACTTTCACAAGATTTAGTTTCACTGGCAGAGCCTGATTAAATCTGAACAAGTCTAGAAATCTTTTTTTTGGCATTGCTGAGGTAATTTCTGAAATTTAACAAGAAACATACATTAGACAATGGTGTTTGGAAGGAACTGTGCAACCTTCACAAAACTGAGAACAACTCATCTGCAAGTATTTGAAAAAAGTATTTTACTGTCCTGTTTCAGAACGAGAGGTCATTTCTCTGTCCCAGGCACAATTTCAACAGGCATTGTACTGACATTTCAAAGGAAGAAGGAATATTGAGTGGTACAGACTCAGCTAGAAGACCTGAGAAGGTTTTTGTAGAGTATGACACTGAGCAGAGATCAGGGATCATCCTGCATTCAGAAGTCTACGTGGAGTTCTGTTTAGTCAGGCTTGCCAGGCTTGGTAGTATTTCTGGTCTAAATGCTCTTGGTTGCAGTTATACTGACCTCTGCATTTATCTGGCTTGATGTCTGTATTTGTATTAGGCCATTTTAATAATAAGGAAAATCAATATTGAAGATGTTTATTGATATCATTATGGGGGAAGGCAAAATTACATGTCAAGATTTTACATTAATCTTTCCTATATATTCCTTATAGAACAGAGACTGCTTTTAGCATCTCTGCTTACATGCAGCATTGTCTTATTGTTTGTTTGTGAGATGCAGCAGTGATCTAAGGCCTCACTCCATTTCAGCTGTCTCCATATGTGCTTGTCAGGCTCAGATGCTATAGCATCCTCTCTCAGTTCACATACAAACCTGGGGAAATGATCAGACTAATGACCCATTTAGTCAAATATCCTGTCTCCAACAATTGCCAATACTAGATGCTTCAGAAGAAAATATAAAATTGCATAATAGATGAATAAGCTATCAAATGTCTAAGGGGGAAGTTTCTTTATGAACTAAGGAATGATGTCAGTGTCTTTCTGCCTGTCTTTTATATTTTGTATGCATTCAAAACATAAACTCTTTGCCACAACATAATACAGCAAATGTTATTATCTGCAAGTTAATATGTGCTCTGTTAAATAGCTTTTTGGGTGTTGCAGATAACTGCACTAGGGAAATACAAAGTTATTAAGAAATGTGGGTGTTATTTTTTTGTGTGCAGCAAAATTTGCCTGCCTAGTATACAAATATATATGATTTTATATATATGTGTGTATATATGCACACACACTGTGTGTGTGTGTGTGTATATATATATATATTACCTAGAACCCCAAGGCATTCAGTGATGCAGAATGGACACTGTTCATTCATGAACAGCATCAGGACTATTTTTCTTTATTGTCTTTAGACTTTATATCTGACATACCATTCAAATCCTTCTGGGGAAGAAAATGTGAGTTTCCATGTATATTTCACTGGACTAGCCAGGATGTTTCACAGACAAATGATGAATTTATCCTCACAATGCCCTCTGGGAAGAAAGAGCATCTTGTCTTCCCAAATTTTCAAGTAAAGAACTGAATCACAGAAAGATTTGAGGCCCTAAAAATCCATTGATTTGAAGGACCCCTTTTGCAGTGTCTAGCCTGAATATTCTCCGGTTCAATATCTGCCTCAGGACTTTGAAAAATACATAGAATACATATATCCATGACATGTTTCTCAAAGCCATCAGCTGTAGCTGCAACTGAATCTCCAGACCTTCTGCGTGTCTGAGTCTCAACTTACATTTCCTCACTGCACTGACCAAAGCTGAAGAAACAGAATTAGTGAGAGGACTGACAAGCAAGACATACAGAATTTTCCTTATTACTTATTATAATGCAGGAATTCTATGACAAAGGCAAGGGAAAAACAAAACCAAATAACCTCCAGGGCAAATATCAACTGTCTTGATCACTAAGTCCTTAATCTATGACTTCCATATATCGAATGAAGGACATGAATGGATCAATTGTACCTTTCTGGGGGGGGATTCTGTTTGCTTTTGAATGTCTGTCCGTTGTCATCCCCCTCCAACAATATCTAACTCTCCCTTTTCTCATTTAATCCCAGACACAACCAGTTTGCTTCCAGATTTTATTTTCTGCTGCAAAACACAGACGTACTACAGATTTCAAAACAAGAAGTCATGTTAATCTGGTGACACAGCAGAATACTGTTCTTGCCTCTGCTGCATTCTCAGAAATAGCTAAATTGCATTAGCTGAAATTTTCCACAAAGATAGAAAATTCTAAGACAGATATGCAATATGAGAAATTTCAGACCAGGCAGCACTGAAGTTATAATCTACTCAAACCAAGGTCTTTTATCAAGTAGTGTCATTCCAACAAGAAGCAGGGAGACACACACAACTTCCCCTTCCATCTAAGTATTCTACTATTTATAATCTAATGTGTTACATTCAAATTTTTTTTTTCTTATTTTTAACTTTGCTATTTTGTATTAAGTTATTGCCATAAAGGCCATTTTGAACAAAAAGCCTTCCATACTGCCACCCAGTGTGTAATAAAGTCAAGAATGTGCATAGTAGAGCAATGGTGTCTGTAACTGTGAAACTTGAGATGATGACCCATAGTGGAAGGGGAGAAGTTTGTAGTAAGTTGTGTGGCTGCCAAGGTTAATTAATTTTTAGGGTCATCAGGTTAATAAGCTTAAAATCAGTGATGGAAATAATCAGTAGCTTTAGTGCTGTTTCAGGGAACATATAACCAAATTGTGAAATGTTTAGGGTTTTTTTTCTGAATTTAATTATGAAGACTAGAGAATCTTCTTTACTGTAATTCTGTTTTTATTTAAAAACCACTTGGCTAGGGGGGAGCAATAAAAACATGAATGTTTTATCTATACCGTCTCTTAAATTTAGATTGGAACATGAATATATGTATTTCATAAGAACATTTGTCTTTGTGGTAGGAAATCTTTTCTCAAAGGAAAGCTTTCTCAAATCCAAAAACAATCAGGCAGCAGATATCCCTTGTGCAAGCTGCTCAAGATCCCTCAACACAACCTTAATTAAGGTTAATTAGGCACCATAGGTAAAAACTAAATCACATTTTTTCCATTTTTCTCTCCTTGTTTGCTGAAGAGACATTAGCTGATGTCACCGGCTCTGTCCAGACACACAAACTTTCATGCACGACTCTGTAACAGTCACTGGGGTATAATTCAGGAGCTGGGCCAAACCCTTTCTGCTTCATTCTTCTTTTATTTCTCTGTGTGCATGTACAGCAAAAGCGATAGAAAGGTCAGGGGGAGTCAAACTAATTCTGGATCCTGACAAAGACCAAATCTTTTCTTTGAAAACACTTCGTTGTCCTTTAAAATTTTGCAAGCTGGTATAAGAAGTTAATAAACCATGCTATAGCAAATGTACTTTGATATTTTTGTATTCTTTTTTGATGGGACGTCACAGTGCCTATAAGAGATTGTCTTTTATGATGAAAGACAACAGTTTCCTGGTTTGCTCTACGTTCCTATATATAATTTGGTATACTTTATTCTTCTATATTAATATTTATCAGCCCTTTGGCACTGGAGCTTCCACTGTGGCCCACTGCCTGAAATGTGATGCGTGTCAGAGAATCCGAGATTGCAGCGTTCAAGGGGTTGCACCAGGAGAGAGTCCTGGTTACTTTAATGTATTTCCAAAGGGATTCTGACAGGAATAGGGAGCATTAACACCGCAGTTAGGAATCAATTACATAGCTTTGCAGAGGGGAACAAAAGGAACAGATATTTCCTCCAGGGACTCGTTACAAAGTTACACCGTGAAATTATTCCTCAGCCTTGATTTTTTAAATTTTTTTTTCTAGTGTGAATCTTTTTCGTATATTTGTGGGTTTTGGAAGATAGTGTCCAACTATCAAACTAACGATTTATAAAATGGCATTTTTTAGATCTTTCTTTGGTAGGAAAATTGTGACAACAAAAATGGAAACTTTACTACTAATTATCTGTCAGCCTCTTTTTCATTAAAAAATGACTGGATGTCCAAATTTGTGTCTGTGTAGAACTGTATCCTAAAGTTACAAGAATCAGCATTTGTATACACCAGCTTGAAATATGAAGTTTCTGTGATTTACATCAGCTGGAGATCAAATCTTACAATGATTCCCACACTTATGGAATGAAGGATTTTATTGATCAGCCATCAGGAAGAAAGAGAAATTGTATATTCCCAGTGTCTTATTATTATTGCTGTTGCACTGGTTACAAATGACATGACAAATTTATGAACCAAGCCGATAAAATTCTCACTGTAAAACTTCCTGATTCATGAATGAATGAATAATATGCTCTCTAGGTAAACTAGAAGTGCTTTTGCAAAAAAGAATTTCATTTTTCTGTGTGAACCATAAATCAGGTCAGCTGAACAATAGGCTTTTCCTTAGAAAAGTTAAGGTGTTTAAGCTGGAAACAATGGCATCACTGGTTGTTTTTACACTCCTCCATGTTGGATTTGTGGTCATTTATCCCTTTAACCCCACTATAAAGAATTTTTAGTTACAACATGCATTGTGTCTAGACTTAACCAGGAGCTAATAAGACCATAAGCACTGACCTCTGTTACGTATTTACGTAATGTGGTCATCAGTTCACTGTTGGAACTGCAGATTTTATGTATGCATGTATATATATGGTTTGCCACATACTGAGATTTGAATGGCATTTTCTTTGCAATGATTAAAAGTTTGTGATGTACTAGGGCAGTCATTAGCCAGTTTTGACAACATCCTGACAGCTTTTTAGCTGGGTGAAATGGAGAGAGATCTACTGGATCTAACTAAAGAAGATACAGCTCCAAACCCTGTTTTATTTTTAAACACCTGCTTTAAGCTGAATAACTATCACCTGCTTGCAGGAGAATGCAATAAATGTGTGATTTACTTTCACTTTGATGTTTTCTTATTTGTAAAGTGATTTTTAAAGTGGCTGGCAAACCATAAGCTTTTTATTCTTAAAGGAGTAGCTGTCCTTGAAGTATGAGTGCTTCTCCCCTTTTACAGTGTCAGCAACCTGGAATAAGATTCAGGAACCGCAAAGGTTGTTGGTTGCTCCTTTACCAAACTCTGGCGCCGTTAGCTGGAGTAGAGTATCCTTGTCATGCAGAAGGGCACTGCGGAGAGGGTCTGAAGCTGGACTCTCCATGGTATTGGATTTTTGCACTCTTCACCAAGAGGGTGGGTAAGGCTTAATGCGACCTGACTCTTCTCCTATGAAATGGTGCTCAGATTCAAGTGTGTTCTTTTTCTTCAGTAAGAATATTACTTAAGGAAAAACATCCTCATTCTCCAGAATATGAAATGCTGTGGTCCAGTTGGCTTATAAACTTAGCATCATCTTTAACTTTGTCATTTGCCTCACCAAAATATAATGCCTTATTGTCTGTCTGTACTCTCCATGCCTTTACTTTGTCTCTATGACTAATCTTATCCGAGTCTCCATTTCTTCTTAATTTGACATAGTTTCATTCAGTTTTGTAGACTCCAGTCTTGCTGCCTGCTTTCTCCCGGGTGCTATTAATACCACTTCAAAATCCAGGGAATGACTGTTAAAAGTGTAGCTACAACTGTAAAATGTCAGTTTGAGAAGTTACTTTCCTTACCCCAGTACCAAAGGGATCCAATAGGTCCTTGTGAGTTACCTAGAGAGCTGGTGTAGCTCTGGAACACATAACCTGTGTTTTTCTACTGAAATTAAAATGAACCCATTTTAAATATAGCTTAGATTCCAGACCATAAGTACTAAAATGAAATTCAAGTTCCAAAAATTTCATCATCAAGAAAAGCTGTGTTTTTCCATTAAGCTGATTTTGTTTAACTTCTTTTATTCTGACGTTTGCTTTTAGCTGCTCTTTGGCATTACTGCAAAACCTTTTTGTCACTTGTTACTCTTAGAAAACCATAGGAACATATGGATTCCTTTTTCTTCTCCCCCCGCCTCCTCCGCTGACTCTGTGTCCATGGATATTATCTGAGGTTGCAGCTTGCAGTTCATAAATACCAGATTGTTGTGATCCTGTTCTTCCACATGGCTCATCCATTCCAAGATCCAATTCAGATACCTAATAAATAGCTGTAGATTTGTTGCAGTCTGGCTGAATGAAGCGCTCTCTGGTTCTTTATGTGTAGCCACTGGATATAAAAGGTCCTTCTTCAGCTTCCAAAAAACCTGACACACATGACTGTTGTGACACCATGTCTGTCACTGGTATCTGATGTGTTTATACAGATGATTGTGAAGACAGTTGTCCCACAAACTTCCACTCTTGTTGAGGAAGTGCAGCCTGGATAACTGTTAGCACATAAAGGAAGGGTTGTATGAGCAGGCTGAAAAGAATGTGATGTTTTATCCGTTTGATTCTTCAGGGTTGGGCACTGTCCAACATACAGCCAAACTGCTCTAGAATGTACGTGTAAAATTTTGCACATACTGCTGGTATTTTGGCTCAACAGAGAACAGAAGCAAGAACAGCTGTTAGCAGGTGTGGAAGGCATTCATATGCAGACTGGAAATAATGTCTGGAGATGACCTACTCTCTTTGTACCTTTTCTTACTCTACAGTTGGTCTGTTCTTGCCTAGTATATATGTCTTTTCTTTTATCACTTTGTAAGAGGGCATCATGTCAGGCTGGTAGACTGACATGCTTACAGTCAGCCAAAGGATCGTGCACCTGGATTTGAACAATATTCAGGTTTTCGTGTTCTCTGAATGTTTTCTGATCCATCTTTTAATCCTGATTTGACTTGTGAAAAGGCAACATGAGAAGGAAGAAAGCACTTTGACATTCCGAATGAAGTGACAATTGTGTGAGATGAAGAGAGCACATGCTTTGATGTAATATGGCCTGAGGATGGTCCAGAGATTTGACTGTTAGCTTGCGACTTGGGTCCTGCATGTAGCCAAATTTTCTCTGTAGTTTTAAGAAGGTCATTTAACCTTCCTTTAACTCACTTCCCAACAGTAAAACCTAATTCTCACAATGCAATGTTACAGTAAGGGTAAGTAGTTAACCACTGTGACAAAAACTAGTCCAGTTTAATGAAGGATTTTGATCACTCAGCATTTTGCTTTTCCCTAGAGAAAAAGAATAAATGTTTAATGGAGAATTTTGGTAATTCAAAATTTGCTTGTTCTCTTAATCAGAGGGAAAGTTAAAATGTTGACACTTTCTGCAAATTTTTGAATCTCAACTTTGGAAACAATCCACAGATCAGACTGTTCCAAACCTCCAAAGCTCAGACAGCTCTTGGGGCTGCAAGCTCAGAGGCACTAGGCTTGGCTGGCTGCTCTGCACTCATGAAGCCTATATGCTCTGGGGACCCTGGCTCTGATGTAATTAAAATGACTTATTTGAACTCAGGCTCCCAGTAGCCTGTCAAGTAAGTTGTTGAGAAGATGGGCAAGCTGGCAGGAGCTCAATAAAAGTGGCTGGTAAACTAGATTCTATTGTTTGGGTTTCTTTCCAGGGCAATATTTTGATAATTACATCATTTTTATGGAACACCCAGGTTTCAGTGAGCAGGAAAATTCCAACAAAACAAAAATCATTAGTGTTTTACTGAATAGATCTGTTCACAAGGCAATGGCATATTATGTCTGTCTGACTACACATGTGTTAAGCAGAAATAATCTTCCCTAGAACTGTCTTTTCTCTGGGAATTCTAGGAAGTTGCATTCCAGTGATTCTCAGCCAGCAGAATCCATATATCATGTTTCTCTGTAGAGACTGGTGTGAGGATGCCCAAAGTTAAGTACAGAAGATGCTTTTGAAAGATCTACTGTGCTATGCAAAGCCCAGCCCTACCACTTATATCATGGATAAATTTCAGGTTTTAAAATGCAGGATTTATCAAACTTTTTTTACTATTACTTCCTAACTAAACTCTCTTATTTGAATTAATTTCAAACTAGTACCATTACCAAATACTTCAGAACTCATATTGTCAGAAAATAAGCTGCTTTTTTGTTGTTTTTACATTTTGGTAACTATTTGGAAACTATTCCTTGTAGCTACAATAAAGAAGGATGTTTAAAACATCCTCACGGTACTTCACACAATTTCAGCCATGGTGGGATTCTTTATTCCTCTGTCCTTTCTTATGTTCACTATTCTTGATGCCATTTGCTGTTCAGCAGTTACTTAGAGCCAAAGAGCCTGGCAGAAGTCTGTTGTATTCAGCGTCAGAGCTGTAATCATTTCCCATTTCATAGGTGAAGACTCTACATAAACCAGGAACTACTTTCAACTGCTCCGCACCAGAAGTTCTGAATGATATATTTCCTTACATTGTTATCTTTTCAGTACATAAGTGAGCGTGTGGGAGTTAGACTGAACGAGAGGTAGGATAGGCTAGATGCATTAACCTGCTGCAGGGACTTTTCTCTATTCCCGTTTCATGGTGTGAGATTTCTAGGGGTGGCATGTGGAACAGCTTCATGGCTGGACAACAGCCATGTGTAAAGTGTCTCTTTCCTGCACCTTTATCACACTGCTACCCAGTGGAGATCCTCAAGCTGGTTGTGGGATCTGAGGATTGAATTTGTCTTGTAGATTTAGATTTTGATCTTGTAGAAACCCATAAGTTTTCACAATATTACAGAAAATCACTTCTAAGTCCAATTATTACTTTATGTAGTTCAAGGCAGCAAAATGAAGTGATGTAAATAATTAGCATTGCTTTTTATTGTAAAAGAAGCTGGGGTTCCTAGGGTATAATAGATAGATTAAATTATTAGCATATGAATGTTCTTATACTAACATTGTAGGTTGTTGGGTTTTTGTAAGAGGAGGGTCACAAGCTCAGTGTTATTTTGAAGAGCCATTGGAGCAGACAACAGTTATTAGTTTTATGTCCTATGAAAATTTAAGATGGGAAATAGCTGCCTTAATATTTTCTATTGTTAAAGAAATATTGGGAAAAAATGACACTATGCAGAAGACTGTATATGATTGATGACAATTTTGAATTTAAAAACCATTGTGTGAATTTGAATGGCATTAAATGTTATTTAGTTGTTGAATAGCAGGAGAGGCAGTTTATATAACTGCTCTGAATAGTAAATTCACAAGATGCTCTGCAAACTTCATAATGGGATCCAGCTTTGCAAAACATTAAGTGCTGTGCAGTTACAATGAAAACAGCAAAACCCTGTGCTCCCAACTTTTTCTTAAGAGAATATTCAGTTTTTCTGGGAAACCAGTATAAGCATGAAAGGGGAAATCTATCGTGGGATTTCTTCCACACTGCAAAGTTCACATGCATGCAATCGTCATCATCAGTATTGCACAGTCGTTAATCACTTGCCTACAGAGTGCATTCCTATTTAGGAAAATCCTTAACTGACTCCTCGGGCAGGGCGTGTCCTGTCTGTCTTCGCATCTGCAGAGCCAAATGAAGATGAGATTGCAGACCAGGTAAATGACTATTATATGACTGTAACGATCTTATGAGCTGGCTCGAGGGGGTCTGTAAGCATGCTGAATTCTGCTACTGCCTCTCTTTTGCCCAAGTAGTTGTTTCACAGACAACCACAGTGTTTGCAGCAGGCAGCCCATCCAGTCATACCTGGCAACATACTTGAACTTCTAGCCTCCCCCATGACATTCAAATTTTCCTCTGGCTGAGTATAAGTCTGTGTTGCTGGCATACTACTTAGCCAGTTAATTTTGTTTTGAAATGTCTTACCTGACATTGACCACATTGGTCAGAAAAGTTATATTCATGTGTTGGCTTGGCTTAGAGGATGGGAACAGCTCAGAGGAAGCCAGACTGATTGCAGATGGCTGGGTTGTTACTTGCACTTCCCAGAATTTTGTAAACAGGTCTCCTAATAAAAAAACCAGCTTTGTTTTCCAAGCATTGATTCTCTTCTGTCACTACCCGAATTGTTGTTTCTCAAAACCAGGTATCACTAGGAAGAAGACCTGGCTATGATTCTATACCCTCATTTTATTACATGAAGATGTGTAATATTCACGTTTAACTGTGTATTCAACAGTTAATAGTTAAAATCAGTTTTCTTGTGTCATCTGAGAATGTTTACTCCACACTACTTTTCACTGAAAAAGATGCCTGCAGAAGCTTACTTGCACAGCTAAAGAGACATTTTTTTATGATTCTTTAAAAACTGGATGTTATAGTCTTATTTTGGCAGATGCTGCTCTAAAATTATGAAGTTATAACAGTGAGACAGTCAGCCTTGAGAACATCTTGATGAATTAAACATGCTGCAGCTGCAGAGTTTACTTTAGATGTCTGCAATAATGACTGGATTAAAGCTAAAGTAAACATAAAGATCCAAAGTTTATAATATTGATTTCCAGTGTGATCAGTTGTTCACACAATCATTACTACAATTAAACACTGAGTCATTGTAAACAGATGCACATACTTTCATCTACACTCCAATTCTTCTCGCTCTCTCTCAGGAAAGTGGAAATTGCATATGTGATTTGGAGGATTTGTTCTTTTTGCACCTGGTCTATTTTTAAAAATTAGGAAGTAAAATAATCTACATTTCTTACCTTTTGGTAAATTAAAAAATGATTATGCATTTTCTTTCAAAGTGTGCTTCTCCACAGTGTTCCAGGGAAAATCTTAGCAGTTTAAATGTTTCACATAGAGCATATGATAGTTTGTTTTTACAAAGTCTGCATGTAATTCATGTATATATTTAGCTAAATTTAACCCCTTTGTAATAGCAAGCTGTACATCTAACACAAAGAAAAATGTACCTAATTGTTGTTTCCTTTGCTCTGTGTGTTTTCTGAACAGTTCAGTGAAACCTGTATTGCTAATGAAAAGAGAGAGCTCTCAAAATACATAAGAAGGCGCAGATCCAAAATATTTTGACTGTACTTTTTAATTCATTTTAATTTCTAGGGCAGTACAGAGCCAACCAGTTTCAAGTGTTTTAATTCAATTATTCCATCAGTATGCTTGGGTAAATTATTAAATGTGGGGCAGGTAACACAGCCTCAGATTTTCTGTTAAAAGAAAAAAGAAATTGATTGAGAAGAAGCTAGGTAGAGGGGAATACGGAAAAGGAAAGAGCCAAGGACCAGAGAGGAAAATGGGGTATGGAGTGGGAGTGAGAATGGGAAGTCTGTGGTAGATGTACAGATTTGATAAGGAAGTGCAGAGTGGCTGAACAAAGCGATGGGAACTGGAAAGGGTATATTTGATCAGCAGCTGCATTGTGGAAAAGAGTCTGAGCTGGTTGAAGAGACTGAGCTAAAAAGGGGCATGAAAAAATAATGACTGGGAAGAGATATGAGTGGAAGTTTGATGGATTAAAAAATAAGTTAAATTCATGAGGCTAATGCTCTAAGCTGGCAACAAGAAACAGGTAAACTTTCAATTACCCCAAATAACTGAGTAAACTGTATTTATCTCACTTTGGATGTGGCATGAGTGGAGCCTGAAGTCATATTAGAAATCTGAGGGGAGAGATCAAGGCTACAAATGAGTATAGGGAACTGGGGAAGAGAGGGAGCTAGAACAGATACAGATTGCAAAAGCTCAACTTGCTAAGACTGATTGATCTCACACTGGTCAGCAACCCAAGATGGTTGTCAGTGCTGTCAGCAAATACTCGTTAGCCCGGTGGCACAGTACATTTCCTGCCTAGTGAAAGAAGGCTAGATATGTCACAGGAGTTGAAGGAAGCAGTATTTCTTTGGAGAAAAAGAAGTCTCAATGCATATGCATAGGAGAACTGAATTAAGGTTAAAATACAATCAACCACATTCTGGGTTGCAGGTCTTTGATTTTGCAATCTCAATAATGTTCTTTTTGAAGTGGTTTGTTTATAATCCCATAGGAATTACACTGAGCTCTGTTTCATAAAATCCAGGATACTGCATTTTTCTTGCCATTCATTCATATGAAGCTTTATAAAGAAAAATAAAATAAGCCAACTTAACAGGCTACTGTAAATACTTAGAGCAAAACAGAAGTATAGCTAAAGTGGAAAAGGAAGTAATCCCTGTTAATCTTTTCAGTGACTTTGTGGTAGGACACAGGCTGTCAGAGAACTACAGAGGCCAATAAGTAGAGAATTCTTATTATCTGCAAGGAAGCTCTGTTTCTTTTTACATCAATGTGCTATTTAACATGTTAATTTTTTTTTGCCTGGGTTGTCAGATAGGAAGTTCCAAGTTTCTCTTCACTTTGTGTGTCCAAAACTGAAAACAGTTTTTAGTCTGGATTGTAATGTATTACACTATTTATTGTAGAATATTTTTAATTATTAAAATTGTAATGGGAGATTGGATGCATAACCACATAGTGTTTTGCAACAAGTAACTACACATCTGTCATTTTAAACATAGAATTATCCCATTTTATGCACAGCATGGTCTTGTTTGCAAATTAAATTTTAGCAAATAAAAAAGTGCTTGTTCTGTTAAGTCAAGAAATAATGTTTTTTACTATTTTATTTTCCAAAGTGTCAGCGCTTCAGCACTGGTCTTTTTCTTTCTCTTTCATCAAACCTACCTGTAATAGGCACTTTGCATGTAGAAAGCCTGAAGACATTTTGTTACTCATGTTATAAAATGGTTAATACAATAACTGCCTAGAATATCCTAATATTAGTCTGATTATTCTATTTTACTCAGTGAATCTACTTTTTGTTGTTCAGAAATTTATTATGAATAAACCTATAACTAGAGTTAGAGAATAGTTGTAAGTGAAACATTCAAGTATGGAATTTCTGATTAAAAGCACAGGTCATGTCCAGTGGTAAGATGAAATGAGAATTTATGATTTCAGCTTCTATTACCTTCAAAAGTTATTCATACCCAGAATTATTAGAATAAATTCCGCTGCACTATTTTGCATCAATACCATTACACATGATTTTGCCTGAGGGTATTGAGTCAATGGGTAATGCTTGCAATACTGCTTTTTCAATCATGGTTTGTTATAATGTCATTTCAAAGAGTCGGGTTTTTTTCTCTCTGATTTATTTATCATCTTATTTGTAGCTGGATTAGGAACAGATTAATTTTTATTTTAAAGCAGACAGGGTGATGTGAATATTACTACAGAAAATACCATTTAAACATGAAAATTACATTTTGAGATAATATAATGTCAGAAGCACTTCAGGTTATTTGCTACTGAAAACCGTTATGATACCATCAAAGGGAAAATGCACAGTGTTTACACAGTGCTGTGGAATATTATTATTGAACTTGATGAAATAGTTCACATTTCTAGCACAATTAGTACTTCAGCATTTATGTTCTATAATTATCATGAAATTGTACTGTTGATGGTCTCATTCATAAACATAGCATAAATATTTAGTAAAATGTCTAATTACAAGCAAAGCAAAAAGCATCAACACCCAGTCTTAAAACAAAACCTCTCAAAAAAAAAAAAAAAAGAAAGAACAAGAAAGGAAAAACACCTGAAAGTTGTTAGTCGTATTGCTTAGGAAAGTACTAGAAGATAGATGCTCAGATATTATAGCAATTCACAAAATGTAGATAGTGTGTGTTGACCATAATGAAGATAAATACTACTCAGAGTAAAATATTCTAATGGATAATTCCTACACAATTCCTTAGGGCTTGATTCTGTCATGTTTTTTTATCAAGCAGTGCCTTATTCCGAGAAGGCTGTCTCAGTGACCGGTGGTGAGTGAGCCGCCGTCCCCCTGAGGGTGGCTAGCAGGATGAATTTCAGCACCATGGGGAAGTTTCATTTGGCGATGTTACCTTCTGCCAGCACTCCTAGTGCACAAGATAGCCATTGAATACAACGATTTGAAACCTCTTCTATAGTGACAGGATTGTATGCATTTTTATCTGGAAATTGCTCTACTTAGACTTTTGGTTTTGGTTTTGCTTCCTCTATTCTTTCTCCTCCCTCTCCATAAAATCATTTAGCTCCCTGTGAAAGTTAGTGATTACAGTGATTCTTCTTAGCGCTTTGTCTACCCTAATGAGTCAGCTAATGATTTCAGAGAAGTAGCCGCCATTTTATGGATTGATGTTACATTGTATTCCCATACTTTCATTGTAGATTGAAGGCGCTCTACCTCATATTGCTCAGTGTACTGCAGGAATTTATGGATCTTCTGTAACACTTTCTTTACAGTTACTTTACACAGTTCTGGGTCTGTAACTGGTGTAAAATGCAAAGCTATTTGCTACACTGAAGCTCTGAGTAGATTTATGTTTTCCACCAAAGATGTACAACATTTCTTGTAAAGTTAACAATAGCACAGAGAAGGAAAAGAAGATAGCTGGCTTCCTGAACAATGCTTGCAAAGTATGTTTTCATCTTGGTCATTACAAGTTAATAAAGAGGGAGTGGAGCTGGTTGCAATGCTGAAGGTAGGCTACATAGCACAACATGATGGACTTGAATGACAGGTAGAAATCCTGGTGCAGGGGCTACACCCTTTTATCGATGGCCATAAATACATGGATTGAGGAGGCGCAAGTCTACCTGTTGAAAGAAAAGAGAATCATAATGTGGGTAAACATTGCTATCACCAAATTATGCTACTGAAGTCAATAATTTTTAAGTTTTGGTGGCAGCACTGGGATCCTGTTAGATATTTAGTTGGCGCTCCATATAGTACCATGTGTATTCCTTTTTGACACATAGCACATAAAATCACAGCCCCATCTTTGCTAGGGTTATGCTCACTGACTCGAATTATACGTGGTAAGGGTAGAAAATAGCATGGAGCTAGACACCCAAGAAGGATTTTAAAGAAATATGCTTGAGAGAGGCTAGCTTTTGCTCACATCATTTATATTATTATAAATCATACTAATCAAGTAATTTTTCTTTGTTAGTAAATTCAAATATAGACACAAGCATATGGTAATAACCTCAGCAAAATGTTTCTTTTCTTTGAAATCTGTTCCTTTTTACTGCCATGGAGAGTTTTCATGCATTTTCTCATAGGTTTCTTCAAACCTTGTGGCTTATACCTTTCAGACCTATTAGCTGGCCCAATTAATGCACAAGCTCTGTCTGCAAGAAATCACTCCAGAAAGTGATTGCTTTTGATAATGGGGAAGGTGGAAATATCTTTTTGCGAGTAAACAAGTTTTGAACAGGAAGCAATTGAAACACTTCAAGTTTGCAACATCCTTCCTCACCCTCCCTTGCAGCTGCTATTTTTGCTGAGTCACTTTGCAGGCACTACTTGCACCTTCCTCTCAGAAACCCACTCTCTCAGAAACCATTAAGATAAACCAAAACCAGGTTAATGTTTTTTATTCAATCTGCTGCAGGGCTTTATTAAGACCCAAAGAAGTTTATCTAGGTTATTGCTTTTCCCCCACCTTCTCTTTCCATTATTTTCTATTCTAGGCATCCTTTTGTTCTTGCTTTTTGGCTGGCTGGTCGTTGGAGTAAATTTGTGTGGTTCTGTAAATTTTGGTTGGAGTTAAATGTTCTGACTCATTTTACTGGAGATTTTAATCTGAGTTTACATCTACCTGAAAAAAACAGTTCAGAACTAAAATTCCACTGAAAATTTCTTTTCACTCTTTTCTTCAGTTTACCCTCCCTGACTTGTTATATGTGTTGCACTCATTCTCCATATGAAAGTGCTGAACAGCAGAAGCTCATTGGCACGTTCAGTATTGTAAGAAGTGTTAGCACAGGAAGCACCATTAGGAGGTCATGTTAAGTCAATCATTCAGTAACACTCTCCTCCACCCTGTTTTTTGTCTTTCGCTAGTCTGTTACTGACATCCTCCCTTTTGTCCTTCTCTCCTCCTTTATTTTTTACTTATTTTTAGAAGGTGTTACTAGCATCTCCATATTTATAATTCCAGGATAAACCTAATTGAAGTTGATGGGGATCAAGAACATAATAAACTCAAAGTGTTTATTTTGGGCCTTGCTATAACTTAATTGTCAATAAATAGAACATCCAACTACTTGTGCCATGGAGTGTATTTGGATAATTTTTCATCAGTCTGTATAATCTGATTACCTCTCTTCCGAGTGACCTTTCTGTGAGAAGATGTAAGTGCATAGCTAAAACAGAACATATGTTCTCCCTGCCTGTCTTGTCTTCTTTTGGGCCTTCCTGACTCAGTTTCTTTGACAGTGGTCCTTGTACTTGCTACATCCAAGAATTCCTAGACATCTGCATTCAGTGCATTGAGTGGCTGGCCTTGGAACTCGACATTTTGTTTGAACAATATGCTTTCCTTTCCAGAAACTGACTTTTCTGTGACCTCAGTGTTTTCAAGTTTTCTTTTGGTTGTGAGCTAATGGAGATATTCAGACTAGTGAGGCAGAGCAGGCTTCCCAGGTGAAAAGCAGCAGTAAACTTGCATGATTTCATAAGGCTTGTTTGCTAAGGTTCACCAGAAATCCATGCAGTTCACTGTAGTCAAATGAAAAAGCCTGTGACATTGGACTGTCTTTAATTTTGCACTGAGAAATTTCTTTTCTCCTCTTACTGAATTTGTGTACTGTCAGTCACAGGAACTAACATTTAACTCTTGAAAATAGGAAGCAATGGGAATTATATTGATATAAACCATCAGGTGTGTGCCTAAGGACTTTTAATTTCCAGTTGACAAAATCCATACAGCAGAATTGAATTACTGAATCATATGAACTTCTTCATATAGAATTGAGCCAGAAATATAGATGCTTTTCTACTGTAATAATTTTTTTTTTTTTTCAAAATTTTAACAGCTAAGGTAACATATTGCTTGCTTTCCGGCCTCTTTGTTCCTTCTTTTTTTCTCACCTTTCAGGCACATCTCATTTCTGCGTTTAAAGAATTTTGTAGTGCAAGCCCCAAAATTCTTTTCCTTGCAATTCTGATCATACAAAAAATGAAAATGTGACTAGTTCAAGCTTTCAAATGTCTGTTTATTTCTTTTCTCCTCAGTCTTGTGAGTTAGAAGAAACTGCTTGAGGCTATTGTCACATATTACACTTAATCATGTATCAAAAAACAATTTTATGTACTACTCTTACATTTTTAGGAAAAATTCACCAGTTGTTGTTTTAGCATTTATAGAAATTTTCCCATAAAATTGACAGTTATTTGAACCTATTCCAACTTGTTTGGTTTATTTCTAATTATTGTTATTTCTAACATTTTCACAGATTATAAACAATTTAATGCTATACATATTTATTGTCAGAATCTTGCTCTGAACTCAATAAAATATGAACATCATGTACAGAAGATAGCTGCAGTCAATATAAGAATTGCAGGAAATGTTACAACAAAAAGACTTCAATGTATTGTTTTGTGGACACGTATTGTGCAGACATTTTTGATACAATGATCAGACTCCCTTGTTAGCTGAATATCTTCGGCACTGTATGCAGGAGTTTAGGTCAATATAATCTGAAAATCATATATCATAAAATAATGAAATATATACCTACATTGTAAGGTATATGTTATAAAAGGCTGACATATTAAAAGTGGCATCTTCCTAAATGTTTCTGCAGTACTGGTATGACCTGTGTCCAGTGTTGGAGCATCAACACTTGTTCTAGCAAATATGTCCCAGTGGCAGAGAATAGATAGGGTAATGCTCAGGTCAGGTAAACATATGTGAACATTCCCACTGCCAATTATGTGGAAAGTATTTGTTATTTGATGGATGACTTATGTTTCTGCTTTCACAATTCTTTCTGCAAGCTCATTTTATTCATTTAATTAATAGCTATTTATTTTTTTACAGGGTATAAGTGTTATCTGAGCAAATGGAATCAGAGAAAAAGGGAGTGTGAGCAGTTTAATAGCTTTGCACCTTTAATCTAATAAGCCATCTTAGTATATTCTGTAAATTGTAGGTCTTTTGTGTTAAGGTGCACTGCTTCACTGAATGCAGTGGCCTTTCATACCTAGAGAAGTGCTTTCACATCTTAGAAGCTATTGCAAGCAATGTAAGTAGCATCATCTCTGCATTAGTTCCAAGTATCTGTAATTAAAAATCTTTAATTGACTTGGTATAAGCGATGACATATGTATTTGTCATGTTAATGACATCTTCACATGTTAAGATAAATTTAAGGGGCATTATGGTATCTTTTACTATGGCTGATTGAGCAAGTCCTGTTGTTACCATCATTCATTTACAATTGACTTCACTCACAGAACTTATTTTTAGAATGGTCTCTGTCTAAGCACAATGAACAGTTAAGTTCCAAGTTTGCAAATGACAGTCTGTCCTCTTCTTTTCTGTTGTTCATTTATCATTGTCATGCTTACTGCCACTGTAATAATTCCAGACATGTAAAGTGATGGGGGTTTGGACTGCTTGGTATATATCATTCAGTATACTGGAAATACTACGAAGTTAGATATTACCATATTGCCATTATATCTTCATTTTAATAATTTAAAATTATTATTATAAACTTATATGAATAGATGTCACATGTGAAAAACCATATAAAAATTAGTAAAAGAAAACCAAAATGAAATGAGAACAACCCTACCTATCCTATGCAAGACTTTGCCATTTTAAAGCATGCAACATTATCAGGATACAAAGAAAAGGTTAGAATAAATGTATATGTTAACGGCATTCCCAGATACTCGTTGAGAAGCAAAGTTGTATCAAACAGTTTTGTAATTTGTTAACAAGATACTGTTGGCAATATACTGTGTCTCCTCTTCCTCTCCCCCCAATTAATTTGATGAAACAGTATGTCAGAAGGAGTCCAGACAGACCTTAATGATTATGGCCCTTCAGGATCTTTTGCAAAAAGACAGGGGGTGCCTCCTGCACAATGTCATAGTTTTCCAAAGGATAATGAAATCCACTGGAGTATGACTGCATTCTTTCTGAATTAGAGCTGTACAGCAAATAAAAGTCAGCACTATGAGAAGAGTAGGAAAACTGGGATATGGAAGAAAATTGTTTGGTCTGTGAAAGGGCACGATTTTGCTATGACTTATTCAGGAATAATTCTCAAATAATGTATAAAGTGGAGCTGGGCCAGTAATCAACTAGGAAACTTCATAGTTAATTCTAGTTTCTCAGCTAATACCAAGCACAATAAGGATTTAAATAAAGAAATGAATCAAATTTCCATGTGTCTCATCTTCAGAACAGGGGGTTGCACATGTACATACTGTACATACGTTGTACATACCAACCTGGAGTATTTTGCTCTCCGGCAGATTCCGCTGGTTCAGAACCATTAAATCCTATTTTATTGGAGCTAACCACGTGGTACTACTGGCTTTTATTTTGAGGTACTTGTATTCAAACTAACTTCCTAAGTTCATCTTGAGATGGGGAAAATAGTAATGAAATGCCATGGTGACAGGCTGAGAGTTATTTATAGTATTACTCAATTATAATAGATTACTCAATTTGGTATTTTGCAATGGACTATTATTACTAAGCTATTTGGGAATAAACAGTAGAATATCAGTCTACTTAGAATCTGATTAAATGTGTGCCTTTCAAGAATGCTGAGATAATATTGATGGAGAGCATGAGTAGACTTGGTTTCGAGAACTTTGCACACACAAAGCTGGCAGAGCAGTTTCGGGCAGAGCAACAGCTTCTGTGTCTCCTGAGTGAGCAACCTCAGCAAAGTATTCTTTTGTTCAATGCGGTGTCAGGAGGTTGCTATCACTGCAGTATTTCTCCTTCCTGACCAAACAGTGGAAAGGAAGATGGATGGCCACAGTAGAGACAAGCGTGGGCTGGGTGTCTAAGCAGTATAGTTTTATTTCAAAAGCCTAAAGAGTTTATCTAGGCTCACTGAAAGTATGGGTTGCTTAATACACCAACAGTGCATATCCAGTGGCCTAAATTTTCATATAATAGCAAGATCCTTTGTGTTATGAAAATCAAGAATTTGTGCATAGTAATTTCCATTAACCTCTGATTTTTTGTGGATCTTTTCTTCTGCATCTTCACTGGACAAATGGCTAACCATATTTTAAGATTTCCTATCTTGATGTGTAGGGTCAACCTACTTATGTTGAATTCAAGAAATAGGTTAAAGAGACACATGGAGGTACTCCAAAAATGGAAGAGAGAAAGGGGTCTGAGGTACTTTCCAGTGCATTCAACTTTTTCCAATTATTTAAATGACATTTAAACAAAATCACTAAAACTGTTATTTGACACCCCACCCCCCACCACCCCCTAAAGAAATATGTGCTGTTGGCCAATTCTGATTTATATAAGTAAATCTAGAATTCTACATTATTGAGTAATGGTTTTGTTTTGCTAGCTTCATCGTATTAAAATGTGAGAAGAAACCAAGTGACAATGGTAGTATAACATCTGTTTGAACTTTGGCAGTGCCAGTTAGGATATCATCAAGCATTGCTAGCTCTGTGCCTTCACTCTCTGCTTCTCTTTTATCAAAAGTATTATTGACCATTAATGCCAAAATGAAAAATAAGAGATAGTAGTTCACATAAGAAAACATTTGGATGGCAGCTGTTCTACATTAGGTGTAGTTAATGGTCATGTTTGCAACCACAAATGTAATATTTACATCCATTGAAATAACAGAATTGATTAAATGGGATAAGAGCGGAGTGATACCAGCTGCTCCAGAGCATTGTTTTTGTAAGTTTGATTGATGTTGACTGGGTATGTCTTGGATCTGCTGAATATTAGTAAGAAGCTGAAAAAAATTCACAACTGGGGAAGCAGTTCATTACTTCTCTTGAGCAAAAAGAAAAGAAAAAAGGGAGAAAGAACAGTGGTGAATGCAATAATCAAATTTGCATCACTGTATAAGCTCTGCATAGATTGACAAAGAAGCAAAATCATAGGTTATGATTAACATTAATAACACTCACATTGCTAAAGCAGTTGGCAGATATCAGCTAGAGATTCATTTAGAAACATGGCTTGTAGCTACTGAGAATGGTATTCAGCATCAGATACTTTGTATTAGAAATTTTCCCTGTCAAGCAATTGAAATGAGTTTTGCTTGCAGAAAAACATAAAGTGACAGAACAAAAGAAATGGGATGCAATTTGGGGTCCCAGAGATATGAAGAGCTTCTATTAAAGAGTACCTATAACATCTGTCTGCAAGTGTAAGATCTTTTTTTCTTGTTTTACTTTTTTGCAGTAATGTACGTGTATGGATTGCCCTCTCTTGTTCTGAGTAATAGCAAAAGGAAAAAAAAAACAAACCAACAACAAACCCCAACCCAAGAAAACCCCTAAAAGCCTGTCTTCTCAGGACATACTCTAGGAAAAAAATATCTCCAGTAATGTTACCTGATGGGCAATTATCAATGTCTTCTTTCCTTTTCTTTTATTCTGTTCAATATTTTCTTTTCTACCAGTTTTTCTAGTCCTGTCTATATGAAAAAGGATCAATTTTCCCCTGGTCAGTAGTTGGGTTTTTTTTTGTAGGTTCCTTTTATTCCAGAATCTGACATTTGAACTTCCTCGGAAAAAGGAATATTTTTTGTGCTTTATAAGCAGTCTTTGCTGTTGCAGACACAACTTTGAGCTGACAGTTCATTATGGATACGCGATTGTTTTCAGCTTTTCATGCTCCAGCAATACTCTGTAGTTGTCTGGGGCACTGTCTCAGAGTCTAAATATTCATATGCTGAGAACTTCATGGTGGAGGATAAAATACCTTAGGAAACTGGAGGCTGTTTTTACAGTGCAAGTGTCAAAGCAAAAAGGCATACCATGTTTGTCCTGATTTGATTAAAAAAAAAAAAAAAAGTACCTGAAGCAATGAGCCATTATTCCCTGAAATTCCTGATATGGTGTGTTTGAATATGAAAATTATCTTATATAAGTGGAATTCATTATGGAAAGTGAAAACAACTTCATAGACTTTGTTAAGCATTTTTACCGTGCACTCGAGTAACAAATCTCTGATCCATAGGAAATGTCTCACTGCCTGAAATCAATGCCTTTATAGTAGAGCTGAATACAATGTATACTAACCTCACTGCGAAAGACTATTTCAGTGGGTTCGGTTTGGGTAAAGTGTGATTGGCACACAACAGTTCTGCAAATGCAGATCTGGGGAATGTAAATGCCAAGGAGTTAATGTGATAAGCAAGTAGCTTCTGAGCACGGCAAGGCACCATTTGTGAAGACTGCACTGTAGGTATTGATACAGGACATTACAGAAACAGATACAATTTTAAAAGTTACTTTCTGATTCTGTAATACATTTTTATTAGTAATACATAACATTACTTCATGTTGCCATAATTACCATTGACTCTAATTATTTGCCTATTAAGATTGTGTTTGTCTAATTAAAGATGAACTGTCTCCAGATAAAATAGTGAAAATGTTCCTTATTAATTCACTGTATAGCAATAATTTGCTAAGAAAGATAAATGACTTTGAATGGATTCAAGAGGATATCAGCCAGAACTGCTCTTAAATGCCTACTATGCTGGTTGGGAACTCTGGAAGAGCAGAATCAGAACCTCACATTCTGTCCTTTCTGTCCTCCCAAGCTCAAGGGAACACTGATGGCCTCTCGCTCTATTCACTCAGGAGCATCTAACCTCTACCATTCAATTTAGTCTTCATAACCTTTCTAGCACAGTTAAACTGGCTTTCATTCTACTTTGTGGCATTGAAAGATAGCTGTTAGGAAAGCTGCCAGCCTGACTACTCTGGCTGTTGAAGCTGAACAGTGTGAATGAAAGATGGGCTTTTTCTGTAGAGCTGGACTTCAAATTTCAAATGCCCCTGCAATGAAATGGAAACAGGTTTCTGATTTGGTTGAATCCCTGAGTCCAGCTGACAGTTAATGTTACATTTAACTTCAGGGGTTCACTTTATTATGCCTTGGCAAAACTGTGGCTCTCGACAGGACTTGAGATGTGGATGAGGCACTGAAAAGAGTGGGACTGGTGGAGAATAGCAATAAGCCAGTAGGTACCCACTGATGAGGTGCATGTTATTGATGCCCAAGCATATTTCAGGGGTAGCATGAGGCTGCCCTGGCCCCAGTGGTTTTTTTGCTTATTCTTTCTGGCTGACCATACTTTCTGTTTTCCTTCCATTGGTGCAGCAGCTTAGACAGCATTACATAGCCTTCACGTGCTCTGGTGCCATAGAGCTTGGCCAACCTGCATCCCTAAGTCTTTCCTATCAATGTTGATCATCTTCTCCGGTGGCTGACAAGTAACAGGGGTGTTGAAAGGAGAAAGAGTGGAGTGTCAGTCACCAAAAGCAGGATGTATGCACCTGTTCAATAATCTGCCTGCCTGCTGCTTTCCGAGTCCCTTGATTTATCTGACCTCAGTGGGAATAAGAGACAGGGAGCACCATCCAGATCAGGGAGTGAAGGAGAGCAAGAAGGAGAGAACACAGAGGAATAAGAAGGAAAAGTTATGAATTTCTGGTGCCAGAAGTTGTTCCATCATACCATGGGCCTGCTCTGATCTAGTTAAGGACTCTTCTTCCTGACCCGTTCCCAGGGGTATGCTGGACAGCACAGCCCTCCTGGATGCAGCAGCTGGCAGCTGAGAAAGCAGTAGTGCTGGCATAAACGTTCCTAAACTTTACGGTAGTCACAGATTTTCCCAACTACATGGAATTCATCAGTGGGGAGTTGTCTAGAGAGATTCTCCTCTTTCACAGTAGAAAGTAAATCTAGAAGATTATGAAACCTTAACCCTGAAGTTTTCATGACAGTGGAGTTTGAGATTGTTCAGAGCTGAACAATCAGAGACTTAACTTCAAATGGTTCAGGAACCGCTGAAATATTAAGTATTCTTTTTCAACAGAAATGAGTTCGTTCTTGCTTTCAAACTCCTCAAAACAGTGAGGTTTCACTGTTTTAATGTTCATCTACCTTAGCAGCTTTTAAAATTAATATCATACTTCAGTGACGAAAGGAATGCACTTCACTATATTGACCATCTTAGGGGAGGTACAGCTTGTGGGAGGTTCCTGTGCAAGAATACTATCCTGCATTATCAGAAGCACAGATATGAAAAGACAAAACTGATTTTTACTGTAATATGTTCATTAGGAGTGTGTGTGTGTAAAACAACAATTGCAGTTGTTGATCCCTCATTTTCAGCTTGCTTTTTTTCCAAATGGAATATTTTGTCTTTTCAGATAAGCCTTCTTTAAGTATTAGAAATTTGGAAAGCATCGATGCTTTTAATGCTTGGCTATTAATAATTAGTGTGACCACTGAATCAGGTTGAATTCATTTACGGAGACCATTACTATATTAATTTAAAACCATTGATGATTTTATTAAGAAAGTCAAGCTATTGACCCTCATGGAAGGGAAATGTAGGTTTTATTTGAGTTCTAGTCCTAATACTTGTGCACAGAGTCTTGAAAAAGTAAATCAAAACAAAGAGTTTTAAACTGGTCATTAGAACTGAAAGCATCGAGCAGCATTAGAATTATTTTTTAACTTGCTTTCACATTTCAAGGTCAGCACACTGATGAAGACATTGTATTCTGTAGAGGATACAATGGGAAGAACTGTCAAAAATTAACTCCTTTTAAACAGCAAAATACATTAATTGAAATTTCCCTCTAACATCCTTATTGACTACTTTTTTTTTTTTTTTTTTATTCTTTCACAGAGGATCTTTCTCAAAGCTGGAAGTGAGGAAGAAATCTTTGCACATCTTGGCTTGGATTATGTCGAACCATGGGAAAGGAATGCTTAAAATGATTTGGCAGTGTACATTCATCAGTTGACAGCAATGGTCTTTCTGCCTAACCTGCAGACTGATTTAGGTATATATATTATATGCATCTCTATGACAACTAAAAAAAATTTAAAATATATTAGTTACAAGCTATTATACATGCTGATATTTCTAGAGAAGAAGAGTTTAAATTCTACATGGGAATGACAAGATAGAGCTTGTTTTTTGGGGAAAACTTGAAACTGGTATGATTTTTGCTTGTGATAGGAATTTAACATTCCCGTGAATAATACTTGCCTGTTAAAATACTGTCAGCTATGACAATACCTAAATAATACAAAATATTTGAGCTGAGTTAAAAAAATTACTGAAACTCATGCTTATCTTTAACTGTATTTCTTAAGTATTTTGCTGAATCCATATATAAAATTGCTGCTGTATATAAGGCTTAATGACCTAGGCAGTAATTAGTCTGGCAGTCTCAGCAAGTTGAAGTTTCAGCTGTAATATTTTTCCAGGTGGGGCACCTCTCTACAAAAACCATAAACAAGTTGCAGTGAGTTAAAAACATTTCACAGGAAGGGATTTGGAGAAGTAAAAGTGGAATAACTCAGTAGCAATCTTGAATCGAGAGGAAAAAATACTGTAAGTTTGGATTACTGATTTGGACCAAAGAAAATATAAGTGGTGATGTGATGATCCTCAATTGGTAATTTGAATTATAACTTGCATGAAAACAACTGCTTTAGCTGTCAGGCTCGTGGCTGCTCTGGGGTGAGAGCTTTTAATTGTCTGTGCTCAAATTAGGTAGCTGGAAATTTATTTATTAGTAGATTATATGCATTGGAATGGAAGTTTACCTGAGCTGTTTGGCTATTGGTTGCTCTAGGATGGTATTCCCTCTTTTTTGGTCAGAAATTAATCGGAGATGTGAGAGACTTTCTGATAAAAGTAATCCTATAAGAGATTTTAGTTTCAGAAAATTTCCAGGTAGCTCTTGTGACTGGAGTGATAATGAAGAATTTGTAATACATTTATCCTTTAATGAACAAGGTCATTTGGTGCTTTAGTACATGAAGTTACTTACTGACCATTCATTTGTCATTTGTAGAATAAAGGTGATTAAGAACACCAAGACTGGTCAAATCATTTTATTTCTTAAAAGCTTGAACTTTTTTTCCCTGTTAAGGCTGATTTCACATCTTGGCATGACAGGCGGAGAAACGCAGGGCAGGACTGTGCACAACAATTATTACTGACAGTAATGGCTTTTCATATTCAAACAATGGCAATACTCCATGGCAACAGAGACTTGGAGTTTCTACACATACATAAAATATGCCAATTTTTAGAAATGTAGTGCTTAACTACAGGATGAATGACTTAAAGTGCAGGTGCCAAAGCTATTGCTGGTAAGAGAAAATTAAATAGGAACTTCTGAGAAGCTGCTTCCCCAAAGAATGATTTTATTAGTACAGTAGACAGGATAGTACAAGTATTAGCAAAACTTCCAATGTACAGTTTTATATGCAACCACCTCTTTCTGGTTGTTAAAACAGGTAGTAGCTGTATTTTTGTGAGATGTATTAATTCATTATTGTGGTTGCACTCAGTACTATAAAACCACTTCGAAAATATCAGTTCACATTAAATTATAATTATTTTTGCCTAGATCTTTTAGGATACAGTTTATCATCCCACTTTCTATCTCCTCTACTGTATTCATGAAAAATACTCTTATCCAATTTTATGCATTTAGTCACCAGGGTAAAATGTTACAGGACCAGGTCCAAAAGTGATTGTAGGAAAATGAAGCATATTTCTGAACAAAGGATCAGGTTTTGCTACAAGGACCTCATTCAATAAACACACCCATCTGGCTCACAGGTAGTGGGGAGATTTCCTAAGCTTTAGCAAACAACCTGAAATAAAAGCTAAACAAGAATGGCTTTATCAGACTTACTGCAAGAAATGCATGCTATGCTATGAATCCATTCTATAATATGTGATAATCCTAATTCTACGGTACGAGCGATTTAAATTCTGTAATTTAAACCTAAGTTGATGCCATTAGTAGAAATGTAGACAAGACTTTTTCTACCACATGGAGTTACATGACAGTTCTGGTACTAAGCAAAAAAGTATGCTGCTTTTGTTTACTCGTTCCGTTCAACTGAGGAATGGACTTTTAAGAGAACTGCATCACAAACTATTCTAAAACCTCAGTCAGAGAAATGTGATAACAGCATAGAGTTTTCTTCTTGCCTGTGCCAATAAAACCGTCCTTCTTAAGTGCAGTTTTGCTAACTGAGCTGAAAATATAACACTGCTTTCTAAATTGCTCTAACTAGAAAGCACTGGCATTGCTTCCTGCTTTATTGTGCTGATGTATGAAGCACCTTCTCTGTGTTTTGCATCAGGATGCTGACACTTAAGTAGCAATGACATTTTTCAGTCCTAGTGGAAGGGAACAAAACCTACCGTACCTTATCTAAATATACTCACTACTTGGCCAACATTTATCAGAAATTATACATTCCACTTGTGCTGTTTCTGCATACTTCAAGACACAGAGGAAATATGAAACATTCCGATTTCCACATAAAGAAATGTTTGAAATTCATAACTCCCATCTTGCCTGCCGATGCATCACTTATAATTATACCACCTGTGGGGGAGAAGATACCAAACACAAGTTCTGTCAACTCCTGCAAGATTGGAAGAAAACAGCATATCACTTTATTCTTTTCTTTCCCTCAATTTTTCTGAACTTTTTTTAGAATATATTTTACAGAGAATGAAAACCAGGATTACTCACTGGATCAATTATTATAAAAAATACAGAATTGTTAAATGAGGAGTTAGATTAAACAGAAGGTCAGATTAGATGACCAAAATGGTTTGACTATGAAGAAGATAGCTTCTGTTATGACCAACTCCACTGAAGAAGCTGGTACCCCAGTCACTACCATAGCTACTGTATGCCAATGAGCCAAACTCATTGTGCATGCAATGACAGAGCCAGAAAAGCATAAACTCAGTTTTTAGTAAACAAACTCTGAATCATAACATGATGCTTCTTGCATCAATTAAATCTACTCCTACAATTCTGAACCGTCTCAGCCCTGTAATGATTTCAGTTGTTCTTGATGGTGCTAGTCAACTGAGACTATAATTAGATAAGACAGAAGTCATGCGAGAGAACTGGAATGGAAGAGGTTAAAGGAAAGAAAACCTTTATCAGTTGAGCATATCCATGAGAGTACTGAAAGCTCCCTAGTGTGGTGGAACTGTTGGAATCAATGGTAACGATGCTTCTGAACTCATGAAGGACAGGTGAGGCCTGAGGGCCTGGAAAAGGGCGAACACTTGTAAAAAGAATAGACCAATGTTTATAATAGGAGGAAGGGAAGAGAGAAGTTCAGATCAGTGCACTTAGTATCTCTTAAATTGCTAGAATGATTAATAGACTTCATTTTTTTTTAAGCACCTAGAGGAAAATAAAATTATATTATTGGTAACTTGTTAATCAGAAACAAATCGTATCAAACTAATTCAGTTGTAAAGTCCCTGGAGGCGGACTTTTAAAATATCTGTCCCTCCTCCCCTGCTTCTACACGAAGGCAATTTGGCAAGTAGTAAGAGGAGAAGGATGACTGGTTTTATAAGCATCTACATACTAACTCTCTAAAAATTGATCAGTGACTCCATCTCTGGGAAAACCAGGTAAAAGTTAAAGAGAAAACCACTGTATTTCATGGTTTGTGACAACTTGTGATTTGTCCAATACCCCAGATAATGTTTTCCAGTGACAAACATGGTAGAAGATACATTTTATAGGCAACATAATGTAATCCAAATCCAAATGCACAATCATACAAATGCTTTGCTACAAATCTCTTAAGGCAAAAGCAATGAGATATATTTAGATCAGTGGGTAATAACGTAGTTGATGTCATCAGTAAATCTAGGTGGTATAATATGCTAAAGGAAGAGCTTATTGCATCTACACAACTCTACAAAACTGCAAATCTAGGCAACCTAAATATTCATACAGCTGGCATAAACTTGAAGCTACACAGGCTTTCTGGAAATCTGAGAAATGTTGCTATTTTACATAAATAACTGCAGAACTTTAAAAAACAACAAAACAAAAAAACCAAACCAAAAAACCCACACAGACAAAAACCCCAACCAAGCCCTAAACCCAAAGATCTGCATGCCTTATAATCCCCAAATAAAATGTGGTTTTCATAGCTTACAGTCAGAATTGTTTGGATTTCTCAGGTGAGGCCATTTTATGCTGTAGTATCAAAAGTATTCTTTCACTTGTTGAACATGATACAATTTCCTTCAACAACTGCAGTTAAAATAATCAAGTCCTGGGTTTAAAAGGTTAATTGAAGAAGTCACATAAACAGCTGAAGACAGGGAGCTCTGAAAACCTTCCATAGAGGTTAAGCTTCTGCTGTCATGCTTGTCAATCTAGCTAGGAGACAATGCTGCTGGCTTTGCCTTTTGGGGCCCAGTAGGGGCCATATCTATAAAAATGTCTTGTGTATAGCTATGGCTGAGCCAGAGCTTCAGAGCTTTCCACTTCTAAACTCAGCTAATTAGCTGATCTCATCAACTTCTATTTGTTCCCCATCTTCTCCATGGTCTTTGCTTCTTTCAGTTTGCATGGTCATTTCCTTGTTTGAAGGTTGTGTGGAATGCAGTGAAAATGTACTTTGTGCCACCCTGGCCTAAGGTGCTTTGCTGGAGCCAAGCATTCTCTGTTCTGGTATCACCTCATACAATGTCAAATCATAACTATGAAAGGTTTTCCTCCATGAATGCTGTTCAAACCCCTGCAGAATACTTAATTTGAAAATATATCTAATTACTTCTTCAATAAATGTGTATTATAGGCAACCCATGAAATCTCACACTATTTTTCACCCAATACCTCCAAACATATAATATTCTCAAATACTACTGGAAATACAGACAATCCATGCAAGTTGCATTGTGGGGGCTACTGAACTACGTATCCCAGAATCCCAGGTGCTGTGGGTAAATGTTACATCACTTGGTTGATCAGGATCAATCATACTTGCAGCTGGTGACTGACCATGGGGAGAGAGATCACGAGTTGGGTAAGTATGAGGGCTCCCAGTTTGCTGCGTTTCAGTAAGTAAACACACTTTATTTGGAAAACAAGCTACTTTTTTCTTATTGTTTTAGGCATTTGATTCTAATTCCTTTGTGACTGTGCAGCAAAAAAATACTGCTAAACCATATGCTGCCTTTTGTGTTGTGTTCTCTCCAAAATCAACATGTTCATTCAAAGGGTTTTTTGGAAATGGTGAAACTTCCTGATCCCTTTACCATTATTTTTGAAGTTAGAAGGGAAAAACAGTTATATGAAACCAAATCAGAAGCATTTCTATTAAATAACGCCTTTCTAGCAGGAATAGTATTACTTCATGTATTTGTTGCTGTATATATCCACACTCTATCCACATTATCCTAAGTTTTCTGTCAGCTTCAGTGTCTTTTTCTCTTCAGGAAGTTATGCATTAAGACATAATATAAAATAGAAAGAAAAGTCTTCATTTTTAAAGACTAGGTAATTTCTCTGGCAGGGGAAGTGTAGATTATATTCCAGAAATTGGTGGTTGCAACATCGAGGGAAAAATAGCAAATAATAAAAACCTTTTCCCAGCACTTAGAAAATAAAATGGTAATCTTTGTATGTTTCTAACCACTAAAAGAGACATGATTTGGAATTGTCTTCACAGCTGGGTAAAGAGGCTGAGGAGTTTATATAGCTTCAAAAATGGAGCTTGACAAGGTTAGGTAATTGTGTGACTAAGTAGGAGTGTTTCTGCAGTTGGAAACTTATTGCTGATGATACAAGTCTGAAAGTGTTCAAATTTTGGTAGCCTAAGGATAGGTTGAAAGACCATATGGTCCTGTGGATTCCATAACTATACTCTATGAATCCCACACTTCAATATGCAATGGCCAGAAAATGCACTCTGAAAAGCAAAATATCAAAGAGACAATGTTTAGCAGGTTAGCTAGGATCTACTTCTTCTAGTGATCCTGAATTCCTTGTGTTCTGATTTAAACTATATTATGATATATGAGTTGGTTTTCTATGTTTTAAACTAAACTATGGTATCAGAAATATAATTTGGTGCCTTTGGGCCTTTTCCATTACACTTTTAAGTGTGTTAAAGGCTGCTAGAAATTATTTTTTGTGTTGGTGGTATGTGAGTGGGAAGTGATTGTTCTGGAAACCCTCCAGACTAGTTGCTGGGCTGTAGCTGTTGCAGGGCACTTGACAAATGATGGATGATACAATTTGAATCTTTCTTGATACCAACACTAAAAAAGAATCCAAATACCACAGATATTGGTATGTAACTGTTTGGACAAGACATCAGAATTACAAAGGGAATATGGATATTTCTCTCCTGATCTGTCTTGCTCCTTGCCCCAGGACAGAGCTGACTTCATTAGGGGAAGAGGACATGTATCTGAGGAACTCCACTGTCAACTACAGAACAAGTGCTGTCCTCCTACTCCTTGCTGAAGTGGCTTACAATCCCTTTTTTCACCTACTTGCCTGAAGGATCTAGAGGTTCCCTTTGACTGCATATGACCAGAAAGTGGGATATGAACATCTTTAAGTAAATTTCTGTCGGACACAAATAAGTTGGGCGTAATGAACCATATATTTAAAAAATGATGCTGCAAGCCACTCTGGTACATGTGTGTATACAGGGAAAGATTTTCAAAAGCAGCCAAGTGAGAAAGAAACTGTAGCTGAGTGGGCCACTCCACTGTGAATTTTAGTGACAGATGGCTGCTAAGACAATCCTCACTAGATGATAAATGACTATACATTAAAGCCTACAAACCACAAATAAACACAAAACATGCCTCCAAGAAACATTTGAACTGAAGTTTAATGATCATACAAAATTGCTAGCAAATCAAGAATTATAAGCTGTTAAAAAGAAGAGAGGCTGAACATAGAATAACCATTCTTCTAGCATAAGGAAGGGATGGACAGGTGTGATGTCAGAGATTAACTTAATGTTACAATTATTCCAGTCCCTGAGAAATCAAAAGAACCTCACTGAGATGTGGTAAATCCCCCTCGAAGCAAGTACTTATGCCCAGTAGCATGAGAACAGACTAAATCCTGCAAAACCAAACTTTGATGCATGAGGTAGGACAAATTAGCCACAATCAAATAGGCAAGAATAATGAAAACGGGTAATGATGAGCTATTATGGGTTACAAATTTTAAGATAAGGTTGTAATATTTGTAAAACAATAATGGAGGCCCACCTGAGAGCTGAAGTAAATTACATTAGATTGAGTTCAAGATAAACAAATGACAGAAAACCCCACAGTATGATAAACATCTGTCTTAATGGGCTAGTGACAAACCACTATTATGGGTAATTATTTTTTACTGGTGGGAAAGGGGAATAGTGTCTTCAAAAGTAGCGTTTATTTTAAGAAGCAGATCATGTTAGGACACGTGAATTTTGTAAGAAAAGAGCAGAGAAAATAAATTTCTATAAGCAGAGGTTTACTATATGAAAAGGAATACTGTCATGTGTAACTCTTATTTGTAGCAAGACCTTTTATTCTTCACCAGAATCCCCCCAGACTAGCTAGTATATTGATACTAAAATCTAAATTACCATACTAGCAAGAGCTAGGAGTTGTTGGAAACTATTATGTCTATGGAGATTTCGATTGAAATAACAGAGCAAGAAAATTGTAAATTTACTTTAGAGACACTGGATCTCTATCAACAGAGAAATGTCTTCAATAGTTTGTATGCAAGGCCATGTTAAATGTGATTTAAACTGGGTGAAGAATAAAATCGCATCAACATTTTAAGTTACCCACCCATGACAACTTTACTTTTTTTTTTTCCTCTCCAAAATTCTTCTCTTTATTTTCTCCAAACTTTGTTTGTGTAGATGGGGAAAACTGCTCATTTTCCTTTTTATCTCTTCAAAAAGATCACACAAACTGCATATAATGTTGAGTGCTAGTTTAATTTCCCTGCAAATAGTTTATCTGAAAGCAGACAGAGAGGAGATAACATAATCTCAGATAATTATGGTGATATATTAATCATAGGATGCCACCCAGTTCTGTAAGGGAACAGAAGTTTAAGCCTAAAATTATTAGCCTTCTATATGTGTGATTCATATTCTTGCTGTTGTATCAATTTCTTATTGTAAATTGCAAAAGTCATGTTTTTAGCTTTTGGTCTTCATACAAAGCTGATTGAGAAAGTAGTATTAAGAATTGCAGTGCCACATCAGACCAGTGGTCTTTCCACTCTTGTGTCCTTTCTTTTATCTGGGTTTTTTCACAATTGATATAACACTTCCTTAACTCCTTAGTGTTTAGTTAGACATGCCAGTCATTTCTGTGCAAATCCAAGCAAACTGTATAAACACATATTAAGACACCTAGCAGCAGCAGAGTGTTGGGCAATGATTGACTTAGCTGTATGAGGAGATGTTTGCTCTCACCCAGCAGAAACCAGACTCTAGGCTTCTGACCTGTTTCAGCTCACATTGTGCCAATTTTAGACTGATGAAAGGCTTAATGTCTTTAAAGAAGGCTGGGCTCATTTATGCCAGTGAAAGAACTGGATTACACTTGCAAGGTCTGTGTGGGATGAAATTTATGGAAGAAAAAAGTAATCTGACAATAGGAAGTTTGTTTGAATCAAGAAAAATCTGTAATCATAGTTAGAAAGGAAGCAAACAGAGTTCATTTATGTGAAAATATATCTTGGATACTGTAAAAACAGAATACTGTTGGGACCTGCACATATTATTTGATATAGCCCTTTTAGAAGTTACTTAGCAGGGTATTCCAGACAGTTCTGAGCAGCATTCTGGATTCCAGGATCCCAAAATAATGGAAAAAATAATGTAAATTGGGAATAAAATAAAAATAATTTTTATTTATTTATTTATTTATTTAGCAGGACCATCGTCATACCCAACAATAGTGAAGTTAGTAACTTTATCTGGCAACATATTGTTCAATTTGCAATTACTTCACTTTATTTATGCCTGTGAGGACTTCATGAAGTAAGTTTATCAAGTTTTCTTTTTTGAGAATACATAACTCAGAATTAGCTCATAGCTTAGAAAATTAGGAATTCTTACAAAAGTAATTCCACCTTTGAAGTTGAATATTTAACAACCACAAATAGAATAAGTATGCACAGATCAAACAATGGTAATAACAAAGTGTTATGTCTCTTGCCCCCTTTCCTTTATTCTTGTTCTTTTCATAAATCTTACATTTAAGTAAGAAAAATCTTACCTTTCTCTGCAACTGAGGAAAAAAAATTTGGTTCCCTGATTGTATTATCAAACTAATTGATTTTTACAAAGATGCTATGGCTATTAAAAATATCTTATCAAAACACAGACCTCAGCTTATGGAATGCATTAGTATTCATGACTGATAATGCAAATGTGAATTATGTCACAGTACACTCAATATACCATCTGCTCCAGAAAGAAAAACATCTGTTGGTAAATGTAAACTGTGGAGCTTATGTGCTATGCAATATGTTCAGATACTGTATGGAATAAATAAATTGGACATTGACAATCTATTGTGTTAGAAGCATTCAACTACTTTCTTATGTTGAAAAGAGGAAGAGCTCAGCTGCAAGTATTTTTGAGATGGTGAAGGAAATTATTGTGCCATGTCCCATCCAGATGGCTTTTGCTGAAGCCAGTCACTGACAGGCTGCTGCAATCATCATCTGCGGTTATGAGATGCTTTAACATAGCATGGACATAGATGAATGTGCTCCTCTACAGTAGAAGCTTCTGTGCTTGAATTTTCATGATGGTGATGACACTGCAATTTGTGACATTATTGGAATTGGCTGTATTTTCTGGCTTATAAGATGAAAATCATGATCATGAAACATGTATATTCATATGTATGAATGATAAAGACGACTGTTGCATTTTAATAATGATAAATAGCATCAACACATAAATATAACCATATATTTTCAGTGTGATGCACCAATATAAAAATGGAAAATGGGCAGTAGTTTTAGAATTCTAAGGGCCATGCTAACCCTTATAAAATCTAATCTAATCTTACAAAATCTAAAATCTAGCCCTTGTAAAAGCTAATGCTTTAATTTATTATTTTTTTTTCTGATTTAGAGTATCCTGTTTTCAGATTCACTTGTTCAATTGATTTTAAGTGCTTAGACAAATAAATTCTTTTTTTTTTATGACTGAGTGGGACAGCTGAGGTAGAGGTGAAAGTCTCGGAACATCACTGTTCTGCATCCATATGCTGTCATAGAAAAGGGTAGCACCAACAGTACTTTAGAAATTTCCTTGACAACTCTCCATCCATTCCTTGTCAGCTCATGGAAAGCACAAAGGGCTATAATATATTTAGAAACTCTTAAGTATGCAGAAATGCATATTTGAACATATATTTAAAAGGCAGAAAATTTATAAAAATATCTGGATATTTGTTTCAGTTTAAAGCTTTTTTCTTTTTTCTTTTTTCTTTTTTCTTTTTTCTTTTTTCTTTTTTCTTTTTTCTTCTTTTTTCTTTTTTTCTCTTTTTTTTTTCTTCTTTTTCTCTTTTTTCTCTTTTTTCTTCTTTTTTCTCTTTTTTCTTTTTTCTTTTTTCTTTTTTCTTTTTTCTTTTTTCTTTTTTCTTTTTTCTTTTTTCTTTTTTCTTTTTTCTTTTTTCTTTTTTCTTTTTTCTTTTTTCTTTTTTCTTTTTTCTTTTTTCTTTTTTCTTTTCTTTTCCCCCTCCACATTGTGAGAAGGAATTTATCATAATCTGTTGTTAAACAAGTCTAATGTTTGTTCTAGTGAAAGTTTGCAGTTTCTGCTTGTTTAAGCACCTTAAACTGCTGTTGTTTATTTGCCAGGGAATAAAAGCCATTCTATGATATGCACAATGCTGGTGTTACTTCATTGTGGAGTAATCCAAAAGATTTGGAATCCTTGTTCAAGAAGGAGATTTAGGCTTCTATAATTCTTCTCTGCAAGAATCCTTATGATGCTTTCATAGTCAGTCTCCACAGAGCTTTCAAACAGCTCTTAAGCTTTTTAATCCAGTGTTGTCCTTGCATGCCACTGTTTCGTTTCTTCAGTTTTCCTGCTTGTTCATATGCAGGCCACAGGTAGCAATGGAAGACAGCTGCAGACAAAATATGTTTAAACTATTTATTTGGATGAAACTCATGTCTGCTGTTCTTCATGGTACTGCTAATACCTGTGGTACTCTTGATTCCATGTATCCATTATCTGAGAGTGCTTTTTATCCTTAAGGATGTCAACTGAAGCAAGTGTCACAAATCTTTGTATTAGTGTGAGTTAGCACTTTTAGTCACCTGCAACAGAACTGACTGACCAAACATACGATGAATGGATTAATATGCAAAGTACTAAAAGGGATCCATAGGTGAACTAAACCCTTTGCTACACATGGTTTCCTCAGCTGTACTACCAGTGCCCTAGCACAAGTACCTACTCTTAAACCATTATCTGTGATGTAACTGAGCCATGCATCTTCTCTTAGTAGACCTAGCTTAAAGTTTTTCTTCTGTCAATCTTTCCTGGGACTTGCAGTTTATTCTGTACTCACTTTTAAAATATTGGGGTGTAGATATGTTTTCAGGTCTCCTCTGTACAAACAGAGATAAACTCTACTGTTCAACGTGAATGGTTTAGAAAATTCCAGAGAAGACATAGGCAACAGTGTTTTTTATAAGCTCCAATTTGTCAAAAAATAGATTTGGAAATATGGACAGGTTCACAGCTATCTTGCTGTAAGAAATAAAAGCACAGCCCAAGATATCAATACCCAGATAATAAGAGTGGTCTGTCTTTCTTAGTTGAAATGAAGATTAGTTCATAGAATGGACATAAGCCTTAAATATCAATCACCAGACTTGCAGCTCTCTTCTCTTTTTCATGTTTGGACTGAGTGTTGGAATGGCTATGTACTAAAGAGAAAAACAGCAGCAAAACAACCTTTGCCAGTAAGAATAACTTGCTTTTTTATTATTGTTGAATTTAGATGGAAAATGTTACAGCACATCCAGTAGCAGAGATCAGACAAATGATGTAAGAACAATAAAAATGCCTGAGGGACAGAAGGTGTTGAAGAAAGATATAGTTGAGTATTAGCATCCATGCAGAGGCACGAAAACACTGCCAAAGAATTTGGCCTCTAAGTGCCAGCATATAGATTAGGAACCGTGCTGGGCCAAGAATGGAATGCTCTGAGGGACATTAGAGCTGAGCTTATGCTCTGTAGGAAATTAAAATTCCCACAACAGCCCAAGGTCAGAAACTGACCACCAGACAGAAAATTGCAGCTAGACAAGACTAACATAGGCAGTGTAGGAAAAAGAAAGTACTTTAAATCTCCTCATTAGTCCTATGGTGTGGTGATGACTGATAGAACACAAAGAAGTGCATTAAAAAATTGAAGTATTTTAAAATTTTTGTATTTGCTCAGTCATATAATTCTGAAATAATTCATAGCAGATTTAAAGGAGATACAGCCTTTGGATGCAAAAGACAACTAATTGAAAGCTTACGCAATATAGAAGATTTCTAAATTGGTGATTGTCCTAAGAGCAAATCAAAGCAAAATGGTAATCAAAAACATTTGACAAAAATTTAGAAGGTATAGAAAAATTATCAGCAATAAAGTTTATAAATTATTACTGCAATATTTCAGCTTGAGGAAACAAAAATAAAACTGTAGCTATATGATCAGTGTTTTTTATACTACTTAATGTAAGTTGCACTCTGTGAATCTGGGGACCTTCTTAAATAGATGTTTACATTGGCAGGAAACATGGAAGTGTGTGTTGAATAGTAGGTGTTGGTGACTGCTGTGGAAATGCAAAATACAACTTGATCATTGTGAATCTGTAGAATATGTCAGAAATCTTGTTTGACAATCTTTAAAATGAAGGAGGAAAGTCTGAGAAAACAGACAAGGGAGTGAAATCCAAGAAGCAAAGGGGATGTGGGGAGTGAGGCAGTAATAGAATTCACAAGAAGCTGCTCTCTCCTGGGAGAGAGCAGAGGTGCTGGCAGTTGACAGGCCAAGATGAAGGGCTGTCTTATATGGCTGACAACAGTGAAAAATGGACATAGAAGAGCTGGAGGAACAAAAATTTTAAAAATAATGCTTTAGTAAATTAGGCCTGAAGAGAGCAAGTTGCTATAAAGCTAAATACAAATAAAAATGTGAAGTAAATGAAAGGCTCATAAGGAATCAAAGCAACGGCTGTGATTCTCCAGGTCTCAATTCACCAAGGTGTCAGCCTGTCTTTTTGCAGGGCTGCGACAGACGGGACAGTGGGGGAGTTCTCATCCAGTATAGGATGAGATTTTGGATATGGTTTGGTATGGCAGATTGCCATGTCTCCTCCTATGTGATCACAAAAATCCTTCTCTTTTCTCAATTTGTTTTAAGATAAAAATGACACATTGCAAAGTCAAAGTAGATGTAAGGCTTGTTGGAAGCCTCCATTGCAAATATGAGATTCAGTGGTTAAAATGGGATCAAAGAAATTAATAAGCATTATGCAATTTACCTTTAGTTATGGAGGAGGATTTTCTGTAGCTTTCATCTTAGTTACATTCTGCACTTGAAAATGCTGCATTATTTATTGTATGCATAAAACTTGATTCTCTAAGGTCTGTGAAGAGCTTTTTTATTAAAAAGAAGTGGCAGCATGTTCTGTTTCTTGATATCACACCAACAGCAAACACTGAAGTCATGAGTGTTGCTACCTCCCTTGATTTGTATCAAGAGTATATTTAAAATTTACATTATTTTTTTTTACAGAGGATCATGGTTCTAATAGACTGTTGGATATTTAAAATGTGAAAGATGACAGGTTGATTAGTTTTTGTTTGTACAACTTTTAAAGCTAAGAATATAACATAAATAATACAGTATGTTATTTTCAACTAGTGAAGAAACAGAACAGCAGTTACCTCAGAACATCAATTCCTCTTTACCAAAATATTTTTGAGAAGCTACGCTACTGTGGTGAGAATATTACATACGTATTCAAACTGTGCATGTATTATACCCAGTAGTTAAATTTAAATTATGATGAGCTATTTGGCATGGGCAATACCATGGTTTCTGGCTTTAATACTGAAGTAGATTGTGTTTCTAATAAAGAGAGATCTGGCTGTATGGTAAACTGTCGTTTTCAGCTGGTATCCACAAGAGATGGTTTTAGTCCTGCTATAACTTACATGTCTGCTCTTGTTTCCTCTTGGCTTATGTTCTACTTCTTTCTACTCATCTATCAATTGTAGACATTTTCAGGTCACTCTCATTTCATTTTTTTAAAACATTGTTATTTTCAAAGAAGAAATAAAATATGAATGCAATATGAATATATAATGTGTAATATGAAACATCTGTTTGGTCTCCTTATTGCTAGAACTCAGTGGCAGCCAGCTCCTGGATTAGATGCTGGTTATAGTCCTCCACAGTATCTCAGAAATCTGCAAACTATTTTCTAGTTCATATGCACTGATGGTCCTAGAGTGGGTCTAATGCAGGGAGGAGAATTGGAAGCTGTGATGGAGACACAAGGCAGTTCCCAATGAGATGAAAGAGCTGAGACATAGGTCTGGAAGGAGGAATGAGAGATTTTAAAATGAGGGAAGATTAAAATAGGAAGCTGAAAGAAAGGTTACATTGCAAAAGGTGCTGTGTTTCTCCACTTCTGTTTATCTTCTCTATGCTAGTCCTAATAGTGTTGTATACTTTTAAACATTTCATTTGTGATAACAGCTGAAACTTCTAAATGACATTTGAGTTGTCAAAACTCAACTGATTAAACATGTGGACTATTCTCCAGGGCATTATAAGATAACAGATGACATTTAAGAGCTCACTAATACTTAAACCTCTTTACAGTGTAATTGGAATTATTTTCATTACATACATTATGAAACTGAGACACACAATAACAATCAGTTGTTCGAGGTACCTAGCAGCAAACCAGGGAAAAGGGCTTGAAATTTAGTCTTGTCTTTGACATACTAGCCCACGCTGAGAAAACACTTGTTCTGATGGGACTAAGTCTTTTTTATCTGGACCATACTACTAAGACTTTGTCAGGATAGCTACTATTTTGAAAATGTTTGAAATGATGATGAAAATGATTACTATTTCCTTGTGGGAAGGAATCCTGAATAGAATCATGCTGACAAGTTTGCTTTGTGCTAATAACTCCCTGCTTGTGCTCTATGCTTACGTTATTTTCTAAATCTACCAAAGGAACAATCACTGAAATCACAGGAACAAAAACAACTTTCATTTTCTTCTTTGAAAATTAATCACAGGGTTTCAAGAGCATATGAAACAGATCTTTGATCCTCGTCCCAGAGGAAATGACCTTTGTTCTTCCTATGGCTGTGCTCTCCAGTTGTCTCCTTTTTCTTTTATTCCTGAAGGAATCTTTCCTAGAAAGTATATGCTGGCTTAGCTCCCTTGGACTCAATGCACATTAAGAGGTGGGATGTATTAGGTACCTTTCTGGAGAGCATCTCCTGCTAGCCGAAGTATGGTGAGTAGGAATAATCAGGAAATTTGCTCCAAAAAGTCATTCTGGAGCTGGACTAAACCAGTAATGTAGGTGCACCCAAGGACCCAAAAGGTATGAGAAGACTTCTATGTGCTAGTTAGCCCTTTCTGTTTGCCCTCTCCCCCTCAAACACACACACACACACACCCCCTAAAGAAAAAAAAACAAACCCAAACACCAACCTCTATAACAACCATTGCAGGAACAAAAAGCTAAGGGTTGCCCTTGTAAAAAGTTCAAAATTCATGGATCCTTTCACTGTAAGATTAAGGGATTTGTACCCTGACACTTTTATTGGGTTAAAAGATCACTGTTATGAGCAAGCACTAGCTTTTTATTCTTTTTCTTTCTTTTTTTTTTTTTCTTTTATCCTGCAGTATCTGGTTTGTTCTTGTAGAAAGGCCTCCTGAGATGTAACGAGCCCCCACTTATGGAAGGCAGGATGGAACTCCATCTTGGATTTAGCGTAACCATCAAACATGGAGAATGCAAGCAAATTATTCCAGAAGCCTGAGAAGTCTCATAGTCTCATGTCTCAGACACTTAAATTACCATGAATTAAAACCTACATTGAAGTTTTCTGTGAGACAAATATTTCAGTTTTCCCTCTCAGAAATACTTTTGACACCCAGACAAGAAAGATACTGAAGCGGTGAAGACAACTTCAACCATGCTGTGTGTTCCTGGCTCATGAATCCGTATCTGTTGGGATGAGTACTGATGTACACAAAATCTGAGAAGCTTCAAACAACTGACACAATGTTCTTTAAAACATTCCACTATAATGTTCCTCCCTTACCTCCTCCTACAGAAAGTCATTCTTGTTCACTGAAGGATCAGTGACTATTCAGACTTGAATTAGTTTTAAGGTCTGAGACATTTTTGCAGGCTAAAAGGTTGTGAACTATTGGGGTTAGAAATGGATGACTCTGAGGCTCCTGGGAATCTCCCATTACAAGTGGTAATCTCTCTCTGATCCACAGCAGAGTTTTGAATAAAACATGAAAATGGTTTCAGATAGATTAAAGGATTTTGTGATCTTTAACATATTATTTAGCGTTTTTATTCATGAGGCCTCTATGTTCAGACTTACAGAACAAACAGAACATAGCTTTTGCAGGTGAATGGACTGGGGGAAAAAATGGAATAAGCCTTTGAGCAATGGTTTAAAAAATAGCTTTTAAAAATTTGCAACAGTTCTAAGAACAGTTAAATAAATGCCCAAGTTCAATTATTCCAGATTTATGATTTTCTTGGTTTGCCGTTTGAGAACTTTTTGCTCCAGAGGCCTGTTTGCTCAATACATTGGTATGCTTATCACCTCTATCACAAATTCTATCTATTTGAAGTGCCACAAATTTGGAGTTTCCCACATAATAGTATTTCCCACTAAAAATAGTATTTTTGGTTCATTTCTTGGCACGTAGAGGATCCACTGATCTGTAATTCTTACTTGAATCAGGAATAAAAAGGACACAACTAAGTTGATGTATGCAGCAAGAGTAAAAGTAACAGGAAGGATCCTATCAAGTTTGAAGAATTCTTGAATAATTCGGTGATTTTCTGCAGCATTTGTTCATCCTCCGCATACTTGCCTCAGATTGAACTTTATCTAGTCCTGCAATTGCTGTCTGGGCTTCCTAAAGCAAATTTTCCTATTGCTGGAGGTAATTTAGTTCAGCAATTTCAAAGGGGTTTTAATTGTTTGTTTTGTGAAATTAACCAGCTAGATTTCTAGTAATGAGATAGGGAATTATTTTTCATCCAATAGTGTACAGCTTGCTTTGCATGATATTTAGCTAATACAATACAGAACAGCTACCAGTGGCAGGAGTGCCTTGAATGTACAACATGCCCAACAAGGCAATAACTGGCAGTAAGAATCTTTTACTTAATGATTGTTAGTATTTAAAACATTTCTAAAAGAACTTTTTTTTTTTCCAGGAATATCTGGTACATCTGTCATTTCACCATTCCTATGATATGAGAAATATGACTGTGAGAAACATTTTGGGGGCATGGCATCAAGATGATAGAATCTGTTCACTAGGCAGGTTGTATGAGAGGTATAAGAAAAGTTACAGCTGGAAAGATCTTGGTTTATTATAGGCTATGAAACTTCTGGGCTGTTAATGAACAACCACTACACTGTAGTTTCAGTGAAATTAATAAATAGTAGGACTAGTTATTTATTGGTCTTTTCATAGACTGCGCTTAGATATATTAAGGACCATTTAACTGAATGCATCATCAGCATGATCTTAAAAATAACAAAATGACAGAATCAGCATCTGCTGGTTTTTGGTTGGGGTTTGTTTTTTTTTTTTCTTTGCTACAGTACAAAAAGCAAATCACTGTCAATTGTATAAATATATAAGACATATCTTTGTAAATATTTAAATAATTGTTAAAATAACTTTCCTAGTTTTGTACAATTAGTAGTGCAAACTGGCAAGTATTATGGTTCCATATGTGCTGCTTTCTCAGTTCTGTAATCAATGCAAAGATATAATGGGCTTTATTTTAAAAGAGTATTCACCCAAATGTGTTTGTTTTCATGGTTTTGTAAGGTATCAGTTGGATGCTTTCTAAAGCATTCTAAAGGAAAAGTATCTTTTTTTGCAGATGTGCCCCTGGGATTTAAGTAAGCATGCAAAAATTTTTGTACATTTTTTGGCTTAGTATCTAAAAATTCTTCCTGAAAATCAACACATTTCATACCCCCATTCCCTGCCACCTTTCTCTTGCACCAACACGTTGATCAGGTAGTCAGCATCTGCAAGGATGGCTGAACTTTCCAAGGGTGTGGTTGCATCTTTGCCAAGGTCACATACCACCATGATGACCTAGAAGCAAGTAAAAGATTAAATCATTGTTTACTACTACATTGTTGTCCCAGGCATTCTGTATGTGAGGAAATATCCCATACAGCTATTTTACATGGGTTCATTGTTGCACTCATTCCCTATTAAAAAAAATGTATTTAACCTGCTTTGGAAGTAGATTATACTAAAACACAAAAAGACAAACATATAAAAGCACAGGTTTGCTTTCAAATGAAGCCAGTGAGAAAGAGCTGTTATACTTTAAACTGCCACCAAACTTGTTTTACAAATGCTTTCTGATATGAACAAGTACTAAAACTAAAGCTTTCACAGAGCATGAATGCAATATAAACTGGTGAAGAACAGCTGATAAGAGAAAATAAAATAAATTACTCAATTTGATACTTCTGTTTTACCAAAAGTGTATAAAGCAGAAAAAACCAGTCCACATAAAGAAGTACCAGAATATCATTTTGCTTTCAGAATGTATTTTATATCTTGGGATTCATGTTTCACACCAGATGTAGGCTGTGCTGTACAGTGATGAGAGAAGCAAATATGATTTAACCAAAAATATGATTATTAAATACGATTAACCATTAATACTTATATAGTAGGATATAATTTTCCTTTCTCTGAAAGCAGCGCTGGCTTCTCAAAGCTGATCTTCTTGATTATTCAGAGTGATGATTCCTTAGAGTACACTTAAATGAGAGATGACAATGTACCTTAGAGCCACCCCTAATCCTTCACTCCATGTTCACATCCCATTACAATGAACTCTGGTAGAGTAAGACCCTGGAGAGTAATGTTTTTACAGTCTCATTACTATCTAGTGTATTAGACCACGGCAAAAACATAGCTTCATGAAAAATATATCCTGTTACAGTGAATGATCACTTGGCAGCAATGGTTATTTTAAAACTTTATCTAAGGCCTTTAAACTAAGCTTGCACCATCTGTTCTACCTTCTAATTATACATGCAAAAAGAACATAATTCACAAGTGTATCATAAAAGTGGATAATGTAATTGATTAAATGATATTGCTGCGTGTATGTGTGGTTATTCAGTGCCTCTGTTTTGCTTTTTAGCTCATAAATCACTCTGAATACATTGTACAGTGACTTTTTCTTGGCAAACAGACAAGAGATGTACTCTCTCACATTTGAGGGGGGGCAGTGAACTGATGATAATGATGGATGGAAAGAGAATACCAGAGAGGTACAAATACTGTCAAACATCAAGTATGCATGCTCCGGTTCTTTGAAGGAGTTGGACCAACCTGCTCTCTTGCAGTGCTTCAGAACATGAGGACCTACTTGGTGACTGTCTTACAATAAGTAAAGAGAAAGGAAGAAATTGCTTGCTTAAATGGCATCTGACAGTCTGCATATAACCTTTTGCATGACATTCCAATACCTGTGTGTTGTTATGAATGGAAATCTTGGAGCTTTGTTTTGCTAAGTCATCCAGGTACTTATATTACTTTCAAAAATAACTGCAATGAATTCCATTTCTATTACATGTTAAGATTAAGTACATCCTGTCTAGGGCTTTAGGGAGGAAAAAAAACCCAACCCTGTATGTTAAAACAGCTAGGAGAAAAAAGGAAGAGCTACAATAGGTGGAAAGAAAAATTACTTGCAATTTGTTACCACAATAGAAAATTAACTGATTTCACAGATTTCCAGTACTAGTAAAACCTGAAGAATAGCATAGCCTTTACAATACTTAATTTCCTTAAAACTAGCAGATTTTAGTGAATCCAGAGATAACTCTGGCTGGGAACTGACATACTGGCTTAAGGTCTGTTTTGATGACAGCTTGCTTAGGCAAGATGAAGAAAATTGAAGTGCCTTCTACAGAGCTCTAGTAAAACTGTAAATTCCCTTCAGATTCATCCGTTTGAAGATGTAATTAGTACTAACTGCACTTCCATTTCATTTTCAGTGTTTCTGCAGTAACTTTTTTATATATATTTTATGTACATTTTGCTACACATGATGTGTTCTAAGTGTGTACATAAAACACATTGCACAAGAATGCATTTGAATGAAGGAAAATACTCATTATGAAATCTGTTCTGAAAGATGCTTAAAATTAAGCAGAAGATAATTTAATTCTTAAATTTTTAGCATTCTGTCCATTTAGCAGTCTATCCATTTATGCTGTAGTTTCTAATTCCCAATAGGTTTTAGCCAACTTCCTCCCAAACAGGTCTTCTCTATTGTTACCTTTGTCCCCTGATTTAAGCAGATAAGGAGAGTTCTTTGTGACATTAATGTATATTTAATCCAGATCATTACTTCGGTAGTTTGGCCTTAATCTTCTTCCAAGGACTACAGTACACACTCCAGTCATGTCCTGGTATGTCTTTTGCTCTTTCTCTAATGTCTCCTTCCCTCATTCTGACAGGTAATTTAGAAAGCCTGCCACATATCTTCCTTGCATCTGATTCCACTGGATGTGAATGGATTGAAAGATGGAATGTAGTGGAACAAAACAATCTGTGGCATGTTTGAGTATTTTAATAAATATTTTAAAATATTTGTATTGACTTCATAAGGATTTCCTCAGTATTAGCAATGAAGTCCAGACAGACCACTACCATAATTTTGCCAGGAAATAATACATAGTTATTTCCTGAAGAGAGTTTTTTTAATATCCATAAATAATATTTTCTTTTTGTGTTACTATGTAAAAAAAAGAAATTTAGGCTTAACATATGTTTGTTTGGAGGTAAAATAAATGTATGATGGAGTGTTAAAAAGCAAACGTGAAATGTAAGGAAGCTTAAAACCCCTGCTAATTCCCTAGATGAGTATGTAACACAGTCATAATCTGCAATGATGAATTGCTCAGAAAAGCAGACAAAACAGGCAGGTGTCAAACTCAGCACCTATATAAATCAATAAAATCCATAAATTAGGCAGTGATACTTCATCATAAAATGTATGACCATATGCAGTCTCTTTTACTTCGCAGGGCTGAGCCTGGGCATGTGCAAGGGGATGGGAGGTCCAAGCACAGATTGTAAATGGTACGATTAGAGCCTTAGGACCCGAGCCAAAGCCACTGGAATCAGTGGGATATGCTGACTTACAGTGGACTGTTAATTGGCCACTGAACGTGCTTTTTGCACCTAGCCAGTCCCCTGCCACTGGCATACTAGCTCATTGTGTCAAAATCGGCTTCACAAAAGAAAATACTGTGTGAAACTAGAAAAATACCTAATTATACCAAGTTCAGAGCAGGTTGTTATTTTGGGCATTCATTAAACTAACTCAAGTTGATGAACCATTTACCTTTGTTGCTAAAGTGTTCATACTCTTCCAGAAGTCAACAGCAAGTGACCAGTTTTCTAGCAAAAAAAGAAATTGTACTATTCCAGATGCAGAAAAATATCTCCAATCTAGCGCTATGTGGTCTGTAGATGCAAGACCTAATTTTATCTTCTTCTTCCTACTTTCCAAACCAACATTCTCCTTTCACATACCCTGTATATCTGCTATTCTCCCCATATTTTTAAAGATTTATTTTATATTAGATTTTCCTCCTTTGTATTGTCTTTTTGTTCATTTGTGTTTTAAACTTTAGTGGAAGGCAATTCTTATACTAGAATCGGTTTAACGCATTTTCCTCTTCAGTTTGTGACTGGGAAAAGGAAAGAAGAAATGCTTATTATACTCAATCTTTAAAAATCTCAGCAGAGCCGGAAAAGAAATCTCCAAGGGTTCAGTATTTTTTAAAAGCGATTAATTCTTTCTCTAAAGCAATGATTTAATATGGCAGATCTTTTGAGTTTTTCTGTAACCAGGGATCAGTCTTTTTTTACTTTCCAGTAAGGAACAACCACAGGGATGCTGACCCAGCTTGACGATGTTTATAGTAGAAGTTATTTAAACTATAATATAAATGATTTTGAGATAGGAAGTCAGTTGCAGAAAGAGTCTAAGAGGCTCTCTGCTAAGTGATGAGAAATTGTTCACTAGATAACTGTCATTCATATGGCGATCCACAGAGCAGAGCTGTTTTGCACAGCTGCCCAAATTCACTTCACCACATGCTTAAGTTTAATTAGACTTTATAGACTGATGGATTATAAAGCCAAAAGGGGCCATTGGGATCATCCACGCTGACCTCCTTTGCAGGACGGGCCGGAGACCTTTGCTGAATAAATCCATTCCAAGAACAAAAGTCTTTTCAGTCAGGTATCCATTTTTGTTGTAAGAACTCTGGTGATGAGTTGTAACCCTTAGTACCATTGACCCAGCGTTTCCTAAGTTCAAGAATGTTCTTCACCTGAAGCTTTGTATCAGCTCAAAGCAGCCCCTGAGCTCATCCAGCCACCAGTGGGGAGGCCCAGCGGCCCACAGGACTATCTCCTGCTGGTGAGGCTCGTGGCGAGGCCCTGCCATTGTGGGCTGTTTCCAGGCCCAGCTGGTGGGCTCTGCTGGCCATGGGTGAGTGAAATGGAAAAAGAAAAAAAACAAAAACAAAACCAAAAAAACCACCAGAAATTTTTCTGTGAAGACATGGTTCCCTGTGCTCTGGTGGCTGCTGCACAGTCTGCTGCCACACCTATATTCCAGGATGGGAGCAGCCCATGCAGAAGGTACTTTTCTTCCTTTTTCTTTTTTTCCCCACCCTCAGAAAAAACGATTTTGGTATCAACCTTTACAATATTTAGCAGTGTGGAGGTGCCATGGCCGTGGCTGAATTCCTGTCAGGGCCTGACTCTTCTTGGGAGACCAGCTGTTCCCTCAGTCCTTCCAGCAAACCTGTGGCCCTGTGTGGGAGCCAAGTGGCTCCACATGACACCAAAACAGGTCCCCCCTTAAACGAGGACCCCTGCTTGGGGACACTGTGGTCTGGATGGAGCCTGGGAAGGTGGCGGGCCATTGGAGCTGGATTTTAAGATTTCTGAGTTGCCTTTAATTACTCAGCAACTTACACAAGGATGTCCCCAAATGGGGAATGTAAGTCTACTTTATAAGTGGAATTGTCAGTTAAATTTAAATAAGCATATAAGGCATGCAAGGGTAGAAAGGGATTCCATATAATAGACCAACTGCTGATAGTCACACTTGCAGTAGGTACCAAAAGGAAGTATCAAGTAACTGTTAATTAGTGGTGAGCTTTCAATGGCAACCAGCACAGGTACTTGGAAATCTAATGGTGTGCACTTCAGGTGCAATAACCACACTGAGAGCTCCCTTTCTGGCTCGCCAAACTTAAAATTGCGACTCTGTTCTCCATGCCTTGATTCTGCCTTTGGAAGTATACATGCTCATAATTAATTCTAAAGGGTATTTATCTTTAGGCAGAAAGAACCTGTAAAAACCTGAATGAACTGATCAAAGAAAAACAATAACAAGAAAAACAGTTCTCAGCCAAAATGAAAGAACAGTATTTCTGGTTTTGGTTGTTTTGTTTGAGGGGGTTTTTTTGGGGTGTTTTTTGCAACATAAAAAGTGAGTAATAGCATAGAGTTATTTACATTGCATGCTTATACTTACCTGTACTTTCAGAAGCAGTAATATTCAGACTTAAAATAAGCATGGCTACAAGACCTGTATCTGTACTAGAGCCTGATTAGCATTTATACTCTGCAGCTGATGACAACAAAACTCAGCTGTAGCTTAAAGTTCCATGAGGGTCACGCTGACCACTTTCTCAGTTTGATAATATATGAATAACCTTCTTAGACTACTACTAATTAACTTTGTAGAGTTTCTGCTGTAAATTATTTTCTGAGCCACTTAGGATTGCTCTCAGCCAATTGCATACATGGCAAAAGGTTAATTGTTTGTGAAAGACAAAGAAAAGGGCACCTCTGTGACTCCCAGTAGAAATTAAGAAAATAATGAAGTCTTTCTGTGGGAATTCATCTACTTCATGTGTGATGTACCGACTGCAAAACTTCTATGATGTTCAAATACCTATTTTCGAGAGCAGCATTTGACAGAGTGTACATTTATATAAAATAATGGTATGGATTTCTGCTTTGTTCAGAAACCTGGCTAGCAACAGATTGGATAATTTAAGCTTGTCTGTTTTGAGGGGAATTATATCATGGAGATATATATAAAACACATGTATTTCCTATGCTGATCAAGGTATACTGAGTTGTTCAAATTAGCCTACAAAGTGCAAGAAAATTGTACTTATATACCAAGCAACCACTATCAGACAAATAGAGATTGCATAATTATTGTGGCATGAAATATTTATGTGGCATATCATTACCAGAAGAGATGTGAATTGCCAGTTGCACCCAACAAATGACAAAAGAAACTGCATGTAATGCCACATAATCATGTAGGGTTTTAGAGGTTATTTAGACCTGATTTATAATGAGGAGCTTATAAAAACAGCTTTTTTTTTTTTTTAAGACATCTGCGATATATTGTCTCTTTTGTTTCTGACTTCCTTATGAAGAAACATATCTACAGAGGTGTTGGTTGAAGAATTCTGAAAATAAAATAAAAATTATTTCAAAAATTGTGTAAAAAGGCTTTTAAAAGTAAGAAATAATATGACCTTGTCAGGAAACTATTTCTTAATCCTTCACCAAGGTTACTTTCCTTCTGCTTAAGGAACAGTTGTTTCCTTTTCCCTCATGCTACTATTTGTGCTTATACTTCCTCTTCTGCTTGGTCTTCTGGAGTTGATTGTGTAAGCAAAGCTGAGATTAGTCAGCTTTGATGAGTCTTAGATGTGTAAAGATCTTACATGTGGGGAAATAAGGCAGGTTTTTGCAATCCAAAAATGTAGAACGTTGTTGGATTTTGTTACTTGTGTGTACTTACGCATACTGTTCTGTAAAAATAACTAACATTTTGCAAACCTCAGTCTCAAAGCTGTGAAGTATAATAAAGAGTAGAAAAAAAAAAGAAAATAGATAAGTGTAGGGAAATCAAATAAAAAGCTAGAAAGTTAGCATGTGGGAAATCTGATGGTGGAAGTAAGGTAGAAGTGGAAACTTTGGTGCTAAACATTCTGATGATGATTTCGTTTACAATAGCTGAAATGACTGTGTAGGTTAAAACCTGGGCCCTGAGTGGCATTTAAGGTGCAGTGTTACATTTATGTTGTATAACTTAAGACTACTTTGCTTTCTTGGTCATCAGTGTATAATCATGTCCAGGGTGAAATGTCAACTTAATCATTGAGTTCAGTGGACATTTTCTCATTGCTTTAAAGAAGGGCCAGACTTCATGCTTCTATATATTTACCTCTTTACTAATACTGATCAACCATGAGAAGGAAACAGTTTATAATTGAAAATTCTTCTTGCTGATTCACAATTACCGTTTCCAGCTGCTGCAGGTTCTGTAAATTGGCAGACATGACATTGCCTTGTAGGATAGGCTAGTAACTTCCTCTTACCAACAGCAGTAGAAGCAGCAACACCAATGACCAGTGGGACTTTCATTGCCTCTAAAGCTTCTTAATATGTGAGTAATGTTTGAGTAGATATTATTATCCCAGGTGTATAGATGAAGAAAATTAAGTATAGAGCCATGTATTCTATTTTTTAAAAAAAGTTTTTTCACACAGAACTTTTAAATGGTTCTTCCTTGCTTTGAAATGAAAAATAATTCATTGATAAACCAGAGGCAGCAGAGAGAAGCTGTAAAAACAATGATTTTTACTGAAAACGTGATAAGGACTCATGTTATACCACTCTGAACTGACAAAGGTATTAGTTTCTGGATAAAGTTTCATTTGAAAAACTGATTTAAGATGATTTAGGAGAATCAAATGGAGAGAACTTTTAGGATCTAGAATGAGCTGACTGATTTTCTGGCTGTAACCTATACAAGCACTAGTCTGAAAGAAATTTTACATCTTTAGCTCACTGATGTTTTTTCTTCTCTATGGAGTCCAATAAATGAAGGTTTGATTACTAGAGACTATGAAACTTGTTTCTGACCATATGGGAAAGCATAATCTTTTTATGAGGGAGGAATTATTTAAATATCACCATTGAATATTTAGAATTCTAAAAGAAGAAAATAAGTAATATTCACTTCTTGTGGAAATGATACCTACCAACTCACTGGAGATGAAGGTTGGAGTCTTTTGCAATTGGGATCTGTGGCATCATGTTATAGAGAGGACAGTAGTTAAAGGGTTGGGTTTTTTCCCATATAAATGGAAAGGAAATTAAATAGTTGTTGCAGTGAATAGTCATGATTGCAGTACATTTCTTTTGTAGTCAAAATTGTATGCAGGAAAGAAAAAACGAAATAGATGGTGACTTGTTTTTACACTTGAGTTTGGCTTCAGATTTTCCCGCAGCCTTCGGGTTACACAAAAACAACGAATTTGGTAAACTGACAATATCTGGCCTTTTTGGCAAATGGTACTGGTCATACAGTTGTTTTCCTGTCTTCTGCAGACAGGTCTGAGTGAGGAAGCACTACATTGGCTCACGTACTGCTGTTTGAAATTCGGTGTGTGAAAAGTACTAAGCTTTAGAGTAGAATACAAACTGTATGATGATACAATAATTTTATTTTTGGCATGCAAAAATGCATAGTTTGGCAATGGCTATAGTTGAAAAAAAAGAAGAAGGTTCACATAAACACTCTAGAGGAACAAGGCGTATAGAAATCTGCAAACCTGGATATGTGGCAACTTATATAGTGAAGATAATCTCAGAAGAAATCAAGGAATAATTAAAAAAAGTGAAGTTAAGGAATTACATTATTCATCTATTGCTACTGTAAAAGATTAAACAAATACATTATTAAGAATACCTGCTTCATTTAGGTTTTTTATTTTGCTTGTTGACAAATTGCTGACATAGTAAAGCTTTCAGTGCTTTGATTCATATTTAGCTCTCAAAACACCAAATAAATCAGAAAAGTGAAGCTCAAAAATCTATTGTCTTTTAAAAAATGTTTTGGTTTGGGTTGTTAGGATGCTTGTAGAAGGCAATTTTTCTGCACCTATTTAGATACTGCTTTGTTCCTTTTTTTTTTTTTTAATATCTGATTATAATACAATACATTTTCATTGGGTCTAATAGAAACAAGTCTGGAAACTTTCAGTCTTCCCACAGTTTTGATAACTTATATCTACTGACAATCAGGTATTTGTTTACTGTGTAGAAACGTTAGCTGTTATACTCCTATCTTTTTCTACTACTGTGGAATGAAGAAGAATGCATGAAGTGCCTTCTTTAATACCACCTACCTGCCTTTGTGACCATATTTAACAAAACTTTCCTTGTTCTGACTCTGTATTACAGCACATTTTGGAGATCTTCTACAGCTTCAGCCTTTTTTCTCATCCAGACATAAAAATGAGCTGTTGCAATGATATCAAGCCTGTTTGCAACTGCTAGAAGGGGCTCTGTATTGTCACATCTTTCATAATTTTTTTTAATTCATTACATCTCTAAAGCGTGTATTTCCAATATTGTCAATCTTTTCCTAGCAAAGCTCGAAGTTTCAACATGCTAAGAAGAGAATATGCATTTAGAATTGAAAATAATAAATTTTTCCATTTGCCATTGTTGCTTTTTTTCAAAGAAAAAAATTAGATGTAGAGAAATCTTTATAGATGTGTAGTTTAAGCTTTTCCTTTTCCATATTTTCCATGTTCGTTTCCATTGTATGGTCCCTTTTTAAGGACAATTATAATGCTAATGAGCCATGCATTGTAATACTTCTATAACATAAAAGTAATAACTATTTATTAACATGACAATATATACCTATTAGACAAATAATACCTTTTAAAAGAATTTTTAAAATGCTAATTAAATAAAACATCAATAAAAATGTCATAAAGAATAACAAAGAGGACATAATAACATTCTTGATTATATTTGATCTAGCTGCTTTTAACAAAATTTTTATTTTAGTAAGTATTACAGCAAGATTATTTTAAACTAGGAATTGTATACTTTAGTGTATTCTGTCTTTTTAGGTGTGCAGGGTCATTAGGAATACTGCTTCTTTTTTATTTTCTCCAGACTATTTGACATAAAGAAGGTGATTTTGTAAAACTATACTTGCATTAAGATCCATTCCAGATTAGCTTTTGTAGCTTAAAAACTACGGAGGCTCTGTTTTCATATGTTCCTCAGTTTAAGACTCTAGAAGTGTTTACAGAAATTTTTTTGGTTTAGGGGTTGAGGAGTCACTTTCACAGAGATAATTTGGAAGTTCTATTTCTTTTAGAATATACTTATTTTTATTCTTAACAGTATTCATTCTTTAGTCTGTATTTTGCTTAATGATCAGAAGGCAGGCTGTTCTGGTTTTCCACGTGATGAGCCAGTTTATAATTCGTTACAATCGTGAGTGCAGCTGGGCCATATAGTAGTGCATTATGTTCTTATTGTTAACTGAGGAAGACCACAAATCTTATGCAAGTCTGATAAGTTGAAGGCTTAAAAACAATAGTAACTTTAAAAGTGGTTTATATTGATATGACAATGATATTTGTATTCATGTTTGAAAATGTCTGGACAACCTGACTGAGAGGCCACTGCTATTAATGCTATGGTGTTCCGTGTTAGGCTGAAGCAATTCAACTAAGGGCAGAATAAGGAGAAAGAAAATGAATGTTATCCAGGAGTACCTGCATGTTGAGATAAGGACTCAGTGGTACGCTGAACCTGTTTTCCAAAGAGCTGATGCTCTGCAAGGATCTCAGCAAAGGGTGGTCTAGGAGGTGCAGGGAAAGCATGTGATAAGTGACAAACTGCAACTATTTGGCTAAAAAAAGTAACTCCATTGGAAGCTTCCAGACATAACAGAGCTGTGATCACTTCAGCTGGATAAGGAGCTGGACTTTCTAATTAGAGCTCTGTGTGAATTTTGTTCAGTGCCACTTCCGTATAGGAAGGATACTAACTAAAGCCTCATCAGCTCACTCAGCTACTCCTGTTCAGTACTCTAAAATACTCTTCTGTCTTCAAGCAATCAAATTCACAGGCTTCAACAAAGCTTTATGGTCTAATGGATCCATTTCTTTAGTTGCTTTTTCTAATCCACTATAAATGTGATATTCTTCTTTTGTTACAGAAATTACATGTACTGTAAATCAGTACCCCTGATCCTACTTGTCCATCAAATCAGTTTTATTTCCTCTTTTAAAGGTAAGACTTCTCTAAAAGATAATCTAATTTTCCATGCAGGCTTTCTGCTCTGAAGATTGGGGAGGGAGAAAATAGATGTTTGTCCATAGCCTTCATTGTTTCAGGGTGCTGGAGAATTTTAGAACGTTATAAGTTACTATCAAAAAGAACTAGGATAGTGGCAATCTCAACCCTGTAACTAACATTCTATTCAAATTAAAATTGGGCGTTAGAACACTATTTAGATTTGGAAGAATTATAAAATAGGTTTATCAGCTTGAATACAATGAGATATGTGTTTTGTTTAAAACTTGCCTACATTTAGTGACAGAGTTTGTTAACTTCTGCTAGAAATGTTCAAACGTTTTCTTGCAAAGGTAACCCAACTGTCTTTCATGTTTGGAGATTAAGTTGGATTTTATAGTTGGATGAATTATTGAATGTGTGCATTGTTATAACTTGAATGTCCCAGTATTAGTAAAAAGCGCTGTCTTATAGAGGAAGAGAAATCCTTTGTTGTAGTTGAAGAGAATATTTAATAGCAATGCGTGGCATACACACTTCATTTTTCCCTATCAAGACCAGCTAGGAGACACTTGATTGTTGGAAGCTTGTATGACATGATGCTTGTATGCATGCTTCTGAAATGCTTGGGCAATAATAAATATGGTAATATATTTATCTCTACCTTTGAATACTCAACCTTAATTTTTCATTCATAAACAGAAATTTTGTTCTAAAACTTAAAGCACCCCAAAATCGTATCAGCAGGTACTTAAATTTTACTTGTACTTACTTCCTCTCTAGATATGTGGAAATATTGTATATGAAGATTGGTTAAAAATAATCTTCTTCACAGTTTGATGTATGATTATAAATAGGTTGGTTTGGGGTACAGTGGAGGATACTGTGTTTCTCAAGATAGGATAAGTTTTATATTCTTGGTAAATTGTTCATATTACAAACCTGTAAATACTTCTACTGCTGGCTGAAGCAGATGGGGGCATTACTAATCATGTGTTTAATTAGACATATTTTATTTTTTGAAATTTACAGATATAAAATCCACATTATTCAAAACTTCTGACGATTAAGCCTTCTCACTAGAAATGGCAAATATAATGGCAGAAATCAGTTGTATGTGGACAGATGTCTCTGAGTTTACTTATTGTTAGTATTTTTAGTATTCTTTCTGTAATACCATAGATAGCAAAGTGTTACTGACTTTATTAGTTTCAAAACAGTGTAAATTGCTGCTGAACATGCTGAGAAAATCACAGCTTTTATAATGAAAGCTGGAAAGACAAATGCTGCAGTTTTCAGTAACATTTAGAGTTTGTATGTGGCTAGAGATTTTCACACATTACAGCTTTTATAGTGCTTCACATTTCTGACATTTTTGTTAGTGTTCCATATTTTAATCTTAACATAAACAGGATAATCCTAAATAGGAGTGGTTGTGTGTCTGTACATATAAGAACATAGCTACTCATTTCATATTCTGCATATCATTGAATATTCTGTATATAATTCTGCATCACAGTATATTAAATGACATGCAAAATATTAATCTCGCATATTTTCTTTTTAATTCTGTGCCTCTTCTATAGAAGTTAAAACTGTTTTAACTTCTGGCAATGCAAGTGTTATAATACTTCACAGTCCCACATCAGCTTCATATCTGATGGGTTAAGACAGATTTGAATTCAGAACTGTATCTGAGGATCCTAGCTGCTTTGGTACCTCTTGGTTTCAGGAGTTGGTTTGTTGGATTTTTTTCTAATGGCAGAAATCAGTTGTCATCTAATTTTAGGCTATGCTCAAAATAAAGCTGAATGTTAGATTCTTAGTTCTGACTCATATAGAACCAAAGAGTAAGCTTTGACCTACAGAATTGAGTTCTTGCATGCCTCCATATTTATGATCTCTGCAATTCACAATGCATTTCTGACCTACGCTTTTTTTAATTTATCTGTGTCTATGGACTGCTATGAAGAAAGCCAGCAAGAACAGTTCTGGAGTAGGCTTTAGGGCCTCTGCTACTTTGATATATGTTTGGGAAACTGCTTATTTACTTCAAGAATAGATGATCAGTTGTTTGGTCGCAACTGGGGAAACCTGAGAAGTACAGTTTCATCTACCATGAGAAAGTTTATAGTACTAAATAGACCCGGAAAATTCAAAAGGCCAGGGAAAATAGACTATTTGCACCTGGGTAAGAGGCTGAGGAAAAAATGAAGTGTTAGCTGAAACCAATCTCTTATGGGCTGACCGAAGGCAGAAAGAAAGTTTTTGAAACAGTTTTTAAACAGTTGGCTACACAGGGTGGCCTATGTCTTTGCTTCTTGACCACCAGTTATCACTACCACCACCTCTAGTTTGGTTATTTTAACTAATGAAATAAGTAGTTGACAGTGTAAGTCCATAGTTGACAGTGTCAGTCCGTGTATATAAAAGTAGTTTTAAGTAGTCAAATATATTTAAACACACATACTTATAAATAAATTTATGTACTATTATATATATTTAGATGTAAGATATATTTATGGTTTTATTCATGTACTCAGTGATCCCTTTTATCTGTATCATTCACCTACAGCAGTTATTACAATGAAATCCTCTATGGATAGAAAAGTTTATGCTTACATAGGCTTAAATTTAATCATGTTTGTTAAACGTTCATTCCTTCCTGCCTCCCAAACTATTGTAAAATAGGGGCTTGGGTTTTGCTGGTTAGTTTTTTTGGTTGGTGGGGGTTTTTTTGTTGGCTTTCTTTTTTACAAACAATTAATAATACATTCACTGAGAATGTTTACAATTGAAGTTGACAAACTTGATCTTTCAAAGAATTATTCTTACTGTCTCTCATCATTTTCCACATAAAACAAATCAATTTGTGCAGGCCACTGAAGAAATATTATTCAGTTCACCCAAGCTAGGATCAGAATCTACTGGTGTGTGGCATCGTTTAAAAAAAAAAAAGTCTGAAACAAAATCAGTTGTGAGATTCTATTTTCAAGTTCAAGATATTTGAAGCAATGCTCTTTGTGCACTTTTTGGAATCATTTTATGCTGGAGAGTATATTTTCCCCGTATAAAAGTAGAAACTGCTTATCTCAGTGGTGAGGAAAGTCTGTGCCTCAAATACAAATGAGTAAGTAAACTGACTGCTGAAGAATGCTTCCCTGTGCTTGTAGTGAAGCTGAGTTCTTGGAAGAATACTGTCATTCACTCCAGGCTTGTGAAGGGTGGTGTTCTAAAACTTTTTCCCCCTTAATTTACAGTGCAGATGGTGCAAACATTTAATCTAAACAGAATGTATTGTCAGAATAGTCTAGACAGGCTATGATGAAGAGAGCACAAATGGGAACAATTTGGTTTTGAAAACTTTTTATCTGATTACAGGGATAATGACTTGAAAATCAACCTGGCAATTTTGCATGATTAGAAAAGTGATATTCATGTTGATTTCTCATCATGTTTCCAAATGGAAACAGATTTCTGCCACATATTACGTATCATTTATCTCATAGATGACTTGATGCATCTCAGTTTCAATCTCTCAACAGCCTCAGCTACTCCATGCGTGGAGCTGTTCTGTTGTTTTGACAGGCAAAGACACATCAGATTCATGTATTAGCCACTTTTCCACATCACTGAGTCTGTATGAAGAGCTTAGGAAAGTGAAACGAGAGAATGATATTTAATTTTTAGAGTTTTTGTATTACATCAAGTCTGATATTTATGCAAAAATAGACTCCTTGGAGAGCACCTTTATATTGAAGTAAACACTTGACTAATTTTACCCAACTGAATAACCATTGAATTTTGAATCCTTCATTTCCACGTTGTGCAAGTGCGTTTAAACTCATACATGTGCTTCTGGCCCTAGACACTGTTTTACTGAAAGGAAATAGGTAGAGGCAATGCAGCTGATGTATTTTTATATCTTTGGATTACTTTCTTGCAAAGCACTGTTGTGACATCTGCATAATTCACAAAGTTTAATGTGGTATGTTAAGTTTAACATGTTATAAATAAAAACTTCCCCATTTTTGGCTTTTTTTCTACAGTCTATAATCCACTTTATGCTGTTCTCAATGCATTTAATTAAAGCATTATACTCTAGAGAAAGTGGGGTTTATGGGCATCTAGGCCTGTTCTGTGAGTGAATTTCAGTGATGGAGTTGTCTTTATAACACTTATTTGCATCTTGGTCTGAAGATGCAGTCAGTACAAGGATTCTGTCTTTTTCCCCATAGCATAAGCTACATAGAATAGTTTGGGTTGGAAGGGATCTATAAAGGTCTAGTCCAACGCCCCTGCAATCAGCAGTGACATCTTCAACTAGATCAGGTTGCTCTGATATTACAGATATGCATATTCAGATAACTTTTACTGGGCCTGTCTGTGTTTTGATGACAAAGCTGACTGAAGTTACAGACATGTGGTGACTCTGAAATTTATTTTTTTTTTCCCCATTCACTTGGGCTTCAGTTAGTATCGATCTGAAAATTTACTTGCAGGGTAGAAGTTACTGAAATTATTTCACTGGAGATGTTTTGACGGTGGTGGCAGGTCACCAGCAGAATCCTTCAAGAGTTTGTGCTAGGACAAGTGCTTTTCAAAAGTATTCACAAATGACTTTGTTCATGCCTTTTCATAATGAGGTGAAAAGGTTTTGATGGCTTTATTAATTTACTGGTTATCCAGGGTATTAAAGAAAAAGATGAACAATTAAGTAATTTCAGAAGGATATAGTAAGACATAAGACTGAACAGTAAAAAGATGAAATCCAATCGAGATAAATGTAAAATCATGCAAGAAAGTGGAAAATCCTAATATCACATTTAAAATAATTGGCTCTGAGCTGGCCATTACTACACAGGAGTGAGAACTGGGGATTATGGTGGGTCCATGAGTATGTCGGTCCAATATGACTGAAAAGTGCTATGAATTACTAGGAGCGATGTAGGGAACAAAACAAAGAACAAAATAATGCTGAACTATACATCCATGCTTTATCTCAGTAACTGTGGACTGCTCTGCTCCCATTTCAAAAATGGTGTAGTAGAGCTGGAAGATGTTCTGAGAAAGGCAAGACGATCAAAAGGATGAAACAGCTTCCATACAAGTAAACTTAGAGAACTTAGAAAAGGGTACACTTAGAAATTTGAAACTGGAAAATCCTCTACTCACCGTTGCTTACACTTTGATTGTTCTCCATAGTATAAAGCTACTGTATTTCCTATGGTGTTGATCAGTGTTACTGCAAGGGGCTATCATAACTTCCTCTGGAATACTTTTTCTCTCACTACTGGATTGCATTGTCAGGTGTGCACAACCTTCAAATGTTTGAGGAAGGATATCATTCATTCTTGCTCTTATGTAGTTAAGGCTGTATATTTATTTGTTTTACTTTCATTTCATGTTTCTGCTGCTTATATTTTTCCTCATTGTGTTACTTTGCTCTGTGGAATTGAAAGGAAAAAACTCGGAGAAGAGAGCCTGGATCTGCTGGAGTTGGCGACCACTCCTAACACTGCTTAACAAGAAGTAATATTGTTGTGGAACTGTAGGATGTTGAAGCAGTGTACAAGAAACCTGTAAATTAGGAGGAAAACTGAGTTCAAGCAAATAGTATTTATCAAATCAAGATGGAGGACAATTCAAGTGAATACAAACGATAAATTGACTCATTCAAGTTATTTTTAGCTCTGAATTTTCACTGGTACTGAACCCTTCTGCTTCTGTGTTCCTTATGGCCATAAATTTGTTGATCACCAGTGTGTAACGCTGCCCATTTTGACCGCTGCCTGAACTCGTCTTTCACAAGAATCTATAACTCACGTCCTCCTCTTGTTTCGTTACATTCACATCCAGTGCTTGTTACTGTCATCTTCTTGATCTTGCTCTCCTGATATTAGGAAACTGTTCAATTTTTTTTAATCAACTTTTTTTTTAATAAATCTATGACATGCTAGCCTCTGCCTAAATATTGTTATTTGTTCTCCACTTAGGGTCATTTTATCTACAATCTTGGCATAATGCCATAGAAGCCAGAAGGATCCGTTCAATAAATTAGTGCATTATATCACAAAGCCATTTAATTTTACCCACCTATTCTTATTTTAAACCTCATAATTTGTAGTAGTCTCTTTCTCCATGCCTGAGGAAAAAGAATGTGAGAGGACAGAGATCCACAAATGACTGAGGTATTTTAGGGAGCATCACAGGTGGAAGTAAAACTACCAAATTCCTTTCTGTTCTCACATGGAAACAATATTGTCACAGCATAGATCTGAGGAGCAGTTAGGCCCTGGGTTTGTGAGCATGATATGCCAAATAGCTGAGGAACAATATACTTTTTTTTAACTGTTTGTAAAAACACAACTGTCACTTCTCTGACACACTAGTATTGGTCAAGAATATCTTCTCTACATATGACAAGGATTTTTATAGGTGCTTTACAAAATAATTTGCCATCTTCCTACAAAGTGTCTTAAAATATCTCTTTCATTCCTTGTCTATAGTTTTTGATTGTTCTCTCTCCCTCCCCGCCCCGATAGGATATTCCAGAGTTGAGCAAGTCACCGCACCTTTTCCATCAAACTGTAATGGAATGTTGATTCTTTGTCTTCTGACAATGAGAATTAGTAGATTTAGAATGTGTCAAAAACTTGCTTTTCATTGGGAAAAGAGTAAATTGGAAAGGAGGTGACCAGCCTGTTTCTTCCACAATTGTAAATCTTAAGTCTGAAAAGGTTTGTTGTCCAGTTACGGTTCTTGTACCATGAGGTTTTTTTCCTGCTAGTCCTAATAAAGGGCTGTGTGGATTGATTCTAAGCATGGTGAAGTCTAAAGCTTACGGCAAGACCGAAGAAATCAGAAGAACAGTTTGAATTGTATTTTAACACAACAGAGGTTGTGCTGAGTTAAAAATACTGCTAGCAGAATCATTTGAGGGCAAAAAGAATCCACTGCTCAGTTTGACAGACTCTGATCAAAGAAAGTGCAAGCTGAATGTGATCTCTCAATAGTCCAGAATGAAGAAATCATCACTCATAGTAATATCTCTCACTTTAACTTTGCCTGTGGCAAAGATGGTAAGTTGCTTGAGTTTGCTAAGAAATTACTTTACAACTTCTCAACCATTGCAAACTGGAGTAAATAATCTGCAAGCCCCACCTTATCCATGAAAGTATATTTACTATGTATTTACCTGTCTGTCTAGCCACTTAAAAAACACTGTTAGAATGATTTCAGTATGCAGGTGAAAGAACGTTTCTCTATTTCATATCTTTGCTAATCCTTATGCAAGGACAGATACAAACCAAATTGTATGGCTATATTACTAGTATGTGTTTTAAGATTTCCTTGGAATTTTGTTCATACTTGTTATTAATTCCAGTCTTTAAGTTTCATATATTCACTTCCTAGCTATATATTTCTTCTTTTCATGGTTACTCATCTTTGCTTGAAACCAAGTTCCCCATTGCATAAAACATCAGTCTCTTATGTCTATATGGGAATAACTGTCAAGCTGTTAGTTTGTTTTCTATTCATTTTTTTTTATTTTGGTCCACCAACTACTTTAAAAAGGTCTGTGAATGAGACTAAGAAAATGGAACAACTTGTTATACCTTTGAATTAGCTATGTGGGAATATGCCACTCTTTAAAAAAAAAAAAGGGGGGGGGGAACAAATTGAAAACAGCTGAAAAACATTCCTAGGTTTAAATTCACAAGATTATTTCAATAGGAAAAATTCAGTTTCTTTTTCCTTGAACTTTTTTACATCTAGAAAATAATTACATAGCTTTAGGCTGCCTGTGTTGAGTTGAGAATGAAGTGAAAAGCCCATGTATTCTTTTTCCATCTTCTGAAAAATGATAATTTTACAGTTGTTAGAATCCATCTTCTTTCAAAGATATAATGACATGTTTTCCTCTTATCTATCCTTAAAACATTAAATCTTTTATATGAATTGGTTGACAGGTTTTGAAGGATAACCTTTTCAACATCATAAAATAAATGAAAGTGGTGAAGGATTTAGATTCAAAATGCTTTACCCGTGCACTAATAATTTGATGAGCACTGCTATCATTTTTCTAAAATGGCATTAGATTAAATCTTATTCATCCAGCAAATTCTTTTGAAGAGTCTCACCTTTAAAAGTTGATGACACAAACCAGCTTGAAAATGTGATTGTGGTATTTGAAATGCCCTGTCTCTAGAGTCAATTATTTATGATACATGGTGAATATTTTGTATGTTTCTTTACAAGACTCGTTACCTTAGTATTATTATTTTAAAAACTAAACTTAGAAGGACATAATATAGTTCCCTCTCCATAGTAAGATCTTGTCTCTGGTAACTTAGCACATTTTTCTCCAGGCATTCATGTCAGTAGCACATGACCATGATGTGAAAGGAAATTGCTTCCAACACTTCTAAAATTGCTTGCTTGGCTTGAATTAATCTTAATCGAATTTCTGTCTGAGATGTTTAAAAACCTTACAGAATCTCATCCTTTGAGCACAGCTTTGCTAATTTGATTCTACATTCAAAGTGACGACAAATTTTGAGGCCCTGCAGGGCTGCTGTTTCTGATAATGTGTCTATGTGGGTGGCATGAACCACACTGTTCATTAATGTGACATACCTTTATTATGAATGTCCTCAGATAATAGTTAGGGATGCAAGTTCATTGTTTTCCCATTTAACTGTGTTGCCTTCTTTTCTAAGGGACCAAACGTGCATTCAGTCTTGAGACAGAAAAAATAAGAAAAATACAGTCTCTTAATCTTCAGATATATAAATTGGGAAGAAAACCAAATTGCGAACTTTATAAATGTGATTATTTTTTAATTAAGATAATACAAAACCTAGAGATTTACCACAACAGAGAAAAAACAGAAAGATCTGCGTATCATCAAATGACTTAAAAATTACTTTGAGTTTATAACACTTCAAATAAGTTTCAGATACCTGACAAATTGAATTGTTTTTTTCTAAATGAGGAACCAAATCTGAGTTTCCAGTTACTGAATTGTGTGTAATTAATTCTCTTAGGTATTTCTAAACTTAAAATGTTATTTAATTGCACAACATTTGTTTTAACTTAATGTCCAAGATGTTCCTGAAAGTATTTTTTAAAAACTTCTGTAAGAAAAACTGTTCCTATTGAAATCAAGTTGGTCAGACTGAGCTCCATACAGTGGATGTTCCTTTTTCCAATAAAAGTCAAACATGGTTAAAAATAATAATCTGTCTCATTACAGTTTGAGAAAAATCTCACTGAAATAGTATTGTGTTAAAATAAGAGTAGCGTAAGTGTGCTATCTAGTAATAAAGCATATTGAATCATCCATAAAGAAACAGTCTGTGTACTGAGGTACCAGGTCTCAGTTTGGATTTTCTGTTTTCTACACTGATTGCTCATTCAAAGAGCAGTGGATATTCTGTAGTGTTCTTTCTGTAAAACAGATTCTACTTGCTGTAATGCCTAATATGGAACAAAGTTGACAGCAGAAAGCAATGTATTTTCCTTGGCTTTGCCTCACATTTTGTCAGCTATGGTATATTCCATCACAGAATAACATGATGTATTATAAGCATCCTAAAGCAGCTAGGAAAATCAGACGTGCAGTTGTAGTTACAGAATAATTTTATTTTTTATTCTAAGTGATGCTTACCTAGCTGTTTGGAGCTATGTGTGTGTAATTCATGAACTTTGCAGCTTTGTGGATAGAATTAAACTTGACTATACTTTATTTTAGCAGGAAAAATAAGTATTTTTTAGAGTTTTTTTTTTAATCTAAACGTCACACTCACATGTAATGTCTTATTCATCAATGCATTTGTATAATTCTGATGGGTATGCTTACCAATAATGAATATTTTCATTCAGATAGTTATAGGGAGAACAGGCTTTAAATAATGCAGTTACCTTGCACACATGTCTGTATACAGATATGTATTTCAAAATCACAGAAGAAAGCTGTGATATTTAAAAGCAGACTTAGTCTCTAATGGGCATTTTCTCACTGTAATCAATGAAAGGCCTTGCTGATTTCAACAGCAACATAGGGGTGACAATTCCTGAAGTTAACTCTAATAATTAACTCTTCCTATTTTCTCCAGTATGCTGCATTCTTTTCCATGAAGCAACCAGCTTTCTACCTACTATTTCATACTATATTATGTTCTTCACCACACATCATTGCAATGATATTTTTTTTTTCTGTGAAGCAGCATCCAGTCTCTTCTTATTATGTGCTCCACAGGGATTTCCTTAATTTTGCCGAGCCCGTTATTTTGCTGTTATCTTCCTTTGTTCAGTATGCTACTAAGCTAGCAGTTTTTCTGAGAGGGTGAGAAAAATGCTGCTTATGTTTTATGACTTTTATTACTTTTTATGTAATCTGTTCTACACAATTTTTTTTTTAAACTTTATTCCTGTTGACCCTGCAAAGATAGATTTAGCACCGTACAGTTTGATGACTGTAGTACTGTCTGGTAGTTTTTTCAGTAAGGTAGTTATTCTGTAGCCTGCACTGACTTCTGTAACCTGCTTTGACCCCAGTTCTGCAGAGAATGAATTGAGAAAACTCTCTGTGAGTAAATCTCCACTTGGCTTATCATGCTCACTTCTCAGACTTAAGAAGCTGTTTTTAAGTGCTTGGAAGTGATGTCTTGGGAAGAGGTGACCTTTAAGGACTGGAAAGCAAAAGTCAGGAAAACAAGTATGGGTTGAGTTTTTCTTTCTGTGTATCCCATAGAACAACAGGGAATTTGCATTGATATGTGCATTATGGTGGTACTAACTCCTGAGAGAAACTCTTTTGTGCTTTGAAACCCTTTTAAAAGAACTGGACGAAGGCAGTGGTGGCTGCCAGTTGTGTAGTCTTGCTCTTCCTATGAATTACAGGGTATTGCTTGTGTGTGGTGGACCTCAATAGAGCTTCGGATTCTGTAAGATGAGGCTGTTAAAATAATCTGCGAAAAATCCTCATTTTCTGTTCCTTTGTGGGTTTTACCACATTGGGAAATGTTCTGGGTCTCTATTCAGCATCTTGAAGAACAGATGTTAACTATGAGAGCAAAGAAGTATTATTTTGTGTGGAACTGAGATATCGCAATTGTTTACACAAGTGATTTTGTTATCCTTTATTAAACTACCTACTGAGACAGAATGATCTAAAGTAGAAGAAACTTAAATGACAGAAGTAGTCAGATGTAAACATCCTTAGCTTTCTTAGTGAAATAAACCTATCTGATAAAGGTTCTTCCACAAGACCCAGCCCATCATATGCCACAGTATCTAAGAGCTGAGTATTTACATAGGTCCTCGCTCACCAAATTATGAGCTGAGTGCAGAGAGGTAAAGCTTCTTTATGACTGCATTTGAAATAACTACTAAAGCATTCTTGTGAATTTAGCTTTGTGCTTCTTGATACAAATGAGCCAACTACATTTCCTTATTTGTAATTCCCTGCTGTGTTTAGCGGCCATGACAAAGTAACTTCAGACATTGCCTAACATCAGAAATCTCTCTCTAAGACAGAAAACAAATGTATAAAATGCTTCATAAAACTAAGAAGAGAGGAGCAGGTTGCAGTTCTCCATTTCATACTTGTCCACTCTTGTGTGAGTGCTGATGGACAGTAGCAGAAATGCTCTCCAAGTTAAGTATTTGCAGGAACGGCTCCATATTCTGTGGCACAGTGCAGGCTTGTAAGGCCGGTTCCTAACCTGGGTAAATTAAAATATAGTTTGGTTAATTTTTTTTATTTTTATTTTTTTCCTTAGTGAGCACTTGTTGTCTTTTAAATACTTTTTATACAATCCTGAAAAGCTTCTGTGGTTTGAAGAATATATTTGAATGAGAATCTTAGACTTAGCCAAAGCTTCCTAAGGATCACTTGAGTACATCATTAGAGTAGGTTTACAGTAGAGTAATTTTAGAGTTTCTAATCCCACTAGCCACAATGTGACCCCTACCTTTAAGCTTATTTGTAAATAGGAAGGACTAATTACAGGATCATATTGCTGCAATAGGAGGTTAATTTCACTTTTACAGATAGCTCTAAATGCTGGGATGTGGTGGATGGCTCCAGAAACAGAGCACAAAATAAATCTTGTCTTAGAATCACAGTTTATGTGCTGATTGCCTTTTCCTCAGTGTAGTGTGAGTTACAGGCTGGTCTAGCCTCTTTGAAGGAAGCTGAGTACTATTTTTAGGACTGTCATCTTGTGATGCATGTAGATGTAGTAGCTCTTTGATCTAAGCAACTGACTGTCTTCATGAACAGAAGGTGAAAGACCTCTCTTAGCAAAATTCTGAGCTGCAAACCAGCTGGAACCATTTGGTTCTTTGGCTGCATGTGCTCCTCAAGCAGCAGCCATTGTGGTCTCCTTTGAGGCAATGATGGCGGGCCAGAGAGCATCATCTTGGGGACTGCCAGGGCACTTCCACTTGAGTTGTAATGAGATACACCATCCATTTTCATTCAGCAGTTGTGTTTTATTGCACTCCTGTGTGCATGACCTTGGTCTTCTACTTACGTTATTCACTCTGCAGATTGTGTAGCATGGCCAAGTGACTGAAAATAGTGAATTTTGTTTCTTCCTTCTCCTCTGTGCAGGTAATTAGGAGCTATGGTGAGATGTGAGTACTGCTTCTAAGTTCATTTGAAATGTATAAATAAACATTTACAGCATTGACAATTTGAGTAGTATTGGCTATCATTTTAAATAGAGGAAAAAATACTACTTTAAATCTCTTACCTAATCTCTTTAAAGTTGCAATCTTTGTAAGCAGAAATAGAATATAATGAAAACCTGTTTGGATTATACACTGTTGAAGAGTCCGTACAGTGAAGTTCAGCCCAGTTATTGGATTACTACTGCTTGGCATACAAATTTATAAATTAAGAGCCATATATAAATACAAATTTTCATCTATAGAACTCAAGAACACAAGAAAAAACAGTCTAAGTAGTTATGAACTACTACTCAGTCAAATTTTTCTTTAATTTGCCAAAACTGTAGAAAAGTATTTCTATGCCTTGTCTGTACCCTGCTAAACTTTTTCACAAAAGATTTGCAGGGATGCTGTGCTCTAGGTTGATAACTCCTTTTCCAAACAAGTGCTGTGTTAACCCAGCAGCACTAGCTCACTTGTCTTTGAGAATTGCCTTTATTGCTTGCTATGATGCAGTGGCTGGTAGGACCATGACAAATGGCCTTGCTTCCCACTGTTGTGAATGAGGGTTTCGAAGCTCCTTTTAAACCTTTTTATTATTATTATTTTCTAAGGGAATGTTGGATTTTGTAATATTTTGTATTTAGGTCTAAATGCTTTCAGCTTAGCCATGTGTCAGCCCTTTCACAAATCTGCAACTTCTTCCAACTCTCCAAAAGTCCAAAGAGCTACTATCAGTTTGTTTTATACAGTGACTTCATCCATGTTGTGCGTATCCACCATTGTTCTTTCTTTTTTTTAATATGTTCTGTTGATTTATAAAAAAATTTTATTATCTCTTACTGCCAGAAGTTAGCTGAAATCTCTACCTGTTCATGTGATGACTAATACTTGGAATGCCCTAAGAGTAGTACCAACAGTTGTGCAGTAAATTTCTACAGACCACTGACCTTCTGAATTTGCCATAAGCTTACAAGCCAATAAGTGTTGTCTTGCATTTACTATAGAATTTTTTGGAGCCCAGTTGTCCACGCCATTTCCCAGATTCCTCAGGGGTGTAATCAGCTTATTTAGATAGCAGTAGTAGTCTTGTATGCAAGCGGGATAAGGAGTAGGCTCATAAGCCTTTTCATAATGCCTTTTCCTTCTACATGTCTTCCTTTCCCCTCTATCTGGTACTGGTACTTTTTCTACATGTATCAAAAATAGTAGGGAAGGGAACATAAAAAGGATCTGAGCAGAGTAGTTATGGCTAGAATTTTTTTGATATTATAAATGGTGCTGTCATCCACTGATCCAAAGCCTGCAATGATATAAATATCAAATGGGAGCAGTCTACACCACCCCTCAGAAACAGCACAACTCGGAGGATTCCAGAAATCACATTGTCCATCTCAGGAGACACTATAACTGCAGTGTGCTCCCCATATCAGTCATGAGATTGCCTTTAAAATGCAGTCTATCATCTAAAGAGAGAGATCTCATTTCTTAACGCTGTTGTTTCTTTGAAACAGCACCGTAGTATGTTCCACAAATTACACAGTTCAGAGTAATGTATTTGTTGTAAGACAGTGCATGAAGATGCAGAAAGATTAAAAATATATTTTTCAGTCAGGAGAATGTTTTCATGCACTCACCCTTTCAGCCCCTGGAGGGTATTTTGCATGCTTGGTGGTAGTAGTAGTAGGAAAGTTTGCTGCAACCTAGAATCATGCAAAAACTTCGGTTGGGACAGATGCCTGGTGGTTATCTAGCCACACCACAGAACAAAGCAGGGCTAAATTACAAGTCAGGTTACATTGCACAGCCATTTATCTGGTTGAGGTTTGAGTATCTCCAGAAACTGGGAATTCTACAACTTCTCTTGGAAACTGCTCCAGTTCATAAACACACTGTGATGTAGATCTATTTCCCACTCCTCACCCCTTATATCCATCTCAAATTTCTCTTGATGAATCTTGTAGCTGTTACCTCTTGTCCTTTCACCATGCATCTCCAAGAGGAGCTTGTTTCTCTCTTATCTGCAACTCTCCTTTACATACTGGAAGGCAACAATTGCATTCTCCTTTAGCCTTTTCTTCTCCAGGCTATAAACCCCCAGTTATCCAAACTTCTCCTCACTAACCCTTTTTGATTCCTTCTGTCCATTCATTTATGCCAAATGTAGTCAGAAAGATAAAACCGAACCAGTCTGTATTTGCTTGATCTAGTATGATAGTTATGCAACTCTGCTGTATTTTTTTTTCCTGATTTTGAGTGTATGTGAGGTAAAAAGTTATAAAATGAGTCATGACCTACCTGGGGATAAAACCTAGGCTTCTGGCTACTGACTGAAGTGTTCTGACATGTGAGCTATGAGTCTAGGTTTTAATGCCAAGTTAACCATTGTGTGGAAATTTCCTTTTTCTTTAATTTTGCAGCAAGGATTTATGATTAAACGTGATCAGCTAGAGTGTCATTTTTACCTTTGGGTATCTGGGCTGAAGAGTCTCAGAACTGCAAAGCTCTGAGCTTGTCTTCTCCCACCCCACTAGTTGTGGGGTAGTACTCTGTTTCTGCCTTTAGGAAAGAAAGGGACGTTTGAAATTTGTTGAAAAGAGAGAATAACTGTGGTACTCTTTCAAAGCTGCTCTTCAAACTTTAAGCAAGTTCTTTTTCCATTGCTGAGTCAGTCTTATTTTTCAAGGTTCTCCAGTTCTGTCCCAAGGAGGCTTCCGAATTATTTGCTGACTGTCCTCCAAATGCGATGTTGATAGTTGTCCATCGTTGTTCTCACACAGGATCTAAGAATTATATGGGCTCTAGGTACTATTGTATTAGGCACCTTATGCTTCCTTGATGGTTTCTTTCTTACTTTTTTCCTAAATGTTCTTCCTCATTTTCATGCCTTTTGCTTGGTATTAACTGGGAAATGATCACTTTTTTGACTGATGGGATGTGTCACCTGTATCAGATCTTAATTTCAGATAAGTGAGCTCTTTGGTTCTTTATATTGATTTTAATGCCTTATAGTAGTTTCACTATGCAATGGCTCGTGCCTCCAAGAATTCACTGTTTACAGGTTAGTTCTTATATGTAAGCTTCCAATTTACCCTTGCACTCAACTAAAAAACTCAGCCAATTTAAATTTGGTTTTGGAACCTTTGTGTTTGTACTGGTAAAAATGTATTTTTTTCACTTTCCCATTATCCAATAATGTCTAAATGTATATAGTACATAGAGCGTAGAAGGAAAACAATATCCTTAAAGTGAATATTTCTAAAATTTCTAAGGCTGTTAAAACATGGATTTAGGAGGAGAAAATATTTTGCTGTCTTATTCTTCCATACATACATTAATATGAGTGTACACACAGTGTCTTATTCTTACATGCACGCAATGTCTTCTCCAAGATTATCCCAGAGTTAGGGGAGATGAATTACACTGCTGAATTCTTATCCAAGAGCAATCCAACTCATTTAGGACATGGATCAGCCTTGTATTATGAATGTGGTAGTATTATATACCTCAGACAATTGAGGGACTTGTTGTTGGATTTTTCTTTCTTCAGGGAAAGCTATAAACTTGAGTGTACATTTTTGCTTAAATGAGGAATTTGTGTTGTCTGCTTTTTAGTTTTCCATAAAGAAATTGCATGCTGTCATAGAACAAATTTTAGAAAGAAATAGTCTGTTATTTCAAGAGACTCTACTGAGAAAAAAAGAATTAGTGATTACAGAAATTCCTTTTTTTATGCATATTATGCTATTAATGTACAATATCACAAATAATTTCTGGAGAAGCTTACCTAGGCAGGAATTTTACAGATTTTTTTTTTTTTTTCCCCAATACCTAACTTTAGTGTGATATAAGGATCATTTTGTTCTGTTCTTGGATACAGGTCTTCTGTTTTCATTTTAATCAGTCAGAATTTTAATCAGCTCATTAGAATGCCTATTACTAGAATGCATATTATGAATGTTTAAAAGAAATTTTAAAAAAAAAATCCCTCACATAAATTTAAAAGTCTAAACTTTGCTCTACATTACTTTTTTCCTATTGTTGAAAAATCTGGTTTACATTGAACTGTCTTAACTTTTTTCAGTGTTAATACAATTTTTGCTCTAAAGTTTACAGTTACTCAGAAATCTAGTTTTAATATTAAAAAGATGCAGAGTTCCTGTCCAAAATTATTGTCCATTTCTTTAAAGGAAAGAAAGATCCTTTCTGAACAGAGCTGAAAGAATAAAGGAAGTGAGCTTGGGTTGCAGGCTGAGTTGTTTTACGTTCTCGCCTAGTCTGTGAGATCAGGGAAGTTTCTCTGCCTTCAGTGTCTCTTTTTGTCAATCTGAAAGGTTCAAATAACACACAAATACTTCTCCTGTTTACTGGTGAACTAATTATTCTATATCTGTAAGTAGCTTAAAATACTGCATTTTACTAAATAAAATACCACATACTATGTTTTTTTGAAAACTGGATTAGTCACAGCTGTGAAATGTGCTATTTTTTTCTAAAAAAGAAAAATAATCTTATTCTCATGATTCAAGTATTTTAACCAAAAATAGGCAATAAAGTGGTTTGTTCAGTTATATTAAATGTCACAAACTAACTGTCCAAAATATGTTATTTGGATACTTTTAAACATACACTTTTTATTTCCTTGGATTACCTTTTCTTTTTCAGTAAGTTTATTCTGCAAGATGTCAGCAATACAGGAAATTAGAAAAATGAGTGTGAATTATAAATTTTTGGTTCACATTTCCAGTTTCTGGAGTTCTTTCTCAGACCTACCCATTTTGTAAAATCTCACAATTACTATCCACATGACTGACAAAAGGTAAGTTTCCTTACTATGAAAATAAAGTAATCATCAGCTCCTCAACATCAGTGTTACTCAGAAAATTAATTACAGGTCAAGTGCTAAAAGTTCTCTCTTACTTTAAAGCTTACAGCAATTTGATACTAATCTTTCATTACTGTACATACTTGATGTTGTCTCTTTTAGTTTAAAGTATCCACTTACCTGCTTATTATACCTTTCTCTTCAGTCTTTGCATGTATATATATTTTTTCATGTACTCAGCAAGTGCCCTACATTCATTGCTATTTTCTGAGAATTATGAGAACTTTTAAATCAAGTTCTGCTTTATGTTCTCAGATGACCTTGCACTTTGTCCCTCACCCTCAGATTCTTGTATATGTGCTGTAGCTTGATCACCAAAAAGTTCTCTCTTGAACCATTGTTTTAATTCTTCATTATGATATTTCTTGCAGTCTGTGTTTTCCTGAAATTCAAAAGACCACGGTAATGAAAGATCATAGACTGTGAATGCTGAAGGGAAAAAATGATATTGCACAGGAATTCAGACTTTTGTGTTGTCACTATTAATGGAGCCCAAGTTAATAATGTCTAAAATTCAAAATAGTCTCTTGCCAGCAGAATGCATGAAGGAAAGATAATCAGTTTCATGTAGGCTTTGATTCTTTTGCAGTAAGGCAAAGTGTATTTGTGATATACAGAGCAAAAACTTTTAGTTGACATGCCAGTTCACTTGCTCTAAGGAAAAACAAAATGGCACTAAGAAAACTCGGTAACGATAGCTTAGGGAGAATTAACTAGGAATATGAGGGAAAACTTACAATGCATATTGAGAGATCAGAATAAATGTTTAACTTTAAAAATCTGTTATTTATGACATCACCAGAAATTCTGTGTGAATGAAAGTGGTTAATGAAGATGGATTCTGAGGGATGCTTGGATTGATCTTGCCTAGCTGTAGCTTTCAACAGGTCATAAGGTACTTAATCAGTACGTCTTTACTCGGAGACAAAGGTAGGCATCCCAAAGAGTAATTTATCCCACCTATTTGAGACACCTGATTTCAGATGAAATGCATCTAGAGGTGTCTATGTCTTACACTGACTATAAAAGGAGTCCAGTAATTAACTTAAACTAGATGCCCGTCTTTTAAACAGCTAACTGTAAATACGTTAATGACATACAGCTAAGGAAAACTGCATGATTACTCTGTCACGATTAGTATGCCTACGTAGGAGCTTAAAGTTGGGAAAATACAACTGATAATCCAGTGTTAATGGACAAACTGTTAGTGTAATTTTGGTGAAATCCCTTATATTTAAGCGCCTTTTTTCGTTTAATTCTGACTTACAAATTTGGTTTTCTCAGATTATGACCAAAAGTACTGTTGCTATAGCAGCAAGTTTCTGCTTTTGAAGAGAAGAAAGGGCAGTGTAGGACACACAAAAATAAGCATGAACTTTTTGGGTGGGGAGAGGGTACAAAAGGTAAAGACCTTATGGAAAGTACGTTTATGGATGAATTTGCCCTGTGTCATTTACCTTCTGCCAAAGACAATTGTAATAGCATTGATAGTGGATTTTCTACTGGGATGGAGCAAGGATCAGACAGGGCAACCTTGTTTTCTTGTACAGGAGATGGTGTTCAAGACACAGCTCACTTAAATCTCCCAGAAAGAAGGTTTAGCACAGATTATAATTGGATCAGCACAGTGGAATAAATGTTAAAATTCAGCTACATTCTTTGCTATCCCATGGCTAGTCCCTGGTGTTAGTCTACCTGTTCACCCTCTACTGTGCTTTCATTTTCATACCATCTGTCTCTTGCACTAGATGACAGATACAGAGGCTTAAATGGCTGAGCACATGACAGGTATTATCGAAAGGACACGGCGAAATGGAGGATCTATTCTTGATCTAGAAGAAGAAATCTATTTTAGTACGCTGGGGTGTTATGGGAAAAGCAAGTTTTCTAAAAAGGACAATTCCAATGCAGGTGAAGAGTTGGAAATGAAGGATGGAATATGTTGTAGAAATAGAGGAGCCAGTTGGTCATAGTAAACTCTTGGAAGCTGTTAACCCTTGAAATTCAGGTTAAAGATCGACAGTCACTATGCCTATTATTGTATACCAGTGTTAATCTAATATGAACTGTCTTATGCTTGTTTACTGCTCACCATATGTTGCAGTAATCCTCACTCTTATAAAATTTCAGTAGGTAAGAACAATACTAAAATAAATCCTTAGAATAACTTACATCCTGTTGTCAAAATCCATAAGCCATTCAAAACATTTTGGTTTTTTGCACTTGTTACTGTAACTACCTGTTAGCTCATATGGTGATGTTGATTTGAGGCATTTCTTTCTGAGCTGATTTCATCAATCATACTTTAATATCTTCTCAGTACGTGCTTACTTTGTTACTCCATAAACTATTTCATGCAAAGTGAAACTTAAGGAAAAACTAGAAAGAAAAAGTAGGTCAGGAGAAACTCATCACTAGGAAGGGAAACTGTACTAGCAAGCGCTAGTGTGTTACTTTGCTTATTTTGGTGCTCAAACTATAACTTGGCCTATGCCCAGTTCCTACAAAATATTCAGGCACCCAGATTTTAGTTAGTCTCCTAAAGTTTATGAGAACAGAACATATGCACAAATCAATCTTGATTTTCTTCCTGTGCCTTGCCTTGGCAACATTTATATATGCTGAAGATCAGGTATAATAGCTGCCTGTCCATTTGTGCAGAATGTTGCTGTGAGGTCCTTGGCGTCTTCACAATTGCTATATTTTTCCACCCATGCTTCCCCTTTAACACCCTGCAGAATTACAGCAGGCAGAGACTAGAGGTCCCATATTACGAATTCCAGTCTCTGCATGTTTTGCTTAAAATCTTGCAAGTCTTCCCAGTAGACAAGTAATCACCATGTTCACCTGGAACTGAACTCTTGTCTACCCACTTCACCTAAAGGAGGATGGGATCTCTTGAATCAGTGTGTTCAGTGAGGGTGAACTGAAGCAGATGTTGCTTGAGAGAATAGTAACTCCCTCTCTTTCTTTGAGCAGCCTGGCCTCTTAGAAAAGGTTTGTGTTGTTGACAAAGGATGTCTAGACAACTTTCACAACTTGGAACTCACCATTATGGTCTCTTAAAACATGATGTAAGATAGCTAGAGTATATGAAGAAATGATAGAGTATGTATATGTGGGTTTTGAACAAATCTAAGCTGCTCAGTTTTTTCAAATCTTTTAATTGGATTCTTGATTACACCACCCTGTAGGACTTGCTATGTGATGTGGATGCTACTACATCAGTGTACCATCAACATGGACTTTGTAACTTCAGGTCTATGTCTTCTTAACTAACAACTGGACTTTCATTGGATCAGTGCTACTTTCTCTGTCTTCCACAGGCTGCTTGATATTGTAGGTTTGAGGCTAGCTCTTTAAAATTCCTCTTTTCTTAATTTCATGGTTTGCTCCTCATCATGTAAAGCTTTGGCAATCATTGTCCTATTATTAAAGGACATTTCCCAGTTTATCATGGGTGAAAAGCATTTCTTTTGTTTACGAGGAATGAATAGGTGACATTTTCCAAGAGACTTGTGCGTATAAGCAACCTTCAGTGAATAGGATGATGATTTCATTATCTGCGTGTTTAATTTTTAGATTGTCTGCAAGATACAGAGATGCCACCTCATATACCTGTTTGATTTGTTGTGGGTTTTTTATTTGTGTGTGTATTCTCCTAGAAAAATGTTCATTTTAACAAACTGCAAGCTCTATTTAGTCATCTTGATCTTCATTTTCTCAGAAATAAATTAATTTCCTAGACTTGTATGAATTTAACCACTTCTCCCAAAACTTCCATATGTTCCTGATACAGCTTGCCACAAGCTTCAGTGCTTCAGAAGCTCTGCCAGGATTTTGTATTAAAGATCTAGCAAATAATAAAGCTGACAATTGGTAAGGGGTTTTTTTGACTGGATTTGAACACAACAGATTTAGTAAAATGAAACCATGTGTCAGTTGTCTAGGGCATTGCTTTTGAACAAATGTATTATTTCAGTCACAGTGAGTTCAAAGTTTTGGGGTTGTTGTTGTTTGGTTTTTCTCTTGGGAGTTTTTATGGTGTGGTGATGGGTTTTGGAGGTGGAGGGGTTGTTTTGTTGTTTTGTTTTGTTTTTTTAACTTACTGATGTTTGTACACTAGTTTTCATGAGAGGGTGACTGATTTCCACTGGTAAGAATGAGAGGAGAATCAAAGCTGCCTAAACAAAAACTTACCACTATCCTTTTGGGTATTGTCCTAGTGTTTTTGATGGTAATTCTACTTCTCAGTCGTGTTCATTTTTAATTGTAAATAAAGACATAGCTTCTCATTTCCCAGCGTGTAGCTGTGAGCAATTAATATGCAGGAACTGGAAGAAGGTGTGGATGAATACCACAGCTAAAGAATGTTTCACAGTCTACTTCTGCTCCTCTATCACCCTATGGTGCTCTCTTTTATATAATTAAAACAATCCTATGATTTTCACACACAACAAACTTTCTATCCTGTGAAATTTATTCTGCAACTCAGTAGGAGTCTTTGCAAGTTGTTTCCAGCTGAAGCAAACCGATTTAGGTACATTTGTGCAGATCTATAAGTTGCCTTCTCACTGTCATGTGGTTTAGTTAATACCATTTATTTTTTGTACTATGGTGATTAGCATTAATTTAGAAAAAGCAAGAGACAAATGATGTAATTAAATGTGCATAAATTTAACAACAAAAAAACTTTGTCTTGGGAGGGTTGTGTTTTTTCCTAAAGCATATCTGAAAAGTAGGCAAATGGACCAGCGTTTTCTGCAGTAATTTTCGGAGAACTGTATGAGTAACAATTCTACTTATGTAATGAAACCTATCATTTTCTCTACCAGTGTCAAGCAGAAATCAAAATGACTAAATGACACTTAAATTCAGTTCCACAAAACACAAATATGAGGATTAAACAGCAGATAAATGGTCAATAACCTAAAATAAAAGTGGATAATGCAGTATATACCTTTCAGAAGGAACTATAGTAAGGTGGGTTTTTTTAACAGCTAATACCCTCTTTTTTTTTTTTTTTTAAACTGCAAGAAATAACACCAACACCACAAAAAAACCCCCATGTAGCCTTTCATACTCTCTCTTAGTGTACTTTCTGAGGGCAATTAGAAATAGTAGATGATTAAATTTGAATTAAATTTGAAATTGATTGGACAGGAAGAAGAATATCTAAGAATAAATTTATTTTGACCTGCTCCCAGTTGATTTTAATAAAGCAGTGTTTCAGTTAGTTGGCTGAAATTGAATAGCTGTAAGAGAATGGGAGAAAAGGTAGGTCACAAGGAGGATTTCCATGGTCATTCTTTACTTACAATGTTTTACATTGCCCAGTTACTTGCATTGATTTGTTTTCTCCTGTGTATACTGTTTAGGGGCTAAGACATATTCAGTTACTTAAAAATTGGTGCCAGATCATACCTATCAAAAGTATTTTGAGCATAATTATCATTTGCATGTCTACTACCATCTAAGAATTTTGAAAATATTTGCAGGATGATACTATTCTAGTCTAGAAACATTCACTCTGAAATAACTTTAATCTGAAGTTATGAGAGTATTACCAAAATCACAATGAAAATATACTAAATAAAATCATTGTTATTAGGAATTCAAATGGTGTATTTCTCATCTGGTGGAAATATGAAGTATATTCTGAAGCTGTTTTATATCTTCTAAAATAATGGACAGTGTATCTTCTCTTTAGCATAAAATCTTGTATTATTTCTGAAAACCCAAACTATAGCTCTAACAACCTTGCGGTCTATAAGGTGGAGAATATAATACCTCTCTCTTGTGATTTTCCGCTTTACATTGCTGCAAAGCCTGACATTATTGGTTTCCAGTTCAGAACCAACACCTGCAGAGTGCCTGAATCTCTGTGAGGTTATTTCAGTTCACAGGCCTCTTAAATCAGCTCTTCGGTAGTATGTGCAGGAGTAAAAAACATATTGTAAGATGTAGTTAATGAATTTATATCTAAGTGCCTAACTCTTATTAATTTATGCATTGGTAATGCAATCTTTTTTTGAGAACATAAGCCTATGTTCACAAAGCTGTATCTGCCAGTTTCTTTGGCAGTAACTACATACTGGAAAGCCCTGCCTTTTATGAGTCCTCATAATTAAGATTTTTCACTGAACTGTAATAAATGCTGTGCGTATAGTTACTAGATATAGCAAGGATATTCAGTTTGTTGTCCACTTTTTAGGAATTCAGAGAAGTAAAGGAATTTAAGGAATTTTAAGGAATTCAGAGAAGTAAATAACAAAAATAATCTTAGATATGCCTAATGTCAATCTATATGGGAAATAATCTATAAAAGGGAAAATGATTTGGAGGAAAAAAAGGGAAGGTAGTGCACACTTAAGTGCAGTGCTTTAAAAAAATCTTTTTATTATTTATTTGGTGTATTGTGCAACTTGTTCCTTTTGGTGCAGAGAATTTTAAACTTTTAGGGCTCTGCTTGAGATCCAAAAGAATCAGAATAATTCCCCTGTGCCATGCCAAATTTCTACTTTTTTTTTCTCTTACTTAGACTAGTTAAGATAGTGCTTGAACGCTGACAATAATGCTTTACTGCATTTTACTGATAGAGATGTGAACTACATAAACTTTCACTATTTATTTATTTAAAGATAGTTGTTTGAGTACTCTAGAAAAACAGTTGTAGTTTGGCAGAGCAGTTAGCATCTATTTTTTTTTTTCCAGTTGTTTTATTCATGGTTGCATTAGTTATATCTGAGGTTACCAAGTGTTTTCTTTCCTGTTCCGCCACAGCGTCAAAGTGTTTTTTGTGGTGTGTGGTTTCTTTTTTTAATAGTGCCTTCCTTCTTTAGCAGGGACTCCTGTCTTCCTTTTATTTGCCCTGGAGACAGACTACTTGGGTGAAAATCAGTTCTGATGACGGTGCAAGAGTCTTATGTAGCTTAAAGCAATATGTAATTCATCAAATTTCCCAGTGAAACTGTGTTTCTAGATGTTATATTCCTAGCTGGTTTACTCTTTAGTTCACACGTCTATTAACAACATGCTTGGATAAAGCTTCTTTATAAACATCCAGTGGATGTTTACCTACAGCAAGGTATAGGAAACCCATGCTTTTAACTAAACAAAAAAGTAGGGACCTATTGGAAAAATTGAAATAAGTAGTTGCTTAAGTATTAAAATTTTTGCAGTGTGCAGCTGGACTAATTGTGTGGTTTTTATTTTGTCCATTTATTACTGGTTCACATCATCATTAAGTTAATATGTGCTGACTGTAAAGAATATTCCCCCTTTAACAGGATAAATGAAATACCCAAAGAGTTCAGGTACCTCAGTATCATATCCACAGAAGGACCTTCTGAAAAAGGTAGAGTTGTTACCATATACAAATTTATGGAAAAGTTTTCAGTTCCTACTGAACATCCTTGTTTCATTTTGCGCTTTTCTCTCCTTGCTAGCAAGAACCTATTCACCATCATAGACAAAGAATGACATTTTTCCAAATACTTTGTGTAACTGGGGAGAAATTACTCTTTTGCTTTACTGAGTATGTCATAGAGGATTTGTCCTTTATTGTAAAGCATTTTTAATGCTCTCTTTTTTTCTTCCTCAAAATCCTGTTGCATGGTTCACTGATGCCACCAATCTCTGTGTGTAGTCTAGGTTTCAAGTGTGGTGTCTGAATGTATTTCCAAGATTTCCCTCGTGCTTTGACTCTGAGTACTCACCTGAATCATACTGTGTATTTGGTGAATTTTTTTTAGGTAGATTTTAATAATTTGGAATTTCAATATTCTCAATGAATAGTATGTTTTAATAGAGGTGTGCCTTGTATGGTGTATTCATATTTTTTTCTCTTCATGTTTTATTATATTCTGTGCACTATCACACATTTAAAGACACCTTAAATCTGCAGGATGTTAACTTTTATAGTACTTAAGGATTTTTTGAATTATTTTTTTATTTTGCATTGTACAAGTACTTAATTATTTCCCTATGTCTTAAACATCAGGTAAGATTTGATTTTTTTTTTATTTCACACTTCATACTTAATTCGATAATCCACAATCCTGTTGCAAAATAATTTTATTTCCTAGTCCAGTTTGAGTGTCTCCAGATACTGATTGCCCAGAGTCACTGAGGCAAATAAAATTTATTTATAAATATCATAAATCTTATAAAAGTATTCCTTTTGCTCTATTAAGTAGTCTTTTATTGTAACTTACATGATTGACTGTGGTCTGGTATAATATCTGTTCAGCAAATAACAGCAGTAGGGTTGAACAGCATTTGAACACTGATTGATTGTTTGGATACTCACTTTGAATGTTTATAATGTGTTGTAGCTCACTTACATACTATGTTTTTGCTCCATGAATGAGTTTTTGAACAGAGGAACAACAAAGAATGAATAGCAAATACTGCGTGCTTATTTACTACCGTTGCTTCAAATACACTTTACAAAGAGTAAATGCTAAAGTGAGTATTCATATTGTGTAACTTCAGGCATTTAACTGTAATATCTGTGTTAAGAACTGCTTTTATGTTGTCAGATAAGACAGGGAAGCAAAAGGTTCACAGTTGTATTCTGGACTTTGTATTGGAACTATTAAACATTTTTACTAAGCACAGAAGAAGAGAAAATGCAGAGCTTGTACAATGACCTTTTGGTAGTTTACTCAACATTTCTCTTCAAAACATTAATGTTGTTAGCGAATTTAACAAGCTGGATCAAAACCCTTTGTCTGCAGTGTTTAAAACACTCAAGAAATTCTAGACTGCTTATAAGCTTTTCTCACCTGCTCTGCGTTAAAATCAGTAGCCTTTTAACAAGATTTTAATCAGTCTCAACAATCCTTTAGAACACACAGAATAGAAACAATTAACTAAATAAATACCTACCTGAAACTAGGATACAAAATGTAATTACTTTTATCATACTTTATAATACTGACATTGACTGACATGGCACAGAATTTTCAGTAAGCATAACTGATCAGTGTTTTGAATTTCTTGTTGTCTGGATAGTATGTAACAAGTCCAGTAGCACGCTGGACCCATTTTGATTGGCTAATACTCTATTACAGTCTTGGGCACCTTTTGAACTGCCATCAACTGTTATTACAACATGCAGATTTTCCTTCAGTAATTCTCCTTTGGGTCTTGATTAGATCTAGTGTTGTTCAGACAAACTCTCAGTGGGACCACAATTAGAGATGCTTTAGCTGTCAGAAGATTCTCCTGAAAGGCAAAGGTAGGTAGGAATTTTGAAGAAAATGGTAAAATCAATGAAAAGGTCAGAAATGTGAATGAATTGCGCTATATGTGCAATTGGTGGGGAGGCTCATGGGGTAGATGTCAGTAAAGAATGTAAAGCTGCTGCTAGAATAGTTCACGTGGCTTACATCTGTCCACGTTCCTACCTCCTGGCCCTTCGAGTGAGGACAGGAATCAGTTAGGCATTTACCTGACCAGGGAAAGTGGGTTGTACTTAGTGTGATCATTAAATGTGATTCTGGGAAGTGTCACACATATCATATTACCCTCTGTGTATGCAGTAGGTGTGGTGTCTGGAGGAAGGGCTGTAGTACGTGGCCCTTGAGTGTTAGCAGAAAAAGCAATGTTATCTGCAATGACAGCAAAATAGGGAACCATTACCATAAAGAATAAAGATATTAACACTCTTGCTGTAACTTCTTTTGGCACTTTGAAGGCTCATACTTGAGGTTGCAAGGTGGTCCTGTAAGCTCTCCACTCGCTTGTAGAAGAGATACATCACTGAAATGGTATCAAGTTTTTGACACTTAACTTTTTGTGTACTTCTTTGACTGGCATCAAGCAATCACCCTGTACTTTTGCCACTATGGTACTGTCTAGTTCATCTGGAGCATGTGCTGTACCTTTTTTTGCAAAGGCTACACATCTCTGGTTATAAAGATATTAAGACAGTATAGTGATAATGAACTGAGATGAAATTATTCGGATCTCGTTGTAATACAGTGAGTTCTTCAGTACTTAGAAAAGTTTGTCTGAATTTATTTTAACATGAAAACCTACCTCTATTATAATTATTTCATGGACACCCCTTGGAGAGAAGCACAAAGGTAATGTACTGCAGTCTCATAAATAACAAATTCTCTTTGTAGTGGCATCAATACAGTCACTTTTTTTTTTTAACTATGAAAAGTGATTTGAAGCACTTCATCAAAAACCCAGTATGGTTGTAGGAGCTTTGCATACTTTAAGATTATACTTCATCCCCTGGACCATAACTGTGAACAGTCATGATTAATTTTGTAGCAACTAAAAAACTTTGAATTATTTTTGAAATGTTTTTAATCTGCCCTATCTTACATCCTGCCATATCTTGTATCTCATTTGTAACTTAGACCAGCTGACTTTGAAAAATTGGTAGTTGTGCACTTTACTAGTAATCGATTGTTAATACATTATTAATAAGGTTTTTTACTCTGTCAGATGGTTGCTTCTTTAAATAGTACAGCAAACTTTTTGTGTAAATGGAGCTTCCTAACTATACCTGAATAAACCAATTTCAATAAGCCTGTTTTCTTTCAGTTACCTGAGCAGAAGATATTGGCATTCATTGATGTCTGTCCTCTAACTGTCCTGTTCTCTGCTGAAATACTATTATTATTGCTGTGTTTTAGGGATACTGCATCTGGATCAGGATGAAAGAAGTGTTGTTTCATGTAACTGTGATTTGCAGAGGGAGATTAGAAAGAAAGGTGTTGCTGAGTATGGAGGAGCTGTGGGAAGAGGGGTGGTTTGGAGCAGAGCTGTGGCAAAAATCCAGTACCAAAGGTTTTGCAGCAGGTCTTCCCTGGTCTGTGAAGAGGTGGTGGCAGGCAGGATGTCTGTTGCAGTGCAGAGCAGGGATCCTCTGCCTGGACTCGGCTCCATACCTGGGCTGTGTGGGTAAGGGAAGGCTCTGTTGGCTTCATATGCTTGCTGGACTCACTTGGGGCTGTCTGGTTGTGCCCAGCAAGCAGGAGCCTGTTAAGGAGAGGAAGCCAGGGCGGAGCAGGAGCTCTGGTGCATTTCACATTAGATCTGCTCTCACTTCACTAGTGAAGCCTGTCTTTTCTGCTGAAGTTCCCGATTTATATCAAGGAGTTCATGACTCTGTTAACGCCTGAAGTTCTCACTCAGTATTCACAAGGGCAGGAAATAGTACTTACAGGTGCCAGGAAATAGTCCTTATAGGTTTTGGGGTCACAGATTGTGGAATATAGGCTTTCCCATGTTCATGCATCAAAGAGAGGAATGAGGAAGGCGGGGCCTCTGGGAGTTGTCTGCATGAATATATATTTCTCACTGTGCTCCACCTCTGGAGACAGGACACCTTTGGGACTTGAGATGGGACTGGCTTGGCATCCTGAGGGCATGGAAGAGAGCCCAGAGGGAATGCACAAGTTTTCCATCTGGGTTAGATCCCTACTGGATTTCAGTAGGAGATCATTCTCCTCCTGCTTAACCCTTCATGTCTGCCACTAACTATTTTAATAAGCAAGAATTTTTAGGCATGACAGGCTTCCGGTATTTCAATTCTGCTGCCTCCTGAATTTATTCTGAGATTTATAATACACCTACAAGCTTTTAAAACTTTCTTTTTCATCAGTTTCATAAGAGATAACTAATTTACTTCAAACGAGGATTAACTCTTTGAAAGTTTTTTCCCCAGGTACCAATTAGAAATGTGTATTTCTCGATTCTTAGCAGCCCTCTTCCATATTTTAACAGTGATTACTATTATCACCTAGTAGTCAGTGCATAACTTTTTTCATACAGGCAGCATCCTGCTTTCCAAACTGTATACAGTCTTTCAATGAAAATCTCTGTCATGGGCAATACCCAGTTATCTTCCACCTCCATAATACTTGCGGTGCAATGCACATTATTTGAAAAGTAGAAAAAGGATCAGATTCTCCTTTCTCCAGTATCAACAAAAAACTGTGTTGTATACACGTGGAGAATCACGGCTTTGGCTGCACTTAAGCTTCCTGTAATGTTTTCTGCATTCAACTTCCCAATTAAAACATTTATCAGAGAGAAGATCCTGGTAACTCTGCAGACTGTTCAGATAGCCACTTCTTAAAGCAATAATGGGGGAGTATGTCTTTTATTATAGTTTACTAGATGTTCTTTGAAAATTCTCCACAACATGACAGTTACAATTTTCTTTTAGGTGCAGTTGATTCTGTTTAGTAATGACCTTTAAAAGTTCTTATCATAGTACATTTTAGTCATTGCTTTTAATCCTGTAGGAAAAAAACTAAGCTAAAAATGTCTGGCTAAAAATACACCTCATAATATTATGAATAACATGAAAGATAACTTTGGCCTTTTTCAAAGCTCTTTACCTGTGAAGCCATAAGCTGCATATGGTATTACTATTTAAGAACTCCAGACTTTGCCAGAGTCCTTGAGGAAAAATGAAGGAAATGGAAAGCTAATATTCCTGGCACTCAAAATTAGGAGAATTTGGACAGAATATGTTGCTTCTAAAAGGCTTCAGCTCTTTATCTTTGTCAGAGAAGAGCAATAAAGAATAAATTGTTCCCTTTTTTTCCTGTTTCAGATAACACCGTATCAGTAGGTAATTTAAATACAGTAATAGACTGGAGGGGCATACACTTTTAAGAAGTAATCTTCTTGATTATGGTAAGAAGAATATTTCAACTTACTTTATTAGTTAGAGGTAATTGAACTATTAGTATGAGTAACTAATATTCTTCATATTTTTCAGTTGGCAGGCTGCCAATTTGGTGTTCTGTTCCACTTTAAAGTGCAGTTGTTTCATCAATTCAAGTGTCATCTTGACAACAGAGGGGGTCAGACTCAACTAGTTCAAAGCAGCTTGACACAACATCACTTCTAACTCAGCCTCTGTTTGAAAAGAAAAATATTTCAAGGCCCGTATTCTGAATTCATATCTGTGTGAATGATGCTTGTTAGGGTATCAGTCCAGTGCTGTTTTGCAGATAGAAATCCAGAAATAATAACTAAGAAAGATGTCTCAGTGAATAGCAGTGAACAGTATGAGTGATGATCATTATGTAACAACTAAATTCAAGTTCTCTGTTTTCCATTTTAAAAAGATTCATGTTTGTGCAGTCTACGTTTGATATCATGGTAATGAAAGAAATATGCAAAATGATCTAAGTTTTGATGAAAGACAACTATGAATCAAAAGTTCTTAGACAAAAGATTTTTGAAAAAAATCTGCTTTACATTTGATGAGCTGAAGGTGTTTGGTGCTTTTTTCAAATTGAAGTTACAAAAGCACAATTAGAAATAAGCTATAGGAACAGTGGTACCATATATTAGAATAGTATGGCTAGCAATAAAAGGAAGTAGTTCTAGGAAATGTATTGAGGGTAAGATGAACTTGGCATTACTGATAGGAGAGGAAATAAGCAGTAGGAAGTGCTTGTAATGAAAAGATTCATGGGCAGAATGTTCTCAGGAATATTCTTATATTGGATATTGTCTCTAGTATGCAGCAACCTTGTTTTTGAAAAATCATTCAGAGCAGAAAGTGAAGAAATTGCATAGGAGGGGAGTTATCAAGAGCTACACATGGCCCTCTTCTGTCTTAGAAATCGGACTGTGTGACCTAATTGGATGCATAATCAAGTTATCTGTTACTTGGGCTGCATCAAAAGAGGTGTGACCAGCAGGTCGAGGGGGGTGATCCTGCCCCTCTACTCTGCTCTTGTGAGACCCCACCTGGAGTACTGCGTCCAGCTCTGGGGGCCCCAGTACAGGAGAGACATGGAGCTGTTGGAGCGAGTCCAGAGGAGGGCCACAAAGCTGACTGGAGGGCTGGAGCACCTCTCCTATGAGGACAGGCTGAGAGAGTTGGGGTTGTTCAGCCTGGAGAAAAGGCGGCTCTGGGGAGATCTAATTGCGGCTTACCAGTACCTGAAGGGGCCTACAGGAAAGATGGTGAGGGACTGTTTATGAGGGAGTGTAGTGACAGGACAAAGGGTAATGGGTTTAAGCTGAAGGAGGGTCCATTTAGACTAGATGTTAGAAAGAAATTCTTCCCTGTGAGGGTGGTGAGGTACTGGAACAGGTTGCCCAGAGAGGTTGTGGATGTCCCATCCCTGGAAGTGTTCAAGGCCAGGTTGGATGAGGCTTTGGGCAACGTGGTCTAGTGGAGGGTGTCCCTGCCCACAGCAGAGGGGGTTGGAACTGGATGGCCTTTGCGGTCCCTTCCAACCCAAACCATTCTATGATTCTATGAAATTTAAAAGCAGATTTAGTTTGATACTGCTCCTAGTAAAGTGATAAGGCTTCATTGGTTTCAGTTTAGTAAGGAATGTTTGGTCTTATATTCAGAAAGGTTTTATTTGCAAAGTGTGATTGAATTCTATCTTGATATGGCTTCTGTGAACTTTCACAACAAAATTATTGCCTGTCTTGAAGCTGGGAAAGAAACAGTCTTGATTCAAGGTCCTGACTGGGTGCTGTAGATGTAGTTCTGTCCTGCTAGGGTAAAAGTGCTCTCCGTGTCTATAACTCCCCATCACCTAAGAAAGGCAAAACATTATTTTTAATGCTGTAACTAATGCCTAGGATAGTATGTAGTTGGTGTTTGTCATTAAAGTCTTTTTCCCCTTCCTTCTTCGCTCCCTCCATGAAAACTCTGAACATTCCCCTTCTTTCATTCTGTGCACATTTTTTTCCTTATCCTGGTGTAGTAAACAGCATAGATGGGATGTCCTACGTCCTTTTGTATGGTACAGTTTGAAGGCATGAGGATGCAAATTCTTTTGGAGAAGAACACTGTTTTCAAGGGTTACAAAACAATGTGAAATCAGCAACACAGTCAGCTCCACCATTCCCAAAGAGCATGTGGAGTATTAGATCTTGTTACTTCTTCTCATCCTATTGTCAGGCAATAATACGATATGCACAGATACTGCATGTTCTCCAAGTAGAAAACTGCAGCTGCTCTCCAGGTGGTCAAAGTGCTATTTGCTTTAACTAAAAAAAAATTGGTAGATTGAAAGCATGAAACACATGACCTCAAATCAATAGTCTGAATGATGTAATAAGGTTTAAAATTCTTATTTCAAACTGCAGGCTTAATTTAGGGTAGGAATGAATGGCACAACTGCCATTAACATGAATGGGATTTTTTTTTTCTTCCTTTTTTTATAGGCTGGACTTTAGACCTCAGGATCACATGATCTGCTGTTTCTCGATTGGAACTAGTTTTTAGTCTCTAGCTATTCACCAATAATGGCAAACTGATTTCTAGTAATGAAAACTCTCAAATCGTCCTTCACAATTTTTTACTGTAATTTCTTTTTTTGGCCTTGGGCTTTGACAATCATACACCAAACTGACTGTAAATTAGCTCTAGAGTAAAGATCAAAATCTTACACTGAAATGTGACCTGCAATAATTAACAAGGTGCCCCAGAGGGTTCCATGTATTCTGATACTCTTTCCTCTTCAGGCAAGTTAGTGATCCTTGTGATTCCTTGTAGATTCCAGTGTTGTTTTTCATAGATGACTTTGCAATCTGCATTAGCGGGCCAGCTGTCACAGACCTTCCAGTTGAAGTACAATGTAATATGAGCCTTGTGCAATTGATTGCCTAAAAAAATAGATTTAATAAGCTGTTCCCATTTCATCTTGACTTTGAATTCTGGAATGTTTTTTGCAAAATATGCCATTTGAGCATAGTCCTTTTTGGAAAATAGGTTTGGTTTTGGGAGGTTTTCCCTAGAAATTTGTCTTCAGCTTTTTATGAATTTGCTTGATTACTTTATCAATGACTATTGAATAAAATGACATTATCTCCCTATATTAGTAAGAGATGATATTTTTGTGAAAGAGTTGATTTTCCATTTTTCATTGCTACAAATTAATTCTAGTGATCATATATGTAGTGTAACTTTTTGCCAGTTTTACTTAAAATTCAAACAATGTGCCATATTTCTGTTTGATTTATTTTGCTTTTTACCTTTGGGGTTTCCTCGGTGCATAGACCAAACTGATTATGCTAAAATGAAGATTCTACCTGTGTTAGTTTAGATGAATCTATGAGTAAATGTATAGAAACATGCTTATTTGTAAGTAAGACTCCAAAGTCTCGTATTTTACATATCAACATCCTAAAGACGATGATACATTTAGCCATTCAAAATGAAAATTTTCTGAGGCATGGTCCTAATTCTAATTTGTTTAAACAGTAACTCACTCGTATTCAGTGATTTGCATTTTAGGTTGCATTTTTATGAAGTCCTAGATGTACCGAAATGGACATAAAACATTTGTACACTGGATATAATTTTTAAACTATTTTTTTATTTTTCCCCCACTGCTTATTTTAGGTCCTATCTAGGACCTAGGTTGTCATTTAAATGAATGCATGAATGTCTCCTCAGGGTTTTTGTCTTGTTTAAATAAATTGAATTGAATTGATTTAGTGTTCCTATTACGATTTGTTGAACTTACTCAGGCTGTTTGGGGACATAAAGTCACTGGGCTTTATTATGGATTACAAAAGAGAAAAAAAAGGGAACTGCTCAGCAGGTTGTTTTGACATTAATTCATCAGTTGTATAACATGCACAAAATGCTCCCTTCATAGCAAAATTTTTGATCCTCTTTAATTACATGTCATTTTTATGTTGTTGCAGAAAACAAAACAAGATAATTTTTAAAAATTTCCTTAAATAATTCCTACTTTTTAAATTAAGAGTCTCCATTGAGTAATTATAATAAGCATCTTTATTATAATATAAACATCCTAATTATAGCATCCCCATCAAAAAAATTCTATGGTATTTCTTAGTTAATTAAGAGAAGCAAATAACATGAATTTATTATGTCCAAATGTAAACTCATCTATAAAGTAGGAATGCTGGCCCCAGCTATGACATGGAGATAGTATGCTGGAAATTAGTGATTTTGAAAATTACTTGGAGCCAGGGTAGAAAACTGGCTGAACATCATAGTGATGCTGAAGTTAAAGGGCTAATGACCTGAGACATAAAAGCAGAATAATACAAAAAGAGGTGGAAAGATAGATACTGTATGAACAGGACAGTAACTGTTCTTGGAATACTAGATTCCCTTTTTGAACCCATAATTTGAGGAAGATGCTGAAATATTAGAGAGGTTCCGAGAAGACCCACAAATGTGATGAGGTTGGAAAGGAAGGACTTTGAAGCTCTAACTGGAATCTGTTCAAGGAAATCCTCCTGTCTGTGTGATGCAGAACAAACTGTCTGTTTGCAATAATCCTTTCTCTGCTAAATAACTATGAACTGTTGATTATTTTTATGATGAAATGTTATTAACCTGTTGTTCCAGACAATTCCTTAAGAACGAGACCTTTTTTTGAGATCTGATACAGACATATTTAATTCATTAAATTTATTACTCTCTATTTCATGGTTAATAATCTTTCCAGGCTTCATTTGAAAATACCCTGGGTTGAAACATTTTTTTTAAACTCCTTTTAACTATGTTATTGTATTGGAATTATGTAAAAGGTTTTCACTGAGTAATTTTTAAAAAAGGCTCTGTTTTACACTAAATATAATATAAAGTGCTTGTCTCCAGTATATTCTTGGTGGTACCACTCTGATGATTTATTACTACAATCTATTATCACAGCAACCATTCTTTGATAATGTGCAGAACTGGAACAATAAATATCTGAAATAACAGAAAATAACATCTGAAACTGATACACTCTATGAATCTAATTTAGCAGTGTGTGAAGGTTGGTGTGTGTTGTGGTGGTGTTAGGAATTTAGTGGTCTGTAGTCAGTGAAGAAATACAGTTTTCAGAGCACAGCTCAGGTTATGGTTGGGCCAGTTTACACAGGGAAGGTGTGTCTTGCAGCAGGCTTTAGGAGTCCTGGGTGACAAGTCTCGTGACTTTGAAATTTAAATCGTAAGCCTAAAGTTCAGAACTCTCATCTTGGAAGTATTTAGGTAACAAACTCTCATTGACGTACTTTTGTTCGGATCATAGAATCATAGAATGGTTTGGGTTGGAAGGGACCGCAAAGACCATCTAGTTCCAACCCCCCTGCTGCAGGCAGGGACACCCTCCACTAGACCAGGTTGCCCAAAGCCTCATCCAACCTGGTCTTAAACACTTCCAGGCATGGGGCATCCACAACCTCTCTGGGCAACCTGTTCCAGTGCCTCACCACTCTAACAGTAAAGAATTTCTTTCTAACATCTAATCTAAATCGACCCTCAACATCTAAATAACATTAAGGATCTGAACCTAAAGATACGTATCCAAGGTTACATGAGAGCAAGAAAGTGAATCTCCAGGTGATTGGCCTAGCTATCAGATAGTATTTGAATGCACCCCGCTTCCTTGCCCCCCTGTTAATTCTTCCTAACATCTTGTTACTCTAAGAGGAAGAATGTAAATGACCTAATCATTGTGAGCTATTCCTGGGAAAGTAGTGATACCAAAAGGTTTTAGGGATCATAGTGCAGAGCCAGAAATACAAGACCTACCAAAGTAATGCTATAACAAGCAAAGTTCCTCAGTTTGCAAGTGGGCAAATACTGAGTAAGACAAGTGATACTGTATTACATTGCATTAATAAGACCATTATGGCTATGCCCTCCATGCTTAAAAATAGCTGCTGAAAAATTGAAAAATGTTGTTGCAGGAGCCACAACAATGATTCAAGGTCAGAAAACCTGACTTGGAATGAAAGACAAGAAGCTCTATCTAGTTATTTTATTTAAGAAGAAAATGGGAAGCAACTTAATGTATCTGCTGGTATTCCCTTGGAGAGAAAAATTCTGATGGTAAAGGGCTCCTTAATCTATCTGATAAAGATATAAGATCTGGTAGCTGGAATCTGAAGCTAGAAAAATTCAGGTTAGGTATTTTATGTATATCTTACAAGAGAAATTTGGGAAAGCAAAACAATGGGTGATTTTTTTCACTGCTTCATTTATTTAAATCTGGAGGCTTTTTTTGATGTTTTGGGTTTTGTTTATTTTTAATAATTTACAGTGAATTCAAAAAGTTATAGGGTTGTTTATGGGCATGTTTGTGTGAAACTATGTGTGATGCAGGTGACAACAGATGACTATAATCCTCCTTTTTTGCCTTTGGAATCTGTGACCGATTCATTTTTTTACTGCGTGACTTATGATAACATCTAGAGCAGGCAAACAGATTTTGGGGTATTATCCTGTTAGACACTAAACATGGGCCTATTGAAAACATTGCTTTGGTTCTAGAGATTTGTCAATCCAAATAATTAGCAATGAACAAGCTCTCTGCTACATTTAAATATAGTAACTCATGTATGTCTGGAAGGGTTATCTGTGGAGAATGAGGGGCTGAGTTTGCTCATCTGTAGCAATAGTAGTTCTGGCAGAAATGAGGAGTGCTTGCAGGAAGATAAAATGTGTGCTTTCATTAGAACACAGGAGTCAAACTGACTCAGAACTGCTTCTTTCTTCACTCAGGTTCACTCGACAGTGATCTCACTGAGTAGTTTGGTAGATGTGACTTTTCTTTGAGTTACTTAAACAGCCCGAGGTTTTAAAACTTGCAAATGATTTTCAGTGATGTTGGCTCTGTCCACGGAAGTAAGATAAATAGAATATCATATAATGATATTTTATAAATATATACATATCCTATGATATTTAATTTATGGTTTTGAGTATTCCAGTTATTTAAATACTAAGCTACAATAAATAGGTGTGACTTGTACTCAACTGCCTGCAACTATAGACTGAATTCACAAAATTTAATTAGTTTTCTAGAAATGAAAGTATACTAAAATTCTGTGAGCCCTCCCTCGCTATCCAGCTTTAAACTTAGTGAGTTTCTGTAATATGTTAATAAAGTTCTATACTTTTAGAAACTGTGACTTCATTTAAGGACACTTAACCAATTTACATTCAAAAGCAAATAGAAAGCCATGGATTTCATAGTGTTCATGCTGAAATAGGTTAACTAATCATGTAAATCACACTGAGTCCTTAAGTGATGCTTCTTAGAGTATAAACCTGCTTGTTTTCTGTTTTTTTTTTTTCTAGTGAATTGAGATGTTACTTTTGCAGATCTTCAAATATCATCTCAGTAATTTGCAAATTAATATACTAGGTGGCAAAAAATGTGGGTTTTTCTTTCTTTTAGAGTGATGTTGTCTTATGGATGTGGTAGCATGCAGAAAGCAGTAAAATTCACCAAGGGTGAAATTCACTCCTGGCAGAAAGCCAGAAAAGGGAATATGCTCCAGTTACGTTGTACTTGAGACCTGTTATGACATGGCTTTATTGAAAAAATTGTGGGACTAGAATTCTTGAAGCATTATTCTCAAATGATTTCTGGTATGCTGTGCTATTATCACAGTAATATCAGAACATCTCAGAAAAATCAATTAATTTACAATCTGTAGCACTCGTGAGGAACTATTATTTTCCCAGACAGAACTGACTGAGATTAAAAAGTTTTCCCAAGGTCATGCACAAAGTTACTATTGGGGTAGGCTATGACTAGAGTCAAAAGGAAATAAAATTTTTATTCTATTAATTCAGACATTTCTTTGTGGAATATACAATGAGAGCAATTGAGAATTCCTATGAAAAGTTATTGAAAATTCATAGATGGATAAAAGCATTATGCTTTGTTAAATTTAAAGTATTTTTCTTTGAGTTTTTGAACTTGTTTCCTACAAAAAAAAAGGTCCTATCCAAAAAATGGTAAAATTGATGTTTTGCTGATGTAGAGTAGATGTTTGGGGCTTTTAGTCCTAAACTGAGTTTGTGAAAAATCATCACATCTGTAGGTATTCCTGTTAAAAAGAAAATAGCATTTTTTTCAACATTTTGATGAAACACTTCTGATGAAATGGTTCTGTTTACTGGTCTTTGTGTATCACAGTCCAGTTCCTTGACTAAAAGTTCATTCTTGTTTTTTACAAAGGACGCAGTAAGAAGTATATGGTTTTAAAAGAAATGAAAGATGTATAATTTAAAAGGAGAGACTTGGCAAACTTTGGTTCACAGTTCATTTCATAGCCGTTGTACTGATTACATTTTTCTTTTTACAACCCAGATTCTAAATATAATGAAGCTGCAATGATAAGCAATGCTACTGCTATGGTACATAAATTGTTTTCCATTTAATTTTAATTCAGATTACTGAAGATGCATTCTCTGTTATGTCAAGTACAGGTGAAAATGACTTACTAGGTCACCGTTTTCCTACCAGTGCAAGAGGCTTCCTTTTAACCACAACCTGAGGTGAATTTTCTTCGTCATTAGAAAGATGTACATATGCCATGTAATTATTTATATTGAAGATAATAACAAGGGATGGGTTGACTGCCAGATTACAAATCTTTAGAGTTCTGACAGTATTAATCTTAAGGACACTGGATTTCTAAGCTATTGGAATGCTAGAAGGTGGCAAAGAAAAGAATGTTATGTAATTCTTTGCATCTCCTTGTGCTCAAATTTCTTCTTCAGACTTGAAGTGTAATTCTGTGACAAGCTTGGCACAGACTAATAAACATACCTGATAAATGTTTGCCCTGTTTTGACTCAGTTCTGAAACACTGAAAGAAGGCAATTTTAATCTTGTTTGAGTACATCTTTTATAAGAATCATTCATTCAGAGCTTCGTTCAAGATGTTTGCAGACCTTGCAAGCCTTTCTTGTTCCCTTCAAATCCTATAATTTTTTTTTGTGCAAGTTCACACTGTTATCAGTACAAATCAAATGTGATTGACAATTACAGCTGGAATTTGGAATGCATTTACATTATGCAGTGGAATATAGTTACAGTATATTCTAATTTCATATATAATGCTGAATATCTATGAAGCATCAATAAACTATGAAAGATCAATGGAGTAATAAATGCCAGGAAAAGCAATATTGGTCTCCTGATTTTACATCTGTCTCTATGTGTACTTTTTATAAAGATCTTAATTACATACTCACATTGAAAGCATATATATTTTTAGAATTGTTTTGCAACTTTCACTTTGCTGCTTTGATTTGCAATAGATTTCTTTCTTTTTGTAGCTATGAATCTGCACTTGGAGATTGAGTGTGAAGGTAGTCATGGGTAGCAAAGTTTTTCATACATTTTAAATTGCTTTTCTGCAACAAAATGTTGTCTGGCAAAGTTCCAGAAAACACAACAGTAGTTGTCAGGGAGAGTTGAGAATCTCCTCATACGTTAATACATGCAAACTTCTGTATTCATCTACTTGAATCTCTCCATTATTCTTGGAAACAAAGCTGAAGTTCCTGTTTCCATCCCACTGCAATCACAAGGAGGGAGGACAGTGCTTTTGGTTTAAGCTCCAAGCAACACAGAACCTAAAGGAAGCTGCAACCTAAATGCAGCTTTGGCCTGTAAAATGAACCTTTGAATTCTGAAGCAATAGATGAGTAAGGTGATTACTAGAAACATGGATATTTCCATGGTTTATCACTCAGTGCCAATGTGTCTGTGTTACTGCAGTATGCCAATATGGGCTTACAGCTGAATACTTGCATAGTGGCAATATTCAAATCCACTTAACTGGGCAAACGTTACTCTTTCTCTCAGAAAAAATTTTGATGTTCAAAGAAGGAAAAGTATATAAAAATAGACATATACAAGTTCATAGGATCATGCAGGCAGAAGGAAAAAAAAAAAGGGGGGGGGGGGTGCTGAGCCAACTGACCACTCTGTCAGCTTTAGAAAATTGTGGTGATCAAGAAAGATTCCCCATGACTAGAAAAAAGGCAAGTGTCTCACCCCACCTTCAAGATGTGTGAGCAGAAGGTGGGGAATTGCATACTTTCTTCAGACCACAGGGAAATTCTGCAACAGGTCCTCCTCCAAGCCACTTCAAGGCACATGAAGGACAAGAAAAAGACAGTGAACATGCAGTGTGGATTTCCCAAGGACAAATCCTGCCTGAGCAACCTGATGCCCTCTACAATGGGATGTCTGACTCTGTGGATGAGAGGAGAACATTAGATTCATTTATCTTGACTTTGTCAAGGCTTTTGACAGAATCTCCTGTAGGATTTGTCTAGCCAGCTGGGGAGATACGAGCTGAGTGGACAAAACTGGTAAAAACTGAGTGGCATTTTGGCTTAAAGAATAGTAGTCAATGATTTGAATTCTGGGTGGCCCATTATGAATGGCTTTCTTCAGGGGTCAGTACAGGGGCTGAGACTGTTTAACATCATCTACAGTGGGATGATGTAACAAAGTGCACCATTATAGACCTGTGGATAACACCAGATTGGGGGAGCAAATCCTGCACCTGGGAGGAAACAGCTCCATGTGTGAGTTCAGGCTGGGAATTGTCTGCAGCTCTGCAGAAAAGGACCTGGGGGTCCTGGTGGACAAATGGAATATGAATTAGCAATGTGACCTTTCAGTAATGGGAGTTGAACGCACACTTGACTGCATTGGCAAGAATGAGGCAGTGTGGTTAGAGAAGTGAACATTCCCCTCCTTTCAGCACTTATGATGATATATCTAGAACAATGTCCAATTTTGTTCTCCCCAATAAAAGGGAGACATTGACAAACTGGAGAGAGTCTGCTGCAAGACTTTTAAGATGGTTAGGGATCTGAGAGATATGAGGTATGATGAGAGGTTGTGGGAAGCGTGTTTGTTGGGAAAATCTAAGGGGAGATCTAATTGCTGTCTTTACATAGTAAAGGAGGATTATAGAGAAGGCGGAACAATACTCTTCTGAGAGATGCACAGTGAAAGGACAACAGGTAGCAATTGCAAACTACAAGGGAAATTCCAGCTGAATATAAGGAAAAAAAAAAATCACAGTCAGAATCACAGTAGTTGCCAAGAGAGACTGTGAAATCCCCATCCTCAGAGATACTTAAAACGTAGCCAGATAAGTGTCTGAGCATATACATTGTGTGTGATTATTTGTATCCCTCTACCACCTCTTTTGGTCAAGTGCCAGATAATTCAATAAAATAAATACTTACAGTAGTAACTACTGAAAACTTCTTTTATTTTCTTGAAATAATTCCATGGAATTTACTGTTACAGATAGCTAATTTTCTAAATTACAGTAAACTCAAATGCCTAAAATAGAGACTTTAGAAAATAAGTTGTCAGGAAAAGGTTCCTTTCACATAAAAATGAAATAAGATGGATATGACTGTTCATAATCAAATGCAGCGTATTGTAATTAGCTTACACAATCTTTCTCAAGGGAAAGAAGCTAAAGCACTTAAGTAATATTTCAGATAGATTTCAGTTATGATGAACATAGCTATTCAGTCACTGACACATAATGGCCAATATTTTTTACACAAGCTTAGCCTGCATGCCTGATGTTATTAAACAATGCTATGATGCTTATTAACATTAACTTACTCATTTAATGCATTGGAGTATTGATCTGTCTTTTTAGAAAATTGCAGTGGAGTTTTACTATGCATCACTCTCCATAAAATCATAACTGTGAGTTTTCACTGCCTACAGTTCTTAATCTCGATAGACTTAGTAAGTAAAATAGTCTGATGAAATACTCACAGTAGACTTTCAGCAGTCTTTCAGTGCACTGACCCACACATTTGGGCTAAACTTCACTATCTATACCGATGCCACAGACTCCAGTAGCATTTATTATTTGAGAAAGATGTCCAATAATAATACTAATTCTGTAGGAATATTACTTGACTAATATTTGTAAAAACATTTTAGGATTCTTGGAGTTTTTAAGAATAGCTTAGTTTGTCTATTCTTCCATTTGCTCTATATTCTTCTGTAACATAAACTGAACCTGATAATGGTAGTCAGAAAACAAAATGTAATTATGCCAAAGCAGCAGTTCTTCTGGATTATTGTCATATAAATAACAGATTGGTTCCCTAGTTTGACTGACTGGCCCTAGACTCTTTTGCACAATGGAGTGTATATAGACAGTTTATCTTATTTTGATGAATTTGATAACAAATGGGAACAACTAGTTTTACAAACATAGAGATAAAGGAAGGGTTCTTTCATTTGATATTCAGAAAATATTCAAAGCACAGTGTGTCGAGAGTAGGGGGAAAGTTAAAGCAGAAAGGTTGGCCAAGGATTATGTAATATTCAAATTGAATATTAAACAGTGCACTAAATGTCCTTCAATGAATGGCAGCAACAGCCAGGAGGAATGTGTATTCCTATTCTACGTCATGTATGCGTATGACTCATCAAAGATATGACATCTGGTTTCTACCTGCCCTAGACCAGTCTAGGGACAAATTCTGCTGTGCAATTTTTATGGATCGAATAAATTCTGTGCAATTTTTATAAAATAAATAAATTCATTGATTGTAACGTCACACATGTAACACTAAAGTTTGTGGAATAAACCCTTCATGGAAGTCTTTTACTTGCTAAATTCTTACTGGTTTATTGGAAACTAGTAGTCTACAATGGTAAGGGAATTCCTTAGGTATATATATTTGGCTCGGCAGCTGAGATGTGTAACATGGCTAAATTAATATGTCAGGAAATTTTCACCGGACAAGTCCACATATACCATAATAATACTTCTAAGCTGTAATTTATTCAAATGGTTCAAATAAACTTAAAAGATCAAGCAGAGCAGAAGGATTCAATAGGATTTTGCTGTTATCACTAGTAAAAGGGAATTCCGAATCCTACTGGTTATCATTTCAGTTGTGCCTGTGAAGTAAATTGTACCTTAATCACATCACTCCAAGGTCTTTTCCTGCTCCTTGGAGATGGACAAATCCTAGACTGAGGTCTGGGAATTAACTGGTTTTTTGGGAGTTTGTTGTTTTGTTTTTGTTTTTTGTAATAGATTTGCTGAGAAGGAAAAAATGGCATTGATACAAAGCATAGTCTTTTTTTTTTTTTTAAAGTACTCAAGAAAATGAAAATGAACAAAATTAACGTTAAAATTCTTGGATAGAGAGGAAAAGTAGTTAGGTAAACTCTCTTAAAACTCATAAGCACATATTCTAGAGTTTGAGTTCAGGATTCTCTTTAAACTTGTTTTGAGGCTTTTTGTCTTATACTGTAAGTCCATATAAAATCATTATCCTCTAACAAGATATTCTGGATTACTGATAAATTTGATTTATATTTATAGATGACCTGTAAAATTATGTCAAATAAGAGGATTGCCTCTTCTTTCTTTCTCTGATATCAAATTATTATCTTGTTTAAGATTCATGTATGCACTCAGTAATTTTGGTGATGTGTAATAGAGGAGTTAAAGCTCCTGCAGAAGCACTGGAAAAATTAGAGCATTTTTTGCTCTATTTTCAAATAAATAGATATTTTCAATAAATATTTCCTTACTGCTATTTAAAATTCAGTTTTAAATTTTAGCATTCATCACATCCCTATATACTGCTACAAGGCCTTGAAAATGAAGGATGCTAAACAAATTTAAGGAATTTATTTTTTTTTTTTTTTACTTTCACCAGTTTAGAGATGACTTACATATTTACCCTTCTATTTCAGTAGTAAAGAAAGAATCTGACTACAATGGTGGGGCAGAAAATCCTCTAATTTTGAGAAATAATTGCTTAAACACACATCTATTAGTTAAGTGAAAACTCCGTAATATTAAAGGAAAAATGGTTTCATATCCCATGTGCTGTCCTCAAGAAACCAACCAAACTAGCTAGCTCAATATTCCTGTATTTATTTGGATTACACACTAAATGGTTTTTGTCAAGAATTACAGAAAATTTGTCTATTAAAAAATAATTTTAAAAACTTACAAGTTTTTAACACTACTTTTAAAATAGTACTCATACAAAAATTCAAATGTCTTATAAATTATGATTGCATCTAAGACTTACAAATCAAGTATTTTATCTACATATGATATTAGTGTATCTTTTTTGGTATAAATAAGTATAATAGCAGAAATTGTACAGATTGTGTTATTAGATCTTGATTGAAAGGAATAATTTCAATTTTTCATAATAGTTTAATATTTTAATTTAATTGTATCTATCTTACTTTGATGTGGGAATATTCATGAAGCTGATGAATGATTATATTGAAATGATATAGAAATGTAATTGTAATGTTTTAAATTGCTACCAAGTTCTCAAACTCTTTCTCCAGGTCCCCTAAAACCTTGAACTAATATGATATTCATAGCTTTGTGGGTGCTGTAATTAAAAAAAAAAAAAAATCAACTAAGCGTTATGACTTGGTACTTCTGTAACTGAAGTTCCCTCAAGATATCTTAGAGTATTAATGCTAAAATCTTAACTGCAAATTTGAGAAAGGTGGATCTGATAAGTATATTCTTTTCAACTTTTCATCTGTCCTTAGTCTGTTCTAGTATACCCATCATTGCACTGTGAGGATTCAGTGCTGGTTTTTTTTTAATAAAGTTTTTTAGAATGTTTGCAATTCAGAGTACATTTCTACTTGAAAAAAATATGGGCTAGATTCTTACCTCAGAAGAGTAAGCCTGTTACAGCCAAATCCATTATGTTTGGACCCCTCTAATTTGCTGTTGTTAGTATATCATCTAATAGATAGCAATATACCATGTAAAAATTGCAGTCATCTTCACAGAAATGACAAAATCTGACTATCTTGTCCCTTTTAAGATAAATTTTTAGGGGTCCAGTCCAACAACCATAGATATCAAGTGAAATTTCTACCAAATCCAGTGAGTGCTGTAGCCCTCCTAGACAAGAGGTAACCCATGTAACAAAATATAGAATTTAAATGAGGCATTTATGATGTAAAATACAGCCTTAAATGAGTCAAAAAACTACCAGAAAACTTCAGACTTCTCTTTAACAGTTACTGGAGCTGATTAAACTCTTGAGATGTTGTTTGTCATTTGATCAATAAATCCTTACCTTCTTTTGAAAAGCATGATCTTCTTGCGTGTTTCACCCTCAGAAAGACAGAGAGGGAAAGAGCAGAGATTACTGAATCCCAGGAAGGCTCTTTCTCCTGCATTTTTTTCCTCAATGTTACTTTGGATCTGTGACCCAACAAATCAAATACTTGACTGTGTTTACAAAGCAGAGTGAAATTCGCAACAGCATATTCATACAGATTTTCAGATTGTACTTCAGAAGATGTTTAGCAGTTCTCAGTAAGAATAAATCACATGCATATGTGATTATTATTAGAGTGGTGAGGCACTGGAACAGGTTTCCCAGAAAGGTTGTGGATGCCCCATCCCTGGAAGCGTTTAAGGCCAGGCTGGATGAGGCTTTGGGCAACCTGGTCTAATGGAGGGTGTGCCTGCCCGCAGCACAGGGGGTTGGAACTAGATGGTCTTTGCGGTCCCTTCCAACTCAAACCATTCTATGATATTTTACAGTTCTTGAAAGAGAATTTTAATGTATAGCTTAAGATATCAGGATATATTTGTTACATGTTAGGTTCATTTTGCAGATGTCAATCATAAATTTCTGTTTGGAGAAAAATTACTCAAAGATGTAAAAGGACTAAGTTTAGAAGAAAGCATCACAAGTTGTTCCTCATTTAAAGATTGAATGGAATTCTTGTTTAATTTTGTAAATTCACCTTGCTTTATTAAACACAGTTAAATCCTGTTGCCATAGCAATCCACTCTCCACAGAACGAAACTCCTGTACATTCCTGTTGTATTTCTCTATTTAAAACTTGTTTCCTCCATCCTGATACATTCCAGTTTGTATAAATGCTAAAAGAAAAAGTATTTAGTAAACAAATTCTCAGGTAACAGGTCTTAATTTTGATGATATAATTACATAGAGCAGCAGAGTTTGCTTTCATGCTTTCTTTGGGAAAGAAAGGATAGGAATATGGCACTTTATCTCCTATTTACTTTTTCCTTGTAAAGTAAAAGTCGATTTAAGAAATGAAGAATAAAAAAGCAAGATAGAAATACCAAGAAAGAAGTGGTTAGAAAGATATCATGATGTACATAAGTAGGAAAGAAATGCAAAGGAACATTTCACTAGACAAGAATTTGCAATGTGTTATGATGGGAGAAACTAAGGGTTTTGGTTTGGTTTTGGTTTGGGTTAGTTTTGGTTTGCTTTGGGTTTTTTAGGGTAAGAGGGCTATACATGGGCAAGGAAGGCAAATAATCCTTTTCTGGGGCTTACATTGCCATAGCTTATAGAGTACTGAATAGAGTGTTGCATTGTAAGGAGATAGCACAATATAGATCATCTCTTATGCAATAGTTTTTATTGTTCTTTTTTTTTTACACTCAGTGCATAGTGTAATTTGTGAAAATCTAGCAGAGTTGTTCTTGGTGTAAATGTCATCCTAAAATCAATATGGAAGAAACATTACTTCTTTTTTTTTCATATTAGATAGCTCCTTGTGATCTTAGTATGTTCTCCACTTTAAGTAAGAGTGTTTCATGTGTATCAATTGTGTCTTAAGTCTAGTGTGGTTGGTATGTCAAAACCTTCAGTTGTCCACTTCAAGAAATAAGTGTTGGAACATCTATTTCATTAAATCTCTTTAGTTCAGTTTAAAGGAATTTTGGTTTCAGGGCCCTATTATCCCAAATTTCAAGGATTTTATTAAGCTGTGCTCTTTTCATCTTCTATCTAAATCTTTATTATTTCCTTGTACTTTTAGGTTTCTGGCTGAAGAACCTCTTAATGATGTGCTTTAATTTTTGGTGCAAACTCAAATTCAGTGTGATTTCTGACAATTCTAATTTTTTCCTCTACATTTTTTGAATGCTAGGGTACAGTTCTCTTTGGTAATAATTTCCTTTCTTTCATTCTTTTTTGTGGGCTGCTTACTTCTCAGTATTTGGAAGAAGTTTTTCATTTAGAGTTGAAGCCTTGTAACACCATTTATAGTACAAGTTTCAGGTTGCTTTTTTCAGTTTTTAAATAAAGCTTTTCTGCATTTAAATTCTTGAGCTTTTAATTTCAAAACACTTCACTAATGAATTCCAGCAATTTAATAAACTTTCTCCTTCAGAAATACAAAAAATGTAGTTATGGAGCTAATACCAGTTTCTGACTTTAAAGCAAGCTGTTAAGGATATTCCAGCACCCTGTCAGCTAGTAAATTTGTCTTAGATCCTATATGACACTTCACTGGGTAGAAGACAGCAGTGTAATAGAAGTTTCTATTTCTGGCTGGTAAGTTGTGGCCTCACCACACATTTGGTTTCTGTGGAAACCTCTCTGCATGACCACAGCAGCTGAGGTTGCTTGTGTTGTCTCCATATAAGCATGCCAGGACTTCAGCAACAGGGTAACTTTGCACCCATACCCAGATTCATTCTACCTACTTTTAGACATTAAATTAAAAACCCCTAAACTGAGATCCTTGTTGATGCTTGCCAGTAAAAGACAGGCGCTACCAGCAGGTAGTTGCATCACGAGTAAGCAGGCTCACAAACTTATGGAGCCTTCTCTCTCTCCAACTACAGAGGAAGTCTAGGGTTACTAGCCTTCTAATCCTGATGTCTCAGCTAAACCCTTAAATGAAGTATAAAAAACTTAATTCTTTCTATTCTTTCTTTCTTATGTTCCTTCCATTTTCAATGTATAAGCTGCTTTTTTCTTAGAGGACTACTTGTACAGATTAAGAATATTAGAATCAGTGAACAAACTCCTGGTGTTTATATAGACATATATCTCAAACCATTTGCATAATGTAAAATTATAGTTGATGCTTTATTTATGTTACACCAGGGCTATAATCCATAATGAAATTACATGGGAACTTGAGTCATGTAGTGAAGCAGTGGTTGTAATTTCTCCTGACTTTATCTGAGCTATACCAAATTTTAGTGGACCCTTTATTCGATGAAAACGATTACTCATCCAGTCCATATCTATTATTTGCATCTCAAAGCAAATGAAATCAACAGAATCTACATAAAAATTAAAGGCCTTTTCTTCTTCCAAATAAAATGCTTTTAAATGTATTTGGATTAAATTTTCAAATGATATACTCATAAAACTTGCCAAAGGAAACACAATGGTTTTAACATTTTTAAAATTGAAATAATTAGAAATATTTTTTTGTGACTATCAACTATTTTTAACAGAAGACTCTTCATGTACAAATTACTTAATTGGATAATGTTTATATCATTTGTCAAATAAAATATCAACGATTTTGTCATAAATGATCAGATGGGTATTACTCAGCTAGATCCAGATAGCTCCAGATTCTCTCAGTAAATTGCTGTCATCTTTGCACAGTGGCTGATTTTAGAAAATCAGCTTTTTACCTGGATGTAAGCCTGATTCTAAAAAAACCCTCTATACTTAAATATGAGGGATGGAAAGATGTCTGGGCTCAGTTCTGAATTTTGATTGACTTCAGTCACCCCAAATTACAGATATCTTGTAGATGCACACTGAAGTGCTGCCATTTCTTTTTATTTTTTTTTTTTTTTAAATAGATAGTATAACAGAAAGCAGGATCACAGTTCAACAGTGTTGTCATGGATCTGATATTGCCCAAACCACAGGATCACAACAGTCCTTATCTAAGTGTTCGGTAGGCAAGCACACATATACATATGTTGAAAAGTATCCTTTTCGTCACTTTTTCACTGGTTTTATATGACACTGCTATACCACCTTGCTATTTTCAGATAAAAATTCTATGCTTTTTCTACATGTATGATTCTGCTTGGTTTTTTATTTCAATGATTTATGGGTCTTGCAATAAAGCTGTGTGTGTTACTGGATTACTCTTTTATGGTGTAATTAATACTCAGAGTGCTGCATTGTAAAATATCTTCCAGTTGAGGAGAAGGACTTACTAAGTTCCAAAGAGTGGCATGGCTTTTGTGCAAGTAGCTTTTGCAGTCGTTTGTTTCTTTGCTACATGTAAGACAGAAACAATAGGCTAGCTTATCCTCCTGAAATTAATTTATTTTCGTCTTACCAATGGTACCGTGGAAATTTTTTGTGTGCTATTGAAGATGTACCATTTCTTCAACACCTGCTGGTCTAAATTACTTGGAGACACTGGGACTATGCTTGCTTTCACAGGTATTTCTAACAACTAATTGCCTGTGAAAATTCATTTGGTTATTTGCAACTTGAAATGACAGGAAGTGTTATGAGAGCAGTAGGTGAAATATATTCCCAGCTCACCCACCTCTGGTTTTTAATTCTATTGATTGAGCTTTAGCATATAGACTGTATTGCTGCTCCACTGACTACTATATCAATAATTAAATAATTCAGATTTGATTTCTATATGAAATTAACTCCATGCTATATTGTGTGTAATGCTTATGGAATGTTATTCAATTTCATGGTGGGAAAAATTATTCTAGTTAATTGGAAGGAATAATAACAGCATATGCTATCCTGGACTTCCATCGTTATTCCTTCATATAATCAAAATCACAGTCTCATTTCAGTTGGCATAGTTCAATAGAACTGTTATTCCCCCAAAAAGGTCCTGTAGGATTCAACTATTTTGTGGCCATGTGTTCCATGTCATCAGATTCCACCTAACAACTTTTGAACAATTAGATTGTTAGCTAAGGATCCAGACTACACAGAGATACTTTTCTCAGTCAGTCTGGCAGCAAAGCCACATAGATCTCACTCTTTTCAATTCATAACCTGTGAGAATTAGTGTCACCTAAGAAAAATACAGAAAAAGCATAGCAAAGATAAAAGAATTGGATTATACTGCAGTGTTTAAATTCTTGAGAACATAAAAAGACTAGGTTACAATTGCAAAGAAAAGTCCCAAAAATGGACTAGATTTGCCACATATGATTCAAACTTTTCCCAATACAGCATTTAAAAGAAACATTTGATTTAGTAGAAGTTATGAGACACTGAAATCACCAGTATTCTCTGTTGTGTGCAAACTACGCTTGACTCCGTGCTTTATAAATTAATGTTGCAAGATGTTGCACATCTTTAGCATTTATTTGTCCATGAATGTACAGATATAGACAAGTGGTCTATTTTCTGCTAAGCTGTCTTTCCTAATTTCAATTGTGAATTAAATCAAGCATTTTAAAATGATACTCCAAGCATAATAATACACCAAAGACTTATTTTTGTATGGTGTACCTTCTGTCTATATTCTCATTTCAAAGATGTGTTGATTGCCTGAATTTTGTTGTGAGTTACCTACCTGCTATCCATAGTGCAATGTTTAAGTAGGCTTGTGGTGTTGTACTGGATCAGTATTTTTGAGGACCTACTTTTGCCATAAAAGTAAGGGCTTTCACTCTTTAAAAAAAAAAAAAAAAAAATCATAGGCAATCAACATTATCACTTTGTCATCACTTTTTCACTCTCTAACTTTGGCTAAACTCTACAATCCCTATTCACAGGGCTTTTATCTATTGAAGAAGATCAGTTAGTCATGTGCATAATTTTAAATTTATGTAAAAGTTCTCTCCAAAATGAATCATATTCATTTTGACTACATTTTTTTTTTTCATAAGAGGGTGTATAATATGTGCTACATCCAGGTGATTTGGTTAATATCTAAACTGCTGGTTTCAGTAGCACTTCATTGCAAATGCGGACATCCACTATAGCTCACCTGCTTGTTTAGGTAAGCTCAGGGCATACCATCCATTTTTCATGCACTCTACTTTCTCTGGGAACCTAACCTGCATAGAAGGGCCAGAAAGCAGCTGTAATACACTCCAGGCAATTCCTTCCTTGAATGGTTGGAAGGTCAGACCCATTGATATGGTTGTGTACCTCTTGTACTATTGAAATGTAGTCTGAGAAATTATTTTCAAAAGGATATAAGATTTGCGTGGTCACTGTCAGTGATAAGTGATTAATTATCTCCTGCTTCCAAATCAGAGGTGGTGAATCCAGACTATGCTACACCATTTCATTTTATGATTTGGCTTTTTACTGTCTAAAGGATCTTTAAGCATCACTTTTTATGCTACTATGTAAATATGCTTGCAAAAATAGATGACTTCTCAGATAATGTGGGCCAAATCTATAGACAGTACTTGGAAGGTGAGCAACCTATTCTTGAATTTGCATTTGCTGAATCCTTGTATTCAGAGGGAAAAAGTGACAAGACTGGAGCAGTGAACAGATGTCACTGTGCTGTCTTGCTTGCTTTGGATTCTAAACCGAGTGCAGCTCAGTTAAGGTCAGCAATTTATTTCTTATGAATGGGGATTTACAATGATCCTGGCTGAAGTCTAAGATCATAACATCTGAGTTCACTAACAAGGGTTGTCACTTAGATACTTCCCTATTTTTCCCCTTTCCTATGTAAGTTTGTAGATTTGGCTTGAATTGTTTTCTGTGTCTTTCCCTTTTTATTGCAAAATACGTATATAATTAACAATATCTCCAATTTTCTAATTTCCTGTCTTTTCTTTTTACCTTATCTAGCTGTTTCTTGATGTTGCCCGAAAATGGAATTTTTGGAAGCTTTTCAGCACTCGGAGGTCTCATATTATCTACTGCCTAACATTACCGATTTCTTTATTGATCTACTATCTTCTTTGTCTGTCTTCCATTTTTAAACTATCACAAAGAATATCTATCCCTTTCTTTTACTGGTTAGACAACAATGAGAATATTGTTCTCCAAAATAAGCACAATTGATGCCATTTTTTGCTTGGAATTGCTTATTTGATCTGTCAGTCATCCCACCATTTTCAAACACAGCTAGAAATAAAAAGTTGGACTAGAAAAAGCAGAATAAGGATGAGTACTCTAGCCTTATACACTTTAGGATGAGACTATAAATACAATGAGACTTCTGCTTGTAACTTCTATCACTTTTTTGAATACTGCATTTAAAACACCATGATTTTATGCATGATTTAGCAACTGAACAAAAATACCATGTCAAATTTGCTTTATTAAAATGTTTTAAAGACTAAAATATTGTATGCAAAGAAAGAGTAGTTCTGTAAGGAAAAAGTTACAGATATTTTAAAGGAGGGAAATATGCAAAAGAAAAATAAAAAATTCTGGTGCCTCAAACTAAGCAGATATCACATTACAAACATTTGTTAGTTATTTTTGTGGAACAATTCCATGTTTTGCACCTAATTAAGTGCAGTTATAGTTTTCATATGATTTCCCATTCTATGTAGACAATAAAGGGGATGGGATTGCAATCACAGGAACAGAAACAGCTGTGTTAGAGCTCTAATTTTAAAGGAAAAACAACTGTACATCAAAAAATAATGAGGCTGAAGACAATTGGCTCACCTGTTTGAGCATGTACAGCAAAAAACTTCTATTTCAATTGTGTCTGCACACTAACCAGTCAGTCAAATAAAAGGGATAGTATTAAAAGAGCTAAAGGAGAAAGGAAATAATTCTATTTAAAGTATTTGAAGCAATCATTAAAACATGCACACCATGACACCATCTAACACTTATCATTCCTGTCCCCAATTTTCTTCTCTGTCATTGTGTTACACTTTGTCATATCTAAAATTACACTGTAAATTCCATGGGGGCAAGTTTTGTGTCTTAATTTATTTTGCAAACTGCCAGCAGCCTTGGGGTGCTATGTAATAATGTGCTGGATCTCATTAGTTTGCGGATGTATTTTGATATAAGTAACAGCATGTGTTTAGTTTTGCCAACAAGGTTAGTCAAAATCAGGTGGTTTATTTCCCCCATTATTTCCTCTTACCTTCTCTCTCTCTGTGTAAACCCGTGTGCACACAGACATGCACCCAAATACCTCTTTGTAGGACCTCAGTCCTGCATATCTGTTAAAACAGTATAGGCTCAGGGTTCAAATGGACAATATTTCTTTTTTGTATTTCAATGTGGCTCAAGCTTACAAGGAGACACAGGTGCTCAGTATCTTAAGGGATGTTCTCAGCAATTCTGTGTGCTTATCCCTAACTCGGGCAAAACTTATGATGAAATCAGAGCAGCTACAGCCTGTAAGTCCATGAATGCCTGCTGTTTCTAAAGTCTCAGATCTCAGCTGTTGACTCAGTGGGAGTTTTGCCTTGTGTGGTACTGAGCTTCTTCATCTTTCATTGACTTCAGTGAGAGTTGAAAGGTGCTCAGCAGGTGATGGCAGGTACCAGTGGACATTTAAATGCCCAGATCGCTTTAAGTATCTAAATACTAACACTGGGAAACAATAATCCTATCTTGGGAGTAATGGGAGGCGTTTTATCCTTATACCTGCCCATCAGTAGGCTGTCCTCAAAATGGGCAGTTGTGCTTTCTCCTCCCTCCCCCCCCCTCAATTTGGTGATCTCATGGAAAACAAATGTTTTGGAGGCTTTTATTTTTCTTTTATTTTTCCCCCTCCCTATTAAATTGCTTACAGAGTGACTCCTTGTGTGATCATAAATAGTCTGGATCTGAACATTAGACCAAGGATGGAAGATGTGGAAACTAGTGGTAGCATACTGCCATTAGATGTTTTTCAATATAATTTGAAATGGCACCCAGGGACAGAGGTGAAGGAGAGATCTCACAAAATTCTGATAATTTATTTGCTTAATGGCAGATGGGAAGACTACTTTAGTTAGAAAGTATCAGCATATCGATACAGATTGTCAGATCACTACCTAGACATTAGATTGGCTCATATATTTGTGAGGTTCCTTTGCTGATATTTCCCCTACAGAGCTTCTGGGTAATTCTGGATTTACAGAAATGTGAAATAAATCAATTAGAAATTTGAAAATAGCTGAATCTTCTACTGGTAATTCAGAAAGCCTTTAGATCATTTTTTTTTTTTTTTCATTCTAAATACAGTTTCATCAGTTTGTTTCAGTTTCTTGTGATTGCAAGTTATCAACAGTCACTTTAAGGAACTTTGTCATTTTTTTCCCCTTCTGTCAAATACTATCATCATCAATGATTAGTAAAGTTATATGTAGAATCCAACCAGTTTCCCAAGATATTTTAGATCTCATCCATCAGTGACTATGGATAACTAAAGAAAGCACTCATTACAGATGCTCTGTCAGTTGTTATTCTCTGTATTGTGGGACTTTTTTGGTTTTTTCCTCCCCACATTCAAGTTAAAGACAAAATGGACAGTATCAGTAATTATTTTTGCATCCGGATTCTGTAGATCACTTTCTCTGCTTGTAATGAAAACCAGTACTTTGCACAACTCAGTCATAATAGCCATGTTAGTGCCTACCCTGATGTATTCAGATTTTTTGAAAATTACATATACTTTTTAACCTTACTTCTACATGTGTTCTCTTTTTTGCAACCTAGCTTTTTAAAATTCAGATTCTAGATTCAAGACTAAAATGTTCTAGAATCAGAATCAGAATCTATTTATTGAAACTGCACTACTCAGGATGATCTGTAAAGCACTATATAAACTGTGGCCCAAGTTAGTTTTTCTCCTGCTTTTCTTTATGCCTATTGAATGTGCTTACTGAAAACATTGCAATGTTGTTTCTTAATACGGTGAATTTGTTTCTTCTGAGGACAACCTTTGTTTCTTCAGAAGGAAAGTGACAGCCTTGAAGTTTTTATAATCAAATTACTCTTGTCTACAGATTGCACATTTTCTTCCTGGAAGCACCAGTTCCTTGAAAGCAAATTTACTTCTTTGTGCAACAAAAAAGTTGGTGTACTTCCTTCCTTTAGATTCAAATATATGCAAATAGTAGTGAAATATGTTCTACTTTGGTAAATGTAGAGTACACTGTTCACCTAAATAATGCCACTGAAATTCAATTGCATCTTGCAGTACATCTTAAATGCATCATTGCTTCCATCTTAAATACCTACAGAGGAATCCTAGGCAACAAGCTCAGTCAGCCAGTGTTAAAGATGACTAAATTTAGGTGAAGAAAAAGCCCTTCCACTGCTAGTGTATGCTTGCTAACAAAATAGAGGGTTGAAGATTGACCTCAATGGAACAAGAACTGTGTCCAGTGGGCTGGGTTTTTTAGAATGTTTTAATTAGATACTCACTGATTCTCACTATCTGACTGTAGAATTCTATAGTTAACTGAAGTTTGTCATTAGGAACTTCATCAAAGGCTTTCTAAAAATATAAATAAGTAATGTCATCTGCTGTTAAAATTTGTAAGTTCCACTATAATATCCACAAAGGTAGGTGGGTAGAATTTTCCCTATGCTGTACTATGCTAGTTATCCCTTATTAAATTATTGCTATCCCTTAGAGGCATGTTCTGAAATACTTCCTACCTACTTATTTTTTCAATGCTATTTCTCATTGCTAATTACCTGGAAAGATGTAGGTGACATCTGACCCAAATCTTTAGACTGAAAAAAAAAAAAAAGTGTTTTCCAATCTTTAGAAAGCCACAAGTTTCTTTTTTTCTGATTGACATGAAATTTTATGTTTTGTCTGATGGTCTCAAAACCATACATGAACCATAGATCAGATTGTGTCAGACTCTTTACAGTTCACATTGGGAGGAAAAGAAAGGGCAAAGAATGAATTTAAAAAGTCAACTACTTGCCCTTTTGTCTACAATTTATCCAGGGTCTGAAACAGCCTACACAACTTAGAATAGCCAACAAGGCAATTTGCATGGTTGTGAATCAGTGAAGTGTAGTATAACCCCCTTTGTAGGTCTATAACCCAGACCAAGTTCATCCAGAGATGTTCCTTGCACACCAAAGAGGTAAACAGATAATGGAAAGCCCAATACTCCAACAGAAACATTACCCAAAAATCCTCTTCCTCCAGTTCTTCCTGTAAGCACAATTCCTTTTCTGTTTACAAACAAGTTAGTGTGTGGGATGAAATTTGGCTCCAAGCATACATGGCAAAAATAGACTTTTGTCCCATGAGTAGAAGCCTCTACTCTGTCCAGAGCCACAATAGCAAACATGTCTTTGTTGAAAGACAGAAGTATACTATTCCCTATCCCTCTCTCAAGAGGAAGAAGACTGGCAGTATGAAAACGACACTTTTCTATTTCAGCAACTTCATATTTCCAGTACTTTGCCTTCAGAGTTCTACAGATAACTCACTAAGTGCTCTAGGCAATGTTGATCAAGTTACTTAGGGAAAAAAAAAAAATTAACCAGAACTCATGGTTTACATCTTGCAGATCTTAACTGATTTTGTGTAGAATGCCAGTGAATAGTATTTTGCTGTTTTCTAAATGCTGCTTGTCTCCAATGAAAAGAAATCAAGTGTCTAAGCACTCTTCAAAAATCTACTGTGTGACAAAGGACAAGAAATTGAAGCGAGAGCCTTACTGTTGCTCTGTGCCATTATTAATGACAGTCTTTGAAAAGCAATCTTTAAGTAATACTTAATATTTGTAAATAATTTAAAAATTAATTATGTCACTACATTAAAATATGCAAGTTTATATAAATTGATGCAATATCAATTGTGGTGATAAAACTACTTAATTTATTCTGACCATTTTAAGGAAAACCATTACTGTTTATATATAATATTTTCAATTTATTCTCTGATTTAAGAATAGACAAGTTATTTTACATTTTAATTATCTACAATTTTAGGTTTTATTCTTGTTCTTGATAGTTTATGTCCTGGTTTCAGCTGAGAGGGTTAATTTTCTTCATAGTAGCTGGTATGGGGATATGTTTTGGATTTGTGCTGGAAACAGCGTTAATAATATGGAGATATTTTTGTTCTATGGACCTTTTGTTAAGCAGTGCTTACACAGGGTCAAGGCCTTTTCTGCTTCTCGCGCTGCCCTGCCAGCGGGATAGCTGGGGGTGCACAAGAAGTTGGGAGGAGACACAGACAGGACAGGTGACCCAAACTGACCAAAGGGATATTCCATACCATATGACGTCATGCTCAATTTATAAGGAGCTTGGGGGAAGAGAGGGGGGTGTGGGGGGGTGGTGTTTGGAGTGATGGCGTTTGTCTTCCCAAGTAACTGTTACACGTGACAGAGCCCTGCTTTCCCGGAGATGGCTGAACGCCTGCCTGCTGATGGGAAGTGGTGAATTAATTCCTTGCTTTGCTTTGCTTGTGCGCGCAGCTTTTGCTTTACCTATTAAACTGTCTTTATCTCAACCCACGAGTTTCCTCACTTTAACTTTTCCAGTTCTCTCCCCCATCCCAATGGGGGGGAGTAGGCAAGTGGCTGCATGGTAAATTCAGATTGTAAAACTGATTTGGACAGAAGTCACCTCAGCAACATTCTATTTTCCTTTCACTATCCCACCAGCTGAGATCAGCTACATAGGGTTTGATAGATAGAGTTATGAGGGTTTGGAGGTCAACCATTATCACTAAATAAGATTTTAAAACTCTGAGGCAGATTATTTCCCCATTACCTCCATTGCTGTGCACCCTTCGTGAATTGTGGGCTAGCCAGGGGACAGGGATCCTGAAAAGGAAAAAAGCTAAAGTCACACCCACTAGACAGGCCCAGTGCTTACCTATCCTTCTTACTCTCATCAGTCTTATCAGTGTTATATTGGCACTCTGAAATTGTGGTCATCCAAAGGTTGCTTGAATTGAATTATGAGACAATAGAAACTGACCCAAGATCAGAAAGGACAAACAAGTTAAACGTCTTGAGCTGAGCCATCTGGTCTCCTTGTTCTAACTGATTTATTAGAAAACTCAAGTTTTTGCTTGGGTAGGACCAAAGGCTGGTTACAGGGCATGCAAACACCATATTGTTTAATTTATGAGATGGCAACTTAATAATGTTTGGCAGATTTAGTAAGGTCTCTAAGAAAATAAACAAATAGCTTCTGATCAGCCAAGAGAAAAGAGAAAAAAAAAAACAAAAAACAAACCCCACCCAAAACCCCCCAACAACAACACAGAAAAACACAAAATGCACTGATCTTTTTCCTTTATTTATTTCCAGGCACCATTTAGTTCAATGTATAACAGAAGGAAGTTGTTTGAGAAGTCTGAAAAAATTCTACATGACAAAATCAGAATGTAAGACTCAAAGAATAAAGGGAAGGTCATTTTGGGAAATGCCTACGGTAGCAATTTTTTCCAGCTCAATAAGAGATTTCTTGATGCACGTTGTTTTGGAGTTTAAAGTTGAAAAAAAAAATTGCTTTAATAATTATTTACATAGTCATGTTTGGTGGTAGAAATAGGTATGAGTGGAGCTGCCTTATTGTTACTTTAACATGCAGTACAAGAATTAAATGTGTTGATGTGTCATAAACAAATTTATATCCTCTTAGGAAAAATCCAAAGGATACAAGTTAAATATACTAACACAACATTTTACAAAAGGATAACTCATGATATATCATTTATTTCTGTGAGTTATAGATGACCTCATAACTCATAAGTGATGGAGCAAAACAGAGCTGGAAGTGAGTTATGAAAAGTCATCAGTAGAAATAAATGGTGTATACAGAATCAGCCTGCTCTACAAATTCTCTTTATGGAACACCAGTTTTCATTGTAGACTGTGCATTGATGGACTATAATATTTTATATTAAGTGCTGAAGCAACATTAGTGCCTTGGTTGAAGTGTGAGTGCCTGGTGGTATTGCCAGTGGTTTGGAAGTAGGTAATAAGCTTGCATGTAAAGATAAAGGGAAGGGTTGTGTTGTGGTTTTTACCTTTGCTCCTGAAACTATTATTACCAACACAGACAAAGAGGAAATAATCACAGATAGACAGGGAGGAGATTAACAATCTGGTTTTAATTTTTGGTAAATTCCTTATCAAACAGTACAGAGATCCTGTTTCTCAGAATTTGCAGACAGCCCTGTATCAAATACAGAGGAAATGGTACAGAGCAGGTGGAGAAGTGGATAACGAGTTTAGAAGAATTTGCTTTCATCCTACTGGCTGTAGAAATTACCAGGAATGATAATAAAATTCCAGGTACATTGTAGAGAGCTGAATTGTCTTTGTGTATATCTCCTACTCCTACAAGTGTTTTATTGATACCAAAGATTTTCCAAATGAGGAGCTCAGTTACTCAGTCTTCTCTGAGGTAAATGGAGATAAGTCATCTGAAATACAGGTCATCCTCTAAAGGAACCTATCTTTGTATCTTGATTATATAGGAAATGTAGACAACTGAGCTTCAGTGCCTCAAAAGACACAACAGATGTGGTTTAACCTGGCAGGCAGCTAAAACAACCACACAGATGTTTGCTCACTCCACCCTCCCCACCAGCGGAGAGGGGAAAGGTAAAGCTCGTGGGTTGAAATATAGACAGTTTAATACGACAGAAAAGGAAAATAATAAAATATACAAGTGATGCGCAGTACAATTGCTCACCACCCAGAACCATTGCTCAGCTAGCTCCTGAGCCATGCTGCCTCCCAGCCAACCGCCCCATCTTTATATACTGAGCATGATGTCATATAGTATAGAGTATCCCTTTGGCCAGTTTGGGTCAGGTGTCCTGGCTGTGCCCCCTCCCAGCTTATTGTGCACCGTCCGCTTTCTCATTGGCAGGCCAGTATGAGAAGCTGAAAAGTCCTTGACTGCTTGGTAACAACCAAAATATTAGTGTGTTATCAACATCATTCTCATCCTATATCCAAACCAGAGCACTATACCAGCTGCTAGGAAGAAAATTAACTCTGTCCCAGCTGAAACCAGGACAGATGTGCAGCTCAAACTGAACTTCAGTATGCTGCTCTGCAAAAACGACTACTGCAAAGTATACACAAAGGGTGAACAAATGTGGATAGAGACATAACTATACTTTGACCTGTACAAGAATTGTAGGTGCTGATTGCTAAAAATAGGAGGGTTAAAAAGGGAAAAGTTATTAAAGCTGGAGAAAGCTGCCTTATAGACAGGCATGACAAAAAAGAACTTGTTCTGTATGGCTTCCCAAGGAAGAAGTGACTTGCTTATGATCTAGAAGTACAAGAAAAAATATACTAAGTGTTAAAAGACTAAGCTAGCCGAAAAAAATGTGTTGTAATAAGACCTCCTGGCTGGAAGCTGAAGCCAAACAAATTCAAATGAGAAATAAGGCACAATTTCACAGCAGCAATGGTATTTAACCTTCAGAGCAAAAAGCCAAGGGCAGTGTTTGATTCTCCATCTCTCTGCCTTCAAATCAAGACTAGATGTTTTTCTGTAATACGTTAAACATAAACTACTCAGCTGAGTACAATCGAAAATGAAATTTAATGACCTATGATATACAGGGTCAGAATAGATGATCTAATGGATCCTTCCTGCCTTGAACTGTATGAAAAAGTTAATGGAGCTGCACTATTTTACAGAGACAAAGAATTTGTCTTTCATGTCCATTACTCAGCACTTTTTTTTTTTTTTTACTATTTTGCTCAGCTGGCCTGTGTAAATTCATGTAGAACTGGCTTTCCTTTGAAGGTTTTCTTCCATGTATTACATTAAATTTGTTTTGCAAAATTATTTCATTTTTCTAAAAGCATTAATGCCATCCTCATCACTAGTTAATGCCAAACAAACATGCTTGGCAAAATAAGGTCTTTGCACTCACATGTTTGTGTCCCTAATTAATTCAGATGTAATCATTCACTACATCTTCATTCCCATATTTCTCCTCCTCTGTGTCTCTGAGGTTTTTTGGTAATTAGAGGGTTGGAATTACGAATTCGTATAGTCTTGTGGGGTTTTTTACCTTCTTTTTCTCACCTCATATTTAAGCAGAATTTTATTCTCATGCCTCTTCTTGCCCTGGAGGTCTGTATCAACCTCCCTAGTGCTATCCTTATTCTTCTTCCTATCTAGTAGCTTAATCCCAGATTGATTCATTATATTTCTCCGAGGCTCACTATAGCAATTTTTCAGTTCTGATTTTTCTCCTGATACACACAGCTCTACTTTTCCCCCTGTCTCTTTCATGTTTTTGTGTTCCAGAAAGTCTGGAAGCCCTGTGTTTAGAATTAATATCCTTCCTTGGGAATAAATCATGTTTCTCATGTAAGTACTACACTACCATGCATTTGATTACCAGATGTTCATATTTTGAATATCATATTTCTGTAATGGCATCTCCAGAAACAGTATCCTAGTTACAGACTGGATGTAGAGGTATCCCATGAATATTTTATAACTTTCTCATGGAAGGTTCTCCTTAAGTGTCTTTTGTAGCTTAGTTTCATGGTAAATCAATTGTCCTATCATTGAACAGGTTCTTTTTAACCATTATCATTGGTTCTATTAGTACTAAGTGTCAGCTCTCATTGCTCCAGTATAAATAATTATACACTTTTTTCTTCTTGTGAGAGTATCCCTAAAAAAAGGGGCCTTATTGTCACGGTCTTGGTCAGTATCTGAACTTTCTAAAGGACAGTGGGAATTCTAGTTTTGGGCGGTGGAAATTTCAGTAACTGACTGAACTAGTGAGTCCTTTTAAATTCAGTGTCGTAACTTTGACAGCAGGCAGTGTTAGATGCTTGATTGGAGAGTGAAACAGTTGTTCAAAGGGAAAGATTTTTTTTAAAAAACACATCAAGGTCTAACTGGCTTACTTTTTAATGTACAGCATATCTACTATTTATACATTAATATTTTTCTTTTTGATTTTTGGACCACTCTAACATCTTCTTATGCCTTTTAGAAAAGAATATTTCATTAGTTGTATTCATCTTTGAATTGTATGTGGAAGGTGTGAACTGACAAGCATATTCCAAACCCAAGTATATTAAAATGATTTCCTGTCTCCAACAGTTTAGGAGGTATATCTCTCTCCCAACATCAAATTATTTTGTATGACATAAAGCATGTTTGATAGTTTTTCACTGATTTCTTCTTGCTGCGAAACTCAATTATTTAAAGTCGTAGAAGATTTAATTCTATTGATTCTCTTCTCTGCAACTGAATGATTTCAAAGCCTTGGTTCTCTGAAGTTTTAGGTTACATATACTTTTAATGCTCCTATCAATTGGCAAACTTATTCCTAAATGTGCATTAGGGATGAAAAATTTAATAGGTAAAGCTATCAAATAGTAAAACCTTTAACAGCATGGTAGTTTGGTTCTGGGGTAAGATTTGGACCATCAGACTGAGAGGAATGGCAGTGTCTAAGAAATTTTTTATTCTAGTCCTTCTTTTAGAATGTTTGGAATTGAAGGAAATGTAAACAACTATGGAGTAGAAAATAAACTGTAGATAAACTTCAAATGTGAGCTGAACCCATTGTGGTTTCCTTTTAATGGCTAACACTTAATTAGAATCTTGCTTGTTATCAATTACAATTGCTAACACTTGAATCTGTCAGGGAAAAAGACATAACTTTCCTACCATTAAAATTTAAACTGCTTTCATTTTACAGGGTTTTAGATAGTGGGGTGCTTTTCATTTTTCCTAAAATGTCTACAGGTTTTTGCCATTTTAATCCAAATAACTTCATTTACTAAAATGTTGAGGAAAACAAGTTTTGGGGAAAAAAATCTTTGTGGAAATGTTATTTTAATTTAACATTTATTGCTAAATTTATGGAAAACTGTATGCATAACAGAAAATACTGAAAACATGGACAGGTTTAACTAATTTTCATGGGGGGGAAAGTATTACAGTGTAGACCCTGAAAACCCTTACATACATAGCAACAATAGAGATAGTAAGAAAAATTACAAGTTTGAAATATTCAAAGTTTACTTTTTTATACAAGTTCATTAAGAAGAACCATTATAATCCATGAAAAAAAAATTTTCCAAAAAGATTATATATTTTTTAGATCTTTTTTAAGTTATATATTATCCTTAGATTAAAAAAAAAAATTTGACAGTAATGCCTAGAGCACCGCAAGAACTCAAACATAATCAGTACTGATACTTGTCCAAATGTCATCTCAGGTAAGGAGCTGAGAGCTATAAGTATGCAGGGAATGCTGCCCCAACAACACAAACACAAAATGAAGGGCATCCGCAGGTTACATAGGGGCTCAATCTGCTTGTGAGAATGCTTCACATTATTATATTACACGACACTGTTCTACTTTGTCCCCAATGAATGTGCCGTAAAGATGGTTATAGGAACCTTCTATGCAAAGCAGGACTAGCATCACTAACCTAGAGTATAGATTCTGCTGCAGCCTGGAGCTCTTACTGAAATGTGGTGAAAGAAAGATTGGAAAGATTCTGAGTCCCTGAAGAGCAGATTGGGCTGAGACCATGGTGTTCCTGTCCATCCACTTTCTTTTAGATTATTTCTGATCAAGATGCTTTTTTTTTTTTTTCAAAACAGGGGAAAATCCTAAACTAGATAATCAATCATACTATCATGGGAAAAGGTATTCTTTGACATACTTTTCCTCCATAATCAGCAGAAGGGAAAAGTAAACTATCTCCTTATCAGAACTCATAATTTACACCATCTTAAAATTGGATTCCTGAAATGAATTCACACTTTTTCTGATGTAATTACCAGAAGCGGTTCCAGTATCTCATTCAGACTTTAATTTCTTCATCTTAACATTCTACCGTGTCATTTGCCGCCATCATTCATGTGTATTTTACATGAATGTTTATAACTCTGCTTGTGGAAGATTCTCCTGAAGTGTCTTTTATAGCTAAAAGGTGTAAAGCTAATATTTCAATTTAGCACGTTAATATTAGGGATGCATTGATAAAAATATGATACAAATTAATTCTGTAATATTCCATATCACTTTTTGTATTTCATTTCCCCATAAACAGAGAACAGCAATACTAACATAACCACGAATACCAATCAGAAGTCCACTAGCTAGTAGTTTGGTATTGTGCATTCAGCATTTTTTAGGAGAGTTTAAAGTTAGTTAAATTAAAGGGATGCTGGTGTTCTCAAATGCAAACATACCTGTTGGATGATGTGATCTAGGCTTACCTTCTTTCTCAGTTTTTTTTAATACAGTTGTAAATCTGAGAGACTCGAGCATGTGTGGTATTTGTCAAATAATTGTTACAGAAGCACCATTTGCTTGAAAAACATTGTGGGAAATGTGCTTAATTCCACTGCTAAGAAATAACACCAAAACCTGAAATCCTAGGAGACACACTTATTCTCCAGTCTATTTGTGTGTGTAATTGTAAATATACAGGAATGGTGAGATTATCCACTGAAATATATCTTTAAAAGGAAACCCCAATGAACATTTCCTAATAATTCTTAGTGTTTAATTAATTTTTTTTTTTAAATTATGTTGGCATCAAGCTGATGGTTTTATAGAACTACGTGTCATAACCACAGGATCTTACTCCTGTTTAGTAACATTTTTCTTCTAGCTATTTTTTGGGGTTTTTTTCCCAGGTGCACTACTTTACATTTATTTATACTAAATTTCATCCACTGTGAGGGTTTGCAGTCAAACTATCCTTCCACAAATCAGGGCAATTCATGATAGTGAAGGCTAGCTGAAGCATGTGCCAGAAAAGTTCACTTAAGAATACAATTGTTTAGGAGTTCAGAGGCAGCTACTTTCTGCAGTAGGTTTTCCATCTCTGGCAATGGGCAGTCATACAGATTATATTTTTCCTTTGGAGCAGTAAATCCTGAAATGGAGTGAGTACCAAAGGAATGCAGATTCACAGCCTGAGTTTTTTTGCATATTTTTCCTTTTCCTATTTAAAAAAAAAGTTAATGAAAAGCACTATTTTCAGCATTTCCTTTTAATTTATAGCAGTTCTTCACCAGGATAATAAATACCAAATTATTTACTTCAGAGGATTGAGAGGATTACTTAGTTAATGTTTAAAAAGCACTTTGAAGATAAAAAGCACTATTGAGCTGCTTAAGACTTACTGAATAGTTAATTATCTAAAGGTCCCATTCTCCCCCCTACAGGTTATTTCTATGTAGGGGAGAGTAAACTCTGAGCTTCATATCATGACTTTCAAAGCCAGGCTTTTTAAATATTATTGGTTTCAAAAATTTGCTTTTTTAATGACCTGAATTTCATTCCTTTGAAGTCAATGGCAAAACTCCAACAGATTTCACTGAAGCATGATGTAGGTGTTCAGAATAAACAAGCTGAAACAATGGTTAGAGCTCCTGTCCACGTTATTTACATTTTATCTTACTTAGTGTGTATATATGCATATATTTATACATATACATACATTGATACACTCGCACATAGATATATAGATATATGTACACACACAGAGATGGTCTGCAGACGAGTAAGGCGTGTTTTGTAATTCGGGACTTTAGGTATATGGAACTTATTTCTTCATAAAGAGCCACTTCTAAAGAGACGTGCTGACCTTGCTGGGAACCTCCACAGGCAAAATGGATCCCATTACAGGAGCTGAACAGAACAGATAAATAATCTTAGCAACGGTGGGAAAACAAGCGCTCGAAAAGGCTCCACCTGGCTCCTGTACTCTGGCCACCTCAGAGCTAATGCAGATACCTCGTATGAAGAAATAGAGAAAAAGGGAAGTTTCTGAACCCAGCATTAGAAGTCAGCTCTTGTCTACAACAGAATCATTGAAGGTAATTACCAGTCCTTTCTTCAGTATCTTAACTGTTAAAAACATCCTAAGTGATCAGTGTAAAGTAAAAGTTACTCTGTATGCTGAGAACAGGAATCTCCCTTTGGACTAAATAGATTGGGAAATACTGTTGCACAGAGATCTTTACTGTAGAAGACATCAGTCCTCCAAGCACCAATACATATACTTAATTTTGCAAACATTAAATACCTCTTGATTCTGGTATGACTGATTAGAAGTCAGATGTTAAGTATTTGTTCGTACTAGCACAATTATGGCTTAAATTCATCAATATACACCATTTGAGAAAAAGTCATGAGTTATATATTTAACTGGAGTTCATAATTGATTCCTCCCTAAGATAAAGAACAGTATCTCAACCTGAACTCATTTAAATTTGACCTTTTAATGTGCTACAGCAGCATACTATCTTATGCTTTTAGCTGTGTGGGCTCTTAAATCAGGGTCTAAATGTAAAAGGTCATGCTGAATTCTTGAGTTACATTTTTAACAAGAACCACTCTTAAGTTTTTTCATGATTAATACCAGAACATGCAGGGATTGTAAGAGGAAAGAATAAAGGAGTGAGAAGGGATTTGATTAACAAACTAGTCGCTGTATACCCTATTCTCTTTGCAAGCATACACTAATCTGATGACAGGAAGCACAGCTAAAAAGTGATGATTAAAACGCAATGCTGTGAAATAAAAAATTAGTTGATCTTTCTAGTGAGAATGTAAATCTTGAGTTAAAAAATGAATGTTTGGCCCATGTGTGTCAGACATTTCCAAAGTATAGAAGTTAATTATGATTTTATGGTTTTACGCTTCTAAAATATTCCTTTCCCACAGGATCTCATGAAATATGTGTGTGTTTACAGGAAATTGTGGAAATAGTGACTCATCTTTTCAATAATTTACACAGGATAATTTCTTGAAAAGCAAGATCAGCAGGGGCTTTTTTTCCTGATTGCAAAGGATTTGGTTAGCTACCTCTGGATACTCTAAAAACAAGAATGTTCAAAGTGGAGTCTAAGTGATGCTTGCTCTTTGGCAATACAGTTTTACTACTAGTTGCTTCAGTTCTCTAAACCACAGCCTCATATCCATTACTAGGATTTTTCAAAACTTCATTTCTGACTAATGTTATATTTTCCAAACACTGCTGTATGTAAATGTCACAAAATACTGACAACACGTAGAAATCACATAGGTTTCTCCAGCTCTTCTTGGGGTGTTTGTACCTACTCTCTGTAGGCCACAGTGTTTTTCTTAAACGTGATTTGAGAGACTGAAGACAAGTGATGGTCAATGCTTCTAAAAAGTGATTGAAACCAATTAAATGTTCCATCCTTGAATACTACAAAAAGGAATGGAATGATGTTACCGAGCAAAATGGAACACTAAACACTGTGACACTGTTAAGTTCAACTTAAGTGGACGAAGCAACAAATAGGCAATGTCAGAAAACGCTTTTCACACACATACACACAATTAACTGACCCCCGCAATTACCAGCCCATAGAGGCAGCACAGTGAGGCCTAGGGACATATGACACTCCCTCTGACCAGGCTCTTGGGCAGAGGCTCAGCACCAACACATAGCAGTTCCACCTCGGGCACTCCGCTTCTACACTGTGGTGAGTGACCACATTACAAGGTTCCCCCCATCCCCAGCCTCTACTGCCAAATGCCTTTTATAGCCAGATGTTGACACAAGCTGCCAATCAGATCATGGTACACCCTTCCAGCAGTTTCAGGTACCATTCTCCTGTCAGTTGTTGATCCACACCAAGGCTCGTTACAGTCAGATCCTCTTTGCATTGTCATGTCAGCCATGGCTCATTATGCTCAGGCATTGTTTGCAGTGACCTCTTGGCCATGGCTTATTATACTCACTCAGCCCTTGGTCAAGGCAAAACCATGATGCTACCATGTCAAATGAAGGATATTTTCTATATACCTCCACTCAAAGCAAGCAGTTATTCCTGTCAGATGCTAGTTTATGAAACTCTGGGACGGTTTTGTATATCATATTGCTGCATGCCAAATACAGGAGCTGCCTGTGGATAGTCTAGTTCATGATGTAAGTTACGAGACCTGTTTGGGTTCCTCCAGTTCAGAGCAGAAGACCATAGCTCTAAAGGGAACAGGCATAACTTATAAGCAATATGAATATGATGCCATTTTTCCTTGGCTGCACCCCCTATTGCAGGAACTGCAAGAAGAAAGGGCATAGAGTTACCACAACAGATAAAACATACCTACAGGATATTGTTATAATGATGTCAGAAATATAATGAACTCTTTCAAGTATTTCTTATAGACAGCCCTGCAGAACCTAACAATATTTTTGTAATGAAGAAAATTCAGGAGCTTTGTTGCTTAAGAAAAAAAAAAAAAAGCAGGTTCTTGCAAATATTTAAACATAACATGATGTCCAATATAATAAATATGTTAAATGAATAGCCACAGGATACAGAAAATGTTCTACAAGCCTGCTCCATTAATCTTCTGAGAGAGTGAGAATCTGATACAACACTGGAATTTTCTTTTGGGATTTTTTAATTTAAAGCTTATTGTAGTCTTCATTTCATTCTGAGCCTGCAAATAGTAGCTAATGAAATTTGACCTTATAGACAGAGGGTGAAATAAATAGTATTAGTACTCATCAATTAAAAAAGCAAAAACAGTAAGCACACATTTTAGAAGTATGTATGTAAAAAGTACATTTCTGAACTGCCAAAGTATTTTAAATTCTTGCCATGACCTGTGTGACCTTCTCATCAATATGCCCCACATGAATAATGCAGCCACCCCAAACTCATGCCATTAAAAATCGTAATAATTGTCTGACATGCACATGCAACATTACACTGGGGATCAATTTGGCCCAGAGCATTCCATTAAAACACAAAGTGAGTTTCAAATGTATATGTTAAAATGAAACATCAGCTATAATGAAAAAGGAAGCAGAACAGAGTGTGCTTTAGATATTAGTATGCATTTTCCTTTAGAGAACATTTTGCCATGCTTGTACTATACATAATGCCATTCCATATTTGATGTACAATCAATCCACATTTTATTTTGCTTTTAAAATTATCCTACGAAAAGTACAAGGCAATCAATGTACTGTGCTCTAGAGAGATGGTGGTAGTATTTGAATTGCTATTGCTATTTAATATTTAGTTTTCAATAAAGCCTCGATCGTGGTCCATTGTATTAGCTACCATATAAGTACTTAGGAAAATGTGGCCCCTAATCTAAAGTTCAGCATCTGTGTTTGGATTCTGAAGCTTTGGTAAGCTTAGAAAAAAGACAGGTAAAACACATTAGAGTGGCTGGTTATTATTTGTTCTTCATGTTCCCCCTGAACATTCAGAGATTGAGATCATTCCACCATCTTGGCATTCTCATATCAGTTCATATAGCAGGATACCTAGAAAATCATTCTATTGGAATTAATGTTTTTTAAGCGATTCTAAAGACCTTTGACACTGCACACTGGAGTATTGGACTTTACATAGCTTAAAAAGATTGTCTTCATAACACTCTGCAGAGTTCAGCCCCTTACTTCAGCAGTGAGGAATTCAGTCACAGCTAGATGAAAACTGAAAAACTACTAGTGGGTGTGCTTGCCTTTTGTCAAGCACAAAATCTACCCCCACAGATGTCCTTGACATGAAAAGTATATAAGAGGCAAAGCAAGAGTGGATCAGTGACTGGAGAAGGTGATTTAAGATTTTGAAAATCCTGGGCACATTTTGGCTTGACCAAAGAGTGCAAGTGAGAGTTCTATTAGTGCATTTATGTGAGTTTAGTGGGGTTACCAGTGAGGAAGGTGGTTGTCCCTGACACAAGATGCACACAGAATTTTTAATGTCTGTGAAAGTATTGTGAGGCAGACTTATTCCCAGAAGACAATAAATGTACCCTTTGGATTCCTATGTCTATAAAGCCATTGTGGCTACTGTGTACATCAGTATTTTTAAATCTCAAATATTATAAATGCATTTATTGCATAAAATGAAGACCTACGTTTATGCACTTTTCCCTACTGTAAGATATTTATTAGTTGAAGGAGGCAGCCAGTGCTTCACAACTTGACAATCTGTGTGAAGCTTTAAGGATGTTTATATTAAAGTAATGAGTTGAGGTCATTGTACATGTGCTGTAACTAATTTTATGTAACCTCATAGTTTTATGTTAAAACCAAATTTTTGGTCCACTTATTCTGCACTGACTAAAACAAATTTACCTTTTCATTTCCTTGCTTCCTTCTTCAAATTAGAATATAATAAACAATTTCTTAATTTTCTGACAGAAAAAGGGCAGATTTTATGTAACAAAACAATACAAAATTGTTCTTTTCCAGGCTAATACGGTACACGCCAGATTTCAGCCTGTAGTGAATTTTGTAATGAAGTGGTAAACAGGGATTTGGAAGAAAAATACTGACAGGTCTGTTACTAATATTGTAATATTGTTGAATATGAAAAGTTTCTGAAAGTTTCCATCATATATAATTACAGTATGTACAAAAGCATTTCCCAACACAGAAAAAGGCTAAACTTAGTAGCAGCCAACCTGTCATTCTGCCTCCTTTTTCAGCATTCCTGCTTTTCTTGGAGGTCATTTTTAATGAGTATGTACAAGCACCTGAAAAATCAGGTGCATAAATTAACTACCAATTAAGGTAGTTTAAAAAAAAAAAGAAAGAAAAATTTAATTACTAGTTTCTATATATAAAGTCTACTTGTTATCATGCAGTAAGCCTGCATGTTTATCACATAGTAATTACTGAGGCTCCCAAGAAAAGTGATGTTTTCATTGTGTTGCAGTCCTGAAACAGGATATAACATGAAGCAAAAGAATTTGCTTTCAAATTTATGTGTCCATGGGTACAGGTGAAAGAATGTTATCATGATTTAGTACAGCAAGTGCTTAATTATTTCTGTATAACATTCCCCTCCCCCATTTAATATCACTGTCTGTCTGGAGTGGCTGTTGACCTAGTTTTCCATTAATTGCAATGAGAATACAAAATTGCCTTTAAAGCAGTGAATTTTTTTCACTGGATTAACCATGACAGCTGAAATGGTGAATTCATAATTGATAAACTTTGTTGCCACCCTCAATAGTGAACTGGCATTATTACCCAAAAACTTACAAAACAATAATGGTATCAAAAAATATACAGAATGTTGAGAATAGGACTCTACAGAAAATATCACATTTATTTATAAGACAGAAAGAAATTTAATATCTACAAATACTAAATAAAATGCTTATGCATTTGGGTATTAACACACTAATTATCCTATGAAATCTGATCAGGTGATAGCCATTTATTTTAGGCAACTTTGAATAGCATAATCAACATTTGGCATTACACTCAAAACAAGGGAAAATATTTTTCTCTTCTTTGATGGAAAGAAGATAATAAGGTGAAGAGAGAAAACAAGGTAAAAAAGGTCCATTTACTGTAAACAATCTCAGTCCAACAAATCACAGACTAAGTACAACAAAGACTGTAAATGCTTATAGTTGCTTTTTTGATGCAGGCATTTAGATCCGTGGACTCCAGAGTGGAATCCAGAAACATAAGTGAAATCCCATGGATATCCGCAAGAGTAAAAGATAAGTTATGAAACAATAGCTATTGGAATCCTAATGTGATGAGTAAATTATCCAAGAAGGAAATGCTGAGAAGGTGAATATAACTTCTAACCTTTCATGATTGTCCACTAAGGACCAACAACCAGTATCCCTCTCCAGTATATAGCCATTTCATCTTTCTCTTGAAAATGTCAGGTAAGTTTACTCTTTGTTTAAAATTTAACTGCTGGAGACAACATGGTAGTGACAGTGCTCCTTTTATATAACAAGCTTTGGTCCAATTTTTCAGTTATCTTTTGGGAACTTAACTCCCACTGAAACCCGGGAGAATTATGTACCTAATTACTTTTGTTAATATGATGCCTAGAAGTCAGAACACTACTCAAAATGTTTAAGACCTAAAATCAAGGTCCTCCTCTGCCTGAGGGGATTCAAACCCTGTACTCTCAGAGACTGAGCTAGTCCTGCGTATACCCAGAATCAAAATACCAGTCACTCGTGTAGAGTTTAGCTACCATCAGATGATAGCAGGATTTTATAGCGGTATTAGTTTCATCAATTTTGAATCAATTTGATCATGATGGTTCAAGAATTTTAATGCCAAGACACACAGATGTTAAATGAAGTTAGCAGGTGGTAAATACTCCCAAATACCTGTGACCTCTCTGTTGTGCATCCAAGCATAATTCCTTCTATGTTTTGGGGTTTTTTTTCAGAAATATCTCTCAAAGTAAACAATATTAGGGCAAATGGCTAGCAATCAGGTTGCTGCTGACATCTCAGAATATAGGATACCTGCATACAATTTAAGTAATACGCAGACTGTAACTTAGAGCATTAGAGACATTTACTGTACGCATTTTATTCAGTGCTGTAATAGCTATGCACTGCATTTGGCACTTGCTATCAAAATTAGCCTCAGCTAACTGAATGTTACTTGTCTCTTTCCATTTCATTATTCACCATCATTCTTTGTTGGTACCTACACTATTAGCACCAAATGAATCACCTTAAAGTAATTTAATCAGCCAAATTCTCCTGTCACTAACTATTGGTCAACTCAGGCTGCGTTGATATAAAGTGAAAGCATAATTTAGCTCAGTGACCAAAAAGTAAAGGAAATAATGCTTGTAACATAGATTGCATTCTTATTGTTTGGACTTGAAGTTGGTTGCCATTTAGTAGGTCTCTTATCCTGTGTAGCTCACATTGATGACAAGGGTTAACAGTGGTCATTAGTAGCTATTAGTGTAATATGACTCATAGGTTCCACCCACTGCTAACTCTCAGACTGGCTATTATTCCCCATAAAATTACTTTTAAGTATGCAAGTAAGCATGCCATTATTGTCATGCTCAGCTACGGACAGTCCATTATCTGCAAATATATAATAAATATTCAGGACTTTGTTTCAAAATATCAATTATTTTTGTTTTATTCTCAGTGTTTTCCATATAGCTGGATAAAAGAAGGACTGAAGACAAATATATGAGAAGATCAAGGAACAATGCAACATAAGTCAGAATTCTCTACAGACTGATAAAATTGTAAGATCTCCTATGATGAAACTTGTATGTAAGATGTTATGTGTTAATGTGAGGGGTTATCTGGTGGTTTGGAACAATGCAACATAAGTCAGAATTCTCTACAGACTGATAAAATTGTAAGATCTCCTATGATGAAACTTGTATGTAAGATGTTATGTGTTAATGTGAGGGGTTATCTGGTGGTTTGTTAGAAAAAAAGAACTGTGAAGATGACCTTAGACACCACACAGCTACATTATGTAATTTTTTTTTTTACAGTTCATTTATGGACTTGTACAGTCCTGTACACTGCCAAATACAGTGAAAGGTACATATGAATCCTCTCTTTACATTGACCTTTGATCTGTCAAAAAGAGAGTGAAAAATGACATTTTGCACTAGGTAGCTAACTCCTTGGTTAGTTAGGGTTATTCCTGCTCTTTCCTGCAGGTGTTGTACATCAAGTGCTGAATCTGCAGTCCTGAGCAATTTCTGTTGCTTTTGGCTATAAAGTAATTGGCAAACAACCAAGCCCATGAGGGGTGGGTATTTCACCATTATAAGGCATTTTTCATAAACTGTTGAGGTTTTTTTAACCTTTAAAACCTGGAAGGCAATGTCACAGAGAAGTGGGATTTTGAAAGCATGGTGCCATAAATGAACAAAATATACCCCAAAGACTTTATGTGGATGTGTTGCACCCATATGTATAGATAGCATTTAAATAGTATCTGTTCTGTGTAACTAACTACGAATTATTGTGTGATGAACAAAAATAAATAGAGCATCCTTAAAGAGTAAGCTGTTGAACAGACAACAGCTTATGTTGTTATTGTTTCTGTCAGGACACTAGAGACACTGATAATACTTAGACACTTAATATTAGTTTTTACTTGGACAATTTAAACCAAGGACACTTAATTCGTGAGGCAGTTGGGGTATCAATGATTCATATTCATTTAAATTAATCTCAACAGTGGTATTATAGGGGCAGAGTGATTTAAAAGACTAAGAAAACCACTTTTTTTCTTAATAGTTTTCTGTAGACAATGTTGATGAAAATTGGACCCAAACACTTCCTGAGACCAAAGTCTTTATTATTCCATTTGGATTTTTGTGTAGCCAGGAACAAATGCATATGGTCACTTTAATTTGTTTTTCTGTTCCAAACCTGCCAGTCAACTTTTGGCAGTAGGGACCATAAGGCAGATGACTAACACCTTCATTGCATTTTTGTGATCACATAGCACGACCCAGGATATCAAAGGGAGATGAGGCAGAGAACCTGAAGAGTCATGGTAGATGAGGGGTTTTCCAAGCAGACTTCTGGGAAAATAAGACCAAAGTAATAGAAAGAAGCTGTCAGGATATCAAAGTAATTTTCTGGAGTTTGTCAGTGCCTTTAGGAACACAATTCTGATAGTTCTTTTAAACAGGAGAGAAAATTGTCTGTTTAATTTACTTCCACAACAGTCCTTGTGCACAGGTAATCCTCTCTAGTTTAGGTTTTTGTGAGTTTTTTTGAAATAGTTAATCTTAGTCCTTCTGAACTCTCTGCTTCATGTAAAATATAAGTGTAAGACCTATGTTTATTTTCATAATAGGAAGTACAGAATTCTCTTTGCTTAAAGATGATAACTTTATCCATATATCTTTATATGCAGTAGCAAAGAAAATTATATGTAGAAGGAAATAAAGGAATGAGGAAGATATATATCATTCTACTGATTCCACAGCTCCAAATGGTAGAATACTGCAAATGATCTGAACCCAGATGAAGAATCTCAAAAGGAAGCATTTCCTTACCAAGTATGCCTTTATACCATACCACAGACATAGATGTGATGCATACCAAGAACAAGGGTACAGGCCACAGAAGTTGCAGTTGCAAGTAGATATTGTCTGTGGTTTTCTCAGGTGTCCTCACAGTTTACTAGGAAGTTGGCAGGTAACTGAAGCACAAAGGCACTTGCTTCTCTCCCCTAAGTATGGTACTCCTGTGTCTTTTCTGTTTGATGGTTCCTAGAAGGGGAAAGAAGAGAGTAGAAATGTGGCATCTCTGGATGCTGTATCTAGGATAAGGTTTAGTGTAGTTATCCATGGGCACTATTGAAATAGATGATGTTTGTAGTTTTTGAGAGATGTATTGGATGGGGAAGCCGATTTGTATGTTATGCACATAAATTTAAAGATAAATGATGCTTCTGCCCCCAGTGGAAAAGATGTTAGAAACTTCAAAGTCGCATATGTACTTGAGCTTCCATCCTTCACTCTGAAGTCAACTAAATGAAGTCAACATATCTAACAATATAGATATGCTGCTGAAGCAGCAACCAGTGCCAGAAGAGAGTTTGCTGGCCACTAATGAATAGCAAGAGAAGATAAAAATCCCAGGCAGCACTAATGGTCCTCAAATAGCTTTGTGTGAAACAGAAATACTGTAAGAAAGAATCTTGAACTTTGAGATTTGCAGTTTCTTAACTGTACTGCACTGGGAAATTCTAGAGCATTTTGTGGAAAGTAACATAGCTGTTCCATAACTAACCTTTGAAAAAATTATAACACTGGCTTATTCTCATTAAACATACTCCAGATTTTATATCCACACTTTTGCTTTTTTTATTTTGAATTTTCAATTCAACAAAACCATGTAAAATCAAAACAGCTGAGTATTTGAAATGCTATGCATATCAAAATGAAACTGACATTTTTGTCTCCGAAAAGAGCACACTTGGGGCAGGATAAAAATGCAAACATTTTCCTCAGTTTTTTTCCAGAATCAATAGAAAATTCATTTGTTATCTCTGCAAAGTCCCAGTCTTATTCCAGTCTTACATGTTTATGTGACCAGCTCAGCTTTGGAGGTTATAATGTTATCATATACAGAATATTTGGGCATTGATATGTACGATTTCCATGCCTTTATCATTAGTTACCTTGTCTAGTCTTTCTATCATCCACAGATTTTATCAGAAGGTTTTTTTATTCACTTTTACTTTATTGGTGAAAGTACTGAATAGCTTCAGGATTTATACTAATATCTGACAAACTCCACCAGAAATATTTTTTCTAGTCCTTCGATTAGTAAGTTTTTGTTCTATTTAGTGTAAGATCTATAGATATTGTATTGTTCTAATTTACTATCAGGTTATCCTACAGTACTGACTCAAACGCTGTGCAAAGGCTATTGCATCTGTTCAGTTACTTTTATCAACTAAGTCAGAAATTTTGTTGAAGAATGAAATAATGTAGTTTGACAAATCATAATATGAGTAAATTCAATCCCGCCACTTTTGTCAATATGACTTACAATGTTTTCTACCTGTAATTTTTGTCAGTTGACTCCCATATTAGTGTATTTCCCATGGGATTCATGCCAGGCTAACCAGACTGAAAAAAACTATTGTCATTCCCTCTAATTTTTTATTTTCTTTTTTTTTTCCATACTGATACAGCATTAGCACTCTTTCATCTGAAGATGGAAAACCTGAAATTTTCTAGTAGCACTAGGAACACAGTGATTTTTGTACTCTGTACTCTTACATTCTTGTAAGTCTTTTGGGCAGGGATACTCTGGGCATCTTGATTATAAAATATCAGTTCTAAGTAAATGTTGTCTAACATCTCTTCCTACATCCTCCTTAGATGATTTAAGCACATTGTCAAACTTCTTCCAAAATACAGTACAAACATGTTTACTAAATGTTCATACATTTTCTACCTCATCTCTAACAATTCCATAGTTTCTGTCTGAAAAGGTGTCCTTTTTTTCCTCCTAATATAGATCAAAAGATCCTACTTATTTTCCTTTTAACTTGTCAGCCATGCATTTACTTAATGTCCTATCAGTAAACTCCAAACTGGTGTCTATTGCTATTGACAGTTTTCTTTTCCTATTTTTGATATATTGACTTGCATTAAAAATTGCTGCCTTCAGCCAGGATGGGCTTTCATCAGAGTTGAAGCAATGTTAAAGCAACTATTTTTGTGTTGTACTGATTATTTTGGCCTTCCACTATCTCATTTTATGGATCTTACAATTGAATCATTTTTCATTGACTTTTTCCTTGTAGTCACTTCATGCATAATTTCCAGCAGCTTAGGAAAGTTGCCACCAGTAAAGACCAAGGATGTAAAAACATAGACCAAAGCAGCCTTTCCTACATTAACCCTGCCCTTCACAGCATGGGTTCTCTGTCACATGATGAGGGAGCAGCTGCATCGTGTTCTTTGTCCTGCTTTTAAGGAAATCAGTTGAAGGTCACTGTTTCCCAGGCAACCACCAACCTCCTATCTTGAGGGTAATCTATTGTAATCCATGATTTTGAGGGCCAAAATAGTTATTTTGAGTTGGGTAAAGTTCTTTTTTTGTTTGTTTTGTTTTTCCTTTCAGTAAATATTTTTTTAATTGCCATATACACAAAACTTTCAATGTATAGCTCCCAGTCTATAAAAATAGGTTTCTTTTTTATTTGTACACATTATAGACAGGCATTTTGAAAGGAACTCATTTCACTTTCTGATCTGATAGTCTGTAACAGATTTCTACCTTGGCATTGTCATCATATTCCTTTAGAGGTATTTAAAACCTATACTTACCATTCAACAGTAATTCTAAAAGAGATAGATGTACAATGCTGAATATGTGGGGTATTTCTCCTATGTACTCTTCTTTTACACAGTCTACCTTTTCTGAATATGCAATAACCAGTTATATTAGCATTCAAGTCATGAATCATCACATCAAGTCTCAGGAATGCCAGTTATGTCCAATTCCTTTTCCATGATGAGAATTTCCAATTCCTTCTGGCTCTTATGGAGTCTCATAGGACTTGCATATAAGCAAAAATATCCTTCTTTGTATTTTTTTTGGTTGTATCAGTTCACTTTTACTAAATCTAGTACATTGATAACCAAGCTAGCTGTAAACGAGCTAGCTTAGGTATCAGAAGCCATCAAGTTGCAACGGCATAAAAATCAGCTTACGCTAATATACTCAGATATTATTTGAGAGCTCACCTGAAACTGGGATTGTATTCCGTTTGACTCCTTACTTCATAGCATTGATTATTTAGTGCCCTCCCAGCTGCTTGAATCAGTCTCCAACTGTTTGTATGATACCTCACAAGAATGTGACCCACAAACTTGAGCTTTCTGCTTCACACCAGTTCCACTATCAACAGTAAAGTTTCCATATTTTCACAGCAAGGCAATCTTTCACAATGCGGAACACATATCCTCTCACTATCATGATGTCGTCTTCAACAACATTTCAATTACTGATAGTTCAGATCAGTTCAGAAACCTCTGAAGATGAAGGAGATTCCCAGCACTGATAGGTCACTAAGTGAAAGAGACCAGGCTTATGAAACAATGCACTGATGCACAGATGTGCAGTGATATTTGAAAATCATGCACTAACCTTTTAAAAAATGTACACAGTGTTTAAAACAAAAAAAAAAAAACTAAAGTGTCTCACTCTTAGACTTTCTCTTCAAATGCATCACAATTTTTTCCTGTTACAACATTCACTTCAAAAGCTCTTTAACTGCTTCACGCTCATTCTAAACATGAGTGCTAGGTGGCACTTGCCCACAGGCCAAACATACCTTCCATGTCTTGACACTTCTTTAGTTTTAATATGCTTTTTGAGAAAATTATACCTTTGCAGAAGCTGCAGCAGAAAAGGTATTAACGCATTTTTCAAAGCTCCTCAGATCCTATGGTTTACCCTTTGCATTCCACTACCTTTACTGAGTGCCACATTGGGTAGACAGATGATCAATGTGTCCATCTCATGGCAATCCTTTTCACTGTTCATTCACATCTCAATAGTAAGGTGGGAAAGCAGTGAATTTTATTTGTTAGTGTAGTTCAAATGATTATCAACCCATTCTGATTTCAGACAGAACTTGATATTCTCCACTCATGTAACTATTTCATTAGTACTACATTGTTTTGAAAACTTCAGTATCTTCCTGTCAACCCTCCAGCCTTATACAGTAAGTTTTATATCTTATCTTCAGGTAGAGTTGACAGGCTCAGCTGCAATTGCTCTTGCATTGTCTGCAGTGTCCAGTTCTAAGGCAGTCCATGTTCACTATCATATTTGCAGTTAGTGCCATTGTGTTTTTTCCCTCCCTAGATATCTGATCCAAAGTGCATTAAAATCGGTGGAAGAGCTGTAATCAGCTTCAGTGGGCTTTCACCATCCATAGCCAGTATCTCCTGTAACTATGGGTTTTTCAACAAGTTATGTGAGCGCTGCTGTTACTAATACAAAGGAATTCCTTGGAAATAAACCAGAGAAGTGTCTGTGATCAAATTCTACAAAACCTTATGTGACCAGTTGGTACTGAGTACTCTCAATCAAAAAACTATTTTCTCTGTGAAGACCTACCAGTTTACCACAGGCAAATGAAGGCACTGAGTTAGCTTAGTATTTGTACAATAGTATAAGTTTATTTAAAGCCACATTATTGATGCCCTTTGCTCAAGTGCAGAGAAGAGATAAAGAATTTTGTGGGATAGCAATTACTCTTTTCTTATGTTATCTGTTGCTTTTCTGAGTTCCATCAAGCCACAGTGAAAGATGTTATTGAAATAAAGCTCAATCACAAGAAAGTATTGGATTGTCTTGCCCTGTCCTATTTAAAAGCTAGATCCAGGGCCCTAGAGACCTTGCAAGACCAAGCTCACAAAGGTGAATTTAGTTCTGTTTTTATTTTCTGGACTAAATTTGATTGGCTAGTGGGACAACATATTTTTGTATTTTGAAGCGTTTAGAGCTTTTTCGAAATACTTGGAAATGTGTGATTTTTAACTGTACTACTGTCTTTACGACCTAAAAGGTCATATCTATTATATTCTGCAGTCAAAGCAGCTCTGCAGGGAATCTTATCTCTGACATATGCCAAATTATGCAGAATCTCATCCATCTAATTGCACATCATGTACACTGACTTTTAAAGAGTATTTTTAGGCCCCGAGACTGCTACTAACCTTTAAAAAGTACTCAATCCATTGGTTGTGCCACCTCCTATCACCTGTTTAATTTTTGTCTTGTATGACTGTTAAGTTGGAAAAAAAAAAGCCAGCTAGAATGATTTTTTTGTGTGTGTGTATAAGCACAGAAAAATTTGCACCATCCGTATTCAGGTGAAAGGACCTCCTCTCTGAACAATCACCTATGGCTTAATTACAATGCCATCTTTTACATGAAGTTCAAAGCTATTAGCCTAAGTATTTCCTTGAAAGATTCTCTTGCATGGCTTCAGTGGGTTCTTGTACTGCTAAATTTTAACTTGTAGGACCATGTTTTGCATGGGTATTCAAACTATCATATTGATTTTAGCTCTCTGTAAGAGGTGCTGAAATATATATTTAGTTCGAAGGAATCTTCACTGGGATTAAAAGGAGTACATAGTAGATATTGTGTTTCAATGACAATGGAGTTCTTCACTCACAGAATTATCTGTAAAAGTCTCTGCCAGTATCTTTCTGGTGCTTTGGAGAAATCTAGGAATTAAACTTCAACATGTGACAAGGTATTTATTACTGCATTTTATACTTTTAGGAAAATTAAATGTGCACATATATTTTATTTGTATAAAATATTCACAGAGAATTAATACAGTATTATATTTTTCCTAACCAGTTTAAATTTATTCCCTTTTTGCCCAGCTGCTGCAAAACTAAAATTGCTATACATTTCAAACATCGACTTATTCCTCTTCATACTTGAGGTTACTGATCAAGACAGATTCCTTAACATAATACTTGCCTATTAAAAATTGTGGACTCCTCCAAATTCATGAAACCAAGCAAGTTTTACATGGAATATGATTGCAAAAATTTGATCCCGGACAAAATATGAAGACTTTGTATTTAAAACAAAGGAAAAATGGTTTCGAATGTACCTGCACCCCAAACAGACCAACCTAAATATCTGCAGGAATCTGTGAGAATTAGAGTTTAAGAAACTTGCACAGCTCAAGAAAGAATGTTTCATCTACATTAATTCTTCCTTACCTTTACACATGACAATCAATAGAACCAGATTTGTGGGGGTTTTATTCTGTCATGGGTAGACAGATTTTTTTTTTTATGCAAGTTTAACAGGAGTAGAAATATTTCAAAGTGTTTGCGGTTTGCTTTTGTTAATATTAATCCCTAAAATATACTTGCCCTCCAAACAAAATAACTTTAAGGTCCCCTGTGCTAATACCTGTTTTGATAGAGGTGCAATTTGGAGTAAAAACTGCATGTAATTCATTGTGAGACTCAGTAAATTAATGTAAATTCATAAACCATAAATTAACAAACTACAGTACTCTGCCCAACAGCTTCAGTGGCTAAGACACTGTGGAGAAAATGTTAACCATTCTTTTTCCTAAAAAAATGTCATGTGGTTAACTACAATTGAATAGCACAAACTGTAATTTGAAACATATGAAAACTCTCTAGTACATACACCAATTCATACAGTAAGTTCTTCCTAACACCATGTAGGATTTCACAGTGTTATCTGATTTGTAAGGAGAAGTTCAGCCGTGTACAGCAATTCTAGTTTTGCAGAAGGGGAGCATTTGCCTTCTGCAGACATGGACTATACAGGATTCATAGGCAGAAAAGTGTACCAATTAGAAATGTGAAGGTGAGGAATGCTTTTTATGTGCTGTTCATGCTCATTTTTAACGTGAGTTTATTCAGACTGGAATGCATTTAAGTTCATGATTCCATTTTAGAATGACTAAAAAGAAAGATCTTTCCTCTTTAAAGCCCCCCATAAAGGGATAACTACAAGGGTAAAGGGTGACATGATATGGATAATAAATAGCATCGTATGTGTGACTACTGAACATCTTTAAAGGCACACAGAAAAATACATATTAAGCGTCAAGACTCCCTAGATTCCCCCAATTGCTGTATTTGGTAATGAGATGTCTGAAGTTCTAATCCATCCTAAGAACTAATGAACAAATAAACTCTTTTCCTTCCACTTCCAATAAAACAGTAATAGAAAATCATTTCTTTAAGCTCACCTTGTTGCCTGACAGTTTTTTGCTGCAGTTTTTTTTCCCCATATTTCCGTAGCACTATAATGATGTGTGCTGTATCACAAACACAGAGTGGTTCTTAAGACCAGTCTAAGCAGTACTTTTGGCTGGCCCATACATTTCAGTGTGATCACTACCTTGCAGCAAGGTAAGATATGCAGGAGCACTATCTGACCTACAGCAGCACAGAAACTGTAAAAAGATTCGGTCACCACAGGAATATCTTAGTATTCCACAGTGTTGTGAAAATCACTATGAAAAACTTGTTTTGTGGTGTGCAGTCTGATTCTGAGTAGTGTTACTCTTCCAGCTACTGAGTTCAGTGGGTGCTATCCCATGTGTATTTTGTTGAAGTAGCATTTAACATCTAAATAACCAAAATAACAGTGTCTAGAGGTGTTTCTGTTCCAGAGAATTGATATTTTCTACTGTAGGACTGATATTTTTTTCCAAAGAAATTTAATTGTTAAGATCATGTTTTATTCCCATATTAAAACTGTATAATTCTTCAGAAAAGCATGAATGACCCTACAGCTTCTATAATGCAGGAGCACCTCTGTATTTTCTTTCTTTCTTTATTCACACATATATAAGTCCAATAGTATTTCCATTGTATATACTTCTGGAAAATAATTGATTGAAAAGATTAATAGCTGTTTATTTGCTTGCTGTTTCTTAAGAAACATAATACCATACATTTACATTGCAGGAGTTAATAAATGATGGCAAATTCCTCTAGGCATTATCAAACTGTGAATTTGTGTATCTGATCAAATATTTATTAGCTGCAGTCTCTTCCTACACTGATTTTTCTTTTCATTTATTGCTCTAGGCCTTACTGTGCAACACTAAGGTGATACTCATGGGCATATGCCCCCAAAAGAAAGGCAATCATTATGAAATATCCAACTTCAAAACCACAGGCTGCCTGAATTTTAATTTTTGTTGTTTTTTTTTTTTCCTTTAAGTAAACTGCCACACTATTTAATTATCTTTTCTAGCTCATTTACTTGACCTATATTAAAATTAAAAAGAAAGAAAATTTCATTATCTGAGCTGATAATAGATATTAATTTCTATTGAATGATGTCCTCAGCTTTTTATACTTATATTTAAGCTCTTCTCATTGCTATATAATTCTACAGAAAGTGATTTGTTCTGATTCTTCATTCAGTGTTTACTGTCTTGGTAGAGGTCTGCTCTGTATTATTTTCTTTTCCTGTAAACGTTAGATGGGCAACAGATTCATTGCACTGAACTAGTCTCAAACTTTGGAACCAGTAAATGTACCAATAAGGCTTATGAGAGACTTGATAGTTGAATAAAACTTAAATGTCAGTGAAAAGAAGGAAATGTCTGTGAATTTCCTCACCACTCTGAGGAACACTGGGCCACAATTACATCTTCTGGGTGCGATACCTTGGTTCAATGCAGTTGGCTCAGAGGAGGCGATCTGTGCTGCTGACCCAGCAGGAACGCGATGTCCACTGTATTACAGGAGCACTAAGGAATGGTGCATCTCCTATTTTCTCCCATGACCAATCCATCAGCATCTTTGAGTAAAGTAGAACTTCCTGGTGGTGGTAGAAATAGCCTAATGATAACCCCTGCTTCTACAATGTTCATTTCAGAGTTTTGTTTACCCTGTCATGTTGGATAGGTTCATAGCATGATTATCTTCTGGGCTGTGATCAAATATGCTTTGCAACAGGACTTTGCTTCTCTGAGCATCGCACAGCAAGTTGTCAGGATCCCTTTTATAATTTGAACATCTGTGTGTCTATTTTAAAATAGATCAAAATAAAGAATATGTGTTTTGCTCAGGAAAATATCACATCCTTGGGTTTTCTGCATTTCTGTAGGAATGTAAGAAGCTTTGGAGAACCTGTTTTCAGTAGTTTCACCATAGGAAATATGTATATAGAGAAAACCAAAGGTACTGTCTTCTCATTCCATTCTCTTTAATGTTCCTCATAGATTCTCCATTTACCTCAGATGATGTAAGCCAAAATAAGCCATGGAGACATTGTCTAAATAATACTCTTTATAATATTCCATGTTCTCTAAAACAGAGACATCTTCAGAATGAAGCTAAATTGACATACTGCTGCAGAAAGCAAACAAATGCACACAGGCAAAATAATTCCGAATTACGGCTTACAAGAATACACATTTCCTAAAGAACAATAAGAAGAAAGTCTCAGGAGAGTGCAACATCACAGACTTGTGAGATCAATGTATTTATTTAGATTCATACAAACAGATGAAGAGGTGTCTATGCTGAGTCCTAGGCATCTTGACAATTACAAAAAAGCGTAAGCAACATAAAGAATGAAGCACCCTGCAGCAATCTCTGCCATCCACAGCACTGTGTATTAGGCCTTACAGCAACAGGAAATGAAGAGAAACCATGCCTCCCTCATTCCCTTTCTCCCCAAGCACCCTTCCAAAGAGAAACTTAGGTGCAGGACCACATGATGCATATAATATTGCTGTTCATTACTGAGATTTTCTTTGCACAAGATAGATTTATAGGTATCTCCTGTGTGCGTATATATAGTCTTGTAGGAAGTAATGGTTTCCATTTCATTTGTTCTGTAGTAGTGAACAAGAAATCCACAGTAAGTAATCACCGGATAATACCTTGTTATAGATTCATACACAATGTTTGACCTGATATGCTGTCTTTTAATGTTTTTTCTTTGTATAATCAATCAAACACACATATGGACAATTGATATAGCTAGAAGAAATTGAACATCAGTCCCAAGTTTCCTAAATGATACGTCAAAGATAAAGAGCTCTAGTCTACAATATTAAACCAGTTTGGAGAAATCTAAATTTTAAAATTGAAATTGTTAATAAAATAATAGTCATACTCATGTTGTTCTATTATCTTGGTGCTGAACACTGGCATAAAGGGGGCAGTATTTGGGTATTAAGCAGCATATGTTTCAGATTCTGAATTATTTAGGCCTATTAAACCATTGAAATCGGGGAGGCTTTGTCCACAGCACTAGCCAAATATCAAAAGTGTTGTTGTTTTTTTTCTTTTTAAATCAGGAGGCTGGTTGATCATATCTTTAAGTAATTTCATTAGGATTTTTATTAGGAGAATGCTTCTCTCTTATCAGTTAGCGACAGTTCAGCTTTTACATAGAGCAGAATATTCTGTCATTCTGTCCTGGGGAGTGTTTCTGTATGCTGATCCTTTTCCCTTGTTTGCTCTTTCCTTCCACATTCTGAGAAGAGGCATGAGGGAACCATGTGATGTTTAATTTGACTGCATGAGGCTGAGTTAGAGAGAAGTGTCTTTCTGTCTGTTTCATTCTAAAGGCAGTCAAGTTTGGGGTTTGATGTGCATTTGGAGAAAGGTAACTACTGCACACATGCTGTGAAGGTGTCTGTTAAGATGAAGATTACTCCTTTTTCATCTAAATACTTATCTGTGCTTGAAAACTATATAGAATGAGATTCAAGTTTTTGAAAATTATTACCTGTTTAGTTAAAGCAGCCAAGTAGAAGGATTTGTAACAAAAATATTAGGACTTCAGCATTTAATATGAATGAAAATATCTTAGTTTGAAAGCATTGCAAGAAACAATATAGAGTAAGGGTTTTAAAAAAAAAAAAAAAAGCCTGTGTCAATAAACAAGGAGCTGACTGATAGCATTTAAACCAGTAAACACTGAGGAATTTGGTTTTTTGCAGCAAGACCAAAAGGGTCATGTTTCAGTAGGGTCACAGCACCGATGAATTGTCCGCAGGTAACCTTCACTCTGAACAGAAAGATGGCAACATAGTTACAGCCCATTGCATAAGCACTTCCCCCTGTTATCCCAACAGGAAGACAGACTGTACCCATACAGATACCCAAAATGAGGATACAGTAATAGTGGTCCATAACCTGGCCTCAGAATGATAGAAGTTGAAGAATGCAAGATTCCGAGGCAAAAGACTGTGCTACAATTGTTTGACTTGTAAAAGGGTTAAAAAGCCAGTCCAAAAACTAGTTCACTGTTCGCAATCAAGGGAGACCTAGGAGATGTAGCAAGCTCTTGATACCAGCCATCACTTGTCTTCCATGCTCATACAAGGGATCTTGGCTAGACCACAGAGATGATCTTGGCCAGACCAGAGGTACATGGATGTTGGTGCTTTTGAGTATGGAAGTACAAGAATGTGAGGGAGTGAAATCCAAGAGAATGAGTGTGAATGACTAGAATCAGTTTTGTTTAAAATATCACCTTCCCCTTCAATAAGATTTTATGCTGAGTTTTCTTACAATACATAGCTACAAAGGCAAGTACTTATTGTTTTCAGAGACCTGTGCTATACTTTTATGTCCACAAAGGAAACTAAGCCAAGTTTGATTCCAATGTCCTTATTTTCCTTCTTTCTGTAGAGATGCCAATGTGCTTTGCTTTTCATACAGCGACAGAGAGCTGATAACTAAATGACTTTCTCCACCTGTTTACATATGATACCTTGTCTCTAGGCAGATCACTTAAGGATTTACGGGAAGATTTTCAAAGGTAGAAACGGTAATTAGATATCTAACTCAGCTGAGAAAACTACAAGAACTTTATTACAGAAATTGATAAACACTTGCTTTTCCATAAGGAAAATGCAAATAGATGTATTTTGGTTTTATTTTCTAATATGAGCCCATGTTTCTAATGAATGTAATGCTGTAACTGCTGTAAAAATGTTTTCACACTGAAAGCTTACCTTTGTCTATACTATTATAATTATAGAAGAAGGCTAAACAAGAGGAGGGGAAAAGTAGAATTTGTGATTGTAAATGCTTTGGCTAAAGTGGGGAAATGTAAAGAGGCAAGAGCACTCATCTCAGCACTGTCTACCAAGTTCATTTACAAGCATGATGGTAGCATTTGTCACTATTTTGAGACTTAAATCTCCTCTTATATATGCTGTTAACTTTTCTGAATGAAAACACCAATGACTACGTTATATGAATGGTAAAAGTAATGTGACAATATTTTTATAGAGCTGGGTTTAGATTATTTGTGAATATTATATTCTATTTGAACTAATTTTTTAATCTCATTTGCACTTTGATTAGGGAGCGCTTTTGTGAGCAAAACTAATAAATTCCACTTTATTTGCTGGAGCTGGGTCTTTAGCCTGCAAAGGGAGAAAAAAGACGCTGGAGGGAAAGACAGACTTCACTTATGTTTTCTTCCCTGATCTCTTTTAACTGAATGAAAGATGAAATAAGAAGTTGAGATGCCGGATGAAGCCTCTGGCCTCTCACTGTTCCAAAACAGAGGGCTACAGGTAATTTGGAAGTTGCAGGACTAACCATTTGCTTTCCATCCAGCTGCCATTGGTTTAACAGAATCTCCTGAATGATCAGTTTTCTGATCATTCCTGTAAGCATTCCTAGAAGAATTCTAGGCATTCCAAGAAAAAAAACGAGATTGATTCTGTAGCTTTTGTATTGTTCTGGCAGCAGAAAAGAAATGGAGAGCTGAACTAATAGGTCATATCCCTGCTTGTCTAAAGTTTTGCCAAGAGGTGTTGGAAATATAACTGTTCTGGCAATCCCCAGCTGGTGGTGAGATAAGGGAAGAAATTTTCAAGCAGCTTTGTGCTAGAAGTGGGTCTAGTCAAAGATCAGGAGAACGGGATGACTTAGATTATTTGGGGTCTTTTTCCATATGGAGTTTAGGCAGACCTAGCATCCTTGCCCCAAATCCTTCACGGGCACCTGTACCAGGTCTGTGGACTTTTAATAATGAGACTAGGCTGACAAAGCACTGTCAAAGTAGCTGGGATAATTCAGTAACTTCAGTTCTCTTACAGAAAACAAAACTTTACAGGAAGAATTGGCTAGAATTCTTAGAGCAAGAGCTACAGAGAGTTTTGAATAAAGACTGAGTTGTCAGGATATTACAGATCCTATAATATATATAATAATATAGCAGAAATCACAGTTAAGAGAATGCGCAGAAAGCCCAAATGTGAGGTAATATATTAGCCAGCTTTGTTCGCATCACTTTCTCCTCTAAAATATGATGCCCTGTTGTGATTTGGTTTTTGTTGTTATTGTGTTTGGGGGTGGGGGTGGGGGGTGTTGGGGTTTTTTTGTTGTTTGGGTTTGTTTTGGGCTGGGTTTTTGGGTTTGGGTTTTTTTTTCGGGGGGGGGGGGGGGTAGAGAGAGAATGGGGGTGTCCCTGAGGAGTTCTTATGGTTTCTATTCAATCGTAATTTATTTTAGTTCTGTAAAGCAGCATTCCACATTGCGGTTTCTGGTGGTCAATTGAAAGCTTCTTTCTTGGCAATGTATACTGAGTAGTTTTGGATGAGCCACACAACACAATGCAAGGCTGTGTATATATATATCTGTGCTTGTTCTGAACCAGTAATCATAGGTGGTAGAAGTCCCTTAAATATAATTTACATTCCAGGAAGAAGGCAGCCTTATAATATACTGTCGTCAGCCAACTTAAGTACACTGAGTAAAGCAGCACACAATTGTGATTATGCTGTTTTTAAAACACAGGCTACTATGTGTATACTTTGGTATACTCTAAATGCAGTAACGTAGTGCACTGAGACTGAGTCTCTACCGTCAGGCATAGTCTAAAATCACAGATGCCCTGTGGAATATTAAACCTCATGTTTTGATGGTGCATTACACTGACTTTGCACAGAATTAAATTATTCTTAAATCTTGCAGGACAATATAGATTTGGTCCCAGTTTATTCATTCATGATGAATTTTGCTTTGATAATATCACTCCTGTATATCTTTATTTGTAAAATTAGGGATACTGTGGCCTCAACTACCATCAGAGTTCAGGTGCTATCACCAAATTTTTATCTTTGCTTGGAATAACATCTAGAAAGCTAAAAGCTCACATTACACTGTGAATGAAAATGTGAATTTCTGTAATTAGGAACACAAGCATATTAACCTTAAATGAAGGTCATATCCTTACAAGATTTATAATGAGAGTGACAAGTACACATGCTGCTGAAACATAACCCTCTGAACTCTACTGCATAGAAGTTGTAGTAATGATTCATTGGTTTTGTGAGTTTTTTTAATTCAGTGATGGGTGAAATCTCTGATGTCTTGCTTTTATTGTCTCTTTGTGACATTTGCCACGTAATTATCATCTTTTAATGTTTCATAGGATCTCCTAACTATTTTCTGTTCTCAGTAAAATCATTTTCACTGTTGATCTATTGCATTATGATTGATTCTTTAAAAAAAATTAGATCATAGTATTGCAGCACAGACTCCAAATGCCCAAAACTCAAAGCTGTAATAGATCAGCGTTTCCCAGGTTTTCAAGGGAAAGTCTTGTAAATTAAGGATTTATAACTGGAGTTGTATTGCAATCTCAAATTGCTCCCTTCATCAGATGTTTAAAAAGACTAGTATTCTGAACATCAACAATTTTTTTATTATTCTCAGGCAAGAACCTCTGTTTATGTAAGTTTGAAGAATATTGATCAATTATATTTCTGGTTAATTTTTAGTTCTAAAAATGGTCGAAAGTGGAAACTACTTGGAATCATCTCAGTGCTCTCTAAAATGCTCAGTGTGCTAGCCATTGATACCTCACTCTTGTATTATTTCTAACTGTATCTTTTGAAATTAAATATATTCCAGCTACAAGAAGTAAATTCTTTTGCCTGTACTGAACTGAAATTAACACATTAGATATATTTTTCTTTGAAACTGTTCCCATAAGTTAGGTAAGATCAAGTCTGAAAAATCTTTGAAAGGTTTCTCAATAATTCTAGTTGTATAGGTTTCTATGCTATTACGTGGAACAGTATGGATTTAAATAGTTTATTTTGCATTCATTTTATTCTGCAGTTAAATGTTGTTTACTTAAGGACATTGATTGTGCCACCACAAATGGAAAAAAACAATGTCCTTGGTGAAATGTATGAGCTGTGCTAATTAATATATAGTTTTCATAGTGCCTCGCAAAGGAACAATTATTGAAATAGTTTAGTGCCTCACATAAAAAAAAAATAGTACAACAGGTTGAAATATTTCTGTTATGAAGCCGTGAAAGAGTTAAGACAACAATGCTGAAATTAATTGTTAAATTTCATCCAACATAGAAGAGTAAAAATATGATCTTCTCTGTGGAACTAACACCATGACAAGAAAGGATGAAAATTATATCAGGTCAGAACTTGCAAGCACACAGACCTAGCAGCTTTGAAAGGATCTTCTCAAAATTAAATAACTTCAACTGTTTCAGTTTACTGTGATAAACAATGTCTAAAATACCACTTACCTTAAAGAGAAGCTCTGCAGTCAATAATATTTTATAAGATGCTTTAGGAATTAAACTTATTACTTGAAATGCTTACATTTATGTGTACCAGAATACTGATTTGAGTTCTTTAACACTACTTGAGTTACATATTTTCAAATGAGCTGAACTGTAATACTGGCATACTTAGTTTTAGTGAGACAGAGGCAGCCATGACACAACATCTTTTCTCACAGCAGTATCTGTTAATAGTACATCTTTGGTATCAGTTTGGAATCAGATAGTTCTAAGATTGAAGGAATATCACCTGTCTGGTCCAAAACCCATTGCACACTTACACAGGGTGTACCTGGTGTCTGCAAGTTTGGGGTTTTTTGGGTTGGATCCCAAAGGGGAGGACTTTTGTATTGCAGTCCAGGACTGCAGAAGCAGCAGCAAATGGAGAGAGCTAGCCAGAAGTACAGTAGGAGAATGTTCTCTGACATTTCCAGCCTCGATCAACTCTGACCAGTCTTTAGCTCATACTGGTCAGTTGTAGACCCTTGTGCAAAAGGAAGATTACAGCCATTGTAGACACAGGTTATCTATGAGATTTCAGAGCCTACATGTTGTGGAAGATCAATGCAACTGAATGAGTGTAGCCAGCAGGGCACTGTGGTAATGTGCAGCTTCCAGTGAAAAAAGAGAGCTGTTCAGGGCTACTTCAGATGTCTCTACATAATTTTACACTGTGTGATATAGACATCTCAAGGTCTTTTTTTTAAACAGGAGTTTAGGGTATTGCTTGATGAATGGAAACGGTACAAGCGTTGCAGTTTTAAAACTTCTCACTCCCTTTGCTGGGAATTATCAGTGGCTCAACTAAGATTCAGCAATGAAGTGTGTGTTTTCCATATCTTTTCAATGGAAATTTGAACAGGTTTGCTTAAAGTTTAACTGAACCCATTTCACTTTGCAGTGAAACCAATGAGGAGCAGTCACACTGTTATTTCCTGCATCTCACCTGAGAAAGGGTAATAACTTTCTTAGTTTCTTTAACTGAACCACTTGTGATTTTCTTATCATGCCATTAATTGCTGATGTCACTTAAATGTTTTTGAAAATGTGAATGTAGGCTAATTACAGATGTACTTCTATTAATCACATTTTTCTCCTTTCCCAACAATGATTTTGGCCAACTTCAACTTGTAAATTCCATTTGACTCTCATTTAAATCACTGCTTCAGAACAATTTCATTTTTTTCAGCACTTTCTTTCATAATTCACTGTGATGTGCTAATTGCTGTGGTACTGTCCTAAATTTGTAACAGGTGAGTCCTTTCAGATCCTTCTTTGCTGTTTACAGCTTCACTGTTATTATGTCTTTGGGGAAGGAAAATTCCAATTTAGTTTTTTTTAAATGGTCCAAAGAAATTAGAAAGTCTGAAGAGAGTAGTGTAAGGAATGGATGTCTAATATAAAGGCATATTAAGTGGCAAAAAGATTAATAAAACTGGCAGACTTTATTCAGCAGAAAGATAACTTTTACATTGTTGTGAAGGGTTATGGATGTCTTCTATACTGGGCAGAACTAATGCTAAGAGTCAGGCCTGACTGTAAGGTATTACGCATGTACCAAATTCTTGGAGAAAACCAATTGAGAATGGAAGCTTCATTAAAATGACAGGGTTTTTTAATCAGTCCCCTTCACAGCTGTCTTATTCAAAGGGTACAAGAATGATAGCTGACCTTCTGGATATAAAAATGACATTTAGAAATATTAATAAAGTACAAATTAATCCAATTATAAAAGGAAAATACATTATATAATTTCTTTGTCTTTGGTATTACTGTTTTGCAGTGATAGCCTGTCTGAGTTGAAATCTGTGGGAATTTACAATTGATTTTAACTCAGCAAAATGTGCCATCTCCTGACATTGGCAGAAGACTGACTGAAGAGCTTAAGGTGTCTGTTGTATGGTTTTATTTCTGGAAACTATGTAAATAGAGTTCCTGATGTATTCTAATCCAAAACTAACATATACTGGGCCTGACACTCATGATTGCTATAAGTAGCTTCCCAGCACTCTTGTGGCTAGGAAGTACACTCGGGAAGTGGGAGGCATAGATTTGAATTTGCACAGGCTGACAACAAAACCACAATTTTTATGCTTTTGAACAGATTAGCCTAATTGGTGAGTTGTTTTGAAAAAGGCAGGTATCATCAGCCAGCTAAGTTCCAGAAAAAGTGAGTCCCGACTAGTGAAGTGCTTGTCTTCAGAAAATTATTCCAGTCTGTCGAGCCCGCAGGCATGGAGGTCCTTAATATGCCACACTGTCACTGGTACATTTGGTGGGGTTTTAGGCTCATTGCTATGCTCACAGTGGTTTATTGGCTGGAACTGGTTTTCCCCCCACCCACAGAAGGGCTTTTGTGGGCCAGCCTGCTGAATTTCTTGTCTGTCTTTACTACTGAAAGGAACTTGGGTACCTAACTGTGACTCCCTGGATCATCCTCTTAGAATCGGTCACCTAGGTTTTTGCTGCTGTCTAAGCTGGAAATACTTTGTCCCTTTCTTTTCATCTTAAATTAATACCCTTGCTTTAAGGAACCTGTTTTGTCACTGTTACTACATTTGTTGTTTCCCAAAAAATGGTCTTTCAGGTACTAGTATTCTTGCAAGTGCTGGAAATGTCAGATGAACTGTGATAATCACAGCTGATGTGGTAGTAACAGTTGTCCAAGGCCTAGTCTAAGAATGGGAGAATAAGCTGGAATCACTCCTTTGATTGTTGTCAATGCCGCATTAACCATGTCAGTGCTGTCACAAGTTAATTTATAACAGAGGCTAGGCCTGGTTGGAAAATTTGTGATGGAACATTTCCATCAAGCAGTATTGGTTTGTCAGGAAACAAGTGGAAATGTGGTAATTGTGATCAATCTTTTGAATTAAACCAGACAAGTTTCTGATAAAATCCTGTTTAGTTTCCCAACAGCTCATCTGACCTCACTGGCTTCTTGGTAGCCAGTTGCAGAGCCAGGGACTGTGGGGGAGCCAAGGACTGTGGGGGAGCCAGATTCTCAGAGGGCAGAGTAGTCTGTTTTCCAATCATAAAAGCACAAACCCCCACTTTTTTTAAAGTCCCCAGTGGCTTTAATGAAGAGTACTTTTTGGAGCCATTTTATCAATGGTCTAGGATAAGAGATTCCAAGGTGTAATCTAAAGGCCATGGTGAATAGTCAATGGTCATGGAATTGTGCAACAGAATTCTCGCCTAAAATCTTTTGAAATAGATATATTCCAGCTTCTGGAATATGAAATCTGCTCACCTAAGAAGAAAAATGTGAGGGTTTTCTGATTTTTTTTCCCGAGATTCTTTAAGGTAGAGAAAAGGCTGTTGTTTTTTTCCCCTCTTATGGGTAGATTTTCATTTTTGACAGAGCAATGAGCTAACTCAGTTATCTTAATGGAATTTTATAACTACCTCCTTTATGCTGTCCTTGATAATTACAGTCATCACCATCAGTTTTGTGAGCTTGTAAACGTGCAGGGATTTGTGCTGTATCTCCTCCCACTAATTGTGTCCAACAGTATCTTTAAGAAGGCACTGGAGAAAGGATGTGGTAGCAATCTCACTATACAGAAATCTGTACTTTGTTAGAATATGCTTTAACTAAATTGCAGAGAGCATTAACTTTCCTCTCGCTTCTGTAGTGCAGTCTTTTACTAAGCTGATGCTTAGTAAAAAAACCATCTGAGACAGGCAAGAACTGCTCTTGCTTTAAAGCTGCAATGTCTGTAAGAGGAAAGGGAAATTCCTGCTCTTTTTAAGCAATGTGTGTTAATGAAAAATGCATTGCTTATTGATATTGAAGGTTTCATTTCAGTAGTTAAATCAGCTGATTAACTATGAAAAATTTTACAAGCTGTTACGTTGAGAAAATATTCTGCATTATTTTGTTCTTTCATGAAGCAGCAGTAGAAAACAGGGAAGGAGGATCTAAACCCACAAATCATTAAGTCACAGTTCCATCAACTTCCATTTATAACACCTTTTGATATGGTGAAAGTCAGTGTATGCAATGGAAATTACCCCAGTGTGAAAACAGCAAGCTTGATTTTTTTTTTCATTTCCTCATTTTACATCAAAACCATTCTACCAGTGCAGAATATAAGTATAAAATGTTATTGTATTGATTTGAGTTTCTCTACTACCTGATCAGCCACAAGCCAGCAGTGAGTTGTAATTACAGCAGGTCAGAGCATCATGTATCCATTGTTTCTAAGACTGTCTTGTCTAAAAGAAGGCCTATTTATGCCTATAGCAGCAGATTCACTCATTTTTGCCAGCTAAACTATATTGTTAAAATAGTGTTTTTCAAACTCCTTACTGACAAAAACTCTGGAACATCATTTTAGACTAGATCAAGTTTCAGATAAATGTTTTCTCATCTTTTTGCTGATTTAGGGATATAAACTTCAGTCACTGTTTTCTTTCCAGTAAAGTGCAAGAAATAATTAGAGGGAGCACACATGTGTGGAGTACAGCTTGCTAAATGTCTTCACAAAGTTTATTTCACTGTGAGGCATTTGCTAATCAAATGCAGATAATTTAAACTATTCTAGGTCTATCTTTAGATTAAAAAAAAAAAAGGAGAGAAAAGGGCCATGAAGTAGTTTACACCTGAACTGTGACTTGCCATAAAATTAGCATAATAGTTTTGAATTCCTAACACCTTCCCACTCCAAAAATCTACCCATTTATTGCAATCAAACAATTGACCCTATTTACATAAAAGTTTCGATATCTTGGCTTGACATGTTTTTCAAACTAACAAAGCCTTGCTCCATACACATTATTTTTCTGTAGCCCTTGTTTTGCATAATTGCATAGTAATTAATGCCTTATAAACAAACTACAGTAGCTGTATTCATTGCAACAGAGATGACGAAGTTGTGTTTCTGCATTTGGCTTTTTAGCCTAAAGTCATTTTAAAAGAGTTAATGGAATTTCATTTTTCACCCTGATATTTAAACCATGATAAATTTCCCCATTAAAGATCACTGACATTCTTCTACGACAGTAGATGAAGCTGAGTGACATAAGCCTCTGCCCTCTTGTGGCAGATCAGGTTGGTGAAGTAAACTAACGATTAGAGAATATTTTCTTTAACTTCAACAGTGTTTCTATAGAATGATCAAAAGTTTTAAGGGTTCATTTCTGCAGGCACTGAAGTCTTCACCTACTCTCATAGCTTCCTAATGGAGCAAGGCCCATGGGGAGAAAATGAGTGGCTTTTCTGATTCAGCTCTGCCATTCAAACTCTGCTTTGAACACAGGTATTTTCAAATAAAATAAAAAAATGAAAAAAAGGAGTCCCTGTGCCATGGTGATAGGTAAAGCTCTGCTTGCAAAAGATAGCTCAGACATTCTGCAACTTCTCTGCTGAGACTAACCAAGCTGATTTCTCATTGTAAATATCTTGGCATACCCTATTTACAGCAGACAAATCATCAAATACAGGAATAAGCCATAGTAGTTCAGTCCCATCTTCTAGAGATATCAGAGAGAGTTAAGTGAAGGGATATTTAATCGAGGTGTATTTCAATACAAATGTTAAACAGAGAAAACTAGTGCATGAATGTACTCACATTACAAGGAGCCTAAGGAGTGTGATTTGGACATTTGAGCATGGAAGAAACTTTTTCCCTCTCTCTTGCTGTGGTGGGTTGACCATGGCTGGAGGCCAGGTGCCCACCAAAGCCACTCCATCACTCCCCTCCTCAGCTGGACAGGAGAGAGAAAATACAACAAAAGGCTCATGGGTCGAGATAAGGACAGGGAGAGATCACTCACCAGTTACTGTCACAGGCAAAACAGACTCAACTTGGGGAAAATTAATTTAATTATTACCAATCAAATCAGAGTAATGAGAAATAAAACCAAATCTTTAAACACCTACTTCTCACTCCTCCCTTCTTGCTGGGTTTCACTCCCAAATTCTCTATCTCCTCCCCCCCAGCAGCACAGGGGGATGGGGAATGGGAGTTGTGGTCAGTTCATCACATGTTGTCTCTGCTGCTCCATCCTCCTCAGAGGGATGACTCCTCACACTCTTCCCCTGCTCCAGCGTAGGGTCCCTCCCACAGGAGACAGTGCTCCATGAACTTCTCCAACGTGAGTCCTTCCCACAGGCTGCAGTTCTTCACAAACTGCTCCAGTGTAGGTCCCTTCCATGGGGTGCAGACCTTCAGGAATGGGCTGCTTCAGCGTGGGTCCCTGATGGGGGTCACAAATTCTGCCAGCAAACCTGCTCCAGCATGAGCTTCCCATGGGGTTACAGCTTCCCTTGGGTGCATCCACCTGCTCTGGTGTGGGGTCCTCTATGGGCTGCAGGTGGATATCTGCTGCACTGTTAACCTCCATGGGCTGCAGGGGGACAGCCTGCTTTACCATGGTCTTCTCCATGGGCTGCAGGGGAATGTCTGCTCTGGCACCTGGAGCACCTCCTCCCCCTCCTTCTTCACTGACCTTGGTGTCTGCAGGGCTGGTCCTCTCACATATTCTCATTCATCTCTCTGGCTGTAGTTGCACAGTTGTGCGGCAACTTTTCCCCATTCTTAAATACATTATCCCAGAGGCGCTACCACCATTCCTGATGGGCTCAGCCTTGGCCAGTGGCAGGTCTGTCTTGGGGCTGGCTGGCATTGGCTCTGTTGGACATAGGGCAGTCTTCTGACATCTTCTCACAAAGTCATCCCCTGTAGCCCCCCCGCTACCAAAACCTTGCTGTGCAAACCCAATACAATTGCCTTAGCAGAAAAGTATTTTTCAATGATATTTTTCAAGGCACTTGCTGATTCAGCAAACTCTGTTTCTTATTTTGAGCTTCTGACATAGTCTGTGGGTGGTTCACCATGAAAAGAAAAGGTATAATAATAGAAAGAGGGGAGGAGCACAGTTGTGAACAGAAGTAGAGGGTCATGAGAAATCTGTGGAGACAAGCTAAGAAGCTCTGAGTATATCAAAAGCCGCAGGAGGTTAAAATAAATGAGTGATAACGGTTAAAATGTAGAAGTACAGAAAAACATAGCTAAGGGAAACTAGATGTCAGGTTTTGCTTGTCTGTGAAGAGCTGCTCTTCTAATTCACTCTTGGAAACAGATCAGAAGGGTCTTTTTAGCTCCAATTCAGTATAATAAAAGGCTGAGAGACTTTCTGAGGGAAGAGAGACGGATAAGAAATCATCTGTAAAGAAACAAGCAAACAACCCCCCAATTCCCCCCCAACCCTCCAGGTTCAGCAAGTAGACAAACAAGCTCAGGTTAAGTATAATGTTGTGGTAATGTATTTACTATCTTGGAACTTTGTGATACAAATTAACAGTAGATTTGAACTACAGCAGTTAGTTCTATTTCAATCTTGTGTTCATGCTTTAGGATCAGAAATCCCATCTATTTAATTTAATGAGAAAATGTGACACTTACTTAGCAGTTGATTAATTTTGCTGTAATGGTAATCTGTACAGTTACAAGGGTCTGACTCTTACCTAGGTATTGAGCTCGGTAGCGCAGAGCTCTCTCCCCCAGATGTCTTAATGACCGCAAAGTACTAGGATGTGCTACATATTTAAATACTAGCAAATGTATCCACCATAAATAAAATCATATGGTATTCAGATATCAGATTGCCAGAGAAAACTGGCTGTAAACAAGGTAGCACAAAAAAGCAACTGAAAACCACAAGAATAAAAAGTAAAAATAGGAAAGTGAAAAATACCAGTTCTTAAAGTTTGTAAAGCCAGATTAACAATTTAATAACATCTGTCTGTCCGTTTGTAATGTTATATCTGCTGAATGTCCTAGCCAGTCAATACCAGGGAATAGTCTAGGAATCAATCAACAGAACGCTATTGATTTGGGGACGTATCAGGAAAGACAACAAAAGGCAGAAGGGAGGACAATGGAGCTTTTACCAGGCATTTGGCAGAATCTTAGCTTTAGTATTTCTGCAGTTGTCTGTAACGGATGGCACCCTTAATGCCATCCTATCCAACCTTGCTACTCCACCTTAAAGAGTTTAAGATATCTTGACACCAGAATTATTATCTCCCAAACAAATAATAACAGAAAGGAAAAAAAAAAAAAGCCATGTGTGCATAAAGACTGAAAATACTGTGTTTATAATCTCAGCAGGGAGGCAGAGGGACTGAAGGAAGGTGGGGAAACATAGACCCTACCATGGAGTAAAGTGGAGCCTTCTGGCCATGGTAGCTCCCACCAAGCAAATAGCATGGAAAGTGGTGGGCCCTTCTGTGGGTGGAAAGGGACTGTGGGAGTGTTCAGACCCATGGCAGGGTGTGAGGCACGCTGTGATAGAGTAGTCTGTTGTGGATGCAGTGCATGCAGAGCCCTTGCTGACCAAAGAAAACAAGGGGCATGAGTCGTTGTTGGGACTGGGAGGGCCCTGCCCAGGCATGAGAGAGTGGGTAGGAAAGCTGCAGAGAAGTGAATGGGAGAACAGAGGAAAGCCAGGAATTACTGGTGTCTGCAGTGAACTTGGCCTTACAAAAAACAATTAGGGTTATTGCTGCCTTATGCATTTAATTGAAAATAAAAAAAGAAACATTGTAGATTAGAATCCATGTAGTTGTGAGCATATTTATTATTAAATCTTACTTCACATCTTTTGTGTACTGCTACCGTGAGCAGACAGCCTACCATTTCTCAAACATCTGTTTTGAAAGACTTGTGAATATTTGCTTACAGTAGCATGTATTTAACGTTTAAGCACTTTCAGCAACTCTTTGAAACAATTAGCTCATAATGAGCAGCTTCCATGCTAGCAAACTGTACGAAAATGCTTATTAAAAACTTTAAAATGTTAAGACTCTGACTTTAACAAGAAAAAGATCACACAATCAATGGCTCACTCCGGGGAGTCATTCTGAGGTGGTGTTTCTACAAAACAGAAAACAATTGCTTCAAGGAAGTTCTATTTCACTGTAAGCTTTTGTGGAAGGACAATGCCTGAAGGTACATCAAAGCCTGCTGAGCTTGAGAGCTTTCTGACAGACTCCTGAAACATTGTATGAGCAGAGCTTTGACATGATACATCATAAAAGTTATTTAGGATTTTCTTGGGCTTCTTCATGAACCTTTATCTCACTTTCTTCATCATCATCAGGTTCTACCTTGCCAACGTAGCTGTAAAAACTATAGTTTGACAAGATACTCAAGCCAGGAAAACAGGGAAGTCAGGGAAAGTGTTTCCTGACACCAGCTGTTCCAGAGAAGGGGGCTGACAATGAGGTCTTGCTACAGGGGTAGAGCATCCAAAAGGAGGAAGTTGGCTCATAACCAGGGCTTTTCCCAGTGTTTCTTGACCACAGAATAGTGTGGCAAATATTTGAGAACTCTGACTTTTGAAGCTGACCTTGAAGAATCAGCAAGGTTTCTTTGTGGAGATCCCTCCCAGAGATCCCAGGAGTATTAAAAAAAAAAAAAAAAAAGCCCAGGTTAAAGTTCAGCCTTGGAATGTGAATGCTTTAGTTAGCTGCACCACAAAGATAGAAATGGAAATAAATAAATAACTCTCCTCCTTCTTTCCCCTAAACTTTTGGACTGTTTACTTTTGCCTTGAGAGGTAAACTCTTCTCATCTAAAGGAACCTAATCTGTAGTTTGCAACTTCTGGTCACTTTGCAAAATGGAAAAATACCTAAAAGGGACTTACCACAGTTCATTTCAACTACTCTATTAGAGGTATTGTTTCACATCAAATATGCATAAGAGGGAGTTATTGTAAGGTTATTACAAAGTTAGAAAGCAACAATGCTATGAAAAATATCTGGAGTGCATGTGCACAACTCCATAAATCCTCCATTTTTTTTTTTTTTTTTTTAATCCATATCTCTACATGCTTAAAGCTGAATGTAAATTTTCAGGACCTCAGTGCCTGGGAGGCCCATCTAACGTAATTTCTATTGTGCTGTAGACTGTGCAGTTGCATACTATGAGATGATGTGTGCCCTGAACTGCTGATACTTTAAGTAGACAAGAGTGATGAAGAAAAGCTTATTTATGGATTATATATGAAGTGAAGACCAGATAGAATAAATGTCCTTTGTAAGGCCACATGGCTTTCTAGCCAAAGCAAGAAGTAAACCGTATTCACATGCTCTGTCTTCTACAAATATTGAGTCACTTCAGTTGTTTACTCAACAAAAATCACTCAAAGCCTTAACAGGTATGATATATCAGTATTCTTTAGCAGAATGTACAACTTGCTACTTGTACCCAATCTTTCCTGGCATGGTCGAGGGGACTTTTATCATTCTCTGAAGTAAGAATGGGATTTCAGTCACTCAGTTCACCACAAATGTTATTCATGCATTAATCTTTGAAAAGAAATGAAAGGTTTTCCAGCATAGAACTTTGCTGATTGTTCAGGGTTTGAGATACATCCTTGTTAGTTATGTACCTGCCCTAATACCTTGGATCCAAACATCTCTACACCCACACAGTAATTCTACCCAGAATCAGATCTTGTTTTCTTGAGAATTCAAGTGTGCTCTATAATACAGCTGCTAGTAGGATGTGGAAACGCAAGACCGTTAATCTATTATTGATAGGCCACTTGGTCCAGAAGTAGCCACAGTGCTCCCACTAACAAGAAGCAATTTTTGTCATGACTTCAGCGGCCTTGCACATGTAGCTTGGACGTTTGACTCTAGCATCCTGTATCTTGGTTCCCTTTTGTCTTATGTATGTAAACTGCAGTCCCATAGATGATATTCTGTGCTATTGAAAGATATGGCACTTATGAGGAAGTTCATTTATAAGAAAGACCTGGGGTGCAGATATTTGGAAGTACCTCCATTTTTCCTTCATGCTGAAACACATTTGAAACAATGTTATAAAATATGCATTGAGAATCACAGTGATAAAATGTTCCTTCACATTCTCTAAATAGACAAAAGACTTCTTGCAAATTATGCAGTTTTTAAAGACATAAATCAAATATCCAGTGCATCTTCAGTATACCTTGTTTTCTGTGATTATCTACATAATTACCATAATTGCCCATTGTATTCAATGCATTTTAGTAATATTGTAATTGCTATTATGTTCCTGAAAATGTCATATTTCTAGTCAGTCAACAGTCAACAGATGGCATATGAGCTTGGCATCATAAATTATATATCGTATCAAAGAAAAATATCACTTTATCCTTTGCTAACTTGGCTAATTTTGAGGGGGGGAAATCTACTTTTAAAAAAATTATATTTTAAGTATCTAAGTATTGTTTTAGATCATGCTTTGCATACATCATGAAATTAACATCTGTGAATAAATTGAGCAAAATAACCCAAATTAGAACTTGACCAAAATGTCACATGAATACATTTACTTTAAACTTTGACACCTGCTTCCACAGCAGATAGAAAAATAAGGTACATAATAATAATTAAAAAAAAAAAAGAAAAATAAGTTTTTGCTATGTTCAGCAAAAATTCTGATGTTAGTTCTTCTTCCACTGTTAGGTATACTTATATGAGCTTTTAAAGGCAAACATGATTTCTGCCTACCCTTCTCTGAAGCAACATGAGCCAGTTCTCACTAAATATGATACCTCCAATAGCTTCAGTAGCACAACACCAAGATAGCTACAACACCCTATATCACAGCAATCCATGGCTTCTGTTTTGAAGATGATTTCCTTTAATCAGTTCAAAATGTAGGCAGGCTGAAGTTGCATCTGGTGGTAAATATCTGGTAGCTATATCCTCTGTTAACATAATCTGATTTAGTGTGTCATTCACAACACCTAGACTTAAATCTTTTAGTTAGTTCTAATCTGAAGATTTCTATTTCCCTTGTTGGGGATTTTTCATAGAGAGTCCTCTGGATACTTAGGACAATGCTGCATATCCAAAACTCCCAAGCATTCAGAGGAAAAAAAAAATCCTAAAATTAAAACTTTACTTTTTATATTTATGTTTTTAAGTATGTTTAATATAGTTAAAAATTACATACATGCAAAGCTGTCATTGCTGTTATTGGCAGATCTGCTGAATAAATGATACAGCATAGAACACTTGTAGATTTTTTTGGTTTGCTTTGAAATTATTTTAGAAGGGTTACTCTTTAAAAGAATGCTATGACATAAATCTTCACTAAAGTTAGAGGGGATGCACCACCATGCTGCTTCCCAAACCAACTTTGATCCCCAGGACAATCTTGGATCCCAAATGACAATTGACTGCACATACATTTTGAATTCTTCAGAATGCTTTCTATGGAGGATTGATCTGAGTAGGAGTGTGGGAACCATTTCTTGGAAGCAAACTGAAAAAAGTTAAAAAGAGCATTTTATTTAAAATCATCAAAATTCAGCTAGGGAATGAGTGAAGACAATTTTAGGAGTTGGTTGTTTGGAGGTTTTTGTGCTTATTATATCTCACTTGTATAATGGCATGAGAAGACCCAGATTATGTAAAAAGAGTTCACAAAAAGAGGTTTGCTGTACCAAACACGATTTTGAGAAGGTGCCTCTGGTTTTGATATCTCAAACACTGGATACTTCATATAAGAATATTATATTCAGTATATACTTATATTTAGTAAAGAATATTTTTAGGAGATGAGTACCCACAGTTACCACATCAACATCAGCTGGGTTTTAAAAGCACAAACCACTCTGAAAAATCAGGCCCCAGTTTTGCATAGGTTGGACATGTCAAAATTGAAGGCCTATTTATAAATCTTTGTAGTTTTCTCTACCTGTAGAGTTAATAAGCAATTAAGTTTATCTACAAAAATTTCTGAGGCAAACAGATTCATTATTTTCTGTGTTAACCTGCATGGTAGCCTTTGCCTATGAAGCATCATGTCTTAATAGTGGAGGGTTTATTTTGCTTATATGCCTTTTGTTTTGTTTTTAGAACATTATGTGGTACCTAAAACCACAGGAATACAATTATTCTTTGGGTTTTTTGGGAGGGAGGTCTAATTAAGCAGGTCTCCACTGTTACAGGCACAGCTGTGAAAGAATTGACTGTGACATGAATTATGTATCCCAAACTGAGGGCAAGGTTGCTCAATAGAAAATTAGGTTTATTATTTGAGAATAGAATCCATAACAAAAGAGATAATTAACATCAGAAGAATACAGATACCATTATTTTCTTAGTTTAGCTGATTTCTTTTTTTGACAAATATGGTAAGTTGTTCTTTTAATGTCAACCTGTTCTTTTAAAGACTAAAATCATTACTGAGTAAGCTTCTTTGATGGGTTACAGTCCAAGAGAAGTGGATTCTATTTAGTTAAAGTATTCCATAGTGCTCTGATGTGTTAAAATATCCCAATTAATGTATATACTTACCAAGAAAAAAATTTAACTGAAATATCAAAAACTATCATAAAGAGACTAAATATAAATAACTAAATGAAGTCAAGGACCATCCTTTTGTGTTTAAATTACTGTCATTTCCTCAGTTCCCCACCTATTAAAAGTATGTATTTCCTTGCTCATCTCTTTTCTGATGTTTTGTAGTTAGGCTGTTTCAGGCAAGGACAGTTTGCCTCAAACAAAGACATATCGATACTGATTTTGTGATGCAAATCTTAAACATCTCAGTCAAATGTTTTCAACTTTCTCTGTCATGGGTCAATGGCAAAGTCTCAGTTGACTTCTACAAATGTAGGTGCAGATGTGAGAGGTCCATTTCACGGTACATGTGTAAACAACTGAAAATGTTTTCACTAGGAAAGCAGGACTTGAAGGAGCTGAGAACTTTTAATTTTGAAATCTGGAATGTGTTCCGGGAGCTGTAGCAGATTCAGTCTCCAGGCTACTATAAAATGGAGTCAGCCTATAAAGTAGTTTGGGAGCTGAACAAAGTGTAACTAGCTCACTTAGAAGTATTACAAGTATTATTTTTTCATAATTTTATGTTTAGAACCTTCCACATTTCCTCAGATTCATTTAGCCCAGAATGATTATAGATACACATGTGAATTATACATTGAATTATACATTTCAGATATATTTCTTTATTTTTAACCCTGGGCATTTCCTTTTAAATGTTTTTTTCCTCAAGACTTATGTGCTGCCAAACCCTTTTTACAGCCAAGGACTTCAACATTTGAGGCTGTGGAGCAAAACTGTGATTTTTTTAAATTTAATTAAATAACTGTCAGCCAACCATACAGATAAAGGAACTTTAGATGGCCTGAACTTTACAGACATGGAGAAGTAAGCAGGAGGAAACACATAAAAGATGGAATGAATAAGATAAAGGTATGGGATACGATTATTGTTAACATAATCATCTATCAGTTAGTCTCTGTTTCACTTGGCTGATTGGTAAGACTTCACATTTTCCTTTGAAAACAGTGAATTTACCCTGTTCTTTGCATTAGTCTCTTCTGTATTTTTACTGTCATCTCTTAAATCATAGTGAGTTTTTATCCTGATAAGAGGATAATGACCATTCTGTAATGTCTGGATAAATAAAATCCCCATGCAACTTTCAGGAAAACAAACAAACAAACAAAATTGGTAAGAGATTTCTTATTTCTTAACAGACTACTTTGTTCTCATTTTCCTGCTTGTGAAAAAGAGAGAAAATCATTTGCCAAAAAAGCCTAAACCGGAATTGTGCCCTCCTCAGTTAAGTTGCAAAGTTCCGTCATCTTTTTACAGTCCTTTTAGAGGGCCGAGTACAGTCCTTCAACCAAGATCCCAAAGGTTCATGGGTCACCCTTTGCCATTTCCTGCATTCCAAGGTTCTCCACGAGTAGATACATTTAGAACTATGAGCTTGTATCTGCTTCCCATATGCCACTCAGAAAACTTTACCTGATTCAAGGAGTTTGATTCCCCATTGCAATAGTGTATGCATCTCCCACAGTTGTTTTAGGAGCACCGAGAAGAATACATCTCCTTTCCTTCAAAGCTTCATATGAAATGATGTCATGCAGTGCTTACAAAATAGACTGCTGATATCAAGGCAAAGGTTGTCCTGTAAATCATTTTGACATGGGTTTATTTCTTCATATTTGCTGTAATGCACTTTACCTGAACAATCTTCTGGAACAACAGTGGCAAGGATAGTAACTTTTTGACCATGCTATCTGAACGCTGTTCAGAACAGATCTAAGAGTAAATGACAAAGTTGTAATAGTCTAATAATGACTTATCTACATGATTATTACTACTATTGGCAAAGAACAGAAAAAGAAAACATTCTATCACAGATGGATTTAATGAGCCAGCTAAGGTTATTCAGTCTTACCGCAGCAATCAGACTGACTGTATAAAAAATACTTTTCCATGAATATTTTTTCAGCCTGAAGAATAATCAGTTATGTATCATTGTAGACTGACTAACCATTCCGTATATCTTGCATTACAGACTAAACATACTGTTTTAAATCCCTCCTTTGAAATCATTATTGCATCTGAGTTCAGCAGTGTAGTAGATGATATCAAATCCCAGGAATCAGGGGGCTGAAATGCTATACCAGTTACTTCAAAATACAGGAGTTTAATATATGATGAATGGCTATTTATGGTTTGTATAATACCATTGGTGCAAATAGCAATTTATTCCATAAAACCCGGCAGGTTTCTATCCTGATTTTCCAATCTAGTACTGAAAACAGGAGTGAGGGGCAGTTTCCTTCTTGACTTCACATTATTTGTGGAATTACTGCAGAATAAATGATTGGCAACTATGAACTAAAAGGAAATAAATACATTCAGGAATTGTATCACTGTAGTACATAAGAGTAAAACTATCGATGTAGAGTGAAAGATTTCCCTGAATTCAATGGGAATTTTGCTACTGGGTTCCACGTTGCCAACATTTCACTGTTAGTACACAGAGTATGGCTATTTTTACCTTGAATTAATGTACAGTTCATCTGCTTTCCTATCCCTCCCCACTCATTTTCTCCTCTTCCTACTCTCCCTCCCTCCTTACCTCTCTTTGGTTCCTGTTCTATATCTGCAGCATCTGCCAGGCAGTTAAATTTTAAAATAGCTTTTCCCTTTGAAGTGCTAATGCCAGCACTGCTATTTCTGCAGCAAGTAACTTCACTGACTGTTGTGGTTTGTTTTTACTCTTTGTTTTATGTGTTTGTATGTGGATATGTAGGGTGTTATGTGATTTTAACAGTGAAGTGCTGGAAAAAAATGAAAAGAAAGAAAAAAATCTCCTAATTAAGTTTTATATATAAAAGTTAAATCCCAGCTGCTCCACCTCAGGCTGTGATTTTTTCAGATCTCACAAGCTAAGCAGGTCGAACTTGGTGAGTAATTAGAAAGGAGACCTCTGAGGAAAACCCAAGGTGCTGTATGTGGTGGCACTGAAGGTTCAGTACCTGCCACTGTTCCTTTTCCATAAATGTTAAATCATTGCTTATGTTGTTCTTTCTTCATTCAGTCCATCAGTGGCTGTTAAACATGACAAGTCTGTACAGAACCTCTGTTTCAGAAACCCTTTACACAGCTTATTGCCAGAAGGTAGGAGGATGTTCTTCTGAAAGGACCACTTTGTACACACACTGTTTGTATAGTCTTTAACCATCTGCTAGTGGCCAAGGAAAGGAAAGCAGATGAACTATACATTGGACACAAAAAGTACTGGACCTTTGGTCAGCTCCAGCATGGCATTCATACACTTTTTTAATAGCCAGAATTTTTTTGTGTATTGAGCACTTGAGCAATCATTGTTGTCTTCTTCAAGATGGCTCTTTTTGCTGTTGAATAAAATACATATGTGTGTGTTTATTTCAAACATTTATACTTACCTTATTTACAGTAATGACCAACTCCCCTAATGTGACCATTATACAATATGCTGTACATTTATGTGGCAAAGTTAAAAAAACCTCATTCCATACTGGGGTGTTAACCTTAAAGAGTTTGGGAGTCCTTACTGATACTGTGAGATTTAGAAAGCTCAGAGGTGTCCATTTTAAATATTTATGTTTTGTTCTTTCACACTGGGAATGTTTCATTCATGAGTGGGTTGCATTTTCCACATAAGTTGTTTCATTTATTTACAGCTATAGAAGAAAACTCCACTGATTAATACTGAAGTCACCAGTTATGTGTGCGCTGAGAAAATTAATCATTTGCACTGTCTGGATTATCCTCATGGTTTGCTTTGGGAAAGATAATTTGAGATTACTGTTTCCTGGTCTGTATAAATGTACCCATACTTTAGTGAGTTGAACATTGGGTCAAAGCTTGATGGGTTGTCCTCTTGCATGGCTGTTTCTTTGAGCAGATCCTGTTTGTTTACAAGAAACTACAAAATTCTATTTCCCTGAACAAGGCAATGGAGTATTCCTTCACTGCTTGCTCCAAGCCACCGTAAGCTCACTACCCCAAAGGCTCTCTCCTTTTCTAAGCTTTTTCAAGGCTCCGGGGGCAAATTCAAAAGATATCGTTCTCTCTTATTTTTTCCTAGACTTGCTGGAGAGGGGATGTAGGTGTGTTGGGGAGGTTACAGACTCCTAAGTCTTCACATAAAAGTTGGGAATTAAAACCTTTTTCTCCTGTATAGGAAGGTCTTTTTGATTTAGCAGGTCTTTGGGGTATTTGAATGATAGCTAGATATTCCAGTTTCAGCTCTCAAAGCATAAATAATTCTTATGAACACCTTAAAGGAAGGTGTTCCTCTGAAAATGTGAGGTGGGAAATCTGTAACTCAATTAATAACGATATGTATATTTACATCTGAGATTTATCACTTTAATAACAGCATGTATATTTACATCTGAGATTTATCACTCTGTCACACAGCTTTGTTATTGTGCCCAACGGCTGGTCAAAATTTGGGGGTTTGTAGACTACTCCCACTAGAAGGAGGAACTGTTAATAGAGATTGATCTTTTTTCAGTGCAGTCCTGTTTCTAAAAAGCAACATTAAAAAAATCCTGTTTCCTTGAGTGTAGCACAAACTATACATATTGAAAAAGCTTCTTTTTTTTTTTTTAGAGATTCAACTCATGTCAGTCTGTGCCAGCAGTCCAAAAACCTGTCTAGGTTTTTTCCTATGTGCCTGTTCTTTTGCAGCAATTTGACATTAGCTCCTTCTACATATTGGCGGTGTCTGCATGTTTACATATTTCCTACATACATAGCCCCTATTTGTTTCACTTGTATTTATTTCCTGCTTAAACCAGCAAAACCACTCCACCCCCTTCATTCACATTCTGAGCTGGCTCTTTCAAGCTTTTGTTTTGTTCAGAGACATGTAATTGTGTTTGGGGTTTAGAGACTACAGTCATTCCAGCTACTTGTTTCTGCAAAGGAGCATAATGACTTCTTACATCTATCTTAAATGAAGAGGGACAGCTATACCCAAGAGCTGCAATGAGGTTTACCTGACCTATAATTTTACAGCATTATAAACCACATTTCAGCTGAAACTTCAGGGCTAGCAAAACAATAAAGGTCTTGGTTCAGCATTGTGGTGTAGTGAGTTTTCCTTCCAGTGATCTCATGTCTGGTCCTCCAGAAGCAGGAAATGCATTGAGGTTCTGAAGGGCAAGTCTGCAACACTCGTTACTCTGGCTAATTGCGCAGCTTCAGGATGTTCAGAGATGGTGTACTGTAGACACCAGCCCTGTCTGCAACTTACTCTAGCTGTGTAGAGACAATTTGGGACTGTTTTCAGGGTGAGAGAACTACAAAAGCAATTTTACTTTTAGTTACAGTCCGCTCTGAGTCTGCAGAAGGTGCAACTCAGCTGGACTAGCAATTCAGAGTAATGCCTTTTTCCGGATCATCTTATTCCTTGCTGTGACTGTTCCTATTTTCTTCCTATTTTCTCCTTTTTTTTTCTTCAGTTCACTGCCTCTGCTGACACAATTTAGAGCAGTGTGATGGACATATGAGTAAGGGTATTTAAAATCAAGGGCAATTTTAAAAATCAGAAATAGAGTATATATAGCAAAGTGTTTCAGCTTCAGAAATTATCTACACTTGTTTGGAATGCTCCCAGTAACCCTTCAGGAATTACAGTATTGCCTCATTTTTTGGAAAATAAATTTCTCATCTTTCAACACCATTGATGTCCTCTCAGTAACTTGTGTCTATCACTTTACTGTTAATAAGTATTTCTAACAGTCTTTATGACTTCAGTGAGAAAAAAATCATTTCATGATAATTAAGATGTCAGGAGTTACAATACTCAACTGCTAAATAAACATGAGAGAAGATGCACTTCTCTGGAGTCTTGCAAAGGTTGGTACTGTATTGAATACCAGATGCTGCCTGTGTCAAGCCCTGAGGTTTCATATGATAAAGTTCCTGTAAGTTTTATGCAGATTGAAATCCTTATTTGTCTAGATAATCTCACTTTGTTATAAAGCTGCAAAGAAAAGGTCTTTGGAGAATGAGGAAATGTTGAGTCAAATTCACTGGTAATGAACTCCAGTGGCTTGAGTACAGAAAGGTAGATCTGCCCCATTGTCAGATGTTTAATTCACTTAAAAATTAATTGAAAATCAAGGCAAAAGACACCCTTTATGCCTTGAGTTTTACTCTGTGTTTCAGACTGAAACAAATACTCTGTCATAATTCAACTGAAACCACAGTTCCTATGTAGTGGCCAGAATTAGTTGTAAATCAGACCAACTTCATGAACCTTAGTGGATGAATAATTGTGGCCAAGCTTTCAGTATTAACCCTTGAATCAAGCAAACGTCATATGGCCTTTAGGCCAGGGATATTTCATATAGCTGTACTACTATCATTTGCTTTTAATTTTACTAAATCAGGATTGATCCCATCATACAATATTCTTCCTGCAATATAGTTAATTTTCTAGGAAAAAATATCTAGAAAACATCTATGTTTATATTTTTTATAAGCTACTGTAATTAGGAATTTCATGTGAAATACAGTGAACCCTCAGAGAAAATTCAGTGAATGAAATCCTAGCCCTGATAGAGAAACTAGCAGAATTTCTTTGATTTTTGTATGGTCAAGATTTCATCTAAAGTCTTTGATAGCCATGCACCAAGACTAAATGTCGAGATGTGCCAGCACTGAAACTTAAAGTGATCCATAATATGAACACGCATATTACTTGAAATATTTCCAGTGAATCTGTGTCCATATAAATTCAGATGTTGCAGTAGTGGAAGTATTCATCCATATGTAATAAATCTGTCCATCTTTTAGTACCAATAAGGCATCACCAAGGTTGTTAATAATTTAGTAGAAACATAAAGTTGTACTTCAATAAATAAAAACAATATAAGAAATCCAGGCTTTGAAATTTTGAATACTTTTATAGCTACATAGTTCTACAAGAGTCACTGAGATGACTCATGAATAAAGTTGTCCCATGCAATTGAGTTCTGTGATAAGGCATCTGGAGAACTTGCAAAAATACTCAGAAGAGACAAGTGAAAAGCCTTGAAAATAGGTCCTTTCTACCCCCCTCCCTAGCCACGATGATTTTTCTTCAAGTCATAGTCTTAGGCCATTTTTAAGTAGGAAATCTAGTACAGGAGATAGTCTGGACTTTCACCAGGCTCACCATACATGTTTTTCTCCTCTATCCTTTTAATTATACTGTACCTTTATCCCTCTATCACAAACATATGACACCTCATCCACCCTCCCATTTAACACCTTTGCTTTTTCCAGAGTTTAATGCTAGCTGCCTGGAAGCAGTCATCTGTATATGGGCAACTATTCAAATGGAAGAGATGAAAACTAGTACAAAAATTGTGAAGCGTATAAGGACCTGCAAAAGGAAGAAGAGGGCTTATGTTGAAAACAGATCAATGCATAATATAGAATTTGCTAGATTCTTTAAGAATCAGTCTGATTATTTCAATATCTCTTAATAATTTAACTTGTTATCTCAGAAAAAAAGAAAATGCAAAATTTACTGTTGATTCCCAACTTGTTGACAGCACACACAAGATATTGGAGCCAAGAAATGGTGTTATATTACAGGATAACAAATTTCAAGATTATACACTAGAGCCTAAGAAAAACTTTTGGTATAATCTGGTAGTTTGAGAGTCAAAAGTTGTACAGCATGAGAAAAATTTGTTGTTAGTGCTGAGCACAGGACAAGCTGTAAACTAGCAACACAGGAAAGTCATGAAAGACAAAGAAAGTAAGGCCAATCCCATCTTTATCAGTGTTTAAATGGAGATGAGAGACTTAATGCACATTACTAGTAAGAGTTTGCTAGAATTCCATGTATAAAACTCTGTCCATCAGTGTTTAAGACAGACTAATTCAAACTGTAATAGGTCATAGATGTGATCAGGGACATACAGAACTTGTTTTATGAAAAGAGATTAAAAAAGGATCTCGTTGAATTTAGTAAAAACTGAGTGTTGTACATGAATACATCAAATGGTAAATAGAAGAGAGTAACACTGAAGAACATTATTGAGAGAGAAACAAATGAGACAATTTCTAATCAGCGGAGTGATGTTCAGGCACTGCCTTCAGTAGGAACTAGTAGTTTTTAAGATAGATTACAGAAGATATTGGATAACGTGGTCTGCTGAAAAGCAAAGAGTTTGGGATTCGTGATTCAGAGGTTTTACTCAAGTCTTTTTTTTTTTTTAAATTTTTTCCTGCTAAAACTGACGCACTCATGTGAAACTTTTGATTCTGACAAACTGATTTTTTTTTTCAATATAAACTAGATAGAACAGTTCCATCTAATATTATGTAATTATGTTGGAACACCAGTGCTAAGTGCAATGAAGTAATATGATGAATATAGCCAGAAGCAGTCAGAAAACAATGAAGAAAATTAAATCCACCAGAAAAACAGACACTAGAATTAAACAAAAACTTTGTTTCATCAGAATATTAATCCAGGACACACACTTTTAAAAACAAAATCAGAACCAGCTCTCTCTGGCAAATCTCTGTCAAATTTAATTGGGCTGTGACAGATAATGGGATGACTTCACATGCTTAATTTTAAAAGTTGAAAATCAGATATACCTGTGCTCTTATCGTACAGTAAGAATGGCTCGCAAACATGGGGACCTTCAGAATTCACAAATGGGAAGAAAATGTGAAAATTTTGAAAAAGAGGACAAGATTTTTCTCTGCAGAAGACAAATACATATTATTTTAGAAAGAAAAATCAGCTGTCATTCTCGGGTGTTATTGTGCCAAATGTGTAGTCTAGGTGCAAGCATTCAAGTATTAAACATAGAGATTTTAGTCCTGCTATAAGTGCAAACCACAATGCAACCTCAGCTGTGGAGTTCCAAGTAATTACTCTTTTGCATACAAGTAACAAAATCTACAGCACAATGTGAAAGGAAAAATAACCTGTCATGTAAATGAAATTTTCCCACAAAAGTGCTCTACCTTTTAATTTCATTTTCTTCTTCTTCCTCCTTACACAGCTTTAGTCCTCCTTGCCTATGATTATCTATCTAAGGGCTTGTGACAATATGGGGTGGATCTCTCTATGTGAAGCTTATGAATTCTGTTTGATACTTGGGAATCTCTATATATAGCTGTGTCAGGTTGAAAATTCTTTGCTAATCTGAAATCCACAAGATGTGACAGGAGAAATTTTTGCTCCTGGCAGATGATCAATAAAGAATTGTTAAACCTGGATAATATCCTATTCAAATACAGTCCCTTGAAGCATGATGATGCTACCAGGTAGACAAACCTGTTTTTTTAGATGAGGTGAGGAGGTAATAAATAGGTGATAAATCTTCTGTTCTACACAAATGTCATCACCTGATAAGGGAGCTAACCTGACTAAGAAGATAAGGTGGCTGTAAGAGCAAGCGGCTCTTGCTTAGTGTTGCAGACTTAGTACATCTGGTAGGAAATATTGGAGAGGGATGTGGACTTAGAGGACTTCTACCTATATTTGGAGCGGAAAATAAAGGCAGAGAAAAGCAAAGGGGCTCCTGCCTTTAACAGCTGTTCTGAAACCCTTAAAATCTGGGCGGTTGCTTACCGCTGCTGTGAATAAATTCCAAGTCCAGCGTACCGCAAGTGCAAACAAATGGTATTTGAAGAAATCAGCACTGTCCCTCAGAAGAGAGGGCAGTAAAGCCCCGTGCCAGGATCGAGGAGTCGGTGTTGCTGCTTCAGCAGACCACAGCAAGCTGCCGTGCAGACCAGCGGTGCGCTGCACGGAGAAACCCGGCTCTAGCAAGTGGCCGAACAGTTGTTTTTACGGAGGCTGGGGGATGGAGGGATACTTTTGCGCAAATGAGCCCCGTCCTACTAACGTGATCACGGCCACGCGGATGCTGAGCGGCCTTTGTGCCATCAGGGATTCTTGCACTGCCCTGCCTGGCCGCAGACAGCTCGGGGCTCTAAGGCACCTGGCGGGCCGCTGGCAGCGATTAGACGAGCGAGGGGTGCACCTCCCGACAGCGGCCTGTTTCCCGCTGACCGGGGGAACCCCCGCGGCGTTCGGCTGAGCGGTGACTGAAATCCGCTTCGTGGCGTGGAGCCTTCGCAACTTCCCACGGTTACTTCAGCCTTCCCCGGGTCTCGTGCGAGGTCCCGCGGCCAGTGGGATGAGGGTGCGCGTGCCGCGCCCGTTGAGCCCTAACGGTTCCCCGCGCGGGAGGTGGCGGTCGTGCCGGCCGGGGAGCCAGGAGTGCCCGCAGGGGGGTGTTGGGGGCGGAATCGCCAGAGGAGTTCCCCCCTCCCTCACACCTGGCAGGGCACGGGCAGCTCACGAGCGCTCGGCGCAGCCTCCTCTCCCTCCCTCCGCGCTGGCGGAGCCCTGCGCCGCGGGGGTGAACCCCGGCAAGAAGGGACGCTGCCGTGCGCCCTGCCTCTCCCCAACCCCCGCTCCCCTCCGTGTGCCTCCTCCTCTGGTCACCGGGACTGATGAATTAATCATGATGTGGCTGCTGTTAATGCATTTATGTGGAGCGGGCTGTGCCACCGGCTCGAGGCGTAGCGCGGCGGGGTGAGGGAGTGAGGAGAGCGCCGGCCCCTCCGCTCCGGTACGGAGCCTCCGCCGCCGCCACCAGCCGCGCGGAGCCGAGGCCGCGGCCGCACCGCTCTCCATGGCTCCGGAGGAGGTAATAGGAATCGGGACTCGCTCCCCCTTTCCCCGGCAGTCAGGGAAGGGGGCAGGGCTGGCGGGTGCGGGGGTGTGGAGGGGGCACGGCGGCGCTGGCAGGGCGGTTTTAACTTGCCGGGGAAGGGGGGAGAGAAATGCTTGTGTTAGCGCGGGGGAGGTTCGCCTCGCGTCCCCGAGGTTCCCCCCAAATCCTGCCCGTGGTTTAAAAATTGCTCTCTTGGCATAAGCGTGCGGGAGCCAGGCTCACTTTTACCGCCGCTGACGCTGTCAAAAACGTTGTGGCTTCAGCAGTAACGACAGCGAGCCCCCTCCCTGCGCCGGGCTGCCGGGTCACCCGCTCCGTGTGAGAAATTAAACGCTGATAATCCATTAGCTTCATCTTCCCCGCTTACGCGAGAGTGATGAAGACTTGCTAATTAATTTACATGCGAGGGAATGATCTCTGAAGGAAGGAAAAAATACCCCGTTGCACCTGCTCCGCCGAGACTTGTCATCTGAATCTGGAGAAGAGCTATAAATCATGTAAAGTGTTCGCGGTGGAGTCGGCTTCTGAGAGCTGTAGGATTATGTATCCAAATGCTGAATTTATATTTCCCACTAGGAAAAGACTGAAACTCAGGTCAGATATAAACTACATCATTTCATTTAAAACTAAACTGTAGTTATTTGTTGTAATTCTAGAGGGGATTTTACTTCTCTCCTGATTAAATAGGAAGTATTGTTACAGCATGTAGTAATGATTTACATATTATAGCCTGAAATCTCTTGCAGAGTTGGAAGTGGTTGACAGTATAAGGATGATGCTTTAGAATCACATATGTCCTATTATTTTTGCTACACATGGAAAGACTGAGAATAACCAGGCTGTTAAATGTTACTTTCAGTTTTTAGTCTGTACAAAACCGTATTTTCCAAGGTACAGAATGGAGAAAACTTGGACTAGGGAGACCACAACTTCCATTGAAAAAGGATGACTTCCTCAACTACAACAACTAAAATCTGTGTGATGTCTGCTTTGATTATTTCAATGCTTTGAAAAAAAAAAAAAAAAAAAACTTTTAAAATGTGATAAGCTACTTCCAAGAATTTTGCTTACTGCCCTTGTAAGGCAATACTGTAATAGTTCTTGACACTTGTCTGTTAAATGAGCTGACCGGGGAGCACTACTGTTCAGTAAGATGTTTGTCTTTAGGGATATTTGTTCCTGTGGCAGGTATTTCTTCATAAAATAGGAAATGAGGGGTTAGGCTGATAAGATCATGGTTTCATATTGTAGAAATTATTAATAATTTAGTTTTATGACATCCGTGAATTTTCATATATTTGACTAGTTTTGCTGCTGGCAGAACTAGACTAAGGTTTTGTCATTTCAGATGGAATTTAGATTGGGGTTAATTGCTTAATAGCCTAACATATTTTTTATAATACTGTAAATGGAAAAATATTATTAAGTTCTTTTGTTCCAATTATGTAAAAATATTGCTTTCTGATTAAACAGATGTTGTGTCTTATAGATAGAGGCTGTACATTGTATTAAGTCATGTCATCAGAATGATGGAATTAAGGAGTTTGTGTTCTTCAACAGCACATGTGATTTGCGAGTTTCATAAGTTGTGAGCTTATTGTGAAAGTGTGTGTATGTGTACGGCAAAAGAGGGCTATACTAGTTGAGTAAACTAATAATAACCCAGAAATCTGAGGTAAGCAAGAACATATGAGCTAGGCTAACCACTCAATCTGTGTACTTTGAAAACAAGGCGTCTATGCAGTAGTTTTTATATTGTTGTTCTACAGCAACAAAATAAGGGAGCCAAAAATAAGCATAAGACAGAAATAAAACCACAAAAATTTAAAAGGAGACTAGTCAGAGGGGAAGAAACATTGTGAAATGCAGTTTTTCTGTCAAATCCAAGATGGCATGTCATTGTTGAACTAAATCATGCTCTCATATACAGCAGTTTGTGACATTTAAGGTGGAAGCCTCGGTCTAATCTATAACAAACCAATTAAAAGAGATTCTGTGGTTGCGGATTTGGTTTATCACAGAAAAAGGGATGGTGGAGGTCAAATGACAGTCAATAAAGGTGGACTTCATCTTTGAACTTGGAACAGGAGAGCAATCTTTTTTCTTCTGTGATTCTTCTATCTCTAACTGGAAATGCTATCATGAACAACAGTCCCCAAAGTGGACAAAGTATACTAAGTGATGGACGTTTATTGGTCTGAGATAGCACTTTAATAAAAATACTTTTTCTATGTAACTGGCATTGTTCTGGCAAGTGCTTTGGCTATGTAGGTCATAACATGGAAGTTCTGAAAAACTAGGGATTTCAACATTTTCTGTCATAGCTAACGTTTCAGTCCAGTGTGCATTTCTAAGTGAAATTTATATTTGGCTGCCAATATGTGGATCAAGATACATTGGAAAAATATTTGCTTCTTTTCTAATCTAAAAGGAAAAATCATTTGTCAGTCAGAAGAATGTAGGGAAATGTGTTTACAGTTACCAGATTTTACTGTGCATACAATAATGACTTGATTGTGTTTGATACAATGGATTGTGGGCTTGGTGACAGTGAATGACAGACCCACCTACCTTTTCAACATTTGCAACAGGTTGAGCATATTTTTTTGCCATGAAACCAAAGTGCTGCAGGTTTCTTGATGGACACAGCTTTGAAAGGAGCTGAATGGAGAAGAGTTAGCTGTCTGCAATATTGCATAATGTTCTCTTAAATGCTGTACAAGTAACTATGTGGCAACTGGTCTGTATCTGTAGTGGAGTGAATATGCCCTCTCTATTTTCTGCAGCTGTTTTTGAATTACAGACTGCCATAAGAAAACTTTTGAATGGGTTGTTCAATGATTAACATAAAAGTACTATGGTATGAAGGGTGTGAGTAGCTGTATGTCCTAATGGAAGCTTATGTGAAGCTTTCAGATAGCAACATCAGTATAGAAAGGATAGTGCCAGCATTTGAGGCATATAAGCATAGAGTACAATCAAATTCTTTTTTTTTTTTTTGGATGTTTATATAGTAAGCAGGAATCCATTAAACTGGCAAGGAGGACAAATATTTAATGAAGACCTAAAGAGGCAATATAATTTCAGTGTGTTTGCAATGCACTGCTCTGTTTAGTTGCTGATTAAATCTTTTGATCTCAAGGAGAGCTTCTAGTCATCTGCTTTGATGCAATATTCTATAAAAATGTGTAAGCTGGAGGGGTAGGGGTTTAAGTCTTAAGACTGTTTTCTCTTAAAGATAAAAAATTGGATGTAGTCCTCTCATAGCCCCAGTTGAACGTTAGTTGGAATAGTGGGAACAAAAAGACTGGGAAGGGGGAGGAGCAAAATAGGGAGCAGTTCTTCGCTGTAGTAATTCAGGGTTGAAGAAAAGGCCTTTCTGAGTTAGGCAACAATCTTATCTAATCATAAAGTCATAAAGTCACCACAGTCTACCTTAAAGCCAGTTGAGTACTTTGCCCTATTGCTCTTTCTAGAAAGATGTTTCAAAAACCTCTCTCCTAATACTTAGAACTTTCTTTGAACTTCCAGCCTAAGTATATTCTTTGATTCCTAATTTTTAATATCTCAGTATTGTTATTTAAAGACAACTCCTTCCTTGGTGTGTAGCCCTCAATAAATTATAAACATTGATCATGTACCTTCCTTAGCTTTTATGTGTTAGGATCAAACAAGCACCTTTTAGTCTGTCTAGTAAAACAGAATAAATAGGAAGATACAGAGCCTGGGAATTCTCCTGAATTCTGAACATACCTCACCTGCATCAAATACCTTGTACTGGAAGTGTTTCCTCAAAGTCTTGAATAACAGTGCTAATGCTCCACTTGGTCTACTGAACATACTTTATCAAATATTGTTTAAGATCAAATTTGTTTTACATGTATGCCAGCTTGTTTTAATCTTCTTGCAGTAAACTAGACATGGGTGTGTAAATTCTCTTTTCCTTTTGCTCTCAAATGATAAGGCATCATGTAATCACAGAAATTCTGCTATTTGTAATCATGTGGCTTTTAAGAGTTGCTAAATGTTTTCCCATTTTTAATATGCCTATCCCAATGGATATTCTGTAAGTTAGCGAGAGCCTCCTCTGTATCAAGACTGTTTCCTGTAACCAGTTTTTATCAAAACACCTCTATGTTTTTGCCAGGTTCACAGACATGAAATAAGATGAGTCTGAAGAAGGATTTTAAACAAGTCCATTCAATATGTCACCGTTAGTCAGTTTTATATCCACTTTATTTTTGTGTTACACCTTATCTTTTCCAACTCAGTAAATAATTGCTGTGTGATACCATATCAGATTCTTTACTGAAATCTGGAGAGATTAGACTCTGGGTTTTCTTTGCCTTAATATTTGCTTTTAAAGGTTAAATTATTTGTTCGAGACTAATATGTCTTTTTAAAGTTATGTTGAAATTATCCTGGTTTCTTTTTTTTTTTTAATTGTCCTCCTTATTGTTAATTACCTTTTAATTAAAAAAAAGAAAACTTTTCATACATTGAAGTCAGGATAACAATCGCCTAGGTCACTTGCTTCTTTCTTCTTACACCTAATCACCACATTTTCTATTCTCCAATATACTCTCCACTTTGATCTAACTTTTTTGCTACTCACTGTTTAAAAGGAGTAGTACCCTACAGATTTCTGATGATGATACTGGGTCCTTTGTAAATTCCCTACCCTGTGGCTGATCTATTAATAATCCAGGGAGGAAGCATAATTTAATAATAAGCCTTAGTTGTTAAGAACAGGGGACAATCCAAACACCTTTTTCTTTTTTTTTAGTATTTTATTTAATTTCCTAGGTCAGCTTTGTGTCCCTTCTGGTTCTTTCTTTCCCCATTCCCCCCTTACAATTACTGTCCATTCTGTTCAGCTGCTCAGATGGTGTTCTCTTAAGACATAACAAAAAACCGGGATAGAGGTGGAATTTAGCGGGATTTTCATGATGACATGGGCAACACTTGAAAATTGAGTCACTGAGTTACTACTGAAAATGTACTACAGAAGTGGAAAGTAGTAATTGTGATGACATAATTTAAAATTTACTCAGGTTATTCTGTTAAATAACAATCTGACCTATGTTTGTGATGAGTAAATTTGTTGAAATGATTTAAAGATATTGTAATTCTCTAGATATCACATTAGGAGGACAACTAGTTCATGTGGCTCCATGGAAGAAAATTGTGTCTTGCTGCTGAAAGGGCTTTGAAGCCCTTTTCTCATTTTCACGTCCAAGTTTCCTTGACCTCAAAAAGTGAAGAATCTCTCTAGGATTCTGGTTTTTGCTGGGATGTCTTTCTTTCTTTTGTAGACCTTTCTTGTCTGTTAAAGCAGGTTTCTATTTTCAGTCCAGTCCTTATTTTACTGGTATCTGTGAAACAAGTGACAGTTACCAGAGCTTTATAGGTCTTCCTGCTGCCTGCAAAGTTTTGAATGGAAACTGTGGAATTGACCGGAATCTCTGGCTAATGTTGCTGCAGGATTGCACCTCCATCTCTAGCCTCAAAAAGCCATTACCCTTTCATGCATATTTAGAAGTTTAGCTTTTCTAATTATTAATGTAAGAATCTATTCTGTTCAAATATTGAGGGAATTTCTGTAGGGAAAAAAATGCAGTTAAGCCCTCTTGGCTAAAACTAACAAATAGTTTAGGAAGTCTTTAAGCCTAGAGAAGAAAGGTAAGCCCTTCATATTAATAAAATAGATGTTTCTAACTGAAATGTGAAGTGGAAAAGCTACTGAAGGGACATATGTGCTGCAATGACTTGAATAACTTGAGCTGGAATAAGAATATGGGTACATTTAATTAATTAAGTGTGGTGGGTTGACCTTGGCTGGATGCCAGGTGCCCACCAAGCCGTTCTGTCACTCCCCTCCTCAGCAGGGGATGATATGATCATATCATCTCTGTGGCCCTTTAATGGATGCACACCTGTATGTCCATGTCCTTCTTGTGCTGGGGAGCCCAGAAGTAGACGCAGTACTCCAATGTGACCTCTGTGGTGCTGGGGGGAAGGATCGCCTCTTTCAGCCTGCTGGCAGTGCTCTTCCTAATGCAGCTCAGGAGGGTGTTGGCCTTCGTTGCTGCAAAGACACTTTGCTGGCTCATGTTCAACTTGTCCACCCAAACACACACACCCCCACCTACCCCCATCCTTTTCTGCCCAGTTGCTTTCCATCTGGTTGGTCACTAACCTTTTGCTAGTGCATGGGGTTATTCCTCTCTGGGTGAGGAATGTGCATTTCCTTTTGCTGAAATTAATTTCTCCAGCCTGTTGAGGTCCCTCTAAATGGCAGCACAACTACTCCCAGTTTTGTATAGTTTGCCAACTTGCTGAGGGTGCATGCAGTCCCATTATTCAGGTCATTAATGAAAATGTTAAACAGCATTGGCCCCAATATCAACCCTTTGGGGTACACCATTAGTAACTGGCCTCCAGCTGAATTTTGTGGCACTGATCACAATCCTTTGAGTGCAGCAGTTCCACCAGTTTTCATTTTACCTCACTTCCATACTTCATCAGTAATAATGTAGATTACTACTGCTGTGTGGCCAGGATAATTAACAGATAAAAATGTCTTTTCACCATCCTTCCTTGTTCTGATTTAATAGCACTGGCACATGTGTGTACAAACACATTAATTGACAGTTTTCCTTTTGTTTATGTTTCAGTGTATGAGTGTGAATTACCCATACCATGTGTTTGACACAGGGAAGATAGTATTATTTTATGTCACACAGACACTGCATTTTTTTGCATTAAATTTACTTCCCCTCATCATTTTTAAGGGAGAAGGACCCTCTGGGCCTGATATAGTTATGAAGATTTTGAAATGTGTAGTCTTGAAATTGATTGTGAAATGGGGGTGAATTAATCAGGCTATGACTGAAGTTCATGGTCTAAATGGCCTTTCATTTAGCTGAGGCAATTGTGTATCTTATGTTAGAAAAATGCAAAGGCTTTTAAATGTATGTTTTCTTCAGATGGTGAAAAAAACTTGAGAAAAACTGTATCTGTATTCCAGATTTCCGCTTGCTATGCCACACTCATTTGCTTTGCCAGCAGCAGCGAACAGAAGAGACGCTGGACTACCCTCATTGTAAGCAAAGCTTAAGATTTCTAGGGTGATACTCAGTGCTCTGTTTAAGCTTGGTCTAGGATCAAGCTGTTTTGTCTCAGGAAAATTTATTCAATATTGCTTGAATGGAAGGAGTTTTCTGCTGGCTTATCAAGTCACTGGTGCATTTGCTTTTAGCTAAAAAGCTGTATTTTCTTTGTGTGTGTATGTACATAGAAGAGTGAGAAAAAGGAACCTTTTCATCAAATGAAGGCTTTCCATTTACAGAATGCTGCAAAAGGTAGTACTTAAAATACTGAAACTGCTAATTCTCTTTTTTCTCCTCCTTGAAATGAAGATACAGTGTCCTAGGGGCACAGTGATGAGCTAACTACACTTTCAACTTAATACCTGGATGCTGATTTTGAGAAGCAATCTAGTCTTTGCAATTTGATTCTGAATTCACGTTCTGTAGGAACTCCATTAGAAAAATGGAAGAATTTTACTTCTCTGTGTGATGCTGAGGCATCTCAGGATGCCTCGAGAATTCGGAGAGAAATGGCTTTTGGCATCTAAGCTGCAGCAAACAGGTAGTAGTGGGCACCTGTGCAAGAAGGCAGCTCTAGCCTTTCCTTCCTTTATTTCCAAAATCAATATAAATACATATGCTTATCATCTGAATTTCAGAAAAATAATTGTTTTTTTTCTTCTTCTTTTTGTTGTCTAAAATTTCCTGTTAACGCTGTACATCTGTTTAACTTGGAAAGGCAGACCAAATCCTTTTCGACTGGTGTTATAAAAGGTGCAGATATGGTTATTAGGTAAAATGTTACACATTACCTACAGAACAATGGAGAAAATTATTTAATATTTTTCCCTACAATGATTCTTCAAAATGTTAACCAACCATTTTTGTGTGTTACATTTAAGTCTCTGCAAGTAAAGTCTTACCTTTTTGTCATCTTAAAAAGTGTTTAAAGGGAAAAAAGATGCCTAATTAAACTTTGTATAAACTGCAAACAGAACACTTTCCTTTTTTTGCAGGGATTGACCATAGAAAATGCATTCTAAGATTGTATTTATTTACAAAGGGATCCTAGTGGATATCTGAAAAAAAATGAAAGTCCAAAAGCAAGATAATAGGGAAATAGATTGTGTTGATAAATGGCAAAATATCAGTTAGCAGAGATACTGTTTTTTAGACATGAGTGAATAAAGTAATCCAGATACTGAGTGTAACTTTTTAGTTTCTGGATGGAGGCAAACTGCATTATTTCTGCCCTTGTCACAATTTAGCATTTATATAGTGCTTACTAGGTACAAAACTCTGTATAGATATTAATGATCTTCATTACACCCACTGAAGCAGATAGGTGATCTTCTACAAATGAATGGTATAGGGCAAATATATTTTACACCTAGAAATTTGATAGGAGTTTGAATTTTGATATACATTTGTTTGAAGGTTTAAAGGGCAGACTATATCCCTCAGTATCCAAAATCAGCTCTTAAAAGATATGCTTTCATTTTTAAGGAACAAAGATACAGGGTTTCATTCTGAACACTTGAATAATCATGTCTCTCTGATAATGGAGTCTAGTCAGATGTAGTTTTTCCAGAATTAATGTGTTGGCTACTATGCAGAACAATGTACTTAAAGGTTCGTACAGAATAGGTCTTTAATTTACAAAGATTATGTCAGATTTAGCTTCCATTTTTGTGGAAGGGTGGTTACACTTGGAAAGAGAGAGCTTGTCTTTCCTGTCTCCACCCTCCTTGGTTGACAGACTTTCCCTCCAGCAATCAGTTGACAGCAATCAGTTTGAGGATTATTTCTGGAAGGAAAAGGTTTACAGCTTTACTTCAACAGTAAGATTAAAAAGAAAGTAGCTGTCATCTATTTCCTTGGCTTAACTAGTTAAAATCATAGCCATAAAAATGCCATATTACTCAACAAAGCTGTTCTGTGCATTTTATACAGTAAGCAGACCTTATTAAATGAAAGGCCATCTAAATTTTGACTGGATCTTCAGAATTTGTTATTTATTGTTTCTAGATAAACTAATTCTTTAAAATAAGCCTTACACAGATATTTTAATGAAATAGTTTATCTTGTGACCTTGTCATATATGAAGGAAATGTAGAGAATTCTCGTGATAAAAAAGTTCATGTCTTATAACAGCCAGATTCTCGAGCGTCTTCCAGACTTGCCTCACATTAATTCCCACACCACTGTGTTTTCCATTGTACCATTTATAAAGGGAAGTACTGTCAAGTTTAAGATGGAAAATCATTTGCAATTGTCAGCTTTGACACTTTGTAGTGATAGATTCCTAAGATGCAGTATGAAAATAAGCATTTGAGCCTTTTTTTTTTCTAGGTTGCAACAGTTGGACATCTTTTAGACCTAATCCCCAAACATTAGGTTCTGTCAGTCTCGGAAAGACCCAACTCTGCTTCCTTTGCATCACATGCTACTTTTAGTTTATTCTGTAAATAAATAGCTCAATTTAATTAGATGGTGTTTTGTTGGGTTTTTTAATCTGTCTACTTAATTTACAGAATTTCATTTTATGGCTTTGATTTTGTTCTATACTATTAAATGTTGAGTCTTCCAGTAGTTTTGGTAACCTGTGCATCACTGATTTTTCTGGCTGTGATATTTTCCCCTCCCCTCCTATAGTAGATTAATGAAATATCCTTACAATGCATAGACTTTTTTGTGCTTCTAGGGTTTTCTAAATTCAAAATCTGACATGTGCACTGGAGAATGAAGAAAAAGAAAAGCCTTGTTATTTTCATACTCTACTGCATTCTTGTGTTAGCTCCAAGTTTCTGGATCCTAAAGTAAGATCCATGCCTGTACACTGCAAAAAATCCTGAGAGATTAGACCTCTTTAGCAGGTTAGAGAGCTGAATGTTTTTGTTGTTTTCATCTTTTTTTTAATCTCTCTTCAGCAAAATTATGGAATTTTAAGACATTTATTTAAATGTTTGATGGCTGCCTTTTTATGCTTGTACCTTATCTCCTGTTTCCTGATAGCATAAATAGTGTCAGTGATAGAAAACAGAAATTTCAAAACTAAATTTATCTTGAAAAGAGGACTATTATGATAATTACGTATGGAGTTTCAGAAAATGGAAATAATATAAATCTTCACTAAAGACTCATTCCTCAAAGTCAGGCAATCAGGTATTCAGAAAAGAGCATTGTATCTTCTTTTGAATCCTTGTGTGGCCATATGCACAGAATATTGTGCTTTAATACTCCAAGGAATTATTCTACTTTGCTTCTTTAATGAAGCAGTTTCCTGTAATCAAACGGAAGCCAACAGAAATACACAAGCATCGAACATAGCTCTATATTGCCCGCTGGGAGGTTAAAATTTGTGCTAGCTTGCACTAGAAGGAAATGCTGTTAAAGCATTTTGTTTTGTTTCTGTAAAAGCTCTAATATTCAGTGTGTGAAATTTCCATTAAAAAATAATCAGATAATATCATATATATTGATTAAGGCAATTAACTGTGTGGCCAATTGTAGAATAATACTATACATGTTTTAACATGTTATTCCTGTACAAGCTGATCATATTACTTTATACTGTAGATAAAGAAATATGGGCTGTTCTGCTGTTTCTAATTTATTTTTTGTGATCCTAGGGTATTCTCATTTATTAAATGGAAATAATTTGTATATGTGTGTATATATATGTGAGGAAGGAAATAACTGTCTAGGTCTTAAATTGCAAGTTTTTTTTCATGGAGATGATTTTGCATTTATCTATATAAGATTCCTTGCTAAAAAGGTTGAGAGAAAGGGGAATGTTAGGATTGCGGGGTAATTTTTAAAAATTAAGAATCTAAAAATACCAATTGTCTCTACATATAGCTTATTATATGTGCATTAGCATTTTGACACAGTATCTGTCTGTGCGGCCTTGTGCTGTTGATCCTGGTACCATGAAATGTGTTCATTGTGCACAGTTAATAATAGCAACAGATACTTTATAATTTTTCATTTGTAGATTTTAATGAGGATAAGAAGATTATAAGGATGTTTATTTTTACAATCTTACTATAATCTTACTTTTTTAAACAGATGGAGCAACCAAAGCACACACAGTCAGTTGTTACATAGGAAGCTTTGGATAAGACTCAGAACGAAGTTTTGGTTTTGTAGCTGTTGAATGAGAAATGTTCATTATGGATCTTCACTGAATAGTATGCCTCATGTACAGTGTTTTAAATCTACTGCGGTGTGTAATTGAGATGAGCTTGTTTTTACCACTTAAAAATGTACTTACATAAGATATGTGGGAATTTTAGGTATCAGTGTATGTATGGTTGGTCAGGAACTTTTGGAGGGAATATATCCGTTGACACACTACTTCAGCTTAATATTTCATGAGAAAATATTAATTCTGTCTAATATAATTACTGTCTTTCCTACTCCTAACTGACTTTAAGGGAACTACAGGTCTCAGGAATCCCAGTTGTAAGGCAGAATTTACCACGGTGGCAGCAGGAAATCTGTATAGCTAGGGGAGTTTGTTTCACCTAACTTAATGGAAAATCTCTTTTTACTTTTAACAAAGAGCTTGGGGAAAACTTCTTTCCCTTCTCCAAATTATCGAAGAAATTTTGCTTCTTAAGCGGAATAATTTCTTGTACTACTGAATCTTCAGAATTCCTCAGAACATGAATTCTACCTTCCAATTAGCTAAGTATCCAAGTATAAAATACCTTCATCTTGACCTCTTAATGTCTAACTTATTTTAATTTAATGTGTGATGGCTCTGAAAAGGAATATTGAATATTGCAATCTAATTTGTAAGGTCACAAGGAAAACATTTTGCCTATTTGAAATTTTATAAATTAGTCCTTTTTTATTTAATGTCAAGGGTATGAGTTTAGGAAGGCTGAGTGAGATGGCAAAGCCTATAAGTGGTTTTCCTCCAAAACAACTAGACAATTCTTTCTAAGGCCCCTTCAGCCTTATTCAGACAGGTACAGCAGAAGAAGGTCCCACCCACCTCTTTGCTGATCATAAGGTTTTTCTTCCTCACTTTAATATATAATGCAGCTATTTTTTTAGAAGATGCTTTATTCTGTGTTGAAGAGAGAGGAACATTCAGTGTAATTTAGTCACATTTTCTTTTTAGTTACAGCTTTTACATTTCTTACGAGTTCTGATTTCTTGTTCATTTGTCTGTTTCCTGTTGTCTGTCATTAAGTGTAATCAATATCTAGTGCAGATTTCTTTTTATGCAGTCTACTTTTTCAGATTTTTTTTTTCCTTTAAGTCTGTGGTTCCCTTGACACACACTTATGCTTTATTTTTCTGGCTTCTCTGGGTTTTTTTGTGGGTTTGGGGGGTTTTTTTGGTGATTTTTTTGTATTTTATTTTATTTTATTTTATTTTCCTCACACTTACTTTCCAGTTCTGTTTTTACTCTCTGCTTGTCATTCTTCACCATCTTCCAGTTGCCTAGGTCTGGTTTTATGAGTTCTGAAATGAAACCTCAAACCCTCTTGAACTGCAGGTTTTGATTAGTGCTGCTTGGGATGGAATTTTCTTCTGAAATGTTTCTCAGCAGATGACACCAGTTTGTCAAAACTCTACCTGTTCACCTGTATTTTGACAAAATCAATAATTCAGTGGTTCAGGTGCTCACTTGATATTTGGATTGCAGTAAATTGGGCAGCATCAGGGTTTTGTCTTGCCACATTTTGCTTATATGGTGCACTGGGTAAATATATATATATAATTAATTTTTTTTCCATTTAATGTTGAGAAACTTGTCTTTATTATGATGCAGCAGAAATTGTCTGTACGGTATAGCATCATATTTCTTGGTGAACAAGTCTTTGGCTGACCAGCTTTAGATGTAAATGAACTTTGGATTTGGACATTTTTGTCACATCCTAAAGTAAAAAAACTTTGGAAGTAACTGGGTGCCAAAAGATATAGATGCCTGTAGTTCATTTTCTCTGAAGGGTTCTTCAGTATATTATCATTCACTTCTGCGTAGTAGCTACCAGCTATGACAGTGAGTATATAATTTAGTAGCACAGTATATGTGAGCATAGGACTCATTCAGGATTTGCAACCTAGCTTGTCTCCTACATGCTTTCTAATCCACATCTACCTGCTTGGAGCATGTCCACAATGTTAGTTCAGTAGAATGTTGGATTTGGACCTTTACATTGAAACTATTTTATTGTTTTAAATATTAATGAGATGAAGAATACAGGCATAGTGCCCATATCCCTCCCCTGAAGTGGGCTGCACCTCAGATCTTGCTGTCTTTAAGGGCAGTTGCCTCAGAGAGAATTTCACTTTTGATCTTGAGTTTGTTAATGCCTACAAAGTGAAATAGTTTCACAAAATGAGTGAGGAGTGGACCTTATTTTCTTGATTTTTCCTTCAGCATCTGAAAGTGGATGGGCAGGTATAGTGGAAGGTTTATGCTGAGATGTCTCTAGGCAATACAATTGTTCTTGGTTTCCCATTGTCTCCTGAATGCCTCCTCTGACAGCTGGAGAAGAACAGTGTCATTTGGCATTACCTGAAAAGCAAGGAATGCTGTGCTAATGTGTGCCAAAAGCATCCGGGAGAGAAGGCTGTGTCGTGTTTGGCTCCTGTGTGTTCCTTGCACAAATGGGGTTGCAATGGGAGAGCTGGAAATCACCTGACTTGCTTAATGCACTGTTTGGGGAAAAGACCTGGGAAGTATTTAGATGTCAATAAAGCTGTCTATTTAATAGAGTACACTTAAGTGAAATAAAGAAGTAGAGATTTGAATGTCCAGTAGTGCTGCTACCAGCAGAGACTCAAAACTGGCTAGTGACTTTGGATGCTCTCAGTTTTGTGCTACTAAATGGTATATTTTAAAAAATTATTTACAGAGAACTAATATTTAATGTTTCTGAAAGTTAGATTGATTTTTAAAAGAGTCAATTTTTCAAATTCTGGCTTCATGCTTAAAGAATCCAGTCCTATATATTCATGGACTTTAATATATGTTCACAATGCTTTTTTCATAGACTTACTTACAAGTGAACAGAATAAATTGCTTTACTCTAATGATGTTTTTCCTCTTGTTTTTCACTGAAGGCAGGTAATAGACCTTCTTTACATTTGTAATTGACACATAGTGGGTTTTAATTGTCAGATTTCACCAGATACTTTAGCACAAGTACTTGCAAACATAACATTAGTTCTGCTGAAATCCATAGAGCTGTATGTGGTTGAAGTTACAGTTGCTTAAATTGAGCTTGCATTGAGCACTTTTGAGAGCGGTGTTTGTTGCACTTTTGAGAGCGGTGTTTGTTTAATATTGGAATACATTCCATATATTCAATTAATAGTTGAGACAAACATTTTTTTAAAAAGCCGATGACATATCCAATTTTGAAAAGAACCTCAGCAGAGGAAAAGTGATATATTGAAATTTGTTTTTTTCAGTTTAAGAATGCTTTAAGGAGCTGGCATAGGGAAAACTTTTAATTACTTTTAGGTGATATTTGGATTGCAGTGTTGAAAGAAAGTCTTCCAACTTTTCAAATTATGCTATACTGGGAGAAACAATACAATCAGTCACATTTTGTGCAAAAGAACTTGGATTAGTTAAGTATTCAGAGTAATAACGGTCAGATGGAGTTAAATGCAGATATGTAATATTACTCTGGGGCAAGATTAAAATGGAGGGTATCTACTGAATGGAAAAATCTTAGAGTGTGATGACCAGCAGAGGGTTAGAAGGACCTGTTAGAAGAATACCTGGTGTATAAAGCACTGTTTCAGTACAGCTGTAGTGTAGCTGAGGAAAACAAAAAGGGAGAGCTATATGCATAAATAAGTTGAATTCATAGAAGTTTATTAACTCGTATATACATGGGAGCATTCAAAGTTAAACTGAATGAAACATTTTTATTTAAATCATACTAAGTCAATAACACTTCTTTCTTGTCTCCATTCAGTGTATTTTACTGAATGGCCATTTTATTTCTTAAGAAATATGTGTACTTGTGGATCAATATATTTTAGATTTAATTTGGTTTAATATTCCTGATTTTTCTTATATTGATGTGACCTCAGATCCTATCTGGCAAATTAAGGAGTACTGTGTGCATTTGTCTGAGAATAGTTATTTCATGTGCTCAAGTCATATAGATTCACATTATCTCCCAGTGAAAATGCAGACAGATTAAAAATACTGTTGTACCTTCTTGCTAAATAGCAGACTTAACCTCCTGCATGTGAAACTGTTATTTTGAAGAGGATAGTAGAGAGTAAATAGAATATAATAAAAAAAATTGATGCACTGTTCTTTCAGGGGGGAGCAAAGAATATGAAACATGTTGAACAACAGGGTGGAAAGATAGATCTTAGAATGGTTAGATGTCCGTGTTTTAATGGAGTCTAGGTAAGAGGAATGTCTGGGATTAATCCAGTGATAAATTAGGCTCTATCCTGGTCTGTGCTCATTGGACTTGTTTTTATGTGGTAATCCAGTTTCTCCGTGTGACACCAGTATAAAAGAGAACTGTCTTTGCCTGAGGAGCCCAGTGCCATCCATTTTCCTGCCCACCTCTCTTACAGACCAAAAAGTGATTGTACATTGCACTCCATTTCTGAATATGGCCGCCTTTGCCCTTCATCAGATTCTGCATTTGGTGCAGAAAACGAAAGAACTGAGTCTGTTTTGCATCTACTAGGCTTGACTTTATTGGTGAATCAAAAAGATGGGACTCAGATTGGCAGTCAGTGAAAAAGCTGAGCTTTCTGCCCTGAATAATCAACAGTTGGCCAGCAGCTGTGTGTGGAAGGGCTCAACTGTAGAGCCTTGTTGTGGAAACCTGGTGTTTTATCATCCATATAATTGGTGTCTGAAATCCATCTGCAGCCATGTGTTTGTTGACAGATAGCTGAGATTAGAAATTAACAGTCTCTAGCAGTGATAGCAAATTCCTGGAGAAAAACCATAGATGCTATAAGAAGGTGATAATGCTATAGTGCTGATGTTGAACCAGTGTAGGAAGTCAGGGGAAGGACAGAGCCTTAAGACAAGGTTTTAGTCCCAGAACCTTGGCCAAATTCTAGTTTAAATATATGCTGTCTGCCTACCCTGACTGTCTTCCTTTGATGGTGTAGGATGAAGAAAAGAAATTGTAAAATGTCCATGGTGCAAAAGAGCAACTCTAACTCTGGCATTATAAAATCTGAGACACCCAAAATTAGCCTTGTGAAGTTAATCTTGCATGCCCCCCCATACTCAGTTATTCAGCATTAGAAAGTTGGGAGGGTTGGACTGTGGCAGATGCTCATCTTTTTCCCTGCTCTTCATTTGCAGTTATTTTAAATGATTCTGTGTTCAGTCATTTCTGAGGCTAGTGTAAGGAAATAAAATCTGTTCAGCTTGAAGTTCTTGCTGTTTGCTTTTAAGTAAAGTAGCCATTTCCCTTTTATCTCTCTCTCTCTTTTTGTTTTTTTCTTTCCCAAGCACGTTGAATGTTTTTTCATGGAAGACATCCTGCATGCCCTAAACATCACCCTGCCATTCTAATTCTTAAATTGAAACCTTTGTTTTTAGGTTGTTATGTATCATCTTGGTGTATATGCTGTCTTTCCCCTCTATTTGTCAGAAAGATTAATGTGAGAGTAGAGTATTAGCATAGCACGGCACAGGATTGTATTAGCTAGTTCTTGTCTCTCTAGAAAGGACCTCTATTTCTTTATTGTATGTTTTGTTTGAATTTGTTGACAGTAGGAGTATGATCCCACTGAAGGAAAAAATTATCTCTTTGGAAAGCTAACAAAGGAACAATTCCATATAACAAGTGTCACAGAAGAGTGGTCATAGTTTTCATTGCTTGCATCTTTAGAGTAAAAAGCAAAAATGGATCCAGTCATTTAGTGCAATTCTTGGATACTGCAATCACAGTATTTGAGAGTAGTTACATACAGGAAAATAGTAAAAGCACTTTAGTATTTAAGGGTATATACTGTTTGAATTCTTCCCTGAAGAAGCAAGGGGTCGCTATTTTTAACTAATTTAAACTGTATTGAGCCACTGCCTTTCATTTAAGAAGCACCAAAACAAAGGTAACTCACTCCATAAAATAACAGTACATGTAGCTGAGAGGTTTTGCTGAATAATTCTTAGGAGAAATGAGGAAATGACAGAAAGGTGAATATGAGCCCAATGCTCATGACCTTGTGTAAACGACTACTTGAAGTATGAATTCAGACACTGCTTTGTGAAAGCTCTTTAGATGGAATGGTAGATGAAGGTGAGTAGTAAGGAACAGAAAGCAATTGCATGCTTGTGATTTGTTGTGCTAAGAAAAGTGGAGCTTAAACGCTCTGTAAATAAGCAAGATTGCATCAGACACCAAGTTCCATCATCTGTTTCTTTCCTTAATCAGAAGAAATCTTGAGAACACTGTAATTTTACGTAGCTGTTTAGGTCATCTGTAGTTGAGCTGATTCCACCTTTAGCGAGAACCAACTCTTTTCCTCCTAAAATAATCAAGATAAGAATGGAAAAAAAAGTTCATCATGCTTTCAAGCATTCCATCTCTGATCTGAGTAATTGTCCCAAGGGATCTCTAGAGAACTTCAGTTTTCTCATTTATTTTTTTAGAGCACCAGGAGCACTTTAGTCTGTTGGGGAAGCAGTTATTAAATCGGCACAGTACACTTTAACTCACTTTTGAAAGACTTGCACCTGCTTCCATCGAAATGTCAGAGAAGCCAGCCTAGGTATTGGATGAGGAAAGGACTGAACATGCCTCTTGCATCTGACTTGTTGCACAACTGCTCAGTAACAAGAACTATAATTGTCCAAAAAATTCTCAGTCATGTTGAAACTGGGAAGAGATTAATTCTTCCAGAATGGGATGTTGTTTTTTTATATCACTTTATAAATTTAGATAAATTTGAAGCTGTCTTCAGCAGTCTTTTATGTAGGCTGGCTTAAAAGTATGACTCTATAATCTACAGCATAGGCAATGTGCAAGATAATGTTGTGTGTCTACTAAAAATGTTGTTTCCTGTACCATTTTGACTCTTACTGTATGTGCAGGTACTTAAAACTTGTTACAGAATTAGCATTTAACATCTATTTCTCTCAGTTACCCCTTCTTTAAGACCCTTTTTCCTATTCCTGTACAGTTCTTATGGGAGTGTGTTATTTGTGTTCATATTGTGTGTATGTCCAGAACATAGATTTTTGGGTGTTCTGGTTGGATTTTTTTTTTTAACAGTGGCAGAGCTAGCTCAGACCTTATTCAGTTCCTTAAAAATGAATTGTGAATACTTGTGTCATAGATTATAGGCTCATCCAATAATTCAGGTTGGAAGAGACCTCAGGAGGTTATCTTGGTCCAGCCCTCTGCTCAAAACAGGGCCAGTGTTGAAGTCAGGCCAAATTACTCAGGGTTTTCCCAGTCTGGTCTTGAAAATGTCTGAGGACAGAGACTGCACCACCTCTTGGGGCAGCCTGTTCCCATGCCTGACTTTCCTCATAGTAAAAAGGCTTTTCCTTGTATGCAGTCAGAATCTCTCGTGTTTCAGCTTACACCTGTTGTCTGGTGTCCTCCCACTATGCAACACTATGAAGAGCCTGGGTCCACTGTTGTGATGACCTTCTTGTAGGCAAGCTCCTTTGTTATTAAGAGTATCATTACAGATGTTTAAGTACTCTGCCTCATTTAGAAGATTTGCTTCCTTTTTTTTTTTTTTTTTTTTTTTTGTGGTTCTGATACCAAAAAGGTATTGGAGGCAATTCACCTATGTGTCTAATCTTATCTGTCATAGATGTGGGTACTTGAAGAGAAGGCTCAGGGAGACCTTATCAGTGTTTATAAATATCTGATTGGAGAATGCAAAGAAGACAAGCTCTTACTCTTCTCAGTGGTACCCAGTGGCAGAATAAAAGACAAAGGGCATAAACTGAAACGCATGAATTCCATCTGACCATAAGAAAACATTTTTTTTTTTTTTACGGTGAGGGAAGTCTGGAGTTTTGGGGTTTGGATTTGGTTTTTTTATTATTTGGAAATAATCTCAAATAATCTCATATAGATAAGTAAATTTTACATGATGATAAATGAGATGCAAGTTAATGGAAGCCAACTGAACAATAGCTAAAATACTGTTGGAAATTAACAATTTTTGTAACTGTATGTTCTTAATTAATTGCCTTTTATTCAGAAGTATGTATCTGTTGAAATGAGAATAAAAGACCTTGATGTTCTTGTTTCCTTCTGTGAATGCATTAGGTCTAATTACTTCAGTAGCATTAAGTATTTCAGTAAAACTTGTGGGTTATGTCTCCAATCAGTTCTCATTGTTCCAATAGGAAAAAAGGTAAAGTATTCTGAGTCATCGTGTAACCAAAAATTATTCTTGTTTTTTGATTACGTATCTCTCAGATTTTATAAAGCAAGTAAGGCAAATAGAACTTTATTCTGTTAGGTATAGAAATGAAAACAGACTTTTCTTTTTTTAAGATAACTATTCAATTTCAGCCTGAACTAAATTTTCCACAGAATAAAGTAATTTGAAAATGCGCTCAGATTTTTAAGATTTATGGCTTGTAACTGAAGATATTCAGATTTACAGATTAATGACTAAATTGCAAAAACAGTGTATATTGAGGGATTGCCAAACATTTCCAAGATGGTATGTAAGTCCTTTATTTGCAGACAAGTGTGCATCCTGAAGTATCAACATTCTGTGCTACTATTACTATTGTGATGCAGCACTAATGCATTAATTCATCTAGTAGGAAATTTTCTGGAAGATGGTCTGACTGGAGCCACTGCTTTTGTTGTGCATAGACCATCCTTCCATGCTACCTCGATCAGCCAGAACTCAAGCACGGAATGTGTCACCTGTGTTAAACTCCTGTGCAACACAAAGTATGTGATGTAAAGGAAATAAATTACAGTGTAAAAGTAAGCATCAGAGTTAAAACTTCTGACAACAAGGAAGATGTTTGTACTGTTTCACTTTGTACGCAAAGCAGTAGATGCCAGCAGAGAGTAAGATGTACAGAAGTCTTTTTTTCCCAAAAAGTTTTTCTACTGCATTTGGTGGGTTTAGTTGTTTCTTAGTTCACTTGATCATCAGAATTCATTGTGGACATCTTATACAGAAACTGAATCAACTTTGTGCTTTATTATTCATGCCAAGTGTTGCCTGCACTCAAAAAGAAGAGTTTGTTGCTGATGTCAATTGGAAAAGCCTATTTTTGCCATTGCTAACAGTCTCTGGTAAAATCACAGGCTGAGATTAGGGTCTTGGGCAAAATCCTGACATTACTACAAAACTCAAAATTCATCACTGGTACAAATCCTAATTCTTTTGTCAACCTAAGGAACTCCCTGAGAAGCATAGGAAGAAAATGTCCTGTGATACAGCAGATGTAATAGAGAACTCAAGATAATAACTGATGAAAACGAAGTAGTGCTTTGCAGAGTGGGAAACACAGAGATGTTGCAAGAGAGACTAATAGTTGCATGAGACACAGGCAACACTAGGAAGTCTTGACAGCAAGACATGGCAGGCTGAGATTTCTGGGCCCACGATCAACTTTTTGCTGCCTTAATGAAATAAGACCGATATCTTCAATCATATAATCATAGAGTAGTTTGGGTTGGAAGGTCATCTAGTCCAACCCCCCTGCAATAAGCAGGGCCATCTTCAGCTAGATTAGGTTGCTCAAAGCCCCATCCACCCTGACCTTAAATGTTTTCAGGATGGGGCATCTACCACCTCTCTGGGCAACCTGTCCAGTGTTTCACCACCCTCATTGTAAAAAAATTCTTCCTTGTGTCCAATCTAAATCTACCCTCTTTTAGTTTAAAATCATTACCCACTGTCCTATTGCAACAGGCTCTACTAAACAGTCTGTCCCCATCTTTCTTATAAGCCCCCAGTAAGTACTGAAAGGCCTCAATAAGATCTCCCCAGAGCCTCCTCTTCTCCAGGCTGAACAACTCCAACTCTCTCAGCCTTTCCTCATAGGCGAGGTGTTCCAGCTCTCTGATCATTTTTGTGGTCCTCCTCTGGACCCACTCCCAACAGGCCCATGTCTCTCCTGTACAGAGGACTCCAGAGCTGGATGCAGTACTTCAGGTGGGGTCTCACCAGAGAAGAGTAGAGGGGCGGAATCACCTCCCTCCTCCTACTTGCCACGCTTCTTTTTATGCAGCCCAGGATACGGTTGGCTTTCTGGGCTGGAAGAAATCCATCAGTATCTCAGAAGTGAAGACTGTTTAGTTATGGGTTGTTTCTGTATGCCTCAAAGCTTATTTGGGAAAGTAAACTTGAGGAGTTGTATCTCATGCTAGAATCATTTGGAGCTGATGATGCCAAGAGCCATATTTAGATAACGCTGACCCATTAGAATTCAGAATGTTGAAGCCAAGTAATCAGAGATAACTGTTTCCATCACATGATTACACAAACATCCCTCTTTGTGCCCTATAACTTTGGCACCTAATAAAGCTAAAATTAGGATTCTAGGCTCTCCAAAGTCAGTGGTGGCTTCAGAGACTGGTTCAACTAAGATAGGAACACCATCTGCATTGATTGCACAGAGAATCCACATTTCATGCAAACTCAGATACCTAAAGAACAGCTCTTAAATTAAATTATGGGTGGAGGGAGAAGGGAACGTTCCTTCCATCCCCAACTATACCTACCTGTCTCCTCCATACAAAAGAGCTCTCTGCCCTCCCAGAACGTGGGAAGGAAATCCATTTTCAACAGGTTGTGCTTCTGGTTTTGGTGTCTGGGGTTTTTTTAATGTAATTATTTTTTTCCCCCTCACAAACTTACTTGAAGACAGGTCAAGTGTTCCTGCCTCTTGTCCCAGTAGATAAAACTTTTGAGTATGAGACTGAAAATTTTTTGCCACCCAAAGAGATGATCTTAGCTATTATTATCTAAAAAGTCTAAAATGTTTTAACTGATCAAAATGGAAAGAGAGTATCAGTGTGAATACTTCTTTTCTTTTTTTTTTCCTTTTCTTTTTTTTTTTTTTAACCTGCAGCCATTACACATTATTGTCTGGTTAATTGATATATATAGAAAATATGTTGCATTTCACTAGTGACATGTCCTCAGGAGAAGCTCTGTGTAAGAAATGCTCCTTGAGACCAGCCTTTCTCTGCCCAGAGATCACTTCCCCACCTGTGAAGTAGTCCAAGAGAAACTAAGCAAATCAATATAAATGCAGAGACAGCAGAGAGAAAACCTTACACTGAGATTTTCCTATCATAGCATGTCTGCCACGTAAATTTTCAAATAAAGATTGTCAGGCTTCTACTTTTACATTAGGAAATATGTCTCCACTAGTTGGATGGCAGGGTTTTATGAGGACTTTATTTTGTGGGAATAGTGAAAACTAGAAGCAAAAACTTTGTTTCAGAAGCTAAACCTCTAATCCTTGATTACTTGGCTAGGAAATTGGCAGTTAATCCCCTGGTACCATTAAAAATTATATCTCTGTTCAGGTTTTAATTTTCTTCTTGGGTAACAAAACCCACAGAATTTAGTATGCTTGTCATATATCCCTCCCCTGCCAAAGTAATAATGTTAAGACAGCTCTCATGGGAATAGACTGTTCTACCAAATCTTTTACATAGATTCAAAACCTCTCAAAACTTCTCAGTAGCCATAGTATTCTTTAGGGTTTTTTGCTGTGGGTTTGGGTTTTTTTTTTTTTTTTTAGATTACCTCCTATGCATGTTTAGCACCCAAGGATGTCTGGGTAGACTTCACGTTGTCTTGACTGGGAGCAAGCAACATCTTCCAAAATTAATTCTTTTTGCAGTTGCGTACAAAATTAAGCCAACTGCTCTATAATAATACACTTCACTTTTACTGAAACTTCCAAAAATGAGGTATTATATATATCTACAGCCTAGGTTATATTTCAGGTATGAAACTCCCAATTAGAAGGGTCTAACTTTCAGGATTGAGTCACTTAAAGAAGCATCAGAATCTGTATCTGTAGTGGAATGATTTGATAAAGATGGTTTTGAAAAAAAAAAATAGTATAAACAGTCTTTGAATAAGAACAAATCTATCAAGTTTCCTCTTTCAGCCATGAAAGAGATAGTTGTGCTTTGAAATAGAAGAAGATTGCCTTTGGATTTTAGAAACATATTTTTACATGAAAGTGAATTTTCATTGTTCTCTTATTATTTATCTATAGTGACCCTGTGTTAGGTAAGATCTTTTCCTGTATTGATACAGGAAAAAACCCTCTTGAATGACTGAAAGTGAGGAATGTGATATTTGTTTTAAAATACATTTGCTTTTATGCACATCATTAATACTTTTTGCGTTTTACCTAGCAGTATTTTTTTTTCTCATTTTTTTTGGAAATGCTCTGGAAATGTTCCATAGGTAAACAAATACCAGCAATGCCATGCCTTCAGGGCAGGTAGAGAACAAGGTAAGGCTTACAACCAAACTGTGTTTGAGAAATTCTATGTTAAATAATAACTTCCAGTAAAGACTTTTCCCGTTTAATTATATTGAGTTCCTGAATAGTTGAGAACACCTATAGTGACCATTTAGCAGTGTCCAATTTAGTCCATGTTGAGCATCTGGTGCTTCTTTATAAATAAAGTGTTTGGTATATTAGTTTTTGGATTGAATCTTATGGGGATTAGATGACCTAAACTTCTTAAAGCTTCCTGTTCTACTTCTTTCAGGGAAAATTTAGGGAAAGAGAAGGTGATGCTTTGATATCTGGTTTGGTTTTTTTGTTGGTTTGTTTTTGTTTTTTTTTTACTATGTTCCTGCAACCATCTGTTCTTTTTAATTTAGTTTTATGCCAGAAAGTTCTTACTCAGTGTGAAACTAGCTTTATGCAAAACAGTGTGCTTCTTATATCCTCAAAAAAGGTGTTGGATTTTTGCACAGGGATAACATTCCTTTACACAACAGTCTCAAACAGAAAAAACAGTTAAATTTAACTGGTGGCTTTCTTGTGACCTTTTTTTATTGACAGATTTTTTTTTAAAAAGCATAGTTTGTAATATCTTGATATTTAATAAGTGGCAGTTGATGTTGCAAGGAGCTCAAAGGCTTTTTGTTCTTTGTTCTCTGATACAGGATTTCATGTGTGAGCCTACTGTCTGACAGCACTGCTTGCTGTAACATTTCCTATCTTAGTTTTGTCTGTGGTATAGTTTAGGTGGATCTTAAGACATTTCAGCAGGATGCAGCCAGAATACTTTGGTTTATGGAAATTAGCTTTTTCCATTTTCTGTTTCTGTGTCATTTTATGTTTACTTGTTTCAACATACACTTCACAGAGGACAGCAGTTACAACCAACAAAGTATGCTAATTTGAGAAGCAATCACTGGAAGCCAAAAATGTGGCATAAAGTTAGCAAAATACTTCTTGGAGAGCAAATGGCATAGTTATATTTTTTCATGACATTTGATCTTGATTAATCTTGCTTTACTTCAGAAACTAATTAACTGACCATATGTGACATAATGTTCTACGTGTCCTATATGTACCACCTTTATAATCAAACAGAAATCACATTATACTAGAGAATCTTGTAATGCAATTCTTGAATTTTATCTTTTTCCATTTGCTACAAATGCTCATTAAAAAGAGAAATATAAAAACTACAAGTTGATAAAAGGCTTAGTGGCAGTCTTGCTACCATTCAAAAAGATCAGACAGCACTTTAAACCCAAGGGGACTGAAGCTGATGCCACCTTGCTTTTGTTGTGCAGGTTGCTCCTTCCCTCTCACATGTCCTGGCAGAGAGACTTGCTGACTATACATTAAATGCATGGAGGCAATAGGTTTACTTCAGCTTCATCTCTTGATAATTGCTGTGGAATCACAAGAGGAGGAAATCCCCAATGGCAGAAAGAGAGATGAATGATGCATGTCTTAAAAGGGACCATGGCCTTTTCTGGTTTTATGTGTCAGATAAAATTCTCCTGAGTTCTGAGAGTTGGGCTACAGGGTAAGGAAAGTCCCAGAGATTTCATTAAGCTATTGCTTTTACTGTGATATTCCATGGGTTTAATAAGAGTCTGATTTGAACAGAGAGGAAGGAATTTTATGGAGAGGAATATCAGACTTCTAACACTAACTAATTTGTATCAGACTGGTTCTGAAAAGTAGTCCTCCTAAAGTAAGCCTCTTACAGGACCATTTACCCTCTGACAGTTTATTTGAATTCTATTTCTTTAATCTTAAAAAAACAATTTCTGGATCTCCTCCTCACCTGTCCCAATATTATTTCTCTGCTCATGTTTTCCTTTGAGCTGGCAAATATTTGGGGAAAAGGAATAGCAAGGCAACTTGTTTGTGGATGTTTCAAGTCATTTTACTTGCAAGCAGGTGAAAACTTGAAGACTGACTCTCAGCATGGGTGATTATTGGCAGTATGCTGCAAGTATTCCATAGCAGAAAATATTTCATTATGGGTGCAGCCAAAATCTCAGCCAAGACGTGCCTGTCAAAGAATAAATAACAATGAAGTGACAAGGTATGGGGAAAAAAAAAAAGGTTACAGTGGAAAGGTGAAATAAGATTATCAGAACCAGACAGAGGGAGCTCTCTTTCAGTACAACTTCATCAAATTGAAATTTAAAGGCTTTCTAACTCTTTGGAAGACTTTAATTAAAAAGTTTTGGTAGGGTTCTTTTTAATGTATTTTTCAATGTGTCTGGATTTTGATTCTTTATTTAACTCTACCGTGTATTCTCTCCAGACAGCTTAGTAGTTCAACCTTATTTACTATTAAGAAACAAAAAAAAAAGAAAAAAGAAAAAAAAAGAAAAAAAAAGAAAAAAAAAGAAAAAAAAAGAATACCAGTCTTTAAAATGAAATCTTATGTATTTTTTCTTGAAGTCTTTTTGTTCTATTATCTGTCCAGGGGATCTTTAGTTTGTCACTAATGGAAAAAAATGTATTTAGGCTTCAAAATAAAGTGTATGTAATTTTTATAGTATTATTTTCTTCAAAAGCACGTTCATAATAACACTATCAGATCTTTTTCCCAGCAGAAGTATATTACAGAACTTCTGCTGAGCAGAAGAGACATTAATAGCATTAGAGAGTGTCTGGGCAGGAGAGCTACCTCGCCACCTTCAATATCCAAACTAAACTCCAGACTATTTATAGTGGGAAGGGGTACACCACAGTTACTTCTTAAAAACAGTCTGCTGTGGTGGATTCAGGTCTTCTCTGTGTGTATTGACTTGTCACCCAGTCACACTCTCCTTTTGGAACATGACCCTTTTTGCCAATAGTAGCTGTAGATCCTATTATTACCTCCAGATTTTTAAAGTACTAGACTTTCTAAGCTTTTTAATGCCAGTTACCTTTACAAGCAGCATCCCCTATTGCATTCTTGTCCTTAGGATATTTTAAAAATTATATTTTCTTGCTATATTTCTTGTCCAAAATTGCAAAAGGTACATTTCTTTACAATTATGTCAAATGTCCATTTTTAGAGGAAGAGATGAAGGCATAGGTGGACAAGAACTTAAAAGTTGCAACCACAAACTAGATATAAATAAATGTTTATTATATTTTTGAAAGAATTTGAGCATGACTTGTAAATGTTCAAAAACATGCTTGGATGTGATACAGTTCCTTGTGGAGTGGGTTTTTGCTCTGACTGGGAAAAGGCTTTTCAGTCACCTCTGGTAGTTCTACTTTGCCATCTGAAGATTTCTCTCAAAAAAGATTCACTTTCACTGATGTATTCTATTTCCTTACCTATTCAAAACAGCCTGTTCTTAATTAGTAGTACGATTTAGTTCTCAGCCACTCCAGGTTTGTCCTCCCTGCACTCAAGGGGCTTAACAAAATAGTGAAATGTCAACTGTTGGAGGAAAACTAACGTAGGGGGGTTTTATTTACTGTATTACAATATGTCTTGGAGTTCAAGCCTTGTACCGCTGGGTGGGGCTGTACAAAAGCCAAAGACTTCCGCCTACAAGAGTTTATAATCTAAGCATGAACTAAAAGACCACAGATGGATACAAACCAAGAAGGAGGAGTAATACAGGGAAACAATGAGATGTTAGAAGATAGTCATTCAGCAAAGGAGCAACTGGTTTTTGAAGGCCAAGAAAGCAAAGAATTTAAAATAGGGCAATGAAGTAGTTTTGCTGATACTTTCCAGGATGTTTTGCATGCCGAAGGGCACCATAGGACAAACTCTGCAATCGTCCTGCAAGTAAAGGAATGGACAACAGAAACAAGTTACAGCTGGATCATGATAAATGAAAGATAGCAACAAACAAGGGTAGATTATGAAGCACTGAGAAAAGTGAGGAAAAGCAGAAGACAATACAGATTTTTGGCCTGTATTGTGACAGCTTCAAATCCTTTTAACTTTTCTTCTTTTAAAGAATTATTTTGTGGCACATTCAGGTTAAAGAATCCATCCTACATACAGTATGTTATAGTTTATCAGAAAAGTTGCACATTAATCTAGCATAGTATTTTCTGTTAGCTTTAAGTTGCAGTAACTACAGAATCCAAATGATTTAAAGATTGAAGCCTTCTCAAAATACATCTGATTCTTTCCTTTTGTGTGTCATGTTGTTGAAAATTTCATTCTGAATGGCTACTGCCATGCTTAATTAGCAAGCAGATCATAAGAGAAACTGCTTCTTCACCAACTGTGACCAGCAGGTATTGACAAGAAAGCCATGTAAACTCTACAAATGACTGCTGGTGTGCTTAAAACAGCGGAAAAATATGTTCACTTCAATGTCCCTGGGGCATTTAGCTTTGTATATCAGACAGCAGCTTTTACTGGAAATGTGAGCACAGGGCTTGTGAACCAGCAAAAATCTATAGATAATATTCCATCTGTTCGAAGAAGCCCACACACACTTATTGGTAGAGTGTTGTCAATATTTAACTCGGTGAGTTCAAAACTTTTTTCTAGGGGATACAAAACCAAAAAAGATACTGTTCATTTTTCCACTTTTCAAAATAGTTTTTGATCTATTTTTTGGTACCTTTTTCTTCCAGGTATCAGAACTAAAGCCATAAAGCAGTCCTTTTCCCATAACAGCAAGATCCTTTTCTTTCTACCACCATGAAAATTTTAATTTAATAAATTCTGGGAAAATTATTCTCATAAAGCAGGAAAAAAAGTTAGAAGCCTTAGTTAATCTGTATTAAATTCTGGAAAAATTGATGCCTTTGCAAATCAAATACTGCTGTTTGTTATGTTGTTAGTAGAGAATTCTACATCCTATTTACAAGCAATTAGGATTCCCAAATCATACTTGTGAATAAACTGACTTCAGTGCAAGCCAGGATGCAGACAAGTGTCAAGAGCTGACTGGCTTGACCATAGAAACCTCATTTGTGAAGGTGCTAATTTGTTTATCATTAGATCCTTTGGCTTCAACGGACCTAGGTCCCTTGGAAATATTTTGCATTATGAATTTGTATTAAACCACAGCCCATGCATGGGGGATGTGTGTATATACACCTATATGTGTACATGAAAGCATCTCAATCCTTCTGTATAAAAATAATACGAAAGTAAGATACATAAATATATTTAGCACACAAATTACACTGTAATGTGTAATGTATGTAGTGTATTCGTACCTTGATTAATCATGAAGTCCTCTGTTACTAATTTAAGGACACTCGTGATCAGTTATGCAGAATTTCTCTCTTTATAAAATTGAAAACCAGCATATATTTTGTATGCTTAGTCACAGAGATATGTTTACATTGTAATTATCTGTATGAATTCAAGTGTGCCATATTGTGCATTAAAACTGGCAAAGAATTAATCTTGCAGAGCAGTGTCAGTAAGAATTTTTGCTGCATTGAATTATTAGTAGGTGCAATTTGCAACAGTATTTTGTAAATTGCCTAAGCAAGCTGTGGAATTTCCACCACTGGATTTTTTTTCTTAAGATCAGGTTATACAAACATCTGTCAAGAATGGTTTCAATATAGTTGATCCTGCCTTAGGGCGGAGAGGCAGACTAAGTGACCTCTTGAGGTCCCTTCCACCCCAGTTTTCTGTGATTCTGTGGCATTGTGATGCCACGTATTGTAGATATGTAGATAAAAGTTACTCAGTTATAAAAGTTTATTTTTACTATTTTATCCCACTCCTGTTTCTTAAGCTCAAGGGATTCATGCGTATAAGTTGAAAAGAAAGGAGAATAGTTCCTAATTAATTATGGAAACTTGAAGTACTATTTAATTGGATGTTGCATTTTAAGATCTACCTTGAGACTGATAAAGAACAGGAAGAGATAAAAACGAAACAGCATAGATCAAGACTTGAAAGTTTACTACATCAACCTTTCTTATTGGAATGTGTTTTAAATGGAATGCATCCGTAAAGACAGGACAAAGGATTCTTATGACAAATTTATGAGGAGGAAAGACTGGAATTGCCTGAGAGGAGACTCGAATGTTAGAACTGACAGTGGAGCAGTGAGTTTAGTGTGAAGTCCCAACCATGCTGTGCGCTGAGGATTCACAATTCCTATTAAGTTCAGCACAGTCTTAGGGAGTGTAAAAGAGTTGCAATGACAAGTACTGCTTTACACAGTGGATTGCCTTGTGCCACAGATTTTCCATTTGTGCATTTATAACTAGATGAAAGAGCTAGAATTCAAAAGGTAGATTGCTGCAAGGAAATAACATTTATTAAAGACCATTGCTTTTATTTCTTCCAGACAATGATGGTGTGTTTGGCAGAGTTTACTAATTGGTCTTTGCTAATTAGTGATACAAACAACATGCTTGTTCAGACTGTTCTTCTCTGAAGTTCATAAAAATGTATATTTGCAGCCACTTACTTTATGCCTTGTCCTGTTGATGGAAAGAGTGGTACAGTTACCTTTAAGACTCTTCAAAACTATAGATGGCAGCAGATGGCAGCAGCAATGTTTATGCATATGCAGCTATGTCTGCAATTTCTTATCAACCTCCCAAGCTCCAAAACTGAAAACCCAAAGGAGGTGGTAATTAAACTGGAGTTGAAAAAGTATTCTGTTCTGTAAGATGTTTCCCTTTTGAGAAAAGGATGGAAAAGCTGGGGGATAAGGAGGAGAAAACACAAGCATTATTCCTGAAGTGGTGTGCTCTAAAAATGGAAAATTAGTTCTCAGTCGGACAAATCAGGTACTTGACTGTTCTCCCAGAGCCCCAGATTAGTGTTCTAACAGAGGCCTATCAAACATATTTTAATGAAATACCATTTTAGTTAAACATTGAAATGTTTCAGGTTTGGTTTTCTACAGAAGGAACATCAGTTTGAAAACTTTGGAATTTATATGGCTTTGCAGTAACTTATAACTACAATTAATATGACTTAGTTGGTGTGAGAAACACAGTGTGGCTTCTTTCATCCAAATTAGGCTAAGCTTGCTAGAATTAACTGAAATTAAACCTCTTATGAAAGTACAGAACTTTCTGGTTCTGTTCTGGCAGAACAGAAGTCTAGTATCTTGACTCTTGAAATATTCCTTAACCTTAAGTTATCTTTCAAGCCTAGTAAAAAATTGTATCTGTGCATATGCATGTCAGTGTTTGTTGTTTTTTTGATCAACTGATGACATCTATTAGTTTGATTGGTGGGACATCCCATGAATATTACTGAGTTATGATTTTTAAAGTTAATATTATTTGATACTATTATTTAATATTTCTGTCATTAAAATACATGTCTACTATTAAACATTAGTTGTTGAGAATACTTTTAAAATACTACTGTATAATAATGGACTGAAAGTATTTATGGTTTTGCAACTGACCCATTTTTAGAAATTTTTGCAACATTTGCAGATTCAGAATACAAACAACCACTCCATTTATAGAAGGCTCATTAAAAATGAAGTGGCAATTTAGTATAGGAATAGTTAACAGGTCAACAAAAGTCCCTGCAGTATGGGACTAAAACGTTTCCTTTTATTTGTCATAATACATGCCATTTTCTATCAATAACATTAAAAACTGTTAACATGTAGGTAACAGATAAGCTGTTTGTTACCTTAGATATCTACATGTATGTTTAACTTTCTTATTCCAAGTAGATTTATTAAAATAATAAGTGCTGATAATGGTAAGCACATAAGCAAATATTAACTTTCAAAAAAAAAAAAAAGAAAAAATATTTTCTGTTGCCTTGAATAATATTTAACATACATTTTTTAAAGTACTTATTAGTTTTATATGTCTTGGTTCTTAGCTGTTTGGCAAACCTATTATCAGATGATGTGTACCTTGCTGCTATTGTTAATATGGGCTATATTTGTAAAAAGCTTGCATTTGCGAAAACTTGGAGTTTAATATTAAAGATTGTCTCTTTAAAATGGAAACATTAAAATATACTGTAGTTTCTGAAAAGGTTGCCCTATGTTTCCATGTTCTAAATTCATACAGTGCAAATTTTGTCGCATGGGAAGTATATTGTATTGGCAGATACAACGAGCATTTTATTAGGTATTTCACCATTGTTGGAGATACATATCTCTCTTGTGTAGGTGTGCTCCACTCTTTGGTTGAGTTCTTGTGTTGTGTATTAACTAATTCTCTGAAGCATGCTTTCTTCCTGTTAAAGGAATAGCTGCTGCCCATGCAATCACACACCATTCATGGTGTCGTGCGCGTGTGTGCAGACACACACTTATTCTTAAGCATGCTTCCTCCTTTTTCAGGCTCGACCCTAGGTTTCCCACAGCAGAGTCTCAGGCATCACATTTTATAAAATAATTAATTTAATTGAAAGATGCAGCAGCAGGATCGGCTCAGGCTGGGTGCCTCCAGAGTGACCAAGAACAAAGAAATCCCTGGGCAACTATACCCTTGGGTCCCATACACCCACTCCTCATGTGCCCTTCATGCGCTGTCCATTCGTCCCTTAGTCCAATAGTGATTTTTTGGTCTAGGGTCTTCTAACATCTAATTGGATTCTTCTTCTGTGTCCACGCAGGCAGACTCTTGTTGACTTGCAGTTTCTGCAGTTTTCCCCAAAGGTTGGAGCCTCCTTATCTTCTGGTTTACACTCCTTGTACACATGCCCTTGCTGGTGGAACATGGAGAACTGAAAAGTCCCAGACTGGGAAAAACATTACTGAGACATTAGTGTGATATCAAAATACTTTCCCATACTAAAAGACTAAACACAGCACTGTACTAGGTGTTTGGAAAACTACTAGGAAAATTACTGAGAAAAATACCTCTATCGCAGCCTAAGGCTTCAGCAAATGTAGCCACTCTTGCTAAGTAAAGCTAAGCAAACAGCACAAATCACAGTCTATTATATTCCTAAGTAATTTATTCTAACTAAAACCTACTTATTTATGGTAAACAACTAATATCCCTCAACACTTCCTTTCTTGATTCTTCTGTAAAACAGAACTCTTTTGGACAGTAATGTACCTTTTTTCAACAGACTGCTAACAACCTGTAACTACATGTGTATTACTTCTTTTACATAGGTAGTTAAGGGAATGTGGGGATGCCACTGTCTATGCAGTCCTTTAAAGAAATACTAAAGCCATAAGTATAGCACTTATTGAAGTAGAATATTTATAATTTGGGTGCAATCTTAAAGTTAAAATCTCAAACAGTTTGTTAGCAAAAATGAAAGACTAGATTACCTTTGGTCCTTTGTTATTTTGTTTTGTTTAATGATATAGGAATACCTCAGACTATTACTCCTCTTGCTCTCTTTCAGTTCTTCTGTTGTGCTTAGTAGTACTTGTTTGATGTGTATTGTTGTGGGTTTTGTGAAGCTTTAAATATGATACAGCCACAAAGCTAGCAGTCTAAAATATAACCACAATGCTATATATGATAGAGACAACCAGTAGAAGTAGAGATAGGTGAAGGAAAGCTCAAAAAATGAATTCAGGATACAATTTAGACACCTTATTTGTGTCTTAATAATACCTCTAAATAGCAACACATTGGTCAGTATTTGGAATGCAAAATTCAGAAGTTCACGTATTATTGTTCTGGATTGTCCGACAATGTGGTGTGTGGGCATCCTGTGTGCAGTGAATTCATATACATTTATGAATTCTTTGTCATGCTCTGATAATTGTTTTCTTCATGTACAGCAGAGGAAGTTCATTCAGAATTTGCAGACAATAGTGGACTCATCAAGATAGTAGATTCACTAAAAGCCTATAGAAAGCTCAGAGAAGTGGTCAAAAAAAGTGTGAGCATGAACAGGTCTATAAATGTTTATATGCAAATGCCTGTCCTATAGAGGAAGCTAGAAGTGATGCCTGTATTTCATAGTGCACATTAATAGAGTCATAATTTCAGTTTTTCTTAATGTCCCAATTATCGGCTATTAGAGGAAACTGTTCCATGTGGATCATCTAGCTCAAGCGGAATGTTTCTCAAAATTAACCTATTTCAACTATATCTAAGAACTGTTTAAAAATAACATAGGGAAAACTATGTGTATACCCTCTTAAAACTAAAAAGCTTGAAATATCTGTTAGTTGTAGAAAGAGTTTCCCTCTTTTGGGTTCACTTTTTTGGAGTCTGCAGGGAATGGGCTGTTAGAGACTACAAACACCAGAGCCTCCAGCTCCTCTTTGGTCCTGGTAGTATTGAAACCCATCTGATCTTCCTTTCCAAGTATCACGTTGATTTCTGTCTGTTCCTTTTGGATTCTTCAGCACCCTCATGACTTTTATACTTCCTTGCTCCACACAGTTTTTCACTGCAGTGCACTTGAGTGTGGCTGCTGCCGCACAGCCTGGGTGCCAGGCGGGGAGCACTGAGCCCATGAGGGGGGGTTCCTGCTGGGCCTGGCAGCTGCTGTGGGGAAAAAAGAAGTGGGAAGGTGGGGTAGGCTGTGTGCAAGGGGTGATTCTGAGAGTTTTGGCAACCAGGTTTGAAAAAAGATGGGGTGTGTGTGTATAAACAGAAATTAATAGAAACCCTGTAACTTGGCCAAATTTCAGGGAAGTTTTTACAGGCTGAGTAAAATGCTGACAATTTTTTTGTCATATTACAGAGCCCTGTTTAACAAAACAACACTAAAGCTTCTCAAAGAGACAGATGCTGTATTTTTTTTAGAACCTGAGCAAACAATGTGATTTTCCAAAGCTTCATACTTAGAAGCAGCTCAGCTCTGTAAGTTGCTATTTAAAAAAAAAAAAATCACCTTGGGCAGGCACCCAAGTGCGGAGAATTTCAGCTGACAGTTTCTTAGCAAATTTGTGTGCAACTGAAAACTGGATTTGCTAATACACTATGTTGAGCGGCATGGGTGTAAATCATTCTAACAGTAATTAAAATGGCAAAGATAGGTGGGATTGGGGGTGGGGAGAGAACTGAAAAAGCAGGGAGGAATAAACTGTGGGAACAAAAGGAGAAAGGTGAAGCCGTGAAGGTAAATGCTGAGAATGCAGAGCAAGTTAAATAAGAGAGAGAAAGATCATGGAGAGCATACAATAGTTGGATAAAGGTGGATGATAGGTGTCATATTACTGTAAACAGGTGTCAGCTTAAGTGTTTTGGAATGAACAGTGCATAGAATCATAGCCCAATTTTAGAGAAGTTGCAGTCTTAACCAAATAATAAAATGTCAAGAGTAAAGCCATTATGGGATTATTAACATTATTTAACCCATCCTTATGAACTGTTCCAAAGCTATTGAATTCAGTGCAAGTAATTCTTACCGGCAGATGGAGTTTGTATCATATACTTACTGCAGAAGATGTTTACTGCAAAAGCATCATCAAATCTCAACAAGTGAAGTGCAGAATGCTTTCAGCTAGACCACTTCCAAAGCAGTGTATTGGCATCTTGAACCATCTGCTTGTTTTTGGTCTTGGACTTAGAGTACCAATTTAAAATCCTCTAGAATGGAAGAAGGTTCCATTGAATTATTCTAATTTATGTGACTATGTCTTAAATGGATTTATTCAGCTGCTTTGATAGATCTCTAATTTTAGAGATCTCTATGTTTAGTCTGTTCTAAAATTCAGATTTTGGCTAAACCTTCTTACAAGAAGGCACCAACAAATCAGTATGTAAGAAATGAAGACATGCCTGTTATTCCATTATTCAAGGATAATAGAAACATAAAAACCACAAATAGAACATAAAGCCACAATAAGGTAGACTAAAAAAGAGCTTACAAAACAATTTGTTAAAGACATAAGACTAGCATTATTTCAAATGCAGCAGGAAGGGGAAGCTTGTCTTTATGCAGCAAAATTTGCAGGTGATATTAAGTTACTCAGAATAGGAGAAATAAACTTTTTTAAAAAGCCTTTTTGTGTCCATGAATGGACTTCAAACTGGCAATTAGTGTTCGAGAATTTCACTGTGAGATTATATATTCACAGTGTATTCACTGTGAGCTATGAAAATAGTAGCAGTCAAAGCAAATTTAATATTAGAAATTTTTAGAAAGAAAAAGAACAAGGTAGAGAACATCATGGTTACAAGCAGTGTCACAGTGGTCCACCTGCACCTTGAAAAGGTGAAGAGAAGGAGGAGTAGGATGAGTAAAGGATGATTAAATCTTTCAAACAAGGAACAAGTAGAACTACGAGTTTTCAGTCTGGGAGGAAGAAAATTGAAGGACACTATGACAAGTTTATCAACTCATGAGTGGCAAGTAAATAGATGATGAGTGATTGTTCACTGACTCTTCTACTGCAAGGACATCAGGCATGAGATGAAACTAGTAGGTGATATGTTTAAGTTAAACCAAAGGAGGTATTTTTTTTCATGTTTCATATAGTTATGCCATGGAACTCCTTGCCACAAGCTGAGTTGACATTGATTCGGAAAGTAATAAGACTGGTTACTGATATTATCTGTTAAGGACTATAAAGCTATAATTCTGTTTCAGAGAGCCACTGAAACTCAGACTCACTGGAGGCTGGAAAAGTATTCTTGGAAAAATGACTGTATGTTTGCCTCGGTTTTGTACACTGCCTTAATGTGTCCATGATGGGCCACTGCTAGAGAAGGGATACAGAACAAATGAAATGCTTAGTCTGACCAAGTATAGTCTTTCTTAGATTAAGCTTAACAAATGTTTCAGTTAAAACTGCTGCCAAGATGCAAGTGTGCTTCAATTTGCATGTAGCTTCAGAGATGGAGAGCTGGCTTTGCTTCTTTTGTGTGTTTGTTTTAATTTGACTTAATCTGAAATTAACATCTCCATTGAGATGAATGGGATAGCATTTCTAGATCTTTGTTCTTATTGTTACATGACAGTATGTTACTTTCATGACTAATTATACTTTCATTTACTCACTGCATACATTCATATATTTTTTTCTGCATTTAATCACATATCAACTGTTGCCTTGTATTTAATTCCTATACTTTATTTTAAATACATCTTGAATGAGAGTTGTGCTGTAGAGTTCAGTGCTTATTGACAGAAAGCTACATTGGACTAGACAATTTTTAAGCATAAGAAAAACAATATGCAGTGTCTTTTATCAGTGACCTGGATGATGGAAGAGACATAGGTGACACTAAGCGAAGATGGGTGGAGGCACACTGGAGGACAGGACTGGGTGTCAAAATGTTGTTGCCATATTGAAGAAATGGTTTGAATAAAATAGGCTGCAGTTTAATAGGGGCAAGTACAAGTAGAAATAAACAGAAATGTCTAACTGTACAAATCCCAGGCATGGAATCATTGACTAGCTAAGAGTGCTGCACAGAAGAATTTCATGTGATTTGATGGATTAGAAACTGCCCAAGAATTAATGCCATCCAAGCAAAAAAGCAGGAAGAATGTAAGGATTATTTACGCTGGCCATAGTCTGGAAGCCAAGTGGGGTGGTTGGTTGTTCTCTGTGTTAGTGAGGTCTTATCTGAGGAAACAGGTCTAGGATTTGGTGTCATGAAGTCTAGAAAACGTGACTCTCAAGCCAAAATTACGTGAACTGTGCCTGTTATCAGGTACCCCCTTAGGTTTTTCTTTGTACACTATAACGTCTTCAAATTCGTTAAAAGATGTCACAAGACAGCTGTTTAGGATTCATTACTTAATCATGTTACTTGTGCCCTGGCATTTATAATATGTAGAAGGATCTGAGTTCCTTTCTCTATTAGCTTGCTTCATTTTTTATTTTTACAATCTCTTCTCCTCTGGCATGTGACTCTAGTCTGCCATGCTGCTGTAATTTTTCCTGTCTTAAGTCATCCAATTTTGCTGATACTTTCCATACCAATGTCAAACTATATGCTCTAATTGTACAATTCCTGGTCTTCACTACAGTTAGTGAAACATGAAAAGTTGTGCTTTGAGCTATGACAGTGGAAACTATGGTAATGTAGTCAGAAATGGAGATTTTTTTCTTTGCCTCTCTTTCAACAGAATTCAATAAAGTAAACAAATGCATCCAAAACTATTAAAAATTATTTGGTCTTTATTTATATGAAATTTCTTTGGAAAATATATTAAGTAATTTGTTACATATTTTATATGATCTATCCCCTAGTTATTATGATCCCAGAAGTGCGTATTTCTCAAATTGAATTCTGTTTCCCCTTGAGCTCTTGTAAAATCTATTTTATAGTAGATTGTCTTAAATAAAGACACTAAATACTGTATTTGAAATACAGTTTAAAATGTCCTTTTTCTTTGTTGGCTGTTCTTTCTTTTTTATTTGTGTTACGTAGGTCTTCAGTAATATTTAGTGGCAATGACACTCCTAGATTAATTGTGTATTGTTCAGAGCATTTAACTTTGGCAGGTTTAATTTTGTTGTCTTTTTGTTTCACTGAAACATGTTTTTTCCTGAACTTGCAAGGGGATGAGCAAGGGTTATCCTAGTTCATTTATCTAATGTAGCAGTCAAAGTACGAACTCTTGAGAAAGAAAAATACACACATCTTTTGACTATCTCCTTATATTAACAAATTATTTATGCTTGCAGTCTTCTGTTGACAGCCACCTCTGAGCTCCCGCTCTCTTTTGAGAGAGTTTGACCAGAATGAAACACATTGTTCCTAGTCACTCTGAACCATTAGTTTACCAAAATACATTAAAATTGTACTGGCATTTTCTCTCACTGCTTTTGCATACTAATAGTATGCTTGCCTTTGCCCACTACTGTGCATCAAGCTGAAGTTTTCATTGAGATTTTTGAGTGATTCACAAAGAATCCTAAGGGTAGGGCTTTCCAGGAAGTCTGAGGGATCTAGGTGTCCATCTCTGATTTGAAATTCAAAATTCAAATGAATTAGTGACTGAAGCTCCCTTAGGGTCCTTTCAAACTCTCAGCCTGTATCTTTTTCTGAAGAGATGCATGGTGCAAGGTTCTGAATTAACCAGATGCTGAAAATTTCCTGCCCATTCCTACACTTTGGCTTCTGAGCTATTTTTTAATTCACATTGAATCTTTGCTTTTTACTCAGAACCTAGTAGTGAAGTACTTTGACAAAAATTCAAGTAAACTATGTCAACCCATTCTTTTCCCTGTGCTATTTAGTTTGCATGGTCAATGGATAATAAAAGCCATGTAAAAATTTTGCTCAACAAAAAGGGATACATGTTGGATTATATGGGGGGGAAGATATAATCTAAATAAATTTATTTAATTTTAGCATATCATGGTTCCCCTACATTTTCTTATTTTTTTCAATGTAATTTCTCCCAATTTATATCAATGGCCATGACTTCTTTGTAGTATTGTTCATAGCTTTAAAATTTTTATCTTTCAATATGGGGGCTAACATTGCTTGGTAGTTTGTCAACTCTGTAATTGAAAATCCCTCCAGAACACCTGAATGTATTTCTAAACACGCATGGTCATTTAACGTTTCCTTTATTGTTCAGCTGTAGAAACACAACTCACCATTACAATCTTAAGGAATTCATTTTATGGTTGCCTCCATCTTTCTATCACCTGGACAGTCATGGTATTTGGATTTGCCTTTGTAATATCACGGCAAGGTGAGAAACACAGTTCTTAAGAGCACAAGGGGAGAAAGAGGGGAATATTTCAAAACTTTTACAACTTTGCTACTAAGTAAATTATTCTATGACTGACTTCTATGGGACTAAAATTAGACCAGTGTAAATACTTCTGAAAAATTTCACCCTCAAGGCTTGTCTTCAAGGGGAAATTACTGTAAGAAAGCTGAGGTGTACATTTTAAAACACATTAGCTGCTGAGCTCTAACTCCCCATGTGAATAATCTTAGAGTGTGAGGAGGTTGCTCTACTTGGACAGCATAATCAACTGTAAATTCAAATTCCATCTCACTTTGTTATGGCATCACTGTCCAAGGTATGTTTGCTTCAGCCCCCACAGGAAAATGTGGAAATTGAACTCATATTCATTCAGTCTCCACTCCAATCACAACCACGATACCATCCTTACCACTTTTGCCTTCCTACACACCTGCACTATAGTAGAATCTAAATTTTCTTAAGGTTCGATATGTTGTAACAAATCTGAGTTCTTCTGTGCTTGAACAGCTGTTCATGTTTCCAGTGTATACACATTTATCTGTTTGCAGTAAACTTTTATAATCTACATTTATCAGCATCAGCTGCATTGCTCATGAGCCCAAGTAATTTAAATTCTTGAATCTGACTACATTATTTTCTATTACTGCCTGTTCTTTATTTCTCTGTGTGTTATATATGTGTGTGTGTATTTGCACAAATATAGAACCTAACTCTGGCCATTAAAATTATTAACAACATGATTTTGCCTACAGATGCTTAATTTTTTGCTTTTCATAACTTCCATCACTTTCTCCACTCCTTTCCTCTTTCACCACCAGCTTTGTGGTGCTTTTAGTAGAAGTTGGCTACACGTTTTAATTTAAAATACTTCACATTCAATTTCTCTTGCATACTGAAGAACACAGAAGATCCATAATGTTTTATGAAATAGGTTGGAGTTCATGATTTATTTCTCCTACTACTTTTAAATTTGACTGAAATTTGGTTTCTGAAACATTCTCAGCCTGTGACTGACAATTATATCAGTCTTTTTTTTTTTTAAATGTCAGGAGAAAGAGCTTCGTTTTATGAGTGTTTTTGACATGCTACTCTCTAATTTCTTATACAATTTTGGTAAGCTCCACAGTATAGGAATTGAGACTCTTTCACATTCAATAATTGAACCTCTTATTTCTCACACACTGACACTTCAATGTTGTTTGATTTTAACATGTTGATTCTGATCTGAAAAATTTGCTCTGAACTGTTTGTTATCTATAAACTCAAAGTGACTTTTTCTTTTGACTATAATTCCCTTTAAGGCATCAGTAGGTGTGACATCTTTCCAAGTACATCCATGTCAGACTTCCCCCCCGGACAGAAAGGTTCTGTAAGAAATTTAACCTGCTCTCAATATTAATGTTCTTCTTGCTTGAAATGTATTTAAATTGATAGATGCCATAAAGAGTGAGTGGGACATGAGTGTGAAAATATTTTAGCTAAGAAATGTTAAACTACAAATCTCAAATGAAAATTCAGCATTAAAAATGTAAAATAATATATAAAATTTATAGTTTCTAGAAGAAATACTGTCCTCCCTTGAGAGGAAAAGCTATTATCATTGCTTTAAAAGAGCTGGCATCAATAACCGGTAGCTTACACTGCTTACTTGCATTACCTTTTTTAGCATGCTATAAACAGAAATAACTATTCCATATTTTATAGTTACAAATTAAATTTAAAATCCAGATTTATTTTCCCCTGTGGGCACATGTTTATGGTAAAAGGACTGAACATTCATAATCAGAATGCAGAAAAATACCTTTATTGCCACAAAATTAAACACGATGTTGCTTTAAATAGAAGTATACATTTTTCACAAACTGGACTGGGTGGAAATAGTATTATGACTATGCTTTGTAAACTACTTTATGTATCAATGACCAAACTGAGATACTAAAAGCTGAGAGTAGGAGGACAGATAGGTTGTGAAAAGTAATTCTGAGATTTCAGCAGAGATCCTCTTTCCCAAACTAAATTTCATGTTAATCTTTCCAAATCACTGTGTGTTTGCGAAGGTTTTTTAAATATTTAAAGTTCTTCTGAAATAATGCAAGGTTTGGAGACATGTCATCAGCTGCAAATAGGTAGTCTGCAAATGCTTGCTAGAGAGTTGTTACACATGCTTGCGTATTTTTGTTCCATCTTGCTGAGTTGGAAAATGATTGTGTCAGTGTCTGAGAACAGGTGACCTTCAGTGGAGTTCCCAGCCATCCTAGAGATAGAAAAGCTTCGGATGCTCAACATCTTTAAAGATTACACCACCATTTACGTAGGGACTTAAGATTCTCTATTCTTACATTCAGCACTATCCAACCCAATTTTATTAATGGAGTAAAGTACTATTCACTGTGAGCAATGGGAGCAGAATGTCTTTCTGATTTTATGTGCTTTTAGGCAGTCTGATTTGGAAGTCTTGGTTTGGTGCTTCACTTTCTGTTTTTTCTATGAATCCCACTGGACTTGCAAATTAACTGGTATTCAGCTGTTGACATTTGTTCTTCAAAATGTTAGAAGTAACTGCTAAGCTACTGATGAAGGATGCCACGGAAAACCCACTGAAAATACTTCTGTTAACACTCTGGAAAAACTCAGAATACATTGAAAATAGAAAAAATAATGTACTCAGAAGTCAAATGTACAGTGAGATAATTTTTTTTTTTAAATTGCACCATGCATAGGGGCTGCTGAGTGTACTTATGGGGTGAGAGAAACAAGAATCAGGATGCACAAGATGTTTATTTTATGTTTAAAATCATCACATACAAACACCAATATCCTTGCTTTAAATAACAGTGCTTTAGTGGTAATGGGGAACAGGTAAAAGAGAAATGAGGACTGATCCTCAACTTTTCTTTTTTAAATTTCCTAAGGAAAAATGAAATGTACTGGAACAATATGGAATGTGTGGGTTATAAGGTATATAGTAAGAAAAAAAAACTAATCGTGACTAGACAATGGCAATGATAGATCACAAAATCGATCACCTCATCCTACAGAAAGTAGGGTCTTTTGCCAGTCTGGAACTGAAGTAACAAAATGTTGTGTTGTTTTCTTGTCTCTCCAGAATGTTGTTCTTGACTTTATTTGGGAGGGAAGGAGACAGAGGGAGAATGCAAGATAATGGCAGTACCTTTTGCCTTTATAACATGTTAAGGTATTGGTCCTTGGGGAAATGCTCAATTGTTGTGGCAATATAAGACCAATCTGCTGTCATACCATATATTTTTGAGTAGCTGAAATCAGGGAGTTTACAATCAATTAAAGTACATGTGCTGTACCAGCTACCCTCAGGTAAGAGAATGACTTTGAACATTCTAATGGTTTATTGCTCTAATTAATATGTCGTTAATTATGAAACTATATCAGAGCCCCTCCCTACCTCTGCCTCTTTCTCCTCTTCCAAGAGTTTCTAGCACCTTGCCAACTACCAGAATATGGTAACACCATTCAGACTTAAGGAGAAAAATATTAAAATGTCATTATAAGATACCTAGGTACAACAGATGGTTTCCAAATTGATACTATAATTTCAAATAAAAGAGAACTAATTATAAACTTTATCATCATAGCCAGCAAACAAAATACTTGAATCTGGGAAGGAATCTTACCGTGCTCCAAGTCTCTGACCACATCTATTGTGGCTCCTCCTAGTCAGAGTTTCTAATGCGACAAACTCTTACCATTTGTCATGTCTCACAAATTTGAAGTCTTAAAGTCCAGATCCTAAATGTATGTGATGGCTCCTAAATATGATTTTACCTTAAAGACCTAGGTGAAAATTGACAGACAGAGCTTAAAAGCTCCAAAGAATTGCTGTAGGCACTCTCAGCCATCAAAGTGCCTTTCTGAAAAGTTGTAATTGATTTGAAGTGAAGCAGGATTAAATGAATAGTGCGGAAGGTTTATTTGGGTGCAAAATAGCACTGAGCTGTGGGGGAGAAGTGATGGTGTATGGTGGGGAACATGTTCTGCTTGAGTTAACCATGCTATGTGATCCAGTGGTACTGCAGGTGTTTTTACCCTGGCTTTTCAGGGTTAGAGCACAACCACAGAAAGTGTTTTTGTGGGGAGACCTTAAGCTTGTAGATGCAGAGATTGTTTTTGCACAGGGAAGTTCTAATAATAACTGGCTGGACTGGGGAAGAGAGGAGAAGGAGTTGCTTTGTTTTTCACTGAAGTTTAAGAGACTATGTCATATATTTGTATATCTTTAATACTTTGAGTTTGGTTGGACTACTGACATGCCTACAGGTTCAGGCTGTAAAGCAAAGTTTGAAAGACTGGGACTGCAGAGAAGCTTTTCCAAGTTCTGTCTTTCCTAACTAAAAGAAGTGCAAAAGACAGTCAGATAGGACCCCTACTAAATCTCAGAAATCCTGGAGATGAGTGTAAGAAGTGTTTGGTATTAGCTATCTGCTCTCAGACTTTTCAGAGTGGTGAGTATTTTTTCACTGTATTTTAACATATTACTTTGGCAGTGGGAACAGGTCTGGTGAGGAGCAAAGGATCTGGTTTTTACTTTTTCTATGATATCCAGAAAATAAACTGTCTTTTACTTCGTGTTTTCAGACTGTCATCTTTGACTCTGTTTTAGCCTGAGGAGCAGTCCTAAAGAGGCGTGAGTTTGGCATGCTGGGCTATTTTCTGTGTTGTGTTGTGGTTATTCGGCATTTTGAAATGTGTCCCAAATTGCTTTCATTCCTGTGTCTCTGCAGCTGCCTGCTGGGCTGAACATGCCTGTAACTTGATAATGAATATGTGTTGAAGGTATTAATCGAGTTTTTTTTAAAAAGACTATTATATATTTGTTTTCTTTCTAATGTATTGGCCTGCTCTGTATTATGGTAGTGTATTTACCTTCTTTGTTAGCAAGGATTTATTTACCAGTGTAAGACAGAGTTTTGCCTTTTTACTGCTTTCTGTATTCATCAGTTTTAAGAATCGCTAGGCAGGTGCTTTCTTTGGTCTCTGACTTCAAGTTTTGCATGTTCATTTACTTTGAGGAAAGGTAGACTATGAGGCTTTTTTTGTATAATTTTGAATTCTTTGATGACCAAAGTCTCTCAGCATACCTAAACTCAGTGTGGACTGGGTATGTTTCTTAGTTTTGCAAATCCTATTATTTAATCAAACATTCATACTCACTCAAGCCTTTTGTCTCTGATCCTTATCTTGATTTTGTCTCTTATTAGGGCCTATGCCAGTACCCAAAATTTAAAAATTAGATTGTCAGCCTTAAGTCAATTATCTAGATGACACATGTTTTCACCTTCTTTATATCACCTCACACCCTCTGTTTTATAGTCATTCTTCAAAAAAAAAAAAAGCTCCTGAGCTGGTTTTTTTTATTTTTCTCTGCAGTATTTTTCACAATCCTGAGTTAACTAAAAACTATTAAGTACTTAAGAAGTAGATGTAGTCAGAAAAATAAATATGTCCTTTGGTTGCACACAGTAATGAAGTACTTCTTAAACTTTGTTCAGTCATCCTTTACAAGGCCAGATCATTTCAACTCTGATGGGTCCTTCAGCTGCTATTTTATTGTGGATGAATTCTCAGCTCACTTTACGCCTGTGCTTTTTGGTATATTCCTGAGCCAAGAAGTTGGCTCCTTTTCTTAGTATCTGAATGTGACATTAGAAGGTCTCCATCTGCTGCTTGTTGGATAGTAGGACTTATTACCAAGGGAAGGATCAGTTTATTTCATGTCTTGTATAATGGGGATATACAGCAATTATACAGGACCCAATACAACAATTCTTATCAGTCAGCATCATATAAGTACTTCTGAGAGACTAATGCCAGAGCCTTGGAAAAGTTCTCTGAAAAGATATTATGAACAGAGGGTAAGATGCTGACCTTGGCTCAGCAGACTTGGTTGAAGTGCTTAGCTGAGGGAGAGCATTCAAGGCAGGGACTCCTTGCCTGCAATGCTTCTGCTTTGTGGCTTCTCTCCCTGGCCAGCTCCTCATGTGTCACTCCTGGGTCTCTTAGGCAGCTCCCCATGCAGCTGCCAATGTCTGGCGAGCTCTGCCTGGAGTGCTCTCACTCTGCATTGGGGCACTGTTAAAAACGTAAGGTATAATATTGACAAGTTCTGCCCAGAAAAACTCTCCTGTTAGACAGTCTTCCCTTTTTGGAGTCCTTGAAGTTGTAATGCATTAGAATCCACACAAGTTCAGATCAGCAGGGGTTTATGGGTTTGGTTTTCGTTATCTAATGCCAGGAAGTCGTGCTCCTTACAAGAGAGCATAAGAGGTTCTAAGGTCACCTATTTGACAGGGATGTCCTGTAGGAATTGTTTTGTACAACTGTACAAACAACTGTAACCCCAGACAGCAACTGAGCACCACACAGCCTCTCGCTCATTTCCCTCACAGTGGGATGGCGGAGAGAATCCAAAGGGTAAAAGTCAGAAAACTTGTGGATTGAGATAAAGACAGTTCAACAGGTAAAGCAAAAGCCATGCACGCAAGCAAAGCAAAATGAGGAATTCTTTCCCCACTTTCCAGCATCAGGCAGGTGTTCAGCCATCTCCAGGAAAGCAGGGCTCCATCACTCCTAATGGTGACTTGGGAAGACAAATGTCATCAATCTCAATGTTCCCCCCTTCCTTCTTCTTCCCTTCAGCCTTATATACTGAGCATGACGTCATATAGTATGGAATATCCCTTTGGTCAGTTGGGGTCAGCTGTCCTGGCTGTGTCCCCTCCCAACTCCTTGTGCACCCCCAGCTACTCGCTGGTGGGGTGGTGTGAGGAGCAGCAAAGGCCTTGTCTCTCTGCAAGCACTGCTCAGCAATAACGAGAACATCCCTGTGTTATCAGCACTGTTTTCAGCACAAACCCAAACCATAGCCCCATACCAGCTGCTGTGGAGAAAATTAACTCTACCCAGCCAAACCCAGCACAACAACAGAGAGCTAACCTGTCTTCGTCCCTATTGAATGCCTCTGTTGCCATCTCCAATCTTCTGAGGAATCTTTTCCTTTGAAAGACAGGTGTCTCATCAATCCCCTGCAGAAAATTCCAATTTTAATTCCTAAACATCAGTGACTACTAAGTTGTTCTTTGTGACAATGAGTGTGGGCAAGTGAATAATATTCAATTAATTATAGCAGAGGTAGAGAGGTTGAAGTTTTATCTTAGAAAAATCTGTAGAAATAAACACAATAGCTAGTTATCAGCCACACATTGTTACATCTTGCACCATTATAATTACACAGTTACTGCTTATTTGGCTGCAGATTTGTCATGGCATCTTTGTTACTTCAATTTACATTAGTTCTGATGCATAATTAACAATTATAGGTGTAAGTTTAATTCAACAAAATGATGATGCGATTCCATTTGAAATATGCCAATGTGATATGTAGAGCAATTAGACATATAAAATTGGCCTTGTCATCTGTATTAATCTGACTACTATCTACACTATACATCTTAATAGGAACAGATTTTATCTATCTGTCTGTCTGTCTGTCTATCCATCTATCTATCTATATCTATTTAGTGTTATGCTTAGAATGGACCTGCCTTTATGGACTAAACATATTAAAGGCCTTTATGAAATTGTAATTCAGTAACTGTTATGTGGGTGGTTTGAGTATGATATTTTTCAAAGACACCATAAAATACAAATATGTAGGCTATAGCTGTGGAAGGTTTATTTAGCTCAGAAATATATTAGTGTATTTATACTGTATATATTAACGTATATAAGGTACTGCTATATATTTGCAGGCATATTATCATCAGGCAATTTTCTATCTTAAGTTATCAGAAAAGGGAATTAGAAAATATAATGCTAGCCTTAGGGAAGCAAACTTTTTTCAAAACTCCTATCTGCTAATATCACCTGCCAATGATTTAATGTGTTTATAGTCTATGCTAACCTTTCTTAGCTTTCCTTTTTATCCATTATAGTCTGTGTACCTGGTAGAAAGGAAGCCTGCAGCCAGTTGCCATTACTTTGTGGCTCCTATCTGTACTCACCAAGTAGCTATTTTCTTTTTTATTCCTTTTTTATTCCTGTAAGGTAGTAACTGTTGGCTGTTATAAAACTGCAATCTCATTAGAAAAGGTTCATCCAAATAAATTCACTGCTGATATTAGGACTTTAAAATGTCAAATGTCTTTGTCTTTCTTTGGGACAACATATGGTTTTATAGTGATGCTTAAAGAGACACCTTCAGACTCTTCCATTTCCAGAAGAGTTGTTATGACAGCAAGACAGCATTTTGGTACAGTCTGTGGGATCATGGGTTTTTAGGTGTGCCTCATTTAAGAATTCTTAGTACATCTCCCTGTTAAAAATATGTCCATAGTTTGAGTAAAATGAAACTGAACAGAATTCTTAAGTGCATACAGGAATGTTAACGTTCTTTATCAGCAATAGGAACTGTTGCAGTGTTTGTTTGACTCTGGGATCTGTGGTCCTATTTGTACTTTTAGTCCTCTACTCCTTGTATACGCAGAGACCAGTGGAGCTCAACTCGAAGCTCTGTTACAAAACATCAATGTTTTATTTTACTCACACTCAACCCTTCTTGCTTTCTTCAGTTTGCATCAGGGATTTTCCACAGTTACAGGTGGGAGGTATTCTGCATGTCCAATCTTTGTACGTTCATGCAAACTGACTGACCTCTCCTAACAGGTTTCGATAATTCCCAGTAATGACATCATGGGGATGTTATTTAGTTATTACACTTAATCTGGCAATGGAGTATAAAGTAAATGTGTAGCAGAATAGTTTTGTGCCCTATCTGAAGATAAAGGGCTATCATGCACTGGGCTAACTGTCCTTTCACACATAGTCTTTAGTTGCATGGAATAGTTAATTTGGGATTCTTGTGAATCAGATCTCACTGAAATCATTAGGACACAGCTCTAAACATATTCAATTGCACCTATTTCTAATTGATCTCATTCTAACATAAACCTAAAATAATTGCACTGCTTTTAATAAAATTAATGTCTACTCACAATTGTTTCTATGTAGGAAACTTTTTCAAAATTTTAAATATTTTTTCTCACTTGGAAATGTGCTGTCATTGTCTCCTCAACTCAGTCTAGACATATCTGACCTGTGTGGATAGACGTAGCTGAATTTTGTTTCCTTTCACTTCATAATAAAGAGGATACTTGTTTGTTCAACCACTGGACATGTGCCAAGTATTTTTAAATGTACTTTGTTTCATAAACGATTCTATAAAGCAGAATTAAGGTATTATGAAGAGGACTTTTGATGGTTGTATTACTTCTAACATTGAATGCTTAGAATTAATAGAAGTAGTCGTTGCTTTATTGGATTTGAATAAATTGATATTGGATTTTATTAAGCAATGTATCCCATATGCACTGGATTATTCATTTGCCTGTTTTTCAAAAATGTATAAGTCATACTGAGAGCAGATTTGCATTTATTATGCTATGTAACGAGCCCTACTTTTACCAAAGGGAAAAAAAAACAGCCTAATTTCAGATATTTGAAAACTTTTAGAATTGTGTTGTTGTTGTTGTTGTTTAGAATTATTACATAAAGCCAGTCTGTATATGGATACTTTACACTGGCATAACTGGCATTACAGTATGATTTTATTTTTAAAAGTTCCTGAAACATTTCACCTTATATGGCCTTGGGTTGTGAATACGGTTAGTCTGCTATAGCTTTTTATATTGTCAGCATTAGAGATGTTCTTAATTATAGAGATATAATTGAGCTGTTAAAAATTTGTGTGCCAGTAAGCCTTAAAATGTTTGCATTGTACTCAGCGGCTGATCTCTGTGTTGGGATGAGTTGATATCTAATAAGAGTGAGCAGGGAAAGCAGTACACTTTTAAAAATCCAAATATATTTTTTAAAATCGAGACAAAAATTGGTGCTTTGTTATACTTGTTCTGACCACCTCCCCTTGTAGTTTTCAGCAGCGAACAGGAGTATTTCTGCACAAAACCTTGAAACAACAAAATCCTGAGTTCAGACTTTGTTTCAGTTTGGAGGGGGATGGGGGGGGAGAAACTGCTGTATTCCACAAAATACTCAAATCTTACACTGTACCACTGAGGAATCTCTTTGCTTTTCGGTTCAGCATGTAACCAAGTACAAGTTATCATAAGAGATGTGAGTGGCTCCATGAAATGGCACAAAGTTGGAATTGGAAGGGGAATTGGAAGCCCTGGGGTTTTTGTTCTTGGTTGGACTATAAACTTGTTATATGACCTTGAGCAGATCACATTAACCCTGGCTTTCCAAAGCATTTGCACTCCTGAACTGGATCTATAGGTTGGTCAGTTGAAATTTCCTGTAAGGTGAGAATGGTGCCTTAATAGGGTGCAGACAGTTCATTAACACAAAGGGCTGTGAAATTCTCCAATGAAAAGCATTACAGCCAGTGAGAAGTACAATTAGGAATTAATAATATTATAAATTAGTAATAATAATATAGTTAGGTTTACCCTCTGATGTTGTACTTTAGCCTGAAGCAAGATAAATCACAAGCCGCTTAGAAGGTTTTTTTACAATAGAGTGCAGCAGTTAAGGGTCTTTAGAACATTTCTGCAATATTAAAATGATTTTTCAGCCAGCATATTAGCTTCTGCAGTCTAGGCTAAGGTTTTAAAAAAGTAAAACAAACAAAAGCCGAAGGTATTATTTACTTAATTAGTCCTCTCTGCAGCATGAATTTCTTTCTGAAGTTCATTTCTCCTTAATAAGTATCATATCTGTTGATGTTCCTTATGTTACTAAGCAACACCAACACTAACAAATAATAGGGAAAAAAACCTGTAATAAGGCACTATAATTCTGATGATGTATCATGGGGTTAATTTCTTAGGAATACTCTGAGATTCAAAGAGTGTGCAGTGCAGCAGTGTAATATTGTTTTCATTATAAAAAAGCAGTTAATATCTTCTAAAAATTGCATTTAATTGCATAAAGGCAGAAAAGCAACACAAAAATTATTCAAATAACATTCCAATTATATTTGATAAATCATCTTTAAAACCTTTACATTTATGTAGCAATTATAACCTAACCACAGGATCTAACATCTTAGAGCTTCATCAGAATCAATCAAATATCTTAGGCTGAAGTTGGAATGTTGTTCTGATGGAATTACTCCCAAAGGCAATTTTGATCTATTTAGGCACCAGTTTTACAGCACATTCAGAATTTGATTATTTCTGGTACTATTTCCTGGGTAAGATTTTTTCCTAGCAATGACTCTAAGAAATTTCCCCTCTATAAAACAACTAATTAATTGCAAACTGGTTAAACTAACATAATTGTTTTCAAAAATGCTACTCATACTTTGGTACATAGAAAATGCAGACTCTCTTCTGTTGCTTGCTTTTTAAGTGTGTTTTATAGAGAACAGCTGATTTCAGATGGTAAATTAAACACTCTCACTCATCACATGTGAATCTCAGAATATTTTGGAACACCAGTCTTTCCTTAGTTCTAAATATGAATTTCTCATTCAGGTTCCAGGATTCTTTGAATGACAGTATTCGCACCTGATCCTTACGTGCATGAAACCAGATAACTATCAATTAATTAGGGATAAAACAATATTAGTGTGTTGAGTTTAAAGTGAATTTGAGCATCTTTTCATCTATCACCAGATCTAGGAAGAACACACCTCTGTCTGTATTACTGCAGAGTCCCCAGTCTCAAATACTTTTGTATCTTCTTATACGCTGTTGTTAGTTTATTTCAGAGAAATTCCTTCTTTCTTCTCTCCCCTTCTATTTTCTGTTTAAGCTATTAACCTAGTAGCCTCAAGAACACGTCTCAAAAACTCTAAAAATAATTTTCTTTCTGGTTGAGTAAAATTGCCCAGCCTACTGCCATCAGAGGTCTGGACAGCAGCTGTATAGCCATATATTCCTACCTTGGAGAAGAGAGGAAGTGTTTTGAAAACCATCTTATGCGTAGTTCTATCCTTATTCAGAATGGATGTTCTGGAACCTTGTGAATCACCAAAAAATTGGCTTGAAATTATTAAAGCAGAGTCACTGCCTACAAACATGCTTAAGACTCGAAGGCTGGTATTTCAGGAGTCATCTGGGGTAATGCCCAAATTGTATGGTCAGTGTTGTATGTTCTGTGAGAGCTTTTCAAATCCAACATTAGCTGTCATTATAGCAGAATGCATTTTGCTTCCTCAGCAGCACTAATTTCCCAAACTTGCCATCCAAAAGAGCAGCCATTCTGAAAACTGTAACTACAAATGGGTTTGGTATAAACATATCTGTTCTTCTGTCCTGTACTTGCCATAGAAATGCTTGCATTCCCTGCTCTTCAGAACTTTAAATAGAACTTCCATGTGAAGTTCTTAGTAAAAAAACTTGTGACCTTTAAAATGAAAGTTCCTTTCAGGTTTGTAAAGGAGAACAATATTTTCTCCACTCTCTGATTACAAAGCAAATTTGTAATTGGACTTTTCCAATATTTAATAAGTGTATGCTCACACGCTACCTGGTTGAAGCTGTGCTCTTTTTGAAGAAGCAGTTGCCCTTTAGGTCTTGCTTGGACATAACAGGGAATGCTCTCCACAGATTTACTCACTAAAGGTCATAAGGGGTTTTTTAAATGGCAATTTTAGGGTTAATATTTGCTATCTATCTGTGAGTTTAGAGCTCATTCAGGCTAACAAGTGTCATTCCCTAGATATCCAAGAAGGTGAAGTAGCTTTTAATAAGATTTAGAAAATACATTTAATGAATCTGCTACATTGCCTAGACTATTTTTATCAAAAATGTTCTTATGTTAAGTGTTTAAGCCTGTATAGTAACCCTGTCATGGTTTTACTCTGGCCAGCAACTGAGCACCACACAGCCACTTCCTGATTCCCCTCACAGTGGGATGGGGGAGAGAATCCAAAGGGTAAAAGTCAGAAAACTTGTGGATTGAGATAAAGACAGTTCAACAGGTAAAGCAAAAGCCATGCACGCAAGCAAAGCAAAATGAGGAATTCTTTCCCCACTTTCCAGCATCAGGCAGGTGTTCAGCCATCTCCAGGAAAGCAGGGCTCCATCACACATAACGGCGACTTGGGAAGACAAACACCATCACTCCGAACATCCCTCCCTTCCTTCTTCCCTTCAGCCTTATATACTGAGCATGATGTCATATAGTATGGAATATCCCTTTGGTCAGTTGGGGTCAGCTGTCCTGGCTGTGTCCCCTCCCAACTCCTTGTGCACCCCCAGCTACTCGCTGGTGGGGTGGTGTGAGGAGCAGCAAAGGCCTTGTCTCTGTGCAAGCACTGCTCAGCAATAACGAGAACATCCCTGTGCTATCAGCACTGTTTTCAGCACAAACCCAAACCAGAGCTCCATACCAGCTGCTGTGGAGAAAATTAACTCTACCCAGCCAAACCCAGCACAAAGCCTCAAAGTAAACAATTTTTAAATAGAAATGCTGAGTGCTCCTCAGAGCCATGACAAATGGGAATTGGCTGTTTTCTAAGGTTGTTTCTAAGAGGCAAAGTACTGTGACCAATATATTCAGAAAAAGAAAGAGACTGACAGTGGAACTGAAGAAAGAGCTAAAGTTGTAGTATTTCTGAAACTATTTTAAAATATGAGCCATAATTCGAATAGATTCCAAAAACAGTTATTGTTTTTAAATTCACTGCTGCTTCACTGTATGAAGTACCTTGTTTCCACATTCTACGTTGAAAACAGAACAAGTTAAAGATATTGGTCTATCCTACAAATCTTAAAATGTTATAATTGCTCAGAAATGGGATGAAGTCAAAGAATCATCTCCATGAGGATTTGTCCTGTAAGATTTTCAGACATAGAAACAGGCAATCCAAGTATGGTGGTTCCAATGAAGGTGTTGCATTGATCTGAACTTATCCCTGCTACTGTGATGGCAGATGTTAACAATCTGTTTCAAATAATATATATAAGAGTTACCCAAGAGATTTCAAATGTTAGCAACATAGTTACAGCGACATTTTCTTTCACTTAATGTGCACATACCTGCAAGCCTAAAGCTTTTTTCAAAATTTTGAGATTTAACATTCACCACTTCCTTAAAATGATTGTATGCTATGTGGATTAAGAAAAAGAAGGTATCCAGCTCCAAGCAGACTTCCTTCCCTGCAAAAGTTTTAGGTGCCCAGAAAGCATCTAGGTATCTCTTATACAGAGCTTTGGAGGAACTGCAGAATATTATTTGAAGACTTGATTTTGCCAAGATTTTCCCAACACTTAAGTGACTATGCTTCACAGCACCTGGATAGTTGCAAAGATTCCACCCATTCTCATTTATTTTTTCCACACTGATCCAACTCAGACACTTAACACTTGCTTTGCCACACTGTTAATTTTCTGCTCTAAAGGGCTCCGATTCCAAAATATTGTCTATATCTGTGCTTTGTTTTCTGTGTCTAAGTAAAAAGATTTTTTTTTGTCTCATCCATAGCTCACTGGAAACCAAATGGATGCACCACCATGCAGTGCTATTATTTAGATTAGGATATACTATTCTAGCAGGGAATTTGGGGAAAGGCATTGACATTCAAAAATGCTTTGGAATTATTATTATTAATATCATATTGGGTATGGTATATATGGCAAGAGAGGCATATGGTATATATGGAAGAGAACTATGGAAATCAAATAATGGTCAGGAATTTAAAATCAGGTAAACAATCCTAATGTGCTTAGAGGAACAAAAAACTGTTGAAGGATTAGCATCCATCATTGGTCACCTATGGCTAAGGAAAAAAATCACATGGGGTTTTTTTTTGTTCTTCTGAAATAAAGTCAGGGAAAACAAATATCTTTGGTATAAGTTTTCTGTTTTGATCAGATTAGATTTGTGAATTAAATTATGAGTTGAATTTCCAACTGGTGATGGGTTTAGAAATACTGATTTGTCTTATTCTATTTTGTAGATGCTTCAGAAACTTGCTGTGTGTTTACCACGGGTTCTGCCAAGCAACTCAAGAGGGGACTTACCTACTCTTTCATTAGTCAAGCATAACATTATCTTGAACTAATTATTCCTCTCCACATGGCCTTCCTACTAGTGTCAGCTTATCTTCTGCTGACTCATGCTCAGGGTGCTCCTGTTGAGAATGGGGCACTGTTGGAAACACTGAAGTCACAAGTAGGATTATTCAGCAATAAAAGTGAACACTATTCAGCACAGGTGAGACCTCCTGGCACAAGCCGGCAAATACCTCAGACAATAATCATAGGAGTTCGTAAAGGAGGGACAAGGGCTTTGCTGGAAATGTTGGATATTCATCCTAATATTGTGGTTGCAGCTACAGAAGTCCACTTCTTTGACTGGGATGAAAATTATGTGAAAGGAATAGACTGGTATAGAAGTCTGATGCCATTTTCTTATGGAAATCAAATTACAATTGAGAAAACACCAGGCTATTTTACATCACCACAGGCTCCAGAAAGAATTCATGACATGAATAGCTCCATTAAACTGCTGCTCATTCTAAGAGATCCCACTGAGAGAGTTATATCTGATTATACCCAAGTATATTACAACAGAGTAGAAAGCCACAAGCCTGTTCAGCTTTTTGAAGATATTGTTATTAAGAATGGAGCACTTAATACCAAATACAAAGCTATTCAGAGAAGTCTATATGATGTTCATATGGAAAAGTGGCTTAAGCATTTCAGTCTGGATCAGATTCACATCGTGGATGGCAATACTCTAATCAAGGACCCTCTTCCTGAACTACAAAAAGTTGAAAGATTTCTAAATCTTCCTTCCCGAATTGTGTCTTCTAATTTTTATTTTAACCAAACCAAGGGATTCTACTGCATTAGAAGTGATGGAAGGGAGAGATGTTTACATGAATCCAAAGGGCGTCCCCATCCTCTTGTTAACAACACTGTTTTAGAGCAACTGTATTCTTACTTCAGAGAGCACAATGCAAAGTTTTACAGAATGGTTAATCATTCCTTTGACTGGCATTAATGCATTTGGAATCAACATTTCTTAAAAAGGGCCTGAAACAAACTCATTCAGACATATCTTTCTAAACTGTAGAGATTCGTATTATGAGGACCTATCATACTGGTTATATGCTTCATTGGAATAACACATCTGATAACTCATGGAAATGGTACCCTTTCTGTTTGGAAAAATAAGTTTCACGTATTTGTATGATTACTATGAGTCATTTTCTGATCTTCTTTCTCTCATCATGCAAATACATTAACTTCAACAGACTTATTTCAGATATGTACCTGTTACAAGATTTGTGCTGGTTTGGAAAAATTACTGCATCTAACAGTGTAAAAAATGTAAATATTTGAAATGGTATTATTCTAACTGTTCTGTATTTTTTGTTGTATTTTTTATATCACGCACAATGATAGAGGCGTTGATTTCTAGAATTTTTCATACAATAAGTTCAATTGTATGTTAAAACAGGGGCATACATAGTGGCTCCAATAAATAATTCATCTTCTGTTAATATGCCAAAGTTCTGAATCAATTAATAATAAAAGGAATCTATTTCACCTGTGAGTTGACTAGGTGAACTAGAAGCTCCCTGTCTGTATATCATTACTATTAAACCACACTCTTCCTATCTTGGGTTTGAAAGAAAAAAATTTCCAAACAAAATAAGAATATCAGCTGTTTGAAGAAGCTTTAAGTGTGAGTTCTGAATGTAAAGAAATTAAAATATCCCAGGCAACCTCAATTTATACTGTTATTCTGTACACTAAAAAAAAAAAAAAAAAAAGCAAAAAAGCTATTAATATCAGCAACTGTACAAATATTTGATTATATAAATTATATCACTTTGCTCTTGAATGGAAAAGCTCTTCATTAGTACTAGCATATCAATCATGTCTGTATTCTGTGACTAGTTATTCTATTGCTCTCCTGGCTTTAGTTTACATATCTCCATTGGCACATCGATTCTTGTTTAAAAAAATATTTGCTTGCCCTCCAAAGCATGGAGTATTTTTATTTTGTTATTTCTAATGCAGATCATGGGATGTTCTCAAAGTTAAAATAACATCTTGTTATACTGTATATCTCAGACACAGTGTTCAATATGCTAAGTATGACATACTCAGATTATATATAAAACCCACACCCATCTATACCCCTGCATTACGAATTTTTTTAATATTTTTTGTTTGACAGTATTGTGCTGGTGTGTTCTCCTTTTTTCATGTAAACATTTTATTATATATCAATACCAAAGAAGAAAATCAACTTGAAGTGTTAAATATGGTGCCAGATAGAACTACAGATGCAGATGTGCTTGTCTGAAGTTGTACCTTGCAATCCAGACACTCTGGTGCCCCCTCGGTAGAAGCATTCATTAGGTGCATTCCTCTTCAAGCTCCTCAGGACACTGAGAGCTGTAGCTGTGTGGGCCCACTCTGAGAATCGCAGCATCAAACTGCACCTAAGCCTGGTGAGGATCCTGAATCTGTGTCCTGTCTAAGCCACTGCTCAGCCTATAGGAGTTTATGTTCCTAATGTGGGATTCAGTCTTCCACTTCACAGGCTAAAAGGTACGTATTGCAGCACTCCTTTTTAGGCTTCTCGTACTTTATGAGGGGGCTACTTAGATGTTAGGCAGGTAGCAGTATTCCACTGAAGCTGGACAGAATCAGACCCAGCCAGATTATGTGGAAATAGCCGTCATCAAATATTCCCTCAATAAATGTAAAATGTTAAAAATGGTATAATAAATCTTATTCTTTATCTCTTCTGCTGCTTGTATGTGTATATATGAGAGAAAGTTATATTTATTTATTTGTCATTAGCATATAGTTAACCTCTGAAGTTATTTTTCTGAAGTATGACTGTTTACTACATTTCTGATTTCTACAGATGGCCCAAATTGTCATTTACTTCTTCCACCTTTTCTGAGATTGTGGCTTCTTAACCATCAATATTGATCAGATCTGGGCATTACTCAGAAGTATAAAGTTGATCTGAACCAGGTGTGGAAATATGAATGCATTTCTTTCAAATTAGCCGAAGACAAGGACATTCACGTTGGTATTATACCATCTTTACAAGGACATTGGATAGGCAAACTAATAATTACAGTTGTGTAGTCTAACAACATGTTCTTTGTCATTCATCAAGTAAAACGTTAACCCAAAAACACTCTGAACTCTGAATCAGCAGAGTGATTTTATATTGGACCAACGCTTTGTATTTTGTGGGCATGACATTTTTATCTGATAACAGAAGCTCCAAATCCAGGTTCACTACAGTGTTTAACATAGTCTGTTCTTTCTGACCAATGCAATCTCAGTGATGAAACTCATTCAGTCCACTAATTTCAGAAATACAGTATTGAAGGTAGCAACATACCAGCAGTTTATGCCACAGATTGTAGTTTTTCTTTCAGCGTTGCTTTCTGTTTCTTATACATTCCAAAAATGTCCATAGTCATCTTGTTTTGCTTTTTTTTTCAGTGATTATTCCATTTAATAGTATTGAATAAGGTTGTGTTGATTATTTTTTGGTTTGTTTTGATTTGGGTTTTTGGTTTTGGTTTTTTTTTGAAGAAGCTAATTTGAAAACAATGTATACTTTAACAAAGGTTTCAGGTAGTTGCCAGTAATGGAAGAGTTCACATGCTTATGTGTCACTTTCAATTTCATAGGCTTCCAAGAAAAATAAAGAAAAAAATTCTAATGTCTTTCTATATTTATGCTTGCAGGCATCAAGTCTTTCTCCTTCTTCTCTGAAGTTTACAGCTAATCTTTAAATGAGTTGAATGCAGGAACACCAGTTGGCAGAGGCTGTATGCATCTTTGAAAATGTGGGTCCCTTTCTGGAATTTACATTTCAAGGAGAGCTGATCTGTATGGATTACTGATGCATATATCTACTTGATTTGTTAGCACTCTTCATTCCTGCTCAGCATTTTTGGGAAGGACAGAGTTGATGGAATGAATTCAACGATCATTTTAGAGTTTACTAATACCAGAAGAAATCTATTATGCATAGTATAATTTGGGTGAGGGAATGGTTGTTTTGGTTTGGTTTTACATAAATCAAGATTCTCATCTGAACTTTTGTTTTGGTAAATGATCTACAAAGATGCAACTTAATCTCTGCATAACAGAATTCAATAAATATGGTAGATTATAATTTCACATTACAAACTGTTTCAATCAGGTTCTCATTTTGTGGTCTGAAAAATATTATCTCATGCAGTCCTGACCTTCTCCATTCTTACTGTCTTCAAAAGAGAACACTCCTTCCCTCAGCCTCTGGAGGGGGATCAGATCAACTTAATAGATGATCCACTGAGTCATACTTTAGTAATTACTGAAATAAAAAGTACTCAGTTTTTGGCACTTGGAATTCAAAACTAGTCAAATTATAAAAAGAACTGGAGGCTTCAGTTTAAAGATGTCATTAACAAGACAGTTCTCAATTTAAGAAATTACAAATATCTCTTAAGAATTTCCACAATTGATAGCAAACCATAAGCTATTCTTCTCCAAATTAGTTATCAAAGGACTTTCATCTCATTATCTGATACTCAAGAGGTGTTTGCAGAAATAAATTTCATGTGGGAATGTTGCTTAATGAGATAATGCAGTTTTTTCAAAGGTTGCTGAGAGCATCTGAAACAGATGATATAGTCCTATGTAAGACTACTACAGAATTTATGATTATTTGAGCAGCTCTTTGATGTTGTTTTGCATTCCACAAATATTAAGCTTTCACTTTAAGTACTGTTCCTTTCCTTTTTTTAGTTAAAATTCCATAGTTATAGTTGCTTTGATCTAATATCACTGAGAATTAGCAACATCAAGCAACTGCAGCTGTAACAGGATCAGTTTAGCCTTTGCCAGAATAAACAGCGCACTCACACTTAATACCTAGATGAGTCTAATAGTAGTATTGTTTTATACAGGCTATATATATTACCTATAGTACAGAAAGAAAAAGCATTGGGAGACTTAAGAGCTAGGTTTTTGCCCCCAAAAGGGCAAAACTTTAAACATTACTTAACTAATGAGAAGAAAGCAAAGAGGTTCCTCCATTGCACTCACCCCCATTATTTTACCAGGAAGAGGGCTGGATTTTTGTATTGTATCCTTTGTATCTAGCTGCTCAAAGGCCTTGGGCTGACTTCTGCTCTTTTCTTGCACAGCTTAGCCCTGACAGAGCATTTACAGTTCCTCTTAAAGAATGCCTGTAAGAGCAGAGATGTTTGTAAGAGCATACATACCTTACATACCTGTAAGAGCAGAGGCAATATTGTGGAGAACTTTACAGAGGGCATACACTTGCATGTTGCTACACAACATCAACTCCTTCAGTGTCCTTTTAATACAAAGCCAATAGATAATCCTATAAAATGCATTGAAGAAAGATTAGATTGACTACTGTAGGGAAACGCATCCACATACAGAGTTTTCAATCCTTGTGCACATTTCAAGAGCGCATTCAAAAAGAAATTTTAAAATTGGGTTGCTTCCAACAAGTTTGACTGCTTATTGCCTTCATCAATTCAGATGCTTTCATGAGTTGGACAACGAATTTAATATTGTCATAATCCTTAAATTTTTTTGTTTAATCTATGTGGTCAAAACCAAAAATACGGGTTATTACTTTGCTTTCTGGGACTGCAGTTAAAAAAAAAAAAAAGAAAAAAAAGAGAGACACCCCCACCAATACCTTGATTCGCAGTAAGAGTTGCACAATAACAACACTCACAATAACATTTCCTTGCAGAGACAGGAACATTTAAATTATTTAAGTAAAGATTAGACGAAGATGGGCAACCTACTCTAGTGGAGGGTGTCCCTGCCCATGGCAGGGGGGTTGGAACTAGATGATCTTTGAGGTCCCTTCCAACCCAAACCATTCTATGGTAATACTCCTGTAGATTATTATTTTCTATACTTGTGGATTTGATCCTTCATTTCCTTCAAAAGCTTGAATTTTATTGTAAAAATCAACAGACACATTGAAATTAAAATTAGTAATAATTTGCCTAGCATATTAGTCATTACCAGCAGTTAACAGCCAATATTTATTTACTAGCCAAATAATTTCCACTTCAATTGTTTCAAGTTTCAATGTGACTTACTAAATTGTTTTGCTATTTTATAAACAAATTTAAAAGTTAGAACCAACAGTGGATAAAAATCCTCTGTAGTATCATTCTGTGATTATAGAGGAATTGTCATGTCTTTAAGGTTAATTAACAGTGACATGACCTTACCACAATTCCTGAAAAATTATTGGAAGACAAGATACTAACAGAACTGCAAAGTATAAATTAGTACTTAAAGTTGAATCTGCTACTTAGAGAAAATACAACAGATTAAAACCAGACTGACATAAATCATACTTTCCTGTTAAAACAGATGTAATTTAAAACATACAGTATCTCATGTATTAGCCCAGGTAACAAGTACTATGAAGTCTACTTTCTGATGCAAAATGGTCTTATACTTTTATGTTGTATGTTCTTTTAGTCCCGTTACAAAAATCTCTCAGTAAGTGTTTAAAGAAAAACATCTTAACGTTAAGTCTTTGTCAGTGGTACAGTTTTTCTGTCAAAGGACATTTTTCTGGTTTTGTATTGTTTCCTCCAAGATAAAAAGCTGGTGTGAGTCACACTACAAAAAAAGTAGAGAGTTATCATACCAGAATTAAGACTATTACTACTGTTTATTAGAGTTCTCAGAGAAGAACATTTTTATACAGGGACTGATAATAGTTTAACAATCTCTTTGTATTTTCTCTCACTTCATTAGATAATACAACTACGTTCTAGTTTTTCTTATTCTGAAGAATGTTACTCTAAACTCTTACATTGTTTCTCTAAAGCACTGACTTACAGATCTAAATCAGATGACAATAACAAAAGGGAAGCACAGGTAATTAAGAATCCATTCCCTTTGTCACTCGGACTGGCTAAGATTTTCTTATTTTTTAACTCTTTTGATATGAACATTTTGATACATCTATTAAGACTTTGTATTAGGAATGTATCAGCCAAACTTGCAATAGGAAAAAATAAGGCAAAGGCAACTAGAACACAACAACTGAGCTGAAGGCCATCTGCTAAATATTTGTTGACATAATATGGCACAAATGAGAACTATGATTGGCCTGATAAGACAATGCACAGGACTAATGCACTCCAGGAATTTATCTAGGTATTCTACATGCCTGAATTAGTTTTGCAATCGTTAGGCTATTAGGGACATACTTGAATATACATTTTCAAAACACTGTATTTCATCTTAATAGAGAATACTACAATACTGTAGGACAGGTTGAGTACATGATGTCTATCCTTGAGTGAGTTGCTCCAGCGCTGCTAAGGCAAATTGGATGGGAAATGACAATTCTCTGCACCGTGTTGGGCATTTTTAAATTCCTTATGGAAAATTAGCAGCACTAGCTGCGGCAGTTTTGTTGTTGATTTGACAAGGACTGTCAGCCTAGAAAAATGCTGTGCAACTGTCATGAGAAGATTGAAGATACCTTTTCTATACTCTGCCAAGATACAAATCTACAACTCAAGACAAGTGACACAGATGGAACACTGTAAACTGCAGGAGATGCATTGCTGCCTTGAGTGAAGAAAGATTAAAGGCTCATAAACAACATATGCTATAGCTACACACACACGCACCATACACAGCTTGCAAAATACACTCAGTCTAAACCAAAACCAGGCAGAATCTACAGTTGTGCCCTAAAGTGATCCTGTTAAAGTCATACTGAACCAGGGGCAAAACTTCCAGTATGAGCTATTTGTAACTTATTATTTGTTGTATTAATAAACTGAAGTCTGTTTAGGCCATGCTCAAGGCATCTTTGAGCTAGCAACATATACTGCTCTTCATATTTTCACCTTGCAGACAATGGATATTGTATTCTCAAAGTAGGCTTCATCCATTAAGTGTTTTCCAGACTGCCCATGTTTATGTGATTGAAGTTCTTTGTCAAGTGTACATACAACAAAACGAATAAAACAGATGAACAGATTTTCTGGAAAAAAATGGCTAATGGCTCATATTTTTAGGGTCTGTTTATGTACAGTAAGCATAACAACACAGGGTTCAAGTAAAATGCCTTTCATAATTTTCAAAAACAAACTTTCTGTGTGTTTTCATTTCCTTTAATTTAGGGGGGATGATATCCCCCTCTACATTGTTTAATAATAAACTTGGAATTTTAAAATTCATATTCATCTGAGAAGTTAAAAATATTTTGGTTTCAGTGTCTTAAATAAGAAATTACCATTCAAAAGTTACTACATTTTTAGTAGCATTAGAAAACTGTTCACTTTCTTTTTAGTTCTTTTATGTCTTGTGTTGCACCATCCCGCCTCTCCCTTGAAAAAATATTTTCATAGCAAATACTCTTTTTGTCAGCTGATTTCAATGTTATATGGGCAGAATTCACAATATTAATCACTTGCATTAAAACTACAAAGATTAGGTAGGGTGATAGCTATGTCTTATGTTTCCACAAGTGGAAAAAATAGCATATGAAATAAAGCTATGGTCACTTAAGATGAGTACCTGCTGAACCATACTGAGTACTGCATGCTGCAGATTATATATAGAGAGATCAGGGCTGCTTCAGCCATCCAAATCACTGCTTGCAACATCTTGTGTGAGTTCAGGAAGAGTGGTTTCCCCCCTTCCACCAAACAGACATGCAGGCTTCAATCTGAGAAAAATCTTTTTTGCCAGTTCTTAGGGTGCTGGTGTGGAAATGAGCAGTTAGGTGCCTTTTTTCCCCTCAAATTGCCCACAGGACAGATTTTTGCCAAATTGCAGTATGTATTCCATTGGTAACAGCAAGCTAACTTTGGAAGCCCTGTTTAATTTCTTTTACTAGGTGCTGTGTCCTCCATTATTTTTGTCCAAAACCCTACTTGTCACAGATGGTAATTATTCCAGACAAATACAGCAACCCAGAAAAGTATGAATAAAATGTACTAATCCAGCTTCCTGTAGCTACTAGATACAATGAGCCAGAAAATACAGAAGCTTGTTATCTCATTAGGGTTCTTTGTCCGTGACTCCTTTTTATCAAATAAGTATTGGGTACAGTTATATATGCTTGTATGACTCCCTATCCTGATCATCTGTGTATTATGATCAAAGGGAACAGGATTATGTTACCTCACTTTAATACTAAAGCCCAGGATGTTTTTTTTCACATAAATGCACCTTTGCTGCCAATCACCCACTCTCTTTGATATTTTTTCCATTTATTAATGAATTCTTATTTTTCTCTTTCATGGAATAAATAGTTTTGATCTTAAATTGAGCTTTCCTGATCTGAGAAAAGTAAAAGCTGAAACAAACTATGGTGTTCCAAAAGAAATAAATTTTGTCTCTGTGCTGTATTAGTATGTCAGGGAATCAGATTACAAACTTGCAAGCAATTAAGATGAAATAGTTAATCCTAACACACATAGCAAGCAAAAGACTGAGGATATTTTTTGGAGTATATGAAAAAAATTCACCTTCCTTTTTAAAAAAAGAAGTATTTCTTTGATAATTAACAGAAGCATTTGGATACATGTGCTCCACTAATGTAAAGTGGCACTGACTTCAGTCAGCTACAGTGACTGCAGTAAAAAACTATTCTAATTTGTAGCTAAGGATCTAGCCCAAAATGTATATATGTAGAGAATGCTACTTCACTTAGGTGGCTGATAAGCCAAATGAAATAACTTTCTGAAACATAAATATTCTTATCACTTAATACACAAATTAAATATTTTATAGTAATGCTAATATAGAAGCTATTTCTCAATTTGATTTTTCTGTAGAAATTCTAGTCAGTGAGTTACTCAATGACAAGCAATAAACTGCAAGGGGGCGGGGGGGAGGAAATTCCTGTATTTGCATTGCTGGCCTCATTCTGTCAACATATCACCCAGATTGCTGGATACACACAGAGATGCATTCTGGCAGTGCCAGGAAGGGACCTGCATTTCCTGCTGTCTATTTCAACTTACTAGTAATAGGATGATGCTTCTGGCACATCTAAAATAAATTAATATTGGATTAATTCAATTCAAAAAGGTGTCAGGAAAACACATTGCAGATTCATTCATCACAAACTTGAGACCAATATGTTTAAAAAAAGAGTACCATAGTAATTATGTTTACATGTATAATTGCCTAAAGCTGAGCCAAATGACAGAATATATTCTAACACTTTCCAACATGCCTTCAGTGCTGATTAAGCCACTAGCTGATAAAATAAATATAAATATAGTATTTTCAACACTAACACACTTTTGCTTTAGAAAGCATTTTATCTGAACTACCAAAAGATTTTTTTATTGCAGCTGATTCAAAGTTGTGTTCATTGACCATTTCTTTGTTGTCCACTGATGATCATTTCAATCTTTTTGAATATCAAGGAATGACAGTGCAACAGTGTGTTTTAAAGCGGTAATAGGCTGAGAAAGAACTACCAAACTTTACATAATTGACTTAAGTGTAACACTGGTTGAAAAATTTTATAAGACTATATCTAACCAGTTTATACATAGTATAATACAATGCCAAAGGTAAGAGCAATAGAAAAGGCTGAATAAACATTTTAGCATTTACAGTACCTTATTGATAGGAAGATCATCAAAATAAACAATACAAATGGGACACTGATTCTGTAGCCTTTGACCAGAAGAAACTTCTACCTGTAACAGACATAACACTTGAGCTAAGGCTGCAGATCTGGACCATTGATTTGAATGTGCTGTACTCTGATATTTTTTTTCACACTAGCTGTGTCTTCAGTAGGACCTCAGATACAGTTATATCCTACTCAAGGTAAGTAAACCTGTCAGAATTTCACTCGATATGAGGATGAATTCAGATTTACTCATCTTGTAGTCATGATAGGCAGATGAAATACAGACAGAGTAATAAAGATACCTTTAGCAAAAGTCTCAGCATGCTTAGTAGCTTGCCCTTTCTGCATTTTACAAGTGAAGAGCATAACAGTCTTACTTGTCTGAAGTATTTAATATCTTATGATTTAAAATAAGCAAGCATAATAGCCTCTCAAAGATTCTCAAAAACACTGGGAAGTAAGCTGAAAAAGTCAAATTAATAATTTTTCATAAGCAATGTCCAAAGCAAGGAGTAATGACTCTCTAATAAGATTAGAACATTTCTGCAGTCTCTCTTGCTTAGTCTGCTACTTTAAATCATAACTACTAACAGTGAAATAATTACAACTAAAAGTATTGTTGCACAAAGCTTTCCAGTTATAGGTGGAAAGCATATTTTTAAATATACTAAATTTGTGACACATTTGAACTCCAGAAGGAAAGCATTCCACACACCCAGAACTCCAGAGGAAAAGATTCTCTACTCTCTCAGCTTATTCCATTTCAGAAAGCCCTCAGGCCCAAAATCTCTCTTAGCTAACCGTCAAGATTGAAATGGAATACAGGGCATCAGAAGCTCAAAACTGCACTTGGGATGCAATCCTCTTGGGACTTTAAATATTAACATGAAAAATCTTAAACCTTGGGCTACCAGGCAGCTGAGGCAGATAGCAAAACATTGTGAAGAGTCACACTCCCTTCTGCTCATCTCTCCTTGCAACAATAACACACAACTACATAGCGAACCAGCTGCAGGCAACAGATCATTTATGCAAGTTGACCAATGTACTGCATGTATTTCTTTAATCTGTCTGTCATTTCACAAAGATATGCATCATGATTATCATCAGGGAATTCAAACAGAGCTTGATCTCATTTTCATTGCAATAACGTTGACAGTGGCTTCAGGTCCTTGAATTGCAGCCTCTGGTCAATAACAGCACGCAGACTGTACAACCTGCTGGCCTGCAGGAATGGTACCTCATCACAATTCAAAAGGCCTAGGGAAATAACACTTTCTTCAGATCTCCTGCCCAAACCAATCATGATAGGCTAAATCTGCAGGGATTCCGTTTTAGCTAATCTCATCTTTTTGTCACTTACTTCAGTCATATAAATGGAAAACAATTGCATGTTATCTTTAGTTGCAACTGGATATAGATTATGCTAATGATAATTCAGGCCATCTTGCTCTGAAACTCTTGATAAATCAGATTGTGTTTTACACGTAAGTACAGGAACCAAACCCAATCCTCGTGAGACACAATGTTAGGCAAAAACCAGGCAAGTATATAACTAGGTTCAAAAGTATGCTGGCACCATCTGCCGTCACAGGTGGCTTAGATAAATAAGTCGGTCCCAAAGAAATGCAAGACAGAAAGAAAAATCACAGGTTTCTTTATACTCTTCAGTTTGATTTTACCTTCCATTTTTAAACCTTCAGGGTGTTCTAGTGTCATATACCCATGCTTTTCTTTCTCTACAACCAGAAAACATAGGCATTTTCTTTAATTAAAAAATAATAAGCCAAGATATACACTAATATATTCCCAAATTTCCAATAGCTGAAACTTTTGGGGAAAAAAGAGCAATTGCCTTGACACTTGAACTTCAAATATGGGAGCTGGCAAAATTGGAAAGAGATTCATCACACACTTCCTCCTTCTAGTTAATTAGCTGGAGAACTCTCTGAATCTGCAGCATCAGAGAGGAGATGATGCAAAAAGGTGGTAAGGTAAACAGTTATAAATCACAGGGGCCAACATCTACTTATTAGATCCTTGTTTAATTTTATGCTAAGTGGCTTAATTCAAAGCCAAATTCTTCTGCCAATTTAATCTGAATTCAGTTTATGGTAGGAACTTGTAACATTTAGATCAAACTCTATAAACACCCACTTTTTTTTTTTTTTTGTCTAGTGCATATATTCTAACTCTGTTATGGATGGGAATGACATCGAGTTTGCTTTTATAAACCCATTAATAAATGAAAGATCCAATTTTTTTTTAAGTGCTGGGAAGCAACAATTTCATTATAATCTTTTAGATTATCCTCAGCCAAATACCTGTACTCTGGCACTTTGTAAAAATTACAATGTGAAATTTCCTTCTAGACTTTGGAAGTCAGCAGTGTATGCTGGGAGATTCTAATCTCTCCTCCATTCGATTCACATCTATTTCAGTTTATCCATACCTCAATCATGGTGACCAAATAACTGAAGAGAAAATAAATTGTTTCAAAGCTTTTTGTAAAGAGGAAGGAACAGTTTTCTCTTCAGAGCTCCAGGCTTACCGGTCAGCTGTTAATTTACTGTGACTTCCTTCAGCAGTAGTTAAATTGGATACATGTTTAACCAGGCAAAAATTTGCAAAAAGGGAAGGCAAGTGCTGTTGGGACAATTTCTTTACACGATGCTATAGAATTTTAAATAAAAAAGCCACAGTCCCTTTGCAGACAATGCGTCTATTGATGTGAACTACTGTTAGCATCCTTTACGTACATAATTGTGCACCAATCAATACATCATCACAAAGACTGTATTATTCCCTAGCAGCTCCCTGAACTGTGCAGACAGAACACAGCCATACTGTGCCTGTACCTCTGCTATGGGCAAAACATCCCCGGGGACAGGTAATCAGTTCTCTGTAGTGGTGTATCAGTGCTGGTTTATCAGTCTGATCTACTGATAAACCTTGACAAAGAAAAATGGAACAGAAAATAAATTATCTTCCAAATTTCTTAAATGTGATGGATCCATGTCTTTCAATACTCAGGAAGGAGGCGGGTGGGGAGGGGAGCAACAAATCAAACTACCAGAAATGTCCAAGAAGAGAGCGAGAAAAAGATGTGCATTTATTCACTCCAAAAGCAGACATTCAACAGAGCTTCTGTACTGAGAGAAATTTCAAACGCCATGGTAGAAATCAACATTAAAAGCATTCCTGTCATACATGGGGCATATAAAACAGTGCCCACATTTCATGTGGGAAAAGTTAAAATTTATTGTGGTAAGATGCAGATTTACTTAGATGCTGGGGGGGTGGGGGGGGAGAAATCACAAAATGCTAAATAGATCTTCATTTTTAAAAGGCAAGAAATAATTAGTTAAGCCGTAAATAAAAAATTGATGCATCATATAAGGAGAACATTAGATAGGTAAAACTGTGGGGTACTATTCCTTGTGTATTTTATGTAAATATGTTATTTGAGTGTGTTGAATGTCACCCATTATGTTATTTTTAGATATATCAGATTATTTTTTCCTGTCAAGATTAATCCATGTTGTTTGAATACTCACTGTAGTGTAAACAGAATACCGCCGGTTTTAAAAATATTCTGTATTATAAGAATTATCTCTCAATTAAATTTATTGTATATAATATGCTTCCAATGATAGAAAATGACAATACAAACATTAACAACCAAACACGTGGAATCAGGTGTGAGCCAATAAGAACATTTTTCAGACAGACTAAAGCCACGGTGGCTGTTCTTGGATTTTAAAGATATATCTTAGCTGTATAAGTTTCACTCAGTTAATTAGAATGACTAGCAGTCTGAGCTGACAGCTACAATCACTTTTTTTCCTGCCATAGCAATAGTTTCTTATTTTTTTTCTACAGATACTTGCTTGTGTTTCTTGTGGGAAAGTAAAACAGAAAAAAATAGTACTTCAGAATCAGTTTTCCTTGAAGAAGTCCTACCTGTTTCCTTTTGACTAAAGCTAAGTTTTAATCACAGATATCTAATTTCTTCAAGTATTTTTGCATCTACCTATTCTCTTTACTCATCAGTGTCAAACACACATGCAGGATTTTCTGGGTGGCTGACAACAGTCTGGCACTTAATATGGATTTTTTTTTTTTTTTTTAGTGCATGCAAGAGTGCAGTATATGTTTCTCAATAAGTATTTTTAAACTTGTTATTTCTATGTAAGTGTAAGGAGAACTAGTACTGACTGTCAGCTCAGTAGATTTTTCAGATGTATGTATTTAAAATGCAAATATGTGTATATGTGAATATCAAAGTCTATGTCCATAAAAAGCCTCTTTAAATGTTCAAACTCCTAATTATTTTTTCAAAAGATTCCTGCAGATTCTTTCACTCAGATCACCTTTCAATTTTTAATTTACTTTATTAAAATCTCAATAAATCATCATATTGCCAACTTCTTTATCTGGAATTCATTAACATATCAGAAAATAATTTATCAGTCACATCTCATATATTGCTTCTCATACATCAATTTGTCATTTCTCTGTTTTCATTCTCCTTTGTATGAAGTAAGAAAATCTTATCTCATTTCAAATTTCTGTTAATCCAGGACGTATAAATTTTAACTATTTAAAGTCATCTAAGTGCTTAAATTAGCTAAGTTTACATATGCTAAATTTTTAAACTTTTTTGCTTGATAGATAAAAAATAATCTAAACTACTGAAGTATATAGAAAAGGTTAAGTTTAAGATTCATCAATGCTGGCAAAATCTTGCAGTAACAGATTAATAACAGTCTATGCACAGCTAAACCATTTAGCTCTATACAGTATTAACAGTGTTGATATAGCAATACTTCTGTTTTCTGTGCAGTCTTGGACAAGTCACTTAAGCCTCCCTGAATCCCAGAGCTTTTATGTAGGACGTCAATCAGAAGAATGGAATAATGCCCTAAGTAAACACTCTCCTTCCAGCATACGTAAAGCACTATGGAACAACTACACTACCCCACTACGAAGATGCAGTGTTCCTATTTCATGGAAATGTAGTGAAGATGAATCATTCAATCAAGCAACTGATATCATCTACCTGGATTTGTGCAAAGCATCTGACACTGTCCCGCACAACATCCTTGTCTCTAAATTGGAGAGATATGGATTTGACGGATGGACTGCTTGGAGGATAAGGAATTGCCTGAATGGTCACACTCAAAGAGTTGTGATCAATGGCTCGATGTCCAAATGGAGACCAGTGACAAGTGGTGTTCCTCAGGGGTCAGTATTGGGATCGACACTGTTCAACATCTTTGTCAGCAACATGGATAGTGGGATTATTCAGTAATGTTCTACAAAGTACTCAAAGGACAAAAATTTCTACTAATTGCTGCTCATGAACCCTTAAAAGGCAGCTATAATCAGCTCCTGACTTGTCTCAATGACTTCCTGAAACAGCCAATGCCAATAAATTATTATACTCCAGGAAAAAAAGTCTCTTTGTCCTTTAATTTCACTTCATCTCCTTACTTCATACTTTGAGACAGAGCTAAAAAGAAGACAGTAGTCATTTCTTACTAATCTTCTCACCTCAATCAAATCCCTATTATTCACCTTATTCAGACTGAATTATTCCTGGTTCTTCTCAACCTCTCTTTGTTCCTATAGAACTACTACTATACCTTTAATCACTTTCTTAACACCTATCTGGACTCTTTCAGCCTCAACTTTATCTTTCTTAGGCAGCTGTCAGAGAAGGCACTGAGATCACAAGCATGTACAGAAATACAAGTAACAGTTTCTTACATAGGGCTTCTCGGATTACCAGTGAGCTTGTGCACTTGTTCATTCCTTGAACTTAAAAACCAAGATGTTCTTGTACCAGTTTAGGGACTGTAAATGATCTTCTAGATTACACAATAATAGGAGGTAGAATTTGTTAAAGTTTTAACTGACAACACAAACTTGTAATATCTTGTAAATATAATGTAGTCATGAAAACAAAGTGACAGTCTGCCAAAGCAAATATTTTACAACTCCAGGGGAGTACTGTGGGAAAATATTGTGAATTGTATAATAGAAAATACAGGCCTAACAGTCACAGAACCAAGAACAAATATAAAGAACAGAATGAGTTAAGAGAAAAGAACAAATCATAGGAAATAAAAAAACCCCAACAAACGCACAGTAGAAAATTAGTTGATCTAGGGAATCTGCCTGGGTGGAAGGAGGAAGAGTGGTAGGAGAAATATACTTCAAGAGATCAGGGATATTTTACTCTGGCAAAAATGTCAGAGAAATTTATTCCCACAAAGCCCATATAAAATTTTGTTCTGAACCCTGTGAAGTTTGTCTAAGAGACAGACATCCTTTCCGCCCTCTCCCCTCCCCACCAAAGAAATGCACACTGATCAAATAAGACCTTTTACTCCTTGATATCAAGTTGGATGCCAGGGAGAAAACATTAAAGAATAACTTTTCCTGGACAAAAATTTAACTGTGTTTGTAAAGTTTTATTGTTGGTTGGAAAAAAGGACAGAGGTGGCATAACACCGCTGAATGATTTTGGAAGTAAAACTCAAACTCTCGAAAGATTTCCTACACATTTTTCACATACCATTGATAAAGTATTCAGGCCAAATTAATGTAACTGTTGATATCAACCTGGTTACATGAGGGATAAGTGTGAATCACATTATTTTTGAAAAATTTGCAGCTATTTCAAGTCAAAGAAAAAAAGAAGAGGCTAAGCATTCCATCAGAAAGCTTCTTAAACAGATTCTGCATGACTGCAGGAGGTGGAGGGGAAAAAGCAAAGGTTTCAGAGAACTGAAAAAAACTTTAGGAATGTAGATGAGCCACATTCACTGAAACAATCATTCTCTTTGAATCAAAGGCTTTTAAATGTTTTTTAGACAAATTTTGTGGCACCAGGATGACATCAAGTGGCTACTCAAACCAATTACTCCACACTTGCTGGAAAGAGTCATTATGACATCTCCTTAATAAGCTATTCCTACTGTGTAAACTTTTTAAATTCAATTTTTGCATGTCTTCATTTCAAGTCCATGCTTTTCTCAAGCCTCTCTCCAGAAATAATAAACCTAGAAACCTTCCAACCTATGAAATAAATCTGGTTTTCATCTAATACCTTTCAATTCAGGAAATCAGAAATATAGATTTCTTTGGATTTAACAGGTTTATTAAACTTTGTAATAACTGGAATAATTAGGCTTAGCTATCAGACTTTAAATAGAGGGAAAGAAATTCACCTAATGGCTTCAAATATCTTCTTGGTGTGTAAGACAGATTATTAATAATTGAAAGAAATGTCACAGCTTAATACAGTGAGAACAATCATTCACTGGAACAACCTCCCCAGCGACATGGTAGAGTCCCCATCGCTGGAGGTTTTCAATGTGTGGTTGGACAAGGTCCTCGATAGTCTCATCTAGGCTCCCTTTCCCATGAAAATTTGGGCCGGATGATCTTTTGAGGTCCCTTCCAACCTGGGCTATTCTACGATTCTATATTCTAGACAAATAACAGCTGTAGCTTCTGTTAAGTTTATATTACAGCTATAAAAATATGATAACTAGTTTAGAATTAGTTAATGGATAAACATCTAAAGCACCTTTTGACTTTATTAATAATATGATTCACTACAGTTTGTATTTCTCAAACATTTATTCTAAGAACTGTCCATCTTCAAGCATGGCAGTAAGGATTATAGTCCAAATCTGAATTTGTAGACAACCAAATTTGTAAGAGTTTATAAGACAATCTCTTTTCAAGATGGAGAATGTGATCTTAAAAGTTTACACATTTCCCTCCTAGCTGTTGCACAGAATTTAAGAATGTCTTCTCAAAGAAAAAAAATTAATTCGTTCTTAAATAGCAGAGGTAATGGAACCTTCTTACGAATTTGTATCCCCCTAATAAGCTTTACTCACCACAAGAACCTCACCCTTATTCCGAACAACCAGGTGTATTCTGCCTGCTTTTCCTTTCGTGGTACATTATTTTGAATAAATCTCCCGCATCTAGGTGCCAGTTTCACAGACGTCATATGAATTTAACTATATTCCAAATTTGCTTGAAAGTAGCTATCATTTCAAATGTTATTATGGGTGCAATGACCAGATGGATAGAAACAAAGAGAGAAAGCATTACTGAGTAAGCCTTGTTTCCTCAAGGAGTTAGTAAAAAATTAAAAAATCCCACCCCACACTAACTATTGCCCTAAACAGATACCAATTTTCAAGGTGTCTGCTTCCATTCTTTTTCTTGTTCTCTCAATATCCTATATGAATTTATTAAAGGCTAAAAGTCTTCAACATTCCTTTTGTTCTTTCCTTTTCCCTCAGTCTAAATGTACTTGAAAAGATTACCCACTCTGAAGATACCTTGCAAAATAGACCTACAGGAGTTTTGTCCAAACCTTGTCTTGGCAGCAGTTTCTACTCTGCTTGCATGTCAACTATTATCTTCATTCAAATACTCAAATGACACCAAGCTGTCGAGTTCTGCCCAGAGTTCCTCTAAGTTATGTTGTCATGTTTTTATTTAAAAGCTCTGATTGACTCTTGGAAAGATGTTTTTATCTGCTATGAAGCCCACAGTAAGCAGATCTGTGCTAATTCCTAGAAAAGCAGGCCTTAAGGAAGCTACTGGTCTAGAAGAACTAGACTGCCCTTCAGAGTCTGATAATCACCCACACGCCCTCAGGGACTTTTCTAACAAGACAGTCACCTTGTCTTGTCTGAGCTTTGGGGTTTCAGAGCTGGACTTGATGAGGAATGACAGCTCTTAGTCATGGCAGACTCTGGAAATAATAAACTTCTTTTAGATGACAGAAAACCTTCTGCATTTAATCTATGATTTTATGGTACTAGGTATAATACATGTTTTTAAAAGTATATGTCCTCTAAATATCTATATTTTTTTTCTCCAATCATTTATTCATATTGAAAGTAGTTTTAGAACAATATAAGCACTAGGGTTGTAGGTATTATCAGGATTAATTTAACAGTGTTACAATACTAGCAACTTAGTAATCATCAGTGGCAACATAAAGGCTTGGTTCTGTTTTCACTGTAAGTCACAGTAAAATGCAAGAGTTTTAAGAGGAATAGACTTGTGGTCCTAACATTTTTAGTGGTTTGGTTTTGAATTAAATATTTCCTTTTAGTAAAACACTGCATATTCAAGGATCTGTAAACTTCAGGCTATTTTCCCTTTGAAGACTTCAAACTATTGCTAGCAGCTTAGTCGTACAAATAACTGGCCAAGTGTTTAGCTGAAGTAGTTAAGTTTCCTTTTTCTAGTGGTATTGCCTTTTTATGTCCACCTTTGGTAGCTCTACCAATTAATTTTCTTTCCTTGCTACAAGATCAAAAGGATGTTCATTCATGACTTTTTTGCTTTTCTTTGTTCAGAATATTTTTGGCCTTTCACTTTCAGGACAAACCAAAGAGTGAACGGTAAGCTTTGAAAGTATATTTGATTGTCATGATACATGGATAAGAAATCATGTCCTTTTTCAGTCAAAGACTGAAAATAAAGAATACAGAATTAAGTGCTAGCCAACTGACATCTAACAATTGGCTGGAGAACACTGTTGAAGAATGGAAACATGGGGCACTCATCTAAAGCACTCTATACACATTACTTCAAATAGTATTTGATAAATAGTTGTAAACATTAAATAATCACACCACAAAACTTAAAAGATAGACAGGACAACTTATTTCTTAATAAAGGACAGACATAATGAACTAGGAAACCTGTTCTTATTGTTGTCAGATGCATGTTCCAGTTTCCATAATTTATTTTTTAAAACTTTCAGGTTATTTTTCTCTAAATTAAGGCTAATTGCGTGTGTGTCAGAGAGAGAGCATGAGCAAGCACAGGAAGAGAGTGAGCAAGAGCGTATGTGCGCACAAAAACTGCTGAAAGTCATTTCCCATAGGCTTGAGCTGTAATGATGGAAACAATCTCACAACAAAAACCTGTAGCTACTTAAAAGTATCTATTGGGGTTCCTTTTTAACAATAATTCAACGTGTTTACCAGTACTGACATCATTGGGAAATCCAAACTTTTCCAAGTACAGGAGCAAAGGAACAAAGGGGGTTTAATGCAGCATTCAGCGTAAAGCCAGAAAGAGATGCTTTCTTTCCAAATTCCAAGAGAATTTGCTTCCTCATTTTCTTTTGGCACAGAAAACACTGAGAAAAAGAATGTGGTCTGAGTACCAAACAAGAGGTTTGGATACCTTCCTTTTTAAGGACGGGGAATGACCTTTACGGGCAGACAAGAGGAGGAAATGAATTAGAGAAGTTGAGAAAATGGGGGGAAAATAAGTTACTAAAGCAATCATATAGAATGCTAAGCACTTTGTCAAATCAGAATTACTTTGTTTTAATTGTTTTAATGAGGAAAATGTCCGAAAGTCTAAATAAAAATCTGTTAATGCATTATAACCTAGCAACTTGAGGCTTGTTTTAAGGGGTTTTTTTGGTTGGGTTTGTTTTTTGTTTGGTTTTTTGGTTTTTTTTTGAGGGTCAGATCCTTACCTGATGGAAATTCATATAGTTGCACTGACTTCACTGTAACCAAATGAAGTTTCATAAGCTATAGCCTAGTATCAACAGGAGACATACAACTTTTATAACTGCAATAACAAATGACTTTTTCCTCTCTGATGTAGAGTGCTATTATAACTTGAGGTATCATTAGTCACAAAGGAGGAAAACTTTTTAAATCCATTTCTGGTCCTACTGACATATACAGAACTTGACACTGCAAATTAAAAGCAGATTGTAAAACAACTAGATAAAATAATGTAGTTGTATTTGACTCATTAATGCAATCCTGCATTGTGAATCTAGCCATCAAGAATACTTATGCTATTGCTTAGTCAATTGCAGGCAGATGAAAAGCTTCAGAAATAGCATAATACAGGATTAGACCCTTTCATTGACAGACCTGCATTTTCCTTTTGTGGTAGCATCACTTACAGCTACTTGTGTTGTCCTTACCTAGTTTTAGCTCTAGCTAAGCTTGCCTTAGATATCTCATCCCTAATTGCTCAAGCAATGCTTTTCTAGCATCTTCCTTTGGCACCTATTCTTGTTTCCTCTTTCTGTATGCCCTCTTTTTGCATTAGCTGACTATCTAGTGTTGACAATAGTCTGGTTTTGAGCAGAAGGTTGGACTAGATGACCCTCAAAGGACGATTACAACCATTATTTCCTATGATTCTGTGAATACTTATTTCCACTAAGTATTAATTTCTAAACTGATATTAAATGTTCCATTTAAAACACTCATATAAAAATAGTTTTACAGTGCAATTTACTCAGCAGAATACAGCTCATATTAGTTTTGGAAGTCACAGTATATCACTCCCACTTAGTAATCAGTGGGGTTTATCTCAGAAAAAAAGTTATTTTGAGAAAAATTTTGGTGCTTACACTGAACTATCATTATTTAAATGAAAATATTTTCTTTGAAGAACTATTACTCTGCTAGTTGCTAGTATCTTAAGAAAGATGACAATTTCAGACCCTAAATGTTGATTATTGGCTGGTATCATCTGATGATACACATAGATGTTTTAACAGTTACAGATAGGCAAAAAGGTGTTTTATATTTTCCACATCATGGGAAAGCAATTGGAAGAAATCACTTCATTTTGCCACAAAGGGTTCAATTCCCTACTCCTTTACATTTCATCACAATAATTTACACCTGTTCAAAGGGTATGCAATTTGTTACCAAACTGGGCTGGTTTCATTTAACACCTAATTTCACTCTGCATATGTGCAAATTAATACACAAGGTGCAAACCAGTGGAGAATTAGTATTCAAGGCAGAAAACTATTGTCTGGTGATTAAAATTTCATAATACATTTATAGAATGAAAGTTCATCTGAGGAGGAACTTAGACTCCAAAACTTAAACCTTTCCTTAAGCTCCAGAAGGAGTTCATTCCTAAGAGTACACATGAAGATATTTGAAACTCTTGGTTCTGTCACCTGGCAAGAGGACAAAGGTTTGGGTTAGCCCAAGGATGTAAATTGGATAGGAGCTATTCTTAGATGAGTGTCAAGAAATAGCTGTTCCCAGCTGTCTCCAACTCTGTACCACTGCGGTGTCCTAGGCAAATGAGGCAGCAAAACCAAAGTATAGCAGAACTTATGAGCCCAAGTTTCCTTGTGGACTTTGCCTCCAGATCTGAATAAATTAAATACTGTCACAGGCAAAGTAGTCTTAACACTCAGGGAATTTATTGCCAATTAACACAAACTTCTAATCACTGATTCACCTATTGGGAAAAAGAAAACATAAGTAATTAAACAAACATTTATGGAAACATCTTTCTTCCCCCTTCCCCAGGTTCAGCTCAAGCCAAACTACTATGATCTCCAACTTGCAAGTCTCAACTTCCTTTATTTTCACCATGGGTTATGTTCTGTCCATTCCAATTTCCTCAGTGCAGTGACGGGCAGTGCAGGAGGTTGGCATCTAGTGTGTAATGTTTTTTTTCTGCAACCCATTTCCTGGCCCTGGAAAATGAGGTACACAAACAATGAATGAAGATAACAGCAAGAAGAGATTTGTGTTACAGGAACATCTAGTCACCAGTAGTTGTAGGGAATAAGGAAGCTCCTGGGAAGACTAAATTGGCACAAGGCTTTTCAATTTTTTTTTTTTTTTGGCCTTCTTTAAAGTACCAAAAAGAAAAGGTAAAATGCCTAGAAAAAAAGTTGTCATGGAAATTTGCTGCAAGCACAGTATGAGCCCCAGCAGGCAGATTCCCAGGTAACAGGGTGATAAAGGACTTTACTTCAAACTTAAAAGCTATAGGAAGAGCCTGTAGGACACTGAACCAAAGCTAAAAGGCTATCCTGCAGCTAGGTTGTTTTAAAGAAATTTCAGCCTCAGAAAAAGTAAAGGTCTTTCTGTAAAGGGAAAGAAACATTTTACATAGTCTAAAAGACAGCATAAAGAAACAGAATAGATAACAAATAGCTGGTGTGTGTAATCATCAGGCCAGGAAAAAGCTAAACAGACAAAATTAATTTGTAGTTTCCACACTAACAGGAGTGATTATATGCTGTAATATGAAACACCTAATTTGGGTGCCTAAATTTAGAAACCAAGTTTCTATTCAGAAGCACAGAACCTTCCTGCACTATAACACCCAAGCATTAATTTCCTTTGCCTTCCCCTACAAAGAAAACACAAGGCTGTGCTTTTGACCCTACATCTGCCTCAAAAGGCATGCACCTGACATCCCTTTATTCTTTCTCCCTAACAAAATGGAATTGGCATCTAGTGGCAACACCCTGACAGCAGTGACCCTCCAGGAATTTTTGCTATTGATTTCTTCATTGCCAGGATTTCATTAATTCATGGCAGAATAACTTGAAAAATTTCAGGAGTTGTTTCTACTTCGGGGGAGTCAGCCTACATGGAAGAACACAAGATTGTGCTGATATATCCATGCTAACTTAGGTAGCAAATGCAATAGAGATGAATTACCACATTTTTCTGCCCTGAGCAACTTATTCTACTTTATCAGCAAAGCAGCTAGCCTAAGAAAACATTGATCTTCTAAAGCTATAGCGCTTTCGAGATCTAAGCAAGTACGCAGTACTGCATTGTGTCATGCCAACGCTGGTCAACAGTTGAATTAACATGATAATATGGAGGTCAGTATTATAGGCTCACTTGTCATGTTTGGACCAAAATACAAGTGAGAATTGATTGGTTGAACATATACCATTAATGACTGAGAAGAAGAAATTAAATTGGAAGATTATGACAATATCTCTGTTTATTTATTTATGTATGCCTATCAATAGATGGGGAGATTTTACAGTCTCTCTGCTACTTCCCCATCATTTATGACAAACTGCATGCTGTGCAGGACTGAGCTAGGAGAAAGACTGTACAGTCCAATTTATACAAATTAAACATATTTTGAATGATCATTTTTGTTTATTTGTATTTTCAGTTTGTCTTTTATGTGACTGCAAAAGATATGACTGTATCCAGGAAATGCCTCTGGAGGAAGAGGTGAGTTCTCTACTTTAAAATTCAGCACCCAACCAATCTTAGACATCCCATGTTTATTGAACCCTGAAGCTCATTGCTATGAGGTTTTGGGTCTTTGAGCAATGAAAAAAACTCCTGTAATCAATGGATATAAATAGTAAAGTCTCAACATGAAAATTTTCTGACTGTATGCTAAATACTGATTTTGTCTGTTACTTTAGGTTCAAGAGCCAGTGCTTACAGTAAAACAGTACAAGTTTCAGTTTTTCTAATTAATACAGTATACAAGTAATGTCTAGCATAAAGATAACAAAAGATACTTCTTTCTCTCTCTAGGCAATACACACTGACAAGTGTATACATTGTCCATCTCAGGCAAATAGAAATTCATCATAGGAGTAGGTCAGGGACTAGAACCACTCATGCAGTGTTGGTAGTGAAAATATTTATGAAAATATGCCATGTCATCATCTTTTCTACAGCTTCTCTGGAACTAATGCATATCTATACTGATAATTTCAACATAAGAGAAAGACTGGCTTCATCTTACTAATTACAGTTTGCAGTATCAGACCCATGCCAGCGGGAAATTCAACAGTTGAATAAATGTACAAAACACTTCATACCCCTGTCATGGGAAAACAAAAGATAGTGCAACATGTAAGTCAAATTAGGGTAGATTTGAAACAGTTCATCTTTAAGTGTGAACCTTAAAATTTACAACAAAGATCGTGGTAAAAAGCAAAAGAAATTAAGACCCTCTGGTGACAGATGTGTGGCAAGATTATAATATTTAAACATAAAACCAGTTCATAATATTTAAATATAAACAAAATTATCTCTTCCTCAAAGTAAATTTAAGTGTTAATGCAAATCATAATTACAGTACAGGTTCTGGGGCTCAGATATGCAGCTTCTTAAGGAGAGTTTTGTTTATACATGTTAAAAGTCAGAAGCAAATGAACCTCTCCCTCTAGTCTGTTTTTTATTCTCACTAATCTCTTGCTGTTCTAATTTATAGGACCTCAAGCTATCCTACATTTGTTCTATTTTTTCATTGTTTTAACTAAGTTCACCTTAATGACAGCAAAAGGAATAGCAAAAGGTTTTTTTAAGCAAACCTACCCAGGAGTTTGCTGAGCTGGCAGATCTTCCTGAGCTCTCACAGCTTTAATTTTAACATTGAAAGGCTAATCAAGTTGCATTTTGAAACTCTGTGAAATGTTACTTCCTGCTGCTAGATTCAGTGCTGGTAATTACATACTGTTTTTTGTAGGGGGAGGGGAGGAATAGCTGCATAGAGCCTTCTTACCTAAACTTGGCAGAATGCCTTTCCATGATTAAAAGTCCACTCGAAGGCCTACTTTTCTACACGTCTTTTTTTTTTTTTTTTTTTTTTTTAAAGATCATTATGCTCATATGAAAGCAGGTTCATTGCCTGACTACAGTTCTTTTCAAGTTCAGCTTGGATCTGGGAAAGTACATAAAGCAGACATCTAACATTTAAGTATTTAAAAACATATTAGGTTAATTTTCTGAAGACCTTACAGTAAACAGAAAAAACTTTGTACACTGTAACCTTAATGCAAAGCATGTTTAAGGGGCAAAATCCAATTAAACTGTCTTTTGAGCCACAAATATTACAATACTTGAATGGGATGGCTACTACTATTGTCTAAATAAATTGATTTCTCTATATGTCAGGAAGCATGTATTTGACTTTCATGTCCCTAATGATCTTTAAATATGGACATAAAACACAAAAGACTTATCTGGTTTGATTATGAAATTCTCAGAATGACAACAACTAAACTGATGAGTGTAATTATAAACAGCTCTTGCATCCTCCCACTAAATTTATTCAAGGAAAAAACAACAGTAGAAGAATCCAAAATGTAGTTTAATATCAGTAGGACATTTTCCAGCAAACCTAGTTAGTGTATTTCTGACTTCTTTTAAGAAGAAATAAATAAATAAATCAGTAGATCTCTCAACTCTCTGTAAGTCGTTAACAGAAAACACAGAGGAAAGCCCAGAATTTGTCTTTGTTGATTCTAGGTTTACTTAGGACTGAATCTCAGCCCTCTCCCCCCTGTTGTAACAGTTTTTACTTATCTGCTCCTGGTGCAGTCAGCAGAAGCAGCAAAAGTCATCCTCTTAATTTCAAGGGCTGATTTTACTACCTGTACTCAGGCTGATTAATTCCTTTCAAATTGCTGCTTGTGGAAGACAGTAATATTCAGATACAAGCAAGGGAGACAAAAGCTAAGCCTTACCTAATCTTTACCGCAACTAAAGTATATATGAAAAGGGTAGTGGTAATATTCTTTTGTCCCTCACACACACAGAGATGCTGTGCATAGCACCTGAGATCTGGGAAGAAAGGGTGCTGTGTTAGTGTTAATTCATTGTGAATAATACAAAAAGTGAGATGTTGCCTGTGGCTGAGTACACAGAAGATCTATTCTATGGGACACTAGAAATGGAGATATGAAATGAAGCGTTTGCTTTAAAAATTCTCCAGCCTGTAGGCTATCCAATTAAAAGTTTGTTACAAATTAGGATGTTAATTTAGATTCACTATCTTCTTGGCTGCCTCAGATCATCTAGAACTTTTTTTCCTTTCCAAATAAAGATATGTAGCTTTTCCATTTTCTTGTACAGGGGATGCCATCTCTTCTCACTGGAAGAAAAAAAGAGTGTAGTGGGCAAAGTAGGGCAGATAAGGAAAGCTTTTTAGGGGTTAAGTGAAAACAAGAAGAAAGCAGAAGAGATCAAGGAACATTAGAAAAGAGACCTGGAATGTGTATGGGATAGCATTTAACATACTGAAAGTTGGAAACAAATAAACAAACAAAGTATGGCAAATTTTTAACAATATTAATTTTAAGTTCCAATAGATATTGAAGTATTTTATATATCCTCCTTTAGGACATCATCTGCTATTCAGCTTATTGCCATAGTGTGGCAGTGTGTCTTCACAGAATCATAGAATGGTTTGGGTTGGAAGGGACCTTACAGACCATCTAGTTCCAACCCCCCTGCCATGGGCAGGGACACCCTCCACTAGACCAGGTTGCTCAAAGCCCCATCCAACCTGACCTTCTCTCACCTTGTTTCATTCCATGTTCATAAACCTGCATCTGGCTAGTTAATATAGGATTACAGCATAATATAGGTGGAAAGCTTCTCAGGATGTCTCTAGACCAACCTCCAGTTCAAAGCAAAGCTAAGGCTGTCAGACCAGGTTACTCAGGGCTTTATCCAGTTGGACTGTTAAAACCTCCAAGGACGAAGCTGCACAATCTCAGAACGCTTGACAGTCCTTGTGGTCAAAAGCTTTTCCTTATATAAAGTCAGAACCTCTCTTATTCCAACTCATGTCCATTGTCTCTCATCCACCTACCATGGATCACTGTGAAGGGCCAGGGCCCAGCTTGGGAACCTTGTATTGGGAAGCTGCTGCTAGGTCACCATGAAATCTGCTCCACAGCGAAGAAGCCAAGTTCCCTCAGCCTGTGCTCAGGGGAATGAGGGAATGCGCTCCAACCCATTTCTGATGATCTTAGTGGCCATCCACGGAACTTGCTCCAGTTTATCAATGTCTGTCTTGTACTGGAGAACCAAAAACCAGACACAATATTCTAGATGTGGTCTACTGAGTAGAGGAGAATAATCACTTCTGCTGAGGTACTGGCTATGCTCCTGCACCTACCTGCAACCAGTGGTTTGTCTAACCCAGGAAAAACTCTGCTAGGAAGTTGTGGCCAAATTATTTCTCCTTTTCCAGTGTCGCAAAAGAGCTATACAGTGCATTTGTGATGGATTATTTTCCTTTTCCAGTGGCTATATGGCATATCTGTGCCATGTCACAGTGCTGACATAACACAGTTATTGATTAATACACAGAAAACTAGACTTCTCTTAAACCAGCTAATGACCTAAATTACTATCTTGATTTCATAATTAGTGCGTTTGTTTCCTCCATGACATCAAAAATTTTTCTTCAGTTTTTTTTTTTTAAGCTTATTTGAATCCTGCAAATGGACACTATTTTAGATGTTTCAATTTATGTATTATCCAATAAGGTTCTGGAACAGCATCTGCCTCCTTATAACAGTTTTTATTCACTAGTTCATTTCCTGTCTTCTAGGCTCTGAGGGTTACAACATAAGAAACAGCTACTTTGGACATTGGGCACTTAAATTCCTGGCTGTTTACACCAACCAAATAGAACAACTTGAAGATTCTAATAGGACCCTCAGAGCTCTAGAAAGCATTGCAAATGGCCTTTTGAAGTACCTTATATCCTGTTAACAGATCTATGAATGATCATAATTTATATCTGACCTGGATTTGGACATAGCAGAATGTCATGTCTAACATTTTTATCTAGATTATCGAATTAAACTCAGAATAAAACCCTGAGATGCTTTAGATGGCTATTTCATTTCACTTGGTTATTACTGCCATCTAGTGACATAATTTACAATCTTCAAAACTTTCTATTTAGAAATTATATTGCATCAATGTATTTGGAAAGGTGCAGGACATATTCTAAAATCTATGCTTCATTTACTTGCTAATGTAATGCCCCATGCTGATATGCAATTATGTATATATTCAGTTTTGAAGGTGAATATTTTTTCTGTCTTCCCTATAAGCATGCACTTGAAGACCCAGATACTTCCCTAAGAAGAAAATTGTGCAGTTGTAGTTTATAATGCATTCAGCTCCTTCTCTTCTGGCAAATTTCCCTTGAACGGACCATATTATTTATGATTGCAGTGGTCGTTAGTAAGTTATTTGTAATGATTTATATTAATATAAATTATTAAAATAATTGTGGTCAAGTAAAGGGAGCTAATCTCTTCCTCTTTTCAGTGAGCAGAAAGTGTCCCATCATTGTTTTAAAAGGAATCACTTCTCGAATCCCCTGCCTACCTAACATGAGACCACAAAGTGAGAAAACACTTAACAGTGAAAACTGACTCCTAGGATATTAATGGAGGCTGAAGTTCAAATAAGAATAAGGCATACAATCTTGATCATGAATATAAATTGCCAGTTAGAAACATTTATTATTTGTCTGTGATTTGATGTGTTTATTTAAAGAATAATCTTTCTAAAGAATTTGCTAGAGCTCAAATTGACAATTTAATTCATATGAAAAGGTGGGGGTTTATAATAATCTGGTTTTACTTCCTAAATAGCAAACTACCTAGTGATTTACTGTAGTTACGTGCACTTAAATTTTTTTTTTTTTTTAAAGTCACATTACCTCACTTCCCTGCATGGTCATTCAATTCATAGTGCCTCTGAGTTTAAATCAAGTTATGGATTGAACATAAATAGATACAAACCCAACAAAACAAAACCAATATCTAAGAATTTCGGACTTGACATAATCACATCAGCCTTATTGAGATTTGGTTTCAACTGTTAATTGAACCGCACATGAAAAGCTTTCCCACACAATTCTGCCATGGGACAGTTCAGTCTTTCAGAAGTGCCTGGATCACAGACCAAGCACTGAGGGTTCAGTCACAGTGAGTTCTAGTAACTTTTTCTTCACAGGTTGATCTTTATGTTTCTCCAAGTAGTGCTACATACAATCGGGCAAATGCACCTCTGATAATATTAACTATGCAAATTGGAAAGAAGAAAATGCAAGTCAGACATTATATTCTGTACAGTGGATTTCAATTCTTCTTGGAATCTCTTCAGATTTAGGTACTATTAATAAATATACACTGTACCATATTACTATCAGACATTCAAAATATGTATTTCCAACCACTCGAGTAAACTGGAAGAAAATGTTGCTTCTTGAATCAAAGAGGAATTGGCATTGTTAATTAAATACACAGATTATGCTGTTGAACACATCTATGACTGGATCATTGTCAAAGTAACTAAGTTGATGGACCACTAGCAATTCTAAGTTACGTTATTTTGTGAGCCACTGAGTTAAATGTCATATCTAAAGCAAGAGAAGACTTCAAGTGATAGAAAAGCATGCATTTTGAATTATCTTGTTAAGAGGCCATCTGCTAGTGTCAGAAGTCAAAGCAAGGATAGAAAGTGGAAATCGTGCTCATATTGAGAATTTTTATTGTCAAATTCTGTAATTTGCCAGAGCTAGCAAAGGGGATCGGACAGATGCTTTCAAATCAGTGTGTTACTTAGTACTGGTCCAGGAAAAAGGAACATAAGTATTTAATCTTTTTTTTTTTTTTTTTTTAAGGAAAACTACATTGGGCTGTTGTGAAAAATAACAGCATGGGATGAAGTTAAACATTAGTTCTTGAACTGATCAACTAGTTCATCTCTACCGAAAGGGGGGGATCTTGTTCCTTCTCCTTCTGACTATATACACTGTTCTTTCTCATTCTTTCACACTCCGCTTGTTCTGCCTCTCCCATAAATCATCCCCTGCATTGAGTCAATTCAACTTGTTGAACCAGAAGAAAACTAACCTAATAAAGAAAGGAGAGTGAATAGTTTGTCTAAGACTTGAATCAATATATTACAAAATCAGTTAAGTGCTAGAGCTAGTGTGAAGGAAAAGATGGGATCGTGCAGCTAGGAACAGCTGAGGAAGAATTTTACCTATTCTCACAACAGCAAGCTGTTAGATTACATCAGTCATGAACTGTAACTTTACCCTCAAACTGTGCCTCCAAATCATGCTTATTGCTGAGATTTAGCTCCACTTCCAAGCCATCAATACAGTCTTTCTCCCTTCTACGCCCCAGTTCCAGTGCTTGTCCAACTTTCGTTTCATACTGTCGTGATTAAAAGACAGTCATTTTTTCATTGTTAATGACATACTTTACTGGGTTAGTGTGCTTTAAAAAAATAAAAAATAATCAAGTCAAACAAGCCATGTTGGAACTTACATAGTGAAGGAGCAGTAATGTTTAATCAAGGCCCTTGGAGAAGCCAGGCTAGTCCACAGAAATCATACCAGCTTAGTTTGCCACTGAGTTGCAGTTTCCTCAAACTTAGAAAATGCTTCCTCCCCCACTCAAAGGTAACAAAAAATATTTCTATACAGTATTCTCACTTTTCATTCCATTTCCCTTTCATCAATGTTTTGGACTACATCAATCTTTCTTGAATTGAGGACACGTCAAAGATAACAGAACATGGCCACTGGAAGACAGAACTGGGCATCATTTGGTAGAAGGACAACTAGAAGGTAAGTGGGGAGTATTAGGCCACTGTTTAGCCCACCCTACTCCTAATCTTTACTGCAACTGGGAAATTATCTGAGACTTACAGTTTAAATTTCTCAATAGCACACTGTAGCAGTATGTAAAATTATTTCATTCTAATGATAATTGAAGAAACTTAGCTGAAAAATATTACCATATTGTAATTAATTTAAAAAAACAAGACTGAGCTAAATGTCAAATTTCAAAATAGTATAATCCTATTATACTAATTCATTGTTTGCTGTAATAAAGGCAAATCTGTTATAACTAATCCCCTGTAAAGACAATAAGCTAAAAATGATAAAATAACCACCTATGAGATTATAGAATTCAGTAATAACATATCCACTATAATCACAATCTTTATAACTTCTGATAAAAAATAATTAAAAACACAACCACAATAACAATTTTACCTTATCACAGTTGGCTATTTATCTTCATATATTAAAAAAGTAATAAGACAAGGTATATGGAAATATTTATTTTTTTGTTATAAATCTGATTTTTTTTTTTAGCAAACATATACATAACAATTGCAAAAAGAGAAAGGATTAAATGGTCTGACTTTTGTATCAGTTTGGAAGTAATATGCTCAAAAATAAAAGACAGGGCAAGTCACCTTTGCTTTTTTCATTTTGCTAAATGTAATACTCAGGAAATTTTTTGAGCTGGCAACATTAGAGATGCAGTTTGACTATTCAGCTACAAATGTCAGGGCATGCAGCAATCAGCTACTGAACTAGCCCACCAAAAACATGAGCTCTGCAGTGACCATCTCTAGGTCAATTCACAATTCACTCTCCTTCAAACCCTTACAAATTCTCACCGGTCTGTTGAAAATGATTAGGTGTGATCATTGTGGTGGAACAATCTCAAGATGCACCCCTTTTCTCCTACAGATACAGCTCAGAGTTACAGCCCGATCACATAAAATGGATCAACTAACACCACTCCCACAAAGATCAACTTTCAGGTGGAACAAACGTAAGGAGGTCTCTAGGTGCAGCTTCCTCCTCAAAGTAGCGTCAGCTCTGAGATCAGATGAAATTCCTTGAGGCTTTATCCTTTTAGGTATTGAAAACCTCTCAAGACAGAGACTGCCCAACCTCTCTGGGCAGCCTGCTCCAATGTTAATGCAAATCCATCCTGAAACAGGATGACTAAACTATTTCCTTTGTATAGTCAGACGCTATTGGGCAGTAACAACACTAAAGGACTATGCTGAATTTTGGTGCAAAAAAGATCCTAAAGTCTGATTTCTGGCAAAAGCCAAAATGAAATAAATTTAACAGTTCATCAGAGCAGCCTCTTCCTCTCTTAGAGCGGCCATGAGGGATACAATAAGAGAAAGTACCCCCTCGTAAATACTCTTTGAAATACTGATCACTTCTTTGCCTTTCTTCCTCAGAGACAGATTACCCAAAAGGCTTTTTTTTTTCCTGCTTACTTTTTTGTTGTTGTTGTTCTGACCTACTCCTTGATGAGAGATTAACTGAGAAATTATAGCCAGCTGCTAGTTCAGGTAATATCCAGAAGGCAGTTTTGTCTTAAAATTCAGATGGCTGTACATCTAAATAAAACAAGGCTGAAAACAGCAAGTCTTAATTATTTCATTCAGCAACATCATCTGGCAGACCACATCTGAAAAAAACCATAAAATTAACTGGTAGGATCAAAATTAGTTTGATCTTAGAACACTGAACTAAAAGATGAAATAGCTAGCTTTGTATTTAACTACACACAAATGCTTCTTCTCAATACTATAAACCAGGTTAAGGCCCAAACAAAAATCTATATTTAAATAATTTCCCATCTAAATAAATGTTTAAAAAGAGCATGTCATGACTATACATTATCACCTTCCATATTTGTCCATATCACTCACTTGGGCAGTAGTTAAAGGAAATCAATATCCAGAATTAGTTCCTTATTCTTTTCTGAATTCATACTTTCATTTATATTAGAAAATACATTATACAAGACAGTTGCCAGAAATAGACAATGGAACTTTTAATTGTGTAAATAGGATTAAATACTGAAATTTTTGTGCTTTCAATGAAAAGCAATATACTGTGAAAGGAGAAAAAATGTCTTACACTGAAAAGTTTGGAACTAAATATTGATACAAGTTTACATTTCTAACCTTGCAGCTATCAGTATCAACTGGAACGCACGTCTTATTTTTTGCTCTAACTCAGCTGCAGGGAGCTGTTTGGGCTTCAGTCATCACAGAGAGGTACAAAGTATCTTTACAGGGAGAAAAATAGTAGATAATACAGAATTATCTAATTCCTAAGGAACAGCCTACCAAGAACCCATAATGAGAAGCTGAAAAAAAAGAGAAATGCAAATAAAGATAATCACCTTGTTTAAGAATCGGGGGTGGGGTAGCAAATTACCAAGAAAAATAAGGGTCCCATCCTTTTGTGTTTCAGTCAAAATAAGGTAATCTTTTGAAAGACAAACTATGGTGAAACAAAATTATTAGGCTCAATAGCAGAGGTGACTGAACTTAATAGCCTGTTAAGTGATGGCCTCATATTAAACCTTCTAAAACTTTTTGTCACCTTGAGTTCCACGAATTTCAGCTCATTGGCGATGTTTTGTGTTAAAACAAAATCATACTTTATAAGTTTCAGAGCACCTTCTAGTGTAATTATAACAAGGGAGAGGGAATCAAAACTGAATTAAGCCAGATCTTAAGTCAGGGAGAAAAACAGAATAATCCCAAGAGATTTTTCTTTTCTAAGGTTTAACATCTTCAGAGAGACTTCATTCTAACAAGAAGATACAAATCTTTTCACTACATTGTCTGATGAGACGCATTTTCTGGGTATAAAATGGAAAATGAAAATGTTGATATTCTACTTCAAAAAGCAATTTTTAGACAGTAATTCTGGTCATTTTTATGTAGTCTTACATTTCACCTGTGGATTTCTGACTGATTTGAGAAGTGTTTTGCAATAGTTTGGGAGCAAGGACATAACATAAATGGCTTTTGAGATTATTAATAGATTCTTTATGAGAATTTTTCTATCTAAAAAGTCCTTTCTGCAAAAAGGGAAAACTTCACCAAAAAAAAAAAAAAGTCAGTGTTATCAAAGCTCTGGTTTGTATACATTTTGAGGAGCTTCAAATCCTTATTTTTATTGAAGTATTTTTTAAACATATGTATATACTGAAAAAGGAATTTCATTTTCTGTGAATAAACCTTTTCAAAATAAATTCAGTGAAAAGAAGTTAAAAAAGTAAGGAAGATATAAAATATTGAAGGGTCTTTAAACCCTGCACAGTGAAACTAACTGAAAAAAAAATCTTCTGTTCAGGAAACAATTTTTAATAGTTACTCTGCCTTAATTTTTTAGTCAAAATAGTGTTAGACATTTTTCTGATGTGTTTATGACGCACACAGATCACCCAAATACTTCAGAACTTGTCATAAAGAGTTAAGATTTGAAACAACTTTTAAACAATGAATGCTTACTGTCCAGAAAGGAAATATCTTTGGGTTTGCTGTTTATGAGTCTCATTCTCAAAAAAAACTCCAAACAAACAAAAACCAAAAAACCAACACAACCACAAAACAAACCATAGTTTGTGCAGATGGTACAGAGGCTGCTTAGAGAGATTCTCAGCCACAGATACTGCCAGACATGGATCACATTTGTTCACAAACTGAAATAGTTTGCTTTTTTTCTTCCTTTGTTTCAGGAGCTCACAAGCCTGCTATGAAAGTGAAGAAGTCTGTCACAATTCAACTAATCATAGAAGAATAGACCATTGTGCAATCCTGCACCAGATGAATCTTTTGGGACAGATGAACCATTACCCAGTACTACTTATGGGAATCCCTGAAAGCAAAAGAAAAAATTGTCTGCCTGTATAACTACAGAAGTGTCAGGAGACCCTTAGGTTCAGGAGCATGAAAGACAGTAAAAGCAGATCTGAACAAATCCATGTGGACATCTGTAGTGAAGTCCTGGCCTAATTGCATCTATCAGAAAAATATATTTTTTCACTCCAGTAGAGCCATAACGTTTTTCTGATGTCCATCTGTTTCTATCTGCCGTTAGTATATAGCAACTTTCTTTCACATACTCTGCATAAAGTGATCGAATTTACACATATATGAAGTCAGATTTCTGTCTTGTCAAAAAGGCAAATCATCATATTACTCTCTCATTAAAAGTGAAGAAAACATTTAAATGCAAATATAATTGTCTCTAATTCTTCAGCAAGCCAAGACTAAATCTTGAAAACCTATGTAAGTAAATTTTGGACCTTACGCCACTGCAGTTGTCACACTGATACAAAGGGATAGAATATATGTCTAAAAGCTTCAGGAAAGTTAAAATCCTCCCAAAATGCATTTATTCTCATGCAGTTATTCATTATAATTCTCCTCCTTCATATCTGTCTTCTTCATGGCTATATAAAGTAACATCTAGCTAATCTAGTAGTCCCTTGGCTAACTATAGGATCCAGTCATTTTCACTTGTTCTTTATGTTGTCCTTTTCTCTCTTTCTACTTGCACACTCCTTACTATGATGTCTTTGTTTCATTAAGTGCTGAAATGCACTTCAGAATGGCAAAACTGTCCACCATCATCAAATTGCTAGACAGGAGTTTTCAGGCTTCAATCTTCAAAGCAGGTTCCATTTCCCATGCAGCAGAGAAAAATATGACACTGTAATTCATTAAGTATTATTTTCTTTAAGGCTCCCCAAAGGGAAAAACAAACAAACAAGCAAACTCACGGAAAACACAACTAAAAAAATCCTATGAACAACTGCTTAAACCACAGATCTACAGAAAAAACATTTTCAGTGTAATATGATACAGCAGTTTCTCTATATGGCTTCTGCAAGCCTATAAACACTTAATATTTTTAATAGCTTTAATTTAAACAAAAAGAATATTTTAAGAATAGTATTGTTCCAGAATGGAATAAAATACATCTGAACTTTTTCTACACATGATATATGCTAACAAGCTGAACATAATGCTTAAATGGCTCTGAAACAGTCACAGAATAAATACAATCACACAAAATATGGCCCTTAGTAATTATGCTGAATATCTGCTACAGGGCCAAAGTAGCTCCTACAGAGTTGAAGAGCAGCCTTTTTTGTCACAGTGAGTGAGCTTTTGAGTTAATATTCCTAATAACTTCTGAGAATCTATGTTCCTCATTTACACATGTGCCAAATTTCATGCTCCTAAAAATCAGATCTCATTAATAAAGTTCTGCATTAAAACTGTTTCAAAAGTGGGACCTCTTAGGGGCAGCTGCAGAGGCAACATTCAAAATCACTAGCAACTTCTTAGTAGCTTGGCTTTAGTTGTTTATTAATAGGCTCATTGTAGGTCTCAGAAAACGTTTACTTCTAATTAGGTTACAGATTGCAACTTTGTAGGATCCTGCTGTCAGCTACATTTACAGTTATGTTATTGATTAATAACACGCTGAAAGAACCTGAATTCAGTGCAGACATACTCCATTTGTAGTGGAAGAACTCTGTATGGTAAGAAAGGCTGAAAATTTAATGATACTTTAACTTTTTAATGAATTGCACTTGTTACTGAATTCATGCTTTTCTTCAGCTGTTAGCAATGACCCTGGAATTTTGTGTTCTACACCAAACTTGTGGCAGGAGGTATGCCCCCCCCCAAAAAAACCCTGAAATACAAAAGAAAGCAGATAGCAGCTATATTTCAAAATATAGAAGAATAGACTTTACCTTTCAATAGCAGAGAACTGTTAAGTTGGTTCAGCAGTCTCAAAGAACCACACCTGAGGGATGCTGTTCCATGAGTTTGAAATGTTCTAAATTTTCAGTCCAAAACAAGCTGTGTTGTTCAGGAGATTAAGCTGGCAAAACCAAAATACATCTCATTGAAAGGTTTTCTGTTCTTCGTCAACACTCAAGAAAAAAGCTGCTGCTAAGCTGGGCAAGTACTCCATTTCTTTTTTCTGATATAGACGGTAACTTTAAAAATAAGTACTTTCAAAATATTTATTGTCTCCAGAGACAGGAACCTTAGGGGGAAAGGATTTTTTTTTTCCCCCACAGCTCCAAGTAGTCTGTGTTGTCTTGTCTCCAGGTACATTTATACCTGTATTTCATGCCATGAAGGTGGAAATTTATGTACTTTTGTGATAAGCTGACACATTAACCTCTATCACTGACACAGTTATTTTCATTCTTCACATAAATTACAAGATTGATTTCACCCCAATGTTTACCTCAATAATTTACCTCAAATCACTAAACTTTAGGGTAACTACAGGTAACAAAATCTATTTAAGAATATTATGTGTTAGTTACTGTGAGATATCCAACATATGATAAGAATATTTTTTCCTAGTAAAGACTATTTAAATGGCCACCTTTAGTTCACATTTAGCTAATACTTGTTAAAATTCTCTGTTTTCAAAGCAGAAATGCAATGCTTCATGGGTCAGTTTTGGTTTTAGTATAACAATTGTGCCATTACACTATATATCAATTATCCCATAACCATATTTAAACTAAGATCTGAAAACATATAATGAAGGCACCACAATTATACCCTAGGATACACTATTTCTGAAGGAACAGAAATGAAATAAAATGAAGGTGTTCTTAAAAAATAGATTAGAAGACTGTTTATCACAACCACCAAACATTAGCAAGCAGTGTACAGCAACTATGTTCAAGTTAGTATGCCCTCCTGACCTAAACTTTATATTAACAAAATCTCAAGTCCTGAAATATAAATTCCAATTATACCATACAGAATGCAGCGCTGATATTTTAGCAGGTTTCTGCAAGTAGAAAAAAGATCCTCAAATATATCAAACAAGTCCAAATTTTATTCTTACTCCACTTAATTATTTAATCTTGTGGACTATCTGAAACTGAGCCTGAAGCAGGAGCAAGAATTTAAGTCTGACTAAGACTGGGGTACCACGTTTTTGACAGGTTCAACTAAGATACCTGAATGAAACTTTGCTTTTAATAAGAGGGGTGAACAATATTATAATTTAATACAGTCTACAGAAAATGTATTTGCACTCAGAAATCTGAGCACAAAGAGGTCTGCTGTAATATTACTTTAAAACCACAGTAAATAAAATGTAACTGCCTGCAATCAGTTAAGAACTGTTGACATCTTCATATCCATAACTTTAACATTGTGTCATACTGCTTTCACAAGAATGCTCTCCAAACAGTTTTCAAGGTTAATTTTGCTGTTACTCCCTCTGGCAGAGTAAGAAGATAATTCTGTCTCCTCGCTAATTTCTTTCCCAGCTTGTTTGATATCAGTAACTTGTACCAATGCTAAATGAAGTTTTCATCTTTTGTCAAGGCCACTATTTGAATTTGTCTGTCCGTTATATTTCTAAAGGCAATACTGATACTTCAAAGGATGTAGAAAAAAACATAGGATGTTTCTTGTTAGCAATATTGCTGAGAACGTTGTATACCTTCAGTCACAACATTATAGGGCAAAAGGTGCTGTATTTTTCCAATTCTGTTTCTGAGTAATTAGAATTGAAGAGGATTTGCTTGAACCTGATCAAAAGTATTTGCCCCTGTGGCTGTATAACGGATTGGAAAAAAATCTGTTAATCACAATGTCAAACATGATGATATAAATTAACTGAATAAGGCTAAAAGTTTTACTTTTCAGATCATATCCACAAAAAAGTGTTCCATTCCTCATATTACTCACATTAGTAATTCTACTGAAATAAGACTATTCTTCTAAGTATAAACATGCATTTATTTTTTTTTTCTTTTGGGAAGTGTGATGCTTTTGGACACAGACAGCTTAGTTGTTGACAAAATTAATAGATTCAGACTTAAACTAAGTACTAGATGTAACAACAGTACTATATGATCAGAAATCCCTTTTATTAACATACATCTTTCAAGTTTGAACAAGCTCCTAAACACTAAAATATGAACCTTTATTCAATGAACAGCACAAAAACTTTTGACCCTGCTGCTGTGAATCACCACAATTTCAGCCCACAAATCCTTACTCATTTACATTAGCTGAGGATCTGGTCTACAGGAGGTACGTTACGTTGCATTTGAGGCTAACAAATGTTCAGATGCACTACCACCATTTCTTAATCACTCAGGAAAATGCTCAAAGTACTCAAAATCTTTTGAGCCAATCCACATATTTACAGGTGAAAGAAACCCTCACATTTTATTAACATATAGGTATTTTTCAACACATATCTGAAAAGCATTCTTTTTAAAAATTTTTATCCAATTCCATATAGATTACACATTATTATTGTAATTATTGCACTACCTGTAATAAGAGCTCAGGCAAATAAATGACAGTGAAGCTGATCCATACTTGCTAATGTTTTATATTAACAAAAGGCCTTCAGCTGATAGACTGACATAGAACTACAACAACAATAGAGAAATAAAATAACAACAAAGGTTTTGATTTCACTGTGCTGTTTAGCATATATTACCTACTCCATTTCCAATTGGAATAGAGACAAAGCCCAGTCTATGGGGATTGCACAGAGTTTCCAGTGATATCCTGGGACAAGACACAAAAAAATTATTATGGCTATTTATACTTTGAAGGTGTGGTTCTACAGTCAGGCCAGCCGATCTTGCTTTTACTAAACTAGGGAGTCCTTATTTCCCCTTGTTTTTCCCTACACCTTGCTAATCTGGCTGAAAGCTACTCTTTTGGTTGAATTAATCTTTCTTTGAAAACTAACTAGTGAGTAGAGCTGGGTTATGGAGAAGTACACCAAAAGCCAGAACCAGCACAGAATAATCAGCAGGAGCATGTGGCGGGGATTCAGAGAGAAGGCAAAGAGGTAGCAGTGAACTGTTAAGATTGTCTCAGCTGATGTCAAGAAACTGAATCTTTAGAAACATTTATAACTGACCCAATTAAGGATTTGCTTCCACCAATATCTTCACACAAACATGAATAGTGAGGTTTAACTTTCAACATGCTGCATTCCCCAGTATTATACTGAATTCATTAGTACTTCAATTAGTGTACTAATGAAGAGCAATGAATGAGGAGAGCAAAATCACCTGCAAAAAAGACAAATTGAGAAGAATTTAAAAAAAACCTGTTCACACATGCTCCTTTCTAATGAAATACAAGGTGCTGATGGTCTAAATACTTTTATCAATGCTCAACTTCAAACATTACTTTTTTTTTTTTCCTCGAAGTCAATGAGTCTGCAGGGACTTAAAATTAAAATTCTGCGAGAGTATACCTATATTGCTGAAGTAATTTGAGTGATCCACTCAGGTCATACAGGAAGATGTAGTTTAGCTATGAGAAGCTAGTAATGCAAAGCCATTTTGTAGTGTGCTAATTCCACTGCACATATTTGGTAGAGATACAGAGGCTTGGGGCAGCTTATCCCCCCAGTCAAAATATTACAATAAGCTTAATCTTTTCCAAGGAACTGTGGAACAAGTTGTTTGTCCTACTGAGGACACAAGGGAATTGTCAGCTACTGAGCTGTTTAGCCTATTTCCCCACTGATAATGTGGGGAAGATACATGTATGCAAAAGCATCTTGCAACCTCTATCACATGCCTGAGATGGATCCCTTAACACATGAATAATGGAGCACCACATTTTAGTTCAGAGATAGCACTTCTGAGGAAGAGAGTGGCCAGCATCAACACCTTAATGACAGTTCAAATTTAGCCTGCCTTAATGTGCAAAACTAAAACCAATTATTTTTATTATCCCTTTAAGCAAGCTGGACAGGTACCCTGGCAGCCCAGAGCAATCTGCGGTTTAAGACAGCTCTGCACCACATACGTGAAAAGTACAACTGTGTATGTTCAAGTTTTACCAACAGATCACCCATACAAGCACATAGTGAAGCATGAGTTAACAGTATTTAGAAAGAAAAAAAAAAAGCCACACTTGCAGGAAAAAAAAATATCCCAAATAAAATATTTAACAGAATGAGAGCCTTTCCTCCTTCAAAAGAGCAGCAGGGAGAAATTGAGGGGTAGAAAAACTTTTCTTTGGGTAGTTTTGAAAAATGCTTGTATTGATTAATATATATCAAGTGGAACTTAAAAATAATCAGATGGAAAACCTTAGTTTAAAAACCCCAAATAATTCTGTTCGTTGTGCTGAATTTCTGATGCATCAGTACAGTTAAGCTGGATTTCAGCTTTGATTTGTAAAATACTGGCACTTGATATATTATTCAGACAAAATGGGGGGAAAAAAAAAAAGGATTTTAAGGCTCCTCTAAAGTCCAGTGTTTTCACTGGGAATCTTTTACTGACTTCAGTGAACACTGAATCAGATGTCTGAATATGAGCTTATTCCAGTTTAGTTTCATAAGCTGTTTCCTGCAGTTTGCATACCATCAACTTTGTTCATCCTATTTGGCCCAGAAAAACAGGTTTGAAGGCCAACTACTGTATCTTGCATTCTTTCAGTAGTTAAGATGCTTGCCAACTTCATTCTTTCAGACAAAATATGCAAGCTTTCTTTCCAACATCTTTGACCATTATCATTCATGTCATATTTTTTTCTATTTATGCTTCAACTATCTGGGCACAGTTCGTGGATCTTCATTTTAAGGCAATTTAATTAAAAAAAAAAACCAAACCACAAAAACCAGAATAATAGAATAAGGCATCTTGTTACACAGTTAGAACTTGGCATTTGCAAACAAGAATGCTCATTCTCTTTTACTTATATAAGACTTACATAAATGGATTTTATGCAAATGAATATTTTTTTGCAAGGATCACTCACCACTTGCTTTTATGCATTCAGTGTATTTTCCTGAAATGAACTTGCATAGGTCCTACTTTTAGCTAAATGTCTAAGATTTTAGGCACTGAACAGTGAAATTATTTACATTCATTAAAAAAAAAACCAACAAAAACCAAGCAAACAACCCAAAACCAAACAACAAACCCTGAACCTGAGCAAAACATTGCTATATGAAACTTCCAGAGCAGCCTAACATTACATATAAATATTGTGTACATCTTCAGTATTTTTTTAGTTATGCTTTCCATTATGAAGTTTACCTCAAATACTAGAAATGATAGCAATTTAGTTACATGTTTGTCCAGGTAAGTATGTTATGTTACAGAATAAATTAAAAAATTATAACCCGACTGGGTCATGATTTAAATTCAGCAGTTTTGTATGTAAAGCCTTTGGCAGCTCCCCTGGCCATCTATTAAGAGGCTGCATGGTAACTTTTGTTTGGTGAAACACACAGGGCAATGTAGGGCTGTAGTTTCTTTGAAAGGAGGTCATCATTAGAGAGAAAGACCCTGACTGGAGTCTATTAAGCACATTACAGAATAAAAAAAAAAAAATAAAAAAAAAAATAAAATTCTTGCTCCATACAGCTAAGTACAAAACAGAAGACAGGGAGCAGGTGAAAACAATGAGACAATTAGTCTCACAAATTAGTGCTGACAAAACCTAGCTATCAAGAAAGTTCTTGTACCATGGCAAAAAGTGAATTTTATCAGAAGATTTGTAGGGAGCTAATCAAAAAGCTTTGTAGATGTATAAGCAAAGCCATGTTGTGGAGTAGAAAGCCAAAGATTCTTGTTTGAAAAAGTAACAATGAATGTTGTCATCCTTCATTAATCAGAGGCATAAATCAACTTCTCAGTAGTGAATGAAAGGAGACTGATACAGGTACTGATTGTGTATAAAAGGCCTTGAAAGAAAAAAAAAAAAAAAAGCAGGTCGTGTTTTATACAATAAGAAAGAGGAAGGCAAAAAGGCCACAACCTGCTTCTAAATAATGTTGCTGTACCTGATATTGGATATTTTACCTTCCAAATGGCAGCATATTAAGAAACATTAAAACTATACCTAATGTTTAAGAAGGAATGTTTCTCTCTTAGGCACTCACAGAAAAAAAAAAAGTGAAAATAGAAATCAAAATATTTCATAGAGCAAGAAAAAGAAGTCATCACATGCCTACATCACAAAGTGCATATACATTAGTCCTAATAGAAAGCCCAACTTAGGCCACTGTAACCCAAAGCACTTTTAGAATATAGCAACAATTCTTCAGAATGTTTTTTCTTCTAAAGAGAAGAAACCATATATATGAGTGTGTGTGTGCATGTTCAACTGTGAAAGCCACCACTGTAGGCTGGCAGATCCCATTCCAGTTAACATTTATCTTCAGTCCATATTTAGACTATAAAGAGTAACTCACATGAAAAACAGGCTTTTGTTTCTGATCTTCCTCCTTTTGGACATCACACAGAATGTGCAATTATGAATGAACATTCCAGGTGCTATGGTAGAAGGTCTAACAAATAGCATTTCTACATTTAAAGTGTATAAGAAATTCATTAGAAAAGGCCTAGCCCTGTCATATCCAAAGGTTTTTTTGAGAAATACTACTCTAAAAATCTGGGCTTAGTTTGATCATAAATAGTATCTTGAGCTAACCACTCAAACCACTACTACATCTTCAACTTCTAAAACTAGGCCTTTAGCCTAATCATGTTTTTCCAAGCTGCCATACAGTTCCAATGAATTGCATTCCAACCTATTTTGTTTCAAAGCTACAATTCAAGCAGTGTAAATCATGTGGCTGATGGAAGATAAATCTAGGGCTTTCTCTCACCTTTGTGTGTTACAGCCCACTTAGCTTTCACTTCTGGCTACATCTACTCTGTAGCAATCATTCATGGAGGGAAAAGTTACAAGTCTTTGCAATCTAGAATAGCTTTTAACATTAGAAAGGGGCTGTTCAAACAGAATGCTCAAACATTGGCAGCTACATATAATTAAGAATGTTTTTTTACTTAGGCCACTACATTTTAAATATCAGTTTAAAAATGTCAAACTCTCCCTCTTCCCCAAGGCAATGATCAATAAATTAATAACACCAAGAACATTGGGACGGCTTTTTTCTGATTTATTAGCCTTGACAAACATATATGTCTTTATATTCCCTAACCATAAGAACACCAAGCATTCTTTTAAAACATCACTTACAGTGATTAAAATGAATTGCTAGTTCTACTGAAAAATAACTTGGGATACACCGTATAGAATTACTGAGGTTTGAATGGATGGATTTATTCAGGCTATTGCCCAATCAGTGTAGGAATTGGCTCGGACATGTTTGCCCAACATGCACATGCAGAAGCTAAAGGGAAGTTGGTCACTGAATTTAATGAGAATACTCTCAATTCTACAATCACTCATCCTTGGAGTTGCTTAAAAATACAGAAATAAGTCTGCCAAACATTTGATATAATGAGCATTGCCCCACATGTAATGCCATCCACATTCATTGCAAAATATAACCAAAAAGCAAGGTTCACATACTAACCAAGAGATCACTGTTTTTCCATCTCTGCAGCTATTTACAGCATTAGACTATTCAAAAGATAATATTAACATTATCATGATCCTGTCTCTTTGAGGACAGTAACTTAGTGAATCACCTCTTAATAATAAATAAACAGCTTTTTTTTTTTTTTTTTTTTTGTGGGCCTGGGGGGAGGGAGTTGTGGGGTTTGGGGGTTTCTTGTTGTGTTGGGGGGCTTTTTGTGGTGGGTTGGGTTTGGTTTGGGGGTTTTTTTCCCCCAAAGACACTTTGATTTATCCTTTCTGGTCAAGGTTCAAATATTTGGGCTTTGTAGGGGAGCTGGATATTGACAGGATTCACATACATAGAATGCATGAGTCAAACATTCCAGTAGTCCACTGTCCTGGAATATAGAACTCTTCCTATCCTATTAGCTGCTCAGCATAAAAGCAAATCTCTGTAAGATGTCTTCTGCCTACTTGGTGCCAGGTATCCTACCATTTTACTTAAAAATCAGCATGAAGGAAATTTTAATCAGATACTTTCTTCAGCCCTCACTTGTGTGTTCCACTCAGAGTTTATGTGGTAAATAAAAACTCATGGCAGCCCTCAACTTTAACAAGGCATTGTACCTCCAAATATTCGTATTAGAAGTTATGAATGGTGATAATAATATAGTACTTCCTTATTTCAGGGCAGTATAAGCAGCAACTTAAAGCCAAATAGCTCTCTCTATGCTCCCGTAGGCAGTCTTAATATAAAATTTTTGATTGAAAAAAAAGTAGTTTCAGCAATACCCAATAAAAGTTTGAAACACACACCCCCCCCTCAACTCTGAACTTTCTTTATTCTTAGGGGAAGCACTCATGAGGTGGTTTAAGTGAGGCTTTTTCCAACACACTTCAAGCTCTCACCCATAAAGCCAGAAACATTGAAAAGATAAAATTCTATACAAAGCTGTATAGAATGTATGTATGTGTCATAATAAAAAAAAAAGAAAAACCAAAAAACCCCCCAAAAAACCCCAAAGCAAACACCAAACAACTCAAGGCCCATAAATAAATCTTTACTAAAAAACACACATATATACACACAACTGCCCGTAAATGAAATAAAAAGCCCCTTTCACACTAAGACAGAGAGCGCTCTGGTGTAAGCTGATGAAAAATGTGCTCCAGAGCTTCACAAGCAGTGTAATCTGTCCTTTTGAAAATACTTTATAAGATAGTTGGGATTTCTAGTCCCACTAGTTCTAACTGCTCAGAGAGGGTTGAAACAATAAATATCATCTAAGATACATCAGTGCTGCATAATTCATTTCGCTGTTTCTTTTTTGTTGGTGGTGGTGGTTTTGGATTTTTGTTGGGGTTTTTTGTTGGTTTGTTGTTTTGTTGGGTTTGTTTTGTTTTGTTTTTTTTAACAGCAGCTAACAGCCGTGATCCACAGATCTACACATATGCATGAAGTTTGCACGGATCTTTTTATAGGAAAAGGCTTTTAAATCTGAACATTTATGATACCAAATTACACATACAGTGCATAAAATATTGGAGTCATCAATCCCCGTATGCACTAAAATTCAGGCTATTTATTTTACACTACCTACCAACTTTATGTGGCTTTCAGAGGAATGCCTGAATGGAGTATATTTCAGAAATCATGCCTCAAGGTTAAAAAGGATCAGGTCACCTCTCTGTATTCAACATCAAAGGCAAAAGATTGACTAGTGTGTTTATTTCATTGTTTTTTTCTTAAATTTGAAAGTTGCCTGCTCTGCTTATATTTCTGAATAAAACACAGAATTTAATAAAGGTTGAATTCTGCAATCCAAATCAAAACCAGATTTGATTGTGTTCTTAAGAGACTGATAAATTACAGATCAGCTGTTCCAGGTATTTCCCCAATCTACAAATAAGTAATACCAATTATAACCACAAAAATTAAGAGAGCGTTCCTTCACACACAAATAAGCAATCTAATTACTCTCAGTGAGAACACTTATCTGAATAGCCTCTCCTGCTCATAAAGATGGAACCTCAGACCCAACCTCCAGATTTCATTAAGGTCTTTTGTGGATATGGACCTTAACCAAAACTTCACACACCATCTAATGTCGAAACACAACATTCTCAAGTTTGGTGATGCCTTTACCCTGCATTAGATGGCCTGTCTAGGACTCAAGACTAAAGCATAAACAGTGCCTATATTCCAGCTGCTAATCCAGCAATTTAGTGTTTGATCCCCTAGGGAGAGAAAAACAAACAAACAAACAAACAAACCCCACCTCTCTCTATTTATCGGAAGAACACATACCAAAACCAAAACTGACAATTCCTCTAGTTCATGTGTTATATGAGAAGATGTTCAACTGCTCTGAACAGTCTCTGGTTTTGTGCAGGATAGGTTTTCTCTCTCCAGGTGACTTAACTGTCTGATTGAAGGCACAAAGCCCAGCAGAGCTGAAGCAAGCATTGAATATTATAAATCAGAAAACATACAATACTTGCTTTAGGACACAACTAGGATGGCCTCAGGCCAGAAGCACAGAACCTCTCTGAAGAAAAACTGAAAGAATCAATTGTATCTTTTGTAAAAATCTAAGCAACAATTGATCCCAAACTAAAACCAGAAAACTTTTTATTTCAAGGCACTGTATGCAAATCAGAATGCAGTGACTGTTTATTATGACAGGAGGGAACAAACTGAACCAAGGGTTACAAAATTAAAATTAGGAAATTAAGGAAACTTTGACAAATCTTTTGACACTGAAATAGCATACTTAATGAATTTCAGGAGTATCCAAACTTGTGAATAAACAACAGCATGTAACAGTACTGTGGCTACTTGTGACACTAGTTCTCTGAATAAATTTGAACCAGACCCAAACAATTTTAGCTGATCACTCTAGACTTCTAATATATAAAATAGATCATCTTTATGTAGGAAATCAAGTGTTATAGCATAATAAAAGACCTATAAGAAAGACAGCAACTTGAAAGCAAATGGTTAAAGAATTTGCTAGCAAACAGGATTAAATATGGTGAAAGATGTTTCCCAGCCTTGGCATCCAGCAGGGAGCCTCACTGGTGCCTGGATAAGCAGACAAAAGCCTTGTACACAGACCTTGATATCTCCCCAGTAAAGTCGTATTTGCAGTGAAGGACATTGATAGAGATTCTCAAAAAAAGTGTACTGGGGAAAGGGGGGGATTAGACAGAAAACATAGCACAGGCTTTGAGAACAAGTCGTCCTCTCCAAACACCATTGACGTATGTGAAAGAAAACACAGACGATAAATTCTCATTCTCAGCACACATTTCAAGCCATCACTTTAATTATTCCTATCAGTCCTGTTGTCCATTGCACTCCCATTTCTACCTCCCCCAACATATAAATGATACTTTCCATGTTTTCAGCAGTTTTACAAAGCAGTGGTTTTTGTGCACCCAATCTGCAGGTGCAGCAAAGACCTTGGCAAGGGGCAAACCGATTATCACTTATGAAAACAGTTACACTGTATTGTTCATACTTCTTCAAGGTCTCGAGCAAAGCATAAATTCTCATGAAAACGAAGTTTTTGCAGTTCAAGCATCAGACAGCTAACCAGGTAAGTCTCATTGTAGTTTGTAGAGATGATTTTAGAGTATTTTGTACTTTATGAACTTTTTTTCTTTCTCTCATGCTTTTGTAGGGTAATTGAAATAGGTATTTCTGCAGCTCTTAAATAAAAAAGCCTCAAATATTGTGCAGTCGTGCAATATACTGAAAACAGGATATTGTTACTGAGTTGTAATTAATCTTCAGGCCAATTCTACAGAGATGACCATTTTTTCTAAGAACTCTACATTTTCTTTTAGGTATTTCAAAAAAATGGGATTGCACTGATGAATTTTTTGACATACTAAATACTGTTAAGTCTCTGTTGAATCCTAGGCATTAATGTTGGTTGTCTCATCTTTAACCTCTGTTCTACTCTGCACTAGTTTTTAACAGCCTTGTAACACTGAGTTCGAAAGAAAAAAAAGCACTGTGTAAAGAATATAATTTCTTTTTTATTCTCCTTCATCTATATTCCAGGTTTACTCTTGTCACAAGTGGAGGTGATCTTGATCTGGGCTCGTTGTTCCTTTTTCCTATGCATATACTTCTTTGAGAACTGGATCTAAAGAGGCATAGAGCATGGGAAAATGGGGCAACTGAGGTACTTCACCATTCATTTCAAACAGCATTGCCAAGGTGACTGTAGAAATGTATAGAGAAAACAGATGCATGAAGAAATGAAAGGTTAATTTATTAAATTCTCGCTTAACTGTCAAGAACTGAATAAAAAGATATTGGCATTATTTACCCTGATATAATGGTTGAATGTTGTTTTCATCCTAAAAAACTGATTTATCACAAGACTAATATTTTAAGCATCTATCCAACTACAGCATTTACTACACTGCTTGGTTTAATGTTCCATCTAAAACACAGGCACTGCTAAGAAGCTACTTCTGTAGCTCTTATTCCCGTAAACCTCCAAATGAAAATAATGGGAATGTAGTCACACAGACTACAAAAATACAACTCTTTGGACGTATCTCACAGTTGCTGGGAGTCAGTCTGCACAGAATTCAGTTAGTGCTGACTCAGGTATATAAGGCCTGGTAATGCAAATGTTACCTAAGTGGGCTGTCTTCAATGTACTGTTTATTCTTAGGACTTGATCCTTTAAGATCCTAGGTACCTTTTACATGATGCCTGCATGTGTGGAACGACAAATTCTTCTCTTGTAAAAATCAGACAGTTGATAGTAAACCAAATAATAAACATGCTAATTTTTTTTCTTCTTTCATCCACAGGTATCTTAGAAGTCGAAGTATAGATGTTCTCCTGGCTTTTTTCATTCAGTAGAAAAGCAGTCATTAAATATATTTGTTTATGTAGCTGTCCAATTATTTTTATTTAGTGTAAATAGCAATGTATCACATCAATTCTGGGGAAGAATATTACTATTATGAAACAACATAGGTGTACATACTGCGTGTCAAATAAAAACCTAATTGTTTCAGTCACAGATCAAAAGTTTACATTACCCTGCATCACAAATTCTAACAAGACTTATAAAGCTATGTGCTTAGAAAAAGCAAAACTGGGTACATTACAAAACTTTTTACTCAATGGTTATTGTTATGCTATACTCTTCAAGCCTAAATGAACATTTTAGAAGTTCCTGTTTCATTTGTCTGTAACCTAATAGTGTCAGAGGACTACTCTATTTACATGTCACTTTTTTTACTTAAATTAAAAGGTAATAAAAAATTGCATCCACAACTGTATCTTTATTCACTGATTTCATATCAAAGCTTGTGGTAAAGGGGATGGAAGTACATAAACAATACATTACTTAGTTCACTTGTGAGAGAATTGAAGGATTTTTTTCAATATAAAAAAATACTAAGTCTAATAACTGTCATTAAAATCAAGAGGAACCTCCAGAATTACGATACATAAAGGTGGGAAAAAACCCCATAAAACCCAAACAAAAATACAAATAAGAGACAGACCCCATATAACTTATAGTTTCTCAAATTCTACTGAGATTTCACATTAATATAAAATTTAAAAATGCAATTTTATCAGAAAAATGTATACTTTACCTTTACTATCACTCTTGTATAATTTAGCCTATAACAATTCCCAGAGCCCTAGGCAACAAGACTACAACTGATGCTTTTTTCTTTTTTTTTTTTTCCCTTTTTTTGACATAGAGTACACAGTTTAAATTAAAAGCTAATGGGAAAAATAATGTAATCTCAGATATTACCCAAAAAGAGAAGAAAACAAAGTGGTTGAGGTTGGAGTGAAATCAATAAAAATATCAGGCCGAAGAGCGACCATATCAATCATGGTAGTAGCAAGGCAAACAATAAGATGGAACTGAAGGAGTCCAACATGAATGTCAAAAGGAAGAGAATTTTAATATTTGGTATCTTTTTTCCTTTTATTTAAAATAGTAACTTTTATGAAAACAAAGGAACAATCAGATAAGCTACCTAAAAATCAAACAAGAAACATGTTTGCATTCACTCACTACATTATGGGAATAATTTCAGTTCATTTACAAAAACTCGTGGAAGGGTGTGTATATGAACTGATAACCAAGCACCTCATTGATTTTTATTTTTTATGGGTTTGTGTTGGGGTTTTTATGTTTTTAAAATCCTTTGAGGAGAGTGAATCTAGTTCTCACTCTTCTGAATTACCACTGGTTACTGATCCCAGTTTTCATTACTAAAGTCAGAACTTTAGAAACCATAACATACCTCTAAATGTTCTCAAATTCCACATTTTTATTAACTTCACTTAAAAAGACACCAGTCTTTTTAAGCATATATAAAGTGATGAAACAACAGGCAATATAAATGATAAAACTCAGGACAGATACTGGGAGCAGAGCTAACAAATCTGGAGAAAGGATGGGGCGATGATAGGATAGTGAAGCACAGATTACCTACAGGCTTTTCTACCTCTATCCAGTTTGGGCTTAATCTCTCAAACACAAACCACAACCCTATGCTTAAACACCTTCCTGAACAAGACTGAAGAGAGACTAAAGACCATGGGTAAAGTGCAGGTGCAGAGACCTTTTCCCTTTTTCTTTGTGGCACAGTGTAAGATCCAGACTAATTATCATTTAAAAAAACGTTATTTTAAGTGGGAGTGGTAAATCTAGGTGGTAAGGACAGGAGGATCCTATTCTATAAGCCTTAAATAGAAAGGCAAAATCCTAACTAAAAAAGTCCTTTTCACCTCCTGAAAACATCAGGTTAAGATGAACTGACAAAACAGTATGATGAAAGTAACACACAGAGATACATGCCACATAATCGAATAGTAAATACCCAGTGGAGTAAAATGAAGAACTGGAAAAATGCAAAGAACATTGCAATACAAAGAAAATCAGTATTAAGAATTTTACTGTTCAACAACTGTATTGCAGTTTGTACTGCTGCCTGAGTTAAATGGGCAGCGAAAGCTTTAAGAAAATTCCTCTGGACATATATATTCCTACTGTTCATTGTTTGTCATTTCTCATACAACTGTTGGGAAATGGGGGAAAAAACAGGACATGGGAGAGGAGGAAGTGTGAACTTATGTCTATCTGCACATAAAAGTACAAAATGCCCATTACTAAAATAAAAGTTAACTCAGGTATGAACCAAGACAGTGATCAACACTGATACTACACCAGTTGCAAAGAGGGAAGCACCAAGTTGGAAAGGATTTTTGATTATTTCTTGTTCTAAAGTATTGCAAATCTACCTGTAAAACAAGAAGAAATCTAGTAAAAATCACTAGCTTAGAGTTTTAATGTCATTTCATGATGAATTTTTCTCCCCAGAGATAGGGTCTTTTCCTTTCTATCAGCAGAAACATGATTATAACATTATCATTATATAAGAAAACAAAGACTACTAAAAAACAAGTTTTGGTTGCATTACAATAGCTGGAGTGTAAACATATCAGGCTCCATATGCTGTACAATTGCTCCCTTGTATCCTGTAACAGGTAATGGAAACAGATTTTCCCTTTTGGAAATTTTTTGCCATTGTATCTCATCTGAGCCAAGATTTGTTTCAAAATTCTATGCTGTACCGATTTTGAGCTACATAATTGGTATATATTTCATGCATAAATTGATAGTATCAGCTTGTACTTATATGTGATACTTCAAGCTAATTTAAAATACTGGAGGTCTCAAAATTCTGAACTCAGATGTCCAACCAAATGATTTTACAGCTAGTAACAATTTAAAATTGGAAACTATTTATAAATAGGAATAAACTTATAAAAATAAATTATTAAAATGATCAGCTCAATAGACAATGTAAACACATGCACATCCCAGATATCAGGAGAAATCACTCAGTAAGAAAATCTAGATATCCTGGTTACACATACTGCCCTTTAGAGCAGGAATGTTCGAGAAGAGTAGTATATTACCCATCTACAGTTTCAGCAAAGCAATCACCATGTGAAGGTGTCTTTGTCTGAAATATGCAGTTATCTTCTAATTTTAACTGCAGTGACCATTCACCTCCCCACAAAAATCTCCATAGCCAAAAGAGAAGGTGCATACTGCTGTACACACAAGAGTATATGCTATTTATCACTTCCACATGTAAAACCACTTAAGCCATCCAGTTTTGGACTGGCAATAAATATGTGACAGAGGTGATGAAACCAAACACACATCACAGAAAACTATAAAGGTTAAATCAAGAACCACCTAGAATAATAATTTAATTTTGAGCTTCTTTGAATTATTTTTCAAATTTAAAAATCCATATTTCATAATGCAGAACAGCCTTAAAATATTCCCCAAACAGAAGACTATTTCATCAGTCCTAAATCTGTAATATTAATAAAGCATAATATTGCAGTTTTTACAGAGTTATTCTATGTAGCATGTTATCTGTAGGAATATCTGGTAAACACACATTAAAAAAAAAAATTCAGGCAATTCCTAAATATTTCTGGTTTTTTTCTAAATGCTCTAAGGCACCCCCAAGAATAAGTATGTTTACCTTAAAAAAGCCTACACTGAAAAAAAAAATATTTATTGTATATTAATGCAGTGAATATTATGAAAGTAATCCACTGTCTCCAAATAAAGAGCACAGCACTAGGAGAAGCAGGAATGAAATTAGCTTAATCTAAGTTACAATACCTACACTTTTAAAAATTTCTGGCTAACTAAAATTTCCTATTTGTTACGGTGTTGCATTCCATAATCACTTACAACTTAAAAGCAGTGAAAAAGATAGAAGGGGTGAGATCTCAATCCCCTTCTTCCTTCCCTGATAGTCTCTTCCCGAATTTGCACTGTGGCAGTCTTCAAACGCTTCCATATGTGACTTTAACTTGGTAATGCAGCAGTTAAAACAAAGCCAAAGTTTTCTGTTATGATAGTGGGTTACGCATGAATCAGATCTCCTCTAATCGAGGAATCCAAAAACTGCCAGTACTATCAAAAGTTAAGGAGCAGGACTGTGCAATCAGAAGCTGAAAAGGTAAGTGCAACAGCACTGTAAGCTATTAGGTAAGGTCACTTACAGCTGTGGAACAGCTCTCTACAGAGCACAAATAGTTCAGACAAATCAACTGGAAGCAGAAACTAGATTTTCTGAAGAAGAAATGTTGCGTTCAATGGTGCCAATAACACCACTTCAAAACAAGTCTCTGGGATCTGACAGAGTTAGAACTCAATTTACCCCGTCAAGTTTTAAGCTAGCCTTCAGCTGTTTAGTATATTTTGCCACTTAAGAAATAATTTTTTTCTTAATCATTTCTTCATCTTTACTTTACATATTGGGAGATACTCATAAACATTGTGAGTTTCAATTACATCTAAAGCATTTTAATATATAAGACAATCCAACAAAAGCCCTCACAGAAGTCATGTTAAATTAACATCATTGCAAATTTTTTTTATTATCACTGCATGCAATAGTCTTACAAGACACAGGGAACAATGTCTGTTTGCAGAAACTGCCCTCATATTTGGTAACAATGTGCATTACATGACCAGTATCCTGCAGTTCCCATGACTCCCTATTCCTACTTTTGCCTCACTGTATCTGAGTTTTAAACTAGATCAGAGAACTAACCGGGGCGGGGAGGGGGGGGGGGGGGAAGAGAGAGGAAAAAAAAGTGGACAAGAAATTCCACTTCCTCTTCCTCTGTCCCCTCCAGTGGAAATAGTTCTCTGACCTGATTCATTTTGTACCTGCAAAACCAGCTGCATCAATAAAATGAAGGAAGAGAAGCAGAAGTTGCTTAAGTTGGAAGGACACTTAGGAACATCTTTGGAATTGCAGTTTAAGGAAAGCAAGAGTGTTTACATTTTCTCTCACACACACATACCTGTGACAAATTTGCCCTAGAGAAAAGACCTAAGACTTAGCTAGAGGAAAATACATTCATCTCCACCTTTTTCAAAAGCTCCCTGACATGTAAATTTAATTCATCTGTAACACTACATGTCAGCACTGGCATAAGTGACAGTGGGAAAGTAATAAATAATCATGGTCTGTACATCCAAATACAGTATTTTGCTACAAATCCCAACACAGTTAGCAACAACATACTATATCATGAACATTTAGATTTATTTCTAACTGAAACTAAAGCTAAGTCTTCAAATTCATGTTCCAGCATCTACATAAAACTTTTTTTTTTTTTTTTAAGATGCCAGGAGGGCAGTTTCATTACTACACATGAACAAGGTGCAGTTCTATATGAAAAACTGAACAGACTAAACAGCTCACTAACACAAAGAAACAGTCCCTCATACCTTCCTCCTCCTGCTTACCTTGCACCAATTCAGGCTAGTTTTCTGACCCTCAGTTAAATCTTACCAAAACCATCCAGAAAGCAGAAAATTCTTGGATTTAGGTTTAAAACAAACATACAAACAAAAAAACTTCGAATATTTTCCTTTGTTAACTGTTTAGGTTTTTTTCACTGAAGAACTGCAGTTTAATGAGAATTTACACACCACGCATGTGTGCGTAGGGAGAGTAAATAAATAAATAAATAAATAAAAAGCCCGACTCAATACCCAACCTAAAACAGCTCCGTTTGGGACTAATCTGTTGGTGGTTTGGTTTTTTTTACTATGTCAAACAAATGCTACAGCAATTTAATTAATGAGCTCTAATTCTTCCACCTTTCAATACTTCAACTAGACACGCAGCATAGAAGTATGAGGTGCATATCTGTTCTTTTCCTCATGGAAATTGTTCCAACTTTTAACCAGTCCTGGGTGTACTCCCCCCAAAAAAAGCCAAATCAAACCAATTAGATTTCACACGAACTCCAGACATGGACCCGTTGAGATTCAGCATTCTCCAAAACCTTTCCCTCCGCTGTGGCACGCTCAGCTGTTCCCCCCGCCCCGCCCCAAGCCGAATGAAACTCTCCCGCGTTCTCGGCACTCCCCCTGCTGACACTTTCCTGGTACACTCGGAGAGAAGGAAGCACCTATACCGAGATGGAGGGAATGACATTAGATACGGCACGCCAAACCAAAGGAGATGGGGTTTACAAAAGCAGAGATGAAGGAAAGAAAGGACTGGATCTTTATGAAGCATATGGGAAGACAAAAGCTATTGCTGGGAGGAAAGAATTTTGGACCTTAAGGGTTTTTTCTGTTCTCTTCTGTTTCTATAAACCATCTGTTTCTATAATACAATCCCCTTCAGAATTTGGGATTACAATGCTTATTCCTGTCAGCAAAATGCATCTTTTACCACTTTTTATAGTGAGCTTTGATACACATCCACACTGTGGATTTATTTTAACTTTTTTTTTTAGGAAAACTATATCTTTGTAAATATTAAGCAATCTACTAGGAGCTGAAAAGTTAAAACATACTGGAATTATTCATACAATCTTAATTCTACTTCATAAAACACGCATTACAATGTTATCTGAATTCAATCCTCTCAGTCCTATGAATTATTACTTTTTTTTCCCCATAGGACTCCTCCTCTGTTCTGCAGGATCAAAGCTTTATCAGCTGTAGATATAGGAACCTGTAGATCAAATGAAGATGGGAAAGCAGAAAGAGAAAGGAAAAAAAAAAATCTTACAGTGAAGAAAGGTTAATGACATATCTAACAACTTATTTGTCTTGTCAGGGATAGATGTCCTGTGAGATGAGTCAAATTTATTTTAAACAAACATCCTTGCATTTTTTTCTTATTTTTTTGTGTCTTATAATGTCTCAAAGGGGGTTAAATTAAGATTAAGCTCTATTTGAATTTTAATTCTTAAAAAAAAAAAAAAAAAGGTATTGTTTTGCATCCTTTAAGGAAGAAGAGCGTTACCCAGTGTCGGAGGGAGCCTGAAAACAATAATAGACTACGCTTTTACTGAAGTACAACGCACTATTAAAATTAAGCTGTTACTCAACTATTGCTGAATCACAAATGTATAGTACTTAATGGTAGTGCATGCTTTTAGCCCATGAACAGATTCTGCTTTGAGTACTGCAGAATGCCACTAGGTGACATAATTCAGCATCATATAAGGCCTTGCACCAGTGCAAGCAAGCAACGTTCAATTCGGTAACATAGAAGAGCAAGGAGCAGTGGATGTATACTACAGGGTCAAACTAATCTAATCAGAACATCTAGAAAAGTTAGCAAAGAGGAAGCCGTAAAAGTCATATTCAAAAATCATTATTTATTTACTAGTGAGTTACATATGTGCCTGTACATCACTCCAGATCTTACCTTAGTCTCAATCTGGAAAAAGTGAGTGATTACACTGACCGATTGACTGGCATTTATTTATATAAAGCAACGAAACTATTCACTACTAAAAATAATCAACCTCCTTCTTCCTCTTCCCTTCCATGCTCCAAGCATTCCTCTGTGCAAGTTACAGAGCTCATCCAACTTTTCAGTGAGCGGTTTTTAGCTCTCCTAGCTGTTAAAAAGCCATTTGCTTTTCTTTTTTCCCTGTTTATTTCCTGCTAGCTTAGAAACGTAAATGGACTCCCTCATAGATCAGAGGGTTACCTAAACTCAGAGCTCGTGGGCAAAAGCATACCCAGAAAGAGGGAGGGAAGAGGGAAACAAATCCCTTCAACAGCAGAGCGCTGTTAGTTCTAGTCCACACATCTCGTTTAGCTAGGTATGTCCTATGTATGAGGTGGAAATGAATGTGGTACGTAACATTTTTTATCTGATGAATACCCTTAGTATTTGTTAAAATGATTTAATCAACCTGTCTCCAGTCCTTTTCATTGCTTAGATACTTCCACTGCTAGCACAATGACAAATCCTAGTACAGCTACTACACATTAATATTTTCCATCATCAAACCAACACCATGAGAATAATTGTTGCTTTGTAGGAAGTGATCTTCACAACTGATGCAATGACTAAAACCACATTCATTACTATGAGACCTTTCGCAAAGTTATTTCAACAAGAAACTTAAATAGACAAAAGAAAACATAGCTATAAGTAATACCATTTCATTAAGATCTCGGTCAAGAGACGTTATCATTAAACCTCCACTACACTTCTCTAGCTTACTATTTACATGCAAAGTTTTGGTCATTATGGTTTTTTGTTGTCGATGTGTTCATAGAAAGTGCTAATAATCAATGGAAATTTAGATAAATGTTTCACCACTGGACTTGCCGATTGTTAATTGCTAACTAGAAACACGCGGCAATTACCCTTTAAATTGTAATTGCTCTCATGTGATAGTCACTTACGGCATTACAATCACTCCATCAAAGTCCTTTGAATGGGGGCTTCGCCTCAAGCCACGTTCTGTATCTTAGGTAAATCATCACAATAACACTCAATGCATGAACATTGGCATTTAAAAAATATAATTCACTTCAAACATATGTTTTCTTGTGTTTATTACCTTTATAGCCACTGATTCTCCCTCATCTAGTTTTGTTGAGCTCCCTGTGTAGTTTTGTTCTAACATTGCAGGGTCGAATGGTCTGGCAAAAATAAAGTTTGTTATGAATTAGGATACACCCCCCCCCCCCCCCCCCAAAAAAAAAAAAAAAACAAAACCCACCACAAAAATCAAACACTAAAGCTTAAATATCAACTGAAGGAAAGATAACAGAAAGATCTTACAGAAAAACAATAATGTTAAATAATGGTAAAAGCCTTTAAAAAAAAAAAACACTTTAAAAAGAAAACATTGAGTTTCTAATGTAGGAGAACACTATACATCTTTTATAGTGCAGTCATATGCCATTACAGGAAAGTTTAGTCATTATGTCATTTACTTCTGTTTACAATAAATGGGCCATATTTAAAACAGGGGCAACCACCAGAGCCACTGTCACTTTATATCTGCACATCGTTTTCTGCTAAGTTGTACCAACATGAAAATGTTGTTGCCAATACATTTTATTTTACCCAAGAAGCAGCAAAAGTCCTTAATGGTACATCTAAGTGTGTTGTTTAGAATTATAAATTTAAACTACTAGCATTGGTTTATAGCGATTGAATCAAATGCAAAAATATCTTCAGCAGCAAAAATTCTCACAGCAATTCTGATACAAATCTATTAAAGTTTTTATCACCAGCAGATAAAGCAGATTCACCACGACCCTTTAAATAGATACTTGATTTTCAAAAAGAGCTGGGCTACATGGAAATCCCTATTTCTAGCCTCCTAAGAACAATTTCAAAGCCAAACTACTTCAGAGGATGTAAAGAGAAATTCTAGAAAGACTTTCTTGTCTGATTCAGTCCCATGGAAAAAAGTAGGAAGGAAGCCTCACCAGCCTAACCATAGCATGAGTCTGAAAGACTGCTCTACTACAAAAATATTATATTAGCTTCCTGTGTCTTTTGAAATTAAGGATTTTCTCCTAAAAGCTATAAGATCGATTACTGCAATCCAGTCAGATAATAATATGATCGATGATTGAAGGATTTAAAAAATAACTACAAAAACACACAAATAAACCCATGAGTTTCACTGACACAAAATACAAATTTAAAACCTGACATCTAGTAGCAACTCTTTTGTTGCTTAAAAGTTTTTGTTCATCTATTAAAATAAACATAATAATAAACAACTAGAAACAATAATATAATAAAGGAATGATGTCTTACTGATCCTCATGATTAGATGTTACCTGTAACACTACATATATTACAACAATTCCCTTCAGAAACTGTCTATGACTTTATCATTTTTCCAGATCAAACTTTAATCTTTCGGGACTAATTTGCAGGTTTGTAGGACTGTGAACCAACCTAACTAAAAATATATGTAATGGTCCATTTCCGATAAATCGTCCTGAACACTGAATTATTTCCCAGTATTTTTTCCATAACATTACACTATACCCCTTTATTGTCGTCAAAGCAGGCTACTTAGCAACAGTAGTTGAAAAAACCATGGGTTTTCTGTTCTGATTTTTTTTTTTAGAGATTATTTTTCTTCATTTACGAGATGAAATCAATCTGCAGATTTCTCTGTGGTTTCTGGTTGGGGGGGTGTTGGGTGGTTGTTGGGTTTGGGGTTGTTTGGGTTTTTTTCATTAAAAAAAAAAAACCTGTAACTTTCAACTTGCATCTTGATTGTTTTTAAAAGCTGTAGATTGCTGTGGGTGGAATTAGAAGCACATGAAGACAAAGCAACTACCGTCCCTGTTAGTCTATTCAGATAAGCTTTTCAGTATAGTGTTAAGTGTCAGCTATGCAAAGTCATTTCTTTACTTCGAAGCCTATGTAGTCACCTCCTAGAAGTTTCATGCTGATAATAACAAGAAAAACAGACTGCCCAGATGGATATTCAAAATAAGTTTTCTGGTTATTACAACAAAATATTTTGTAACTGCAGTTGTATGTATTCAAAGTCAACGTCTAAAAATTTCTTACTTATATTACGCTTCAGCACACTTAACAAAAGAGCATGTAAATCCCATTACATTTCATGGGACAAAATAATATTCCTGCCTGAGAAAATACAGAAAATACAGAAAACCTTAGAGGAAAAAGAGCTAGAAGGGTAGCACTATCTGACTTTAGCCATCTCACTACAAATACGTCACCGATCATAAAAGATGACATGAGGATCTTTGAAGTCTAAGAATTAACAAGTTGTCTCAAACATGTTCAGCTCTGCGTGAAAGCTAGTTCATTACCTCCGACTGTATAAACTCAAGCAGTAGTGATTGTTTACTGAAACAACCTGTAAATGTGTTAGTCTGTGTTTGCAGAGGATAAGGACTGTGCCACCCCACACTCACTTCAGACCATACAAATGGTTCTTTTCTCGCTCTTATCTGAAGCATGCCTGAACAGACTGCCTCTGAACAAAGTTTACTCTCCTCTTCTTTGATCAACTTTATAAGAACATCAGAACTGATCACTTTGAAATGCACATATTTCTTTCTTTGGCTGCAGGGAAAGGATATGATGTTTTAAGACATGAACAGATATATTCCAAGCCAACAACTAATTTTCTTGTCCTGTCCAAGATCCTGAAACATAACTCTTCATTACTTAATCTTATTCTTAAATGAATTCATAATGTTTAACTCTTCCTATTACCTATTGGATAATTAACTACCTAACAAATTGCCATGCTAATGCCACTGTGATCTAGTTTCAAACCTCCTCTCCCTGGAAAAAGTCTTTAAAATTCTGATACTACATAAACTGAAGTCAACAAACGTACCTCACATTTCAGAGGAAGATGAAAATCTTAAATGCAGCACTCTGCCTCATGTACAGCAACGAAAAAAATATTTATCATTGCATTTCCAACTAACTCCCAGTTCAAACACCATCTACCCACTCTGACTTGATAAAGAGCAGCATACTACTCATAGGTATATTGGGAAGATATTAGTATCGGTGTTTCCCCATAATTTTTACCTGTTTGCAGGCTCGAGGACTACTTGTTCCTTCCTCAAGTCACTCTCCCTTGCTGGTAGTAAGGCAAGGGGATTCTTCTAAACCTTCCACCAACCAAGCAAGAGGGCCCCCAAACTTGGGTTTAGCGCTCATAAAAGAGGCTTCTCTATGTCGTCCTTTGTAATCAGTCCCTTTTTGTGAGTCCTTGTCCTTCATACCAGGAGATAAAGATTGAAAATCACGGCGTGGTTCACGAGTCGAGGCCAATTTGGGCAGCATAAAAACTGCAGGCTATAATGCAATTATCAGCAGCTACGTGGTCAAGAGACGACTCAGAGCTGAACTTGGCGCCAGGACAGGTAGCCTTGAGTTCTGCTAACTACCCCGTTCAGAGATTAGGCGGATGTAACAATCACCTGAAAGGGGAGATTAAAGCGCCTCTCAATGGGGTCCTTTGTTCTCGGCCTCATTTGATGCTTTGCGGCCTTTTCAAACCACGTCGCGAAAGGTGCTTTAAATGTTTGCCCCAAAGCCGGGGCGGCTTCAGTGAGCGGGGAGTGCCGCCAGCAACGGAGAGATGGAGAAGGGGCCCTTCTCCGTGGAGTGGCTGGCCCAGAGTAGCCACGGCGGAGCGCAGCCCACCACCACCATCGCCACTCGCCAGCCCCACTCCCCGCCCGGCAGCACCAGCAGCCAGGAGAGCCCGGCGGCACTCGGTGAGTCCCGCCTCTCCTCACGGGCAGGTCGCGCGGCGGGACCGTTGGTGGCGGCCGTTAGGCTAACAGTTGCCGCACGTGAGACTGTCGGGGGACAGCAGCCGCACGTGCGGCCGCTGCCTACGTCACCGCCCGCGCGGCCCGACAGCCGCAGAGAGAAGGGCCGTGTCCGTTCCCCCCCACACGCCCCCATCCTGTCCCCGCAGCCACGCTCCGGGACCAGAAGGCCGCGGACCGCAGCAGCCCCGGGCACGAAGCGGAGGCGGGCAGCGGCCCCGTGCCCGGGCGGCCCCGCACCAAGTTCTCGGCCGCACAGTTGCAGGAGCTGGAGCGGAGCTTCCGCGAGCAGCGCTACATCGGCGCCAGCGAGAAGCGGCGCCTGGCCGCCGTGCTGAACCTCTCCCAGAGCCAGGTGAGCGCGGCCGGGGCGCCCCGGGCCCGCCTCGGCCCTCCGCTTGAGAGGGGAGACGGGCCCTGCGCAGCCTCGGCCCTCGCACCCCTCCTGAAAACTGCGGGAGAGGAGAGGCGTCCTCAGGCTGCGTTTGCCTTGTTGGGCACCTCGTGATCATCGGGGGTACGGGGACAGGGACAGCTCCCACAGGTGCGGCGGCTCAGGCCACCTGTCAGCCTAGTCCCTCTGACGGAGCAAACTTAAGCAAGCTTACATCCCCGCTCCAGCTGGCACAGCTCTGCTGTCCGCCGCAGTTCTGTGTTAAACCAGAGACAATGCGCAAATGGAAAACGGTTAATACAAACTTAAGGTGAAACCTCATCAGAGGTAAAAATACTTGTGCCATGACCAGAATTTCAAATTTCAGGCTATTTTTTCCTTAAACCTGTATATATACTTAGTAGTATTCCAGGATTTCTCTCTGAACAGAACTAGCCCTACCCAGCCCTTTTAATCCCCCTGCACCAGTCTTGAGTTACAATCCTGGTCCAAATCTGATCTCTGAGTAATTGGTTTGCCATGCATCATGGAGTTGTTACAGCTTGATTCCTCCTTATGCCAAGACAATTACTCTACTCTGAACATAGATCAATGTTATTAGCCCCGAGTCTTATAACTGTCAATATATTCTGTAACTCTGATAATAAGTCTGTCTTCAGTATGTATTACTATATGGAAAAGAGATAAGTGGGTTGGTTTTTGACTTTTTCTTTCTTATCCATAGATAAAAACCTGGTTTCAGAATCGTCGTATGAAATTTAAACGTCAGACTCAAGATGCCAGAGTGGAAGCTCTTTTCTCAGGCTTGTTTTTGCCCTGTCGTTGTTACCCAGATATTGCTGCCTCCAGCTATTCTCATGGGATGGACATCAGTGTCTCTTCTACCTCTGCTGTTTCTCTTCACCCAGCTGTGCCGAGCCCTGCCTTGTTGTTACCTTCTGTTCCAGCTCAGTCCCTTCAGCCAGTTTTGCCAAGTCCAGCTTTACTGTTGCCTCACAGCCCAGGATTATCTTGTTACTCTTCTGTAATTCCAGCAATGACTCTAACCAATGACCATAAAAGACCGAGGTTCCAGTCATATCTTCCTTCCTGTTAAAAATGCTAGATTACCTGTAATCTAAATAAGAACTGCCAAATATCTCTAAGAGTAACTATTTAACTTATTTTGTTATATGAAATAATTGATGATCCAATTTTATTTTTTAAATCGAATTTTGGCTTTTATGTTAAAGGAGAAAAGAATTTCTCTGTATTGGACAAGTAACACTGAGGGTGGAAGAGGAGGACTTGAAACTTCCCTTATTCCTACAGTCTTCACTATGCTGTATTGAAACTTCTGTATAAATTTTCCTATGCAAAGGTTTGTTTTCAGAAAACAACCATGTGGGGATCTCCTCTGGAAAAGGGGAGCATTCTTTACAGTTCAATTTACATAGTCATTATATCAAATAACAGATAAGTGTTAAAAATTTTGACCATTCTACTCAAATGTGGATTTTCTCAAGGAAATATTTGTAAAGTATAGCAAATTCATTTAAATTAAAATGGTACCAAAGGTGGCAGCCCTATGAACAAAACTGAACAAGTTGTTCAGTATTGTCATTTATCTGTATGTTCTGTGCCATTCCTAAACTGGTCTCCCCTGTTTGTTGATATAGGTTATGCCTTTAAATAGATGTGAGGCTAAGAAATTAATTGACAAGCATGTCTTGATGCCAGTGTTAAATCCGGTCATGAAAACATTGGAGTTCACAAGTCCAGGTCTTCTGCAACACTCAGAATTAAAATGTTTCAGTTTTTACTTCTGAAATTTCAGCTGTAACTTGGTAACCTCCCTAACTAAACTGCAGGATTCTATTAGGCTTACTATCAGGCCCATTCTTAAAAATCCCAAAGCAAGCTTTATAGAGAATGGCAAAGCTGAGCCTTTAGGGAATAATGAGAAACAAGAGACCTTGCATCAGCATAAAGCGGCTGCACTAGATGTGATTACATCTCCTTCTCTGCCCTGACCATCCTAACCTGCTTGCCAGGTGACAGATTACTTTGCAATTGTCAAGAGAGAAGGGAAAAAAGAAAACCACCAAAAAACCCTTCCCTTCCACATACAGATTGCTCATAAGAAAAAAAAAAAGTTGACAAACAGGGCCTACAACAGCCTTGTGCCATGCCATCCCTTCCTCCTCTCTGTTAACAGCTGTGTTGTGGGGCTAACAGCAAAGTTGAAATCAACAGGAGTATTGAGATACAGGAGGGGACATACCTCCATCCAAATTCCTGCCTCCTGTGTCTCCTCTCCTGTCTGATTATAAACACTGGTGAAAAGAAAATGAGGTTACCTCTGGACTTGCTCTCAGACACCCCTACCTTTCCTACATGGGTGGCAGGATGGGAGGCACTTGAAGAAATTTCCCCAAGAGACCTTCTCAGTGCCACAGCAGGACAGTGCTACTCTGAGATGCAGCCAGGCAGCTGATGGGACAACACGTGCATTTCTGTCACTTTGAATGCAGACTATACAATGCAAGAAAGGTGCAGCATAACTATTAATGCCTATAATTCTACACCTTGCTATTACCAGCAAGTTTTCTTCCAACATTTCAACCTGGATCCTCTTGGAGTTAAAAATGCATGTGTTTTGGCACACTGTAATTGGAGAAAATTCCCTTTTCCCCTTCCAAGTCATAGTTTCACAAGTGAGAAGCCCCTAGGCTATTAAATCAAAACTCTTGGTGGCTCACTGGGTTGGAGGGTGAAAAATCAGACTACAGTGCAACAATCAACTGCATTTAGAAGACCTTTCAGGTCAATTGAAGAAAAAATCTAAGAGATAAGAAATAAGAAGCATTAACCAAGCTCTTTCAGGAGAGGAGTGAAAACTGGTCCTAAGAAGAGCTAAAAAACACCAACAAATTTCACGATGGCTAAAGCAAGAGTTTGAGCTACTCCTTTTAAACATTTCTTCAAAAGGGTTCATTTTACCAAAAAAGGGTTTAAGATATGCAATTAGCATGGACAATGAAAGATGAAAAATCCCATTTAGACAAAATAGCGATGAACTGAACACATTTACGCTCTTAATTATTTTAGAAAGTGTTTTGGTAATTGTAAAACTTTAAAATTCTATACTGAAGGCTTGAACTGTTTCATTCCTGTTTAAAGACACATTGACTTAATTAACATTTGTGATTAACACAGCTGATGTTTTCAGGTGGAAGATGGGACTGGAAATGCAAAACAATAAATTGATTAATATTCAGAAGAGAAACTCACCAACAGTTTATCCTTCCTCCTGGAGGGTGCACTTAACCAAAAGCACAGTGCAATGCAACTGGTAAGGTCTGGGCTCCCAAACACATTCAACAACAGACAGACAATTTCAACGTGAGTGTAGGAAAGTCAGATAAGATGTATTAAAACATCTAAATCCTTCCCTGTTACTCGAAACGGGAGTCCAGGTGACCATGGTCGTTTGCACTGCACAAGCGCAACCTTTGGCACATGTAACTGTTCAGATTTTATTTATATATATGTATGGAAGACTGGGGATGTGCAATGAAAACCAGTTTCTTACCATGCCCATTTCAGACCAAACTTAGTAACTTTACCCTCCACCACGGGAAATTTGGCAAAAGCAAGTTTCAGCTACCGCTTTTTTCCTCTCCAGTTCCTTTTCAGTACCTTACTTTCAGTCTACTATCTTTTGAATTAAGATAGTAGACTACCAATATTAAAAAAATAATAACCTATTAAAATAAAAATTACTGAGTGGCATCAAATCAATAAATTTTAATATCAATTAGTACAAATATAAAATTATTCCTTTCCACATTTAACTTAAAATAATAAACACATACACTTCCAAATCAGACAAGAGATTCTGAGCACAAAATAATACATTACAGCATACTAGACTTTTCCCCTTTGCCTGTCTCTTCCCTCTGCCCCTATAATGCATATAGGGGGTGGCACTGCTTGTCCATTTTGTTCTGGATAACTGGATGGAAAGAAGGATGAGGAAGAAAACGCTGATGGTAGTATGGCAGCTCATTTGCCATAAAGCAGTAGGTGCTTTGTGATGCATTGTATCTGGGAAAGGAGAAGCTGAACTGCACAGCAGGCACAGCGGTAAAAGGCAGGAGTCTCTGGTGCTGTGGAGCAAAGTGGTAGTGGAGGCCATCCTGAAACAGGGCTGGTGGGGTCCCTGGGGGGTAGCTGTAGAGTGGAGCAGGAGACACAAGGCTGTGCTGGTGGTCCTGTATCTGCCTCTTCAGTTTCATCCTCCGGTTCTGAAACCAGGTCTTGATCTAAATAACAAAAAGAACGGGGTGGGGGTAGAAGAGACAAATCAGAGACTTTGCTTAAAAATAACGTGCAAACTATGAACAACTGTATCTCAACGGCTTTTGCCATTTTTCTCCACTTGAATTGACAGAGTTGGACTGATGCTTTCACCCTAGTTAACCGGGGGCAGAGGGCTGGAGGATGCAGAGGGGTAGAGTGTCCGTGTCCAGTGATTTTAGATTAACTACTTTGAGTCTTTAAGACCATATACAAGCTTCGCAAGGTCTACGCAGATCGCTATACATCACAAGGAAAAGCAGTTTACCTTATTAAAGAATAAGAAATAAAGGAACCTTGATATCTCCCCGGTAGAAAGTGCCCTCAAGTTCCCCGAGTGATAACTCGTTAATGCCCGAGGGTTCCCACTACCCTTCCCACAGCCGCTGCTAACCCAGCTAAAGACAGCCAGCTACGTCTGTTCAGCGCGGCGAAGGCCGATGCAAGACCACCGAGCCTGGCTGCCCCAGCCCGACGGCCGTGGGAAGGATCTGCTTCATCCGGGACCCACCTGGATCTCCGAGAGCTGCAAGGCAGCCGCCAGCTTCCTCCGCTCCGAGGCTCCCAGGTACTTCTGGCGCTGGAAGGTCTTTTCCAGCCGGCAGACCTGCTCCGAGGTGAAGGCGGTCCGTGCCCGTCGCTGCCGCCCGCGGGTCCCGCCCGCCGCCGCCGCGGCACGGTCCCCGCCCGTGCTCTCGCTCTCGTAGCCCGAGGACTCGTCGGCGCTCAGCCAGCCGCCGTCGGGGGCTGCAAAGAAGGAGGGGAGGGACGGCGGTGAGGCCTCTTTCCCTTGGCTAGGCAGGGGGTGCCTCCGCCTCCCCTCGTCCTGCCGGGCCGTTGCACCAACGGGAGTGAGTCGAGGTCGTTGCCGCTCGCTCCCCTTTTTTCCCTCCCGGTCCCCTCCTCACCCACCTGGCTCCGACGGGTACGCATCGGTGGGCTCCCGGGGACTGTCTCGGCCCCGCTCCGCTGCGCAGGGCTCGCTGTGCGTGGGCTGGCTCGGCCGCGCCCCCCGCGGTCGGGGCTCGGCTCTGCCCAGGAGGGGGGTACTGCCGAGAGAAGTGGGGGCGCGGGGAGGGGGCGCGCAGCAGATGTGGGGTCTGACGCCGTGGGGCTTGGTCTGTGCCAAAGGGAGTTCGGTCTGGTTCATGGTGGAGAGGGTCTGGGGGATCGCCGGGCTCGGCCTGCCCTTATATGGGCGCTCCGGTCCCGGGCGGGCTCTTCTGCAAGTGTGAACCCACATCAAAGTAGGAATCGAGCAGAGATAACAGCTGCTAGCGAGGAGGAAAGTTCACACTTTTTCAAGTCTGTCAAATGCCTACAGCCCCTGGCTCCAGCGTGTCTGCGGGGCCGGGAAGACCCCATTGAAGTGCAAACCTGCCCCTCTCCCCGGAGGGCAGGGCACGGGCAAGCACAGCCCCGCAAAGGGGCGTTTAAAGATACCGACGGTGGCGATAACAGCGGGGTTTTACCCACTCCCTTTTCAGCTGCGGGGTCCCGCATTGCGCGGGTACCGAAACCAGCCCCGAAACTGCCTGGCTTTGCCCGCACCGTCGGGGCGCGGGGCGAGGCCGAGGCAGGGATGAGGGATGAAGGATAACGTAACACCGGGCACTTCACCTTGGGGAAGCTGTGGAGAATGGCCTCCCTGGAAAAAGCCGTGGGGGGCCGCTATCAAGAAGTCCCTATCCCCGAGACAAGAGCCCTCACCCCCTGGGACCACGGCAGGGCTGTGGGGTTAGCAGAGCCGCGGGCCCTCTCAGCTTGAACTTGGCGCCGTCTGTCTCGCCAGAAAACGCAACCGATCTCCCAAAGAGTTTAGCGATCAAAGCACTAAGTGAGCAGCGAAGGTCGCACCTCATCAACTTCAAACTATCCCAATCCACACGTCGCTTCCCGAGAAGGACGATGCCCTTGTTATGCCGGGAGGACACCAAGACACCCTCCTAGCAAAGCTTGGTTGGGGAAGGGGCATCTTGGCAGCTCAGCCCGCGTCCGGGCTCTTCTTGTGTCCAACTTAAACCCAGCTTTTAGCCACCCCAGTGAAAAAGACCGCACCAACCACGACCCCACTGGCAGTAGCGATACTTGTGATAACACACATTTTAACCCTCGATGTTTCCTAAAGACCAGGGGAAGCGATCGGCATGCCTGTAACTGGGTGAATGCACAGGCAGGCCGTCAGTTTCCACTAAACTCCTCGGGGTTCCCACCAGCATGCACAGCTGGAAGAAACAAGCACCATAAACCTAGGTCTGACGGGGCGGGAGCTTCTTTCTTTAACAGAGCAATGATCTCGGTTCCCACACATAAGAGTAGATGAGTTTTCTTTCTCAAAAAAAAAAAAAAAAAAAAATTAAAAGTCAAGCACTGCAACCAAACTAACTACCCTCAAAACTCCCCAATTTGTAATGAGAGATCAGGGGAAAAAATAATATTCGTGATACCCATTTTCATTTTTTCAAGAGTTCCCGTAAGTCCCTGGCCACCGGAATGGACAGTGCGTTACCGACCCCTCCTACCCCCAAGGGCCACACCGACTTATCCCAGCTCTGGCCCCAGGGGACTGATACAGCCGAGGCCCTAGAGCAATGCAAACACCTTACCAAGCCCACAAAGCTCAGGACCTGGATTCCTCCTGGAGCTTTGTTTGCAACACCAGCCCCTAAAGGCAGGGATGGGAGAGGCTGTACTTGCCGCGGCACAGCCCTGATAGAGAGATCGTTCTGCTCCTTACGGGGTGCTGGGCACAGCCACTAATGGAGATTCAGTGACCGCTGGCACAAGGCTGTCATTTTGGCTGATATGCATAAGCCACTGCAAATGCCCAAGCATTTGAACACTGAACTGGAGACCAGACTCCCTCCTTGGGTCAGAAACACCTGTGAGTGCCACTGACCCAACCGTAACAGGGGAGTGTTTAAACCCCATAGCATTTCCTAGACACATTTCAGTCAAACAGGCATAGGCGACTCACTGGTTCCCAAAAGAGCTAAGTGCCTGCACATTAATTTTAATAACTTATGGATTTAATAACTATTCCCAAACTATTCCACCTGTGTATGGTCCCCCTTTTTTCTGGAGCAAATGCACCACCATATTCACTATCACCATTTTATTTCAAGGCAGCCATTTCTGAATAACCCCATGTGCAGGCAAATCCAAGCAGAGAAACTCTGGCTCCACCACGTATAAACTCATCCACAGCAAGTTGTTCCTTGTAATTCACTGTGTACTATCTGCTGAGCTGCCTCACCAAAAACAAGTTTGGAGGTAGTATCTGAAAAGCACTGGAATTCAGAAGGTCCTAAGCTGAGCACGCACCTGCCCAGCAAGCAGCATCCCCCCTCTCTGCAAAGACAGCCTCCACACCCATTCTCCAGCAGATGAAACCTATGCAAGCCAGGCAGCCCAGTGTCCCCTGTGCCCTGCAGTCCCCCCACCTGGGCACAGAGTGACACCCAGGGCCTACCATCTAGGGAGGGACAGTTCATCCCTACTGCCAAAATTAAACCAAACATAAGATGACCATTTGGTGCTCTGCCCAAAGAGACCAGCATGTGCATTTGTATTTATACATTATGTATCTTACAGAGGGGAAACCATTAGTACCCCTGAATAGCTGCTGCCATTTCCCCTCTCATTTGCCTGAGGACTCTGGGAAGCAGCTGACCCATCCCACTGTTAGCTGAAAGTCAATGAAAATGGACTTTTTTTAAAAAATTAGAATCCAATCTGAATTGCCTGTTGAATAAGATATTTATACCTAACTATAGGATTCCTCTCCCTCCCCGGATGAGCATAGCTGCATCTGTGGACCACAAAACTCTGGAACAGATGGGGAAGGGGTGGGAGGTGTTATGTGGCTGTTGTAGCCCCCATCAAAAGAGGTGACAGCTTGAGAAACTTGAAAACTTTGATGGCCCTGGGTGTATAGAGGCTCTGCAGCTACAGTTAAACTCTCCCCTCACCTTGCAGAAATATGGTGGTTATAGGAGACACAAATTTACTTCCACTCAATTCTCTTGTATCACTTGAAACTTTTTCATCATTCAGTTGATATATAACCACAATCAAAAATAAGATATTTTAGGGAAATTACTGTCTTTTCATGTAGAATTCTGTATACCCAGAACTTGGGAATACTGTACAATCTTGGAAAATACATGCATTTTCCTTACATGATTTATATTAAGAACAGAGTGGACCCATTTCTCCAAATCATATTTCAAAATATTTATTGTTCTGCATTTGCATGCCTTACAACCATGAGAAACACTCTTGCTTCAACAAATGTGCTGATAACTTATGTGCACTTGTAACTCAGTATGATACCCTGAAATTTAGGTGCAGTGATTAATGCAAGCATGTGAGAATTCCAGCTAAGGTCATCAGGACAAAGTGCTCTTTTCATGTGAACTCTATGAGACTTCTAGGGACAAATGGTAGATTTATCTCACTGGTACACAATGAGAATATTTCTTTCGGGGCTTTGTGCACGCACACAAAGTATAAGTCCATGAGAACAGGCAGGACTGTAGCAGCTTTACATGCATGAAGGTATTTTGGGGGGAAGGTTCAGCCTATTTTCTAGGCTGCAATGTCACTAGAAGCTGAAGTACTTGTATTCCCCAAGAATGTGCCAAGTCCTTCAGCATACTGTCACACTTATTTTTGTGTGACAGCATAAAAAAAAATAGCCACAAATTGCAAGACAGAAGAATAATCATTCTCAAGAAAATTAATTTCTAGCATAATTGGGCAAATCTTCAGGCTCTAAACTTCCCTTCTGCTAGTCATGTTTGTGAGAAGTAGTCCATGAAAAAACAAAACAAAACAAGCCCATCAACAAAACTGTATACTGTACAAACCGTCATAGCATTTATCATGGATTAAGAACTGATATACTAGGTCACCAGACCTGAGACCTGCTGGGCTAAGTTACTGGCTCCATCATAGGCAGATCTCATTTCTCCTTCTGAAAAGCCAAAGTCGTCTTGACAAAACTGGAGAAGTGGGATTGATAGAGGATGCAGTAAAGAACAACTACGATGCCGCTACACCCCCCTGGGAGGGGGGAACACCCAAACACAAAAAACTCATTATGTTTAACTGCACAAGCGGGCAGCAGATTTTTAGGAGAGAGCCTGTGGTAGCCCTTCAGAGCTAAGCAAGCTGACCGGGAAGAAGGTTAACACTGCTGGAAGCGCAGTCAAAACAAGATACGTTGCCCTGTTCCCTCCGGGGCCATGGAAAACCCAGAGCTGTAGCTAGTCGCAGGGTCCGGCTGGGTGGGACAGTTGATCACTGTTTGTACCCTCCACTGCTCCTCTTTGGAAATGCTAACTAGGTTATCCAGCGCCTCCTTTGATGTCCTGATAGGTGCTATTAGATAGTCAATTAGGCACCAACGAGATCGATTGTTTCGGAATAGACGCTTTTCTGTTTGAAGTACCCGCGAACACTAACAGGGCCATCACCCAGTCGCTCCTTTGCCCACGGGAACAATGCGGGCTAACACACCATAAATAACAAATGCTACTGACTCACTCGGCAGTGCTGCACCCTCTTCCCTCCCCGCTCACACGCTGCCATCCCAGATATTCCTATTCAGCAACTGTGGGAGCAAACACGCGCTTTGCATTAAAAACAATTTATCGGGGAAATGTCATTCAGTTCTTTGCGCAACTAGCGGACAAAGCGCCTAGATAAGTTAAGTAGAAGTTAGCTCCAAACAAAATAGTACTTGAATTCCCATGCACGTCATCACACATTGCCTGAGGACTTGTGACACCTCCACAGTTGTTCAGAATTGCCCAGGCAGTATAACTAAGCACTAAAACAAGAATTAAAGCACTTAACCTACCTGAATACCAAAGAGCTGCCGGGATTAGCTCCCTACTAAGTACCATTAAAAGATAACACTACGTCGAGGCCTGGGAGTTTAAGAGACAGGTATAAAGGAAAGCTGCTAAAGTCTGCACAAGGAACAAACCGAGACCAAGAAATCTCTCCTATTTCTTCTTGCCCTCGCTTCAGTGGGATTTATCAAGTTAATTGTCATCTAATTGCGTATCAAAGAAAGAGATAATGGGCAGCAATTAGATGTAATGGCCTGCCGGTGCGAGATCTCTCCCGATTAGCACACAACGCCGAATAACTTCACCTGGTTTGTAAAGAGGTCCCTGGAGTGGCTCCACCGTGTCTGGGAGCTGCGGGGGGCAGGGAGGAATACCCCAACCTGATTCCCAGTCCCCTGTTGGCTGCTCTCGCCAAATTGGGACAGGCGTTAACGAGCGCGGGCTGCAGACGGCTCCCTGCCATTACCGCTGTGCTAATTCAATCATGTTTCTCCCCCTCCGCGCACACACTGCAGGGGAGAAAGGCTTTGAAGTTAGTGCTCTGGCAATTTTCCCCTCCCACTCCCTTTTTCCTCCCCGGGGAGCCCAGTTTCCAGGTTATACAGCCTCTTCCTCGAGAGCCACCAGGGTCGGGAGCTCCAACAGTTTCACCGCACAAGCATTAAACTGCTCCTCCCTAGCTAATCGGCTCAGTTTTTCCATTTGTAGCTGACTTACAGACAACGCTTTGTCTTGCCGGGGACCATTCCGGTACTGATGGTTATTGTGATGCGATTAAAGACACAAAGGGGAGTGCTAGAAACGAAGGGGGGGGGGGGGGGGGGGCGGGTCCCGGCCGCGCTGGTGGAGCAGCCCGGGAAGTTATCTGCAGGGTGCTGGTCAGAGACGCGGCTGATGCCGGTCCTGCGGCGTGCAGCGGGTGCGGGGCCAGAGCGGGATCGCTTTGCTCTCCGGCGAGGGACTGCCACTGTGCAGGGGTCCGGCGCTGACTCTAGTGCACATTTATTGCCGCCGGGGGTAAAACACGGTGGATGAGAAATTCAAACAAGGAGGAATAAAACATGAAGGGATGTCTGAGTTTCTCCCAGATCAAAACCTGCAACCCCGTTTTAGTAAGAGAATTGGACCACTTTAGTAAAAATGAAATTATTTCACATACAGCTTTCTTGACGACCGGAGTGTAGTAGTTACTTTCTAGAGAAAGCCGACTCTTGCAGGTAGAAGAGGAATTATCATGTAGATATTCGGAGGAATATGCTATCATTAGGGACTCAGAAAAGTGAGCATCACCTCTCGCGTTCATTTGAGCAATTATCAGGACACGGGGCAACATTTGCAAGCGAGCGCTGTCAAAACACTGGCAAGGTATTTCATGTGCTTGTTGAGTATACATGTGTCCAAGGAGTCATTATGTTAAGTGATCATTAGCACCTTTTCAAACAGAGCCCTGTTTCTCTCTCGCCAGCAGTTCTGCAGCTCATACCCCAAAGACAAGACACCCCGTTAGCCCCGCTCACCAGCCCGCGCCCCTAGCACGAAAGCCACCTGCCTTACCAAGACTACAGGAAGGCACATACACGCACCCCACAAGCAAAGCCTCCACCTCCGAGATTGCCCCATGGTCGATGCCGCTCGGCCCCACAGGCCTGCTTGTCCCACCGTGGTCCTCACAACGCCCGGTGGGCTTAAATCATGGCAAAGACTGCAACACTACGTGTTGTCCCGGCAGCCCCAATTGCTTCTGGCTTGCTCTAAATCTTTGCACGGAGGAGGAACTGGTCCCCCCACCCCTCCGAGCACCGCTGGACCTCAGTCGAGCCGTGCTCGGGTGCGGGCAGATGCAGCGTCAGGCCAGCTCTGGGCTGCCCTCGCATCGCCCGGCCCGGCCCGGCGGCTGCGGGGAGCCCGGTGCTGCGGCGGCGCCGGCTCCGCTTTACGAGCCCCGGGGCCGGGAGAGTAGATCCGGGGGATGACGGGACAGACACCCCGGCAGGGCTCAGCCAGATCTGCCCCCGGGAGACAGCTCACCCGAGACATTTGGAGACACGGATAAGATGCGCTCCTGCCTCTCCTCTCCCTTATTACCCTTTTGGGGCGGAGGGGTCCGCCCTCGCACAAACCCTGTCCCCAAGGAAGCAGCTCCCCTCCGCGGGTGGGAGCACTTTGTTCTCCTTCTCTCCTCCCGAGCCCTTTCATCTCTCTCGCACTTCCCCCGGCCCAGCTGCGGTCGTGGCCGTCCCCCTTCCCGTTCTCCCCCGCCCCCCCACATTTGGTCCGGGGCTGGGGCGCTCCCGCAGCGCTGCGGGCAGCCCCGGGACTGGCCGGTCCCCTCGGAGGGTCCTGCCCCCCCGCCAGGCCCCGATGCCGCCGGCTCTGGCTTCTAACAGCACGAAGGTCTGTTCGTATTCCTTTTGCACGGGGTGAGCAAAAAATTTTGAGGAAAGGTAGGGTCCTCCTCTGTGGCCATACAAGATTATAAAGGGATCACCTAACCCCTCTACCACCTACCACTATCTCCTTGAAAATGGGATAGCCTAATGGAATCTCACGCTTAAGACTTCCCCCCCAGGTAACCTATATTTATTGACCTTGACTGTTTTGGTACTTTAAAATGTCACTACTTCAAAGGAGAGAAAATATTCACTATTGCAGAAGTCTTTCTGGAAACATGCCAGTTCCCTAATGACATTTAAAAGAGTCAGAGAAAATTGCAGATTTTTTTTTTTCTTCGAATCAATATAACCGTTTAGTAATACCTGACTTTGAGAAATAAGCCTCCATTCAAAGGGAATTTTTATCTCATGACAACAAATTTCTTTAATCCCAAACTGCATCACATTCCTGAAGAGATCTCAGCAAGATTGTTGGCTCCTGAGCCCTTATTACTTTTCTGAAACTTGTATTAGAACCACATTAATTGTACATTGCAAGTAAATACTAATATCTCAAAAGGCTAGAAAAATACAGCATGAATTACAACATAATTAAGGAGACTTCCAAAGGTGACAGCTACTCAGAAAATCAAAGGCCACAGTCTTCAGTGGCACGTAATGTTGCTTTTTGCCAGGGAAGCGTACTCAAGTGGCAGATTGGCCCCTATATACAAAAGAAAATAGGTGTGTCCAAGGATGAGTGACACAGGACCTTCAGATCATTCATTATATGAGCCCAGATTACAAATGTGCCGGAAGTCTTTTAATAACCCCGGAGATCAACTCTAAAGTGATGGAAATTTTTATTGTTCTTTTCATGTTAGTTGACAATTGACTTTGAAAGATTTATGGCAACTTACATCAGTCAAGGATCATTTCTCAGAGCCCTTTCTCTAGCCTGAAATCAGGCCATTTGGATCTTAAATTTTCCAGAACACTATTTAAATAAAAAAAAAAAGTGCATAGCACAGCGGTAACAAACTTTACTACCACTTAGGGAAAACCAGCTTTGGGATGTTGCATTTCTTTTGATAATCACCATCATACCCCATTAGGTGTGTTTAAGATGCCGAGATACTATTTTGTTGATAAGAAATTTCAAAGCTAGATTCTTTCCAAGATCCATTTAGTACTAATCTACTGAGGCCACACATGATAGTGTTAAGATATATTTACATATTTATTTAGAAAGTAAATTTTTTATCTTAAAATCATATTCTATATGCTATTTAAAGGGCTCCAACAGAAAGAATCCATTCTGCTACTATAGCAAGCCCAGTATTGAGTATTAGTAACAGGTGCATCCACATATTTGGTTAAAAGCACAGCCCCATCAGAGCAAGTGCCACCTAGGAAGCAGCTGAAGGGGTTGGATATCTGCTTTAGAGGGCAGGGGGAAAGTCACACTTTTTTGCACTCACCCTCAGTAAATTGCAGGGGGTCAGAACAGATCTTGAGAATAAGGAGTCTACGCGTCCTTTAATGAAGAGGAACTCTCTTTTAGGGCAGGGTAAGTAGCTCCACAATGCTTGTGGAAGGAATTCACATGAAAGCTGAAAAAAGTTTAGGTTTATTAAAAGATTCCATTTATATTAGGGTTTGCCCCACTCGTGCTTCTATTTTACACAGTTGCCTATAAATGCAGTGGCCTGAAGTTCATGATCCAGATTGTCCAGTATGTCTCTGTAAAATGCTTTGCTCAGTGGTGCATCATGACTCCACCAGGCAGTTATAGACAAGGGCAGCCCAGATAGCTATCATTAGTGCAAATCCTCCTTATTCATAGTCCGTATCAGAAGGTCAGACACCCAGCAAGAAAGCTTTGGGATCTCTGTACCCCACAAAGCAGGGTGCTGCCCAAAAGCCCACAGGCTGTGCTCTGCAGGCGCTGCTGAGGTCCAGGGCGGGTGCCGGCAGCGCCGCCAAGGTGAAGCCCCCAGAGGCAACCCCTTGCCGGGGCAGAGGTGGTGGCCGGGCCACGTACGTGAGCGGCAAGGGCACAACGCCGCTCTGAGGTCCGTAAGGGTGAGGGGGGCTGCAGAAAGGCTCCGTCCTCAGCTCCTGCAGTTGTCGCTTGAGCTTCATCCGGCGGTTCTGAAACCAGGTCTTGATCTGGGGCAAAGGAGAGGAGGGAAGGAGAAGAGACGAGGTCAGAACGGCACCCAGCCCGTGCCATGGCCCATGCCCGAGCCCTTGCCCCCGCCGCGCTCACCTGCACCTCGGAGAGCCGCATCCTGCCGGCCAGCTTGCGGCGCTCGGCGGCCCCCAGGTACTGCTGCCGCTGGAAGGAGCTCTCCAGGGTGCTGAGCTGCTCGGCGCTGAAGGCCGTGCGCAGCCGCCGCCCGCCCCTGCCGCCGGGCTCCTCGGGGCAGGAGCACTCGGGACCCCCCTCCGGCGGGGGCTGCTCCGCGCCCCACGGTCGCCCGCCTGCTCCTGGGGACAGGGGAGAGGGAGAAAGGGGTCAGCCAGGCCCGGGAACCGCGGGGGTGCCCGCCCGCCTCCTTCGCCTCTGCGCAGCCACCGCACAGGCGGTCCTTAGCCCGGCCCTGGGGGCGGCACAGGGCCCGTCCGTCCGGTCCATCCGAGCGCGGAAGTACTGGGATGCCCCGACGGCCACGGAGACCGCGGTTACCTGCAGCGGAGGGGACCGCCAAGCGCTCCCTGCTCCTGCCTCCTCTCCTGGCCCTAGCGGACTGCTCCTTGCTCCGCTCGCTCAAGCCGGGGCTGGAGCCGGAGCCTGGCCGGTGGCCCGCGGAAGATGGTCGGTGTGGGGAGCCCTCGGTGGGGCTCTTGAGGGTTTGGCTGCTCTGGGACAGCCACTCCACAGAGAAAGGGGCCTTGGTCATCCTGCCGTGTTTCGGAGACGCCGGAAAAGTGGGTGTCGGGGAGCACGGCTCCTCCTTTATACCGCAAGTCCCAGAGGAAAACGTTGTTTGTGTAAATACACATCAAAGGGCCAGATAAGTATCATCTAATTGCCATCAGTCCTCCCCCCCAACAAAAGATACCGTTCACACATTGCCACAGCTCGCGGAGGCTCGGCTCCGCCGTGTCTGCCCCTGGAGGAGTTCACTCCGCCGTCAGTGATTTACAGCTCTTGTTACATCCTATCCCGATGCAAATGGCATTTGTAGAGCTGAGCGGCCTCAAACGGTGCTGGGGAATGCACCCCCGGGGAAGCGCACGGGGACCAGCATCCCCGGACGCTGGCGGGAGCGGGGACGCTGCTGCTCCTGATCCCCCTTTCTCTAGAGCTGGCTTTTTCATTCCTTCTCAAGCAGAAGATCCACTGTCTAAAGGGAGCTTCCCAAGGGTGCTCCTCTATGGGCTGAGGCAAGCAAGTGGATAAACTCACTCGTTGCATGCTCCTGGGACTGCAGCATCAGGTTATAAGAACCAGGTATAGGGTGAGGGGTTTAGAGAAGGTTTGAAACAGGAAAAGGTAAAGGTCAAGGCTGTTCGATTGTACCAATTGGCCAGCTCCTGGCTGCTTATATAAAGAATGTCTTCTGCACTAAAGAATCAGAAAAAGTCAATTGTTGCCTTAGAATTAATATTCTACTGAGATTTTTGCTGAGGTTACAGAATTCATGTCGTATCTTCCCTCCCAGATCTCTTGCAGCTGTGCACAGGTTTCTCTGCTAACTTACTCCCCCTGTCTTTCCTGCATGTCTTTCGGAAATGTTCCCATCAATCTTTTGGTTTTGTGTACACCAGGAACACTTTGCTGCAGCAATGCCTCTCTAGTATATTGACAAAAGGTTCCTGGCACTTCACAGGCAGTTTTTGACTGCAGGGTAACCATGCATTCCCTCCCCATTCCCCTCCCTCTTGTGTAAGAACAGAGTGGGACTACTGCATCATTGATAACTCCTGTGACACTCCTGCCTGGTATCAGTCTGCTTCCAGAAATCACAACCACATGTCTGATTTGTCTGTCCTTGTTCCTGCTTTCTACTTTATCTTGACTCTCTGCCACCTGCACACAAATGCAGTGCTCTGCTGTCCATTTACCCTGTGACTTGCTCTGTTATTCTGCCACCCTTGCTGGATTTCTCAGGGTGCTGGATTTGGCTGGGTAGAGTTAATTTTCTTCACAGTAGCCAGTATGGGGCTCTGGTTTGGGTTTGTGCTGAAAACAGTGCTGATAACACAGGGATGTTTTTGTTGTTGCTGAGCAGTGCTTGCAGAGAGACAAGGCCTTTGCTGCTCCTCACACCACCCCACCAGCGAGTAGCTGGGGGTGCACAAGGAGTTGGGAGGGGACACAGCCAGGACAGCTGACCCCAACTGACCAAAGGGATATTCCATACTGTATGACGTCATGCTCAGCATATAAGGGGCTGGGGGAAGAAGGAAGTGTGGGGGGACACGCATTCAGAGTGATGACATTTGTCTTCCCAAGTCACCGTTACGTGTGATGGAGCCCTGCTGTCCTGGAGTTGGCTGAACACCTGCCTGCCCATGGGAAGTGGGGAATTAATTCTTTGTCTTCCTTTGCTTGCATGGCTTTTGCTTTACCTGTTGAACTGTCTTATCTCAACCCATGAGTTTCCTCACTTTTCTGATTCTCTGCCCCATCCTCCTGTGGGGGACTGAGTGAGCAGCTGTGAGGTGCTTAGGTGCTGGCTGGGATTAAACCATGACACTCAGCACTTTCCCTGAGATGACAGTTAATGCAACCATGCCTCTATCTATTTCTTAGACTGTTGGCGAGGTAGAGGCTTGAAGACTGAACCCCTCCTACTTAATTAGTTTACGTCTAAATCTTTCAATATATTCAATTTTAATCTTATAAAGATGTATCTTTTTCTTTATATTAATCCAGTAAAAAGTTTTACTCAAACTCTCTTCATCTATCTTTTTCTAAACCCAACATTTCAGTTTCCTGTCCACTCAAAGTATGGTTGCTATATCCATCCATCACTAAATTCTACCATTTTCTGCAGAAAATTGTTTCATTGAACAATGTCCAAGTTTGAGTTGTGAACCCCTTCTAAGATGTCTCTCCTTGCTTGCTCATTCTCATGGCATAGTCTGAGTCTTCTTCTGCTCTACCAGTGATGCCGCAGTTCCAGAGTTAATTTTCTCTGACCAACAAAAATATAAATGCTATTGTCACCTTTACTTAAAGGTGACTAATAACCAGTCTGGAACCTGTGGGTGCTACCACAAGCAGGCATGACTGTAGTCCTCCTGGAGCCCTTTGTTTCTGGCCTGTGTAGATACGGATTGACTCTGCAGCCTGCGCTACAGCAATAGCCTGAGCCCCCTAAACAAGCTTCCTGGAGGAAACTAAGGGAACCGGTCTAAAAATGTCTAAACAAACGTTTAATCATTAATGCCTCCTGTACATCTGTTCCGTACCTAAAGAAGCCTACAAACATCTCTAGCATGGACAAAGCCCTGCAGGGCATATATATTTGGTTTTTTCACTGTATGAAAGTGTTTGATATCTAATTACATAAAACCTCATCCATTTATCCTTCCCAAGCACTTTCTGATTAACAATGGAAAGTTTAGAGAGTTTACTTGACCAAGATGTACAAGATTGGTTTTATATTTCCTCTATTTTTTAAAAAAATTGCCCCCCCGCCCCTTTCCCTGCCCCACCCTAAATATTCCACGCACAGGTTCTTAACTATGCTTTTCATTAGGTAAATGTGAAGACTACACACCACACCACACCCACACACACCCCAAACCTGAGGAAATATTTTAAAATAACAGAGCTTCTGAGCATTAGTCAATTCTGGTGCCAAGTTATTTCGTAGAGCAGACCAAGCAGGCAGGAGATGGTGAGGAGCCATAGAGGAGTCTGCTCTGTTAACCGAGTTACTAAATGACAAGTCCCTCGAGTTAGCTGTAGTTAACGTGAGGCCTGGAAGCAGCCTCTCCAGTCAGAACTGGGACTATTAGTGCCATTGCCTGCCTGAAGAATCCTGCCAAGCTTCCTTTGGAGTTAGGCAAAATGCCTTTCTCAGGGACTAAATTCTCACGAACATCAGGAAAAGGAGTGTAACTTTCTTGCAAGCTTCCTTCTCAATTTAAATCTCTCTCATTACTTTAACAGCATTCAGCATCACAGATGGAGCAAGATCCCATCCCAAGGAGATAAATACGTCCCTTGTGCCCAGAATTATTTCCCTTCCTAGTCTCTACATAGTACTATATATAAAAATATAAATAATATACGTCTATGCAACTTCATATAACATATATACTTACATATCTATATACAAATTTTTTTTTTAAAGTATAAAACAGTCTGTCTGTATGACATTATTTTTTCCAGCTTTATTTTATGTCAACGAGTAAAGGCACTTGGCAAGCTGTTGGATAGGAAAAAAAGAATGCATGACATATGATGGTGCTCTAAAAAATAGAAAATCTCCGGTTTTAGCATCCACTGATACATCTGTCACATAGTTTCTTTACAGATTTTAAGACATTTTCACCATCTGAGCTGCAAATTACATCTTTATACACTGCTGGTTTATTAATTGCCTTTTACTGAGGCAAATGTCACAGCCAAAACATGGTGTCAAATGAGCTCTCAGAGACACAAATTGATCACATTGTGACAAGGTTAAACCAAATCTCATTTCCATTATACAGAAAACATATAAGTATCCTGGATAGATGGCAGATGACTTCTGGATGTAATGACTACTACAATATTTAACAGCTGCTAGTTTAATTTTATCTAATATTCTTAAGCTGCTGTCTTTCTGTTTCTATGTATTATTCATTAAATGTTTGTTTGAAAACCTCCTGCTAAACTGTGATTCAGAAATACCGTGTTTAAAATCAAGTAATGTTGCCAATGGGACGAAAACCTGCTCATGCTAAAGTCCTCAGGAATTTGTCAGAGAGTGAAGCAGAACAGATAGGACCTTTCACTCTGCTGCTACCAGGAGGTTGAGACAAAAAGCTCAACATGACTGCCACTAGCAGAAGTATTAAGATCCATTTACTTAATATAATGACAATACTTTATGCAGATGTTTGTACAATACGTAATTGCTCTCTTTGGGGAGAGCATCATCACCTTTCCCATGAAAATAAGGACCATCAGCTTCCTGAAGACCAAAGCAGACTGAGGATCATAATGGCAAATGCTGCTCCAGGCCAGGCCATTCTGTGGGAGGTGATGCAGAAGGGAACATTTTAGCATCAAGGGGAATTAAAATGAGTTCAGACTTGACACTGACCCCTATATTTCTTGCGAGCAGGAGCTGCATTCAAAGAGGCCAAGAAGTAGCTTTATAGGTGCCTGGCTGGGACAGATAGGACAGAATCAAGATAATGGTGCTTATATGCAAAGCAGCTCCAGAGTAATGTATACAAGCAACACTAGTCTCAGGCTGAGGAGGTTCTGCAGAACTAGCTAATCCTGCTCGGGTGCCTACTAGGCAGTTGATAACAGATGTATTTTGAGACCCTTTGAGAGCTAATTGCTGCTCCACATCTTCCAACACAAAGGCCAGCCCTGCCCTAGTTAGCCAGCTCAGAGCCCTGCAGAGGGGCAGGATTGTGCTCTGAGATATCCCCTTGCTACCAAAGCTTTGAAGGAACTGAAGAGAAAATAACTAAGGACTGCCAAGCAGCTTGGGTTCCCCACAGGTGCTGGAGAAAACTGCCACAACTTGGCCTTGCTGCACTGGGGGTACACAAGACCAGAGGAGATGACTGTCATTTTGAAACAGCAGGTGACCCTTTCTTGTAACAGTGGAGGGTCCTGTGAGACTAGACTAGAGTGAACGCGTGGTTTTTGGGAGTAGTTAGGTGGTGATGCAATTAAAAAAGTGCAAAAGGTAGCTTAGGACACGCAGGAGGATGTGTGTTCATCTGTGGACGTGCAGATTTCCTATGAAGGTCTGCCCAGTGAAGCAGGGGCTGCTGGCATCTGCTCTACAATTTACATGGTCTTTGCCTTGGCATGTTTATCCAACCATTGTAATTTCTGAGAAATCACTCTTCATGAGTTAAAAGCATTACAAATGGCTTCTAACCAATCTCTTTATTATCAATTATTATAATCTTTCCTCTTTGACAGAATAAGAGCTACTTTTCCATGAGGAATGAAAAGACCATATGTGCAGAAATACCAGGAGGGCCTGGAATAAACAGAGTGACGATGCATAGATGAAAATTAAATGTCTCATCATGCTTGGAATTGATCTAAATCAACATAGCACTCAAAATGCCAAGAGCTCCCATGGCTCCTTACCATAAGGCTGTTACCAGCAGCTAAGCAGAATCAGTGAAATGTTTTAAAAACATATACATTCTGCAGAGGGATGCTATAAATGTTAAGAAAGAAAACACTTATGTATGTTACGTTTTTATAACAGTTCCCTACCGAAAGTTAAGCTTATTAAAAAAGAAGTCAAAGTTGATATGTATCAAGACCACATTTAACACATGTACCACTGTTGTTACAGAAGCAAGGTTCACCAGCAGATTCTTTTTTTTTTTAATTTATTTAAAAATTTTTATTAGACAAACTATTATAGTTGGAAAACCAGCCAAGTTTCAGGCATGTAAATCCTTCTTCAGCATTCCTTGCTGTCATACTGTCATTGAGAGAGATCTCTATGGATACTACTCGAAAGTCTGTATTTAGTTTAATTCTATCTAGACTAGTAATTAGACTTTTAAAACTACTAGTTGAAAGGAAGCATCATGAAAAGGGACTTTAGAAATGTTGGGGGGTTTTTCCCCCCAAGTAGATAGGGATTAATTGTTAGGTGCATAAATATGCTTTAGGATCAGGGTTGTCTTTAAAATATGAATTATCTAGGGATATGAAATGCACCTACAGAGAATAATGTGCACATGCAAATTCATATAAATCCCACTGGTTTTAGCAATTGTTCAGATCACTTGGACTAACAATCTGATGAAGACCACAAAATGTCACACTTAGACACCCTCAAATCTTTTAAAAAGCCAGCAGAGGTGTACTTCATGTTTTAGATTAAGGCCTTTTTTTTTCTTCAGTCTTTGCTGAAGGATAAATTTTTTCACTATGGTTACTTCTAATGTTACATTTAACAATAATTTATATTACATATAAAACCAAGAATGCCTTAAATCAGAAATGTTCCATTGTTTTCACTTTTTGTTTCCCACAAATACCTTACAAAGAAATTTAGCTATACTATGACTAAAGCATTTATCATTCCTGAAAGTAACTTTTCACTATCAGCTATTAAAGAATGAACAATTTTTTTCTTTTTCTTTCTTGATTTTAGAGTTAGCCTTTGAGCATGATGAGTCAGCAGGAGAATGAGCTATCCCAGCTGGCAGCCCTGGGTCATCTATCACCCTCTGTGCCCATCCTGGTCTATGCCATACAGTGCTGCTTTGAAATGCATTGGTCCCAGCAGTGAAAATATTTTACTGACTCTTCCTTCCCTTAACTCACACCTAATATAAATCAGATCTTTGTACTGCTCCAGAACCAGTCTGTTCAAATTAAATGGAAATAAATATTACCTTTTTTGCCTCCTGACTTCAAGGTTCTTCTCCATTTCATGTTTCTAGTTGTTTCTTCCACTCTTCTGTATTCTTCACTATACACTGTTTCTTCCTATTTTCTTTCTTCCAGCCTCTTCCATCAAGTACCCTGCAAAGGTTACTATTTGCTGAGGAAGAGAATAAATTTGGCAGGATGCAAAACTGTAACAACTGAGCACAAATGACTCTGTCCATCTCCCTTCACTGCACCCCAAAACAGGGAGCACAGACATATCCTGACCTCCCCTCCCATTTTACTGATAAGGGAAAAGCCGGGCTATAGCGGGTGAGGACAGGCATGTAGTCAGGTAAGATGCTTAACGCTGCCCTGTAATGTGTAATTCAACGTCTGTGTTTCCTCCAAGCAATGCAGCCTACTTCCTCCGGCAGGTTTTACACCAATGAGTGCATTATACATTGAGAGAAGGTAAACGGATTGAAAACGATGCAGTTGTGTGTGCGTGCATTTCTCTAAAAGATTAAAGGGAGCAGCTGAATGTAAACACATGTTCGTTTGAACAATGGAATACAAAAAATCTCTGCCATTTCGTGTTTGCCTGTTTCTAATGGGCAGATTGTTAGGCAGACATCTGGAAGGCAGATAGTTTTCCACGATGCCTTTGCTCATAGTGCGGCGTGTGCAGCGTCTGAAAGGCTGCAAGGGGCTCTTGTGCCATCTCCTGGTTATATTAGGACTTCACATCCAGGAAACTGCTACATAAATGAAGGGAAAACTTCCGGCAGTTTAGCTGAGGCAGTGATAGAATCATAGGATCCGAGAATCATTTAGGTTGGAAAAGACCTTTAAGATCATCGAGTCCAACCGTAAACCTAACCCCGCCAAATCCACCACTAAACCATGTCCCTAAGCGCCACATCTACACGTCTTTTAAATACCTCCAGCGATGGTAACTCAGTTCTTGGCAGCTAAGAGACTTGCTTTCCACCCTCCCTCAGCAGAGGGATGTGCACAGTAAGCTTTTACCCCTCTGCTGCTTTTAGAACAAAGTCATTTTCCCATTGCATCAGCATATGTGTATAACGGAAATTCAGTATCCTTTTAGAATGTCTTCTACATAAGTTCAAGTAATGCACACCCTGGCAACACCTACTCTTTTGCTATGTATCAGTGGAAAAAAGTAAATAAAACCTTGAAAATTAAAGTGACTGGAAAACAATGAAATTAATAATGAAATTAATAGCATTCCCTGATTGCAGGTAGGTGTTTGAATTTGTGTCCAATCTGCTTTACTGAGAACACAGAGGGACTGAAGATCACTGCTGAGTCCCTCTGCCTTCCCGGGGACAGGACCAAGTGGGCCTGGGCACTTTTACTACAGTTTTATCTGATCTGTTCTTACAAATTTACAGGAAAGGGGATCCTACAGGTGTGTTACAGGTGAGTAACCTATTCCAGTGCTCCACATGAAGCTTTCCAATGTAAAAACTGAAACAGAATCACCCTTGCGTCAAAATGAATACTGCTTGACTTAAGCTTTACAGAGCAAGGAGAAAACTCACTCTGCAGCTACTTACAACTTTTTACAGCAACATTTCACACACACAGTCCTGCTCAATCTAATCTTGTCTGCATAAGTCCAATTCTTTCAGTCTTTCTCTGTTTATGTTTTCTAAACATATTTTTATTATGGTCCTCTATTCTCTTTCATTTTGCCTGTATGCATCTTCAGTGCGGTGCCTAAATGGTAAAGTATTCCTGCTGATGCTTCACTAGTACCAAACAGAGCAAAATAATTACCTTCTGTCATATATGGCTGTCTTATAGTACACCTCAGGTCTTTCCTTTTTTCTTTTTTCTTTTTTTTTCTTTTTTTTTTTTTTCCCTTCTTGAAAACTGTACGCATGGATTATGTTTGGTTTGTGATCCACTATGGTCCCCAGAGATTTTTTCTGAAGTTCTGCAGTTATTTTTGATTTCATATTTGTCCTTCAGAAATGTAAGAGTTAGGGATTAAATTTAAACCATCATCATGATTTTTGCGAGTTCTAATCTTGTATGCTGTGTAAGTATGCTTTCCATCCCACTTTGTATTTCATTAGCAAAAATCCCAGACATAATCAGATTCAGACCCCACCTGTAATAATTTGATGTAGGGTGTGAGAAGACTTGTTATGATAACCCAGGATAGTTCTCCTCCCTCATCAGAGTATGCAGAGTCCCAAGCACGTCTTATCTTGTTGTTCCGGTAACCTGTGACAGTTTGCTTCTTCCCGTCCAAGTCTGTACAGTCCCAAGCACGTTTTATCTCATCGTCACGGCAAGCCGGGATAGTTCACACTCCCCCTCATCTGCACATACCCCTACACGGGCGCCAAGCTGAAGGCTAGCTGCGGATCTCGGAACTTGGACAACAGCACCTGCATTACAGCAGTTCACTAATGAGCAAAACAGGACATTGCATATGTATGATATGTTAATCAGTGCAGGTTTTATTACTCACCCCTGCAGTGCTTTCCCTTGAGTCTTCACTCCCGAGCAGGGCTCCGCTGCATCGGGTCCCCATTTGATTAGTGTCAGTGCCCCAGGATTCCCACCGCAGTAATGCTACGCTTTTCATAAAGCCAAAACTTTCACTTACTGAGTGTTGAGCCTCATCCCTGAGAGCTCTGCACCTGCTTTTCACTCATAACATATGACTAGTCCTAACCCTACTACATCCCACTCAATTTAACTTCACAATTTAACAAACACTAGTAATTACCCTTTGAAATTATGTATTAACTAGTATCCACCTTACAGTACCATATGAATCTTAGCAACCTAATATATCATTAGGTCAGGTGGATCTGTTGTCAAGGGATTTATTGACTTAAACATACAACATACTGGTTTGTTTTAATCTATTGGGACAGTTACCCTGACAAAGGAAACCATTAGGTTATTTAAAAATTACTTTATGGACAAATGCATGTTAGCCTTTTAAACTAGTCCTTATGCTCGCAGATTTTGAGAGAGCTTTTCCAGTAACTCTTCTGGTATCAAAGCTTGTCTGGCTGATTCCCCCAGTCATTCTCTTTACCTTGCCTTTCCACTCATTCCTGTGCTCTTGCCCACTTTTAATAAGTAATATTATTTTCTGGGAACACACTTATTCTTCCTCAGTCAAAAATATAATCATCACATTCTGACCTGCATTCCTGTTTCCTGGTTAACTTTGATCACAATATGCAGTGTTTAGTGAGTAAGGAGTGAAATAGCAAGCACTTCAGGCTTTTGCACCATCTGATATTTATTCAACTATCCTGGTAAGCCAACAGCTCTTATTGTATAATAGAAAATTATTAAGAATCCATTTTTATTGTTTTGCTTGTCCCTTTGCTGGCAATAGCATTTTGTCTGTCCAGTTTTGTTCCTAACCTGCTGTGCTGTTCTATTTGTTCCTGCCAATGCAGCCTTCTTGCTCCTACTTTTTTCAGTATTCTTTTTTGATTTTTTCAGGTCATCGATGAGCCCCTAATGCAGCCACACCGCTCTATCAGTTTTTCTTTCCTTTGTGTGAGGACAGGCTGTTGTTATACTTAAAATATGGCCTGTTTTAAAAACCTCTTTTTAGAAACTCTCAACTTTCCTGAACTTCTCTTTGCCTTAGAATTCCTTCCCCAGGACCTCATGTACCAATTCCTTGAGTTTGTTGAAATTTGCTTTTTTGAAGCCCACTGCTGTTATTCTGCTTCTTCCATCCCTTCCTTTCCTTTGACAACTTTTTCCTTGACAACTCTGCTTTCTCATGGTAACTTCCATCTTGATTGCTTTCCACCTTCAGATTTTCAACTAGTTTATCTCTATTAATCACAGAAAAATCTTAAATGGTAGCCTGCCTGTACAATTGAAGTCTCCACACTCTCTCTCTGGCTGATGATCAGTTACAGATGCTGCACTATGGCAACCAACCCTTTTAATTAAACACAGGAAAAACTATGTAGGCCTGTCTAGATTCTAAAACAACTATATATATTTTTGACATACATCTTAGTATTCTTTCCCCTTGTCTTTCTTTTCTTCAGTGTGCTTGTTTCCTCCAATACTTTGCAACAACATTTTGTGTACTACAGGTCTAGCTTTTCCCCGTTATTCCCCATGCTCCCAGCACTAGCTTAGACACGCAAAGCTACACCTAAATGGTCCCCATGGCAGGCTCAGATCAAAGCACAGCCTGGCTATCATCAGAGGGATGAGCAGATGGTATGGGTAGGGATGTGAAGCACAGTGTACCGCAATACGTCCCTTGGTCTGGACAAACAAAAAATGAGGGACTCTTCGTGACATTTCAAAATACATCATCCTGGCAGTTTTAGATGAAGCCTAAGATATTCAGTAATTCATCAGCTATCTCACGTTATGTGTTTGGTGACCTATTGCAGTTCCCCACATTTTTCTCTAGGTTTCAGTCTTTTGGCCAATTATCTTATTTAAATAAACTAATTTTGGGGATTTTGTATTCTTAACAGTTGTCTTCAACAGAATTATCCGATCTTTGTCCTGCAGTTTACCTTCATGGAGAAAAGTTACCTTGCTAACATCTGTGGATCTATATACCCATCTCAGGAGTCATCTGTTCTTTTTTGGTATTTTGTCTTCAAGCCCTTTGCCCTTTCACTTCCTTGCATCAAGGAATAGAGAATTAGGAGATACCTTGAGGGGATATCAAGACACTGCTTCCCCAGCATAAGTGACTTCATTCTTTATCCTCCCTTTTCCACAAAAAACCAGTAATCCTAGTCTACATTTGTGCAGCTGATTATCCTGGAACTTTGCATGTATCTGTGTAACATGCTTTATTTTATTGTGTGTCATTTTCCCAAGTTTTCAAGACAATTTCAAATTTTAATCTTCTTTTTCAGCATGCCCGCAGAGTCCCACACAAAACAGAGCATGTTAATAAAGACATGAAGTAATACGAAATGCAGGCAGACCTCTTCAGAGCCTTACTGGACACAACCTTGCATTTTTATAACAAGCCACTCTGTGGTTACCCAGACAAAGGAGGATCTCTGATTTAGCAGGTTTTTTTCCTAGACCTGTTCCACTAGCTTGTTTGCAAAAAAAGTATTGAGCATTTGTTACTTAAATGAATAATTTACTACCGTTTATAAGCTTTATGAGATATGAACACAAATAAGCATCTATTTGCAGAGATTTTAATTCTGAGTCTGATGCTCAGGCTCAGCCATGTCCAGTCAAGCTTTCCAAATTATATGTGTCTGATAACAGCAACTCAAATTGTCCAGTACTCTGAGCTCTTGATGTCATTGTGACAACTGAGTTCTACCAGTATAAAAGACAGTATCTATGTTAGTGTCTAAAACCCAGTATATATTTAATCTACATAATGCCAACATCAGAACAAGACCAACCTTAGCATTAGAATGAAGGCAAAAATATTTATAGGTGAAGAATACCTGTTAGTATGGCAAATCCCAGGGATGACCACTTAATTAAACTTGATTTGTGGGGCTTGAGTTTTCAAATACTATTCAAACCTGCATTTCCAATGCTTTGAGACTCCTTCTAAAGCTCAACATGTATTTTAAAATAATTATTTATAAACCATGTTTTGAGAAGGTTTTCTGGGGGGAAAAAAAAAAAAGGAAAAACTCTAAACAGAACTTAATGTGTAATTTAAATGTGGATATGCTTTGGATTGTACTTAAGTAAGTATGAGGGAGAAAAATAATTTATCTGCACTTTCCTTTATCGTAATATCAAGGATTGAAACAACCAACCGTATGTTTAACACTGAAAAAATTGTTAGCTTCCATCCTTTCAAACTGTAGTTTATTAATTTGTTATTTAGAAACAGGTTTCCTAAAATTTTAATCCTTTGCAAATCACATACAGTACTCACAGAAGTTACGACTCTCAGCAATGCTTATGAAACCAATCCAATATATCAAGGAAGAATGTAGAAAACCATAAAAGCACAGTTTAGCAGTGGTTGAGAAATTTCCAAGGAAAGAAATTTGTCAGAATCATGAATCAGTGTTGATTCATCAAATATTTTCCAGCTTCTTGGTTTGGGCTTCTATGGAATAGTTCACATGATCCAACTAAATTCATCCCTGTTTCCTGGCAGGCTTCTGGAAGTGTTGGAGCTGGAAACCTGCTTTCAAATGCAGGTAGTGTAACTAGGACACAGTTCCCAGCTCTCTAGCAGGAGGCCTGAAACCCCCAGGGATCCTGGGGACAGACACCAGCAAAGGGACAGAGAAGAGCACCAATGCACAGAGCAACTGAAAAGGCTCCCAAGGAGCAGACTTCATTTCAGAAACTCCATGGGCCACTGTTTGAAAAATAAACAACATGAGGGAAGTGTGGAAAAAATGAAGAAAAACTAGGACAGCTGGTGGCAATTCTGGCTTAAAGAACAAACTCCATTTTTTTGCAAACACTCTAATTTGGTATTGGAATGGAAACATGGGGCCAGACTGCACAGTCCTTCATTTATGCAATTCAATTACTGATGCCAATAATTTTTTGCCAACTAGATAGAACTGAACATGCTTCTTTGACATGCTTTGCTCTGTGCTTTCTTTTAAAAGGACCTTCCCCCACAAAGAGAGAAAACTTTAGCCCAACATTCCTGCTTGTTAGTCATAAGAAAGAAGTATAGTTGTATGCTAGACATAACTTTATTCTGAAATCCGTGTCACATAAGATGTGCATACATCAGTGTTCATGGACAAAAGCAAAACACTTTCCTTGTAAAAGAGTGATTTTTTTTTCAATAGCTATTTACATTTTTTGTTGTTGTTGTGGGGTTGTGCCTAAATACAAAATCTTAAATATCTGATTGATGAAAACACCCCAAAGTAGTACCAGAACTCAATATTATGCATTTATAGCAATATAAGGTTTGATACACTGAAGCATTATACAGAAGACTTGAGATGATTTTTAAATTCTTGTATAGCACCAGTTATTGTCATAGAATAAACATAATATTTTCTAGATGTAGTAGTTGCTTTAAATCCTGATAAAAACTGTAAGAAATATGAGCTAATGAGTGCAAAATAAAAATGCTAAGTAAACCCACAAAAGCAATTTCAACAGTCTGACTGGCAAACATATAAAATGCATTTATTAAGATCATGTGATTAGCAAGTTTTGTGGAGTTCTTTACATTAGTAAAGCTTATGCTACTTTAAATTTTGCTGTCTTTCAAAGGCAAGGCGTGGCTTTAAGTGAATGGTAATTTTTAATTGAGAAAAAAACAAATAACTACTAAAACCCTCAATTATTTAAAATAAATGTATATAGATCAAATATGTGAAATGTATGTCTGACTATAAGGTTATCATTAACATTCTTAAATCACTGTATTATATAAAAGACAGGAGGTAAAGATTAAATGTTTTCATCATATTTGGCAATTTTTAGAGAAATAGCAACACATTTTACTTCCTTAAGGGTAAGTCAGAATACTACAATTAATGACATGCTAAACCTACATAGGGTAAATAACAAAATAAATAATTTTAAAAGTAGAACAAATGCAAGAAAACCCTGTTGAGGACTGACTTCTCCAGTGTTTAAACCAGTAAGAACACAAAAGTTAGTCTGGTATTAATACATTAGTACGAAAAAGTAACTGAGGTATTTAATGGAAAGTATGGACATACCTTGTGTTCGACTGAGAAACACGAGAAGCAGGTGGCCTGTGATGTATATATTGCCGTTATTGACAAGAGAAAAGGAGAAGCTTTCCTCTTAAACATTGAAAAAGCTACAATTTAAATGTGCACATGCATTTCTGTCAAATACAATAGTACAATTTGCAAAATAGAGATGTGCACATTCCCATTTCTTACATCATTATCCTTCTCCATTACTAAAACATGCTAAGGCAGTTAGTTCACATCTGGTCTCCACATCTCCCAAAACATTCTGTTTTTTTCATTTTTTTTTTAAACACAGTTCTAGCAAATCACTTTCAGGACAAAGGTCATGTTAGCTGTTTTTTGCCCTTCCCCACTTCTCTTCCAATACTAACATTGTTCCCTCTGGTAGAAATACTTGTATTTGTAACTGATTTGTAGCCTTAACATTTTGGCCTTGCATAAACCTGGGTAGCTCAACAAACTTCCTAGCAATAGCATCACATTTCATTGCCATTTAGAAGGTTTTGTAAGTATAAGCTCTACAAATAGGTTAGCACCAAAGTTTTAGAAGATGCAGATCCAAATTTCACACAGTTATCTTCTATTTAATGCTGCTAGAGCGCTGCAATCTACAACAGCAACCTCAGGAGCAAAAGCCATAATCAAACGTGCACACATACATACGTACACAAATTGGCAAAGTGGTTCTTGTGCCAAATATAGGAGGAAAAAAAAAAAAGCAATTTCACATTTACTGTTTTCACAAGGCCATGAGGGCAGAAGCACAGCAACAAAGTGGTAATATTTAGATTCAGATCTTATTTTCTTTTGGAAACAGGTTAGTTCAATGACATTAAAACCAAACCAAACAAACAAAAAGTTGCAGCATGGCATTCCTCTCCTTCCTTAGTATGCTTGAAGAGAAAGATGGCCAATTATTTAAGTCAATTATAGTTTTCATAATACACAACTTAAAAGCAAGACACACTAACAGCCAAAGGATAGCAAAGGATCTGTGTCCCTGAATTATATGCACACTGTGACAGGATACAAATGTACTATGTTTATATAAAAATATATTTAACAATTAATGAACTACACTCCGAACTCTCCTAGGCCAACTTTGCAACAGAAGCTGTAATTTTAACTTATTTGCACAGTATTTTTTAGATATTTGTTTATGGGCTAATTATTTTTTTTATGCTAAATAACAGTGACAAATTTAATCATCCTTTTCATCTATACTCTCTCTTTATTTTTATCTTCATTTTTATTCTTTTGATCTGTCATCCAGTTGCCAGGGAATCAAAACTCATTAGTCAGCATTTTATAATTCCACATTAAGCAATATCATCATTTCGACTTGAGATAGCATTTTAAGTCACTTCACTTAAGTATTTGCTTGGGAATTGGTCCAGGAGGTGAAGTCAACTTAATCCAGTTTTACAATCTACACTTGGAATAGAACAGATGAAATGTAAATAATTACTGAAATGTTGCCTTCATTCTGCGCAGTGTGTCCTGAATTTTTCGAGAATGTTTTTCTGCTGGTATCTGATGGAAGTTGGCACAGTTGTCAGCTGCCAAGGCGGAAATGTCTGCATCTTTAAAACAGGTTATTCTTTGTCTGAGGTAAGACTGCAGCTTGAAGTCTGGTGTATATGTATAAGGATTCTCTTGAAACGCATGAACTTGGCTCACAACTTTTGCAATATTTCTTGAAAGAGAATATGGTAAAAATGATTAGTTTGGTTTGCTATTGATAAAAAACCCCCAAAACAAACCAAAACAAAAAAACCAAAGCCAACCCCAACCCCAAAATTTTAAAGGAAATTCAAAGGCATTGAGCATTCTCTTCTATAGTATATGTCCCTTTAGTTAGATGTCAAAATGACTGAAACTAAGCTGCTAACTCTGAAATGTTGCATTAGCTCTCATTAACCCATTAGACAATATTCTATTTTAAACAGTTAGGTGACATACATACATAATTAAAATAATTACCTAAGTTTAGTCCACTTGTGAGCTCCATTTGTCATTGTGAATCCTCCAGTTTCAAGTTGTTGAACATGCATAGCCAAAACATGGGCCGATGGAATTGTTGGAAGAGTTTTGAATCTTTCTCCTTCCATCAAGCACAAGCTGTCACTTTTTAAAAACACCTAGTTTAAAAATGCACACAGATAAATCTCACATTAAATATCGGGGCAGGTTTTACAAGAATTTCTCCATGTGTTTAGCACTATGTATTTATTTGTCATGACTTTTAACTTTTGGCATTGAAGTTGAAGACAGCACTATGAATTAATCTAGTGGCAAAGATTTTAAAGTACACAGGTAAAGAAAGTAACTTTAATCAAAAGATACTTCATACGTAGTTTTAATTGTTCTAAATCACAGCAAAAATTACATTTTAGAACTTCACTCTACAATTCAAAATTGTATAGCTCAATAAGAGAACGCCTGTGATAAAATACACATTTAAGATTTTTCACAACAGATTACAGTCAAAGCTCCTCCAGAAATCATCAGATAAAAGTGTATCTAATGTCCTGGATTGCTTTGAAATTTATTTCTTGATTTTTAGTCACACAGGATACATTTTTGAGAAATACTGAGATGAAAATTCATGTAAACTCTCGAGTTAAGAGTCAAAAGTCTTATATCGAATTAAAATCCCCTTATAATACAATGTAATAATTATGGCTTTCATTCTGCAGAGGCACCCATTTAAGCAGATCTCGCAAATTCGCCAACCCCAAAGAAGTATTTTTACATTAAAGACTTTATACTATACCTCAACAGCCTTGAGTTCCTCCATTATTTCAGCTACTTTTGCAGGTAAAATTTTCCAGGCCTTACAATAAAACAAAATATATTTTTGTTTTTCGCATTAATGTCCATATTGGAACAAGATTATGTTACGCAAAATTGATACAGAACAGAGTCCCAAACTTACTGGTAACTGTCGTACAATAAGATTTTCCAAGCCTGCTAGGATTTGCATTGCAGTAGCAAAATTTCTTTGTTCATAGCAGCATTTTGCTATAAGAAGAAATTTTGATAACAAGCTCACCTGCAGCTGAAAAAAAAAATAATTACGATATACTACATATATAAAAAACTTCACTAAATATATATAGTAAATCTATATAAATCTACATAACAAAATTAAATGAAAAGAAAGGAGATGCATTTTCTTTTTAAATTTATCAAAATTGTTGACTGTAGTAATATTTCCCTCCAATACAGTTTCCTCTTTTCTATCACCAACATGTCTGTGTTGCACTCTGACATCTATTCTCCTCAGGCAACCCATTTTTTACATTCTATTAGGTTTTGACACCTGCTACTACAAAACATCCAAGACCCTCCTTGTGACAACAAACCAAATTGGTAACTGCCCACTCACAGGTGTATTTCAGAATATTTCTTGCAGCTTTGCTACATAGCAACTCATATACAATAACAAATAAATAACTGTTTCATAATTAATAATACAATAAAACAATGACAAACCTTAGATGTGTGACAAGTTACAATTTCAGCAGCAACCCAGGTGCTGATACTGTCTGCATTTCTTAATAATTGCAGAAGGTACTGGTCTTGTATGCACTTCGACAGAAACAGATTACAGACTTTAAGTGAAACTGTCTCAGTAGAAACAGCTCTATGGAGAAAATGGGAAAAAAAGGCAAAAATAATTCATGCTGACTTTAAATTTTCAAAGAAAATCTTGATTGTGAAGATGCCAACTTCCAATCATTTAGAATAATTTTGCAGTGCTTGCAGTCTTGATTTTATAATCTTTTACAAAGTACATAGTGAGCTATGTTACTTTTTCTTCCTTATAATTACAAGATAATTATATGTGATTACAAGATAAGCACATGAAGTACACATTTCTGTACATAAAGACACATTCACCACTTGTTACTGAATAAAACAAACCATCCAGTCTGACACAAAGTAGGAGCCAGAAATCCAAACTCATTAAAAACTGCAGCCATATAAGAAATCAAGCCTGATACCTAGTGGCACCACACAGTTTGTTTCCCATGCCTGAACCCCAGATTGATAAAACCCGGCTGATTTAGCCTCTGCCACTTAATCTGTAAAAGATGAGCTGCTTTAGATGTTAATTCCCTATCCTTAGACAGAAAAATCTACTACAGGTAGTGCAATTAACAAGTACTAACTAGAAGCTAGCTGAATCCACTGAGTATGTAAGAACTAGACCATAATCAAATGGCTGGATGAAATCATTAATTACCATTGAGCATAGAAATTTTGTATACATCCACACAGGCATTATCAAATAGGCTGTTTCAGAAACCATTACAATTTTTTTCCAACAAAAATAAAACCTCTGAAGCAACCCCCCAACATAAGTCTTCAGAAATATTTTTGCTTGACCATCTCTGATTTCAAAGAAATCACCTTGCAAATGTGACCTACCACATACATATATGTGCATAGGTAGATATACGTACACACGTATAAAATCTCCTGAAATTAAAAAAAATTATGAAAACAGACTATCTAGTCTGTCAAAAAGATATTAAGTATTTAAAATGTTTCTCTCTTCCTGGATATATTAAAGATGTAACACGGTAAGTTATTGTGCATCAACAGAATAGAAGGGCAGTTAAAATACGCAACTTACTTTTGGACAGCAATACATTTGTCTTTAACACCAAGTGCTCTTGAATTTAGAAAGTGTACTGGATGACATTTATTGAATACTTCCTAAACAAAAAGAGCAAGATATATTTGTTGTTAGATCTAGCAGTCTTCTAAAATGCTCGGGAACAAAAATGACAGAGGTTCCCCCTCCCCACCCTGCTTTCAGCAAATTTATCAGAGGGATCACAGCCTGAGAATAGCATTAGCCATTTTAAATTTTACTGCAGAGATTTCAAAAGAAAAACAGATTATTTGAATTTAAACTCTTACAAAATACTATGAAATAAGCTTGAAACAGGGTTGGGAAACAGGAGAAAGGAGGCTGAGTATGAAGTAAGAAGATAGATGTTATTTGTACTTCCAAGTAAACCTAGGCCTTTGTACCTGTTGCAGTAATGTCAGCTGACAGCAGAGCTGTTGCACACTGTATTCTATTAAGAGATACGGTCCCACTTCATCTGCTTTAGCAAAGGAGACTGGGAATTCTTCTGTAAAACTGTTATAGCATGGCTTTGGCAAAACTGATGGAATAGTGTACAGTCGCTCCTTCTGATATTGTGCAATTGGTCCCATCCCTTTGGAAAGTTTCCAGTTAAAGTTCTGCAGATAAAAAAAATATGTAAAACTCCAACTTCTCTAAAACATTATGTCTCCCCTTGAATTAACTGTCTGGAACATTTTGTTAGAGAAACACCTTTGCGGGTGCAAAACTCTTCAGCTAATCTTCAAGGTTAGTTCAGACACTAGTTGGTTTATTCAACATTGCTATTTTAAGCTAATAGAATATGTACAGTTGATAAGTCTGAGCAGGAGGTTACCAGATCTCAAGCAACAATTGAAACTTCTGTGCATTCAAGCTTGCCGCCATAAAATAGTTTATATTCTGAAGTTTTATATTTTATGTTTTACTTCTTACTATTTCTTGTACTCTTTTTGTTTAGAATCAAACAGCCCTTTCCAAAGAAATATTTGTTTTTCCATTCTTTTCCCTACTTCCACCTTCCAGTATCATTATGATGCAGTGCCAACAGAAGTCATCCATGTTTTCTCTATTCTGCTTGCCCTTTATTGGTTGAATCCCCATTATACCCCATGGAATTCTGCACCTCTTTCAAGAGGCTGATTCTAAATTCAACTTGCACATTATTGATACATTTTGACTTCCACGTATAATTTTGGTCACTCTGTAGAGAGATCTTTTTCATCAAAAGCCTACAGTATGCTCCAGCTTCAGGGGTTACTTTTCACTAGCACACCATATGAACCAATAAATACAGACAAAAGTTCAGACAAGTTTTCCCTACAAGCTTTGAAGTTCTAGCAGCCAACCCCTTGCCCCTCACTGTTTTCCTATATTTATAGACTTACAAAGATATATGCCTAATAAAAAGTAATAATGTTTGACAGGGGTGAAAATGTTTCCTAGTAACTATGAGTCACATGCTAGTATCAAGGATGAAGAGTTCAACTCCTCTCAAAATTTTGATGATCTCTTATTATTGAAAGAGCTGACAGGGTGCAAGTAAGGCTTAAGACTTCTGCAGTTATAGAACTGTTTAGACCTTTCAAAAGAAAATTTTAAATGCTGGTACAGAAATTTTACTAAATCGGGTTGTAGACCCTAAGCTGGATACTCTAATTTTTGTCAGAAAATAACATATGGAAATGTACTCCATATACTGCAGCCTGAAGAAAATACATGCCTTTCTGGAAACATCTTCTGAGAGTTTTTTACATAGAGAATGTAATGTTTTTCTGTCCTCCTCGCCCTCCTCTTCACATTTGTCCATGCTGGAGCACTGAGGAGCATGGCCACTTTTCCTGGCAGAAGCATCCTCAAGTAATGACAACAAGCGCTCACCATAGCCATTTAACGGAGCAACCTGTAAATGCAAAACAGGTTAACATAATGTTGAACTCAATTTCCCATAAATTATAAGCAAGACACAATATAGTTTTAAGATTCATGTCTTTCCAAAACCAGACATATTGAACATAGTTGTCAAAGATAGCATTATTTTTCTGAAATTGTAATTAGGACAGTTTTTTGTAATAACAACCTTACATATACTGTAACTGACTTCAAGTGATTTTTTTTTTTTTCTTAAAGCTTCTATTGAAATTCTGACTTACTTTGGAAGAAATAAATTCTTTTAGGGTACACAAAAGATCAGTATTTGTTGCAAAGTCTACACTGTAGCAGTCTTCAATCCAAGCCTGCAGGATGTAGAAACTGCGGTTACATATTTTGGTAAGTGATGTGGAAGGATCCAGGTTTGCACTGGTGAGAAGAAAAAGGCACTTATTTCACCAAAACCGATATCCAGTTCCAATTTAAAAATAAGCATTGAAAAAACACACAAGTTTGGTTGGTATTGAATGTACTATCTTAAATTCTTACATTTCATGCCTCTAGAACCCATGGCTCTATGGAAACAAAGCTGTGGTGGCACTTAGAATCCACCACTGAACAACTGGCAAAAGTAAGACTCAGAATTCAGAAGGAAAAAAGAAGTAAGCACATTGTCAAATATAGCACTTGCTCTAGTTTCAGTACCACTTGTCGAGAGAGTCTTACAAAAACAAATACCAAAATTCAATTTAATTAAGTAGTTCTTTTCAGAAACAGCTATTTGCCATTGGGGGGAAAAGTCAATTGTGCTTTGACAGTATTTTTCGCAGGAAATTACTGTACCTGGATAAAGTGCTGCTGATTCTATCAAGAAGAAACTGCAAAAATTCCTCTTGTGTGCAGAAATAGCGAAATGTGTAGAGAAACTGCTGTACATAACCTTCTAAAAATGCATTTCTGTGAAGCACAAGAAAAGCTTCAGACAAGCAAGAACACAATTTCTTCTTGTATTAGAGTACAGCAACAATAAAAATCCTCAAAATTTCAAGAGCTAGTAGGGATTTTAAATTCTCGAGCTCTACAGAAAAAAATTATTTCTTTTTATTTTATTTTTACATATCAAATATTGTGATTGCCAACAGTGAAAGCATAATTTGTTATGAAAAATATTTATTTGGAATTTTGCCAAGAACCAATTTAACATTTCTATTATTGTCAAAAGTTACATTCTAAATAGCATGGAAGAACATATTTAATTTTCTTTTTTCTATCATTTCACTTGATGTTGTTTTAAAAGATTTTTGTTGTTTTAAAAGATTTTTTAAAAATAACAGCATAAAAAGTAGATACTTTAAGCAAGAAAGTATTTCCTGAAGCTCTAATTAGAGCAGCAGTTGCTTTAACAACAGAATATACTTATTATACACACATTAAAAATGACTTTTATTTTTACATATATATACACACACACGCGCATACACAAGGTCTTAACATAGGCTAATTGTCCTGTCTTCCTAATGGCTTATTGCCAACCATGAGAGTTTGGGTGTGATGAATGTGGAAGCTCTGATTCCAAACTGATTTGTTCACTTTGTGCAAAATATTAAGTTCCAGGAAAAGCAGCACTCAGGATAAGTAACTGGGTCTTAGAGTCAGGATGAGCTGGGAGAAGTAGCTGGGAAGAAGTTGCTCTCTCCTACTTTCATCTACAGCTTAAAATTCTCTATTTCATTTTTAGCTTTCAGAAATACAGCATTCAAATTCTTGCATCTTTCTGACTGTTCAAACCAGACAAAAAAGTACAAATTACAGATTACCTGGGATTACCTGCATTTAGAATCCTACAGTGGCATGAGCCTGATGGAGTCTTTCAGGCAGTTCCCATCCTTCATACCATTACTACTTGTGTGCCTTAGAACAACACTGCCCTCACAGTATTTGAAGGTTAAAGGACGTCTTTGTCCCCATCTAAGCCCTGAGATAAACCTGCATCTTGATCATTCCCAAGGACTGGGTCAATAATCTGCAAAACAGAACCTATACTTTTTCACATCAAATTATATGTTCTGAAGAATTGTGATACTGCTAGCAGTAACATAAAACCTTGATTCCATGGCAACTATCAGAGCTAAGCCTCAAATAAGTAAAGGATAAAGAAGTTTAGAGTTATTAGGTTTTTTATTTATTATCAAGTGCTTCAAGTTTTAATCAAATTCAAATTTAGCAGTTTGGCTTATTTCTTATCAGGCTCTCTTTAGCCATTTCCATGCCCATTTCTGCAAATAAGTGGGCATAGAAATAGCATTAAACTTGATACAAGAAAAGAGAGTTTATGCAATGTTGAGTAACTAAGATTTATCACAGAGACTACTTTTTTCTTATTTAGCAACTATGCCTCAACCCACTCCCAGTTAAGGATGTGCAAAATATACTGTACCTAGAATATAAATAAGCCATTAAACCAAGTGGTGTCCCAGCCTGCAGAACTCTTACTCCATTTTGATTATTGCATTGGTGTTTCTCTGTGTTATAGTAAAGAAGCAGCGATGACTCATCCGTAGGTGCCACATCCACGGTGTCAGTACTCCCATTGTGAATGACTGTAAGAAGCACACACGTTTCCACACCCCACTGCTCTGCATACATGATCTGCTCAAAGATGCAAATCCATGTGAAAATAAAACATAGGAAAATAAGGAGGAAAATCCACAGAAAATGCAGTCAACTCAACTTAAAGCCAAATTGCATTTCTTATAAATGCTTTTTTTTTCTTTTAGATCTGACTTAATTTAGCACTTTGACACAAAACATTTCACATTTCATATACTGATATGAGCAGCCAACTACACTGATGCAGTAATGAAATGACAAATGAAACAAAAGCAAAATAAAGTCCGACTTGCCTGCATGTATTTCTTCACCAGTTCAAGAAACTGCACTTTTGATTTCATCTCCTGTAGCTGTCCTCTCAATTTGAGCAACATAGATTTAGTTTCAGGACCTTTAGATTTAAAACACACAGCAGAAAAACATCAATGATACTGATTTACAGGGAGAAGTCCTTAAAAGTATTATGCACCCATTTCATTACCGGCAAGTTGCTGTAATCTTACCTTTGCTGCTTCTTTCTTTCTGCAATAGTTTCTGGTAAAACTTTATGGTCTTTCTGTAATTTTTTGTTTCCATCATTAGCAATTGTTCTAGTTCCTATTTAAAGAGAAAAAGGATTCTGATCAGAATGGAAGACAATTATTTTGTATGAAAAAAAGAACATTCAAACAGACAAGGAAAAACTACCTTTCACACCTGTGTTTACAAGTTAGAGCAAGCATCACCTGTCCCCAGAAAAGCATTAGTTATGCCACAGTTCTACAACTTAAGAACCGCAGCTGGGTAGTGTATGATGAGACTGCATTCAAGTTTGTCTGAATTTTATAAATATGCCTTTAGTTATAATTGCATTTTTCTGGTTGTTTTCAAGAGCATTTTTAAAAGTTACACTCAGAAGTCATCCAGAATTAAAAGTGACGGGTTCTGAAATCAGTGCACACCCCAGAAATACTCTGCTAAGCAGCTGACCTATATTTGCAGCAAAACCTGTTTAACTGAAAGCAACGGTTTCCAAACAAGTATAATTACATTATATTATACATACAACCAGGTCAGAAGGCAGACAGAAAGATACTCTATAAATAAAATATAAATTTTGAAGTTCAGCTTACATATGTTATATTTACACATTTTACATAATTGAAAAAATAAACAATTTCTATAGAATTATATAACCTAAGCAATGGATAGAAATGAAAGGATATCTGGCTTCTCACAACAAAATAAAAGTTAATGTAAACATCTATATTTGTTCATGTATCAAAGGTTTCATTATTTTACCAACTAATGAAAATGGGCCATCCACTTTGGGTTCAGCTTCTGATTTATTATGAAATAACAAACATGATGTATGCTGTGTTTTTTAGAAGTGGTGGCTTCTGCACTTGGGTCCTAAGCTAACTACCAATGACCCAGTTATATGAAACAGTATTTAAAATGGAGTAAGTTCACTGAATGCAACAGACAGAACTCCCACAAGCAGAGTGATCAGAAAACACATAGCTCAGAGCTAACATATAAAACAGCAGACTACTAAATAGGTTAGCTTTAATGGGATGGACTTAGTAGAAATTAATTTGAGGTTGCGAAAAACCTGTCACTGTTTTTCAGAAAAGCTCAAAAGGTTTAATAACATAGTTCATTAGCAGCAAGAGTCACAAAAGCCCTGTGGATTTTTAAAAGACTTACCACTACATAGTCATCATGAGTAGTGAAAGCACAGAAAAGCTACTACCCAGATTCTGAATTGGAAACTGCTTGCTTTTATTTAAAGGTTTGGTTTTGTTTCATCAAAGTGAAAACAAGTTGATAAAGGGACTATGAACACAGAAAGGGAATCAGGAAGAGTGGCCATTTTCTGATATTTGGATTCTGATGGACAGAAGTGGTTTGTCCCCTCGTTGTTGTTTAACGCGGCGGGCAGCTAAGACAACCACGCAGCCGTTTGCTCACTCTCCTACCCTCAGTGGGATGGGGGAGAGAATCAAAAAGAAAGAAGTAAAACTCCTGGGTTGAGATAAAGACAGTTTAATAGGACAGAAAAGGAAGAGAATAATAATAATAATATACAAAACAAGTGATGCACAACACAATTGCTCGCCACCCAGAGCTGATGCTCTGCTAGTTCCTGAGCTGCCCTGCCTCCTGGCCAACCCCCAGTTAAATACTGAACACGATGTCATATGGTATGGAATATCCCTTTGGCTTTTTTTTGTGTATTTCTTCTTCTGTATAAGGGTGACTGATAAAGGCTTGGGTTGGTTCTCTGGTTCAGCCACAGGGCCTGTCACCAGGGGATGGAGTTGCTGCAGTGCTGGTCATTATTTCATCAGATCCAGATCTACCTCTTCCCTTTGAGAGTACTGAATAGTGTTGAACAGAGCTTGGTAGGCATGGGCCAGGCCCCAGCATGTTGCAGTGATTTAAATCATAGAATCCTAGAAAATCAGGTTGAGAGAGACCTCAAGGATTATCTATCTATATATCGGAAAAAGCTCTGTCTAGACAAAAGCTCCACCTAGACAAGATGGCCCAGCCCAGCCGAATCTTAGAAATGTCCAGTGCTGGGGAAGATTTGTGTCTCTCTGGAACTGCCAGGGTGACAACATACTTTTCCCAAATATTCTACTAGTTTTTCAGGATTTTTCACTTGTTCAGGGGTGAAGTTCCAAAACACTGGAGGTGCCCATCATCCTAGGCATTTGCCCATGCTATCCTACACACCCTGCCACTCATAACTATACAGCCTTGGGGCAGATCTCTGGGTGATATTTTAAAATAGTTGTTTAGCCCCAAACAAGACCCAAAACACATTCAGGAGACATAGCAATAGGAACACGCTGGTTTGAACGTCCCAAGGATATTCAAAATCCTCAAAAGTTGTTGTAACGAGGGAGGTGAAGGTGAAACTATTCCCCCATCTCCGCCACAGATGAAAAAAGGTGGAGAGTGTGATTATTAATAATTCCCGGGAGATGGCGCCCGAGGTACGGAAGGGACAGCAATGCTGACTACACAGACCAAACCATTCTCACGGCCAATAATGTTATCTTGTCATAAGTGAGTAGTACACAGTACAGCAAAAGGAAAATCCTCATCCAGCTCCCAGAGATGATAAACAGCACTGTAGGGAATACATAATGCAAGTAAGGACTTACATGACGCAACGATGTGAACAGATAATACAACACTGTGACCAGCAACTATTAAACTAATATAATGAATGTTTACAACGAATTTGTTTTAACATGCTCTGGTCAGATCTGTCTTTATCTCAACCTTTTGTGCCCCACATTGGGCACCAAAAGGACTGTTGTGATTTAACCTGGCAGGCAGCTAAAACAACCACACAGCCCTTCGCCCATTCCTCCCCTCAGTGGGATGGGGGAGAAAATCGAAAAGAAAAAGGTAAAACTCATGGGTTGAGATAAAGACAGTTTAATAGGACAGAAAAGGAAGATGATTCTCACAAACGTTCACTACCCAGAGCCAACGCTCTGCTAGTTCCTGAGCCACCCCACCTCCCAGCCAAATTCGACACACAGCACTATACCAGCTGCTAGGAAGAAAATTAACTCTAGCCTAGCTGAAACCAGGACACTCCTAAATAAATTTGGGTGAGAAGCAATGAAGTCAGTAGCAAATTCCTGCTCTATTTCACATCATCTTCCATTTTTGGTAGGTCTAGAATATAAACATTTTTAATGAAGCTATACATTCAATTGTTCTGCTTCCTCTGAAGTACAGTTAATTTGTCATGACACATTTGTCTAGAACATCCCTTAGTCTAGGGAACAAAGTAATGATAGAGTGACTTTGCTGACTTAGTAAAATTGCAAATTCCAATGTGTCCTTGAAGCGTAAGGTTTTTTACGTGCTGAAGCGTGGCTTCACTAAAGGATGCAGAATATTGGCAGAAGGGAAAGGAAAAGAGAAAAGGAATGGGAAAGGGAAAACTGTGGCCAGAGTATGCCAAACCTTTGCTAGAAACATCCTAGTCACAGATTGGGTGCACTGAAGTTTGGTGGAGACTCTTACAAGTAGCTTATGAGATCTGGGGGATAACTGAAACCTAACACAGGCAAAGAGGAAGAGGGCAAAGGCTAAGGGTGAAGGCTTGGGGCTGCAAGAGAACTGAAAGCAAGATTATCAGGTCACCTACACTTGCTTGCCTATGGACTTTTCTAAATGCAGGTTAACCTTTGCTGACCTTAAGAAATGCAATAAACTATCTGATAAGCCCCTACACAGTAAAACACTATTTTTATGACATTTTAAATGTGTCATCTTGATCCATAAATATTTTATTTTTTATGCTAGCTATTTCACATTCCTTCCAAACATAAGAGCCCATATTACCTTTTTGGGAGGGAATCATAATAGCTTGATTCATCCTATTGTTAATATTGTTCATCATATAACAAGTGTTCTACTTTTTGCATCTTATGAAATCACAACTTACCTAAGGTGCAGACAATATCCAACAGGTTCCAGTGGAAAAATAGAAAAGTTAATTATTTTTATGGCAGAATATTTAATTCTGTCATAAATATAATTATATGTTCAGTCACTTACAATTTCACAGAACCTGCATGTTCTCTCAAACCTACTTACAGGTATACAAAATTAAAAAACTAAATAAATTTAATTGCATTTATTTTTAGAAGGTAAATAAAGTAAAATTTGAATCACATGAATATTTTCTTTGGAGAGATAAGATAACCATACTAATGAAATGTACGTGTCTCCAAAACTGTAATTTGTTGTGTGGTTAGATTCTCGCTCAGTACTCAGTTCCAGTCACAGACTAGACCTGAACTGAACAAGCAGACCTAACCCTGTGAAAGGACTAAGTCAGGACAAATGCAGTCAAGCTCAAATGTCTAACTATCTTTAAACATTCACTCTTTGAAACAGCAATTCCTAAACACTGCTTTAGCACACTTTACTGCAAAGCTATAGAATCAGCTCAACTTTATTGCTGACTTTTTAAAAATCTGTCAGAGACCTGGGGCAAAAAGTAGGTTGATATAATCCTTGCCAGACAATGAAAACTAGACTACAGCTATTCAAGGTACTGGTTTCTGAAACAAAACTGGCTAACAGATGATTTAAATGAGTAAGGATTGGGTGGAGACAAACAGCTCTATCTTGCAAGAGAGGCAGAACTTTCCTCCAGCAACTCAAACCACCTTCCTGCTTGAAACAGCCACTTACAAGCCTTCCTTTGGACTTTGTAGTCCTTCTGGACTGGATATGGGACACATGTTTTCTCTATTAGATTTTACAGTGAGAAGGTGGCTACTAGAATAATTAAATTTTTTTTGAGCTTCTACTTTGGCAGAAAGCTCATGTTAATTTTCACTTTGAGCCTATTTTTTCTTTTCTCAGTATTTTGGTTCAGACAGTGCATAATTTCCTTGAAATTTGCACAGCTCTTATTCATCGTTTACACATTAATTATGTTAACACTTCATAAAAGCCAATGATTTCTAAATAATATGTATTCCAAATATAACACATATAAATGTTCATATTATTAAATCAAACTAGCTGAAAACACTTTGCTGCACAAATACAGCTGTAGCTACGTCAAAGTACAATACACAAGGACTTATAAATGTTAAATTCTACCCCTATCAATGATACCAGCAACATCCATATTGTTCAAAATGAGATATGAACTGGTCTTTGTCAGCTGCTGGTATGGAGATTAAAATCATGCTATACATTTTCACAGTTGATTTGTAGTGTTTGGTTTGATGAATCAGGCAGCAGAGACAGCAGAAAGAAGTTGGGTAGAGCTGCTCATCACCTACATGTTGATAATTGATTGTCCTACAGCTAAGAATCATTGTCTCCTGACTACTGCAATAACAGGAATTTCAGTTTCATATTTTTCCCCTATCTTTCTTGTATATATAACCAGTAAAACTTGTAACAGTTCATCTCGTTTCAACAATATTGCTAATAGTTTATTTCAGAAATTGTCATGACTGGTGGAGTTTGGAAAAACAGCAGGATTTTAGGAAGGTTTTCTTTGCTCAGGTTAAATGTTCAAGATTGCTGCAATTGGAGCATTATGATTCCGTAAGTTTTTATTTTAAACACATTTGGAAGAAGCTGGGTTTCACAGAAAGTCAGTGTTGTAGTAATGCCAGCACAAAGATCAAAGTTGTTGATGCTATGGTAGTGAAAGAAATAAAAATAGTCTCGTGACTATTTTTAAGTAACTGGTATTTTAAACTACTCTCTGTTGAATTTGTAGTAACAAAACGTTTAAAAAGCACTTTTAATTAAAAAAAGAAAGATCATTTAAAAAAATATTATTAAAGATATTTTTAAGATTATATACCTGAATATTCTAGTATACCAAGACTTTTTTATATAAACAGTTCAACAGAGAATATACATATCTGCACATACATGGTTTTTTTGTGAAAATTAACTTTCCTTTTGCAATGTATTCAAAACATTTCTATGCTGTACAAGAGTATTTCATCTTCTCAACCTTCTTCTCTGAAGAAAATGGTGGAATATAAACTGAATTTTACTTCATAAAGGAAGATGATATAGTTCATAATTGTATTCCTTGTAACTTGAACACAAAGAGATTTCACAAATTAGGAAGACTATTTATATAAGATACCAAGCTTCTATTGTCTGCAAATAATTATTCTTGTTTGTCCACCTGGTCTCATATGCAGTCCAGATCACATACATTATTTCTGCATTACTGAGACAGAAAAAAGATTAGAGTTTAATTTTTGTCCAGCTATTAAGATTTCAGACTAATTGTAGGTAACACAAGGAAGATTAGTTCACTTATCTTCAGAGTAGTATGCATCTTTTTCGGCTATTGGAATGTGCATTCTCTTGCTCTCTAAATGAATTGTTTACTGATTCTAAACTGAAGGCATTGCACTGTCTATCAATAGTAATCTTACTCCAGTGGAATGTACTAGGCACAAACACAATATAATTTTCTACAGACTATTTCCCCCCCACCCCCTAGCCTCTTGAGTGGTTGTTTGGTTAACCAAGTTCTTACGCATTATTGGAAATAGTAGTAATGTACAATAGTATGCATTAATTTCATAAGCAAATTCCAGAGCACCTGTAAGCAACACAAATCTTGCTTTATTTTTGTAGCATGCCTGTTAGTTAAATAGGAAAACAATTGCCAAGTACTCAGAAGATAACTCATCTTTTTGAATCAGACGAAATTGCTGAATGGTCTGTAAAATCTCAAAGTTATAAAGACTGCCTGTTGAAACAGAAAAACTATTTAGATGCTTATGAAAACTCCTTACTCATGAAAATCTGTTCTTCAGCCAAGAACTTCTTTCAAGTAAGGAAGATTATACAAGCCTATTTTTCTCTAGCTGGCATGCTTACACAGGATTAAACAGCCCTATAGGATTAGAAACAGAAATTTTTGAGTAGATGTAAATTTTTGAGTGATAGTCCTGAAAACTTATTTTTTAATTTTTATTTTATTTATTTTTACATAAACCAATAGTAGGTCAAGTTTCTCATGCTATTTTCTCCTATAGACTTACACTTGAACATTAAGGAGCAAAAAAAGTAGAACATCCTCAGTCATTCAGGTTTTAACTATTTTTCTGTTATTAGTCAAGTTCTGTTTTTTACTGAAAACTTAAGTGAGGTCACACTGCTTCACAAAAAATGAGTGTAAATAGATCCATTGGGATTTATCTGGAAACAAAGAAGTCTAGGTTGTGTTCTCAGCTGTTCAGTTCTACTATGTAATGCTCACTTAAAAATAAAGCAACAAGTTCAACTACCTGCGCATAGTAAGGAAATCCATAATGGAAGTGCAACTCTTGCTTCATTTTTATTAAACATATATCTGGCAGAAACAACAAGGATACACAAACTAGACAACTAACCATTATCAAGGACACAAAAAGATTCCAGGTGTCCCTATACTAATAGGTCTTCCAGTATTAATAATTCATTTACTTCAATTTTTCTGTTCCTTTCTCATGAACCAGCTCCAACTATATAGATTTCTACAGTTTCACACATTATCCTTACTCTGTGGATTTGGACTTGAAATATTTACAAATATTTTTACAAACTGAAGCTTGTTATAGCTAAATGCACAAATGTAAAAATTAAGTATATGTGATCAATATGATCTTTAAGGGAATGGAAGACCTTGCTCATCTAAACCAACCCACTCCCCTACCCATGTTTGCCCCATACCCCTCAGCTGCTTAAAAGGCACAAGGCTGTACTCATCATGATGATTAGCCATCTCCAAGAGAAGATGTGAGCAAATAACTGCCATTCTGCTGGCAAATGGTGAGAAACTATCAGGGAATTGTGACCAAGGAAAAAGGCTCAGAGCATGTGACAGGGAGGACCTCGTGATAGCCTGTGATACATGCCAGTCATAGCCGTTCTTAGCTCTTTTCTATAACTTTACCGCCATGGGGTTGGTACAGACAGCAGACAGTACTTTTCTGGTCAACTTCAGCAGGAGAAGGTGGGTTGTGGTTCAGTGGTTATTAATTTGATGTCTGTGCTCTTTATTTTGGAATACTACCCTTACCCTGCTTTATTGACAAGACATGACAAATTTTGAGGATTTTAAAATACTTAAGAGTCAGTGTTAGAAGAAAAGAACGGGGATTTCAACTCACTATAACACAGTAAATATTATCATACTTTTAACCAGCAAGTAAAGAGGTATCTTAATGATTTTAAATCAATGTACTCACCACTTTTTTAGCATCTATATTTTGTGACTCATTTGATTTCTGCTTTCCAAGGTTTTTCATGTAACTATGAACTTCTGAATCAAAACATTCAGCTCCATAAAATGCACTGCTCCAACCGGGACTACATCCATGAAAGTCAGGTAGACTGGGAGACACAAAGTAGCTGTTTCCAGCTATCTTTATCATGGTGTCTTCCTCCAGCTCTGTATTTTCTTCTGCAAAGCCTGGACCAATACAACAACTGTTGCTTTGTAAACATTGTCCCTCTTTCTCTATCGGGATAGTATTCTGCAGCCTCAACTCCTTTTTGAAATTATCTGATGGTGACTCATCAAAATCCTTTTCGGCTAATGATGTATTTATCATAGGCTCAGCCTTCACATCAAAGGTTGCTTCCCCTTCTCCTAAAAGGGGTGTATGGGGAAAAAAGAAATAATGGTCATGTGCTGTGATGCATGCTTTGTTGAACTTGAACACTACACATACCAAACAGTTATGAGACTACCCATGTGCTCTAACAGTGCTGTTAGATGCTTATTTTGGCCCTGTGCTTTCTTTTTCACAACTACACATTGTAAAATGATAAAGGTTAAAGACATTTCAGAACTATTAAGCAATAGTTAAGCAATACATTTCTGAAAATTACAAAATATTTTCTGCACATATGCAACAAGCATTTAAACAAAGCAAAGTACAGAAGCTTTAAAACAAAGTTAAAAATATATTAGACCTGTGCATGCATAAGTAAAAAGTTAGCTCTTGAGGGTTTTTTCCATCCATAAGTCTTGAAGCTTTTATTCCATACACAGAGGGCAAGAATACGTGATACAGCCAAAGGGGACACAGATTTTAAACTTTCTGCTCCTACAGGACTCACTCCCTTGAGCTGTGATGGGATTTCTTTGCAGTTCTAATGGCTACTACCAACCTTAAGGGACTGAGGTGACAGTCAAAGGTTGGTATGATGCTGACAGGAGCTTTTACGCCTGCCAGAAGTCTCTCTTTTCACTTGAGCAACACTCTGGGGCTTAGATATGCCACCTCGGAGTCAAATGGACCTAAATTACTGATGCAAAGAAATCACATACCCCATGGGAAACTCTGGCTTTATATTTGCAATCATTCTGAGCCAAAATGGAAAATTATAACAGAATGACAGCAGCCAAGTGCAAACTTACAAATTTATGTTTTGCCATAAAAAATAACAATGTTGGGGTATAAGTAATTCTGTAAAGAATACACAGTTTAACTTTTAACTTCTCAAAACAGAGAAGTAACTGAGTTTAAACGCTGAAACTTGGCTGAACTATCTTGGAAAAAAATGACATACTGGTACAACAGCAACCAAATACAAGCTGTCCATGAATACATTGAGCCTAGAAAGGGTAATGGTTTTGTTATAATAATGAGATTTACCAGTCCCAGCTCAGTTTTCAGTTACTGAAAGATGGACTATTTTGCAAACCTTCAATCACAAAGTATGCCAGGAAAAATGTAAAAACTACACTGAAGAAGTACAAATAAACAATCCACTAATATAACCTCAATGACTGCCCTGAAATGGTGTCCTGTAACCAAGTTTGTGATCAAAAGACAAAACCATCTTGATTAACGAATAATTTAACCCACTGTTCATTTTGCCATCTATCTTTAAAAAGGCACTTCAGTGGATAGAGTAGGGAAGCGGAGGAATTCCTAGGAGAGACGTAAAGACTATTCTTTTTTACCTGTTTGTGAAAACCCTTTTGATGAATAGCTAAAAATGCCCATTTAAATCCAAAAGCAATTTGGTTTCTAGATTTCTGTACAATTCCCTTCCCCAGAATTTATGAATAATTTTATTGACAATACCTTTTTTTTTATTTTAATACTGTTTATTTTACTGCCCAGTTTTGTTTTAATTCTGATAAGTGAATGAAGAAGGACCAGATCTGTTGCAGTCATCCTTCAATCAATCCTCAACGTCTTCAGAAACACCTAAGGAGTCATAAGCATTTTCTAAAGCTCTCCTCTCTTCCTAGGTAAGCTTGCTGTGTTGTGTGGACCTGACTCAGTATGACTGTCCTCCTTCCCTCTCCCTACTTTAAAGCATGCCACTATAACATCTACTGGATGAACACAAGAAAACCACACGTAGCAGTTTGGATTTTGGGAGTTTTCTGACACATGTTTGTAAATAAAAGTAAAAATAAGTGAAACAGGCATCCGACTCGATGACATTGATAAGCTTCATATAAAAGACAACAGATCCCCAATGCGTTGATAATGTTCAGATTCACTGATAATGTTCTTAAGTGCTAAGGTGAGTGTTTTCCTGAAGACACACTCAGTGCTAATCTCTCAAAACTTGTGTCATTGATAGATTCTTCGCACACACAAAGATCTAGAAACATGAAGTCCCTTCTCACCCTCTGTCTGATCACTGCTTGCCAAAAAGCTATCAGATTTCTTCAGATCTTGGAATACATTGCCACACTTTGAATCATCTGCCTCAGTTATGCTGAAAATACAAGAAGATTAGGAAAAAATAATGTTTCATATACTTTTATATTTACATTAGTAAAATGAGATCTTAGAAATGACTCTACCATGTATGTGAAGGGGTTCGTAGCATTTATGTACCTCCTGAAGTTTGCATGTTCAATTTCAGTTGTTGTTTTACAAGAAAAAAAATGTTCAAATGGACATTAAAGCACACCGAGTAAGATACAGAGATTCTCCTTTACAACATTTGGCAAAATTCCAACAGAAGTATCAGAACACACACAACAGAAGGCATAACTCCAGGCATAACTTAGACTGCAAATTACTGCAATGGGTTTTTCACTGAGGGTTCAATCTCTGGATAACAGTCTGACGCTAAGTCATCCCTGGTAAGAATAAGCATAATTTTAACTGAAAGAATGTAACAATTAAAAACTGCTAAATTCTTTGTCTGAAGAATGCTAAGTAAGCAGTGTCTCAGAGATATTCTGAAGCAGTTGTTGCATGTGATCTAAAAGTATTTTTTATACTGGATAATAAATGATGATTTCCTTTTCACTCTCACTTTTTTCAGGTAGATTTGCCATTGAAGATGAAATAGTAAAAATGAGAAATGAATTAAGCTGGTGTTTTCTCACTTAACAGGCTACTTACAAAAGACTGCCAGGAAGAACACTGAGTCAAACTAAAACAGTTAAGTAAAACATTTCTAGCAAAGCTAAATTAATTTCCTTGTTCTTAGGCATGAATAGAACAAAAAAATGTATAAAGAACTAAACTCAAACAGAATAAGCAAACTGAACAGTAGGAACAATATATTTCACTTCTGATTAAATAGCTTCTTTCTAACAAGACTACAAAGCTCTCCATCAATGATTGAAAACGATATTGATCAGAATTAGGTTTCTATTATTCAGCGATTATAAGATAGAGTTACAGACAAGCTTAATAGAAAATATTTTCTGCTAAGCCATTAAGCAATATTTGTTATGGGGAAAGCCATGAAGTATCTAACAGACTGGGAAATCAACAGTTGCAGGAAACAAGTAAGGACAACTGAAGCGGCATATCCTTTCCTGCTTTTAGGAAGTAGGGAAAAAAGCATTAAATTGAACTGTAAGAAGGAAAAAGTTGAAAAACACCTACCATAAATGTGAAGGTCTTTCTCCATTTACTACCCGATAGAGATTCTCCAGTAATTTTTCATCCCAGTAGAGGTCACAAAACTTCTCACAAATTGTATCAGAGAACACACCAAACTTAATCTCCTTTAAGTTTAAAATGAAGTTACCTGGTTTAAAAAAAGAAACAAACAGAAAGAAAAAGAGAAAAAAGACATTAATAACAATATTCTTACACATCAATGATAATATACAGAAGAAAATGTACATACCCATATCAAAAACTTCAACTCCATTCTCTAGATAGCCATCAAATGCAAACTCCTCTTGTATAAGATGAACCACTTCCTGTAGTAAAGCATCACTTGTTCCATTCTGCTGGGGCAGGACTTCAATATCAAAGAGATAAGAATTGTCTTGATTCACTGAGGTACATGGTGTGTGTTCTTGTTCAGTGAAAATACTGCCTACACTGGTAGCACACTCAATTTCTTGGCAGTTGGTTTGAATAACTGGGTTACTTTTATCAAAGTTGTGCTGTGTATTGGTAGTCTCACAGTTTTGCACTTTGCAAAGGGAGGCATCATTTTCTGTTTGCGTGCTCATTTTATAACTTGCAATAGTATTTGAAAGTAGCACTGGCAAACTATGATAGCAATCATAAGCAATTCTTGAACGAAGAGGTTTATTTGGTATTTGCTCTGATACAGCTAAATGTACTGGTACAAATGTCAAAACTCTTCTCTCTGAGTCCTGTTTGAGAATGATGTTATTTATATGAAGAAAATTAGGAGATGTAGGACAAGCTAGGGAGCTGGAAGGAACTTCAGACAAAATGTTCTTTCCCTGTAGAATATTTGAGGAATCAGATGGTGATGGTAACATAGTTACAGAAGTCAGTGCATTGCCTGATTTTTGCTTTTCTGAAGATATCTGGGATGAGTGGCCTGGAACGTGTAAATCACACTCAGGTATTTCAGGCGCAGTTTCAACAACATCTGTGTTCTCAGCACCATAGCTTTTAGAATCCTCTATATATCCTGATTTGTTGTGGTCCACATGTTTTTCTTTTCTTGTCTCTTTCTTGAATTGCTCAGAAACTGATGTGTGAACCTCTCTGAAAAGGAACAAAGAATTGGGGTTTTTTTGAGGACAATTTCAGTAGATTTAACAATGAAGTCTCAAGTTTAACTTATTCTGCGTTAGGATATACTAACTTTGTTATATTTGCATTTTGTTGCAGAATAATAGGCTTAAAGTGAGTTGCAGGAGAGGTGAATGCAACAGGTAATGTAGCTTTCTCACAATTTAGAGAAATCTGGCATGGTACTGGTCCTTTAACTGCTACAAGTTTACTTTCACTGGTAATAGGCACAAATCCTAAAAACAAAAACATAGTTAGAAAGATGAACAATAAATGTGAGGTAAATAACAATCAATTTAGACAGGAAAAAAAGTATACTTGACTGAGAAAATCTTACGTGGAAAACTAATCTAGAGAATACTAAAACAAAGTAAACATGTCAGAGTCTGCTTACCTAGATTTGACTCTGAAGGGTCCATTTCATCTCTTTCGTTTTTAAATTCAAAAGCAGCATGATCTTGAGATGAGATTTCTTCTTCCCGAATAGCCTACAATAAAATTGAAGTCCAGACTGAATTTATTAGTATTTTCTTTTTTTTTTTTAAAATTCTGCTCAGCACATTACTTCAAAAAACCACCAACCCCCATATAAACTTAGAATGTTGCAAAGCAACAACCTAGTCGTGCCAAGGTGAAGAATTAAAACAAGTGATGTACAAAACTCTAAGGACTGGTAGAAATGTGGAAATCTTAACCCTCTGTTTCAAATCAGAACTTTTAGGTAATCAAAGTTTTGAACAAAGTCAGTTCCACGGGTTGACTGAACTCTATGTGCATTATATATATGCTTGAAACATACACAAAACACAACAAAAGAGGACTGGTAAATGAAAGGGAGATTATGAAATTAAGTCATTGGTTCTTCACCCATGCATATTGTGGAGTCAGGGCACCAAAATCTGGGTAGTGACCACTCCAACAGCAAGAACTAGAAAAAAAGCAATACTTAAGGACTACTTGAAAATAAATTTAAAAAAAAAAATAAACACAAACCCAACCAACCAAAAAAAAAATTACCCAAAAGAGAGAACAAGTCTAACTATATTTGCAGGGAAAAAAATCTTACTGGAATACAATTTACAAAATTAATTGAAAAAAGTAGAGAATTAAAAAAGGTGGCACTCTTACCTTAAAGACAGATTTAGTCAACAATGCCAAAATATTTTTGCTGTTTATACCTTGCTCAAGTAAATAATGATTGCATGTCTAAAAAGAAAATAAATTATAATTTTCAGTCAGTAAGTAAGTTTTCAGTCAAGTGAGGTATTCTTGGACAAGGACAAAGTCAAGATAAATAGTCAATTAGAAGTTTAGGAGGTCTTATGAACATATTCTGAGTACCTTATTGACAATTTCAATATAAATTAAAAACACACCCCTCTGCGTCCCTAGGGAGGTAACTTTAAAAACAACCCCCAAGTGACTGCTTATCATTTAATTAGATATCAGTCTATTACCAAAAATAAATTAATATTTTGATATTCAAATCACTAAAATGAGACTTCAGACACAACTAAATTTCACATAAAATTGCATAATTCTAATAACCTTAATTGCATCAGCTAGAGAAGGTCTTTCTTCAGGGTTTTTTCTTGCCATATCCAGAAGAAGTTTTTTTAATGTTCTTGGCAATGCCAGTTTGCGACTCGGTGGAATGTTGTATTTTGCAGCCATCCACAGAACTGCAGCAACACCATAAATGCAGACCTATTGGTATAATGTAAGAGACAGGAAAAATGTAAACAGACCAAAAAAAGCTTCCACTTCAAAACCAGCTCCAGCAAATTATCCAGAAATTCCCCTCATTCCCACCAAAAAAAAAAAAAAAAAAAAAAAAAAAAAAAAAAGACTAGTGCTTCCAAAGTACAGATCACATTTGGCTTTTGAAGATGCTGATGAAAATCCCAGCCCATGTAAAAAACCGTTATGCATGCAGGACCAACAATAGTAGCTAATTTTCTACTGTTGGAGCAACAGACATAATTTGTCTTATCCTTTGCCTAGGAAAATTATTCAGGAAAAAAGTGTTTTTAGAACCATTTTGAAGAATTCCTTTCTCAGGTAAAAACTTAGATTGTTGCAAGCCTTAGTTCTACCATAAAACCTGGCCAGCCACAATTTCCTTAAAAAAGGTGATGATAATTCAGCAAGTAAATGGTGCACAGTAATTACAAGCTAGTCTGTACGAGTCATATTTTACAGAGAAGATTACACCTATCAGAAGAATGAGGTACTGTATATTTATTTTAGCAATTATTTTGCTACCTGCAGCTAGACCAATTGAAGTTGCCATGATGAGGGACCTTGAGAAGTACTTGATCTTCACAAGCTTTCTTGTTTTATTTGAAGAATTACAATTTTCAGACAGAGCCAGATTTAGTCTACTTAATGCTTAGTTTACATATGTTAGCATGTGCTACAAATGCAATTTTGACAAAGTTAAAGCACCATGCTTCTTCACATTGCCTTTGAAAGATATTAATGTCTCAAGGAACAGAAACCTAAGCACAGTACTAAATTGTGTGGTCCTATAAAACAATGTTTTTTAGCACTCTAGCAATGAATACAATGTAACAACAAAGTTCACTATAAAGAAAATAACCTGTGAACCATTTGAATGGTTGAACAAAAGCTACTAATAGGTACAAAAATATTTGAAATAGGAGAAAGCAGCTCCACCAAAACAAAAAAAAATTTCTTCCCCTTAGGCTCAGAATTCCAAGAGGTCAATGGGATCACAATTTTAACCTAATTTTATTTATTTATTTAGGAAAAACTTGCCATACAATCCAGCATATCCTTCAAAAAAGTTCCTTTTACTAAGGTAGCACAGTTATTGTGAATGGCACTACACAGTCTTGATTCCCATACCATAATTCTAACTAAATGTTCATAACAACCAGACAGTTATACAAATATCAGGAAAACAAACAAACAAACAAAAAAACCCAGATCACCTTTTTCTATATATAAAGTTGTAGAAAAACAAGGAAAAAAGATTACTTCAGATTTTCTGAAGAAAAAGAATAAAGCATAAAGACTGTGGGATTATTAACTTCTACTGTCTGGTGAAACTGCTGTATTATATTTCAGGGTTAGTTTAAGCTTCTGAAGCCTTTGAAAAACCTGCACATTGGATCAAAGCAGTTTAAGAAGCAAGATCAACTTTAAAGAAGCTATATAAACATTTTCTAGTTACAGATAATTTTACAGAAAGTCAAACTCCGTCTTTAGTAGATTTTTAATGAAGAACTTTTTTTTCTGATTCAAGACTACAATGCCTAATTTTAAAGCAGTCATGGGGCACAAGGTACATATTAGCTAAAGTCTTTTCCTGTTATATAATAGAAAGGTACCGTAAATTCTGTTTTCCTAACACTTAAGATCACTGCAGTACAGTCTGCAATTCAGTTGCAAGGGAGACAAATACTCACCTACTATTTATTAACATTTTTACCATCTTTGGTCTGACTGGTCCTTACAGCTTATATCTAGAGTTTTACTATTCCCATAGTAAAAATATGCTGATAGTAATATTTTTATCCAGTCTTCCAAGTGAGATTAATGTTTGGGCTTTAGCCTAGGCAGTTTAAAATACTGATCTTACTGTGACCTCCAGAACAGGAAAACATGACTTCAAAGTCATGACTTACTGCTAACAAACTAAAAATAATTAAGCCTTATGGAAAACTGTTGAATAACAGATTTTTGGCAGTTACTCCAACAATTTTGGAAGGCAAAATTATTCTTCAGAAGCAACTAATTTTATGGGGGATCAATATATATAAAAAAATAAAAATGACAGATAACCAAGAAATACTGGGAGAAATGAGAAATATTATCAGAATCTTAGAAGAGTTTAGCTTGCTTCTTCAAGCAGCAGAGGGATACAACTGTCCTTTGATAAAATGCATAGCAACCTACATAACCTGCCACATTACCTTCTCAGTATCCACATCCTCTTCTTCAATTTCAGGAGCTAAATAAAATATATCACAAGATTCTAAATGAGAAAAGAAACCAGAAACAAAAGGTAAGATATTTGCTTTCTTCTCCATTCCCTTCCAAAAGAAATAAAAGCAGAGCATGCGATGTTTCAGTTTACCTTCAGCTTTTGGAGCGGCAAAGAGGATACTTCCATGGCTGTCAAGCAGCACGGAGTCCAAACATAAGACCACTGCAAAACAAGCCACAAAAGAGCAAGGCATAATAAATATCTGTTCTTGTACCTACCTGACACTATTAAAAATAAATTAAATAATTTAAAAAATAATTTGCAATGTCAGCAATTGCCCTATGATAAATGATGCTTTAAATAACACTAATGCTGGAACAGACACCACCCAATAAAGACAGTAGGTGCATTTGCTTTGCACCCAAAGCAATTCCTGCAGAACAAAGAGAAGAAAGTAAAACAAAATGGGATCACAATAAATAAAAGGGCTTAGAATACTGGAATTTTATTCTCTTTATATCCAGCATTGAAAAGGAAGGTCACGAAAAAACCAAAAGAAATACGACAGCTAGATGTACTCAAGTCTTTTCACAAGGTACCAATAAAAGATAGTAAATTTATTCTAAGCATTTAATCTCTCCTCCAAACCCACCAAAATGCAGGGTCATTATCTGGAGACAACTGAGACATGTGGCCAGATCCAGAACTCCTCTAGGTGGGTTAGGATATAGAGTGCAGTTTTGCACAAATAGTTACAATCACACACACTCTCCCACTGGAGAAGTGTTATGTAGATTGGTATTTGCAAGATAGGATCCTGAAATTTTCCACAGTTAAGAAAGAAATAACTGACTTCTAAATCTGTTTTAAATGATCTGAAGTCTTCAGGAACTTAACATTAAGGTCTTGAGATCATGTTACATAAATTCAATGATGAAAATCTTGTGGTAAGACTGCTATCTGTTTGATATCTTCAAAATACACTGTAATTTAACATTTCAATGTAATAAGCCAATTGGCTAACAATGAGTCCTGCCTTTCCAGACTACCATCAAATACACTGTTTTCTTATTAAAACCAGAGTACTAGGAGAATAGATTCTCATATTAAAATACATGAGGTTAAAATGTTAACTTTTTAATTATTAAATAAAATATTAAAGAGGTCTAAAACAACTAGTATTTTATTATTAAATAATAAATTGAAGAGGTCTAAGATAGAAAAATAAAGAAAAAAGCAAATCATCCTTTTGCTTTTGTAGTCACCTGTACAAAACACATCTAAAGCCATTAAATTGTTCACTATGCTTAACGTAAATAAAGGCTTCCCTGCTACCTTCAATAATATTTAAGCTGGAACTGAACTATGTGATTTGAAAAGCAAAGCTTTCCTGAACAGGAACCTTTACTACTTATTTCTGCAGAGACAGCTCCCCTGACAACTCTTCATGCTCGCTATCTTTGCTTCTCAAGAGTTAACGCCTCTGGCCCTGAATCTGCAACACAATTCATGCAAACCAGATCTCAACTTGAGAAGTCTCACCTGGGTTCTCTGAAGGCTGTGAGCAACATGTAAGAGGAGAGGAAATAAGTAAAATCTCAATGGAGGGGATGAAAAACTTTTGTAGCAGGACTGAATTAAAAAAAATGCATGAGGAAGCTAGCTTTGAGGTATGTTTTCTTACCCAGATAATGCACGCTTAGGGTAATGAAAAAAGTGTAATCAAGGAAGAATTTGGAGGAAAAGGCTAAGTGAAATAATAATACATAATCCAGCTTGTTCCACATTTCATATATTTATCTATGACTCATCAGCTGCCGATGTTACTCTACTAGTGTTAAAACAAAGGATATTTTAACAAACACTTTAATAAGTTAACATTCAAAAGGAGTGCTGAGAGAACTTTATTTATATGTGTGAGCACTGAAGTAGTAACACCACCGTAAATCATTCTATAATGCACAATTACTCTCAGAACCTGCAGGGATTCCTCCTGCAGAAATATTCTAAATCTGAAAACAATACTCAACTTCAATGTAGCTTTATTTGTCAAATACTGATTTTTAAGTAAGGTGCCTTCCATTTAGTGGCTTGTATATTTATGTTCACTTTCACAGGCTACGTAAGGTTCAGATCACAATTCAATCTTTAGTATTTTGAATACTTATGCATTTTAGGTTTACGGTTGGACTTGATGATCTTAAAGGTTTTGTCCAACCTAAATGATTCTATGATTCTGGGTGCACGTAAACACAGTAACAGAGGTTGGCTAGGCACATTAAATTAGATTCTGAGGCATTATGTGCAGTTATCTGAAACCTTCACAAACATTAAGAACATGCTCTGAGGCTGAAATAATCCCTCTGTCACAAGGTACATCAAATACTTAGTTTTAAGGGTAACATTGCTTAGAGTGCTCAGAAATCTCTGCTTATGGCCAACTTTTTAACAGTTTTATATCATAAAAGATAAAACAGCTGAAGCTGAAAACCAAAGAGATGCAGCAAGTTTCTGTACCTTTCCATTCAATCGTTTATATTCAGTTACAGACTTCAAACTCATCCCTGTCCAAGCCTACAAAAAGCAAGCTTTTTAAATCAAGAAAAATAAAAGCTGGGGCGTGGTGGCGGGAACCTCTGTTGTGTTTATCAGAACTGCTAGAGATTTATTATTAGTATAAGCTAAACAAACATCCAGAACGCCTATGTAAATTTAGGATGGTCTTCTCCCATGTCACATACATCTTCCCGTTCTGTCAAAGGACAGTTCCCCATTGCTCTCAGAAGTTCACTTCTGATAATTCTTCCATAAACTGAAGCATAGGGAATGTGTAAGGAGTAAACAAGACCCTAGGTGCTTTAAACTGCCAAAGGCCTCTATTGTCAAAAATATGTCAGGAATCATTTGTCATAAAGAAATCCAGGCAAGAGAGGAAGTTTTATATTTACACATATATAAAAACATATTTCTCCCTGCTTTCAAGATACAAGACTTTTCTTAAAAGTCACAGTACAGTTTCTCCATACTCAAAATATCTAAACACAAAATTTATTTCACTGTCATAAAAATTTGTTTCTCTTGCAAAAGCCATCAAAACTCAGAATAAAGAGAAAAGAAGTTATTGTACAATACTGTATATGGAAGAAAAGTCCAAATTGAGTAAAAATTCTAAGTCACAATTTAAGAGACTGAAGTTAGAAATATTGCCTATTATTTCTTCTGTACACAAAACGAAAGTTGGGATACTTTGCATCAACAGAATAAGCAAAACATTACTACAGTGAACATAAATAACCAAGCAAATATTTTAAAGTAATTAAGACTCTACCTGGATAATCTATGCAAGTCTGCAGAGTACATAAACACTCATGACATAATGCCCAGAGTTCATAGTCTTTCAGAGGTTTACCATAGCAGGACAACAGGAGTTTTAGAGAGATCCACTGAAAAAAACCAAGAGAGTGGGGATGCAGAGAGTTATTAAAAATTATCACAAACAAAAAATATTTAATGATACAATCAAAAAGTAAAACTTAATATACAATGAACACACCTAAAATCTATTAAGAAAAGGTATTTATTGCACTTCCAGTTGTAAACTAATAATATTTCTCATTGAAAAAGCACTGCAGAGTTAACCATGTAGATGAACCACAAGTTTCTTAATTGCATAACAAAGGTGTAATTCAAGTGAGATTTCAGCAAGAAGAAAAGTGTTTCAGGAAAAGTCAGCTGTTTGGAAGCTCTTTCTTATCACACTAAGGAAAGACACTTTTAGAATGTCAAAGATGACACATAATTATAGGGACAGCACCTAGACTTAAAAACATAAAAATCCAAATGATCACGACCAACAAAAAAAATCCCACATTCAAATCCTGATTTACCCTGACAGTTGCATTACAAGTCTTACCTTAAAGAGTTCATCAACATTTCTTGGTCTTCTGTGAAAGATGTTAACAGTATTGACAGAATTAATGACAGATTTATTTGAAGTCCAATCACGTTGTTCTGTTTTTAATCACTGGCTGTTCAATTTGTAGTAACAGCATTGTTTTTTCTGGTTATCAATTTAGCTTTTGATACCTGGCATAACACCTTAATGTGACAAAGATACTGCTCCATGGAAACTTACTGTTCTTCAGAGAATCCATGTTTTATATTTTGCAATTTTTTTTTTTTTTTTGGTGTGTGAATATAAGGACTTGATACTGATAGTACTGCACAGACTCCTTCCTGATCAAGCTGTGCTAACAGAAGACCTTATCACTACTAGTGGCTCTTGACACCAGCTACACTTTATGATCTCCGTTCATGTACCAAAGGAACAGTAAAAAATTCACTGTAGGCAGAAATCTCTGGGTTAGAGCAGACCTATCCAAGTTTTGAAAACAGCACAGCACATTTTCTGTTGCATACGCAGCCTAAGATAGTAAACTATCTTTAAATATCAACTTTAGGTCATGTTGGGGAAAAGAACTACCAGAAGCAACTCAGGATTAACTCTGGAAAAAACATCAAACTAAAACTGGAGCACAGGAGACAGAAACAAAAACTAAAATGTCTGAACTGTTTTGTTGTTTTTACAGACAACTTTATATCCCAATCAACATTTGCAAAATCTAAACAGACTAAAGGTCTCTCACACACAAAATGATAGTACATCATTAGGTTTAATAAATCAGTCTCTGCACTGTCATTTATTGCAGTCATTTTTTCACGATCCTGGTGATGAAACAACCTTCAGTGAGGCACTACTTGGATTTTATCATAAAATGTGTAATGAACAGACTACTGTATTAACTTTCACCAAGATCAACAAACAGAAATAGCTTCCCTGCAATCTATGGGGAGGAGAAAGAGAACCACATTAATTTCTGTAGCTGAAACTTTGTTGATAAATTTTTACCAGAAGATCTTCTCTCAAGGAAGGTAATACTATGGGCTTGTACTAAATATTCCTTGAAGGTGAACCAGATAAGTTATTAATTTTTAACAAGATGTGCTATCAAACACACCTTTGGATTTACTTAAAATGTTTTATTTTCTGCCTACCTCCAACACACATAAAAATGAATTTGTTGCTTTTATTCTTCTATCTTCCATTGTGGCACATCGCAAAAATTAGTAACTTCAGCACGGACAGATTTGAAGCCAGGTAATAAGGTTGACCTCCATTCTCAAATCTTGCTATCACCAGCACCCTGAGTGCAAAATTCTTACATCAATGTGTTCCTTTGTTATGTCTAGAAAAGTAAGCTCCTGAACTGTCTGATAAAAAGACATCAATTACACAGCAGGAAGGAAGAGGTCAGATAGTCAAAAGAATGAATTAATCTAGAGAACATTTAAAACAGAGCTTCATACTGTTGATGGATTACTATCCCTGATCAGTGCTGTGTTCCCCCCTCCATAGCATCCTGGTTCTCACATGCCTCAAACGTCTTTGCTCACAGACACTTTAAGGACAGAAGCAGCCAAATCTTCACATTCACCCTGCACAGCTGACATGAGTGGAGAGAAATCAAAAAAGAAATTCCACAGACGACTAGAACATTAAGAAAGTTTCAGGATTTGGGAATATTTTTGTAATAAGTACACACCACTGCCACATGTTTCACTGTAAGAGAATCCCTTCTCTTGAAGTTTATGTCCCTAGAGGCCTGAAAAGCTGCAGTGGAGAAAGATGGACTTCCTCTATCGTATATACAAATCACCTCTCGCTTCAGGAGAAGATGATGAATGGCTAGCAAGGGGAAGAAGAATCTCTCACTAAACTAGGGACTGAAGTTAGTTGTTACAGCAGAAAGGTATTTGTCATCACTTCTGCGAAATCCAAGCTCTCCAGAGGAAGAAAGAAATGACAAAGAGATTTAAGCACAGTAGGAAAGTAGGAATAAACCCTAAGAGCAGCAGCAAATTTTATGATAAAAGTGTCAATGATAGATAACAAAACAGGGGATGAAAAGGCACCAGAAACTGAAATTCTGTTTCAGAAGAAAAAAGGATGTAGGAAAAGCAAATCTTATCAGAATTGAGAATCACTGCCATCCACAGGATAGCCAAATTAACCTGAGTCAGGAAAAAAAGGATGCAGTCTGGTTACAGATTGGTGAACTTCATTTAAAGGTATGCCCTCATTGTTTCTCTCTGGCAAGCATCCTAAAGAAAGATTAAACGTCAAATATTAATATTACTAGCTAGTATTCATATGTTAATTATTCTCCTGTGATACTAATAACTGACTGCATTACTATTGTCTCTTACTATAATTCAAGTCTCTCTGCACTTTGACCATATCAAAATATTATTTTCCTGAAAAAAATACCCAAGAAGGTCATTCTTCTAGTACCCTAATTATTCCAAACATTCACCTTCCTATACCAGAAGGAGAGAATTCTGGAAGACTTCATCTGAAGCCTGAGGGTTCAGACCTGCTGCGGACTTGCCCTTTAACATCTGGTAGAAGTTATCCAATATAGCAAAGTACATGATAAGACATGTTTCATCATCATCACGCGTTCACATCTGTGATGAAAAACACATGCAGTCTGGTTAAAATAGTTTCCAAATGAAAAACAATACACTTCTCAACCTAAGGTTATGAGGCAATTTTTATTTAAGCCTCAAAGCAGGTATTTAATGCAATACACTTTCAAATTCCACTGAATCTGGTAAACATTTAAGTGCGAATTCCCTTATTTAGGCGTCTCAGGTTTGGTTGTTTTGGTTTTTAACATGCAAGCCTCTGATTCATGGCTATTACTATTTCCTACAACTTTAAAAACCCACTCGGCCACCAAGGAAAAAAAAAAATAATCTGAAGTGCTGGAAAACATATGATTCAAATTTTTAGTCAAACTGCCTGTACCATGTGTTGTTGCTTAACTATCTATTCAGACAGGCAAACTCAAGACAACTGTTCAGCATCCATGAGGTCTCAAGTCCACTTCATTCAAAGCATTAACATTATTTTAATACTGATATAAAACATATACATTAATATATTAGCACCAGTGAAATTCCACCAAAGAGCAAACAAAATTTTAATCCAGTGCCTCTTCCAGAAATTTTTTCTTCATGTTCTAAACCAGACCTTTTCATAACAGAAATTATACAACCCAGTTTTTAAAATAAGGAAATGTTTTTCTCAGCACAGAAATTTTGACAGAAAATTTGAAAAAGCCACATGACTGATTATTGCCTATAGCTACATACTGGTGACATTTTGTTTTATGCCAAAAAGATTGCATTTTAAACCTTGCTTGTTGAAAAAGTGATGTTTTTTTCTTCAATGCTGCACAGATCATTTAACGGATCTTTTATTTCATTGTTAGTACCAAATTGTAAAACCAAACTTTTCAAAGCATTCAGACTATGCCAACGTACTAGATTTTTATGAACATAATGCTGGCATATTTTAAACAGCCAGACTAAGTGAAATTTTCATTTTTCTTCTCTTAATGAGTACTATTCTGGGAATGGACAACTTTTCTTTCCTTCAAGTTTTATTTCCCCAGTGTTCAAGTGTCATTCTCTACCTACATGGCTTTTCACTTCTCTCATGCTTGACTGGGTATGAATGACCAACAGAAAAGAAATGTGTATATGCCAGGTTCCTGTTAACCCTTCCCATGTAAAGGTTACAGCATTTGATTCACAGAGAAACATTTAAAAGCATTAGAGATGAGACATACCTGATTGGAATGAAATTGGTTAGAGAAATAAAAGATCCCCACTCAAACTTGAAGTGAAAAATATTTATTTATGGCATGCAAAACTATAAAAAATACTAGGAAAACCCTCACAAGATACATTGCAGTAGCCAGACAAAAGCAAGCAAGTATTTTTAGTAATGCTTACTAGCAGTAAAGCACACAACATTAAGAAGCAGTGTTGGGGTATTAGAAAAATACTGTCCACTGGAGAAGTATTATTGACAGGTAAGAAAAACTGTCTGTTCTCCAGAGTAGACAAGGTTGATCTTCAACCGGATGGGACTGGTGTTGCACTTTATAGAAAGACAAGAAATATTTAGAGATGATAGAGATACTATTCTAAAAGCACTATTTGCTGCAATCATGCTTATCTGTTATAGAAAACTAGTGAGAGAGCAGCACTGTAAATCTTCTGAAGTGTTTTCCATTTAGCCCAGAAGATAGAAACCACATTAGTTGGGGCTTCACACTTTTTGTGCCTTTGCAGTAAATGAACCAAATCAGATTGAAGTTCCAGCTTCTTAAAAAAAAAAAATCAAACATTATTAGGTATTTGGTAAAATTCTGGCACAGAGAGATGAAAGGGAACTTGAAAGTGTACAGAGACATCAGTTGTAACTTTTTCACATAAGGGATAGCACAGTATGGCTTTATTTTTGCAATTGTCAGGAGGTAAGACAGAGGCAAAAACTTATGTTTCAGAAGCCTGAGGAATAAAATCTGTTTTCTAGAAGAGGAAAAAGCAGCTGAAAATATTAAGGCCCCCCCCCCCCAGCTTCTCTAAGACAACTTATAATAGACTCTGCCATGAAGTTCAATGACTGCTGAAAATGAATGACCCTCCTTCAGAAAACAAAGATTATCAGGCTAGAAGCTCAGCATTTCAGGGAACAGTCAGCCATTTCAGAAACCTAGGTGTTGCTCACAGATGCTGATATATTTAAATGCTTTTTTTTCCCCTCCCTACAGCAGTTAAATAATCAAAGAGGGGTTTTTGTTTTGTTTTGTTTTTGCTTTAAGACCAACTTAAGACCAAGGATTTTAACAAGCTCTAAAGAATACTATGTGGCAGAACCTGAACATTTGCTGGAGTTGATTATTAAAAATAGGAAAAGCATAAAGCATGAGTCTACCAAAGATTTCTTCTACTGAAAACACAGCTATAAAACTCTGGTTTCATAGACAACAACCACCCTGCTGTCTTCTTTTCAGATCATATGTATTATGACATTGCTTATTAGGGTAACTGGAATAATAGTTACCTTTTCTAGTTCACTGTGATTGTCCTGTGAATTCAGTGGGAGCAGGATAACCTCATTTCTTCTAAGAGCCTACTTATTCGGAAGAATGAAATTCTGTTCAGGCTGAAAGAACACTATTTAAATTGATGATGAAATATTTGAAAAAAAGAGGATTTCAGAAGAATGGCTGAATAACCTGAAAACATATTTTGGTTTACTTTTCTTTGTGCCAATCTTGAGTGCTGTTGCAGGAAAAGCAACCAGGACTTTTGTTACAGCTTTTAAATCGTGGAAGAATTTTGCGAAACCATAATTCTGAGGAAGATCATTTTCTTGAAAGTATCTTCATGTACCCAGACTTAAACTGTTATCTTGATAATCCAGTAAGGACAGAATATAGGTCTTATTTCAACAGATTTTTTTTCCTCATTAAAGAAGAACTCCTACTAATACACTCAATTTATATTCTTAAGTGATGACAGCTTATTCACCACACCTCTCTAGTTAACACAGAAGCTTAAGTAAGCCCACTTCCATCTCAAGGCAAGCGACTTAAGTGTGGTACCTTTATTTCTTGGAATGAAAGAAAACCCAAAACAAAACAAAAGACCAAATCGAAAAAACCTGCAACAAACCAGGTATAGTGGTTTTATAGTGGTCTGACGGCCTTGTCTTAGCCATCCTCTCCATGACAAATAACATGCAAATTAATTCCTAGGTTTATACAGTTTAGCATTAAAAGAATATGAAACCTCCATTCAGAAAAAAGAGATTTGCACGTAAGATGAAAGACGGTTGTTTCTGTTGCTTGACTACTAAGACATATCTAGAGTTCTGTATAGAAACAAGCTGTCTCACAAGAAGTCAGTGACTGAAATTACTATGATCTTTGTTAGAAATACAGGCACATCTACCAAATCAACCACGTTCATGCAAATCCAGAGTAACAAATGACAAAGGAAAAGCAGAAGACTTTGGAATGAATACAAATCTGATTATTACTTTGCACTCTCTTCTGAATACGTTGCATATTCAACCACCTCTGAAGGTTGCATAGTCCAGAGCAGGAGGGGAAAAAGAGAGAAAAAAAAAAAAGAATGTGTCTACAATAAATAGATCTTTTCCCAGAGTCTGAAGAATGAACCTGTATTAAAAACTAAAGGACTCAATATGCATACAATGAATAACTCCCTCAAAGAGCAAGCCCATGCCATATGGTACTTATCCATATTTACTGTCCTCCTGCACTATGAATTTAGTAGGTGTATGTTACTGAGGGGAGAAGAAACAGGAAAGGGAGCAAAGCAGTTAGAACAGAATCTTCAATGTTGCATTAATTTTTTTTTTTTAGCTATGATGAACCAAAGGATCTCTACACACTTGGCAGTCCTAGGTTACTACTCCAGTGGAGATGTTTAGGCAAGGTGAAGAGCGGGATGGATGCAGATTGAAAATAACCCTAGATGTCACTGTATGGGATGGCTGGAAGACTGGCTATTAGGCAAGGAGAACAAGGCTGCATTGTCAGTAGACAAGTAAGGAAAACAACAACATCTTCATCTAAGCATAATTTCTGGAAATGAAATGTGTGAAGTTTGTGCTGCTCATTTTTACCAAGTCACAGCTAGGCTGGAGAAGCATCAGCCATCCTGCATTTTTAGCCAGCAACTCCCCTATCGCATGGATTGTTAACATCTCTTTGAGTATGGCACAAGAGAAAACCATCTAGTCAGAGACCAAACTTGTCCACACTGAAAACATGTAATTTGAGCAGAGACCACACTACACTATCAACAAATTCCAGTAAACGAATATCAGCTCTCCCTCTTATTATTTGGCTATTCATAAAGATGAAATGCTTGAGACAACATATCCATTGTATTGTGCACATACTTGAATTCTATCATGAAATATACATAACAAACACAGAGGCGGTAATTTAAGAACATAGAACAGATACAGCATATGTACAATTTTCAAAGACTTAAATGCACGTGTAGATTTAAAAAAAAAAAAGTGGAGTCTTTTCACCTCCTGAAGCAGATGGGATATTGCCATTGATTTCAATGAGGTCAGGTTTACAGTCAGGGACTCTGCAATTTTCATAAGCACCTGGGAGGCCCACTGCAAGGTAGTGAACTTTATGCATTGACAGTAACACAAAGAGTTAAAAATCTACATATGCTTTGGTAGTGTTCTCTTACAAATGTAATCTACTATTAAGTATGCTGCTCTAACACACTAGTGAGAATACTCCATTTGTAAAAAAAATATTAAAATGAAAGTTGATTTTGCAATAGCATAAATTTCACTGTAGCACTTTACTTTTAAAGAGGAAAATAGGATCAGCATGTTTCCAATATTAACTCTTAAAGTGTGCAGACTAGGAAAATTTGATTTTCCAGGATGCTAAAGGGGGCTGGGGGGAAGCAATCACACGGTATTTAAGTCATTTCATCTCCGCATAAGTGACTACAGCAACTATATAATGAAGACTTTATTTTTACTACCTGCTCATTACTTTTGATTTCTGACCCTCTGCCTCCACAAAGATTATCTTCATTATTGTTTGCGCTCATCGCACCGTTGCTTAATTCTGGAGACCTAATTAGGTTTGATCCATATCTGTTCACACTGGGTTTTGTTGTTAACACTGAAGCCATCTTGTTACAATGTGGTAAAGAATTTTCATTTGACCCTTGAAAAGTTTCAGAAGAGTCTTCCAACGCCATGTAATTGTCTAGCATTTTTGCTCCAGCAATTGATCGATCTGGGCCTTTTAGCATACCAGCTGTATTTGGCATTTCAGAGGTAGCATCAGAACAGTCTTCTTTGTGATCAGATGAAGCAAAACCTATCTTTTTACCATTAATAAGTGACATATGTTCTTCTAGATTCATGCCAGACACCTGTGTGCATACACACGGAGCTTCTAAATGAAGATCATTAACCTGGTGATTCTTTGGTTCTATTTTTGGTGGACTACTAATAGCAAGTGAATTAAGATTTCCCTTTGAAAAAGCAACCTCATTATTATTGTCTAGAGGTAGTGACTCTTGTGTTAGCAAGTGATTTTTCCTAGCTAGTGGTCCACTGTTGGTTACAGAAGTAAAAAAGTTATTTGTATCTGCAAGTTCAAGTGGTAGCTTTGGAAAGGTTTTAATTTTTCTCAAAGAACCTTTCTTAAAATTGCCATCTCTCTCCAGGTCAATAACACATGATTTTATATCCAAAGCAACACTAGCAAAACTGTCAGTATACACTGCATGTTTGTACTCTTCTTCACTCTTTGTAGCTTGAGTTGTAAGTTGAGAATGTTGAGTTTTCTCATTATCCAGATCAATTTGCATTTCTTTTAAACCACTTTCTCTGCCAGTCACCATAGTAACTACAGAAGAGTCCTTATGACAGGTAGCTGTCACATCTTCCACTGCAGACGAATCACCTGCTATGTTGTTTTTCTCATTTGAATATAATTTAGATCCCAAACTTCTCTGACACATTCTTCCCTTCCACATGTTATCACAGACATCTAGGTGCAAAAAACAGATGCTTATATTAAATGTGTATCCAAACCTTCTCATCTTTCCTAATCAATCTTTATATTGCTTTTTCTGCCATTGCTGTTGCATATCTTCAGTATGTTACGCAAATGAATTATTTCAGGACAAGTCACTTTTAATCATAAAGGACACTCTGGATATAATAATGATGTTCATTAAGAGTTGTATGTCCCCTGCTCCCCACCCCACAAATATTTAATAATGACTTTTTGATATCTAGAAAGGAACCTATAAACAGGAAAGTACAAAAACATAGCATTTTAAAAATCGTTAGATACATCAAGAAATCTAAAGTTTTGGACTAAATACACTTCAAGGTTACCTTGAGAAGCACCAAATGATTCAATTGAAAGAACTCTTCTTCCAACAGCAGACAGGCTTCGACAAATACTACTTGATGAAGCAATCTTCAGTTTTTCTTCACATAATGACAAAATGCTCTAGAGAAAATTAGTGTTAAATACTTATTTAATAATGAATAGATTTGTGAATTTTGACTAAAGCGAATCATGTTAACTCACACAGTACATCTGAATTTATATGGTGCTACATTGGAGGTCTCTGCTGCACTGTTCATTATACTGTTTCTATTATGTGGATGAATTAATTTCTTATTTTTACCATGGGCTATCATGAAATTATTTAATACAGTTCGAGTTCTAGCCTACAGTTAGGACACTAAGAAAAACTGATAAAAATAATCTTAAGTGTTATCCTTTATTAATAACATACTGAAAACATAAAGAGCTAGAGTACGGGTTATTTTTTAAACAGCCAGCAACTCTCTTCAATTGAGTGACATATGCAGGATAATGAATATTTTTATTACTGAAGTTACATAAAAGTAAACCCTGAATCTTTTAAAAACTGCAAAATACAAATATCTAGAAAGCACTATTCCCAATTAGAGAAAGCAATCATTATCAGATCACAAGAAGAAACAGTATTACACATCTCTAATCTGTAGCCTGAGCATCACTTGATGGCATTAGCACTGGTCTCACACACAATTAACTACAGACATTCACACATTTAAAAACCTGTCACCGTGGGCAGGAAGTAGAAGAGAGCTGCCTCTCCAAATGCATCCCACTGTTTTCTCAGTAACTGTTCCCAGAGAAACACTGATGAGACCTCATACAGCTCTGAGGAGCTGCTCCTACTTCCCCATTAACCTGCTCAACTGCTCTTCTGCTATTGTGAGTGGAAAGAAGAAAATGGCTCTGTTGGTTCACATATCAGATTGAGGAACAACTGGAAAAAAAGTTAGACAGGTATCCAGCTGTGCTGGAGTCTAGTGAAAAGCCTAGAAATGTCTATGGGTTTTCCCTCCATATAGCTCCCCCGATTCCTTTCCACCCAAGAAAGGGCCTAGCGGAAAAGGAACAGAAAACAGAACATAGCTGGAAAGCAACCTTCATATATTACCCTAGACCAGCCTTGACACAGTCTATTTTTGGGCTGATATAAGTAGTCAGTAATAGCTTTCAGGGACTACAGACCAATTGGAAATGATAGGGAGTGCTATACAAACCCTTTCCTGACTATGATTGAGAATAAATGAGTAGAAATACAGGAGCTGATCAGGTAGGCTCTATGCCAGGAATGGTCTCCTGCCTGGGCAGTCCTCAAACAGAGAGCCAATATTATTTACTTTATAAAAATGAATCTATTCATTCTTCGGCTGCAGTAGTCTTTCTGCAAAGTATTGATTATAGGTGCTATAACATTTAGCATGTACATTATCAGCTCAGGGAAAAACAAACCCAAACAAAAAAGTAGAAAGCATTATTCTGAAGTAGAAGAACTGAATGCAAGAAAAGTCACATTTGGACAATTGTTATTTTCTGGCTACAGTCTGAAAGTCTGCAAAAACAATGCGTTAAAGCTAAACTTCCACACATCAATGTCAAATAACACTGTATTAGGTAACCAACACGTAGAATGTAAATTCTTTGAAAACATGATCTTGAAAAAATCCTACATATCTTCAAATTCTTTCTAAAAATTAAAGGTAAAATAAGAGGCTAAATGGAATAAAATAGAAAAACAATTAAGATTTCTGATAAAACACTACTACACATTTATATATTTACAGAAAAAATAGTTAGTAGTAATGCTGTAAACAACACTGCTTTGAACATGCCAAGAAACACAGGTTTCCTGGGGCATTGTCCCTCCCTCCCCTCCTTAAACACAATCCAAACATCATTTGAGACACCATACAAATTTCACAGCATAACAAGTGGGAAGAAACAGTTAATGAGACAATTTAGATCCACAAGTGTATTCACCCAACCTTCTTAAAAATCAAATCACTCTAAAACATTTACATCTGCTTTTCAGGTTGTATCTTTCTTCCTACTCTAATGGAGGAGAATTTCTGCTGAGTCTCAAACACCTCAGCTTTCTTGCAAAATCTGAGCATATTACACCTCTCTATTAATGAGCACATATACAGAAATATTTTTGTCACTTTTTTTTTTAAACAGAAAATTATGTAGGACTGTTTTACCTCAATATCTGGCCTATTTTCAGGATTCTCTTCTTGCATTTGTTCCAGTAGAGTATGCAGATCTTGCCCAAATTCTGATTCTGTCTCAGGTTCTACTATATATTCTATTGCTGCTTTCAATGTTGCACCCAAAGAATAGATGTGTGCCTGCATGAAGTTTAAAAAAAGGCATTAAACATGCTACTGATTCTCTCTCTCCTGCCAAAAACCCTGAGATCACAAGGGATACAGCTTACATTGTTTTCATTTTTAACTTACAAGGTAACAGTTTACTGGAATAGTGGTTTAATTTAGACAGGAGAAACAAAACAGGCTTCAGTCCTGCTTTGTGGGATATGCTTTTCACAAACAAAAAGAAATAACCCTGTGGAGTCCAGCTAGAACCTTTTTTCTTTCTCACCAATAATCAGTATTACAATTGTTCATTGGTTACAGTTAAATATAAAACTCAGCCCCCTGTGTGTGTGTGCAAGTAATATTTAAGTTAGAAGCATGCTGGGAGATTGAAGTGACATTCCTCTTAGCAGGGAAAAAAATAATCAGTTTGACAAAAAACTTTATATATAGTAGCATTTTATAAGTGCTATCAAGCATGAAGAAAGCGAGCAGAAACAATAGAGCATAATATCATTTGTCTCTGGAGACACTTATGAAAGAATTTTAAGAAATACTCCACATTTGCCACCTCTGCTTCTCAAAGCCCACAACCTTGTGATGAGCTCCAATAAAAGTGGAGCTGAGCCAACAACTTTCTTAAATCTAGTGCATTAGCACTAGATGTACCATACAACACAGGCACCTCTTAATCTTAGAAGTTTTCTGCTTCTTAAAAAAACCCACAAAAAACCAAGAAAACAAAACCAACCTTTTCAGATCTGCTTTAATAGTAATGGCAATTTATCCATGGTGGCTTGTATTTTATTTTTATGTTCCATTCAGAGAACACAATTCAGTAAAATTTATAACCAAGATTATAAATGCAAGTTTGTGTAAACATTTCAAAGGCAATACAGTACAGCCAGGAATTCAAGTGTACTGACCACTGCCCTATCAGGTTTACAAATATACACATAAATAAAAGAATGAGCAGATTTGTACAATAAATCTGGTTTTACTAATGCATTTACTATATGCTTTACTATTTTTCACCCTAGAAAGAAGACTGACTTTAAGGCCAAAATTAATTTCCTCCCTCCATGCCCCCCTCCCCCACAATTTTCTCATTAAGGTGTATTATTATCTCCAAACTATATGAACAGGACATGACTTGCTCTGCAGGTATGCATATATATTTACTTTCTAGTGAGGCAGGGCACCTCCATGAAGGTGATTGCAACACTACCTCATTAGGAAGCTGTGTCTGTGAGCATGCAGCTTGGACAGTTCCACTTCTCCCCCCTCCTCCATGCCCCCCCAAACAAAGACAGCATAAACCAGTACTGATTGCTGGATCTAAAGTCACATCAAGACTAGGACAAAGGTCAGAAAAACAAACCATATGTGATCTGATCTAAAAAGAAAAGATCAAAAAATTTTTTTGCAAAGCAGTAATTTCAGTCTCAAGTTCTTCACTATTACACAACTTCACCATTAAGCAGAAGAGGTAACTGAACACTTTGTTTTTCTTTTGAGAATCTCAGAGGACCTCAGACAGGAATTGTTACGATTTTTATTTTGATTTAGCAGAAGAATCAATGCTGTTCATCTGTTCCAAGAGTAAGGGTTACTTCCCCTCTGCACCCCCCGCCCCTTCACCACATTAAGGTACTATAACCCACTTAGTGGCAGCAGCTCTACTGAACTACACTGGTCACAGACTAGCATGATTTTTTTTAATTTTTATTTTTTGCTAAAATAAACCAGACCATATTGGCAAAAGGATATGAAACTATGAAGCCTGAGCAAATAACCCACTAACAAGGCGATAAGAAGATAGTTATTTCTTCATACTTCCTGAAGTTACCACTACCCCCACCCATACTTGTTTCAGCTGCAGAAAATGAACTCCGCCCTGGACTAACAGAGCTACTCACAAAGGACATACAACTCCTATTAATAAATGTTTAGAGGATGATGGTCTTACAGTCCGCACAATTTAACTTGCTATAAAACTAGCTAGGTATAAGTTAACACCTTTCTAAGCCTGCCTGAGACTGAAGGCCAGTAACTGCCCAGAAAAAAAGTAATCTTGAAATATACTCAAGTATAAATTTATCCTTCCCAAATATCCAAGAATTTAAGCTGGTCATAAGGTTGCATTTTTTTCTGCAGACTGTTTCATAAGCTTTTGAACAGTGAAGAGGAAGTGCAGAACATAGAACATATTCCTTTACTTTGACATTAAATACTCCGTTTCAGTGAGCTATGTCATACTGCATTTCTCAATGGACAGTATAACAGAAAACTCAATGTAAAGTTAGAAAAGAACAAGGAAACAAAAGCAAGTTGTTAAATATATAATATAGCTCTATTTAAAAAACTTCTTGTATAAATGTAACATTGTACTGTGGTAATTTAACATACTCAATACTACTAAGTTATTTCATATATTTGATACAAACTGCAACAAGTGACATCACCTCTGTTCCATGAATCAACTTTATTAAAGAAATTAATTACTCCTCTAAGAACTGGAGGAAAAAAATAATGATGTACAAGTTACGGATGTACACTACGCAGACCAAGCAATGTCAGAATACCAGATGAAATAATGCCATATAGTGGGGGACACCTTGAATTCAGAAGGTACTTCTGAACAGAATAGCCAATTTCAGCCTCCCTATACCACTCCTAACGTCAGGAATGGGTAGAAGAATTGGTTTATTAGGAAGATTTGCTTTTAGACTCTAACATTGACTATAAAACTGACACCAAGCTTCACTGATGATACTTTAAAGATAAGATAATATATTGCTTATGTGTTGCTTCCTTTTGCCACATGATGTAAAAGCACATCACCTTTGTATTCTATTTATTCAATATAGTGTTCTATTTATAGAAATGCTAATGTTAAAGGCAGCAGCAAAAAAGTCTACTTATTAATTCTTGGGGAGTGAAGAGAACAAGCAACTAAGATTCACCCTTCACAAACAGATAATGTTCTAACACTTGGCATGTCCTTAATTACTCACATCAAGAGACAGGCTGTAGCCACAAAGTTAGAATTAAACACAGTTTACCTCAAATTGTCAACTTACTTGACATATATTTTTTTTTCCCTGTTTGGCATTTAGCAAACAGAATACTTGTGGGAAACTCAGTGAGCTAGAATATGGATGGAAGAGAGTCTTGTTCCTGCCTCCTCTTTTTTTTGTTCAGTTCAAAAGTGGTATTTTGCATGTGTCTACAGGCATCAGTTTCAAGGCTATTTTATCATTTGGATGTTACCTGTATGTTTGTGTTTAAACCTCTCCAAGACACGTATGTGATTCCTCAGCATCTGATTTCATTTACAGAATGTAGTGTCTATTCTAAATACACAGTGCATAAGAATAAACAAGTTTATCTAGTCTTCCCTCAGTAAGAAGTTTATAAGAAATAAAGTACTGCTTATAATACAGAAGAATAAGAAAGCATATTTGAATATAATCTCATTGTATACAACTCAAATACCAACTCCAGAAGCAGGACAGAAAGATGAGGAACTTTACTTTGAGGGAACAAAAAATTTGCCTTTTGACAAATTTTCTTCATCTGCATGAGGATGGATGTGGACAATATAGGACACAGGAATAGGAAGGGCAGAGCAACATATTACCTCATCCCACTTTTTCAAATTAATAATTTCTGTTCACTGAGGGGGTATAACTCATATCCTCTAGTCTGCCTTTAAGAGCAGAAGTTTTTGAGATGCAGACACACTTCCACTCCCTCCATTTTGTTGTCCTGTTTTAAAGAAGTTCACTGCATCTGTTCTTGTAGGAGGGAAAGGCCAGTCTCATATCGAATAAAGAAAGATTTTTTTTTTTCCCCTCACAGAAAATTGTTCTGTTGAGATACTTCTTTTCCTCTGACACACAGGAAAGCCAGTTTTGAAGATGGCCATTTCAATCATCATACCTTGTAATTAATTTCTTATGTCAAAACATTTATTGGGAACTTCAACATTTTTTCCAACTTGAAGCTTTCATTAATGTTAATCTCCTTTTTACCTTTTCTTTCTCCCAGCTCCTCAAACATCACCACTCCCACAAGAAAAAAAGGAAAGAAAATCCAGCTATTTAATTAATTTCTTGAGCTGGCAGTAAACATGGTTAATATGTAAGGTATTCCAATGTAACCTTAAGCCTCCGATCTGAACTGGAGCAATGAGAAAACGAGATTGTGATAATCCACTAGGTGGGGTGTTCCCCAAGTTTATGCATCAAATCTGCTGCTTCTACTTACCACGCTGTTTAGGCTTAGGAAGAAAATTTCACTTTCTGGGAAAGGAGAGCAAGATGGTAAATGCAACAAATAAAGCAAATTTCTAAGTATAAAATATCTAATGCTCACTGGAAGGGACTGCTCTCAATGAAAACACTCTCACAATTAAGCTAAGTTTTTTTACTCTGTTATAAGGAGAGTAACAAACAAATAGGAAAGGCAGCAAACAACTTTTCTTCTCCTGGAAGACAAGCAAAAACTGGTACTGTATTGGCAGTTAGGAATTTTCTTAAAGAATTAAGAGGGCTTTTTTTCCTTAGTGTCTGAAAAAAACCCACCCCACCTGTTTTAAATCTAGGTAAGGAGAATAGTTTTTGAATTATGGGATTTTTTTTTTGCATTACAGATTAATAGCTGATAAATAGCAGGCACGTCAAGAAAGATGCAAAAGAAAAACAAAGCAAAACAGCCTCTTCACAATTCCTAAAGAGACTTTAAGACTAAATGTCACTTGTTACAAAAAATGCACAGATCAGGCTGGCAAGACTGCACAACGGTATCAGCTTTAAAAAGGACAGGAGGAATGGAGGCAGTCACCTTAGGAAACTGAATCTCCAGATTTGTCTTAGAGAGGACATCTACTCTTAGCCCAAAGCTAGCAAACACAACAAGAATCGTAGATAAAAATCATAATTGTATGCATCACTGGGAAGGACATCACAGAAATAATGTGCCCTTTAAAAATCAAAATTGCAACACAAAGAAAAGATGTTTGAGAAGTCACAAGTATGATTTGAGGTCCTGAAAGTCCGCCTTTCAGCAACAGGCTAAGGGAGCTCATGTATTTCAGAGAAAAATTTCAAGGTCATAATCACAGAAGTAGCTTCAATTCAAGATAACTTCTAGTACTAGAGTGGTTTCCAAGATAAAGGCATAACAAGATTCAAAAGTTTAAAAAAAAAAAGAAAAACATAAAAATTGAAAAGGTGAAGATACTACATATTTTTAAAACAATCAGGCTAAGTACTGGAAGCACTTACCAAGGGAGAGGACAGCTTCTGCCATCATGTTAAAATTTTATATCATGAGTGAAATATATTCAAAAAGGCTTCTGTCAGTTCCAATCAAAAGTTACTTGGCTTGCTGCATGCCATTTTATCACCATTTAACGCTATAGGAAGTGAAATCAGAGAACAGTAATGATCCGCTCTAGTTTTAAAATCTGCAAATCAAGAGATCAGGAGAGGAAGTAAAAGCTTCAAGCCTACAGATAGAGTGTGACAGAGGCTCTGTTGTATTACTGCTTGGCAGGGCTAAAGAACTAAGTTTCTATACGAACTCATACTTGCAGACAAACACTACAGAAAAAAGCTGACAAAAACCCCTTTGAATAGTGACTGCATAAGCATTTAGCATACTGCAAGTACGAATAATGACCATTTACATTTTTGTATTGAGATTTCAGAGAGTTCAGAAATGTAGGCCTTCAGTAAAACTGAAAAAGACAGACCATAATAGAACTAATACTTCCTGTAAAATATTTCTGACTAAATGATAAGCTACGGGAATAGTATAAGACAATTTTTGGTTTTGACATTCATAGCTGACCCATATTTTACCTTGCAGTTTTTCTTTTTTTATTGAGATTGCTGCACATCTACAGATGTTTCCACCCTTTCATAATTCGAAACATTTAAAGGTTCTGTAAATGAAAGCTTCATTGTTGTTATAAAACTTGAAGTTTTATAAATAAATTCAAGCAAGTGCTTGAGAAAATTACTATTGGGAGAAAACATTTAATATTTACCTATGTCTTTTTTCAATGTACTCACTCTAAAATGTATTATTTTTATGCAAAAGAAAGTCAGACAGTAATATTCTTCAGCAACAAAATGAAAAGGAAATAGGCCTATTATTTTTAATACTTTCCTTCATTACAAAGGGACTAAACGCCTTTCTGCATAACTGTAATTACCGGAAAGTGCTGTATTAAATATTAGCTTTTTATTCATTTGGCACTTTGGATGCATAGATAATTAGTCTGCAGAATGTGCTAAAAGTGCTAAATCACTGTAGACTATTCACAAAACATACTCTAGCTTGCATTGGTAGCAAATGCTGGAAAAACAACATTTTCAAAGCTATACTTACAGTTTGTCCCTTCTAACCACAGTTGCTACTTAGCTTTATCTGAAAAAATTCTTCCCAAAAGACTTCTAAAAAAATGGACACAAAAGTGCAGCTACAGGTCAGATTTTCTCAAGTAAACCACTCACAGCTGAAGTTTGCAGGCATTTCAACTCTCAAATTGCCTTTTAGTATACCTAACAACTAAGGGAAAGCTTTCAAGTTTTAATACATTCTTAGGTGAACATCAGGTGATCAGTTTACTTCAGAAAACACAAGCAAGGCTTCATAGATACAATCACCTAAAAAGCAATGCTACAACAGCATAAGGAGAAATGAACCAAGTAAAATCTAAATGCAATTGGAAAGAACATGTATCATATGACTGAATGTTGTCTAGTCCCTATGTTTTATTATGTTTTGATTTCTTGTGACCTCTATTTATATCATTCAGTTTGAACTGAGGAACTCTACCTAGTACATCACTGTAATTTCACTGTTTTGTAGTTGCAGACTTCTTGTCTGTAATGGTTCATGACAACTGTTTTATCTCCGTGAATTTGTCTAAGCTTTATCCACACACAATCCTTTTTCATTTATGTTTTGCAGCAAGAATTTCTACAGCTTACTGCATAACAAAGAAGTATTTCCTCTTGTTTGAGTCCACCTCTGTTCATCTCCTTGTTGCCACCTACTTCTTCATTTTTGAGGGCTGGCAAATACTCTATGGTGCCGCCATGGCATACTTCACAGATTTCTAGCATAACTTCTCCCTCAGGGAATTCTCTTCCAGGCTAAAGAATATTACTCTAAGTAATTGCTTCTTTTATGAATGCTGTTTCACCATCTGGTCATGGAAACTTATTTTACTGCTAATTTCATCAGCTTGGTCACTAGTCTATTCTGACACTCTTAGTTGAGCCAAATTTCAGATAATTCCCCATAAAGAAGAGTTGCAATTGTAAGAACCTCTTGAAGGTCCTACAAGATGAAAATGGGTTAAAAGAAATTAAGCAGTTTTTATACTATGGCTTTCTTTGAAAAACTTGTATCTTGTTCATCTGCAAACATTGCAGACTTTGGGCAGCATTTCTGTGTTTTGATAGATTAGGAAAACATTACTAGTTTTTCAGACTTTTGTAAGCTTTTGCATCATTTTTCAGTTCTAATCACCTCCTTAGGCTGCTGTATATAAACCTTTTTTCAGGTTTGGGGTTTTTTTATTAGATCTTCTTTGATAGGAGATATATATTTGTTTTAAAAAATAATAATGATACAATAGGTTTACAGCAGTCTCCACGCTACCTGCGAACACTTAAAGTGGTTTATGTTATGTTATGTTAACAGCCATACGTTTTGGCTTTCCATATGGCTATGTAAAACACAGGTGACTGCTGTCCATATACTAAGTTGCCAGCATCTATAGCAGTAATTAAATTGAAAAGCAATATTGACAATCCAGGGCTATACCCAGAGAGGGAGGGGAAAAAAAAAGGTCAGAACATGCGAACTTTTCAACTGGACCTCAATATAGTTTCAAGAACCTGTTACCTTAACTATTGTAGCAAAGACTGAGATGTATCTTGAGCCACTGTCAGCCACCTTTGTAAACATTTGTTTTACTTTAAGAAGTCACATGAAGATGAACACACACAGAAGCTTGACCAAATTTAAACCACCCTATGCGCATGAAATTACTCATGTGTTTGCAGTGTGAGGACACAAATTAAGAACAGGTTTCTTATACTACCATCCCATTTTCAGGCTCCCTTAATCACGAAGATCAGCACACCAACACAGATGAATAGCACACCAATTGACTCCTCTCCTGCAGGACTGTAGCAGCATAATTATGATAGGTAAGGAAAAACACTGCAATAAAACTGCTGGAAACCTCAGAGGTTAGACAGCAAAAGTGAGACACATTTATCTCTAAAGCTTCTTGGACATTATGGTTTTTTTTAAACTCTCTTTGAAACTTAATTTCATGTGTCACGACTCTTTATGATTTATCAGCCATTAACCTCCTTATTTTTAAGTTACCTGCTATAGGTAATGCATTTATCACTTAATTAAACTAACACAATTTATTCCCTATAGGCATAGAAAAAGGAAACCTGGGAAACAGTTATAAGCATGCTGACCAGACTAGCTCTGTCTTCTCTCAACTGTATAAATATAAGATTTTTCATTATATGACAAATATGATATTTGTAGTTATTGAAGTTATTTGTTTAAAAAAAATTATTTTTATCTTAAACGTAAAATAAGGTGCCTACTGGTAACATCTATCACTCTGAGCTGAGTAATGCATTTGCACAATCCTGTGTTGGGGGATGCTTATTCCACATTTTGGAGCTAAAGAACTGAAGTGCAACACTTGCAGTTAAGAACACTATGGGCCGATAAACTCAAATAGCATCTCAGTTCCTTTACCATGCCATGAATCAATGACAGCAGCACTCTGATATATAAACTACTTGTTGCTGAACAGTAACCAGTTCTTTCTTCTTTGAGGGAGAAAAATCTATGTAGATTTTTTCTACAAGGACTATATATAGAACTGCAAATGTAAAAAGCTGGCCAAACACTTCTGAACTTATCCCACTGCATAAAATCTTTTTAAGAACACATTCAAAACACCTGTTTTCAAAGAACAGCTGTAGGTGACTGAAATAACAAATAAGTAGGTAGCTCTCATTGTATATATGAGGAATGTAAACAGAGGAGGGTAAACAGGAAGGATTTGGGGTGGTTTTTGGGGGGAAGAGGCTGGTTTTAGTTTGTGGTTCCCCCCCCCCCGTTTGATTGCTTCATAGGGGAATGATTTCTGCAGTAATAAACCTTGGTCTTTCTTCTCTATTCAGGCATAGAACACATGTATAATGTGATAGGACTTGAACTTTATAGCCCACAAACAAAAAAAATTTTACAAGAGAAGTATAACATATTTAATTCTTGTGCTTCTTCAAAAATTGATTAGATTAGCATGCCTTAGTAAAAAGGCGACATCTGTTGCCATTACAATTGAGAGAAAGGAGGAGTTCGGTTTTGTTTGTGGGTGTTTTTTTTTTTAAAAAAAAACTTGGTGAAAGGACTCAAAAGTTGAAGAATCCTGGAGTATGTATATACTAACAGGTTTATACCTGTTTGGAGTGCAAACACAGCATAAGCAGCTGGTCAAAAGAGGTGATTATCCTGCCATATTTGGTGTTGGTGCAGCCTCACCTGGACTACTGTGTGCAGTTCTGGGCTCCACAATTTAAGAAGGGTGTGATGGTCCTTGAATGCATCCAGAGGAGGGCAACAAAGCTGATAAAGGGCTGGAAGGAATGTCCTGTGAGGAGCGGCTATGGACTTTGGGCTGGGCTAGTTTGCAGAGAAGGAGGCTGAGGGGTGACCTCATTGCTCTCTACAGCTTCCTGAGGAGGGAAGTGGAGAGGGAGGTGCTGAGCTCTTCTTCCTGGTATCCAGTGATAGGATGCATGCAAACGGTTCAAAGCTGCACCAGGAAGGTTTGAACTGGACATTAGGAAGCATTTCTTTGCAGAGAGGATGGTCAAACCCTGCAACAGGTTACCTAGAGAGGTGGTCGATGCCCCAAGCCTGTCAGTGTTCAAGATGCATTTGGTCAATGCCCTTAACAACATGCTTTAACTTTTGGTCTGCCCTGAACTGGTCAGGCAGTTGGACTAGATGATCATTGTAGGTCCCTTCCAGCTGAACTATTCTAGTCTAAAACCTGCTCCAGTGGTCATCTGAGAAAGCCTATGTCACTTGCAATGCATTTCCCAGGAGACAAGATCCTTAACTTCAAAAGCATGTTCTCAATTGTTCTTTGAAGCTTTTTTGAAATGCTGTAACTAAGGAGAATGATGCATGAGTGACAGCCATTTTGTCATAATCCTGAAGGCTCTGTTGACTAAATCTCAAGCAACCTAGTAAGATAACTCTACAACCATCTAACTGACAGTGAAAACTGGACTAGTCTCAAAATTTTATCTAGAGATCAGGAAGTCATCCATTCTGTCATCTACTTCCAAATCAATCTGTTCCCAAATCTTTCAAAAAGGTGGTATTTATGAATGTTCTCATACACTAGTGAAATGGCTCTATTTTCAGTTCATGCAAATGGTAAAAATGAATTGTTTGTCATGTTCCAGGGAGTCTAAAGTCTCCAGATCCAGTCTAGCAGTGATCATGGATCTTTTAGTGACCTGAATATCCACGTAAAAAAGACATAAATTAATGAATGAGAAAGTTTTTTATATCAAGTAATGACAAGCAACAATTTTGCTGAAGGTCTTCATGTTGCCATTAAGGGTTCAGGCTTATAAAGCATTTTTGAAGATTCTAAAAAATAAATGATGGAAATAAGTGGACAATGCAGTAGAAAATTAAGTTCTGCCAGTAAGTCCAGTATGATGATGGGTCCACCAAAGAAATTAGTTTGAATGGGTAGCACCAGAATCTGACAGATAATTCCACTAGGACTAAGGAAGACAACTTCATCCATAGCTGAGAAAGTATCAGCACTAATCAGAAGAGTTTATGTGGAAGAGACTGGAGAAAAACAACTGATCCAAAACATTTGTGCATCTTTCACAGTAAGGAACCTTAAGTTTTATGACACTGCACAAGCATAACAGGAAAAAACAATCTGTCCTCTTTTCCATAGACTTACTCATGATGGGAACTATCTGCAAATTTATCCAATATAGCTCCTCGCTTCTAAAAGAGTAAACTTCAACAACCACAAGAACCAATTGTTTTAAGACAGAACACCAAGTTCTCTTTTCACTCCCAATCTTCCACTCACAAAACCAAAAATCATCAAATAAGCTGATCTGAAAAATGCTTTTGTACATGAGAGGATAATCTTCCTCAATTTTAAGGAAAACATATATCTTATCTTTAATAATGCCTTCTTATAGGAACCTAATAGCTGAGTAAGGAAGAAACCTTAAATACTACATATCCTCATGGAGCAGGTTACCTGTACAGTCAGTCATTTCTTTCCTGAGGATATTTTTCTGCCTAAGAGACAGACTATTCCTGATAAAAATAGAAGTCAGTCTATGAAAAGTTGTGTTTCAGATTAAAAGCAAAACTATAAAAACACCATCAATATGCTCAAAAAGCCAGCTAGAAAAGACCAATATTGCAAGCCCAACTTCAGAACTAAGCAACAAGCTGTAGGTTTTTGAGGTAATCAAATTATAAACTTTAAGATATTCTATACATTAAAAAAAAAAAAGAAGAGAGACTGCTGTAAAAAAAATATCCTGTTGGCTTCATATTCTTCCTTTGGGTAGCTCTTTGTGTAAAGTAACTAAAGGGTGATATTCACTCAGTACTAAGAATGGAACCTCAGTTGGGCTGATGATGTAAAAGCAAGAGCAGGAGGATTCCATTTCCTCTTCTATAGCACAGCAGAGGCATAGGTAACTAAATAAAAGTAATTTATTTTTGTCACTGAAGGAAAAGACAGCTTTAAATAACACTCAGAAGATAGAATGGTTTAGACTACAGGAGGAGACAAGTTACCATTTGCTGATGACAAGCCTTGCTGCTGTTAGATAGAATTAGTCTCAAGAGGAGGCTACATGAAATTAAGGGAAACAGAACTCAAGAAAAAAAGGCACTAGGTGTTTCAAAAGACTTATTTCCCCCATCACATAAAAAAACCCCAAACCCCTCTAGGGGAACACGTAAAAAGTTTTCTTTTTCCCTCCAGCACTGAAAGCTAAAGAAAGAATAGAACAGTAGAGATAATCTCACAGCATTCAAAGCTACTACTTTAAAAGACCAGGGAAGTGGGAAAGGCAAGACTTCCTTTACACCTTCTGATGTTTTGATTTGGGAGAAAGACGAAGGCTTTCATATTTAGAGAAGGACCAACAGCTGAGACTTGAACACCAGCTCAGTAATGATCAGTTATTGAGAAATATTGCAGCACTGAACTGTCGCCTCAGTTTTCTTCAGTAGGACCAACATATATATATACCCTGAACCTTTCCTTCTTTACCTATTCTCCAGAACTGCAGGTTTCATTTGGCATTTCAACCCATGCATTTATATGTATATGAAATATTTGCACGCACATGGCATCTATCAATCCAATTGCCTCATCATATTTCATAGGAATAAGCCATATGAATTTTAACTATTTAGTTTTCAGGAAAAGCGTAATACATTTTAACTTGTCTTTTCTATTTGCACTAGTTATACCACTTCGTGCAGAATTTTTAAGGTTGTTGAAACACCTGGACCTTTTTTTTTTTTAATAATATAAATCAGCTATAACCCATTGAGAACTGCAAGTCGACAGCCGCCACATTCTAGCACAGAGACAGGCAGTGTTCAGCCTTTTCTGGTTCTGATTCTCTCCCAGGTGAGAGATCAGCATACTCTACTCTTGCCGTGATAGCAAAAAGCAAGAACAAGTTCTAGATGAGAAAACAGAGAAAATTGTGAACTTCACTTTCTTTACATTCTCTGTCCCATATTTCCCTCTTCTCTTCAAGGTCATATTCAACTCTGTATCACTTTTTCAGTTCTTTTATTTCTGAAAGGTTTTAATCCTGCTGCATACTGAGATTTCTGAACTACTGCATTTCATCACCTCTAAATAATGGAAGAAGTCATTAAACAGAAGCATTATCCAGTCTGCTTTAGATATTAAAAAAATAGGCAGACAAGACTGAAAATTCAGATTTCTGTTCAGAGGTTCACTAGAACAAGTAAAATTGAATAGCCACATTATTAAAAGATTATAAATGCAAGCTCACACATGGCAGACATCGGTCCTTCATCTCACTGAAAGCTCATATCTTAGAAATGTGGGGTTCTACATCAATGAACCTCTGTGTCAGACTCAATGGCAGTTTTGTGATGCAGACAAATAGCTATTTGAAACTGGTTTGAGACAGCCAATGTTTTTAACCTGAGGCAAACTTTTATTGTAGTGATAGAAATAAGGCTATTAATGAACTCACCAATATTTAACCATTCCTGTTGGGCCTCCCATTGGTCAAATTTCACAAGTCTAACACTGTACTGCCCAGGGCAAGAAAATTAAATAGAAACCATTTTCATCAGGAAAAGGTTAAGCTCTTCCTATTTAGAAGAGGGAATCAGGACTCAGTTTATACTGAGGATAAATTGCTTAAGTCCAGTATACAGTCAAGTAGGCAAATTTTAAAAGAAGCCTCAAATCTGTATTTTGCATCTCAGTCTTTTAATGTTTTTTTCTAGAACAGAAAAATGCACATTCTGTACTGCTCTCTACAGTAGCATACTAGTAAAACATTAAAAAGATAGAGGCTAGTCCTTATACTCAAGATGTTTCTAATTGACTTCTAGCTCAGGATTCAATGAGAACAAAAAAGTGGTCAGTACTTGCTATAGCAAATACAGGCACACCTTCTAGCTTAGACAAGTAGAAAGTGAGATCTTTCCATCAGTGCAGACAAGTAACAGCTTCAGTCATCAGAAAGCTTTTACTGAGCACAGCCACATCGTACATACCTGCATATGCATTAAGAATAAAAGTGAAAGTGATAAGTGTACTGTATAGAAATTCACCTTTTGTTTGGAGTTACAGTATGGATCATAATGCTAAAGTTTCTTTCCTCTTTCCCTATTTGCAGCACCAGTTCTTAACAGTGCAGTTACTAGTGCACAATGGTAATAGAAGTCTCTAAGCAGACAGCAAAGTTAGAGGTAAAAAATAACATGAACAGATACTCAGAAGATTCTTTGTTTTGGTCGAATGGTGTCCTAGAGACCAACGATACTTGCCTGGCTGCCTTTTTTGCCCTTGCACTGTGATAATGTTTAAACCAGGAAGAGGAGGACATAACAGAACTACCATATCAAATGCTGCTCCAACAGCTTAGCAACACAGTCATTTCAAGGTCTTGAGACCCTCAGAAACTGCAATCCTTCCTCCAACCCCACAGGCTGGAACTGTGTCAGCACTAAAGAAGTCACCAGTTGGAAAGCTCAGCCACACTTCACTGTTGACACCAAAAGCCCTTTTCACAGCTACTTCCTTCTTAACATCTTCCTAAAAAGTCTATTCTACACCTGATGCTGAACTTGACAACTCCCTAAAGGGCTAGTTTTTACCTTCCTACTCTCAACAGTAACTGAAGTTGGTGTTGTTATTCCCACTTTAGAAATGGAGAGCAGGTCAGGAAACAAGGCACAAGTCTAAAAACAGACCATGTGAAATCAATTACTTTTCAGTCCTGTGCATTGTCATTTGGACAAAGCTTTAGATCTCTTGCTATTAGAAATTCGAACTAGAAACTGAAATTTTTAATAGTGTTGTTTCAGACACCAGGACAGTAACACATTTCAATTTGTTTCCTGTGTCTACTACTCTTTTGCGGTTGTGAGTGCCAGCTAAGTTTAGGAACTAATTAGACTGGAGTCACAATTCCATTAGAGGTCTAGATCAGTAATTCACCAAGCAGGAAACAAAACATCTCTTGTTGAAATAACTGTGGCTTTATTTGAGGTTTTTTTTTTTTTTTTTTAGAGTTAAAAGAGGAAGAAGTCATCCAGTAGCTATACAAACCTCATTGTGTGCTTTCATTTTAGAAGCCACAAAATAGGCCACACTCACATCAAGCAAGACCTCTGGCTGACATATTTTATATCTGCTGAGTTTTGACACTGGAGTAACAGCTATCAAAGATCATCCTGAACATAATTAATAGTTGCAATACTATTTTTTTCTTTATATTGAAATTGGACAGTTTCAATACAAACACTACTTCCCATTGTTCTCAAAAAAGCATACTAAGCAGCTGCAAAAGCACTCCTTCAGCAAAGAACAATTGAGTAAGGTCATTACCAAGGAAGGAGCAAGCAGTAACGCAAAAAAATTGACACCCCTGTAAAAAGGACAGCTTATTGGTATAGTACAGAGAATCTTATAATACTGAGAAAGCATAAGGGCCCAGGGTTTCCTCAGAGAGATGTATATAAATCAGTGCTATTCCGCTATTGCATAGTAGGAGGTTACAACTAGGGCTGAGGGGATAGACAAAAGTATCAATACCTTTGGAAAAAGAGAAGAACTTGAGGTATTAGCACCAAGAAGGAAACAGCTAGCTTGGAAAGATTACAGTGTTATAAAACCCTTGTAAAAAGTACATAAGGATTAAACCACTAGGGTTTAGAAACTGCAAAAGCAAGCAGAGGTCAGCACGGAATCCCTTACAGAATTTGATCTGGTACTTAAGTACTTAAAATTCAACCAAACTCTACAAGCAGTATAAGGTAAAGTTTTGAAAGTTCCATGAATACTCAGAATTCCATAGCTGTCTGACAAAATGCACACAAATCCCTGAGTAAAATTATATACCTCTGCCTCAACAAAAGGGAAAGCCCTAGCTTTTCAGTCTTGTGCATTGTCCTAGGATGGTCAATGAGAAACAGCTGAGGCAACAGGACACTGTTGTAGCACTGCTCTCCCTGCTCTGCAAGGCTCCTCAACTTGCTAGATTAAGAATTAGGAGCAATGGACAGAAATCAGTACACCCCCATCCCTCACCCCACTTCACAATAGAGAAGACCAAGCATGTTGACTTCCTTCCATGCAAATGTGTACCTTCATTGACCTTTGCAAAAAAAAAAAAAAGCGAGAGAGTCACGTTCAGAGGCACTCCTGACTCAAACAGCTTCCACTGACCGTGTAATTGTTGTTTGTGCTGTGCTTGGTATTGGGATTCACTGGGGCTTAACAGGCTTTTAAGTACTGCCAAAAAAGAAGAGTTAATAAACCTGTACACAGACAAGTTTTACCCAAGAGGAATACAATGGCCTTGCATATCAGACAGAAGTAAAATTTCAGGTCACTTAGTATTCCTACAGTCTTCCCAAATCCCCACTTCACCTTGTTCCATCCCCTTGGCCTTTGAACTTCTTTCAGTGTATCTATTTGCTATGTGCGCAAGAGTTCAGCATCTCCCAGAGGAGGAGAAAGGGTTGGGGGGAAATGCAAGTTTGCCAGAGGAGCAAGTAATTCCACAAGTCTTATAAGCGTTTCTGTGTCAAGTCTTGGAGGCTTGTTAAGGGGCAAGGGATGGAGAACATATTTAAGTAAAATTATAAGTTCAGCTTCACACATGCAACAAAAAAAAAGAAACAAAAAATAGTCACCTTTGGGTGACTTTGGGACTTGCTTTCCTCAACCACATCTGAATATAAAGACTACTACAGTTGCCAAGTTTACATGCAGTACTGGTCACCTCCTGACCACCCTCACCCACATTGGGCCCGTGTCCCCAAAAGCTCCCAAAAAAACCATCCTGAGACCAGGGTTGGCGAGAGAGCACAAAATCACTAGAGCTCTGCTGGCCTATCTAACTATATTAACAAAGCATAGCAACAGGGAAAAACATTGCATCTCTAACCTTCAAAGATCATACTACGTCATATTCTGTAATACTACCCTTCCTGCTTTAACATCCTGATCTTACTTGTAGTACTACACGCTTCTAAGGTTCACTTATCCTTCCCTCCCCTGCCCCAAAGGAAATATAGAGAACTATAAACATGACTATGAAGGCTATAACTACAAAAAGTAAAAGGTATTTGTATTGAACTATAAAGAAACAGAATAATTTTTTTTATACCTTGCATAGAACATGATGCTAATTAAAGCATTTGAATTATCTAAGAATACATCCCAGAAAAAATTACTGTATTAAAAAAAGGATATTAGCAAGCAAGCACTCCTGCAGCATGCAATGAGATGGTTGACTTGGGAGGCTAATGAATTAGTATAAACAATTTAAATCTAATTTGATTTAACAATGTAGAGCATTTGTGCACTGCAAAGCAACAGATAGTCATTTGTTTCTTCATTAAATCAAAGATAAAATTGCTGATTACCCTTCCATGAATTATTTTATTGAAGACGATGGCAAACAAATTTTATATTTAGTCATAAAAGTTCATGGCTAATCCCCAAACAAGCAAATGTAACTAGTGAAGGATACCAGTGAACATAATTTAGACCAGATGTGGTTTAGGGCAACACATTATTCAGCCAAAATAGATTCTCACATTTTAACAGTTAGTGAACAAATGTTTATACAGAAAATTAATACAGCATTTTAAGTTTACTTTTTATTTCCACAAAACATAAGAGCACAATATACTACTCACAATTTTTAAATTTCTTACAATTATACCTTGAGAATGCTGAGCATTTAGTACTGCCAGAAGTACTAAAATGATTAAAACCCCCTCTATTTTACAGATAAATTTATGAACTTGCCTCAAAAGTGTTACCAGTGATATCAAATTCTGGTGGAACAAAGGCACCCTCTGGATCATCTTTGAAAGCAAAAGGAAATGCATCAGATTAGAAATTAGTAGCTTTGCTCATTTAAAAAACAAATTTGGTGATACAGACTTAATGATACACTCATATCTGATATGAAAGAAACTGTATATATAGCAGTGCTTTGGTTCAGTCATATCTGATGTACAAAGAACTTGTTAGCCATGTTTTCAGTACTGTAAGTAAAATAAAGTGCTATTTTCAAACTTCCTGCAAGAAGATACCATACTTTTCCTACTAAGAAACAAAACAGACAAAACACCCCTGAAGAAATAAATTTACCATGCCTAACCACTTCTTGCCTTCAGACATTGCTGTTTGGACCAACTTATCACCTAAGCTGGTGTGGCTCAGCTGTGGCTTGCAAGTTTGATTTGATTAACGGGACATTTCCATTCACCATTTTGCACTGCAGACCTGGGGGATAAGGGTTCAAGCAGCAAAGACAGGAGACTAGAAGAGACTAGAACATATCAGAGCCCTTGGCAGAACATCCTGTTGAATGTTTGTCACTTTAGCACCACAGAACCTGCAGGAAGCAGAACTCTACTAAAGCAGAGGCAACAGGCTGTTCATTTTCTCTCACTGGCAAGCAAATCCAGAGGTTATAATTTTCTTCTGGAAGAATAAATCCAAAGGCAACAACTATAGGGAAGCAAAAAGGACAACCTCCATAATTAACAAACAATATTTTAACCAAATAGTAACAACATCTGAGAGAAAGGGGAAGAGAAAGTCAAAAGACACAGTGGAGTGTGTCTGTGTGAAATAGACTATATACATAACTTTTTGCATTCCTAGGAAAAACACAATTTTCTTTAAAGAAAACTAATGACAAGTCTCTTTCTCAGAGCCTAACATGACTTCAGGGAACAAAATCTTTGTACATTAACTTTGCACGGGAATTGTTATCCCACATTTTAAGCATTTGAATATAGCAAATTCCTGGATCAATTGTTTGCCAATTATTCAATTAGACTAAAACATTTAAGAAATTGATTTTTTTTTCTTTCCCAGCTGCAAGCAAAGATCTTAGCTGAGGGGCATTTTTCATCCACTAGATTTATTCTCTTCAACAAGTGCATACCCTTATGAATACACAGTCAGCTTTTTTCTTCTTTTTTTTTTAAATTTCAAGTTATGACAAGCTCTTTAAAATAAAGGAAATTGATTCCACATTATCTTATTAACATGGAACTAAAAGTTGATTCTCATATTTGAGGAATTTAAGCACAAACCAAATACCACAACAATTATGAGGATATATTTTCATCTTTATTAAGCACATTTTATTTGGTTACATGCTCATTTGAAATACTATATTTAATTTTAAAGAAGGCAACAAATATTAATTTGTTGCAAAGCTAGCGTACTCCATTTTTTCTAAATACTGTGATCTAGATTTTGACCGATAAACACTTATTCTGACACAGATTTAAAAATAAATTAGGTTAAAGAAATCACAACAAAAACCTGAATAGTGTGTATATGGCTAGAACTGTTCTTCCAGTTACAAGCTGACATAATTTTAAAAGGACTATAGAATAAGAGCTGGGGTTTGTTTTGTAATATCCCCAACAGGCTTGAGACAAAGACTCTTGAGATGGTCATGTGAAAAGGGAACAGGAACAATAACATGCTTTTTTGACTGTGTTGAAATCAGAAGTCATTTTTTAAGTTAAGCATCACCCCAGTCATCTGCTACGATACCTGAAGATCTTACATGCTACTACATACTGGGTTTTAGCATATTAAAAATAATTTATTAGTCAGTCATCACACTTGACAAGTCTAAAAATCATGACCTTAAAAAAATAAAATCCTTTATTCAAGAGAGAGCTTTCCTTCCTAATGGTGAACATGCACTGGAATTGCCTCATTCTCTATGGCATCAAGATACATTGAATGACAGATTTCTCTAGAAACAGAGAATATCCATGAAATGAGAAGAACTGAAAGAGACCAAGAATGTGCTTTACATAGCTAGAGACTTGTGCACACAGATACACATACACTAACCTACAGTGTTTAAAATGGAGATAAATTACATTCCCCTAGAGAAATGTTAAAATAACTAGGAAGTATCTTCTAAGCAAACTCATAAAAGCCTTTGTTCATCAATCACAAAATTGAGCATGTAGTTTCATATGGGTCTATACTCACCCTTTGCTAAACAAGTTTTTGTTTTCTCTTTATTTTAATTATAAGTCTTAAGAATAGAATATAATGCTTTACTACAGTGTCTCACTATGAGTTTCCCTAGTTCTAAGACAAATGGCCTGGAAACACAAATACTTACCACTGAGCTGTTCCATGAAGCATACATTGCCATTGGTGTTAAAAGCCAAAGTGTCAGGAGTGATGCAGAGTGTCTGGAAGATTGCAGAATGGGCAATGCTCTTCAGAGAATGGCAACACTCCAGGCAAATTGCCCAGATATCTTGCTCAGTAAGACAGCTATCCCGCAGTGACAAAATATCAGCAAGGGACACATTCTCCTGCCAAGATATGAATTCATAAATTACCCTGGATTTCACGACACTTTGTGTATCACAGATTACATTTGACACAATTGGCTACAAGTAATGTTTCCAGCAAGTTCTCAGACTTTCTAGGACACTGATTAACACCCCAAGAAACACCAAGTGCATGACTTTGCTCTTAACACAGAGAGTCTCTTAAGAAGCAGAGTTAACCTGAACAAAGGTATCACAGTATGTTAACATCAAAAAGAGACTTACTATGGGAGCTATGTAAGTTACATAAACACTGCATCAAAGTTCGGGAAACAGACCATTTAGAGGTAAAAGCAGAGAGACTAAGTTAAAACATTTTCTTTAACCCATGTCTCCCTTAAGTTCTCCCAAGTGCCTTTGGATAAACTACTTAAAAATTCTCTTCACAGCAGTTTTCCCTATCATCTGTGATTGGGGAAAAAGTACCCTCTAAATTGGCCTGTCTTAAGAATGATGCTGTTGTGAAGTTTAGTCATGTAGACCATTTAATAAACACTCAAAAGCCAAACAAGCCATAGGAAAAGTGTTCTTTGACCTAAAACCAAACACTTTGGTTGTCCTAGGCCTCCCTATCATACCCAGAGCTCTCAGTGATCAAAATAGTTTACGGACTTTATTTCTAAGTTACTCTCCTAAACTATAAGTGAACTTCCTTTTTAATCCCTTGGAAAATACAATTATAACTTTCTTTATGTACCTCAGTACTAGAGAGCATCAATGATATTTGGATTATCATTTACAGAAGGGCTAACTGTTTCTTAACATGTTTTTCAGAGAATTGAGTATTGCACTCAATATCCTTCAAATAAGGCCCAATCTTTAGTCTAAAAAATGTATTTTGCTTTTTGGTCTAAAGCATAATATTTAAATAAATACAAGAAAACACAGATAGGAAATAAAATGCACTTACTATTATCTGGGTAACTGAACTTCTATTTTTAATATTCTCATTGTCATCAGCCTAGAGATGGATTGATTTACTAATGGCAGCATTACTACAGTGCCTTCTAGCACTAATCAAGAATCTTGGTCTCACTGAATTCAGTCCTACATAATAACAAACAGCAAAAGCCCTTACAGTTCAGGTCTATAACACAAAAGATCTCATTTTCTCTGTGCTGTGCTCAGCACCATATACATAATGCTGCCATGAGATTTTGAGGGTGGATGAGGAAGTTTTGCACATCTTTACAGGGAACTTCTTCCAAGCATGAAAGGCAGTACAGACATTCCTGTATCTGAAAACATAAACATATGACAAGGAGCTGGACCACAAACCATTAGGGTTTGAGGATCACCAAACCAATAGGTAGGATGAGGGTAGGCTTGGAAAGGAAAGACTAACTGCTTATTCTATGGTCAATTTAAAAAGTTTTTAAAAAAAAGAAAAAGAAAAAAGAAGAAAAAGACCAAAGCAATGAACCAGTAATTATTTTTAACTCTCCTAGGATCATCCAGCTATGTGACGTGATGGCATTTGCCAAAACTGGAAAAAAGAAAAAAATGTTTCACTAATCAAGATGCAAAATTATGAGAGTTTCATCTGTGCATATGATGCAAAATAAATAAAAACTGCAATCTTTAAGACAGCCCCTATATAAAGTTCCAATCACAATCAAGACTTGACAGAATTTCTTTTGACTCAAGCTTTGAGGTTGAGCTCTACAGCTGATATTAATCATCAGTAGTGATTATCTACAGTTTAAACCTACAAAACCATCTTTGTCTTGTGGTTATCTGGGGAGTAAATGAAAGATGACAATGATCTCATGTCAGACAAAGTTATCTTCCTTCCAGGGGAATGGATAGTTCTGTAATACAGAAAAAAGCCCACCCCAAAACAAAGGAGAAAAAAAAAAAAAAGGCCTATGAATGTTCAGTGGCTTCCATCAGCAATGGCTGGCTAGGTGAAGATAAAAAACAAAGCAAAACACCACCACCACCACCACACAGCAAGCCTTCCTCTTTCCAGTGCTCCAGGATGCAAAGTGATTTACTTCACAGAAATCATGTATCTCTCAAATGACCACATGATCTTGACTTTAGTTACTAAAGCTGCTATTGTGGCAAAGCAAGGCTTTCGTAGAGAACGAAGCACTGAAAACACCAAGACATGCATTTGATTAGTTTGCACCCCTCAAGCAATATGGAAACAAAGTTTTCACTGGGGGGGGGGGGGGGGATAATCCTTTTAAGACTGTAACACAGGAGTTTCTGCAGAAGCCACAACTTCAGTACTTTGGACCACTGAAAGTTGGTTCACTCAAGTTACAGGAAAACTCGAGAGTGTTATGTAACAGAGATGCTGATGCTTTTTCTTTCTTGTCTCATTATCAGTAAAAGACACTTGTAAAAGCATTTACTGTCTAATAACTACGAAAAGTGAACTAGTCAGACAACCATGCTTTAATTATTCACTTTAGTTCTCAATTTTCCCTTATATTTTCTTCAGAAAGTATAAAACAGTTCAGTAGCATATGTAATTAAGCAGAGAAAGAGAGAACAAGCAGATAAAACAAATTACTTAGCCACACACCACTTCTTAAAAAAATTGAAATTAAATATTAAGGAGACAAAGAAAATCCTAGTAAAGAAAGGCATTTGAAATACACCCTCAATATTTCCTACTCTTCAGCTCAGGCAGCTTCTTGCTACACATACTGGTTTTTGTAAACCACATACATCAGACACCAGTCTCATTCTTTCTACTACGTACAGTGATGAGAAGCACAGGCTTGAGTAAATGACTAAGCAGCTGAGAGTTAGGTACATCAGCATTCACAGCTCTCTGGCACCTAAGTCTTTTTGTCAAGATAATTCACACAAGCTTCAGACTAATCTATCCCAGAATCATGGAAAATGCAGCAAACATCATTCATTAAATTAATCACATTTGAAGAAATACACTGAGCTGCCTGGGTAAGCTCACTGAGTACTCTTCAAAGCAGCCCTTTTTTATTAGCTTCTCTAATCGCCAGATGATAGGTCATGCTCATTCTCTCAACAACAATATTGAGGATATTAATGTGCCTGGAATAATTAAATAGAAGGGACTGGTGGGAATCCACAATTAAAGTACATATTGAGCAGGTGAGAAAAATGGGCTCAGGTCTTCCTCACACAGAAGAGCTGGCCATCAGCCTTCTCCTATCCTGAAGGAATACTCTAAATATTTAAGCTAATGTTTAAAAGGATGCCACTGCCACCTTCCTTCTATATTTTGCATGGGCCAGTCTGAGAGGGCCTACTACACTGAACACTACAGATGATGGGAGGAAGAGCCAAACCACTGAGCCATCAGATGGCTCATGAAAGCTGGGAGGGACTTTTCATTTTCAAACACACTTTTAAATCCTGATTCAGCTTGGGTTCGTGACATAACAAATAAGAAAGCTTGCAAGATCTGGTTTGGGGAACTAGTGGCTCACATATGGCTCACCAAATTTTTACTTAAAAAAGAAAAAAAAACCAAAACATTCTGCCCAAACATTCGCTAAGGGGTAAGGAACACACTTCACAAGGAAACATACAAAGAATTATGAAAAAGCAAGTGCAAAACTAAGTACAAACCAGATAAACACAATGGCAGACCTGGGTGTAGCTACAGGTTATTTGGCATAACAACTGAACAAACAGATTTAACAGTTTGGTTGGTTTTTTTATTTCCCAGTGACAAGGCCTTTTTACACAGGGCAGCAAGAAATGACTGTACAAAAATCTGGTGGTGGCTACTGGAAACACTTTTGCCTGTATAAGAAATTTCCCTTTAGCAGGTGCAACAAGGACCTGTACTTCCCAACTGCAGCATTAACCCACGGCTACGACAGGAGTTACGAGACTCCCCACACTCGAGGACCATGACTTTGCTGTTATGTGGAGAAGGCGCACAGGGATGGACTAAGCCCAACTTGCCAGCTGGGATCACCGGGCAGGAGAAAGCAAGGAACCCGCGGTGAACACACGGGAATCGAACAGTTATGTCGACACGGCCTGGCCGCTCCTGGCGGGGCGGGCGAGCCCCCGGGCTCCGGCTGTCTCCCGGGCCCGGCGCAGCCAGCGGGCTGCCCTCACAGCGCGGGCAGACAGAGGCGCCGGGGAGGGTGGGCCCGCGGGTCACCCCTAAGGCCGCCTCGCTACAGGTGAGGGCAAGGGCGGCGGCTCCGTCCCCGCACCTGCCTCACTCACCTCATCCTCCAGCAGCGTCGGCAGAGGCTCGAAGTCGTAGCAGTTCACCTCCTCCTCTTCCTCATAAAACACGTCCTCTGCGGCGCCAACAGCCTCCATTCCGCCCGGGGAGGGAACAGAGGCTTCACCTCCGCAGCCTCCCTACGCGCCCAGAGCACGGCCCTCGGCCTCCGCCACGGCTCATCCCCAAGCCCGCCTGCGGGCTGCCCCCAGCGGCGACCCTCTCGGCGCCGGGCCCGCTTTAACCCCTTCCCCTCCCGGCGAGGCCCGGCCGCGGGACACCCCCCGCCTCTCCCAGCGGCCCGCCGCCGCCCGCTTAAGCCCTCGGCTGGGGCAGCGCTGCCATGGCAACGCGGCCCGCCGCGGCCTCACTGCGGCGGCTCCCGCCCTCCTGCGGCGGCTCCCGCCCTCCTGCGGCGGCGCCCGCCCCCGCCGCCCGCCTCGCCCTCCGCCCTGCCGCGGGCCCGGGGCGTCCCCGAGAGTCACCGGGGGCCGCTCGTCAGTCCCGGCGTGTCCCTCGCGCCCTCTCCTCCCCGCTCACGGTGAACTCCCGGCGAGAAGGCAGTGGTGGGGCGGTGGGCCCTGAGGGGCGCGCCCGCCGCAGTGCCAGCTGCGGCCGCCGGGGTCCCTGGCTCGGCTGCGCCGTCCGGGCGAACGGAGGCGGCGGGAGGGAGGGCGAGTGCCGGGCGAGAGGCCGGGGCGGCGGCGTTGCCTGGCGTCCGAGGTGCTGACAGTCGGTATGGCCGGAGAGCTGCTCCCGCCGGCGAACGATTTCCTCCCGTGAGGGGCACCTCGGGCCAGCTTAAGCCCCAACCCTGCCCGTGTGCCCCGGCCTCGTTTATTGCCATCGGCTCTCTAAATCACTGGGTTTACTGGATAAGTCCCAGCGTTTAAAATTAGGCAAGGGACCAAATATTTGCATGATCATGGATGGCCCTAACTCCTGACGCAGTTCAAACCATGACAAGCGCAAACAAAAACAATCTGATCCTATCAACTTTCTTTTCATTAGCCCTAGCCCGTTTTTGCTATCCACAGGGCTTAGGGTGCCTAAAATAACATCATTAAGACTCCCTTTGAAGCTGAAGCTCCGAGATCAAGGATTCCTCCAGAAGTACCACCTGTGTAGGCACATGGTTTTGTTTCAAGTACTTGGAAAATAATAGTGCCATTTTCATTATTCTGCTTTCCTGTATTCCTATAATGCTATGTCAAAATGGAGTATGTTAATGAATTAATCTGTGCACAGTACATCAAACAAAACAAGAGTTTTCTATTCTATTTTGCATGTAGTATTCTTTGGAAAAGATTAATACTCTATTAAAATATACATTAACAAACACTGTGAAGCAAAGATACTTTGATTAACTGCCCCATAAAAGTCATCCTGCAGCAGTTGTAAGATTTCTCCCAATTAAACATTAATTGGCTACATTCCACAGTTATGGCATGCTGTTGTGAAAAAACCCAAACCCAGGCAGACTAGACTCTTTCATATATATGCTATCCTCTTACTAACACTTTTGAACTAAATTGATGTGAACAGAATGTTTGTCATGATTACAAACGTTTTTAATCTATATATACTTATAATTTGGTAACAGGCTTTTAACTGTGAACAAATATTAAAGCATGGGAAACAGTGAGTGCCTGGCACTTCTGAATATAAAGTCCAACATGACTTCAATAACAGCACTATTCTACTTATAAAATATTTCTTAAAATGTATTTCACCAGCATATTTGGCAAAACACTTTCTTCAGGCAGCACGATCTACCCAAGAACAACCCTAAATTCTGGACCCTCATGGGCTGGACTCAAAGCTGCATTGTAAAGAAAAAGAAAAGAGCAAAATTTTTCTGGTGTGTAAATCATGTCTGAGATCTACACTCATCCATAAATACATCTTAGATAAACACTCTGTTGCAATCACCACTTGAGCATTCATAAACATTTCTGTAAAGTGGTAGTTTAAGTCAAACCTATGGGTGCTGCATGGAAATTCACATGCTAGTTTTGAAAGGATCAATATTTTTTGTTGAGTAAGAGAAATTCACTTGCTAAAAGCAATTAGTAATTGAGTGATAGGGCATTTCCCTGTAAGGTTAGCAGACTTAGATTCAGACACCTACCCTGCAGTATTTGGACCTTGAATCTAGGCTTAGGAAGATTTTGCCAGAGTAACTGACTGACCGACTGTATCCAGGTAATTCGAGATGCTTGATCTCTCCGTTGCTCTGGTTGACTTACTTGCTCTACTGAAGAACTATTTATGTCAAGTGGAATATGTACAAAGTGGAAAACAAAACAAACCAAACACAAGATTCTTCTGTAAATGAAAACTTGTAGTGGACTCAGCCTTATCACAAGTGCCTTGATAGGCAGGACAGAACAGTCACTGGAACTGATATAGTTTGGTACATTTTTCCAGAAAAATTGCTATGCTAAGCCTGTTCTCTCATCAGTAATTTTGTTGTTTTGTTTTCCTCACTGGTCTCACGGTTGAGGCAACTGTCAGAAAAGGCATTGTAACTTGTTTGATACAGTCATGTAACAATTCTTGCACTAGAATATTCGTTCTTATTAACATCTGCAATTAATCATGGCCTGTGGGAATTGTTGGAGGACATGCAACACTACACAGCTCAGCATTAGAAAAAACCCCACATTTAGATGAAGCTGACAGTTTCTCTGCAGTCATATTTTCTGATCTTTCTTTTCCACAATATTGCTTAAGGAAGTTGAAGTTCTTATGAGGTCTTTATAAAGTATTTGTAGGCATTTTTTGAAAGACATTTTGATGGATATGTGAATGTCTGTGGAAATTATCTTCTGAGTCTGAAGCTGGCTGAACATGCAAGTGAATATCATATTAAAACTAGAAATATGTAGAACAGCAATCAGGTTCTCAAAGTTGAGGGTTGTCAAAAGGCAGAAATAGAAACATTATTTTGCACTAATAATACTCTATAACCTGAAAAGAAATAAGAAATATTAGCATAGGTTAAAGGAACATACTGTGACTAAAATTGTTTTGGTAAAGGATAGTTGAAACAGATTTCATTATGGAAGTACTAGAGAGAGATTTCATTTCCCTGTGATCAGATTTTGAATATGAACTGAGATCTCTTTAGTAACAATTACACTAGGAATCACAATTATTAGAGATTTTTACTTCTTAATTGTAGATCAAAGAGGAAAAACTACTAAACAAAGGTAAGCTCCAGGTATAGTGTAGATATTATACATGAGAAACCTGCTGACCAAAAAGTCCTTGAATCAGCAGAGAATTGTGTGTCTTACACTTGGTGCATGATCACAGACAATACAGAGGGACTGGGTCAAATATATCTTGAGATATTGAGTAGAGTTAGGGCAGTTGGTAATTTTCACATAAGCAGTGTTTGCAGCAGAATAGCTGACTTGATTTCTGTCTCTGACAGCAGTTGATAGCGGATGTCTAGAGAAGAGTGTAGGAACAAGGTAGTTACAGATTATGCTCTTTCAGTACAGTCTCACAGCCTCCAAAGAGTCACAGTTCAGATATTCCCTGAGGCAGTGGTAGTGTCTATTGGTTTAAGAGACACTGGAATATTTTTCTTTAATGAATTTGTCCATTCACTTTTTGAGTCTGAATAGTTTTACTATCTACCATGTCCTATTGCAAAACTCCTCAGCTGACCCGCACATTGCAAAAAGTAAATTCTTTGTTTCATTTGAGGCCCCTAATTTCTTGTGTTTGAAAAGGTGGTGGATAGATTCTCTATTTATCATCTTTCTATCATTCATGACAGAGTTTTCATATCTCCCCTAGTTCATCTTTTCAGGTTGAAAGGTCCTGGTCGAGTTGCTCATTCGCAGAACAGAAATTATTCTGTGACTTTGATCGTGCTGCAGCACTTCACAGTACGTTTTCTAATTGTGTCATTAGGTAATTAAAAAATGTGAAAGAGAAGGTTGGAACCTGACTGACTGAATGAATGAGAGAAGGAATTGGTAGACTCTCAAGAGATTTTTGAAAATAATATATTAATGACCTGCAAACTTAAAGGAAGTACTTCTCTTAAGCATGATTTACTGATTTAGTTATGAGCCTTGTGCTTTTTATTTCCAGATATCTGGATTCATGGGATATTGTCAAAAAAGAATTCAGTGGGCGCTATCCATAGAGAATACATTCATGGGAATTCAGGCAGTGACCGCCAGCACCTCTGTCTCTGCAACATAATCTAAATACAAGCTACAAGAGAAGGAAATTGTATAGGGTACTACTGTTAGGCCACTTTGTGCCACTGGAGATGTCTTTCATGTTCTTTTGTAGGTTTTTCCTTTTCATTATAGCACTTTGGTTATTCTTTTTAATAGATTATATAATCATAATTGACTATTAAAATTTTGGAGTACCAGCCTTGTAGATGAAAGGTACACATTTGTTACACTATAATTAGACTGTACATTCTCCTTTTAAGAGTTTTCATTTAATGGCAGTTTGCCTGAAGGTTCTCATTTTAATTTCGTTTGGGTGAAACTGAGGGGACTGAAGGACTGCAGTATAAAGAATTGGGTTTTGTGTGTGTATGACATATCCTTTTCAATTGTTTGGTTTTTGTTAATCAGAGATCACTTTAATGCCATGGGCTTTAATACTTTTACAGTCTATGAAACTACTGTTCTTCCTTCAGCAGTTATATATATTTCGAGACAGAGAAAAGCTTTCTGCCAGTTGCCAACTGCTGCTGCCTTTGTGGCAGCAATGAGAAAGCATTGTAATAAAAACCAAATTATGTGTTGCTGCTATTGAAGAACCTGAAAGAATTCAAAGGTAAAGACACTGCAATTTTTAAACCAGCCCCATTGCTGCTATGAATTGTATATGAGCATACATCTGCTTGCCTGAAGTGGCAGGTGAGTTCATATTCCAAGTACTTCAGAATCTTACAAAGGCAACAGGGATGTGTTAGCTTTGCATTTCTGAAGAGGATCAGGAAATTAGATGCATAGACTGCTTACTGTATGGGGAAAACCATATATAGGCATTCCCTTTTCTTTGGGTTGAATGGTAGAAATATAAACTTCAGAATCATTAAGCACAGTCTTTGGTCATTACAGGCACCTGTCACATCATTCTTTTCATAGAAATATCAAACTCCACCTGTTCCTACATGTTAGGAATCTTCTGATTTCCAGCCTCTACTTATACTCATTCACTTTTGCCCCAATATTGTCTTTTATCTTTTAATCTCTGTTCCTATCTCTTTACAGATTAGCATGTTATGTGTACATCTGTGCTGTTACATTTGACTTTGTTTTTGTCTTTTCCAAACAGTACATTTTCTTCAACCTGTGTTGTAGTCATGATTGCTTTCTACTACACTACACTTTTGTTGTCTTTATAATACTGATAAACCTTAAGTTCTTAATTTCCTCAGGCGCTTAGGAGGTCTGATCTTTTCAATAGAGTCCTCTTCTATCTACTCCCTCGGTGTATTTCTTTATGGAGGCTTGTGCCTTTTTTTCATCTTCATAATCTTCTCACATTTCCACTGTCTAAAGACTTTGATTTCATTACGTCTTCTTTGAATAGTAGTTTCACTTGTCCTCATATGCAAGACTATCAAAGGATTCTTCATTGCTTTCCTCAGGATATCTTTCAATCATCTAATAGGTTTTCATCTGAACTACAGCTGCATCTCCAATTCCTGTATTCTTTCTACATGAACTCTACTAGGTGGCACTCCAGGCATAGATAGCTCCCATCAGGAGCTACTTTAGGGTAATGTGCTTTGCATTTAGGCATCTCCACTTTCTTTGTCATTCTTTAAGTGTCCTATGTTACAGTTGGATATTACCTTCCTGTACTAGCTGAAATGCAGGGAAAAAGAGCAGAAGTAAAGAAATAATTTGGCCCCAAATGAAGTCAATAGCAAAACTGTCATGGCATAATTTCCTTTGAAGAGCACTCATTATGATGCAAGATCAAAGACCAGAATTTTTTTTATTTGTATACAAATGGGAAAATAACCTAGTAAGGATCCAATATGCAAACACATGGGTTTCTTTTCACCACTGGAAGATTAGGACTAGAGGAGATATGAGTCCAAAATCAGTCCAATGCTAAGTCTGGTATTTGGGGATTTCTGAGTCATTGTCTCATTAATTAGATTATTAAGTTTGTCATAAGCAGTATCTATCCAGAAATGTGTGTGTGTATTCACACATATATACATACAGAGAGATTGATAATGGGATTCTTTCTGTAGTTATCACATTGTGTCATAGAGTGTTATATGACTTCCTTTATCTCACTGTCTTTGTACATCCCAGGTATTCCCACAATAGGCTCGTATTGCAAGGTGGAGACCGCTTTGCTTGTTTCACATGGTAAAGTGAGGCATCATGAAAATAAATCACTTCCAACATTACTCAGGAGGCTCATATCAACTGGAAATTTAAGCCATAAACTTGGAGAGCCAAATTTATGCTATAATTGCAAAGCATCCTCCAGTTGATTCTGAACTGCTTTAGTTTTGACATTATAACATTGTCTTCATAACACAATATTGTCTTTATAGTACCTATTGGTCCCTTTGCTCTTTTAATTCATTTTAGTGGTGTTCATTTGAAAATATTAGAAAAAGTTGTGCAGAAGATCATTTTAAAAGATAATGTGCATAATAAAGTCTAATAGGATGCCTATGGCAATTTCACACTGGAAAATAAGCTGCAGGGTAGCACTAGCCATCCTTCAGAGAAAAACATAGTAATTAACTAAATCTTAAATTCGTCTTAAAGAAACATAAAAATTAACTATGTGCAGGCAGAATTCTAAGCCTGGGATTGCTTATATTTTTGACATCTGGCTATTTCCTTAAGCTTTCTTCTACAGAGATTTGTGAGATCACTATGACCTGCTCATAAAGGAAAACACTGACAAGACAACGTATTCTCCCACCCATAGGGCAATGAATCAAACTGCATTGTTTAAATCCTTCCTGAAGTTAATGAATCAGCAGGAAAAGTCCATCCTGAAGACCTAATGTCTCCAAAACAATCACCTGGTTTCCCCAACAGCTGACATGAAATCCACAAGTGTCTTTGTTGTTCTATTTCTTTCCCCAGAGACATGACCATGGTTATCCTGGGAATCTTTCTCAATAAAACATGAAGACAAACTAGAACACAGATGACATGATCAACTAGCAAGAGAAATAATATACAATATTTACGATTTCATCTTTTTGATTTACTGTGACTGTTTGTCTCCAATGAGGATTTAGCTACTGTGTTTCATGCTTGGGTCACTGCAGTTCTTTCTTCCTGACATTGAATTGGAAAGGCATTCAGAAATTCCACCTGTGCAAGACAAAAACAACCCAAATCTCCTGGGAGCATACCAGGTGCTGCTCTCCATATTCCTTACAGGCCCTCCAAAATAAAAACATTGCTAATCCAGCAACCTGTTCTCCGTTCTTACCCTAGGAAAACAGCCGCTCTCCATGGAAGCCCAAGGGCTGCAGTACTTCACTGTGAAGCTCTCAGGAGCTGAGAGCAGACTGTTCTTGGCAGAGGGCCCTATATTATGTTACTTTGTGCCAGAGCTGATTAGAGTGAGTCTGATCACAATCAATTTCAGATCACAATGCTGAACTCAATCTTTCTGCCAAGCCCTTCAATCAGTAACAAAGATAGTTGAAAGAACTTTCAAAGGTACAGATCATCCAGTAAAGTCACTTGACCTCAGAAGAGGTGAAGAGCAGAGGTTTTTTACATGCAAACCGAGGCAAATCTCATACAGGGTGTCAGAAAATGTTTGTTGAAAAACACAGCAGGAGCCATACTGAAGCTATTAAAAATGCAGATTCAATTTGCAAAATAGTTCCAGAGAGATTTTTATTTTTCACATGATAGTCACAACCATAGAGGAGAAGGGCACTTGCTAAGGTTGACCTCTGCTATGATAGCTTGAAAATGCTGTGAGTAGGGTGTGCTCCTGGCAGATGGAAGAAGTAGTCCTTTATGCAGGCAGGCTTTGAGTTTGAAGCCTGGTGCCACACACAGGTGAGTGCTCTTTTTGCATTCTGAAAAAAACCCCTCCAACACTTCTTTTTTCCAGTCACCCTAAATTAAGACTCATTTCCAACTTCTCAATTCAGCTACTGCACTGAAAAAATCAATTCTTTGCACTACCTGAGTCTCAATTTTGTAATTGCTGCCTAGATAATTTGCTGATGGCTGCATTAGTGATATCTATGTATCGTGCCAGTGGGGACTCCTTTATACTGGGAAATGGTCCTCTGAGGAGAAGGAGTCAATACCCAGCATTGAGCCATAAAACTTACAAATACAACCAGAAAACATAGTTGAGACTGAATCTTGTAGATTGCACATGCAGATCAGCAGGAGGAGAGAAACTCTTACCGAAAGAACTCCTCTTACCAAGAGAGCTCATCAGCAGAAGGGAGAAAATAGCCCCTCAGCCTTCACATGATACGGGGCCTGAAGAATTGAGCTGCAGTCTGGTTTACAGGACTGTAGATTTTTAGACTTCCCTGTCTTTTTTAGAACTAATTCAGGGGCAGAGGTCACTGATTTGCAAAGAGTCCTAAAGACATGATCATTAGCTGTATGTTAGTGGAGCTCAAAAGAGTGTTTAATGAGCCAGGAAGAAAGATAAATTGCTGAGTTCAGCTCAAAGTCTGTAGTAACTACAATGAATATGTGTTTGAAACATTTGTCATTAATTAGGCGTCGTCAGTTACCTCCTGGATGAAGCCAAAGCCACTTTGGGCATCATAAAATCTATGAACTGTAGTATATGTCCCCAGAATCTGATAATCCAAATGAATCAACTGGGCAAAACTCTCTTCCAACCTGTTAGAGCTATTGATTCATCTGGATCTATATCATGTTATTAAATTTTCATTCTTAGTAAAAACAGTTGATTTATGTTAAGGAAAAAAAGGGGGAGGGAAAGATTGTGCGTAGCAAACAGGTAGGTACATGAATATCCCATAAACCACACAAAGGGAGAAGCAGAAAGAGTACAAGGTAGTGCCAACACCTCCATCCAGTATTGCGTAGGTTAAAATGGTTAAAAGAAACAAAAAAAAGTACCTGCACGCTAGCTTCCTTAGTTAGTCTTTCCTAATCCTGGCCATTCCTTACTACTGCATGGAAAACTCTTTCTACCATGACATCTCTCTGAATACCCTCATAACGCCTTTTCCACTTGGGACCTGAAAATGCATATACATATTTAATATAACAACCTCCAGTTGTAGTTGTCCGAGTGGCACAGGGTCAGTGGAATGGCTTCTGTTCCTACCTTGTGCAAAGGCATGACCAGAGGACTTGGCCTCCAGGAATGTCCTCCTGAAGCCATAACCTCCTTGGGACTGCTCTGACCAGTGCGAAGCCAGAAGCATCTCAAACTACTGGGCATTTTTTTGATATGAAGGAGAGCCTTCAGGTGCTAGAGGAACATCCAGCCCACCAAGTATTCATATAGCAAACACAGACTATGCCAGAGGCAATACTGCGCCCCAGTAATGCTGGCTGTAGCAGGGACTCCTTGGGTTTAGAAGCAACTGAAATAGTCAGACCGGTCTGTAATCTTATTTTGGGGAACCAGACTGGCACAGAGCTGTCCTCGGCTTGGGGCAGAGGAAAGTAAAGCCAGGCAGCAGTCTGGTGTGCCAGTTCCCCTCAGCCGTGCCAGGCATACCTCAGCTGCAGCCGACAACCTGGCACTGAGACTCAATTAATCAAGAGACGTTATATAACAAGCACAGAATTACAGCCAGAAAAATTCAAACATATCTGCACACAAAACCCTCATTGTCCAGTCTGGTCACTTCCGTTCTGCACCAGCTGCTTCTGTGAACAGTTTTTCAGCTTATCCTCAAACAGTATCTGTCCTTGATCATTTAATCAGTATTTAAAGCTGTGTCTGTGAGGTTATTGATCCCACTTGTGCCTCCAGCATGTGTTTCTGATGGAAAATCCAGCACAGAGGGAAAGTGCAGAACACTTTCTCAGCATCCACAAGAAGAAAAAGATGCATTTTTCTCCTTTCTGATTTTATGGTTTGTTGTATAATAGCAATAATCTCTATTGCTTTCATATACTTGCAATAAATGGCTTTTGAGATCGATGAAATGTCTGAGCTTTGCTTTAGCTATTAATCATTCTCAGTAGCCATTTATTGCTTCATATATTACAAATAACAGAAGTTATTCCTTAAACCTACCCAGATAGCTGAGGACTGCAAATTTCAAACCTAACTCTGAGAGACAGATTCACTGATGGCAATCCCTGTGTTGGCTTTTATAACAGTAAGTAATAATAACAGCACTGTGCCTTCCACCTGCAGATTTCAAAACCCACTATACAATCATTAAGGAAAAATGAACCTTGCTTCTGTAGTTGAAGGAAGGGAGAAGATGAGGATATAGGTAAGAAATATCTGGGAAGATCCCTTCCCAGTTTCTTTCTCTTTATCTGAGAAAGCAGTATTTGTAACCTGACTGAATTTGTAATACCTGCTTCTGGTGCCATCCTGCTAGCAACGCTCCTTGGGAGTAAATCCTCTGGCTGCAGGTACTGACTGCCCTGGGAGAGGGGCTGCATTGCTGTTCCTAGTCAACATCAACAAGACTGGTGTGAAACAAAGGTTCACTCAACAAACTTGCTCCACAAGTTTCCTGATCTGACCACTCTTCAGTCTCTCTCTTTGCTCCTTACCCTCCTACTGCCTAGGACTTAATCATGTTTTTTGTGTAATCATAAAGTAAAAACGAGCAGTGGCATCAAAGGAGAGGAATTCCCTGTAAGTTTGGGTTGGGAAGGCATGTTCTAACCTGGAGAATAATAGTCTGGGTCCTTCAAAAAGAATGAACTAGCATGCACTCCAGCATAGTGTGCTATTCTCTTGTATTACAGGCTTCTACTTTGACGCATGTATGCGTCTTAGATGCCTCTGCTTTGATCATCCATCATCGTTTATTCCAATAAAAATACAGAGCCTATTTCTCAGTTCAGGGGAATTCAGTATTTGTTTACGCAGGTGATGACATCGGTATAACTTCTTTGCCTACACATAGGATTTACCAAGTCTGGTAAGAAACCATCATGACTCTAGTGGCTATGACCGCTTTGGATGTGAGCAGTCAGTTGCTAAGGAGCACCCAGGGTGTTCTCACAACATGGCACAAAACATCTTCCTGTTGCCATAGGCAGCTTAAATTCAGCATGAGGTCAAGCTGTGCATGAATCCTGACTGTCTGGGAACAGATGTTGTTGGGAGCTCAGAGAAAGAACCCCAGACATCTTCTCTCTTCCATATGAGTTACGTTACTTCAGGGTAAGGGCAGATGGTCAGTAGGTCAGTCTGCCAGGTCCACCGGCAACATTGACAGTAAGTATATACTGGGGTGTTTACAACAGTATGAGTTTGACAGTACTGCAAATAGATACCTCCTTATCCTAAAGATTTGCAGTCATATAATACGAAAATGGGATGTTCTCTCACCTACCTTTCTGCAAAATCAGAAAGCCAAAGTGCGACTGGACTGGGATATCACAAGTTTTTTGTTTGGGCCTCAGCCAGTGTGAAGATGCAGAGGGGAAAAGCAGCTTTAATGGTTGTGACAACATTTTGATAACAGGCTCAGCTACTGGCTGGTTTATTATTATTATTATTATTATTATTATTATTATTATTATAATATCAACTAAAGGATAGAATTCACTTTCTTCTCCCAAGTCTAGTCTAGGAACTCTATTCTCAAATGTTACATTATCTTTAACCTTGCCTCATGGTTTAAAAACTCTTTATCCAGATTAGCCGCCTCAATTCCCCGAGTTTATTTTAATGTTTATTTTAATTTAATAATGATCCATTCTGCTTCATCTACTTTTGCACGTAAAATAGGTCTATACTATTAATGACAGCAATTTTGTGTTATTGCAGCACACAGTTGCAATAGGCACTGTGTGAAAAAAACAGCTGGAAAAAAGTCTGCATTAAAACTTCCCTGCTTTTCAACAAAACTTTTGTCACATTGCATTTCCATTAGGCTTACACAGGACATTGTGCCACCCTGCACACCTATGTCTTAACAGCGTCTTCTTATTCCATGGATTACTTCCCTTTGAATATTAGAAACTATATTTTCATAATGGAAGTAGAGATGATTTGCTCTTTACTCTTTCTAGCTCGACAGAAGAAGATCAGAGGAGGGAGAACTGGTTTCTGTTCCTTATGCATCACTGGCTGAATTGTTTCCACATTTCCAGTCTAATCTAAATTACACTTGTGTAACTCCAGAGGATGACAGAAGAGACGCAGGTCTGAAACTGAGAGAGCTCTCTTGACTTGCTCTTGGAAGTTTCAAAAAGTATTGCTGACCTCCTCCCCCACCCTCCCTTACTCTCCTACCCTACTTTTCACAAAGACATTTGTTACGGATGTCTGAGGTAGTTGTTCATACAGCTCAACATGGTCTGGCCAGCCCTCTTCCAAACTGGGTGAAGAGCAGATCCTCCATATATCCGATGAATGCATATTAATCATATTAATCAAATAATATTTTACCTTTAGCTACCCGAGGAGGAATATAAGCTCTCTTGCCTAAATATAAAAATTGACATCCTGGGTCAAACCAGAGATACAGTTAGTTCAGTACCCTGTCTCTGCTACTGGCCAAAACCATACGCTTAAGTAACAATATAAGAACACAGCATGCACAGAATGATCCTTCCCTACATTTTAGAAATCAGCATTTTACTGTGATTACAAAAAGACCCTTGTTAACTAGTGAACAGAGCACAGGAGTCTGGAAAGATGAGTTTTCTAAATGACTCTTCCTTTGAATTGCTTTGTGCCCTCAGGCAATTCACAAAGGTTGTGACTCAGTTACCAAGTCAGTATGAAAATATTCATCAGGCTTTGCAAGTTGGTAAGGACTGGATGCCCTTATAAAGCTGTGTGTCACTGCAGCATAGCTTGTGACACAATAGTCCTAAAAACTACTGCCAATAAGGGGAAAATGTGCCATGAAAAGTAGCTCTCACATCTTGAAAACCAAATAGACAAATGAGGTTGTAAATTTATGGTCCAGGGAAATTTGTACAGAGTAGAAATGGCAAAGACAAGTTAGAATTATGTAGTCGTATTAAAGTAACTTTGTCTTGTTTATATTTTAAAAAAATAACAAGAGAGCTAATGAGCAGAGAACGGTAGTGTAAGTTGTAGAGGACGATAGCATAAGCACCTTTCAAACAAATGTTCAATGAAAATTAGCACTACCATGATCTTACAGCCCCAGAACAGAGACAAGGAAACTCGTTTTGTATTGATTTGAAAGACAAAAGTTTGTCCAAAATTCCGTACAGCATCTAAAGGGAGTATGCTATAAATTCTTTCTTCTTACAAAAGTGATAAGATTAAGGAGTTTTACTGTATTTGCAAATTGATTTCAGAAACCTCTAAGGTATTCCATGGTTATGTTTTGGAGACATTATATTCATATTTCTGTTCTGAAGATGCTATTCTGAATCCATCAGTATGCCCTTTTGTTTCACAAGATATATAACTGATATACAAATACAACATACAGTTTTACATAATTACATCAGTAACCAATTTTCAAAATCTAGAAAACAGAAATATAACTCTACAGAAAAAACCTTATACCTCATGTTATGTCTCTTAATTTCTATTTGTTCTTCTATCGAATTGAAAATAATAAGAAAAATAAACTAATTTACCCAGTGAATTGCATATGTAAGGGGAAAAATATGCATGAGTTTCCTTGCTATATTCTAACAAATTGCATATTATCCATCAATAATATTATCCAGTCATGTGGAATATTAAATAATAGGTTGGCTGCTTTCCATGAATTTCATCAAATATTCATTTTATACTTTAATAAGTCTTACAACTTCAGTGGAAAAAAGGTCAGTCAGAAAAGTCTAATCATATTCTTCACTATGTCAGAGATTTTAGATGTCTGATATAATGGAGTTCTGTCTTGCTTTGTTTGATAGGCTGTCCTCCTCCGTATTGGCTGCTACTTGATATGGTGGTAAATTTTCCTCTAAAAATCTCCAACCACCTTCCAGGTTATGAAAAATGTATTTTGTTCTTTACAAAACTATAATATATCTAGTGACAAATTGTCGTATAACCCTTAATACACGTGTAGACTAGTATTTTTCTCTTGTTCTTTAGAGGGTAATGATCAAAGCTTGTATCCACTGCACTCAGTTTTGGTCAGAAAATGTAAGAATTAATGGTAAATTTGTTTTTTTTTTTAAAAGGTTCCCCTTCAACATCACCTGCCATGAAGAGGCATACACAAGGGTTTTTTTGCAAAACGTTACTTGATCAGCAGCAAAGAAATTGCTTCTTATCAAAGTCTAAATGTTACTATTTGTCAGTATTCTCATCAGATGGGCTTGCCTGTACAGAAAAGCTGACCAGAACAGTTCTTTTTCAAAATATGTTGTTCTAAAAAAGCTATTTTTCAAAGTAATGTTTACTTTTGAGTGCAGGAATGATGTGTCAGAGGGAACACGTTCCACTCAATTTTGTTGCATCAAAATCTCTGTGAAGAACTGGAGATGAAATTCGCTCTTTGCCTCAGTCTTTTATGAGCAGCATGAAAGCTATTAAATAACATGACTGTGATCACAAGCACTTGTAGTACGTGTTCTGCCTCCATCCACAGTAAATCATTGAATCATCATATTGCATTACAAACTCATTCATAACATATACTTCCCAGAATATTCTCTCTCAGATCAATGGAGTCATATTGCTTCTTTTATCTATTAGGCACAAGGGAATTCCACCTACAAATCTATTGCTCTAAGTATAGTTTAATTATAATTTGCTTTGTGCAAGGGAAACAGTAGCAGACAAGATAAAGAAGATATTCTGTTCTTATGGGTGTCAAGAAAGCGGTCCAGACCATGAGTTACCAAACAGAAAAGAAATTCCTTCATATCAGCCAAATTATTTTCTTACTAGGACTCTAAAAGCCTGGAAATAAAAAAAACCAATATGGCAGAAGAATGCTGCTTTCATTAACTTCTCATTAAATTAATTACAATTGGTCCTATCCTCTACTGTCATGAGTTGTGTAACCATACAGTGGTCGGTGAAACTAAGTTGAGTTATTCAGCAGAAAATCAGGGCTACCAGCCTCCTTAGATACCTAGTGGATTATCTGAAGTCAGAGTTGAGCTTCTTGATACTGTTCAAGTGTTTAAAAGAGTGAAATGAACACAGTAGTGTTTCCATCAAAGAACAATATCTGCTGCATATTAACTGTCTCCTTCATCTTTATGGAACAACGATATCAATAACTGTCACGTACTTCTGCAACAGATCAAGCCTTCCCTCAAGGCACAAGGTTTTGTCAACTTTTTTACCTCTTAAGGTTAAATCATATTCCGATTAGTAGGTAAAATGTTACCTTGAGATCAGGTTTCACTGTTATTGAGAACATCACAAGTGAGGAATTGCAGGACAATAGAACAGAATTTACAAGAAAAACCTTTCACAATAAGTACCTTCCAAAAGGAAAAAAAAAAAAGTATTTTGGTCCTGATGCAGCAGAAGTTCTGGATAGCATCCAGTAACCAAACCCGAGCAGAAAAGCTGCAGCTTAGTAACTTCACTTAGAAGGAGCTTTTCAACTCCAGTCTGCGTTCTTTCGAGGGTAACCTAGTGCAAGTGCATTGTCTCGATTCATGCAGTAGAGGACACCATTTTACACATCATCACCTCCCTGGCCAATGTGGTGTGGTAATACAGCCCCCACTGTCGTCAAGCCCTGTCTGTTCTCCAAATACAAGAAAGGGGTTGCATTAAATTGTGGAGGAAGTGCCATGCATGCTAAGGATGAAATATTATCAAGACATAATTAAGTAATATCAGCCCCTGCAATAACAAAAGGATCAAACAGAATTTGTGTGTTAAAGGCGTGCGAGTGTATTGCTCGACCTGAGTTGTGTTGTGCGTGAACACCCTGATGCTCCTGTCCTGTTCCTCCTGCCAGCATTTACCTCCCCACCACAGCCGCAACCGGAGATAAGCAGCAAACTGCTACTCACCCCTCATCAAATCTCTTAAGTTCAGCCAGCTGTACGTTCTGAACCCAGAACGCATGGCTGTGCTCTGAATTTCCTGGAAATTAATTGGATGATTCTAAGTACAAGCAAGACACAGACGCATGAAAATCTAGGGGAAAAATGCATTTATAAAGGTTATTAAATGATTTACGTCACACTAGTTGTTTCAGTGCTTAACTTAGTGCATCTAGGGAACTATTTAATTAAGTTTTCTTTGAAAGATCCCAACTATTAGCATGTTATAACAGGATTGGGAAATATAACTATATTCTCAGTTGAGGCTTTAATATAAATATGTAATATTGACATGCCTGCCTCCAAGTAAGACGCTGAGGAATAAATTTATAATTGTCTTTACAAAAAAATCGTCAGCATAAAAGTTCTGGAGAACTAGAAATTAAGATTTTTTTAACAAATTTTTCTCACAACCCACTTTTGAAACAGTCATTATGTGGAACCTTCATATAAATTTGATTAAGAAACATCCATCACACTATACTTTTGGTGCTGTCATGTTTATTTATTAAGAACAGTCAGAAAACCACATTTTTGTGGAACAGGATAGTAATTAAATGACAGAAAATAAAATCTGGGATTCTCCCCTTCCAATTCCAAGATGCTTTTTCGCAACACCAAAGGTTCTCTCTCTCCAGTTTTCTTTAAAGTCATGCTATATGAGCATTTTCTGCTCTATGTTGGACTCTTCTGTGTTTTCTCTCTGCTTCTCTTCATATTTGGCTGTGTCTTTTCACAAAGTCACTGCTCAACCAAAACAGTAGACAGACCTCATGTTCACAGGCAAAACTGGCCATGAAATACCATGGGTTTACTTACTTGTACTGTTTTATGCAGAAACCACAAGCACACATCAAGATTCTCTTGTGCAAGGAACAGTACAACCGTATCAGGAAGAAAATTATGTCTAGATGTCTAGTTGCATAGATTTCAAATTACATCAACATTAAATTATTTCCCTATCTCATTAACGCTTTTTATTAAACTGAAATTAGATTTGTGAATAAATGTTGCTAGATATATCTGTACTGTTGTTGCAATGGTGAACAGGTGTTGTGGGTAGAAATTTTAAGGAGAAGCGGGTCTCTGAATGGTCTATAGTCTCACAGAATGATGATAGGATAATTCAGGTTGGAAGGGACTTCAGGAGGTGTCTAGTCCAACGCCCTGCTCAAATTAGGGCCTGCATTGAATTTAGACCAACTTTTCTAGGGCTTTATCCAATCATGTCTTGAAATCCTCCAAGGATGGAGATTCCACAGCCTCCCTGGGCCCTGGTCCAATGAGTAATTATCCTTACAGAGAACATTTTAACCTAATATCTATTCAGAACCTCCCATTTCCATTTATGGGCACTGCCTCTCATTTTTTTTTTTTACTGCAAAGAGCCTGTCTCTGTCTTGGTAACTTCCTGACCAGCAGCTGGAGGGAGGTGATCCTGCCCCTCTACTCTGCTCTTGTGAGACCCCACCTGGAGTACTGCATCCAGCTCTGGGGGCCCCAGTACAGGAGAGACATGGAGCTGTTGGAGCGAGTCCAGAGGAGGGCCACAAAGCTGATCAGAGGGATGGAGCACCTCTCCTATGAGGACAGGCTGAGAGAGTTGGGGTTGTTCAGCCTGGAGAAAAGGCGGCTCTGGGGAGATCTAATTGTGGCTTACCAGTACCTGAAGGGGCCTACAGGAAAGCTGGTGAGGGACTGTTTATCAGGGAGTGTAGTGACAGGACAAGGGGTAATGGGTTTAAGCTGAAGGAGGGTCCATTTAGATTAGATGTTAAAAAGAAATTCTTTACTGTTAGAGTGGTGAGGCACTGGAACAGGCTGCCCAGAGAGGCTGTGGATGCCCCATCCCTGGAAGTGTTTAAGACCAGGTTGGATGGGGCTTTGGGCAACGTGGTCTAGTGGAGGGTGTCCCTGCCCATGGCAGGGGGGTTGGAACTAGATGATCTTTAAGGTCCCTTCCAACCCTAACCATTCTATGATTCTACGATTCCTCACAGATACTGGAAGGCTGCGCAGCATTCTGCTATGCTTTCCCTTCTGCAGCCTAAACAAGCCCAATTCTTCTCACATGGTATGTGTTCCAGCTGCCTGGCCATTGTGGTGGCCCTTCACTGGACTAGCTCTTCATTTCTTTCCATCTGTCTGTCTAATGTTCTGGTCAAGTTCTGCAAGGGAGGTGGATGTATCTGCACCTATTCTAAAGGAAAATGTGACATATGTTTATTGGAATTAATTGCAAAGTGGAAAAATATCTTTCATATCACTGCCATAAACAAGAACTTCATAAACAAGTGACCATCTCTAAGTAGGAATAAAGATCCACTGACGCAACCACAGACCTTATGAAATTCTCCCAGTTTTAAGTTGGGCAGCACTTACTTAAGGCTTAGGTCAGCATGACAGCAAACTGTCTTCATTGTGTTAACATCCAGGCTACCTTGCAGAAGTCTTCACTACTCATGGTAAATATGGCAATCTTCCCAGTCCATCTGGTGAAGCTAAAGGAAGAGGCTTTTCTGTCTTGAAAGCTGAAAAAAAAAAAGAAAAAGAAATAAGAAAAATATCCATGAGGTTGAAAAGAACAAAGTTATTCCACTAGAATATATTCCTTATCACCCTTTACCTTGACTTCAGCCAGTTTATATTACCCATGTAGCGGTTTACCATCTATATTTATATGACTACCTAATTGCTGGTAATAAAAAGATATAAATCATATATTAATACACATACACAAAATTAATAAATACATTTATTGGCAACAGAAGGATTTAAATGAAGTAGGTCATATGTGCTATCCCCCGGCTCAGTTCTATAAAAATTCAAAGACTGAACTTGATTTGTCCATTTCTGATCTGATAGAGAATTCGTGTGTCATATGCGTGGCTATTTCAGCCCTTGGGAACGATTCCAGTGAGATAATCGCTTGGGGAAGGTGTGATTTACCAGAGGCCTGTTCTGCTTTAGTTCAAAGGTCTATTAGAAGATAAATGGAAAAATTGCAGCTTTTGAGGCATAACCCTTCTCATTCCAAGGGGACAATAAAGCAGAGGACTATAAAGTGTTGTAAATCAGGGCACGTAGCTGCAGGTACCATTAGCAGAATTAGAGTCATAAAATGGCCTTATTTTAGAATCTGATCCACCTGGCCCACCTTTGTTAATTAGTAAGAATTCTACTTAATAAATAGAACTCCCAATTTCTTCAAGGAAGGCCTTGCTAAGATTGGAAAATCAGAGTTTCATATGTTCTATTATGGTTAGGACATGCCAGAGAAAAGAGAGTTATACAATGCATCTGAGACGCTAATTACATCTCTGAAGGCCCGAAACGGGATACAAGTTTCAGAGGTGTGAGGGGGATGTGGGAGGAGCACTCATTAATGGTCCCTGTGTGAAAAATCTGAAGTGGTCTTTCGGGGAGGGGGGGCGGGGGGGAAGAAATTAGATAAAAAGAACAGCTTTCCATGAAAAACAATCCCATGGAATAATTTATTCAGTTCTTTAAGTAACTCACAGAAGTTGCAGGTAGCATTCTTTTAATTACTAGAATTCTGGACATTATTTCTTGCTTCTGAAGGGCTTATGCCTCACGGATATAAGGAAGGTTGCCTCCCTGCTTTTACAAAAGACACAGCTGCGTGTTTCACAGCAAAATGCATTAAGGCACAAGAGAAGTATCTTTCCTTTTGTCTTGCAGTGTGGCAGGCATACCCCAGGCGTGTAACAAATAATAAATAAAATAATAGCCTAAGCGTGGCTGGGATTGGAATACTATTAACATACTCTGGAGTCTCTGTCATGCTCTTTCATCTCACTCTTGGCAACCCATTTGCCAGTTCACATCACAGTTTGAGAAAGATCTGCCAGGGTATCAGCTACACATGAGAACAAGAAACCCAGGATATATGATTTTTTATTAACTTGCTCTCTGCATGGGTGTAACTCAACAAGACCTTTGAAAATAGCTTGTGAGTACTGGCCAGTACAGAAAGAGAGCGCAATTTTTAACATTCCTTTCCAATGAATTCTTAATCTGTCTTCTGGAAAAACTGGCTGATATCAAGGTAAAATACACATCCTCGAGTTTTTCCTGCCCTTTCTCTGCTCTAATCCTTTGCTTGCGTATGACTATATTGCATATGTTAGAAAAGTCTGGTGAGCAAGTCTGTTCTAGTAACAATTACCTAGACTGTAGCAATTTGGTACATACAGGAAGATGAATGTAAAGTGTATAATAAATGCTGGAAGTTACCCTGGCAGGGCACTGATGGAGTTAAACACAGCCCCAAGTGCCATGATTGCTCCACCTTTATATTTTATCTGACAGTTCTCTTTCTCTCCCTGGATTGTCATGTAGCCCTTTTGCTCTGTCTGTTCACATTACACAGTAGCTCCTCTGGTGTCTCTTTCAATTTTTTCTATACAAATGCATTCCCTGAGATACATTCAAATTTGTGCACAGAAGACTTCCTTAGGCTTGTGCTTTGGCACACTTATCTTTATGCATAAATAATTAATATGAATAGTATAGATTAATAAGTAAATGCCTGGCCAAAATATCAGGAGCATCTACAAAAGTTAATTTTAAACAATCTGTGTCTTAATAGGCTGCCAACATAAAATTTCCCTTGGGGAGCACTTCCAAATTCTTCCATAGCTTCACTGGTTTCAGTGTTTATATCGGCAAGTAGAGGAGCTTCCAGTAACATAAACTGATGGTGACAAAGGCTTTGATAAGGAAATAGATCTAGATTTGTGAGAAAAGACCGTACCTGTCCTCAGGCCAGGACAGACAAAGAAAACATCACTGCATATGGCCCCTAATACTACAGGTTATATTACTACATAAATAAGGACTGAGCGTATGCTTTAGTTTCAAAGGAGAATTGGCAGGTTACATTTGATATGAGGACATTCAAGTTTTGCAACTGAGAAGTTAACATCTCCTTGAATAACTCTGCAGTGCTCCTCCTCTTTCCCCAGATGACTTTGGATGTGATTTGAGCTGACACCCACAGTTGTGTGTTTGAATAGCACTATTCGGTGCTAGGTTACAGTTTACACGTCAGCTTCCCAGACCTAAAAAACATGAAACTCTTGATTATGTTTGTCAGCCCATCCTGAGTTTTTACTTTGTTATGAAATTTATTGAAAAAGAAACACTGAGCACTTGATTTCCCTCTTTCAGATCTCTTTTAAATGTTACAGAAAAACTTACTGAATAATATGAATTCCCCCTAAAGTATTTGTATCTCTCCGTATCAGTAATAGCTTATAAAACAAAAAAAGTCTACTTTAAGAACTTTTCACAACTCTCTTGCTAATATACAGTTTTGGCCTTGATTTTAAAATATATAAATCCAATATAAATGAAAACACATATAAAAAGAATTATATGATCTATATACTTTTCACTGAAAATGTAAACATTTAAAATGAATGAATTCTGAAAGGAACAGCTTTGAGTGTTATTGACTGAAAAAGCAGATGGTGCAAGGATACATTAGTGTCACAGAGCATTACCTTCATTCTTAGGAGCAGAGATGGCATCTCAATGGATGCACTGGGCTTTTTTCATTGCTTTCTAGGTGGTTCAAGTCATAAAACATAACTCCCCCCCCTCCCCCCCCGCCGCCGCCCTGTTTCTTACTGAAGAAATTAATGTATCTCTGATTTACTCTTTGCATATAGATTGCTTCTCTAAGGGGAAAATTCAGCTTAAGGCTGATAAGTCATTTAAGTCCCACCTAAAACCTTAAAATAGAGTGTAAGTATGACTTAAATTATGCATGAACCTTGAGCTAGCCTTTGCAGAAGGGTAAACTCAGTTTCTTTAACCCTCTCACATTAGACTTAGCCCGTTTTTAATGATAAGGAGGAGGAAGGTTTGGCACATGAAGGCACCTACTTGACTTTTTCAACTTACTCTCTTTCTAGAGGCCCAACTCTTTTCCATCACATAGCTATGTGAAACATGCTTGTAAAAATAATTCCTGAGTTTTCTAATAACAATATTTACACTTATCCGAATCCTATCATGGAAATCAGTGCCAGCCCCAGAGTGTAAGGGTCACAATGCCTCGCCCCAGGCTGGGCTGCGCTTCCAGGTGTTCCCCAACCCAGAGAGCAGAAGCCAGGATGAGGCAAAGAGGCAGCCGCCTTCTGTCTCACCCAGCCAATTTTTTGTTACTGAAACAAAACCTAGGAAAAAACCATGAAAAAACCAATAAAAGAGATCCTGTTCATCATAGAAATATATTTGATAAAAATAAAACTATTTTTTTTAAAGTACATTATTCTCATTTCACTTTAGAACAGTCTCAGGAGAAGATATTTTGCCAGAGAGACTCCAGGAATATTATAGACTTATCTTTTTCTGGCTTGACTCTGAGGTCACCCTTGCCTCTTATACCATTACCCATCTTCTCAAACACACAGGACCAGACAAGCCTGTTTGGGGCCTCACTGTGTGAGTGTGACAGACCCAGGAAGTGTCCCCACTCCAGTTACGACGTTTTAATCTCTATTAATTTTCACCTATTTTAAAAGAGACTCCTCTGGACAAAGTTCAACATTCAAAGTCTGTGTAAGCATTCCCTGGTGTTTTCTGTACAGCCAGACATTGAACGCGTGTCTGGATGGCACCTCATGGAGAACAGCTGTACGTCAGCAGGAAGAAGGAGCTAGACAATCTCACAAGTCTTCCACTGGTCTCACTACTCTTCTTGATCAAGGTTAAAATAATTTATACTAAACTCCCATCTGAGGCTGGGCCTTGATCCACACATGCACACCAGTCCACACTATCCTTTTGCTAAAGAAGATGCTGAGAGTGCAGGGGCTTGCCCTCGGTATAGAGCAACAGTCCGTGCTCCTGGCTACCTCTAAATTTCTCATGGCTTTTGGAAGAGAAGGCGGCATGCAAATGTGCCTGCGCCTTTGGAACTGGGATGCACCTGCTCCAGGAACCCCCTGACCAGAGCTCAGAAAGACAAACAGCACAGCTATCTTGTAGGCATAAAGATGGGAGATTCTGGAGACCTCTGCAGACTGTCCAGCCACGCTCTGCCTTGCACCATTCACCTGCCTGTGCTAATTAGGAGCCATTCACAGAGGAACTTCCTCAAGACTGTAGAGGAGAATCACTTGTTCCTGTGTATCTGTCATAGCTCTCTTTTGTATCACAGTTGTGGAAACTTACAGGAGCAATATGGAAGAGAACTTAAATTTGGGACACTTTTTAAAAATCATTTATTTGATTTAGCTGCAGGAACATGCTAATCTATATTTTTTTTAGAAAAAGAAAGACAAATTAGCAGGAGTTTTTAATGATGACATGACTTGAGCAAAACTGATGAGAAACAGTAAACCAAAATTAACCACCAGAGAGAGCTCATTTGGTTCAAAACGATCAGTGGCTTCATTTACTTTGGCAAAAATACTGAATAACCATGGAAGTTTACAGAGTTCAAACATTAAACATTCTGTTGTTTGTATATTGCCATGCATTTACAAGAAGATGGCAGAGAGGATTGTTTATATATTACTATGCATTTACAAGAAAATGGCAGAGGATTTATTTACTTGCCTTTAAAGGTTTAGGTTGATAACACAAAAAAATTATCAAATGAGAAAGCATTCCTACAATACCTTAACTAGTGGGTGCAAGATGATTCAGACTTGACGCAAAGGGTCCATGTGACAATACACGACTATAGCAATGCATATGCATAAGAGCATTACAGGCAGCCACAGTGAGCACATTTGGATACTGAATGGAACCAAAACATCCCCTTTGAAGCTGCAAACATGCACGCTTTGAATAATCCATTCAGCCCTAGTCAAACTTTCAGATAAGCTTTTGGAGCCTGTGAACACAAGCTGAAAAAAGAGCAGCTTATTTATTTATTTAATATTGAAATGAGAGGGGACAAGAGGAGAAAACAAGGTCCAAGATACCAATTTTTAATGGGTCCAATTATGACTCTGAAATTGTGAGTTGCTAGTAAAAGAGTGAAGGGATGGGGAAATGTCTTTTGAATAGACAACTCTCAGAGTATCTGGTAAGCAGGCACAGAAACCAGGTAAGGCGCTTCCTGGTTAAAGGTAGGATTCATCTCATCTACTTTAGTCTTCAGAAAGTTAGGCATATGGTATGAGACACTTGTTAGGTTATCTCTATAGTCAGTGGAGATTACAAGGCTCTCTGAGAAGGTGATTAGTCCTGCCTGTCTCAGGAAGGGAAGAATTACTGACTGAAAGTGCTCACTTTTGCCTATAAGGTCCACTGTTGTCTCTGTAGGGGATAAGCTTGGTATAGATATATAACATTTAAATAGCTATAATTAGTAGAGATTAATCCTTTAAATGCTCCAGCTGCTTAATAAAGTAGAGGCCCTTCCTCTTCTAAAAGCCAGGTTTGTCAGCAAAAGTGCGCACTACAGGTCTCAGCTGATGCTGAAGTAAACGTCAAGGTTGCACACTGCCTGTCCGTTGTGACTCCCAGCGTAGGCACCAGGGGATCGGAGGTCCAAAATGCTGGTAAATGGTGGCACCTGACTCCTCCCGCGGCTGTGGCACAAAGAAGTCCCGTCTTATGTATCAAAATAAAAAAAGTGTGTCACATCAAATATTTATAAACCTAATGTTTCAAGCTTGGTTTTGTTTTTTTTTTTTTTTCCTAGTGACAACTTAGACAAGTGGAAATAGGCTGGTTGCTTGAGCAGAAATTAAATGAAACACAGTGAGAAGTGGCAGTTTTCCTCTTCTGTGTGGGTTAATGAGACCTTGTAGGACAGCAAGAAGGTGGTTTTAACTGTTCTGATTAGCTTGACCTAAAAGCCACTTTGTGATTCACACACAGAAAATGTAATTTAAAATGATCAAATTGATGATCAAATGCAGACTAGTTAACAATAGAGATTTTAAAATATCTTCTTCACAGCATCTTCTGCTACTTCCAACCCCATGCCAGGTTTTATTGAATATAATGTCCTGGGCTGTGAACAACTCCCACCAGAAAGCTTGTATGTTTTAACACACAGGATACCTTTTCAGCACTCTTTCAAGTGACTTCTTTAAATGCACTGGATATAAATTCAGGACAACCACACCTCACCCTTTCTTCTCCCTCCTTCCTCATCTCCAAAGAAGTATTCTCTCTGGGGGTGCCCTGTGCTTAGCCTGCTGGTGAAATCTGTCTGGCAAGCAGCTTGCTGAAAGCCTTCACCACATGGGAGTGCATTGCTGGGTGTCTGCTTTGGGGAAGCTGTCCTAGAAACCCGCTGGGAATTCTCTTGTTATAGATGAACACTGTCCACGCTAGATTTTTTCTCCTATTGCTAGCTATTTTTGTTGGTGGTGCAACTTCATTACTGATGGCATTTTAATCAGGGGCATCTCATTCTAATCTAACTGCTGGTGAAAAGGGAAAAAAAGGAGATATTTGATCCATCCTTCTAGCAAGGCAGAATTCTTCCTGTTGAATACCACAGAGCCAGAGAGGGAGGACTCTTCAGATGATTAGAGGGAAGATTTGAAACTCAATGCTACAAACAGTAGTTTGAAATGGAACCTAAGCTGCAGTTTCTGCTATAATGAGAGCAACAGGTTGGACAAATGAGAGAAAGATGCAAGACACATATGTAATGTAAATCAGCCCATTAAGTAATCTTTGTACTTGTAAAGGACTCCTTTTATATGTGTTAGAAACATTTGGACAAGAGATATCAAACAGGAGTCAGTTCCTTTTTTTTTTTTTTTTGTTTTTTCCATTAGTACATAGCCTGAAATCTTTTCTAAGCCAGAAAAAATACATCTCCTTAATGCGGTCATTGTCCTACAGCAAATTAGTAGAGATCATCAAATCATTCATTCCACTGAAGGCCATTTCCAATCTATCTCATTAGCACAATGTTCAATCCAGTTAAAGCTGGGTCAAACTAAAGTGAGCAACTAATGGACTGAAACACTGCATTTTTTATATAAAAGTTCCTGAACTCAGAAATATACTATCTCAGATACAAGATCAAATGATAAAGTGTAGCATTTTCTTAAGGACTTTAAAAAGTAGATTATAATGTATCCATGCCTGATTTCTTCTGAGAGAAAAAAAAATGTTATAAAGGTATTATATTGACCAGGTACAACAAAGACCAAGTTAAATCCCAAGTTATAACTTGGAAAAAATGAATGGCTTTTTTTGTGTGTCTGAATATCATGAAAGTTGTGATAAAGGGGATACCCCCCCAAATACCATCCAGGTCATATTTAAAATTGAAAGCAACAATAAACAGCCTGTAATCTACGCAGATTTAAAAACAGTACAGGCTCTGGCGCACATTCCTGTTTGCACCTACAATGCCAAGTTTACCAGCAAATGATTGGTGAGCTTTGTATATATTTACTCATAAGATTCACTTGCGTAAGGTATGTTTTATACTTGCATGGGCAAAACAGGCAGAGAGTCTCATATTTCAGTCCAGACATGATCCCGACAGCGCTCTTCTGAACTTCTGGCTACCAATATCCATACTGGTATCACCAATGAGCGATCAGAGTTCTGCAGGGGTCCCAGGACATGTTTAGCACACATCTATACGCTCAGTTACAGGCAGACATTAGGTTGCTCTGCCAAGCCAGTGTGAGGCAAATGAAATCTCTCTAGACAAGCTGGCAATTTGCTTTGCCTGAGGTAACAGACTGTGCAATTCACTCTGTGGACATATGCAGGGTGGACATATGCATGACCATGTAATTTCTCATTTCAGAACTGTTGCTTAACTTAAATAGCTTTCACACGGAGGGGGAAAAAAAAAAGTAAGAAAGAAAGGAAAAAAAAAAGCCCGTGCTGTTCTCCTTAAAATTGTCTTGAAAATTGTCTGAAACTGACCCTATAAATACAAGTTAATTAGTGAATAGAAGCGTGGGTGTGTTTTTGATCCAGCAACAGCAATATGAAAGAGATACAAACTACTGTACGGTCCTGGTGCCCAGCATAAAAAAATATGCTAAGAAACTGCAAAACCAGAATCACAATAGTGATGTTAGAACTGTAGGAAATACCAAACAACTTAGCAAAATGAATTTGCTTAACTGATCCAAAAGCAAATTAAAAGCTTGGGTTTTAATTGTTTACCTCCAAAAAGGGGAACTCCTGCTGACTAAGGACAGTCTTAGTAGGGATCAAAAGTACTCACTGGTAATAGAAGACAAAATTCACGTTGCAAAAGCAGCACAAATGTAACATTAACTACCGAAACAAGTAATGCCTAAAAGTGGCAGTTTGCTTTCTGGAGGATATACTTTAATCAGAAATTATTCTTGGGTTCTGGGGTATTGGTCAGTGTAGGTGGTCACTTCTGGCCTTCAAACTGTGAAAATATGAGTTATAAGCACCTGGTCTCAGGAATGGTTGATTTAGCAATACTAACATTTCATTCTTTGCTAAGAGCGGCCAGAGTTCTGAAATGCTACAAATAGCAAGGAGGAGAGATGGCTACGCTCTCTCTTTGGCAAATTTGTGCAGACAAATCCTAACCTTAATTTATATTAATGCTTCCTCTGCTTTCTCAAAACAATGGGAGATTATAACTCATGGCTAAGATAAGAAAAGTTGCACCTCACTTTGTCCATAAACTATGATTAGAGTTTCATATAATAAAAGGTAGCCAGAGCGCTGGATTTTTAGAGGTATTTGGCACAATGTTTCTCATCAGAATTGTTTTTAATATACAGTTGTAAACTTTATATATTGCCATGATATGTCAAATTTGTGGCCTTCCTAGTATCATTGGAAATATGAAGCCATCAAGATACCTGGGGCTTAATTATGCATTAACAACTTCTTAGTGCAAGAGAAACTTCATGTTTCTAAAAAGCTAATTTTATTGTCATAGCTTTCAACTATAGCTGTAAGAAAATGTTTTTGTCCCTGAAAAACTTACAGTGAAAATTTCATTCTCAGTTTAAGATGATTTTTCCCACTCATTTATAACAACAGAAATGGAATGTTTTCCAGATTTCATTTGCCCACAGTATTTATCGGAAAAATGTCTATTTTCTCCAAAATTTTACATTGTGAAAAGGAATCTTGTGAGAAAAGGAATCCTTCGAGAAGCTCTAGTTATAATATCAATGTTTGTAGCTCTTTTTTTTTTTTTTTTTGGGTGGTGGGTTTGTTTTATTTTGAAGGAGAAGTATCCTTTCTTTGTCTTGAATAATGACCAAGTTTGTCTCCCTGTTCGGCTTATATTGTTTGACATTTCAGGGGGAATGACTTACAGTTCAGAGGCATTAAAGTTATGATCATCGCAAGCTTTTATTTTGGTGAAATAAACACATTTCTCTGTTGTTCTCGCCTGCCAGCACTGACGACGATAGGTATGCTGACAACTGTCAGGACTGTTAATGTGCGCTGGGGAAAGACAAGGGAAAGGATACAGCAAAGAGCTCTTTGCTATTGCTGTTAGAAAATTTCTTAAACCAGTAACGAAATCCAGCAGCTTAGAACTCCAATTTTCACAGTTACAGCAATTCTATCATTCAAATAAAATTTGTGCAGTCTGCCTCCATGCTGGCATCTATCAAGACTTGTAAAAAAAAAAAAACAACAACCCAAACCCCAAACCCGACAGCATTTAGGAATAAGATTTTCCCTGTGTACAATGGAATTTCTTGCAGTGCAGTAAAGTTCATGGAATTCAAATAACTTTTGGAACGACCCAACCTCCTGGTTACCACACCTGTCCCTGTCAGCAAACTCCGAAAAGCCAGTGTGCTGGAACCTCTTGTGCAAATTTCATGCTTCCTCTGTATCGCCATCAATGTGACCTTTCAGTATCTCACAACAGACTAATTGGCCTTTAGCAGGCTAATATGCCAAAATCTGTAGGTTTAACAATGCCTGTACATTACTGGGCAGCTACATTACTCTTTATGCAGACAAGATGCCCAGTTTTGCAGCACTGTTCTCTTTAATATTAACAACTTTTTTCCCCCCCCACTGAGTTGCCAGGGAAAAGGGATGAAAGCAAAACTGATATTTCTGTACCCGCAAGACAGACAGCGCAGTCGACAAGACACTGTGCCGGTGACAGACTGAAGAAATCTTGGCTGGATAACACAAGGCACAAAACAAGCCAATATTCACCTTCACTATCACAGGAGAGAGATGTATGATATTTTTCCATATTCTACTCATCACATTGCATACTTTAGTGCTATGTTCTCTACAGCAGTTACCACCGGTGTCAGTAAATTCTGACCTCTGTCATATAACAGGACCACGGGCTTTTGTAATGCTGGAACAGGTCAGGTCTCTGAGGGCAGAAAATAAAGGTCAATTGTCTCTTTGCATCATTCCTGTAAACCACAGTATTATTACAGCAGTCTAGGTAGTTTAAACCAACCATAAGGAGAGATTCTGCCAGAGCTGCTTCTGCAGTTCTGAATTCAGCTCCAGGAGACAAATAAATACAAACAAATCTGCACGTCAGGGGCAGCACACAAAAAGGATCTCTCTCATAATAGCAGTCTATTAAACTAGACATAAGAAAGGAAAGGGAATGCAAAGGACAGAAAGAGAGAAAGAAGTTTCATCCATTATTGTCTCTTCCTCTTTATAACTTCAAGTTTGCATTAACAAAATACAATTAAGTTCATTACTAAAGAACCTTTAAAACACTTACTTTTTTTTCCTCTCCCCTGTGGTTTCCATGAAACAGATGCATGTGCATATTAAGTTATATTTTACGATTCATCGGGGGCAACTTAGCTGAGATGTATCTTTTTGGCTGCTACAAGAACAGCCTGGATTGAATTTTTTGACAAATAAATTCTTAGTGAATGACAGAGTAAGGATTTTAGTTCCCAAAGTTGGAAAACTATTTCTTCTACTGCATGGCAAGCCAAAGCAATGGATAGCCAGGTTCTCATAAGAAGTCAGGGTGCAACCTTAAGGTCACATGTCCTGACTCCACTTAATGCATTAACAGAAAACAGTCCCATAGTGTGGAGCAAAATAGGTTCAGCTGTGGGAGGGCAGCTTTCATTGACAGTTTGCAGGTGGCTCTCGATGGGTTATAGCTCCTCTCTAGCCACCAACACACTAACTTACTTTCGAAGCCTTCCTAATGTGTCTGAGTTCTTCGCTTCTGCAAGGTGATGCTGAGAGAGCCCAGACAGCTATAGCTAATGCATTTAGCCTTGAGTTTCAGCAGTAAGGTCATGGCTAGAATAAAAACATAGAGGAGTTTCTGTAGTGCTACTGGGGTGGTGGGCCACAGCATGCTGCAAGGTCATCCGTCCTGACCACTGCACAGGAAACACCTGGCACTAACAAAGTGAGATTGTTTTTAGTGAAGGCAGAGTAAATTAGGTTGCCTTATACAATAAAGAACTTACATTTAGATAAAGCATAGCTGGCTGAGTGCTGGGAAAGACCTGGCTGGTTATTCTCTGTTGCTCAAGTTGTTTTCCCCATCCCTGCATTAGCTTGAGAGTCTTGAATAGTAGAGATATTCCACTCCACTACATTATACATCTGCAACATAAAAAGTGCTGCAAGCGGGTCTCCAACAGACAGGTCATTAAGGTTTACAGTGATCTAAAAAGGCAATAGGTTTATAGACCTTGTCATATACGATAGTGGAAGTTATTTTTTCTATAGTATCGTTTATGTAACAAGTCCCAGGATGCTTCATGAAACTTCAAGGCTCTTGCACTTGATGGTTGAAATACTGTGTATACAGTATACTTGGTCATTTCATTTCTGGGCTTTTTTTGCAGATTGCCAGGTAATTGTGCCACACTAGCTCAGCTTTCATTGAAAAATACTGACTTCTAGGGGCAAAGCTACCTTTAGTAACAGTAACAAAGGAAGTAATTCAGAGATGTCCCGTTGAATCTGCAGACAGAAGCATTGGTTCTAAAACCAGTGAGAATCACATCTGTTCATCTCCCGTTTATTGAACTTCAAAGGGAAATAACAGCAATTAAATAATATCTTTCTTTTACAATTATTTCCTCAGAAACATTAGAGCAATAAGAGTATCCATTTTAACTCCCTTTTATTATATGACTACAAGTATATGCATCTATCTAACCAAATGCCTTTTTTTTGCTCTCAATAACATATCGTATCTCCATAGTAACATCATATAAATACGAGACCATTTCATTTGGGAAGTTCTATTTTTAATCAAATAATTCTTTCTCATTTTCCATTTTCTTTCTAAACGCATTCAAAAATATATATAAAATAAATTTGTGCCACGACTTAGTTATCGTAAGAGCATATATTGTGGTACAGTCCAAATTACTGACAAGGTATGTAAGATCAGGGACTAATGAAATGAAACCACCTCACATCCAAATTGGAAATCATTCTTTTCTGTAAAGTATGCAAAATCTCAGGATAAAATATCTCAATTGCTAGTCAATACCAAGAGTGAAAATCATCTCATCTCTCCTGGATGCCAGGGTCACCTGAAGTGACCATCTCAATTATCAAATTGCAGTTTTACATCTTCACTGTGTTCTTTGCCTTTGCCTTGGTGTGTCTGAGAAATTAAATCTTCCAGTGATTAAGGATCTTTTATCCTTTACTTGTACTAGCATAGGTCCAGTTGGTTTTATGCCAATGTTATCATTTATGCTTCAGTAATTCTTTTCTTTCCCTTGTGTTACTATCCCCTCCAGCCTTGACTTATTTTCTCTAAACAAGCCAAGATAATTTTTTATCAGACATTATTCTGCCTTCAAATGTTGTTACATATTGTCCATCTGTATTCCTCAGCTCAAATAATAAAAGAGCTCCACCATCAAATTGGTTAGCAGAATAATCCCCCCCCCCCTTTTTTTTTAATTCAGGTATCCAGAACTGCTTATTGTTGTAGATAAATTTTACCTAGTGCCTGACTGTTTTAGCTTGCCTGGTTAATGGTTGGACTTGATGATCTTAAAGATCTTTTCGAACCTAAATGATTCTCTGATTCTCTGATAAGTCTGGGCACAGTTTTTACTTTTTCTCTTCCCTGTTACACAAGTGACTCACAGATATGCTGTGACTGTCAAGTTTTCAAACGTTTAACCCCAAACGCGTAACTGCTGCTTTCCTTCCTAAATGCATGGCTTTGTCATACCTCCTTTGTTCAGTGAAAAAATCTTTTACTTACTATGGCTAGATATTCCTACGTACTGCCGTTATTAGTAATATTTGTTCTAAAGCCTGTTTCTGGAAGGTCAAAATCTCCCATTAAGACAGTAAATCTTCCCTAATGCTAATATTTCTCTTTCTAATAATGTTATGGAGATCTTTATCCAGCACAAATTAAACTCTAGGGGCCTAAAGCAGACATCCAACATTATCCAAGCCTTTTTATGATCCTTCTTAAATTGTTTTTTACTCAAACTTATCCATTTTATCATGTTATCCCATTTTTTTTTTAGCTTAGCACATTATGAATATGTAATAGTCTTTCACAACCCTGCCTTTTATTTCTAGCTTTTCCGAACAATGTGTACTCTTCCTATCTATGCTGCACCCTATTACTATTATCCTGTCTCAGCTGGGTTACCCAGATTATACCTGGTTTGACACCCTGCACCATAATTCAGCTTCCTCTCTTCTGTTGTCCAGATGATTTTAATTCCTATGCTAATATTTCTACTGCTTCTCAGTAGCCCCATATGATTTCCCAGCTAGATTAGGGATATTTCACTCATTACCGCTGCCACCAGTTTTTTCTCCTTCCGATCCCTCAGATGACTCTTCCCTTGCAGGTCTTCACTGGCCTTGTGTGTCACAGCCTGTGGCACACTGAGCAGCCAGGGCTGGAGTAAGACAGCCCAGAAACCCGATGTTCACTCCCTTCCCATTTGAGAGGCCCATAGGTGTGAAAGGACCTGAAGAAAGGAGGACAAGAAGAAAATATATTGAAAGTCAAAGTTGGTCATTTCAAAAGGGTTTTGCTTGCTCATAAGACAACTCGTGTGAGGAGAGAGCTGGTGGCCTCCTCCCCTCTCTCCCCAGGTAGTTCACCCGCTGGGGGTTTCCATGGTCTCTGGAACTGCTCTGCTTTCGTCCCCCGCTGTATGCGAGCCACGGTTTGGGCGTCACGTAGGTGTGACAGAGCACTGGCTTTGCTGTTAGGAACAGCAGAAACCCAGGTGTTTCCCCAAATTTCCTTAACACAATGATCAAATATCGATCAGTTAATAAATGTATCTCTGGGAATACCTGGCATTTGGAAATGAAACCAATGCCCCTGATGCCACATAATTTAATTGCAATGTGCTATTTTAAATTGTTGTCAGTAGACAAAACCTTACACTGGCAGGAAAATGGCAATATGTGTAAGTAATAGCTTTTCCCCTACCTAACATCCTTATTTCTACATTTGAAGATGTGAGAAAGTTGTTATATTACTTACAGATGTTGCATTGGCTACAGAGTTGTTTTGGGATTGCATCATTATTATTATTATTATTATTACTATTATTATTTATTCTGTAGAACTCTGTGACAAAAATACCATGAAATTCAAATGAAGAAATAAATTCTAAAAAAAATTCCAAAGATCTGACACTGGAGTAAAATCTAAGATTTGGGAGAAGAGGGATTTCTTAAAGGACTTGCATCCCAGACAGAAAATAGAACTGTGAAGTCGGATGAAGGCAAATAGAGAAGTTGTAGCTGACAGTGAGGATAAAAAAAAATGGTAGGATTTATTCTTTGTACAAACAGTCAAGCAAAAAACATTGTTTTGGTAGGAAATGAATGGGACAAATCTGACCTTCGTTATTCCAGCTCCTCTGAACTATTAAATAGGGCAAGTACTAAAATAAGGATTAGGGCTATTTCTGCTGCCACTGGAGCAGCACAAAACAGTCTTAGTGGGGACTGAGATCCAGCCATAGGACTCTGTTAATTAAAATAGCCACTATTAAGATATTTACTGTCCCTAATAATCAGAGCTATGCAATTTGTACTACTGAGTAAACAAATCATGCTTTAGAAGTTCCCAATTGGCTATTACCATCTAGTCTGTCAACTGTCATTTAGTTACAAAACCAATTTTCCATGTAGTTTATTTGCATAAACAACATTTTTTCAAAGAGCTTCATGGAAAAGGAAATCACATGAAACAAAATTAAAATTAGGTTAAAGTAATGTCAATAGTCTGACGAGCTCCCTAAAGCCAAACTAGTCAAGATTTTTTTAAAACTTCATGCTGAGTTTTTTTGATGTGTTCACCTCTCTAGGCAGACTTACGCTGTGTTAAAAGAATGATCATTACTGCTTCTTGAATCTTGTTAATTATGCATGCATGTGCAGGGTTATTTGTAATTGGTCCCTCTCCAGATATTCTCTCATCTCTGTCTGTTTTCATGAAAACTTAAAAAATATCCATGCCAAGTATCGTTTACTCACTAATATCTCCCTCTTTATCTATTTCAGGTGTCCTATACTGGAGGGGCCCAGACTGGACAGAAATTATCGCATTGATTTTCTTTGGATGGACAAGTTGCATCTGCCAACGTTGTGTTATTGGGCCATCAACTGTTTTAACATATTATCATCACAGACGAGGTAGTGTTTATAGATGCAATGAACCTTTAGTTTAAATACGGAACACATTTCATAACTTGCATATACAGCTTAATATATCAAATCTAATTGACTTAAATCTAAAAGACCTCATGCAAAGCACTCTTTCATAGAGTAAGAAGCCAATGGGGGGTCATATGCCAGCACAGGCCTTCAGCGAGCAAATCAGATGGTTAGCCTTGCTCTTCACAGCCTGTTGTAACAGCTGCAGTCTTCCCCGATCTTCATGAGCGCTGTCTATTTACACACCTTCACATCTTGTAACGTGTACCATAGCTATCTTTTCAAGGTAGGCCCAATGCTTTAGTCTCCTACATATAAAATTTATTTTATTTTAAAATAATATAAGCTTTTTGTCCATGTATTATCCCAGTATCTTGCATTTCACCCACGTCATTGAACACTCTTGTTTTCACTGAAGAAAATTCTGCCCCTGAGATATTAATCTGACCAAAGATTGTGGGTTAGTCAACACTGCAGGGAATCCCATTACAGTTGGAGCGGTTAAAACACTGTTTTCCACTGCAAAAGCCTGAAGGATGGGCTTGCAAAGTCTGCAGATTTCTGTGGAAATCTCTTTTAATGTGCACCAACTGCCCTGCAGAACCTGAAAGAATTGTTAACAAGTTTTAGATAAAATCTGATCTCTTCTATAAAATTTGCATTGCTTTACAATCCCTAGTGAGCTTTTAGCTTTTCCATTTATAATGTCAGATGAGGTTTACAGAAAAACGAAAATACTGAAGCTGCTGACTAAATAAATATAGCTAGATGCCCATGCACCTTTCTCCTGATGACACTGATGCGATGAAAATTTGTCAGCGAAGATGGCGTTTGCAGGTATAGCAAAGAATAAGAAAGGTCTTAAACTGCCATGAATGGCTTTACCTTTGGGGAAAGAGAGACTTCTGCTTTTTATAGGATATTATTTTTTTCACATGTCATTCAGCATATGCTTATGCAACCAAGACTGGTCTTGTTATTTATATTTCACAATATTTCAGGCCAGCATTTTCTTTTCTTCCCCAGAGCTTTAGCTGAGCTGCTCTTGCTTGACTGCCTCTGAGCCTGCATCTGATTCCTGAGTGAATGTGCTTTCAGACTGCTCAGATAAAGGGCTTTCGCTGCAGTCGTGACTTGCATGGGGCTGGATATTATACCTTTCTTACGTCTAGACTGACAGAGATGACGACATGCTGATTCATCTATGAATAATCAAAGTGAACTCTCAGACAGTCTCAAAAATAGACTTCTTTCCTCACTGCTGTTAACCCCAAGGTGCCCAAATGATACCGAGATGTGGGGGGGAAAAGCGTCGTGATAGGTGCTGTGTAGGGATGTACAGATGTGCTGTAAATATGACGAGACATGGGAATAGGAAGGGGAATAAGGTTTAGCTAAAGACAGCATTCAAAAACTAGAGCTTACAAGTCTTTTATTAAGGACACAGCCAGTTATGGCTTTCGGCTTCCAGCTGAACAGATCATCCTTTCATTCTCAGTGCTATTTTGACCCACAACTCACCACTGAATCGTATGAATTCAATTTTGCAGCATTAATTTCTCATTTAGACTACTTCACATGCATTAAAAATTGGAGCATATTTTCCTTTTCTTAAGCTTCTTTATTAAAGTCTACACTTTTCCTTGAATAAATATTTTTTTAACTGAAATTAGACTCTTGAGCATTGGCCAGTGAGGAGAGTGGGACACTGGACACTTGCTGGCTTTTATTGGTTAGTACCTTATGGCAGGACACAGTAGCTGGGCAACTTGGAAACAGCTACAAATCTTTTTTTCCCCCTCCTCAGGCTACTGTCCCAACAGAATGAAGTGAGCTTGAATCAGAAGACATTTATTTCTATAATGTTTTCATTTCAGCATCATCAACAGGGATAAACTTTCACAATTTGTCTGGGAGACTGATTCTTGCCTTTTGCCTAAGAAATCTCCCTGAAGACTTTTTTCCCCCTGTAACTCCCAAGCAAAGTGTTTACAGATTGCTCTGCATCCTTAGTTTTATGGAAGAAAGTCATATCAGGCAGCATCTGGAATTTGCTGCTTATGAATTGGAAGCTTTTATCAGAGTTTGAGACAAACAAAATTAGATATTTGGGGTGTCACGTTTACTTTCGTTTTGCTATTACTCCTCAGATGAGTTATCTCATATTTTTTAATGGTCAGCCAAAAGGATTGTTACATTATTATTCACTGTTAGAACTAGCTTTATAGTTTAGAAAAACATCTTGTGTCCAGTACTCTTTTATATTACATTAAAAATTAGAGTGAATGTATTCTAAATAACTTTGAAATAAAGAACAGCTCTCCATCTAAAACACATGTTTCCATGAAGCCTTTTGCACTGCTGATTTTTTTGTTTGTTTTATGGTTTACAGACACTGAAGTAAGGTGACCTTCCGTCACACAGACTGCGATGAAGCTTAGGGGTGGCCTTGGGCACTGATATCAGCTGCACCTCAATTTAGCGATCTTATTGTCTCTCTCAAAATTAGGTCATCCTAGTTCTTGCCTATGGGGATATCACATACCATATATTTCTATACAAAAAGATTTAAATGGAACTCTTCACCCAATGTTTGAAGAATAGAGTAACAGAAATCAATTTTTCTACAAATGCCAGGGAAGTGCATTATTTCTTTCGATGAAATAATATAGTTACTGGCTTATGCTGAGATTCCATCGAGTGACTGCGTACCGTCCTTGCATACATGAGAAAAATACAAAATGATTTACTGACCCTCAGCTTTGTATTTAATAGCCGTGTGACATATTCCATGAAAACTAGCATGTGTAAAGGATCATGTTATTATATACAGCTGTTAAAGACCTAGAAAGCGAACAATGTGCTACTGACATATAAATAATACCTTCTGTGCACAGTTAAACATTGGTGCTATTTTTGCCAGATTTTAAGCCTTTTTGAGGCCAACTGGAACAGCTGAAATAGAACATTAAAAAAAATGTTTTGATGCTGGGGCACAGATGGCGGTAGCCCAATGTGTCAAAATAAATGTTTCATTTTTGGTCTAATGTGGGAAAAATAGACCTTGTCAATTACTCCAATAATCGCAGGTGCAGTAAATGCACTCTGTAGCTAAGAAGAGCTATTTCAGATGGGCATTCAGAGAAATTCTATGTATCCTACTTCCAGCAGCCTGAAAAGGTAAATTACCTTAGGCCAATGACTTACTGCCTTTGAAAGGGCTCTAACAACCGCAATCAAGCCTGAAGCTTTAATCCTTTATTTGGCACCTGAATTTCACAAACACAGGATTTCTCCCTGCAAGACACAGTCTGAGAAGCTGCTGTAGACAATGGGTCTGTTAACTTGAAATCAATGACTTCTGTATGTTTAAGAAATTTAGAATGCCTTGAACAGACTTCAGTGCTTAAATATTTGTCCAGATTTTTCTGGAAGGCTTTGATGGCAAGCAGGATAAGCAGGAGAGTCAATCAAATGTAGGCAAATTGTTTTCACTGCTAACATCTGCCCAGACCTTACATGTCAACTGGCATTGAACGGCCACATCAAGCCGGGCACATCCACCAGTCTTTGCAGGAGCTGGTAACACCCATCGTTCTTTTGACTGTTGGGGTTGGAACTGGGAGGACACCACTTACCTTTTGAAAAGGGGCAATCCACCAAGACCCCCCCCCACTGAAATGTTAAAGTGCTCTGAGGAGGAACTTCAGATAACCTACAGATAACGCAGTGCGGGAGAAGATACCAGCTAGTTAGGGGACAGCATTTAAAACGGCTTCAGCTGCCGATACCCTGCACTGCTTGGTTACGACTACAACGTAGGGCTTTGTCCGTAAGACGGAGCGAAGTTACAAAGACTGAATGATAATCCTTATGCTACAGCACAACGGTAAAATCATTCACGTTCTCTTACCCAAGATTTTACTTCCCATGTGAAATTTAAATCTACACCAGCTGGTGCAGTAATAGTTCTCACAGTCTGCACAGCCAGTGGAAGGGGTGGGAGGGAGCAAAGAAAAGCAAAGCAAAAAGCAAAGCAGACTTACAACTGAATCTGGAAGGCATCTCTCATTTTCCCCGAGACTGTGCCCTTCCGGGCAGCTCTACAGCTTGCTGTTGCAGCACTGTGGCTTTGAATTTTGTCATCTGCAGTGAGATTGCTGCATTTCTGCTGAAGAAGCAGGATTGTCGGTTTTCCCTGGGCACTGCAGCACAGAAGGCAACATATAGTTTTTTAGCTATAAGGGACCTGCAAGGATTGAAAAGCCTGAAAAAGCCTGTGAATACTATTGCAGCATTCATTGTCTTAATCTAAACCGCCTAATTTCTTTCATGCTTCTTTTTAAATCTGCTTACAATGTTCCATGTACCTCAAAATGTTACATTTCAGTGGGGTTAGTTCTGTTTTCTAGAAAAAAAAATTGGACTCAAATCACTTATTTTTAAATAAGCACTAGGGCTGATTCTCTGCTTGAGTATGAAATGCTCAGTGTGGGTTTTCTATGGGTGACCCAAGAGAGACGAGGAAGAAGGGGGATACAGTGCACATAAGAGATAAAGAACAAAATCATGAACCTCAAGCCTGACTTTTAGGCTTTTAAAATGTTTTTCATGAGCATAAAACCAGGTTGATAACTAAAACTCTGACCCACAAAGATATTTCAAGGAGCAATGGATGTGTAAGGAGGTCTGTGAAGTTTACTTTGTGTATTCAAAGGGCCAGCATGAGGACGGACAGAAAACAATAAGAGTAGTGGACATCCTAGTCCCTTATGTTTGAGAGAAGGACATTCTCCAGAGGAGCTACAAATATCAAAGTGCTTCAGCTTCAGATTGTCGTGATAGCTGGCATGCAACTGCAGCCACAGAATCAATTCTGTCTACATTCTGCTTTAATTCCAGATGGATAAATTTGGGCCAGCAAGAAATGAAGCAGCAGACAATGACTGGTACATGACCCAGATAAACTAGGCCAACAAGAAGATTTCCAAACAGAGTTGTTAAAGCCACAGAACTTGCTAGAGGCATAGAGAAGTTCAGTTAATTGTCAGCATCCCTCAAGTTATTATAGACAATTCTAAAGTTAAGGTTGAGCAATTCAGCCTGTCTTATGTATGAGAAACACAGCACTTACTCAAGAAAATTACAGCACTTATTCCGAGTACAGAATTCAATTTCCAAGGATTAATAAGTAAACACCTTAATTAATGTATGACTTTAAAATAATTAAAATAAGTCCTTCAAGAGATTTAACATCTTTTTCAGTCTTTTATTTGTCCTGAATGATCTTCAGAATAATAATTATGCAAGCGTTTCATATTTACAGTCTTCTACACCAGCCACAGTCAAAAGAGTGGTTATAATTAAATTAAATTATTAATGATTTCTGCCTCTAATTGTTATGACTATATAGACTGCGGTCTGACTCATTTAACTCTTAACTGGAGAAACTCATCAATATCTTATGGATTACAGGGGAATTTCCATTTGTAAACTACATGCATCTGAAATAATTTGAATTTGAACCATGTGGCTTCAATTCTCTAGAAATATTGCACGGTAGTATTCTTTGCTAATAAATAAAGACATTTCCATGGAAGAGAAATTTGTTAAAAGGAATTTAAAGTTGCTAATGCCTATCAGAAATACAATAAAAGGTCTGATTTTTTCCAGCCTGTGCAAAATTTTGTTAAAAATATCACTGTTAGGAATCTCATGTTTCTCTCAAACTAATTTTATAAGTGGCGACTTCCCGTACCTCTGGGGAGGTACTTACAGTGCAAGTGAAAGAGCAATTACAGCCACTGAAAAAGCTTCTGAGGTTTTAAATGGTTCATTCCTTTTATGCAGAGCTAGAATACCTGTAACACTTAAAAAATTGTAGGTTCCGTTTAAAACCAGTAGGAAATACTGGAAATACTTCAGATTGGAAGACATATTGTGGAAACATGGGTGGCTAGCTCAAAACAGAGGGAGGCACTAACAAGTGCTCGGTTGATCTCTAATATTCTCCGCGGTTCATTTATATTTGTGTGTGTATATGTATCTCCACACATGCAAATTATATACATGCGTACACACACATATATATAGGTTAGAGCTATATAACTCCTGAGCATCAGTGAAAGGAAAAATACCCTCTCTGCTTTGCACAGTCTTTTCAGATCAGCTTCATCCTCTGGTGAGTGACAACGGCGAGGCTCCTTCCAGAAAGGGCTCACTTCAGGAAGAGACCATCTGGATGCTGTCTGAGCTGCACAGAGCAAAGTGCGAGAGGGAGAATAAAAACCAAGAAACAGCAAGAAGCTTTAGTGGCAACACAGAAGTGGAAAATTAAGAACTCAGACAAGCGCCTTAAAAGAGAAAGGAGAAATACTTCTTGGTAGATTTGCACAACACCGGTGCTTTTGGGGAACGTCAGCAGAGGACGTTCCCCAGTCGGCTGTGGTGCTTGTCTTTCAGTATTCATAAATGATCAGTTACTAGGAAAATAAAATAATTAGTGTGAGAAAGAGCACAAATAATTCCAATCACTTTGCCACAGGTCTATAATCAGAACAACCCTTCCCATATATGGATGTTTCACAACAAAAAATATAGAAACCCAAGCAGAGCTGTGTGCTGCATAGCAGAGATATTTTCAGAAAGGAAGAATAAAGAAGAGGACACCATGGATGCCTGGCGCTGAAGTTACACAACGTGCCTGAGAAAGGACACGGGTGATCATACCACAGGACCCAGCACGCTGCAGCAGGCAGGAGAAACGGAGAAGGTGGGGGGACTGCAGCTTATATATCTCCCTGGATAAATCCACCTCTAGGAGGAGAGAGAAAAAGACAGCAAAGAGCATTTCAGATCACAGCCATGACACTACCCTGTCAGCACAAGACCTGGGGCTGTCAGGTAAGCCGAGGTCAGCACTGAACCTGCGCTGCCTTTCCAGAAGGACGCGAGAAAGTGACTGGAATAACAGCAACGTGACTGAGTGCACAAACCACAGTCAGACAATGAAAAATAGGAGGATACTAGAAGAACCATTGTGCATGAGGCTGGAAAGAGGAAAAAAATTAAAAAAAAAAAATCTCCCAACACAGCCCAGGAACAGTTTCATCCTATTCATCACAGTTTGAGGTGCACAGATGTGCACAGGTACAAATGCTGGCACAGGTACAAACGCTGGGACTATGTAAAAACAGTATGGGCAAAATCAGGGCTATCTCTACCTAGAAAACACCAATCTATGTGCAATGCATTAGCATCTGAAAGGTTGCTTTACCTTTGTTCCCAACAGACTAAAGGCTCAATTATTTTACATCAAGATCAAGTAAACATACCAAATGAGGAAGGTGAAACTTCAGACCCAGAAGCTGGAATGAGGTTTTGGGAAGCTTTTGAGAGCCTCAATTCTTCTACTACTGGAAACGTGAAATCTGGAGTTATTTTACCAATTTTACCAGAAAGATAGAAAAGTAGAGGATTATGAAGAATTTATTCTAGTATAAGCAACACCCTGGGAAATTTGGAAGGAAGGGATTCAGTTAGAAACATGAAATTCTTAATGCAGCTCAAAGTATGGCCATTAGGTTCTAGAGAGGAGATAAGGAAGAATTTGGTTTAATGTGGACCATTACAGGACATACTGATCACATCTAGTTAAGGAAGCACTATTGTGGTTTTAGGCAGAGGTTAATGGAGTTTTTCCATTTAAAGCAGTAACTAAGAACTCTATTATGGTGCAGAATATAAATATTTTCCATTCAAATATACAGTTTACAAACAACCTGGAATCATAAACATTAAAATGGCAGTTAGACCGAGCAGTGCCATGAAGGCCAAAATCAAGAGTGTTTGAGTGCAACACAATTTCCTAGGTTCTCCATAGCCAGGTTGAGGCATTGTCCTTTCTGTTCTACCTCACCTCTACAATACCTATCTGAAAGTAGGATTTTTCTGAGTCTAAGTCTACTGAACATCAAATAAAATGTAAATTGCCCAGAAAATTTTATCCTGCAGTTCTTATAGCACCAAGGTCAAAAAATTATGTTTGAAGTGAAATATATTTCTGAAAGATATGCTCTCTTGACTTAAAAATTTCAACTTACCATATCACTAAAGAATTGTTATGAAGTTAATTACTTTTGCAGATTAAAGTCCTACTTTGAGTTTTCAGCTCCTAATCACTGGATCTTTTCATACCTTTGCTGCTAGATTAAAGCACCTTCTGCATGGTAGTTTCTGCACATATAGGTACCTGTGGACAGTGATCAAATCACTTCCCCCCCCCAATCCGAACACATTACATGCCTTTAGCTTGAAGCATATTTCCAGGTTTCAGCTCATTTTCAAGGCTGCTGTCTGAACATTATCCAATCTTTTGGCATCATCTCTGAATGAGCATCTCAACAGGAACAGGCTCACCTGTGCAGCCCTCTTAGTCCTGCTCAATACACTCCTTTACTCATCCAGGGCTTGCGGTCACTCTTGTGCTCACACCATTTCAGCAGGCACTTGTGCTCATTCCATTATCCACCGCAACGCCATCCTCCCCTTTATGCCCCATTTCTCCTTCATTTCCACCCACTTTTCCTCCAGGTTCTTCCCACTGCCAGGACATGTGACCCCATGCTACGATGGAAAGCCTCCATTTAATGAGGTTTGCAGTTTCTCAGCTTTCAGATCAGGTTCTGAACCATAAGCCGTGCCTTTTCTGTTCACTTTGCATTCAACCTAGGACCCATGGAAACCGACGGAAAGGTTCCTGACTCAAATTTCAACTCTACAGCTTATTGCTCTAAAGCGAAAAAAGTTTGACTAAAGACTGCATAAATGAAACATTTCCTCACATCTAGCAGTGGTTACGCAAGGAAGGAAAGCCTCTGCTGAGCCATTAAAAATGCTGCTTTGTCCATTTCTTTCATCATTTCACTGATTTAAATTTAAACCTCCTTATATCCTACACAAGGTATTTCATTCTTGCTTTGTCTAAGTAAAAGGACTTCTGCTAAAGATTTTTCATCCTACAGCTCCAGGGCCTTTGAAATCATATCCTGTATGTTTTGTCTCTATCAGCAGTTTCCCCACATCAATCTACAACGAACTACATAAGCCACTTATACCAGAGACTGTTCAAGTCATTCTGAATTTTATTGGCATATTCTGATCTCCCTGGTTTTGTTAAGCAAGTTGAACCTTAATAGCACACACTGAGAAGATGAATGGGCTAATGAAGCAGATTGCATGATCTGGAATCTTTCGCTTACAGGTAAAGTTCTGACCTGCTGATAGCAAGAGGACTTTTTTTCCCATTTTCCATGGTTACTTCTTGCTCTTGGTGCAGTGTCTGGCGCTCTGCTAGCTCTCTGTTATGCAGCTGTCTGGCTCTCTGCTAGCTACATACTGAAGAAAAATAACATCTCAGTGCAATTCTGATGATTAGCTTTTTGTGTAATTAAAAAAAAAACACAACCTTTTCCTCTTTTTGCTTCAATATTACAAAAAACACTTTAAGTGCACGTCCACACTAAATGGATCCTTAGACTGAAACAGTCCACCCGTGTATCAAAGGATGCAGAAAATATTTCCACAGTACAACTGTGTACGGCTTATTTTTACCCAGGAGAAAAGCATTGTGGGTGAAGTGCAGTTACTTTCAATGTACTATAGTCCTTGACTGTACGTCACATTGCTCACACCGTGCTGTCAGGCAGAATACAAGATTGTTATAATGCTAGAATTAAGGCTTCTGTACTAACTCAGAATGGCTAGGGGTTTGTTTTGCTTTTTTTCAGCACTTAAACTATTCCCCTTACTATCCCAGAAGAGATTAGCTGGTCATTTAACTCTCCCCTTCCTGCTTTTTTTCTCATATATGAGCGCAGGGAAAATGTCAATAGGTTTTACCCAGGATAGAGAGGAACCAGCCCTCCATGCTGATGTCGCATTCTCACGCCATCTTGTGAAGGGGCCTGGGGCTTTCCAGCTTCTGGCTTGGGCAATGGGCTCACCGTTAGCGATGAGGTGTGAGTTTTTGAAGGGAAGGGACCTTCCTGGAGCTCGCAGCAGAATGACCTTTGTCAAATGACAGGGGCTAAACCTCATGTTTGCATTGAGACTCTGTCCTGGTGCATACGGCCAGCCAGCTGTGGGCTTGAGGAGGCTATTGTGCAGTACCAGAGACAAAAGTGTGTCCATCCCTCATCGGCCAAAGCTGGCACGTCCTGCAGTTGAGAGGGACTGGGTCTGCGATGCCCTCCTCAGCAGCCCCAGGTATCTTCCCCACAGGAGGCTTTCCACAATAGCCTCCATTGCAGGGAAGATGGGATTCACAGGCAGCCCATACATCAACAGGAATTATCATACTTAAGGTACAGGCTTCCTACAGACTGCAGTACAGCTGTGCAGAGCCAGGGCAGGGACCTCCTGGCTTCAGCCTGCTCCTCCTCCTAACACTCCTACATCCACATAGTGATGGCAACACTTGGGACAATTATACAGCTACTTAAATACTTTGGAAAAGAACCCCAAATAAGGGGAAGCTCAAAGGAAAGTCTTTCAAGCCACTTCTTCCTCTCTAGAACTCAGCACAAGGAAGGGTAGAAAAGCAGGGTCTGTGTTTTTAGAGGGCTTCAATCTCAAAATTCTTCTAAGAAAGCTTTCTTTAAAAGTTCCAGAAAAAAAACATGGAAAAAAAGATGTAAAAGAATGCTTACAGTGAAATGACTGGTCTACCTCTAGATGTACACAAACCCACAGTTTTAAAGAACACTAAATGTGCAGCATCAAAGCCAAGGTGTTAGACAGCAGCATGCACTCAAATAGTTAAAAACATCAAAAGACAGACCAAAGCTGTGAATGAAAGTTCCAAAAGCAACCTTAATTCTAACAGTTCCTCAGTTTGGTGTGTTTGACTTTCAGCTTCACTAGTACTGTTTGAAATCAGATGTCTTTTTTGTGATAGTTCCTGGATTTTGAAAGAGGACATTAAAAATACAGAAATTCTATCATGTGGCACATGAAATATCTGGTTAATCAACAGCTTTGAGCATCTGTGATTCATTACATAGATTTCTGACACTTATGTTAATGGCATAGCTGACAGCACTAACACACTGTCATTTTCTATGAGGAGCAACGTTATAAGCGAATAGCCATTTTGCTAGTAGGTTTTCAGATATTTACTGACTGCAGAGGAATCGCAAAGCTTGGCTGACATACCCATCCTGGAAACACCCACAGACACAACTGTTTCACCCTACTACCCCTCTACCCCATTACCAATTTTGTCCCAGTTTCTTCCCAGCCTCCACATCCCTCTTTTCAGTTTTGTGATCCTCCTTTCCCTCCCAGCTTCAAATCAGCCCCCAAGCCAGCTTGTTGCAGCTTCCTACTCATACCAGCCTCTCTCCTTCTCGTCAGCTTGCTCCACTCAACTCAATCCACTGCTAGAAGCTCAGTCTCTTCTTTTCAGTTTCCTCTAGCCCAGCATTTGTCTCTCCCCGTACAAATCAGACAGTTCCCTCCTCCATTGCATCATGGTGTCTATAAGGGGGAGGCAAGCTGGAGAGTTTGGCAGAGAATATGAGAATCAAGGCTCCTTGCTTTCCATCCTAATCCTAGCTGAGGGCAGCTGAAGTCAATCATGTACAGGGCAGGTCCCTTAGAGCCCCTATGGCTTGCAGCAGCACGTGATTAGTGAGTGTAGTCCCAGTCAAGGCATACATGCCCTAAGAAGGGAGATCTTTCACAGTAGTATATTGGGATACTTTTAGTGGCTATAATTGTCAGCTGTACTGAACTGCTTACTTTCTAGAAACAGCAAAAAGAAATATAAAGCTTTTCTTATAATGGCCATACTTCCCAAAGTTTTCAAATATTGGGCCTTGAAGACAGAACTATTAAAAATTACCAAAGGGTGTTATTGTGGACAAACATACTTTCCTCAAGCCTCTTTGCTGAAAACATTGCAGCTGTTTTGGCTGAACTCTTTAAAATCATCCGAGGGCATAAATCCAGCTAAATGGTTAACTTTCAGCTATGTTCTAATTAGTAGGCAACAAGGTCTTACAATGGAAAGAATCAGGGAATAAGTGACTGTAACTGCTTACAGCTCAGTAACAAATGGGCTAACAAAAGAAAGTACTGTGAGAATAATATGAATAATGTGTTTTATTGCTTTCTCTTATTCCAGAGTTTCCCCCTAGCTCCAAAATAAGCTCCTCCTGCTGCCTTCCTCTGGTGTTGTTGAGTGGGAAACAAATAAAGGAGTGAGTGAAAACACTGACTATGCTGGACAATCGAGAGTGCACTGCAAGTTAAGGGGAAGAGCTGGAGTGACAGGCTGATGGGAACAGTCAGTCATTTTGTTGTTCAGACTGCAAGGCACCACAAAATTCAAGCAGATTAAAATGTAAAGAGACAGTAGTACCTGTGGGGTATACAGGCACCACGCTTACAAAAAACCCTTACCTCTCAGGCACGGCCAGCTGCACAACCTTAAGGCAGGATATTTGTCTGAGGTTGAACTGCTCTAGAGTTTGCAAACCAAACTTCAACCTTCCTTGTGGAGAAGTAAGCCCTATAATACTGTCCTGAATTCACTGTTGCTTGCTTGTTTGGCTCCTGAAAAACTTAGGCAATAGACTGGTAGGATAAGGGAATAAGCATTCACTTACACCTTCACAAACCTAGTAACAGTGAACAAAAAACCTGTGGTTTATATAATCAAGGTAACATGTAGAATAAGTTTTCTTCTTAGCAATTCAATTGCTAAATAAAAAATGGCCAACTGGGCACAGCAAAAGAAAACAACCAAACCAAAAGCTCCCTTCTTTGTAGGGCTAACTAAGCAAGTAAGAGCCACCTAGAACACCAGCTTACTACTGAAATTGCTTGAAGTCAGCCAGCTTTTAAACTCAGCTGATGAATCCTGATTGATCCAGCTGCCTCCTACAGCTTCTTTCTGAACTGGTGGAGGCTGGTGCAGGAACTTGAACTTGTGTTCTGGTAAGGAAGCTGCTGAACTGCTAATGTCTTAATCAGCCTGACATTTCTTGTCATAGGCAACAAAAACTGGGTGAGAGTACAGGTGGTTTCCTTTACAGAGAACCATACTCACCTTCCTTTTTTCTGTTTCCATGCAAAGCAGATTCTATGTTAAAAAGGTTACTAGCCTGATCCCAATGACAGCTTTCTTTTTCCCAAATAGCCAAATGGACAAGCCTCCTCTCTCAGACAACCTCTTCATTGTAAAAGACATAAAATTTACAGAGGGAGCTACCTCCAAATTTGTGGAGTTACGTTCAGCTTTGTAAGCCTTAACAGTGTTTGCCCAAGAGCAATTTCAGATCTTCAAGGCGCCCAGAATGCTTATACCCACGTCCCCACACATGATGAACCTGAAACTCTCATTTCAGCTAACCAGGAATTTTAGGTAAGCTGACTAATTTTGCCTGGATTTGTCTGGATTTGGCAGATGTCTGCAGGCAGCAGACCTGCTAGGCAGGTAATTTTGGCAGAGAGCTGGAGGGAGGAGGAGGAGGAGGCTTAAAGCTACCTCCATTAGGTTTATCTGCCTTCAGCCCTTAGTGCTTGAGCACAGGCTGCTCAACTGCCTGTGTTGTCTATCAAAGGTGGCCTTGACTTTGCTTTAAGCGGAGACTTTGCTGTTGATTTAGACAGCGAGAATGCTTTACAGCCACAGCGAAGGCTCCCTCGGCAGTTTAACATCTGGACAGGGTGCCCACGGGGTAGCTGGCAGGCAGCTGTGTGGTGAAAGAGAACATGTGTTTATGGCCACTGACAGCGACTGCTCAGTCATATTACTGCAGACACAACCAACAGACTTCTTGGGAACAACACATATGATCAGGCATAATGTGCAAAAATGTATGCTTTATTTTTACACCGAAGCTCTTTATGTGAGGCTGGGTAGGAATTCTTGTAAACGGTCTATGTGACTTAAGATGGAGTCACTTACATGAGCTGAAATTTGGTCATGAAAACTGGAATTTCTATATGCAGAGAAGAACACTACAGCATCAGAGCATATTTTTATCCTGGTAGTACTGTAATGACAACCCTTCAGATTTCTGCTGATTGCATCATTCTCCCAAAATTATCTTTTTGGATGAAATTTCTCTTGCTTAATCTCAGACAGAAAGTGAGCAGTAAAAATCTATTCAGTCATTTTTATGTCAGCAATGAATCACCAAAACTAATCCTGACTTTGAAACGTTACATGTGTATGTCCATGAGGAATTTACTAGGACAATATATCTCTTATACTCCAGTTATTTCATTGACTTTATTTTTATAGGAAAGAAAATCAGGTAAAGTAGTAATGGTTCACTGACTATAATTGACCAAAACCCCACAATAAAACAAAGACAGACTCCCAAAGCGTTGAAATTATCTCATTTATCTTAAGGAAAAAAAAGTCAAAAGCACAAAAAGCATTTTGGTCAAATTTGATGTTACAAAACATTTTTATATTTATTTAATATCATGTTCTCCTACTCTGTAGTTATACCGTATATTTTCTGAAAAAATAATATGCAGATTATTGCATAACACATCTTTTCCAAATTAGCCCAGAAATATTCACTAAATTAATTTTTTAACACACTAAGAAAAGTGTTTTAATATTTTACGTTTAAATTCCAGAGAGGTTTATCACATAAGATATTCTGTGGAAAGCAGCACCTATTTACTTCTTTGTAAGCCATTATGAAGATGGAACTGGCCTCTCAGTCAAAATAACAGAGGTGATTAAAACACAAGCTGAATAAAGCAGCTCACCGAGTGGGTTCTTGCAGAGTGAGTATTTCACTTGGCTGTGTGTGTGGAATATTTTGCATAATGGTCTACAGACCTCCTAGGATTTTGCTATTACAGAATATACATATACATAGTGCTGAGACACAGAGAAGTGGTATTTCACATTATGTCTATGCTTGCTTAGGGCTCACTGTCTATGTGGAATGAGTAAAAGTAGTATTAAAAGAAAATAATTATTAAACAGAAAATATTTCGTTATGCAAACAAAGAAAAATACTGTATTTTAGTTTAGAGACAGTTCAAGCATATACAGCATATACATAATAAAGCTCAGGCATTTCTTTTTTGTTTTGTATTAGCTAAAGAAGCAGTCATGAAATTGTTGTATATTGGCTTAAAACTTGACAACCACCTAGTGCATTCTTCTCGCTCACCTTTTAAAAATACACAATCTGAGATGGATACATTGCACTGCTGGAGTTTACAATATATATTTCAAATTTACAAAAATACAGAAAAACAAGATTTCTTGCACTCAGATACTGAGCATTAACCCTTTGAGTACTAATTCCCACCTGCAACACTGCAGAACACATTCATCTGACTTACATGTTTTTATAACATTCTAACAATTATAATTGTCATCTTTATGTACACTATTAGGAAATGCATTCCCTTATATTAAAACAAACAAACAAAAAAGGTAGAGACTAATAAGCTCCTAATAACAGAAGAACAATGGGCTGAAGTATGTGAAGATTTCTGCAACATATACACAGAGAATCGCAGACTGATGATCTCAAGGGAATTTTCTATTTCCTCTGTGCAAGGTAGCAATTACATAAGCCTGTGTTAAGACATGACAGCACACTTTCTCACGTGGCCGTACAGAATTGTGCTTTTTCTCTTATTTATGGATGCACTGCTCACTTTCCACTGTAGACAGTTTTCTCGCAGCCCTATGCTCCTATTCACTTTCTGCGATCCACTATTCTTCTGCACCCTTCCTATTTGAAAAAAGTGGTTTTATTTCATACAGGGTAATTATGATGCAGTTCTGTACTGTGAGTTGATGCTTTGTGTCCAGATGTTCATGGAAACATGAAAAAATTTCTTGCCAAGAGCCTTGTTAATAGAGAATGGTGCTGACCCTGGAATGCCCTACAATTCAGCAGAAATCGTGAACATAAAGAACTTTTCTGAAGGTCAAATTTGCATTAAAGGATGAAGACAATCTGGAATTTGCTAGGGGAGGAAATGGGTTTTCAGAAAGCAAGTGGAGAAATTAATAGATGGACTCTAAGAAGGTGTGGTTTTGGAAAATGACTGAACTTGCTCTTTCCTGACAACCCTGGACTACATTGATCATGTAACTAAATAGACAATATCATATATACAGTGTCTCTGAACTAGAATAAGCTACTTTAAGAAAATAACTGTAGTCCTCAAAGAGTTAATGATAAAACTGCTCTACCTTAACAGATGTGGAAAGGTTATCGTGAAACAGCTTACAGATTTGTTCAAAAGGCATACTTTACAAAGAAGTGTAAAACTTGTTGAGACAATTGCTATTACACCGCACAGTGTCACATACAATGAGTAGTGCATGCTCTGTAAAGACATTAGAGTGGTCCCTTATCAAAGCTATCATATAACCTTATACAAAGGATTGTGCCACTTAAACTAGTGCAGAGTGATTTTTTTTTCTGTAGATTTATAATGCTCTAGATTAATAACAATAGGGTTTTTCACAGCCTTGTACAACACTTTTTTTTTTTGTTCTTTTTTTAACACATGTAACACTAGAAAACAGCAAATGGTATATCCTGACATATGTCATGCAAAATACAACCAATACAGCACCATAGATGTAACAGAGACATTACCTAGCACTTCTCTCCAACAAGAAAAAGGACAGAACAGAGACTGTACATTACACGACTTTACAGGCCATATGCTACAGAAGATCTTTAGAGGCAGTATCACTTTTGTAGATCTAAAAAGCTGTAATTTTATAAAATCCTGTTTATCATTTCTACCATAGTCACTTCTGATTAAAATCCATGGCACAGTAATAATATTTTGCTACAAAAATAAATAAGTAAAAGTTTAAGATGCTGATATGTGTATAAAAAGTGTCTGAAGTTACTACAGAACAAAAGTGAAAACAATGAATGAAAATGATGTATTTCTAAAGAAAAATTGTTCTGCGTAACAAAAGGATATTGCCTCTCATATTCAATTGTCTAGACTTCATTTTCTAATTATCTTTCAGAATAATTTTATAACTTTCTTTTAAAAATAACTTCACTTTAAAACTGTCATTATCTCTCTCTCTTAGACTCTTATTAAGAAAATTGAAATAAAGATGGAAAAGCTGTACAATTTACTGATGAGCTACACAAATATGTCATCTCATTTAGTTTGGAATAAAAGCAAAGATAACAATGATTTAGGGGAAAAACCACATTATGACGGCCCATGAACTACACAGTAGTTTCATTTTTCCAAGGGCCAGTTTTGATATTTCCTGTACTATCTGAGCTGTATATCATGGCTTCATGCACGTTTCCCTTGAGAATTCCGTTGTGATTCGTCGTATTGAATGGCAATGACTGTGTCCGTGGGTGCATTTCAAAATGAGCTGGATGGTGCACAGTGTCACTTTCTGGCATTTTAGCACAACTATATATTACAGTACTTGCGTCGCTACTTTCGGGCTGGTTGACAGTAGGATATGGATCGCTTTTTGAGCAGCAGGCCCGCCTGTGACCTGACTGGCTATCATGCGTACTGTGGGGGCTGTCTGTATGCGAGCTGTGGATGCTGCCATCGATACTTGAAGGAATATGATAGGCGTATTCTCTTTCACCTGCAGACCTATGCCGACTGAAATAACGTGGCTTAGTTCTGCTTTTCAGACATCTATGAATGTGCATGTTGGGTCTGAAGGTTCCCTCGTTGTGGACATGAATGTGAGCTTCATCATCAAGTAGCTGATCACAGTGCATTTTCGCACAACATGGTGTCACAGGCGAAAGGCAGTTAACGTGATTTTGAACTGCTTGTAGGTTAGTAAGTTTGCAGTGGCTAGCCGCTGGGTGATTAAACACAGCTGATTTGTTGGGACATGGTGATTCCTGAAGACAAGGTGCATGAACTTGAGTGTCACCATTCACATTAACCTTTGGGCGCACATTAACTTGGACTGAATAGGTGTTTCTTCTAGATGGGCAACAGGACCACCAGCAATGCCAGACATCATCTCGCTTTGCACAGTGATGGATCAGGATGAAAAGGCCCAAGGTCACACAGAAGGCTCCGTAAAGACAGCTAAATATCATATCCAAGAAATGACCTTGAGATACTGCAAGTGCTCCAAAGGTCCAAGTGGCAGTAAACAGGAACAGAGTGAATGCTGCGGCTCGAAGCTGAGCCTTAAATGAATGCTCATTTTCCAATAAGGAAGAAGAAATCATGGAGCAGGTTGCCTGGGGAACGGACACAGAGTCTGTAATATGACCATGGCCCACCTCAGTACTTGGCATTCTCTGCGGATCTTCTGTCTTTTCCTTCAACTCATACTTGCGTTCAGGATGGCGCTTCAGTTGCACGTACGTGCAGAGAAAGTAAACACAAGTGACTAGCACAATGAATGCTACCGGCCCATAAAAAGCACCAAGACTAGGCTCCCATGCCATCCAGCAACTGAAAACAACAAAAAAAGGAGAGTCAAGAACGTTTTATAGCCCACATTAGATGTGATGAACAACTGACTGATGTGAAACTGGGCTTTCTAACTTACATGACCCAACAGTGTCTCAGAAGTTTGGGAATTTTTGTTGTGGAGAAAGGGAGTGTGTCTTTAATATCAATTAAGCTGAGGCATCACTTTCATATTTTTAATAGAATAAAATGTCTTGTATAATTTACAGGATATTAAAGCTGAAAATTTCCAAGAAATGTAGGTCAGTTTAAAATCTAGAATTGCAGTCAAGTATAAGACCATTTATGTCAACCCTTTTTTTCTATTAAAAATGTCAGTGCTAATACTTTGATTAAAAAGCAAATGAGGCATAGTTTATACAATCTGTGTGAGCAATAGAAATGTACAATTTCAATGGTTTGTATCAATGAACATTGATATAAACTCTTAAGCCTGAGGATTGTTCTTACAGAATTTTATTGTTGCTAAAGTAGAGAACAGTCTGAGTGATAAGGAGGCCAAAAAAAGACTTCCAGTTTAACACTCACCGCTTTCTGCAGTGAACGGACCAAATAAAATATATGCCACCTCTGAATTCTGCACTGTTTCTGAAATTCCTGGGAGTTAATTTACAGCAATTTGAATGTCCTCAGAAAAATTAAGGAAATTATACTGGAAGCATGGATCATTATTTGCTAGGCTTTAAATAATATAAACATAACCATTTTAGAGTAGCTTAAAGTAGTTCACAGGCCAGTATGAGCTGAATATGCCTCAGTCAGCTGCATAATTTAGTAGCAGTCTAACAGGACTGTCCTGAGGATTAATGATCTAATCAAATAAACATGCGGTAAGAAAACACTTCTGGCTAATGAAATCCCAGATGGAAACTGGGAGAACGTGGGTCAGGGGGAGAAGGAATATTTCCCTAGTTTTTACTTTTCTCTATGATCTACTTTTAGCCATGGTTACAGACAGGGAACTGAGCTGGTGGTATAAACTAGTACAGCTGTTATTAGGTTCTCATAGTCTAAATATTGCATGGATTGCTGGAAAGAGGCATAAGTTACTTTCCTTATCTGTTGGACTGGGACAAGAAGTAATGGGCTTAAACTGCAGCAAGAAAATTTTATTAGATTTTTCAAAAGTTTCCTAGCTGTTAGGACAATTAGGACAATAAGCTGTTGGAATAAAGTGCGGTCTATCCATTCTTGGACCATTTAAAGCACCTCAGATAAACAACTGTCAGGAATGGTTTGGATATAGCTAATTTCCCACTGGGTCAGAAAGACAGACCAGGTGATCTGTCATGATCCATTCCACCTCTAAAAGTGACACTGTGTGACACTTCATACTCATTTAGGCGTGTGTGATTGGTTGCAGTCCTTCCAATACAGCAAGGAACCTTCTGATATCACATTCTTGTCAAGCCAGGAATCATCCACAACTTACTATAAAAAGGACAGAATGAATTCTTCTCCCATGCTGAGAACCTCTCAGCTAAAAACAGGCAGTCCCACTGGGTATTTATCACAAGAAACTGCAGAATAACTACTTTAAATTTTTAAGATCTGAACCTTAAACAAAAACATGCACACATTTTTAAATGAACTTAGAGACACTCCAAGGAGTATATATTTTGCTGTCAGACATGCACATGAAAAGATTCCCTGAAAGATATTTGTGAAAAGACAGGTAAGTTACCACCTATATTTAATTGGATAAGCAGAGAGCACAAAGCTACATGAATACTTGAAGTACATTTGAATGCTGCATATTTCATGCAAAGTGGAGAACGGAATGCTCCCCAGTGGAACAGTCCCTTGGGATGCTGTTATTTCAAGTGGAATCTCATTGTGAATCATTTAAAAAAATCAGTTCCGTAAAAAAAAAAGTTCAAGTTTGTGCATTTACTATACTAATACTATTAAAAATGAATAAGGCATATAACTCACTTGAATTAGAAGCTGTCTTTTTACCCAGTCTTATAACCATTCCTCACCTGTGCCTTGTTTTCTGTACAGACTGTGGTACCAGGTATTGATTGGCTATGATTAACATGATTAAAAAAGTATAACCTCTGTAACTGTGCCAAAATGAAAAACGTCCCACATTTATGAACATAAATAATTTTAATATATTAAAAGTCTTTCAATATACTGTTGATTACAAGTGATTGTCTAATTGGATAAGTTTGAATAAACATATGAATATGAGTTGGGCCCTTGGCAGAGCAAACAGTTAGCCATGGTATGTACTAATTTATTACCAGAATTTAAATTTCAATTACCTATAAAAACACCTTTAAGGAGCCAAATGCTCACTTACAAACCATTCTCCTTTGTTTCCACTTTTCTTACCCAGAACATAACTAGTTTCAAATGTATTACAGTAGGTGCTCAAAGCAGTAACTAAGAGTGACGTCCCCCAGAGTACTAGTGCTGGCAGAGTACTAATATATCCATTAGCGTGCCAGTCATTGCCATGCTGATCTTTTACACAGAATGTATTTAACTTTGCAGTCTGATTCACTTTCTGCTACACTATTATGGAAAGACTTTTTGTACTTTATTGATATCTCAGGTTTCATGCCAAGAATTAATAACAATGTGGTGCCTTGTGGAGGTATACTGAACACTAACACACTACTACATGAGAGGGCTATGTCAGGATTGCAAGACAGTGTGACTGGAACATTTCCAGGTGCTGAAAATCCAAAATAATTGGTTTTCAAGGGAGGGATGGGGGTGGAGGAGGTGGGGGAAGGATTTTAACTTGTCCTTTTCTCACATAATTATTTGTAAATTACTTTAACTAAGTCACCTGAAGGATATCAATTCAAGGTAGATAATGAATTGGAAGTATTTAATTAATTAGTAGCTCCAGTAAATATGCTAACCAATAGAGATTTTTCATATCCTTTCACTTATTCAGATGTAAATGAAGAGTAATTCTGTAAATGAAAAGTGATTCTATTGACAGTAATGGAGTCAAATTGGTAGAGATGAAGCAGCAAGACCCAGATTAAGACATTGCTCTTTCATAGCTATTATTTAATAAAATTTCATAACAAATGTCATCCCAAATGGCATGTCTGTACCCTTTATGAAGCCAGTTACATTTAACTGCATAAGAAAAAGAATATGTTTTCCTTAAAATTTTATAATAGTTTCTACTTACTATGGTGCATTGCCTTCAATTCCATAATTATTGATATTGGTTGCTGCTGTAATTCCACATATAATGAAAGGAACTCCACCACTAATCAGGTAAAATCTGTTGAGACATAATAACTGATATTTTAATTTGCCTGACTTGTAGTCAAATACTGCTTTTTAAATAATTGTACCTTCTTGAAGTATTTTGAGTATACAATATTGCTAAAACATTAAACGTTCCTAAAACCAGAAAAGCAAAGAATGAAGTATTGTCACAATAAACACTGTACTTTATGAAGCAAAGAGCAGAAAGCTTAATATTTACATGGACCCACTTTTAACAATCTCTTGACTTATGTCTTTAGTAAATGTAGTTATTATTGCAGTCATATGAAGAACAAAACCTTGTCTAATAAAAGAACCTACATCCCAAATAAAGTTACTCCACTCACCTAGATATTTATAATTAATAGTTATTAAATTTGTAAGCATGAAAAATTAAAAATATTCAGACAAAGCAGCTGTATTCACTTTAACCTGAAAATGTTCCCAGGGAAGTTCAGTGAAACCACAGAAACGTTTTCCTAACTCCTGGATGACAAAAGAAACAGTTCGGCAAAGAGAAAAGGGGCAGTCTGCTTGGCAAAATGGCTGTTTTATTGTTGTTTTTTTTTTGTTTGGTTGGGGTTTTTTTGTTTGTTTGGTTTTTTTTGTTTTTGTTTTTTTTTTTTTTTTCTGCACAGAGGAGCAATCTGGAGAAATGAGGAGGATTAAATATCCCTTTGCATATATCACGCTTTTCTTCACTCATTCAATACCCAGTGTTGCAAATGCATTAAAATGTGATGGCCTCTAAGACTTCAGCAAGATCTCATAAATATCCAAGAAGAGTGTTAACCTAAGCGTTAATGTTTCTGTAAAGACTTGTATTCTAAGACTGAAAGCACATAGTTTCACAACTCTTTAACTGGTTAAATGCCATTGAACTACTTGGAAGCAGCAGTCATTCCAATGTATGATCATTAGGCTACACTGAAGTCCTAGGGATGTCTCACTGAAGTTGGCATCCTGCATGCCTATGTCCAAATTCAGCAAAATAAACCATCATCACATTTTCCATTTATATAAGCAAAACACAAAATTATGCATGGAGCACAGCACTTCCACCGCTGCGTTCTCTGAGGTGGAGAGCATCGGCCCTGGTGCATGTGAGGCTACAGCTGGAAGGAATGCTGCTCAGTGACAAAAGGGAAAATCTTCCACCACACCTAGAAGCTCAGCTGGTTCTCTGAACATCCTGACTCATTTCCTGGTTTAACCAATGCTCTTCTGGCAGTAGACAAAATTAGTTTCTTTTCAAGCCACTCCTCTAGTGTGGGAAACACTATGCAGGGATACAGACACTTCCCAGTCACTGCTATTATGTTGTCCATCAGGGCTGAAAGGAACCTAATAACGTGTGGAACACGTTCTGACCAGAATCTGGCCACTAGTTTTCTATAATGTGTTATAAATATTGGGAAAATTCACAGTCATTGCAAGGCAGGATTTTTACAGAAACAGAGTTAAGTAAGATTAAATAAATCAGCATTTAAATCAAATGTAGAATTAGTGCTAAAATTTCTTAACCTCTCTCTCTTCCCCACCTCCTTCCAAAGCAGAATTAGAGGCCAGGGTCAGAAAATTTCATGTTAACATTTACAGTCAATCTTTGTCCTAATGGTCTGAGCTGTAAACAGAGCAGAGAAAATCATCCATCACATTCATCAGAAAGCCCTTCAGATTTTACAACTTCAAAGTCATTAAGCAGATATTTTTTCTTCAAACTTGGCTTATTCTGTAGAGCTCCATAAATTCCAATGAACAAGCTGCCTCCTTACAAAATCCATTCATTCACTGCCATTTAATGATTGTACATATCTTTTGACTTGAGCATGTTGAATAAGCTAAGTTAATAGCTTATTATTATTTTTAACAAAGACGTGTTCAATGACATTTTTGAAATTCAGGAAATGACTAGGGTAAGCAATGAGGCATAGAAAAGTTAATCCCAATTTATATAAGAAATAGTAAGGAGCAGGAAAATAGGAACACAGAAGCAAGTATAGGAAACTGCACTTCAAACTCATCTGAAGTGATTACACCATAGAATTTACCTACAATGCAACCTACAATTTCATTTTTTGCAGTGCCACCACTTTTTACAGATTGGATACATACATTTAAATCATATCCTTATCTAAAGTCTCAGACAAGCCAGTATTTGGGTGTTAGATAATCTACTTCATATTTCACACTTTCAGCAGCTGCTGAACACTACAACAGTAGCATCAGATGTTCTGGAAGCACTTAGCTGCACAGAGCTTCACAAATGGGGCAAAATCTAGCCAAATTCCTGTCCTGGCTCATTGCTAAGAGAAAGAAAATACATTCTAGAAGTGACATAAGGTGAAGTCAAATGGTTTCAGTGTACCTGAGGTGCACTGTACTGATATCCAGCACAGCACACTGCCTGCCCTGTCTCATGGGGAAAAAAAAAAGTAAAATAGCAAATAGACATGACAGTGTAATCAAATGTTTCTTCAATGGTGGGTTTGGGATTCTTGAAGGGTGAAGTGAAAAAAAGTCTGTCACATAGAAGAAAAATCAGCAAGAGAGGAATGAGATTAAAATAGAATGAACAGAAAATATAATCAAAGAATTGGAAATTAAATTGTAAGAGCAGGAGTGCATAGTCTTGCCCATTTGCATGAGCTCATGGATACCTTAAACAATAAATGAAGAAGAAAAGACCACAATGGAAAGTCATCAAAGAGAAGAAATATTGTTCAAGAAAATCCATATACAGGTTAGTTGTGAGGAAGTACACTTAAAATTAAGAAATTTACACCAGTCTTTCCAAACATTAGTTTCTATGCAATCATTACTTTTTTATCAATTTCTTCTTTTTCACCCAGATGAGATGACTAGGACAATTAATTTTGAAGAAAAAGCTGAAGTAGAATTCATAGGGCATGAATAAAAAGTGAAGAAAATGCAGATAATAAATAGTTATGCTTCATACCTGTAGAAAAACTTTTACCTAAGGGAAACAAGTTGCTTTATAACATTAATTAATTTAGCCTTACAGCCCCGTGTGGTCGATAAACATTATTATCCCTATTGTACAGATGAGAAAACAAGCAAGGAGAGATTAAGTGTTCAAAGCCACACAGAAAGTCTGTTTCAGAATGAGACTTCTTAATTCCCATCCTATGTTTAAACACAAGGCACCTCTCTATTACTATAAATGAAGGGACTGGGCAAATCATGGCACCCATGTCTCCAAGCCCAAGAAACACGATTGCATCTCTCTGAGTTCAAGCAGGAGCAAGAGGAACATAATCTGCCTGTTACTCCCTGCAAAGCCTGACTTGTGAAGGAGGAGCCGTGTGCGCTGCTCCCTGTGCAGCCCTAGTACAAACATCCACTGGTATTTCATACAGCGCTGCCTGGGCATGTAACAGAGGAGATTTTCCAGACCAGTCAGATTGGTCCGAGCGTAAGGGCTGTAACTGGAGGGATGCTGGGTTCTGCCGCTTTTGCTGCTGCAGCCAACTTTTGGTGTCTTTCAGACATACAAGAACAAAAGGAAGGGGCGATGCTCCTGTCCCGCAATGCTCATTCACAGAACAATATAATAAAGCAGTGTCGGAAGGATGAACCTCGTAGATTGAGCAAGTACATGCTTTTCAACCATCTTTGCCCCCCTGCCCCCCAAGTATATTTTCTTATTTTGAAAATAATGATCAATCTTTTTCTTACCCTGTTTGCCTAACTCATATTTACTACTTCCTCTCATGACTTCCTTTTGGTTTTAAAACTTTAAAGGTCTACATCCTTTGGTTCAGTAACCAGCTTTTGTCTTCCAATTACCTTTTCTACTTCCAAGTTAATTTTCTAATTTTTCTCATTACGTCAGCAGGCTGTCTCCTCTTCACAAAAGGACATACAGTAACTCAGGATGCAGAGCCAATTTCATCTACTTGTGTTACTCTTCTACCATTCAAGAACGCAAACAGTGATACTCAGGCTACCGGTAACGAAACTCTGTATGCAGCAGTAAGACGACAGAAGAACCCTGTTCTGACAGATGTGACTGTTATGACAGAGCCAGCTAGCACAGGGGGTTTGGCTGTAGTCAAGATAGCCCTGTATGCAAATCTTTAAAGACTAGAACACCACAGGGAGGAAATTAAAACTTTTTTTCAGCTAAAATTTGATCTTGACAAGCAGTTAATTTAGATAATATTTTAAAATTGTTTTACAGGGAAAACTGTAAACTATCTGTGGGATGATTTGGGGCTTTGAAGCAATTGCCAAGCTGTTGCTTCAATAGCCCTTGGGAAGAGTTTTTAAAATTTGTACATTGCTGCTGCTGGCCACCCAGGGATGTCCTGATGAGTCCTAGCAGGCTTTCACATCAGCATACATTTATTTACTGAAGCTCATTCTATCACATCTTCACTAATATTGTTATCCAAGCTAATTAGATTAAAGGTAGCCTGGTAGGCCTCAGTATGCTGCACTCGCACCTCTTAGCTGCAGTGTAGGCAACACTTACGGCCTGAAAACCAGGCTATGCAGACACGCTCAAATGATGTGCACTCATTTGTGGGGGGAGGAGTCATACTCATTGAACATTAGAGGGAACCCCTAAGTTCCTGCTGCAGCTGCCTGAGACCAGTAAGTACAATATTTTTTATTACGTGCACCGACATAAACACAAAAAAAACCCAACAGAGCAGCAGACACTGCTTGAGGTGATGTCCCTATGCTGACATCGTGGCATACTGTTTTCCAGCTTCCTTTCAGCAAGAACTTCTCTTGTAAGGCAAACCCTACCACAAAATACTGGGAGCTACATAGCCTATCTGATAGAAACAGGATAATGTCAGCAAGAGTGACTGCAATAGCCTGCAGGCAGCATCCATTCTGCTAACTTAACACACAGTATATTCTTCTAAGTTTATTTCCATAAATATCACTCAGTAAGTCAGCAAGTAAAAGGAGAGTTCTACCCAGTGATGAATTTCTTGCTTGAGTGTCTGGCTATTCTCTAGCCCAAAATTGTTTCCAGATTAAGAACTTTGGCTCTGGAATGACTTCTTCCAAAAAGGACCAGACCTTGGCTTTGTGGGTGTAATGCAAGACTGATTTGAAGTTTTTTTTTCTGCAGAGGTTGGCAGAATTGTGATGGATCAGGAAGTGATTTAATAGCTGCAAATAGTCTTTATTGCAAATGTTACTTGATTAAAATGTTTGTACACTTAAAAGTATTCCTCTCTGCATGCGCAAGTCTAGAAAGGTATATGTTAGATATATAAAGATACCAGTGAAACATTATTTTCTTTCCTTTTCCTCAGTACAAAAAAAAAAAAAAAGATTCATCTATTTAGCTCTACTTACTTCTAGGGCACAGTTTACACAGGAAGATATGTCAATCTATTAGCCACTTGCAAAATAAACATGAAAATAAAAGAGGAGTCACAGCAAGATGACTTTCCCCTTTATTTTTCCTTGAGCTGGGATTTGATTTTAACGTCTTTGTGAAAATAATCCGTATAGAAAATGGTCATTAACTTCTGAGCTAACCAGATGCCACAGTTCAAGTACCCGGCAGGCAGGCAGACAGATAAGTAGCTGCTCTGTAGAAAGCTGAATTCATGAGCCCGATTTTCAAATTATTCTTCCTGAATTTTTCATGCATCACATCATTTCATGGTCCTTTTTCCTGAGAATTCTGATAAAATAAAGACTTTGTAGAAATGATGGGATTTTGAAAATACACTTTTCATTTAAGGAAAAAAAAAAGTAATGTTGAATCTTATTCCCAGATGGTCTTGACTTATGAATATATTTACAAATACCATGTTAATTTTGCTTCACGGCCTGGCTGACAAGAAATAGCCCGTATTTCTTAAGTGCTTTTTCCTTATCTGCAAAGTAGAATATAAACATGGAGAATACACACACACACACACACACACAAATAAAAACAATCAACTAATAATGCTAAAATAAACTTTATTATTGCAAGTCAAACTTTAAAAGGTAAATAACAGCAGAATTAAGTTGTGTGAAAACTCTGTTTAGCACCTTTATGTGGCAATATTGTTATTCTTTTTAACTGCCTGTTCACAGTCCTTTTTTTTTTTCTTCCCATAAGACATTTCACTCATTCAGCACAGAAGAAACAAAGATCACTGGACAGGTAGTTATTAATTTTTATGTATATCCCTTCTTTATAGATCTTATTGCAAATTAAAAGCTTCACAAACATTAATTAATTAATCTTTATAACATCCATGTGAGAATATGTATAATCTTCTCCATTTAGAGGCAGGGAATAAAACACAGAGAGATGAATGACAAAACCATTAAGAAAAGTCTCTGCAGATTTGTTTGCTCAACTTAAGATGCCCAGGCCTCCATTTGACAAAAGTAGGCTCTATTTTTTTATTAAAATTGGCCATGAGATAGGAGTTTAAATACTTTGCTGGATCTGCACTTAGAGACTCATAATATGGGAACCTGGGCAATAAAGCGGGAGAACGTTAGTCAGTGTCAGAAGATATGAAACCTCACCTATCAAACAGCTTCAAAACCAGTTGCCTTTCTCATGCGAGCCCACTGCACTAGATATTCATGCTGAGCTTCTCTTCCTTTCTGTCCATGTCAGGTGATGTCTCACGCACAGCCAGTTAGGTAGTGTGAGAGTTTAGGCCCTGCTAGCGGAGGAGACCAGGAGGACGTGCTGAAGCTATTTCTGTTCAACTTCCTTGGTTAACACCCTTCATGGCTAATGTAGCCATTATATCTACTTTGGTATTTTGCAGATGAAAAGGAATTTACAGGTTGGCAGTACAGTTGCAGTTTGCTTTACCATGACCCTGTAAGACAGTCTGAGTGAGCAGAAAGGACAGAGAAACAAAAATGTCTATACAAAAAAAAAATTAAAAAAAAATTCAAGAACTCAAAAAAATGTTTAGACAAAATTCAGAAGAGTTTCATTTACATAGATAACTGTATTGTCTCTTGGTGAGCTAGACCAACTTGAAGAGCCATTGTATCTAAGAGGCAACAGAGATTTTGCCTCCCCCCCCCCCCCATTTTATTGGATAATGTCTTGGGGGCTGTTGGAAATCAGAGAGAGAGATGATTCTTACAGTGCATTCCACGCTGCAGTTTAGCTGTATTGACTTCTACTCCTGCTCAGGTCTTAATGAATAAATAACTTAAATCTAGGTAAGGAGGTACTCATGCTGAACTTACTTCTGAAGGAAAGTGGTAAGTATAATATTAAGCAGCATATTGATGAGAAAGAAAATATATTTATTAGTATTTCTTAAAGAATCTATCTATATTTAAAAATGTTTAAAAAGAACATGGAGCTCATAAAGAGAAAACTGTTTATGTTAATGCTTGGAGAGAAATAATCGGAGGAGAAATAATACTCACGCTTTGAGTATTTTCTATTTACACAATCATATTATCCCTAGGGAACACAACAGGCCTTTCAATTCTGTTTCCACAGTTAATTTCTAGTAGTAAAATGGCTGATACTCTTGTTCACAGAAATTCATTGCTACCTCATTTTTCCAGGCATTTGACTACTCTGGCGTAGAGCTGTTAGCTGAAATTATTTTGCAGTTCCAGCCTACTGAATCAAACACAACTGCTTCACCAAGCACTGCAGTACACCTTTAGAAAGTCAATTACCATCAAGATGTCCTTCTGCCTTTCAAAGGGGAGAAAAGAACCATTAACCTATCAACCCTCATCAAGACAAGAAATTCTGATAACAGCCTATATATGACAATGCCATTTTATATAATATGAAAGTGAAATGAAAAGTAAAGCATGCAAAGATAGTGATAATAAGTGCTGTACCCTTATATTGTCACATATTTAATACTCGATTCACATTATATTAGTATCAATGTTTTATGACTGTCAGTAGAATCACCTTGAATTTTAAATAGAAAATGTGGATTTCTTTGGTTTTACTTGAAGTAATAATTCATTAAGCCTACCAAAAAGGAACTAAATGAAATGACTTGCAGGAGGGAATATATTTTAATTTGGATCAATTGTGAAAGTCACTGACAGGGGGTTCTGGTCTATGTTCTCCTATGACTAAATTTTGAAATCATATTTTTAAAAAGGAGTTTATGTCAATCCCATATTTTATTATGGCAGTCACCAGCACAACTCCCTGAATCCCCCTGTGTTTCATGCATTGTTGAGTTTGACATTTACTTGCTTTGTAGGCAACTTTTTTTTTTTTGTCAAGAAGAATGCTTTTTCTTCTACAGTAATTTTTTAAAATATCAAACAGACCAGTCAAGTCCTTGTTTTGTAATTTTTACATCACATGAAAATACACTATTTTCAACTTTCACAGGAGGAGAACCTTTGGAGAGTTTATTCAAAGGTTATTTATTCACTACTTGCTGTATTTTTTGTTTTAGATATGAAATCTATTTGTTGTATTAAAAGAGATATTCTGAGACATTTTTTATTATGAGCTATATCACCAAGTTAGAGCTGAGTAATTTTGATTGCATGAGTTTCACAGGTAATATGTGAAATTGTCCATTTTCTAGAGAATAATCTCTTAGTTTTATTTTCTGTTAAGTTATTTTGCTGTACATGCACAGAATGATTCAGAAGATATTCATGACCAAGCAATCAATGTCATGAAGATAGGGACTTTACTGGCACACCCAGGTGGCTTGTTCTTAGATTTACTCAGCTGAGCATTCAAGACAGATGAGTGCAAACAATGAAAAGAGAATACAGGAGCTCCTGGGAAATAGCTCTAGGGAGGACACATTAATTCTTTTCTCCTAAATTCACGCCTTCTTTTCCTTTTTCTTTTATATAAATCAATGATCTTATATGAAGGGCAAGATCTTTGCCCACAGTACCAGAGGGAGCTTAAATTGTTTAGAAGAAAGAGAAAAATACGAGAAATTCTTCAGAGATGTGAATTTCCACAAAAACTATATTGCTAATTTGCACATTTTTGTTGCAAGCCTTGTATCTTTTGATGCAATATTAAGCCCCTGTTTCAGAGGGCAGGTGATAAAGAATCTCAGCTTTCTCTACTGAACTATGTGGACACAGAAAGAACTGTAATCTGATTTCCTACAGATTTTGCTCCATGATTGTGTTTGGTGTCTAAAAAGGTGCAAGGTCCTCTTGAGATCTTTCCCATAGTTGTGCTATCTCTCTTTTGTTTCAGCCTTCCCTTTCGTTGAGATATTTATCTTTGTTATTCACCTGCTTACCTAGTCACCTGAAACTCACAGAAGCTTAATGATCTCCATCCCTCCCAGGTTGACTAGCCCAGTTATTAGACAGGGAAAGTCTCAACAACAGTCATCACATACTTAAAGAAATTGCTTCTTTAAGAAGATCATAATATAAATAAGAATAAATTTCCATTTTTCCATGACAGATTATAGGCAAAATGTGAAAAATGTGAACAGTAATGGTTCAAAAAGTAGCAGAGAAGCAGGAATCTTAAATTCAGTTTTCAAAAACTGTCCTGTTTAGACTAATACCACAATTTTTACTTTAGTTTACTGTTTCTTGAATGATGAATGTTAGTGTTACTACTTACAGAGAGAAAACAGTAGCAAGAAAGCACAGCTCCATCAAGCTAAAAGCATTTTTATCTCTTTTATTGGCCCTGAAACATTTCAAACATCTTATAAAGCCTGTTTGATTGATACAGGCCATTAAAATAATGTGTTTAGGAAATTTAATGTTGCCCCGTGAAATCTGCCATTTCTCAAAAAAAAAAAAAAAAAAGCCTTTCTTCAATGAAAATTAAAATTACAGCTTCACACATAATTGTACGTAAAACTGCTGAATGCATCAGCTGGTGTTGTCACATAACAGTGATTGGGTGGTTACTGTTACACAGAGTACTCTCAGAAATACTTTAAAATTATACATGTTCTGGCCACCGTGTAACATACATATTTTTAATATTTAATAGATTCATATTTAATATATTCATATGTCCTTATAAAATGCTTTCTTATGAAGTTTACAGAGCAATGGTAAATTTAATCTCTTTGCCTAGATTTGTTCAGCATATCCTACGTATATTCTTAAATGATATCCACCCACAATACTCAAGACATATTTTTACTGTGTATAGATAATATATGGAGGCAACCATATTGGCTTTTAAGTATTGGCTTTTAAAACTTCAAAGTATTAAAGCATTCTTACTGTTTCTGAGGATTCTGCCAATAAGGTAATAACCCCCCCACCTCTACAACATTGTTAAGGATTAGGTGCTACATCCCCAAAATTAAACAGAGTTCGTGTTTCAGGCTTCTGCATCTCTGGTTTTACAATTATGTGCTAATCACAATTTACTTCTACCTTCCATCTATTTAGGTAATTGGTTTTATTTTCAACTGCATGTATCTAAAATCTAATCACATAGCTAGAGCAAGATGTATCCTCAGGCAAAGTGAGAGAACAAACAGTCTTGTTTAAGACATGAAGAAACCACACACTAAATAAAAATAATATCATTTTGATTATTAAATCTTCTTGGTCTATGAGAAGTATTCAGTCACAAACCCAGAGGGCCATTTAAAAATTGAAAAGCTTTTCCATGGAAGATCCATGGAAACCACAAACCCCTTTCTGTTGAATCTTCCTGCTACGAAGCTTTTGTCATTGACAAACCAAACCCCACATTTTTAGAGAAAAGATGAAACAGTTTCCTGAAAGGAATTGTTTCTGATGTGAAAAGCATAGAAGCAGGGTTTGAATTCCTCTAATGTCCATATTCAGTTCACGGTAAAGGAAGGGACCGTGTGCTGTATTTTGGTTCCCATTTCAAAATACTTCAATTAATTTTTCTGAATATTTCTAATATTTTTAGGGTTTGCTACAGGTCATGAGTTAAGGAAAATTAGTACCTCAAACATCAAAGACATGATTTTCATTCACACAGAATACTGCTTTCAATCATATAGAAAACCATTCTGAAACATTTTCAGGTGAAGTCAGTGCAAGGCATAGATGTTAATAAACACACCCTAAATGACTTGACACATATTGACTCTAAAGGCACTACATTTTCTTTATTTACAAAGACTGCACAATGAAAAATCTAAAAAAAAGTATTATGTGTAAGGTGTCTGTATAAGTTAAACATGAGGCCTTTTCTTTTTTTCTATTTCTACCCTCACATTGTCTTTGTTCACAAATACTGGCTGAGAAAAAATAGCTCAGTACTTATACAGAGCAGCAGAACAGAGTGCCTGCCTCAAGAATTAAATTGCACTCCACAAAGACTAGAGTTACTGAAAATTTATGCACCAGAAATTTAAAATGGGAAGCTGCAAAATATAGCTCAGGTAAAAAGTATTAAGATGAAACATTTCATTTTTTTTCCAACCAGATTTTTTTCTGAATATCTATTACCTAATCACTTCTAATATTCTAATATTGACTTTAATTTCCTTTTCAGAAGAAGACGACATATAAAAAATGTTGTCATCTGCCATGAATGATAATTCAGTTTTACATCTGGCCATATTTGGAACATGTACCTATATATAGTATATGCATCCACTACTTACACCTCAACAGACTCATGCAGAAAGAAAATATTAGAAAACCAAAACCTATTAATTTGATTAATTGTGAATAACTACTCTCCTTGACTTGGTAATTTGATGGTATTCCAAGATTTTTAAAAGCACATTTTATTACTTCCTGTCGTTTTTCACTTAGGAATCCTTAGTAACAGCAGCTTCATTTTCATGTATTTCAACACTGTAGTATATTCCTCAGTTTTGCTATTTGAAAGAAAGCTGCATTTCCTTTTTTTTCATGGCTTAAGCATTAGCTGGACCAAGTAATTTTAAACCCATGTAGCAATGATTAATGTATTTGGTTATTTTTCTAGAACAATAACCAACAGTCTTCACATCAATGAATACATCACATTTTTATTAGGGCATAACAAAGTTCCCTACCTTTTTAATGCTACACACATTGACTGGTCAGTGTACACTGACCAAGGTGAGCGAAAAACTACTGTTCATAACAACATGCCCTGAGGCAAGAAACAATTTCAAATTTACTTTGGTTCAGTGAACTATGAGTTATTTGGTACAGTGAACTATTATACAAAGTGAACCTGCTCCTTTAAGTGATAAGTGAGAGAAAAGCATCTGTGAATACTCAGTAATCAGGTGCCTGGACTCTTATGTGATGGGGAAGAGAGATTCTCTTTCTTTGAATTAGATGATTAAGGGTCGGCCATCACACCTGAGTGCTGCAAGCACTGGATATTCAGTATTCTGGTATTAGCACAAATGGTACTAATTACCTTATGAGCTAAGGATACTCGCAATTTGCAGAGATGGAAAATCACAACTTTCTTTTATTCTTATTTCTGCAGTTTTTTAGAAATTTGTTAAAACTCTGGAAAGGCTGAAATAGTCGGGACTAGGGAATCAGAGTCCTCATGGACTGTGGCAGAATCATAGAATGGTTAGGGTTGGAAGGGACCTTAAAGATCATCTAGTTCCAACCCCCCTGCTGCGGGCAGGGACACCCTCCACTAGACCACATTGCCCAAAGCCTCATCCAACCTGGTCTTAAACACTTCCAGGGATGGGGCCTCCACAACCTCTCTGGGCAACCTGTTCCAGTGCCTCACCACTCTAACAGTAAAGAATCTCTTGCTAACGTCTAGTCTAAATGGACCCTCCTTCAGCTTAAACCCATTACCCCTTGTCCTGTCACTACACTCCCTGATAAACAGTCCCTCACCATCTTTCCTGTAGGCCCCTTCAGGTACTGGTAAGCCGCAATTAGATCTCCCCGGAGCCGCCGTCTCTGCAGGCTGAACAACCCTAACTCTCTCAGCCTGTCCTTATAGGAGAGGTGCTCCATCCCTCCAGTCAGCTTCGTGGCCCTCCTCTGGACTCACTCCCCACCACAGGATGAGTTTCTTTTGCTGCCCCTTAAATTCTCTCATCAATAGCTTAGATATACTATGTGCAATTTGATGGGAATGTCTTGCATTTATAAACATGATATTTATATGTTTTACTTTATGTAGCTATGAATTTTAACTTTCCATTATATACCTATGAATTTTAATGATGTTCTGTTAAACTGATGGGGTTTTGTTTATGGCAATAAGAGTGATTTTTTTGCGCTTTATTTCAGATTAGGTTACAGCTCTTACATTTCATGTTTGTGGTCCATTCAAGATGAAAGCTAAAAGGAAACAGAACTAGGATGCGAGGAAGAAATAAGGTCCTTGGAAATTTTCAAAACTTGACTAGATGAGGCCCTGAGCTAACTTTTAAGGTGGATCTGCTTTGAGTGGAGAGTTAAACTAGATGACTTACAGATGTTTCTGCCAAACTTATTATTTTTATGATTAACTTATTAATTGTTATATTTTTCAATCTTATGAGGGTCCATCCATACCAATTGTGAATGCTGAGAGAAGGGCTCTTCAAACCTACTGTTTTTCTAGTTTATATCTTACACACTACTCAGAGTAGACTCATGCATAGGTGAGTGAGCATAACTTGAAATTTCCTATAGTTAGAAGTCTATGTGCCTAGAGCCAGCCAGTGTTCTTTAGAAGAGTACAGTGCATTGTTAAAATGTAACTGAGACAGGACATGACTGAGGTCAGAAAGAGACCCACACTTCACATCCCAACAACAATGCCTACAGCTGTCACTGTAGCCATGAACAGTTGCAACAAAATAAAAATTTATGCTATGTATAAAATCTATTATCATATCAGATAAGCTGTGCAAACATTACTTATGTAAGTGTTCCCACTGGCTTTGGTCAAGGTCCATATGAATGAGATGCAGACTTGCATGATTTTGTACTACACAACTGCATTATTTTGCAGAAACTAATCTACCCTCTAAAGAATACTAGCAAACTTTCATCCTTACAGTTTGCAAAAGGGAAAAGCTTACTTTTTCATGTTTGTTTTCATGGAGAAAATCTTATATTAGGATTTATACAATGTTATCCACTTCCACAACTTCCAATTTATCATTTTGACAGATACCCAGGTAGCCAAGAACTCAAAAGCTTACCAAGTAGGTGTTCCTAAATGTAACAAGCAGCAGTGAAGCATTAAAGCATGATGGAAATAACTTTTCCCTCATGGTTTTAGACTTTTCGCTTCTTTCTGAAACACTTTCTCCTTAATATTCTATAGGATGTAATTCAATCTGCTAATCTAAAGGCAGCAAAAAGGATTCTCTTTTAATGCTATACATAGAAGAATGATTATGGATTACCCTGCTATTAAATCATAGACAAACTATATTCAGTTAATGACTTGACTCTACAAAACCACAGAGATTTAAATTTACTGGTAAAAATTCAGGTTGACACATTGTCCTTAATTCGCCCTATTGAAAAGTAAGAAACAAAGGTACAGTTACATGAGTTCATGAGCGTCAACCCCAATCTTTAGCTTTAATGTTGACGTTTTTTTCTATTGTCGGTTTTAGTCCTACTAAGTTGAGCTATACGGAATATTATATATATGATGATGGCATGACCATTTGCTTTTTCCTGTTGTTTAAAAACTGACATACACAGAAATCTATTTTTGGTGATCCCTATCCCAGATTTTAACCAGAAGCAATAACAAGGCTTTTCCATCATATATAAAAAGGTCAAAGGGTAAGTTTCTAAAAAATCACAAGGTTTCTTGGAGCACTCAGCCAGAAGTGATCATGAAACTCTGAAAGAAAAGGACAAGCAGATATAGAGGAGAGTTATCTTTATAAATAATAATTGAGAAATATGAATTAAAAGCTAGAAAATGACATGTCATTTCCAGAATGTTACTGCATTAGTAATGTGGAAAAAAGAGATCTGAAAAGGAATGAACAGCAGTCATGGCCATCTTCAGAAAATGATAAGAGCATCTCGTTGCTCGACTTTCCAGGTCAAAAGGCTGCCTAGCTTTGCTAGGTACGATAATTGTTATTGGATTTGTCAATGCCAGAACCTCAGAAAGAAGTGTTCTCTCTAGTTAGAAAACACATTCTTAAATTCACAAAGAGGGAATATAGCTATTTGGTTGCTTCTTCAGTATCACTAATGGATGACTAAGAGTCTATATGAATAGACAGATTCAATATCATTCTTATATGAGACAATAACAAAGAGTATGATATGCCACATTAAATAGTCCAAAATGCCTTACATATGAATTATAGCCAGCATGGGGTAGTTATTCTGAAAATAACAGTGGTAGTAATTTGCCCATGATTCCTGTTCTTTATCTTTTTGATTCATGAGAATGAGTTTTACTGACATCAGTAATCCCAGAAATCAAATTCCAAAGTGGTATGCATAAATATTTCTTGGAAATGAACTTGCCTGTATAGGTATTTTTTTCTGGAGATGTCTGTAAATTCATCTAATGTGAGGAAGAAACAAGATCCTATGACTGACCACTCATAACTCATATAGTTAGCAAATACCACAAATTCAGGGACTGTCCATAACCAACCTATAAAACCAATGATTGCAGAAGTAAAATACTGGGAGATAAACTAAACCAATAAATATGTCTGAATAAATTGTTTGCTCGTAGATTTATCGGCATAAATTTGTGGATAATATTCTTGGCAAATTACCTATATCTACTGACGTGAGTACTTGTAATAAGCATAGCTACGAGTCAAGGCATATTGGAACAGGGAACTACTTACATTTCATACGCTTTTGATGAAAATCATATAGAATATTTGAAGGTAAATCTCTGAAATCTCTGATTTCCTGGCATTGCTCATAAATGTTGAAAAGCAAACACAAATGATCTTCAGTAATCATCGATCTAATACCTCCTAATCAATAGATAAAACAATAACCAGGTATCTCTCATAATTAATTGATAAATAAGTCAAGTATCTCATGGGCTCAGGTTTTCTTTCACAGAAAACCTAAGCCAACATTTGCTTTCAGATAAACTGTTAAAATCTTGAATGTTTCCCTGAGTACCAAGTGTGATCCAATAATAATGGCATCACCCCTTTATCTGAGTGTGTACTTAAGCAATACAGGCATAAAGTTTCATCTGGACATTCTATTTTGCTAAGGTATAATAAATACTACATATTTAAATTCTTTTGATCTGTATCATTAAAATTCCAGGGAATTTACTGAATTTGATTTGTAAGTATCAATGAGCAGTAATTTCCATCTATGAACGAAAATCTTCCTGTGATTAAATATGTGTAACTCCCAGTGATTCACTGAAAAACTGTTGAGGGTGTGGACATTTCAGAGCAGAAGCTGGCCTAATTTTTGTTATGTTTTATATAGTAACGTGGTACCTCAATAAAAACACCTGGAGGATCAGCAGCCAGTTTCTACAAGACTCATAATATTTCCAAACACTGAAGACATATTTGGAACACATTAGTTTCAAAGTCTATTCTGTCAGAATTTGCTTGCATAATAAAATACAAAGGTTCTTATGAGACCAGCAAGGCTGTAGGAATTCAGCAGTAAATACAGGTTTGAAAAATGAAAATACTGTTAGGAAAAATGCTTGGTTTAAGAATCACAGAATTGTAGGGTGGGAATGAACATCAAGAGGTCATCTAGTCCACTCAAAAGCTCTGAGGCAGGGTCACATTAAACATCTGTCATGACCGGTTTGGGTTTATCTAATCTATGTTAACAAATTGCTTATGGCAGAGCATCCACAACCTCCCAGGAAACCTGTTTTAATTGTCAGCTATTCTCATAGTTTAACATCTTTTTCTAATATCAACCTATTTACTGATTACTGTGACTTAAGCTTATTACTTATTGTCCTGTCTTCAATAATTTCAGAGAATTTTGTTACTAGTACATTTTAAACCTATCAATGTTGTTGTTAACACTCACAACTGGTAGTGAGGGTTCACAACTTTCAAGTGATTTGAGATCATGTATTCCTCCTTTATTCATGTTTACAACTGTCATTGAAAAATAAGGAGTTAGAAGCTTTCTTTATTAAGTTTAAGATGAGGGTTTCAAACAAAATCACATGAGTCCAGAAAGTCAAGATCTAATCAGAATATGAAATATCATGATTTTTCTGATAGTACTGTATGGATATTATCTTTTTCCCTTTCCCACCCTTTTAACTGTGGAACCTCTCAAGCGGTGTGCCACACCAACAGGGAAGTGATTTACCATCCCATTAAGAAACATCACAAAAAGGCTTTGAACAGAAATTACAGAAGATAGATAAGGATAGATATGGACTTTTAAAACACATAATTTTTTTACCTAACTTGAGTTTGCTTGTGTCTTACCTTGCTGCAGGCCAGCATTTTTTCCCTTCCCTTTCCTTTATTAATATTATCACCATTTCAGATGTCCTCATGACTTTTCCTTTCCTGTGTTAGAATCTGATTGATCTCATTGAGACTTTCTGTAGTTCTCCCAGGGTCTGTATCTTGGTCTGCACTTTGTTTCAAGGCTCATCCTTTGCTTAGTTTTCTTTAAAGCTTTCTTTGGACACTTTTTTGTGTCATTTTTCACACTGATTCCCTATTTTTTCCTAAGTCAAAATTTCATCTCTTGATACACCTCTTGAACTCTACTTCCCAGTTTCTATACTTTCAATCACTCCACTTAGTTTCTCTCATTTATGATGTATGCTGTTCTGCACAGGCAACTGTTCAAATGCCTCTTTAAAACACAACATATACCCATAGCACTTTATAACAGTGCAAGACAAAGGTTGAAAAATCAGAAGATCAATAGTCAGGAAATTCAGTATGCAAATTCTGAATACCTTGGCTCTACTGGGAGTGTAATTTCTCCATGGAAAAATATAAAGTTTAAAGTGTTCAGTAGAAAGAGCAGAAAAAATACTATGTACGTACAAAACTTGTTCTACAGATAAGACCTGCCTTCCCTCTGCTATCATTTATGAACTATTGTAAGGAACTCCAAAGTAGGTAATTTTGAAGTAATTGATCCAGAAAATGTTACTCTAACCCAGTCAATGGCTGGCTTTTAATCTAATGTATGAGGGCTCTACCTGCTCTGGAAGGGATTCTTACTATGTACCTTATTCTTTACTCAGAATACTAAAATTATAAAAGTTACATAGGAGAACTTTAATTTCCCAGTCTGCCTTAACTGAGCCACTGCTATTCATTTTTCTGTTTATGTTAAAAGGAAAAATGATGATAAAGGCAAAAGCCAGAACTCTGAGGCACTGATATATGAGATGTAGCTTTGAACAATGAGCTGTCTTTCACTCTACAAATTATGCACCTTGCTCCTGAAGACTCTTTCACTACTTATAGCCTTAGCAGTCGAAGAACAACTAAAATTGGTCCAAAGCCTGGTCAAAGTTCTAAAGTAATCTACTTTTATATCATTTTGAAAATCAAATTTAAAATACTTAGTCATACCCCAGGAGGATGTTAACTTTAAACATTCCTACTTTAAAATTGTAAGTGTGATCTCTTTAATGTCTTCTCATTTGGAGTTTTTAATGAAGACTAAGTTGAAAAGAAAAGAATCATCCACATTGCCAGTAACAGGCTTCAACTATTTAGGATGTACAAGGCCAGGGAGATCAGTGGAAGTATATGTGTATTTTTTCGTGGTCTCCCAACCAAGTGAATTAATCTAATGCAACGGTTCCTCCCCAGACTTTTAAACCCTCCTTCCAAACAGGCATAAGCCAGAGGTTGTCACACATATTTGGCAGGAGGTATGCATGGAACGAGTCAGGTCTGAAGCTGAATTTACAACAGTTACAGTTAAATATGCTGCAGCATATTTAATTTAATATGTGTATCTGTAGATTTCACCTGTCTTGTTTGTCCTAGGAATGTATTTGTATTTCCTTGAACTTTTCCATTTGTTAAGAAATATATTCTGAAATGTTAAAATCAAGCATTTAAAACTATAATTGCTAAAAACATTTATATGTGCATAAAAATATATATATCAGTTTATTGCTAGTTTATTTTAAGATAACCCACATCCTTTTCATTGTTATCATTTGCTCTTGGAATCTAATAATATCTTTAAGCCAAAATTACTTTATGGAATACTGGCAATGTATTGGTAAATGCAATAACTCAATAAGACCTATGTCATGTGATAATTTAAATACATAGTGGTTGTACTGTGCTGCAGTTGTTATAGATTATTCAATAATTCTATATTGTACTAGTTGGTTGCCTGCAGTGTTCTAATTTCTGTGACATTGCAATTCATCAGTCTCCACAACATACTTCACAATTCTTCATGTCTTACGTTTTCTTGCAACATTGCTGTTTTCATTACAGTTAAGCTGGATGTATACACCCACTTAAAGGAGAGGTGTCCTGTAACAAGCTTTAAGTTTCATCTTTCTCACATAATAGTTTTCATAGGAAAGAATTTGTATCTAATGTGACTCTGACTTTATTTAAGTAAAACAAATTATTCATTTTTAAAATTTCTTAATAATAAATGAGTACAATCATCCACAATTAAAAGTCAGATAATATTCACCACAGTTACAGAAAAGACTATTTCATACAGATGGAAATGCTTAGTTCTTTGTCCACGCTATGGCAAGAGACACATTTGAAATTATCTTATACACTTCTCTCTATAACTTTTTGCATAATCAAGTTTAATCTGTATGACACCAGAGAATCATCTGAGAAAATATTTAGCTCTTTCAAATCTGATAAAGTTTTCTACAAAGCCCCCATTGGAGTTTGAATATATTAACTTCAAGGAGTTTTAGAACTTGCAAAATTTCCAATCAGCGTTTTACATTCTGCCTGGAGCAGCATATCAAAGCATAGAGCATTTTATCAAGCTTACCCTACCCTCTAACCTATCCTCTATGATTTTGTATACAACTAGTTTGAATTCTAGAAAGTGTTGAGGCAAGGAATAGTATGACAAGAATTCTGAATTTCCAGGAAATACCTAGATGTGAACTCATGATAAAAGCAGCTGAAAATTCAACCTATTACAGTTCTGCAGATCAGCATGTTGCAGTTACAGCTTTTCAAATTTGAGAATATCATAGGAATCATTATAAGTCTCCCTGAAGCTCACAACTTCGCAAGCTTGCAAATGCCATAACTCACATTGTTAACAATTTCTAAAAGTCCCAAGACCATACCTCCCTCATTGAATGACCAGGTATCACTCAGATGTAATTTTCTTTTTTTTGGCTATGTTTGTCAATAGCTTTACAACTGGGGAGAGTTTCAGTTGAAAGTCTTGATACATGACTTGCTATGCTGTTTAATAGCTTGTTTACAAGTAATAAGTTGACATACTTTTCTTCTGCAATAATCGTAAGCCATTTCATCTATGCTAAGTGGTTCAGCCACTGTTCTTTAAACAAAGAAGATAAAACTTCACCTTCTACCTCAACATGTCTGTAAGATTTGTCATTATTGGATTTCTACTGTGGAAACTGTCAAAATTGTGTGTATCTCGCCTGTACCTTGGCTAATGAAGTTAGGGCAGTAACAAAATCCTTTCTCTACCTTGATTGTAACATATTCTTGAAATAAGATCAAATCAAAGAGGAACCTCTGTTCCAGGCATCATTCACTTAAAACATTTGATAGTGCATTCAGCTCAGATTTGAAGAATAATTTTGCCAACTAGAAAATGAGAACAAACTTTTGAAATACTTCCAGTTTGAGGCTTGATACACAAGCCAGATAAAGTGAAACTAAAAGTAAAGCAGGTGGCTCTGTTACTGTTTTGCTCTTAATAACCCCAATAATTCAGTCACTAACCTTGAAGATGGAGAAGCAAAGTTCTAGTTGCTTGTTCAATTCAGATTATGCAGGAAAATACCTCCACATGATGACACCATATACTGGCAATCCAGTGCTGTCTGCAATGAATGTTTACATGGCCTATGCAAAGTGCAACAGCTTTCTCAGGGTACCACTGACAACATATTGCTACTGTGAATCTCATTATTATTTTAATATTTTGTTTTTACTGAAAATGTTCTTGTGTGGAACAATTAATTCAAAGCTGAATTAAACATTTTCTTTGACCTAAGATCAGTTCTCCCCATATGATGGAAATGCATTTAGCTTCAGGCTGAAATTGAATGAGAAGAATTCATGAAAATGTTTCCCTTGTCACCATTTTATACCCTTGTCCACTGCAGATCTTTCAGTTACATTGCTAGCTAGCAATAAAATGGCTCTGGCTATAATCCATGACTCCATCTGACCATATATCAGCCTTTTAAGAGTGATCAGATTAAATAGCTTGTAAAATCAACAGCTTTTATACCTCAGGTGGCAGAATCTTTCTGGTCATTCTGGCTAAGGTCCCAGCATTACAATTCTTTTGTTTCATTTTTTTTTTGTATGTTTGTTTGTTTGGGGTTTTTTTTTGAGAACATGCCTAAATTGGTGTGCTGATAAGACACAGTGTAGTCTGATAAGATCAGCATTTCTGTTGGTACTGTTCTATCATTAGCTGTGTCATCTTTGAATGTCCAAGTTATTAAAATTGTCTTCAGAATACAGCATTGTTCAAAAGATGACCTCTATATTAAACCATACTAAAATTTTGAAATGGCTCTAATCCTTAGATTATTTTAATATCCAAGATAATAATATGCTAGCTTATTTTGATGTTGAATACAAGCCTTATTTTGGTAAATAAAACTAAAATGATAGCTAGAACGAAAACATGGCTTCTCTTACATTCAATTTTTGTCAAATGAAAAATTTTTAAAATGGCATTTCAGCAATATGGCCTTTCTCCTTCCTGGGAAATATGGCAAATATTGAAACAAGAAACATGGGAATAGTGATTTGCAGATAACATGTATGAAAGCAGCTGTCACACACTATGTTCTTCTTAGGAACTTATGGTTTTGAGTCTTGCGAATACGTAAGAATTGCAAAAACTTCTATTGTTCAATAATGAATCAAACTAATTACAGCACAATTTGAAAATTATCTAAAAATAGACATTGGAAAAGACAATTTTCTAGTCTTAACTTTCAATAACTAAAATAAGAAGCATTGATGATAATATCAGAGACATTAAACTTCCTGATGACTGACTCTGCCCACATCAAAATATTCTGTCCTCTAAGTAAAGGATGCAATTGAGTGTTTAAATTACAGCCAACTTCCTTGAACATGGTATTGCAGATTTTCAGTGAGACACTTGGCTGACTGTACCCATAGTTCCAACTGGTGAAAACCTTACTTGCAGGGAGACATCACTTTCACTTACTCTCCAACGACAGAACTGTGTCTATGCTAATAGTAAAGAGTGAACTACAGAGATCCCCTCAGGGCTTCCGAGAATTCTGCCCCGTGGCATTTCGCATTTATTTCAACATATACGAACTACAGACAGTTGTTAAGGAAAAGGCAGATAATCCCTTGGGATAATCAGACCTAAATTTAAACTTCATAGAGGAGGTTTAGTATGTTCACTGCGGGAAGGAAAAATGGGCTTCCATGGATGAAGATTAGAGAAATTAATATTTAAGGGCCTACCATAAAGAAGAAAACAATGGACTGTAATTGATGCTTTTCAGTTGACCTCTTTCTATCTCTCTCTCTCAATCATTATTTGATACAAGACGACATGAATTCATGAGAGCCAGTGCTAATGAAAAATGCACTAGAACTTAACTGCATTTCAGAGCTGCTGGTGTCAAGGGGACAAGTAATGTCTGTGTCTGTCAGAATGTAAATTAAGTCACTTCATATGATTCACACTCAAGATCCAGAAAAGAACATGGCCAAGAAAATGACATGACATGCTGGGCAAACTTGACATTTAATAGAGAATTTGTTATCTTGGTCAAATTTTGATTCCCCATTACACTGCTATTATGCTGCAATAAATTATAGGCAAGTTGTTATAACTGATAGGGGAAATTTTCTAGACCTGAGAGTAACAAAGATCATTTTCTGAAGACCCGTTCGATCTCGGGAATATTAGAAACCATTAGTTCTTTTTATTCTAGGGTTTTTCTGTGGTAAAGGACACAATCATTCTTTAAAAAACTAAATATAAGAATTCTTTAGTCTTTATTACTGAAGTGTTTTTAGTACCTCCATTATAGTGCAAAAACATCCTGTGCCAATTTTCAATGACATCATGAATATTGTTGTGTGCAACTCAAATTCGGGAAATAGCCTGTTTCATTGGTAACTTATTCAGTAAAAATTGACACATCATCAATTTGTGATGGAAGTCACAACACTTCCAGCCAGGCTCTCTTGGGACCTACAGTTAGGCAAACGCAGCAGTACATAGCAGTAGATCCATTTGTGCCCATGAGTTGGCTACCAGCTTGTGAGAATTCAGATCAAGCATCAAAACGTTCGTCCTGAGACAAGCAGGGTTAACATTGTGAGCAAAGCGCTAAGCAGATGCCATGACCCCTGTGGTATCATACAAGTCAGTAAAATCTCCTGACTTAGAGGCAAGAGGCTCATCACGGGATTTGTCTACACAAACCAAAAGAGAGGCTTTTCCTGGATGTGAAAGTTTAGCATGGTTTCTCCCTTTTTTCAGTGAAATAATTTAATATGATTCAATGTCACAAAGATACTTAGCTACTCTTTAGCTATATACTATACTATTAACGTTTGGATAGCTGATGATAGAAATAATGAGCCAGGGAATGACTGGGAGGAGCTGCTGCCACATTCACAGGAGATGGGGAGAATGCAAGTTGAGCACTACTGCATCTAGAACATCCATGTAATCAGGGTGTAGGTTGTTCACTACACCACAAACATAGCCCACAAGGAAGACCTCTGTTGTTGCTACTTCCGAGACATCACTCAGTCCGCTAGAAGCGTATGGATGAGGTACAGAAACTTGCCCATAGACAAGTCCATATAGAATAGCAGACACACACACATATATGCACACATCCATTAGCAGCTAAACCACCTTCAGTTCTCACCTACTATTTCTAGGTCTGCTCTGTGTGCAAGTTAAAAGAGAGTTTCTATAAAACAGTTAAGACATTGCAAAATATATGAAATATGTGAACAGCTTTCTCGATCTAGAAATGATTCTTAACTTTTAAAATTATTTACAGTTGAAAACAATAAGAGAATAAAATTGAAGCCAGTGGTATTGGCTGCAGGTGCTCTGAGTGTGCTGCTGAAAACTGGTTTAATTTGCCTGAGTTACGATCATAGAATCATAGAATGGTTTGGGTTGGAAGGGACCTTAAAGATCATCTAGTTCCAACTCCCCTGCTGCGGGCAGGGACACCCTCCACTAGACCATGTTGCCCAAAGCCCTCACCATCTTTCCTGTAGGCCCCTTCAGGTACTGGTAAGCCACAATTAGATCTCCCCAGAGCCGCCTTTTCTCCAGGCTGAACAACCCCAACTCTCTCAGCCTGTCCTCATAGGAGAGGTGCTCCATCCCTCTGATCAGCTTTGTGGCCCTCCTCTGGACTCACTCCCCACCACAGGATGAGTTTCTTTTGCTGTCTCACAAGAGCAGAGCAGAGGGGCAGGATCACCTCCCTCAACCTGCTGGTCACGCCTCTTTTGATGCAGCCCAGGACACGGTTGGCTTTCAGGCTGCAAGCGCACGCTGCCGGCTCATGTTGAGCTTCTCATCAATCAATACCCCCAAGTCCTTCTCCTTGGGGGTGCTTTCAATCCATTCCTCGCCCAGCCTATAGCTGTGCTTGGGATTGCGCCGACCCACGTGCAGGACCTTGCACCTTGATCTTCCCAAAGTTCTCTATGTTCATTTTTAATAGCCATAGTACTAAGCCTAGTACTTTGACTACAAAGGGAAGGACACACAATCCATTCCTAAATTGCTACCTCAGCTAGATAAACAATTTTTCTAAGGCACTGTATGAGTTACTTTTCCTAGAAGCCCCACAAATTTGGTAAGAACCTTTTAAAAAGCTTATTAAGATATGTTACATAATAAACAAGATTAAGTTCAGCAGAGACAGTGACATCACCTGTTATCTACTTGCAGTTGATTCTGCAATTTTATTTATGCATACTGATTTTTTTCATGACAGATATAGGATACTGGACTCTCTGTAATCCGAAGTTTGCCATATTAGTTACCATGCAAGATGTTCATTGAATAAAAGAGGATGGAGGAAATTAGGAGACATATTTGTACCTAACCCTGAGATAAAAGGTAACTTAATTATCTGTCTCCTTAACACCAATCTCTGGCCCAGCTGGCAGCTTGCTTATTTTTTATTTTAAATGTTTACAGTGCAATTGTGCTCAGTAGTTATCTTCTTAAAAATGATAGTAGTCTAATTTTTCCAGTTTTTCTAGAAAGGAATGATTTTAACAAAATATCTTTCATAAATATTTTCTGCTTGGTCTGTACTCCTGTCTAATCTACATGTGCACAGAGCATCACATGAAAAATGCATGCACATATCAAGTATAAAAACTAATACTACCTGTGCCTCAGCTGGGGCTGATAAGAAGTTTTGTACATTGCAAGTAATAGCTGAGTCTTGCGTGCCCCTTTGTCTTTGCTGGCAAAATCTGACTTCAGATGAGTCAGGAGCCAAACCCTGCCAGGTTTAACAAATGTCCACAGAGGATGAACAGATAGAATTATTTATTTCTATTAAGAATACCAGAGAGTATAATTTTCAGGAAGTAATTTCATTATCTGTTGAAGTGCTAGGGTTCAGCATTTCAATACACAAAATTCAATGATGCATTAATTTGATCCACCTCATTAGCATCCAGGCACATTTAGTGAAAAATGCCAGAATTGTTACAGTTGGTTCCAGTAATCAAAGTGATAGGCCCTGAGAGCTTTAACTCTATAATTAACAGATAATATATATTATGTATAGTACATATAATAATATATAGTGTATAATGCATCACATATATAATGTATCATATAATATATGATTAATGTATAAAAAGAGGCAATATTCAAAAATCATATAGCCATGAAGAACAAGTTTCAGTAAAATTACACTGCAAAAAGATTTCAAGTTTGATCACTGTATCTAGAAGAGAGAAAACTAATAGAGAACCACAATTTTACATAATCGGATACATCTTGCCACAGCTCAAGGAAAACTAGGAGGAAAAGATCAAGTGTACCTCATTTGCCTTAATTCTGCAAATGAATACGCAAACAGCAAATTGAGAAACTGAAGCAACTGTTACAAGTAAATGCCCTTTTGTACTAACAGGTAATGTCTCCTTTTAGATATACTGGGTCTTATTTTCACTATTTCGGCTACTTTTTAGAGTGGATCAAGCTCCTTGAATAAAATGTGGTGAAAGAATTTTTATCAATTTGTGGTAAATTCCATGTCAGATTTATGTATTGATTTTTGGCAGTAGTCCCCACTTACTGACTCAGAAAAGATGCCTTTATGTCTCATATAGCACGTGCATATACAAGGAATACAAAACTACTCATATGTGAACTGGAAACCCAGTCTATCATATATATCCATTACCAGCAAAGACCGAAGTAGAAGAGCAAAATGTACAGTTCTTGCCAAACACATTCATGTATTTGTGTTCAAAAAAATCTGAACACAATTCAAACTAGGTCTATAGACAGGGATTACTGGCAAACTACCTCTTGTTTAAAAGTATTATATTCTTCCTAGCACTGATGGTCCTGACATATGAAAAAGCTCAACTCAGTCTCCATTTGAGCAGACTTCATATCGTGTAGCTATCTACTGGTGTCAAATGGAAACAAAAATTAACACTCCCTCACCCAAACCCAGTCCTGGACAAACTGCGATGTTCTCCCTTATGTACCTGAGGCACAATATGTGTAAAGGCTGGCATCAGCTTACAGATACAAGAACACTGTCTAGTTAAAGTATTTCCTATAAATGACTACACTGAAATATAAGCATCTTAAATGGATTTTATGGAAATATTATGATACAGAATATTTCTGATTTTAATTTTATTAAAACCAGGAAAGTTAAAATGCCCATAAAAATGATCATTATCATTGTAAAAGAACAACAATTACTAATTATGAGTTTGGCATTTTCTTGCTTAAAGCAATTTTTAGTTTTCCATATACTATGCCCATTTTCTACACGAAATGAAATTGATCCTTACTACTTTGAATCTAGTACTAACCATTATGAAATCATATTAGACATTTCAGTGCCTGTGTCTCTAGGACATATGGTGCCTTGAGTGAGAAAAATAACTTAGAATCATCTTACTTAGCTATTAAATAATTATGTTCTCTTACAGCTAAAAGGAGGTTTATAATTTCTATTACTAAACTTAAAATATCTGGTGTTTATTTTCACTGTCTGAGAACCTTAACATGACTGGTACAGCAAAGATTCTAATTAGAGTAATCTTTTCTGTAACCTGATTGTCTATTGTTTTCCAACTCAAACAAGATTTGAATTTGAAGAACATACACTATGCTGGGTCTGTGTAACCTGTAACAATTTTCTACCTTAATAGTCACACTGCAGCATTTGAAAATTGGCAATTATTCATTTTGTCATAAGCTAGTAACCAAAAGAGTGAAATTCTCATCGGTGAAGAATAGTATAGTAAATAATGGATTAGCAGTCAGGCACTCTCACTGAAAGTATAACCTCTTGCTTACACCTAACAAAGCTCTCCTTCAATATGGCTCTCCTTCTCTTCACTATGCAAATTTTATGTTAATTTTAATCAATTTTAATCAATTTCCTCTCTAGAAAGAAGATGTTTTAAAAAGCAGAAAAATAATCACGTTAAGATTTCACTCAGAAGAATCAGAGAACAAAACACAATTCATCTTCCTATAGACTTTTAACAAGTTGTGGCAACCTCATACAGCCATCTATAAATTCTACTTAACAATCATTTTGTGTTCAAAACAAAATAAGCTAAGTCTGTTTAAAAGAATACACTAATCTGGATTTTTCCACAGTAAAGCCATAAAAAGTAGAATTCATATTCCCTGTCCTTCATTATAAAACTGAGGTCTTTAGTCTAAATTAACCATTCAGGATTTTCCATGATCTGTGGGGAAAGAGAGGCACCTCCGTAAGACAATTCATCCTGTCCTCACACAAACATCCAAGACAGATGGCAGGAATTGTTCTCTGGAGTTCCTCTCTGTCTCAGTCTCCCTCCAAAATCTATACAGGGACACTAGATAACTTTAGCTATCAAAAAGTTAGGTATTAGCCAAAGTCAAAAAAGATGAATCCATTTTCTCATTCCTTTGGTCAGAAATCCTAGTTTGTGGTATTTTTTTTTTTCTATGCAGACTGATTATTTTGGCTTGAAGTTTCAGCATCTCATAGGCATCTGGTTAAAATTCTTACTGCGTTACACCTGCCATGCTGTCAGAGACACATTAGTTCGTCTGCTCCATCTAGAAAGCTGATAGGAAGTCCAGACTTTCAGTCACTCCTGTAATAGCATTAGATCTCTGATGTGGAATGAGAAAGGTTGCTATCATGTTACTAGGCAATCAGTACAAGTGTGGGCAAGATTTACAGCAGAATAGATAAGAGTAAAGGAAGAGTCATTCCAGTGTAGTTTCTGGTGATTAAATAATGCCTTAACCCGGAAGCAAGCCAGTTTTTTTTTCCTCCATAAGAAACAAACAGAAACGTTTGAATTGTTCCTGTCCAGATAAAAGTATCTGAACCTAGCCAATACCAGTTCTGCATATTTCCATCTCCTGAGTTGACTGTTAGCTTACAATAAATATTCAGACTTTTACATACATCTAAGTGACTCAATGCTTTATGGATCCTATTTATAGTCTGTAAAAAGTAAAGAATACAGAAATAAAAGTGACAGTTTGTTTAAAATTTGTATGTTTTAGGAACACATAAAAAAAAGTATAGTTAATATTCCATACCTGAGTAGTGGTTGCTTTGGATAAGAAGGGTGGTCACTGTTTTGGCATGGCTGAGGTTTTTTTGTGACTTGCTTATAAATATTCCTGGCAGTTACTCCAATCCATAGCATAGTAGAGAGCGTAGAATAATGTAGTACAATGCCAACCTAAAAAAAAAGAGTGGACAGTTAATTGAGTCAGTAAATGGATCAGTCAAACAAGAGTTTTAGAAGAATCTTACTGCATAAGCGTACAAGCAAACAGATTTTTTTTAAACTGAATTTTTAAGTGCATCAATTTTTTCTTTCTCTCTGATTACTTCCAACCAGGGAAAACACTTTTTAAAAGCAGATGGAATCTGTTATTTAATCTATCATAGATAATATCTGTGATACCAGATGGTATGTTATGAAACCAAGACTGTAAAGACATGTGTTTTCTAAGAACCTGATTAGTGACAACTTTTTACACCTGGATTTAAAGTGATGCAAAGCTTAGTTTGTGTTGCAAGCTTTGTTAGCTTATCATCACAATGCAATGTAAAAATTAATGAAAGGTCAGCATTTTTGCTTGCTATTATGCTCCTGTTTCCTTTCATTTTTCAGGAATATCCTGCTGTAGTTCCCTCTCAGCTGCATATATCCAAGGTTGACTTTTTGTAATGGGATCAGTGCTATTTGCCTAAAATCAGATTATTTTCAGACATATTTTAAGGAACTTCTAAACTTGGCCATACAATTTTTAAAATTAAATGACAGATCTTGGCATCCTCCCCTAAAAGGAAATACAAGCTCTCAATAGTTTTATTATCATTTTGTCTCCAAGAAACTGGTATGTTTATCATTGAAAGTACAATAAAGTACAAACACCTCTAAAATACTAACATCTTTGTTATGTTAGTAATTGTTATTCATTACTATGGAAACAGTAATTGGAATTTTATCCAATCTCCAATGCTTTATTACATCAGCTAAGTCTCCATCTGATTATATAAAATGAGGTTACCTTTGAAGCAATAACCTGACATTTTGCCGTGACAAGTAAAATATTGCTATAATTGGAAAGCACATAAATGTTTAAGGAATACAGAGAATGGCTGAATAAAGCTAATACAAATCTATTATAATAATTTATTTGAACCTGTGTTCATTTTTGCTCAACTTAAAACAAAATAATTGATGGGTAAAGAAAAAAATTCCATTAATTTTGTTTATATTTAATAATATAGCACAAAACTTGAAGATAGCAGTAAATATCATCAACAGAAACCCTTTGTAATTTTCTCTGGGACTTGTCTGACACATTAGACAAGGGAGTATAAAGCCTTCATAGCTGTTGTCACTTGAGGTAAAAGAAGCAGAAATAAGAGAATGAGACAACTTTGTACCATCAACTGGCAGACGTTGCCAGTTCAGTGGCTAGTGCTGCCTGGACGTAGCTCATATGCAGCTGGCAGCATTTCTGTAGGGATGCAGTGAATATGACTCTGAGCTGCGGAGGAGTGAAGGAGTAAGGCAGGAGGGAGAAGAGGGGGAGAAGGACGAGGGAGAAAAAGAAGCTGAGAACCGTGAGAAAGAACTGGAAAAATTCTAGGGAATTGGTTCATAACTTTCTCATTTCAGCATAGCACTGCTACTAAATATTCCATAATTATTTTACACAAGTATGCCAAAGAGTCCATAAGAATATGACCAGCAGGGATGAATTCCATGTGACAAGGCACCTACAAGTGAAATTTTGACAACATTTATGGCCACATATACAGAAACGACCAGCCACTTAAGTGAATTAGATTCCTAAAAATAATATAATAAAACAATTTTATTGAACTTTCAAGGAGGCAACTGAACTGAAAAGATCATTGCTATGCCACACCTTAGTCACATTACTTTTCTGGATTAGAATTTTTGCTTTTATTCATCCACTAATTATAATTAGTAAAGAAATGCTTGTCATGCATCATCTTTAAAATTCAGTGTTTCAAAGTGGCGGGCTTTGATCTCTGCCTCTTCCTTCCCCATATCTCAACACCGACATCAGTCATGCCATGGAGATGCATTTTCCTCACTGTTACAACTAGGGGCTGTGGCTGCATGCTCTTTTGTCCCCTTCAGTGAGACCGCCTCTTTCTAGATCTGTTCAGCTAGGAAGACATCTGAGCCCTATGCTAGAAATACACAAGATACCAGCTCATGACATGGAAGGGGAAGACAAGGCTCAACAGAAGGGGAACAGGACAAAGACAGTTTTGTTCAGTAACCTCTCACTTTGTTAGCAAATGTAACCTTAAGTTTATGCACTGAAGGTCCAGGGTACAGATTTGTCTATGTATATCTTGTTACTGGATTTGTGTCTCTGCAAAGCTTGAGAGGCAAATAAATAGATACAAATTAAATACCTAAGTGTTCACTTAACATTATTTTCACTATAAGTAGAACTTTTGTATTTCACATAAAATTGTGTGGGAAGGGTCAAGTTTTCCACACAGAACAAAGGATTATGACTGAATACATTAAAGTGATGACCCTTATTTGTAAGAAGGTTTTTCACTGACAGGACAAATGGTACAGAAAGAACTGTCAGGATGTATGCATTGAAGACAGCATTGCACCTAAAGCTATTTAAGAACTGCAGTTATATGGTGAAAATTTTCTTGTTTCCTTGAACCCATTTTTTCCATGTCCTGTGTTCTTAGAACTCATCTTTGGGAATAAGCACCAGCCTACTGAATAGAAGATTACGCTCTTCTACAGTAAGAAAATGCTGTCTGTATGTGCTCTTTCACTAAATTTCAGAACCTCAGACGTAACTTAAGTTCTACACCATGCAGTTACCATGGTAATGACCAGAATACACATTTATGCAAAGCATTTTGGCATAAAAAGCTCTCTTGATCAGCTTTAACTCGCAAATAAATTGCTTTATTTTCCCCTAGTTTTTAATACAATTTCTTTTTTTCCCCAATTGTAATCATACTTCAGATAAGATTGTCCTTCAGCCAATTCTATTTAGAGGCGGCTATGGATATGCACTGACATTCTCATTAAACTATTAATCTTGCACTGAAAGCGATTCTTCTCAGTGACATGAAGGGATTCAGTAATTTCTCTGTGGTCTATAACACCACTGGATGTGACTATTTCGTGATCTTAAAACATTTAGCCTTAGAATAACCCTGTGCTCCCTTCACAGGTAGAAAATTTAGAGCAAGAAGTTGAGACCGACAAATCAGGTACCTGAGACCAGGAAGGACAATTTTCAGCATGCACATCTAACTCCATAGTGTGCAAAGTCTTTAGCTGTCATAGTTTGCTGCTAGTAAAGTTTCCAGCCACCTAAAGTCTTGCTTGTGCATGTGACTAGCTCTGTTCCTGTCTCAGCAGAGCTGAACAATGCAGCACTTTTCTCAACAAAGATCACTCAAGAGCTCTTAAATAGCATTCTTCGCTTGAGACATCCTAACTGGCAAACTTGATCACAGTATATTAATTTTACACTCATTCTTCAAAAAAAAACCCCAAACAAACCAACAAACAACAAACGACAAACAAACAAAACCCCCACAATTAGCTAGAGCAGAAGGAACTGCTCTTTTCCTCCTCTTTATATAATATTTTTGTATCTACGACTCCTACTCGAGATGTGGTGCATAGCTCTAGGACCTCTTTAGTTTAACAGGACTCAAATCCAAATTTTGGACTTCCAAGGGTAGTATTCTAACTTCTAGCCTACTGGCTAGTATGGAACAGGCTTTGCCTGTTCTTCCTGATGAAGATTTACTGCCCTACAGAAAGGAATTCACAAGCAGCTTCACATATGACACTTATCAGGGCGAAGGAAGATCTGACCCTCGCCAAATTTTACATGGAAGCTTTTATTTGATAAACCATATAGGAGGGTCTTGGAGATGTGATGGAAGTGATCATGCCACTCAGTGACTGGCCACTAGGATAAAAAATTATGATTCTGTTTCACTCCCTAACTTTAATGTCTCCTGAATCTTGTGCCCCCAAGCCTTTATGCTTCAACAGGCTGAACTGACAGTTTCATCCTCTAGCATTCATAGCCTCATGGCTGTTGTGCTCTCCTGGAAAGTAGGGACTGAGAGATTGAAATCTCTCAGACTGAGGGTACAGAATCAATGGGGAGTGATCCAGCTACAGTCGTGTCTCCTTCCATCTCATTCCATACATAAAAGGAATAAGACTTCTTCTGCCATTTGAAAAAAAGTAATCTGAGACCCTAACTCTGGAAGATGGAAGGGGCTGACTACATCACCCGCTGGCTTGCTCAAGCACCTTTCTCGCCAGTGTACTGGCTCTGATTAATCCCATTCTGCTGTTCTAACACAACCTTTGCCTCCCATGCAAGATTTCACCATAAACTCAAGACTCTGGATTCTACATCAACAGCCAGCATTCAGTGACACCCAGAATCAGATTTGTGGGTAATCTAAATAGTCTGTAGATATAGCCTCATTCACACAGAAACTCTGTGAAGAAGCAATCAACTCTTCCAGAGCAGCACTCTAACGTAATTTTCTTTATAAATCATAAAGACTGCATAGCACATACGTGAGACTGTCTATACAAAATCCTCTCTGAAATAGGTATGCAGGTTTAAAAGTGAGTTTTAGATTTTTAGATTGCAGATAAAAATAAATATCTTACCATCTCTGAAAACATATTTTTTTGTGTAATTACTGTTCCTTCAAGGGGATATGAAGGTTCTTCCAGCTATCTATCACAGAAAATGGGTCCATTTCCATAGCATTCATTCCTGCTGCTTAAAATTAGCCTGGGACACCTCATTTATAGGGAGAAGGTGATCCAAATGAAGTTATTTTAGAACCACCCTTTTTGGCTAATTATGAAGGACAAAAATTAACTCAGTCTATTATATCATTTGGGTAAGGATGTTGCAGTGAAATTGGTGTGAAAGTTTTAGGGATAATTACAATAAGAAAGGTGGAGGTGCAATAGCTTTGACACCACATTCCGGTGATTAGGATAGAAAATGCTTCAACTTGGAATCTTCCCCTATGCACTCAGGAAACAAATAGTGCAAATTACATTGCTGCAAGGTGAAGCTGTGCTTTGAATTATAGCAGATGGAAAGATACCTGTGCTATAGCAACATTGACGGCGTTACACACAGAGAGTGTAACTAATCTCTTAATGCTGCTTGAAGGAGTATTATTTTCACAAAAACATTTTTAAACTCTAATATCATTTTTTTCCGGAACTGAAAAAAAAAAAAAGAAGAAGAAAAAAAAAGGACAGGCAAAACTTAGACTTGAAGGACAAATAAGCCCAAACCAGCTATATAAATATACCTTAGGCTGAATGATTTAAAGAATTGCTATATTCCACATGCAGGAAAAAAAGGAGTACTGTCTACCCCACCATTGCTTACAGAAGCTATTGGAAATGCTCAAATATGTGAGCTTCTGAGGAATCCATTAATAGGTCTGACCTCCCTGCCTCCTAGCTTTGGCACCCTGAACATTAATTCACAAAGTAATCCTCTCAGGTTTATCACAGGAGACAACAAGCACTGGGACTTACAGGATTTTGAAAAACATTGCTGTCAGCAGGCAAGAAAGGGTCTGTGGTGGGGTAGTGTTCTGGGAGTGAACATTTATTCAGCCTCTGTTACTAGCTATAGGAGTCTTGTCTTAGATTGCTTGGACTGTCACATCTGTTAACCCTACCTAATTGCATCAGACAATTTCTACCAGAAACCAGAAGACTGTGTGTGTCTTATGTGCCCTGTGTCTTTCCTGTATTTTAACTGGCTATGATATTGTCTGTTGATGTAGCCTGGTGTCAGATAAACAAATAAGTTTATGAAACTGATTAGAAGGCATATGTGAACAGAACCATTCAGTTTCTCTAAGTGTGCCTGTTTCTCAGCAGCTCAGGATCTGGCCCTATACCATAGCAAGAAACAGCTGTTACTGATAATGCATTTTATGAAGATACCCCTGTAGTTTATGTATTACTCATAACAGATTATTAATAACTCATTCATCTCAATCAATTTTTCATTATCGCTGTTAATACTGCATTGTTACCATGCAATTTGCAAAGTAAATAACCAGACAATTATTGTAACAACAGATGGTCATTTGTGATCATGTAATTGCACGGCCACGGCTGCCCTACAAAGTAATCTGCTACCCTCACTTGCATACTACAGATAAAGACAATGGTAAGTGATATTTCAATTTGCTAGAACTTACAGACTAATTATGACACAATACACTAGATATTGTGTGATATTTATCTCAGAATACTCTAGTGAACAAATGTGTCATTTAAATGAATACCATGTAATATATGTAGGTAGACTTTGCACGTAGAATGTTACAGGTGCTGACAGATCCACATGTGCTGTTTATTCATGGTCATGTACAAGTATACACAAAAGGCTACCAAAGCATCTCACTGAAAATTAGAGTGATGTCTTACACTAGATGAGCAAGTTTTGCAGTGACTCTGCTGTTGGCTGGTGACTCTCGCTGTTTACACCCATTCAAGCCAATCAGAAGAACCAGATTAGTGACAGGCAAAATATCTGGGAGAATGTTGGCTTAATAAAGTGCTTTACTACAGGCAAATACCAATAACATTCATGAGATCCGTGGCACTTCTACAAAATCCAAGAGAAAGAAATATTTAAGACTAACAAATTGCAACAAGCCCTCATCAGGCATTACAGAAGATGGCTGAAATTACTCTCTTTATGCACTGTACAGACTCAGCCTCTATACTCAGAGCAGCTGCAGCCATGCCCTCTCTGTGCATCCCATTGCACTATACGCCCGGAAAGGATGAAGCAAGAGTTGTGAAGTAGTCCAGCAGTGCAAACAGGGGTCCATAAATCACAAATGTACCGGTCTGCTTTGTCTCCTTAGCTTGAATTGTAATTAAAATACATAATCATACTATAAATGTTAAGCTGCCAAAGTGTATATTTAGGGATCACCCAGTGAAGCCAGGGCCACCCTCAGGCAAATGGTATACGTATTACAAAAGTGCAGCAGTGACTTTAGTTCCACATGTTCAATTCAAAGAACAGAAAGGACAGAAATATTTGGGAATCATATTTTTCAACTATCCTGTAGCACAGAAATATTGTGATTTTCAGGGATTTTTTTTTTTTCAAATAAGGAAATCTGAGCTGCAGAGAAGTTAATGCATTGGTCAGCCTCTCTCAAACTCTGGTGACAACCAAACACTGAACACTCCCAGTGCTGGCCTTTAAAAGATGTGCTTATAACAATGCCTTATTCTGAAGAACTTAAGATCCAAGAACAATATATGAAAGAGAACTATCAATATTGTGTTAAAAGATACAGTTTTAGGTTTTCATTCTATTAGTAAGAATTACTAAGGCAGATACTTACAGCTTGACATATAATTGGGTATTTAATGCGATTGATTCCACCAGCAAAAACAGCAAACGTAAGAGCAGTATGGAAACAAAAGTTGAGCAGCATGTGCCATCCTTTTCTACTTATTCGGATTGTGCTGTTGAAAAATCACATTGTAAAATTAAAACCCCCAGCATACCTATTATGAAAATTACAATTTGGAGAAAATGCTTAATATGATAGAATTAAATTCTCTGATTCTTGAAAACCTACTTAGCAATCTACCTATAGGACAGAGTCTGATTTATACAGTATTGAAATCAATGGTAAAAAGGTAAAATCAATGGTAAAAATTGTAAGGTCTACTGAAAAGGGTCTCCTCCATCAAATCAAGCATTTAGAGTAATAAAAGCATTGCATAGCTTCAGATATGCAGAACTTTAACAAGACATCTCTAAAGGATTAAATGGAAGCTGAAAATCAGAAGTCATTGCATTCAGTTCACTTAATTAATATTTAGCAGCTTCTACAGTACAATACATTCCTACTCTTTTAAATTGCTAATGGTGTTTAACAGAATTATGTAGTTAAAATGGCATTTAGATAAATCTTTCATGTAAAGAAAAACACAAGTTTTCTAAAGCCAAGAAGATTTAGAAGTCAAAGAAAGTTTCTTTTATCCAATGATAGTTACCAGTCTTTCAACCAAACTTAGTATTAGAAGCCAATAGCGCCAGTGCAGCTGTCCAAAGTACTGCTCGACTGGAATTTGCCAGAAAGCAATTTGATAGTGCCTGTGGTTTTATATTGAATCGTCAAGTTAAAAATCTTAGGAACAGTGTGTAGACCATTTAGACATACGTCTCAGGAAGGATACAGCTTGGGAACAGCTTGAAAAAGGTTGACATAACCTTTTTTTTTTTATTATTTCTCTGGTGCAAATCACATTGCTGATATTACTATCCAAGAGTAATTCAGATCATTTTAATTTATCTTTTCAGTGAGGGTTAGAAAAATTTAAGTACCTCAGCGTAATGCTGCCAATTCAACACAAGTGCTTAAAATTGAATTCTTACCTGTGATGGACAATGTAGGTGATAATGGAAGCAAACAGGCACAACAACATAACTGCAGTACATGCATATACCACAGGGTGCAGAAACTCCCCTGGGTACTGGGGGAAAGACAGCACTGTCTTAAAATCCTATGGAGAAAGCAAAATGATTTAACATTGTTAGACATGTGTAAAACTTTCAGATTTCATTTCAATATGTCCTGTCATTTCTAGCTGTTCCCTTTCAAGAGCAGGAAAATAAGATGAATAACTTTTTATGTAGATATAGTTCATGAATTTACAATAACATTAGATTGCTCTTTCCTCATCTGCATACACTTTGCAAGACAGAAATTAACCTTTTGTACAAGCAGATATATCCTAATTAGAAAAAAAAAGGTCTGAAAAATACACAGAATATTACATATTCCAGGTATTAGCAATATCTGTTCCTTCTGATAACATGAACTTTATGTGTGTATTTTACTAGGATATTAAGTACAAAATATCAAATTACCATAAAGGTCTTTAAATGGCATATACATGGCTGCAGAAGAACCACTCAAAGAAACAAAAGCCATGAGAATACACCCAAAATATCGACTGATTCTCACGTCTATATTCAAATATAATTCCTAGTTGATACACCTCCTCTGACCCAGTGACCTTCGCATTTAGTTTCAAATACTCTACTACCTATATCAATTCAAAAGCAGCTTGACAGCTATATTAACAGCAGAGTAAAGATCCGTGCATTCATTTCAGACCTACTAGTGCCGACTGGCACAATTCTTCATGAAAAATATAATGAAAAACTATAAATATATTTGTAAAATTAACCATTTCAAATTCCTATTCTAAATTACTGGATCTCACAAGCAAGAAATAACAGGAGAGATAAATCTGCAGTTGTGAGGGATGGAAAGCAAAAAGAGCCCATTACAGAAAACAGTGTGTCTTCAGACTATCTGCATTAAACCAAAGATCAGAGGTTCACTGTCATACATTAAGCCACATCTGTTTGTGGCACTACATTTCTGCAAACAAGTACTATAAATTAGACACACAAACTCTCACCTGAGTACAACCAAAGTGTCATCTACATGCCAGTTTCCATGTGCAGTGGCACTAACTGTGCACACAAAAATGAATATACATCCTAGCACAGAAAAAGCCCAAATCTGAAAAAGTACTGAATATGACAGTCCAGCAAACTCTAACACTGAAAATACTGACATATATTTAAAAGACTTTTTTCTTATTTGTCAGTTTTAGGTTCCCCTGGAAGACAATTGAATACATTATTTTCCTGAGGTGAAATCTCCCCTTTGGAGACTGGGACTGTAATGCTAATACATTTTTTTAATCGCACTTGCATGCAGAGACCTGATTTCCAGCACCATTATTTATGTATATGAACGTACATGTACAAGCAGCTAATGTTCATGAGTATATGCAATTATTAAATCAGAGGATAAGGTACTGTTCTGTTTACCTTCCAGAAAGGTCCTTACAGATGCCCTAGCAGTCATTATTCTCTTCATACCAGCTTTAAAGGTTCTAAGATTGATTGTGCAAGTTGCTCTGGATGCATATTAAAGTCACTTCTAAACCAGAGCAGCTTACAACATATATAAAAAAAGACTATCAAAAAGAACAAACAATGTATGAACAAGATGGCAAATATATGTCATCACATCCCATTTCTCTTCAGTGTTTCCTCAGCGTGCATGCGTACCTCATTTAAATCTGCTCAGTCACTGCTTGTCCCACACACAAGTCCTCTCTCAGCCCTGCCCAGTTCACCAAGAGTCAGAGGTGGAGTCACTTGTCACAGACATCCTCTTATGCTGTCTCCTAACATCTCTTGCTACACTCCCCTCAACCACAAGTGGAATAGAAGAGGAAAAGAACTCTGGTTTTTTGATGTGGTAGCTTTTTAATGTGACAGACTTATGCTCCTGAGGCCTTCTCTTGATTTTGCTGGATTTTTTAGGGTACATGAATATACATTCAGGATATACTGAATTCACAAATTTCAAATAATTCTTTTAAAGTCTATTGGCTCAGAACTGCCACTGAATCGCCACTCAAACACCTGTTTTTTTTTTTTTTGACCATCTTTTCTGTCATGTTTTTATTTGCATCATCTCCCCATTGATTCTTTCACAGAGTGAATTTCTTGAGATAGACTATTATTTACCAGAAATGTTCAGTACAATTTTGGCTCATATTACTAGAGTAGTAACGTAAATACTGGACAATTTAAATAGAAATACTTTGCTGAAAATGATAAAATATTTACTTCTTGCTCTTACTGATATAATCATATTTTGGTATACCAATAGTACACTTTGTCATAATTTTATGTATACACTTGCTTCAGGTCTGTGCATTAAGAAAACTGTTACTGTAACTAATATAGTAGTAACAGTGCAGTTATTTGAAAAAATAAATATCTTGGATATTTCTGTTAACTTTTCAGGGTATTTTTTTCAAAGTTGTGAGAAAGGAAACACAGTGAAGTTACACATTTATGTAGTAACAAATAAAAGTGATTTTACTTGAGGTGGCATCATTCAGTATACTAAAGAACTAGCTTTTAATAGTGTAAATGCAAGGATCAATTAATCACTATGTTTGAACATCAGTATAAAAGCAAATGTCATGTGTCCTACAGGAATACAGCCATATTGTCTGCAGAAGAATCAAGAACAAATCAGCATCTTAAAGCTAATTCCATTTTAAAATATTAAATTTTTATTATTATCTCTTCTCTAATCTTGTACAGTAAATAAGTGGTAAAACTTTTTAGTATCATAATGCATTATTGCCAACGTAGAATATCCTTTTTTAAGAGTTTTGTGTATTGAAAACTGATTTCATTATAGATACATAACAAATTTATCTTGTCTGCTTTTTGATGATAATTAAACCTTATTGATCTGTCAACTTCCCCTGAGTAATCCTCTGGGGAAGACAGCATGCAGAAAACAAAGGGTTTTTTTCATGCTGTACGCAAAGCAGAATAATTGTGTGTTACATTTTAAAAAGGTAAGTTTGATTTTATTTTCTAGAGAGGATTCAAATGATGATGATACTGAAAAATGGCAGGAATACCTACAGGAAAATGAAGACACACAAGACTTTGACCATTACAAACTACTGTCTACAACTACAGCACCAATAAATGTTGTCTAATGAGAAATTATCGTTCATTCACCCTTCTAAGAAGGTGTGAAACCAGCTTCTTTCAGCCGTAAATGCCACCATAGTATATAATAGAAATTGGTGATGTAAATTAGTGACAGAAAAGACTATTTATCAGCTATTTCGTCCAACAATCAGAATTATAAAAACATCAGAGTGCAAATGGGACTGTTTCACTTTTACTTGAGACTTCATTCCAAAAATTGACTGAAACAAACACATCTACCCTGATCAGGTAAAACTCAATGTGAAAGCATAAAGAGGTATAGACAAGTTACATACCAAAGGCAGCTCTGAGACATCTAGTAGCAGATGCTGAGAAAGCTGAGGGGAAGATACAGTGCACTAATACTACATACCTGGTACTTTCACAAAATCACCACTGCTAAAAGCAATCTAGTTTGTGTTGTAAATTTTTGTAATCCACCAACTTATACTGGAAAGTTAAACATTTATTTTTAATATATTGCTTGTAATAGTATGACTTTAGAAAGTATAGTCTAACTGGTTTCTGTGTTTAAAGCAGGACACTTGAAATTGTGTTCTCCAAGGAAGTGGTATCCAAGTGCCACAGAGTCTTAGAAAAACAAGTGCATTTGAACAATTAGTTATGGTAAGAATTAGATTCCTATTTGTATTTAGATTTCTCCTACTTAAACAAAACTTAAAAATTATGTGCCAAATATTAGGATGTTTAGGAGCACCAAAATATGGAAATTATCCATAGAGTTGGGTCTCTCTGGAGAGCTGAAAACACTGCAATGCACACTGAGGCGAGCAGTCGGTGTGCTGGAGGGCAGGACTGCCATTTGGCAAGATCCCAACAGGCTGGAGGAACGGGCTTACAGGAACCTCATGAAGTTGAATGAAGAGAAATAAAAAGTTTCCTGTCTCTGGGACAGAGTAACCCTGACAGCAGTACAGGCTGGGGGTCAACTGACTGGAAAGAAGCTTTGCAGCAAAGGATCAGAGGGTCCTGGTGGACAATAAACTGAAAGCAAGCCAGTGGTGAGCCCTTGTGACACATAAGGTGAACCGTATATTGGGCCATATTAGCAAGAATGCAGGCAGCAGGCTGAGGGAAGTGGTTCTTCCCTTCTATTCACCACTTGTGAGACCAAATCTTGACTAGTGTGTCCAGTTTGGGGCACTTTAGTCCAATAAAGACATTGACAAATTGGAAGGAGTCCAGTAGAAACCACGAAGACAATAAGATAGCTCAAGATCTAGATTCTAGGACTTTAACTTACATCTCCCATTTCTCAAAAGTTGGACCATTTTAATGAGCTCCTTTATAGTCTGGATCCCTTTACACTGTGGTTGAAGCTGTACCACCAAGAATGCAAGATCCATTAAGCCAACAGAAAGCAAGAGCAAATAGAAAGAAAGAGTTTGAGCCAGAGGCTTGATTTGTTATAAAGTTAGTGCATTTTGAAGGAGACAAGCCTGGATTTTTGTCCCCAGTACCAAGCCAGTTTATGCATTTTACAGAGAAAATAACATGTTATTAAGTATAATTTAATAAAAAGTAGATGTAATCCAAGGAGAAAGGAATAAAAGCCAGATCTTGCTCTTATGAGTATTCTAACTCCAAGGCTTTATGCAAAAGATTGGCACATTCCTGAACGTTCTGAAAAATGCAAACTTTTCTGGGAAGCTGGATTCAACACTGTCCATATGGGCCAAGCATCCTCTGTTAGGTGAGCAGTACATGCCAGCTGAGGACTTAGGTGAGGAGTATGTGCCTCTTTGCCAGGCCTCTGTATGACAGATGACAGCAGAGCTTAGAAATCTAGCTCTTCACACTGGGAAGCATCTATGCACATGCAGAGGACTTGAATTCCAGGGAATTTTGCAGTTCCCACTACACCAAATGTTAATTTTGCAGATAGCAGGTAAACTTTCTGGATCACTTTCATAGTCTTTGGTGCTTAAAGCCTGCTGAGGTATATTCTTCTGGCGTAAAAGTAGGTGTTGAAACACACAAAAAAAGAGAAGTTCATTCTTAAACCTCTCTTTATAAGCAGCCTGATTTTTCAAAGTACTGAACCACATTTCCACAGCCTGTTATGAGAAAACCTTGTGTTCTCTATGGGGAAAATGTCAAATACTGTAATTATGTCAACCTTCTACATGACATCTCTGTAATAATTCCCCGACTCATGAATTAATTTCTCAAAAGGCGTAGACAAGCTGTTTAATTTGGAGAAGACCTGAAACATGGAAGTTTAGAAGACTGTTTTCAGAACTGAACTTCATGAATAGTCCTAAGAAATTCTACAATTGTCTCCAGTCACACTGAAAATACTGAAAACATAGCTTTTGTGGTACTGTGATTCTACCAATTTGGAAAGACTTAAAAGATTCAGGGAATGCTTGTAAAACAACAGGAGAAAAATCCTGTTAACTCTTAGCAAGATCCATTCCTACTATCTGGCCTCTCCTCAATTTCTCATTCACACAGTTTTCCAAGGTTTGCTTCCAGAATAGTTTCAAATTTGCTGGATTTTTGTCAGCTCAATCTCCTCAGCCCTAATTATCTCAAATAGCCATCCACTGAATGTATACTACTTTTGCAAATAATGATTCCTTACACTCACAAAAAAAAAAAAAATCCAACAAAAAACCTCACCTATGTTGTTTGGAATAATGAGATACATTGCGACAAAACAGGAAAGGACCTGTTTATGATTTTATGTTCATTTAACCTATCTTCAGGATTAAAATTAAAAATGCTATCAATAATTATTAATCCATTTCATGTTAATCGAGAAGTAGCATACTTTGATTTTAGAATTTTACTAGTGTTTATTTGGCAGATTTGAAGATATTACTATTGACAAGCAGTCTGAGGCAGAAAAGGAAATGCTGTATACAATTACAGTAATATCCGTCACTATTGAGTTGCCATTCTGTTCTAAGAAAAATGAAAGGAAGAACAAAGGACAACGTATGTCAAAACGTATTCAGCGAATTTTGAAATTCAGCGTTGCTGTTGCATATTTTTGTTATCTCCTGAAGAGTTTTTACTCATCTATACTATGCCTACAGGGCACTAGATTGGTCATAACATACACTAACATCGTCTTGAAAAATTAAAATATTGATATACAGCTCAGTTCACAAAGGAGCACAAATACATAGTATTTATAGAACAAATACTTATAATCAGATATACCAAAGCCTCAGAATATATTAAGTTCATAATTTTACTCTAAACCAGAGAATCATATTGTGGAGGTTCATAGTTCAAGACCCTGGAGGACTTTGGCCACCTCCAGAAGAAGCTAAAGTGTGACTGTCTCTCTTCCTCCTACAGATAACAGAAGAAAAGACAAAATAGGGGACTGGTCTAAACAGACAGTAGATATAAGGAAAGGCAGGAATATAACTCGGGAGTTTAGTTCACAGCATGTTACTCGCACCCCTAGGGAAGTACCATTCAGAAACTGATCAGAAAAAGATAATGCTGTATTATGTCTGACACTACTCTTTCACTTCCATCCACTGGCCCAACCCAGAGCAGAGTGAGAGCGTGAGAGCAGTGTGAGGGAAGGAGCTTGTACCTCCTTTCCAGCCCAACCTCCAAACTGTACTATCTCTCTCATTGACATCACTTGAACAACTGTCACAGAGAGAAATGAAATGGCTCTACATGAATCCTCTCACTTGAAGTATGCTCATGCTTATTAATTATCAATCGTAGTTGATAAAACCTTGATTACTGCCTTTCTAAAAAAGGACTCTATGAATTCTTTATTTTAACCCTCTTACGGTTCCATAGGCAGAAACAACTTTTAAAAAAGCAGTTCAGGGAACATTGTCTTACTATTTAAAAAGATGACAAATCAGAGTATGTGCTGTACTAGCTATAAAATGGACCGAGGCTTCTATTTCATCCTGTTCTACAGCAAGATACACGTTATTCTGATGGTAATGTAAACCTCCATCACTGTTGCTTTATTGCTGCTCTTCAGTTTACAGATGCTACTTTAGTTTTCTGCTATTACCCCAAAACATAATAATCAATTATGAATTTTTATGGTTTAATAGATTAGAGAATTATAGATGAATAACATGTATCATGATATTATAGCTAATTTCATTGGCTACATACTATATGCTAGCTATTTTGAATTTGCTGTCAGTTTGCTCGTATTTTAAAATATATTAGGCACTCAGGTGTGAATTAAGAAGATACACAGGCATTTTATATTGTTTATATTATAAATTAATAGCTAAGCAGAAAAATGAAACATTTTTCATTTCTCGTATGAGAATTGAACTGCCCAGAAAAGCGTAGTCTCTACGAAATAAAACAATCCCTGACTTCATGCCACAAAACACTGATTAAGAAATAACACCTGAATGAAAATTATTGCACATAACAAAGCTACAAAAGTTTTCCAATAACTGTTTACAAAGATGGCTGTTGCAACAGATATTTATGTGTATGTATACATATATATTAACATGACAAAGTCAGGCATCTTTTTTCTTAAAAGTGACTGCACAACATAATCTAAGGAACATAGCACATTGTTTGCTACCATATCAATTGCAAAGCAAGGGTGAGTCAAAGATTCTATTTTCTTGTCTTGCACAGATAAAAATGGAAGATACACACAGGAATAAAAGCAAAGTTGAATTACTGTAACAAAACAAATGCAAGACTTAAACCAAAATTACATACCAGATGCAAAAGTTGCAGTAAAAGGTGCCTCAGTTGCCGTTACGGTTGTAGAAAAACCAATCTGCTACATCTTATCAGAGATAAATGTGCATTCATCTTTACAAACCAAAAATTAATTCTAGCCCTTACGTCAGTATACGATTTTTGCAGACAAAATGAAACCATGAAATTGGTTGTTTGCAAGCAACTAGTTAATGTTTAATAACTACCCAAAGTTTAAGAAGCACAGGCTGAACCCAGCAGTGGAAGGAGGAGGAAGCCATTTTGGGTGTGGCACCTGCAAAGTCAACAGGTACTTTCTTTAATGAATTTAGAAAAGCATCCTCGAAGCAAAACTATATTTCAGATTTGGGGAAACAAGCGGCTGGGGAAAAAAAGAGAACTCATGGAAGCTGTAGAAAATGAGGTGTATTTGATATTGTCAAATCTTAGGAACAGCTCTTAAATACTGAACAATTCTGGAATGGGTGAAAAAATGTTCAAGTAACTCTGAGGGAAATCAGTTCTTGGGAAGTGGACGATAATATCCGCATTTAACTCGTGGGTGCCACAGCCTTGTGCTATGATTGGCTGCCATCTGGGCTCCATCTGACAGCAGCAGATTGGTATTCTCTGCACACGTCCTCGCAATTCCTGTCGCCTATGTTTGCTGTCCCTTACACATACACACAATACATTATTTACTCAACTATAAACATTTTGGTAATGTACACAAGCAGCATCTACAGTGCAATCGTGCACCAGCATTCAGGATCAATCTGGTATTAATAGTACACATCTGACTAATCCTTTTACAACTGATTTAGAATAAATATTTTTAATGGTGCAAACATTTCTCACCTATATACGTTAGAAAGCTCTCATTTTTTGTTTGCTTTCCTTTATTCCCTGAATAATAACAGGTCATTACTGCATGCATAGTATTTTTGCTTTCACAAAGGTAACTTTCTGTTAAGCAGGATAGTTAAATAACTGCAATGGGAACTGTAAGTGTGACTGAGAGCAGACCAAAGCAGGGTGATGTGTTAGCACTGCACAGAAAGATTTTTCTTAGCGAACAGCAATTTCCTAAGAAGGCTGTCGACGTTGGTATACAAACGAAGACTCCTAGAGGATCAACAAGGACAGCACTGTCCTTACTTAAAAGAGCAGAAGATGTTATTCCTCTCCATTTATTAAATGATTCAACATTGCGGTATGCCTGCAACTAATTAGTATGATCAACACAGTGCAGGGCAGGAACAAAAGCAGACCAGCCTCTGAGATGTGCTGATGTAAAAGCACACAGGAGTATACATTTTTAAACCCTGTCCTATAATTTATAACCATTACATGCTAATCGTTCCTTGATGGAACTTTCATTTGTAAGACTGAATTTAATGTCATTTCTGATTAGGCCTGTCTCTGGATATTAAAACTGACCACCGGCTTTATTCACTTACTAGCAGTTAAATAACTTTCTTTAAGACTGTCTTATACTAAACATTATAGAAAACAAAAGGTCAGTTGCTGACAAGTAGGAATGATGCAGGTGCACGTAAAAAGAACATACACATATGGCAAAAGAGAGAGAGAAAGAAATATAGGTATATTTGCTAAGTCGTATACTTACCATTAGCACTGCAAAGTTACTGAAGTGTGTACTCTGAATGGTGGTAATATTGCCTGCAGAACTAATTATGTGGCACCCTTCTCCCCACCAGCCTCCATGTCCATCTAGAAGGTCAAAATCCCAGAAGGCTGCAATGGGGTCTATACCCCGTGCAAAGTGCCTGAACCCTATAGTAAGAGGGCTGGTGAGGTTTCCAAAACTGCACCCATCTGCAAAAGCAACAAACTGAATCAGAGAGATGGAGTGGAAAACCCTTTATTGATGAATGCTGTCTAAAAAGATCAGATACACTAAACTATTGGGTAAAAAGCAATAGACATACACTCTTAATGGTCAAAAATCAAAGGTAGTGCTCACATTCAGAAAACTTTGCAATAGTATAAATAAATCTGAACATTCCAGTTCCATAATGTGTCCAAATGATCTAATCATCCTTCATAAAGAAGATTTTTTTTTGTTTCAGATTCTTTAGTTACGACCAGTGTTACACTATTGCCTATGTAACTGCAGAAACGGCTCAGTTTCACGGTATGATTAACGGCTGAGACAATTCTGCACTTTCAAAGTCACATTTAAACATTTAAAAAATGTTAATAGAAATGAGAGCACTATTCAGTAGCAAATAAAATTAGTAAAATTGCCTGTGTGAATAATTAATCAAAATAATGACTCACTAGCACATACAATACATGACATTTAGACAAAAGCCTTTAACAACACCTGTTTTACGTCCATCGTTTCAGAAAGTATACTGGTGAGTATTGATACATGCAACAGGGCACTACTCCCACTCCAAAAGCCTTATTTTTGTCAGCGTCTAGGACGTTAGCATTGCAATTTTCATTGTAAAGAGTAAAACAAGATTCTTTCCTATAGCACTGTGCTTTAAGAAACAAGCATCTGTAACAGCACTGTCAACAAACAGTAGTCCAAAATCTGCATTCTAGTCATACAGCAAGTGCATTTATTTATTTGCAGGATAATTTGAATAAAATCATGCAGGTAGGAACAACTGCAAACATTTCTACTAAAGAAAGAGACTGTTTCCAGCCTCTCAGCATACTGTATACTCTACTCCTCTATTCTCTACACAATCAAGTACACCATAGCTTTTAGATTAAAGGAAATAATGCATAACAACTCCTCACCTATTTTAGCAAAAACAGCTGGTGTGGCAACCGTCCTACGTTTCCCATCATCTGCAAGATTTGATGAGTTTCCTGTGCTAGGAAAGAGTTTTCCATTCCGAAAGACAATAAACTGTAGCTTGCAAGTGGAGTTATCAACAGATTGCCAGGCTGAAGACTGAGTGAAGACAGACTGTGGCAAATGAACTGAAGCTACTGCTACAGCATTCTGTACAATGAGAAAAAAAAAGAAACATTTAAAATGCAAATCACAACAGGGTTGCTTTCACGATGTTTTAAACTCCTCTACAAGAAATGTATGCTGCCTTCCTTTTCCAACAGACTGGAAGCAACCAAAGAAGCACGAGCCGTAACCATGGGAATAGGATTGGTACAGTGCATATTAAAAGGGAAAACGTTTTGATTGAATGTGAGAGTCTATATGGTCAAGCTCCCTGCTGCAGAGGTGAGAATGGTTCTTACCGTGCCTGCTAGAGGGTCCATCAACACTGCAGATCTGATTTAAAGAGACAACCTCTACCAGGTTTTCTCCTTCACTTAAAACAGAATCAGACAACTTACATCATTAAAACATTTCTCTGAAAGGGTACTTAAAGAGTACAAAAATAATTTTATTAATACAAAAAATTACATCAGCAGAGAACTGCAAATGCAGTAAACAACACATTTTATGAATATGTTTCTCGTGCTTCATATAAGGAAAAACAGTTAACTCTGCTTTAGTAATGCAGGATTAAAAAATATTACAAGCACTAATGTAACAGAAGAAAACAAGACAGCACTAGGAGAAAATGAATGAAGACTGTCAGATCACTATAATGGCTTTGAGTTGTGTGTTATACACCCTTTTACAAGCAGATAATTCCCTTACAGCAGAGCTGTAAAATACACCAAACGGTACATTCTGAGGACTTCACTCATCAAGCATTTTTTTCCTGCCAAAGTAGCAAACTAATCATTAAGACTGAGATATTTACAAGAAAAAACAAATGATGGGCAATGGGAAAATAAACAGGGAGTCTGTCCTGAGCCTTGAAGTGAAAAGTGTCTGTATTTAAAAACAAACAAACAAACTACAAAATGTTCTAATTTGCATTTTCCCCAAGGGCAAAGTATAGCTTCTGTGCACATAATTTACATAGATTATCATGCAGTTTACTCATAGCACATGTGCGCTACCTCTTTGAGAAGTAAAACAATAATCTTCACAACCATGTAAACAAATGTGACATTAATATATGTCCATGTGCTGGGAGATATATGTACATGTGCGAGACAAAAAGGTACAACAGAGATCAGAGAACTACAATGAATGTGAGAAGTATCTAGTGACCTCACGATAAATAGGGGAGAAAAGCATGAGTAGTCTGTGATGTCACTGGGATGCTTAAATAAAGAGATAAAGGCTTCAGTACAATTTTCTCTTTATTACCATCTATATTTTGGAAAGGTTTTGTGATTTTAACAATAAAAATGCCATTTTTTTTTTTAAAAAGTAAGTATTCAATCTAGGTGATGCCACTTACTAAACATACTCAGAAAAAACAGAGCAAATAGCAACAGGACATTTCTACATTAGATTTTTAAATTAGTACGAAGGCTTTAATTGGAATTAACCGAGCTAAACATCAAGCACTCATCCTTAGATTGTTTCCACTGCCTAATTCACTAAAGCTGTCATAATTGGCTTTATCTCACGCTTCTGAAAAAGACATATTTTACTCTATGGTAACCCAAAGTATCTGTATATGCTGAACCTCTGATTGTTATCAATAAGTATGTACAGAAATTTTTAGCAGTGTCATTTGTCAAACCCCAGGTCACTGTTGAGGACTTATCTGGAGATGTACAGAAGTGTAGTAGAAGTTACAGTGCGATATAAATTTATATTTACAATGGATTTTTATTATTATTCTGTGCTGGCAAAAGCAACAACAATGACATATTAAATTACACTAATTACTTATTATATACAAAAAGAGAAAGCTAGAAGCATCTGAATAAGCTTATGATAATGAAACCAACAGCTAAAGGCACTGGGATAAGCAAAAATTTGCTATGACTTGACAAAAGCAGTCCTACGCAAGCCAGAGAAAACAACAGGTTTACAGCACTTTTGCTAAGAGGGGAAATTGTCTAATTTATTGTGGTTCTCTAATTTCTTCTCCATTGTGACTTACTGATACCAATGGGAAAAAGTAATAGCATAGACAGAGCTTGGCTGTGAGACTGGGGAGGGGCAGAGAAGGGGCTGCACACATCTGGAGCACAGAGAGCTGGTGTGCAAGTCTGATGACAGGCTGCACAGCTGGGGAAAGACCAAGGCGATGCCCATCCTTCACCTCCTCACCATCGCCCTGTCTCTGCACACACAGAGACTTTTCACTACGTAGCATAAAAAAGAAAAGGAATCAGATCACCCTGCCCCAAGTCTTACTCACAGACTACAGCTTCGCTTCATGGGAGTAAAGTCAAACACAGTGAAGAAAAGCTGTACACAGCCTACAAATGCGGTCAGTCCGCACTAAATCCATAATGTCTACGGTCACTTCCTGGGGAACAGTTTAATTGTGAATACTTCCTACGTATATCTGTTATTTCAAACAATTTCTTTTGAGTGCAGGCAGTCTGGTGGAGCGAAGGGCAAAGGGACAGGGCTGTTCCTTGACTGGACAAAGGTACACAGAAAGTAAAAATACTCGCTGTGCATCAAATATTTACTTTACATAGAAATTCCTCAAAATTAAACATCAAACTGTCTGCTACAGCAACATGCCTGCCAACAAGCTCCTGTGGTAGGATATTAATGGAAAACGCACACATTGAGAGTGCCCACACATTGACAATGCTGTTTAAAAATATGAATAAATATTTGTGAACAATTTTTACATCTAAGATATGTGAGAATCTTCTTTTCAATAGTATTAGTCATTACTCACAGGAGAGGGATGATCTGAGCGCTCAGGCAATCCTTGTTATTGTGGTAGAGGATGGATGGACCCTGACTGGAGGCTCGGTCTTGGATTCTGCTGTTCTTATGTGCAGTGATGAATAAGTCAGTTCACCACTCTTGCCTTAGTTTCCCTCGCATTTGGTGAAATAAAAATGATGGTACTTCTTTTGCTTTCTAAGGTGTTTCTGAGTCCAGAGATGAAATACAATATGGGAGCAGATTACTACTAATACCAGTGACAGTGACATCAAATTTTGAGTGAATGACTATGCTTCAGATGTTTCAAAATATACATAAATCATCTCATTTTTAAAATTTTTATTTGGACACCACATCACATAAGGACTGATGTTTCTGAGCGTGCTAGTGGCAGCATCTCAGGAAGCTGCTCCACCTCTAAGAGGGGAGAAAGAGCACTAAAGACAGAACCACCAGCAAGTGTCCTGCATGGGAGCTGCAGCTTTGCAATGACACAGGTCAACACTGGCATCTCATATTTTCCCTGGAAAAGCTTAGAGTCTGTGTCAGCAATTTACTACTCAGGATTTAGAGTATTCTGTGAACGTTTGCAAAACAGAATACCAATAATGCCTTCATGACTCCATTTCACTTTTAGTCCTATTAACTGGCTTGTACTGGCATTCATTAGAAAAAGGAAATCCTGAACATACTGTAGATTTTTCTAAGGAGTATTTTTCTGCTGGAAAATATCAGTGTTTTAAAATGAAAGCTATCCACATAGATCCACCCAGTTGCCCATAAATATGAGAAATTATGCAAATTTCAAAAGCTCCCAGTCATCTTCCATGTCATCTGCCCAGATATTAAAAAATCTGCTGTGTGACCTGCAGCCAGGGAAAGAAGGCTTATCAGCACTAAACCAGCTCTGAGGATTTTCCGGGAGGGCTCCTAGGACTCCTGGCTCCTAAGACTTCTTGGAACCTGGGAAATTTTCCAAAAAGCCAAATAAAAGGTTGTTTTAAATAGTCTGAATCATAATTTGGAAAGTACAGTTTCATAAGTACTTTTGAAGTTTCATTTTTTGTTTCCATTTCAGAGCTATTTTTTTTGTGTGTGGAACTTTTGAAAATATCTGATGAACAGAAACAGCACAAATAAATCCAACTGGATCCCAAAAGTTTTAAATTGGAATGGAAAATGTAATTCTAAAGAGGAAATGGTCCTCAGGATATTGAGAGCTACAGACTCTTGACATTTTTGCAGCTCATGCATGTGTGACTCTTATTAAAAACGTTTTAAGGGAAAAATGAAAGATTTAAAGTGAAGTTTTTCCCCAGGCATTTTTATTCTGGTCAGCAGTCCATTCCTTATAATCAATGCTAGCATTTACAAGGAGTTTTTAAGTGTTTAGGAAAGACAGCCTCTTGCCTTAGGTGCCTTTGTGATATGTTGGCCCTTCTACTTTCATGATTCTTTAAAGAGACCTGCTCCCATTTTTAACATTGCTTCCCCATTATCTTATTCTAACTGTCTAAAATTTAGCATAACATTGAGAGACCACACCCATTATGAGACAATCATTATCAAGGAAGATACTTGGTAACCACTGTGGAATGACATAAATCAAATTACTTTCAGTAGCTCTTCACTATGCTTTGATACTAGACTGATTTTGAGTTCAAGCACAGTATTTCTGTTTGAGATAAAACATATTTCATAGAAAAGTATCCAATTTTGAGTCCTCAGAACAGTCATAAGGTGTATTTTTCCAGTTGGCAATTTCCTTAACTTAAAAAACAGCACCTTAACAAGAGGTCAGAACAAAACTGGAGGAAAAAAAAGAGTAAATGAAATCACCTGAACACCTGGCAGAGAACTGGAAAAGCAGCTCCACTACTTCCAGATTTTAAAGAATCTGATGAGGTGTTTTACAGATTCAGATGCAAGACACCATATATTCTATTATTAAAGATACAGAGATGTTGCCAAAATAGGAACATAAAGTAGCAGTAAATAAATAGTAGAAACTAAGCTCTACGGGTAATAGCCTATATTGCTAGATATGTACTGACTTAACAGTGTGGTCATCATAATAAAATCAAGTAAACGAATTATTTATACACATACAATAGATTTCACTTAGGCCCTCAAACAAGACAGCAGCTCCTTAGAAGCAACTGAAGAATTCAGTTTGGAGTTTATGTTAAAGGTTTGACAGTTAACATAACAAAAAAGTGCAAAATTGTTTTTTCAGATGTTTCTCCTGGTAGATATTTAAATAACATTCCTTTGGAATTATCTCAGCACATGATATATGAGATAAGGACAGCCATTTGGCCCAGTGCTGTGAGGCTTTAGGTGGACTGTACATGAGCACAGATCTCTTTTTCTAGTATGAAAACTATCAACAAAACCCCCCAAAATTTAGACTACCTGGGAAAACGTCAAATAAAGTTTCTGTAATGAAGAATGGAAACAATGCCAGTTTGAAGAAATCTGGTTATACAGATCCATACTCAATGACAAACAATTTGACAGGTCCTAAAAGAGATAGGATTTTTATTTTTTTTTTTTTTTTAAAATGGGAGAATACCAAGCAAGGAAAGTAGGAGATCCCCAGCTGTATTAACTTATGTACATGACATTGCTCCTGATTTGTCACAGTTTAACTACCCTTTTTAGACTGCTGCTTAAACACAAGCCTGGAAAGGCTCAGGGATGACTAGCAAGCGAAAAGCAAAATGTATATAGATTCCCAGGGAGAAATGAAGAGGTAACTCCAAAAATGCAACATAAAATAACCTGGCTATTGAGGTGAAACTGCTAAGCATGTTAGGGTTATCATGTGATACAGTCATTATGTAGTAAAGCTGCAGTCCACATCCATCTCAATATATGCAAACCTAAGTACAGAATCCAAGATACCTTTGTTCTAGCCAGGCAAAAACGCTGGTATAACGCATAGTGAAAATGTGGCATCAACAAGAAATACAGGCAAATTTTATGAAAAAGTAGAAAACCATCTTAATGTGTGTTTAAAGGTCTTACTAATTAATAATAAAGGTTTTCTAGCGTCATGCTATAGAAATATTAGATTTAGCAAATAGCATGGAAATTTTAGAAAAACTGGTAATATAAAATAATCTTGGAAAGCCTGATTGTCAGTAACCCTTTTCTAATACAAGTAAAAAAATAACAGTAGTCTCCACATTAGAATTTTGTATTTCAGATTTGAAAACTTGGCAAACTCGGGAAATTCACTGACGAAAGTTAATACATTCTTGATCTTGTAAGTCCTGTTAGCAGATTAAAAAGAACAAAGAGTATAGTCAGAAAGCCTATGAAAAGAAAAAAAAAAAAACCAAAAGCACTGATCGGTGAAACAAAATAGTATTTTAAGTTTCAAGAAATGGATGGATACAGTGATAATTACCAAAAACATTTTACATATGGCAGTAAGTTCTTCAGATCTATATTAAAAAAAGGAAAAGGAAAGAAGCAGACCTGCCATATACAAAGAATAATAGAGATATAATAGAGAATAACAGAATAGAGATAAAACAAACTAGAAAAAAAATCAGGTAATACATTTTTTTATTTAACCTTAATGAAAGTGTTGATGTTTACATGGAGACAATGTTAGGATCAATAATAAGAACAAGAATATAAAAATTACTGCAAATATCAAAGCAAAATTCAATAAAAGCTGAATATTGTCATACATATCTTTGAAAGAACTGATACGTGAAATCAAAGGACAATTGTAAATTTTTTTTTTTTTTTAGGAATCTACCAAGTAAATCATAGAGCAATGATGACTACTCTGTAAAATGACCTACAGTAAGGGTGAATGAGTGAACCAAGTTTGGCATGTAAATTATGGTATAGACTTATGCATGAACGAACAACTTTATTGCACAGTTTGTATGATCACTCACAGCTGCTGCTGCCATATTGGTCTGTTTCTGTGTCCAAAGACAGGCCATTTTCAATGCGTTCAAAAGAATCGACTGGTAAATAGCATGAAAATGTGGGGTGTCCATTAGGGACTTCTATATGGACCACTATGACATTATTTCTGTGTTCCAGTGTGATGCGTTGAAGTTGCTTATGCATTCATGCATTATTCCTCCAAACCACAGGTCAGCATTTAGGACTTCATTATTAATGCATCCATGAAAATACAGTCAGAAAATGTAGTATTTCTTTTCTAAGAAAAGAAAAATGTGTTGAATTCTACAAGCAACAACTGACCTGTTAATCTGATATTGTGAGGGAAAAAGAGAAAGAGGAAAAAAAAAAAAAGATAACACAAAGGGAGACAGGGTAGGTTTACCAAAGGTAAATAAGGCCAGACCCACATGATAGTCCTCCCTGATAACTGTTTTTCTAGACAAGACAGTACAATTAACCTAATTTCTTTGGTCTTCAATAAAATATTGGCTACTACATAGAAAACTGTTAGCTGAGTTGAGACATTAAGAATTAGTAAGAGATAGTATCAGGTGAAAAAGGAACAAGCTAAAATTGATAATACAATTATTTACTTTGAAAGAGAAAGACAGGCTGGAGTCAATGTATCTAAAGTTTCTATGAAAATCAGTTTGGGGACTTCCAATTTTTATTTGATGACCTTGAAATAAAGAGGAATGTCACCTAAGACAATGTTCAAAATCATATGTATTACAGATTTATAATGAGAATTTTTATTCTAAGTTGGTGAAACAGACCACTTTGGAAAGCAACAGACAGGGAAAAGGACCTGAAAGCACAGGATGATTTAGAGCAATTATGATTTAACAATAAAAAAAAGACAAATACAGTCCAGGACATAAAGATGATGCAGAGCAGAATGGGTGTAAGGGATGGTTAATAGGGTCACCAGTAGAATGAATAATTTGTTTCACAAGTGCAGAGTAAAAGAGTTCAGCTTTGTTAGCCTAGCAAAATGAAAGAGAAGGCTGTGCCTGCTGTCTTTAAAAATACCAGAGGAATAGCATCTAGGGAAGAAGAAGAGTCATGCGAGCAAACAGCCAGCATGAGCACAGCGACAAATAGGACATTGGTCAAGAGTAAAAATGCAGACTTAAAAGTATGAAAATGTTTCTTAGCCTTTATAACAGAGAGGACAGGATAGCTCTCAAAGATTATAGATACACACACAAAAAATTACCTACTCTTGAGAGAGTATTTGCAAACTTTTTGATAGAATTACACAATACAGTTGGAAAAGTATGTTTCTCTGTTTTACAAGAAGCATCTAAAATTCCTTTTGAGAACTAATGAATTCCCTGGGTAAAGGTATTCCTGAACTTCCTACTTCTACTTACATCCCCAGTATGCAGTTAATAGAGTTCATAAAAATCTCACTAAGAAGAAAGAGAGTTAAAAAAACTATACAGTCTTGGTAGATTCAAGTGACTCACATCTGCAATAAGAGAACGTTGAGCATGGAAATTATATTATCATTCTTTTGAGAAACAAAAAGAAACTGCACACATGTGAGAGCTGCAGACAGTCAGCAAACTTGAAAACTCAGCCACTTATTTAATGTAGAGACCTGTTTTAGAAATATTAAAACAAATGTCTAAAAATAGAACAATTAAACACAGATCTCACACAGAATAGTGAAAAAATAAGACATAGGCATATTTCTACTACTTCTCTTCCTACTATTTGTTCTTAAAATTGAAGAGATCTTTAGCACTTAAGTTACAAACCTCAGTCTCCTACACTGTGAGATGGTCAAGACAGCAATACCCATCTCAGATAACCATTAACTACTGACAGTCAGATGAACATTCCTAATATAAAAATCACATAAAAATGGAATCACCCAAATCATTACACTACCATTCCTAAACAAGAATCCCAGATTTACTCTACCTGAAATAGAATATCAAATGAAGATATCCTTCATTTGTGGTAGCATCAGTAGCAGCACTTATAGGTAACTGCGTGGCCCTGAATAAAAGACAAAATTGTTTCTTTACACTGTTGGATCATCTCGCAATGTCCATACACTCAGGCCGCACCTATAGGTAGGGCCATAATACTTAACTCTGATATTGTGGTGACTTGAAAAAACATCAGTTGAAACAGGTGATTCTGCAAAAGCCTCAGAAAACACAATGAATCTGCAGACAACTTCAAATATTATTGCACCGGTAGATACAATGTAAGAACAAAGATTAAGAACCATATTTGTAAATTATTTTCTGCTGACAATTTGTTAGCATACTTTTTGTGTATTCCAAAATGCCACATCAGCAATCTCATTTTAAAATATCCAAATTTTACCTGAGGTTTCACCTTTTATGGTAATGTACCTTTTGCCCATATACTGACAACAACAAACCCCACTGTAAAGCATAACCAAAATCAATAATGAGGGAACAACATTATAGCAACTGAATTTTATATAAGAAACACAATATTGTTATAATATTAATTACTAGTTTTTATATTTAATTTAGATAAAGGTTTTATTTTAAGGATTTTTTTAGATTTTTTCAGACAGTACTACATGACTGCTGCAATTCAGGGTTCCTTATTGCAAGTCAAGCAGAGTCCACAATAGACTTGCCATAAGGCACAAAGTTATGCCAGAGAATCCATAAAATTGGTCTTCCTGGGAACATGAGAGTTCTTAAGGGTGGCCTATGAGTTTTCAACTGGCATTTAAAGGGTTTTTTGGGGGAAGATCCTTGAAGTTTTAAAGGATTTTGGACACACCCCAAAATTCACACTGTAACTTTCCGTTGTTTTCCTCTGGACCTACAGAGACTGCAGCTTCATTTTTAAAAAGGACGGCTTCTGGCAGTGTGCTCTACAGGAGACTCACCCTCTTAAGAGCTTGGTTCACTGGGCCCTTCAGGGATGCATTAGCTCCTAGAAATACTACATTTTCCTCTGCGTACCCTGGGATGAAGGAGTATTCTTCCTTTTTATTTAGAAGCTCAGTTCATCTTCAGGCATTAAATATGTGAGATCTTTCTGGAAAGATGATAAGCATATTTGATTTTATTATAACATTGATGAGCCTGTGGTTTTAATTGTTGCAGATGCACTCAGAGGATGGGATGGGCATATGCTAAATTGTTAGAATTTTTAAATATAAAGTCACAATAAATAATCTGATGAGCTGCCTAGCTGGAGCATTCAGCTACATAATTACAATGATATCACCATGGATCTTAGGAAGGGCATCATAATTATACAGAATACCTAACTAACCAAATACCTTTTACAGCTCATTGATCACTGAATTCAATTATATGTAAGTATTATTAAGTTTAGAAGAAGGAAACGTGAATTCTAGCTTTGGTATACTGGCACACATGAGGTTTTTTGCCATGACCACTTTTAATTTATTTTTTGAACAACGTGAATTGTGTTAATGTAGACCTCATAACAGTCTTACTTTTTGCATGGTCCATAGCTTACTAACTATCATACATAAGAAACTATTAGGAATGGGAACAAAGAGAATATTTCCCACTACTCAGACATAAAGTGTTAACAACAATTTTTCTAAAGTTGGAGAAACATAATTTGATTAAAAGGGGAAGAGATACTAGGTGGTTTATATGCATAAGAAAAACCACTAGTAAACAAAATTCATATGCATTTTAATAGTGCAGTACATACCATTACGGATTTTATGATTTTTCTAAAGTCTTAGAAAATTTGCGTATATCCATTTATTGAATATGAGTACATAGTGATGCAACCATTAGGTCATACAGTAATTCAAAATGACTGAATATTGCAACTATTTAATCATACTTGATCATAGGATTTTTAAGTTCACTGATGTGGTATTCACACTTAGTTAAGCTAGATAAATACAAAGCTCATTTAGTAACATAAATGGGAATGTAGCGAAAAAGATTAATTCAGAAATTTTTAATAAACTATTTTGATATAATTTTTCAAGGTAAATTGAGCTTCTACATTGCATATAATGTGCAGAAGTCCAAGTATAAGTGTTTTTCTGGTGCTGCCTTTTGCATAAAGACGACTGCAATGAAATGCTGACGTTGCTGCTTGATGACTACTGAAACATCGCCCCTGTCTGATAATGGAGGAAAGCTGAAACTGCTGAAAATAATTTTAGCAATTTGGGTCTTTTAGGAAGTGAATTTAAGAGTTCCACACCATGAAACGACTCAATATTCTGCAGATTTTGAATGAGTTGGATATTATCCTCAGGAATAATCCCTATTGCCTATAGCCATTAAACAATTCAGACCAAGCATTACTCTTGCAAGCCATAACTTGGGCAAGGCACACATTTGTAGAAGTGGGTGTGAGATCACTACATTGCTTTGCTATATAGAGACAGTTAAGTATTTGAAAAAGAAAAGTGGTAAGATCACCTTTTCTTTAGTTCACGTACACACAATCACACTTTCCTTCGTTACAAGATACAACTTCACTATTCTCACAACAGTCAAGAAAATACACCTCCTCAAGAGCAGAAAATATGATTTCTTCCCTCCTATTCCTGAACTCAGCTTTCCATTTTGAAAAACTGATATATTTTAGTCTCCAAGTTGCAAAACAATAATCTGCTTCCTGAATTTCAGTCACTCAGTCAATTTATTAGCTTCTACAGCACAGTCAGAAACCACATGTTGTAAGAAGAAATGTTAAAAAGAGTGAGTATAGTTGCACTGGCAAAAGAGAGGTTCTGAGTCACAGAAGTGTCTTCACATTTGGATGACAGTACCCAAGGTCTCCAGAACCTTGAGTTGCATGGTGGTAAAGTGGATGTATATCAATGGTAGCAAGTGACATTTTAAGAGAATGCTTATAATTGAGATGTTGAGTATGAAGGAGAAGACACACACTCCCCTACTGCTAGTGCCTGTAGTTGCTAGTAACTGCTGCTCACCAAAGCTCCCATGCAGAATCACATACCCTGCTCCATAAGTCTCACACACATCTTCAGGGTTCTGATGCACCCAGTGTGGACACAAAAGACAAGATATTGAGCTCAGTATGACAATGAAATGGTAAAGTCAGAATTTCACCTTTAAAGTCCAGGTCTGGCCAAATGCCATGCTGAACACCCAGTTAGAGCAAAACCAAACATAGATTTGGTACCTATGTTTCCGTGTGAAATAAAAGACTATAGGTATTAAAGTGATTTATCCGAGGCTACATTTACATGAGCACTAGTGGGTCCAAACTTGTGCCACAGTGGTGATGTGAGCCTTTGTTTCTGTCTTACTTTCTTGACAACTGAACAGAAAAGGAATGGAGGAAAGAAGTCCATCTGGCAAGAAAGTTGTCAACTCGTTAAGAGTAGTACCCTTTGCCAAGCCATTCTATTTTTGGGTTATATATAGAAAAAGGATGTTGCCTGAGGAATAGTATATTCCCCCATTCTTTTTTTCAAGAAACAATGTAAGTTGCTCTTCTTGCAAGTAAGATATTTGCAGGTATGTTTTCACCAGCAATCTAAACTATAGTCATGAGAAAGCTTTGAAAATAAAACATCACAGGATGCATACATAAGTACATTGTACATATAGTTCATGTGAAAATCTATTGTGTTGGTCCTCTGGTTCAGCCAGAAAGCATTCAGAGCCTAACGGAACACTTTTACCTCCAGCTGAATCCCATGTACTCTCATTGTCCTCATCACAGATTACTAGTTTATCTGGACAGACTCCTTAGCCCAGAATGCATCTATTCTAACAAGCACTGAGAGCCAATTCATCTTGATTTATTCTACTGGAATGAATTCACATTCACAATGGAAGTGAGCTCCGAGTGAACGTTCCATCAGACCATGTCTCCACCAATCTAGTGATCACTTTATACAGTCCTGTTAGTTGAAGAGGGTTGGAAGAAACCTAACTCTTATTTCTTAACATTTCACAGATGCTAAGAAACCACGTAGGCACGCATGCAAATTTTTCTTTGATACTGCAAAAATAGTCACTTGACATAGTCAATGTTAGGCATTTAGTTTCTAAAAGCTGACTGAATTAATATCTTGGTCCTCTACGTCCTCAAATTGAGTTTGGTAGCTCAGCTGCTACAAAACAGTGATGACGTTCTCCTGATTAAGATTTTAAAATACTAACATACATTATCAGTTCCTGTCATCAATCATCACTACATGAGAAATTATAGTTTATATTGGGTGAGGATGGTTTTATATTTCTGCAGCAGTATGCACTGTATTGCTCTCAAATGAGCACCTTTGAGTTGAGATGCCAAAGGTCACTTGAGAGTTCTTATATAGTGCATGAACCCAACTGAGGTCTGAACTAATCCCAGGAGGAACACTCTCTCATTCCCATTCAGTGACTGTTGAGAATGAAGATTCCTAATACAATATAATAGATCTCTAATATTATAGGTTACTTTAAATACTCAGATAGGTGCTAACCTAGCTAAAGTTAGATGGGATGAAACTCATGTAGTAATAAATGAAGACTGAGAACTAAGAACGAACTCACATCAGTTTTCTCTCCCCATTTCTTAGATTAAACAAAGGGGAATAACAATAATCTTAATTCTTCCAAATGCAAAGCTGCTTTCAGTTTGCAATGTACTACAGGAGCGGATGGGAAAGCATAGGCATTTCATTTTGCTCATGGCTTTTGAATTAATACAAGTTTTCAAGTATTAGTGCTGCAGGGCCTGTATACTGAAAAAGCAACAGCAGCATGTTCATTAAAAATGGCAGTCTACATGCCATGAAGTGTTCACTTTTTAAACCTTGTAAATTAGTTATATAAGCAGCAAATTTGCAATTTAATCAGCAGAAAATGAATTGGTTTACATTGTTATATGTAGGTACTTGCAACGGTTTGAATATTTTTGGTCTTCCCCTCTTGCTCTACTGATTTTCTAATCTTTTTCAGTAAAGGTCAATTCTTCTGGCATCAGTATATTTAATGTGTTCACAAATTTTGTACAAAAGGCCTTTATTCTAAAGGGCTTCATTTTATCAGTCAGACACATCAACAGTGTGTATAATTCAGACTTTCTCAAGGGCTTCCACTGCCAAATTTGACTGATTTTTTTTTTTTTCCAAGTGTGTTATCATTCTTGCTGAATCACTTCCAGTCTCCTATTAAACTGATATGCCTTTATTTTAGGCAGTAGCAATGTTCATTTTCTAAAATAAAAACTTAATATGTTCACCATTTCACTATCTTTTTTCTTCTGGACTCCCCAGTGTTACTTTCTGCATTAAATAGGACGGGAATACTTCGCTGAATCCTGCACATGCATTTCTGGACTCTTACTACTGCTACCACCAGATGCTGATATGAGTACCTGAGTGTATGAATTAATTATTTAGAAGCGAGGATCTGAAAGAAATGTGCTCAAGGAGGGAAAGGGAAATAAAATCAATACAAAAAAAATTGAGTCTCTCATGCCAACTGAAGGACTAACATCATGTACAAAATTAATAACTAACATTATTAGCTGAAAGACAGTGTATTTGAGAAAAACTGGCAGAGTCCCAAATTGGCTATCTCAGCAATGAGAAAGACTTCGTTTTTTTTATCATCAGGAATTCTGAGTCCTAGAAGATCTATATATCTACAGCAATATGAAAACACTGCTGCCAAGGGCACAGACTCTACTAAAAAATGTATTACTATTTTTCCTTGACTATTGTCTAACATAAGAAAAAAGTATTTTTATAGCAAGTATGAGGGCCTAGATAAAACTAGACAAGACTAATTTAGCAAACTAATGAATGGATTTTGATACTATTTCCCCAACTACACCTAGACTTATTGCTTTGTTTCCTTCATACAGGACATATTACCTGAAAAACAAAAGTCTTCTCTTGAAAACAACATTAGGTAAATATCTCAACTTTAACAAAATGAAATAAATGCAATGATGTCCTATCTCCTTCCATACATAAACACAAAACCAAAAATTCATTGGCCACTTTTTTCTCTTCTACCATTCTATATTTTGATATTCGCACATGTCTTCAATAGATCTACATTAAAAACACAGTGACAAATACATTCATAAGAAAAGAAAACTGTATTCACTAGTTATAAATATCTTGCAATCCATCTCTTAATTTTATCACCTTGTTGGGGCTCTTTGAGGGACATACCAAAGACATATTCTCTGTATAGTTTTGATATCCTCTAGATTTTTAGATTTTTTTTTAATGTCTCTGTTCAGAAGCAATAAGCCAAAAATGATGCAGTCTGCATGTCTGAACAATAGCATTTTCTTGCTTTGTAACCTTGACATGGAGAATGCAAGATACTTGTACTTGCTAAGCCATGGTCTATTCAGCATCATTGTGTTAGCATTACTCACCAAGTGGAATTAAAAACTGCACTACAGTTACCATGACAACCAGCTGTCTCCCACATACAGCATCAGTTTGAATTTGTGCAGACCATTTCTAACAATGATTTAAGTCAACAAATCCAGTATTACCCTAAGGTAAAAATCTGGTTTAAGAACAAATAAATATTTTCAGTTTCATAATATTACTTTGCTCAACACATTAATTCAAAGTGTGACTTGGGAGATCTTCAGAGAGCTGCAGTGACTTTTCTTAGAAATTAAAGGTGAATGGTAATCTGCTGCTCAGTATATAGTTGAGGACCACTGAAATTCTTGACCCAATGAACATGTAAGAAGCATATGGAGAAGAGAAGGCATAACATTCATAGAAGAGTTTATGGGGAAAACGCATTAGAATATTTATTTAATCATTTTCTAAGATCTACATTTGAATGATGCTGCTGATTACCTTGGGTAATATCACTAACATCATCAGTGTATGCTCAATAAACAGATTCTTACTAGAAAATAAAGTGGAATTCATACACATCCAAAAGTATCAGCCAGCAATTCTCCATCGTGAAAATAATCTGAAACTTGGAATATAATTTCTGGGCCTGGGAATTCTAAAATAAGCTTCTTTTCTAGTAAATTTGCAGGGGTTTTTTGGTTTTGTTTTTAATAATCAATTTACATGCAAAGAGAAGGCTCAGTTGCTTTTGAAACACCTGAGTTATAAAGGAGAGAGGGAACAGGAGTATATAAAATTTATATCATATTTATAATGTCTGGTGATACATTATACGATTGCATGTCCGGTCACCAGTATCAAGTATCCACCTGGCAGTTTTCAGATCCTTTTGATCACCAAGCATGCTTTCAGTAGAGAACGGTCAGTTTTGATTGTCATTGCATAAACACATAATGGCAATGATGGCCAGGTCTGCTTGCAGAACAGTAGGATGCATTGTTTTGAGGAGAGGGAAAACAAGAACCTCCATAACAACATAAAACCCACATATCAATTGTGCATTTGTATATTGAGTGTGGGGAGACAGGGGAAAATAAATGCTGAAAAAAAAGATGGTTAAGCTATTAAAAATGTAATGTATGGTCCAACTAAAGATAATAAAGTAGTAACCCTATTTTTATGTAAGAAAGTATAAAAAAATTCAAAGATAGAAAACTTAAATAGAGTCTATATTTACCAAAGAAACTGCTAATGTTACATTCTGAAGTATGTACATATTAATGATACATCCTACACTCATTTTTCCGGAATCAAGTGCCACAACTAAACATTACTGCAGATTTCCCATTTGATATATAGTATAGCACTTGTTGCATCACAGAGCTTAAAAACACAAAAGAAAACTGGACAAATAAGTGTAATGCATTTAAAATTAAAACATTCAGAGGCTACAAGGATAAGGAATCTGATGCTATTATAAGTAGTTTTAATCTGTGATTGAGAGTTATTAAATCCTAACCCTGAGGAAAATACATACTAATAAAAAGTTTCAGTTTGAATATAATGCTTTCCGTTTTAAGTAATTTCATTTATGTGGGAATGCTGGTCAGAGGACAAAGACAGAAACGTAAGTACAATCATAGAATCACATCTAAAAGAGTGAGGAAGGAAGTAGCACAGAAATGCATTCAGTCCTGGATCACTGTGGACACATTCGTTATCAGTGACAGGCAATGTGAAATCAAGCACAAACTGAAATCAAACCCTTCTTTAAGATTACACTAAACCGAACTGACAGGAACACTACATGCAAGAAAGAAAAAGAAATGGATTTCTATATAGCACTTTGATCTTCAACAATGGGAGTGCATAATGTTTAAACGTAAAAACAGAAGAATTCGAAGTAGAAAAGAGGTAGAAAGCAAGAGAAGGAATAAAATATAACCTGGGGCTCCAAATCCACAAACCCAGACAGGAACAATTTTTTTGCCAGCAAAAAGGCTGCACAGTCAAAGGTAAATGACAATGGGAACACAAATATGATTGTTACTGGAATTTAATGGATCTGTAACAATCCATTAACTCCCAGATTGAGTTGCAATTTAATATCATAAAATAAAATTAAAAGTAAATCAAGATGACAATATAGGCAGATGTGAATCATTTTGCCCGGAGGCTGAGTCTATACCCTTGTGTCAAAGATGCCTTGATGGGGTTAAAGTAGCATTGCTAACAATTAATGTTTTCTTGTTATATTTCAAAAAGTATTGACAGCACCATCAAAAAAATGATGATGATGATTTATTCTAAAGTCAGGGAAAAGGTCTTTCAGATAACAATTTAAAAAATAGGGGAAAAAAGAAGCAGCCTCACCACTGTGTTCCTTTAAAATAGGACTCATCAAAGTTTTTGAATAAGCTTACCCAATCCATGCTTCTTGGTACAGTAGACTTATGGGTGTGTCTGTATTAACATTTTAGTTTAGATTTGGAGCACTGGTCTGATATTCAGATATTATTTTCATCCTATCATATTCATATCTGAATGCCAATATTCAGAGAAATTTCCTGATGGATCTCTATTGCCATGCTTTCAAAAAGTGCTCTCACAGTGCACAATGTGGATTCCGTTTGGATTAAACGGTCACAAAACATAGCTGATGAGTTACATGGGACCAGACTAAAGCTCATCTGGAAAAAACATCCTCAAATACACATATGTTGATGTTGGATTCTCAGTACCACCTGTTTTGCTCCACAGATATGCACCTATTGCATTGCACTACTTCCTAAACTAAGATTAAACAATTCTCACTTTCTAGAAATTTCTTCTTCCCTTCTGTAATTCTAGCCTCTCCCTGTTCTCATCCTCTTAAGAACAATTGACATCTGCCTTCACCCAAGCCTCAAAACTAGCTAAAATGAAGCCTTTGCTCTTCTCTACACCATAACCCTCTTCTTTTTCTCCTCCTTCTTTCTCTGCAATAGCTCTGCAATCCCCACAATCATTTCAATCTCCACATACAAGAACTAGAACTTCTATAGACTCATCATTATGGCTTATAACCAGTAACCTCACTTGTTTTCTCATTCAAGGACAGCTAAATGAACTGGAATTGAAGGGCTTTTCCAAATCAAAGGGAGTCAACCAACTCAAACTGAGATGGAAAGCTTCATCTCTAGACAATAACCTCTACTAGTAAGTCTCCTGAAAAAGATCTCAATCAGGCAATTAAAATTGATTGAAAGACAGGAGAAAGAAATGGGGAGAAACAGGAAACGAGCAATGTGTGGCTCCACAAATCATATAGGGACAGCTGATTTGATCTGCCTGTGAGCCTTATTTTATCAGGATAATGGCATTCTCACACAAAATCTTGTACCTTAGATATTCAGGTGACTAATATGATACTACCTTGTTGACGAAAACTGCCTTACCGAGCTCTTGTTTACGCTCTCATTTCAGAACAAATTCAGCCCACTTTTGTGGGGCCCTGAAGTTAAGAAAACCTGCTGGAACTGCTACAGTTAGCTTTAGATGGAAGTACTCGGATGGGGGAAGGGAAAACAAGCTCACCACTCTCCAGAAGTAACATCATTGCCTGGCTTTAAGATATGTGCAGGATAGCATTTGAAAAGGCCAGGTTAAAAGCTGGAACAAAACCCCTAAAGCAGTTTCACTCTGTTACTCCTGATTTAGATTTGCAAAAAGCAAGAAAAATCTCCCCTTTCCCCAGGATATGTAGTTCAATAAGAAGGAAATAACATTAGTTTATTTGAATGATTAAGAGAGGAAAACTACTGCTTAACATGCCAGGAGTTTTTCACCTTGTAAGAAAGTTCTAGATTTGTTTCTGAGGCTCAAACACACTCCAGCATCCCTTGCTAACCCAAAAGCTGAAGAGACTTGAGATGACTGGAGTTTTTGTCTTCTCTCTATTCCCACTACTATTGTTATGGCAGTTTCAGCAAGCAAGCAGAGAATTGAATAATCCTCTTTTATCTCCAGAGGCTGGCATTTCCTTGCCGAATATAAATATTCTAACAAAAATATATTGCTATTTTCATTGCTGATTAACTGCTGAAGGCAGACAGAGCACTGCAATTCTACTGTCACTCTCATAGTCCTTAAAAACACTAATCTTTTTTAATGTTTTAAAGTATGTATTTATTTGATCACATTTTAATCTAATCCCAAAATATTTTCATCTGAAGCAAGGGAGTGGTAACAATTTTAAAATGTACATTTTGAAAGAAGTTGTGATGTCTGGCTAGTTAGTGGATTGAATCAACAAACTGACTAAAACCAAAAATGTTTACTTTATTCTGACCATTTAACTTCTTCTCAAATATACATAAAGGAATTGATAAAATTTTGATTGTCATTTTCACTGTATGAGTTTTTCTGTTATGGAGACAATCAAATAGGATATTTTTAAGACTTGGCTCACTGAAGCAATTAAGCCAATTCAAAGTTTGTGTTTTAGATAGGTGAATACATAATGAACTGAGAGTTCCTGAGAGCAGTCCATAATTATCTAAGGTAGAGAGAAGTGGACAGTAAAATTGAGTCTGCAGGCAAGAATTATTGTATGCACCAATTTGAATATCTAAAGCAAAGCTTTTGCATTTATTATCTTTGCACATTTCACAGATGGTTTAGAACATAACATTATGAGGGGCTACAAAAGGTTTTAAAAAGTGTCAATTTTTTTTTTCTACTTAGGATTCTATATCCTTTTTTCATTCATGATTTTAAGAAGAGGTATCAGAATTTGTCCCCTTTTCAAAAGCTTAATCAGTCTTTACAATCTAATATTGTACACCATGCTCTTCTGCGACTTAACACAATTACTAATATTTCTGTTGGCTATGGTTAACATAAAATCACCACCATGATGTAAAACACTTGTTTCAATGCAGCCCAGAGACACTTGCTCCACAGCTTGCTATCTTGCAGTGGTCCTCTCCAAAGAAAGGTGCTGCGACAAATGAGGATGAATGAGGAATTCCATCCATCACTCATTTTTCTCAAATATATTTTCTCTTTTTCTTCCTCTGAAATAATGTCAGACATACCTGCAATACTGTAGCTTTGTACTCAGGTTTTAATTCTGAAACACTAAAAAGCATTAATATCTGAGATCTTTACTTTTTATGAAAGAAGAAGAGAAAGTCTCAAACCAGGAAAAAAATATTTTATGAAATCTACAGTCTAATTATCCAACAGGGCAAGCACCCGCCATTGCACATCTGCAATGACCCTTTGCAAATCAAACATCTATCTCCTGGGCAACAAAGTAATACTTTCGACTTTTAAGACTGCATCATGGTGTTCAGGCTTACAGAATTTACAGATCAGTGTGCTCCTCATTAATGTAATTACTGAGTTATTTAATTATATTTCTTGAAAAAGATTAATCTTTTCACATTCTTAAGCATATACATGAACAATATGATTATATTTCTACTTAGACTGATTTCCATAATCATATTTGATAAGTGTATAGGTACAATTTATAATAATACTTATAATTCCAGGCTGCTTATTACAGTAATTTTGACAACTACAATAAACTTTATGCTTTCTTTTTAGACAGTATTGCTTCCTTGGAAACAATTCAATGAATAAAACAATTGGTTATGAAGCTAACACAGTATTATTTAACAATAGACTTCTTCACTTGAAATTTAAAAACAACATTACACGTAAAGCCCTATTCTATCTCTTTACAATGCATATAAGTGAACATTTGTATAAAATAGCATATTAAGTATAAAATTGAAAGTTAAACAATAGAAAACCTGGAAAGAGCCATTTGTTAATTGTAAAGTAATTCCTCTGAATAGCTGAAAAAGTACTTTTTCATAGGCTCAATTAAAAAGAAGCAACAAAGATCCTGTATATACAAGGCATCTGCAATATACATTTTGCAGTAACTTGATACCCTGCTGAAATTGTACCATAAGCTTTAGTCAAATAATATCACTGGATTTGCACCAAGCACAAGCTTCAGTTAGATGGAACTCTGGCAGAGTCTGATTCACAAAAAACTTTAGTTTTGCAGTTTGCTGTACAGCACACCTCCTTTCTGTTGGGTGCGAAGGAGAGTTAGCGATTTCACACTGTGAACATTAATTATCACTTGCCTATATATACCTTGTGGAAACTAAATCATCTAACAAAATGAACAGAATGCATGCAAGTTAGTATCTGCCCGTTGTTTTAAAGAAAGAGAAAATATGTACTGTTCACTCAGGAAATACCGATAAATGGCACCTATAGAATATTAACAGTTCAAGAAAAAAATGCAGCAGATCATCAGCCATGCAAATCTACACTGCTATGCTAATTTTCAGCAGTCAAGGATTTGCTGCAGTCTCTTTTCTGCTTCTCAGTGAACATACGGGAGTTTGTAAAAATATTGCATGATTTCAAATCCCGACTGTATTTTCACTTGCTGTAATTTTCAGCAACAAGTAAGATCATTTATCCTAAACATTCAGGGTCTTTCCTGCTTAATCAATGAGCAACTTCTACTCGTATTGAAAAAGGCAGAAGCACTGAGTGTAGGCCAAAGTTTGTGTAAGATAGAATCATTTATTGTTGAAAAACAAATTTCTTTACTTTGGCAAAACAGTGATGGCTACATGGATTATGACAGGCTAGAGAATAGATTTATTATATATGTTCCAATCTAGAAAAACCTCCAGTGTGTATCCTTTTGCTCACATGGTAAATGACCAATTGATTTTCTTGTCTCTATTCAGCAGTAAATAACCTCACATACACTGTAAGGTAAGGCAGACATCCAGAAAGTCAGAGTTTTGTGCAGATGTTTGCGTTTACCTCATAGTAACCAGGTGTCAGAGTCACACCACGAGCAGTTGAAACAAATCAGGAGTGCAGGCTTCCTCTCAGTACTCCAACGGGGTACAAAATGTCTCTGATACAAAATAAACTTGCCTTTGAAATTGTTTTTTCACAGATCTAAAAAAGGTTGTCATTTTCATGTAGCTACCTTCTATCATATCTGATATACACATTGGGTCTGCTATCCTTTATACTGTCATTACGTCAATTCATTGCAGATCACACCAACATATGTCCAATATTAGAGAGGTTCAGCCCCTTTTGTAAGCTCCTAAGCCCCCAATCCTTTAGCTCCCACAAGTTAAACAACTGAAATTCATAAGCCCCACACGCACACTCTGAATTTAAGTGGAAAGTTCAAAACCACGATTTTAAAGACCTTTCTTCAAACCTATGATCCAAAGAACTATACAGTTTACTAGCTCTTTAGCAATGGGCAAGTTAAAAGGGAAAACAGCTCCCATACTTATATATGGTTTCACAATATTCTGATTTTCTGAAAACATGCATCAAATCATTACTATTCTCATAGGAATATACAATATTGAAGCTCAAAATCATGGGGTGGATGTCAGAGAAGAAATTTGCCCATTGCTCTGACAGAGTATTTAATATGTTGCATGGAGGATTATATGACAAGAGATGAGAGAGGGATCATCTCTATGGAAACACTATGGTCTACTTCATCAGTAATGGATAGCTCAGAAATTAACTATCCAAATGTTACAAGGCAGTCCAGTAATATAATGATTTGAAACTAGTGCCTACATAACCAAAATAGAACTACAAAATGGTTCACACAAATTGCCTGGGAGATTTTACCAGCCATAACCACCACAGAGGTGATTAAACCTTTAATTGTTCTTTGGCCCTACCATGCATGAAGTCCCTGAAGTTCCTTTCACTACACTATCTGGTTCAAGAATTAAACTGTCACAGAATAATTTTTGACAGATGATTTAATTTTGTACATTTAGTACAGTCTTAGCAACTGACCAGCTAATTTCAGGTTTAAATGATGAGTATTTGAAATTAAATTCCACTCAAAAAATAAAAGGACTATGCTAAAATGGCATTGTTTTCATCAACAGCTTGACTCAATCCTGTTTATTCAGGATGCAGTTTCTTAGTTTGGTGCCAAGGCATTCTTTGTGATTTTGTATTTTCATCAGCTCAGATATAACACAGCAAAAGACAGAGCAAACTGGCTTCTGCTTCTCCTTGCACATCACCAGACTTGGACAGTAGTGCCCAATCAGTCGAAGCTACAAAAAAAACATGTAAGACAGCAGTGTCAGTAGTGGCCTAATCTGTGCTGTTAAAAAAATCAGGTTTTGATTTAAATATACAAACTCATACTTTAAAGTACTTCACAACTGGTAATGACTTTGTTCAGAAAAAAAAATGTAATAATTGGTACAGCTTCAAAGTGCTGTATAAGAACACATTAATTGGTCCTTATTTTTGTAAGAGCTAACATATCTGAAGATTGGGATGAGTTAAAACAACGGAACTGGAAAAAGGGACACCCAGAAGACAGAAGTTGGACTAGGCAAAGTTCATAGAGAAAACGAGAGCTAGGAATAGACAAAGTATGTTCAATTACATTATTTTGCTGAATTAATTTTGGTCTTGTCCCTCATATCTCTTCCATCTGTCTGCTGCACTCAGTGATAGGTTATATAACTGATATACTGCATACTGTTTTTATAGCTGCCAGCAAAGATGATGATTATAATGTGCACAGTTATCTTAAATCTCAAATCCAAGATTTAGCATGACTACATTTTACTTTAAATGTTAACTACATCATTGTCTTTCTTTTTAACTACATCAAACATTTTTACAGGTTTGCAGCTTAGGGATAATGCTACTTTGGCATAAAGAACATTACAACTATTTCTCTTTCTTGTCTTGTATTTGTGTGGTGCATTTAAGGTCTAACAAATTTATATAATGACAGATTTTGCTAAAAGAACCATAGAAGAAGAAATCCTGGCTACACTGAAGTGCACATGAATTTTATTTTGACTTCAGTGAGACTAGTATTTCATCCATTCTTCTTCTGTTTCTCAAGGTTTAAGAAAATCATTGCATAGTTAGCTTTCTTCTAATCTGGGTTCAAAACCAGATACTTCATGTTTCAAATTTTAGTTATCAATGAGAAACATGTCTTTATTGTGTTCAGTGATAATTTCATATGAAGGTATTGGAAAATCATTCATTTCCATGTAAAATAAAAATATATTTTCTGAAGATGTCTGAATGCCTCTGTCTTTATTGAGGGTCTGAGGAAAGGTAACCTTGAGCTATCTCCACCTGAACACTATTTCAATCTCTTACACTATTTATTACAGACAACATATGGGGTTTAAGTCTGATATGCACATGAAAAAACAGAGATTTTTATAGCAGTTACAAATAAGTAGACTGTGCCTTGGGGAAAATTATCCTGCTTGTACAGGATAATTTTCTTTTCAAATTAAGAGTTTACAGTGTTCATTTTCTAGGAATTTATAAGGAATTAAAAAAATGTTATGAAACACAAAACATTCAAGATTAGGAAACAAATGGCAGGGTGAAAAAACATGTTCAAATCTTCCATCAATCCTAGCAATTAGCCCATGAAATAAATATAGCATTTCTTAAGAAAAATCAGAATGCTGACACAAAGTTAATAGTAGAAACCTTCACAAAGAGATATTTTCTGTTACACATCTGATCAATACTTGGTATCCAAGGATTAATTATACTGAAGTGTAGTTAGAATGGGTATTCAGAGAAGTTGAATTTCTCACATTTTAACTGGAAATTTTTTGACAAAATTAAACTCTGAGCTGCAGTTGTATACCTTGTTTATGAGAAAAATCTAAACTGATGGGCAATTCACATGGTTTTCTGGTACTTAAAAATTCAAAACTCTATTAAAGCACATTCTATTTAAGGCCCACATAAGCTCTCTGTGGGCTGCAGTTTGACTTTGCATCAGTTTGCCCATCATATTTACATCATGCCAAATTAGTGGGCATACACTGGATTCAAAGCTTTGCAGATGCAGATTTAGACCTATATTTATACTATAATTTTGAATTTATCCAATAGGCTGTAAGAAATAACCAGTAAATTGTGTTAGCAACTGGCAGTTTCTAGGGTACTAAGTTGACTACATCTGGGTCAGAAAGAATCATCTATGTGACTTAATTAGATCTTGCTGTATATGATATTATTTTCACAAGTTACTTTCTTGGGAATTAGAAAATAAAACCTGAATGCCATCAAACATTTTTGTTTCTATTACTTTTCCAGTTATTTACATCATGTTTTTTATTTTTGGTATAGTTTCTATGCACATGTTGTCATTCTCATGAAGCATTCATGATTAAATTACTCCTCAATTGTCTAAGAGATAACACTTATAGCATCTATATCTAATTTTAATTAGGCAGGGTACTATATAATCCGCTACATGCTTGACCAGTTATCCTCTGCCTATACCCTTCTTAAGATGGAGGATCTGATTTCTGATTGAATCTCCATGCCATCTAGGAGAAAACGGAGACCATAACAAATAAAGAGAATCAGACTCCAAAGTTTTCAAACTTAGTGGTGTCAACATGATACTACATAACTGGTGAGCATTAATACACCTGGGACAATTAGGAGTTGTGATACTGAGTAATTCAAGCAGACCTGCAAACAGCTAGCATTTAAAAAGACCAAGAACATGCTGTATGTAGGCTTGCTTATGGTAAGTTCAGGAAGTATCTTCAGTGTGATACTCCCTCACAGAAGTCCAAACAGATCCATATGATATGTTTAAGTATAAACAGTAGTAGTAAAGAAATCTGAGGATAGAAAGGTTAGTTGCACAAAACATAGTTGCATGTCAGAGAAGCACTGGCATGCACCCAGTAAAACCATAATTCCTGGTCATGACAATGCTTCAGTCAATCACTACACAAAACAAACAAGTAATTGCAGGTAGCTGGTATACAATGTGAGTAAACCAGCCTAAAGCTATCTGTCTGTCATATTGACAGCAAAAGTCTTAATCTGATGTATGAATAGTGTCAACAGGCATTTGCAGACCTTGTGATACATCCTTCCTCAGTGGTACTACAGACAAGCGCAGTAAGTGATAGAAATGATACAGGCTTGGACATTTACGAGGCAACATCAACAGAAGATTCCCGTACCATCTTGCAAGATTTAATGTAAACTTTGACTTTGGGAATGCAGGTGCAAATCATGAGAAACAAAAGCAGAGACAAATGTTGTAGAGAAAGTCAAGGTTCATTAAGCCAAAGGATGGCAAGAACAAGGGATCACAGAGTTAAGCCATGCAAAAAATCTTTTTGAACCACAGATGAGTACCTCTGCTTCCACCTAACTGAGGACCACTGGTATAAATTAAACTTCTCAAATAATCTCAAGCAGAGGCAGACATATGAGTTATTTGACATCAACCCCTTGCCTTGAATACTGAGTATAAAAGTTATGATCGCTTCTGAAGACACTGATGTCTTTGCACTTTGCCTTAAGTTCAGTAATGACACATCTTGGTGAGAATATCAGATAGTTGTAACAGATAAATACAGAATACAGAGGCATTGATATGGAAGCATACTCACCTGAGATGATGTCACTGAGCACTGGTCTGCACAGCTCTGCCATTCAACATTGTTAGCACTTTTGCAGGTGAGAGAAAGCTGCAGGCCTTAAAAGTTGTGCAGGAGAAGTAGGAATAGCAAACGTTTTCAAGCTCTAAGCAAAGATGGAGGCTTTCACACTTTGAAAAAATTCACATGACATATATACATATCTCCTTAGAAAGTCAATAATTGATTTAAAAAAAAATATTCTAGCTTATCTCTGCCAAAAATGTGACTCTGACTTCAGTCAGCACTTGTTAAGCAAAGACCAACTAGTCCAACATGCACTATGTGCAAGCTATTGAGCAGGAGAAATTCAAGATGAACTCACTCTACTGGATTCAAAAGTTAAAAAGAATAAAAAGCTAAAAAGAACTTGGCATTTTGTAGATAATTAGATCACCGGTACCCAAACCTGTCTTGAAGCATATGAAGGCTAATTACGCTCATTCCTGAGAAGCCAAAATGTATATAATTAAAATGGACTTAAGTGCATACACCTGATAATAATGGTGCTGTTTAATATGTATTTGTTGCATTACAAGTGCCTTAAATCATCACTGCATACTTCCATCAAGGAAAAGATTATCTTATTTGCTTGTGGTACATTTAAACAATTAATATAATTATTAGTTCCCTGTTTGTACTTCTGGTCTCATTTTGGGGAATAAATACTTAGAGTTTACATAATTTAATACAAAATAAGTTTATCACCAAATTAAAGAATGTTCTCATTACAAACATAATTACCAATGCTCAGCCATCATTCAGCAAAGTTTATCAGAGCTAAACAAATTCAGTAAACATAAATGTTTTCAAAAATAATTTTCCACTCTACACAGTACCAATAATTGAAATTTCTGATCTTGGCTTATTAGCTACTAGTAACAGCAAGCCTGCATCCAGAGGAATTAGTATTAAAACAACCTTTTTACTTGATATGTGGCTGGCAGATAAAAACAGAATTGTACATACTGACACGTCTTTCTCTTTGTGCAACATGATTCTGTGAAAGAGCATGGTATATAAATGACATTGGCTTTCAACGTACTCCAGCAGCATTTGAGACACCATTTTATTCAACCGATGACTTGTAATTTATGCAAACTGACTGTAGATATTTTTCATCTGCTATTTGGATCATTATGATATTCATAATAACATAGATATTTATTATCTTTATAATGAAAGGGTCTAGGGCAGAAGTAATAATACTAATAAATACAAATACGGAAAAGGAAAATAAGCCTTACTTCCCCCCTCCAAATTTATGCATAAAATGAGAAGCATTCTATTAGTTTTTGTTTTGGCATTACTTTTTTGGGCACAATGATGAATAACAGCTTTTATGATTGGGATGGCATGGTATGGCACACCTAAAAAAACCGAAACCCTTCAGATTAGGATTATGACTGAAGAAAAGAAGCATGCTACCAAGAATAAAATACCTATAACCAGTTGGAACCACCATGCAGAGCCAATGTAAAGAATAAAGGAAAGATAGAAGGAGCATGGTAGATACTTGTTTTCCTTTAGATATATTCCAGATTTGAACAACGCTTTGAACTGATTAAAAGGGTTTTAACTCAGAACTGCAAACTAGCTTAGATTTACCTATGATATAGTTTTGGACAATACATGATCTGAGTGGAAGAAAATTATCTCAGTTTAATATTGACTGTAACACACCTTTCTCAGCAATGCAGTGAAACCCAGTAACTCACTGAAACACAGTAAAAGGCGAGAAGACATAGCTGTAGGTACAGAGATATGGATAGAGGAATTCCTTCCTGACTGTTTCATGAGCTCACAAACTAGGTTTTGCAAATGAGTCCTCAAGATGGGAGGACAACAGCACACTCTGGGAATATGCCAAGTCAAATATTGTTGAAGCTCATGTGCTTCATAACAAAGAATATGGTTTTGCCAATTTGTTTGCATATTATGCTGAGTTTTTGCATGGTTAGGTTGGTGCACCCAATTACTCCACAGAAGTAATAAAAACACATGTAGTAATTAATCTTACTAGAAGAAGCTGTATTCATATACTACAGATAATGTCACAATTGCAGAATTATGCTCTTTCAAAATGTTAAGTGAGAATAGACATGACAGGTGAAACTAAGTGATTTGCTTAGCCAGCAATGCTGAACTTTGTCTTTTACCAAAGGGAAAGTCACAGATCAGGATATCAATTTCAAGTTGTGAATTTTTCTATGCTTGCTTTACTAGTGGGAAACAAAGCCAGTTAAATTTTGGAAGTTTTACTTGCTGGATGTTACGGCATTTTAAAAATTCTTTTGATTCTCTGTCATGACAGTTGTATTTTCTTCCTTCCTTAAAGATCACCAAAACTAAATAGTGGCCTAAACAGCTACAAATGGTATGAAGATGATAAAGAATCAGGACAAGATGAAGAAAAAAGCACTGATGAAATGGTCACTCACGTGAGGATAAATGTACAGTTCAAATGTGGAGCTAAAGATGATATATTTGTGAAGAGCCAGAAAACCAATCTACATATAGATCTTTATAATAGTGGGTTTGGTCCTACTCCAAATCTGCAGTGCTCTCAGTGAGTAGCTGTTAAAGAAATACATGAAGCACTCCATGATGAAATCCCCCAAACAATTCTGAAAGAACAGAGGGAGAAGACAGAAGCCAAACTTCAGAATGTACCTCATCATGTTACTGTGTTCAACATTCTTATAGCTACAAGGGAACAAAGCGTCCAACCTTTTGTGGGGACAGGAAATTAGACAAAAAGGATTAATCTCCTAGCAACACTTTAAGAACGCCCCACTCATTGCTCCAAGGTAGAACTGGCTGGCATGAAATTAGAATGTTGACAAAAGACATTGAATTCATGTAGAAGACTCAGCATAACTGTGGTTAATAAGAATGCTGCCCAACTTCTATACATAAATAAGGACAATTAACAACACACATGTGGTTCCAAAGACATGACATAGAGCTTTTTTGGGGACTAGTAGCATATATATTTTAATATGAGAAGGGGAGTTTATGCATTTGATTTCTAGAAAAGACCTTCATGCAATTTAAGACCCATTTACAAGATATCTGGGTAAGTGTAACTTAAATCTGACTTCAAGATGCCAGATCTATAGCACCGTGCAAAAGTAGTCATGATGCTGGATTTGATAATGGATTCACAGTTTGTCTACACTGTCTACTCATTAGAACATTCTTGGGGCAAGCATTACAGAGAGACCCAGCCACGCTCCCAGGCACTTGGCAAGGCAATGTATTTTAGAAGTCACTCATGGCTGCATTTCGTAGCAACAGCCCGTGCATTTGGCCTACCTGCCTCACCACATTCCTTCTGTCTTTTTGCTGATGTTATGAGACTGATGTCACAGACAGTGATTCTGGCATTGGCAGTCAGAGTAGACATAGCTAGAATAACATTGATTTTACAAAACACAGGATAAAGAAATCTTGCACTTAATACCAGAAATCTGTTGACCCTTCAAGCAGAAATATCCCCCACATATGTTGTCTTCATATTCAAGACATTTAAGCACAGGTTTAGAAAAAGAAAAAAATAATCTTAAAGATCAGGAAAGACCACAAGTTCTGCGTAGGATTCAGACTGAGCAGGATGTACACACTCTGATATATGAATGTGCAGAGAAAATTCTCGAATTACTATAAAAGAATAATAATAGCATTCTGCTGTGTGAGACGTACATTCTTTCAATTTACACTTCATTTTACTGGAGAGAATTTTCAACTTGCAGTCTCATATTTAACTAAAGCAATGCAAAGTAATTCACACCCCTATATCTTGCTATCTAAAGATAACCACTGGCAACAGTACTTATGCAAAATAAAAAAAAAAAAATCAGCCAATTTTAGCCCAGGACTAACTTAACGCAGTTCATATACTCTGGGAACAAGCGTAGCACAAATATAGACAGGAAACATTTCCTCACCTGACAAAAAAAGAGATCAAATAGGAACACAAAATTTCTATTACAGAACTTTTACCTAATCCAATGTTTTCCCTTGAAATCTTGCACTTGTCAGAGAACATAAATTTATGTCATTATTTGAATTACTGTAGTTGTTCTTACATTAAAGATAAGAAAAGTTCATATTGTATATTCTGAAGTTATTGTATATTCTGAAGTTTCTGCATGACCTTGTAAATTGCTTTATATAAATATTTAACTGTCATGAACTCATTGATTTATCCAGCTTCTCAATGAATTAATTTGTAATCAAAAGCAACAAGAACTGAACATTGTAGTAAACTTCACCAAAACAAAAATCTACTGTTAATAAAAGAACACTTTTCATCCCTATAGCATATTCTATTCAAACATTTGAAAGTGCCTCATTAACATTTTACATAATCATACAAGGTAGTAATTTTCCCTTAACTGTTCAAGTTGTAGAAATGAGTCTCAAAGAATTCAGGTGATTTAAGCATCATCATGCAGAAAATGGCATGCAGACAAAAAACAACCCAGTCTGCCTGTGTGCTAGTCAGAAGCCTTACCCAAAAGACCACATTTGTATGTATCTTGTGCCTTGTGTTACTAAACAGTTGAGGTACTAAAAACTATCTAGCTATAAAGGTCTCTGTAGGTACCACCAGTACTGCTTTACTGTCGCTCCCTATCTTTTTCTTGCCCTTATTCATCTTTGTGGCCCTTTGCTGACTCAGTATGTCAATGTTCTTGTACTGGAGAGCCAAGACCTGGACATAGCACTCCAGCTGTGGGCATAGAATCATAGAATGGTTTGGGTTGGAAGGGACCTTACAGACCATCTAGTTCCAACCCCCCTGTCATGGGCAGGGACACCCTCCACTAGACCAGGTTGCCCAAAGCCCCATCCAACCTGGCCTCGAACACTTCCAAGGAGGGGGCATCCACAGCTTCTCTGGGCAACCTGTTCCAGTGCCTCACCACCCTCACAGTGAAGAATTTCTTTCTAAGATCTAATCTAAATCTCCCCTCATTCAGCTTACAGCCATTACCCCTTGTCCTATCACTATGTGCCCTTGTAAACAGTCCCTCTCCAGCTTTCTTGTAGGTTTCTTTTAGGTACTTTAGATCTTATTAGTGCTGAGTAGATCACATGATGCAGGCAGACTGCAATATATATCTGGGGCATTCATGATCTCTCACACAGTTTAGTGATACGAGTTCTCTAGAGTGCTGAGCACGCTAAAAATAATTCTTCAAGCCTTTTCAGGGAGATGGCCAACTAGACAATGGAAAATTTAAGACGCAAATGCAACTAACGTTACAAAAAAGGGCTAGTATTTGAGCACTACACTTCACACTGTTTTCACAGAAAAGCACTGGAATGGGCCTGAGGGCTGTTTCTACTTGAAAGGCTGTGGACAAAACAGTGAAGTCCTACTCTTTTGGTTGTCATAGTAGAATCACAGGATTTAGTGATATTTCTGCCACTGATCTTTTAAATGATGAATGTAGATCAAAGACCATCTTCAGTCCCCGTACTCTGGAAGCTTGGAATGAATTTGCAATAACTATCAAATATGTACTCAGATCTGGAGAGAGATGGATGATTATGAATATACCATACATAAGTATTCACTCAGTTCCTGAAGTCAGAGAACATATTCCTTCATAACTCTTTGCTGTTCATTGATGTCTACCCACTATTCAGTTCTAATTGTTAAAGTATTGTTTAAACAAAAATGTTAAAATGTTACAAAATGACAGTTGTACAATTAAAAAATGCATACTAAATGCAGTGGAAAAAACCATCAGATTTTTTTAATGGGTATTTTAAATATAAGGATATTTGGGGAATGATGACATTTTTTCATAATTATCCACATCAGATGACATTTTTCCCAAAAGGCTTTTTTTATTTAAAAAAAAAAAAAGGCAAAATTTACCTAAGACTCCAGTCTGGAAGTCTATGTTTTGATTGAAAAAAATATCTGTTTGAATATAACTATGAACATTCCTACTGAAGTCACTGGGTGGTATGCATTTGTAATGAAAATGCAGGATGGCCTCTAATGCAAAGGAAACAACATAAAATTCCCCAAGATTGAAAAATACTTTTACTAAACTCCTGTAAATAAAAAAACCAAAGAAGTGGAGAATGGTAGCAGTAAGGTTTCTCAGGTCTCTTATAAAATGAAAGTGCATGCTTTATATTTACTATCCAAAAAAAGAACAGTAACCCAAAGATCTACATGTTTTACCATCTGATGTGGTGTACTACATATTTATTACGTGATGCAGCATATATGTTATTAGTCTTGAATAATACATTTTGTGTAGTGAGATTTTCACAGAGTAACAATATGAAGTAGTATACACATTATTTTGTAACAAGCCCCCAAACTCTTATTGTTAGAGACCTGTAATTCTTAGGAAGCACTTCAGAAAAAGGTAATGAAGGCAATAAAAAGTCACTCTCTTCACCATAGTAAAAACATAGAGATCATTTTCAGAGAGATTAAATAAAACCACATATAAACTATAAGAAAGTCCCTTTATGACCTTATAAAGCAGATGTTTACACTTCAAAGCATATTTGTGGAAAGAAACAACAATTGATAGAACCAAATAAATAATTTTGAATGGCTACAACAAGTGTATATGATATGTATATGGCCATGTACAAATTTTGAGTTAATTTTCTGTTCATAAGAGAAATTTCATTTTCAAGTAAGTATTTAGAAGCAAACTCTAGATAGCCTTGCAATCCAAGTAAATTAGCTCTACATTCTGCAGAGTAAAAGGAGAGAGCAAATTCCTCCCCCAGGGTTCAGAGCACTAGAGCAGCTGTTCTGCAGTCATTACTGCAGTCCATAGGCAGCAGCAGCCACAGCTGTTATACATTGCCCCAAACAGGCATCTTGGGCAGTAGATTCATGTAATCACAGACTTAATGGTCATCTTCCTTCTCCTTGAACTCGTTAACTCCTCCTCACTGTTATGGGGTGGGGGAAACAGAGATTTTTCCCAATGTGAACAAAGAATGTAGAATTCCTGGTATACTTTTGATGGCTTTCTCCTTGGCAAAATATTCCGTATGCACTGCCATGTGCATCGCTCAGAACAATAGAAATTTGCCTTCTAAGCAATATCTTTAGTCTATATCATCTTCATTTTCCCTTTACTTTTCTGTATAAGCAAACTTGGTTTTTGAAGTGTACATACTTTTTTTATTATATTCTGGACATGTATTTGAAATGTGCCCTCTAATCTGCTCAATAAATGGAATAATTAGCCAATACTTATTACTAATCTGCACATGCATTTCATATCCAATCCTATTTAAAATTTCTGTCAACAAAGCAATTCTCCTTCAGATTTCAATTCTATTTTTTAATTATTCATCATAATAGTCTCCAATAATTTAATGCCCCATATTCAGACTTGTTAGAATCTTTCTAGCTGATCTTACAATTTCTAAGCAGTATCTTGGTACATTTCCAGTTTCTACCCTTTTCTCAGTATTGGAAGACTAATGATGTTCTCTTTTCTCATTCAGGCTTCTTTTCTCTTTTCTTCCTCCTGTCACAAATGCTGGACTCAATACATTGATCATGACATACTTCCCAGTCATTTAGCACAGTTCCCTAAAGTCACCAGATTTCAGTTTATGAGCTCAGATTTTTTTTTTCTTTTAAATGAAATGTAATAGTATACTATCAGTATGTTACTGTGATACAGTGTCTCCTCAAGCTATAAATAAAACACTCCTTAAGAAACGACATACAAGTAAAAAATGGAGGCAGAGATGAACCATATAGCTATAATGAATATACTATCTCTGCTATTCAAGAACTGGCGAGCTTAAAACCTAATAGAGAGACCTTTGGATAAAAGGGAAGCAAGACTGGACCAGTCTCATGATAGGGATCAGTGATACATCAAATCCAGTCAGAGGGTGAATGACCCTTTTCCAGAGAAATTACAGAAGCAAAGGAGAGGAAGTGGTGATGACGGCAAACTGACTACCCTAAATCTGCTAGGTTAATGCTAGAAGATATGAATTGTCTAAGAAGTTTTTGGTATTTGCTGGAAATAGCCTCAAAGAGCTGAACAAGTAAGTAGGTACTGGTAAGGACTGCTGTTTCAATTCTGTTTTATATAGAAGAGTTGGTCAAGGGTATAAGGGACCAGGCAGTTTAAGTGAAAGCTCCCACAAAACAATGAGAGTTCTCAAATACTAGGAAAGGAAGGAATTGCCACAGCACATTAAGAACAATGACATTCCAAAATCAGACTTTAACAAACCGAGGAAACAAAGGATAGGATTTCTTGGGCAAACATTCAAAAGTTTGTTGGGGGTTTGGTTTTTTTTCTTTTTTTGGGGGGGGGGGGGGGGGGGGAGGGGAAGGGGGTGCTGGGGGTGTTTGTTTTAAATTTTCTGGAGAACTGGAAGTTTTTAAATAGCAGCAGTTCTGGAGGCAAAAACCAACTTATCCTAAACAGGAAGAAAAAGAAGGAAATACATGAAGAGACTCAAGTGTCTAAATCAAGATCTCTTGAATGATTGACATTTAAAAAAAGAATAGTACCAAGAGTATAAACAATATCACCTATAAAGGAATAGCATCAATTTCTCAGGGACGGTGGTGGATTAAGATACTAACTAAGTAACAACTGGTAAGATGCATTAAACCAACCAAGAAAATGTTATTAAAAATAGCAAGTAAAGGAATCATGGAAGGATCATTCATTAATAGAAAAAAGGTTAAATCACTGATAACAGAGAAAGCTAAAACAATTTGGGCATTTTTTTTTTTTTTTTTTTTTACTTTAGAAAGCAAAGAATTGTGACCAAGCACTTGGCGTAATTTTAATAAAAGGGACAGCACAGCAGTCAAGAAAAAAAGGGGAAAGGGAAAGAGTAAAACAATATTTAGATTTCCAGTTCAGCAGGACTTACCAATTTAAGAGAGGTGTCATCAACTGAAACAAAGCTTTAGCCGTTAGGCCTGACAACATATGGAAGAGGGGGAAGTCTCAGAATTAAGGCAGCAAAACCAGTATTTGCACTTTTCCCCTTCCTTTTTATATGTATCTTGGGATTCACAGACTAGTTGATTAAAGTGGGATATCTGAAAATTTACTAGAACATTATTATTCAAAAATCAATTTCCAAGCACCTGGCAATAATAAGATAATAAACAGACAACACAAATTTGTCAAGAATAAATCATATTAAACCCACCTAATTTAATTTTTTTTTGTCAGAGTAATTAGTCTAGGATAAGAAGGAAGAAATATTTGCAATGTATCTTAACCTGAGCAAATAAGGGAAATACAGTTTAGCTGAAAGTGCTAAAAGATGAGCACATGAGCTGGAAATAAGGAATGCAAATAGCAGGTTTTGACACAAGATTACAGCAGAGAAAATTTCTGTTCAAATTCCAAAAAGCCTGTTTGGTCAGTCACAATTATATATTGTCATGAATGGTTTAGATATTGCATAGAAGACATCAACATTCTAAATAATTTAAGAATAATTTTATATATTCTTGGAATAATCTATCTTGACAAATTCTGGAACAACAAGTGAGAAATTTCATGAAAGAAAATGCAAACTATCTTGTTTTAAAAGAAAACATTCATAAACACAAAGGTGATATAACTGGTCAATTCAACAGAAACAGAAAATTGTAAGTCATCTAACTTTGATGCTCAAAACATAGATATACTGTTCTGAAATAGGTGACATCTATAGGCAACTGAAATGTCACATGAAGGTACAAAATGATGCTATTTCATTTTGCTTGAAGTTTTTGAGGCATCAGCCAGAGTCCATTGGGGGACATCCCACTTCCAGAAGACAATCAATCAGATAAAATGACTCGATTTGACTTGTAAAATCTAAAAAAGAGAGAAGGCTGAAAAGCAACGTGATAATACAGTGTGTTTCACATTGCATGTAATCAATCATTTTCATGATATGAAGGGAAAGCTGGCTTATTTGCAACAAAGATAGAGCCCTGATATCAGGAAAACCTTTTCAACTATTAGAAGAAATAAGTTCATTACTAGTTGTGCGAGGCTGTGATCATCAGTGGCTCTTATGAAAATAAATTTGTCAGCATAATCTACATATACTTGAAGTTGCCAAAAAGAAGGAATTATGTAGACGTGATAGCTCTGAGGTCACTTGCTGCTTTCTTTTTCTTTCTCTGTAGTTAAGCAGTTTGATCTCCTGTTTGTTTTTAAGATTCTGCTTCAGCAAAAAAAAAATGAAATAACTTTTCTAGAAGAGCTTTGTACTTTCAAAGCCAACAAATGTCAATGGACAGGTCAACAGGCCAGAGAGGGAAGAGGAACTAATTAGCTAGCTTTTAGGAAGAGAGGACTTTATTAAAAGAAGGATGTAGTACGGCTGATGTCAGAGACTCCCAACTAGGAGCCCCATACTCTCCTCTCATTGTTTCCTCCTGCTACAACAACTAGTACCAACATACTGAGAGTCACTGAAGCTGAGATAAAGCCAAACTGCATAAGAAATCTGGTTATTCAGCCTATGTTTAACTGTAACTTTTTTGAGATTGATATTTGGAATCAAGCCTCTTAAGAGGCTGCTATGGCACAGAGTACGTTGGTCACATGATGCACCTTTTTAGTTTACAAGTAGACGGATATGCTGCAAAACCATTAACAAAAGTTCCAAATGCCCCAACTCCCAATCTGATGTCTAGGTTTTTGTTGCAAATTGAAACTTTACAAAGGTACAATCCAATTCAGAGAGATACAGAGTACCTTACTACCTACCTATTGGTCAGCTCAGGTTAGTGCTTGTCCTGCCAAACTATGCTTAGATAATGGAACTAAAAAGACTAGAGAGCCTACCTTGTAACTGAGTAAGTATTCAAAGTACACATATTCATTAAAAAGAAACAAATGAAAACCACAACAGGCACTTTGTTAATCCTAGCAGTGATTTTTGGTAACTATTTAAAGACAGAAATATGGAAGAGTATTTATATTGACAAACTGTAGTGCATGACAAAAAGATTCACGAAAGGAAAGCCACCCGCACCTTTCAACTTTAAGGCCTAAAATTTTGAATAAAGCATGGAAGTCAAACAAATGGAACCCCTTTGTCAGCTTTTGTTATTTGAAGGTTATCCTTTAAGAGATTGAAGAGGGCATGTGTCAGACTGAAACACTGAAAAGCCTTTGACTGTATATAGGTTTACTAGACACTCTGATGACTTCAGGAGATCTCAGCCTCTTCACCCAAAACACTCATTAAAAGAAGTTAACCAAATGATGGAACGCAGAATAAACTCCAATTTTGAACACAAATGGTCTTGCCATTCTATAGCTATCCCTCTACTGCATGAATAAGCTCTGTGCTAACTACCATGACAAGCTCTTTGCTTTACAGTTCTTACCAGTGAAACTATCTGTATTCTGACCATAAAGACTCCATCCTGCTCAAAAGTACATTCAATTTATCCCAGCTGCAGTGTGGGCATTTATGAATTTGTGCCAGCTTGCGCACTGGAATAGAAAAACTAACACAATCAGAAGCAAAGATTATATATATTACAGAGTTTGTTTCAATATTTGAATACATCAGTTACACCTCATAAGAACATCTTAATGTTTTAAGACGCATGTTCCATATCATGTTGTATTGCCTGCACATGGGAAAATGGCTTATACCACTTAGTTACTTCTTTGCAAAGACTGGAGTGTCTTCAATTCAGCCAATTCTACTGAAGATCTTTTATTCATATCAAGTTTATGTATTTCCTGGTTACATTTTATAATCTTACAGGTCCATCTTGCAAATAGTTACTTAACACAAATGACTCTAGGCCTCTCTTTCTGAGTACACATTACTCAAGGAACAGGTAACAGGGAAAGAAACATCTTATTACATTGTAATAACACTCCAGTCAGCCATTTCTGCATAGCAGATAAATACGTTTTATTTTAGAAGCTTTAAAATTCCTTTATTGCAAACCATATATTTATCAAAAGCTAAAATACTAGATTTTTAGAGGATAGCTTTTTATTCCATTTTTTTTTTAAGTCAAGGAAGCAACATTTTTTAACATGTTATACTTTAAAAAAGGATCTTTATTTTTTGAAATATCTTCGTAGGATTGGCTGTGCACTATCTACATTTTCAGTTCTTAACCTGTACAAATTGTTGCTTGGTTCTTTGATTAGAAAGGTGGATTTGATTACATTTCAGATAGGAGTCAATCTAAGCATTTTGAGTTGTTCCAAGGCATCTCCATGCCTTACTGGTTTGGAATTACATAACATTTTTTTTTTTTTTTTAAATTTCTTAGTTCAGCTTAAATCTCTCCATATTTTTCCTCTGGGTCCTTGCAACATGATATTTAGCTTTGGTGCTAATTTTATTCAATGCTTATTTATGCATTAAAATGCAAACTCTGTGTCTGTGTGTATATATATATTTAATAATTTGTAAAGAGAAGCAACACAAAATTCTTCTGAAAGTACAGATACCTGTCAACAATGCAGCAGAAGACCTAGATATTGCTAAAATATAGTCCTTCTATGTCAGTTAACAAGCAAGTCTGTGTGATTAAGGAGAGTTCCACTGGAGAGATCGCAATTCACATATTACTGAAAAAGGCAATAGAATACAGAAATAAGTTACTTAACGTGAGATAATACGCAAGCAAATTATAATTGAGGAGACACTGCAACATCAACAGGATTTGGCAGTTAGGGTACATTTTAACAAATCTTCTACTCAAACGATGTTCCCATCACACCATATGGATCTCATAGCTGGAAATTCATCAGCAGTGCCAACAGATGTCAAAAAGCTTTCAAAGCAACTGCCTTAGAAAAGATTATATGTATTAACTTAAAACAATTTATAAACATGCCAAAATTTCTCAGAGTTCATCAACCTTCTCTTGTCTCTGCACTTCCCTGAAAGACCACAAAAATATTTCGAGGCTCACATGAAGAATGAAGCCTGGGTATTTTCCATGGCAGGGCAGCAAAATGAAGATGCAATGGGCCAAATGAAATTCTCTCCAAATGAGAGTTCTTGGAATAGAAAAAAAAGTGGATTTAGCAACACAGAAAAGAATTCTCAATGGGACAATGGTGACATAACCTTATTAGTGCCATAAGCAACATTTGATTCTATGGGGAAGACTGAATGGAACAAAAATGTTGCATAAACACTAATGTTATGCTGGGGGAATCTGAACTTTTCAACCTTTCCAAAAAAACTTTCTGAAGAAGGGTGTATTCAGGCAGAGAAAAAAAGCCAATTTCTCTATCTTTTTTTTTTTTTTTCTAAAACCCAGAAGTGTTTCCCTTTATTATGTATAAATGCTCCCTTCCTCCCATGCTGTGCAGACAAAAAACTTTCTGACCAATTTAGTGGCCTCAAATGGGAGGGAATGATTCGACACCAATTGAGAGAAGACAGACACAGTCCCCCTCACCCTCCTCCCTCCCCCCAATCTGTTCTTTTAAATCTCTTGTTGGCTCATGCCAATGTTCTCCTGAAATATTATGAAGTATTTCTAAATACAGTATTTCTATTTACTGCATGAGACTTTAAGGAAATCTTTATATTTATTCTATGGTAATATTGAAGCCTGTTTTCCATCTGTTCTTAAAAGAAGAATTCTTAATAAATTCCGTGGAAGTAAAATATAACATTAAGATACAGTGGTGTGATCACGTGGAACATAACTGAATGATCTAAAGTAGTTAATTCTTTGGCATTTCTCTTTAGAATGAAAATTTACCTGTCATAATAAAATACAATAAAGGAAATACCTGCCTGCACAGAAAATCAACACAGAGGCCATTGAAGCATTTTTATTTTTCCCTTTTTCTGAGAAATGATCATGTTATCTTCTCAAGCAAATGAGAAACTCCAATATTATCAGGGGACTATTTTTTACAACTAATGGATGTCTTTTGTTAGCAGTCTTCTCTATACAGGACACTTGAGGTTTAGGATATGTCATTATAACAGAGTGGAAGACAACATTATGAATAATTACAGGCTTCTAATATAAAAAATCCACATTTCACTCAAATATCTGAAGTACTTATTATTTAATGAATAATGCAGAAATAAGGAATTGTGGATTTTAATTTGTTTTTTCCTTTTAAATATAATTTAGAAGATTCAGAAGATGACAATCACAGAAGACTAAAGATCTACTGCTATACAAGGCAATTTCTAGTAACAATCTCTGGGTAAGAGTTTTATATATTGTTTACTGGGAACTTACTCTTCCTGGATACAGAAGACCACTGTCAGGGTATTGTAACTCTATATATACAACTTATGGCCTACCAGAGTGAAACGCAGTATTTTGTAGTTGCTTGTAAAATGAATTTGTCAAAGGGTATAAAGAACAGATTAGTCCATTTTTATAGAAAAGTGATTGTGTTTTATGATATATTGAAGCAACCATCTATTTGGTACAAAACATGTCAGTTTTATAAAAGGCAAGCTAGACAACTAAAAGCACTCCACATAAAAGTATGGAAAGCTTATAAAAGCTAAAGTGTAAAAAAAAACAAAAAACAAACAAACCAAACTATATTGGAGCTGCTAGTCCAAGAGAAATAAAACATGAAGAGAGCTAATTTTTCCTCTTCCCTATCTGAGCCTTCTTCACAGGCAAAAAGTCAATAACCTAAATTTCATTGCCTGGCTAGCTGATGTATTATGTCAACACTATTTAGTCAACAGATTTCAACATGTGGACCATGGATGTCTGAGAATCTGTGGACTAATTCTAAGAGGTCTATAAAAAAGTACTAAGAAAAATAAATTCATAGATACCATATACCAAGTAACGGAAGTAAAGTTTCTAAGTTGGTCAACACCACCAGTGAAACTATACTAATGTCCCAGGAACCAGAACAGCTGAAAATCACTGGTCCTTGAACCCGAAGTATCACATAGGTTTGTGCACATAACGCTTCTACATAGCATTAAAATTAATTTCCCAAAATAAAAATAGCAATGTAAGTATGTTAGCCTGTGTTTTCCATTTCCTGACCTACTAAAAGACAGCTCTAGTGCAATCTCAAGGTATCTCTAAAATGCTACCCAAATAAAATAAAATAGTCAGATTATCCAAAAGAATAAGACCTCATCTTAGCTGCCAACAAATCATAATGAAATATCAGATGAGCAAGTGACAACTTTCACCTACAACAGACCATGACAACAATATTTCTTAAACAGTGAAGCTATTCAGGAACATATTTGTGAACAGTCAAGGTTAAGCATAGATTTTTATACTTTTGCTATTATCATACTTAATATATAGATATTTAAGTATGTGTGTATATATATGTGTGTGTGTGTTTTTAAAAGCCCTAAGTCAAAATTCTCAGGGAGAGTTATACAAAAGCAAGATAATTTCTACAGAACTCAGGCAATAGTGTATCACTAAATCCTTACTATATATTGTATTAGAGAGTAAGTTTAGTAACTTCAAAGCCAGTGCAGCTATTTTGCAGTATTTGAAAGATTATTCTTAGCTCTCATCTTAAGTAGTCATTTGTAGGACCCTACAAGAATTGCACAATTATTTCTAATTTAATAATTAATATTTTAGTGATATTAATTATTAAATCCATTTCTCAACACAAGAACACTATAAGCTTTCTTTAGGTCCTAAAATAAGAAAAAACAACTACATATGAGAGGCAGGTCCTTTGACATAGTTCTGTCATGACCATTTACAGGCAAGGCAGTGTATATCAGGCCTTTCAGCCAAGTGTATCAGATCACACAAAATGCTGAATACCAGATCTTAAGTATACTATTTTAGCAGAACATGCACTATGCAATACTGAAACCACTGTAATTTTCATTAGTAACAGTAAGACTTTAAGAAGTCTTCTAATTTTCTGTTCTGAGAAAGTTTCTCAGCTGTCATTTACTGAAACACAAACATTATTATAGATTCAGCATCTGACTTTCACTAAAGTTCAGCGCTCTACTGTCTTTTCTAGCTGAGCTATTAGCACAAAAAAGTACAACAGTATGCCCAACAGTCACAGACCAAATCCCTGCTTCACTTGAGGTTTAAAACATAGTTTATCCTACGTGACAATTCTGCCTTTTTCTCTAAGAAGAAAGCCCCTAATAATAACAAATCATTATAAGATATTTCCCTAGTCAAGACTGTGCAAGCAAACCCAGAGCTGCAAACTGGTGGAGGCTGGAGAAATGTTCTGGGATGCTCTCTCTTCAGGCTAGCCCTGTTCCAACACCTTTCTCTAAGCACTTGATTTTAGCTACTGCCAAAGACTACAAAACAAGTCGATTAATCTTTAGTCTGGGCCATTTGTATGTTCTTAGTTCTTTACCGATGTATACTAGGTTCAGTATCAGTTAGTTAAGGATGATATTTATACAATGGAAACACCATATCTTTACAGAAGCCGTTGAAATTCATGGGCTGTATCCCACATAGAGAAATGAGCAGAGGCCACTTAGAAGACCTACCTCCTCCCGTAGCATATAAGTAGGTTGTTAAGATCTGCAGGGGAACAGGAGGAGGATACTCTGTTGTGAAAGAGCTGAGGCTGTTTTCACTGTCTGCATTAGATATGAAAACCATATGCAAAAAATGTGAAGGAACTAGCAGGCAGAGTTAATTTTGTGAAGATAATTAATGTTGATATATTTAGAATAAGACATTAAACACAAAACTGTCTTTTTACTTTTTTTGCTTTTGTTTTTACTGACAACCTGTTACTGCTTTGATCAGTATTTCCTTCCAGAGATATAGGGACACATGCTCTAGCCAGAAGTATTTTTAAATAGGTGTTTAAAGTCCAGGAAAAAGTTCAATTTCTAGCTCTATTTCAAGTGTGCATATGCCTGCAGTTGACTTCTTCAGCATTGACATCTGCAGCTCTTTCTTTTGGAGACTTGATCAGTTTGAACCTCCAGTAAGATGGTAAATACAGTATGCATTTACGTTCTTAACCATTCACATAACTAACTGAAGGTCAAGCATATTAGACTCGCTTCAGCTCACATCAATTATCCTTACCATTGAAGGTGATGTAACTATGATTCCAGCTAATTAAGTCTGTAATATTGAGATAGAGTGCTTAATAAGGCACAACATGGGAGAATCAAGTTAACTTTGTCAATCTTCTTTGTAATAATGCATTTTGTCATATAAACAGTCCCAAAGCCTAAGAATTGTAGATTTGCATTTGGGTGCCTTTTCCTGATAGGTGTAGGCAAATGTATTCCCCTCTTGTGGTAAAATACCCTTCAATGGCATTGCACTAAACATATCCTAATATTGAAAAAGATAAAGCTTATTTTACATTCTAGAAATAATTTATCACCTGTAAATGAGAAAACGAGACAAATACCCTTCAAGCAGCATGTAGTTAATAACTGTAAACAGAGAAGTATCTATCCAGTCATTCCTAGCAATCAGTGTTAATTTTCACTCTTTGCATAGCTGTAGATAATCATATTCCTGTTAATTTACAGCTATGTTCTAATCCTTAATTTAAAACTCTACTGAGATTTTTATTTTAGCACCTGAACAATCATTTGACAATGTGTGAAGTGGCAGAAGGATACTAGTAAACCTGAGACCTAGGTTTTGTCCAAGGGTAAATATTCAAGGTAGAAAAGCAAGGACAAACTAAACTAACCAAAGGAACATCCCAACAATGACCCCATTTGAGGGTGGCTGATCATAACCTAGCCCATGCATATGGTTATACAGTCCTCCTCCATCTTCCTGGTCTCTGGTCACATAATCTGAAAGGATATAGATGCTGGAGTATGGAAAAGCTGAAAATGCTTTTTCTTCTTTTCTGGAAAATTCCTGCACTTTTTCTTTGTCCCAAAGCTCAGGAATCAGCTAAGCCAACTAACTGAGGTAATTACATGCAGGCTCAGCTCTGCTTGAAATACATATTAGAGGTGAGCTGGACCACAACACTAATCTCTGACATAGATGCCAGAGTTTCAACACTGGACTACACTGCATTGCAAGTTACAGTTAAAGTTCTTTGAAACTGAAATGGGAACAGTTTGAGTTAGGAATCAAACCCAGAATAAACCACAATTTAATATTCAGTATAAACATAGCAATCGCAGTTTTAGTCTTTACAGGTGGAACTTCCACTGCTGTAAACTAATTAATACAATTGAAAATATATGAGTTAAAGATGTGATTCTAAAAATCTACAATGAAACAAGATCTTACACAGGAAATTCTACATATTCTACTGATGTCTTTACATAAAAAGTTTTAATTTAAAATCACTAGGATAAGTGACCTTACTTTCATGATGTCTCACAATAGTATTAATGTTAAATATTACTAATTCAGTAATTTCTAATTGACAAAGCAGGACTCCATGCTGTCTTACCCATTTGGGTTATTTAGCTGATGCTTAACGTGAAATAATAATTATATCTTCTAAACATAAATGTACTGCTATAGGAGCACTCAAGTTAAGGTACAAGGAGTGCAAAACCCTTCTATCAAGCTTTCTATGACAAATTAGCATTCAACCCTTGCCACTAGGAGAGTTCCATTAATTATGCTTAGACAGCTCAACAAAGACAACAGGTACTTATAGGAAGGTTGTACAAAGGACTTCACATGGAACTAAGAAGTGATTGTTATGATAGTGCAAAGTGATATACACTCTGAAGAGTGTATTTCTTAAAAATTGTTAATGGTTCTAAACAAGGAAAAATTAGCTAGTATCCCCAAGAATAACATAGGCTTTTAGATTAAATGTGGAAATAAATAAAAAAAGCACAGATGTGCCAAACTGATCCAGCTTGAGAAAATATTTGTCCCAATTTTGTCTTCTTTAACTGACTTTAACTACAATTTTCTTTTATGTACAGAATAAAGCCTTACATTATGGATAAATAGTAGCTTTTAAGACATACTCTTCCGATCTGAACGCATTACTTACAAAAGTGATGAGCAGTACTTATCAGCAAGAAATAGGGGAGGCCTGCTAACAATGTTACTAATGATGAAATGATGAATTAATTCATCTGTCCATGGGAAAAGAAAGCTTAATAAAAGTTTGATGAATATGGCTGTATTTGTATAGCTGGGGTAGACTCCCCATCAAAAGGCAGAGGAAACACCAGCAATATTATTAACATGGCTAGAACTATATTATGCAAGTAGAAGTACTTGGCAGTCCTTCACTTTTTCATCTGTTCTACTTTATGGTAACGCATTGCTCCTGTTCTACCTGTCTCATGCCCATTGCAGAGACTTCTCTAATTTTCTCTTCCAAAATATGTTTTACCAGATCTTTTTTCGAGTAGTTATAGAATTTGACTATATTGAACATTCCTGGACACCTAGAAGAGAGCAATCTGCAGAACAGAAGAGTCTTCTGCAGACAGAACTGCAGCAACTATCTGCCCATCATACAAACACAGTATTTTAAAGGGAAGCTCCTTCTTATGCTCAAGCTCGTGTCCTGGCCCTTTTCTATAACTGTGATAAAACACAGCTCAAATACCAGACTCATGTTTAAAGCATGTCGTGTTGTGTTGTAAAACCAAAAGGCAACTTCTCTTTTATATCCCATTAACAGCCATACACAGGTCATGATTATCTTGGTGATGCTAAGTCACAAAACCAATCTATATGCTGGTATCTAGCAGTGGCGCATGATTCTGAACAACTAACTACATCTTTGTAATAAAAGCCGAGTTGTACTTGGAATAGCCAAGATGTGTTTTGTGGCTCTACTTTCTTAGTCCTCTCCATCTTTTAGCAAGAAGAAAAAGGAAGAGAAAATAGGCTAAGAATTTTCTTTCCCCTGGTAACCCACACAAAAGATTACCCATCACCTCCACTCTAACACCATGGGCAGAGCATATTTCTACCCCGTGAACAAGCAGGCCAACTCTATCTTAACTAAAGAATGATAGTGTCTCCTTGATTTCCTAAGCAGTGAGCCTGGCTATTATGAGAGCACCACCTGGTACATAATATGGGCCGCTAAAATCCTAACACTACCTCCTCTTCTGACCAAAAAAAAAAAAAAAAAAAAAGTCTTAAAACAAGTATTGAATATTCCTTAAACCTCTCCTCTTTTATATACAGATTAACATATTTAAAATTGTGAGTCTGCTGCCCTCCTCCAGGCAAACCACTTCTAAAAATCATTAATATTAAAGTGTGAAATACAGTTGAACTGATATTTCAGCAGATAACTCAATTTTAAAAAATGCAATATTCTTGTCCTAGTTTAGACGAGCTTGTAAGTTTTAACGAAAGCATCATACCTTTCTTCAAGGTTCTTGGGACACCTGAGATGGGAGAGCCACCAAAAAGAAGAACTGCAAGTCTATCAAGTGAAAAAGTACAGAGATCCTTACACAGGATCACTTATTAAGGTCTGGGAGACACTTGTTCATTTGCAATCTTGCTCATTCTGTGAATAAACATGTGATACAGGCCACAACAACGGAAATCAAAGGAGCTGTGATAGTAGCAATGGGAAAATACAGACTTGAGGAATAGATGATGTGACCCAAGGTTCACATTATATGCTAGTCTTTTTCTTAAATATTTTATCATATGGTACAATTCCACTTTCTAAAAGAATAATATTTAAGGTTCCTGTATCTTAAAAGAAGAATGCAAGCAAATCACCACAGATCCCTAGACATATCTGATTTATCTACTAAGTATTTAAGTTCTTGCTATGGGCATTTAAAACAGTCACAATAAAGTCATGATCAATATATATATTTTCATCTTTCATTTCTATATCAATATTAAACTTCTGTATTTATGCAGTGATAATGATCCCCAAAGTATTTTTTACTGAACTATTAAGATTTTTTTTAAATCAATAGCAAGACTAACATACAATATATATCATAAAAGATCCATAAAAAACATATTTAAGATTTCACTCTCTTTCACTGGGATAGTAAATGGAAACTAGTTCTGCCAATAGAGCAAAAGATTTAACTGCAAGTTAACGTGCAAGTTTAACTGCATGTATACTAAATATTCAATTCCTATAGAAGGGAGGTGAAAGATAACATCAGCATTTATAAATCAGTGTCTGTACACAGAAAAAAAAGCAATGTTATTTGTAATGGCTACAATGGCTATATAAATGACTTTTCAGTGCTTACATTTGTGTTACATCTTTTGTATTTCTATGATCTATAATAATTCTGATCATTCTTTCAAATTTCTAAATCAGGGAAAAATAACCGAACAAAACCTTTGTCTTGGCCTTAGTACCAGAGCCATAGGAGGGAAGAGAAGAATAACATCCTCTCTGCTTTAGTATCTCTTATTTAGTCTTGACTGGAAAACACTTGAACCCTTGAATACTTAAGTCAATCCCTCTTCATATCAAACAGGCTTCATCTTCTCAATTAAAAAAAACAATAATACTTAGCCTCCCAGAGGTATTTTGAGACTAGCTTGTTAACCCTTACATAATGTGTTAATTATTAATGTACTGTTACATGCTCCCTTACTATGTATAATCATCACCTACATCAGAGGAGGTTTGCCCACTGGCAAAATAGAATTATTTATGTTTAATGGAAGGTTAAATGAAAGCAAGAAAATGCATAAACAGCTATTTCATATATGAAATATGGAATATGAGAATTTAAAATAACTCTGATAAAGATTTGGATTGCAACTCAGTGATCCCCCCCCACCACTTATTTCATTTTAATCCACTTTTAAAGTACATTCTACAAGAAAGGAAGCTCTTACTCCTGTGGGAGATAAGAGTAAAAGCAAAAATGGAACAGATCCTGGAAACATTAAAATTAATGATGTCTGAGAAATCATTATGGTTACAAACCTTGAGCCTGACAGTTTTAATTCAAGGCTCACAAAAACTGAGAAACAGTTAAATAAACTGAAGGACCAGATGGTCTTAGCCTTTAGGGAATTCACTACAGATAGATAAATTGGGAAACGGGAGTCAACAGTCAGAAACTAATGATATTCTGAAGTGTTTTGAAGGGTCTGATTTCTGATGAAAAACTTGAGAAGATCATTTTTCTAGAGAAAAACCAAAAATAAATGGTGTTCCTGAAGACTGTTTTTCTAAGAGATTTTTCAACACTTACCAAATCTGAACCTTTTGGAATGTATCTCTCTGCCCAAGTTCAGATCCCTGAAATGAGTTATTTTCATAAGAACAGGCATCAAGACTTATATTTGTCAAAGGTGGAAGAAAATTTCCTCTTTGGTTGGATTTGTAACTTTAACTTGTTTGATAAATAACTCAGTGACCAGGATGCTGAGTAAGAAGATTGAAATATTGAAGATTTAAATTAATTGCAGTATATTATTTCATTAATTTCAGTAGCTACAGTGAAGAAGCAGCATAGGAATTAGTTTTAATTACCCCAAACTCTTCATCCTTGTAAGGGGAATCTGTATATTAGCTTCCCTCTCCTATTTACTTTTCAGCTGGATTTAAAAAAAAAAAAAAAAGTGTCACACCTCATGAAGGATTATTTACTTTGTAGTTGTGTTCTCACTACAGGAGAGAGACATATTCTATTGAAATTCTTGAGATTGTATAATGCCATAGAACCTAAAGATAATAAACTAAAGATAAAATAAGGATAATAAACTAAAGGTAATAAAAATCTAACTTGGTAAATATGACAGCTACCACTAACTTTTGAAAAAAGAAGTTTACTTCTATTTTCACAAGTAGCTGAAAATAATTTGAAATTGTCTTTTTTATTTTTAATCTGAAAAGAATATTCAGATAACAATGTATCATTAAAATTTTGTATGTCAGTGCACTTTGAGCTTCAAAACAAATTAGTTCTAGGGTCTATAACTTCAAGTACGAATTGCACTTTCAGAGTGTAAGCAGCTATTCTGGTGTATCCTCTTCTTCACAGTGGAGCAGAAGTTATGGAAAGAGACAGCTTCTTTCAGTATCTGTCTGCTAGAAATGGAATTATTCAGGAATTCTCACATTTATACTACCAGATTGAATCTAGTTTTAAAATTAGTAGTCAAATACCTTATTCACTTAGCCTGTTCAATCGATGTTCCATATAAAATTACTTACACATTTTCTCACATGTTTTTGTTTAATTCTTACTGTTCATTTGTCCACACAGAAATAAAACTTTATCACAATTGGATCTGGCAACCATACTGCCACTCTTGTCAGAAACAAAACAAGAATTAAATGGATTTGAAAACTGAATTACCATTTCAGTCTTTAGAAGGCTCTCTTTAGGCCAAAACTCAAGCATTTTGGCGACAGTGTTGGGAAGCGTGTACTGTCTAGAAGCTTGCCCATGGGCTTTGTCTGTTGTTCCTTACGTATGCAAATGATTTCACTTTCTAGGACTTCAGTTGTGACAAACATATCTGCAGCTGAAATGTAACAACATAAAACTTAAGTTTCTTTCAACTTCTAGCACAAATAATTATAGGCAAACAGAATGTTTTTCTAGTCATTATAATCTGAGAAAATTATGGGAGACTGGAAAAATTACGCTACATTTTCCCGATTAAAAATAAAAAAGGGAGCGATTTAGTTCAGATGTCTAATACAGGTCTCTAATGATGGATAATGCATCAGTGACTCATTAAAAAAAAATCACCCATTTTTAGCAAATGTAGACTCATCACTAAACTCTGATACCATCATTCTCAGTAATAAAAATCAGTCAACAAGAATACTGACCCAGTTTTGCTTCTAAATGATACAGACTGAAATAAATTCTAATACGGTCTTCTGTCTCTATTGAGAGGTAAACAAAATAACCTGTGTATTAAAGCTTTCATTGTGTTTTTTGACTTATAAAACTGTGGAAGAAAAGTCAGCTAGTACTATTTTAATTTGTCAGATTCACCAGGAAGAGATTAGGAAAATAAATTCTGCTATATATGTGATCATATTTTCCAGACTCCTCCTTTGGAGTATCTATTTAGCTTCCAACAGTTCAACAAAGCAGGATATTTTCTGTTACGTGGGGTGGGGGGGTTGGTTTGATTTTTTCAAAATGCTGTCCAACAGCTCAAAATTCACAAAATATCACAAGCAAGGAACATGATTTCTGGTTAGTGGAATACAGAATAAGAAAGAGGGAGTTTGGGAGGAGTTTCATCAGTCCCTCCATAATACTTTGAGCTAGCAGCAAGAACAGACCAAGAAATAGACAAGAAGTAAGAATTCCTACTAGTTCTGCAGAGTTAGAGAAGTGTGGAAAGAAGCTATTCTCTTTTGTGGTTTGTGACCAGTAAAAGGAATAAGAAGTGAGAAAACAAAATTAAAGCATTGTAAGACTCACCCCACTGATGGCCTGAGAAGTGCTACAAGGGAGGCACACGAGCCCAAATAGGTTCACCATCAAGAAAGATTATCTACACTGTTCTGGAAGACATTAAACATCAAAATGAAAGTAGCCAACTGTTTATTTCAAAACTGGTGAAAGTTTTGACCAGTTAGTAAGGAGGACAGGTAATGCTGAAATTCAAACAAGAGAAAGAAGAACAGAAACAAGAAAGAAGAGAATGGCCTGAAACTAACCGCTAAAGAGTATCCATGACTTTAAAAAAAAATAAAAAAAAATCAAAAACCACGAACCAAAACCCCAAGCCCTGCAAACAAGACTAAAATTAAATTAATGAAAGCCAAAATGCAGAAAATCCATGTTAGGATAAACTTTTATTCTTGAATTTTTCTTTTGTCCAAATGCAGATGATTAAAAAGATCTGGAGCAGCCCTTCACTATTCTCTGTTTTGGGTTTTGTTTGTTTGGTTTTTGGAGGGTGTCTGTTTGTTTATGGGGGTTTGTTTTCACATAAATAGAATTTACCAGTAAGATCATCTGTACTGAAAAGGAATGCAACAGCACTAGTGAGGTCACTTGGATTCCATATTGGCACCACAGAGTACAAAACTAATAAGATTTAATTTAAATCTCTGGAAGAAACTTTTCACCAAGAATCTCTTTCACACATACATATATATATGTTTGTATATACATTCTATAACAATAATCTAAATCATTCTACAAATGATTTTTTTCCCCACTGCTTTCCCCTGTTTAGTATGACTGTAGGTAGACAAACACTTTATTCAGTTTCCAGTCCCTATGTCCCTCATTGTCACTGGTAATGTCTACAAGTCTCTCTCTCTCTCCTAGAAGGAGACTAAATGATTTTTTTTTTTTTCCCCTTGCTTCCCTGACAGGTAAATACATGCTGCTGTAAGATGCTAACTGATTGTTAGCAAACAAAAAAAATTGTATGTGCATTGAAGTGTTTAGAAAAAATGGTCCCAAAATTTATAAATCCCTTGTGGTACTTTCAGACTTTCACATCAAATAGATTTTGATAAAAGTGACTAAATATTTTTTTCTTTTCTCAATGACTTTTAAGATAGAAGTTTGAATTTTAATATATTAAGACAGATAAGTAACTGCTGGATCCTTCTTCTCTTATCCCAGTGTGTTTCTCACAACTTCTTTATATATTATGGCAAACCACAAAGCATTAAAAAGTGAATTCATTTCAAGCTTTCAGAAAGACATGGAACTAATTGAAACATGTGGAAGAAAGGGCAGCGATAAAGTTTCCTGCTCTATGAGATTGCTAGCTGCTCAGCATATGAAAGCAGGTAGAGCAGACTATAATTTCTATTATGTAAATATTTTACATCAAACCTGTGGCAACTACAACAGTAAGGAAATTATTTACTTAAAACTTAAGATAAATTCTAATGCTTTTTTTTCTCTGAACAGACTTCGATTTTATTTACATATCAATTATTCACCCCTGTCGAAACTAACACTTTCAATGCATCATTTATGCAAGCATATTTTACTACCTTTTTAGTATTATCCTTACTGATACTAAATCTCTTTGATCCTGATAAGGTCAGCACAGAATGCATCAGCCACAGCAAGTAAATAATTATTTATTTCAACCTCTCCACTTAATTTTGATCTAGCGAACATTTCAGAAAAAGAAGAAAAAGTCAGACCACTTCTAACAAGATTAATGACACAACAGACCTCTATTTTCTACAACCTGCAGTGGTAAGAAAAGCAGAAAGCACCAGCATAGAGTTATTGCTTGCTCTTCATGCTAATATCAACAATGCAAACAAACCAAGAGCGAGCAGTACTAGGCACACCTTCCATACTTGCAATCTTTTCAAGAAAAGGATTTGTGGTTTATAATGTTGGTAATAGGAGTTAGTTTTCCCCACACATCCCCTGATTACCAGTAATCAGGAAAATAAAAGGTTTAATATTTCTCCTTGGCTGACTCACATGAATATTAACCATTGAAAGTTATTAGCCTAATATAAACTAACCTTTGTCAAAGAAAAGCAGGAAAATATACAAGAGCCAATTAATATCATTTACCGCAACTTTTGACACAATATTGAATTGTTGCAAATAGACAAAAGAATCTATAGAAGAACTAGTAAATTACAAGATAACAAAAAGACAGCTATTCTATTGTTTAAATAGGTGACTATGGGAGATCTGACTGGCAGAATGACTGGACAGATTTTTTCAATAGCTGTACAATATGTGAATCCTCATACTCTGTTGGTCAGTTCTTGTTAGTGACTCCGGAGGGCTTTTACAATTATTTTCTGGTAAACTATGCACAGTAAATGCACTGTGAATGTGCACATCTTTTATCCTATTTCATTATAGCAACACATTTATTTTGATTGATTTGTATATGTAGGACTGAAGCATGCTGTTACTAAAAAACTCTGAAATATGAGTAAAGTTTTATCCAGCTTCCTTTATGTCAGTTGTAGTACTTATTGTAATTTAGGTATTTATAAAACTTAATGGAGCAGTTGGTGAGCTATTTTTACATGGTTTATATTGCATATGTTTAAATAATACAAAAACTTTACTGAGTAAAAAGAACCTATAGCAATTCAACAATAAAAAGAACTTTTGGCTCAATGTGTAGTATGTATAATATTTTTCCACTTATCTAATCTAGTTGTTTTCTAATTATCTATCTAGTTGTTATTGAGATGGTCTCCAAGGAGTCTGTCTAATGATTATTCATTGAATTTCTTTAATTTGGAGAAAATTAATTAGTGCTTTCACAACAAAAACACCAGTGATGCAAAAGTAAACAGGTGAATACTAAACACATGAACTGAAGGTTGCTTGGTTAGTGTTGTACATAACCAGGCGTAATATTTTGGCTGATTTTCCAAGTTTGCTGGAAAGATTTCAGTGCAAGCTAAAGAATTTACTTTGCCTGTGAAGTTTGAAAGTCTTATCTACACATCGTTATCTTGGTTGATCTGTTGGAAGACCGTGGAAAAAAGAAAAAGAATAGAGCTTCCCCAAAAGGGAACTGAGGAAAGATGTAAAGGGTAAAATTTCCAATAATTTTCATTGATCATTAGAATTTCGATCAATGTAAAAGTTCATGCTGCTTTTTTTTTTTAACATGAAAGCTAAAGTCAATTGCACATAATTTAACATTATTAATTATATTTAATTTTTTAATTCCTTCATTACTGAAATATACTTTGCATGTGGCTCCTACCTCTCAAATTCTCCCAAAACATCTGGAAATACTACTTTCTATCCATTGAAGTACTTCCCATGAAGTCCTGGTAAGGTGCATTAAGAGTATATAGCAAGAACCACAATTTTCCCTTCTTTTCCATTATACCAGACATGCATGATTTCTCATAATACTGAGGCCACAGGTCAATCTTTATATAAGATTACTGGAACAGTATCAGTAGGTTAAACTCTTAACTATTTTGCTTGAAGGAGATTGTACCATGCCCCTCTCACAGACTTCTTGAATCAGAATGACATCCTATTTCCCTGAAAACATTGAGAAGCCTTGCTGTTCATTAGAAGCCAGATTTTAACCTGAAACTGTATTTTAAGAAGCCTTGTTAAACCATGCTTCATTTTTTGAGAGAGCATTATCTGATAACCTAGGCAGCTAATAAAATCCTCCTCCCTTTTTCACAATGATGCATGTTACTTGTCAAAGAAATTAAGTTGCATCTCCACTACTCCCAGCTTACCATATATTTACCAGAGGTAAAATGGACTCAGCCTCTTCAAGTAAGAAATTTCCCTTGTGTCCTCCAAGTAGCAGTAGTTTATCTCAGCATCAGTTTTCAAAGCACTTGACAAAACCAGTTAAAACTTACACCTTTATCTTTTTTACATGCATTATCACACAGTTAGTGTGATAGTTTTAAAAGCATACTACATTGCTGAGTAGAATGCTAATAAAGCTATTGCTGTGTTCAGAGCTAATTTGATTCTTTTTCCTCAAAGTTACAGGTCATTTCTTGTAATACCTGACATGTACACTTTCAACATTTTAATAGCTTTGTCAATGTTATACCGACCTTTGTCAATATCTTATATTGGGCTGTGAAAAGGAACTCATGACAGGATTTGGTCCCTAACAATGTGAACTAGGTTTTCATTGAATTAAAAAAATAAATAATAGTATCAATATTAAGCATAACGCAGACTTCTCTAATTCCTATCTTTTGAAAATTGAAATCAGAATCACAAGACAGTACAACATATTCAGCCACCTGAGAAACCTTTGTTGACTTCTTTGAAGTCAAAGAAAAACATGGAAGTGCTTGGCCAATAAATTTGTCCAAAAACTTCCTCCCAAACCTGTTCACTAATGGTTTCATCAAGTAGCTGCATAAGCTACTGTTATTATTGCTGTGACAAATGTAATTTGGAATCTTTGTAAGAAACCTTATCTAAAGTGAGGGATGTAAGCATCACCATCAATAGTCATAAAGGTTTAAAATTTTAGGTACATCTGGATAAAGATACACAGAGAGAAGTCATGTCCATCAGTTATCATCGTTAACTAAGTTTTCCAGAGTTAGTCTGTACCAGAGAGTGGTTGCAAAGAGCAGTGAATATATGAAACCACTGTGTCCAAGTACAAAAACTTTGAGCTTTAGTAAATGTGTGGTAAGCTGTGACATTTGAAGTCTAGGACAGGTGCTCTAAATTGCTTTATAGAGGGACCCACCTGTTCTCAGCTATTTTATTTGGGGAGCTCAGGGAAATTGTTATGTGACATGAATAGTCCTCTGCAGAGATTTATACAGAGGCACCTGTGTATTACCTTGTTGGTGTTGCTACCACTCGTTGCCAAGGTAAGTGCCTCTGCTCGGTTAAGATGAGTCTTCATGTTCATAAATCCTTTTCCAGCAATGACATTTTTTCATTTTGATTGTGGGCTAAGCAAATAGTCAATACAAGAAAAAAAACCAAACTGCCTTTTTTTTCCCCCCCCAGCAAATAGACATCTTTTTAATTTACCAAATACAATCATGATATACAGTCTGCCTACTATTTTGTACAGTATTATATTTTGCTCAGGGAATCATGGGAAGAATATTCAAACAATTAAAACTTATTGAAACAATTTAGCAAAAGTTTTTATGTTTCTCACGTCTAAAATTGCCGATGGAATTTTTTAGATTTTAGTTCAAAAAATACCACATTCAAAACAATTTTAAACTTGGACAATCACAACTATCAATTTTTATAGCTACTGAAAATATAATTATTTTACCAAACTTTCCATTTGTGTTGTAAAAAATATCAGAAAAAACATATAACATAGACCTTTCAAATACTTCTCTGCCTAAGGGAGCTGCACAACACTCAATAGATGACATTCTGTCTTTATAGGCTAATAAACCACCAATTTCTTGAAAAATTTCTGCACTGCAAAAATGGAAATGCATATTCAGCCCTTACCAGGAACATCTTTATCATGAGGTTTTCTGCCTATTATAGAATGGAAGTCACCTTATCTGCAGAGCATAAGCAAAAGCATCACAAGCAGCTGAAGGGCAAGATGTGTCTGACAGCTTCTTTTGCCAATAGAAGAGAAAGGAAAAAATTCAAAGCTAGCCTAAAAGCACTAAAGATTAGTTTAAGTGATAAGGAGTGTACCGGGACATTATTGGAAAAAGAAACAAATTACCTGATTAGTTTCTAATGCATTGCCTTCCTCTAAAGAAAACAAAATCAATGGAAAAATAAATCCTCAAAAAAAGGACAAAGTAAACATCACAGTAAAGGAAAGAGAAATAAAAATGTCATAGAAGAGACTGAAAAAGTAGTGAAAGAGAAATGGGTGAAAACAGTTCAGATTATCTGAACTTGTACTGATTATTCTAGATTTGCACAATCAATAAGCAAATTCCTTATGGCCAAGGCTTTAGAAGGTCTTAAGTTCTAAGGTATTCTTAGGCATGGATTAAAAAAAATAGTCACAGATTATTTTTTTAAAAGACTAATTCTTCAAAACATTGTAAGGAGTAGTATTTAAAAAAGAAAGAGGATGGCATTGTGACTTGATGTCAGAGCACATGGATTTCATAGAGTAGCTGGTCTTAAAACAAACTGTAAGTCCTTGATACAAAAGACTTCTCTTATTATGAATTTGCATATATGTAATGCTCTGGGAGGTCAATCAGGAAAGATGGCCTGTCCAACCTATGGCAATAATCACTGAAGCAGGATTTACTACTGTAGTGTCCTGTACTTTGCCATAGATTGGCTAACAGGTACAGATCAGATGGATTCACTACTTTACAAGTCTCACAACCTGTAGAAAGACAACAAATGCCAAGAAGTTTGTCTGAATACAGTTAGATATGATGAACCAGAAAATGCAGACACTGCTTTCAAACACTACAAGATTGATGCCTCTTTAAAAAAATAGCCATATGGCCAGCAAAGCTCTCTGTGATTAAGCAGGAAGGAGCAGGATTTACTCCAACAAATAGTAGCCTAACTGGATCAGCTCTAAGCATTTATCTTGCTGCTTAAGGGTTATAAGGTGATTGTAGTACAAAATAAGTACTTAGGAGCCAATACCATAGGAAAATATAAATAGATATGAGATGACAAAAGCAGTTAGATATCTTGACATGCACTGTCAGAAGCTTTATGAAAATTCTATGTACCTGGAGCTTCTCACTGATAAGTTTTCCTTCATTCAGCTCTGCAGACTTATGTGCTTGTTTACTGTACAGAGATAAAATTTGAGGAATTAATATGTACTTTTATTAAATTTTATGCTGTGGTCTGCCTGGGTTGGCTGCATGACCCTGTTATGTGACATAACCAGTAAATTTTTACTTACTGCATTTTATTGCTGTTTATAGATCATAAAAATACCAGAATCATTTCTTCCATACTTTCATTTTAATTTTAAATTTATTTTTGTTTAAGGCTGCAAGGGACTGTAAGATAATTACCAAGAAAGCTACCACTATGTAATAGTATGAAACTATTGATAAAGACATCTCAAAGATGTTACGGTCAAGCAAATCACCCTGAGCATGCATTTAGGCTCTGAAAACTTCCAAGCAATTTCTGAACGTTGTGTTCAAATGTCCATTTCAGCTGTAAAATAGGTTTTAGAGCTCTAGCGATGCCATGTGATAAAAAGCATACAGCATTTTTCAGTATGTAGTTCTACAGTTAAAATGATCTACCTTATTTCTTCTTGGGAAGAGGTCAGTCAGTCCTCTTGCATGGCTTAACAGAAGAAAATACAACTAGAATGCAATAACAAGATAAAAATGTAGAAAAAGGCACAGAAAAAATATTTATGTTTTCAAGATTGATTAAGCAAACAAAACCAAATTTGTTCTACATGGCAGAAGTATTACAGAATGAGCTTCTTATGCTCCACAGGAAAATTTTTGGGAAAATCTGGAGAGTATTGTGAATGTGTGCAAGGGACAATCAAGAAAAGTTAGAACAAGTTATTAAAAGTCTTAATTTAAAGTAAATAATAAACTGTACTTAGACATTTCTGTTGATACTTTCCTTCATAACTAAGTGGCGTTAACTCAGTTTAGCCGAATTCATTTCCAAATTAATTCAATTCAACTGAATCAAAGCTACTTTGATTCTGGATAACAGTGCCTACTTCGAGTTTCATTTAAACACTTTCAAAATTCATTCAGATTAATTTTCCGCAATGTCTTAGACAAAACCCTCAAACTGAGTACAAGGGAAATGAAGAAATGATGCATGAAGTGCCCTACAAACTGTTATTTCTATAATAATCTTTTCAGCAACTCAGAACTTACTTATATTTAATGCATTTTTATATATTATTTTGATTTTGATTCATTATTTCAATATATACATATTGAAACCTACAGAGGAGGTCTCTCAAGCCCTTTCAACTGCTAAGTAAAATGGCGTTGGTATCGTTATTTCTTCTTTGCAGATCAGTTTAGCATGCTTTCACAACAGCACAAGAGAATGTACTAGCAAAGCTAATGACACAACATGAGAAAAAGAGTTCTTAAGAGAGTTCTAGCGCCAGAAAGTGTAGGGAAAACCTTTCTTCTTAATTGTTGTGTGAAGACATCACAATAGCTGTACGTGAAATCTGTAGCCCGTTCCCTTCTTGCACTGATGATGTTTAATTTAGTGTCCTAAAGCTGTGAACCTCACTCCAGTTACTTGTTCATTGAGCTGAACATACATCTCCTCCCTGACCCTTCAGGTTATATAACAATGTCACATGACACATCTGCACATTTTGCCTACAGAAGGTATATTTCATTTTTTGATTCTCTTATCCATAGCCCAGTTGCAGAAGACCCATTTCATTTTAACGGAAGCTTATTCTGAGATCCTAATAATTATTAAAAACATCATTATTTGGACTGAAATATAAGGCCAACCTATTTTACTATTGTACCACTTTCAAGGATACTGCAAAATCAGCAAACACATGGTAGCTCATATCAACTGTATACATGTTCCTGAAAATGGAAGGCATATTGGAAAGACAATCATCATCTAGATACCTTACTCTTCCTAATGGTAAGAGTGTTTTAGAAGGATTGCCAGGGCATGTCTCCTACATAAACAACTACTACTAGCATAAGCCTGAACAAATACATTACCGTCTATCAAGGATGAGCAGATAATTAGGAGAAGCAACTGATTACCAGCTCATGCTTATAGTGTCTCATTTCTCAAGGAAAATCCTCATCCAGCTCCCAGCAATGATAAACAGGACCATAGGAAATACATATTGCAAGTAAGGATTTACATGACACAACCATGCAAACAAATAATACAACACTGTGACCAGCAACTATTAAACTAATATAATGAATGCTTACAACCAATTTGTTTTAACATGCTCTGGTCAGACCTGTCATTATCTTAACCCTTCGTGCCCCACACTAGGCATCAAAAAGGATTGTTGGGGCAGGCAGCCAAAACAACCATAGAGCTGTTCGTTCACTCCCTGTCCACCGCAGTGGGATGGGGGAGACAATCATCAAGAAAAAAGGTAAAACTCATGGGTTGAGATAAAGACAATTTAATAGGACAGAAAAGGAAAAAAAAAAATAAAAAAGAATATACAAAACAAATGATGCACAGCACAATTGCTCACCACCCAGAGCCAATGCTCAGCTAGTTCCTGAGCCATGTGCCTCCCAGCCCACCCCCCAGTTATATACTAAGCATGATGTCATACAGTACGGAATATCACTTTGTCCAGTTTGGGTCAGCTGTCCTGGCTGTGTCCCCTCCCAGCTTCTTGGGCACCCCCCGCCTTCTCATTGGCAGGCCAGGATGAGAAGCTGAAAAGTCCTTGCCTGCTTGGCAATAACTAAAATATTAGTGTGTTATCAACATTATTCTCGTCCTAAATCTGAAACACAGCACTATACCAGCTGCTAGGAAGAAAATGTTACCCTATCCCAGCCAAAACCAGGACAAATACTTACTGAATTATCTTACTTTGATGATTTAAGTTTGACATATATTAAAGCATCCCTGAGCTTAATCTAAGAGAAAAAGATAACCTTTTAGAATTTTTCAAATGAAGATATAAAATAGTGTCCTAGTTACTCTATGTTTGATTCTTTTTTTTAAAGTGATAACAAATTGAGTAAGATCTTTCCAGGAATTCACAGATCATTAGCCAAACTAAATACAGACTCCTTTTTCAGTGCAGTGATTCCATTGGGGTTATACAATGGGAAATCAGGCCCAAATAGTAGAGCAATAGGTTTTCTGAGTATTTGTTGCAGATAGTCAGCTATCAATAGATTTGAAGATTGACTGCTAGTTTTCAATTATGTCTAGAGTGATGTTCCAAACTTAAATGAATCCTCAAGAAACAAAACATTGAGAACCACTGTAGCAAAAGGTAGCCAGTGAGTCTAATCTTCTTTGAAAGTTCCTTCCTTAAAGGAGCTCTAGCAGTTGCACTGTAGAGGAAAATGTAATGCTGAAGCTTGGTTCTGCCATTTGATTTGATTTGTTTTTCACAGAATTAAGCTAAACTCTAAGGGTAAGACGCACTTTATTTCAAATACACTACATACATTCTGACACATACTCCCGTTAGACATTTACTTACTACAGACTTCACTTAAATCAGACATGAAATTTCTGAAAAGTAAGGATTAAAATATAGATGCTATATCAATCAAGTACACTGAAAGCCCACAGAGACTGAAAATCATTGTTCTGGTGAACAGGAGCTGTTAATAAAATAGTTTGGAATGCATATGTAATTCTATTTTACATGGAAATTAAGAATGTACACATTTAAATGATCAGTACCACTTAAACTGTATTTTTGATGTTCTGTGGCATTTCTGTAGATGACTGCTATTATCAGAAGAGCAGCGATAAAGTCTGAAGAAACACAACATAGCTGTAAATAACTCTTCAGTTCAATGAGTCTGATAATTATATGCAACTTTGATAGACTATATTTAGTAAGAGTTTCAAATCTGTTCGACACTTTACACAGTACTGATCAAAGTGAGCTTATGAACTACAGGAGGCTTTCTGTAATACGATGTCACAGAAATGTAATTTTTTTTTTTTTTTTTAAAGTGTCAAGTCCTAAGCTTACTCTTTTTCTTTCAGAGTAGCAGCATATGCTGGTCAGTGAAGCATACACCACACAGCTGTTACATCTACTGTATGACCTGTACATATTGAATTAGCCATTGTGTTTTTCAATTCTGGTTCATCAGACTTTTGGTCTGAGGGACTTTAATCTAAATTTAGCAAAAGAATACAATTCAGTATTATCTTGTCTATCCATAATTCATAGCCTCCAGTCTGTTTTGATCTAAAACAATTGGCCAATTTTTTTTTTCTTTTAAACAGTAACATAGGATGTATGAAAAAAAATCAGTACAAGGATTAATGGCAGAAAACCTCCCAAATTGCCATTTGATAGTGTATGAATATACATTTGCGTGCAGACAGAGAACATGTTAACAGATGTGGGATTTTTAACAACCATCACTCCTGTTCTCAGGTTTTTACATTTGCATTCATGGTACATTAAGAAAGAGAACTATTTCTACATCTAAGAACATATACAACAATTTAGTGAATAAATAAAACCAAATGTGGTACTGTAAGACCTAATCCATTAAGATGTCTCAAAGCTTCAGGTCATTTTTTTTTCCAAAGAAGGAACCAATTTCCTGTACTGACAATCTTCTGGATGCAGTCTGTTGTTGAGGAAATCCATAAGGCATACAAAGGTGGATATAAAAGAGAATTACCACTGCATTTCCTTTTCTCTGTATATTTTTCTCCCAAAGCATCCAGCCTATTAGACTCCTGGAGGCAGGAAACAAGGCTGAATTGAGCTTTGGACTGACCATTCATGGCTCTGCTTATATCCCTAAATTCAACACTTATCACTAACATTTGAAAGAACATTAGACTCAAGTTTCTTACTGAAGTACTGAATCTTTCTAGCTATCGTAACTACAATTGTAACTTCTGATTAGTGTTTTTTAAATTACTGTTTAGTAACTCATTGATACTAATAGAAGAAAGTGGTACAAGGCCTAGATGAGGAGTCATTCAAAACCATTTTTTTTCTGAAGTTCATTAAGGAAATCTAATTGTCTGTATTTCATCATGAAGTTCTCTCAGAAACAAAGCAAAGCTACATATGACTCTCATTCCCTAAAAAAAGATAGTGAAGCAAATTAACTTCACTTAGAATGACTGTCTGCATGTCAAGTCATACAATGAATACCTATTTAGAATTCCTTTCTCTGTAAAACAGAGCATAAGTGCTTCATTAAAAACTAATCTGGCATTGAAACCAGTAAGTTCCTTCACTGATAATTTGGAAACTCAATTAACCCCTGTAAGTTCCTTCATTGACAATTTGGGAGTACAATAATAAAAATAATAATTTAGAATAATGAATTCATTCTTATTTAGAACTATGAAATTTTGAAGGTGTGATTTTTCTAACTCATAGTCAGGAAGTTATGCTATGATCACATCTGTACTTTTCAGGTCTGTACTATGTTAAATAACAGTTCAACCAATTTACAACCTTTCCTTTATATATTTAATTTATATTATGCCAACCATACATAAATTAATAATGCAGGAAGAGTTCCCTGTATGAACATGAATCAGCATATCAACATTAGTTTAGTTAAAAATCAATTTCTGATTGAAATGGGCTCAAGAAATACTATGCACATCTTTGTGAGATGCTCTCCGGGACAGTAGTCATGCACCCTTACATCCTATTTTACAAGTGTAACACATGGCATTCAGTCTAAAATGGCAGAAAAGAATGAATTACAGTCTCAGTCAAGTCTCATAATGCAAGTCTTGTCATAAAGTTTTGGTTAGTTTTTTTTTTTTTTTTAAAGAAAGAAACAACACTCCTTCTCCCCCATCAACAAATCTCTCCCTCTTCCCACACCCTCAACAATATATGTTTTAACAGAGCAGAGAATTATCTCATGAGGACAGTAAAGGCAGCAAACTGATTCTACTAAGTTAACTATTTTCCCCCTCTCCTTTCCTCACTCTTTCTACTTCATTCTCCATTTGTATTTTTTTAGGAGACATTCTCAAAGTTCAGAAAACAGATCAAACTCAAGTAGTTTATAGGCACCATAAACATGTAATATTACTTGTGCACGTGTGCACTATTCCTTCCAGAATAACTGTTGCTAACCCCATACACACAGAAACCAGGACTCCAGTCCCCAAAATCATGAAGCTTGCTTAAAAATTCTCTAATAAAGTTATTTATATACACGCAGGCATATGCGCATGTGTGCTCATAGATGCGCACAAGTTTACCATTTTTTTCATACAGCAGGGAATACCAGAACTTTACCTTGATTTTTAAAACAAAAAAATTCTCACATCATTATTTCATCTATACCTTTTTAGTGAATATCACTGTATTACATCAACAACTACCACAGGAAAATTTATATATATATGTATTTTTAGATTGACAAATCAGAATATGCTAAGTGCTTCTGGATTCATCATGATACAGAACATCTCTCAAGTTCTACAAAGTGATAACAGTCAATGAAATAAGGAAATATTGAATCCTTTAACTGAAAAAAGAAACTTCACAGATTCCCACTAGTATCTTCATGCTTTTTTTGGAAGTAACAAAAAAAAAAAGAGGTGAATTCCTTCTCCCAGCTAAGCTCAGCAAAAACACAGAAACAGCACTCTGCCCAATTAAATAATTTCCTCATCAACAGCAAGGCAATATTGGCAGTAGTATTTTAACTCATGTCATGGAGACAGTTCTGAAGTATACTAGTCTTTTCATGCATCAACTCATTGGTATGGTAGTCTCTTCATAAGCCACTTTAAAAAGTATTCTACACAATTGCACCCCTAGGTCTACACTGTGTTTAAAATAGAGAGGTAACATACCCGCTTCCTGGACTGAAAATTTGCATTCCATTAACTGAATTCCACTACATATTCAGTAATTGCTATCTATCTGTAGATATGTATATATATACACACACACTCTCTGGAAAACTCCCACAACATAAAAATTACAGTATCCTAACTACCACATAGAAAATCACATAGATTAATTCCTCTACATCCAGAAAACTAAAAACCACTCAAAAAAATCTTTGATGCATGACCTCACATACTGCTGTATTTTCCCTGAGCAGACCAGATCCTTAAGAGTAGCTCCAGCCAACACTGTCACTTTTTAAGGAAAAAGACTGTACCTTTCAGTGAGCACCTTTATACTATATGCAGGGACTGAATTCTCCAAAAGGAACCTCCTCACCTCTGTGCCATTGGCCATTTCCCCCTGATTATCATATACAGCTGGAGACTAGAAAGTCAGGAAACAATTAGAGTTTCTAGGAGAAGAACCCACAATCAGGAAAAAAAAAATCCAGCCATATGACCTGCTAATTATCAAAGCAATCTATTTTAGTGAGCTCTTTGTCATCATCAAACTATTTGTGGTCCAACATAAGCCAGCAGGAATCAAACCAACTCAGAAAAAAAACCCAAAACAAACAAACCCTTTTAAACACACTTCTACAGTTACCAAAATTATCCATTTAGAAATTGGAAATGTCTTCTGTAACAGCAAAAATAGATAAAAATCAATTACCTAAACAAACATGTATTGAAAAAGGTTTTGAGAAACAAAATGTAATTATTTATTGGATATTGAAGTATGTTCTGTTAGCCGGCATCAATCTTCCTCAGTGAAAATAAAATAGGCATTAGAAAGAGCAATTTAGAAAAGAGTAGCTGAAAATATTCAACTTATATACAGTTCTATAAAAAATTTTAAAAGTTGATTATTAGTATAGCAACAAAATTAGAGTTGGGGTATAATTCCTCAAATGTCAACACAGAACTGGGAATTTCACTAGTACTCAGTATTCAACTTGTTCATTATTACCTTTGTACCATTAACGTAACTTAAAATATGTTTTAACAACTAATGTGCTGTGTTATTAACAGTTACAGTGTCAATGTGGTTTTGTAATGAGATTTATCTTAATTAGTGTACAAACTATTATTTAACATCAGAATGCACATGAAGGAATCTGATAGTTTATAACAAGGCAACTAATCTTACAATGCCCTTTGGGAAATCCCAAAGAGAGCCTTTCTGTAACAAGAGCAATGGTGCTGAAAATCAGAAGAAAACAGTCTTTTAGCCAACCATTGTGGATAAATGACAGCATATCTCTCAGATAGATATTGACAGCATACATAAAATCAATATGATTCATATCTTGTTTCACAAGAAAGCAAATGTGAGTTGAAATAACAGAATTTTATATCAAATACAAGTTGGTAATTTTCACAGTCCTTTTGTCCTTCTATTTATTCTCTTCAAGCTATTCAGATTTCTTTTCACTTCTTCATTCATATACAAGGTAGAAGTCCAAACTGTACATAGTATTAAAGGAGAAGCAGTTAAATAACATTAAGTTTTAAAAATAATACATGTTTCTGAAACATCAATACCATAAACAATGAAATTCAGAAAACACTTCCAGGTGGCTGATATTAGTTGCAGAATAAGCATTTAATCTCCTAAAAGAGAAGTGGTAAAGGGCATGATAAAAAAAAAGAAAGGACATGAGCTTGTAATGACACATTTTAAAGTTTGCTCTGAGCACCTGTGAAACAGAAAACAGTGATACAATAATTTTTTCCTACTTTAAAAAACCATAATGTTAACATGAATTTTTATATGTTACAACATATCTTAAACAAATATAAGAATTGTAGAAGCCCTCCTGTATACGTAACATAACTGACATTTGTCACTCATGCATGAATATTATTTTGGCACCGTTTCATTTTCTCAGTGTTTAGGAAGATCTGCAAGAGCAGGATAGCCATCCACATTATAAAAGACCACAGAAGCATGTGCAGAGAAAAGGTGGTATATTGAACATAGCTTACCAAACTGCAAATGGTGAGGATGTCATAGTAGGCATAAATATATAAAGACATTGTTTGAGAAGGAATAGTAGTAAGAGGTATAAATAGACAAATGTGTGATTTGAGCCTCTGGAAGAAGATAGAGAAGGGCAGTTTGTCTTGTCTGGTTTGGATTTCAAAATTAAACCCATCTAATCTAAATGACAGACATTTCAGTTTTTTCCATAGCTAGTACTCAGTGTGCAATCTAAACACACCTGCAAGCAAATTAATGCCTGCACAGAAAATACTAGTTTATAAATCATATTGCTGTAATTCAAAATAAGGGTAAATTGTTCCCAGATCTTTTCTTAGTACTGAGTGCTTTTACTTAGTTTAAATTTTATTTTAAAACAAGGACTCAATGGCTGCAATAAGAGATACCAACAGCTACTTTTTTATACCTCCTAGGTATTATGTCTAAGAATAAAGAAGAATATAAAAAATTTCTTTTTAAATGTAAAAAATATAATGAATGTGATTATTCAGAATATTGAATAAATAGATACTATATATCTGGATAGATTCTAAATCACAATAAACACCACTATAGGATAAAATTTAAAACCGTATGTGGTGGGTTGACCCTGGCTGGAGGCCAGGTGCCCACCAGAGCTGCTCTCTCACTCCCCTCGTTCACTAGACAGGGGAGAAAAGGCATAACAAAATGCCTGTGGGTCGAGACAAGGACAGGGAGAGATCACTCACCAATCGTTGCCACGAGCAAAACAGACCAAACTTAGAGAGGGAATTCATCTAATTTATTACTAGACAAAACAGAGTAGAGGAATGAGAAAATAAAATCGACTCTTAAAACACTTCCCCCCACCCCTCCCATCTTCCTGGGCTCGACTTCACTCCCGGCTTCAACCTGTCCCCCTCAGCGGCACAGGGGGACAGGGAATGGGGGTTACGGTCAGTTCATCACACGGTGTTTCTGCCGCTTCTTCATCCTCAGGGGGAGGACTCCTCTCATCGTTCCCCTGCTCCAGCATGGAGTCCCTCTCACGGGGTGCAGACCTTCAGGAGCAAACTGCTCCAGCGTGGGATCCCACAGGCCACAGCCTCCTTCAGGTGCCTCCACCTGCTCCGGCGTGGGGTCCTCCACGGGCTGCAGGTGGAATCTCTACACCCCCTCATCCTTCCTCCATGGGTGCAGGGGGACAGCCTGCTTCACCATGGCCTTCACCACGGGCTGCAGGGGGATCTCTGCTCCGGCGCCTGGAGCACCTCCTCCCCCTCCTTCTTCACTGACCTTGGTGTCTGCAGAGTTTCTTACATCTTCTCACTCCTCTTTCCGGCTGCAAAAGCTCTCTCTCTCTAAGTGTTTTTCTTCTTCTTAAATATGTTATCACAGAGGCGCTGATTGGCTTGGCCTTGGCCAGCGGCAGGCCCGTCTTGGAGCCGGCTGGCATTGGCTCTGTCAGACACAGGGGGAGCTTCTAGCAGCTTCTCACAGAAGCCACCCCTGTAGCCCCCCCGCTACCAAAACCTTGCCACGCAAACCCAACACACCGTATTTTAAAGATAAAAAAAACATATAAAGGGATGGAGCAGATAAAAGAGAATAAACTTTAAAATCCTTACCTCACATAAAGATATCCCTTTTTGACAGTACCAACAACCTACCCATGGAGAAAGGAGAAACAGACCTAGAATGTTTACTGTAAAATCAATATATAGAATTTATACCCAAGCAAACTTTCCCATGAGTTCCCAGAGCAAATTCTCAAATTAATGTCAATACCCAATACAAGAAAAGCAAAATACTTTGGGTGCTAAGACACACAAAGTAAAGAATAGGGACAAAAAGAAAAATGGGCGAAAGTAGACAGTTCCCAAAGGAAAAGGAACAGGGCAAATTTTGCTAACATGAAATGTCTTGATCTGGATATTTAATCATAACATATTTTACAATACTTGGTGGAAAAATATTTTAAAACTAAAATAAGCTATGATATTACGTATTCTAGCATTGAGCCCAGTATCTCTCTGTAATATGCTATACACATAAAACTAAAAACCTAACTTTTGTTTGGTGGTGTCCTGCTTCACTTGGCAGTGTTTTCTTTACTGCATGTTTTCTGCAGTTGTAAAACCTACAGATTCAGAAAAAAGAAAACAATAATCTTGTACTCATCTGTATGATACAGACATACTCAAAGTTCATCATATTTGATGATGAAGGTGCTGTAATACTCTCTAAGAAGCAAAGTGCACTGGGAAATTAGAGGAAATAATGATGGAAATGATGATGCCAACATAATTCATGCTACATTTATGATGCCTATCAACTTCTTGTTATTACACTCTAGAAAAAAAAAAACAAAACCCAAACTCTAATGATACACTGTGGCACACTGTAGTATTGCAGCATTTTATTGGGTATGTTGGCTGGTATTTTGTTAATATGGAAGATGTGGTCATGGAACATTTCAGTATGAATCTTCTCAACAGCAGACTGACAAACATTTGTGCAATGTTTTAATGCAGAAGTGAATGAAAGAAGATCTGGACTGTGGGACACTTAGTCTGATAGACTGGACCAGAAAAATTAATCAAAAGCAGCCATCTTCTGTGCAAGTTGCACAGAAGTCTTTTCATTTTGTATTACATTTTGATTGGGTTCACAAATTCTATACATTACTTTGAATTCTAAATTTCCTTAGCTGATCTTACTGCCTTGAAAAATTCTGTACACATGCATCCGGAGAAGGGAAAAATGTATCTTAAATGGATAAACAACTCAATGAAGTTAATAACAATAAGTATATCCTTAAGTGAAAATACATTCCATAATCAGGTTCACAGGTGATTAGAAGATACATACCATTACAAATTGCCACTGCAAGAGGAAGGTTCCTGTTAATGAAAATGTATGATCTAAAGATCTAGAAGAGAAGTTTTTAAATGCTGTTGCTGCTTTTGTTTCACAGAAAGAGATTGCTCAAATCTTAGCCCAAACTAATTGTTTTTGCAGGAGTACTGTAGGAAACCATCTTGGAACCTATAAGTGGGTAACTGCACATCTTACACTCTGGCTTTGACACTTCCAGTGTAAATTGTAATTATTATTTATATAAGAATAAGTTTTTACATTAATGAGAAAGTTATTGCACACTCAACTAAGCAGCTTCCAAATGGATATAATTAATTATCTATAGAGATCCTGAACATTTCACATATAATGGATTGTAGGAAAGGCACTTTCATTATAACACCTATTTTCTGCACCTTCAAACATTCCCCTTCATAATTCCTCTGTGGGTTTTTAATTCTGTGCTTTATCCTACCCCAAATGCCTTGTAACTTGTTGCTGGAAATCTTTCATTAAGTTCTTTTCTGCGTTCCTGTTAACTCTTACATATGAATTTACAATTATTTATACATTATTTGTATGGTCTGAAATTAAAAATTTATTTTATGCAAGAAAAAACCTTTTCTTACATACTGATTGTATATTTTCCAGTAAGTATCTGAGACAAGAATATTTCTAAAACTGTATAATGTCTCAAAGTGGTATAAGCAAGTAATCATAGGATTTTACCAAAGCACTTCAGAAATTTTTTTGTGGTTATCATGTCTAGTACCAATCATAGTACCTATTTAACTTTTAACATTTTATCACACAGACATCATCTGTAATACAATGTGACAAATCAAAAGGTCAGTCTGGCTCAGAGCATATAAGAAATAAACAGAATTGAAAAGCTAAATGGAATACATGGAGAATATTATGAGGAATTCAAATTTCGGAAGTCAGGGATTACATGTGAAAATATTGATTATTGAAATTTTGAAACTTAACTTGCTAATTCATTCATGTATCAGAAGAATAATTAAAGAGAGGAACAGACTTTTTACTTGACGAGGGTTTTCAATGAAGCTGAAACTGTAAATTATGTTAATAAAATACTTTCCTTAAAGTCCAAGCATGAATACTGAATCTACAGTCCCCTATAAACTACACATTTGATTATGATAGTACAGGAGGTTTAAAAATTCATTTTATGTTGAAGTAATTTTAGTGAGTCAGAGAAAGGGTTTACTGTATAACTGATTATCTTTGCACACTGGAGATGACAGTTTACAGGATCAGGCTGGAACAGAGATTAGGTTCAAAGTATGCTTCAGCTCTGATATCAAATGGGAACCAGACACTGGATTCATACTGAATAGCACTAAAATTTCATAAGCTGTTCTCACATTGTCCGAGTTCAAATGTTACAGCAGCCTTGCTGGTGTGTCATTATCAGGATACCCTTAGACCACAGCCAGTTATGGGACAGAGTTGTGCCTCGGGAGCATTCCTATGATAGGATCTCAGTCTGGAGTCCCAGGCCGGGAAGATGTCCTTAAGCTCACTTAAATGAAAACAACCACTGTGTCAAAATACAAGCCACTGTATGAAAAACTAGGAAGATACATCTGAGCTATTTTTTTCATCCAGTAGAGTCCAGTCAGGCAGCAAAAGCTCCCTACTAACAACAGAAATGTGATCTAAGAGAAGGCATCTGGGTCTAAATCCTACCAGAAGAAACTTTTGATCTGCAATAGTGATAAATGATTCTTTTCAACTTTTCAGATTGGTTACTAGCTACAGAGTCAGAATTAGATTTAAAGATAAAAATTTGTGTATCAAACCAAAATAATATTTTGCTTTAGGGTATTTGGAAACACTGCAAGTTAGTCTATAAAATACCTACCACATATTTGAACCATAAGTGGATATAGGTATATTTTTAACAGTTATCTCCTGAGCTTCTCTCAGGTGGATCTCTTTCAGTGCCTTTTAAATTACTTAATTTTCAAAGTTTATTATTTTTAACTCTTTTTTTTTTAACTTATTTATAGAAATTTCTTCCCCTTTTGGGGGCTCCCTATCCCATAATAATCAGATCAGGTTAAATTATGTACAGACAACCACTGACTAAATTTGTATCGATTTCCTACCACTGCCAGGAAACATCACTATGGGTAAACTACAAAAACTTTGATTGTATTATTAAGACAGTTTGTGATCATCTATTTCAGTCTTCTCTCATCACCTGCCCACAAATTGCTTCATGAGTATTCACTTCTTTAATTTATTAGTGCAATTGATTAGCAACAGACAGATGGGATAAACAATTGTTTACGCTTAGGGAGCAGATGATTTATAGTATTATACATTTGAAGAGGGCTACACATTTTAGCACAAAATATATAAACATTCTCTTTTAATAAGCTTTTTAAGGACAACTTTTGACATTTTTATTAGAAGTAAATTAAATTTGTACTTAGTGATTTTCATTAGATTTTTTTTTATTTATGATTAATCCTATGCTAAATACAAGAAGATTCTAAGAATAGTCTCAGCATCTAAGCTGAAGTCCTAAAGAGTCAGACATAATAAAGAGTATTACTTTAAAATATAGTGGCTAAACATTGGTAAATAGAACAAGTAACTCCCACCTCCATCATAAATTCTCTATTTTCCTGAACTTTCCATAGCACAATCAAGTAGGTTTACTATTTGCCTCCATTGAGCAAATATAGAAATAATTTTGCTAGTGGATGATGATAAAGAATCCCATTTTCTGTTATTAGTTACAATTCCTCAGATCATTCTATTAAACAAGGAAGAAATGCAACTCATTTCAGAATGAATTAAAGGAGTGCTTAGCCTAAAGGTTTCAGAGAACAACAATGAATGAAAACATCTTGCTTTTCAGGATTAAGTTAAAGGAATATATTCAGTCTGTTTATTCATATATTACATTTAAAACCTGAGTACATCCTAGTGTTAAAATCTAAACCCATGAAACTAACATATAGCTGAATCTATAATCTCCTGTATTGTGCTGTTATAATATTTACAAATTCATATCTGGGTGACAACTAGTGATCCACCTAATAAAGTCACTTCTGTCAGAATATCTATCACATACTTCAAAAATTGCTTTGCATGGTAATAGGTTTACTTTCTTTCTCTTGGCTTCTTTCTTTTTGTAGGCAGTAGAGGTTCCCTTCTGTATGTTGTATAAAGTCAGCTAGGTTCAAAACACATCAGGAAAGATTTTACTGAGATGTTTATATTGTGACATTCTGTCAACATTTTAGAAAGAGGCTTCAAATAAATATTCTAACTTACTCTGTGTATTTGACACATGCATGCTGATAGGTGAGATGAGAAACTTGCATTTATGATAGAATTCTTTATAACAGGAGAGAGACACCAAGTGCTTGACCACCAAACTTTCAAGAGACATATTTACTAGAAATATCGGTACTCAGTTTCTGAAGGAATGCAAGATATATTGGTAGAGCTGATAAACCTTTCCAATTCACATAATCCCATGTATATTTCTATATCAACAATACTATCATCTCATATATTGCAGAGTGTTCTAGGGTTGCTTCTTGCAGAAATCTTTTAGATCTCTGACATTTGGTTTTCATCTTATGGATGTCAAACTCTTCTCTTTTCAGACACAACTTTCTCTTTCATATAGATAGACATGTTAACAGTGTCCACAGAAGAAATGAACTCCATTGCAGGAAACAAACCTAACCCATTCTTCCATTACTAAGATGACTCCTTTTTACCAGAAGATCCTGAGAGCACATTCTACTGTATCACTGACTTCATAGCCCATGCAGAAGATCAAAATGCACCAAAAGGAAAATAAACTCAATCAACATACTTTCAAAGTTCAATAAACTAGTAATATTGTATAAAAAAATATAATTTTGTCATAGTAAGTATTTCAAGAAATAAGCCTATTAAACTGAGATTCAGCTGAAGGATAACAAAAATTCAACTCTGCAATACTTAAATTCAATAACATGCTCAGCCAAATGCAAAATTCCATTTCCTGCTAGATCAAAATTTAATTGTTCCACTTCATTATTTGATAATAACAGTGCATTCTATTAAAAGGCTTATTTACTATTGTTTTTCTTCAGCTACTACTCAAACACTCCAACATAACACTCTCCCTTGTATAAAGTTCAGAAGATAGAGAAAGTGATATTATTTAGAGGAAGTAAATTCCCTTAAAAAAATACATTTTTGCAATGTAAAATCCCCTGAGAGCTACTCACTAAAACAAGTATTTCCACATTACTTTAAAGAGATTGCTTACACATAGGAAAGTTTGCAGAACTGGACCCAGAGACAGAAAGAACAGACATTTACTCATTTCTATTCACATCCTGCATTCTGCCAGATTACATTAATGGAATATCCATTAGCACAACAAAATATGCTATACCAGTTCAAGGCCACTTACATGTTGAAATTATTAACCAGTTTACGATGCTAACAACACATAAAATATACATTTTCCAAATCAGTATTCTGCCTAAAAGTGCTACTGAAAACATACAGAAACACATCCATGAAAGTGTTTAAGGCCAGGCTGGATGAGGCTATGGGCAACCTGGTCTAGTGGAGGGCGTCCCGGCCCATGGCAGGAGGGTTGGAACTAGATGATCTTTAAGGTCCCTTCCAACCCAAACCATTCTATAATTCTATGAAATAGATAAGTTATATTCACAATTGTGCTGACTCACCCTGGTAGAAGAATTCACCAAGGAACCATTCAGATTGCCAGTGTTGCACTTGAAATTCAAATGTTGATCAGGATGGTGATTTGCTTCCCAGCTTCCCGAATCACGTACCACTGACTTGTCAGAATTTGCAGATATTTTCTGGAAAGCAGTGCAAGTCATTCCTGTGAAACTAGATGGCTTGATCATAAAGGCCTCCAGAGCAATATTACGAGATACCTGTGAAAACATTGAGAAGCAATGTTGCTAACTCATTAAGCATATTGCATTATTATATGTGCATTGTGTATTTACTGTATATAATTTATAAAGGATTGTGCATGCACACACTTTCATATTTGTAGGATAAGAAAGAAAACGGAACTTATTTAAAAAACTGATCTAGAATTCTACAATACCACAGTGGGTTTGCTTGAATCTTCTTTAGAATTGATATATCAGTTAAATCAGTTATTATTATATCAGTTTTGCAACTGTGTCATTATCAGCTTCAATGGAATCAATCTGGATTTAAAGCAATACAGTTATGAAGTGAACTAGCAACAGCAGTAGTAGGAATTATTTAAAAAATAACAAGGATGTGCTTTGTACCTCAGAAATGAAACAGAAAGCTTCTTAACTATTGGGTGGATGGATTGGTTTTTCACAGATCTTGTTCCATTAGAATATTGAACATGACTATAGGGTTCAATGCAACACCGTGTTACGGGTCTTTGGCCTATCCTTTAGTAAGGTGACGTGTCTAGATGGAGACTGTAGCACAGTGCAGAGACACACATCTCTCCTTAAACTAGTATATTTATTTCAGCACAGTCCTCTGCATGAGATAAATAAATAGCTCACGTTACACACAGGTTGACTAACTTAGACTGGCACCATACTGATTGGACTATATGGTTTCCCCTTGCAGGCATAGATTGTTTAGGGATCTGTGAGTGTATGTATTTTGCACATTGATTGTAGTGTAAACATACCAGAGTTAAGCCACAAACTAGCAGGTTTATCAGCAGGATTAATGTATAAACGTGGCAGTCTTATATTACTGTACTTTGCTTCTGTTATGCAAACTAGCAATACAGAAGTACCTTAAATCCACCTAGTAACAATTGGTGTGAATCCTTCAGAATTTGGGGCATCATATGAGTTGTGCTGACAAGAAATTGCTTCACCAAAGAAAATCACATTAATTCATACTAATAAATGAATCTAAAGAAAATGTTTTGCATAAAAAATAAGGGGAAGATAGAAGGTAGCCTAAGTGTGTAAAAGTCATGGTATCACAACAAATTAAATCTTGGCATGAGACACAGTGCATGGCTTGCTGGTCCTCTTTTGAACTTATGAAAAAGTTTTCAAATGCACCTTCTTCAGTCACTGGAGATTCTGCATATGTTCAAAATGAAAGTACTGAAGTCTCATTAAGCAATTTATTTTACTTTTTGTTAAAATTAGACAAAACCTAGAAGCTTTCAGTATATTTTTATACTTTTTATATAAAAGTAATATATATAAAAGAAATATAAAAGTAATATACATATATTACTTTTAAAGTAAAAGTAGCCTAAAGATTCTTTTCAGTTGTTTCTAAATTCCTAAAACATCCCTTTGTTAAGTTACATTTCCACCTCTTCTGTCCTTGCCTGAAGGTGATTTTTTTTTCTACACTTGAATAAACATGCCAAAGTTTTGTATTAAAAATCCAGTGGCTGTTTATTGAAAAGTACTAAAACCTGAAACTAGATTTACCTGAATAATGTTTTGTACCATCTGCAGATAGCCTTTCAAGGAGTTAAAAAATTTACTGCTTGCAGAATACTACTACCCATATCACAGGAATCAAGCTACATGAATCAGTAAAACTCCTAGGTGGTAACAGGTTTTCTTTAATCTTGGGAAAAGCCATTTAATTATTCATAACTTCACATTTCCTGCTGTAGAATGGGCATAACACTAGTTCCCTATTTCACATTTGTGAGGCGATGGTGAATAAGATGTTTGCTGGATAATGTTGCAATGCGGATTCAAGTGATTTCACAACAGTGAGCCCTATTGTTAAAAATTTGAATATTAAATTCTTTAAACACTTGGGGTTTTCCACTCCCAAAATATACCTGTAAAGGCCTGACAATGTTCAAACAGTGTGAACATGCCATTCTCAGGACACAGAAATGGGTAATAAGCAAGGTAAAACAGTGTTTATTATGTAGGATTGTAAAATGATCTACAAAATGGATACAGATGAACTCAGAGCAAAATTATCCATGGAAACAAGCCACAGTCAGGTCCATGTTATGAAAAGCCGCAAGCTAATCTTGTCTCTAAGCAGTACAGATACAGAAAATGATAGTTTGGTGTCCATTTCCTAAACCTCAGCTAAAGGCACCACTCAGCAGAACAGTCAAAGAGTTACCTGGTTAAGCAGAGAGCAGCACCGAAGGCTGCAAAGACTGAAAGCACAAACAAAAAGCAACGTTGAAATTAGCCTAAAATATTCTGATGGTCTCACCAGCTGGAAAATGAAATGAAAACTCCTCAGAGGTGGGTTTGAAAACTATTGCACGTGCCTGAGACAGGACCATTGAGATAAGTTTTATCATCAGCAGGAAGCTTTCCTTTTCAAACTGTGCATCTGACGTATACACAGCAATAAAATAAAAGCAGGAGTGAGGAAACGCCACAGAATAACACTGAAGAAAAATTAACTTGGGGTTGCTGAGGGACACAGGGCTGGCTTCCTCACCATAGCCTGGCCTGGTGACCGCTGGGCTGTGACTAGGTCTGGTTACCATCACCGAGCCTGTCCCTCTCCCTGACCTGCAGCCTCCTGTTCCCGCCTGGCCTTGTCACCACCACTGAGGCCGTGGCCATGGGCTGGGGCTGCCCCCGGTGGCCCCCGGCCTGCCCCCGGTGGCCCCCGGCCTGCCCTGCTCCCCGGCTAGGGCACTGGGACAGGCCCTGGGTGGGGAGGCCCAGGCCCTTGTGGCATCCTGACAAGAACCTTTTGTCTATATGACTTCTCTGAGATTTTAAATACCATACAGCAGAATGACATCTTCTTTATTTTACTCTTATATGATCATTAAATGAAGCATTAAACATATCATATTTTATATTTTTATATATGAAATTATCTAGTATTTGAAAGTTGCTACTGGTTGTTCTTCCTGTAGCAAGTTTTGTATGCCATTTGACAGCAAGGGAGACTTAAGAAGATCTAAACGAAGGTATCTATCCTGGCATTTTTCTGACCTAGAAATTAGTCATTCCACAACCTCATGGAACTGGAATAACTTTTTTGTCTTCCAAAAATGATGTGGAGTAGCAGTCACGGCTCCCAAGTATCTTTTCAATGTAAAGGGAACACAGTCGTGCATATGTTATATGACTGACACAGTTTGTAGAGGTTCCTTTTTTTCAGGAATTGTATTATAAGCTAGCAGCTACCTAAGCTTTGTGGGTTTTACTTGCTGTCGTTTAAAATAAAGAAAGCAGATGCAATTTCTGCGAGACAGTTTGCTGGCTGGCCTCCCAAAGGAACAGAAGTGTTTGGTATTGCACGAGATGACACCAGAAAAACTCCACAGCTTTGTTTATTTACAAATTGCACTGAACAGTAAACCAATTCTCCTACAGAAAACTGTAAAAAGCAAAAAGATAAAGCATGGCAAAAAGGTTAGTGACACAGATCTACGTTTGAGTACACAGAATTACTGTTTACAGTAATGTCAACATCTTCCTCAAGCAGTGACAAGAAAAAAATTACCTTTGCCACTTGACATTTAAAATAAATTTAAGTATAAAGCAATAGAGCCCCTCTACAGTCACATTGCAAAATACTTCTAAAAGGCACATTATTGTCTCTATGTATTTAATATAAATAAATAAATATTTGTAGCAATATAATTTTGTCTTTGTTTGAAAGACTGCTTTTCTGAAAACATTCAGTGAAGGAACTAACGCTGTTATGCTATTTGGCTCAGTTTATAATTCAGCTCGGCCTACAATTCCTTTTTTTTTTTTTTTTAAACTTTTATACCATTTTGTTGTAATTGAAACTAACACTGAACTCACTTTTGAATAGTGTGTTCATGTAAAAGCAGTGTACAATTGAGAAAATAATAAAGGTTGTTTAAAAGCAAGCAAGCAAGCAAACCAACCCAAGGAGCGATAAAGCTTTAAAATATTTATCTGAAATGCTAAAAGGATCCATTTCAAGCTTCTGATTTAGATGCATTTCTGCTATTGAAACTAGCAAAAATACAGTTTCTCAGTGTCCAAACGACAACCTCTCTGTATCTAAGTGACAAATTCATGTAGGTGGAGGCCGAGGAATAAGAACAATTTCATACTGCTACAGTTTGCTTCTAAAAAACTAAAACTACCTGCAAATTAGTAATCTCCATGACAAGATACATCTTTTTGATCATTTTCTAAATGCTTTAAGCAACTATTGTTTAGAATCCTCTCTGAAAGGCATGTTAAAATCTTCAAGCAACAAGGGAGCATGTTGTCTTTTATCTTATTAAAAATTCCACTCACTCAACCTGGACCTTTCAAAATAATGGCAAGAACAACAGAAACTGAGCGAATAGTAAGAACACTAGAAAGAGTGTTGTGAACAGTCTATTGTAGAAATAAATACAATAAATCAAAGTCAAGAAAAAACACTTTTTAATATCATCAGTGATACTCAAAAAATATTTTGGTCTTCCAAATAGAATCCAAGAGAAGAAAAAAAAAAAATCACAGAATCCAAGTATACCTACGTAAATTGGCTATGCTGTGTATCTGGTTTACACAATCTCGCTTCTCTGTATAATAGTTGGTTGTAAAAATTGTGAAAAATTACTTTTAAAATAAATTCTGAAAAAAGCTTTGTAATTTTATGAAATACCTTTGATATAACTTGAATATTGCTGGTCAGTATTTGACTTGCAATGTGTTCCACACATCGTACAATCCTCGTGCAGGCTTTGTCTTCCTTTTGAGCCATCCACAACACATGGTCATCAACCAACATTATATTGCTGGCAATTTCAATAAGAGCATCCCCAATCTGGAAGGGAAAAAAACCCAAAACCCAAAAATGGTATTGTCTGGAAAACTCACAAAAATAGGAAAAGAGTACACTGGAGTACAACTGAAAGCAGGCGCCTTATTTTTCTTGGTAACCATCATTCAATAACAGTTTTGATTCTATTAAGAAAATTAAATGGACTGAAAAATAAAGATCAAGAAAAGAAAAGTGCAACTGACTTCAAGAAAAAGCTTTCTTCATTCACAATTTTAAAGCTTATCTTCAAATACACCACAAAAACTGAGTCTTTCATTGGGCTATAAATGGAATCCCAGAATTATCACCCTCTTTCTTAAACTAATAAAAATTGACCGTGCCCCTCCAAAGAACTGCTTCATGTTTAATCAAAGGACCTATGAGAAAAAAAAAAGGGGGGGAAAACACATTTGAAAGATGCTTTTGTTACAGACATAGTGGGGCAAATTTGAGATATAACTTAGGTGCTGGTACAAACCTATATCACCTCATTGGCTATACAGAAAGTGTGGGCTTAGAGCGTTGGATGTTTTAATTCACTCTTGTGGCTAACCCAGAGTGATAAATCTATGTTTTGCCAAATGACATTTTGCAAATTTTGGAAAGTATGACTACAGCTTTCAACTTTTTCTTAGTATATTACATTTAGAAAGAATAAACATCACCGTGAATATTTGGTGATTCTTTCAAATTGAAATGAAAATATTTACTTTTTAAAATTCTAAAACTTAATTTGAGTGAGATTTCAAAGTTAACATTACCATTATTTTTGAAGGCAAACATATGCCCAATATATACAAGGTTGTCACAAATAAACTTGAATAAGAGGTATATAGAAGAGAAAAAAATGACTGAGAGAAATATAGCTAAACAAAAGTTCCAGAGGGTAAAAAGTCAAAAGGCAAATACACAGATAATTCAATGGGAAGGAAAAAAAAAAATTCAGGAATGGTGAAAAAGGTTTAAGGAATGACTGAGGTTATGAAATTAGTTCTGCATTTTCAATAAAAAATATTTAAATTTCACATGCATTGCAAGGGACACAGAAATGATGAGACTATATGTGAAATTTTCTGTGACTGTTCCTGAAATATTTAATTTATTTCTGAGAACATAATTACCAGATAATTCTAGATGGCTTTTGACAATGTGATAGAGTTATTGATACAATGAAAAATATTAAAACACATTAAGAGACTGGAGGGATTTATGAGAAACAATTAAAGCATACACCAATCAGCTAAGCAGTAACTTAGTGAGGGCAGAACAACGGTCTATAAATATACAAAAGGAGAGAAATAAGAAGAGGAAGTAATTTATATTACAATTAAATGCATTAATGAAGAGTAAAGGCATAGCATTAAAAAAATACAACAATTTGGGCTAATACGTGTATATCTTCCTAGCAAAAGTTGTAATATATTACAAATATATCCCCAGTGCAGCTGTTGAAGCTCTCTTGTCTGAGAGGTGAACCACCAGATGGGACAAAGTACCACTAACTTGTATAAAAATGAATAATCCTGTGCTGACGGGGAGAACCAATCCCCAGAGAGGATGTATAGAAACTGTACTAGTTTGGATAAATCACAGAAAACCTATGTGCATGTATTTTCATTAATTTCTAATGGTTTTATATAACTGTAGTTTCAGCTGCTAGTTAATTCCAAACTAACATACCACTGTTCATATGTTGCCTTAAGTGAAGTTCAATCCTATTTATAATTACATGCGTGCAGCCTCATGTGTGAAACTACTGACACTTCAACTTCACATGTATTTTTCTGCCTTCTGAGAGCTAAGAATGGTTATTAGTAAAGAGCTCAATGAATGACGAACCTACTTAGTGAACTTGAGAGGAAAAAGTGTAAAGTTCAAAATAGAAGCAGCAAACAGTGACAAATTAGGAGAAATGTTCTAAATTATGAAAACAATAAGGGATTACAAAGTAAGAGATATAGAGATAATTGGTGGAGATGGAGATGTTTTGATACCAAAAGCCAGAAACTGAAACTTATTTGAAACATGGAAGAAATCAATTAAAAGATTAGAGATGGTGCTCAGTTTTAATGGATAATGCATCAACTGCTAGAAAAATAAAGAGGCTTTATGGTAAATCCCACTGTTTCTTTTGGATGGTAAATTTCTTTTGTGTCAGAAAGCATTAAGATCTTATCAGGATTTTGAGCTGAGATACAGTTGTAGCTTTGAAACATGATTCTTGGAGAGCACTTAATAATACACTTTAGGTCTGGCATATAGTGATGAAATTGAAGTTGGAGGCTTTCTCAAATTGGCACTAAAATGTTAACTGTTACAATCCCCAGAGCCAGAACGGAATGAACATTGCCAAACCAAAAGAAAACAAATGTTTTAACTATAGCTATCACGTATACAAAAATTACAGGTTATGAAATCTTTATGCAAGCAGTTACTCTGAAAATTAACAGTAAAAACTATGATGAACATTGCTGTTCTCTGTAAAAACCTATTTTTCCCATTGGGCTTGCATAACTCTCTGATTAGTTTTTCCCTGTAAAAATGCCATACGTTATGCTAAAAGTTTCTGTAGGAAGCTGCACTTAAAGACACATTTTCTCTTCACATGAAGTGATACATGCTTTCAAAACTCAATGAAAATCTCCTGATGAAATGGAGAAAACAAAAGCATGTGTAACTCCAGCGGCCAGATGGAGAGGCACCTTGAGTTCATTCCAATATGTTAGACATGGTAGAAGTGAAAAATGAAAAAGAAAATGAAAGAAGTGCCTTACTGAAAATCAATTTTTATTCCTAAGCAGCAACGCCTTTGTCAGTCAGATGAGATGACTTAGTTGTCCTTTTTGGCATAAAGAAACATATCACAGTATATGCAGAACATTTGCAATCAGAACACCAGCAATCAATTTTAGAAGCTACTCCTCAGTGTGTGCCTGCATACATTAAGAACAGGGCCATATGTGAAGACTTCACTTCTAAGTGATACTTTTTTTCACCATAGAGATTTCTTACATCTTCAAATTCATCCACGAAGACAATTAACTTTTCCATTATATAAGCCAAATATATTACATCCATTTTATCCGCAAAGTGGGAAGCACCTCTTGTGTAGGCTGTCAGCTGGCGGGAAAATTCAAGCACGGTTGTCAAATTGATGTGCATCTGAAAATACATCAGAATTGTTAGGTGTAATAGTCTGCTAGCTTCATTCTCTTATAAAGGAGATCATATTCAGTTGTATAATGCTTGTTATAATTTCACATGGCGTTATATGCATCAGTGGTACCATGGACATAAATTTCAGGGGCATATGAACATATCCTCAGCATTAGGTCTTAGATTTCATTGCTGTTATCTGAAGACACCACCACAACAGGCCAACAGATTTTTGTCTACTTTTTGTAGACTGTAACTGGCCTCGTAAAATATTATACCAAGCTATTAACCTTGCCTTGCCCATGTCTTTAGATTATCATGACAACAACAGTATCAGTGAGGGTTCATAAATACAGTGGTGCACAGCGGGAGAACAAGGGACAATGGCAGTAAGTTTAAAGAAGAGAAGTTCAGGCTGGTTATGAAGAAAATCTTTTCTGCCATGAGGACAGTCAGGCATTTGAACAGGTTACTCCCAGAGGTTGTGCAGCCTCCATCCTCAGTGGTTTTAAAGACCTGAGCGCTAAAGTCCTGAGAAACCTGGCTTAACCTCATTACTTGCAGGAGAATGGAATGGATTCTAGAGACCTTCCTAATTATTTTATTATCCTATAATTGCACTGGCTCTCTTAATATAGTAATTATTCTTACTTAAGTATGAATACGTCTGAAAACAAACTTCCTGCAGTGTTATCTAGCACTATGGATTGGGAAGAAATGATCAAGGAAACTGAAAGTTGTACAAGTTAGTATGGCAGTTACTGGTCTGTGCCATCCTCTGTCCTGTTCCCGCTTTTTTTCTCATTGATTTCTATCCATTTACTTTTTTATCTCATTCTCTCTTTTACTTATCCATGAGAAACCACTTAAGTACTGCTTTTTTGGAAGACAACGAAAAGGTATTGTAAAGTAGGCTTCAGTTCTGCAGATCTTTAAATATATTACGGACAATGGCAATGAGGAAAGGCATTTCAGCTGACAAAACTCTGATACAGGACTTCAAGAAAAATTAACATCTTTCTGGTAAAAGTGCGTGAGGGGAAGACAAAGAAAGAATTGAAGTGAAGCACTGATAACCTTGCCAACATTACTAATGGTCATCTAAACTCCAGGAACCCAGAGAAAGAAATATTAAAATAAAGGCAATAAATACTGTGCACTTGTTCCTACTACAACTTCAATTACCAAACAAATTGTCTTTCAAGTAAAACATTTTGTTAAAAGCCCAGCTATCCCAAACTTGTGGCTGAACAGACATTTCTTGCAAGCTATTCAATACCATCAGTACTAGAGAAGGGAAGCCCTGGATTTCATAACGTTACCTGACTAAATGCATGAAGAACTTGAGTTACTTCTTGTGAATAAGGACATTCAGAATAGTTTTCTTCATCCCAACGTCCAGTTCGATTACATTTACGCCATGCCTTTGACTCTTCTGCACCATTGTGAAAGGCAATGGAGTTAAAGGAATATTGGAGGCAGGGATGGTAAGCAGTTATCCCAGCCAAAGTTTTGGGCCATCTATGAACAGCATGATAATAAAAAAATCACAATGTGAAACTTCTTACTTAAATGCAACTTACAATATAGCAACAATATATGGAATATAGGAGGAAAAAAAGGCTATTTTAAATTTTACCTCATTATGTTCTATAATGAATTACTTTGTTTCCTTGGAAAATGTCATAATTATACAGGTTTGAGTTTGTCTGGCCACACATGAATTCTGCATTAATTCCAGGAAGGCGTTTGGTGTTAAGGAAAAAAATATGGATGGCATTTTCCCTACATTCATCTTCGCAGACTGCACAAAGCAGAGCAGTAAGTCCATAAAGCAAAAAAACCCCAAACCCTATTACTAAATGCCATAAAAGGTAAATTCTCAAAATGCACCTGACAATCTTTGCTTTGCATTTTGACCCAATGCTACAAAGCCTTCTCTGCCACAAAGGCCCAAAGAGCAAAAAATCCCTAAATGTATCAGAAACCAATAAACAAGATTTCAGCAGAGATTATAGAGAGTGTCTTATGGAGGAGGAAGGAGCTAGCCCTCAAAAATTAACTATTTATGTATACATGATTTATGTAGTGCGATTCCAAAACAGTCTTTGAAAACCAACTATAAATCAAGAGCAGCCAGAATTCTTCTATTTAGCTCATGGGTCTATCATGCAATACTCTTTTTCTGTACATCTGCCGCATTCTCTAGAATGGCACAACTGGGATCTATTTCTTTTGGTACCAAATCCATTGTCATTTCCAGGCTAGTATGGAGATAGCAGGATCAGGTAAAAAAAGAAGAACTAGAAGTGTATCATCAGCAAGCCAGCATGTCTGGAATGGATATGGTTCTTTAATTGCACTGATGTAATGACTGAATCAAATCAATCATAAAAATATTCTGCCTGACAGTCAAGCCACACCTTGACAATCAACTTTGCTCAAACATACATATTAGCCCCTAATAGTTTCACAATACAGGTCCATTTGGACATTGTTATATAATATACTGACAGGTTTGGGGCTACGTAAGTTTCCTCATTTCAAACAAAGAAAAGGTAAGAAGAAAAATATTTTTATATGTCATAGCTAACTGTCACTGGAATAATTAATTTGTGATGTAAAAACAGTTGATGCAAAATGAACCATGAAAGGAGCTTCACAAATAATCAAAACATGTTCAGTAATATATTCTCCTTTTGCCTCTGGGCTGAGATATTATTTTTAGTAAAATATTTGCATTAATGCAATTGGGCCATACTGGGTAGCAACTTGCCTCAAAAGTAAAACTAAGATAATTCTGAAACTAGTATTAGCACAGGTAGCAGAATCTGGCCTTTATGAATAGGAATGATAGGACATAACAACATTACCATTTGCATTTCAGAATGATCTTACAGAGAGTTGACAAACAAAAAATAGGCAAAACATGGCCATCATAGAGAAAAACTCTTAGTATGTAAGGACAGTTCATTCTGACTCACAGCGCCTAATTCTTGCTGCAGTTGTGCAATTATAAATACCACCTAGGCTGGTCAACTGAAAGAACCACACTTCCCTAACAGTTGATGCTTTTTTCCTTTTTTTGCCCTATAAAAGAACTGTTCTTTCTAGCTTTGCTTTTGTGGTTCAACTCTTTCTACTTACATGCTTGCTATGTTACCAAAACTTCAAAGACCTTTGTAAGAAAAATTACTGGTGTGATAGCTGCATCTCTGAGGATGAACCTTTGGAACAATTTCAAGTGCTAATGCTGAGTTCAAGTCTGATAAATTCTCTATAATTTTAAATTCATTCCCTCAAATGCCAGAAGAACCTATGGACTCAGCATCCTTTTGATATACATTTTAAAAATAAATTTATATGGGTTTCGACAAAGATGATCAATAGGGAGAGAAATGTGCACTCCTGTTCTTTTGATTTATATAAAATGACAAAAATGCCCCTGGTGTTAGTTTGTGCAGTCTGTAGAATTTATATATATTTATTTATGAAGAAAAGGATGTCATTTTATGGCAAGAACATGAACTTCATAAAGCTGTCATCTAAAAGATTCAGTATGTGTTATCTGACAGGAAGTATATATATTTTAAAAGATCTCATTAAAATACATTTAAGCACGTCCACTATGAGAAAACACAATGGCAGTTTTTGTTATGACAAAATAAATCTATAGCTGAGATTGTCAAAGATGTCTAATGGATTTTAATCCATACATATAGATTAAATATGTAAATATGTTCAGCAAACGTGGTATACTCACTTCTTTCTAATTTATTCCTTTATTTTTATTCAAACACAAGAAATAGTAGTAAAAGGTCTTTGAAAAAGTTTTAAAGGTAACAAAAATGAAGAGAGGCTTTCAGGTCAGAATTATTTGCAGAAAGTTCTGGCATTTATGGGAAGCTTCTCTTGTCTACTTTTCCTTTCATTAACTATTCAAGCTGAATTATTATTATAATTCACTTGGTAACAAATTACCTTCTTGATTTCTCAATGGGAATGCCATCATACATCAGTGTTATTGTCAGGCAGGTAATTATATTTTGTTTAAGAGCTTTCTGCATATCTTTGAAGTATTTTAGAGCTAACTGAAAACAATACCAAATTCCACAGAAGCCTTAATTCTTTCTTCAGATTATGGGGATTAAAATGAAAAAAAAAAAAAAATCCAAACACCAGCATATGTAGATAAAAGTAAAGAAGAAACAAAAATTACATTTAGTCAACAAAAAATTGTGCAGATTCTTAGATTCAGATAGGATGGATGTGTTTTGTAATCACGTGATGTATTGGTGGAACTGTGTGTATCCTTAAGCTCCCTTCAAACGATCTATTTGTTTTACTAAGTAGTTTTACTTGCTATTTTGATTCTGTTTGGTGAAATATTTTACTAACAGTTTTATGTTATTTACCTCTAATCTAAGCTGAACAAAACCAGCAGAACTGGAACAGATTAGAAAAATACTGAAGATTTAATCTTCTAATGCTTTAATGCAGTGTTATCATATTCTATGATTTAGAAAAGACCAAGAACTCTGTCTCATTTAGCTGTAAAGAGGCTACATCTTTTGAAATTTTCCTTGATCTCACACTGAGGAATTAGAAGATTCTCTGACTTTCACAAACCACTGCTGCTCTTGAAGCACTAGCTGCCAGTTCCCATAAAAATCACACAGTGCTCCTCCTTCCTACTATATTACATAAAAATGACAAGTAAAATAAGTGACATCTTCGTAACAGACACTTGAAGTATCATGTAAGCATGAATATGGTCCATATCTATATTAATATATGAAATGCACTCCAAAACCAGAAAATCCTACCTGAAATCTCCCTTGTTGTTAATAACTCTTTCTGCAGGGCAGTAGGGTGCAGCTGTTTCAAGTACCACAATTTCTACCTGTTTAGTGCTGTTTCCATAGGAATTGTTGACTAGACACTCCCAATCTCCAGTTGCATCAATGTCAATGCTGGATAGGATAAGTTCACTATAAAAATAAAAGATTAATTATGTATATACTTAATTATATAGAGATTGAGTCATCGGCTTTCTGACATTAACTTATCTTCACACATTTTCTATGAAAATATAAAACCAAGGTGTGCTCTTTGTTATTATAGGGACAGACAATATGTGAGTGTTTGGTATTAAGATTATAGCAGCACCAATTCGGACTGACCACTCAGATCATGACAGGCTACAACAGAGATTACCAATCATCACAAAAGTATACCAGTTATGTATCAATGCCTGATCTCCTTTCCCCAAATAAAATACACATTTTTTTTTTTTTTTGGGGGGGGGGTACATAAACAAGCACCTGAAAGTCAGAAATGCATTTCAAGCTGATAACGCAACCAATTTACAGAGAATGCTTCCCTTCAGCTGCAATTGCAGCTCCTATGGCATTTCAACAGAAGAATCTGCTGCTCCTGTGGAGGCACGGGAAAGTTTTCAAGAAGAGCCATTGACTTTGGAAGCTGTATATCATTTTCCTGATGAATCCAAAATGAGATGAGGTAAATGCTGATATTTCTTTCAGCATGTCACTGCTCACAAACTTCTTTCACACTGTCCCTCATCAAACATGAAATGTAGTTATTAATATCAATAAATTAAGGTTGCATTAACTCTTTATAATGAGTATTAGACAAGTTAAATTTAGAGACACTTTGTGGCTTTTCTTAAAATACAAACATTGCACATGACTGCACCACACCAATATTTAGCTGCCTAAGCTAAATATTTTATGTATAGCTGGAGAAAGAGGAAATATTTTCAGCAACATTTAAAATTGTCCAGAACTGTTCTGCTTAGTATTTTCTGCATATTTTAAATCAGGCAAGAAGCTTTCCTTCCTCTAATGGATGTAACCCAGGCCATAATGAAATCAATGAAGTTTAGTTTTTCAATTGACTTCATCAGGGATAGAATTTTATCCCATTACTGTAACTCCATAGGTCTCATAGATGAAAATAAAGGTAACTACTACCTTTTAAGAAAGTAATACATTAGATCTTAAATCTGCTATTGGCTAGAAACAAATTGTACTACAGTTTTAAAGAAAGTACAGCTTTTGAAAGTAGCTGGGAGAGGAAAAAATGTAGTAATTATCTGAAATATTTACTTTGCTTTACACAAATGGCTTGTCTGAATACGCCTTGTGGTTTAGACAATTAGAAATTACGTGGGAAGAAATGGAATACAGTCAGAAAGGAGGAGAATGTACATCATAAAAAAAGAAGCACAGAATTTAAAAGTTATTAAATTGATTTCAAATCTGTATTTAAAACAAATCTTAAAAAAATTTTACTTGTGGCTTTTGGCACTTTTGTAGAGACCCTGACATTTTGAAAGATAAACAGAGAATAATTATATATAATTTATTTTTATTTTTTTGCTCTTTTAAACTTCTCTAAAAATGTCATCCTTTTTCAGTTTAAACCTTTGTATATTATACATGCACTTTTATTAACTTGGCTACAAGAAAGGATCGAATCTAATCTCCTTGCATATAGACTCCTCCTGATACACATGAAAGGAGACCACAATCAAGGCAGGAAGTGATTAAACAGCTATGTCATTTTCCCTGTGAAATATGCATACAATGAAGGATGATTGTCTCAAGTACTTACTACAGGACCATTATCTACATCCCCAGAAAACAAGCAAACCATAGTAAATAGCCTTTGATTTAAGTTAAATTGCTTCAGAATTTTTGTGTAGTTCTCCAGATATTCAGTCAAATTCATCATATACAGTAACTTTAAAAAATCTCATACTGCTCCTATTTATCATGACTTTGAGCTCCAAGTACCTTGGAACCCCCTATTTCATTTTTACAACGAAATCTAATGTGTTTTTATTGCAGGAAATATAGAAAAACCATTACTAGCCATTCTCAGACAGAATTGCTGAGTATTTTTGTGTCAAAAGAAGCAATTGTTCTCTTAAGAAGTCTCAGATGTGAAAGCCCAATAACAGCAGCCTCTTATCATCGCTCTTAATACATCATTTTACATTCAGGTTGAAATACATAAGTGAAATTAGCCAGTAGATAAAAAATTTTTAATTAAATCTTCTATTTCATATGTTACAACAATCTCACATCACCTTTACAGAAGCCTGAGAAAGAAGATATTCCTAGAGCTTATCAAAACAATTATCCATAAAAGCTCTTTCTCACTGAAACAATAGGCAGCATAAATATTCATCTGTGGCATCAAGACCTGGACACTTCCCAAGTGAATAGAATGTATGATAGTTGTGCTCATCTTTTAATATATTTCCTATAAAATATCTATAATCATTGTTAACAATACAAATTTGGTAAAACTGGGATCCATGGTGATTTTAGGTAAATGCAATACTCGAACATATTATCAGTTTACAGGTAATCAATATGAAGATAAATAAATATGAAGAAAAAGGTTACATTTTCCATTTATTTAAATTGCTGAAATGTGTTCCGATGCAAATTTATCTGCCACTAAACAGATCTCCTGTCATTAGATGAAGTTTCCCAGTTTCACAGACAAATATTTACTGATACATCAACGTTGCTTCTGCTAGAAATGCAATATTTGAACACTGGTTCAAGTTCTCTAAAACGATGAGTAAATCCTCACATTCACCCTGCTAATCTTCTGTGGCCCTTACTTCTGATGGTGAACCAAAATAAGCCAGAATAGGTTTATGCAATATAGAAGAAGCGGTATAATGACTAGAACGTGGAATTGTCTTCTGAATTGCCATCTGGCCACTGTAAATGATGCATTCATTTATATTCCTTTAGGAATATTTTGGATAGCAAGCCCAATGGTGAAACTGTTCATTTACTTACCATCTGGATATGACAAATGACAAATTGATCTTATACCCCTGGAGAATTTGGGGGGCTAGATTACAAAACAAAAAGAAAAAAAAAAAATTTCTCAAAAAGAGCAGTCAACTTGATCCTTTAACATCTTCTCCACTTACAATCCTCGGCAACTTCATAGTCCTAGAAGACCAAAAGGAAAGGGTGGACCTGTACAGAATTTTAAATGTCTTAATAAAATCTTCTAGTAGGTCAGTTACATATTTTAAGTCTTGGCACTGTGTGCCTCATGGTGTGTACCCTCTATATCCTCTCTCTGAGCTGAGATACTGGTCCATACAGGTGCGGAGTAGGATCTATCCTCTTTGAGTTCCTGGACCTTCCAGGACAATTTCTCCACAGCCAAGACAAGGGAAGAAGAGAGACTTTCTTCATATTGGTGGAGTTGGCCAGCCACTTCACCCACCATTGGTGCCTCTTCGCCTTTCCAGTCCATAACTGCCAACGAGTCGGCATAGGACGATCACGTGCTCTGTACAAGCTTCCGCCACGTGGATCGTGTGCATTGGACTTCATCAGGATCTGTGGGTAACTGTGCATTGTCTGGGTCATAATAAACCATCTCCCACACAGCTAATTCCCTCAGGTAACAGATACCTCTGTCCATGGTGGTCCACTTGCCTGGGTGACATACAACATCTCACTGAAGGGATACCTTTCCCTCACATCTGACAGAAGTCGCCTCCAGAGGCTGAGGGCTTGTGTCTTTTTTCCAATCACTTTGTCAGTGCCCCCTTCCCTAGACAGGGATCCCAGCTGCTTGGCTTCCCGACCCTCTAACTCCAGGCTACTGGCCCTGTTATCCCAGCATTGGAGCAGCCAGGTAAACACAATGTGCTCGCTTGGGTGATGGCTGAAATCTTTTCGCATTATCTTGCAGCTCACTTAGGGACAGGGATCGGCTGATTACCTCTGGTTCTGCCTCTTGCTCCTGTTCTCATGATGGTCCTGGTTCATCATCATCATTTACTGAGTGAACTGGGGGTTTTGTGTGTATTTCTTCTTGTGTATTGGGGTGACTGATACCAGCACGGGTTGGTTTTCTGGTTTAGCTGCACTGCCTGTTGCCAGGGTTGGAGTAGCCACAGTGCCTGTCACTCTGTTTTACCTCTCTTCCCACTGATGGCGCTGCCTAATATCGAGCAGTGTTTGGTAGATACAGGCCAGAGCCCAGCGCGGTGCAGTAAGTTGTGCCTATTTGGAATAGCCACAACATTTTCCTTTCAAATATTCTCCCACTTCCATCAGCATCCTGTAGTTGTTCGGGAGTGAAGTTCCAAACCATTGGAAGTGAGGAGTTCTCTAGAGACCTGCCCATATTCTCCCACATGCCATGCCACCCATCACTATTCAGCCTCAGGACAGAGCTCTGGGTGGTATTCTTAAAACAATTGTTTTTAGCCCTAAACGAGACTTGAAACAAATTCAGGAGACATAGCAATAGGAGCATGCTGGCTTGAACACCCGAAGGATATTCAAAATTCTCAAAAGCTGTTGTAACCAGCCTGAAGAAAAAGAGAAGGTGAAAGAGCAGGAGAAAGTATCCCCCTTGTCTTCCCCATAGATTGCACTTGGGTGCAATTATTAATCAATTCCGAGAGATATCATCCAAGGTACGGGCATGACAGCAATGCCACATACAAATACCAGCTTAACCTCATGACCAGTGATGTTATCATATAAATTGACATTACACAGTACAGCAAAATGAGAATCCTGACCCCTCTCCCAGAGGTGACAAACAGCGCTGCAGGGAATACATACAGCAAGTAAGGGTTGACGTAACACAACCATGTGAACAAACAAAACACCGTTGTCATCAGTGACTGTTTAACTAATAAAATAAACGCGTACAACAAATTTGTTTTAACACGCTCTGGTCAGATCTGTTGTTACTTCAACCTTTTGAGCCCCACGTTGGGCACCAAAAAGGACTGTTTTGGTTTAGCCCCAACCAGCAGCTGAGCACCACGCGGCCGCTCGTTCACTCACTCCTCCCCCGTCCCAGTGGGATGGGGAGGAGAATCGGAAGAAAAAGCTAAAACTTGTGGGGGGGATAAGGACAGTTTAATAGGACAGCGAAGGAAGAGGAAAATAACAATACTTAGAACAGAATAGGCAAAGCAGGTGACACACAATGCAATTTCCTCACTGCCCAGAACCCAATGCCCAGTCCATCCCCAAGCAGTGATTACCCCTCCCCAGCCAGCCCGCCCCCACTTTATATAATGAGTATGATGTCATATGGTATCAAATATCCCTTTGGCTAGTTTGGGTCAGCTGTCCTGGCCGTGTCCCCTCCCAGCCTCTTGTGAAAATTAACTGTATCCTAGTCAAAAACCAGGACAGCACTGTTACATGAGCATGCCCAGCAGTTCCATTGTTTTTCTTACTCTTAATAGAAGGGCATTCTTGATCTCTCCTGGTCATGTCAATGAGTCTTGATAAAAGGCAAGAACTCTTCTATGACCTAAGAAGATGGCAGGACTCTCTGGTTTAGGAGCTCGACAAAAGCACAACAGAATTCAGAGAGGACAGCACCTTTGCCTGTATACTTTTCTTGATTATCCTATCTCACAAAAGCTAATAAACATCAGGCTACATATAAAATCATCTTGCCTCTACTATGGAGCTTTTGTAAGGATGGAGTATGAGACAGAAAGAGTTCCTACATTAGCAATCAAATCCTACTCCTCAGAGGTGTGATAGTTGCTGCTTTTGTGGAAATTTTTGACCTACCAAGACATAAAACAGACATTCACGAGATGGTGTCAAGGCAAACTGAATATGAAGATTGCTGCCTGATGAGAACAAAAGGATGACTACCAAGCTTTTCTCAAGTTTTCTTTTGAAATGATAGTGGCCTTCTCAGTAAAGACATTGAAAGGAAGAAAGAGAACATACATGTTCCTTCTTTCTTCATGGTAGGATTCCTTTTTCAAATATGATGACTGACATATTGAAAAATTAACTAAAATGTAGAGCTGATGCAATTGCATGAAAAAGTTGTTATAATATTGGATAGAAGCCCGTGGCATTGGTCATTACAAAGAGAGGAACGGTAATGCAGGAGGAAGTCGTACTCATGTAATCAAGTAACCTGTGACAATGGATTTCTATTTGAGGCATAGTTTTGCATTGCTACAGCTATGCATAAGTAATTAGACAATCAGAAGTAGGTCTCATTATGCAAAGTTACTCAACCATGTCCTGAAGTAATACCTTAGTGACACTTACTGTATGCCCCAGCAGTCATTTGCATGCCAGCAAAGAGAGTAACAAATAAAGAGGAGACTTTAACACCATATTTTGATTGGCTTTCCACAAGAAAGGCTTTACAGTCTGACTTGAGTTCCTGTAAGACTTGGGAAGAACCAACTGCTTTTCCTGGATAAAAATAAAAATTAATTACTCAAGCACAGGTAACATTTAGGTTTCCTCATATTCTTCTTCAGACAGATAAACAGCGAATGCTTTTCTACAGCTCAGGCAGAAGGCCTGCATAACCTGCCTCCTACCCATACCACCTTAAATTATTAATAAATACTAACATAGAATTTAAAAAATGAGTGTTGGTCTCCGGAGTAGACTGCTGCTTGGAATGCAGCCTTTCACAAGGGATATAAGGTTAAAACATGGAAAATGAATAGAGAATGTGTAAATCTAGGCACTTTAACTGAACTTAAATTGCTAGTCTGATCTCTCTGACAAAATTACTTATTTACCCATGAAAGAAACAGCTTTAGAAGGCTGATGGCCTTTAAAGAAAGCTTGTGTCCAGGCAACAGGAAGAGAAAAGGAAGATTAAAGATTAAAGTTGGTACTCATTTTATGCTAGATGTCTAGCAAATATTTTCAGGTGTAATCAATTTGTCATACACATAGGGAATTCAATACCCATGATTTTCTGTTTCTTCTGATTGAATATAAAAACAAAGCATAACTTACCATTTAATGCCATCCATAGCTACCCAAGAAATGTAATGTGCTATAATGTACTTTTCCTATAATTTATCTATCAGCTAATTTGTTCATATCAGTATGCTAGGACCATGTCAACAGTTGGATTTGACTTCAGAGATGTCAATGGAGAGGACCTGATTTTAATGACAATATACTGACCAAAAAAAAAAAAGCAACAACAAAAAACCCACAGAAAACCACTACTTCCAAAATGGCAGAAGAGACCTGTATGTCAGTGAGTAAACCATCTCGCTTTATTTTCCTTTGTATTGTTCAAATTACTTTGACTGAAATAGAAATGTTCAAAAATGTTGTCATAGGCTAATATCGTCCAGTTTTTATGTAAATATTTTCCCAATAGCAAGATATGTTTTCTGTAAGTGGATGTCAAAGAACCTGTGACCTATATTTATATGCCATCAATTTGTTTCTTAAAATTGAGAAAGCAAATACTACTAAGAATGACTAAACCAAATCATCTTCAGAAACAGAGTCAGAAATCTAAATAGCTCTACAACATACCACAACAGGTTTGGTTTCTTGCATGATCCTTTTCTCTCTCATTGAGCTCGTCAGATAGAGACACACCACCAGCGACTGTGCTGCATCGAAGGGTGTGCATAAAGATGTTTACATTTATCCTCATACTCCCACAGTCCTAGAGTCAATATATGCCAGTCTAGCTAGCTGAGAACATAAAGTGGGGAGGAAAAAAAAAAAAAAAAGGGTATCAACAGCTCTAGAGCACTCAAAGCTTTTTGTTGCTGCAGAAACCTTCAGACAGCTGGCGGGTCTGTGATGGCACAGTGCTGTAAAGCTATCCAGAGAGAGTACACCTGGGCCAGGGCTTATTTAAAGTACTTTATGAATCAGTTGTCTGTCATCAAACGGCTTTGTCAGTTGGTGAAAGGTTTGGGGATGCTCAAATGTGTTTATTGTTATTAATTTTGTTCTATCAGCAAACTGCTTTACTGCAGGATGTCTACAACTGCTGTCTGCTGGGGAGATGGTGCTACACCTGCTGTACGCCTTTCATCTGCCCTTAAGTAGTCTGTATGCTGCAATGTTATATCCAGAGGAAGCTTTATTTCATTAGCATAACGCTTGTTATCTGTACACTATCACAGGTTCTTAGACAAAAATAACACTATGACAATCAGTCCAATCGCCAAAATTGCATTAAAAGCTTTTTAAAGTAAAATATTTCCCAGATGAATCAGAAGTGTTAACTGACTTACGACAATTCTTATTTGATTACGTGCCACTGGGACCAGCAAAAAAAACCCAACACCCAATGCACCCCTCCAGTCAAAAAAAACCTACCCCTGAACAACACACAAAAGAAAACAAACTAAAAACCTACTACATTAATTTTACAATTTCAAATTATTTGCCAAAGGCACAGTACTTTGACAGAATTTCCCACTCTGTTTAGTCAGTGGTGATGTTACAAATGCAGAAATTATTTAATGAATACTTTATGGGATAGAGTAATTGTATATTAGGTCTAGAATACTGACCTGTTTTATTCGCTGACCTGCAAGAAATTTGGGAACATCTAAAAAGGAGGTAAAACATAGCAGATTCCTACATAAGAACTTCAGGAAGAGTCTCTATTCTTTTGCCAGTATACAGTGTATCTCTAACAGTGTAAACTTTATTTTGTGATGGCCAGGAGTTATCCAATCAAAATACCATAAACAATTAAAAATAGGGCTCTTTTATCCCATAGGGAGAAAGAAGGGGAGGGGCTGGGACCTATAGTCATGGAATTGCAGCGTGCTACTAAAGTAAAAATGCTTTCTATAAGTCCATGAGGAACATGTCCTACAACACGTTTTCCATGTTGAAAAGACTGAAATACATGGAAAGTAAAAAGTAATTCAGTTATTTGTTTTAATATTTCTAACATGTTTTATTTAAAGAAATGGTTTACTTCACGAGTATCTAAGGTGACTGACTTGGTAGGAGGAGTACGTCAGAGTCTGGACATGTCAGCATTGCTCTGATAATCACAGCTGATGCACAGGGTTACAAACTACTGCCTGGACTGAGAGAATATGTATAATGACACCTTACATTGGTGTTGACAGGAAAAGTAATTTTAAAAAAGCCAGTCCTGGGATGTTCACACCAAACTGCTGCTGCAGTGCAGCATCTCCTCAGCTGTATAGCTGCAGCTGTGTGAATGGCCACATTAAAAATCATTCTGGCCCTAAAAAAGTCAAAGCAAACCCCCCCTGCAGGGGGGAAAGTGCAAATTTTTGTTCTTAATACTGAACTTAACATTTCATTTCATTTCATTGATGTGGCTGGATGGACCCATACATAGCTGCAGGAAAGAAGCAGAGATGGAAGTGAGGGGTCAAAATTTAGTGCAAGGCATCTTGCTAATCTGGTCTGAGCATCACTGAAAGGGTACTCTTTTAAAGTTCTTCAAGAAGGACTTTGTCAAAATTTTTTACAGTTCTGACTTACTATTTTTCTAGGGGTTTTTTATCCTATAAGCCCAAAATACTTACATATATTTTTTGTGAAAATATCTATTTCTCAATCACATTTCAATAAGCAGTTACCAAAACTAAGCCTACAGTTTTTATGTCACAGCTGAATTCTTACATAATTGTCTATTCCTTTAATGGTACAGGGTATTGTGGTTGCTGCTTTTGCTTTTCGTAGTATTGGTATGCTTTTTCACAGATTATATTTTAAATTATTCCCCAAACTGATTAGTAATAAAATTATCATTGGGTTTTATTTGGATAATTGAAAGATTTTTAGAGAAAAGGCCTAAGTTTAATCAATCTTCTGAATTAATTCACATGAAGATTCTCTTAAGCTCAGATAATAAAACCCTTAGCCTGTGCATTTCATAATATTTTGCAATAATTTTAAATATTATCTTCCTGTCTGATGTATGAGAAGGTTACCAGTAAAGGTGCATCTGTTACTAGTCTTTTGCTGCCTACAGTGCCTGAAGTAAGGTGTAGACCATTGACTACAGGGTTTAAAGTAATCTCAAAACAATACAGAAACATTGATTTACAATTTAAATTGTTTTTTTGTTTCATTTCTTTCCTAACTACTCGACAGCTAAGGGTCAAGCAGAGTCAATTAGGTGAACCAACAAAATATCAATACTAAACAATTTCTGCTGATTTCCCTGGGCTTCGCAGTAAGACCCTCAGCTGCTCATCTCCAAATGCTCATGACAGCAGAACACAAAGCACTTGTGAAGTATCTGCATTTCTCAGTCGGAGTCTTTGTATTTGTTCCAACGCTTATTTTTTTTTTTTTAATCTTGTGCAGAGTGAATCTCCAGTATTTTGCCACGATTTGGCACATATCTGAACTTCCAATTGTGTATCCAACCTAGTAACATGCTCATCAGTGATATACTGTTTTCAGACTGTTCTTAATCTAGTATCGGTCCAAATCACTCCCGCTTGCTTCATATCTTTTCCAGGTGTATTCTTGCCACAAACTTAGGAAAGTTCAGGGGTCATTTGGATTCTTTCCAGAAAAAATAGGCATAGAATTTCTGCCTTTCTCCCAGAATTTCTGGAAGTTTTGTTCTTTCTTATACAGTATGCCTGCCTGGATCTCAAACTTGTCATGATACCACCTGTCTACTCCTGTAGTTGATTTGTACTCATACTAATTTCTCTCAGTAATGGTCTTATCTTAAACTACCCTTATTCTCAGCCAAGTTCCAAATGCTTTACTAATAGCTGCACTGATAATTTCAAACACTTAAAAATTATTAATTGGATTCAAAACTGCCTTTCAATTACAAAAATTATGATTGTAATTTTTAATCCACAACATTGCATTCCTTTTTTTTCTCTCCCAGTTTCCTCACTATTACAGTGCTAGTGGATAATGATTTGAAACTCTTCCTGGATATCAGATATTTCTTTTGCAGATGGAAGTTCTGGAGATTTTCACATAATCATATACCTCTAAAAGCAGCCTTCAGAAATGAATATACACATTTTAAGTATAAATTTTAAATTCAGTTTTCTTACTATTGCCTCTATCCTTGTTACACCCAAAGGATCAGCTGTAGTTCCATAATTGCCTTATCTCAAACATTGCTATTTCTTTCATTATTTACTTTTGACCATCCCGTATTGGCATCGACTGCTGTCAAAATGTAAGGAAGCACTAGATGCTTTAAAAAATCCAACAGATTCTTACGCTTACTTTTTTCTTTTTTTTTTCTTTTTCTTTTTTAAAGTACTGCATTTGGCAGCCATATTTAAAGACTGCAATACTTAGGACAGAATTTAAGAGAAAAACACTATTTGTGGGAGATCGCAGTCGAGACCTAATAGTCTGTATTGCCAGTGGCAAATCTATCTACATAACATAACAAAAATTATATCTGAAAAACACATCCGATACTAAGACCTGCTATCCTAGGTTTAGTTAAGAGCATGTAAGTTGTAGCACTCCTTTTTATGGGTTCTTAACTTTCTGCGCAGTTTAATGTTTGCAGAAAGAGCACTTGTGAACTGTAATGGTCCCAGAGCAGCCATTACAGCTGTCAGAGACATAAGCACTGTTAAACACTCTACACAAGTATTTACAAAACAGAACTAAAAAGACTGTAAAATTGTCATTATTGTCTATGTGGTAAATAAGAAACTTCCTGAAAATTAAAGTCTCTACTACTACAGAGTTGCTTGGTTCATAAAACTAAAATATTTTCCTTTTTTAGTTTAATATTCTAATAATTGTCTGGCTAGCCTCTCCAAACACTGAAAGGGAACAGTGGGGAAGTTGGGGAAGATGCTATGTGGCAGAGAATCATACATAATCTCCCTTCTATGTGGCTTCAGGGATATGGACTGTTTCATTGCCACTTATTGTGAACAAACTGATAATCTAATACTCCAGGCTTAAGAAATTAGGCTGTCTTCATGGAAACACAAGTTACAATTTCAGCTAGATCCATTCGCAGATGATAGGAAATTAGTTCCACATCGCATTTACATTTTCACATATGAGTCTGACGTTTATACACAGGCATAATGACAGAAAATTCAACATGAGCAAAATCAAATATTATTATCATTGGCAAGAAAGGGTAAATGCGAGCTAGCAGCAGAATTGAAAACACCTTCTCAAGATCTCCTATAAGGGAATACTCTTTGCCAAGAAAAATGTCACAGGCCGGAATACAGTTCAAAACTTTAGTTTAATTATTGTAACAAAAACATTTATTTTAGTTTATTCTGCTTTATCATAGGAGACAAAAAATACACATTTGGATATTTTATCCTTTTACTGTGGCAGTTAATAAAACAGAAGGGTTTAGTATGATATTTGTGTTGTAAATCCACGTCCAGAAATATCTGGAACTACCCAATAAAATAACCATCTAAAAATGTTTGAATAAGCAACTTTTGGAACAGGACTTCACCTCTTTGTTCAAAACTAGCTTCAGAGATCTTTAAATTGCTAAGCAGCACAAGCCAAAGCCTGTCCTTTAGTGCAATCACCGAAAGCCACAGAGAGTGGACATTTGCTGTAAAGAGTAGGTATAGGAAGGCAAAATATGACACTGTAAAAACTAATTTTAAATTACCTTTATTTTTACTCCAGATCTTAGACTTAACATATGATAACCTCAGGGAGGCGCAGCCTTTCTGATGTTTCACAGTGCCTCGTACAACTGTGATTTAGCCTTAAGAGCTATCATGAAATATTGTGTAATAGCAGGTAACAAGCATATTAATACATATTATCGAAACATGTAAAAAGCACGCTATTACATATTACTTTAACATATAATAATAACAACAGTATGAATGGAGATATAGTATACATGGTCATGATGATGGGATTAAGAAAAGCTGAAGAAAGTTTTTTGCAATCATAACTTGACCAATGTTTTCTCATTTTCAACACGAAGAGACAATACATCTCTACAATTTACATTTAAAAAAATATTTACTTCAAAATAGTATGATTTTTGAAAGCTAGTTTCAAAAGCATAGGTGTCTCATGCCTTTAGCAAGTTAGGTTTGATCAGTCCTTGATCAAGGCAGAGGCATGACTGCTTGAGTATTAGCATTTTTGATTGTATAAGGACCATGTTGTATAGTAAATGCAGTGTTGATGCCCTACTATATTGTGAAGTCAAACACATAGCTCAAATAAATGAGCAATTAAAATGTTTTAAGCCTTTAAATAGCTGTTTAAAGGTTGTGAGTTTAATTAAAAAAATATTTTTTCTCATTGTGACAGTCTGTATCACATAACTTGCACAAGTCAAAATATTTTTCCAGTTTATAACAGCAAATACGAGGATGTACTTAGAGAACATTCTTTTTGAATACCTGGTTCCAGTCCATACTGCAACGTGAGCATCAAGATCACCTATTTAATGGCACAGTAAACAAGGTAGGTAGCAGATCAACCATCCTTATTAAAATATTGTTATGGTAAACAATTATTTTTATTTTGTAGTCTGGCAAAAATTAAGCAATGTAAGGTAAAATTCAGTCAAGCTACTTCTAAACTAGCTTTTTAAGAGGAGAGCTATTTTGAAAAATCTTAACATTTTTAGACAATTTATTTCAGTTTATTACTATGCTCTGCAAATTGCTTATATAGTTCAAAATATAATCCAGTTGAAAAATATAATGAAATTAACAGCATGTCTTTTAATTTTGATAACGTGGAAATAAGAAGAACATGCTTTAATTTACGTGACTCGGCAGTAATATAATAGCTCGTGCACTTGGCATTACAATACTAATTGGTCTAATAGTCTTTTTCATTATCCGCTACAGCCAGACACATCAGTATTAGAAGAAAGCCAGTAGCTGTGAGAACAGGTCAGATCTACGCCTCTAGATCTATAGAACTCCAAAAGGGGTCAAATAATCAGTGAGTAGATGAAATTAAAATCAATAATGCCGAAAGACCTCAGTGGAGAGGAATTAATTTGACTCCCTTCATAACTTTCATTTGACAGTTCAAGCAGCATTTCAGGTCAATTATATTAATAGAAACTGGTTGAGTGAAAAGATGTTAATGATGATCCAGAGCTAATTAGCATAGCTATTTTCACTCCATCTTCTACAAAGAGAAAGGATTTTGATCGATGATGGAAATTGGCAGAGGACAAAAGGATGTGTGCAACAGCTTAGCAGCTTTTAGTGACAAACCCATACTCTATGATGAAAACCAAAGATAAAGACAGAAATTTACAATAATTTATTAAATAAGATGTAAAAGGAAAAACTGAAGCAAAACTGGAACAAACCGGTCATTGCCAAATATTAGTTGTTACTTCTTTTATAGAAGCCTATTCTACTTCATTCCTCTTGCATTTTTCACATCAGAAAAGGTTTTTGTAGATCTCTCTGTCTCTGTGTCTCTGTATGCACAGAGGTGCACAGAGGTGCACACAGATGGCAAAAGCCATAGAAAGTTGACAAAAATGTTAATAAGAAACAGGTATGGGATTACTTAACTAAAGAATAAAGGACAAGTGTAAGGTCTTGCATCTGGGAAAACATAATCCAGGAGTGCAGCACAGACTGGGATCCACCTGGCTGGAGAGCAGCTCTGTGGAAAGGGACGTAGGGGTCCTGGTGGACAAGCAGCTCGAACAGTGTGCTGCAGCAGCAAAGCAAGCCAACAGGATGCTGCATTGCATCAACAAGGGCATCACTAGCAGAGATAAAGAAGTCATTATCCTACTCTACTCAGCGCTCATCAGGCCACACCTGGAATACTGTGTTCAGTTTTGGTTCCCGCTATGCAAAAAAGATGTGGACATACTGGAGAGGGTCCAGAGGAGGGCCATGGAAACGATCAAAGGACAGGGAAGCCTGCCATATGAGGAAAGGCTGAGAGAACTGGGTTTGCTCAACCTTGAGAAAAGAAGGCTTAGGGGAGAGCTCATCACCATGTTCCAGTACTTATAGGGTGGCTATAAAGAGGATGGAGACTCCCCTTTTACAAGGACTCACACGGAGAAGATAAGGGACAATGGGTGCAAGTTACTCCTGGGGAGATTCCAGTTGAACACAAGAGGAAAATTTTTCACAATGAGAACAATCAGCCATTGGAATAATATCCCCAGGGAAGTGGTGGGTTCCCCAACGCTGGACACTTTTAAGATTCGGCTGGATGGGGTGCTGGGCCGTCTTGTCTAGATGGTGCTTTTGTCTAGACAAAGCTTTTGCCAAGAAAGGTTGGACCAGATCATCTTTGAGGTCCCTTCCAACCTGGTATTCTATGAATATAGGATCCAGTACATTAGACCCTACAAAAATTAATCCAAGCCTTTTAAATGGATAGTTCTTCGCAGGAAGATCACAGTTCCATCTTCTAAATGGTGTCAGGAAGAAGTAGTTTGGCTGTCACTCATACGCTACTGAAACTATTCTAAGTTCAGTTTCTTTTCATGGTTTACTGTCTAAGAAACTGTTTTTTTCTGTTTCAAATCCATAGTTGCTCAAATCTGGATACTTAGACACAAGAAATACAATTTGGAACCACAGCCATTCATAGCCAGGAAAAACCTATAGCTGTGTGTGTTCCGATTCAAGCATGCAATTGAATTGCTTCAAATAAAACAACTCCTGATGCATGTTTTAACGAGGCTTATGGCAAGCATTACAGCTGTTCACCTTGCCTACAAGTCTGACTATTACAAGGAGTATACGTTACCGTGTAATTAAGCAGCAGTCATGAATGATGCTGTCCTCCACAAATATGCCACTCTCTTCATCTGTTTCGATCAGGCGACCAGCATGGTACCAATGTACTTGGGTGGTATTGTCAACGTATGTTGCGGTACACTGAAATGGCAAACGGTCTCCATGAAAAACCACTTGTCTTTGTGATGGGATCAGCTCAAAAAGAGGAAGTTCCAGAGGCCCAGCTGCAGGGAAAACAAAACAAAACAAAAAGAAAAAAAAAACCAACCCTCACAATTAATTCCTCTCATGTGTATTGTGAAATGAACTAATTGTATACAATTCTAGCTTCCTCGATCTTAACATTAAAGCACTAATATAAAAGCTATGCCCACAAACTTAAGTCTGATCATGTAAATTCTAGAGATCACATTTCTTTCATTGGTGTGAGCCCAGATAATTACAGGATTACTAGAATAGCTACAGAAAATTGGTTTCACAGAATAGTTCACAGTATGGGTGAGGTTGGAAGGAATCTCGAGATGCTCGAGTGCAGCTCCTACTCAAAGCAGGATGCTTTACTACAGAAAAAAAAAAAAATCTGTCTTCCAATTAAGGAAAAAGTACAGCTATTAATATAGGTACAGTTAACATTTATGAGACAACTTCATTGTCAGTGGATGAAATTCCCACTGTATTCCAGAACAAAATTTACTCATTCTAGAGAGCCTAAGAATAGAAGAGCCTTATCCAAATCCCCATATGCCTGGGATTTGGATAATAATAAGACTAATAACAAAAGTTTTTACTTTCCCCTGAAGTTCAACTGTCCCTATGATTTCTCATTTCCCTGGCCCTGCTTCCTTCTGCCTCTTCCACAAGTCGTCTTTACTCTCTAGATGTTTACTCAACATTAAATATTTATCTAAATAGCTCTTTCTAATTTTTAATAGTGGAGTACATTTCACCATCTTTATTTTATGAATTTTATCTCTCCTGTCTTTCCCCAAGAAATACCGTAATAATAAGAATATCATATATTCTTATTTTAAGCAGAATCTTACAGAAAACAGCTGCTATCAATGCCTAAACACAATTAAAAAATAAATAGCGTTGTAAATTTGGAAGGCATATGCATTTTTGGGACTGCTGAAAGTCTGCTAATTTCATAGATTTGTCAGTGATTGAAGGCTGTATCCTTCAATCCTACAGTGTCTGTAGAGATTGCATCTCTAGACAGTATTTGTTTTCTTCCATTTTTATTTCTAGATCCTGAAACTACCTTAACACAACTTCTGTAAAATATTTTCTGTACGTTGTAAGATTAATGCCATTTCTTTAAATCGGTAGTAGAACATCAAAAAGAAGCATTTTAGGAAAGGTAATTGAAACAGAGGCTCTGCATCTAAAGAAAGAAGATCATCTTCTATGGGATAACAAGGAATAAAGGAAAATCTTATTTTCTTTTTTCTGATATAGTCTCCTTAGGCAAGAGAAGAAAATTTCTACCTCTGATACTTTGTTATCATCACGTAAAATTCTAAAGGTAATAAAAATACTAAGGATTCACATATGTGATTGATAAACACACTACCATGAACGTTTTGTCCAGTAATTCCTAAAACACAACCTTTTCACCACAGCCTACAACGCCAAAACAACTGACTGAGCCTGGGTCACTTTATAACTTTGCTGCTGCAATCTCATCTTAGACACAATGCCTACAGTCTTGCACCTTGGAAATCATTCTGCCTTGATGAGGAAAGGGTATTTTTAAGCTAAATCTTCTTCACCCCTATTTTTCTTCTGTTTTCATTTAAAGGCCTCTCATCATTAATATCTATCCAGCCTCCAGGGTTGCCAGTTGAAAGGTCACCCTTCCATGTTTGCATCACTAGTAACTACCTCAAATATCTATTTTTCTGACAAGTACTTTAACATTTTTTTTCCCATTTCACTGCTCACCAGTTTATCTTCCTTAAACTTTCTCCTCAAAATCCTCTACTGCCCATAATAAATACAGATGAGTTTAACCATGCCTAACCAGATTGCAAGCCATAATCACTGGTTCTACAATTGCTAAAATTTGTGGACAACCATCAGTGTTTGTTCTTTTCCTTACTCAGCAACCCACCCTAACACGCTTCTTTATGTCATTCAGATGTTGTCTTTGGAACACTTAAATCGTGAAAAGCCGCATTTATGAACCTAGCTTTGGGCCCTCAATACTATTGGGGATTTAAAATGTGAAATAGTATGTTCATCACCTGCTTTGAATAAACAGTGAAAGGGATCACTTCTACTTTTTTATAGAGTAAGAACGCTGGCGAGCATAATATGCAGGATTCGTACATGAGTGAATATGTGATATTGCTGTCCAGGAGAAGCTCACAAAGGATTAAGGGGCTGGCCACTATCTACTGAAATGTTCTAAGTCTGCTGTGACTACAAAGGGCAGGCTTCAGCAATTCCTCCTTACTCGCGTACACATCCTGTAATTTATCTTCTGATTGCGCCTAGTAGTTGTGGACATGGATGTGTTACTAAAAATTCCTTGAAACGCACCTAGTATTTTTATATGATCTTTGGCTTCTAACTAAAAGAAGAGAAGGTAAACCAGATTAATACCTTATTCATAATAGCTGCAGGCTTGGTCTCAGTCATTTACATGAAAGGTTTTTACTAGAGATGGAGAGAACCTCTCTCTCCAAAAGGTTGCAATCTTTGTGCTGCATCACGATGCCGATTATGGAATGTAAAGAAAAGTTATGGTGTGGAAATTTAGCCATAAATTAATGGAACGATTATGAAAACGGAGTGCAGGATAATTAAATGTACTGTCACAAGTACAGCAGCAATATATACTACTCACAGAAATATTTCTCATGAATACAGTAATATTTAACTGAGGATATTGTATCTTGTCAAATGTTTGTGGTCATGCAGTGAGTGACACATTGTGTCATGAGGCTATGAAGTAGTAAGAGCGCGAACTATAGTATCAATATTTCTTACGTCAAGCTAAATAACTTGCCTGGCATATGGATGTAGTGTAACACTATTCACTTTGAATTTATCTCTGCCTTTATAGTTGGTCTCTAAGGCTGTCCCATTATCACTTCTGTTGCTCAGCCTTGGGAATCACCAAACCCAGAAATAGAGTGGGAATGAAGTGTTCTGTACAGATTTTGTCAATTAATGATCAGAAGTAAATGAAACCTTTTCTTACTGCAGCATATCAAAAAAGGAGAAAATGATCCTTTGATTGACATCAGTCATATCAAAAACCTACTCATTTTCTTTTTCTTTGCATATCCTTCTAAGTGCCAACAAAGATACAAAGTGAACAAAACATACCTTTGGTTTACCAGTAGGCTAGGATATCCTTCTGACCATCTGAACCCTTTGAGAAAGTACCTATTTGGGTTGGCCAAATTGATAAATAATGCTGCAAGCTCATTTTCAAAGCAAAACTAGGAAAATTTCTATGGTTTATGACATTTGCAGACCATGGAAGGTACACTTTGGCACTTCTGCAAAACATCTGCTTTTAATCTTTGTGACATCTACAAAAAAATGATTACCAGAGCTAATTTTCAGTTGTTTTCCAGGGATAATCATGATTTAAATGACTGAGGCTGGTTGAGCAACTATTACTCATGCAAAAGTTCCAGTTGACTTCAGCGACACAGCTCACAGATATAAGGATTAATTACATCGGTAAGAGCTTCAGGATTAGGGCCAATACCCTTTATCCTGAATGGCTATATAATGATTGTATAGTTCCATCAGCATCAGCTGAAAATACTTATTTTAAATCCATAATCCAACAATCCTTCAAATTTGGAATAAAAATGAAAGTATTTACTAATGCTGTACACGCATTTTCAAGCTTGACTTTGAGAAAAAAGAAGTAAGAAATTCTGAAAGTATTTGGAAAGAGTTTGGCATTGATTTGACAGCACTTGAAATATAACAGCTCCAGCAAGCATATCCCTACACAATAGAAATTTTCTCTTTGATTATGTGATTACTAAAGACCAAATACATATATATCATCTCTGATGCTCATATATATGTGTGTGTATGCATGGCAGATACAACAGCCTCATAAGATTAAAAATAATTTACAGTTTACTATTGTATCCTGGGAGAGGAGGGACTAAGTTAGGGGGATTTTTTTTCTTTAATTTTTACACAGGTAAAAAATATTCCAAGATCATCCTTCCAAAACAATCCACTCTGCTGCCCTGGAGTTTGGAGCCAGCATCACTATCTGCAAATGAGAGGTGTGACTCCTCTATAGGCATTCAGATAGAGGGCTGCTGGAGTGTTTTACAGTCTTTACCTGTCTCTCTAGTCAGCACTAAACCATGATTGCGGCAGAGCACCACAGGAATCACTGATTGCAGCGTGAATCTAAGGTCTAACCCATCATTACAGTAATTACATCTTTTTCTTTATCTTTCAGTTCTCAGCAGAAAAGGGTTTTGTTGACTGAAGGCCAGATTCTTTATGTGATCCAGTCTTGTATTTCAGATTAGCTCTAGACTAGAATATTGAGGATGTATAGAGGAGGAATCAGGGTACACAAATACCACGGAATTAGAATATCGCTTATGATTCCTTCTCACAGAAAGTATATCCCCGCACATTTTAATGCATGCAGTGCCCCAAGATGTATATAAAGTTGAAAGAGAAAATAGAAATTATTTTAAAAACTTGTAACCTGGGCAGCACAACTCCTACAGCTAAATAGCTACCAAGTGCATAATCCTGGTTACTACACTAGCGCGTTCCGCTGTTCAGTTTACCACAAACACAGTTTTCTGATATTCATTTTCTGGCCCTCATTAACTGGCTTTGTTTGATATTTGCAGCTTTTACACAGTCAGAAATAGGAAAATCCACGGGTTTCTCCAGGTTGCCCACACATCAGTGCAGTAGTACAGTGCTCATGTCTCAGGATACACCATTGACTTCTGCCTCTTGGTGGAAAATTTAGTTTACTACAGTGCACCACAAGCTTTTGGGACAGAAAAAAGCCAGAGGTTGGCATTTTGCTTCTTGTTAATCACTTGATTTATTGTATTGCCAATGGGCTTTTTATTTGAACCGAGTGTGCCTACAGAGTGCGGCACATCCTGCTGACAAAAGTGTGAGTTAGAGCTCTAATATTTGTATACAATCTCAGTGGGAAAGAAATGTGCATGGAAAGCACAGTGGGGTGAAGCTGGAAGTGAAGACAAAGTAAAGGAACCGGTACAATAAAAAGGACAGATGAAAATGAGGAAAAACAAATTGAAAAACATTAGTTAAAAAATTGAATTGCTGACACAGCAAATTATATCTGTTATTTACTGAGTGGAACTGAAGAAAATGGAGTGATCTGAACCGCTCTGAAGGCCAGTTCTGCCAAGAAGGGGAGGTGCCAGTACCCCAACGACAATTTCCATATTGCAAAATTTGCTGACAATAACAAAAGGTTTGTTGTAGAAGGGCACAGACAGTGCCATATGCCAAGGAAGTCAAAAATGAATATGGAACGGGAACCAAGCATCAGTTTTAATAGAAGCTTTGCCTAGCTCCAATTTTAAGATAATATCAAGAAAGTACAGATGCCAACATGTATTAAACACATCAAAATAAGATAAGTCTTTTGGGCTTGGGACAAGAAAGCTTTGTACCATATTCATTTACCACCCACTGCAGAAAAAGTAGAGCTTCTGTTTGTATAACAGCTTATTTCTACCATCTTCATAATGCTGGCAAGGCAAGGCATATTCCATACCATTTTATCAGTTCCTTTTGCTCTCATACATGCTTTTCAGACAGGAACATAAAGTAGATGTATTTTTTTGCAGCATCTCATAATTAAATCACAGGTTTATGTTTATTTTGTAATGCTAAGTGCTACACTGAAATGGTAGCTACTAACCAAAGAGCAAGACTTCAGACATGTATGCTGTTTTACTTTGTTACAAATTTTGTATTGTGTTTTACTCCTGCAAATTTCTGTAAAGCCATCAAAGCTGAGAAAAAGAGAGAGAAAGGGTGTATGTCTCATGAGCAGGCACAGCAGAGTTGGTGGCCTGAGGCACTGATAAGAATGCAGATGCTGCTGCAGGGAGCTGAACAAAAGTAGAAATCCCAGGATTTATCCTGAGTTAGAAGTATGGTGAGTTGAGGCTGTGACAGTCCACTGCTTCTGGTGCTTCAGTTATCTGGGTTAGCTAACCTCATAAATATATTCCATATCTACAAAACAGAAGATTAAAGTCAGTGCAGTTATGCCAAGAAGAGCTACGATCGTAGCTTTGGATGACAGCCCCACTGAGAAGCACTTGGGTTCCACAACTTCTCAGATTTATTTAATTAAAATAAGTTACACCTATGTAAAAACCAAGGAAGACTGAGCTGGACCAAGTGCAATTCAAATCTATTCACTTTTAGCAAGTCCAACTCACACAGGCTTCAGTCACCACTCAGCAGGTGGATGACAAGTCCAAGCCACGACAGAGTTATTTAACCCTTTTCCTCTACAAGGAGTTTCCCCCAGATTTACAACCCCCTGTGAAAATACATTATCAGTTTTGCACTGGGTCTAGGGACTGATGCATGTTGTGTCCCTTATAATCATTTTAAGTGAGGGAGCAGTGGAAAAACACTTTCGTATTTACTGATGATAGCAGTGGTTTCCTTGGTGGGAAAGTGGACGTAGAGAAACAGAGGTAGCAGGTTTTACTTAATAGCATTTAATATAGATGCCAAATATCATAACATTAATTTGTAAAATGGCAACTGCTACTTGAAAAATTTCCACAGCAGGAAATTCAAAGTTTCAGTCCAATTAATCAATTAATCAAAAATATTATCTGCATTCGTGCAAAATAAAGCCCATGTCTTGCATTGGCATATCTAGCAGAAATTTGAAAGGATGGGCAAAGAGTTTTTTCGGTACTGATTTCTACCTTATCAAATAAAACCACTGCCACTTTTCAATTTCTTATTTTCAAATTGTCCCAGAAAGTCTACTTTGGAAGCTGGATTTGATTTTTTTTTTTGCCACTTTGATTGTTTGCCACATCCCGAGACTTGAAGACTGTGGCATATTGACAGGTATTGGAAGATTCATCAACACAAAATCCTTCACTGGCAAGAGTCAGAAGCCATTGCTAGAAGGCTAATTTTGATTATTCAGATTATCCTTATGGCAAGCAAGCCAGCAGGCTCATGGCTATGCACGCTCATTACAGCTTGCAGTTAATAAAAATGGCTGAGTGGTGGCAAGGATAAAGCACCTGGCTCTACAAAATATATTGATTAGCTTTATCTAACTGTGAAACGCAGTGGTTGCACTCATCTTTCCAAACCTTAAGCAGCACTAGCCATCTTCTCTTTATTTTCATGTATTTACTACACACTCAGACCAAGGAAGCATGGCAGTGGGAATGTCCCAAGAGTGGCAGTGATTGCCCAGAGTCCAGCAGGTTGGATGAGCACCCATCTACGCTGCAAGGATGCCAAACAAAAACGAAATGTAAAAATTATAGAACGGACTGAACAAGTGACAGTTCTGTTGAAGTAAGAACTTGTCCCAGCCATTGTAGGAAATTTTTCCATTCCAAACTCCTCTCAGCCCAGCTGACAGTGTCAGAAACTGCAGCTCTTTACAGCCATTTTTATACATATATATTAAAGAAAGTGCTGCATGATTAAATGTGCTATAAAAATGTGAAATATCACTGTGGTATACTCCACTTAATTAGAACAGAGGATGTTAGGATGGAGGTTTCATAGGGAACTTTCCCATGAGAACAATTAAGATTAATTACAAGAAACTGTAATAAATGCTGTTAACTGGACAATATTGACGTAGGTTTGGAAAAGAAGCTTATCTATTTTTTTCTAGAAATTATGAGCATATAAAAATTAACCCTAGTCTTTTAATGTACATGTTACCATGTTAAGAATAAAGAATATATCTTCTGGGATACTCCACGGGCCTTGGTCAAGGCTGGCTGTCTTACCATTGCTTTGCTCATGAGTAACTAGTTTTTGGGGATGGACAGTCAAGTCTCCACAGACAGATGTTTTGAAGATTAAAGAAGCTTCGTTTTGCTTGTATTCTCCTCACTACATCCTAGCTAAATTCTCCTTTAGTTATTTTGCATGCATTTTGGAACAAGCAGGAAAAGACAATGTAGAAAATAAGACACAACTGTACATTAAAAACCTGCTGTAGTTTAAGAGTAAGCTATGGTAAGAAAAACAAATGGGGTACATTTCCAGTATCTAAATCAGCGAGATTTCAGGGGTGTAAAGTTCTGCTGAACTGTATTTTCATGTGTGAGCACAGATGCAAGAAAATACATAGTAGTAAAACTTCATCATTTAAATTTCTCAAATGACCATTTTCATACTTGTTATAAGTTTTAAATTATATTAATTTTGTGCCCTAACCTTTTAACAGTGTTCTAAATTACCACTAAAGAAACTAGATAATAATGTTTAATATTAAATGTGAGGCATCATATTCGGGTTTTTTTTCCAGTTTGAGACTGATCATATTAGGATGAGAAAGCTAGAATTTCAAGCCCAAAGGTTAGAGCATAGTTGGTTTCATACTACCAAATGGTTATCTATTGAAAACTTTGACATCTAAAATGGGCCACTTAGCTCTGATAGAAAATGAATCTACCACACCGATCTTTGAAAGATCCAAAATGTACATTGACATGATTTCATTTATAGACATTCCGTTATTATCTGTATTTTTTTATTAAAGAAAATCCGAATTGCTAACATTGTAAAATAGAAACAAATGCAAGAGGATTTAACTACAGCTAATTGTATCACTATCCATATCTTGCAAAACCTAATCCTGTGAAAGGTTATTAACAGGAATATTCCCATTTCAATATAATTAGACCTATTCATGTGATTAGGCACTCCCTGCAGAACTGGAGTTGAAGTCTTGATCCTGCATATTCTTGAAGACAATGATGCTCCGCATGAATGCAGCAGGCTATCTGTAGGCTGCCAAGAAACTGCAGGACTGGAATCTAAATCTGGATAATTAATCCGTCATTCTTTGTACTTGAGATTTTGAGTTTAGTCAGTTACTACATACTGAAAAAACCCCCACAGTTCAATATTTACATTGTGTTAATGTAGTAGGAATGACTTGTAAATGAAGAAAGAAATGGTTGAAACAATAATCTCTAAGCCCATTCCTAAGTTTAAGTAAATAACAAATGAGACCAAAAGAATGTTGTGCATACTACGAGAGAAATAAACGAAGAAAAAATGTTCCTTGATAGCTTTGAGCCAGTATTTGTTATTGGAATATATTTCATGTAGGAAAGAAAACTTTTAAGAACAATCTATGTACAGATGTATACGATTATCATCATTTCAAGACTCAAAAGGCAATGTAGATAATTTTTGTCACCATATGAAAAAAGCAACTTCAAATCTCATTTCTCACCAAATATCCCCAGCACAAAATATTTGACAGTATTCATAAAAGCTGATGCAGAATGAAGCTGAATGCATTCAGTTGATTTCAGGTTTAAATTTAATTGTTGAAAAAGTCTCCTTTCAAAGACAGAATTTCCCAATATCAATCTCTTTTTTCCCCATTTTTTTTTCTATTTTTGGCATTTTAAAAGTACTTATTTCTTTCAAAAACTTACTCTGCCAGGGATGAAGGAAAAATGATGTGTGAGCAGGTAAAATTATAAGGCCATTTCAACATATCTACCATCTAAACCACACTGTGTTTTAAGAATATATGTCAAGAAAAAAACCAGCTGCTTCAGAAAATGAAAGTACTTTATACAGGAAGTATGGAAAAGAAAATGCTCTCTTTTTTCCCCAGTGGTATTACTGTAATTGATTTAAAATGTCTTGAATGTTCTGAGTTTTTGTGGTATTTTAGGTATGATTGCAAAAAAAAAATTTACTTATGAAAATAGACTAGGGAGCTGCATGCGGCCTGAGAGAAATATGTCTTAATGTTCTGCTCATATTTAAGCATGAGAAATACAGATTAGAAAATGTGAGAGTAGGTAAATAATTATGAAAGTACCTCATACCTTTCTATGTAAGAAATTAAAACTTAAAAGGGTCAAGAAATCTCTAAGAACACAAGTAGAAACAGTGCATAAAGAATATAAATGTGCTCTCTTCTTTTTTTGCTTTGCACCAGTTTCAATGTGAACAGGTGCCAAGCATCAGAGCAGAAAGCGCTTACATTTTAACCTGACCCTGCTCCTTCAGAGGATGAATACTCTGATTCTCAGTGAAGTGAGGCAAACTACAAAAGACAAAGTGCTGGCTAAGTACAAACAGTTCCCTAACAACTATATCCCCTCCTTCCCAATATATTATTTACAATTTCTATGAAACATTTAAGGAATTGTATTGCAGAATACATGAACAAGAAAAGGATCTATCCCTTTGAGTTGTATCCCTCCCTTTGAAGTAGCCCTCCTAAGGGGTGAGTCTATTATATCAAAAAAGCGCATTTCAATAATATTTTGAGTCACAAGTTGCTAATTTCACTCATCAGCTAACACTTTAAACTAAGGTAGTTTACAGAATTCAGAGACTGAGTAATAATTCAGACACTGTTGGACACTCACAACTTGTAGCTATTATCTTCCATTCTTTCCGACCTCTATTTTCAGTAGGATGGATTTTTATTCTCCTTTAGTGTTAACACTTGTCTCAGTAGACGGCCCCCTAAGGCATGCTAGAAACCTAATCATACAGGTCTTCTACAGGTAAAACTCCAGCTCTGTATTTTGAGTACTCATTCCCTGTCATCCATAGTGAAAATCCTAATTGACTATTAAAGCTATGAGTAAATAATGAACCAACCCAAACAATTTCTCACTACAAATTTGATGTAAACAGATACAACTCCATTCATCACAACCAATGGGCACACTACCCGTAAACAGAATACACATTTTGTCAAACTAACATACTGTAACAATCCCTCTAAGCCAGGTGAAACACACTACAGCTGATTTTCATGAACGTGGGGCACTCAAAGCAACAACAGAATTCAAAACAGAAAACAAAACCAAATTCAAACCAAAAATTTCTGGATACTCACAGCCTCTGACAAACAGGCTCCTGAGCCTAGGGAGGCCACCCTACCCCCACTAAGGCAGATGAGACCCTACATGAAACCAGGTGCTATCTCAGCCACGTTAATATAAGAAAGGAAAATGACTCAGCTGCAATATTTTGTTGGCCATTACTCTGTACTTTGCAAGTTCTATTTCCACCACATTTTCCCTTGAGACTGCATCTTAAAATGAAAGTTATCTAACATTTCAGTTTGTATCTGTTTCCTTACTCTGGAAGTTTCTTGACTGAAGATGGTATACGAAGAATACGCATTAATACTGGATTTGCTAATTGTCTCTGTTTGCCCTTGTTGGTTGTAATTATTGCAACAGCATGGTTTTTTTCAGAGATGTGCACAATTTAGGTGAATAAATAGTACTGTATCTTAGAACTTCTTTTAACTCTTGTCCTACAATCCTGTGTTGAAGCAGTTCAAAATGCAAGGAGATTTTCTCACATTCAGTGCAACACAGCAAATAGGGAAGTGAGAAACTAAGAAAAATTTGGGACAGAAGCATAATAAAGATACAAACAACCTATTCATTTCTTCCAAGAAAAACTTGTATACATCTTTCCATCAACACTGATCGAAAAAGAAGGTAAAAACATAATTTTGGGGCATTACATTTAGCCGATTCTTCATGAAAGGTTCATACACAAAGGACTAGAATGAGTTCTGCTAACGTGGCCCGAGAGCCCTTCAAGACCGTTAAAGATTGCTTTATCAGACCTACTGCCAGACTGCCCTGCAGCAGGCTGCTAGGAAAGGGAAGCACTACAACGGGAGCAGGAAGGGTGACACGCGATAAAAACTAGGTTGCCTGAAAGTGCTGCCATGAGATGGTGCGGACGTATACATTTCAAACTATCTGGTCAAGGAGAGCAAAGTGACTTTTGAAAAAATCTAGACACCTCTACATTTAGATTTCCTGAGAACTGATGGGATACTATGTCTAGTTCTTTTAACCTATCTGCTTTATAGGAAAATAGCCCACGGAACAATATGATGACCAAGATTAGGACAGTAGACTACATAAATCTGAAAATTTACTGACACCAAGAGAAGAACTAAACCGATCCACTCTCTGCACAGAAAAATGCTTAATGATAAGGAATGAAAATATAATTTATTGTATAGAAATGCATTAAACTCTAGGCAAAAAAATATACTTCTTGGTATCTTCTTATATTTTCTTACTTTTGAAGCTTTTTTTGTTGTTTTTAAATTAAAAAAAAAAGGTGATAGCACGGTCCCGAGTATTTATTTATAAACATCTGTAGGGAAAACCTATATGCAAAAGGCAATACTTTCATTTGTAGAAGACCTGCATGAGAAACAGTTTTCTGTCCCAGGAAAATTAGAAAATTTTCTTTGTGGTGAAAAGAAATAAATAATGCCAATGTTTTAAAAACACTATAAAAAAATACTCTTATACTTTGACCTTTGCCATAGTTTTTGTATAATTTAATAAATATTTAAATCATTTTCAGCCAAATCATTTAACTAAAGATTACTGATATTATTTCAACTACTTTTTAAACTTTAAATAAAATCTAACTGGGGGAGACAAAAAAGTCAGCACATTTCCAGATATCTGTTCTAATGATTCAACATTTTCTAACAGAAAAAGGCTCCATCAGAATTATATGTCAATTGTAATCTGTGGAACAAATGAACTTTTATTACTTAGTGCTGTCAGCTCAATAGCATCAATACAGCTTTGAGACTGAGAAACTAAATTCTAATATCTCATTCATCAGTGTAAATAATCAAAACCCAGCTTTAAGAGCAATCTTTTATAATCCCCTTAAGACAAAAACTCAAACAGGTCTTTCCTGAGTGAAGAATTTGGCCTACGGAATCCAGTTCTGCTGATAATGTGCACAAAGGAAAATCACAGACTCCTATCAGACCTCAGGTGGAATTTATAGCACTGGTATTCAGGAAAATGTAATTTTTGTCCTATAAATTGAGTATTAGTTGGAGTCATGGAGAAACAGTAACAAGGCACTGCATGAAGCCAATTTCACAATCATTTTTCAGAAAGATACTCTGTCCATACTGTTACGAATTCATTGCACTCCCTCATAATTAAAGCAGAAGACAAAAGCAAAAACTATCTTTTATCATCCAACTATTTTTCAGCCTTATTTCCAACACTGTAAAAGAATTGCTTTCTGACTGAACATTTCTGAGAGTTGGAGATTTTTTTTAAAGAAGATTTATCTAGTTTTTATAAGGTGTTAATGTAACATTCTGCAAGTAGCATCCTGTGAATTTGAAACCTGTGCAGTTACTTAAAATAACTCTTATAAGAATCCTCAAAGCAGGTTTTAAACTGTTTTCAATGGGTAACTTCTTTGGCTACCTTGAGCTATCAGATAGATGCATGAGGAAGATTTGCTAGAAAGAAATTTGAAAGATGATTTCTTCTCCCATCAAAACACAAAATAAATCTTAAAAGCTCATGGCAAACTGCTCCCTGTACCTGATCAGAAATTTTTTTACTGTCTTGTTTCCCCTTCACGTACTTTCACTTTTTGGTTTATTCCCTAACTCGCCTGCAAAGATTTTTGCCATTTCCCTTCCAATTTTATTTCTACCCTTCCATTCTTCTTTTCTTTGCTCATCTTGTGACTTGTCTCATGACGTCTTCTAGCATGTAGAAGGAAGATCAGTAACTATAAATACAAATGTCTGACAATATAGAAGATATTCACGTACAGGACTTTTTAATTTTTAAATCACTTAACATTTTCTTTAAGATATGCTTGATTTTATTAGCTCTATGCATAGTTCAACACAGATTATTTTTTAAAACATTCTCCATAGCTGTTATTATTTTGGTGCCAAACAACCTTCTATTATACCTAAGTTCGAATTAAGTTACTGAAAACAAAACTGCTAAATGTTGTGGGCACCATGAGCTACCCAACAGATATTATGAGCACTGGGAAGCACCTGGCAGACATTACAGAGCTGGTGGAAGGCTCAGCAAATACAACCACCGTGAAGCCCTCTGCAGATATTAAAAGCAGTGTCAAGCTATTGACAGTCATTACAAACCTTCCCAAGTGTTCTGTGGATATTATGAATAGCAGAGAACTAGATGGACATTATAAATTCTGTATCAGAGGTGTGATAAGGTGTCCTATTAGGAATTAAAGTATGAAATTCTGAGAAATTGCTTTCATTTCCTCTGTAAAATTCACTGGCTCATATTCATTGGCAACCTGGAAATACCAAATAACAGTCCTTAATCAATTCTTCTGATCATTCCCATATTTTCAGAAGAAGGACTTTTCCTGCTGGAAAATAGATCTCTCTGAAGATGCCCATGCTGGGTGTCTATAAAATGGCAGCTTGATATTTGAGAAGTATTGCAGATTTTCAAATGTTCAGTAATACAGGCTACTGGAAACTTCTCTGCCTTTTGCTCACAAGAGCTCATTTCTTATTTATCTCAGACAGGTATCTGTGTTTCCTTAACACTTCAGCTGATGGACCATCTGTACCTGGTGTTCACATTCTTTCACATCTCTCCCAACTTGTAAACATCTGTATTTGCTGTTGAAACCCATTTTTTGTTATTACTCCAGTCAGCTCTGATCTCCCTTCTGCTATAAACGTGTTAGCAACACACAACATTTCTCTTGTGGTTATTAGGATAAAAGTGTGACTTTCCTCTTGTTTCCATGAGACATTAGCAAAGTCACCATCCCAGCAATTTTCTGTCATTCAAGAAAGTCGAAGGTTCAAAGATTCTGTGATTAATCAAGTAGGTGTGAAATTATACTTCAGATTATGGAATCCACCAGCATCACCTTAGTGAATGATTTTTTTTCTGCAATATGTGATACTTTTAAAATCTCTGGTTTAGTCTGCTCTTTGCTAGACAGCGTTCAGTGCAAGAGCAGTTTTCTTTACTCATTTATATTTTTTTGTTCCCTTCCTCACACCATATCCATCATGTTTGCTATGGTGGAAATTTTTTTCCAAAAAGCAATTCACTTATAGATCTTCAACTACAGAATTCACCTAACTGAAGATCACTGTAAAAATTCTATTCATCCCCAGGACACAGTGCTAAAATGTATAGTTACAGGTTTATAAAAATGAAAAATATAAGAATGAAATCTGACATTTATGCCACACTGTCAGAGATATAACTTGAAAGGAACAGTCTATAAATCCCTGTAGGAATCCTCAGTTTTATGCAATATACAATGCAGAGCGCTACCATCATGGGTTAATGTTTTAAATCATAATTACATGTTACCTGATATATAGTCAGGACAGTGGTGTTCTTTTATGTATATATATAATTTTGTATGAAATATAAAACTTGTATTTTTTCCATTCTCTTTCAATCTTAGTTGTATTTTCTCTGCCATATACCTGAATTTCTGGTGTCTATAAGCAAGTCAGATTTATTACTCTCTCTTTTTTTGACATCATTTCTGTTTTTTAATATCTCCTCTGGATTCCACTTCTATTTGTAATGTTAAATGAGAGTACAGCTCACCACACATCAGCTGGTTTTCCTTCAGGTTACGAAACGACAGTCCCTGTAAAGCACTGGGGTAAGCACAAACTGTTTCCTCCGCTATTCGAACTGAAGTATTTCTGGCCCATTGCAAAACCCATTTTAGATTACAGTCACATATGAGGGAATCAGTGTTGAAATGTCTAGAAAGGCAAAGAAAGATCACAATTGGTACACGTGCAATTTTCATAAACATACTTTGTTCTGTTAGATTCAAATTATTTAACTCCAAAGAGAACTAATTCTACATAGATGCATAACTACGAATGTATAATTATAAAGACAGAAAGATATCCTGAGACAACTAATACACAGTGTCCCACTGTTAATGACTTCTAAGAGATTATTCCAAAATTCTAGTTTTGGTTACAGAACAGCATCACTGACTACTGAATTAAATTTGAGTGTGTGCTACTGTAGAAAGTCATACTATAGCATACTTTCACTCAATAAAAACTCTTTTAAGTAGAAACTTCACCATGGAAGCATTCAGTATACATTTTTAAATCTCAGAGAGGTACATTTAATATAAATAACTGGGAATTGTTATTATAACTGCAGGAAAAATATTTATCATGAGTGGTTTTGTGTATTTAGAGTTATTATATGATGTAATGCATGAAAACATGGAAAGGTATAAGATCACAAAGGAAAAAAACCCAGCTAGTCAGGATGGCTAGACTGGGCTAGTCAGGAATCGGGTAAAGTTGTCAGCGCTATACATTTCACTGGGACAGGTAGAAGATGGCAGCTCATCAATAGATAACAAAATACTGCATATTTTACATTTGGAATGCATTGCTAGAAACAATCCTGTCTGAATTCATATTCAACTCTGCTACGTTTATTCCAATGTCTTTCTCAAATATTTCGGATTTCTGAACATAAGGAATCATACTTACAGTGCTTTCAGAGCTAGCAGCTCAGAAAAAAGTCCATTCATGAGACTTGAAAAAATATTGCCTGACAAATTCCTAGGAAAAAAAAAGCAATTTACTTACAGTTAGTTATAAAAAATACAAGAAGAAAACAAAATTGTTATTGAGTATAATTTTCCCCAATACTAATTAAGAAATTCTGCTTTCTTGACAACAGTAAAAACATATTTAAATGTGTACATTGGGTTTTTTGTAAATAACAGCAATATACAAACCAATACTCTTGTTTCTTTTATTTTCACAGCAGGTATACATACAGTTCATTTGGTCTAATAAACAGGAATATTTCTACGTATTTAGTAGCATAGAATTCTAGGAGACAATATTCTAGAATTTAAGTGAAAATATTGATACAATGATTAGTCAATGAGACCCATGTTGTATTTCTATACATATAACTATGAAAATGCTAAACTGTTTTTTCCCATCCTTAAATTAAGGGCATCTCCATTTTAACTATTGTTTTACTGTTTCTTGTCTTGATGGCTAAATGGATTAAGCTGAATACTTGCAAACAGATGCAATTTAATTTTGCCTAGTTTAACAGTATTGCTCTGCCAGTACCTTAGTAGTATAAAAGGTAACTGCTTAATGCCAAGTAATACTTTTTCTATACCAGTAAACTGAAAAATTAGAGCAGTATCCAAGATTAACATTTCATAGCTTATGAATTACCTACTTTTGAAATACTGATATAAGTTCCTTCCTATCCAGTGCCTGAAGCCTACATGTCTGAATTCAAGGATGGCTCCAAAATTTCAGCTCTCCATGAAATTTCAGATCTCTTCCCTGGAGATTTGTTACATATAGAAAAAAAAATGTAGACTGGCAAAGAAAATGGTTTCATTATTTTTTCATTAAAAAGGATGTTTTTATAATATCTGATTTTCCTTCTCTTATGTCTACAAAGTGAAGAATGTATACAAAACTGAAGATAGGCATTCAGACCAGGAGCAATGTTCCATCAGTGAGAAATCTACCAAGCTGCACAAGATCTGAACCAGCTTCATAAAGTAAGGAAAAACTAAAAAACAAGAACCATGCTTTCTACAGAAACCTGTACAGATACGTATGGATCAATGAATTCAAGAAAGAAGAGAAAATATTGCTAATTTATGAATTACTTTCAGAAAGGTATGGAGTGTTCTTGAAACAATAACTAATCTTATATTTGTACACAACTTTTCATCATTGAAATCATGAAAAAAAATTAATTTTGAACACATCAAATTTTCATGGTAGTTTAAATAAAAATTCTACTAATACAGAAAAATAAACTGGCTCAGCAATGTTAAATGAAATTTTTTCTCATTATATTGAGTGACAATGAGATGTGTTGATATAATTGAATTCATCATTAAGATTTTGTTTAACGGTACACCTTTAATACAGTTGAGGTGCAAAGCTGGTGCAAATGGAAGGCCTTTCAAGCATCTCTTGAAGTATGGGTATGTCTAAAGGTGGAAATGAATGTTTGCTTGTAGCTATCTATTTCTATACTTTTAATAGGTTGGATTTATCAACAGGAATTAAAATTTTTAGCATTTCACAAAGACACAGTTACCTCTTTATTTAAAATTAAATGGATCTAGTCATGTGCTTATTGGACATAAGCCCTGATGAAGCATATGCTGAAGCAGCTCAGTGAACTGGGACATTAGACGGACTAAATCAGAAACTGATAACCCTGACATTTACACTGACGTAAATCAGAAGTGGTTCCACTCATATGAAAGCAGTTACAGTGGCATAAACTTACTGACAGAGGACAATCATGCTGAACTGAAGGACGTGGAAAGCAATCTGCCCAGCCTTGCACGGATGGCAGCCAGAAGGCAGAAATACAGGAATTTTCTTTTCTCTGCCTTACCCCACCTGCACAATGACAACATTTCCAATCTGATGCAAATCCCAGCTTTTCCCTTAAACAGCTTGCCAGGCTTCATACAGCAACACAAAGAGAACACCAAGTCTGAAGTTTGGTAATTCCATTTGGACCAAAGGAAGGCTTTATGTCTGGTCAGTATTTTAGGAAACAGGGAAAACTCTAAGTCATTTGCCCAGCTGAGGTAGCAGGGTTCATCAGACGCATGGTACGCACCTGCCATGCACCTGCCAGTGGTGCCCATTGTGGGTCTACTGAAACTAAGTGCTTGCAATAGGTCCTACCAAATCCACCAAGATATCAAGCCAGAACTGACCCACACTGTGTTAACCTAAAAATTCCTGACTCGTGTTTCATTTACAGATTTTTGGTTTCTTTTTATTATGACAGAGAAGTATGTAACCCTTTGCTTCAGTGCTGGAATAACTGAGTTCCTGACTGTTCAAAAGTCAGCACAAAGCCAGCAAGCCGATTTTTCATATTCTTTCATATTCGTCTGGCAATGACCTGGTTTGAAGTTTCCATATTACTACTAATAATTAGCAAACTAGGATCACGTTCACAGGTTTGTATAAGTCATAAAGCAGTACATTTCTATGCCCAAGAAACACATAATTACAATACCTGGATGTCCAACAGTGGGAACAGCGTCTTCTCTAATGAAACTTTCAGCAATCTTCTTTAATCACCCCAATAACATATGCATTTCTGAACCAGATATCTGCAGAACCCTGCAAATGCCTGGTTCTGTCAGTTCACATCATTTATGTTATATATTAAAATATCTCCAAATGCATAGTGTTGTGAAATTCCGCCATTTCAGATATCCTAAAACCCCACTCTCGCTTGATTTAAAAGGACATTTGTTCTAAAAACATGTGTATCACCTAGTTTGCAAACATTTCAAACATAACAAATTAACGCACTCCAAAGCTGATAGCACTTACTATGCCATTAACTTCTCCATTAACAGAAACATGTGCTTTCTGTTATATCAGAGGCAAAACATTTTAGTCTTACATATTAAGATCACACACTTTTTTTTCATATACGAAATACACTTGTGCTTTTATAGAAATTAATAAAACACTTCTGCCAAAAGCTTTAATATAAATGACAAATGCCATAAAACTTTCAAAGGGAGTTATGTGTCTCAAAGGACCATTTTGAGGCAAAATATAGGTAGATGCAGGAGTATATGAATATGAAGAATGCTTCACTCTTACGAGCAGCTTTTAAAAGCAAAAGCTGAATGCAAGGGTGACAGATTGATCTTCTCTGCAAAAAGACTGGGATAGGAGGGGTAAAACCCAACAGAAATCCAGAGAGGGCAGGTTACGGTGCATATTTTCTTGATGTTGGTAAAGTGGGGTCTGTTTGATTCACTATGTTATGGGTTTTGTCCTTTATTTCTGACACCATACAAAGTGATTAGTTGCTTCAATGACAACAAGGAAGTCACACAAGAATTTATGGTATAATATTATCATAAAGCTAACTGCTGCTGATGATTCAGAGGCAGGACGAAGAATAAATCAGATATACTTTAATCAAGCAATTGGAAATAAGGAGGAAGTTCTGTTTTGAACTTTCAAAAGGAAGATCCAGCAGTAGCTGCTTGTTGAAACAGGTTTAAGGCTGCAACATTTCAGAACCTGAAGAGCTAACTTATGGGGGACTAAAGAAATGAAATCTGGTATATCAGTACAGTGGCACCATCCCAGTATTCCACAGCTCTTGATCCTTAGATTAAATATAAACAGGATTATGTGGGTGGCAGCTCCATTACCTAGCAGAAATATATTTGCATATTTGCATACATTAATTCTGGAACAAAGCACTGAAACATGGCCACTGAGGGGCCAAAAGAGATTTGGAAGATTTGTTGCATTCAATTATGTCACTCCTAGTTAGACTACGTGCACCTCATCACAGCATAAACACAGCCAAAGGGTAATATATAAGCCAAAAAGTTAAGCTAATATCTTGGAAGACACAATAAATCTTCTCTTATACTGTCTGAGGCGTTGTCAGCTGCATCTGTCATATGATGTGAAAGCATTCTGGAATCATTTTCCAGAGTACAAATCATCAAATCCAAGAAGGTTTAAAAATTAGATCAGTCTCAAGGAACATAATCACAACTCACTGGCTGCACTAATTTCAGGAGCTTTGTGAAATTTTAGATTTCGCTAGTAACTTGAAATTCAATTCCTATTCACTGAAATATACATCCTGATTGCAATCGGAGTAACAGTCTTCTACATTATCAAAAGGTTTACAATTTTTGGTGATTTCTGCATGTGTGCACGTTTTCATAACAATACTAGATGATGCTACTAATTAATTTTTTCTTAATTCAAGAATCCTGTAAGTTGGCCTGTTGTAAATTTTTTTCAAACTGAATTAGACCTACAAGATTTAGTGAAACACACTGTGTTATTTTGTTTCACCTGGTATTTGTGCTTGTAAATAGTACAAAACAGAAAATCTCGTCTCTGTACTTCCCAGAAGGTACATGAAAAGATTTATGTCCTTTGCTCCTTCCAGTGGACTCATGGCTCTCCCTACTGGTTTTGATAACAGCCTGCAAAGATCCTTCTGTACTTCATCTCTCTTAGAAAGTAACACAGGAGAGCCCTAATTACCACAATCAACAACTGCATAAAGCAATGCATATGTATATGGCTTTATATTGCTCCTTCAGTAACCTAAACCACACACACTTGATGGCTCTGAAACCAGTTCCATGTTTAAGAACTCGTCAGCTTTTCCTTGGTACAATCACGTACGCTGATGTTACGCTAAGCAAATGCTTCTACATAATTTTTTCAGAGAACAGCTTTCTCACGCTCCTGAGATGACAAGTAAACACAATTTAGAGGTATCAGTAGGAACGGAAAGGTGACTTACTGTATTTTAAACATGTTTAAAAAAGTTTGATTCTGGGAAGTTTTGTGTATGAACTTCCAAAGAGGAAAAGGCTAGAAAGTGTTAGAAAAAGTACCAGGTGGCATTAGCTTGCAGTCAAAGAACAATCACCAATTCATAGAAACATAGAATGGTTTGGGTTGGAAGGGACCTTAAAGATCATCTAGTTCCAACCCCCCTGCCATGGGCAGGGACACCCTCCACTAGACCACGTTGCCCAAAGCCCCATCCAACCTGGCCTTGAACACTTCCAGGGATGGGGCATCCACAACCTCTCTGGGCAACCTGTTCCAGTGCCTCACCACTCTAACAGTAAAGAATTTCTTTCTAACATCTAATCTAAATCGACCCTCCTTCAGCTTAAACCCATTACCCCTTGTCCTGTCACTACACTCCCTGATAAACAGTCCCTCACCAGCTTTCCTGTAGGCCCCTTCAGGTACTGGCAAGCTGCAATTAGATCTCCCCGGAGCCGCCTTTTCTCCAGGCTGAACAACCCCAACTCTCTCAGCCTGTCCTCATAGAAGAGGTGCTCCAATTATTCCAATTCTTACACCAGAGGTAAATTGAGATTCCAGCTCAAGTAATGACTTTCAGCATTATGTCACGATATGACATTTCTGAGATCAAGGAACAAATGATACTATGAATGGTAGGGAACAATCCCTCTTGATTGAGATTGTGGTTGTATTTCTTCACAAGATAATCACTGACCCAACTAGAGTAATGCTGCTCTTGACTTTGGTCTGGTAAGGAGGGCAGTCCCTATAAAAGAGAGAGTCATAACTTTTAATTTTTAAAAGTCAGCCTTTTACCTGGTGTCATCTCGACCTCATGGCAGATCTTTCTAGAAAGATTTCTCTGTTTTTCCAAGGAAATGCCAGAACTGGCTGAAGAGGCAGAAAATTAAGTATGAGATTTGTAACACACTATGACACAGTATAGGAATTTATTTCCCATTCAGGAATGAAGACAGGTGTGAATGAAGATACAGAGCCCTCCTGGGTCTGGCCAAATCTCCATTTAAACTGGGACCCTTCCTGTGAATTGTCCCTTTCCCAGCCAGGAAAGCTGCGGCCAACTTACTCATTCCTAGTACTTGCCTATGCTGTACCACACCTTTGGCCGTTCATTTTTGTCCTTCTCTGAACCTTTCCTAGTTTTGGTCATCTTTTTGAGACGAAATTGGAATTGCCCACAATATTCAAAATGCAGGTTCTTTGCTTTTTGCCACAGTACAATGGATGTTCTCTGATTTGTTCTCTCTTCCTTTAATAATACTCCCGAATACATTTTTAAAATGAAACTGAGCAGATGTTTTCATGGCATTATCCACTATAATCTCAGAACATCTTTCCTGTATTTTAATGGTTAGCCCAGAACAGATGGGGTTTTCTCCCTTTCATCACTTAATATTTATCTACATTAAATTTCATCTGCCATTTTACTGCCCAATCATGGAGTCCCATACATTATTTCTGTCCTTCAAAATCCACCCTTGTCTCCAATTCCCTGGTTAACTTTGTATCTACTCGCGAACTTTGCCATTGCACATTTTATCTCTTCTTCCAGGTCATCTGATTCTCCATAAAACTGAACCGCCTGGGTACGCTACCATAATCTCATGTTTTCTGAGTGCTCCTTCTAGAACAGCCTGATAACCTATGGATCACACAGGTTCTCTGGCATGCGTACGGATACGTACATTGATGGCTTTGCTTCCCTGAGCATATTCCAGTGCAGTGGCATGTAATAAACTAATGACTCAGAAAGTACCATGACAAATAAAACAGACAACACAACACCTTAAACAAACAGTCTGAAGTGACATTTTTGAAGAAATTTGAACAACCCTGCTATTCCAAATTTACTTGATACTTCAGACATTTCTTTCTCAGTATATGCTTACTTTTTTCTGTTACACAGTCCAGGAAAAAAAAGTTTTAAAATTCTAAGTCACGCGTAATGGATAGAAAGAGCAGTGTATCCTTTTTAACTAGCATAAGTCTCATTTGTGTGCTTGACCTGTAATTGTTCCCAAGACATGCAAAGAGAAATGTTTTAAAACAGAAATGTCATATTCAGCCTCTTTTCAATGCAGAAATCACAGAATCACAGAAAATGAAATATATTAAATTTAATTCTTTCAATTCTGATAGATTTTACAATTACAAATAGAAACATCATCTTTAAAATATCAAATTGTCACAATCAAAGGCTCAGGAGACGGGTTTTTTTAGTACAAACCCTATAATTTTCTTATAATTGAAGTTTATTGCCAACTGTACTCAGGTAAGCCATTTTACAGTTTGGATTTCTCCTGTTTAAAACAAAAGTGCCATTTTACTCACAGTTTCTGAAGACTGTTAAGTCCAACAAACATTTCTGGTGCTAGGCAGCCAATTCTATTATTTGAAAGATCCCTGAGACAAACAAAAAAAAGGTGAAACATTAGGTCTATCTTATTTGTATACACACCAACATAATCACATACAGGTTCTTTATTTTTAATACTTAAGGAGTCAGAGACAAACGAGAAATAAAACCTTTTCCCGTAATGTAACATAACTGAATTAAATAGATTTAACAACTTTTATATTTATATTATTGAGCAAAATTCCACAATTAAACAAACCAAACTGCAACATATACAAATTGCACTAAAATGTGATTTTATATATTTAGCAAACAAACACCAAAATTATTACCAATATAAAGAATTTGCTTTATCAAAGTTACCAGTACCTGTTTGGTTACTTATGAAAAATACTACGCATTTTGTTGCATGCAATATTGAGCCAAAATTGACACATTTTTACTGTTGAGCAGTGCCTCATCTCATTGACAGCATCCTTTCTTGCTGAAGAAATCACAGGGCAATCACCCGAGGGCAATTAATTTTTGAGCTAGGAAGAAGGTCAGTCTTGATAAGCACTTGGCGTGCTCTTCTAGGAGCAATACTGTGGCTGTCTCAGAACACAGGTAGTACAAGGCATTATGTTCTGTAACTCTTGTCTGCAGACGGGTGAATGGATGTTTTCTGTACAAGTCATACATACAACCTAATGTATAGAATACTTATAGGAAGGAGACAAAAGTAGGTGTGAACAATTATGTTGTGATAACAACATGAATACTGCCCTTTGGTGCATTCTGAACTAGCGTCTAACTTTTACATATTTGGTTTTCAACCTTGACCCAAATTTTCCTTCTTATCAAGTATGGTTTTTTAAAGAACTGCAGTAATATAAGGATTTGAAGAGATTATACATCCATTAAAATGTTAAAATTGATCTGAATATATTTTTGGTTTAGAATCAGTGGTAGTCTTCCAATTCCTTTGTTACATTGTGCATATTCCCTATTTTTCTATTATTATATAAGAACACCAAAGTAATCAAACAGGAGAAGAAAAGATGTAGTTTGAGAAATCCAGTTATTGCTTTCACAGAGACATATCCAATTAGCTAGAACGCGAAGGCAATATCTTTAGAATTCACTACAAAGTCTTCCTCCATCAGACAAAGAATATATTGTTGTACAATTAAATGATGAAACATTGCATTAGAATGAAAATACTTTAAATGCTTGTCAGGGACATTAAGTAGGCAACACCTGAGAAAACAGCGTGGATAACAATATGGTGCAAAAATTGCATATTAGCATTATTCTTTAAGTTCTCCTAATGAAAGCTACATAGAAAAATCTAAAAATGCACATTTAAGAGAAACAAACAAACAAACAAACATACATACATATTTCTGTTAGAAGAGCTAAATAGTAAACAAGAACCTACCCAGAATTCATAGATGGGTACTGCTTTACTTCCGCCTAAGCAAAGTCTGAACACGTATGGAAGAAATGCGTCACTGGGTGGGGCATAATTTGGGTAGCAAAAGTAAACTTCATCTAAACTAATCAAAACAAGTGCGTTTTTCTCTAAGTGTGGCACACAGTAAAATATTTCTTTTAACAAAAGGCTACATCTCCTCTTCTCAAAGTTTATTTCAATGAGTGTTATTTTCACAAGATATATGGCAGTGGCTGAAATCTCTGTATTGTAAAACATGTTTTCTAAAAAAACATTAGCAAAAAGAAAAGACAGCTTGCTGCACATTCCTCCACTCTAATATATGTTATATTAGACATAATTCAATTTGTAATGTACAAAGCTGGTGTTCCTTTTCAGGAGTAAAACATTTAACTTACTAATGCTGACTTGTAATATTGATATTAGAGAAAACAAAAATCTCCTCTGTTGAATAACTGAGTGCCATAATTTTAGTGCTTCACAAATTTTCAGTTTTCAACAATTTCGTGTGTACCTTTTTGAGTAAACCTGTGAAATAATTCAGTTTGCCATTCAAATATAAATTATAGCAGTTCTCCAAATCATTCACAGAAAACATTTTGACGTTGACAGCCTGCAGCTTGTCTGACTTGCCATAGCTGTATCTCTTGCAGTTGCCCTTATTACATCATCTTCTGCTCTTCATAGCATCATTTATATTTTACATGAGAAATAAGATGTGAACGTAAAGTACAGTCTTAAAGTAATTACTGTATTCAACATTCAAAAGGAGTTCACACTATTTATTCCTTCTGCTCAACTGTCTGCTACCCCACAGTCGCGCAGTGAAGGAGTGCAGAGATTTTCTTGTTTACCATGAAACTACACCGATTTGTACTACACATGTGGCAGCCTAGTAATTAATCGATTCCCTGTCTCTAGATCGCTCCCAGGGTAACTTGTTCCTATCAGCAACAAGCGGTGGTTTGGTTTTTTTTGAGATCTAGCACGATAAATCTCAATGTTGCCATTCCTGGTTTGCTGAGGAGTCTTTTCTTCTCACTTTTCCCAGTGCCTAATGACTTCCTCTTCCCTGACTTGTCTCTCCTGGCTGACCCAAGGCTTCACCTGTGCGGTCTTCAGATGTGCAGCCCTTGACTCGCACAGGTTTCCTGGTTTTCCCACAAGAGGTCAGGGTTGTGTTATTAGAGTGTGCGGCCAAAGCAACAATTAGCGCTCATTTTGATCGTTCATTATATTGTTATCCCTGTATACAGAGCGAGCAAGAAAGTTGCAACCTAATGTTTTTGTTTGCATTACATATGTATATGCTACTCTGACTTCATCATTATTATGTCGTCGGCTTTCTACCCAAAAACACTAAAACTTAGTCGCTGGTGTTACAAAATACTGCTACCCATGCGATCAGAGATGGAAATCTTTTACTTAGGTTGTGCAGTGTTCCCCGTACGTAGTTAGGGAATTGAACCTCAGAGCAAAAAAGCAGAAGGATTTGTAAATTTCTTTTTCTGTGGATTTGCATTCCTTCTCATCTAAATCTTCCCATCCCACAAAAGTAATCCCTGTTTTCTCATAGGTTTTCTCATCACACGTAAGAGAGCACACATGATGGCTAGGCAGACTTCTGGTTTGTGCTGATGACCTGGTTAGCGAGTACATGGACATTTGGATGCTGTCACTTGGAAAATTACAATTAAAAAAGGGTTCACCTCACTTTTCCTTTAGGCTAAGGAGGATCTGCAGTCCTTGTTAATTAAAAGCAAAAAGGGCCACTTGTAGGATCTTAGTAACTTAGCTATTTTTACCCTCTACAAATGTAGTTTAACAATCAGTCAGTGCTTTCAAAAGTATTATGAGAACATTTTCAGAGAAAGGAATGCAAGAATGGTGGACAGGGAATACATTGCATAAGTCTTGTTTCCTTAGAAAACCATGCTAAAAAAAAAAAAAATCAGCATCAATGAGAGAGGTATAAAAATGGTAGATAAATTGTAAAACGTGACAAAGTTTCCTTTCTAAGAATTTATTTTATAGACCTGGTCTGTGATAAAAGTAAAGTAGACCTTTCATAACAAAAAACCAGAGTGTAGCACAAAACATTGTTTACACATATTTAAACCACATAGTTTTATTTCTGATTAATGTCTATAGCGATATATTGTCTGCTAAGTCATTAATCAGGTTTGGTTTTTAACTTTGTAGATGTACTTGTTAGGACATTTATTGGCAAGCAAACATAATTTTAAATGGGAAAAGGTAGAAAAGAAAGGGGAAATGGGAAAAAAAGAAGGGAAAGAAGAAGAAAAAGTCATGGCAAATTTAAAAAGCACAATGGGTGATTTTGTATTTTACTGCCAGTGTCCTTATGCAATTATTGCTTGGTGGCATATTTGAGTTGCCCAAGGATAGAAATGTTGATACAAACACAATTTTCAGAATAATTCAAACAGAATTAATACTTACAGGCGCTTCAGTTCTGAAAGTCCATGGAAGGCCCCTGGCTCAATTGTGCTGATCAAATTATTCTTCAGATCTCTAGAGAGACATAATAGGAAGAGCAATTAATTATCACTTTACCTACTATACTACTGTTATGCACGAGGAGTGTGAAATGCAATGCAATTCTAACCGTTATTTGTCTTAGCTAAAACCAGGAATGAATTTCTTTTAAATAGTAACAACAAAAACATTACCTCATTTGCAGTTTACAAAAACATACTTTTTCCAAGTAATGTGGTCAAGATTAGATGCTAAAAAAACCAAAAAAAATCTGCTTGTTTTAATTCTTCTCCTATCTGTACTTTTCAAAACAAGCTTACCAGCTATTCTTGCCCCAGGAAAAATATTGTAATCAATGAGTGAATAAAACAATCAGTCGGCAAAGCAAGAGCCTTTTAGTTTGCTTATTCATTGTGCTGTGCACTTTACACTTAAATTTCTCATTTCCACCTAATGTAGGCAAAGCAGCTGGCATGTGAGACAAACAGATAGGCCAGGTTTCTGTCCTTAAATACAAGCAATGTCTCATGTTTGGCAGATGGGTGCTTCATTTGGCACTTGGTGACAATCCAGAGGCTTGGTTATTGCGCAGATAAAGAATATTTCACTGGCATTAGTAATCTCATCTGCTCTTGGCACAGCGCTTGGGGCCATGACATTGCTCTCAGCTCAGTCCCCACAGAGATTTACTACTGAACTGTCTCAAGACTCTTGTGATGTGAACCCTGAGAAAATGCCTTCAGTGCATTTAGATAAGCAGGCCTAGGAGATAAATGCTGTAAATTCTTGTAGAGTCAGTGCTCATCTTCTGACAATTTGCTATTCATAGGGAACGTCTGGTGCACAGTAATATCAGTGTTGTTTCTCAGATTGGCCACTTACAGGATATTACAGCACGTACACTACTTGACTGCCAATGTATGGATGTATCAACAGCCACAGGAGTCATCTTATTTATGACTTTTTATTTTACTGCAAATAAAATGCACACTAGGTGAAATCTTGGTTCCACCAGCTCTGATTGCCTTCGATAGGCCAAGATTTAATCTCAAATGTTTAGTTCACAGTAGGATATATTTTAATTTCAGAGTGAAAATCATAAATAAATATTTCTATATTTTGGTAGTCATTTTTGCAGATCTTTTGAATACAGTTCCAAAAATTCGTCTGCCCGTTTTGTTTTAGTGATGATGTTGAGTGATCTGTCCCTAACAAAGATCTCAGTCAGACTCAACCATCAAGTTCAGCTTTCAGCTTGCAATATGCAACACTAAGAGTCCTGAAGAAGGTAAAACATTCTGATTACTTATGTACAAGATGTTTTCTCTTACATATAAGAAGTGCAGAGCTAGCAAATGCACAGCAGATCAAGACTGCAATTTTGATGGACCCCCCCCCGAATATTAGTTCAGTTTAGAAAATACAGATATTCAGTTGCTTAAGTTGTGAAATCTTAACTGTAAACAAGCTTCAAGATAATCACTTAGCATTTGTTAAAGTCTACTCAGCTCAAAGTTTATGCTGCACAACCAGCAAGGTATGATACACAGGTAAGATACATGGTAACGTCACCTGTCCGATAATTTTAGGTTACCATTTCTTCTTTGTTCCATCTTGCTCTACACAGTGCTTTCATCATGACTATGTGTTGCACCTGATCTTGTGACGTTATTGAAAAAAGCAAAGGACCAGGAGAAAGGTAGGAAAATTGAAATCAAACAATAGGCTATGCTTTGAGTCTTTTTAAAATGTAAGTATTGCAAAGCATACAGGTTTACTTATGAGATGTACCTGTAACTTAACTGAAGTTGCAAGCATTCATAGAGCCGTGAAATATATTAGAAAATTTTTAGCCACGCATGTCTGAAAATCAGTGGTTTAGTTTCTTACTGTTTTTATCTTAGCTTGTTTTAGATATTTCAAAGTTCCTTTTTTTCAGTCGCTTTTTTCACTAATAAACCATTATCTGTTCATTATGCAAATGAACTCACTAAAATATGCTAATCTCAGTCCGACACAAATACAATGGCTATAACGAGAACATATTAAAAATGCACCAACTATTCCAGTTGTCCAGTACTGATGTAACGTTTAAACAGCGATACATGACTGTATGCACATATAGATACTTTAAGCATACACACAGCATGGCATAGGTCACCCCTATTTGCCAGAGCAACAACGGCAGTCTCTCACTCATTGCTAAGCTAGTAAAAAGCACAAAACCCAGAAGTGCTTCCTTTTCCCTGCTGCTGCGCAGTACAGAGATAAGTATGATTCTTATCTGGCAAAGCACACGACCACCCCGTGGACCACGGAGAGGAATTAGGGGCAGCTACAGCCATTCTGCCCTGCTCCCCATTCCCTAATCCAGGCAAAGCAGTTTTCCTCCTTGCTTTGTCCCCTTCCCTGCTGCTGGATTTGGATGAAAGTGACAGTAGCTGATTTAATCACAAATGAAATACAGGGGATGACATTTGTTATCATGAAAACACACTCTAAGAACTGGAAGAAGCTTTGGGGTTTTTTAAATTTTGTGGTCAAACATTTTTGTCTTAGTTCCCTGGTACCAGCAGCAGCTACTAGATCCTTCTGCCTTCATCTGCTCAATTTGTGACAATTCCTTTACCTCTGAAGTTTTCACATCTTCTCATAAACAAAACTGTTTATACAAAACTTCTGCAGTCTCTTCTCCAGAGGCCCATCAATTTGCAAAGACAAGTCAATATGTTTGGTAAAAGTTAATCAACATGAGTGTATTTTCCTTTGATGGCTTAGGAGTTTTGCTGTGTGGGTGAGCCGAAGTTTCATTTTTTTTAACCTTCAAATATTCAATACTAAACACTTTGCTCTACTCTCATTCTGTTCACACCAAACATCAAGGCTTAGCTTTCTCTAGACAGCACTATTGACAATATCCTCATGCATGAGATGTACGTGCTTTTGCTTGTACAGTATGTTAAATATGTAACAATTAAGTTGAAGGAAGTTCTTTAACTTGCACGGAAAAGATTGAAAGGACACTGTTCAAATCATGTGAGCTTCTGTATTCTTAAAACTTAAAACAAACCGAAACAAAAACCCCAACTCAATACTATATATAAATCCTTAGGATTTATGCTGATTTATCTCAGACTTTATGCTGGGACACATTTGAAAACCACTCAGAGATACAGTTCAGAGCAAATATCCACATTTTAGCAGGGGAAACTGACAGTTTTAGTAAGTAATCTTTGTATCAATTCCACACATTCTGTGTTAACTGACAACTCATCTAAATGCTCAGCAAGTCATAATTAGGTGACCGCCTCTCATAGCCAGCAGTGGTAACAGCTCACAACAAATGTAAGAGTCAGTTGGAGTGGCAAACTGTTGGCAGGTGAGTTTTAATGCCAGTCAAAATAACCAGGTAGACAAAAGGTCTTCCATTTACTGAATTCCTCTACGTTCTAGTTTACGGAAACTTTGCTCTGTTTCCCCATAACTTGTAACCACATAGGAAAAACCAGCATAATCCTAAACTACCAGCTACAGGAAGAAAAAAAGTCTAGTTTAATGTTAGTAGAAGGCAGACCATTTCAAGGAAAAGTGTCCATCAGTTGCACTGTCCCAAACAAGACATCTGGTCTCCTTATTTTGGAAATTACACTTAAATTAGGTAGGTCATTTTAGTAAGGATGTTCTCAGAAAATTGTAGATGATTACACTACCCACAATCCTGGCACTCTCTTAGTAATTAGTATTATTCCATAACATTTCCATACACTTCTGGCATAACAAAATAGGTGTTTTCTTCCTTGTCATCCCTGAAGACTAAAATGTGTTTAAAATAAATAAAATTATCACAACTGTTAATCACTTAGATTAGTGATTCTATGTTAGAAGAATCTATTTGCTTGCCTCCCACTTGTATTTTTTACAAAATTACTTTTATTAAGATATTAAATTAGCTTCTCCCATTTTCTAATTTAGCAAAGAGTTTGTAATATTGAAGCCTTATAGCAACGAGTATCAACTTTCACTGAGCTAAATAAAGAAACCAGAGTAAATTTGGTTGTATGTTTACATTTTTTCCCCAAGAGCTACTGCTGAGGTTTGGCAAAAGGTCATGATCCAAGGCATGCCAAACAGCAGTCCAGCCTGGGCCACACACATGCACACATACCATGCAAGTGATTTTATCATCAACCAAAAGTAAGAGAAAAGGGAAAGAACCCCACTATCATAATATTGAATGACCACAGCGTGACCCAGTTAAAGTCCAAAAAGAAAGCATTTTATAACTAACAGTTATGGTTTTGCATCATTTCTGATGCAGCATTCTAACTTTAAAGTAGCTATTCTGAATCTGAATGACGTGTCATTAGTGGTGTGGGTGTATATATCCAGTGGTGTGACCTGAAAATAAATCAAAACCAAGTGCCCCGTACAAGTACAGATAGATGGAAGTTAGCTGTAGTCATAACAACTGCAGCACTTATATCAAGGCTGCACAGCTGCACAAAAATAAAATACTATGATATTTGTTGAAATATGTTTCCCCTAATTTTATTACAGTTGCTAGATATACTTGCTGCGTGGTACTCTGATCTTAACTAGACCCGAACAGGTGAAAGAACAATACAGAATGGACCGTGTTATGATTAAAAAACAATATCTCAAATGGTTACAGTTAAGTTAACAAAGGAGAGCTTCCTTTTCACTTACAAGCCTGAACTTACATAAATTACATACAATAACCATTAAGTGCTGTCTTCCTACATGTCTGCAGATAATTTGTATGTATATGCAAATAAGAGTCCCACAGGTAAAAACACTCGAGGATTCTTTTACTAAGTATCACAAGCTGCTGGGAGTTTATCATCTTACACATTAATCTTTGAACTGACTTTTACTTACTAAAGACATTTAAGAGGAGTTACCTCAACAAAAACAGCTGACTTAAGGAGAGGAAATCTGTGTTTGAAATATTCACTTCCTGAGGGCTTAGCTGAGAGGTAAATGAAACAAGAGGAAGAGACGACTAACGGGACTTTACAAGAACATTTAATAGCTAGTCCAGGCCTCTCAGCTATTAGAAATCTTCCGTGGCCAAAGCCCCAATTATCTAAATGTGTTCTTGAGATTCTTAATGCTTCAAGTTCACAGCATGCACTTACACAGTATAAAACATAGTGGGAAAATTGTTAAAATATACAGAGCCCATTAACAGAAGAATCCATTTATCTTAGACTACATTCTGACATTTTGGGCATTTTGTACCAACATCTATGCCTTCAGACACTGCAGATTCTTCCCCCAACTTACAATATATGTACTATAGTTATTTTGAATACATATTCATAACAAGAATGTTCAACTAATTCCAGTACTTCGTTCAAATTCCTGACATCGATACATCTTTCATAAAAAATTATAGGTTGTACCATGAGGACATCTGTGTTTAGAAAGCTGTCATTATGGTGCTGCAAACTTTCCAAAAAAGCTCTGAGAAGAGCAATCAGTTGTTGAGCAGATGCCAAATACCAGTGAAATATGACTGACTTTCCACATTTTGCATATTACTATGAAACAACAACAACAGGAAAAAAAAAAATAAGGTCACATCTTCCACTTCTTTCTCATGTGAAATATTCCAGCTAAACTAAATGGCACCTTTGCTCAAGAAATGAATGCAGACTTGGGCCCCTTGAAGAAGAGTCAATTTAAAAAAAATTATGATCATGGTGGTAGGAGAGAGGCATAGCCAATGATGAAAGACAACATTTAGCACCTATCCTGCAATCATGATAGTGACTGTCAGGGTTGGCAGTCCTGGATACAGGAACCAAGAATTAAGCAGATATTGGTAAAATGAGTTTTAAGACATTTCATTTGCACCCATCTGTACAGCACCTATCAGGAGCCAGTGACTCATTATTATACTTTGATGGCCTGGATATTATCAAAACTTATTTTCATCTCCATTGTTGGTCGGTCACACACCGTAGACTAAGAAACAGGCAGGTTAAGCGATATCCATTACGTGGTATCATCATCAATAGCTAAAGCGCTCCCATGAAACTCCCGAGCTCTTGTTTCTTGTTTTTTTATGATGAAAGCAGATATATAATCTACTTTCCAGAATCAGAAGAAAAGTTATGGTTACATTGCAGTTAAGTTTCAAGACATAAGGATAAATCTTTTTTTAGATTAGTCCCACAAGACAATAAACATAAACATGCACATAAACATGGACAATAATTGTCCAATCATTGGCTGCCTATGCAGACACAGAGGCTACAGGTCTTTTGTTTGTTTAGCATTTTGGTGCACGTTGATTATGCATTTTCCTTTCCTTTTTTTTTTTAATCCAAGCAATGACTGGTTGGATTACCTAAAACAATAGACCCTAAGGACTGACAAAAAATAACTGCTGCCCATTTCGAGATACTAATGAATGATCGAAAGTTTCAAACAAGTCACTTGATGGCAATAATGACATCTAGAACAACAGAAAAGTCATCACATTTTTCTTTTTAATTTAAGGACGATGACTTATTCACATTAAACCTGCTATGGTAATTTGGCAGTTATTCATTATTTAGGAACATGCCTAAAAATGTTTAACAAAGTGCCAATAATGGCAGCTGAAACAAAGCAGATACAGGCTTTATGACAGTTTGCTCGAAGTATCCCACAGAATGTTACAATATAGTTCATTTTAATGGTAATAATCATAGAGCAAGAATTTAAGGCTCAGAGTATTTTATTTGAAGGAGTAGTAAGCCAAATAAGGAAAAGTGAGTGAAAAGCTTGGGAAAGCAGGAGAGACTTTCATTGCAAATTTTTTGTTGATACATTTTTCTACCTGTATATATTAGAAAATAACATTTTAAAAGATTAATTTATCCAGTATAAACTCTAGTTTCATCCTAAATATAGCATCAACCAATCAGAATCTGGGATAAGGATGGAAAGATGTTTGGTGCCTGCCTTTAGTTTAGCATTTTGTTATTGATAGCTCAAAATGAAATACATTTTCTAATAAAGAAAAATCATCTATGCTTTCCAGATTCTTCTTCTCTGGCCTGTTTTCAGTAAGAAAATATTCAGCAAAATATTCAAATTCCAAACAACTGTTCCTATATATGTTTTCTTTTTCTGTAAAATGCCGCAGAGATCGTAGGGTCTCATTAGGTCTGAAAGTTATTGGCTCTGTAGGTGCAAAAGCACGTGCTTGGCAGTTGTAGCTTGGGGAGCTGAGATGGAGCGGCTGTGTTGCCCAGCAGAAGGAGTCCCGTGGATCAGTGCCACAGGGCTAAGACAAGACTGAAAGGTCAGAAGCAATAAATGCCGAGGGAAGCACATAAAGTGGATTCCAGTGTCCACAGCTTTACAGGCAGCTCTGCAGTACCACCAGAAAATAACGCCATGAGCGTTGGCAATCATGCCCTGGTGTACAGCGATGGATTTGGCGTAATGCTGATTACGATAGCAGAGCTTGTGTCTATCCTATCCATAACTATGTAGAGATGTGACAAGAACAGAAACCTTTGGTGGCTGAAAAGAGCCAGAGGGTTCCTTAATTTCTACACCCATTGGGACTTCTCTGCAAGTTCATGCCCAGAAGGCAGTTCAGCATGGGTTAGGTTTCTTGACACATGCTCCACTGCTTTTGAAAAAAGGCTAGCCGTTGTGGGGAAAAAGAAGAAGAAAAAAAACCAGTTCTGAGCAGAATTCCAACCTGTGAGAAAACTGTTTGCAGAGAAAGTGGAAAAGTAGGGGGAAAAAAGTACACTCAACTTTTTTTTTTTTTTTAAGTGAAGTGCACAGACCAAACAAAATGAAAAAAGACACTTAGAAAGTGAATAAAAAGTACTGTCTACTGAGAAAGGTTTAAACTCCAGCATAGGAATTGTTATGCCACATTCTAAGACTGCACTTATTTGCCTGTTACAGATTTCTAGCAATGTGTATTCAACATCCTTAGGTCAAATTTCAAGCTCTGGAATCACAGTTTAACAACATAATTACAATTTTGAAAATGAAATATTGGAAATTTATCCAGTATTTTTGGAAGTGCAACTGATTTAATTTTCCATAATAAAATAGGGAGATTTAATTTTTACACTAAATTATCAGAGGTAGCGGAGGTATCAGTGTAATAAAAATGTGGTTTATTAGCTATAAGAAGCATAAAATATACAAACCATTGTATGATGGAGTTTTGGGTGTGGTTTTTTCTTTTAAAGGAAATGTTTGATTCTTTTTCTGTTACTAAACCAATATTGACTTGGAAGAATACAGGCAATTCTATACTGAATTTCAATTTGAACTTCAGAGAAATAGTTTCTTCCATGGTTTAAAACATCCAAAGAAAAGAAGAAAGAATTCCACCCTGAGCTGTAGAGGAAAGATAAGTACTTGCTGAAGGCCCATAGATTAGCTTAGAGCAGGTTTGAGCCAAAAATAAGATAGTCTATTACTCACTGCAAATCAATAAAATAAAAATGACCTTTCCTATAATGTTGATTTTATTGTAGTGTTTTCATAAGACAGAAGTAGAACACTTCTAAAAATAAGGTGACTCAATCATAAAATGTCAAGGAGGGACTCCATCTTTCTGCCTGCTTACTACTTCTATGTAATGTCATTAAAAGAGTAAGAATCTTAATTAACGATATCACAAAGAACATAGTCACCGATTATATACTGAATCCTAAGCAACCTGCAGTCATTATTTAGCTCATGATGGGAGATGGGCAGGACAATGCTGCAATAACCTTCACCCATCTCCGTCTTCCTTTTCACCCAGGAATACGGCAATGCCCAGATACATTCCAGCATCACCTAGAGCAGGAAGTCTTTTCCAGATAAGAAGGGGAAAAAAATTAAAAATAGAGACCATTTGAACATTTAATTCAGACAGTGTTAGGGGGAACATTAATTACATAGAAATCCTGTCAATTTAAACTGTCGATAAAAAGTGGTTTAAGGATAACAGGGTAGAATTGGCTATAAGCAGTTTAGCTCAGGGGAATTAAATCTTAGTGAAAGACTGGTCTGGGAATCCTTCCCCAGAAGCCTCTGTTTTATATAAACTGGACCTTTGGTAATAACTTAGACAGGTTTAAGTAATTTAAAAAACAACCACGTGTGCCAATGAGAAGGCACGCAGAATTGTCTTCTCCTGTGGAAATGAGGGTTGATGAGTATCCTCTTCAATGACTCTGAAGAACTTCCTTGAGTATTTTCACTGCACAGTTTTCACATTTGCACTTTCCTGCAGGTACTTGGAGAAATTTTAAAATAATTTTTACTAAAATTTCATATGAAATATGGATGAATGACAGAGCAAACTAGGTTGAAAAGTAAGGAGACCAGAGGACCTATATGAATGTACAATTTCTACAAAGTCTTTAAGCTCACTGCCATATACTTTATACGCTATACAATGCATATGTTGTGAGATTTTCAAGTAAAAATTATTTTAAACAAACTGAACAAATTATATTTCTTCTACCTCAGAAGTGCCAGACTGGTATTAATTTTAAGTCAAAACGTCTCCTATTAAAAACAATAAGAAATTGGCACATACTTTAAAACTTGGCCCTGGTGGTACTACTTGAAATGTTCTTTTTCAATGATTTCCGTGCTTTGTTGTTTTTTTCCTAGTGTTTCAGACAAAATTACATTTTTTAAAATAAATTTTCTTTTGTTTATATAAATGTCTCAGTTATTCACTTCTAGAATATGTAAAGATTATTAAAAAAAAAACCCACAGCCGTAATAACACACAATAGTAGCTGGGGCCACAGGAACACTCGCAGGGCTTCAAGCCCTGAAAGTATACCAAAGAATGGAGGAAACAGGAAAGGAAGGACAAAAAAAGGATGCAGGGAAAGAAGGAGCATGTTATTGTTGGAGACAATTATTGCTGAATGCTGTCAGTATGTTTTGTTCAGTTAGATATCACTTCCTTTTCTGTCCTTCTCACCGCACAGAGTAATAAAACTTCTTTTCCTGGCTGGTTTTTTCATACCTTTCTTCATGGCATCTCTTATCCTACCTTCTTCACGTTGCCTTTCCCCCAGCCCCTCAGAAACCGTGCTTTGTTTCCACAGTCTTCCTACGTAAGGCCAGGGACCCAGCTATTCTCTCCCACAAATAATTCGGTTTATTCGTCAAAACCTCGTTCAGGCACGAAGGGGGCAGAAAAGTCCACAGGTGCTTTGGGGAGCCGGACCCCCATTTCTCTGCTCCCTGCCTGGCTAGCTGTGCCATGCTGGTTTCCTGACGAGTTATTTTATTTTCAGTTAGTTGTGGAAGTGAATTAAGGACTGTATTTCTCAGTAAAGCGCACATGCTATATTGAGAATAAAAGCATACAGACAGGGGATTAATCAGCAATGGCTCTCTAACTTTAAAGCTCAGAATCATGTCCATATATGATAAATCATAATACAACTATTTCCCTACAAAAAAAAAAAAAAAAATAAAATAAATTATAATACCTTCCAGCACTGCTAGAGCTAGAAGTATTAAGGAAGAAACTTTGGTGGCAGCTAAGGTGCTTTATGGTGACTATTTTAACACATGGATTTATAAATCTGCACTTGATATGTCTTCTTAAAGGATGACAGCATCTGACACAAATCATGTGTTACCTTAATGACATCACTATATAAAATGTCAGATGAGTATATCATAGAGCTGAGATGGCTGACTGAACATCAGACTAACAACTATTTGTGGTCCTAATGGGAAATAGGAGCCTAGATGCTCATAAATTCAATTAAGTGACTTCCTGAAATACAACTAAACTTCATTTTACATAAATAAATAATAGAAAATTAAAAATGGTCCATGATTTAAACAGATCTATAACCTCACTTTACAAGTTAGTTTATTTTATATTCCTGTCATTTATGACTACTAATATTGACTTTTTATATAGAACACACTATATAATATTTCTAATGTGCAATGCCCTGATAAATCTATTCATGACTGTGCTATAGCAAAAATAATCTTAGTGTCTAATCAGCCAGCTTGTTCAACTACACAAGTAAAAATTTATATTGCAACAAAACGATGACTTAACAGCAAGTGTCCAGGCAAAACTCCTAACACTGCAAAGTGTTTTTACACACCTGCATTTTAAGAGGTGTATAAAAATAATTTCTTATAATAATGACTCTTAGATCTAATAAATGTATCTAAAGTAGTAGACTGTTAGACTATATTAGGTTAGAAATACAGCTACAGTTGATCCTGAGGAACTGATATTGTATTTAAACATACAGGTGCTTTGCACTGACTGACAACACAGGGAAGATGCTTTTCATTCTAATGACAGTAAAAGTGATCTGCAAATTATGACCTTTCATTCCTGGCTTTCCTTCACTCCGTTTCTAAACAATTCATTCATTTTTAACCACTAGTGATTTTCCCTATATTTATTTCCCTTTGCTGACACTGCTATCCACTGAATTTCAAGCAGAAATTCCTGGCTTTTGTCATGTTCTGCACAGTTTGCATTCATGCAACAACAACTGTAATAATTTTGAAGATGTTTTTCCATTAAAATATTTCCCTGGAATTATATTTAGTAAAGATATATTACTTATACTCATTCCTCCCCCTTTGAAATATTTTTATCTTCTACACATGAAAAGATACATACACAGTATGTTTTGCCCTTTTTAAAAGCGATGAATCCAGCACCTGCTCATAAAACACATCACAGTACTAGACTTTGATCTAAATGCCTTTTAGACAAAAATAAAAGCTTAATATTTTTATGCAATAAAATTAATTATTGAATTGCTGATTATGACTATTACTTGCAAACATCATTCTTACAAAACAAATCCAATAATTTTAATCTTTTCTATAGTCCTGTTATGAACTGTTTAGATACAAGGATAATTAATGTAATATAAATGGCTATTTAAAGGCAAAAACATCTTGATTATATGAGAGACATAAGGACCACAAAAATAATGACCATTGCACCAGTAAAATATGATGGCATGGAGAACTCTTGCAAGTATTTCAATTACATACTACATGCAATTTTAATAATTATTTAAGTAATGATCAAGTCAAATTAGACCTTGTATTCCAAATGTGTCCTGCATCTCTCACAGACATGCATCTCTCTGACAGATGAGGCTTTACTAGGTCTTCATAAACTAAGCTTTGCATTACCATACATCAACAGGACTACACTTTTCTTACTCTTTCAAAGTCTTAAATATGTCCAATAGAACAATATCCATCTATGAAAAATTCAGAAAGTGCTGTAACATTTAATATTTTGTGTTGATTTAATTACAAAATTATATTCTTTTGTTTGAAAAAATATTTACCATATAGTATGCAGAATGCGCCGCAATACACAAACGTCTCGACTGGTCTGCAAAAGCATCTCTCCTCAACGGCTACTTCACTTGTCAAGAAAACGGAAGCTGACCCTGGACCCTGCTGTGTCTCTCTCTTTTTCAAAAACACTAAAATATTTCTTCCTTTAGGAGAGATTTATTAATGGGCAAACATTGCTGTTTCAAACTAGCATTTCCTTTCTAAGTTGCTTTTTTTTTTTAAAGTGATCTCAAACCTTCTCAGCTGAAACCCAACTAACAGCTCTGTGCTTCATGCTGAACTGTGAATTAAAGTTCACTATACCTATTTGTGAACTAGCAGAATCTGACCTTGTCATTAAAAGATGACTGTGAATCTCCCTAACAGATGGCCTAATGTGAAACTGGTTTATGGGGAAGCAGGTGACTGACTTTTCTAAGGTCAATACCAAATTTTGAATTCATCCTTTTCCTGAGAACTCTGAAAATAACCCGGCTCAACAGATCAGCAACAGTTGCCAGAGAGCTCAATAAATAATGTATATGTTGTTCTTCGGAGATTCTTTCTTTTGTAGGTTATTTTCATTTAGCCAATATTGGGACATAAATAAATCCGTTACATTTATACAAGCAGTATCAGTAAAGAATGCTGGGACACAGCTAGCCAGATCACGTGGAGTATTCACAAGCAGGAGCACAAACATTTCTGAAATAAAAGGCAGGAATGGATAATCTCTTCTTCAAATCAATTGACCTGAATGGCAGAAATCATTTTCAACACTTTTAAATACTCAAAGCATATCAAACACAGAAACGACTTAATGCCTAGTAGAACCACCGTAATATATACTGGCCACCCAAAGTATGACGGTAAAAGTGTTGGCCCAGCTCCAAAAAAGCACTTAGGCTGTCTAAAGTGAAACTTAAGTGGAACATAGGTACTAAGCCCCAGAGTGCAATTCACAGCCCCCTCTTCACCTCCTACATGTCCGAACGGCTGCAGGTACCTTAGTCTTCACTTTTCAAGTTCCCAAAGCGCAGAAAGGGTGTGGGGCATGCCAAACACCTCAGAACTGGTCTCGTACAAAAGCTCTTTCAGGATTTGCAGACAAGACCTGCCCACACCGCAGCTCTCTGTGGGGCCAGGCAGGTTAAGGGGATGCACTCAGCAAAGCCACAAAACCAAAGCACAGCCCAACACCCCAGAGAACGGCGAAGGGCTGAGGAAGCACTTTCATCCATCTCTCCTATGACAACCTAGCGATTAGAGCTGGAGCAATGGAAGCCACTGTTTCAGTACTGTCCTTGCTCAGAAGGGATGTATACCTACATTTAAAATATGCAGGAGCTGAAGAAACAGACGGGAGTCTCTGTACCCTAGTAACAGTATTTCTGTATTTTATCAAATGAGTGTTTATAGCAAAACCCATTTTCTCCTTGTTGGTGAAATACCCTTGGCACTTCACTGCTGCTATTTTTTTCTTTCTGGCCCCATAAATCTTAATCGCCTGACTGCGTATTGGCACAGCTCTGCTTCAGCCAGACCCACATTCCCGCTAAGGCCTTTCCCGCAGAGGTAGCAAGTGTGTGATGTGCTCAGGGTGAGAGGCTGAACCTGAGTCCTCTTCCCAAGCAGTTTCCCTCTACCAGCCAGTAGGCTACTATAGAGAGAACAAAAGCACGATTACTTTTTTTTTTAATGACCAGGTTTCAAAAGAAAATATGGAGTCAGTTATGCCTGTAAAGAGGAATGGCTTCAGAAGAAGTATTAAGTTGCAAATCCCAGTCCCACAAAGGCTTCTAACTTAGGGCTGGACAGGAAAAAAAAAAAAAAAATCATGTCAGGCTTCAGCATTTCTGTAAGCCACTTGGTGTCTGTTTAGTCCCTCAGCATGATGGCGGGTTTGGATCCTCTTCTTACACACCTAATTCTCCCCGTTCACTGTATAAAGAGCTTAGGCCTCCAAAGAATAGATGAAAAGCTAAATATCTGTGCTACACACGACAGTGCTCAGAACCACTAAGTCTACTATATCTTGGTGCTGATGGGAGCCTTAGTGACTTCCTCAGCTAGCAAGCTGCTAAATTTTCTGTTTAAAGGCTGTATGTATTATTTACTACCCATTTGGCTGGGGTTTAGCTTGTTTTTAGCTGTTTTCAGATGGCTTCAAAATAGGCCAAGACTAGAATCAACTTGCTTCAATCCAGCAAGCAAAAAACCAGACAAGACAGTAGTAGGAAACCGGAGCTGAGAGCATAATTAATGTGACACGCGCTCCCGTCCAACGCAGAGAGCGAAGGGATGCGTTTGGGACTGCAACTCAAATCTCTAAGAAGTAATGGCAGAGTGCAATACCCCTAAGAAACACTGCAGGCAATACTTTGAAAACCAATCATTCTTTTTCATTTCAAAAAGACATGGAGCATAATGCTAAACATGATTTTGCATTTCCTTTCCATTATAGAGCATTTTAAAAAGGGTTAATTCTGGAGACCTGTGGAACAATACACAAAGTGCACATATTCCACTCTTATCCTTTCACCTCCGCTGATAAGTGGTGGGAAAGGGCAACTCAGAAAAAATGTCATCCCATATCTGTCTCCCACTCAGCACACACTAACCCAATTCTCCAAAATCTCATCAGTGTTATAGCTCATTAAATTCAGCTGAAGGATGAGAACTGAGCTGCACCACTAAATGTGCACAGTTTGTGTTTACCAGCAAGAACACTGTGTGTAGTGTTGCTTACAACATACCCCGTAATACGGAAGCATTCTTGTTGGCAGCTTTGACAATTTATCTATTCATATCAAAGTGAAACAGAGGCTGCTTTAAAACTGTTGCTCCTTGTCCTAATGGGAAAAGAAGAATATTAAAAACGATCACAGTGAAATCTCTGTTGCCATCAAAAGGTCGTTGATTCAACAGACAAACAACCTAGTGTTAATGATTTAACAAAACATTTTCCACACAGATTACATGCTCATCCATCAATATGTAATATTTTTCACATCAAGAAAATAAAGATCATTTCCTCCTAAAATGCCAATTACAAACAATTGTGTGCAAATCAAACACAATGCTTAAGTAATTATGCTGTTACCTAAAGAAACAAATTAAAAACACAATTAAAAAAGAATAAAAGTTGTCACTGTTTGGAAGTGGACTCATTAGCGGGAGAACTGTCCTAAAAAGAGAACAATGGTGTACAATTTGTTCAGCAGCCTCTTGATTTGAATAGAGCTATATGCAGGCGAGCATATACGTCTGGATTTCTTCACTCCCTTGTCTCTTTTTTGAGCACGTACGTGCATGAGAGAGAGAACCTAGGAGGCTGACCTTGGCTTCCTGAAAGTAAGTAGACGAGCACATTCCTGTCAAATAGTATATGAAATAAACATTACACATTATTTCAACCATTCTAAATTTAAGAGAAATGAAACTCACACAATAACCCAAATAGTAAAAAGCAGTTAAGACTGTTTAACTTACTTTGAAAATAAGTTTTTCAGATCAAGGAAAGTATGTTAAGAATATCTTGATTCTGAAATTGTCAGCATAATTTAAAAAAAAAAAAAAGCATATGCACATATCTATTATTGAACATACAGAGCCACAAAATTAGAAGCTTTTCTCTTCCTCTAACTGGAAACCTCAAAGCAAAATATCCTCCACATTTTCTGAAAATAATTTTTTAAAAGTATATTTATAAATATGTGTGTTAATAACATAATAACTCAAATGCAAGCTCCATATTATTTTAACATTATATTGACAGTATCCTACACTATTTCTGATAACATACAATAGACTACATTGTTTTCAAGAAATTAAAATAGAAATGATTTATCAAAACATGTACTGTCAAGAAGTGAAACGGATAATGGAAATGTTCTTATACAGGCTTCAAAAATATTTTGCAGATAACAAAGTCAAAATCTACAAGTTAAAATCCAGCAAAACTCATCATCATCAGAGAAATGTAGCAGTTTTAGTTGCCATCATATATGTGTTTCTCCATAATTGATGATGACAACACACTTGTTTATTATGTATGAAATATAAGATTTATGGTGTATTTAACTATTCATTTTATTGCTTTTAAGTGCTGGGTTGGTGACTGCTGCTATTAAAAAATTGTGAGTTTGGAAAATCTTGGCAGCTAGGTGAGATTCTTCTTTATTGTTTTGTTTTAAATGAAGGCTCCTCTCACGTAAAGTAGAGCTAAACATAGTCATTCTAACATTGAATCTATGTAACATATGGGTGACGGATCCAAAACAACATTATATAGGTGGTATAAAATGAAAATCAATCCCTGACACACTACCCACAAGTGCAGAGAGCAACAGAATTAGGTAATTCAAAAAAGTGATTTCCATACACCAGTAGGTTCTGAGAGAGTATGAACTGAACTCTGCATGCATTTCAGTAGAGGATTTAAATTGTCTCGTGGCAAGATACTAGAAATAACACATTTCTATCTGTGATTTATTTCCCACTATTGTAATCTGATTGTATCTTCAATGTGGGAGTTTTTCAGGAGGTATAATACTGCAATTCATCAATAAACTTTTGTCAGCGTTTGGAGTAAGTTGTTACTCTTGATTTACTAACAGGTTGGGGTAGCACTAGTCTTGTACAAGTTAACCATCTAAAATCACAGGGCTAGACATGACTAACTGCTACATTCTACTAAGTTGATAAATCTGGCCATTTACATATTAAATAAACCACAGAGGCTGATCTCCAGAATAATTTCAGCAGTCGCATCAATCAGAATTGGACTAGAAGTATTGTTGTACTTTTGTATGGTTTTGGCCCAACAAGTTGTTTCCAGGAACAACAGCGACAACAACAACAACAACAAAAAGTATATTTTATAATAATAAAATATTAATATAATTATAGAATATTTTATATTTCTCTTACAGAAGCCTCCAGAAGGTCCCAGTCAGGGCTGGAGCTCTTTTGTGCTGTGCAAACACATTTTTTCCCATTCTGGCTATATATAGAATGACTGGACATAAGCTCACCCATATACAATCATTTGCAGGATCAGCCACAGACGTTGTTCCCTGCCTTAAAGAGACCAGAATAAAATTCGTAGGAGTTTTGTCACTGACCTCTGAGAGGCCAGAATGAAGTCAAAGAAATTCTTGTCTTACAACTATTTCAAATGCAACAGAAATACAAAGTAGCAGTTGAAACAAAACTTAAATAAATCACAATTTAAACAAATGAAAATGGCCCAGGTTGCTCTGATGTTGGGGGAGTGTTCATTTTAAGCTAATTCTATAAACTCTGAGCATTTGCCCAGGCACAGACTCTTTATGATACCGATTCTACTAAAAACCTCCTTCCAAACCAATCTATTCATTCTGACTTAGCTAATGTATTTATGACACCAGTATTTAAGGATCTGCACAAGATTTACAGGCTACCACAGCATGAACTCTTGCCAGTAAATTCTTAATTACTTTCAGAAAAACGGGGAATGTGATGACCACGTTTATTGTTATAACCTTTTTTCTTTTGAACTAATCAAATATGGCTTAAACGATTCATTGGGAAGACAAAATATTAATAAAAGCTCTACAAGACAGTAATTACTGAAGGAAGTATCAGAAATTTGCAGCTTTCTCAGTAGCAGAAAAAGCCTGTCCCATTTCTGCAAAAAAAAATACCCCAAAAAAACCAAAACAAAAAAACCCAAAAAAACCCCTGGCATAGACCAGCATTTCTGGCATTTATAAATGTCCACAGTGTCACCCAGAAAACAGATAACTACTGTATAGTGTAGTAAGATCCTTAGTCCAGCTGGTCCATTTTTTCTAAACTTTAAAAACCATTTCCAAAAATACAAAGCATTTTTAATGGATTTCAATGGTCTCTTTCTTCTTTTACACAAAATCACTCAGAAGAAGGATGTTTTCTTAAAAACAATCTGCTATCCAGGTCCACCCTCCCAGGCATGTCCCTTGGAGCCGTTCCCAAACTATCCCCAAAGCACTGGCGTTTCAGCAACTGGAATGACAACTTCTTTTTAATTGTTTGAGATCCTGCAGGCTTGTATCTGAGAACAAAGCGTGCACATAAAGCACATTCTATGGCCATGATTCAAGTTCTTTTGAAAATAAATGATATATTGAAACAATGCTATGTTATATAAAGCAGTCTATCTGACACTGGATGCTCAGCATTACACCAAATCGTAGCCAAGTTCATTTCCCACCCATGCAATTGGACGTACTAGAAGCGCAATAAAACTTACATAAAGCAACTTTTTCATTATGTGAAACCTAAAGCATTTGGTTGAAGTTTGAAGGGACTTAACCAGGAAGAAGAAAAGATGAAGTCTGTTTAGCAATGGACAAATAAAATAATGAATCCAACACGAAAGTCTATTTGATAGTTGGTAGTGATACATTTTAATACGACAAGAACAAGGGAGTATCTAATGAAGTTCAAAAGCAATGTATTTAAAGCTGACAGAAGGAAATACTCTAACACAATATGTAATTAACCTACAGACTCATTACCGAAACATATCATTGAGGTCAAGAGCTTAGTAGGATTCACTAAAAGAATTAGGAATTATATGCCTAATGAGGACATTCACATACACATCAGACAAGATTTCTGAGGACACAGTATAAAAAGAGAAAGTTTCTTTTAAGGATTGGTTACTCTTTAATTGCCTTTTCCGAAGATTTGATAATCATCTTATACATGAGAGCTGGAATCCTGATTCAACAACATGGGTAACAGAGCCACTAACTTCAGTGGAGGAGGATGCTCATCTCTGGCGCTGGCAAGGGGCAAAATATTGGAGAAACTGCACACACTGATTTACAGAACGATGATTTAAATTCTTCTAATTAAACCAGCAAAAGTCACAATGTAAATGCTTTCAGAGCACTTTAAAACTGCTTAACTACATGTAACTTTGTTAGTAAATTATAGAATTAAGCTAAGCAAATCTAAACAATCTCTAAATGAAGTTAAGTTTGTATATTTATAAAGACACAGTATTTCTTCCACATGGCCCTTCAACAACAGCACTGAGGTATATCTCTTCCCTCATTTATCCCTTTTTAGTTCTTATATCTATCAATCTATCAATTATTAATACTTCTTACAGGCCAAATGGCTCAGCTATAACATAATCTTGGTGACAATTGATTTTGTAATTTAAAGTAAGGGTTCAGGCTGTTCTTTTTTACTTTTTTCTTAGAGTTGGCGTGCATTTCCCAGGCAATATAGGGAATATCACATTTATTAAATTAAGCCTTCGGCTTTCAGAAGACTTTACTAAAGGTTATGTTTGTAATCTTCAGTGTTTATTTTACTATGAAACCAACACATTCAGCAATAAGTCAGATTTATTGAGAAAATAAACACATTAGGACCTTATAAATAGCTGCTAGAAAAGTTCCGTATGGTCTGCCAAAAGCCCCAAATGATTGGTTCATGAACTTTTCCTCTGTACGCTCTAATGGCTTGAAAAAATTGTTTATTTTTGACTGGTTATGAATAGATGAGGATTATATTTCATCTACAGTCTCCATTAAAGTATCAGGATTTAGAAAACTTCCAAACTTTTAAGAATCTCACATTAAAAAAAATAAACTGTTGACAGCAGATATACATAATGGAATGGCAAAGCGGAGTGTTATTTTAAAGCTGCATTTACACAATGAGTTTCTCAATTTACCTGATTATATCCTCTAAAAAGAAAAAAATAAATCGTTGCTCAAAGATACTGCAAGACTTTAATGATTTGTCTAAATGCCTATAGCAACTGCTGCAGCATGGGTTAATGCAAAGAACTGTCTCTGCTTCATCAAGAAGGATCTTACGTTGCCTTATACTTGCAGCAAATATGCCTTAACAAGCGTAGGAGTCTTTTGGTGAGAGGTTGGATGCATATCTAGCTGCATCCTTTGGCATGCAATGCCCTCACAGATTGACTCCCTGGGAATGACACCACTTTCCTCAGTATCAAGGAGTCAGCTCTGATTTCCACATCACTCAGACTTTTTCATCTTTCCAGCACACAGTCTGCAGACAGAGACCAAGATGCTACCTCCTAGAACCAGGATGGAGAAGTGTTCCTCTAAAATTAAGCCATCTTTCTACAACTGTGCAGAAAGATCAAAGTCCTCATCCTCAAATCTTTAAAAGAATATCTGCAAAATTATATTCCAGTGTTTCTGTATGAAATCAGCTGTCACTAATAAAAAAGCATATCTGGGTGGACACTCTGTTAGGGAAAGGTTTCTCGGCAGTGCTAAATAATATGGTAATAACAGGGAGGGCCAGAAAACATTTTTATTTCATGAAAACTGGAGGCTTGGTATTGTTATTTTTTCATTCAACACTAGGAAAAGAAACCAGTTTCTCAATGTTTGTGAAGGAAATAGGAGAAATGGAGAACAGCTGAGAGCCCAGCAGGCAGGACATGCCTTGTGACAGGGAAGGGCCACCGTTGCCCAAAGTGGAGCAAACGTTCGAATCTAGCACTTCCCTGATCCTAGGCAAATACCTTGTCAGTTTTAATTCTCAAAACTGTCCCTTTTTTGCATGTGTAAAATAAACACTATCTGCATCGGACTGGTTCAACAGAAAACATTGCCGAGCCACTTACCTCAGGCATGGCAGGGAGCCCCCGGGAGCCCCTGCAATTCCAGCCACCCCTCCCACCGAAAGGGGCACCAATGCATTTATATGAACATTTTCACGTTTGAGTTAGAGAAAATACCCCTCCTCCAGTTTGAAAACAAATGTAGGAAACCAATGTCACCCGATATCCATCAGAAATTAGATGACATTCCAACTACGGAAAAAAACATGCAGCAGAATTCCTCTTAAGCGAGCAGAATTACCTCCTCCTATGTAAAAGGTTGGGGGTTTTTTTGTTTAGTTACTTTTACGTGCTGCGGCAGATGTACCACATTTTGTATTAGTTTCTGCTTGAATGAATAATGGAGACATGAGCACTTGTATAAACAAGGAAAGGTATTTAATGAACATATTGTACATACTAAAGAGGCTGCTTTCTGTTGGAAGAGTGTAGAATGCATTCTTCCAAGTGCATGAAAATCCCATATTAATGATGCATGAGTTTTCTATGAACTGGGCCAGGCATAAACTGTCAACTGCATTTAAAGCACTGAATCGAACCTGATAATTGCTCATTTCAACATTAGAAAAAAAAGAAAAAAAAGAAAAAAATCCAACCCCCACTCAGAAAACAGAAGATATCTAAGATGATAGTATTATTTTTACATAGTTTTTCATTAGAGATCATTTGTTTGCATTTCTATTTTGAAAATTCAAGCCTGCTGGTCCCAGATGCGGACTAGAACTGCAATTTGTTTCATTGTGTTTTCATTCATTTTCATTCTCTTCATGAGCAACAGTGACGTTTGCAAAACCAAAAGAAAAGGACAGAGTAGCTGGAACCTCGTATTTACAGCATATTTATAGCATTTGGCATGTTGGACCCAGTTTTCTGAAAGATATTATTAGATTTGTCAGCGAGTGTCCTGTTGCTTTTTCAGGACTCTGTGGGTTCAATCTACGAAGGCAAGAGCTGAGACTTTAAACGCCTGGCTGCAGTCAGAGCCTCGAGCAAAGCACTTCAGCTTCCTATGCAATAGGCGCACAAGAACTACCAGACAGGATGAGACTCAAAGTCCATCCAGCCAAGAGTCCTGTATCCAAATCAGGCCAGTAGTGGAAACTCATAATAAATGTTTATGACGAACAGAGTGATGCCTCCCTCATGTACTCTCCCAGCTTTGAGCTGGATGCACCACATGTATTTTATCATCATTTAGTCATTGAGAGCATGCCCTCATACAGGAATTACACAGACGGCATGCTGATATGGTGAAACAGAGGTGGCTGATGCAATGGGAGGTTGCTATGACTTTTCCCATGGTTACTGGTAGGTCAGAAGTACGGCAGCAAGCACAGAAGTTGAGCGCTACATTATCGCACTGGAATGGTCATCAGCATTTCAGACCTCCTGCACTCATGAAGCTGTGCAAAGAATTTCTCCAGCTCTGGAGCACAAGGTTCATAGATAAGGCAGGCTGTACCATTTCTGAAGGCAGTATTTTTTGCAACCTACTGGCATGTGCTACCAAAACCAGTGATGTAAATTGGGCTCACTAGTTTGAGACTAGCAAGTCAAACAGCAGGTGTTGTGTTGACAGATATTTGGGTGATGATGACTTGTGGATTTCAATCTTAGCGAAAGGTGAGGAAATACTAGAATTCACAGCTGGCACTCCCAAACTGTGTGAGATTCTTCCAAAGTCTGCTCCCACAAAGTGCAAATACTTTGGTAATCAGAAATAATACCACTCATTATTACACAAACTTCCCTTCACGCAGGACTTTGGGGAAGGTACTTCCCCAGTCATGGCCTTTAACACTCAGCTTTTCTCAAAGGAAAGATGGTGACAGCGATGTTCTCTCCCTTCTAGTTTAGGAAACCCACACCTATTTCCAATACGTAAGATCTCAGTTGTCATCAACCGTCCAAATATCCTCCTCAACCAGGTATTTGGTATCCTCCTTATGGACTTCCTTAATCCCTGATGTTGAAGTTTTCCACTCTAGAATTAAATAAATCTTCATTAAATTAAAAAATAAGTTAGTCTCAACTATATTGGTGATGCATTCAACAGCCTTTCCTGACTTGCACACCACCACAAAACGAAGTCTTAAGGTTATGAATTTCCTCTGTCATGCAAGAGTACTTATAAAACCAGGAAAAAAAGCTCAGAGATAACTCAGCAATATTTCATTGCCTTTTTTTTTTTTTTAGCAAAGTATGTGGCAAGCATATTTACCTCACAGCAGATTGACCAGCAACTGGCTGAACAGCTCTGTTGTATTCATTAGTACAACTCTGTACTTCATTTTAAGTCTTCAAAGGAAGTTGTTACACAATTTGAAATTTGGAATTTTTTTTATAATCTGTCAAGAAATCATTGCAGACAGTTGAAACTTCAACATTAAATCTAGGTCTAATCTGCTGGTTAATAAAAAATGAAAAAAACAAGCAAAATGTTGCTAGATGGATCTCCCCAAACCATATGCATACCCAAAAAAGAAAGCACCATCAGATATATTAGAATATACCACAGAAGATGCTATTGAATTAAAATGAAACTACAAAAATGTAAAATAAATAAAAATTGTTCAGACTTTTAAATACTTTCTAAAGATGAGAAACTATTAACTAGCAGCTTTAGTAAACAGTTCAGTAAGGTGATAGTTTGCCTTACCCATCAAACAAGACACTACTAAAAGTATTTCATAGATGTTCTCAGCTAAGTTGCATATTTATGGAAGATAAAACACAGGTGAAAATACAAAACTTTAGACACAGGAGCTATAAATACATGATATGCTTGACATTAGTCAGCTATATAAACTATTAAAATATGGGTTTCAATCCTTTTTTTTTTTTTTCTTCTTCCTCCCAAAGACTCTGTTCAAACAAATCTCACAAAATCAAAAAGCTCTTGTAACTCACTTCTAACAGACAGACAAGTTGGTAGGATAGAAAAGTCTTCAAATTAACATCTTGGTTTTGCTGTTTGTACATAACAAACTTGCACATGGTTTGGGAAAACTTATGCTTACCTAATGCAACACATGAGGAGGAAACAAGAGCAGAGATGCCAGTACAGCAACGCTCCCTTCATGATTTCTCATGCACAGGACTTTTCTGGTTTTTCCTAACCCCATTTTTCATTATTATTGTACAGAGACTTGGGCATCTATTTTAAAATCTATAAATATGAAGTATTTAAACAGCAGCCCTGTAACAGCTATTACTGTGACCTAGAAACACAAGCAAAGAGGTTCATCACAGTAATTAAAGGGCAGCAAATGATCTTTGTTTAATTCAGATGTTTGACTGGAAAGAGTAGGCTTCAGTGCCTCAGTCATGCAGCAGCAATGTCTAGGAAACAAATTGCCAGAGGTCAATTAATTGAACAGTTAAGAAGGGACAACATGACCTTTTATTTCCCAAGTATTTATAATTATTTTTAAAAGACTGAATAATAATCTAATTATATACAAATACATAGAAAATATGATCAATTGTACATACTTTATCATAATAGTAGAGCAGCAGAGATGCTCTAAATTTTATATTTCTGTCTTTCATAGCCAATTACAGGCTCTCAGCAAGAGTGAGAGACCATCATCATTAACTGAATCCAATTTCACATTGATAAAATTGATCCTATTAAAATAAACCTACTGGCACAAAAGGCAACTTTCATTGCTACTCTCCAATCAGCCATGAGGGAAAGGGAGCTCAATCTATTTCTACTTCAATCAATAAGCTCTTTAAATGGCATCCACTGTGTTCCTCACCGACGCTGCCCTCTGAAGAGCCATTCCACAGTTTTAATCACCAGAGACCAAAAGAAAGCCAGTAATTTTCTTCACCACACAGAGCTCTACGCCTTTTCTCTGCACCATCCACTTAGAGCTTGCCACCATCAGCATCAACCAGATTTAAGTAGAATTGTTTATACGCCTCGAAGTTTTGCATGAATAGTGAAAGTAGCAGACCTGTTCTGGTCAAATATACCACAAACATCCAAACAGATTTTAAATTTCAGCTAGCCAGGAGAGACTAACGGTTAAATATTGACTGACAAGAAACTATTGTATCAAAATGTTTTCATTGCCAACTTCTCATCTGTATGAGATCAACAATCTTAAGTCATGCACTTACAAACAGTAATCCTACTGTATCTGAAACCTTAGCAAGCTGCTGATAAGGACTATATCAGGTCCAGAAAGTGGTTTACTCAGCTGCTCCCTTTAGTGGCTCTGCCCAGGGAAGCACAATTTAAGGCTTGGACTTCTTTCCTACACTATTACACAATAGTGCAGTACATCTGAGTCATCTTAAATGAATAAGAGTTAAACAACTGAACTCTACATCCCACATCACTTTCAAGAACCAACTGCCTAAACAAAAGTCTACACTGTCGAATGAACAAAATAGTGTTCATGCACAACTTTGCAATTTTAGTTAATTTTAAAGAACCAACCAGGCTATCCTACAATGTAAAATTGAAAATTTACATAGCAAGTTTGACATACATCAGTTGAATAGTTAGCGGATCTTTTCACAGCAAAACTACTAAAAAGTACCAAAAGTATTCAAAGTATTGTGGTTCCAGGCATTTTTGTAGGCTTGCATAAAAGAGAGGGTTACACCCCGCAGACCTCTGAAATTTGTACAGATGTTCTTACTTCTTTCTATTTAATCAGGCCATGCCTATTACTTAGCAGAAAAGATGATTTGAGAGAAAGTATTTTCATGCCTTAATCACATTAGCTAAGTTCCAAATGAATTGCTACCTTTAGGCATTACTTTTAGTCACAGACAACGGATTTGTTTGGCTTTTCTTTCTTTTTTTAACGTGATCCAATCACATGAATCAAAATATTAATTCATGAATAAAATAAATAACGTATAAATAGTAAAGAAAATACAAAGCACTGATGCTAAATATTTTTTATAAATACAATTAAATCATTACAAAGTTAAATACAAAACTTTTAATGGGCAACAAGCAGTGGATATATGGCACACCTAATGTAATGTCTACTGTTGTCACAGATATCGTGATACTAGACATATCATCCTATTCGCAGATATTCAGAAAGGTTATTGCTATTTTCTAAATCCATGGTGTTTCTCTGCTTTTATGCAGACATAAGAATCTTCTGTATTAGTGTACATATTAATAGATTTTTATATGCCATTTTCTCATTAAAAAGTCTCTATCGTTTTAGACAGTAGAAAGATAGTATTTCTTTGGTCCTCTGAACACTGACACAGCACACAGAATTAACTGACACATTTAGGATTCGACTATAACTATTAATCAAAATAAAACACTGGTAAAGGTTTCTCCATTAACTCCTGTTCAGCTGTGGCTGAACATGACTTAGACAAAGCCAAGACATCTGTGGCATTTAGTGCAGGAAGTAACACTGACCTTCATCTCGACCTTTTTTATGTCTGCTGTATTTACAGAAGGAACACGTTTCAAATACAATTAATTTTTTGCTTTGGAAAAACCAAAGGCAAATTTTTAAATCTTAAGTCTAAAATGTGTGATATGGATGAAAAATCTATGGTGGTGGAAAAACTAATATTTAGTCACGATTTTAAAAGCAGCAAATACAAAACATGTTGCATGAAGTGCTGGAGCGTGTACATCTTTATATTATCTGAAACCCAAAGTGCTGAAGGTTACTGAAGCCAAGATGCAGAAAACATAACAATCTCATTTGGAGGGCTGTATATAGGGAAAATAGCAGCTGCCATTCGGTTCATCTGAATATGTGTGGGCATAAAATCATTAGGAAAAGTGAAAGGAGTTAAATCCAAATTTCAAAAAAGAGGAGTGGGCTGGAATTGAAGGAAGAGTTTTCTAAGTAGAAGATGATTTAAGAAGAGAAGGTAAATAAGCATTACCCAGATAGTATCAGGTTGTCAACTGTGAACAAGTTAAATCAGTAAGATGCAAAAAGTCTGAATCACAGTCAAAAGATGAAAATTCAATAGCCTGAAATATTCTATATTGCCACACAACATAACAAATTTGTATCTGTCACTACCAGGAAATGGGATACAAAGTTGACATCAGGTGAGAAAGGTCAGGAAACACAAATCAGTCTAATAGCACTTTTGTCATTTTTTCCATATTACATTCTATCAAGAATTATTTCCCTGCATGATTTTTCTTCTTTACTTTAACATTCCATGTATACACAATTTCCTGCCCCAAAATCTAAAATTTTGCTTGACACAATGGAAAGCTTGGCATCTACAACACCTTCATAAGATTAGTGTCAGCGAATGGCAAAAAAAATAAAACGTTTCAAATTCTTCAAGCTATTGTAAATACAGTTTCAGAATAAATTTATAACTCATAGGTTCAATGATAGTTGCCCTCTATGCACATACATGAGGTGGATTGCCACACTGAGTACCATATTTAAGGTCTGCTTCTACAAAATATAACTCTCACTGACTACTCAGGGAACAGAAATGGTTGTTAAAAATTGCATAAATATGATAGAGAAGAGGAAAACAGAAGGCAAAGAACACACACATCAATTATTTTAGCCTCTCAGTGGCACTATCCAGAATATTCATTTGTCCAAAATTTTCAGACATCTGCGAGTGCACGTAACAGATCTGACATCAGGGACACACCGAACCCAGCAGTCTTTGGCTTGCAGAGAGCTCAGCAAATGTGCAGAAACTTGACCCATTGGATTTACTGCACGTACACAGATCAAAAACAAAGCACACACCCATCTAGTTCACGGATCCATATTTTTGCCTGAGGTTTTCCAGAAAAAAATACAGAGTTATGCAATGTGGCTGCAGGAGTGCATCTTTCCCATACTGCTCACTGAGGCTTTGGTCACTTCTAAAGTTTGCCATACAGCTGTCCAACCCCCAGATATGACATCTGTGGCAATGGTATTTGACATTACAATGAATATAACTACACCAAATACAGTAAAACTATACTATAAATCTAAAACTATACTATAAATCAACCTTCATAAAACAAAATACTGACTGAATTTTACAAATTAAAAAAAAAAAAAGCCACAAGTCACTTCTTTCTTTTATGTCGACATTGATTTGACTTGTAAAAGCAATAATGACCATAAAACAGGATACATCAAACTAATTATTGCATTGTCTTCCCCTACTGCATCTTTCAGAGTTTTAAAAGACTATTTTTAAATGCAATTACTTTTATTTTTTTAAAGCAATCTTGTTAACTGGTCTCAAGAGCGTGTTCCAACACAAGGTTTTTAGGGGAGTAGTTAATTATGCATCTCCACTGCTTTACTACTGTGCATGTGTGCACACCACACCGAGAAAACCGCCCACAATCCTGCTCCTTAACTAGTAACCTACTTGCTCCTCTCACCTTTGGGTCAACTAAGAAAAAAATATAGTTAAACCTTCATGAATATTCAAGACTAACTATGATCTTGCATTAATCAGTTGGAATACTTAAGGAAATAGAGGAAACTCTTGTATTTTAAAACTTCCAGTCTTAAACTGTGTGCCAGCTGACAGGCAGTAAAATCTGCAAAATTGTATACAAATTTTTGAAAAACACCAGAAATTCCATTCCACATGAAAAACGGAGAGGCAAAATGTGAAATAGTTTTCAAGTAAATTGAAGTTTGGTCTCAATAGATTTCCTGGGCAAACATTCATTAGAACCGAAAGACTTGCTATCAAGCAACACCATCTCTGAGAAAAGATGAGTTTGAACAGGTTCCCACATCCCATCCCCTTCCCTGTAAATATCCATCCGACCGCCATGGGTCATCACATTCAGTGCAGTCTCTAATCCAGGGCAAAGGGGACCGCAGAGTTTACGTGATAGGAAAGTTTGGTTAGTCAGTGAGATAATGTGTAGCTAATACAGAGAAATCCAAGTCCACCAAGTTAGAAGTCTTTGCTACTCGGACGTCTTTGCAATGCCCTTCCCAGGGCTCTGGTTTTCAGAAAGACTGAAGAGCCTACACGCAGTCCTGTACTCATCCCCACGTGCATTTACTTTGCTGTCATTTCCCTGAAAATTTATTATCTCTGAATCACACCTCTGAGTGCTCCCAGGTCCAGCAGAGATCAGCACACATTTTGAGCTCGAGCTTTGTGCCACACAAAACTGTGATGTTGCTTCCGAATTCATTGCTGTCAAAGCTGTATAGTTACGTACGTACGCTGCTCTGCTTGAACTAATGCATATTGCAGAAACAATCTGCAACTCAGATTATCTACTCATGGATAAACAAAAGCTGTCCACATTTAAAGAGAGGAGCATTTTCAGGGATCAGGAAAATATTCTGCAGGAGTCCCAACAAAGGAAAAAGGACCGTAATTGACAAAAATCCCACAAAAATAGTTAAAATGGAAAGGCTAAATGACAGAAACAACTATTTTCTCATTTGCTTAAACATTCATAGTATTCACTTGAAGCAGTACGTCCTAGAAATCCGGGAAGCAGAACATATTTTTTATGTTAAAAGCAACACTTGCCATTATCCCTAAGACCCCAGTCCAGTGAACAGGGTGATTGCTACACTGTCACACTCTTTCATTATAGTAGCGGGGAACCTACCTTAAGGCAATGCCTTTTTTTTTTTTCCCCTAGGTAGGCTTTTGAAAAACACTAATCACTTTCCCTAAAATGACTTTTCTTTTTTTTCTTAGAGATGGAAGTGGATCAACATAGAAAAGAGTTATTTCTTTAGGGAATAGAAGGTGGGGGGTTTCCTCCTCTCCAATAGCAAGGTAACATTACAGATCTCATAAATTGAGGAAATGAGCATATAATTCAATCTGTTTTCCCATGTAAACTACTATTAATGATATATTAACTTATATAACCAAGACCATCTCAATAAACTTTCCAATTATATGTTTCAAGCATTCTTGAGATTGACATCATTACTACCAATGAAGATTAATGGAATTCCACAATGTTCTTTAGCACATAACAGAAGAATACTCCCCAAGGGAATGATTAAGGAGTACCTATATTTAGCAGTAATATAAAAGAAAATGGTCAGAAAACACTGGCACTTCAGCAGTCCTTATTAATATTAAAAGTTCAGTTCCTCCATTTTGCTTTAAAGGTCTTGCAGAACAAAGGCGAGGGATAATTTTTTATTTGTTAACATGGCAACTATAAATCTGATTTGGAATACATGATTCTCGGAAAGTTGGCTATAACCAAAACATAATCAGCAAAAGAAGAGATGATATACAGTGGTTCAGTGAATAATGCTTTCCTGTGGTTTGAGTATGGCTGGAGTGGAAGAGTCTTTCAGCAACTTCAACTAAAACTGAATCTGCATTACATTCATCACCCTGTTAACGACTCTAGGGAAACAGGCACGCACTTGTTCAGGTCCGAGGTTCTGCCTAGAGACTTTTTCCTTCTTTCTCTTTCCTAATTTAGGAAAGATTCTGTTTTCCATTACTTCCAAATTAAATTTGACCAGTAAAACAACAGAATACTGGGCAAAAGATCCTGCAGTGCAAAATCTATCCAAAGTGGTAACTTCAACAATACGTCAAGCAATGCCAGCAGATTTTCCTCCATTTTCCAACTGTAAAACCTTTGGGGTTTTGTAATCAGCCACTTCTCCCCTGGGATTTCAGTAACAAGGTGAGTGCATCGAGGGGTATGAGAGGGTGGCTGGGAGCACAAAGGAGGTACTCACACACTTTTCCACACCCTGTGTTCCCATGTGCTTCCCCAACGACATTCCTTTCCGAGTCTGTATATATAGCTAGCTAGGACTAATTTAAAATTCCTCACTTAGACAATGCATTCTTGCCCGAGTGGCACACAGCTGCTTCAGTCATTCAGAATATTTCACAGGAGGTTGGTTTTGCTTACAAGTGGACATCTTCCCTGATGTCTGCTATAAATTAGCCTAGGAGTGCAAATAAAGGGAGTTCTATTGCATTATGTTTGCGGAGTTTCCTTGTGAGAAAACGCCCAACAAAAAAACAAACAAACAAAAAAAAAAGAAAAAAGAAAAATTAGCCCAACAATAATACCGTTTGGAGTGTATGTATTTCTGGGAATTGTATTTGCAAGCTTAATAATGAACAGCAGTCTTTGTCAATGGAATTCTTGCTTTTACTCGGAAACCAGGGAAAGGGAAATGGTAGGTGGGTGTATTTTATCTATAAAACCATAGTCTCATAGGTATCTATAGATATTTTTATATAAAATTAACATATTGCATTATATATAATTTACATAATGCATTCTATTCATAATACTATGGATATTACTGTAATACGTGCGTAAGTGAAAGCTGTAGCCAGGTATTCTTAGTGTTCATATAATCAACATGTATGTAATAAACTTTTAAAAACATATTTGTTTGCAAAGTTTTGAACAGTTAAACAGCTGCCTGAATGGGAAAACATGTAGCTTCCTGCTACAGTGGTGCATTTTAATTCACAAATTCCTGATTTTATTTCCTTGAATTCAGAGCACCACAACTACACTTAACAAAAAAAATAATAAAAAAATCCAGAGCTAATTAGTTTTTAAGACAGGGTCTTATTTTAAATTTCCACCTTATAAAACTGCATTGTAATATGAGCATATACACAGATGAGAAACCATTTAGGTCAGTTAACTGTCCAAATACCTTTTTGCAAAGACAACAACAAAAGTGCTCAATATCATACCAATTAATGCCAACATAGCTGTGTGGCTCATAACTAACAAAGAAAAAAATCAAATCAGATTTAAAGCCACCCACTGAGCTGAAAATATTTAGAATTACAACTGTAGCACGCTATAACAAAGGATTTCACAAACTTTATATCCTTATTGCAGACAGCTCGTACATTAAACATTTGATGATGTGAGAAAAACAGAACACACTGTCTGTGCAAAAACCTTCTGTCTAGCAGAGCAACAAAAATAAATATTTCATTGAAAAGCCCTCAAACCTGTAAGTGAAGCTACTTTTATGACTTATACAGTATCGGCTTTATCTTCCAGGTGGCCAAGTATGCACTAGGCAAAAGAAAATGAAAAAGTTTTGCAAAAAAAGAAACTTTCTCATGCCTTTGTGTTGGACTACTTGGAATACTAAGCCTTCCCTGAAAATCTGGGTTATATTTCAATATCTTGTAAAACACTGCATACAACCTGGCACAACACACACCCGAGAGGGTTTTTCACACACCAAACTCTTTGCCATTTCAAAACATTTAAAAGGCAGCCTACTGACATATGACAAATTTCCATGGACAGCAGCAGCTGCATGGCCTGGTGCTGTTGCCACTCTTAACCTCAGTTACAATTTGATGGCTGAATTAAGTTGTCTGCCAGCAGTTCCAGTTGGCATAATACATTACTATGTGGTGTCATGCTGTTTAGCTATGGTCAGTGCTGTGACATGCTGAGCTCCATGTGTTTATCCTCTTTTTACAGATAAAGCTTAAATCCTGGAACTTCATGCAAAGTACTGATTTCTTTAAGTCATAGCCCATCCAAGCCTTATCAGTTCTAGTTTTATATCAATTTCATCAAAATAAACTCATAAACAAATTACATTCTCTCATCTCTGCACACAGTGGTGCCGTACATGACAAGACTTGGGAAAACCATGGTCCAAAGATGCAGCTAAATGGCACCGTGGGGCAAATAAAGTTTCATATCTTTGTATTTCCTAGCTTCCATATTGCTGCAAGAGCCGAAATAGTCCCTGGGAGATCAGTACAAACTCGGGGCAACGTCCTACAAGCTATTTTTGGATGGCGCCTAATCTTGACTCCACAAAGATGCACAATCCCACCTCCAGCCTCCACGTGTCCCGGATTCTAAGTGTTATTTGATGACGCATTTTCAGGATATCCAAAAGAATATAGTTTGATCACAGTCAAGCATATATGTAAAATAAGAACTGTTACTTTTAAAGCAAAGGCGCCCAACTTATCGTCCGCAGGCACAAGCCATCCACGCCTGGTGTCCTGCTTTCTGAGGTGGGTACCTGCAGAGCGGTCAGGCTGCAGACCTCCTCATCCCATAGGCACACCAAACAAAAACTAACCTACTTCCCCCCGCCGTTATCATTTCATAGATATCTGCTGTACCAGAAAAGGGAAAACTGTAAACCACGGTGTGTTCATAAGCTGTATTTCTCTGAATATTATATCTATTTCTAACACACTCGGTTTGAAACTGTATACAGCCATGACTTCAAATAGATTTCAGAATCTGATTTTAAGATTTTAAGAATAGCGACAGAGGAACAATTCCATTGTCATGGCTCATTTTGAGATGCTGGGAATACTTCACAGTGGTATTTTGACAAACAACTTGTTATTTGAGAAATAATTATTTCTTGTCCTCTCCAGAGGACAAAATGAGTTTAAGCGTTGTTTTTGTGGAGTTTGGGGGTTTTTTTGGTTAACATTTCATTGTACTATATATCTGTCTTCATAAACACTATTATGTTTATTCCTGGGAAGCCTTATTTAGGACAAAAAACCCCCACAAACTAAAGAATATTTCATAGATTTTTAAGGGTATTAATTTCTCTATTCAGTTTCCTTTCCTTAGAAATAGAAACATATTTTAAGATTAATAACTTTTTAAAACGTAGACAATGAAGTAAGGGCAACCTTCCTGAGCAAAGCAAATTAATAAAAAGGCTGGGATTTTATAGAGTCCTATGGCTGTTAATTGCATTCACCATGTAGTTAGCTCCGAAAACGAGATAACCCTTTCATTGAATTATAGTAAACTCACAATTAAGCTACGTTTAGTAGGTTTTGAGATTTTCCTGCAAGATTAGCTTTTTACTGCCATTTCAATGGCATTGACCTTTATTATTTCCAATACTGAACCCAAACAAGGAGGCTGTTACACGCGGTCCCATGTGGAGCCAACGGGAAGCATCCTCATCCCTGCCATTTCGCTGACCTCTCGGGATGTGAGCGGACTCGCTGCTTTTGCCTGTTCTGAGTCCGGGCACACTTTCTTCCCCTCCCTAATTACAGCAGCAACTATAATGGAACATTATAACATTACTAACTAGCTCCACCACAACACAGCGCCTGACGACTTCTAAAAGGTTGCCTTCTTTGCAGTTACAATAATTCTCTTCGAGCTGTTCCTCAACCCATATTGAAAGCTCAGAGAATAATCAAGAAACAAACGCTTTATATGCTTTTCTGAGATCAAAATGAGTTTCAAATGGAATTTTGGTTTTGTTATGTGGGGCTTTTTTGGGGAGGAAGGGGGTGATGTCTTTCAATTAATGTGAATAAGAGTCTTTCCTGAGCAAGCAAAATGTGTAAGGAATGCAGAACGGAGCCCTTGAGGTATTTGGGGGATGGTGAGGGAAACAAAATTAAAAGTGACTGAGGTGCCTCTGTTAAAACCATCTACTTTGTCGGCACATGAACATTTCCTCATTAAAGATTCATAAGGACTTTATAGTTTTAATGCACATGTGGCCAGTGTTACAGTTCAATAGCCAGAACTCTTAAAAAGAAAAAGAAAAAAATTTTAAAAAAGAGATACTGTTTTTTGACTGCCTTTTCACAGGAGATAGAAACCTCCTTTTTTAAACACCAAAGCATGAATGCTGCAAAAGCCTGCCATTCTAAGAAAGGCCTGAACAGATGAAAAACAAATCAGTATTTCTGCTGTAATTCATATTCACAACCGCTGCCCATTTCCTACTTCTGAATTTCTGCATTTTCCTGCCCCAGCAAAGGATGAAATCATGTCCCTCAGTCACAAACCTTTTCTACAATCACCAAGCTGTCGGTGAGGAGCACCTTGAATGGCTCCTGAGCTGCAAAGGATAATAAGGCAAAGAAAGTAGAAAAGGACTAGGGAAGGGAAGGAAGAGCGCGCTCTGTATCAAGTTAAACATTTGAACACAGAAGGCTCCGCAATGGATTTCTGTACGTCAGCCTAGGATAATCATGACTTCAGCAGGATCTTCCTGCTGTTTAAGAACGCACTGATTTTTTTTTCTTTATGATCATTTTTTTCTGGTGCAGGTTACACTCCAGTTCTACTACAGTTTGTTGAATTTCAAAGGTGAAGACATCTCTTTTAGGGCAGCCATAACGGGGATGTGTCCGACGAGCTGGGTAATGTTGACATCTCCCATCCTGTTACTTTATTTTTGCTGGAAAGGTGAAGAGCTTTCTGCTGCTCTTTTCCTTGTCATTCTCTTCCATGGTTCAAATGACCCCTTTGACTTTTCAGGTATTCCTTTTTTTTCTTCTCTTTGCCAAAAAGCTATCTGCACCTGTTAAAAAGCACTGACTGCAGATAGAAGACAGGCAGGCCTCAGCAAACCCTCAGCAAATTACCCAAGCTTGTATCAGGGACTGAAGGAGGACTGAGTTAAATGTCATTAGACCTCTGGCATCACTTTGCAAAAGAAAAGTTTTGCAGTGAAGCAAATAGCTGTGTAAGGGTTGCCCTGAAGAGGGATTACAGTTTTTTAACTTGATTTTTTTTTCCCCCCTAAGACACTCCTAAATAAGTTTTTTCCAATGCAACACAGACCATCCACTCATTGGCCAGATCTCCCCTTCAGTGCCCTGCAAAGTATATCTGAAACTTATTATTTTTAAGCAATGTGAATTACTTCCTCCTCCTCTGCTGCACGGAGCGTGTGACTCCCTCTGCAGCATTCACCACTCATTCTAGGGTTGAGGAACACAAAATAAATGTCTAAACGCAGGTTTCCAGCAGCGTCCTAGGCCAGGCCTAGCCAGCCCGCTCAAGTAACGCCACATGCCTGTGGTTTAAGCAGATTCAGAGCAATGAATTTTCCTCCATTTTCAGCAGCTGTTTGGCACCCTCCCTTCTCACTGCGTTACTATCAGCATCCCATCACTCAGTCACTGGTGTCCTCTATTTACATCTTCCCAAGCTATTTCCACTGTAGCACCAATGTAAATTTTCCATCCCTGCTCTTTCCACCTTGATTTTTATTTAATCTCATACTCCATTTCTCCTGCTCCTATTTTTATCTTCTCTTTTCCCTTTTCCACTAATCTTAAAGGATTCTGAATAAGACCTCTGCTTTTAAGTCTTAATAACAATATTCCCATCTACGAAGATCACCTTCATCTCCAGTTCGGTTGAGCACGCGTGGTTCCCTGATGTTGGTTAACCTGCTGCTTGGCTTAGCGCTGTGACAATTCAGTGCGGATGAGAAGCTCAAATTCTGTCTAGCTTCTTGTTACAATAAATCCAATGCTAGTGTCCCTGTGTTGGTAAAATACTTGGTGTTCTCTCTTTGACTTTCGTTCCCCAGAATTATTTGGCAAGAAAAGTCTCTATACCCCAAGATAATTATCTCACTATTACTGCAGGAAGACAGAGTATTTCTGTAGCGAATGGCCACATCTGTACCACGTCAGGCTTAGTTAGAGATTAATAATGGGTACTACTATTCCACCTACAAATTTTCATGCTCACAATGTCTTACAGCTACATTAAGAGTGACGGATTAGACCATATACTTACAATAAATGTCAGTCACCAAAGCATGCAATTTAGCTGGTAGCAGCAACAAACTTCTGGGAAGACAGGCAAAATGTAAATTTGATCAATGTAAGTTTGTTCAATTATACTGCTCAAACTTTGTCTCAGTATAAGCTTACTTTGTTATATATCCTTGTGATTATAGCTTGTTTTATTATTAAGTATTCCATAGGATTATACGAAATTTATTCATATGCTTATGCTCACATCTAACATGGGCAAAGAAAATCAAGTTGACAGCTATACTGAAGGATAGCATAAGAGTAAGAGCAATTGCCATTATGACACCTGGATTTCAGGGAAAGGAAAAAAAAAAAAAAAGGAAAGTTGTTATTTGATACTTCTCAGTATCAGGTATTTGATTCATCACCATGAGGAAATTTCCAGGTTTCTTGTGACAACATTCTATAGCCTACAGCCATAGCAACCCTTAAAACATGGTTTCTTAAAAATCTTTTAATAAGTAAAATCCATATGACAAGAGATAAATCTATAGTACAATTGTCATCTTTTATATGCTTAATATTTCTTAATTCATTCTGCTAAGATCAGAGGCACTGCTGTCATCATCTAGTCTGACTTGCTTATAACAAAATAATGATTTTAGCAATTGATTCTTATATTGCTAAGCTCGAATAGGTCATTCAGAACTCTGGAACTACAGCTTTTTTAATACCACAAGACCAAACTCTGACAAATGGCAATCTTTCATTTTGGTTTTCTTTAGGGTTTTTTTCCCTTCATTTTTATAAAATTAAAAAAAAAATGAAAATTGCCTGATTGGCTAGGTTCAAAGTTTTACTGCATTTGCAAAATTGATCTTTTTTTATGTGACAACATGATATTAGCTTTTCAGGTGAGAAAATTCTTTTTTTATTACATGTTTTGTATTGAGTTCATTGTATAACTTTTAGATATTCATTTATAGGCATGCTAAACCACTGATATCATACCGTACATCAGCATGTACAGTGACTTGGAAATCAAAATTCTCATACTCCAGTCCCCAATTAATGAGGCTACAATTTTTTTCATCAGTGCATTTCATTCACATAAACTATTGTTAATTATAGTCCAGAGCTCTGTATGTATATTTGAACTCCTTTCCCTTATTTTCTTTATGCACACAAACCCAGCAAGTTACTGCAAAAATTACTTTTACTAGGAATTTTCACAGTGTTTATATGATTCACACACACATATAAATGAATGTTGTCAGATCATTGATTTCATTGTTTAATATAACTCTATGCACAAACGTAACGTAAATTGTTTAAAAGCTTGCATCTCAGCAAAATGAAAACAGATTCTAATTGGACTGTGGGAGGCCACATCTGAAACACAGGGACAAATCTCTGCCAGATTTCAAGTCTGAATATTTCAAATCTGAACATAACAGTGTTGAGGGAGGAGAGGGGAGCGGATAAAAATCTCAATTCTGCATAATTTCTTTAAATCTTGGCCAAAACACTTTTCCATTTGTCCTCAGAAAGAACCCAGCTGCTTTTTAATGAATCTCTTTAAGAAGTTAACCCCTGGCTTATCCTAAAATGAACCAAATGACAACCAAAAGATCTGATGAAATCATTCACACTAGAGATTAAAAATACAGAATTAGAACAAATCTGTACTAAGCTTTTGGAAGAGACTTTTGTATAGGGAAAGAGAAAAAAGATCTCAAAATTAAAGTGTTAACCTTTTAAATGTTTCATTGGCATTTCGGAAGATTTTTAAAGGGAAGTTTTGTACAAATAACCTCTATAATTTTACATTTGCCTAAAGGATGGCAACACTACTTTTAATGAGATTATCTATTACATCCTAGGAAAATACCGTATACACATGCACATACATAGTGCATGGAATGTATTTAGAAAGAGTTCTATGGTGCAGTAAATTAGATGTTTTTTTCTCAGAAAAGGAATTTGACTCATATTCATCATACAACCAAGCAAACCAAGAACGAGTACCCAAACTTATGACTGTGCAGAGTATATAAAAAACCAAAGCAATCCAGAAGTATGGGAGATGTGTGGAAATTGGACTGTTGAGCACTATTCTAAGCAAAAATCATGCAGATCAAATGATGCCTAATGTACTTACTGCTGATGAAAATTTTGTTACATCAAGAATGGACTGACCTGCAGCACCACTTCAGAGAGCTTTGTTTAGGTTAAGATAAACGATACTTCTCTGGCTCTGGTAATAGCTAATTAACTCTACGATGACAATCACTGATTAGCTTTTTTAAAAAAATCTTCTGATAAAGGATACCTGCCAATAATAGACAAAAGAATCTGGAAGCAGGAAGCACAAATCATCAAGGGGTGATGTGCGTACGTGTACAGGTATTTTCCTTACCCCAACAGTAACCTTCCTCCACAAGGTGTGGTAAGCTCTAATCACTTCCATTGCCTCCACCTCTGAGAGCAGAGGAGGAGGGAGCAAAGAGGGCTCAGAGGATAACGACCTGCAGCAGTGCCTCAGATTGTGTTTCTATCAGCCCCTTCTTGCATTGTTCTCTTAAGTCTTTTCCTTGATGTTGTTAGGAATGAAGCAAATAAGCAGCAAAACAGCCACCTTCCATTTAATTCTATAAAGTCAGGTAAGATAAAAGTAAATGGCTACACTTAGGCCAATATAATAGTAATAAAAAGAACACTTAGTAATCCCTTGTTTTCAGCAATATAATAAAATGAAATATATATATGATTAGGAAAATACAAGCAAATAAGCCAGAAAACAAAGCTTACACATTCCCAAACTCAACATACAGAAACCGCACAGAATAGCTGACATGCAAAAGGAGAAACGCCAACAAAGAACAACAAAAAATTGCTTTGACTTTTAGCATTCTGGGGTGTAGATAGCTTGCTGGGTAACTGGCTGATTGACTGTTCTGCTAACTTTCTGGGTGAGCGGTGGAGCGGGCAGGCTGCCTCCCTTCAGGCTCGCCACTGGCAAATTGGCACTCATAGCACACATACATGCACACACGTTCTCTTTTTTAATTTCTCTGAATCCACGCTCATTCTGTCTCACACAGGAGTGTGAAACTTCAATGGGAAATGAAAGGTAATTGCATTTAGAACAAATATTGCCAAACTGGCAGTATTGTTTTGATCTATCAGTTCATACTTAGCTAATCTGAATTTATCCCAGCAGCTGATGTAAAAAGTACACTCATGTGTAGCTCCAGGTTAGAAATTCATGGTGATTCGTGCTATTCTTAATGTCAGAACATCGACTCAGGAGCAGTGAAGCTAGAGGCAATACTACCAAAATAATTTTGCATATAAAAGGATTGTGCTCAAAGTCAAGATCAATACAAGTTGCCCAGCTATACTACTACCTCAGTATTGAAACAAGAAAAGTACAATTTCTAGTTTTAGTTCAGCCTGTGGATTGAAGTAGGCAAGTCAGCAGCAGCTGCTCTCTACAGATTACTCTTTTTACATCAGCCCATTACTAAAGTTTGACAGTAAAATCTGTAAGCCAGTATAAAAGGTTCTTTCAGTCATTCTGGAAGACTGATAGTACCTTGCGTGATCCCGGCTGCTTTTTGCTGGCTCACCACACTTCATTAGGGTTTGTTTTCCGTATATCCCATATATCATCTTTTCAAAGTTGTTGAACTACACAATGACTTAAATAGGTCATCAGAAAAGCTTTGGTTTCAGAAAATTTTCATCATTTCATACAAGTCTGTGAATCACAAAGAAGTGTACATGCTGTTCAGCCTTCCCATCTATTTTATAAGTTTTAAGTTTTGTGTAAACCCACTTAAGGAAAACAGTATCCACATCTGCTTTTCTATGTGACTAACCTAACAGGAAAATCAGGCAATCCATGGCACTTCTTCATACTGTGCCACCAGTGACTTCAATAGCGACCACTAAAGCAACAGAGTTACCACCTCTGAAACATGCAAGCATTACAATAAATAAATAAAAAGCACACGGCTAATGCTCTACAGTTCATTAAAAATGCTAGAGTTTTAGTCCGTTGAACCTCAAACTCACTAAGACACATCAAGTATTTCAAGAAATGAATTTGCTAGGTTCGTTTAGCAAAAGAAAGTGTGGCATACACATGTTAGCGCACAAGTTGAAGCGACAGGAGCAACAATGAGAAGCCTGTACCGGCTCTTGCGTACATTGGCGAGAGCCCAGAGGCCTGAAGAGTTCATGCTCTGGTTGCTGGCACATGCTCAGCTTCATGCACCCAGTACACATCCTTCATAAATTATGGTTCTATATTCTTTGCAGGCATCAACCAGAGAGATGGTTTCACTTCGCAGCCTGCACCTACCCTTTTTCCCTAAAATGCTTGCTAATGAAATGGCTGCTCACCAGCATGCCAGCTATGTTTTCTGAAGAAACATGGGCTGTTCCTGTGAAAAAGAGTGGAGCATTAGGGAATAGCACCTCCGTAACATGGAGGTGCGGGAAGCCACAAGGGCTACTGAGAGGCGTTAGGCAGGCTGAAGGTATGAAACTTAGCTCACTTATGTGAGAATTAAACTAATTCTTTTATTGAGGAATTGCCACATGACAATGTTGTACTGGATTTGTGGGGGAAATGGACCAAAAGTAAGAAAGAACATAGGACTTCATGAACACTTAGGGAACTGTCTAAATAATTATACAGGTATAGAATACTACACATAAAAACAAAGTACCTGTCTTGGTATGTTATTTCAACACAAGAAAAAATAAGCAGACAGAATGATTTGAGAACATAAATACAATGACAAAGGACAGAATTATTTTTTCTTAATGATGCTATAGGAATCACATTCCTAGGAAATGAATATTTCACTTAAAACCAGAGAACTTCTAGGAATTTTCAAAGGGGAAAGGCCTGAAATGAAAAAACAAAACTTTAGGAAATGCATCCATTGGCACAGCAACCCAACACAGGGGTAAGACCGCCAGAAATTTCCTTATGTCAGTATGAGTGGAAGAAGTCTGCATAAAGACCATTTCCAACATGTGCTCTTGCTAACCCCTTCCAAGCACTTAGGTGCCTTCCTAACATGTTCCACGCGTCCTCCACCCCTCTGCTAGTATTTATGATTTTGTGATACTATTTTTCTACTTTCATTAATTTTTTTTCCTTTCACTGTCACTGCTTAACATAAATGTCAGAGCTATTAGCTAAGATGAATTTTCTCCTCTTACAGTAAGAGAGAATGTGAATACATGAGGAGATAGGTATATGAAACCAGGGAGCAGCTGCTGCGCAATAACATAGTCAACAAGGAAAAATAAGTGAAATGTCTTGTTTGGTTCTGAAGAAAAAGCATTTAATTTGATTTACACAAATAAACTACAAAGCAATCATCACAGACCACTGCTCATACATCTGAATGCAAGGAAATCAGGAGAGAAGGCTTGTAACAAAAGGCCTGTATTTCACCCTCTGTCTCTGTGCAGATGACAGTTTGAATTAAAAAAAAAAAAAAAAAAACCACCACCAAAAAACAAACCCCAAAGACCTCAAAAACAACAAACAGATGATCAATTTACTGAATTCTCAGTTCTAGAGAAGGCAAAAAGAAAAGAACCCCCCGCCACCACCCACCCAGTAACGTCAGCACTCAACCTGAAAATAGGGATAACAGAAAAAAATAGGAAGAAAAGTAGGAATCAATTCACTGTCATCAGCAGGAAGCTTTACAGTTTCACTGGGCTTCTCTCGGTGACAGTTTGGTCAGCACTGGCTGGTTACACAAGACCAGAGAAAGCAGCTTTATACAGACTTCCTAAACCCTAAAATCCCAGTGAATTTCCCAAGGATATTTACTGCATGTAGCTACTCCAGAGGGGTTTTCCTTGTATTCAGCTGTATGAGAGTTTTACAACGTGACCATCACTTTGGAATGTGAAACTAAGCTGAAACGGTACTTGTCTGAGTATTCAAGAAACTGCATTCAAATCCATTTTTAGACTTTAAAAAAGAGTACGTTGTCATTACATACAAAATAAATCTTTCCAGATAATAATCTTGCTTTTACATACACTTCAGGCTTTGTGCCCATAACTTTTTTTTTTTAAAGGATGTATACATTTCATCGTTATTTTCATGATGTCACTAAGAGTTTATCATATTTTTGGCTTGCTTAGACAAGGAAAGTGAGTATTACACCATTGTTTATAAATGGTGAACCCTACAGCAAGAAAGGGATTAGTTTAAGTTAAAGGATAACAGTACTATAAATTCATATGGATAAGAAGAGGCTAGGAACACATTTAGATCATGGATTAGAAAAAGCGGCAATTAAAAAAAGTTTAGCTATTACAGAAAAAAGAAGATTTGGAGCAGCCTTCAATTTGTTTATTTGAAATGCAGTTTGAAACTGTTACAGAAGGGGGTTTGTGCCTGGACAGGGCTTAACAGAGTTCGAATTTGCAGCGTGTGACACGAATTTTTGCACATCCAGAGTTGAATCCTCTCTGGGCATCTGCAAGGACCAGCAACGTTTTTTATTATTATTTCTTGCTCGATACAGAACACATTTTCAAGAGCTTCCCCCGCTTCTCCCTTCTCGCTAAAAAAGGCTAAGAGAGGGAATGTTGGATAGTTCATGCTGGCAACCTGAACCGGTCCAGTACTGAAAAAATTTCAGGTGTCTGTGTTGATGTAACTTGCTGGCATACTCACCATTAAAGTAACTGTCAGATTTGGACTGATAAGGATTTATTGGTTACTGTGGCAAAGACACATACAAATAAAATTAAAAAAAATATCCTGTGACACGTTATAATTTCTTCTCTTCTGACACATTATAATTTTTAGGGACATTATTTTGAACTGAAGTTTCAGCGTTCTTAATGGAGTGCTGGAAAACAATTAATGGAGCGGCCAGTTTATGGTGTATGTGATGAGAGGGGGAGCTGAACACATTTTCTTTTTATCCCTGGAAACTCAGCCTGGCTGCAACCCATCCTGGTCCTACATTCCTAAATATTTTTGTAAGTTCACATAACTCCGTACAGTAGGAAAGCTTAATACAGTACTCAAACTTCACTCAAATGGAGGAATTGTCCCTTGTGAGGCACTTGCACTTCTCAGAAATACCTAAAAGCAATTAATGGTACAAAGGGGAAAAAAGCTATCAAATTCTCAACTTAGCTGCTGACACAGTAGAGAAAACACTGTTTTGTTCTGAACACAATGTATGTTAAACTCCCATTTCAGCTGAAAAGCATGTCTTTAAGGTCTTTAAAAAAGTATTAACTTACTTTGCATTATGAATCAAATGTGAATATTGAACATAAAAAATGGAAAGAACACTTGGTGAAAATAACAAATGCACCATGTGTCTGGGGAATGTACATTAGCTGTAAAAGTTTCTTTCATTGGCCATTAATTATAGCATCATAGCAAAAGTGTTACAGTTGAGAGGGTATGCTTTTTAATAATTTTGTTTTTTTCAGCTACCTACAACTACAATATTTTTTCCCTGATTTAGCATCTTTCATACTTTTTCACAGACAGAAATGAATTGATTTTAAGAGTTTCAAGCTGCCCCTGTGGCAGTTTTCTGGGTTAAAAAGGCATGATAAAAACATTTTACTTATGCTTCAACAAGTTTCTTGCATTATGCTAAGTCAAATGGCTTATTTTTAACTCAAACTGCTTATTTCTGCAAGATGAAGCTCACTATCATTGCTTAGAACAATTTTATTTTATACTTTCAAGTTCACAAGCAAATAAAAATACACATTTTTATTCCAGTATAATGTTTCTCTCTGTAGTCTCCTCAGCAAAACACTTTCTAAAGTAGAGCATAGAGGAATTTTGTAATTCTTTTTTTCATAGAAGATGTGCATAGCTCAGACTATACAAACATCCTCTATAGCTCTCCCAGTCACTTTCCATTTCAAGAACGAGGCAATTTGTGTTAACACAAGACAGCTTATCATGTGCTAAGTCTGCATGCAATTTTCTCGTGAGAACAACCATTTTGTACCTACTTGACACATGCAGCACTATACTACACCCAACTAATCAATTCTGTCTATATTAAGAAGTGGGGAGAAAAACTGCCCACAGCTGTTATATTACATCAGCTTTCCTAACTACTTCAGACAACTCTTTTTGGGGATTTGTTTGGGTTTTTTTTTTTAAACTCGATTGGCATGAAACATGGCCCTTCTTTCTATTTCTTTTCAAGTACATTCTATTTTTTTATTTTATTTTATTTTGCCTTCCCAGAGATTACTGGTGAAGTACAAGCGTGAGAGAACAAGCTATGCTTTCTGCAGGCATCCCCAGAAGTTTTGAGGGTAACAAGTTCCTTGGGTCAGTTGGGTACCCACAGAGGATTCATGGACTAGCATCATGTGAATGAGCAACAGCACATTTTCATCAGAGACCTCACAGGCTTGTCTATAAACATGAACTTTTGGAAAAGAATAGCTTATATATGTATATTTTTTTTCTTTTAAGTAAATGAGAAATGTCTGCTGATTGATATCAAGTCAGAGATAGAGAGACAGAAAAAAAAAAAAAGGTATCAATAGGCACCAGAAAACTCTCTGGGAGGGAAGGATGGAGTTTGGAGCCTTTCTTCTGACACTGACTTCTGCCTGAGCACACCATCATGTTGAGACGTTCCTATTCATAACCTGAGGTCTCTCATGTTTTATGTCCAGATACTACCAAATGAGGCATCAAACTTTGGTCTTCTTAATCGTAAACATGCTAAAGGCCACATTGCATATGAATACAAGAAATATCAATATTTTTTAGAGTCTGAAAACAATATTCCATCAATAGCCTACAGCTGAGGAATCAAAATCACAAAATACAGAACACAAGGACTCTGCTATCACCTTACCTTGCAGCTTACTTTGCAAGATTAGCTGTTATTGACCAACTGACAGTAATTTTTATCAGCCTGGCTTTGCAGCATGCTGCTCTGTGCCTTCATACAAACTACCCTTAAACCACATTTCTGTTTTTCCTACTTCTCTAACCAGTCTGCCATGTCCTTATACAAAAGCTTGCATCAGTCCTAAGTGGTATAGTTCAGCTTTATCATTCCAAAAAGATTCTATTTTATGAATACAAAACAGTTGAAATGAAATACTGACATCTATGACAAAGATGTTCCCGAAACTGTTGTGTCCCCACATAATGTTTTTATTTTGTCATGCTAGCATTTCCAACAGAAATCTGTTTTGTCGGGGGAAAAAAAACCAGTTACACTCAAAACTATAGCAATGCAACCTGGCAAACCACTGATGTCTTAAATATCGTTACTGTACCACATACATAGCAGTAATTGGCAACTTCGTGCCTAAGCTGAAACCCTAGTTTCGTGCCAGAACTGGAGGAATGCAATCCCAGCAGTGCATTCAGAACGGCATCAACACCCGTCACGCCTCTGAGCAGCGCCTGTGAGGGAACGCGGCGCTGGCAAGTCTTACGTCTCATTATGAAGCACGGAATTAAGAGCAAAGACATCCCCTGGTACCCCATGTTGTTTCTATCAGAAGAAAAAAAACACCACAAGAACCAGAGAAATGAATGTGGCAGTTTAGGAGACAAACAAAAATCAGGCTTAAGGTAGAAAGAAAAGATGGGAAACATACTTGGTTCTGGACCCTTGCACTAAAACTATGGGATTGATTTTATTAACTTATTTTTCAGAGTTAACTACTGCTATTTTTAAACAGCACTGCAATATCCAAAAAGAAACCCTCTCTCTTTTTAGAGATTTTTTTTTTTTTTTGCACATTATGATGTAGCAGCTCTACACGAGTAGACATACAAGGTATTTTCCTGTTGTCTCATCCTCTAAAATATAAAGTATGTGATGTCTAATAGTCTGCATTGTGACTTTGTACTGGAAAATAACAAATGACTAGAGGAAAAAAATACATTCTCTTTCTGTCAGATTAGATTACAAGTGCTTTGACAGTTACTTCATGCTTGTAAGATATACGGTACGTATGCCTGTTAGAAAGAGGGTAATGTAATTTTCCTCTTAATTTCTAACAACTCCTCTGTTTCTGACAATCATACTAAGAATAACGAGACTGTTATAATTCCTGATATAATGCTAAATCTCTTTTTGATACTGCGCACTGGGACATAATAGTTTATGGAGTTTATAGAGTTTAGGGACATTTTTGTTTGCTTGGTTTTGGGTTGTTTTGGGTTTTTTTTAGGGGGTGGGCTGTCAAAAAATGCACATAATCAGTTTTTGCATTACTAAATGAGTAACTTACTGTTAGTCATAGGATGTAATCAAGAGATCCACAAAGGATCACAGAATTAAAATGAAAAGGTAATTTTTAATTAAGGTTGCCCAGTTTGACTTGTGACATTGATCCTGCATCTGTTTCTCCTTCTCTGGCTTCTCAAAATTTCTATGCAACGATTGCAAATTAAATATCTTCCCTCTGTGCAATTCATTAAAATACTGCCTGAAGCCAAATAATATTTACCTTGAAACGCATTTCACCTTATACTCCTTTACTTCTACATGAGGATCAACAGCGATTTTTCCAAGTCTAGTTTTCTGTTCCAGGATGTTTTCAAATGATTCTCCAGGGCTGCTGTTGCCCCTTGCTGCTTATCTAACCAGGCAGGTATCTTCGTCAGTCTACAGGAGACAGGGATGGATGGATCTCTCTCATTTTACACTTACGACACTGAACCCAGAAAATACATACTCATATATTGGTTGTGATGACAGTACTAGGAGAAGGGGAGTATCAATTCTGCAAACTCAGATTCCTAGTGCTGGGTCAGGATTTGGTTCACTGCATTAACTCGCATGGCATATTTCTAACTTAATATTGTTCACAGAAAAAAAATAAAATACATTCAATAGGACAGCTACAGCTGGCTTCCATCCATTAATAAAAAGAAAAGAAAAATATAGATTTTTACAAGTAGACCTATTTCCTAGCAGGATTCTATCTATTTTTAACGACAGTATGTTAATACAAGTGATTTGTATATGGATTCACCTTATTTGTATTTTTCCCTGTGATACTTGATTACACCAGATTATATTACTGGAAAAATAGATCAAATTTATGTTTGGACTAAATAGAGCCTAAAAAGCCTGTCAAGAAGACAAGAGGAGGACAACAACAGCCCCATCCCCTGCAGCCCTGCCAGCGTTTGTCACAGTCCTCTTGGGTACAGAGACGTGCCAGCACTGCCTCAGTCTCGTCACTAAGACAGCCTCGTCACCAGAGATGACAGGCTGAGAGTTGTCTCCATCCCTGTCTAACACCCGTGCACGACCTGTGCTATTCGGCCTACGCCATGCTCAGATTGGCTCCATGGGATTTAGCGAGAGTTACTTCAGCTGGTGTAGTCAAAGTTAAAAAATTTTCTGATACAGGACAATTTTCTGCACAAAAAAGCGAGGATTAGATTTACTACTAAATTTAGGTAACGACTGAATTTTTGTGATGCATGGAACTGCACAAAATACATCAACAGAGCATCAGTATCCTCCATCTGCACTCAGGTATTTGTGCCTATTAAGACCGCTTCCCAGTCAGGTTAGGAGTGCATGAAAAATAAATGAATGACTCTATATAAGGCTGAAATGTAAAATAATTGGTATTACATAATCATCAAATGTACTTTTTCTTACAACTTTTTCTCTCTCTAGATGCACTGAGATCTTCCACTATTACTAGATTTGGAGATACTAGGTAAGCAATGCTATTTCACAGATGAAAGCCATAGGGAGGTACAGAGATCAAGCGATGTGACAAAAATTGAATGAAAATTTATGGCAAAATTTTAAAGAAGAGAGTCCCTGATTTCCAATCATTTGTCTCAAATAAAAGCCCCTTCTTTCCAAAGATTTTCTACTTTCAAAAGACTCTTTTGTTTAACAGCAACGTATAAGTATTATATTACCTGTTGCACATTTGCTACAGCATGCATAAAATTCCCTATTTACACAAACACCTTTATGATTAAGGAGGACTAATTACCTTTAAGTAAAACACATAGTAGCTACAAAGCTGTATTTTTAATTGAATGCAATGCCCAAAATGTAGCATCTTTCAGGATCAGATGATGTCAAAAGAAACCTGTCAACGACTAAATACTGCCAAGCAATAAAGTTGTCCAACTTAAACAGTCAGCTGGAAATTTATCCACTACGAATAAGATAATTTTAGCTATGTATGGTGACAGGGGAAACTTCTCATTACAACAGTACATCTTATTTGTAACAAATAAATTTGTATTTTTGTGTAATTTACAAGATATCATTCAAATCTTTTAAACGTTAATGAGAAATCCCTATCTGATGCTAAAAAAATAATCTTTAAAGTGAGGAACTGAAGATATTCTGGTGCTACAAGGATCATTTTTGTATCTCCTTTCAGTCTGATATCAGACTCATACTAATCTCACCAATCCATGCCATTAAAATTGTAAGATATTAAAATGATTTCATAGAAATTGGATTTTATGGAACTAAATGGCTTTTATGGAAAAAATACTTTTTTCTGACATGCATTTAATTATTTAGCAATAATTTATTTAAATGTCACAAACTTCATTGACAGATACAGGAAGTTAGATATTCAAATAACACGTTCATTTAAGTGGACGTCTCTATATTCTGGCTGTATCGGAATAAACGTGACATTGGCGTTATCGAGTGACATGACCAAAATTATCATAACGGCAGAGGACCAAGCACCGAAGGGAGGCAAAACCCCAGAGCACCCGGGCTGTTACCGCCGCTAAGGAAGACTGGCGGCAGCACATGTGGAAGGAGCCCCTGGACGAGTAAGGAATCTGGTCCTAACCCAGGGATACGGTGCAAGCCCAGACAGAAGTATCTTTCAGTGGCTGACCATGCATTGGCGACCAAAGAGATGGCTAAGCAGCTGTGCGTACTAAGCTCTGAAAAACACAGTCCAATTTACTAACTTACCACTCATTTTCGTGGTAGAAATTGGTTCTCTCTAGGATGAGCCTTAAAAAACCCATTCAGTTCACAAAAAGCTATTCTAATTTAGGTGATAAATAATTGTTATATGGCTAAATATTTTCTTCCCTCCTTCTGCTCTGTCTGCTGCCTGACATATGTTCATAGCTTCTTTTCCCCCCTTCCTGTATTTGCAAAGCTATTCATTTTCTGAGTATCTCCAATCCTTCAAACTTGTTATTTGCAATAGATGTGCCTCTGGAAGAACAGGTAACAGTAAGAACTTCAGTAATTCATGAATTTTCAGAGCTTACCTTTTTGAGCTCAATATTTATAATTGCCTTAGTACTGAATATATTTCAGGCAGGCATACTTAACATTGATTAAAAACTTTCGGCTACGTTAGCTGCATCTAGAAGTGACAGAGAGGACTATCCTGCTTCACGCAAACACTAGCATCACTGTAATTAGAAAGACAATCTCTTAATCTGACACTGAAACCAAAAGGGTAACTCAAAGTTCAATGAGCACCAAGAGGAATATGAATTGTTTTCAGTGTAATTTAGAGTACGTGCACGAAGAACAGATACCCGCTCCAGGAAGAAAATCACTCCCCATGACTATTCCCATCCTTCCTCACCTACTGGAATATGCTCAACTACTTCAAATAGTAATGCAGCATAATCAGGTTTTTGTAAACAATTACAACAAGCCAACACAATAAGAAATTTAACGTGAAAAATGGCTTAGATTTCCCCAGGACTCCCAGACATATTACTAGACAAGGAAAAATAATGGTTGGAGCATTTGTATGTTCGTTTTTAGAATATTTAAGGTGAATTTAAACAAAGAACTTTTTTTTTTATCATTATCAACTACATCTAGAGAATTTAATAAATCCATGTGGGATTTGAAATACAAGAAAAAGTGGCAAGAAAACCTTAGATGCTTGAAGGGAACTTGCACTGATTTTCCTTCCTTTGTATTTCTCCAAACGCAAAAAACCAGATAAAACCGAACAGTTTCAATCATGCCATGACTACTTACACAACAGACAGCTCTAAGAAACAGGTTTTAAAATTGCCCTTTCCCTGAGTAACATCACAGTATTTCTCTAAACATGGCTAAATGGCATTTGAGATGAATTAATTTGGTCATTTGAAGTCTCCAAGATTATTAATCTATTTCCTGTTAAAAGCGCTTGCATGAAGTTAGGGGCACACTCAGTTGCAAGCTCTTCAGGGAAAAAAAAAAAAAAAAAGTTGGACAATTGGATCGTGGCTGTCAGTCTGAAATATTATTAGTTTATAATAACTAGCATTTTTCTATTTTTACAACAATCCAAAAAAAGAACACATAATTCCAAATTTAGTTTATGAAGTTTCTAACTTTAAAGGTGTCATACAGATGTGTTGAAAAATAATTGTTTAACAATTTCTTTAATCGTATTTCCAGTCCTTCACAGTGCCCAAGAAGAACAGCTGCGTTTCTTCATGTGCGCGCGCGCGCGTGTGCGTGCGCACGCACATTTCAAAAGTATAGGCAGGAAAAGAAATGAAGGGGCCAGTAATTCAGAGAATGTAAATTGCATGTTTAAAGAAGCACATCAGTATATCAAAATGTAAAACCTTTGTATTTTACCCTTTCATCACATGAGTTTTGCTAAAGAACATCTAAATACCATATTTTCATACCAGCTGTTTAACAACATGTTTTTCCTATGGTCTAATTTGTTGTGCTTGCCTTTCCTGCCCTTTCATTCCCTCAAGTTAATGTGTTATTACTTCAACTGCACAGCAAAATATATTCTTGCAGAATGTCATACTGAAATCTACCGAAAGTAGCTTTTATGCAATCTTACCTAATAATAACTGAGGACAACATGTGACTGCAGAGCACCGCCACACAGTTGGTAACTTTACACCACCACTTAATAAAAGCACACACAATCTAAGTGAGATTTGGTCAAGTAAGACTGATATCTATACAGCTAAAAAAAAAAAAAATAAAAATTCCATGCTAAATTCTTACAAATACTTCAGTATTATTTTTCTTTGTCTAGAAACATGTCTAGGAATATTGGGAAAATGTAACAGCAAGTTTCTGTAAAACAGTCACTGTTGAAGTATCAGTGCCTGGCATGCTTTTCTTCTAGGTCAACTGTGAACAGTATGTGTAATCTTGCTTAGTGATCTTTCATCCTGATTTCCCAAGGAAACACTGCTTATGCAATCACGGTCTGTTTATGTATGTTTCTTTGTTTTTATTTGCTGGTTCCCTCTAAATAGCTTCTGAACCTGTTAAAGAGTTTCAGCCACAGGGGACAAAGGAGCAACAGTCTCAGAGGTAATTATGCTCCTATAAACTTAATGAAAAAGTACATTTGGTTATGAAATGGAGAGAGAGGGAGAGAGACTTTATATACCCACTGCAGAAAATGCCAAGTACGAGATCATTAAGCACCAGGAAGCCCAGAGCAGAGGAGCAGCCACGACAGATTGTCCCCAGCTAGAGGTAACAGGGAGAGTTAGTGTGGGACAGGGGCTATCCAGGCAGTCGTGATGCAGCAGTTGTTGTGCAGGGTTAGAAAATTACTAGTGTGGGTAATAGCTCAGATACATACTGTTTTGTGCCAGCTGACATCAGGATGAGGGTATAAGATTTAGTTTCCTAAATCTTGACTTTGGCTCCAGCACAGCTGGAGCACCAGGTCCAACAACCTCAGTCCTTGTCCCCAGAAGAATCATGTGGACTACGGCTGGCCAAATATTCTCAAGCATAAAAAGACTTGCCACAGCTGTGACTAATAATATTACTTTGCTGCACACGGTTCAGAAACTGCAATGTCTTTGGAGCAGGGTCCATACCATAGACTGCCATAATAAGGTATCTGCTAGTAACTTGGTAATCTGCACTACTCTGTGATTCCTTGGGAAATAGCAATGGTTAACCACACTCCCGTAACTTAAAAATAAACAAATAAATAACATCAATTAAAAAAAAAATCAAACTAATTCCTAGATTTTTCTATTTAATATATTGTTCCAATGTATGGAATAACTATACCAACAAATTATAAAGATTTAATTTTTCAGTTGTTCAGATCCTCCAAATCACTGTTTTAACTAAATCAGAGTTTCTGAATTGCAGAGACCTACTTGAAAGGACTACCTCACCATTTCATGGCTTTGAAAGCCCACTTGGCCTTTCTTTTATGGTACCCAGAGCATATGAAAAACTTACTTAAATGTCTACGATAACCAACACTGTCCTGCTCAGATCAATGCATCTCCGAAGAAGACAGGACACTGACTACAGACCAGGAAGGCACTGGAACTGAAACCATTACAAGCTGTGCAGTCTTTGCCCCAAGCTTCAGACCCAAAGTGAACTCTCAGCCTCCTGAACATGAAGCCGTCTCCACGGGGCGTATCACAGAAACAGATTCAAGGTGCTCACTCTCATCTGTAGAATTTATGGTCTGTAGATCTCTTCCAGTTAAACTCCATAAAGCTCTTCATATTTTAACAAACAGTCTCTTTACCACACTTGCTTCAAAAAAGTTTATTCACTTTCTTACCTACACTTCTGATTTTATTCCAAATCAATGCCTATATAACTGAGCACCATACAAAACCAAAGTTTACAGAAAGTTTTTATTCTCGCGTGGTATTTAAGTAATGATATTCACTTCTTAACGCCTCTTGTTAGTGCTACAAAAGTAAGCCCAGTGGCACAGAGGTGCATCATGATCCAGATGCCACAACACATTTGCGAGTCAACCTTTCCGAGCCAGCACAAAGCAGCAATTCTTAGTTTCAGAAAACTCAAACTAAGTGGAGAGAGATTGCCATCTCTACAGATCAGTCATGAGTCACTGTTCACACACGTACACAATACAGAAAAAGCACCTTCAGTGAGATGGTGTTTTTGCAAACTGCCCAGTAAAAATATTGATATTTCATAAATGTATTTTGATCACTATTACTTATATAGTTTTTATTACAGATATTATTACATGTTTCATTTTTCATATTAATAAAGTATTCATAAATATAGGATTATCTTTCTATTACTAAAAGGGAAATAACTGTATCCCCAAATATGTTTTTTCCTGGCTGGCTGGTTGTATCCCCTGAATACCTAAATGAGATTTCCTTTTACAGCAGTAACACAATTTAATACTATCTGAAATAGAAACCTTGTAATATTCATGCTATGCTCAAAAAAAAAAGCCATTTTCTGAGAAGTCTGTAGAAACAAATACAAACCAGGTCCAACCATATTTTGAAAAAATTGCATTTCACACATAACATGAGTTTACAATAGTCTTAGCTTTAGAGAAATCGATTCTGTCTTACTCTTAGAATGGACAGTTAAGGAGCAAACAACTTATGTTTCTCGTTTTGCTTGATTAAAGTTGCATAAAATGAGGAGTCGCAGTTTGAGACAACTGGTCAGTAAGGTCTCTCACTTGCGTAACACACTGTTGAGAAATCACCAGAACTTGGGAGGACTGACGCTTCTGTAACCCAATTCCTGTTGTGACATGCATTGGAAAACAAAATAATAAGGGCAAAGTTGTCACTAGCTTATTAGAGTAGGGCTTCAAACCATTCTCTGCTCAAAAAGAGGTTTTGAGCACTCCAGGATAGGAAAGACCCAGAATATACAAGTCAGTTCCACCTGAAATTTTACTTCTCCTCTAAAGTTTTCAAGTTTGACATTGAATGATTTCATTTTCCACATAAGCTAACACTCTTCTGGGTCATGAACGCCTGGTAACCACAAAAGAATTGCAGACACACGTGATTCTTGTCTCTACGGCATTCACATTACTATTTTTTTTTGTTCTGAACAGGACCACAAGGAGTGCAAAAGCGAATGAGTAGTCCTTAACTCCAGCACACTCACATTTCCAAGCACCTGATCTTGTAAATTTAACATAATCTTAAAGGAAGCTGGATTTCCCTGTTACTGTACTTCATAGGATTCTCTACCTCCCCTTTCAGGCAAGGAATAAAAGTTCTTCTTGGTCCATTTTGTTGAGCCATGAACAACAGCTGCTGTCATAGTTCTCCATTTTAAGCACCTGGAATATTGCTCTGAATTAGCTTGTGTAGAAAAGGCAAAGATGGGAAAACCTAAGGAGCACTCACCCGGATGTAGTTCATTCACACCCACCTCCTAGGAGACTATTCCAGCTGTTCTCACCCCCCTCCAGCTGAAACTGAGACTTTGCATATCTTGATAAGAAGTGTATGAGGCCAGAGAACAAGAAATAGAGCATCTGAACCTGATGAGAATGTCATCCTCTGAATTCTAGACTTTGCTTCAAGGACCACTTATGGATTTCGTATTAAAGCCATGGCCAAATAGCATTATATACAGAGGAGATGATACTTGCTCATTTTATCTGTAATGTTGTGAAAAATCAATGCAATAAAATTAAGAAGGTTTAGATGGTGATGATATTTGAGGCTACACACTTAAGGCATTTTTTTGTTTTCTCATTGTTCTTAATACTGTTTGTGATGTCTTTTCAGGTTGAAGTATTTCTCTAACTAGATAACTAATAAAATTTTTAAGAGTACCCGCTCGGTAACATTCCCCAATGTAAATTAAACCTTAAAAAAACCCCAGAGGAAATATTTTCCTCTATGTCTAAACGTTAATGCTTTACTTGCAGTACATTACGATTTAATTTACTAATTTCCCTTCTTGCAATAAATTTGTAATCCTATCCCATATTCTAAATTGTTTTGTCTAAAATATTTGTAAACTTCTTTATAAAGCTCATATCATTGTTACGCCTAAGATTAAACCAGTTAGTAAATAATACCCAACTCCTCTTCATTCCATACCATTTAATATTGCCAATGTTAAAGAAGTATTTGTTACATCTATAACTATAGGCAGAGAAAATTTAGTATTCCTTTACATAACAGTTCAGACAGTTAGCTTTATCCTAACCCTTCAAGATGTTTAAGGGATTGCTCCAGACCTTGAAATACATTGTTTATTTTTAAATTGCAGTTAGAATATTCAAATATCTCAGTATCACATACTTACCTACCTTATTACACAACCATAAACAGCATGCACATCACACACATATATAGTAAAATATTAACTAAAGTTGATTTCAATATGTAATTTTTATGCATATGGAAACATTCAAACAACATAGAATACATTCACGCATTCATGAATGTTACAACTACTTGATATCAACAGCTCTACATAATGAAAGTATTCTTACAGAGCAATATAAAAATAATTCAGCTTAAGCTGCAAGAGATAGTCAGATAGGTGTGATATAATTACTCATTTTAGATGCACTGGCAAAGTTGCCTATAGAGATAAAAAATAGCCTTTTAGACTTGCTGACATGACTATTCTCAAATGAGTGACCTATATATACAGAAAGCAGTGTTATTACAGTATAGGCGCTACTGCTTATTTATTCCATTGAAGTTTCTGAATGTTTTCTTCCCAAGTTGCTCCTGAGCTCCTTTTCCTCCCCTCCAAACGTTGACTAGAAATACACAGGCATGGAGCTTTATCAATGTCATTGTCTGCTCCAGTGATAAATGCTGTACAATTTCTTTAGAACATAATTGAAATATAGAATAGAATTAAAAGTAGAATAGAATTAAAATGGAAGTATTGGAGACCAATGAGTTAAATAACCCAAACTACATGTCAGGTATATTAGTGTTACCGTTACATATACCAGCCTTCACTGCGACAGTGTACATACTGTAGTACAAGTCGTTGACTGGATGTTTATTTTAGTTCCAAATTGATGGCAGTGCTTTCCTGTATTTTCCACGTTCACCCCATTCACTCATTTTTCTGCTGTTTCTTAACTTGATGACTGCCTAGAAACTCTACTGTGCAATAAAGTTCAGAACATCTCGACTTCATTATCTGATGTTTGGTTTTGTATTTAAAATACACAGACTTTTTAACTGAAGGTGGAACTTGGCTGATCAGTTACTCACAGTCTCTCCAGGGATCTCAGTCCAAAGAAGGAGCCATTCTTCAACCATAAGATCTTGTTGTTACTTAGAATCCTACAAGAAGTCAGGAAAGAATCTGGTTAATAGAACATGATAATTCCACTGATTAAAAACATGTAATTATAGTAAATGACTGCTCTGTAAAATACTAATCACAAAATTCTCTGCTTCATTTGCATTTTCCCATCATAGCAGTAAATAAAGATTACCATTTCCTGAAGTGCATAGTTTCTTCTTTATTAAATAAAAGCACATTCAAGAAATATGTCAACAAATGAATTTTGGCTTCAACTTCAAATAACACTGATAAATGCCCACACTTCTAAATTCTAAATTACCACTGGGAAAGGTACTTGCTGGGGTTTCCCAGTCAACCAAAAGGTTGATGAAGCAAGGTACGTGTTTAAAAGTGTTCCAGTAGATTAGAGGACAATTCAGTCACTTGGCAGTGGTTGCTGTAGCGGGGCTGTACAAAGAATGATACCATACAGATAGATACAGAGCAAGTATTTCATTTTCTATAGGAAAGACAAACAAAAACCCTACCTCTTTACCACACAAACAGACTCCAAAAATGTTTTCCTGTTGCAATCTCTGCATAGCAGAAATTCAGTAATTAAGCTATGCCCGGCCCATTAAGTACCACCACCACCAAGCACAGATGCAAACTGGCCCTGCATGCAAGCTATTGAAAAAATTGTCTATTCTTTGTCTGAATGTTAAACTACTGTCAATATACAAGTAGCTCTTTCCAGTTTAGTGATTTTTCATCACTATATTTTCCCAGCTATTTCAGTAACAATATGAACATGCACTCATTCTGAAGATGTTACCACTTAAAAACCTTATAATATACAAAAGAAATGCAATTTGTTTTAGAAGCTCAAGAAATCTTTTTTAAACAGATCTAATGATTATGCAATGTGCAGAGAAAACATTCGTCTCTGAAAAAAAATCTGATTCCAACTGCTTCAGAAATTATTCTTTTAATGTAACATTTACAATAAATCATACTTCTCTAGCGCACAAAATTCCATTTCAAAATAAGAGATGTAGGTTGCAATAAAGATAGAAATAAAAAAATTCAACAGAAATTCTATTCTTTTAACTAGAAAATACTTTGTGAATCAACTTTTTTACTTTTGTAAAGTTTTAAAACAAAATGTTATGCAAGACCATCTTAACTAGTCTTGCTCTTAGCACTTCCCATTGTATATGAATAGTAAGCACTTTGCTCCAGCATATACCCATACCATGAAGTCTCAAGTCTAGGTGCAAAAGACAACACATAAGACTGACCCATAGTGAAACAGAAAATATTTATTGATGTAGGAAAGTTAAAATACTGTAATGTTAGTAAGATTTGGTGATTTTTGCAAGTTATTTCTAAAATTCATCAATAAACATGTGTAAATGTATTTTGATTTGATGGCGCACTATCAGAGAACATGGAAGCAAGGGCAGGTGGCCTGGGAAGAATACAGAGAAATTGTCCAAGTAGCCAGGGATCAGGGTAGGGAAAGCTAAAGCCGTGATAGAATTAAATCTGGCCAGGGACATCAAGGGCAACAAGAAAAGCTTCTTTAGGTAGGTCAGCGATAAAAAGAAGACTAGGGAAAATGTGGGCCCTCTCCAGAAGGCAATGGGAGACCTGGTTACCCAGGACATGGAGAAGGCTGAGGTATTCATTGACTTTTTTGCCTCAATCTGCCACACCACCCAAGTTGCAGAAGGCAAAGGCAGGGACTGGGAGAATGAAGAACCACCCAACTGTAGAAGATCATGTTTGAAACCATCTAAGGAACCTGAAGGTGCACCAGTTCATGGGACCTGATGAGATGCATCCACGCATCCTGACGGAACTGGCAGATGAAGTTGCTAAGCCACTACCCATCATATTTGAGAAGCTGTGGCAGTCTGGTCAAGTTCCCATTGACTAGAAAACATAACCCCTATTTTTAAAAATGGAAAAAAGGAAGACCCAGGGAACTACAGGCTGCTCAGTCTCACCTCTGGGCCTGGCAAGATCATGGAGCAGATCCTCCTGGAAACTACGCTAAGGCACAAGGAAAATAAGGAGGTGATTGGTGTCAGCCAGCATGGCTTCACCAAGGGCAAATTGTGCCTGGCAAATCTGATGGCCTTGGAATTGGCTGGATAGTCACACTCAAAGAGTTACCATCAACTGCCCAAGTCCACGTGGAGACTTGTGACGAGTGGCATTGCTCAGAGGCTGGTATCAGGACTGACACGGTTTAACACTTTTGTCAGTGACATGGACAGCAGGATAGAGTGCACCCTCAGTAAGTTTGCTGATGGCACCAAGCTCTGTAGTGTGATGGACACACTGGAGGAAAGGGATGTCATCCAGAGGGACCTTGACAGGCTTGAAGAGGTGGGCCTGTGCAAATCTCATGAAGTTCAACATGGCCAAGTGCAAGGTCCTGCACATGGGCTGGGGAAATCCAGGCACAAACACAGGCTGGCAGAGAATGGATTGAGAGCAGCCCTGAGCAGAAGGACTTGAGGGTGTTTGAGAACAAGAAGCTCAACATGACCTGGCAATGTGCACTTGCAGTCAAATTGTCAGATTTTCTGAACTTTTTAGGTGCCCACACAGTGACTAAATTGGAAAATTGTTTTAAAATTCTGAATATTTACACTAGAAAATATAAATACATGAGAGATTCTATTATTTTATTCTGTTCTTTTATTTATCTTCTCTTCTGAGGCTGCACAGAACTTGTGTCAGTCAAGAAAAAATGAAGTCCCAAAATTAAAATTAGCTGGGCTTGGAAAGACTAACATCATAAATTCCACTTCATATTGGGTCATTTGGTTAGACGCTGTGTTAGAGAGACCATCTTTGAGGTCTATTACAATGACATTAGATATAAATATTATATTTGGACTGTTCTGCATAGCCTGATTTTCAAAGATACATGTGCTTCAGAACTCACATCTGGCTTAGATACAAGTATTTCTGTCTTTGAAAAGTTTTCATGGTGCCAATTTGTTTTTCCAGCCTTCTATTCATTCTGCCCAGAAAAAGAGGGCAGTCTGAACTTTGCTGGCAACTCCATGAAAATGCAGCACAAGTCAGCAGCACACCAGTCTCCTACTCTCTACCTCTGGGTCTCCTTCTGTATGGCCCTAATCGTGTAGACTGAAACCAGTATCATTAATCCACATGAAACAAACTCCTAGAAATTAAAGAGAACTATCAAGCTAGCAATAAATCACAAGATTAAGCAGAACATTTAGTTCATAATTGGAACACAGTAAACACAGCTTATGTTCTGCAATACTGCTATCTCATTTAGTCATTTGCTTTTATTTTTCTGAAAGATGAACTGAGTCTTGAAAAATATGACACCACAAAATTAAAAAAAAAACAAACAAAACATAGAAGTTAACTGTGTAAATTTGAGTTTCTAAATGAAACCTTTCAAATCTTTATACCAGACTTTCACAGAGACTTTCACACAGAGATCAGCTTTCAAAAATTAAGTTTCCTTCAGGGCCTTCTCTTCTCTACAGTGCCAACTAAAATTCAGGTTTTATAAACAAAGTAATATGGCTATTATAGTTAAAATATGATTCTTCTTCTGTTCAGAATCACAGCTTTAGAGAATCCTAGCATTCCAATAAGATAGGTAGGGGAAAAAAAACAACACAACCTTCTTTAACAATTAATACAAGTTATCTACATTTCATTCAGCTGGTTGGTACACTACATGAGAAGAATCCACCTGCTTTTAATTAGCTTTAGTGATGTCCAAGAGCTTTCAATGGGCTGTTATGAAGAAGGATTTGGGTTGCACTGAAGACCACTTCTGTGAATACAATGAACAGCTTCACTGACAAACTTAAATCACATTATTTTTCATACAGTAATGAATCACTTGTTAAACTTTTGATAACATAACATTCTTCCCTTCTGAGGACATTTGCTGTGGGAATGAGGCTAGAAGGGAGGAAAGTTCCGGTTACAATGTTCAATATACTAACTCAGAAATGAGGCTTAACTACAGATAATGAAAAATCTTTTCAAGTAATCAATGCCTAGTCATACTATGGCTCTTACTCTTGATGCTGAAATTACACAGACTAATTCTGTGTATTACTTCTTCAGAAAAGTAGCAGAATGGACATGAAATGTATGAAGTATGGCTGAAATAGTTAGGTATATCTTTTCCCTTGAATACAGGCACCTGCTTACAGGGAGATATTTGTAATTACAGACCTGCAGAAATTTTTGCAGTAAAACAGAAACATGAAAAGCATCCTTTTCTTATACTTACGGGTTTGGTGGATAAATACATGGGAAAAGGTGCTATTTGCTTTGGATAGCTTATAACATAATTATAACTTTCAGATGTAACAGAAACTTATTTTAATAAAAGATTAAATATAGTTTGGATTTTCAAAACAAATCACCACTATGCACCCACTATGATTAAGTATTTCTCACATTTTATTTATTGACAGCATTTTCACTTGTCTTTTTTTTTTTACGATGTGCTAGTGAATCACAGTGATAAATATTGCTACACATTGCAACTAGGCAGCTGGTTTAAATAATTATCAGTTTCTAGCCATGTGCTAAGAATCTCACATTTTAAATATTTTATTCCAAGGAGAGAAACACTAAGAAAATGAGCACACTTTATTTCAGTGAAAACTATTTTCCAAAACCAAAATCCACTTAAAGTTTTACTTTTAAGAAAAAAAAAAAAAGTTTCCTGGAGAAACCTTCTGAGAAAGTATTTTAAAGTTCAGTTTGCAAACTGCCTTTCACTATATATAATGATCCAAACCCCAAGTAACTGGAAGTTAAAATGGTGGAACTTTCAGCCCTAGCCCTCACAGAATACATCTAACTAAAATAGTGTTGGGGAGCAATCCACTAGCCAGCACCACTCTGCTGATCAGACACATTATGAGCTCTTTGCTCACTTCACTGACCCTTTCTAATCTTATGTCTCTGCTGCTACTTCTCCCAAGACGCTTTGGGGGACACTGTACCCCAGGGAGCATGTTCAGAAGACATTAACTCTACACCAGGTTTGTCCTTTCCCAACCCTGTGAATCCCTCCAGCACTATTGCTGCAGACTCTGGAGGGATATCCTTCAAACACCCTCTCTTGTGCTACAGTGACACCCTAAAGCATGGAATCCATAAACGTAGTTTCACGATGCAAATGTCCTTCTCTGGTGGGCTGCAACACAGGCTGCATGCTACTTCATTCATCCTGCACCGGAAACAAACCAACCAACCTCACATGTACAAAAGGACCAAATCATGCCAAGGAGCATCCTAACAACTGAGAAGCATGGATGGCCAACGAGCCATTGCTTTCACTCTCTCCTAGACTTCTTTCTTTAGCAGTACAGACATACCGAAAAGGATGGACTGTTCTAATGGGCTACAAGTCATCTGATTTTCTTTCTAGTTCTTCCATTTGAATTAAACAAGCCACAAATCACAGTTTGCTTAAATTGATGATATGATTATTTATTAGTTTTGGTGAAACCATTAAAAGTGCAAAAAGACGTAATCCTGTGCAACAAAGCCTCAATTCAGGTATAAAACATGCCCAGTATAAGAGAACCAACTCTAGTATTAAAAAAGTATCAAATAAAAAGCTCTCAATCATAATGCAAACAAACCTCAATTTTCTCAAGCAGAGAGAAAGAATCTTTTTACCATGCCTTCAAAGTCAACAGACTTGTGTTCACTTGACATTACAGAGGACACAAATTCCACAGCTGAGGCTTCTTCAGTGAGAAGGTATTGCATCCCACTCAATAAAGCCTAAAGACTGTGAGCTGACACAGCAGTGCTTCCGCAGAGAACGCACATCTCAGGTAACCCCATCCAAGAAAGACAAGACATTTAGATGAAGACTGCTATTCCCAAATGCACGGTGAACATAGAAGGAAGTGTGACCCATTACTGAAAATATGTATTTCCTCTGATAATATTCACAGGGGAAAATAAACAAAAACCACAAGCAATAAAACCTCACCCAAACTTCATGAAAAAACAGTAAAATGTTGACTTCCACCTGCTTTTCTGCTGGGCAGTCCAGGAACTGGTTCAGATCAGGCTTGACCCAGTCCTGTGTCTAGCTGATAGATAAGATGAACAACCAATGTCTAGAAAATTAATCCCTCTGAACTCTTTTCTTTAAGACCCACTCACTGGACCAGCTGAAGTTACACTGAAGTACTACAGGAGATACCAACCAGTAGACTAACCACACCTGCCCATACTTCCTCTTAATTCCTGTTTGGTTTTCCACTTCTCAAGCAAAAAGGTGTGTTAGATGGATATCCAAGATGATTTGACAAAAGATAGAAAGCTTAGTCCATTAAAGTTGTACATCTGGGACCTCTGTGTTGGGATTAAGAAATTGTGTTTCAAGTTCTGCAGTTTCTCTTATATATAATTTCAGTTCAAGCAGAGGGGAATATCTTTTATTTTAAAATAAAAATGTAAGTACTAACAGTAGTTAATCATTTCACATGGAAGTTTGATAACAGCTGACTTGTTGCATGTTCTTCTCTTTACACATGGTATGTGGTTAGATACAAAAGGCGTGTGAGCAGACATCCTATGAAATACTTGGACACAATGGTGGGAAAATATGTATTTAATTTCTTTATGATATCCGAGTAAGACTAGAACAATTCATACTGAAATGCTACAGTGTAAAAATGAAAGACTATTTTTAAGGTTTTAAAATACTTCTCAGTAAACCAGGATATTGGTTATTCCCACAACATCCATAATTCATTGAGAGTTGCACCATAAAAACGAATTAAGAAGGAGCTTGCACCACAAAAATGGCAGGAATAGAAAGGAAAAAAGAATGCTTGCTTTTTGTGCCGGATATGTAGAGACATATGGAGCTATCATAAAATACAGGTAGTAATTGCTCTTCCCCCCCACCCCCCAAACTGAAGACCATAGCTGAGCTACTACCTATGGCTTCAACAGATAATATCAGAACTATACAGATAAACTGGGTGGAAAGCCATGGAACGGTAAGAAAACTGATTGAAGAAGCGAAGAGAGAAAAATGACTGAAAACAGTATTGACAGCTCACTAGATGAATGGGGTGTGGCAGACACCTACATAGTTTGATACCGAAACAGAAAGAAGGAAAAACTTGTAAAAATATAAGAAGTATATATCGATTCATTATTTGTGTACATTATTCATAGTGCCTGCTGCTCTGTCCAACTTCGAGAACATAAAAACTTAAAAAAGCATAACTATGAGTTATAAGAATACTAAAGATACATATAGTGGTCTCAAGTGACACCTCTCTATCCTAAGGGAACTGTAGCCTATTGTATTGTCTTTTCAAACTAAACAGTGTGTTGTCAACATTTTTAAAAGGAATCATACAAAAATCCCGTAGAAATTTAAAAAACCTAGTCATTTAGCACCTTTAATTCCAGATAGCTTTATCATTGTCTTCAGTATATACCAACTTTTGTTAAACCCACTCCCTTGCAGCATATCCAATCCCAAGCATTAGTGAAAACAGAAAAATACTCAAAAATTACCTTCCATTGTAGGTAGTGTGCTACATGTGGCAAAAAACCCCCAAACAGCTACAGCCAAAACAGCAATAACAGTGCACTAATTATCCTTCTAATTAGAACAGTACCAACAGAACAGATACTTCCACTTCCTGACACTATTTCATGATAGCAAAAGAAGCAATGAAACTATAAGCACAGAGAAATTTCCTTGCAGGTAATTATTTATTTAAATGAAAGTCCTTCAAAAAGTGTAAAGAAATGCTAATAGTCTGTCACACATTTAGTGGAATATAGGAGAAACTGTAGCTGACCACTCATGTTTCCGAAACACAATACCGCTTTTGTGGAAAATCACTGTTCAATAGCCTTGTTTTCAGTAATTCAAAATACAAAGCAAAACTCTCATTTTTGTTGCTTCAGTGTTCAGTGCTTTTCATCAATAGTCCTCTTGGGTGATGTAAGACACTGCTAGGTCACATTCAAAATAACAAAGCCAGAGAGTTCTTGCATAAATCACACACCAACTAAGATCATATTCAAGAGCATTTCTGCGTAAGCAACATCACAATTCAAACAGTGAAACAAAATATTATCACCACTAACAGGACACACCAGTCATCCTCTCCCTTATAGCGGTTCAGTGGCATTAATATATTAACAAAAGGAAGCAGCAAGGTCACTCTCAAGTGGAAATCTTAATATGATTTCTTAACAGTGGGGGAGTTAAAGAGTTCCCAGCTTTTGAAACAAGCCCCCTCCGCTACAGGGTGATATTCCTTAACTGAACAGGACAAGAAGCAGCAGGAATCAAAGCATTACTAATAGGTCTGTACGTACTTCAGAAAAGAAATGTGGTTGTCTATTTTATGACTTCTGTCAAACACCAGCAAATGTCTGAACTAGATGATACTGAAGTAAAACATTTTTTTTTCCCCCCACAGGAAATTTAAGATGTAAAGGTTATATCTATAGATCAGTGAAGACCCAAAATATAACACAGGATTCTATGCTCAAATTTTAATCAACTGTATTCAATGAAGTCAACACCTGGAAAACATTGCATTAGTGCATGACTGTAGAAAAAGGTTTGAGAATATAAACAGTATGTAGAATAAAACTATGCAGTGCTATTTCCTGCAATCATAGAACTGCTGAGGATATAAAAATGTGATGAATCATTAGTATTTTACTACAACATGTACATGTATTTACATCATTAAACTGTCTAGATAAATCTTGCTTTTAGAATTTTTGAACTGGAGTGCAGATAACTTTTTCAAATGTAATCTAAAAAAAAAACCAACACGTGATCTTTTGATAAGATAGCATTTTCATTACATCTTTTGAAAAAGAAATAGTTTTATCTAAGTGAATTTTTGGACTATGCCGCTATACCTATCATGGGCATGTTTTTTAGTCGAATGTGTTTAACTTTCTGTGATGGGTTCTACTGAGTCTAGCAGAATTCTTTACATGAATTAAATTTATCATGTGCATTAGTTTTTGAAGATCAAAGATTCTGTTGTCAACATTTTCACTGGAGAAAGGCAGAAATTGTTCCAAGCGCTCTCTACGATGAGAAGGAAATCCTTATGTCTGAACTTTCAGTAAAACACCATTTCTAAAACCACATGTAGGCAATCGGTGACAGCGCGGGTCTGCATGCCTTGTTGCTGGTCTTGCCTTTGACTCACTGCTCAGCCTTCATTCGATGAATATATATTTAAATATATGCATTTTTATTGGGAAAATGAGACATACAGAATATAAAAAAACCCCAACAAGTTCTTCCTCACTGAGTAAGCTGGTGTATTATGCAAATGGATTTAACAAAGTGATTGTTTATAGGAGAATTAGCTTTTGATTTGCTTGTCATTCAACTCAGCTGACATTACCAGGAAATTACATTCTTATATTTGTTTCTCATTCACACTTCTACAAAATTCACCGATAGCTACAGTGCAAACAACACCAGGAGAAGCAGAGCAGCTGAGTGAACAATGCACAAGAACAATGTGCAGATTTGAGCATTTCAGTGCGCTCAGCACCACTTACACAGACAAGAGCCTGAGGAGCATCTTTATCCTGTAGGATAGGAATTTTTACACTCATTTCAGTGGGACTAAGGAGTTGATTTAGGTTCCCCATTTCAAAATGGTTATTGCAAGTAATATTGCCATGGTGATTCACGGCAAGGTCGGTCAACAAAAGAGCATACCTTTCCTTTCTCCTGGGCTTACACTCTACTGCTCAGCCAAATCATCATCAGCATTCCCATCTGACTTGTAGCTCTCACAGGTGGGCCAAACTTGTTGTTTACATTACCTACACTATATTCAGGTGGCTTTATTCTACAAATAAATTCTGAATCCTTGTTTAAGTTCAAGAGTTTTAAATTATTAAAATTTAATCTTATTATTTGGTCATAATTTTTTAAGAAATAATTAATCTTTCCTAATTTGGATTTTACTACACTTTTCTTTCTTCTAAGTCATTTTGGAACAATTCTTGCATCATCATTCTTTATTACATTTTTTATATTAGCTTTTATTTCAATCCTAAGATCTCTTCAGCATTACTCTTATTCAGCCCACTGCTCTTCTTTTACATCCTGGACCACCTGTTCTGCTTTTCCCAGTTTTGCTAATTTTGTATGTATTTCTAAAAAAGCACTGAAAAGTTTCCATATTATTTCTGAAAAACATGCTCAGAATTGTCTTCAAAATACTCATGTGTCTCAGTTACCACAACAGATAAGCAGTAACAATTGCTGAATATAAATCCGGAAAAACAGTGAAATTTTTTCACTGTAGTAATTTATTTTTATTTCCCTCCACATCGGTTTGTTTTTATAATGGTTATATCTTAACTCATAGGTTCTGCTGGGAATGTAATTGTGTTTTGCGAAGGAGATATCTGCAGCAGTATTTTTTTTAAATGGTGATGTATATAATCTGATAATTCAATAAAATACAAAACTCATTCTGGATCCTTTGGGTAATATATCTGAAAACTGAAAGCCTGAAAAAAAGACTGGTCTGACAACATAAAATAATTCCTAGCTGAATTTGAAGAGAAACTCTTTTCTCATAAGGAGACATTTTAAAGAGCTAAGTTATTATACCTAAATTGTTTGCTCTATTTTGCCTCAACCAGTAGGACTGCATGTCAGAACGCTCCTCTTAGTCCCCCATTTGGTTTCAAAGACTGAGAGGAGCAGAGATTTAACTGCTAATAGGGAGTGACAAAGAAGTTTGTCTAAAGTACTTCAGACAACTACTGATATACGCTCTGGCAGAATGAGATCCTGAAATTTGAAACAGTTGGTGAATATTCATATTTAATTCAGAGAGCAAGTGAGCCCCGCATAATGCATACAGGCCATCATATCACTTTACATTGCTCTTGGTGGTGTTGCAAGGCTTGAAAATGGTTTTTAAAACTGCGATTCGGGATAGCATCCAGTTGAGGTGGAAAACACAGGACAACGGCTAATTTGTGATCTCCGAAACACCTGAATTGGAAGGGACCTCCAGAGGTCATCCAGTCCCACCTCCTGCCTAAAGCAAACCCAGTTAGATCAGAGCACCGATCAGACTGGTGAAATGGTGACTCTTTTTTGTAATGAAGCCATTAGCCATGGTGGATTATTTTGGTTTTAAGCACTATTTATTAAGTGGAATACAAGAGATTAAACAATCCCTGAAAAACCTGAATTCAGAAGTCAAATGCAGACAGCACAGAAGTACTCTGCTCTATACCTACTGCAGAGACCAAGCATTTACGGCAAAAACCAGCATTGTCACAAGAAGCATCAGACTGAGGAACTCTAAACATGAGGATACAAACCTTAAGCTTTACCTGAATCTCCTCCTTCTTTATCCAACATGGGTCCCTAACTGGACCAAGAATATTTGCACAAGGGGTTATACAGCAAAATCACCAATGCGTTGCATACAGGTTGAATGTGGTTTATTTCGTTTTAAATAATTTTTTTCAGGATCCATACGTCACAAGTGAGACCATGACAGCAACCTGTCATATCAAATCCCAGTTCTATATTGCTTACCCAAGTCAAATTGGAAAAGCCCTAAAACGTAACATTTATTGCAAATAATCTGTATATAATTTCCATTGTTTCCAGGACTAATATTATTAAAGTGTTTACTTCAAAAATTACCTATGTTAATACATTATTACTGAATAGGTATACAGAAAGGAGCAAACATTTCATGTCTTCTTCTGGAAATAATTAAGCTTTCAGCCAGCCTTTTATTTCCAATTTGAAAATATATTAAGGTGTGCCAAATCAGTACACAGAATTAATAATTAATTATTACAGAGAGAAGACTCAGTTTACTTAGTTAAAAGTACTAATTTTGAGCCTAAGCAACATTCTGGTGTCTTACCTCTCAAAAAGATTTTGCACTGGTGAAGGGCAACATGGTTACCTTAAGAAAATGGGCTAAAAGATAAGATTCTCATAAGGCATTTGGGAAGGCAGTTCTCACCCCATGTAATGAATGTAACACATGAGCAATCATCTCCAAGCGCATCTACCTTTCGGCTTCCAAGCTAAAATGGTCAGTGATGGTCTCACTTGTGATTTGTCTTTTTTAATCTTAGCCTCGAATGCTCTCTATCAGCTCAGGTACTTAAAATTATCTTCCCAAGGCTGTGTTGTTCAATATTTGATGTTCTTTCCATTTTAGTTATATCCACAATCTTTGAAATAAAGCTTTCAGCACAACTGTTCAAAACAGTGGTATAAATAATACAAATAAAGAAACCTAACATTTGATCCAACTTCCATCACACAACTCACTTTTTCCTACCTTGCTTTGTCTTTGTTTCCTTCACATTAGTCAATGTTCAGCCCATTCAACCACCTTTTGTTTGATACTTGATTGCAAATATCCAGCTTTACCTCACAGCGTGCATTTCTGCCAAATGGCTCCTAAAACATTTAGCTGTACAATAACTGTAGCTGACTGCATTGCTTTTACAATAATAAACTCTGGCAGTAATATCCACAAGGAATTCCAAAGCCTTTGTAGGGAATCACGTCCTGAAGCTATCGCAGCTATGTTAAATGAAGCCCGGTTATTCCTAATGGTTTCCCAATTCATTTCTTTTAGTGGTTTTTAAAGTTTTCCTAAAATAATGATGACAGAATAATTTATTCATTTTTCAGAAGTGTCTTCAGATCCTTGAATAAATAATGAGAGTGATGGCACCTTTCAGAGATGCCTGAAATGACATGAAAGGAGCTTGCTTAAGTGAGACCAGTTGCACTTATTCATTTTTTAAAAACAGAGACTGTTTTCAGGAAGAACAGAAGAAATAAAAGGCACAAAAGGAAAAAAAAGCAGGGACGGGGAAAAGAGTACAGCTATGAGTGCTAATGAAGAAAAGCAACTAACAGAAAGTAGGATAAAGATTGTCTCTTCTGGTACACGTGCAATTAATCAGCTATTTACCAAACTGGTCTGCAAGTGATACACAACTTTTGTTCTTTATGAAAGCAGCATGACCTGCATTTGAAGTTAAGTCAAATGACAAAAAAGGAGCAGGTCCTTAAATAGTTCCTAAAATAAATAGCTCATTCATTCTTTGGTCATGCCACTGCTGGAATAATGGACAGTTGGGTGTACACATATGGAAGGTGCATCTTCCATCAAAGACAAGAAGGTACAAGAAAGTACAGAGCACAACAGATAGTTCTAGTAACAGCCAAAATCAGCAGGGGTACCCATCTGTTTCTTTTCCATTAAAATGCCATTTTCTCATTTCTAACTAGTCCATGCACCACACATAGTGGTTATTTCTTTACTGATCACCTGCACAAGTGACACTTATCAGATCATCATTTTGTGCTTACATATCAGATGGCTAACGTAGAGTATTTAAGGCAGCAAGTTGCTAGTACAGATACTTACTTCCATTATTGGATTTAGATTGAAACCATATAATATTTCTTACAGGCTGCCAAGTGGCAGCAAAATGATAAAAAATAATAATAATAAAAAAATTTAATCCATAGAAAGAAAACTCTGTAACATACACTCTCTGGATTATCAAATAACATTTTTAACATTAAACCTGAATATTTCAATGCTATTTCAGCTTTCCCCTCAATCTATAGTATTACTATGACTAAAGAGAGAGTAAGCATGATCATTTTCCTTCAAACTTCATCTAAATATCCATTTCTGTTGTGTTTCCTGTATTGAACTTAGCTAACTTTGGTATACATTGTTAGTTAGGCCCCTTTCTCTAAAATTTGTTTACCTGCCTTCCATCAGACTCCAAGTTCTTATAAAATATCAGAAAAGCACTTCCTGAGAGATTTGATGCCACAAATTAGCTTCAATAAGTGCCACAGAATAGTTAAGAGGTATCAAAAGTCCTCCTCTACAAAGCTTTCTGAATTATGTGTATTAAAGATTAGGTAAAACCAGGAGTTTCATTTCCAAAAATAAACTCTTTCAAAATTGTAACACAAGACCCAATATATACTTCAAAAATGGCTACTCATTGTAATTGTTGTATCAGGCATTTTTTTGACTAAGTAAAAACATTCTCATTTCAAGTCTTTCACAGAAGTCAAGTGATCATGAACTAATTGCTCCTGAGCAAAACCAGCTATATTCAGTATAGACTCGGGGAAAAAATGAATAAGAATAGCTCAATGTCTTAATTATATATGATTCTGGTCTAACCAATTTGATTATTTATGTAGAATAATAGAAAATTACCCCAAAGCATTTCATGGCAAAATAATCACACACTCCCACAGAACAATATACCTGAAACCAAGCTTAACGAATCCACATCAGTTGTCTACCTACAGGAATAAATAGCAAACTGTGTCATGCTCTGATTTTCTTTTCCATTCATTTTCAAAAATGCTTCTATACATATAAAATACATTTTATTTCAAGATGACAACTGTGGAAAGGAATTTGGTTTTGAGGGATCTGGCACTTTTATAAATCTCCATCTCTGAGAAGTCTGGTTGTCAACTTTCTTTAAAACAAGAAGTTTCCAGATATCGTGGATATAAAAAAAAAAAAAGAAAAAAAAAATACCGCCACAACTGACCCAAGTGTACCATGGAGGTACACTAGAAGAACCCTTAGAAAAAAAGGTCTTTTCTTTTTTCCCCCCAAAAAAATCTGACTCATGACTTCTGAGCACATGAATTCGACAGCAATGCTTCCTTACCCCCAAACTCTGACACTATGAGCACTTACTGTAACAGACCTTGGAATCCCGAAACACAATCATTTCTCTGAAATAGCAGGGAGCTGCGTACTCCCCTGCTGCAGGAGGGCACAAGCAGTTACCTCTGCAGCATGCTCCGTTCGCTTCCTATGGAGCCCACAGCAGACCTTTGGGATTGCCAACTCTTTTGCCAAGGGAAGGAAATCGGGACTCCCTGAGCAGGCAAGCAGCGGCGACAGGACTCGGCACAGCCCCCATGAATATAGCACTGGAAAAGGGTCAGGGAGCTGCAGATGACTGAGCCCACATCAACAGCATGTTCACGCTCAACCAGAGCTTTCTCCGGGTAGCAAAAGTCAGGAGGAGAGTAAGAATTTGGGAATCTCATCAAGCAGCTTCATTTTGAGTGCCTGTGGTTCCCTGAGGGCTCTTCTCGCAGTGAGATACTCACATTGTTAACTCTGAAGCACTTCTTAACTAAAAGCTATACAATTGCTGCTGAATAATCCGATACTCAACACAGGCAAGACCTGAAATTCCTATACCAAAGAAATAGAAAATAGGTTTCCTAGATGCTATTTTTAGAGTTCCATCTACAAAGACTCTATCTGTAAATTTACTTCATTTATACATGCTGGAGATGTGTAACTCAGAAATGTTCCTTTATCAGACTAATCGCTCCTAGAGAGGGGATGTTTTACCTTTCAGACACTATTATCTAGATATTCAGACATTATCCTGGGATTCGCAGAGCCAAGATAAATGGAGTTTTAAATTGCTTTTGATGTTTCTTACATCCACAGTAACAAATGACATAACAGCTATCTGTTGTGATACATGTGCATCTGAACAGCATTATCACGCCATGTATGTGTACTGTTTTTTTTTTTTTATGCACTAAAGTGCTAAACTAAACTGGGTTCGTATAGCCAGGACCAAAAGGGATCTGTAGAAAAGCAAAAGGTAGTATCTTCTTGTGTCCTTTTTATGCTTCCAATATGCATACTAGAGGACATATAAACATATCATTCCTTACTCTGAAAGGTATTTTCCTTGGCCAACAGAATTTTCTTACCCTTCTTTAAGGGAATAAGTTTTCAGATACTTAAAATGGCAAACTGTCGTACGAATGATGCTGAGTATCAAAGGTTATTTTTCATTGCAAAGCCTTCTATCACTGGTTTTAGCAGAATGGAGCTAAGACTATTTTTATTTTGCAGTAATCTATCTGGATAAGAACACAGGACATGAATAAACACAACATTTCAAGCTGCTTCCACTTCCAGTGCAAAACAACACAGGTATCAAAAACAGTTAGATCACAAGCAAAGGAATAATGGAAACAAAAATATTTAAATTGTCACATGAGCTTTATGATCAAAGACAAAATCCAGAATGGTGCAGCAGAAGTAAAAGATAAAATGATCTTCCTTAGGACCCTACCACTGGAAGCTGCATTGTGCTTTGTTTTATAAAGCACATCTGAGTGTTCTTCACCCTTAAAATTATACCTGCTTATGTAAGTATTATTATTTTTCAGACAGTAAATCAAAGTATCAGATAGAGAATTATTCGTGCGATTTTGGACTTGTGGCTGAGTTGGCAACAAAATCAAATTTCCGGCATTTCAGGCTACAACTCTGAGCAAGCGACTCTCCTTCCCACTTCACTGATTTCAACCTGAGCATTAGCTTGAATGAGAATTACATAGCTGAGAACTACCACGAGAGCAAAAATTGTGAGCAAGAATTAGCTGAGATGCATGAGTCAACTTAGGAAAGCTTAAGACAACTTCAGCTGCACTTGTTTAGGCAAAGCTAATTTCACCCTTAAGACTGCACTTCTTATTAAATCACTATGTACAAAAACCAACACACATACATATATTCATTTTGCAGATTCCATTAAATCAGTTACATTTCAGTAAAGCACCAGCTCATCTCTCTGGGAAAGCTTTCTTGGTGCTTTTCGTGTTAAGCGTGAAACAGCCAAAACATCAAGCTCAGCTATGAAACCTCCCTGAGCACGAGGGCTGTGAAAGCACTGGTTCCTGCCAGGGACACCCCCTGACCCAGCCATGGACAGGAAGGGGCTCTTCTGAGCAGCGAAACAGAAAACCTCAAAACAACGACCAAGTTCATTTTGTCCGTATACCGCCATCCGACATCAAAATTAAGTACCAACCTTTGTAAGAGATATGCTCAGGGATTTGCTCAGGTGATACACCTCAGAGAATAATATGCCACAATAAAAACCGGTAGCATCGTTTCAGCAAGCATCTGCAATCCTAGAGGGGGTAATGGTCACTTCCAGTTTTGTCAGCATTAAGCTACATACAGACCACAGCAGTGACCTTAAAAACTGTTATACATGAGGTATCATGCCAGAACCTATCTCTGTTAATGCCAGAGAACAAGTGTTCTGCAGGTCTCTTTGGAAAACCACTCTCTTCTCTGTGTTGCCAAAACCTAATGAATATTCAACTGAGCTTTAAAGGTACATTCAATAGTTGTAACTGGTATGATTTGATAGAAATTCAGGGACAGCTTGACACGATTTGGGCAGACAAGATTAAAAGGGCGGGAATACACCACACGGAGTATTGACTTTGCAAAGTCAAGCCGTAAAGCCTGTAATCACTTCCACGTAGCAGATGCTGTGTACCAAAAGACCTAAAATCCAGTACAAGAAAATCTGACTGCTGATGCACACAGTTCATGGTAAACTTAAAGGCAGCAGCAAACAAATCCTGCCTGAGAAGGCATCTACAGAACTCCATCAAGGTGTCAGATGTTTGCTGTATTCTCAGCTCCTTCTTCAGTGCAGGAGATAAATAAAAAAGATTGCTGGACTCGATGGCATCTTTACAGCGTGCTGTAAGTACTTGGGTTTGAAAGGAAGATTTTGACTGTCAAAACTTCTTTACAGATAATCTCTACACATATTCGAAGGGCATGAGGCTGGAAAATTTATGGCCACTTTTGTAGATTAAGATGACAACTGAACCCAGCTAATGATGAGTACTTTCATTTAATACGTGCTATATCTCACTACAGTGGTTGCATTTGGAATTGGCCCAGGCAGGGTTAAATCAGTTGACACTTGGTGAAATTCTAACATTGACTTTTATGTAGATACTTGGCTACCAAACACAATGAAAAACTGTGGTGGCATTCATTGACCTTTCATCCACACCTAATACTGTCTGACAGAAAGATTGTTAACTCAGTCTGTCAATTATAAATTGCCACTCGGCTCTCACTCTGATCACCTAAATCATCTGTGATATTAAAAACAAAACCTCCCTCTATACCTACCTTGGCAATAAGCCTCATGAAAACATTCACCGTTGGATAAAGTTTTGAGCTTGCACCAACCTTTTACAGCTGTGATAAATCACCGTTACCATGATTTGCGTGACTGTGAATTTATCTTAAATGTAAATGAAATCCCATTTGCCCTTATGGCTTGTACTCCAAAATAAGATGGTTACTTTTGTAAACCTTTTAAAGACTATTTTCTAAAGGTGATTTCAGCACTTTAAGGACGTACTGCTAGCACTGGAGCCTGAAGTCAGATACCTGCACAGCTACAGCATCTGTTCGAGTTCAATTATCAGGGAAGGCAGGGAGGAATAACAGTAACAATAAAATAGCAAAATTAATGCATAACAACTTCCTTAAATACCTTAGAGTTGAACTGAATAAAATAGTCAAATACCAATCTCATTTGGAGAATGTCAATAAAACATAAAAACCATTCAGAATGCAGTTAACACTACCTGACCAAACAATACAAGTACCCTCAAGATTTCATAGATTTCACCACAAACACTGATTCTGTCTATAACGGATTACTGCTTTTCAAAATTCCAAACCTGGAGAGAGTTTCTTTTTCTTCAATTTATGTCTATATGACATATTTATAAAGCTAGTGACATTATTAAATAGCAATAGGAGTTATAACATATCCTTCCACGTGAGTATAAAGCAACAAAGGCAGGGATAGGGATGCTCTGTACATTGTACTTTGCTATTTGCCATTTTGTTTAAGACATCTCTTTTATCTTAGGTATTATTTCTGCTTTTGTACCTTTACAGACTGAAAAGAATCATTTTAAGAGGCTTAAAAACTATGACAATGACTTCATACCTGGGCCTGCCACTTTCAATCATGCTGAATTATAGTCATTTAATACTTGTGTCTGCCACTCTTACTCATTTTGAATATCATTAACTAGCCATGCAAGTCTCACTGAAATCTAGAAAGTCAGTTTATAATATTTTTTTTCACATTTCTAAGCAATTGCTCACAAAAATGAACTCCGCACAGAGCTAGAATATTTTCAGAGTACCCATTTTACCAACACAGAGTATCAACCTATGTGCCTTAGAAACCTTCATCAGAACAATAAGCTCTTGCCACCCTCGGCTCAGCACCTGGGGAATTCTCTCTCCGCCTACAGTACAATGCGGAAGAGAGGTCCTGGTCTACAGCCAACCGCCAGAAGAAGTCAGAGGGAGCAGACCCAGGACAGCAGCGACTGAGACAAATACTTTACTGGATCGGATTGAAGTTACAAAAGTGAATTCACTTTTTGTCACTTTCTCACACTTTTCAGATTTCAGTATTCTCTTCAGAAATGCCCAAGATGTTTCAATGAATGTCCCATCAAGTTTCACCATATTCACCATACGCAAATGAAGAACAGATTTAGTAACCTAACGAGAGGTACCCCACTTACTTAACTACTTGATCACCCTTCTCCTAAAGCATCCACAGTTGTAATTTTATCCAAATGATATACCAGAACTATAAAAAGCTCCTTGGCCTACAATCTGGATCATCTCATTCCCATCTGTAAATCATCAGTTAACCACTGACTAGTCAGCAGTTACACATTTTAGGTAGCAATTTATTACATAATTTTTTAAAAATATATACAAAATTACTGTGGGCTTTAAGAGGCATGCAAGAATAAGATTAACAGATTTCTTATTTAGCTTGAATATGACTTAAATGACATCGTCTGTATCAATAAGCTTACACAGTACATGGGATATTATTTCATTTATATTTCTTTAAGCTTGCAATACGATTTTATAAGCTGTATTAGCCCAAGGCATGTAACATTCATAAGACGAGTACAATTTCTAGCTGCATAGTTTATATTGCATAATTTTGTAGCTGCAATGTTTCAGAAAGAATGAGCTGCAAAAATCAACTACAAGCCACCACTAACCTCATGCATTCCCAAATGAATTATCACTTAAAGAAGTGAACATTCCAGTATCGTGCTTTCTAATATGCAGCATAACTTAAAAAAAATACCCTATGTTCGCTTTCCAACTGGACTCGGTACTTTATAACACTCACTCTGTTCCCTGGAGAAGGCTATCGAGCTCCTAATAGTTCCATAAGCTCAAAACAAAAGTGGAGCTCTTGGCCATACTGCTTCGGAATGTTAAGTCTGTAAACGAGGCAAAGTATTTTATATGCTTAGGGGTGGTTTTGATTCTATAATAAAAGGAATTTAAATTCCTAAATCCTACGGCGTTATTATGAACCTTCAAGACAGTTTTCTAAACTTCAACAATGTGCCTTTATCTTTAAATTCCTTCAGCTTTCCTACTATGTTTAAAGAGAAAGAACTTTCATAAGGCTGATTAAAATTTTCCTAAGCTATATAGTTTCATAAATATGTTTTCATGAAGAAAGAAGAGCTCTTGAACTTGAGATGGGCAGCTTTTGAATCTAGAAATTCAATTTCCTTAGAGAATATCTGAAAACCACATTACAGGAAGCTATGGTTCCTGACTTAAGGGAAGTGGAGAGAAGGAAAAAGTAAAATAACAAAATGTGCAGCCGACCCAAACCTGCCAAAAAAATCAAAATAAATATTACCCTGCATATATTGTCCTGAACACACGTTATATTAAAACAGCAGCTGACAGGCACCAATAAGTAAAAAGGGTATGAACTTTGTTTAGTATGTCAGCGCTTAGCAAATTATCAAAACAAATCCAGCAGCGAAAGCTAACTACTTTTATCAGCTTTCATGAGGGTTTTCTTGCATTTTCCTAACATTTAAAATTCATTTCTGATTGATTTGGTAGTAAACAACAGACAAATATAGGAATTATCTCACTGATTGATTTATTTTATTGTACATTGACAACTCTGTTTCTGACCGTGTGAGGTACTGCACACTTCAAAGGGATGACAAAACCCCCACACTGTTTAAAGTCTGTCCTCAATAAGGTTATTACTCCATAACATCAATTAATGTATGCCTGCAGCCCTTTTAGTCTACTCCAGTGTAAACAGATTTTCTCATTGTACATTTTCATGTCCAAATTTCCTTTTAAAGCATTATGTTACCTGCTTTGACAGTTTCACTCCCTGCATTTAGATATAGTTTATACAAGTATTAATTGGTTTTACCAATTTTAAATTTGTCTTTCTTACCAACTAAATTTACTGCTTTATTTAGGTATTTCTATTTCAAAGAACTTTGTCTCAGACTATTTAACTTGTTTTTACCTTTTATACTGCAGTGGTAATTTTTTTCTAAAATCAAGCTTTGTCCATAAGCAACATTTGTGTCAAATTTTACTTCCTTAACTTCACCTCCTCTACAATTTCATTAAAAGCTCCCTCTTTAGTGCTCATTATATCCTGTCAATGTATTTGTTTGCTTTTTATGCTGATGCATCCGTGTTATTCACTCTTTGCTTATTGGAGATTATGTCTCTAATCCCTCTCTGAAGTTCAGGGTATTGAGTCTTTCCAGTTTCATTTGTGTCAAAAAGAGGTATGAAGGGCTGTAAATTGACTTTATAGTGTACGAGTGTAAAAATTTAATCAGATGAGGTTTTCTGTAAGAACTCCAAAATATTATCACAGCATAGAAAAGGAAAAATGGAAGCTTTGTCTTTTCTAGTTAACCGATTCAGTAAAATTTTTAAAATGGAGACCTGTGTGTTTTTAAAAAGAGAAACACTGTTATATTTCAAAATTTGTATATTAAAAAAAGTTAAATTAAACATTGTTTTTTAAATCCAAAAGTGCCCAACAGGCAAATAGTGATTTTTCATCAGCACTCAGTAGATAAGCGCAAAATATGAGCAGCGTTTAAAAATACCAAGTGTGGACCAAATACTGTCAATCCTTATGCCTGCCAAGGATAACATTTCTTGCCCAGTACACTACTGGGTTTTGGCCCTACCTCTCCTGAGAAATCAAAAAAAAAAAAAAAACCCCCAAAAAACCCCCCACTTTAATTTTTCTGGGTTCAACATATAAGCATCTAATAATAGCATCAAAAATAATATATGACATATGATAATGACTTGTGTGTGTTAAGAAACAGCCCTGCCACTAAAGCATTTTAAAATACATCCTTCATTTAATTCTCTTCTCTCCTAACATAGACAGTCAAAATCCATGTTCTTACAGCTATATTACCTAAAATTCAAGATAATTTTGATATATCAGCATCCAAGAGGTCTCTTATTTCTTTATACTTGAAATTTTTCTTTGAAGGTAAATTCATTGGAACTGTTGGCTTCCTTCTGGGGAATATTTTTTCTGGTGTCCAGACTTTCAAAATATTATTACTGTAATTAACATGTATTTGAAGACTTGATATTCCTGCATTTCCTTCAAAGTCTACTGAATACCGTGTACCAATCACCTTATTCATCGGATAAAATCACTAAGGCAATCTCAGAACCATGTTGATCCAATACAGCAATCCAGCAGCTATCATATTAAATCCACCTAAAAAAGGTATGATTTTGTTCTTCAGTAAGAACTGCTGAACTGAACCTGTACTTAAAAATCCTTGATAATTTTAGCAGATATGCCTTCCCTTCTATGTCTCAGATTATTTATGAAATCCACCACACCTTCACGATACTTTATAAATAAACAATAATAATGACTTTTCATGCTGAAACAGTTGAATCACCATAGCATATTCATTCACATCCATCACATTTTTATCTTCAACTGACAATGAGGAGTGCCCCTGTTATTTTTAATACATAATTGACCATCTGAAAACATCACTGTCACTCCCCTTATGGTTATTGTCTCATCAGAACCTCTGTCTCCAGATCAACACTTCCATGCAGAGAGTGGCCCCGTGGAAGGAAGCCGCTTTTCCCAGTTTGGATTCAGTCAGGAACGAACTTCAAAGCCGATCAAGGAGGACCCAAAACCTTACTGAAACGGGATGTGATCCCAGCTTCTGCAGAAGATGTGAACGACTTGCCAGCAAACACATGAACTGGATAAGAGCTTCCCAAAAGGCAAGACAACACACAAGTATTTTTTCTTAAGTGTATTACACAGATTATAAAGTTCAATCACTAAGTACTCCTGCGGCCGGCAGTTTTACTTTTAGACTTACTTTGTTGTAGGTAGTAGGTCAGACTTACACTGGCTGGTGCCAGCTACAGCTAGAAGACCATCTAGAAGCCTATAAGTTTTGACTAAAACCACTCCAGCAGAACAGGAGAACAGAAGGGGGGAAATAATAATAATTTAGGGAAAAAAGGTACTTTCCTACCGTTTTCTGTGAATTACAATTCATTTGAAAACAGAAATATATCAGCTCCCCTTTCCTAGCTAATGAAATTTCACAAGAAAAGCAGCTTGTAACAACTGGAAAATGAATGTATTTATTTAAAGATTATCCATTTAAAGCACGCAACCCTAAAGGTAAAGGGCCTACTTCAAAGCTGCCCCGCAGGGCTGGTTGAGAGGCAACAGTGACTTTTGAAAGTCAAGTCTGAGACCCTGACAATGGCTTAAATATAAACTAGGACAATCCTAATCCACGTAATTCTGACCTGGAGTAGTACAAAACTTGAATTGTCTGATGACATAATGCAGCGTACAATAATTTCTTTTTTTCAACAGGAAGATATTTAACCTACATTCTCAGTTCAAATACTGCATGTAGCTTGTATCTGATACAACATGACAAAATTAAAATTCACTGTAGTAAAGCAAGCTAATATGAATGAATCTGTCCTAAGAATCCATTAAGTGTCAAAGTCAGAAGGTTGCTGGAGGTCTTAAGCAACAGCCGTAATTAACCTGTTTCTTGTTTTGCTTTGTTCCTTTTTACCCAGCCAGCCATTTAATTTGTGTCCTGGTCTTTGGCTTAAGTAATAGGAAACCATAATATTGCAAGACACGAAGCATTCTGAAAACAGAACTAATTCCTTTCCTTTTCAAATACCTTAATCATTTCAAACTACACTATCCATAACACTGGCCAACAAAAATAAGTTAGCTGATTTTTTAAACACTTCTGAATGCCTCTCAGTGCCACTATTTCATATTATGTTCAATAAAGCTTTCAGTGAACATTTCATCCTAGGCACATGCAAGGTATGATTAGTTCACTTTCATGATCTCAGTCATGTCATAGCATAAGCCAGAGACGCACAAAAATACTACACAGGCTGTCAAGAACACTGAGGAATTTTGTGTACAGAAATAACATAGAATCCCTCCAAATTTCTGAACTAATATAAAAAACTATGTGAAGTAATTTTCAAGTACGGTGAATTGGTCCGAGCTTTGAAGATCTGCCTAGTCCATTTGCTCCCCAAAGAGAACTCAAAGGTCTTTTTACTGTGGAAGACAGAACAGAAGTAAGAAGGGGTTTAATCCAGACCTCCTGCTGGTCATTGCTTCCATACAGCTAGTTGGGGAATTTGGTGGGATTTTTTTTTTCCCGTTTGTTTGAGAACTGGTTTTTAGAAATTGCATTTGGCTTTTATCAAAATCTGTACCATCCTTTCTGGTCTTTCAGCAACCACCACCGCGTCCCCATGCTGGTGTCTTGTTGAGTTCAGGACACTAGCGCGCTTTGAAGGGAATCCTGCTCATCCCCACTTCTGTGATTTGGTTTGCAGCACAAAACAGCCTCCGAGCACGCTGATGGGATTTCTTGCGGGTGAAATCAAGTTCAAGCTCTGCTCCAGGAATGCACCTAATGCCTTTCACAAGGAGAGGAGCATTCAGTCTGTGAGACCAGACTAGAGCTGGTCTGAAATTAAATACAAACACACGCTCCCCCTCTTCCCTGAAATATGTATAATGGAGATCTACAGAAGCATTTAATACTCCAGAGTAACAACTGAAATCTCTCTAGGATGGACATCCAGTCCTCAGCACCAGCTCTCTCACCCCATGGATCCCGAGTGCTGCCTGTGGTGGAGCCCTGCACAAACGTCCTGGGCTGCCAGGTACCCACTCAGCATCACCCCTCCTGCCCAGCTGCCCAGTACCTGGAAATCCCAGGCAAACGGCCAGTTTTATCTCAAAGTTTCCAGGCAGATTAAGGCACCGTACCTTCTCGCCCTCAAGCATCATCACAGCAGATTTTGTCTTTCACGTAGTGATGAAGGAAAGGAAATACTTCCTCCTGGTCAGCACCACCCCCATCCCAGGGGACGTCAGATGAAAGTACAGGCAAAAGTAGAGCAGATGCTCAATTAATTTACTTATACATTACTGCGCTTCTGTGTTTGGCACACTGAAAACCCATGACAACTAACCTTCCCCAAACCCCTCCCTCTCACACCTCTGCCATGAGCCCTACAGACCATCCATTAGGTCTCGCCTAGGAAACCAATGCAGCAATGGTTTTGTTTACTATCAGGAGCTATTGCCACTTTATCACGCTATCCATTACTTTTCGTGCATAAAAAGAATAAATTGTTTGGCCGTTCCCCTTACAACATGTGCAAGAAATCTGGCATAATTATTCTTCTTTGTATTACCATAACGGAAGAAAATGGTAATAACGTGGTAGGTAGATCGGAAAATGCAATAGGACTGAAAGGAAGTGCAGATGAATCATTAAGCCTTCCCTCTGCAACTGAAGTAGTAACCATGATTTACTTGAAGGATGGTATTTCACTACATTGACAATACTCTTCTGAATCCGTATGATATTTAGCAGTTTACTGCTTTCCTCAAGTTATGCATCACCACTGCTCCCTCTCATTTTTCTTTTTTTTCCCTATCATCTCAAAAATCATAATCCTGCAACCTAAATTCATACTTTTCAAATGACAGAATTTAGAGACATAGTATTTTCCTAGAGGACCATCGGTCTGTCTCAGTAAGGTGTTTTGTTTTGTGGGGGTTTTTTTACTATTTCTAAATATTGAATGCCATTTATGAACAACTACAATATGTATCTCACCAGCAGAAAAATGATAGTGAGCTATCAAAATACAACATCAATTTTGAGTCCACAAATCATTTATATCATAAATATAACAAAATTTTCACTTGTTTTCAACTACACACTCAGAACAACAAATATTACAGACAAAAACAGCATAAATTTAGCTTTAGACCAGACTACAGATTCTGATAAATGCTAAAATTGTCAACTTGCACATTGTCTAGGGTACTTAAACCAGAAAACAAATACTATAATACTGCATTTTTGTCACAGACTACACAAAACATTTCTTATGGGTAACTTAAAATTTGTATTGCTAATTTTGAAATTACTGAAAAAGCAATGAACATTATTTTAAAAATGAATCTTGACTTTGAATACTGGACCTGTTACATAGAGCTGATTTCTCACTATAGAAAATGGGAATTCATCTGTCTCTCACACATGATTAAAATGCATCATGTACCATGCTATCATCTTGCACTAAAGGATCTATTGATGTATTTCCATCACACTGGTGTGAATAAGTTTCCCCCTTCTATATTCATTACAGTAAAATAAGAATTTTTTTCACCTTGAAAGAACACAGAACATGTTCTGCACTCTCTGTTCTTGACACAAGTCCCAAAACCTGCAGTTACCACTCTCACCAGGCTCGTAATTTAAATACCTAAATAAAACATTGTACAATTGATGTGTCCTGGGAAGAATTAAATTCAGGAAAAGCTTGTTTTAAGTAATTCAGTGTCTTTTTATTTCATTAGATATCTCCAGAGTATAAATTTTGCTACTCACGTGGCAGGTCCTATTGTCAGTTTGTATTTTCTCAGCTCGGCTGTTGTCAAGATTTATTGACAATAACATTTGGACATATACTCCACTAAAATGCTGTACAAATACATATTGTATTAAATAAGAATAATGATCTTTTATCGTGCATGCTGTGCTATAAAACTGTCACATACAGACCTCATTAAGGGTACCATTAAACTGATGCAACTTAAAGGCTTTTTCTGTGAAAACGCTACCTGTTTGCAGAAATGGGAAGCAATCATTTTTACCAACACCAGCGTATCAGGATAGCACCTGGAGACACCACAGATGAAGTGAAGAGCCCTGAACAGAGCAAGGGAACAGCAGCTTCCTTTAATGCCTGCAGCATGGATGCCATAAAAACATTTCAAGATCCTGCTACCGAATTCTGGCAAAGGACTTTGCTCTTGAATACTTTTATAATAGTTTGCACATTGTCTAGGAAAGCCAGTCATGCAGTTTTAAGTTACTGAGGAGGAAAAAAGCTCAGTGGTTTTAAGTTTTTAAAGTGTTTTGGGCTTTTTTATTTTTAATCATAACCCCTCCCAGCAGCTATGTATCATATTCTAATTTAATTCCAAACGATTAGCGATAGTGTTTTACACAGCAAAAAGCTGAAAGCTAGCTGCATTGTGAAACCCCCTCCAAATATCTTTACAAATTGAAGCAACAATAATTTAACTGTTTAGAAAGCATTCATGATTAAAGAATTGTCAACATGAAGATTTCTCCTTTCCCATAATACCTTGGATTACGCCTTTGGGTTTAGAATTTTGGTATAATATAATGTATATGCTTATACCTGTTACACAAGAGATTATCCATCAATAATACAAAAATAATCCTAGATTACATAAAAATTTACCAGTGAATCCTCAGAGTGATTAATATGTTCTTTCAAACAGTTGTCATTTCAGTAAGTATAACACACTAATTTCACAGGCACAAGCTGTAGTTGTAGGTTCTGCAACTAGCTGTAAACTTGATTGAAAGCGATGTGAAAAGAGCAGACGTCTAACTTGTTTAGCCTGTCTTCATAAATTATAACATATTACTTTCATTGTTGTATAAATTATAAAAAAATACTAAGATAGACTAAGAGGAAATCTTTTTCATATGGCTAAAAGGTTGCACTTCCTAGTACAGGAAAGAAACAGTGTCAAATTACAGAAATCGCTTTTTTTTGTTTTTTTAATTTAAAATACAGGGTGCAGGGGAAGACTTTAAAAACAGTAGCTACTGAAACATTAAACTTAATGAGTAACTTAAAGATCAAAGGATGGTAACATTGAAATCACAAAGCTCTTCATGACTTTCATCTCTGCAATAAAGCTGCTATACACTGACTTAGAGCTATACTGGTTTTTAGTAGCATCCCTTTTACCAACACGCACCACCCAATAAAAATCCCACTGGCAGCAACAGACAGGGAAAACAGAAATACAGTTCATTAAAGAAGCATGTAGATACAGCCTGATTATTTTTAAACTGCAACTTCTTATGCTAGTCACTTTTTTGTAGGTGAAGTGGCTAGGATTAAATTTGAAGGAGAAATTGAATTAGTTGGGTAACATCAGATAATAAACAAACACTATTAAAATCACTCGGTTCGACATCTCGAGAGTTAAATCAGAGTCAGAGTATTTGGCAGAATTCAAAGCAGAAGAACGATTCACAGTTGAAGTACACCTGGTGAACACGTTTGCCAGTGTCAAGCCAAAAGACACTTGGAAACTATCCAGCGCTGAACATTTCCAAATACACAGTGTACTACTGTACAGTCAACAATTATTTTGATGCTACCATGATTCTACTTCTGTAAAAACTTAGTCACATTTTTACAGGTATTATACTACATTGGCAGCTTCTCCCATACAGAAAGAAATACTGCATAGATTCTCTTGGTATTTCTATGTCCATACCCAAAACCACTTAAATCATGGTTTTGGTAGTATTCGTGTAAGTATGTGTGAATACGTACTAAAAAGTAGCCTTTCACCAGTTCATCTATTTTAATGCCCAGAAGAGACCAATGTGATTGTGCAAAGAACCTCTCCAGGTAAAAGCTGTGTCAAGCCACTAACTTCTTTTTCAGCTTTTACAATATTCAGTCTTAATTTAAAAAGGAATGAATTATCCATTCCAGTTCCTATGTCTTCCAAAGGTTAATTACTCTCACTTAGATTTCCACTGGCATTCTTATTCTGAATGCATTTCCTCCGAGCTCTCAATGACTGTATCTCATTATTTTCCAAATTAAATTATCTTTGCTATCAGACATCTTTTTTCTGTGTACACACCTATGGGACATGATCAAATAACCTCTTAACCTGAAACAAGTAGAAAAGATTTATGAGAACACATTTAAGGATACAGCACATATTTTCTAGTTCCTAAATCATCCCTGAAATTTTAAAATATATTTATAACATCTTTTTCTAACATCTTTTTCTCAGTAGCAGCAAACAAAAGTAATTCTTACTCCTTAATTCTGGTTTTTATTCCCTGCTTTTGGATCCAAAATGATATTATCAGTGCACTTTCAGTAATATCACACCAGGAACAGATGTTTAACCGATTATGCACTATTATAATTAACTGCTTTTCAGTGACACAATTTTGGAACTGTTTTCTGGAACGTGCAAGTGCAAACTACTTTCTTTGTTCTGGATATATGACAACGTTCTTGGCCATGTTAAAATGAGCGTTGATCTATTAAGCCCAGTTCGCCAAGTGATCCCGGGTTACTCTACAGAGCTGCCCCAGGCTGTAATCATTCCTCCCGACTCCGTCTTTTGAGAACTTTATATTTTCCATCTGGATCATGAATAAATATACTGAACAGACACAAGGCATCAGGAGCAGGTCAGACAGGAGTCTATTTAGCTCACTGTCCTGTCTTTAACAGTGGTCAAGAGAAGATACATGAAAAACTACAGCAAGAAGCTTTGCAGCTAGTCTACTTTTTATTTCTTATGAAACTCCAAACCAATAATTTGTAGCTTCCTCAGTCCTACACCATGTAAAATAGTGAATAACCTTCCCTATTCACTTTTAAGATACCATAGAGGTTTTCAGGATAAAACTCCCTCAGCTATGCATCACTCTTCACACACGAGCTTTTCCATAACTCTGCACATTTCTGTACCTTCTCCTGTCCTGTTATGCCCTGTTTGATATGGAAGAACCAGAACTGTATACAGTGTCCAAGATGCAGATGCACTGCTGTGGACTTACACAGTGAGAACAAGATGTTTTGTTCTGTTACTCGTGTTGACTACTGCTGAGCAGTCATTTTCACAGGGGGTATCATACCTCTAGAGCATCACTCCTGCAGACAACAAGTGTCTAGTTCAGAGTCAATCAATGTATAAATAAAGTGCTCCACACACCTTTTTTTCACTTAGCATTTAGCAATACTGAATTTTATCTTGATTTTATAGAAATCTTCTTAATTACAGAAACTTACAGAAAATCACAGAAAAGTAGAGGAAAAGACTAGGGCAGCTAATGGAGTATTCCTAAGTTCAAGACTTCAACTCATATTTTCACCCCTCACCCCCCATTCATTATTCTTCTAAGCACTGGCAAACTAACCTTAATAAAACATTAGTTGTTCAGTGTCTTTTTCTGCAGAATAACTTCTATTACAATATAGTGCAAAACCAGACAAAAAATACTATTTGAAGCTAACACCTGCAAGCTCAACGTGAGCAGGCATTCCCCTAGAACCACGTCCTCATTCAGGGCTGAGGAACCCACCAGCATCCCAGAGCATCCTCTGCCCTGCAGGACAGCCTTCGGCTAACTTGTTGTCAGCAAAGGACACATTTCTCCAGACATGTAGCAAGTGCTTGGCAGAGCAGATCTGTCTCTGATGACTGGGCAGGATCTCCGCTGCGAGGTCTGTAAATCTTTAAACCATGCACACAGATCGATACAGGAAAGAAGTGATCTTAATTTTAAGCATTTTGCCCTACTGTGAGAAGTACCAATCCAGTTGATGGGGTGTAAGTATCTTATAACACTGTCTCTAATCATCTCCTCTTTCAGGGTCAACCTGGCAGACAGTAGGCACTCTGAATGGTCAACAGTGGCCAAGGCTTTCCTGCTAATGGCTCAAGGAGAGGACTTTACTGCTGGTCAGTTCCTGGAGGTGGCTCCCATAATTTACAGGTTTAAAAAACAAAACAAAACACCACCCCACCCCCCCCCCATAAAAAATATATTAAAGAGATACAGTCAGCAATATGGCAGGAAAACAGGAAAATGGTGCAGAACAAAGTAGCAAATAAAAGGAGAAAGCATAGCAGCCTACCCTAAGCCCAAAGACAGGGATGAAATACAGGTTTTGTGGCCAGCCTACACAAAACTATAGATGTTCAGAGAGCATCAGCCTCATGCACGTCCTGCAGAGGTAATGTGGAGAGACTATCTCGAGGAGGGAGCATTACAAAAAGACGACTTCTAGATGGGCTAAAAAGAGTAATCCAGTTTATAACAACATTGTCATTATTTTTACCTTTGTTTCCCTCGATCAAAAAATTCAAGCTCAACATGCGATTTTTTTCCACTTCTAGTTTCTTTTACCAATTTCCTTCCAGTCTCAGATGTGGTGACCCATACTCAATAAGCAACAAAATCTACTAAACCATTATTAGCATGTTATAAGGCTTAGAGCTGTGAACTAAATACACAGAAAGACAAAACTGAAGGTTAGCAAAGTAGCAAAGTGACTATCAGTCAGCAGAGCCATGCTGCAGTCTTTCTGAACAAATACATTGCCAGCACCAATACCAATCAAAATTATTTTTAACAGATAAAAATAAAAAAAAAGACTAACTGACCAGCACTCTGTACCTTTCAAAGCCATTTACCTCCTCCAAAACCTTTTTTCATTGGCATGCTTTTTTCACTGTTATTGCAATTTAATAGTTGGGTTTTTTCCTCAGTCAGACCTTCTCCCTTTCTCCTTTCCACAGTGCCAACAACTAAACAAAGCACAAAATATTGGCCTCAACAAACAAGGAAAATTGAAGATGCACTTATTGTTCAGGAATACAGAGGAAAGCAGGAAAATCTATCAATCTGCCATGAGAAAACTAGGCCAGCCTATGAGAAAGCGGATTTCAAGCTTTTATTCATTTTTCATTAATCCAAAAATGTTAAAAGCAGGAATAGACTTTCCTTTTTTTTTCCCTTCTCCCATAGAAGACCAATGCATTTCCCCACAGATTGAGTTAAATGTAATGATTTTGATTATGAAAAGAGTTTTATCATTGCTCTTTTCATAAACACAATGATGATTACCTACAAGAAAGCATACTACTAACAGTATAAATTAATTTTATTTCTTGAAATTTCATCACTCCCTTGCCTTTCAGCTTACTGACAGTGACTAGTGATAGCAAGAAAAAAAAAGCAGAGAGACAGCTTCCCCCATTGAGGACAGAATCTGGTTCATTTTCTTGAGTTTGATAACCACGTCAGCTCTGGCTGAAACAAAGCAGAAAGAGTTCTGAACTCTTGAAAGTCAGAAGTAAACAAAAGGTGGACGTTCCCTGCCAGCATGCAGCTGAGCTGTGGTACTTCGTGCCACGGGATGCTCCAAATGCAGGGAGCTGGCACAGGTTCTGGGGGGGGGACACCAGACTGGGCTGCGGAAAAACAATCCATTTTGGTAAATTACATGCACAGGAACTACAACTCTGAGCTGGGATGGAGACTAGAAGATCCTTGTGGGAAATATCACACTGCTACTTTACCCTAGGCACCTCTTTCTAAACACTTTTAAACTGGAGACACAGTTCTGGGCTACATCATGGCTGTTTGGTCCAGTCCAGGACAGCCACTCCTATTTTTATTGATGCTCCAGATTGCAGAAAATGAAAAGCTGTGTAACCATAAACATTTTTAAAGTCCATGTATCATATTCTTACAGATTCCAAAACAGCATTAGTAACTGAAAATTCATACAAAACAGCAAAGCAGCAAGTAAAAACGGATGGGACACCCGGCTGCCCCAGTTCTTCAGCCTAAAGCTTCTTCTGAAGCTTTATTAGCTATTCCAATTTCAAAAAAAGAAACAGCCAAACAAAAAGGCTTATAGACTAACTAATCATATGGAACCATTGGCTCAACATATAATTCAGTACCACCATTTTGACAGCTACTTTCAGAGAAAGAAAAAAAAAATCAAAAAACCACCAACAAAAAAAACCAGAAACCAAACTTGACTTCAGTGCTATTTAATAAATGATTACTTGAGGGATTTTATTTGTTTAAAACAATCCCTCTGCCTCAGCTAAAGCAGTACTCTGGAAAGCTAGCATTAAAAAATTATTTGCTCTAATCTATTCCAAACTGGGGCTTGGCATGTAATCCCTCCTCATACCAAATAGCTTGGTAACCAAATATTCCATTTGTAAAGTAGCCACAATAACGATACCAAATAGTTGACCTGAGTTTTTCAAAGGTACCTAGAGAAAATAAAAACTTAAACAGCATTTAATTACAGAGAGATTCAAGCAACCAACTCACTTCGGCTTATTAACAATATATCAAAAAATATGAAGGATATTTTCATTTAAAGTAATTTTCTCCAATTAGCAATGCTGCTGTATTATTTATTCAAAAAAGACGTTGTCCTAGTCAGCAATTTATTGTTTAACTGTGTAAAATTGTTATGAAGACCATTTTATGGATTAATTTGCTAATGGACTAGTTATTAAATATAGGCACAAATTAATTAATGAGAATTGTTTCAGAAAGAATATTAGAAATAGGTTTATAATGATAGTCAATAAGCATGAAGTATTTTAAAGCGGTAACTTCGTTTGCTCTAAACGCAAAAGATTTGAATTTATTACATTTATTTAGCTCTTATGGTTATTTTTTGCTTCATCAATCTATATTGTTGACTCTTTACATTGTTATTTATAACATGTAATTGTGCAGAAAGTGGAGCGAATTATGAATAGTACAACAATAAATGACTATTAATGTAGGGGGGTTTTTCCACATTTTAAGTGTTAGGAATTTCATTATTCATCCTTTTATTATAGAAGGGAAAAAAAATGTGTTAGAAAAATTACTTTCCCTTTTTCTGCAAGTTTCATTGTTTCTTTTTCTGTTTAAACTAAAGACATTAGCACTTGAATATCTGCTATAGCTCCATGAGGACTAGCAAGTATATAGATATGCCAGGTAAGCCTTTATTTAACATGAAAAGCAGCTGGCATTCATTTAATAGACGTTAAATCATACAAATAGGTAAATACCTAACATCTATGATTGACATCATGTCATTTTCTCACGTTCATATCTCAAATGTTGTCCTCCTCAGCTCTTCCTCAGGTATACTTAGGGTCCACAAAAAAACAGGTCCTCAAATCCTAAGAACTTAATGTGACCCTGTCAGTGCTGTTGAGGACAGGGAGAGGGAGAGGGAGAGGAAAGGACGACCATGAGAAAAAAACCAACAACAACACTAAAACAGCCCCCCCAAAAAACCCCAAACAACCTTAAAGATGGCTTCCTGCTCGCACTGGATGGACTTATATTCTTACCAAAAGCCTCCCAACAGTAAAGTAAAAAAGTACGGAGCTTCCTTCCACAAGACTCCTATATGATATAACCCAGGGAAAGAGCAGATTAACTTTCCGAGAGCCTGTTCTTACCAAACGTGGAGGAAAATCTTCCCATAAAGAAACTAACTGCAGATATTATTCTCACATGCACCAGCAGTTTAACAGCTACTTGAATATCTGGTGTCGTAACTCCCACAGCTTGACTCCGTTTTCTGAGCAGCATGTAATCCAAATTCCTTTAAACAATCATGATATCGTACTTTGAAGAGTTACCTGAAGCATAACATGACAAAATTTTACTATTCTCCCTCTACAGATAATTACCTTGCTAGAGATGAGATGATGTATGACTCCATCAGGGACTCTAGTAATAGATAAGTCTAATGATGAAAATGTTGGTACAACACGATTCACAAAATGTGTGCCCAACACAAAGCCTTACGATGATGACATTCATTACCAGGGGAATAACATATTGTTTTCTTCCAATGGAAAGCATGCTTCATTTTGTGCATTTTGACTCTTACCTTTCCTGCATCCCATACGTAATATGGATGGAAAATTGTGGCTTTTGCAAAATTAGTATGGATTTGTCAACTGCTGCAGCTATAGCTGAGAACAGTTCATTAATTTGATCTGATTTAAGGTAGAGTTATATGATAAACTTAAAATGTGAATAATACTAACTCTATCACAGGAGAAAGGAATGCAGTCCCTTAAGCTTACATTTGCCTACATATTGAAAAGTTTAGTTTTCTGGCTCAAGAGCTGCAATGAGAATAACAGCACACATTAAGATTTCATCTTTATCACTGTAATTATTTGTGCTATACACATTTCGTAGTTTTGGAATGATGGTTGCAATACTGTTTGAACGTTGTCACAAAGGTGTGGAGAAAACTGGAAATTAAGCTTTTCTTCTTCCCTTCTAAACAATACACAATGCTGGGGATGGAAAACACATCTGATCATTGCGACTGTTCCCTCTGATCATCAGCAACAGGTTTGGGGGGTCAATATAAAATTACTGCTTGACACTACTACATTCAGACTTCTCTGCTGCACCAGCTGCAGTTTTAATGATAAACTCTGTAAGGGTGCAGAGCTAGAGATTCAAACGTTTTTCTTGTTTGTAAGTTGTGTAACAGGATCAACTCCACCTGCCTGGCCCCAATTCCAGGCACCGCTGAACTCCAGGACTTAATTCAGATCTCTCCGAGGACCCATATCCTCACTCATTTCAGTTCCACTCAGTAAGTTCAGAAGAGAAGAATAAAATGAGTCAAGGATCAAAGATGACGAAGGAAGACGTAATGGAGGGTTTTAGAAAAGGAGAAGGAACTGAAACATCATGTAAGACTAAAGAAGTGGTGGAGACCGTGAGCTGAAAGCAGAGGCTGCAGCACACAGCAGCGAAAGTGCAGAGGCTGGCAGAGAAGCGGAGCACACCAGAGGACCAAGAGCGGAGGCAATGAAGATGACAATGGGGTTTTTTTTCCTTTTTTAGAAATGCATTTGCAGTAAAGTGTGCAATACACGTAAGCAGTGAACAAAACCAAGATGCAGTTGAGGAGAAAAAAATGAGGAGAATATCAATATAATAATAACAGCAATAATAATAAGGAAAGTGCAGAATTAAAATGTTCTGGGAATAACGGCAGATAGGTCCAAGTACAGAGGATGGCCCATGGAAGATAAAGAGAATTAAGCATTTTTCTTAGCACGCAAAGCTCCCCTGATAAGTCACTGAATTTTTACACGTTAAGATGTGTCCTAGGAGTGGTAAATTTGATTCCTCAAAAGTGGTAATAGCTTCTGGCTTTCTTCTCCCTCTCTCAAATGCCTGTAGGTTTCTTGTTGCACCAGGTTGTTAGCACATTCCATTAGAGGAACCTTTCCTAAAATTTCAGTATACTTCCTCTGAAATTTCTATAAAACCTACTGTGTTAATAAAGTTGCTCACAAACAGGTTATGCTCTTCTTCCACCCCTCTGCTCTCAAAGAAATTGATACCTTGCACATTAATTTGTAATGCAGATATGAAAATAACTGTTGCCAGGGAACTACCAATAAATAGTAAATGTTAATTGTTCCATTTTTTTCATTAAATTTATACTTTTGTTCAAATTTTCCAGGCCTCATTTGGTTACTACTAGTTTTAACGTTGGTTTTTTTTTTTCCATTCCATGATGGAGTTTGTTCTTTTCTCAAAGTCACATAAAATCTTTACGCTCCCAATTTATACTTTTGTCTATAAAACATGCACTCTCTAGGACAGTCTATCCCATAACATAAAGAGAAGGGTTTTATGGGGAGACATTGTCTTGATTGCTATTAGAAGGAAGAAATCACAGTAATTCTTCAATAAACAAGGAGAATCATAACTGTCCATAATTTGGAATTTGAAGGCCTTGACTGATCAGGTTACTCAAAAACCATAATGATACCTTAATAACACAGAAAATCCATTAAACTTTGTTTTGTGTTATGCAAACCTTACAGCATATATGCTGAAAATGCATGCCAGTGCCCTTATATCTTCATGAGTTTTGATGAATAGCCATTTCAGAAGACAGCCACTCACCAAAGGAAAGCATAAAATATAAGTTTAAAAGAATTTGCCTATTTATGCATAGCTATCAGCAAATCTAAATTCTATATGATCTAGGAATAAATCTCAGGTTTTTGCAAAGATTTATAGGTCTATGAGCATAACACCCATAAACCACTGTGTGCTTACTTTATTGGCAGAACGGTTTATACATTTGACATGCTGCTGCTCAGATAAGATTATATCCAATTAAGTACAGAAAAGAAACTGTCAACAAGTCTGTAAGACTACAGTAGCAACTGCAAAAGCGGAGTTTTCATATGACTAACCATACCTTCCGAGTACTCACAAATCAGTCTCAGGCATGAAAACACAGTTGGAACTGATTTTAAGAGAAGGGTGAAGAATGGCATGTTGCCACAAAAATAAGAACCAAGCCTGAACTGTGCGTTCCCTGTATTACGTAATTGCCAAAGTAGATGGAAAAAAACCGTTAATATTATAAATAATACAGAGGTTTTAGCCAAATTATGTTTGGGAACTCTAGAACTAGAGAGCAAACTTGTGATTGATCAAAGTTAATCATAGTTGATTAGAGAAGCACATACCCAACCTTTTCATGTTTTGTACGCTTTTACTGCTGTGAGGGTTCGGATACTCTATCAGGAAGACGGAAAGGGAGGAAGCTTAGACATCAGTAGGCAATTTTTTCCTCAAAAATCTAACTCAAAGAGTATAAATAGTGATTCTTGAAAACATGCACAAATATTACTAAGTAGTGAAAACCAAGCTGGCACAAAGCTCCGACTCTCAGATGTGCACGAAGGAAGCGTGTAAGCTTCATCCAGATGAATGTATGTTTCCTACTGGCTGTTCGAGCAGAACCTCTCCCTCGCTGGAGATACTCTGCCCTTTAGCTGCCAGATTTATGCCAGCTCCGCATTATAAAAACAGGATAAAAGACAGCAGTGAGGAAAGTAGGGATGGATTATCTGGAACATGGTTGGATCCAACAGCTGCAAAATTTGTGATGACAGAGGGTCCCAAATAGGGAGAAACTTTGCACAGGAAAGCAGCGTTACTCTGGCTATTTCTGCCTATAAAGTTTCCAGATCTGTGTTACGGAATAAATGGGCTTCCAGAGTCACAGGGGTTAGTATCACCCTGTTGTTATACAGCATCAAACAATTAAGTGAGATTTGTGATTTTAAACCTCTGAAGATGTGGAAAAAGGAGAACCTATGAAATATTAAAGCTTTAGAGCTTCATTTTAATAACATTCTTCAGACCCTTTCCTTTTGGCTATTCAGATCTGTTTTAAAAAAGCCTTTTCCCCTTCTTCACCTCTCTCCCCGCCACTCCCCCCTCTTCACCTCAGCTCACATCTTATAGTGCTGTCAGGATATTTATAAGGGGACAAGGAAAGAAAAAAGTATTTTGAGAAAATGTTTCAGTATGCTTTCTAAAAAAAGAGAAAAGCTGCATTTTCAAATCTTTAAAAAACAGCCCATTTTAAGGGCTGACAGTACTCCGGTCCCAAGGGGCAGCAAGTCATGCAGCTTCCAATAAAGGCAAATTCCACGTACATAAATCACCTTCTCCCTCGCCACTACCTCACTGCAACAGATGAGAATACCTACGCTTCAGAAAGAAATTTCTGTTGCACATATCTTCTGATAGTTAAAATTAAATAGGTTTTATGAATATCAGGCCGATCTACCAAAAAAAAAAAAAAAAAAAAAAGCCAGTGACATATACTAAATCTCTTCCTGCTTAAGGCAAACAAGGTCAGTAGCTAACCAACTGACAAATTATACCATATCATAAAACCCCAACTTCATTTAGGACTTCTGAATAGGTATCGGATATACGCTTACATGATAAAATTCCCTTCACATGCATTACTATGCTCCTGTCTATCCTCACCAGTTTATTTCTACCTCTGGAATGAAATTAAATGTAAGATCACAATACTGCAAATTTCCCAGTCTGCAGCAAAAAAAGGACTTGGTTTCTACATGAAATTACCAAATTAATGAACTTTTCAATACTGTAAAATAATTTTATCTGTTTCCAAAAAAGTCTCATCCCATTCTCTTGAATAAACTGCTTTCCTCAAAGCAAGTTACACTAAGGACTTAAAAGCACTAGGAGGATATATGGCACTGGTTTAACTTATGACATTTATAGATTAATAATAATAATAGAGAAAGAAACTTCAGCATGATATGTATAACTTTAAAGACTTAATCTGGTAACTATTAAAGCAGCCTTTATTATATTTCGAACATTATTTGCAAAGAGAGTTCTATTTTCCTTAACAGATTTTTTTTTTACCCTCCTCTTGTGTTAAAGTTTGCAGCAAAGCCAATGCATTAGTTTCAGCCAAACAAAGTCAGAATTTGGAAGTGGTCATAGTACTTCCTGCTATTGACAAGTAGACAAGAGAATTCAGGTGCAGATATTCCCTCGTCGAAATAACATAAAGAAAAATATTCTCAGTTATAGTATTTTATTCAACTGTAGTTGAATCTGTAACACAAGATATCAAGGAATATTAGACTAATATCTAAAGACTTTTCATTTCTAGTGGTTTTTTTCCTTCTTTATATTTTGTTCTCCCCAACCATCTGTCCCAAACCTTCCAAGTCTTACGTGTATTTTATGTCAGTTTGCTTTATGTTAGGAGTTTCTTACACAATAACAAACTGCCTTTTTTTTTTTTTTTTTAAGAGTTTTGGAGAAAGCATGTATAAATATGTATACACACATAAATAATGGAACAGGAAACCTGTTTTTTATTCCTTTTTTCTGCCACTTTGAGTGAACACAGGAAGCTAACCAAGATGTAAACGTTTGTGAAAACCTTTATAATGAGAATTAACCTACCTTTTTAATAATGCTGCTATTTACGAATTAGCAATGCTATGTGAGATCTCATATCAATAAAGATGTGAGTTTTAAGATGGAGAAATAAACTACTGAATAATATTTTTTGTTCATCCTTTCCTCAATTCTTGCTTTGTTTGCTTTGGTTAGCTTCAATGCTAAGGTCTGGGACATAAAGAACATTTTTGCAATCTATTTTTACAGCAAGATGCTTATATTAAATAAACCATATTGATATATCCTAAACTGAATATAGGCACGTGAAAGACAAGACTGGACATGAAACAAATACAGTAATATAATAACTTGAATAAATTCAAGTAGACATGACATAAATTAATGTGACACAAAAGTAATGTTGGGACAGAGAAAAGCAGGGCAATGCTGCTTTCAGTAGACTACTTAATGTTTGTAAAGTGCTTTGAAAATGAAAACCTCTATGTATGTATTACGGCTATGGATTACCACTGGAGTCATGTAGCCTCACACTGAAATTGAGAATCTGAGGAATTTGAGACAACCTTCAATTCAAAGTCAGAAGAAATGCATAGATATAAAAAAAATAGGGAGAGTCCTGTATGATATGGAAATACTATGAGCTATACACTGCCTTAAATTTTCTTCATTTCTATCATGGCAGTTAAACCAGCAGATTTCCATAGGTGTACCTGTAAGTAAATTTTTCAAAAATAACAGCCTTCAGTATAAATGTTGGACTTCCTTTTGAATTGAGGGCAGAAAAAAAAAATAACCAACAGTGATGCTACTAACAGAAACTGATGGCATTTGTAACTTCAAAGTATATTCTGCCCAGTGTTATCAAGACATATATTGAAATGAGAACGTCTAAGACAAAAAGGATAAACTTTTTAACACCACTTGACAGAAAAAAAAAGTAAAGAAAGTAAGTAATCTACCAACATACTCTTGGGTTTTTACAGAGGACAATCTAATCTCCTAATTCGTGAAATTTCAAATTGTAGGACTTCTGCATTGCAAAAAGTGGCAACACAATTTTTACTGTCATATTCCATATAGCCCAAATTTCAGCAAGTCAGTCAAAACTTTAACAACTAAAATTTCCATTAGTATAGACGAGAAAGAAAACTGCAAATAATCTTTTTCTCTAGAGTTACACTTTAACAACCCAATCACACAATTGGAAAAAAAATTGTAAAATATTGATTCAATATAAGAATTCCCAAGTATTCAGTCATAAAGTCAGAATGGAGAAAACTGTATTATCCTGAAGGGATACGACTCCTCCTTGTTGGGTGTACACTTCCACGCCTACCGAGAGCGAAGTGGGGAGAGTGGATCCCATAAATTAGTGATTCAATAGCTGTATTCTTCATAGAAAAAAAAAAGAAAAAGAAAAAAAAAAAAAGAGTAACTCCCTTACTCCACCCCTGCCCCAATATACAAGGCACAAAAATACATGTTGCACATCAGTAAGAGCTGGAATTTCTTTTAGAAGACACATGCAAATACTTTGTGAAGCTACAGCTAAGCTTTTTCTTTTGATCCACATCAAGCACTGGAATCCTGTTTCCAAAGCAGTAAAATACTAAATAAAGACAGTGAAACAGAGTCCAGAACAAGGGAGTTTTGTTGGGTTTGGTTTTTAATATAAAATAAAGAGGAGGGGATAGTTGCTTTATCAGCTTACATTTTGATTTTATTTCTAGTGTGATTGTTTATTATTGGGAGCATTCAGACAGTACTGAACAGCTGCAGTGTTCATATCATTTCAGAGAAACTGTGCAAACTTCCCCAGAAACTGTGCAAACTTCCCCACCTCATAAGCTCGAAATAATTGGTCCCAACCTGTGAAGAATAAGCATTTCTTCAGTGACTTCACACCAGTTTGCAGTCACGATGTGTGACTGTGTCAGAAGTATTTTCGGTAGCAATGCTTTTAGTACATACGTGCCATAAAGACCCTAAACTGTCAAACTCAGCCAAGGTCCATGGTCGCTTAGGTGAAAAAAGCATTAAACTAACAAATCATAACTTCTTAAATTTGCTGATAAGCAACATTACCTAGCATGTAATTAAAATGTAACACATACACAGCTTCATCTCTTAATGGCTTAAGAGATACAGCAGAGGTAATTCCTCTGTCATCTTTGCAGAACAGTTAAGAGGTTGGCTTCGATCTTCCCTTCCAAAAAAACAGCACTAGGGAAGCAGCATTCCTTTATAATAAATATACATACGTGAAGATTACTTAATCTGCCCAAAAAACCCCAAACACTTTGTTACATTGTTTCATTACAGTGTTACTGCATCTGAATATATATTACTTTATTCACCTCTATATTTCTTAATTGTTAAAGCAATCCAAAAGGTGATGTTCCATATGTTAAAGCTCTCTTTCTCTCTCTGGGCCCATAAAACTGAATGGAAGCAGGCAGCGTCTACTAGAATATTCTCTTTTGCCCAAGTCTTCCACACAGCTACAAAAACAAATGTAAGAGTGCTAGTGTTTGAGCTTTTTATCACTATTTTCTGCAGCTGGCCAAATCTCACAAGTGTAATTTAATTTACCAAAACAGTTTCTCCTGGAAAATCTTTGACACATTCAATCAAATTGTCATCTCTGCGTTCTAGCTACTGAAAATTATTATGTCCCTAACACAGATTTCAAACTTTTTTTCCTTTTTACCTTCAAGATTTAGCCTTAAATTTACTTACTGAGAAGAAAAAAAAACGAGAAAACAGCCTGTAAAAGGAAAGGGCTAAGTTTAGGTGATACATGGTATTGTAATTGTCCACGTGAAATACGACAAAAAACAATGGTCTGTATGTTTTATATCAACTAAGGACAGCTAATCAGCTCTCAGGTTAATGGTTATTTGTAATTAAGTTAAAAAACCCTAATTCAGTATGTTTCTAATGCGTATGAGCAAGCGTTACCTGAAATGCGCGTGTTTAGGGTGGTACTATCAAGTTTGCTACTGGTGCCTTAAACCACACGTCCAAGTGAGCAAATCCTCCACCTACCACTTCAGATGCACCACCTCCCCCGTTCCTCTTTTCTCACTTCTGTTTCCAATTTAATTTCTTTTCACTACAGTGAATACATACTTCTGTACGTATCTGCTCAAGATGCTGACATTTTATACTTTTGGGGGAGTACAAACTATACAGCCAGTTATATAAACTACAAAACTAGCAGTGAATTTATCATCTAGGACAAAACTTCTGTGGTGTAATAATTTTATTCTAAACCAGCCTATTAAAATTTAGTAGAAAGTGTAGTTATTATATCTTGTATATTAACAAGCAAAAGTTTCCCAAATGAATAATCAGCATACGGCTAGTCAGCATCAAGTCACTCAACAGTTATAGCTAAAACTGAACTGAAGCGTACGCAGCACATCTGTACGTTTACAAGCACAAGCTCCCCAGATGTTATAAATTACTATCTTTATCAGTTGTCTCCTAAAAGTGTTGACTTAAAGAAAATGCAGTGAACAGTGGAGATGTTCACAGCAGTAATTGTCAACAGAACTAAATTCAACAGTAAAAGATCTGTTGATATGTGCATGATCTAAAGGGTAAATGTCACAGAGCTATTACTGCTTGGGTCCATTGCAGGGACATTACTTTCACCTATACTTGATGATACAGTTACAAGAAGTTCTACTGCTTTACTTACAATACATACCATTTATTCAAGTTTAGCTATGTGCAACAGGCGACAAAACATAACCTATTTCCAAGTCACTTGGCGGGGGGGGAAGCAAAACACCAAACCGTCAGTCATTTTCAATTACCAGACAACTCAGAACAATACTGGAGATTTGGTAGTTTCAAATGGTCATACACAAGCTCTTGTTAAAAAAGGACACAGCCAGTTCCAAACTTTATTTAGAGGAGACGAGAGAGAAGGGGAAAACCAGTTAATTACACAGAACTCCAGAAGGCAGTTTACCATTATCGATACCATTCATTTATTGCCCGGATAGTTTGAGCCCATCCCGTCGCCGGCGGAAAGGTGCACCAGCGAGCTCCATCAGTCCTGCTAGCACTGACATTTTCCAAACCACCACACACAGCAGCATGCAATTTACATCAGGGTAAGCCCAGCTTCCCCAGCTCGACCAAAACGCCAGCAAGAGTTTCCAAACTGAGAACAAAAAAAAAAAAAAACAACAAACTCTCACATACTTTTTAAAAGCCGGGCTAGGGTTATAATCTGCGCGGAGCGGTTCTGCCTGCTCCTGCGGCAGCGGTCGGGGCGGGGGGGGGGGGGGACGACGGCGGGTCCGGCCGCGCCGAGGGGTCCCCCCGCGCCAGGGCTGCGTGTTCCCCCCACACCCGTCTCCTTCGGGACACCCCCCGCCCCAGCGCCTCCCACGGGGGGAATCCCGGGGCGGTCGCCGCCAGGTGCGCGCTGCCCCCCGCGGCCGCGCTGCCCCCCGCGGGCCGTACTCACAGGGACACGGTGCGGTTGGGCAGCACGGCGGGCTGCAAAGTTTCCACCAAGTCGCCGCCGCTGCAGACCACTTTGATGCGGAGGGCCGGGCGGCCGGGCCCCTTGGCGCGCTCGGCGGCGCAGAGGCAGCGGTCCACGATGAGGTCGGGGCAGTTCCTGCTGCCCCCGCACAGCCCCAGGACGGCGGCCACCAGGCAGAGGCGGCGGCACAGCCCGCGCATGCTGAGCCAGCGAGCGAGCCGCCAGCTGCCGCGCTCGCCGCTCCGCACCGCGCATGGCACGCGCCGCTCCGCGCCGCTCCGCGGTCCCCTCCACGCCTCCTGCGCCCACCCCGCCCCGCCTCGCCGCGCCTCTCGCTGCGGCCGGCTCCGCTCGGAGGGGACCCCCCCCTCCCCCTTCCCCCTCCTTCTCCTCCTCCTCCGAGGAGCCGCCGCTCCTTTCCTGCCGCAGCCCGTGCAGCGGCGGCGCTGGGCGGACCCCGCGGCGCGCAGCGGGCCCCCCTCCTCCCGCCGCCCACCACCCACCGGGCGCGGCCCCCCCCGGGGTCTGGGGCCGCCCCCGCGCCCCGCCGGCAGCCGCGGCCCCGGAGCGTTCCTTGCGCGGCTGCTACCTGCGCTGGCCGTGCTGAACCGCGGTGCTTTCAGCTGGCGTTGGGTGTCCAGTAATTGGGTGGGTGTGTGGGGGGGAACAGATGCACCAAGGACGAGCTGCAGTGCAAGGAGGTGGGTGCGACCAGCCTGGGCACAGGTTGGAAAATCAGGATCTGGAAAAACTATACGGGTTAGGAATCTAGTTTTGAAAATAGCCATCTTTCCTACAGCTCTTGAGAAACATGTGTGCAAAGTGCTGTTCACACCTATGGTGATGGGAAAGGAGTTTCAGGTCATGGGCAAGGGTCACTGTAGACCAAGAGATGGGACAGTTCTCCAGCCAGCTCTGTGCAGACCCACCACTGCCGTTGGGGAGGGTCCATGCAGTTAGCTGAATTGAGACACCTCAGATAATGCTGCGGTCATGACCTGAATCAAAGGTCTGATCACTAGTCAAAGACTGCTTCATCATCCAGGTCAACGAGCTGATTTCTTTCTTTTCTACTTGTATTTGTGTGTTCTTTATGGCACTCTGTGGCTTTGGAGCATTCTCACTACTATTTTGTGATATGATTAGCAACTCGTAGGGTAAATCGTCAGCATCAACTGCAAGCTGCCCAGGGTTTTTGCTGAAAGTGAACAAAAAAAAGTCCAATTTGTAACAGAGACTTCCATTTTTAATGGGCTTTTACAAAAAGAGCATGGTCCTTGCCTTCTCTTACTCGATGGAGACTCACAACGCACATTTTCATTGCAGGTTCTAGGCCAAAGTTAGTAATAGTTTGCCATGGCTGTAAAGCTGTATTAAGAAATAACTAGGTTTTTTTAAAACCATATTGTATTATAGTCCCTTAGGGAAGATTTGTCTTGCACATTTACAATGCCTGTTATCACTGTGTTCTAATACCTAATTGGAGCCTTTAGGCACTAAGTTTATTAATAAGTGATAGAAGGGTTAGTGCCTTTGTTAAATTACAGGCTAATAGGAAATTTCGCAGGAACAATATTTTTCTGTACAGTTGTTGATTTAAAGAATCATAAATATTACAACCTATGTTCTTTTATTTTTAAAAGCAAAGTTGTGTAAGGCTTACTGGCAGACAGCAAAATGGACTGTGTTACAGGAGACCACTCAACATTGTAATGATTGCATGCTGTTCTTTATCATAAAGAAAACCTATGTAGCATTTAAATTTGCAAATATTTTTTTAGCTTTGAAAACTTCTGTCTCATCCATACTGTTTTTGAAGGCACGAGTGGAGAATACACATTTATTGAGTCGTAGCATAGATTTCATTCAGTGTTAACCTTGCTGAGAAGGAATGGAATTTTTCAAACTTAGCCCTAAACACATGCTAGCAGGATTTTAACATTTTTTCTAACTCACTGATCCTGAAAGGTTTTTTTCAATATTGTTTTATTAAGGAACAAGAAAGCTTACAGTCACATTGAAACCATCTATCAAATCCTACAGTAAAGGTAGAAAAGAAGTTATTCATAACATTAGAGGTGAAAATTAAGGGGAGTTTCCTCTCCACTTCCCACTGTATCTGATCTCTTTATTTTTTTCTTGCTTTATTACAAATAAACAAAAATCTTAGTCATCTTCCCCATCCTTCACTATCATCTTCAAATACGAAGAAAGGAAAAATTTTTATGATGATTTAAAAGCACAGATGATCGTTCCTGTCCTGAGACCTCACAGTCTAAACAAGTCCAATTGAAAAAAGGACCAGAGCACCTACAGAGCTCAGTACTGCTCCAGTTGTCACCAGCCAGCACAGCAGAATATTTAGTGTTGGCGGTAGCTAACCGTTTTCCCGGACCATTTCTCAACTGAATTTCCCATGTCTTGGGAAGGCAATATAATCCCAGATTACCCTTTGGGATGCAGGGGAAAAAAAAAGTTGTGGCACTGCAAATTGAAAAGCATCCAACATTGCACTATGTTTGGGTTCCAAAACTGTCAGGTTTAGACAAACTGTGTGCCTCCAGCGTGGGTGCCTCTGGGCCCTTACACAGCAGATAGAATGATAGGACATGAGCTCCTTAGCTGGGTTTTGGTGTGTGCAAGACAACAATTATGAGTTTATAGTGTATATTGAAGATACTTGGAGAATTTAGGTGTCCGTGCTGTTAAGTAGAAGTGAGGAGTTTTTAATTTATGGTTGACCTTGGACCCTTCAATTTCTCTTAAATCTTTTTAAATCTAGCCCAAGGTTATTTCACATGTATATTAGAAGGAACACACTTTAGGATATCTCTCCTTACAGTTTTCTTTCTTGATTTGGTCAGCAACCAGAATGTGATGTGTGCTGGTCTCCTTTTGCCCACAGAGCCAACCAGGAGAGCTTAAGAAACACTTAAGGAGTCCTAGAATGCCAAGTCCTGCTCAGCTGAACTTCCTGGCAGACAGAAGCAAGATCAGAGATTCACATGAAATGTGAAATATTTTCTAATTTTAATAATTTATTTACAGTTAAATTCTATCTTTAGTTATTTGATTAAATCATGGAAGTGAAGGACAAAATTTCCTAGATCAGGGAAGTAAGAAAATTACTATATGTCGCTATTTTCTTTGTATTTTTATTTCTGTGTATCGAAAGTCTTAAGGATTTTTAGTAGGTCTCTCCATGTAGGCATACACCGTGGCCTTACAACAGTACCTGAGAGGGAAATTATAGCCTGTGGCTGAGTGTGTAAGTATTAAAAAGGAATGTAAATAAACTTAGGAAGATAATCCTAAAGTGCTATTAGCATGAATGAATATGAACAATATAAAAGGAATCAGAGGTTAGAGATACAGGTGATTCATTAAACTACAGGTTTACATTACATTTAGGTCATGTTCCCGAGCACAAAACAGCAGCAGCACCTGCTTAGCATCACAGGATATTACACATCAATTAAGTAACGAGAATGTGTTATACAATAATAGGAAATATGGGGAGGCAGAATGTAAATAAGTCAATTTGAATTTTGCCAGGATTTCAAAATTGTATGTTAGTGTTGGAACAGAGCCATGGAAACATTAATAACCACAAACAGGTTTTGGTCAGGGCTTTTGTTTTATTTCTTATCCAGAAGTTGGCACTCTATCAGCCCTCTAATTCCTTGAACATTGACCCTTTATTGACAGTAGTGAAGCAATGAATCATTCGCCCCATTTCCTCCAGCGCCTCGGTATCCCAACACTATTATCCCGTCACGACTGTATCTCATGCTACTCGTCACATCAGCATAGCACCATGTTATGTCTGTAAGCCTTTGCAATGAAATGATTAAAAAACAAGCCTAGAAAAGGTTTGGCCTAGAAAAGGCTAGGTAAAGTAACTGGGAGAAAACCAATCCAGAGCAGGTTTCCATTGGGACGCTTGGAATTCTGTGAAAAGATATTATTTGAAAGGTGATAGAGGAAAAAAGCAAAATGGATAAAAATACGCAGTACAACATTCATGTAGAAAGGAGTCAATAATTTTTAGCTTCACACATAATGAACTAATACATCAGTATTAGAGGCGGGATAGTCCTGGTCCATAAAGAGCTCATGTATGGCACTGATGATACCAAAACAACGACAGTAAAACAACAACAGCAAAGTCATTCAGAATTGTTACAAATCACTAGAATTAATTGGATAAAACTAAGTGCGGAAACGGACTCTCGGCAAAACGGTCCTGAACCTATTTAACAGACTGAGTAATCTTTTAAGGAAACGCGGAAACTGAGTCATTCAGAACTGGAGTAATCAGAGCAGGGAATCATGTGCCGTAGGGAACAATGCTGTGTTAGAAAGAACTGCAAAAACAGGATTTCCATTTCTGCTATTCTGCATCAGCACAATCAGAAACACCTCTGTATTGTTTTTGTGTTAAGAAACTATAACGTAAGAAACCTCAAATATCATTGCATTGTTTTCCCTCCACTTATATTCTGCATCATATTCACAGTTATATAGTATTGTATCTGAAATCAAAATGGGTCTGAAGACTTCTGTCCTTGCAGGGTGACAGGTTTCCAAAAAGTTGCATTGAACTTTTCATTGAAATAAGGAGGTCCTTGAAGTTAAAGACCTCAAAAAAAAAAAAAAAAAAAAAAAAAAAGGCTTTATTTGTCCTGTAGCAGAGCAGAGACTAATGCAAAATTCTGTTAGAAACTGAGAATGTAGCTCTGAAGTTATACACAAATAATAAGCTATCAGTGGGGAGTGTAATAATTATGACAAAACAATCAACAGTGAAATAAATAATACTTGGAGGAAAAAAAATAGAGTGTTAGCTGTTTCTCAATGCTGAGCCAAGTTTGTTTCCAATGAATACTTCAGAGTTATTGCCAAATAATATAAACCCCTCTCCCCCCAAAAAATCATACCTACATGGGAGTATATGCCAGTGTAAATTTCCGATGACCACCAAATGCAACTCCAACTGTTACCAAGTCCCTCAGCTGCCTCAGAGAACAGATTGAAATTGTTCATAAATGCTATTAATGGCACATATTTTTAACTGTTCTAGCCTTCATCACTTCATGCTGTTTTATTTACTTGCACAGTAGCAGAAGAATAACACTTTTGCATGGTCAGCCAAAAAAGAAGCAGCTTTTTTTTAACTTTGTACCTTCTGAGTTCTCACATGGGGTAAGGTTCATACTACAAAACTGCACTGAAAATTGAAATGCTGTCCTGCAGAAGGCAGAGCAGAAAGTACAGAGGGGACGGCAGCTGCCTTCCGTCCCACAGACCCAGGCATCTATTCCTGCAGGAATGCAGGGCTTTTGGGAGAGCCACCCTCTTTCTCTCACACATGGTTTTAAGATGCACTGGGAGGACATATTTTTGGATGTTGATGTACGCATGCCAATGCTTCTCAGTGTTGTTCATTCCTAAGACACATGAGAATTCTGTTTTACCAGCGTGCATGTATCAGAGAAAAAGGGAGAGAAAAACGCAGAAAAACCTAGCACCCTGAAAACAGTATTTTTCGGGTAGAGAGCGATTTCAAGCTGTATTTTCCTGTCATACAAAAATACTTTTTCTTTCTGTCCTCTCCCTGCATAAAGAAGGTCAAATGAGTCTTTTCCACACCTTCCTGAATTGTGAAGATACCCTCTTTGTACTTCTAGAGGTGGAAGGTTAGGTACTCTCTTCGTTGCAGAAGAGACAAAATGGTAAGTGGATATTCTAAGGTCAGGAAGATGACAAGGGTCATAGACATAAATAGCAAAAGCAACACCTATTTCTGCACTTCATTAATGGACTTTAAATACATTTTATGGTAGTTAATGGAGTTTGGGTTTGAAACACGGTCAGAGAATGCCAGAATGATTTATGTCAGAAGGAAGCTCTGGACATCCCCTGGTCCAAGTCCCCAGTAAAAACTGTGCCAGCTTCAAAAGTACATTTCGTTGCTCAGGGCTTGTCCAGTGACATTTTGAATCACTACGCAGATGGGGATTTCGCAGCCTCTGGGCCCCACTCCAGTGTTTGGCCATCCTTGCTGCAAAGAACATTTTTTTCCTTAGCTCTTAAAAATAATTTCCTTGCTGCAGATTGTATCTATTCCCTCTTTTTCTTTTGCTGCGTACCTCTGGAAAAAACATCTAGCTGCCACCTACTCTTCAACTACACATTAGATAATTGAAAACTGCATTAAGATCCTCCTTTTGCCTCCTCTTCTCTAGGCAGAACAAAACTCTGCTCTCTCCCTTATGTGAAAGGTGCTGTAGCCCCCCAGCAATCTCGCTGTCACGCTGACGAATTAAGGTCAGTTTATCGATGTCTTTTTTGCATGACTGTACCAGCTTGTGACAATATATGAATGGTGCAAAATTAAAGTAGTTATTACTCTATTATTTCCCTTCTTAATGAACTTAATGGCAAGGATATTCAGCAAATTTCTGGGTTACTTGCTATCATGCATCCAGTGAATTAAAATGACATATTAACCTAGCCTGTATTTCACCGCTTGCTGTTTTATTCACTTGTAGCAGAAAAGGGAAAATAAGATTTGTAATCTGAAAGACAATGGTTAAAATAAGAATCTCATTATCCAGTAGATGCTTAAGGTAGACAAATCTTGCATTGCCTGATACATTTTGTCCTTGTCACTTAGTTATGTGGAATGCCTATCTGAATATTTCATGCATAGCTGGTGGTTCTAACAACTAACTTCTTTGTTTTCAAATGGCCAGTTGAAAACATAGGGAAAAAATTACAAAGACTAAATGAGAACATTTATACTTGGATTTGACAGATGGACCACTTGGGGGATAAGAAATTGGCTGGATGGTCACACTCAAAGAGTTACCATCAACTGCTCAATGTCCAAGTGGAGACTTGTGACAAGGGGTGTTGATCAGAGGTTGGTATTGGGACCAGCACTGTTTAACATCTTTGTTAAGCTTGCTGATGACACCAAGCTGTGTGGTGCAATGGACACGCTCGAGGGAAGGGATGTCATCCAGAGGGACCTTGACAGGCTTGAGAGGTGGGCCAGTGCAAATCTCATGAAGTTCAACAAGGCCAAGTTCAAGGTCCTGCACATGACTTGGGGCAATCCCAAGCACAACTACAGGCTGGGCAGAGAATGGATTGAGAGCAGCCCTGAGGACAAGGACTTGAGGGTGTTGGTGGACAGGAAGCTCAACATCACCTGGCAATGTGCGCTTGCAGCCCAGAAAGCCAAGCATGTCCTGGGCTGCATCACAAGAAGCAGGACCAGCAGGTCAAGGGAAGGGATTCTGCCCCTCTATTCTGCTCTCGTGAGACCCCACCTGGAGTACTGTGTTCAGCTCTGGGGCCCCCAACATAAGAAGGACATGGAGCTGTTGGAGCAAGTCCAGAGGAGGGCCACAAAGCTGATTAGAGGGCTGGAGCACCTCTCCTATGAAGACAGGCTGAGAGACTTGGGGTTGCTCAGCCTGGAGAAGAGAAGGCTCTGGGGAGACCTTATAGCAGCCTTCCAGTACCTGAAGGGGCTTACAGGAAAGCTGGAGAGGGACTGTTTACAAGGGCATGGAGTGACAGGACAAGGCTGCAGGAGGACAGATTTAGATTAGATATTAGGAAGAAATTCTTCCCTGTGAGGGCGGTGAGGTACTGGAAGAGGTTGCCGAGAGAGGCTGTGGATGCCCCCTCCCTGGAAGTGTTCAAGGCCAGGTTGGATGGGGCTTTGGGCAACCTGGTCTAGTGGAGGGTGTCCCTGCCCATGGCAGAGGGGTTGGAACTAGATGATCTTTGAGGTCCCTTCCAACCCAAACCATTCTATGATTATATAAACAGAGTTTTAAAAAATAAACTATACTTGAACTAATTTTGTAGAGGATTTAAGTAGATTCATATTTTGTGGCCAAGTTAGAAGGTCCATTGATAGAAGTCCTAACACAAATGTCCAACAAATCTAATTGCAACTAACAGCTATGCAACAATTCTGCTAATATCAATAATCCCTCAGTCTAACTAAATTCTAACACACTTCTATCTTTCTCTAAATTCCTTCTGTCAAAACAAATTTCTGTCCCTGTTGCCTTACAAGCAGAAAGTCACATCTATTATTTTCTGTCTGCATATTCCCGTTTTCATTTCATTTCCTACTTCAAGCCACTTGAAATTCTGTCAGTCTCTATTAAGATATTATTTCTTTCAAGTTCCTTTGGAGAACTCATGTCTTCATCAACTTAAAGGTGGTTTAGAAACTCACCTTCTCTTCTGTCAGGTAGACGCCTTCTTTCCTGTATTTCCAATGTCTTTTAGATTTATCAGTAATTCTTGAGTTTGTTTTTTTTTTTTCTACGCATTCTTTAACTGGAGTGTTGCCTTGGTCTTATTCAAAAACATCAAGAATAATGCATCCTCTCCATAATATTTTACTCACCATCCTGTTTTTTAAGAAGCATTATGCCCTTTTATATCATTCTTCTTGGTACTTTTAGAAAGGAAAACCTTCAGTGTTAAATCAAAGTACCATGTTACAACAGTACTATGTACAGCAACAGCAGCAAATGGCGACCACAAAAAACACTTAAAAGAAGTTGCATTACAGGCATGGAAAATAAAAAGCATATGTATTTGCAAATCTTAATTGCTGTTAAGCGTAGCACAGATGATTCACAAAAACATTATCACTTTTAAAGGGCCCCGCCTACATCTAAATCTTATGGTATTGGGACTAGATGCTGAGAATATAGCTGTTGCCTTAAAACTTGGAAACGCTAATATCCGAAAAGCTTACTGTGAAAACAATTTCACCAAAAAAGAATCTTTCTAAAGCTCTCTAAAATGGTGTGATACAGAATATTAGAGCTAGTTTAAACATCTGTGATTAAAAACCCATGAATATACTACTTGAATAAGGATAATATTTGGGAAAATAAAATAACTGGCAAAGATCACTGAAATTATTTCTGTTTCTCATTTGTAAAGCTGTGTGTCACACAGATATTAACTAGTATCAGGCACTAAACTTACCACAAAACAAGCTGGTGAGGGCTGGTTTTTAAATGAAGAGTTCTAGCTCCTGAGAATCACTAAAAAGCTATTATTCTTTATTCTTTTCTTGTAAAATGTACTGTTTTCCCACTCTATTTCCTAACCTCCTCTCTTAATATGCAAGCGCATTTGGAATACTGAATCGCACTCCAGAATGGCAGCAATTGGTATGCATACGGTGTTAATTGAGTCAGGAAACATTCCTTACCAGATGGATATGGATTTTTGTGAATGCATAATAGCCCTTTAAGAAGCTTAATAGAAAAGTATGAAACCTTTTTACAAACAGCATTCCAAAGCAAGATTGCCAAAAGCAAGCGCACATAAATAGCTCAGATAATTGGAGCCGTATTCCTGCACCCATCCCCAGCGACAGAGCGGGGCTGCTGACCACGCACCGTGATTTGTATTAGCTTCCTGCTCTGGGTTGATCCTTCAGTTGCCCTCATCTTCTTTCAAACACCAGAAATTTTGGGCTTGCCCTCTTTGCCAGAGCTTTAGCATTGGTTAGTCAGCGAACATAGCTTCCCGCTTCCCACGTAGGAGTAGGTTTCTTTAAATCCTGCACTTGTTACAGAAGCGGCTCCAGGCTGGTACAAAGACGTGGGCCCGCTGTGCTGTGCACATGCCTTCTCCAGGCACAGCAAGTCCTGTCCCCAAACCGACAAAAAGGGCAAGAGGAGCTGAAATCCAGCCGGACAGCGGTAACGCAAGGAACAGGACGCAGGCACCTCAATTTTACATTCTTCCCTGGGCCAAGGGGCACAGCTGCTTTCTGATACTATTGAACATTGCAATGGGAGTTTTGACGAGTCTCCTGTAAAGAGCCATCTACATAATACTATTCATTATCTGTTTTCTTTATCTACATTTTCAAAAACATGCGTATGGCATATGTTTCTCATCATCGACTATGACCTTTGTTTATTTATAGTTTTAAAAACTCTGACTACTGCCAGACACTATTAAAAATAAACATTTTTAATTGTTTTCATGTTTTATCCTCCCCTCCCCTTTCCACTCAAGTCTGACAGGATGAAACATTGTTTTTGCTGGGGATAGAGCTACTTCTCCTGCGAGAAGAAAGAGGACTAGAAGGAAGTTGTATACATATTATTAGAATAGTTTTATATTCAACAGTCTGGAAACAAAGCAAACTACCATCTCTCAGCCCCCTTTAATATAAGTCTCCCCATTCCCAGGATCTATCTTTAGCTGAGGGGGCAGAAATGAGTACTGAATTGCTCTCCTGCCTTTATCCCAGCCAAACCTAGCTCTTTCTTCCCAGCAACAGAGCCTCAACACGAGAGGCTGCCTTCATTTCCCATATAAACAAATAGCCGGACTGTTCAGTGCAAGGTGGGTTTTTGTTTCCTCGGGCAGAGAAAAAGCCTCCGGCATCCAACATGAGTTGCTTTAACAACTAGAATAAAAGATGAGAATGTCACAATTGTGCCATTATCCCTTTCCACCTTCTAGTCATCATTTGTGGTTTTGTCTTTGGAAACAGACACTTTTGCTGGTTTTTTTTGCATGGGTTTAAGAATCTGATTCCGGTCATAGGCAAAAACAGGTACAAAATACCAGGGAAAAGCTAAAACACATCTTTTTCAGTCTTTCTGATCACCTGGGCTTTTGTGGTTCATCACTCAGATCAGTCTTTTCTGGAAACCTGATTTTGGGGTACAGAGCCATGTTCATGCCTCCTTGGCACCATGGATTTACTGCATGAAGTTAGCCACTCTAATAGCATTGCAGAGCCTAAACCTCTCAGACAATACGCTGCTGAACAGATAGAAATACATTAATTAAAGGTGCTCCTAAATCTCCTGCAATATTACATACTGTTAATTCAAATTCTTGGTGTACCTACCAGGAGCAGACAGCACCAGATTTTTTTGATACTCAAAGTACCTCCTTTTCTGAAGTAAGATTCTACTTTACTTATTAGTCAATAGTAATGATGTTTTAGAGAAACCGCTAAGCTGAATCAGTTTCCCAATGTGAACGTGGGTAGATCATACTGTGTCTCAGTTTTCCTTTCTTCCATTATTCTTCCATTTGCCTTTTTTAAATTAAATCTCCTTAGGCAAAGCCATTCCTGAGTATGTCTTTGTACACCGCCCGGCACAAGGGATCCCAAACAGTGTTTGTGCCTTTCAGCGGGAGCAGTTTTTCCAAAGCAGTGTAGGAGCAGAATCACATAACATGCTCTGAAGCTGAAAACAAAGGACCCCAAAGAAGATCTCCATCTTTGGATGGAAAAAAGAAAAAAAAAAGGGGGGGAGACACGACACAAAGGATCAAAGGATGTAGGTGACCTTCATCCTCCATCCCCGTGAGGGTTCCCAGCTCTTGCTTCTCCTGCCTTGCAACTGCATGTTGAGGTAAAAATCTCCCTGGTGAAAGTACCAAATGAAGGAAAAACAGGCTGGTATATTTAGGGACAGCCTGTCAGATAGTGAAGCAGTACAGTCCTGATGGAAAGAGGCTACTAACATGCATCTTCTCTGGAAGGATTACTCCCTTTCTTCCCAAAGGATGGGGGGGGTGGGGGGGTGGTGTATGTGTAAAAATATTCTCAGCCCTTAGTTAAAATTCAGAGTAAGTGAGTGTATGTATCTGTCTGGGGCAGTGGGCGTGTTCAAAGAAGGGGTGAATGGAATTTTTTGCATTCCTCCTGACACGTCTGGGGAGCAGGTAGAAAACAGAGGGAACAGTTAAAAACAAAATGATTACATGTTGTTTCTTTGCCCACTTTTGTTTTGTTTGGATGATTACTGGTCTGTCTGTAAACACAAATTCCTTCTGAATATTTTATTTCCCTGCTCCTTTTCCAGTCTCTAAGATCCCTTTGTACTAGAGTATGCAAGTGGAATTTCTCATCTCTTATCTCCTTTTCTGTCTTTAGCTAGAACCTGATGGCAGACGTAAGCAAAATCAACCCTCCCTGCAGGTAGGAAAGTCCAAGTCCATGGCCTAAATTAGTGATCCATGATTCACAGATTTGTTCCTCCATCTTATCTCAGCAGGCAGCCATACAGCAGGTGGTACAACACCGAAGTACCAGCGTGAGCCTCATTCCCTCCAGGGACAGCAGCTACGCAGTGCTGATGGACCCAGCCCTGTCCATGCTGACTGGAAAGGTACGATCGCTCCTCAGCAGGAAGAATGGTGGAAAATTTGACTGCAGAAATTCCCAGCCTATGGTACCCTCTGTACCATTGTGCTTGGGAGCTGCTGCCATGTTGAGGTAATAGACAAGCTCCAAATTTCCAGAGAAACTGCAAAAATCAGGCACCTCCATCTGCTGATGCTGCCGCTCACACTTCCTGTCTCAAACACACTGGATGGATGTTCTGGATCACGTACAGCTCATGAACCATGGCCAGCAGCACGGCTGAATGCAGCCTCCCGCTTCCCTGTTTGCAGAGAAGTAAAACCCTGCTTTCATCTCCTGACTATACCATCATTTCAAAAATAATAATTCATAATCCTGAATTACTACTGGGTATTTAGATCCCTCAGGCAAATAAAATATTGCGAAGCTATGGTATAATTTAAATTAGAGGCAGTATTTCCACTGAACTCAACATAGCCAGGCTTTCACCCACTAAATCTTGCCAAAATAGCAGAACACAGTAATCAGGGATTCCACTGGTGCTCTGACAGCCTGATCTCCTGCGTAAGAGAAACTCTAGGAGTTTCCTGAATTATGTCCTAAATAGAAATAAAATATAACTATTCAGAAAAGAGATATCTAACTTTGATTCATGGATTTCCGGTAATGGAAAACCTACTGTTGTCTTTACTAAAATCGGCATAAAGGTTAATTACTGCCGTTTCTACATAATCTGCACCTTGTCTCTATGAGAAATTGCTTAGCTCTAAACTGCATTGAACTTTATTCTACATTTAATTAATCAATAGGAGAGGTATCTATTTTCAAGACCCTATTTGTTATAGATTGGAAAAAAATACCTTTAGCCTACACATGATAAAGTAAATGGATTTAATTTATTGAGTTTTTATATGAAGTTTGACATCCTCTTCTCATTCTTGCGATTCCTGTCTGACTGTTGCAACATTTTCCTGTAGGAATCGAGAACCTGATATTCAGGCAGTTACACACAAGCTGATACTGCTCCTCCTCGAAACCATACATTTCCGTGAACTTTGGTGCAGGCTTGTAGCAAACTGGCTTGAGCGATTAAGCAGATGCTCTAGAAAAATCTCTCTTAAAAAAGCCTGAACGCTTAAACAAAAATTAGACTGTTGTAAAGGCACTTCATTGTACTTTACTGAACAAGGTAGGCAAATGTTATTTCAGCTCGTCCCATCAATACAAATATTGGGTTACTTTAAGATATGATGTATCCTGGAAAATTTACTAAGTGAAAGAGGAAAGAAAGAGGCCCAAAAATTGTTCAACTATAAAGTAAAATAAGCTTTCCCTTTTTAACCAAAATCTGATCTTCCTGTGATACTTCCCTTGCAGGTAAACTTATATCACTGTAGTAAATAATCAGACACCCAGAGAGTGTGTGTGTGTGATCTAATATTTGTCAGAGACCCCACAAAGTCTTGTTGGGTATATAATACTTCCATTCTCATTAGTTGCAAACAAATCAAATAGTTACCAACAGCTCTGACTCTTCTTGTAAACAACCTAGAAGTTACACATAGTGATTTTCAGAGGCAGGGTAAAAGTTCTTCCACTTTATTTATAGAGGTGGAGAGAGACAAGGATATCCTTTGGACTACTGCAGCTCAAAACTCAGAAGGAGTTTCCTGCTTCCAACTGTGTCACTAGGAAACAGGAAAAGCAAAAAAGAATATTTACCAAAAAATATTCCTCTAGTTTGTATATATTATATCAAACTGCTATTACTACTGGCCACGAGAAAAAAAGCTTAACATCTAGTCTTTCTTGACTTTAGGGTATTTATTATCATAGATTTACACTTCTGAAATCATGGTTAACAGCAGAGTTCCTCTGTGTTCAGAGCACATTTATAGGCCAGGAATAGCTATTGCCAGAGGAAATAAGCAAGAGGGTCAGGGGACAAGCAAATTAAAAACAAACCCAAAATAACCCAAGGATGTACTGCTTTGGTAAATATAAACTTGTTTTAAATGCTCTTCTTGTAAGGAGGATGTCTATATTGGATCAATAAAAACATAATTATTGAAACTTACAGGAATCTGTTTTCATGTGAAACACAGCCCTGAAATCTGTGAAGGTGACAAGGAGACTTAATAATGCATTCCCCACCCCCCAATGTGTGTTAATCCTGATTAATCCCAATTTTAATGATATTTTACAGAGTGAGTTTTTTAAGTTGTTACCACAACACACAGCAAATCCTTAGCATGGCTGCCAAATTGACCTAATCCTTTATTTCACTTTAAGTGAAACAAAATAGTAGTAGTATTCAATGTTTTCTTCCATGACAGGAAAGAAACCTCCTAGCTATCTTTTGCTGAAGATGTACAGCTATGTTAAGGCTCATTAGAAGGAGCACCTACTTGCTTGTTTTTCAGCATAGGTAATGCAAGTGGTATCTGATGGTTTTCAGAAACTACTTCATTATGTCATTCTAAAAGGTACCACAGTACTAAGTAACCCTGGATGTGGGTGAACGCTGTCCATATGCAGTAGGAAGACAAGCCTTATGATGAGTTGTGGGAGCTTGTGGGTTTTTGGTTTTTAAAAAAAAAAAAAAAACCAAACAAAAAAACACAACACAAAACCCCAAACCAAACAAAAAACCCCAAACCAAACCACAAACACCACCCTCCAAAAAACCCACAAACCAAAACACCACTGCACACAACACAAAAAAACCCACCAAACCACCTCACCAACACAGAAAATATCAAAATTATCATCTGTAGGAAGTCAGGTGCCAGCAAAAAACAAAACAAAAGTTTTTTGCTTAGCTGAGGCCTAATCTGGAAGCTTCAGAGAAAGTTTGAAAAAGTCATTACACAGAAACATGACAGTCAGATGACATCTTTCTTGTATTTTCAATTTTAGAGACAAGTACACCGCCACTGCAAAAGTGTCAGATAAGCTCATCTCAGTCGGAACTACTGGACCGAGATTCAGTCACAATTTCACAGCTTTGCTGCAGTCTTCGGTCCCTCTCTGTGGAGGTGTAACCTTTCACATTTCGAACAGCTATTTGAAGGCATGTTACTGCCATCAATATTTGGACCTAAGTTCATCCAAAGGGTTGATTCTCCTGGCCAGGCTTTCAGTATGGCAAAGTGTGCAGTAAAATAAGCCAAGCGATCCAATCTGCTTTGAAAGGAGTAAGTAAACAATATTTTCTTATCAGTCCACGCTAGATAAAGAACAAATTTGTTTGACATTTAAAAATATTGGATACCTAGGTAAACTAACGGTTGGCTGTGAATACTGGTCATGAATAATTTCAAATATTGTCATAGGTGATAAAACTTTTAGATGGCTGTATGGCTAAGCTATGTTACAATAACAGTCAACCTTAAAAAAATATTATTTTTTAATAATCTCTTCATCTACTTTCCATTTCCCCTCTCAGTCTAAGTATTTGTATATTCCAGAGAATGGTTTAAGCATTAGGAATGTGTTTTGAAGCCAATTTTCTTGTCTTTATTTTTTTGTACTAAAAAAAAAGTCTACCACTGTTAAAGGGTACCAATTCAATATATTATTTCTCCTTTTGCACAATGGGCATTCCTGCTGAAGAACTGGAAACCTTACCAAAACACTATTCCCCAAATTAATACTTTTGTCTGGGTAGCTCCATCACTAACAGTTTCAGTCACCCCGCCACACACTTCAGCATTTCGTGGGAATGCAGAACATCAGTTGAACGAACCTTTGCAGAGGGAGCATGAAAGACTCTGATGTGTCTTCCCACAGGACATTAGAGTCATCTGGTCATTTCTAGAAGTAGAAGAAAGCTTGGCCCTCTTTGCTTCTTTCGAAGCAAATCCCTTTTCTTTTACTCCTTAATGATCAAGACAGCGGTGCTTTTGCTGATATACCAATACGCTGACGTAGGATGAACTCCAGAGCAGGGAAATGTCTTCAAGGAGCATTAGGTTGAAAGCAGGGTCTGTGCTGGCAAAGGCAGCATGGCTCCAGGGGAGCACCCTGTGCTTCAGCCGAAATGCAGACCATGCAACAGCACCACGCGGTTGTCCTTCTGGTTCTTTTTCAGCCTGTTTCCCCAATACCAACCAAAACATCCAGCATATCTAAGAGTTTTCTCTAAGACTACAAAGGGAAGGGAAGTTCAGAAATTAATATACTTTCACAGAAGGTCATAGGTGTATTTCCCCACGCCACTTAGGAACAGATTAAACAGTAGAGTTTAAAATTAATCCAGCACTCAATTTAGAAGTCATTGAAATAAAATAGGAGGTATATATTTTAAAACTTGCATATATTTCCTGAATGTTCCTGAAGTAGCTACAGTAACAAGAATAAAACCATCAGGAGTGGTGATTAAGCTTTACTTCTCCCTTTATGTTTTCTCTGATCATTTGGAGGAAAGGATCCACAGAAAAAAAATAAAGGCTTTTTCCCTTTATCTCACATGATTTGAATAAAATTTAGTTTTATGTTATTTTAAAATAATGGCCTTGTGTATGGCAGATGTACACCAAACACACACTCTCGGCAGTCAGTATAGTGGAGGCTTTGCTGTTGAGTATCAGCATTCTGCAGGCTGGTTAAGGAAGCTGGAGACATCTGATGCTCCTGTTTGGAAGAATCTCTTCACAGGATTACCCAGGAACTCACTCAGAGAAGCCCAGAGAGCCCTAGCACATTTAAGATTCAGTCAGCAACTTTGTTAAGCTCCTATCTGTCTAATGTCCCAAGGCAGCCTGGTGTTCTGCTGGTTACCAGAAATTTCTTTTAGAGAACAGAAGAAAAAAGTCTGAAAAGCAGAGAAGCAAATGGAAGTGAGTGCTCACAGTGCCCTCAATGAGAATTAAAATAAATGCTCCATGTCACCCCACTTACAACAAGGAACAGGAGTCTGGAAGTAAATCAGCAAGAAAAGCCTGTCCTTCGCCTGTCTTTTTATTTATTTGTTCCTTCTCACCAAAATGAAAGATTCCAGAGTATCTAAATTGGTCTGAAGAAAGAAGATATTTATAATACATGGGGTGTTTATAATAAAACAGGGTTACTGAATACTTGAACATATAAATCATAAATGCACTGTAACTGTGATACACGTGGTCTCCCTTACTAACATCCAGAGGCTTCATCAGTACTGTGCCAAGTCAGATAAGGAAGGCAGATTCCTGCTGTCCCCCTCCCCTTTATCTACTAATACAGACAGTATTAGACACCTTACCCCCGTTTTACTCTACCGGTAAGGAGCTTCTTAAGTCCACTAGTCACACACAGATCATCATCATAGAGTAGATTACATTAAAAATATTTATTTTAGAGAATCTTTTTTTTTTTTTTTTAATAGAGTAACCTTTGAAAGAAACTCAAATCAAGATTCTTCCAAAACAGCATCCAGCAAGATCAAAATCTAGCCATTGTAGTTTCAGTTCGCATTACCCTTTCCTATTATAACTACTAGGGTTAGGCTTCCTTGAATTTGTGTAGAACATCAAAAGGGAAAGCTTTGTGGTATCACCTAAAAATAGTTAACTCTTAGTGTAAGAAAATAAATTTTATTCCAAAAGAAAGTTAGGACTGCTGATCAGCTGGAGTTCATGAAGTTGCAGAATAACTGGGAAATCCGAAACGGTCAGACTAAGCTGTCTTCTCCAACTTGTCCCCTACTTGCCATACCAACTATAGGATGTATATGCAATTGTCCACTGTCCATTCCCCAATCTCGACTATTAACACGAACACATAAAATGTCATAAAGCCAGGAATTATAACACTCTGTAAATGCACTAGCTTCAGAGAGGTGATACTCTGCTCAAGGGTATTAGGATGAAAATACTTCACCAAGAAATAATTGGCCAATTTAGATGTGTGAACTTCCACAATAAACCCTTCTTGAAATAGGTTAAGGCATTTGTTAGAAAAAAAGTAGGATGAAAGATAGAATTGCTTTGCTTTGTTAATTCTTTGCAGAAAATTACTTTGAGGGACACACATTCAGATGTTTTGCAGTTGAATGTATTAAAGCACCACAGCAGGACTTGAAAGAACTGCAATCTATCCCTGGCTTACTAGGAAATCTTGCCATGTAGCCTTCCATATCTATGATTTAGTTTCCCTACAGATCATTGTTTTCATTAAGTGCTTTGCAATTTACTAGCAAAAAAGATATCAAAGAGTTATTATTTCTATTACATACTTAGCGATTTTAATGCTAATCCTTCTTCCATTTTGCGTGTCAAAGTTCTCATTGATCTCAGCAGAAGCAGGATCAAGACTTCTGGCAACAATTTTGGGAAGCTTAGGATTTTTCTGACACCGAGCTAAAAGTTTCCAGCAGGGTTGAGGTAGGCCAGATCGGTATTTGTCAATGAGTCTTTCTACATGAGTTGTATGATTGAGGCTAATGTATGGGGGTGTGGGGGGGGGTGTGTGTGGTATGTTTGGATTTGTTTTGGTTTGCTTTGTTTTTTAACCCGTTGCTCTATATCTGTAGAAGATGGACAGACTCAAAGATTTTTATTTCTACCAATCCAGTGTTCACCACTTGTAGGGGTAGCAACAACTTAAACTGCTGCCATTTAAGCTTTCTGAAAACTGCTATTATATGTGTTGTCTGCCAGCTAACCCAAACTTATTTTAAAGTGTATCAAGTGATTTCAGAAGCAGACAATAGTGCTTTATTTCAGCTGTTCCTTCACTTTCTCAGGCTTTATCATTCAGTAATTGGTTGCAAGACCTACAAACTACAACTTGTCCTATACTGCAAAAATGGCATTACATTACTTAATTTTAATCCAGTGTTTGCATTATATTCTGATGGAAATCTTTGCTCATTTGGAAAGGATGTCTGACTGGGAGCCACCACCTACTTTCTGTGGTATAGCACAATTGGGCCGTTTTGATCCTCAGTGACAAAACCTGCAACTTTCCAAGAAATAAAACCTACTTATGAATTAGTTCAGTTTGCATTAATCAAGCAATAGAAGAACAAAACTTAAAGATGCAGGAGTAAAATATCTGAAAAATTAGTATAGACTAAAATTAAGCTGTGTCTCTCCTAGGATATGCATGTATCTCCTGGCATTCACTGATGGCACTACAAATTGGCTGAAGCTGTTTAAGCACTTTAAAATGTCAGCACAGCCAGTTTCATAACTAAGACATAGGTGGGAAATGCAGGGTGGGGAAGAGAAATCATTCAAACATTCAAGCTACTGTCTGCTCATTCCAGCAGCTCTCCCTGCTCACGACCCATAGATCTTTAAAATGCCTTGTTTAAATATCCTCAAATTTATTTTTTTAAAAACAGTTGTCAGCTGGCCACAGACCACACATTCCAGAACTGAAGTGGAAAGGAATGTGAATGGGTGGGTGGGGGAGAGGAAGGAAATCAGATTTAGTATTGAAAACAAGACTAAACTGAGAAGCAGCTGATGTGAACTTCAGCAGTTGCAGTGTGCAAGACTATTTTTGTTCGTAGTACCTCATGTTCAGAAAAATAAGTGGTGAATAGCCATTTACTCTTTTACTTTGAAGGTTTTATTTTAACTTTGTAAGTATAACATCATTTATGAGATACCAAAGACAAGAAGTAACTCAGATAAGCTGTAGGCCATCTACAGGTCAAAAAGATGGTTAATATTTCTTTATTCGGAAGGAAGTAATATCTCGGGAGATACTGATAGATGAATTCATTTAACCAAAGGCTAAGCAAGTATAGACTCCCAAAGGCAATGAGAATCATAAAAGATTATGAAATAAACCAGTCAGTTTGAAGATGGAGACCAAGTTTTGCACTACTGCCAATGTAAAAATATTCCAGGGATTTTTGCATTTGGTGTCAGATTAACAGTAGGTGTGTCGGAAAAGTGAGGGTGCCTAACTGAGCTACATTTAATATTACCTACCTTTGCCTTGGGAGGAGAGAGAGAGAGAGAGAAGTCAGGAAGATAAGAGTGTCATTAGCTTTTTAGTCTGATCAGTATTTAGTCTGGAAATTTATTCTCTAAAAATTTAGCAGATGTCATGGACAAAAATACTTCTCGTTTTCTACCACTGCTTCTCAGAGTCTAAGTCAGCCTTTTCTCTGTTCCTGGAAGGATCTCAGTGGTGAGACCCCAACTGATCTGTAGAGGAGTCAGAGAAAGCCCAAGAGAAAAGATCTAGAAAGGTCTGCAAGAAGTAGCATAGACAAAGAAATGGAGCCAGGTAATAGATAAATTAGAAGCATGTATTGCTACCAGGACTGTCAGGGTATTTACTTGGATGACAAAAGAAGGAACTGGGATTATCAGAAGAGACAGTGTATTTTCTTTTGTGCCAAAGACCTTAACATGTTTGAAACTATTTTCTGCCTGTCTTTTTTTTTTTTAAAGACTTCAGAGATTAAATTGCTACTGTTTGTCCAACATCTGTGTTGGATCAGCTGGTTCTGAGCCCTCATACTGGAGTAAGACACATCCCTCTGTACTGGGAGCTATTGCACACTTCATTGTGGGAATAAAAACGGTACAGAGCGGGCCAGACATCCTGTGATGGGAAGATTTAGTTAAACTACTTTAAGGAGGAAAAGGTGGAAGAATCTTTGGTAAAATGAGGTGGCAGGGCAGCACTCTGACCCCAGAGGGGGGAACCTCTGGCAGGGAATCCTGCCACTGATCACAGAGTCAGGTCTTTGGTGAACATACTTCCCCCCGCTACTCAGCTGGCCAAGAAGATCTTCCAAGAAGCCAGCCCTTTGACCTGGTCAAAGAACGTCCATCAATCTGGTCAGCACTACTTACATGAGCTGGACTCTTATCTTAGTAATGGGGAAAATAACATAAGCCTCCTTCACTGGCTAAATAACAGGTCCCTGGAGGGAGGACGGTCACACCAGTTTGTCCCTGAAATGGCTGTTCTGAGGAAAGACTGGCCCTAACGAACTGCTCTGCATCTGAGCTTTCTGTATCACCCTTCCTCATCATTGTTTGCAGACCCCTCTTCAGAAGCCTTTATAATAGTGACAGCATTATATTAGTACTCTTAAATGCTTCAGAAATGCCACAGTTAATGGAAGGGGGAATTCTTGTTTGTTTTTGCTGGCCTTGGTCCTTTTTGAGTGAAAAAAAATCATCAAAGTTTGAATTTGGAGCAGGTTTATGTGAGTGTCACCACATTCATCATTTTAAGTTCCAAAATATGACTTTTGCATCTCCCTTCCCTCAAATCTCTAACACAAATATTTCCAAAAAAGGTTTCTAGAGGAGCCATAATTTCCCTAATTATGGAAAAAGTAAACAAAAAAAAACACCCTCCAAAACCAAAAAAGCAGAAGGAGTTACCTTATTTAACTCTTCATGGATGGTCATAAAATGTTTCACACAGACTCTTTTTTCCCCCTCCTGGAATTTCTGTCAAACTTCCTCCCATCGGCAAAGCATCAAATACAATGTTTAACCAACCATTATGATACTAAAAACTGCATGTAACTTACATCTAGGGTGGGGAGAAAAAAAAAAAAAGGAAAAAAAAAAAAGAGGAGCAGCAACCATCAGACATACAGATCTCAAAGCTTATACTCTCAGACTGTAGGTACAACAGTAAGTGCATTTTTCTACTTATATATATTTCTTATGATCAAATTTAGAATAAGCATGTTCATATAAGATAATAGGAAGTTAGTAACATCAAGCTGAAAGAATAAGAAGCAAAATGATACTGAGACAGCAGAGGAAATGTTTTACTCAAGAAAATATTTTGGTTTGCTACTATTTCCTGTATGCTGTTCTATTTTCCTCAAAACTTATTCAGCAAGGTGCTACTGTTCCCTCATAAAAGCCTATTAAGAATGAAAGGGTTTAGTCATTCATTTTCTTCTACTAATGAAATTAGCATAAAGATTACCAGATAACAGAACAGATAAAACAGGCTAAAAGGGAAAAGTAGGAAATAAACTCACAGCTTGAGTTGTGTAGTTGTGTAGCTCTATCAGCATTACACAGCATACCACAGCATACCACCAATAACCCAGGACCTTCTTTCAGCTGGGCTCTTTCCTAATAAAAGCACCTTTCCCTGCTCCCAAATCAAACTTTAGCCTAATGCACCTGAGATTAATTTCCTAAAATGAGGACTACCTTACAGTTCTCTATGGCACACAACTGTAGCAGGCTTATGCAGTAATGTAGGAATGAAGTTAAATAAAGATGTCATTGTTAACCACAGAGAAGCATTAGGCTTTGCAGAATATAGGAAGATAATTATTTAAAACCTTATTTTTATTGCAAGAGTGCAGTACTAGGGTTGTGTGCCAGCTTACCATCACATGTGTGGTTTTGTACTTTATAATATGAGCCTTATGCATGTATGGTCCTTATTCACCTGCAGACTATGTTTCTATTCTTTTTTAAAGGCATCTTGCCCTTTGTTTAAATAACTTTTAAATGCTTCTACTTTCTGTCATAGCTATAACATATTTAATTGTAAAATTATATAGTCTAAAACTACCTCTAATTGACTGTAATACTAGATTTTACTTAGCTTAAGAGAAAACAAAATTGAAACTACTTAGACCTGATATGTTTTGATTATTAAATGTTTCTATCTGGATCAATAAATCCAGGAAAGAAGCTAATGTAAACACAGAACATCTTATGTAATATATTGTGAGCGCTAATAAGAAAGGAAAAAAAAAAAGCAACCCCACAGTAAAAAGAGTAGATATTATGCTTAAGTGGATGAAACTTCTGAATTTCTAAATGTTTCCTAGGCAAAAGCCTTAAGGAGGCACCACAATGTAAATAAGAAATCCTATGATAGATTTTTCATTCAAAGGAGGATCAAACATCACATATCCAGCTATGTTTTCACTTTCTAATTGTCCAGTTTCATCATATGGTCCATGGGTCCAGTAGCTCTAACTCATTAGTATCATTAATGATTATTTGGTGCCTGCAGTCTTCCTATCACCTGCATCGCTTTGAGCATGAGCCCTCTTGTAATTGAAACCAGTCAGCCTCCCATGTGGGCTGAAGGAATTCAAGGCTGAGAGTTTTCAAAGTAGTCTAAGGGATTTAATTTCAATAACCAATATGCATCTAAATCCCCCAGAGTGCTTTGAATAGTCTCAGCTCAAAATCCAAGCATGCTGAATCTCAGGTGAATCTATTAATTACATTGGTCTGTTTGCTTAAGAAAGGGGTATTTGATTTATTACAAATAAATGCCTTCTAAAGCTTTCCCCCCAGGATTATTCTTCATTTTAATTTTGGTAGAGGGTCTTTGTGTGAATCAGATATTCAAAAGTTTCTAGACCATTAAACTTGAAATTGTTTTCGATGGCAACTGTGATTCCCTGCAATGGTTACTAAAGCTGTATGGAATTACTTCTAGTTTTAATATCACCCATTTCATTTAGTTCTGTAAAATTCAAGCGAAAGACAAGGTTAAAAGATGGCATTGTAGGTTCAACTGTTATCTTAGGTGTGATCATTTCTTCAGCTCAAGAAATGTAAGCAAATGTCACCTTTTTCTCTCCAAAGTGAATGTAACTGCTGTGGAGATTACTGTTCAGTACACTGCATAGCTCTTCTGTAATCTGTACATTAAAGCAAAATCTAGAAAGCGTTACATAAAATTTTTCCAGTAGCAGCTGAATGCATATTAGATGCTGTTAAATGTCAGTTGGCAATATAATGTGCATTCTACTGCATGAGTGATCACCAGAGGCAATGTCTCTCACTGTCAATCTAAAAATGGTTATGGTGATAAGATAAAGCTAATACTTACATGTGTAGGTCTGGAGACAGAGCTCCCTTTTATTTACATGGGGAAACAAATGATCTCAGAGCATGTGTATTTTTCAGAAAAGCAAGGAGAGGAATCTCTTTTCCAGTCCTTGCAATGAGACTGGGTTTGTTCACATTGAGAAATGACCCTACAACACATGCCGGTGAAATCACATTTATTTTTAATTCAGTAAAAAAGGGGGTACATGTCTTTCAGAATGCAGATATTTTTTGCAGCATGTTCTGATTGCAGAAAGAGACTGGAATGGATTAGTTATCTAGGGTCTATGGAAAATGAAATGTCCTTTAAAGTGTGAGTTAAGTACCACAGAGGTTAGGAGAGCACTTAATTGTAATGACTCACAGCTATTGCTTATGATAACTCCACAGTGCCATGAGATGGAAAAAAAAAAAAAAGTTGACACTATTATGGTTTATCTTGAGAGGATGAAAATGCATGTGTGCAGATTGCTGTTATTAGTACCATAACTATCACCATAGGGCTGAGTAGGCATCACCACATTGAGCTAATAATTGTACACAGACAAAAAAAACCCCAAAAAACCCCCAAAAAACCAACTTTAGCCAAAGTGGAACAGTCTTAAGTAAAAGAAAAGAGACAAGCAAAAAAGTTAAAGGCAGTGAAGCAGAAAGACATAAAGTACAAGGATGACAAAACAACTCAGCACTATAAGGTGGTTGTTTCAGGACATCAACAGTATAATTATTTTCAAGTATCTTTTTTTTTAAGACAAGCAGCAAATGCCTTGTCACCAACAGTACTTTTTGGTAGAAATGGAGATGCATAAGTCTCTTGTGAGACCTCCTCTAGAAATTGCCAAAGTTTCGTGTCACCCGTGTTTAAGATTATCCTGAGGATAATCAAGGGAAAAAGATCCCATTTCATGAGAACAGATTAAAAGATTTAGGTCTTTGTTTGTTTTGACTAATGAAATGTGGAGGATAGTATTGATGTCTATAAATATATCATGGGTAAACACTAGAAGAGAGAGAAGAGTTTTACATTATTAGACATTGTTAATATAGGAATAAACAGTTGCAGTCTTGGTGGGCAATCTCCAGCCCTGAGTGAAGAAAAATTCTGGAATAGCTTCCCAAAAGAAGGTTAGTTGCAGTCTCAACTAATTATTTTTAATATTGCATTCAATAAATTTTATATAACATGACTTCTATAGCAGTTTGGTTGCCTATATTTAATAACCCAAAGAAAAGTGCCTTCCCTTCACTTTTTGCAGTTTGACTATTGGCCAAAATTTTATTGGCTGAAATTGGGTGAAATGAAGCCCCTACTCCCTTCTTTATATATACGCGGTTTTATCATCATATCAACGGTAGGAAAACTATACTGTAATTATACATGAGCAGACATCAGCCACTAAAATCAGCGGGGCTCCATGGGATGTAAATATCTGCTTATATGGATTAAAGTGTCACGCAGGATTACAGATTAGGGTCTCTGACATGTTGAAAGGGGAAAAAAAAGCTTACAATATATCCTGCACTTCCATGGAATTAGTGAGGTTAATGTTAGGCTTCCACAGACAGTAATTAATCATTTTTCCTTGTGAATGAATGGGTTGTATACGATTAATGAAGCCTACAGATGACCTGTGATGCATTTTACGTAACGCAAGGTCTGGTACATTCCCAGTGATTGGCAAAATCAATCATTTTACTTATGCTTCATTACTGCAAATAGTTTTATAGCCACCTTGAAAAAAATTATGAAATAGTAAGGGATGAGTTTTCAGCTTGATTGAATGGTTTCAAAATTTAAGAATAAATATTTAGCCACGCGCTCCAAGCAGTAATGTTTATCCTTTAGTCCATTTATTTGTGTGTTTTCTCTGCCATATCATTTGTATGTCCCAGTTTTTACACTTCCACCTAACTTTCTAGGAGCCTATAAACCTTGAATAAGAGTGGTATTTCAGGAAGCACGCTGCATACCTTTAGCACAAAAAAAAGTTTATTTTAAACAAATTCTGAAAAAATAATAGTAAATAAATCCAGTTACCTAAATTGATTTCTTTAGCTTTTTCTTTTGCTTAGACATGTTACTTTTTAATTGTATGAGTAATAGCAGGCATCTAACAAACAAAGCAGAAGTGTAACAATGTAGTAGATATTTATTGACAAGTTTCCAGCAGTACAGAAGTAATCCTGTACCTTCTAATCACTCGAAGTATGGTTTCCAATAAAACCCATTACTATTCTATCAAAATATTAATGACTGAGGTAAAAAAACTATTATAATTTTTTAGATATGAGAAGTTTCTCAGATGAAAATAAATTATTTGCAGCCAGGAGGTTGTTGTATTTTGTTCTTTTTGTCTGTCTGTTTTAAGTCCATATTCTATTCATGCCCAGATAGAGACAGTAAATTTCTGGTTTAGATGCTTCACTTACCGAGAACCCCTGCTTATTTATACTGAAGCAACTAGGAGTTTTTCTTATGACTGTAGGAGAAAAAGAAAGTAGCTACAGGGGGAAAAAAAATAAAAAAAAATACATGGGTGGAAGGGGATATTTTGAAGAAAACAGTGGATGATTGATTCATTGGTGGTGTTCACTGGCTAATGCTCATTTCTGCAATGGAGGCTGGCTCCCTACATCACTCACTAACTTAAATGGTTTCATGAGTTTGACATTTATGACACTGCAGCGTTCAAAAGGCATGTTTTGATGCTGAACTCTCAACTCCACATAATCACAATGACCCAAATGGCATCGGAGTTGACAGCTCATCCCCCTTGTCTCGTTTGCTACAAGGCCTCTGTGAGTGGATTTTCAAGTTGATAAACCTGTCTTTTATGATTACTTATTTTCCCTTATTTTACTGTTGATTCATGTCTGAAATTTCTCCATGTGTTTCTCTACCAGACTGATTCAAATAAAAAAATATGTTTTGGATAGCTGGGATGTCCACAAAAACATTATAATTTTTTTAGTGCTGTTTTCCCCTTCTTAACCTCAATTTATTAGATATTTTTGAGATGTTTTGGGTCAATTCTGTTGCGGATTATAACAGAGAACATTCTTTAAGTCCAGAAGCTGACCTTCAAATCAAACATTGAAAAATGTATCTTTGGGATCCCTCTCTGCAGGTGCCCTCTGTTGACAGAGGTATTTTATTTCTGTGTAGATTTCTGTTAATCACTTTTTCATTGGGATGTATACTTTTCAGACTGAAATTCAGAAGAGGGAAGTTTGTCTGAGAGAGGGCATGGTTCACCCTGAGTAATAACGTGAACACAAAATGGATGCTTCCTCCCTCTGAGTTTTGGATTTAAAAGGTACAGCATACGATTGATGGAATTATTGACTAAGTGCAATAAGCCACTAAGAATGGCTCAAAAAAACCCCAAACAAAACCTTGGCTTGTAAGTTTATGTTACCTCAGTGTTTTTCCGGAGAATGCCAGCTTTTCTTCTATACTTTTCTTATGTATCTCTTTGTCCAAACGCTATTACCTGATTGCTGTGTCTGTGACTTCTGGTATAATGCTGTGTCAGTCACAGAGGGCATCTCCTCACCAGTTCTCCAGCTGAATGTAATGCAGTTGAACACAATTGTGTGTAACGGATAGAAAGACAAAGAAGAAAAAGGTAAGAGTTAAATAATGTATGAAGAGCCACTCCTTCAAAGATTTCTGAAATTATATTATACCAATATTCTCAAGCAATTTGTGGCATAACGGGTAGGTAATGTTTTCTTACCCCTCCCTGACCCATACAGTTTATTTGTTTAATGCTGTGCTTTGCTGCCATTTTTTAAAAACTATGAGAAACTTCCCTGAAAATTCTTGCTAATAGCAAGCGAGAGGTTGGAGGGGTGTTGATAGCAAACAGGCTTCCAGAGGCCACTTGTGTCTCCTGATCTCTGATAAACACCCTGCAAACAGCTCCTGGAGCCATTTCCAACAGTGGTTGCAGTAATGTCTACGCGAAACATGTAACAATTGAGATAAGGATTTTTGAGTGCTAGCACTGGTCTGTTGAGAAAAAAAATGTGGGTTCTCGAGAAAGAAATAGCTAGAGCAGTTGACAGAGTGAAGAATTTACTGATTAGTCTTATAATTTATCCACAGTCCTTTTCACGTTGCCATGGAAGTGGCAATTGGGAAAAGAACTTAGGTGTTACTTGCTGTCAGAAAGCCAAAGGACAGCACAGACCATGAAAGCAAAGATTTCCTTCCACACAGCCTGGTACCTGGAGGATCCTATTCGATACAGCTGAGTTTTCCCTATATACACAGATCCTGGATACCTAACTTTTATGTTTGGAATCTGTGCCAGTTCCTGTGCCAGAGAAAATCAACAATACAGCTAAATACAGCGACGGGTTAAGTTCATTCTAAGTAAATGGAAAACGAATGAATGCATCATCACTGATTTGCAAAATATCAGGGCTGTCACAATCCCATACTTATGCCATTATAAATGGCTACGTGTCGCAAAGGGCAAAACAGTCATTTTGCGTGTACCGAGGAAACTGGCTTCCAAGTGGCAGAGGATGTGGATGTCCATCTGTACATGAAAATAAATCTAAAGAGTGGATCTCATCTAGGAGAAAGCCAAGATAGCCATACAGCGAAGAATTTTCTTGCAACAGTTGCAAGTTGTGGTTTAACTGTGGGGTAATTGTATGTAATTTTGTTTGAGAGCTTGGTCTCTGGTGTCCTGTGAATACGTGAGAGTCTTGACTCTCATTTTAACAGTAGTGCCTTGTCCTGGTCTGAACAGACTGAGGTTTGAAATTGTGGACTCTGAAAATGCTGAGATAAGACTGCGTTAGATACTCAGATCATAAGACAAAATGGTGAAACACATGTTAAAATATCATAATCTTTGACTACTTTTATTATTTTTTATTGACTCATAATCATGAGATTGATTAGTTCTGGTTACTTCATATCTTAATAGATTGAGCAAATCAAGAACATAAGAGCTGATACTGAGCTGTAGGAAATGGTCTTCTGCCTATTATAATCTTCAATATTGTTGAAAAAAATAAACAAAATGTATAGGTTTTATCATGAATCAACACAGATTAGACTTCTTTTCCTGAGATAAAATGTAATAAATCTCAGAGGATACCTACTCTGCTTGTTCCGGAGAGCTTGCATGGTAATGTAAGAAACTTGCTTTTACATTTTAAACATCTCCTTTTATTTTTATGGGAACTACAACACAGCTATGGTAATGCAAAAAGTGCCACTTCCTCAGAGATAGGAAGAATTGAGAAAAGTAAATTGTCAGGCAAGATGCTGTCTCTAGCACTTAGCCCTCACTGGGGAACTTTGCGGTTCCTTTTTTCACCTAACAATAAGTTACAAGGCTAATTTGGTTGTTAGGATGGAAATGCAGCTTTCTGCCTGGGTATCAAAGCTGCCACCATTTCCCTAATGAGACTGTAGTTGATGTCTCCTTTTCTTAAGTTTTTTGTTGGTTTTTTTTTTTTCCCCCTTTTGAAATCAATGTCTTAGCAGCACAAGATGGCATAATGCACTCATAGGAAATTACAGTATTTTATGTATCATGAAATGAGAATGGCAGAGATTGAGGTTTACTAACTGAGGCAGCAAATGCCTTTGACAGTAAATATTTATGAGTAAATACATCCTGAGTTGCAACAAGCTGAAGGAAAAAGGGTTTAAATAACCTTCTGTCCATGTCTTGTAAGCAGAGATACCAGCCTAGCCTTAGTCTATGGGCCCTTCCTGAACACATGCATGGAGATAAATAATCCTTTATCACAAGTACATTAGAGGTGTCACAGGTCACAAGAATAACTGGACAAAGTCAAAGTCAAGGCTTTGTTTCACATACACATTGATTTGCAGAGGCAGAGCAGAGCTAAGGAGAAAAGCTTTCACCCTCCTACAGCTTTCTCCAGGCATTTCTGAAGGCACCGTTAAGGTTTATTGCATGAACATTTCATGTCTAAATGCTCATTTGACTGGTCTTTGTAAATTAAGACCACAGAACCCCTTTCAGAGAGTAATGTATTGCAGTTTTCATGAACAGATTCTAAATATCCATTTAGAAATAGTCTTTATTATTTAGGTTGTCCATTCTTGCTAAGGAGAAAAACCCTCATTGTGGATGCAATATAAGCACAGTCAAACTGAATTTTATGGTCAGATCCATTTAAAAAACATGTTGTTGAAGGAGACCATAGTTTTTATATGATGATACAAATGGAAACTTTCAAAAGTCAAACACAGCCAAAAATTGCTATAGAATTTGTAAGGCTGTATAACAAGACAATTTTTAATAATATGAAAATTTTATTTTATTTTATTCTTGCAGCCTCATCCATGAACTAAAATCAAAACAAAAAAACCTGACATTTACATGCATGGTTTCCCATTGGGGATTTGCTGCACTTGCTATTTGGTTTTAGTTATTCTGGAGTCAGAAGGGATGATTTAATTCTTTTCTCACAACCTGTGATAACCCCTGTAATGGCCATCTCTGTGAGAAAGCCAGAAGGATAATTTGAATCAGAGCAATGACACAGAGTGCAAAATCAATGGTGAAATTGTTACAGATGCAAAGAAAAGTAGATTTTCACATGCAGGGAGATTCTGGAGCAGATCCAGTGCCTATAAAAATGTGCTCCAAAAAAGGGATCACGTTAACATATTTTCTGAGTGTTAAAAACAGGCCACGTACAAGTCATTGTGTATGGAATCTTGTTACGAGATGTCAGAGGGGAGGAGGTGGCAAACATGAGGTTTAATCTCCTTCTTCAGCTTTGCATTACATGGGATTCGACAATAAAGACAAATCTTTCCAAAACACCTGCCAAGGCTAGATCACTGACTGTGCCTTTGCGGCTGAAACTTCCAAACAGCTCCTTAAATAATATTTTTCTCTATTGCCTTTTAAAGTTGATTGATGACGTACAAGTCTGAACTTACCTTCTGATTAAGCATCAGAACAGATGATACACCAGGCTGATTTTCAGCCATAAAAAGTTTCTGTAAGTTTTGTGAAAACTGGATAGACACTGCATTGGAAGGGCACTTGGGTTAGTACCTCCACATAGGAAAAGCATATAGCAAGGGACTCACCACCATTCTCTTCTCTAGGTTATTCCCATGTAGGAGAGGTCAGAACTATTCTTCTGTCTGTTACTATATTAACTATGTGCAGGATTTTCTGTTAAATTATAATTAAACAGAATAAAAAGTTTTGGAAGTGCTTATTTCAACGTAATTGTTGAATCTCCCCTCTGACAGAATGGCAGCATTTAATACCTCTACGTGCTGAGCAGGAGTCAATGTTTAATCATGTACTAAGCCAGTAAATACTGTTAAATTCCCTTACATTTACTATTTTATATACTCTTGATTGAAATGTCCCATGTTCTAAAATAGAAATCATTAGTGAACCTGTTAGTTCCTCTGACCTTAATAATGTGTAACCAGAATTAATTATCACATCGAAGCATTTGCTGTAACTTGTCATTAAGTGATTATTGCAGAGCAAGAATGCAGAATCTCAGTGAATTAATCAGTGACCTATATTTTCTGGTGCTTCTGCTTAAATTTAGCCTTGGTCAGAATGATGGAAGATCTGTCCAATTGCATTCTTGTTAAATGTTCTCAACTGAATAAGTCTGGTTACTGTCATTCAGTGAATAAAGGAGTGCTTTCTTCACAATGCCGTCAGTCACACATGGATTGGTATATTGATGGGAACTTTTAATTCATTCAGCTATATCCACACCAGAGTCTCCCCAAACCCTGTGTAGGAAGCAGGACCCTGTCATCCCTAAAGCAATGAGAGCTTTGCCACTGAGTACGCTGGGAGCAAGTTTGAAACGTAAATTATTAATCTACTTGTATTTCAGAGCTCTCAGCAATGGAAAAAAATGTTTCTCTGGGAGCAAACCCGTTTGAATACCATGATAGACACCAGTAATTCAGCAGTTTAGAATCGATGTGCTGCAGCAATTTACTCGTACCATAATGTATGCCCAGGAGGATGGAAAAAGTGATAACCTCATGGTAAGTGGCAGTTTCTGACAATAAACAAAAAGGTTATGGTTATTTTGAGAGAGAACTTTTTTCTCACCCATATTTAAATATACAACCTATCATGAAAATAAATTACATCAGAAACAACAGGAAGGCAATTTTTAAATAAAAACCACTGCACTAGTATGGTGTTAATACTATACAGTTGTATCACCCCCCAGAAGAAAAGGTAAGGAGCATCATCGATAGTGAGGTACAAGTAAAACCCTGAAGTATAACATTCAAGACAAAATAACCATTTATTTGAATCAAGGTTGTGTATGAAAAGGAGAAAATACGTGGGAAGAATAAAACAGGTTGAGGCAGGCTATGGAAAGTGGGGACTACATAGCTAGGAGAGCAAATCTAAAAGATAAAACAAATATATACTGCTGGCTGTTTGACCAATAAAACTGCAGAACTGCAGAAAAAGAGAGGGCAAACACAGAACAGATTCCCATCCTGATGTCATTTTTTAATTTTTTTTTTTTTAATATGGCACCTAGCTGCAAGGATCAAGAATAAAATGGACAGGTTGAGGTTTAAATAGTTTAAACTGTTGAAGGTCAAGATTAGAGGTAAAAGTGTTTTATCTGCATCTTTTATTTATCAACCTTGAAGCTAGAAAATACGTTAGGTGGGACCCATCTGACAAAGTAGGGCAAGACCATTGTTTCCAGTAGGCTTACTAACCTACAGAGTATGGCTTTAAACTATTTTATTTTTTTTTTTAAGGGGGTCGGGTGGAAATCTAAGTCTGACGAGAAATGGAGAAACAGGAGAAAGGGTGCCCAGGGGGACCAGCCGGTGGGGGAGGCTGTCACCCGTCCCTTGAGAAAGAATCATGAGTGGGGACCATTTTCAGCTGCCAGTGTACACATGCCCACAGTGTGGGAAACAAACAGGAGTTAGAAGTCTGCGCGCAGTCGCAGAGCTCAGTGTTTCTGGAATCAGAGGGATACAGCACTGTGATGGAAAGACATAGGCTCTTTAGGTAAGACGTAAAGTTACGTTAGCTTAGGATTCGGTCAGGGAACTGGTAGACAAGATCCCTGAGGAGGTTACCCTGAAGGGCAAAGGTCCCAGGAGATGTGGTTGATCTTTAAGGACAACCTCTTCAGAGCAGAACAGAGTGTCCTGATGGGCAGGAAGCTGAGAAGATCTGGCAGGAGAGATGAACTCATGACTGGGCTCCAACCCAAAAGTAAGCATACAGGGGGTAAATGTGGGGACATACACCCAGGAGGAGTACAGCAATGTATCCTTTTTTTTTTGTTTCTTTTTTTTTTTTAAGACTTAAAATTAAATCAGTGTTTTCTTTAACAGACTACAGGTGAAAAACCCATGTCATCAATTGACTTTTGCCTTCAAAGTCTTATTAGAAACATGTCAATATTTTGCACATTAACACAGAATTCACAAATGTCTCCTATATTCATGTACACCAGCCCAATATTTGTGCATCTTGCGTACTGGAACATATACTAATTGCACAAAACAGTCATCCTTTGACTACAGATGCTGAAAAAAAAACATAAAATGAAACCGAGTGGAGAAAGAAGAAAGAAGCTTGTCTCCTCAGAGCATACAGTTTACATAATATAGATTTTAACTTTTTTCCCAGCAAGTCTGTTTCCTATTTCACTACATATCTACTTTGTTGAAACAGCTGTATCTTTCCAGCACAGTATGAGCGATCACAAATAATATTTGTACAGCAATTTTTAACTACTGTACAAACAGAAATAATGACTCTCTTAATTGTTGTTTTCTTTCTATATGTACAGTACATTCTTTATTCTTAAAAGAGGTGGTGACACTATGAAAGCCCACCAGAGTGAAAATGTACATGTATTATTAATGATGTGAAGATTCTTACTTGCAATTGTTTGTCTAGCATATAAAAATACAAAAAGCCTCTCTTGCTTTATTATAAAGAACCTGTGCCCATATTTGCAAAAATGATGGTAGGTACCATTGACCATTTTCTGGACTTCCTGGAACACAAGAGCAGCTGAGATGGATCAGACCAAAGACCCGCCTAACACGCAATCTTGTCTTCAGTAGTGGTTGCTACAGATGTTTAGGAAATGGTGCTACTGTTTAATGATGATTCTTGCAGTACGTACTCCCGACGTTCGTGTATCTATGGTTTAGAGACTTCTTCAGTTTGAGGTTGCATCAGTATAGCTCGGCTTAATAGCCTTTGATGGGTCTTTTTTCATCACTGTATTAATTACCCTGTGAACCTATTAATAATCTTGCATTTACTAAGTGGGGTAACAATGATTTCCAAAGCTAAATTACATGTTGTGACGAACAGTGTTCCTTTTCTCTATTTTGAGTCTACTGCCATACAACTTTATTAGGCCTCCCTGATTGTCAAGATTTATTACTACTCCTCTTATTTTCTTCTCAAAGCAGCTCTACAGACACTGCAATCTGACAGCTCCTCAAACATATCCCCCTGTGGTCAGAACTTCCTCCAGCTCCTTTTTTTCATAAGCACCAATGCAAAAAGATTGATTTCGCTCTTTTGCTTTCACACTTATTTTTTTCCCCTCTTAAGATGTCTTTACATCCGTTAATCCTCACCATCCTTCCCACATCTCCAGCGGGTGTGGTACCTTGTCATTCTAGCTGCCCGGTCACCATGCCCAGCCAGGTCACGTAGTGCTGTTACTATAGTTTTTCTATATTGGTATAGAATTTCAGTCCACCGGGATGGTGCATAACCGATGCAGAAAGTTTAGAGACATGCCAATTTTGTTACTTCATACCGTATGTATACATCATTGACATTATCCAGTGCTATTGTGGTAATACATGATCAACTTCCAGCACATAGAGTATACCAAATAGATGACAGAAGCCTACTAATCAAAATAACATATCTATTCTAAGGATGAGACCCCCCCTGTAAATCTATTTGCACATTTCCTGTTAACATCATTAAATTATGCATGGGAGTAATTATTTTATGGCCTTTGATATAGAATCAGAGATAATTGCTTTCTTAGAGTAATTTAAAGCTTCTCCCTGCTACTAAAGCAATACAGGGTCCCACTTAGCAGAGTGGGACAGCAGTTAGTAGCTCTTTGCAGCCTCTGATGTAGAAGGAAATATTTTATATGGGTTGAAAGGGACTGAACAAGTTAATGAAAGAGAAAACAGAAAAAATTAAAAAGTCCATCAAGGATTACCAAACAGGTAGAAACAATGTCTGGTTCAGAAAGGTCCTGAATTGCAAGTGGCTAGAGGCTCTCAGAGGGAAGTATCCCATATGCTTGCCCTGTCTGACGTTATTTTCTGGACATCTGCTTTCTCTAGGCAGTGTGAGGCAGATAGGGAACTTTGATCTGACCTAATGCAGCTGCTCTCATGTTCCTGTATTTAGTGATAACCTGAATACTAACACAACCAGTCTCTAAAACACATACAGTTGTATAAAATATGACAGCAAATCCTACTAGCGGGTATAACCTAAAGTATGTGGTTGTGGGACTCCAGGTGGTAGTTATATTTGCTTTGAGTTTGCAAAAATATGTATGATTTACTTACAGCTATCTGATCATTTCTGCATATTTCCATCTCGGGCTTTGTTCCACAGACTTCCATTGTCCTCTAACTTCTTCCAGGAACATGATGCTTTCACAGTCGTAGAAAAAGAATTTACTGTTGGGCTAATGCCATATGGGGCTTGGAAAGTCCCAATTCTTAAACATCTGCTCTTTTAAAGTAAAATTTGGCACACTTTCAGCTTAATGAGTGTGATACATTTGTAATATCAGCTGGAAGTGGAGAGTGTATCCTGCAGACAGGTGCTGGAACACATAATCTTTTAGATTTCAAATCCTCATCAGAATAGAAGGACAATATCTTAATAAGATGGAAAGTCACCCATGAGAGAAGACGAAGCAGTCAAAACTTATTACCTTACTCCCAGTTTATAACTAGATATATCAAAGAGTACTTTTCCTAACCAAAGGGTTATGTGACAGTTCAGTGCTCATTTTGTGGAAACCTGTGGTTGCAGCAGGAGGAAGTATTCGAAAATAATTTTCACAGAGGAAAGTAACTTACTGCAGTTTAATTAAGCTGGTTCCCCAGCTTAGGGGTAAAGAAATGGATTGGATTCTAGAAGGCACGTGTAATATCTGTTAATGATATCTGTGATATGCACTTGTGTATGCATCTATTTATTTGTGTAAACATTCATTCATTTGATTCAGCACTTCTTTTGACAAACATATGGTTCATCATGCATACTTAGAGTCCTGTGTTTGACTTAATGAATTCACACAGATTTGATTCTCTCTTTGAGCAAATAACTTGTGATGTTTCTAAGGAATGGCACATCTGCACTCGAGATTTAGAAATCACAACGGGATGCGATTTTTTCACCAGGAGTGCAGCTGAGGGACTTGGACCAAAACCTGATGAAAGTGTTAGCCATAGAAATATATCTTTATAAACTTCCTTTCATGACTCCCCCCCCCCCCAAGTTCACTTGACATTTCTGTTACCTGATGGAGAAAGGTACAGTCTATTCCAAATACTTTAAGCAATTGCTGTGCAAACATACTATTCTTTGTAGCTGCTTGTCAGCGGCACACAAGTGCCAGCTACAAAATAACTTCAATTTAGCCAACAAGAATCCACTCCAGAGCACTGTAACGTATTTAAACAAAGCAGCTTTAAAACACATAGAGAACAAAACATGCCTCTGTTAAGTGCCCCATGCACACATTTTGAATTATTTTTATATGTAGGAAGAGATTTCTCAGTTGCACTGGAAAATGTTATTCCAAATAAACACCAAAATACCATGCTGCCCTAGAAATGCTTCACTTGGTACTTTAGACACATATAAGGAAATTCAGGAGTACAAATCTTTTTCATATTATGCTGTACAAAATGTTAGTGTTCTGTTTGTGTTATGCTGCCCAGTTTGTGACAGTTCCACGGAAGATATAACTGTCGAACCGTTCTTAGAGACGCTAATATCCATGGATGTCAGGGTGTTAGGTGCTACTGAACAACAGAATAAGTGTCTGGAACTTTAGAAGTCTTTAAAAAGTAACATCAACTTTCTGCTTAATGTTATGCAATGGGTTAAAAAAGGGGTCAATTATAGATTCATTTAATAAATTGTCCTTTTACCGGACTCAGAAGAGTTCTATCATTTCTTACAAAATATAGAATCCTGTCGACAGGATTTTGTCCTGAAAATGTAGCAATCGAAGGGCTGCTCAAAAAACCTCAATGTAAGAAGCTGCAGTAAAAATGGTGCAGGTTCTGAGACGATTCACATTCTGTCCCCATCTTTCTCATCAGCCCCCTTTGAGTACTGAAAGGCCACAAAAACGCCTCCCCACAGCCTTCTCTTCTCCAGGCCGAACAACCCCAACTATCTACAAGTTTGCCCTAAAAACGTAGGAAGAAAGCTCTAATGGACAGCTTCACTCCTATGTTTCCACGCAAGTCAGCACATGGAAGCTCAGGCTTTAGTCTTCTCCCGGAAGAAAAGGCAGAAGAGGAGCTGCTCTGCGCTGCAGGATAGCTGCTCCCAGGAAGGAAGGATGGCTCCAAGCGCAGAAGGCAGGTTGGAACATTTCTTTTGCGTCTGCTTCTGTAGTATAAACAAACATAAACATAAACAGAGAAAAATAACAACAAGAGGAAGTAAAATCAAAATGAAACACTTTTACAAACTTTTCTTCCCCTGGGGAGGCACTGAGTGTACAAACAACATAAGACAGATGTGGAGATGCTGGATTTTTTTTTTCCCCTCAGTGTGGTTCTGCAAGGAGCTTCTAAAGTTGCGATCCCAAGCATTATATAGGAAACCGTATAGAAAATAACAGAGGATAAACAATTTCCTGCCTGTATAACTGCATTTCACTGCCAATTTTGTACTGGATGGTTATACACAGATGCTGCAAGAATTTGGCCCTGAAAGTGGTTGTTTGCCAGCTGTAACAACTGAAGAATTAGATCAGCTTCTGTACAGTGCCATAAAAAGAACAATGGCTGTTGTAATACCATATCTTACAGATTCTTCCATGTGTTCATTTTTTTTGAATGATGAATGTAAATATTAAAATGCTGTGATATTTTTAAACTTGGCTTTAGAATACTGGAGTGGCTCTGTGGGAAAATCATTTGTCCCTGGCTGTGTAACAATCACTTTCAACCAGTCAAAACTCTGGCTACAATCTGTTTCTAATTAATCAGGAAGACAAGACAGGGCGAGTCTTGTACTGAGACAGTGTCATATATAGTGGACTCGCTGTAAAGCACGCCAGACAAAGATGTGTTCAGTCCACTAAAAGGAACGTTCTAATTATCAGCTTCATGCTCGAGTTTTACATTCTTTTGCAAAGACAACGCACCTTAAAGCACAGCAAATAATCTAGATACAGTGAAAACACGTAATGTAAAATAGTAATGCCTAGGCCAAACTAAAATATTTAGAATTTTACCATAAAAGTGCCTTATTCTTCCAGAAGCCCTGCAGAGTACTGGAAATTCAAAACTGTTGAAAATCTTGCTCCTTGTTCAAGGCTAGGTCCTTGACTATTCACCTTCAATAATTTTTAGAGCTGATAGAGCCGAAATAGTTTTTACAGCTTACACACTAAAAGATATGATGCTCCAAAAGATAAAGAAAATAGAGAAATTTAAAAAATAGTTTGTGAAGGCCACTTGTATCTTTTGGCCAGCACTAGTTCTTAGTTGCTGAATAGAGCTCTCTCTTGCAAACCTTCCTAGCACAGATGGTTCAGCTAAGGCAAGGGGAAGCATTCATCTATCAGCTATGTGCAGGGGCAGATCATAAGAGAGAAAAATGATTTACTTTAGAAAATGGGAGTAATGGAAAGTCTGTCCATGTTCACTTTTATTTTGCTCTTGTTCCTTTTATTGCTGATGTGAGGAGCACTGTAGTGAGTGCTGTGTGTCATTGCTCTTTGGGATGCTGGAAATAGAATAGGAATTGCTCCAGCAACAGAGCTTAGAAACGATAGTCAGCGAGTGTGTTTGTGAAAGAGGAATTATGTCTGTTTATTATTCTGTCTTCTTTTGAAGAAGACCAGAGCTGTCCTATAATCTCTTAAAATTAAACTCTTTTCAAGCTCTTTCCAGAAGAGTATTTCTGATTTTATTGCAAATATGAATAGAATTCCAGGGTACTGTTTCTGTACTTAAAACAAAACAACGGTCTGTTATTTCTAGATGAAGAAAGTACTGAAATAACCCATAGGCTTGTTTAACTTCTGTTCATGCTGTAGCACAGCAGTGTCAGATAAAGCGGTATTCTGAGCGCATTAATTTAGCTGAAGGGTTGATGTTAGGTTGCAGATTAAAACCACAGATGAGGGGAAGACCTACAGGTTGCTTTGTGTACCAGCGACAGTTAGAGATTTCGGCTGACTTTTACATATGAAGCAGTTCTTGTGAGTGGGTGGGCTTTGTGGGCAGAAGCTCTCCCAGGACCAAGATCTCACTTGATAATCTGGCTCCGGATGTAAAAATGTTAGCCATTGGAAACTTAATCCAGCAAGGGCTATTTTTTCCTTTCTAACCTTCCATCTATGCAGCACATACCCTTTTCCTCCCATCCCTCAAGGTCTGCTTCCTTATCAGCAAAATCCACAAAAAGGATTTGTTACAGATTTGTTTTGTAAGATTTCTCATAATTGACATGAGCACATGAAATATATATATATATATCTCTTAATTAGACCCCTCCGATCTCTTTTAACTTGTGGTCTGCAATAACTTTCCCTGTTGCTGCACTCTGCCCAGAATTAGACTATGTTCTTTGGGGACAGGAATTTATGTGAAAATCCTAGTTGCATTGAATATGGGATTTTGCCACTTCCCCCTTTACCTGTAATGCAAGGCACCTAGTCTGCCTTTGGGCTATAAAAGCATGAAAAATAATAGTAATTCACAGGAAAAAAGTAGTTGTATCTGAAAAGGGTGAGTAAAACCATAATAAAATCTGCTGAGACTAAACTAAAGAGCATGAGTCATTTCTCAGCGGGGACTATTTGTGACGTGCACTGATCGCAGGATGCTAGCACCAAGAAAGCTCACTGTGGGTACCTGGGCTCACCACTGTTGCAAGACAAAGGAAATTTACTAAATATACTGCAGGTTTAAAATACAAAAATAACCAAACGCACAAACCAAAAACAACCAAGCACACAAACCAAAACCAACGCCAACCAACGCAGAGGGATGATGACTGCTAGGTACCCTTCATCAGGCATTCTCAGCCATGGCTGTGAATCTCCAGTAACCTGGGAAGTCCTTTCTGGAGATTATTGAAAATATTTTGGACACCTGGGACTGGCATTTTGGTTTTCCAGCTACTAAACTCAATTAAAATAGAATAAAAATAAGAGGGAGTATGTCCCCAGTGCTGGGATTCTGGCTGCTCACGGCATGGCCAGCACCCTGGGGCAAGGTGGGAGCAGACAGGTCACACCAGGCGATGCCGGGCAGCCCTGTCCCATGGAGGGGTGTGGGGGCTCTGGCTTTGGTCCGCAAGGTTTTTGGGGCAGGGGCTTTGCTGTGTGTGTTTGCTACCTCTGAATACTCTACCTGTTTGAGCTAACTAATCGTATTAAGTAACAAGATCCCGTTCCAAGACAAAGTATTTATGTTGTTATGTTTTGTATGCAATTCCTACAAAGATTTTTATATGTATGTTGCAATTAATTAAAAATATATTTTTTTCTTAAAATTAAGAGGATTATAGTTTTATCAGAATTACATGAGCTTCTGGTATATGTGCAATTATATAATTGACATTGACAAATTGTATAGATTGTGTTTCTGTGTATGAAAACTTTACCTTCGATATGGATTTCATAGTCAATTAAGATTTAATTGTAACTATACCACATTTTTCTATCAGAAACCTGATGTAAGCTTGGTAAAGAAAATATTTTACCAAATTGTTTCATTTATAATATCTCCACCTAGTGATTAAAAACATTGCAAACAAGCCAGACATTTTCTAACCTTAATGGGCAGATTTGGATGCTCTTGTTTCCATTTCTAGAGTACACAAATATCATGGAAAGGAGTTTACCCAAACACAAAAGACTGAAACCTTTCTTTTTATGGACAGCTCTGTTGCCCCTTTCTCGTCCAAGGGCCTTCTGACCCCGTGGCAACTATTATCTCCTCTCCCATGTTTAAGAAGCATATTTCAGATTAAAGACGTGCCAAAACAGTTGCCTCACTTCTTGTAACCTAAACCACAATTCATGGTAGTTGAAGCACATACTCTGTATTTGACAGCTCTAACTTCTTTTAATATATTATTTATTTTAAAACTCATGAAGGACATTTTACACTTTTATATTTGAGGGAGAGCACGCTCAATAAAACAGGCAGCTATCTGAATAGTTAACAAGAATGTGAAAAGACAATACCAAGGAAACAGCAACTAGATAGAGTTAATCTTGTCAAATAACAGAAATAGCATGACACTCTAATTTATACAAGTTCACTATGTAAAAATTTTGCTGCGGTTTCTTCAGGAATTGAACCGAGCATCTGTGGCTTGAACTTTAGGTGTATGGACAGCCAATTCTCAAGTAGATTAACAGACAGTGCTGGGGGGAGTGGGTTGTTGGTAGGTTGTTGGGGGGCTGGTGTCTTTTGATGGTTTTATCACATTTATTACTTTGTCTCTTTCATGAAGGGAACCAAATTAAGGAAGAAAAACAACACAGGAGGGTGGCCTGAACATGGACAAATGTTGTTTTATTCTTAGCTATGTTGAACAATTTTGTGGTCCTCAGGACACAGATAACTTCAGCAGCTCTGCTGTGACTGCCCGGGTATATGTCCTTACACAGCAACAAATACAAGGTGATTTGAGATAGTGTGAAACCTGTTAAGGAGAGAGAAACTGCAGGAGATCTTCTTCCCACCTACATTAACTATGCTCCTGTGTAAGCTAACTTGTTGATAATTATGGTTGCCAAGTGCTGGGTGAGTTCATTATGGATTTACCGTCACATATCGGCATTAAAGCAAGTTTATACAAGTCTTTAAAATTTCTCAGTAGTTTACTTAAAAACAAAGGTTTTTTGTAAACTCATGAGGCTGTACTGACAAGAACATCCCTATGTCTGATAATCTATTGTTTATGTAAATAAAAAATATTTCATTGCTTATTTTTACTTTTCCCTTGTCATGGTTTAACCCTGGCCAGCAATCAAGCACCACATGGCTGCTCGCTCAGTCACCCCACAGCAGGATGGGGGAGAGAATTGGAAGAGTAAAAGTGAGAAAACTCATTGAACTATCTCTATCTCAACCCATAAGTAAAGCAAAAGCCACATGCACAGGCAAAGCAAGACAAGGAATTCTTTCCCCACTTCCCACGGGCAGGCAGGTGTTCAGCCAACTCCAGGACAGCAGGGCTCCATCACACGTAACGGTGACTTGGGAAGACAAACACCATCACTCTAAACATCTCACCTTTCCTTCTTCTTCCCCCCACCTGTATATATTCCAAACATCATATGGTATAGAATATCCCTTTGGCCAGTTGGGGTCAGCTGTCCCAGCTGTGTCCCCTCCCAACTCCTTGTGCACCCCCAGCTACTCGCTGGTGGGGTGGTGTGAGGAGCAGCAAAGGCCTTGTCTCTCTGCAAGCACTGCTCAGCAATAACGAGAACATCCCTGTGTTATCAGCACTGTTTTCAGCACAAACCCCAACCAGAGCCCCATACTGGCTACTGTGAAGAAAGTCAACTCTACCCAGCCGTAAGCAGCACAGCCCTTTGAAGCAGAAATAAAAGTAATCATTATAGGAGTTCTGAATGTACTCACTGAAGCTGAAATACACCCTGTAACATGCTATCATAGACTTTCTTGAAAGTGGGAAAACCTAGAAGAGATTCTGGTATCTTCTCAATAAAGTTTCTGAACAAACATGCTAGGGATTCATTAATGCAAAAAGAACAGAACATGTCTGTAATTATTCTAAAAGTAGTCATGGGCATTATAAACTGAAGTCACACTTTTTTTTCACATTGTACTTGCCTGGCTAACCCATATTTAAGCAGATCGTCAGTAACAGTTCAGTCTGCATCTTGTTTTCATCTGCAGGAGTCCAACTAAAGGAGAAAAGAAGTGGCATAACCCCTCAAGTCCTTATTACGTGCCCACAACAATTAATTGCTTGAAGAGTGATCTTTGAGGTAGATTCCTTCAAGCGCTTTATAACTAAACAGTGATCTTGTATTGTTCACAGAGAGCCCATTGTGTACTCCTTCTTAGGAAAGTTGCATGGTAATTCCATGTGAAAAACCCACAGACTAATGGGATAATTTCCTGTTAAATGAAATGACATCACAAACAATTAATATTCAAACAACCTAAAGCCATCAAAATACTGGTCATTTAGGAAAATTAGAGATTAGGCAATTCTACTGAATTTTTATGAATTCTTATTCCCAATTATGACAAGTTACTAAAAAGGAAAATTTGAGCCTCTCTAAATTATTTCATGAAGATCATGCATCTATGAAACATGCTGTAATTAGATATTCATGCCCGATTACAGAAGAGAAAATGTGTTAAACCTATGGATGTGCATCCCCTGGGAGGAATGTCTTTAACTCATATCCCTTCACCTCTTGATGCTGGCTGCCTGGATTTCCCAATCCATCAGCAAATGGCACTGCATTATTGCTCATCCTTTGGAAATCCATGGAATTAATGCAAAATGTTGCCTTAATGATATTTTTGCCAGCCTGAGCAGATCGAAGAAATTGAATGGTTTCATATCTTTCAAGCTGAAGTAGGCAGGCACACGCATCTCCTCCAAATGCTAAGTTACAAAGTTTTTGTTTTATATTCAGCGATACATGAATAGTTACCGAAATGCTACTTCTCAGTGTCCATCAAGGTTGAAAATAATGCCTCGCAGCTTTAATTTCCTCAGTGAGTTCACTAGTGGGTTAATTAACATTTGGAGACTAACAGAGACATTTAACAGTGGAACATACTACTGGGCATAAAGGGTAAAAAACAGTTACTCATTTTAGCACAGAGGCAAAGAATGACAGAGAACTTGAGTACATAAGCATGTTAAGTAGTGTTTCTACTATCACTAATAAAACTAGGTAAGAGACAGACAGAAGAGTTCCAGAACCAGCAGGATGTCTATCAGAAATATTTAATATAATCTGTTTGTTGCAGACATATTTCAGACCTTAAGTTTAAGAAGTGTAAGCAAGAACTTGCTCATTCACATTAACATACTCCTTCCACATGGGTTAATTTGCGTGGAGGCTTGAGAATCTGATGAAACTTTAATTGAAGTCAAACAAAGATTTTCATTACCTCCATTGGAAATTCAATCAGGCACTTGGTCTGCAAATAACATGGTTCTAGACATAATCAGTTGTGTTTTTCTTTACGTTACTATTTACCACATGTCCCGTGACTAACTTTTAAATGACTTGCATGAGAAACAATATTTGAAAACATTGTGATATAATAAGCAAGACTATTGCCATTTTTCTGGAATGTTATTGAACTCAGTGGTTTTCAATAGAGAGGATGGTCTATATTGGCTCAGTAAATACCCTGAGTTACATATGCTAGAAGATTATTTAAGTAAAATACAGTGAACATCCAATAGGAATGGTGTTATCACTAACATCAGGATGGGTTGCAAAGATTTAAGTGCTCATCTCAGTACATATCAAATACATACACACAAGCAAATAAGAACAGTGACATGTATCAGTGGTCCAAACACTTCCTTAGGTAGGCTTTGCTGCAAATCCACCCCCCCTTTTCGTCCTCAACTCCTCAGTTCCCTATGGAACCTGCTGGGCACCTTACCATTTCTCCCCATCCAAAAAAGAAAGAGATTATTCCGGCACCCAGTGACAGAATAAAAAAAGAATTAAATTCTTATCTTTAATAGCTCATTGGTATTTGGAAACTTCACTCACGAAGTGCTGGAGGAAGCATATCCTGTGCCTCATATGGAGAAACAGAGGAGAGGGGAACGCATACCTGAGATTTAGTACAGTGAATCTCTGCTACACAGGTCCTTCATTGACAGAAGGGCACCAAGCAGCTGCGTCAAACAATCCTTACCCACACTGCAGCACCAACCTGACCTCAGGTACAAGGAACAACTGAGCCTATGATGCCAACTTCAGAAACAAGAAATACCCAGAGAAGGAAGAGAAGAAAGTAGTTTATGGGTTTAATTGCAAAACAACACTACTTTCCTGAGAAGAGGAAATTTTAATTTATGCTTGTCAGAGTAAGAAACCCCCAAATTAAATTCACATCCACCTCTGCCTAGCAAAGGAGGATACACCACTCCTCATCCCTGTCGGGACTGTTTGCAATCTGGACACCAGCACAGAGAGAGCCAGAGGTAGCATTCTTGGGAAACATCTGTCCTGGTTGACTAGGGCAGCACTGACTACCAAGCTAGCTGCAGCACACCATGCATATCTCTCCAAACTAGCACCTACTAAATGGGATCAATCACACACAATCCCTGGTTGTTTTGTTGTTGGTAGGTTTTTCTTTGTGTTTTAATACTGTCGATTAAATCATTAACAAAAACAAAATATTAAACCATCATGCATTCCAAATCAATATCGAAATACAGAGAAAACATTACCTGCTTCTGCAGCTTCTCATTTGGAAGAAATAATACATGATCCACTAACCAAGCAGCACAACCAAAATTATAAATCAGTAAGACTGAAATCCCCACAGCATCATCTTTCTGTCAGCCTTTCCCCAAGACCCACAGAGTTGCAGGACATCTGCCAGAGAAGTAGCATAAAATGCTGCAAGACAGATAAATAAAATACAGTTATCCCATCTAAAAGTTCAGGTATTTTTTTCCCCTTTTTAAGGTGTTGTACCTAACATATTATTTATGTGTATCTTGACTCAACATTTCTTTATCTCTTCATTCTGTGTTCTCCCCCTTCTGCTTTGTTTTATCCAGCTAGACAAAGTTTCATTCCCTTTTACTCCTTGAAACTCAGTCACACACCACAAGTATCACTTCAATATCTTTCCACAGACCTTTTCTTAGATATTAGCTAGGTTTCAGGACCTGCTTCAAACTTGGTTACAGCCATTTACAGCATTTTTTTTTTTAAATCAATAGAAAAGTTATCCTACATTCTAATGGTTCATTTTCTGAAGCATCCAACTCATGTAACTCATCAGGGTAGAAGAAAGGCATGGGAAGGAATTGTAGACTATGTTAGCCAATATACAGAAGTTCAGGAAAAAGCCTTTTTGCCATTTGTGCAAAGATTAAGTATGGTGCAATCACTGCATGTTAATTTTGTAGAACTTCAAAAGCAGTAACAGCTGAGTCTTATTTTCAGTCCCTTTAAATCCTAAGTCTCTACTTCCAGGGGCATTATCAGTATTAGATACCAGTTTTACTAGGAAGCTAAACCAACAAATTAACATTTTACTTGTCTCACCTGGCAATAGAGTCAGTACTCTCACTGGCAAGATTTCAGGAGAAATACTTGAATATAGACAGCAAGTATATTTTAAACTCATGTACTGTTCATCTTCAAGGAAAGCATCTAAGCACAGGAATCAACCTTCAATCCTCTACTTATACAAAATTCCCAAAGCGCAGACATAAAGGTTTTAAGTCTTTGGAAAGTCACTGTTAAAGACATAGACCTTAAACACATATCAAAAGTGACAAAAAAAGAAGGGCATACATATTTTTAAAAACAGGACTGTTGAAAAGTCTTTACAGATTAAATATCTTACTTGATGAAGAGGTTCCCAAAACAATCCCATGAATAGCTGAAATTGCTGTGTCAGTGTAGGGCAGGATTTTGCAAACCTTCATTCAGTCATTTATTCCCTATCTGCCAGCTGTGATAATTCTGAAAAGGATTGAATTCACATGGTACTGAATAGTTCTCTGTCCTATAGAGATGTCTGTGGGTTATCTGAAGCAATACAATTACAGTCATTGCAATGAGGAAATAACTTTGTGGGTTTTTATACATAAATGAATTTTAGCTATAAAATATTCATTGTATTTTTTTGTTGTTATTGGAAAAAGAAAATCAGCTTGTACAAATGCCTGTTTTAAAAACCCAACTGCTGCTGGTTTTAAAGTTTAATTTTCTTCCATTTCAAAAAGCTGAGATGAATCTCCACGGAATTTACCAGTGAGGGTCAAAGGGTGCAGGATCAGTCATATATTCTTTGCTTTAGTTTTATTGCAGACATCCACGCTGATTTTTTAAAATATATATTATGTTCTGAAGTCTGTTCAGGGATTTCTCCAGTTTTCTTGCTTGTATATTCCTCAGAGGTCCAAAATCCCCCTGGTAAGCCCTCATGCTGGCTATTCAAAGGAGCAGAATACTTTCCAGCTGTTCCGTAGTAAAGCAGTAGTCACTCAAAAGTGGGTGATTAAGAATTGATCCAAAAGTTAGATCCATGAAATAAATACAGTGGTGATTTTTTTTTAATGTAAGATCATTGTCAATCAATGTAGGTAAGTCAGCTTAGTAACAGCTTTTAGAGCATGGATCTTTATGAATGGTAAAATATTTAATAGTGAACAATAAAAGCTACGCAAAAACTATGTGAGGTTAAATCATTAGCTGAATAGCAATAGGCAATAAATAGAGATCTACACTTGTACATATAATCAGGTCAGGTTTTCAGGAGCAGCAAAAAGAAGAATACAAGCAACAAATGTGAATGTTTAAGAACATGCAGAGCCATGGCAATTTACAGCTTGCTGCTCCCTCTGATATTGGGGCCAGAGGAGCAGCTATTCACAGCTCATTTGCTAGCTCTGAAAGTGCTGGTGGAGGTAGAGACAAACCAAGACAGAAATATTGAATATAAATTCTTGGTAGTGAGCTATAAAAAATAGCCCATTGTCCTTAGATATTTTCAGTAGTGGAATAATTCAGCTCGTTCTTTGCAGGCTGAGGCATCAAACAGAAAATGCTAAGATGACTTCTTGTGAAAAGCAATTATCTTTTTCCACTGAACTAGAAAAACTGCACGGTTATTTAAGGCATTTTATTTAAATTTGCCTTAAATACAAGGTAGTTTTTTATTGCAAAATAGTTTGCAGCTAATTGTTTTACATAATATACTCATGGTTTTTAGCCTTCCACGTCCAAAAAGTTGTGATTCAAAGCTTATAATGATCAGCTGAGTCTGTCTGCTTTTTATTAACACTGTTTTCTATTGAGAAATATCTCAAATCCAAACAGATATCTTCACTGTATGACTTTTGACACATCTTTGTGCCTTCGTTTGCCCTGATAATAAAGGTCATCATAGAGTCAAAGAAATGAGGACTAAACAATACCCCAAGGGTACGGTGCTCCATCCTCTTCCCCAGTCCAGAAGCCTAGGGTGCCCAAAGTCCTACTAAAAAATCTGTTCTCTTATTTTAAGAGTAACATACAGCTCCTGATAGCAATTTGCATTATTAGACCAAGGACTTTTACGTGAAAGGTTAGTAACTCCTATGTGTAAGTGGGGAGGTTCCAGCTGAAAAGGACTCCAAGAGAACTGGGGCTAGTACTAACGTCTCCCAAAATCTCAATCCCATGTTCTGTGAGGCTACAGTGCTCTTTATGTTGGTTTGTCAGTGGGAAGTAAGGTCTATTGAAAAATCAAACCTTCAGACTCTTCCTTTGTTCAGCCTACATCTCATCAAATGCAAAGGCAATCAGACAGGGAAATTGTCGTGTTCTGGGATGGGATTGTCTAGCCCCTGCTTTACTACAGTAGCCCCATTTTGGGTGGAATCTTACCTTGGAAATAGGTGAAATATAGGTTGATATTTTCCAAAGTGTCATCTTATGGGGCTCTCATTACACCTCTGCTAGTTTTCTTCCAGGCGTTTAGAAACTGAGTGATTGTCGCTAACATCATTATAATCCCCCAGCTGCATCTGACTGGATTTGCTGGGCAGCGATGGAGGCAGCGTGTTACCACCTCTCGGGTCATGTAATTCATACGTTTGTATGTGTAATTCTTGCTAGTTCTTAAGGGCAAAACTCAGTTCTCCTGTCTGCAATGCAGTGTTTTAGCTGCAGTGCAGATCACTAATATCTATTCTCCCTGTCCAAGTCTCAGAGAGGTCAGCTATGATTTTGTGAACATCCCTCTGCAATTGCTGTCCACATTCTAGTGTCTTCTCACAACTGGTGTGATTAGGGGCTATGTATTGCCTTTCTATCTATCTGTGCTACCTTATTGCTGACCTGAAGGCTCGGTTCCTGCTTTTTCCTACGACTTTTTAATGCACCCTCATTGCTGACCCTCCAGACACTCCCAGCCTAAGTAGCTACAAGAGTGACCTATAGCCTCTGACCTCCCTTCTCCAGCATGTAGTAGATATCCAATAATTCATATGTTTTATTCTCTGATATGCCTTTGAGTCCCACTTTACACTAATCCGTGTGAGACCAGAAATGAGCTTCTCTCCTGACGGTTGGGACAGTGCTGCCCAGCTACACGGTTCCTTCATTTTTAACCTGTCATGTTGAGGAGCGCAGGAACAGCAAGAACTTGGATGGAAATCGTTAGAATAGCAGTGACAGGTTACCTCCTTGTAATATGGTGCTTTCAGATAAACATTTCATAAGAAAACTGGTCTTGTTTTTGTGTTTTCTCACTTTCATTTCTTCCCTTTCTTCTGAAAAACAACAAAAGCACAAACCTACATCTAAAATGGTGGAAGACAGGTTTTTCTTAATCAGAGTCCTGGCAAACATCAGCCATTTTCCCACAAATGTAAACAGACTCAGTGAGGCAGGGACTTTATTTTTTCTTCTGCTTGCTTTCTTAACTCTTTCCCAAAAGGCCACTCTGACGAGTAGCTCCTCTCTGCACGTGGACCTGCAGGAGCTCTGTTTATTACTTGGTTTGATTTTTGACCTGACCATTGATGCACATAATTGAAAAGCAGCCTCTTAAGTGCAGAAGAAACGAACCCATAAAATCATGCTTTTTAAGAAACATTTGTATGGGTATATGTATAGACATAGATAGATAGACAGATAGATAGATAGTTAGATATACACACATGCACAGAGAGTGAGAATCCTTTTACAATCCATTTCAATCCCTGTTGCTGAATACAAGAAGCGTGAGCCTCCCCCTCCAGGCAGTTTTTGTACGTGCTTGTAAAAGATGGCTACACGGTACTTTATACAAGTCTAAGTATTGCTAGACAAAGTGAAATAGTGGGGAAGCAGAGTCAGAGAGGTCTCATCCATGAGCAGGCTGGGCCAGAGCTAAATGCTGCATTGCACCAGCTAAAAGAGGGTGCCTGCCTTCTGCCTGAATTTACCCTCTGCTACACCACTTCAGACAAGAAAACCGAGTCTGCAAATGTCTAGGATTATAACATGACTTATTACTCCTGTGTTCTAGTGCTGTGTGCACAGCAAAATTTTAGCAGCTGGACTGGCCCTCCAAAAAGTGAAGAAACTGCACACATATATCAACTAACTTTTAAAAGGCTTATTTTTATCTGTGGCATCAACACTGCTTTAATAAAACTTATCAAATGTCAGGTATTATGTGAGGTACCGCACTCCTGAGGTGAACTCTGCGTTCAAATGCTTTGCTAAAAAATCTCATCATTGGCAGCACTATGTTTTCATTAAATTCTTCTCTAAAGATCAGTTAATCAATTGTGAATACTTTGATATGTGGGATATTTCAATAACTGTAAATTGATCACTCAAGTTATATGTTATTATTTCTTTTTCATGCCTGGATAAAAATGCAAGTGTTACTGGAATGAATTGCTGCTCTTGCAATTTTTAAAGTTTTCCATAGCACTCAGTCTTGGGTGCTAGGAATTCAGTTCCTGTAAATATTAATGTCACCAGAGTGTGACTGCATGAGAACATAAACATAACACAGAAAATAGTGTGAGCTCAAACACAGCAAGTTCATTGTGGAATGACCTATGTTGATATTACAGAAAGCCTTCTAAAGCATATAGAAAAGTCTAGAATCAAAGACTTGAGCCTATATTTTACACATGGTGCAGTACAAAGGACAATCTATTTAGTGAAAAAACCCAGAAAGTATTGAACAAAAAAAACCATTTTCTTAATCGCAACAGAGAAGAAAATTCTGCAGACTCCCACCAAAATGTTCAAAACAATACCAATACAGCATGAGCCGAGAGCACCCTCTTCTGATCATTATTTTGATTTTCAGGTTCTAGATAAAATATCTTGTGCATATGTTGTAACATTCCAGTGATATTCAGAATTACAAATACATAATCTTCTTGGGAGATGAAAACAATAAATTGGTTTCAGCTGGTTTTTACTTTAGTTGTTCTTTTTTACAAAGGTGAAGACACTTCTTCAGTAACTCTCTCCCCTTGTATGTCCCAGTTTGATTTCCATGAGGCCATCCAGGGCCAGAGGTGAAGGAGGCAGGCTGACTTTTTATTTAGCTAATGTCGCCAGGAGAGAGATTTAAATTCAGCTGAAAAAAATGCTAGTCTAATACTAAAAGAGCATGTTTACAAAGATGAAAGAAGGAGGAAAGGGTGGGGGGAGAATGAGAACAAGAGGCAGATTAGGGACATAAATATTTTTTCTATAGCTATAGCAGCATCATTTGTACAGTGTTCTCACACAGGCCAAGCTGAAGACATAAATTCTAACTCCCACTGTAATTCAGGAAAAAAGCAGAGAGCAATGCCTCTGCCCTTCTACCTGACCTGCAGTCTCTGAGGACCAGAGAAAAGAAGTAGCTCATGAATATTAGAGCTAATGAAGCCTGATTTTCTCCAGATTCGTGTTTCGGTGTTGATTGACTCTCCTGTCTGGAAGATGTAAATTGTGACTGAAGCTTGTTCTGAATTTGAGGCGCTTAGATGTGCTCTCTTCGCTGTGTCGTCTCTGGGATGTAAAAAGACTCAAGCTCATGCTGTAGTGTTTTTCTCAGTGGGTAGCAGTCAGATGTCCCTCTGACCTGGACATCTATTTTCATAAAGCTTGTTGGAACATCCTGTCTCTGAGATTTCGATTCCTTTATGATATTTCGTAAAAATACAACAATGGGTTCAAAAAAGCTAGGTAGCATGGACTAATGGTCAGATATATTGATACATCTAACCTAATGCACTCTTCACCTCATCTATTTAAGTCTCCAAAACTTTTTGTTAGAGAGCCCTTGATAGGCAGAGGTGTGGGTAGAGGTTCCCCTTGGTGTATGTAGTGATTCAAATCAGAAATGAAAGCCAAAGAGACAAGAGGAGCCAGCAGCCATGGCCAATAGTCTCCCGCATCAGGCAGTACATTTTGGGGTGAGTGATCCCACCTCTCAGCGAGAGAGGGTTACGTACCAGCATGCACTCTCAGCATCACGCACATTGAAAGCCAATAGAAATGAAATTGGAAGATAGAGGCACAATCCTATTATGTGATAAGGAAACCAGGGTGGATAGAGACAGCACAGAGATAAGAGGGTCATGAAAACGAAAAGAACAATTTGGAGCTGAGAAAGTGGATGCACTATTCACCAGATACACTCAGCCACACTGGATTGCCAGATGAGGCTTGTCCTTGTCAAAATACAATAAATTAGCCTCTTCTGCCCTCTCTGCATTTAAGGTTCTGGCACAAACCATTTTAGACAAACATAGATTGATGGCTGCAGTGTACACAGGAATGACACAGGACCAGAATGATGCTGAAATATCATTAAAATTGATGATTTTGGCTTGTCCCTCTGTCATCTTTAGTACAGCATGGCGGTGCATCTGGAGACCTGACATTGTCAAAGATCAGTGTAAAGCCTTCTGGGAAGGGAAATGCTAGAGCTAGAACACAGGCATATGCAAAGATGCAAAAGATACAGAAACAGGTTTTGATTCTGCTGGTAAAGAGCTACATGGTAATTCAGTTTACCTGACAGGAGAGAAATCCAGGTCAGGACATTACATGCACTTGCTCACAGAAAAGGTGACCTGCAACTGGGTTATAGAAACAAAGGTGTAGATACTGTTCAAAGAATTTTAAGGTAATGCATGGCAAACCAAGGCAAATGCAGCTTTGAAATTATTGACCCAGAAGTGCTAAGTTAGAAATTAGGATTCCCTTAGAAATAAAGAAATTGGCTCTTCTTCCTTTTGGGCTCTATAGTGTCTTCGGTTGGAGGTGCATAGTGGGACTGATCAGCTACAAAAAATATTTACCATTACAGCTGTCATATCATCTCATTTTCCAAAACTTTAGCAGGGCTTTCCCCAGCAGCTGGAATGTGCTGGAAAGGACAGTCACAGAACAAGGAATTTGCATTTTTGAGTCTGGTCATTTGTTCCACCTGAAATAAGATTATAGCATCTGCGAGCATATGTGGTTTGAAATCGTGCAGGGTCAGCCATGTAGTTGGCATCCATATGGGATGCTCTATAGAAATGTATGGAAATCTCCAGAGTTATCAGTTCTTATTATCAGACTTTACAAAACGTGCACCAGCAGTACATGAAAAGGTTGTTCAGTAGAATTAAAATTATCCTGGGGTGTAGGAAGCCTCAGACTTCAAAGTTCTTAGATATTTGCACATCATACTTTATTTTTTTCTTTTAAAGAAAAAAAAAATGACAAGGATCTCTAAATCTTTCATTATGAAAGAACCTCAAAAAGTACTAGGAATGATATTTGAGCACAATACTTATACAATGATAAAGAATGATGGGGGAAGATGATAAAATGATGCTCAATCTCTTATTCATCTTTCTGGGAAAGAAGTTGAGAACAAAGTTCAATGTAGATTTAGCTACTTACAAAATTTCTTCAGACCTTAATCTGCTATATTATTATTTTGAAGATTGTGCCATTTCAAGAGGTCAAGACTGTCAGTTCTTGTGTTCTCAGAAATGCACCAAAGGGTTGTCACAATAAGCCTGATAAAACTACAGCAAGGATTGGACCAGATTCCTGTGGCTAACTCATAGACTGATAGTGTAGGGTAGAAGCCGTTCCTATAGGTCTTTCTATCTTCACAAAGATGGAAAATACTACAGAAAAGGACAGTTGTATTCATTAGATACCATCAAAAATGTATTGCTGTGAATGGAAAGCTCTTTGATTAGGACTGAATTACCTACATGCATAACATAGTTCAGCATATGAGGCTAATCGACTAGCATTTAAATGCATATAACTGTACAGATGGTTCCCTTAGAAGGGACTAATGCAGTGCTACGTGACTCTCGTTCACCTTGTAGTGGCACTCATCCAAAGCAGGTGCTCAATAAACTAAAACTGGAAGTGGACTGAAATGAACTGGCTCCTACAGAAACTGGGACATAGAAAAGGAGGAGACAATCCCTTCTTCTGCCTCTTTCAAGAGCAAGTCAGTGGGTGCAATGCTGGCTTTCCCCACGCTGGCAAATCTCACAAGTTTGTTCCTGTTTCTGAGATGCAATGAATGCTGTTTGTAGCAACACCATTAACATCAGCATGAGGGCCAGGGGCATACAAACTCAGAATGTCAATATGTAATTCAGGTTTGAAATCCATTTTATACTCTCAGTATACAAACTTGCCAGTTTGCTCTGCATCCAAAGCAGCCAAGCCCCAGCTAGAGGTATTGCTGTGAGAGCTGCTATTCTGGATCCATTCCTGACTTGCCTTTAAAGCAGAAAAATGACATTCCTCTCCTTTCTGAGAAATCAAATAACCCTAATATCAAATCTTTTTACTGCCTAGGTTCCAGAAGTTACCTGCTATAGCAAGGGAAGCAACAGTGGTGCAGCTGTTTGTGCATTAATACAGATGAAGTTACCCAGTGGTTAAATCTGGTTTAATTTAAATTCAGAGAAGAGTTTGAAAATGAATCAGGGTTATGGTTTGTATGCACATGTGATGGTGCTAAAATCTTACAGGTTTTTTGTCTTCTTATGTTTTGGCTATGTTTGATCTGGAATGGGAAAACAGGGTTCATTCCATTTTGGAAAGAAACCCAGAACCCAAATTATATGAGTAAACTCACATCAAGAGACTGAAATACCCCCAAACATCCTCTTACCCTTTTCTTTCTGAGGATGGAAAGCTTGACTGTCAGATGGAACTGGGGAAGGAAGATGTCTCCAGATGGAAACTGATGAAAAGCTGAATTTGGCAATATTATTAAAGTGGACCCCTGGTTTTAATTATAAAGTTATATAACAAGTAATGGCAAACCCATTAGAGACTTCAAAATCTTGTCAAGCCTATCTGCTTTAAGCGCTGTCAAGCACCCACTTCTCTGCAGTGAGCGGAATCCTCTCCAGTCTTCAGCTCTCAGGCTGAGATGGCTTGTTCCTGAAGTGAGCTCTTTAATCAGCCCAGAAGACTCCCATGGCTGTTTCCCACAATTTCTACAAACCTTGTTTCAAGGGAAACCTTTCCAAAAGGTTTAAACTGGCTTTTAAAATTAATTTGATCCTTGTGTCAACTGTTAGTAGTGTGCCAGTGAATTACCTGGCATCATTTATTTAGGATTCCTAACTATTTATAGGAAAGCTGTTGGTACAGCCACTATTCTGCCTGCCTTGAAATACTGAGATGCTATAATACTTTGATTTGAAACATTATAACCTGCAATTATAACCTTGAAATAAGGATAGAAAATTCAGTCTTAAAACACAAGGTATTGTGGTCATGAAGTTACTTTGCAGACTGGCAGAATATGTTAACCATTCCAGTGGCTAAAATGATGGAAACAGCAGTCTGGGTTTGAGAAGCCTGAGCTTCAGTGTGAAAACGGAAGTCCTCAGCAGTCCACCTGACAATGCTGTTTTCTCTGATTTTAATTAATCTGTCACTACAAACATGACCTATTTACCAGAGTACAAATGTCAGCTTGTAATCACTTTTCCCTAGAGTCCTCCTTAACTGGCATTTGCCATTTGCATTTGCTCATTCAGTCATGAAGAGCAGTTAATTAGCTCCATCTACTGCTGCAGGAGTGAATTGTACCAGCAGCTCCAGTTCCCCAGCAGCCTCTTCAGATCCGGCTCACAGTGGTATTTTATGTGCCCAGCTGCACGGTGCCGCTGGCAAGAGCTGTTAGCAGAAAGCAGAAGGTTTACATCTTTCTGTTTCTTCTTCTGTCATCGGCTTTACTGTAACGTAGGTTTTCTTTAATCTCTAATCTTTGTGGCAATTTCTTTTTGAATTGCAGGGTGACAATGTGGGGCATCTTTTGTTTTTAAATACATTTTCCCATGCCAAAAGACGTAACAATTCCCTTAAAATAATTACCACAAACAATGCGGAGACTTGCAAGGAAGGAAACGGAGCTATTTGAGTTACTGCTGCACTGATAATAAAGAAGGCCACTGTGCTGAAAATGGGTACTCAGATCAACAGATGGATGCCCTTATCTTATGCTTGCCATATGTGTTGACTGGAGTATTCAGATGGGGTATTTAGTTGTTTATGGTTTAAAATAAATGTTCTGATATTCATTTAAAATGTCGTCTTTGTTTATGAGAGAGCTAATGAATGCCTGTTCTAAAATGTCATCTCCTTAGTACTTCCCTTTTGATTTAGGGGGAATATTTCAAATACTCTTAAAACATCCCAACTAGCATCCCAGTAAGCAGGATGCATGAGCGAGTTACCTGTGATACAGCTGAATCAGAGAAACACACCAGATAATTGCTGAAGTGGGAAGGTAGCAAAGATTAATACCTTCAAATGTCTAAAATCTCCAAAATTTTTCTTATTGTATTTAAAGGAATAGCTCAGCAGAGGGTTTTATTTTCATACCAGATTTACTTTTCCATTAAGAAAGAAAATAATGCCAAAGAGCTTATTAAGGTCAGAGATGTTTTGCTAGTCTGCACAATGCTTAGACACCTGTGAGATGGCTGCTAAACCAAAAAACCAGGCTTGCAGGTATTCCATAGAGGAAGGAAATTTATTCTTTGGGCTGGCTGCTGCCTTCAGATACATCAAAAGTAGCGCACCTCCTGCTAACAGCAAAGTAAATTACGTGAAGGTGCATCATCAGTTTGCGCCACTACCCCCTCCACCTACCTCGTGTCCCTAGTTGTACATCTGCCTCAAGTGGCCTCAAAATACAACAGGACATTTCTGAATTGTGAGTCTGAGAAGGGCTCTGACTAGAAGACATTAATATCAAAGTAAGCAAAAGAAAGACAGCTATCAGCCAGAAAATGACTGCAGAAAGTCTAAGGTCTTTCCCCTTTTCACCAGGTACCATTTGCATTGCTGAGGCTAGCTTTGAGTGCCTCAGCCTCAACTTCAGCCCCATCTCAGCTCTGAAAGAGATTTCTCCGTCTCTGATTTACCTCTGAGTTTTAGCCTTCAATGCATCGGCCGTGAATGCCACTTACTTAGAAGAGCCTTTCCAGCTAACTGTAGGGAATGCAACAGTTTCTGGGGACAGTTTTGTATGTTTGAATGGGATAATTTAAATGCTGTTCTTCATTCTTCCTACACCACACTGAAAATCTGTTCCCCTGTCCCCTGGAGGGAACATCTACTTACACAAATTCATGTCAAACCAAGTTTTGTTTTTCAAATTTGTAATTAATGTGGAATTATGCAAAGCAGAATAATAAATAATCTGGCTGTGCAGTCTATTCTTTCATGAAAAACATGGGGGATTTCAGTGTCTAACTTTGCTTTCAATTAGCACATCAGTGGGAAAACAGACCTTGTTATCAGTTAATGCACTATAAATAAAGCCATCCAGACCTTCAACAGCTTTCTAAAGGAACATTTAAGATGAATTACCTCCAAGCTAATTGGAAGCTACAAAACTCTAAATGCTTACTTTATTCTTCTAGTAAATATAAATCCCAAATTTAGCGTTAACACAACAGGTAGCTTGCAACATACACGTGAGCTATTTAAAAAGATTCAGGATTAATGTAAACATAAAATTTAAGACACTAAATACAGAGCTTTATGGTATGTCTGCTGTGAATTTTATGAGAGTAAGAACTGGAAAGAGATCTGAGAGTCCAGTTCTGTACCTCATTTCCAAGAAAAAAAATCTCATTGAATCTGTTCATGAATAGAGAGCTTAAGGTTAAACACGTAACACCAGAATGTTAAATAAAAAACCAGATTTTTTCTTGGCTTGTTTGTAAGACATGCAGTCTTGGTTTGTGATTTCTTGAAGGCATTTGCTTTTATACGAATGTCAGAAGAACCACAAGGAACCAAAAGCCACTATACTGCTCTTGAAGTCGCATTGCCTCAATAAGCCTTGCAAGAGGAATTACTGATAACAGTAGAGAAACAAGCTCTCAGTACTCCACCAGTTTAGCAAATAAAATCACTGAGGGGATTTTATTGACCTAATACTTGTCTATCAGTGTGCAATTATACCACTTTTACCGATTTAGTTGTGAGCAGGGGCAAATCTAACCCACACTGGTATTTTGCACTTTCCTTCTGCTGTAATGGTGTTCTTCCCAGGCAGCACACTTGTAGAAAGCTGATTCAGGGACTGTCAATGTTGTGGGGACGTTCTAATGCATTTTCACATGTGCAGTGTGTCAGATAACAAATGTCAAGGTACACAGTTTATAAAAGCACATATAGACATTATACATATATATGCAACCCACACGTATATTGAGGTCAGGCAAAAGGTATAATAAGAACTTCCAAAGTTCCAGATTGCAGTATAAGGAACAGGTTGTCATATCAACAACTTCTATAATATCTGTCAGTGAAGTAGCCACTCAGAAAGACTGCTACGGTTTTTCGTCACGTGTAACCATTCTCTAATACGAGTCATGTAAAACTTTCCCTTTTCTCACCAAGAGCAATGCAGAGGTTTTCTTTTCAATTCAAGAAGTAATGCTTTTCATCTTTATGTGAAATTTTTAATGGCAAGTGACTCAAGAGGAATTTGCTAAGCTGAAAATTAAGCACGTCAAATTTTTCGTCTGCATAGTAGTTACTCAGGCAGTTGCGACTGAGCAGAGTACAGAGCATAAACGTCAGGATAAACGGCCGTATTCCATTAAGGACTGGCCTACACCTAAGTATGTCCTCGCTTGAGGAAAAAAGCTCTCTGAATCTAAACCTTTTGGCTCCAGTCCATTTCTATATTCTGCCCTGCACTTATTCAGAAAAGCCATTGATGCCTATGGGAGTTTTGTCTAAAGATGTAGGGATGAGTCTCAATACACATTTGTGACCATATAAAGATGAATATATTGTTTGGTTTGTGTTGGTAGCCCATGCCTTCAAAGCTGTTTCTTGCTATGAAGCAAACCCACTTTGTTCTGCAATTATACATTTTCTTATATAATCTGGAAAATTTATGTATAATAGACAAAGCTAGAAGGAACTGAATATTGAAAACATAGCAGGAAAACACTCTTCGTTCTCTTTATTTTTAAATGTACTCAATGCAGTTCAGAAACAAATGTAATATAACTTATTTTACAAAGTTGACATTAAAATATTAAAAAAGGACTTTGTTTTGTTGATAAACTATTTAATATAGGACATGCATGCTAATAGGAAAGTCAGTTTTGGATGAGTCATTCAACAGTGGAAAAGTGAGTTAACAAGAACCTTTGTAGAAATGCTTGAAAAGATGGCATGTCCTTTCATATCCCTTTATTCAAATGCAACCTCATTCTTCTGCAACTTCCCCTCCCATATCCACTTTCTAAATTTTAAACCAATTTTACACATTAAAATATCTAGAAATACAAATAATATACCCAATAAAATACATTAATTATGATGAACGATAACGGGAAAGAAAATCTGGCATAGTTGTCTATGTGGTAAGGATTTTTAACATGGAAGCAATCAAAGATACAGAAAAGTCTTTTCATTACTGACATTGGTGAACTACACCCACTGTGTTTACTCCTCTCCCTTTTCCCATCAATGCTGGTTTTGCTGCTTTTGTTTGAATCGATCTTGCTGATAGTGTCAGAGGCACTGCAACTGTTAGCGACTGCTGCCAAGACTCCATTCCTCTCTTCTTCAGCCTCTTCATCCTCATCCTGATAAGAAACAAAATTGCAGGTACTTAAGTGCATGTTTCATCACCTATTTACTTTAGAGCTGCAGCAAATAATAAGATTTTTCTTACGACTCGTCCTGTAGCTCACTCCTTGATTTCAAGGGTGAGCACCTACACGCACCAGACAGCTCCTTTCAACTTTCAAAACCTCCATTTACAGGAAAAACACTGACTTCAACATCATCTTGGTGCAAAAGCTTTCATAGGTATGTCAAGCAAAGCTGGATTTGTTCAAATATGGCCCACTAAGATTTTCTTAGGACAGCAGTAAATCCATGAAATGCAAAACAATAAACTGTCTTCTGCTCAGGGAAAATACTGGCAAAGGTCACTGTCTAGAACGTGGGTAAACAGAAAGCAACGTCTAGAAAGCAACCCCAGTCTGGAGACGGAGAAGGTGGGGGAGCTGCCAGACCAGCTCGTCAAGCTGGTTGCACCCCAAATCAAGCACCCCAGAACACAAGATACTTTCCTTCTGTGCATTTAGCTACTCTATTCCCAGTGCTGTGTGATGAAAATCAAATTACTTTGGGGAAAAAACAAAACACAAAACCCGCACACACAACAAAAAGGACAAAAAAAGAGGATCATAAAGAGGGACAAGCCCCACAACTAATTCAATACTAAGTAGCTCATACTACTTTGTTTCAAGTCCTGAAACCCATGCTTTAAGTTCAAAGTTATGCTAAGGTTAAGCGCATTTTTATGTGCTTCACTGCATCAAGACAGCTCTTTGGAGAATGTTGTATAAGCCTTCTGGTGGGTTTTGTTTCTTTGATTAGAAATGGCTCGGAGCCATGAAGTTCATGTATGAAATCTTCACCCTTTGAAGTCAGCGGGTTTTCTGTTATTGACTCAGAGGACACAGGATTAGACATCAGCTGCAGCTCTAAACACAGACTTTCTTGACAGTCCTGGAGTATTTAGTTTGGTTTGGGATATTGCAGAGATACCAGCCAGTCCAAACTACAAACATTGGCTCCAACTTTGTATCTAAGCTGCACGTAAATTTGTATAGTTGGAGGAAGGGTCCTTTTAATTCAGGCAGGTGTATACATAATTTTTATTTTCTCCTGATGACTTTATTACCTTCCAAATCAGTGAGTGGAAAACAAGCAAGAAAAGGCTAAAAAATTATTTGTGAAATGCAGAATACAGAATCTCTTTCCTCCGACCAATTTGCTTTTTCCATTTGTATCATGAGAATAAATAGATTAGACAAAGACAAACTTTAGAAAAGTTAAGATGTACAGCCCTATACGTAGCCACACAAAAAGCTAATTTAGAAAGATCCCAGCTATTAAAGTCAAAGAAAGCTCATTAAGCCACCTGAGTGATCTCCATGCCGGTGCAGAATTGCTCTTCTGCCCAGGGTACTTGTAGACGGCACGGCTCTTGAGCCTTTCTTCATCTAAAATTAGTAATGTCCTTGAAAATTAAAGTGGAGTCTGGACAATGTCCTTAGACTGCTGTGAATCAGCGAAGCAGAACAGATGGAACTAGAAAAAGGGATTATTACAGCTTTTCATTTTCAATTTGCCAAAAAAATCCAGTATATTTTATTTGAGAGAGATAAATGTAGCTCAACACAACGTGTCATCCTAAAAATACACTGACTACAAAACCTTGCTCATCCTCCACCTAGCCTCCTGCAGCTACGTGAACATTTCGAAACCGAAGGCCAGGATAAAAATCCACCTATAAAGCATTAAGAGGATCAATCCATAAAATTCCAGTCTGAACCTTAAACAATCCCCAGGGTAGTAGTAAAACTCAAACCTGGAGTTTTACTTGGGGCCCAACTCTCTTCTAAATACCTAGCTCTTCTGCTTCAAAACGTTCAGGCAGCTGAGGGAGGCGCTGGGGATGGCAGAGGAGCTTTTGTCAGCAGCACCTGGCACTTCAAACAAGGCACCAGAGCAGCAGCCAAATGAATGCACTCGGCGCTTCAGAAGTTAATGAAGAAATGTGTCAGGAGAGTCCCGACTTTTTTCCACTGCTCTCTTTTAGGAAAGGGAAAAGGAGAAAAACAACATCTATACTTCCAAACTGGCAGGATTTGGGGCATTATTCAGTGTAAGAGTCTATTTGTCTCTCAGGTAGGGCCGGCTAAAAGTTGTACAGAATTAATTTTACTGCAGAGCATGAAAGGACATCGCGTACGTGCCATTTTTCTTTTCACACAACCGCATGTGAACAATTCACAGGAGGCTGATGCTTTATTAGGCTGTTCTTAACTCCTTTCTACTCCCCGAGAGGCACTTATTACTTAAGTAGAAAATACCATACGTGGTGCATATGTACTTGATTCTGTTTGCAGTTTTACAAGGCAGGGCAGAGATGAGTTTACAGCAGAAGTGCTGTATCACATTCCTTGAAAAGGAGAAAGCTAGTCTAGAGCAGAACCACAACTGCTAGTCTTATAAACTGCGTCTATCGAGGGACTTTTCCAACTCACTATGGAGAACTGAATGTGATGAAAGATTAAACTCATTTATACTATATATAAAAAAATTGCATTGCAAGTGTTCAACTGCAGCTTTAATTTTAAATGTAACACAAAGTTTTTTCTGGATTCCAGCTGTCAATGAGAAAATGGCAGCTGTTTGGATACAAAATCAGTTGCATCCAGAAAAGGTACTGTACATCACCTGAAAAGCACCGTATACGGCACCTGCTACTGTGGCTGCCATTTGTACTAAATTAAGTGTTTGCTGACATCTAACAGCCAACAGAATTGAGGAAAGTTGTCACTTCCATTGAATAATAAAGACACACAAGATTAAAAATATTTCAACCTAGAGGGCTGCACACCTGGAACTTTCGCGGTGCTGAGAAAGACTGCACAATGCTTGCACAGAAACACCGTGTAGGCTGAACACTGCCCTTGTAACCTTATTTCCAGTTTTCAAACCTTCCTCCTTTCTGACCAAAAGGGAGAGGTTTAGGTGAAAGACAGATGAAGGCCAAGGAAATTTTCTCTGTTGTATAGGAGAGCACACTCGTATAAAAGAGAAGAAACTCAGGATTTTGGAGAGGAAACCTCTCCGTTTAGGCAGCCTGTTATACCGTTGATGTGAATGGCACATTTTGCTTGACCTTCCTTGCAGGAAGTGGTTCCTCTGCCTTTGCCATTAGCTTTGAAGCTGTGTCTGTGGGTCCTGGTTCACATGATGTGAGACATTGCAAGAGTGTGGATATGATGAGCTGTTTTACCAGTTTATATTCTAAACTGGAGACTCCAAAGGCTTCGAAAGAACATGATATGCCAGTGCCCGACTGCTTTAAAGAGCAAACCAGAAAGCAAACCAGTACAAATAATTCCTACACAAGGCAGAGGGTTTCATTTTCAATGCACCCCCTACATTTATTTACATAATTCTGAGTGCAAATTTTATATCAGCTCGCATATGGGAATAACAAACTGGGAAGTGAGATTTCTAATTAACCTATGTCCACAAGAGAATACGATAATGAGAACACATTAACAGTGATGATACACAGAAATTTGTTAAGTGTATGCTAGACAGTGACATGAGATTTTAGCTGCTGCTGCTGTCCTTGTGATGTTTTGGGTTTTACAGAGAGAAATGAGAAATACAAGTGAGGCATGCACTCCGTGGCACTCTGCTCAGTAAGCAGTGCTTGTCCTTGGCTACAATAGGGAAAGGACATGACAGGCATTTTTCTTATTCTACAGAGTTGTGAGTTGATCTAGAACCAACCAACTGCCCCTTCCCTTACATGCTTGTGTTTGTGTGGGCAAGAAGCAAGTTGGACTGAATGGGCTTGCTCACTCCTAATGCACAGCAGAGACAGGAAACATGCCTGAAGTTACAGTCACTAAGTCCATCACAAAGCTGTACCCTAAGTCCTTCTTTCTTCCTCATTTTACAGCTGTACCTCCACTTATTTCCACACACATCTTTAAAGTCCACAAGTTCCCATGTCTGCCCCACCTGCAAGCGCTACTTACATGTGCCCCAGATGAAAGGGAATATGACACAGGAAGGCAAAGGCAAGGGCAGTCATAAGTGCCCTTCACATATCCAAAGATGCTTAATCATCCAAGCACTGAAACACTTTACTTTCTTACCCAAACCCCAATAAGCTTTTCATTTTTTCTGCTCTATGAGCAAAATGACAACCACTTACTTCACAAGATGGATATGCTCAGAGGGAATTGTGACTGATGCTACCTTGCCAAGAAAAATTACTTTCAGGCTTTCCACTCAAATCCTCATTCAAAACAAGTGTATTCCCATTTCCAGACATTCCCCTATTAGATGTTGTCTTTTAAAACCCACTGGGTGGCTCAGCTTTGTGTCCATTTTCAGTCCTTCTCCACACACCTAGATCTAATGACAGCTTTGAACATACTCCTGTGCATTTACAGAACCTCATCTCATCCAAACACCCAAAATCCCATATTACCTATTGAAATATCTAGGCATAAAACCGCCACATCTTGGCTGATCTTCACTGTTTTTCAGCTTCTGCATTTGAACTCAATAACCTGTTTCTTGAACCTACCGAGGAGCTTTGCTTAGGCATTTGTGATGCTCTGTTCTAGTTTGGCTTCAGTAGTTAATCTTTCTTCTTCTGGCCATTTATCCCTACAGCACTCAACCAAACTTTTTCCTGCCTTTTCTCACGTTCTATGTTTTACTTTTTCCTATTCATCCAGAAATTTCATAAGCTGCTTAAAATTTTCTTTCCTATTATGCATAATAGATTCAGTGCCGTAATTAAAAGCTGCGAGACAATCAGCTTCCAACTTTCTTGTGATTTCTTTTTCACTGCTTATGAAAGCAGTGCTAAACACTGGAGATGGAAGATGTGACAAAACTTCTTCATTAACCTGTCCCGATTATTTCAGCAAGATGACAACCACCAGACTCAAAAAATGCCTATGTTGATTTGATCCCTTTTTAAGTATATTTCACAGTATTTCAGAGTTGTGAGAAGCAGAAAGTGCCGCTACAGTAACAATGCAGAAAGTGAACCCCAGTCTGAGCTTCAGCTGCAGCTGTTGAAAGAGAAGGTGTAAGTGGAAGGCTGTAGGGATCTGGTACACCTAAGATGTGAAGCTGTCTGCTAGTAAACTGACTCACGTGCCGTGGGTGTGCAGAAGGTTTCATAAATGGAATATGATACAATCTTTTCTTTTTCATTGTATTGCAATAAGATCAAGTCACCAAGCTCAGTCTAATTTTTGAAATGTGAGTGTATGCCATTGTTGGGGAAACAACAAGCACATATGATTTGTGATATGTTTGATTAGTGGCCATAAAGTCCATGCCAAGAGAGAGAATCATTATGGAAGGATGTTTTAATTTGATCTCTTCCAAAAAGTTCCAGGTATACAATTTTATTTTTTTTTCTCAAGGTTATTCTGTTTTCACTGCCCTTATTCTAAAATAGAAAATTCCTTAAATACATTTACCACTAGTGGTAAGTAAGATAATTCATTCTCTTTGGCAGGCATAATTGAAGTCCATTGCATAGGAAAACAATCAAAGAACTAAAATACCTTTGGAAGCTGCTTTGAACTGAGTCGATGCAGAGTGCAGAAGTGAGCCACAGCATACTCTAACAGTGCTCCAAAGATGAAACTGAAGCAGATACCAAGGTACACATCAATTGCCTTAATAAAGCAGTTAGCATTTGGGAGTGAAGTCCTGGCTCCCATCATCAGTGTTGTCATAGTAAGGACTGTGGTAACACCTGTGCAACACAAAAATATAAGTTCTGATAAACCAGGGATGGCAACAAGGCTCTCTGCTGCAAGGGTCCTGCTACAAGACAGTTTTTCCTGGCTCTGTGAACTCCCACTATGCCACAGCCTTTAATGTGTCATGTTTTGGAAAGAAAAGTTTTACATGAACTTGTGATTCTGAAGTTGAATGCTTAAAAACACTCATGAAAACTGTTTGTAAAGCTGAGAAGACTGGAAATTTGGTGTCATAGAATGTATATTTATGATTAACTTATTATTATTGCAATACTATGCAAACACTCCCTTTAAAACACTCAGATATCATTTTGCTCAGTGTAGTTGCCCACTGGCCTCATTTGATGTGATATCTTTCTTTCTTCCCTATTCTGTAGGAGTTTTTCCCACCCCACCTGCAGCCTGATCAGAACTGATTTACATTCTTTCCCTTTCAGAATCTCCTTTATTTGAAATTAGTTATATTTAATCTCTTATAATTCTCTTATTATTCATGTGTTAATTAGTATGTATCATTAACCCTCACAAAAGCCTCATAATTCTGTGTTTGCGTGCCAAGTGTTTGAATATGTTGAAATTATTTCCAAAATGACTGTTTTCCTTTGCTCTCAGCAGCCTCCCCTGCCTCCAAGTCTCCTGTAGCTCCCAAAGACGTTTTGTTAGTTAAAGAATAGCAAGGCTTATAAGGGGAATCTGCATGATATACTGGAGATGGCAAACCAGAAAAGTAATTCCATAAAACTCAGAACTGTTTGCAACTTTTGGAAATGGATGCCATGTATGTGCAATAAACAAAGCATCTTAATGATCCAACTCTTGTTTTGTCTTATTGGCTTCTCACCTATGCAGATTCTGGCTGGAACTGATGACTGGCTTATCCAAAATGATACCCAGGAGAGCACAACCAGTAGGATTGATGGTACATATGTCTCTAGTATGAAATACAAGATGTTTCTCTTGAGTTCGAAGTGAAACACTAATTTTGGGTAACGTCCTATGGAAAGAGCAGGGGAAAAAATATTGTGAAGGTGCAATTCATAAAAAGTTCTTTAAATTGCCAACCTGTATTACTTTTGTATATTATGATGTAGTGAAAGCTTAGCAAACAAGCTTGAAAAAAATTAAACACAGCTGAAAAATTCTATCATTAAGACTTTAAATTGAACTGAAGGAAAAAATCAAAATATATAATACACAGTCACCATATCCAGAAGTTTCATTAAAGATGTCTTGAATTGGAAATTCACTGAGGATTAGTGAAGGAAAATATAAATCCATCAATGTGTGGAAAGGATGTTTCATTATATAACACAATGCAAAGAAATTTGAAATCACACATGTATTTAGCTGTGGCTATTCAAAAGAATTATCACAATGAACTACTATATAAACTAGCGTAATAGCAATTGTAATTTTATGAAGTTAGCATGGGTCCTTATCTTTAACTGCCTCAGCTATCTGGTTTATTTTGCTTTTATTTTCATTTACTGTTGCTCAAGATGTGGATCAAAGGTACCTTCTCCGATACTGCTGACCCCCACTTAAAAACAAATGTCTTCACTATCTAATTTTTCTTTACATTAGGGCATTACAGTGTTTGTGCTGTTCTGAGCGGTGTCACTGTTGTGGCATGAATGGTTTGCTTCTAAATGAGTGATTTTCAGAAGAGGGAAGTTTGGGCTCAGAGTCAAAGACAGAATTGGGTTTCATTAGGGAACAGCACTCTGGTAAGTAGAACCTGAATTTGATACCCAGCTCACTAACCGAGCAAAATTTGGCTATGTCTGGGGAACAGAAGCACAGGATCAAATTGATCAAAGTAAGGCAAAAGCTTGCTTTTTACTAACTTAAATGTGCAGAACAGACTTTTTATTCTGTTGTTCAAAATTGTGTTAAAGTATTTAATTTTTTTAAAATATTATTTTAACAAAAGAACCAGAATATCAGTGAGAGAGTAATGCTTGAATCTGCTGTGGTCAGATAGCTTTGCCTTCATCTATTTTAATCTAACAAAAGATGATGTCCAGGACCTGTGTTTGTGTCCAATGTCGAGGGCTGCGAGTCAGGACAAAACTACAGAACGGTGAATGCACTTTAGAAACAACAATATATGCACAGACAGGCTATTTGTGCATCCCCCAGGTGTTCTGTGAGACATGAAGTCAAAGAAGAATACTTTTAAAAGCTTGAAGTGCAAGTAATGGTTGCCAAGACACCTCATCTTGTTCCCAGGCTAGAAAATGGATGGTTAACTTTCCATTTTTAAAATGTATAAATTGTATCCAGAGAACAAGAAGGTTTCATAGAACTCTTAAAATCAAAAAGAATCACTAGATTATGTAGTCTGACCCTAATCACAAGTCATTAAATTTCCTGTTATCTCTTGCTTTGAACTCAATCACTTTGATTGGAATAGAGTCCACCTTTCACACAGACATCTAGACTTCATCGGCGGATACCAAGACAGGCAGCATCCCCCATTGGTAATCTGTTACAAAGATTAAAATCACTCTGTTAAAAATGAATGCCTAATTTCTAATCTAACTTAAGAAAGCTTAATCAAGCTTTCTGCCATATTGAGTCTACTAGTGAAAAGGCAGAGTAAGAAGTCCTTTGGTAGTTGTCCTCCTGAAGGAATAAATACACTGTACTTAGGGTTCTTCTTTTAAGTTCAACATATTGAGTTCTTCAGGTTTCTGACTGATAGACAAAAGGATGCAAAGATGGGCAGTAGACTTTAATTCTCTCCATGAAGCAGGAGATACAAAGATGATTTATATCTTATCATCATTTTTACGTGAAAAGAGAAACATTACATTAGTGTACCTCCAGCAATACCGTGATTTTTACCAATACAGTTGTTTCAGTAAAAGTCATTTTGCCCACCAAATTTTAAGTGTAAGCAGACCAAAGTAAAGCACTCAAAAGTTAGTAAGTGCAAAACTTACCGTCGACTGTGGAACATTACTTCTGCTTCTGTCTGCACTCATCCTCGCACTAAATCAAGTGCTAGTGCTATGGAAAAACACTGAGTCTGTACAATAAAAGACTACAACATAAAGCATATTTAGGGAAAGAGAATTAGGGTTGCACGGGCAATTGTAAATCTGTGGCTTCCTAGTGTGCAAGAGCAAGCATTTAAAACCTGAATAAAAACTGTTAAGGATTTTATTAGTTTTGCTTGTAATCTTCTAGACCGTTATTTAACTCAGAATCAAAACAGATACTTTTAAATAGAAAACCAATAATTTTCTCTGCAGCATTTGTACCCCAAACTGTCATTACTGCGGCATGCTTGCAGCTAGCGCACAAAGGATGACAGCACAGCCGCTGTGAGTGAGGGAAGGGTGTCAACCCAGAGCCCACGTGAGAGTGCAGAGGGTGCAAACCACCAGCAGGAAACCGAATCCTCCACAAAGGCCGCTTGCCTTGTGTTTCTGTGGTGACCATAGGGAAGGCTGCGGTGCCACGTACCCAGCAAAGGGGAGTGAAGAGATTGGACTTCCTGCAGGGTACCACAGGCGCGTGGGGGTTCCTGTTGTGCAGCCTTACAGCTTCTCTTTAAGAAGGAAGACTCTGAAATAGCCAATACATAATAGCAATACCCTTTCCTCGTTAGCACCCTACAACTGGATCTCTGTTCACCTTAGTATAGAAGTCAAGTGTGTACATTTTGTACACATACAAAATATCAAACTTGAAAGTCACACTTTGCCGCAATTTCCAAGTGTAGACAAGCCCTTTGAATGTTCCTGTGTTCTTTCATGTTATTTTTCCTGGTGCCAGAAATTTCTGAAGCAATACAAACAACAAAGAGAAATAGAGATGTAACAGCATATAGCTGAGTGGCTTTTTGGGGAAGAAAGAAAAGGCATTTCTCTAACCTTAAGGCTTTCTGCTTGCCAGAATCAAAAGACACATCATGGACATGATAATAATAGTGTCAGCATTTCTCTAAAGAGTTCAGAAGAGCTTTTATAATGGAAATTTTGAAGCAACCTATATATAGAATTCATATGAGCTCTTGCTGTAATAAACTGAAGGAAGAAGTACTCAAGAAAAAGTATGCAATGCACACTTCGCATGCTAAAGAGCAGTGGGACAAAACGAAGATAGGGAAATATTACAGTCCTTTTTTCACCTACACTCCACATGTACGAAAAGTTACCCTCTTTAAAAAGAAACAGATTTGCTGCTCCTATTACATGAGTTGCATGTGAGGGAGGAACACTATCTCGTTGCCTTTGACTTGCACATCTGAGGCTATGGTGCCATCAGTCAGATCAAAAGTGAAACAGATTTATGTAATTCTAGTCCTAGCTTTATTAGAGTTAACTCAGGTACAGCTCAAGTTAACTCCGCAAAACTGTCAAGCTTGCCCTTTGCTTGAGTCTTACTAATAACAAAGTATTGGTATTAAAAAGAGAAGATGCTTTTTCATTCAAGTTTCTGGCCCATGGTGGATGGCACCTTAGCATGGGACTGCTCTGATTTAAATTTGATAACGTGATGGAAATAATCTCTCTGTAGATCGCTAACTGCGGCAAAGCATTTTCCCAGATGAATCTGAACCTAAATGACTGTCAGTATACATACTCTAAACCCACCAGAAGGTGAGGTATTCTCTACTTAGGTCATCCCACAGCAAAAGAAGATTAAGCTGAGTTACTTGGGCTTTATGGAATTTACTAGAGGACAGAAGTACAAAACTAGACAGTAGCTCTATGTTGTAGATGAAGAACAAATCTAGACAGCAGGTTATAGTCTCCATACTTACTCTCACTCTCTACCACTTAAAAAAAGAAGAGAAAAAAGTACCCTAGGAAGTAGAAAGAGGTGAAAGAAATCAAGTTTCAGTTGGTTCTAGCTAACTACTTCTGTTTCAGTATCATAAAAACTATACCAACATAGACTCTTTCCCAGTAACCGAGCAGGTCTATGTCTAAGGCAGAAATTTCTGAAGGCAAGAAAAGCTAGTTTATTCCTCTTTATAACTTGCCTTTGAAGTTTGGCTTTTGGCTTCTGAAAACAATATTCTAATTTACAGCACTGCCTACCTGACAATCCATACAGATCTTGTCATAATGCTGATGATTTTATCAACACTGACTATTGCTGCACTGCCTGAGAAATAGATATAAAGTAAACAAACAGGATTCCTTATCACCCTAGGTCATCCATTTTTTTATTATCCCATTTTTCTACGGCATCTGTTCCCAGCTGATAGCAGGACGCTGCCTCTCTGCTCTTTCCCACTGCCTTCTGACCAGCAGACAGTCACAGCAGAGGCACCTGAAGGAAGGACTGATGCTCTACAAACGCTGTCGGCAGTTCCTAGCTCCCACTCTAGCATTACGGGATGGGACCGTCTGTTCCCCACAGTTACTTCATGGGGACTTTTTGATGAACTCTACTCCCGTAAAAGATTGCTCCACATCACTCTTTACATAAGAAGCACTTTGGTATCCTGCATAGGGGTGTGCAGTCAGGCACAAAGAGCACATTCTTCTCTATCATGAAATATGTATGCTACCCTCTTGGGTGCCAGCTAAAATGTGTGATGCACATCTCACACAAGCGCATCAGTATAACTGTACCAATGCATCATTTTCTTCTCTTCTTGCACCTTTTTAGGGCACAGCACAGGAAAGCTTTAAATAGAATTTTACTGCTTTAACTACGTGCTGAAAAAGTAGGTTTGGGTATGCAATTTTTGTTATTGCTTGTTTACAATGAACATATGCATTAAGGAACGAGCAGCGTTCCCACTTTCACCCAACAAAAGTCGTGCAACTGAAATGTAATTCTTTGATGTAGGATATTAAGTGTGTCAATATATACGGTTAATACATTATTACAGTTCTTTTGTTCCTCCCTCTGAGAACAATCATAGTCTGTTCTTCACAGTCAAGATCTTTTAAACTACCTTTTTTCCTACTTGTTCTTCAGAGGTGAACTAAAGCAAATGAAAGATCAGGACAGGCTTCTGAACATGTGTTTCATCTTCACAAAAATGCTTTACAAAAAGTGAGTCTGAAATTCAAATTTCCTAAGAACGAAACAAACCCTTTCATGTAGTGCTTGTGTGCAGATATATTTATCCATTTAGCTTACCTGTAAAAGTTACAAACCAATTATGCCACAGAAAGTTTTTCCAAGTGCTTATGTGTATTTCCATCAACAAAGAACTCCCCGTAAGTTAACAAAAAATGCCTCTTAATATCTTTGATATTCATTCCATTTGTTGCATTTCCATATGTTTTTATGTTACTGTAACTTTTTCAATTCATTTTCCAAAACTTTTCTTTCTAAACTGTTCTACATTGCAGAAGTACCACAAAACCACTCACAATGGAGAACTTTTCAACATCAGTTCAAGTGGAAAACCTTGCTTTACACAGAGTGATTATACAAGCTCAGAGAGGTAAGTTGAACATAACACAGTAACATATATATATGCATATGTACTTGCTTGAATCTTAGGTGAGGCTGACCAAAGACTCATCAGATAAGATTATACCGAATACGGTTCTGAGATTGTTTGTAAGCCTTGTATGGCAAAGATGTTCTCAGAAATAACAGTTGGAGAGCAATTACAGATTATAAAAGAACTGATAACGGGAATGAGAGAAGTTACTCAGTGTACCACACCTAAAAAAAAAAGAATTGAAAATCCTAAAAAAGTTTGATTGTTAACTGAAAAGATCTCCTGAGCCTTGGGAAACTGCAGACAGGCCTGTAGGACAAAGCAAGGTAATGCCTCTTTCTGTCAAGAAAGAGACTGTGACTGATGAACATATACTCTGTGTAGGAGTCTGTTGTATTTATACACTCTTATGCACCTTTTATAGTTTATGTATAGTTTACATACTTTCTGATTTTCAGATCACCAATTATAAATGAGAGCAACTCATTACTGGCTTAGTCATGACCTCCCGTCTGAGAAGTGAGTAACATGGAGCACCAACTCAGCAGAGTTTCAACGCTACACAGCCAAACGAGGTCTGACAAGACCTCTAGCCCAAGGAGGCTAAAGCAGGATTTGTGATAGACATCAAAACCCTGGCAGTGACTGCAGACAGGGAACAGTGGCCAGCTCCCTTCACAGTCTTTTTCAAGAGGGCAAATGTCTTTGTGCATCAAGGAGAGGAGACTGACTTCATGCTTTTGTCTCTTCTTTCCCTCTGTTCTGCCAAAATAATACCATTTGAATATGCCATTTTGCTGACTTCACAGTTTTCTAAGCAGGGAGGTGCATTGAGAGCCCTGACTGCCTGCCATAACTCTCCCTGCCTTCTGGGCTCAGGCTGAGGACTCAGTGTTAGACTAGACCTGAGCAAGCTGAGCCTTTTCATTCCTGCTGCTACTGAACACTTGGCAGGAGGGTTGCAGTAGTGAGCACAAGACCTAAGGGAAGAAAAGCTATCAACAGCCAATTAGCCTCAAGTATTAAATGACATTTTTGCTTCTTTCTCCAATTACAAATGTTAATTGAGATTAATTAGCTATCATGTGCTGTGAAAATAGAAGCATTTATTGAGTGGGAACACATCGGGTCTGTCCCATGCCCAGTACTGCTCATGAACAAACATGATGACATACCAAGCATCTTTTAAAAGTAGAGCATTAGCACATTAGACAATACGATTAGAGTTCAAGATTATCCCAACAACTATAAGCCTGAATAAAAAAAGATGCAACTCAACAAAAGCAAGTACAAAGTCCTACGCTCAGATGGGAATTACTAGCTCCCTAAACAGAGCACAGGGAATATGTGGCTACAGGGTAACAAAGGAGGTAGAACACTAGAAGGAATCACAACCTGAACAAGGGCAAAAATGCACAACAATTTTCTGCAAGAAAAGCAAATATCAACCTGGAATAAAGACAACCAGAGTTCCTGAAATGCATTAAGTGAACCCTTTCCTCTACAGAGGATATCTGATTGGAATGGTTTTGGGTGCTGCACATCAGCAAAAGTGTGAGAAATTCGATGGGAGAACAATAGCAAAGACAGGAGATCTAGGAAACTGTTGATATGAATTCAAAAGAGGGAAAGTGTTGGTCTGAGAAAAGATGTATCTGTCCTGAAGTAGTAAAAGGGCTGCTGAAAAATAGCAGGAAATTTGTATTCTATAGCCACATAATGGGTTTGAAATGCACCAAGGGAGATCAAGATTAGACATGAGGAAAATATGCGTGTAATAGTCACCAGAAAAAATCATCTAGGGAGGGTGAAGCAGACACTTTGGAGGTTTTTCTAACATATTCCTAGAAACATCTGTCAGGAAGTAGTCTGTAGATATAGATAACCTTGCCTTGCAACATGAGAATAGATTAAATGAATTCTTAAAGTGTGTTTCAGCCTTATTTCTATGATTATTTACACAAAAAGCTAGACTGTAACAGTCCTTCATTGCTTTTATGTTTTTCCAATAAGAAAGGCAAGCTTTTTATATCCTTATTTATTACTTTGAGAATGCAGGTGGTGTTGGCTAGACAGCTAAAATAAAAACCCAGCAGCCATGGATGCACATACATGGTTTTGGGGTCCAAGAGTGTATCAGTGCATCCAGAATAAGGACTATAGTTAAAAGACATGTAGGAAGTGGTTCTAGCAATCAATTTACCCGTGTCCAAAATGAAATTGGTCTGTACCAAAACAAAATCAACACCAAACCCTAGCCAGCAGTCTAGCTAATATTTTTCAAAGTGACTTACCATTATGTGATTACAATAATTACATGATACATGCTGTTCCATAAACAAGATTAATCCACAATGTCCTTTTCTTAAATTTACTGAAGTTACTTATGCAGGAATTTTGCTGACCACATTTTCAGTTTGGCTCTGTCAGTGGCTGTACGTGAACTTGGGGGTTGCATTGTTGTACAATATTTCACTTGCACAGCAGCTGTACTGTCTGTTCAAGTTCACAGAGTATCAAATCCTGATTGCTTTTTTTGCTGTGTTAGGAAATGCCGCACACAGCTCTTGTATCGCTAGCTTTAGCCTTGTGAATAACCTATTTATAAAGTAACAGTTATTTGTAAAATACTCTCAGATACCTATTATTATTAAGAAAATGCAAAGCATCATTTTTCATTTCTAAATTGATTACACAGTTCCATAATCTGATTGCTTTTTTCTTTTAACATAGGGTACAGTAGGCACTGCTCTCCTAAAAAAAATCTGTAGAAAACAGCACCTAATTCATAATGACTCAATAGAAAATTAAGAGGATTATGAGATTTCATTTTAAAAGTTCTGCATAGGACTTGATAACATGGCTTTCTTGAACAGGAGAATTGAAACAAGCAGGTGTGGCAATATTTAATTGAATTAAGTTTCATGTGTTAAAATGTATAATTAGAAGAAAAAGTGGCTTTTGATATTACACATACGATTACTGCCAACATAACAGGAGGAAGACAGCATCATTTACTAATCATGCCTTTTCAGTTATAATTGGAAATTGGTTTTATTCTATTTGGTAAAAAGTAATAGAACTTCTTCTAGCTTTCAAGTCTGGACTCTACAATAGCAGGTGGTAAGAATTAAGTTTCCTCTTTCCTGTATGGTGAACAGGTCCTAATAACCTTCTGGGCAGAACAGCAGTAAAGGATTATTCTCCTTCGATTGAACCTGATGTTGCTTGCCCAGAAGCTGTAAAGAGGAGGAAGGCAAGCAGATGTCACTTATGTAAGTAGCAAGATACTTTGTGATCCTGGAGCCTCGTAGTATGTATTCCATTTCTACTTTTATGTCCATTTAGAGAACTTTGACTTTTAGCCTGAATTAATACCTGAAATTAGATCATAAGGTTTCTCTGTGTTGCATTATTAAAACAGAAATACCCAACAATGGAATAGGGAAACTATATTTCTGTGATTCAGAATTAGTAACATATCCTCTGGTGAAGCTACAGCTTTGAAGGACGTGTGTCTTCATTTAAAGATCACCCATTGGCATGTTGACTTGAGCAGAAAAGAAACTGAGTATACAGTGAAGAACAGCAATGAAGGACCTAAGAGTAACTCAAAGACCATAAAGCAGGTTTAGCAGGTCCTGAACTCTCTGAAAGGCCTTTCAAAATCTCTGGAAAATAAATAGGAGCAGACTCTTTCTTAAGGTTAATTCCTGCAGTGAGAGAAAACTTTCTATAGCAGTTTCCTTAGATCAGCAGGAGAACAGGTATGTGGAAATGCTTCTGACCCTTCCCCAGGCTGAGGAACCTCAGTTCGGGCAATCTGCGCTCTGCTGCCCACCAGGCTGGACAGAAGCTGCTGTAGATAAAGAGCAACTCCTGCCAGCACTGGCCACGAGACCCAACTTCTTGCAGTTCTAAAAGCACCTAGCATACTGATGGACATTTCCATGGCTGAAAAGAAGCTTTTCACTTGCTCAATAAGGCCAGAGCAGCTTTCCAGGAAGGCTGGGAACTGTTCTGAGCTGGGCACCCTGGCCTCTCTCCAATTTAAATGCCCAATTTACAGGCTCTTCTTTCTGCACAAGAACTCTCCCTGACTTAACATGGAAGCAGTACATCTCTTGTTTATCATTGTTTAGATAGTGCGCAGCCTCTGAGAAAATGCTCAAAAACTCTCATCCTTTACCTTACCTGAGTCTCTGCTGGTAACATCTGGAAAAGTATGTATGGTTTCAAGAATGCAATCTAGCAGAACAGGGAAACCGTCATCCTAACAGAAAGCAGTGCGCTCAGTTCCTTAATGCTGCTCTGTTTCCAGGGCCATATTCCAAACTGTACCTAGAAAGCGTTGAAGGGTGGTTTTACCTGTCTCATATACCGCTTCGGATACAGAGGTAAAGTGGTCTTCTACTGTATACTGTGCCAGTCGGAGCGTGTCCAAACCTCGAACTGAATCATTTCCTCTAGTCCAGTAAAACATGACATCATTGATGTTATAACCCCCTGTAGTGATACACAAGCCAAAAGTGTTTATTTTACACAATAATTAATTTGTGTTGAGCACACTTATGGTTCAGCTGTTTCTTATTTGTCTGCATGAAAGTACAATTAGACATAAACAATGATGGGTTTTGGCAGAATGTAATGCCTGTTCACAACAAAACTCACAATAACATGCAAAATCTTATAATTTAAAAGCTGACTTTTTTGGAGGTGGTCTTTTTTGTATCTTTTATTTTAGTATAGATGACAAGCTAATAAAAGAGATTAGTACCACATGGCATTCTAAAGGCAAAAGCTATTAAGCTTTAAAGAAACAGAGCTTTTATGAATTATAGCACTGCCAGCGTTTGGACTAACCATTAAGCACGCCCTTTGTTGCATCCCAGGATGCTGTTTCTGGATGCAGCGCATTTGGTCCTCATTCCCATAGAAACAATGGGGTGAGGAGAGCAGCAGGGCTGCTGCGTGCTGGCGCTGTGCTCGGGTCGTCACTTGGGACAACATTTTGGCTTAGGTGCTTGAATGCTTCCCAAGGACACCAGCTTAGATGCTGATGTTTCAGCAGGCTCTACTGCGTGGCACACTTCAGGAGCCCCAGGAGAGCTCCTCTTAACCTTCAAGTAGTAATTAGGAGCTGAGACGGGACACGAATCATCTATCAAAAGGCAACTGTATTTTGCACACACTTGTCAATATGCAGCTCAATCATAGCTAAAATACCTCTGTAGCTTTTTCCCATTATATTAAAAGGCAAGCAATTTTCAGGCTAGTGTATATGATTAATTCAAGATTATGTTAATGTAATTTACATGTTAACAGGGAGCATTTGAACATCTTTTCCTTTAGCTTACTTTGATCAATCATTCCTGTATTTGACAGACTTATATTGTGCAAGTTAATAGCTAAGCTTGGGGGACAGAAACATGAGCAGATCATTATTTTTAGACTCCAGTCAATTGTAAGTAAATTACAGTGTGAGACAATAATGCAATATATTCCACAAGGGTATATGCTGCAAAAAGAACAAAGCTCTAGAATCACAGAAAAAGACATGCATTAAAATAAAAAAGAGCATTTTAATATTTTTAAGTTAATGGCTTTGGTTCTTGCAATGACAAAAAAGAACTGATTTCCTACAGCCGTTTAATGTAGGAAAAACAGGAGTTCAGAAATTTTATTTCAAGGAAACACTGTGCTGGTTACCAAATAGAATGGCAATTTTACCTGGAAATTCTTTCCCTGACCATTCTTTAAATGTAAATCTTGTTTTCACTATCATTGCCAGTTTACTGAAAAGGTATCACCACCAGGAATCTCTGTACACACTGTCGTGTTTATAACAACTAAAGCCAAAATACTGCTGTATCAAAAAACTAAGCCAAAAGCATGCACATCCAAGCTAAGTTCCTGATTCTCTAAAACTATAGGCTGGGAAATTTCCCAGCCTTCAGAGATGTAAAATAAAAGTAACATTTTTCTATAAACAAATGATTGCATTGTCCTCAGTCAAAACAGAGAGGCTTGTAGAAGTTTTTATGCATGACTCCAGGCATGGATTCATTTTACTTTCCTTCAGTATAAATGAACTGCAGATTATATTTAAATAAAGTCCAAAGAACTAGAGAGTACCACATTAACTTCCTATTTATTTTTACAAGATATTCAGTCTTCCAAGTTGTGCGAGATGGGAAAAATTCTCACCATCCAGATGGGTGATAACAAGCATATCTCCAAGTGGAGGCTGTTTTGCTTTAATGAAAGTACTTTGGAACAAAAATGGTTCTATTAGCTGAACAACGAGTAGGTTTTGGTGATCTTTCCTACGAAAATTCTTTGAAAATACTAATTGCAAATTTCTATTTGTGAAGAAGTTTCATGGGAAGAGTCTTCCTAATAGACAGTAAAGTTAAATAGCACAGTGGTCCCTCTGTGCAAAGTTACTCTTTATTCAGGGGATTAATATTTTAACTAATTATAATGTGTTAAAAGTTAGAGACAAAATCCTTAATCCATGGCTTTTACAAGTAATCCCTATTCTCTTTACATGACACTGAGTTTTCATTCTAATTCCTCAAGTCCAAAATGTCTCATTCCTGTACTCTGTTGATACAGAAAGAGCAGGGTTAACAACAGGAATAGTAAATTTGGGATTAAACATTCATAATGCCTAATACAAATGAGTTTCTTTACCTTTCTGTTGCTAATTTTAATTTTCCCTGATTGTGAAGCACAAGTTAAGTGTCTTCACATGGCTCTTCACTGAATAAATGCTAAAGGACAAGTTCAAAAAGGAAATGAAATTTCAGAGATGGGCCCAAATCATGAATATGTATTTGGACTGGAGGCCTCTGGGTGAGGGGGCAGGGGGAGAGGAAAAAAGCCCTCGGCCCCATGTGAGCAAATGGTGGTGTTCCCTAACGCGTGGCAGAGAACACAAACCCCCCTCGGCAGCACCGACCGAGACAGGAGCCCCCCCAAGTCCCCAAATGTCACATCGGTCACATCAACAGAGACTCAGAGCAGCAACTCTGTCTCCTAACGCACGCCTGCGCCACCTTCTGAAGTGTTGCAATAACAGGGGAAAGGAACAACAGACATTTTGGCTGAAATATACTTTCTATGCAGCAAAATACAAGTCGATAAATGTTATTAACTACTAATAGCAGAATAGCATGTTGTAAAGGCCACTAGGGATGCTTTACTGTGCAAAGCCATTACTTGATAGTATTGATTACATCAGCAATCACTTAAAAGGCCTAACAGGTTGTTTCAGATCACATATTTGCTATATGTCTATATTTTACATTTTCTTTATACATGTTGGTATTTGTGTGGATGTATATGCACGCTTGCATTCACAATTCTTAATTCTTGGTAACATTATTTGCAAGCAGTATTCTAGGATGATGTCATTATTCATCTATAATTTGTCATAGCTTCTCTCATGAGGGGGCAAACACCATTTCCAGCATACCCAAACAAAAGTATTCCAGTGCACTGAAGAAACAGGACCACAGCTAAAAGCACACTCTTTCCTTTTGCATTTTTTGCTTCTAGCTGTTTTCTTTAAAACTAACCACCAATGTCATGGGAGCATTTGTGATGACATTACTATGTTTTCCCCTTGGACAGGAGACACCTGTGTGTCATTGAAAAAGCAGATGGAATCATTCTGAAAAATGTTTGGTTTTAATTATATAGGGAATTTTCCTTTTTTTAATCCTGTCAGATAAATTTAAGTACTTGTGGGACATATATTTCATTCTGGAACTGGAGAAAACACTAAATGACTCATTAGGCAATGCTGTTGATGTAAAACCATATGCATTTACTTACCAATATGCTCTTCCAAAGGAAAATAAATCAGAGAAATCCAAATTCTAATTCAACTCACTATTTGTTAAAGCGATCTTATAAAACTGCTGATTCTAGAGGGACTCCTGTGTAAGAAAGGTTTTGGGGTTGATTCCCTGTGTGGTTCTGTCTAAAATGAAACTTTTAAGTGTTCTTCTAATTGGTCATTACCAACAGGAGATAAAGAACACACACACACCTGAAACACTAAAGAATAAAGCTTGACAAGTACTGAAAAACCTTCCAGAAGACTTTGAATATGTTTTGACATATATTTGAATGTATATTTCCATCTCATAGGATTGGATATCCTTTTATATTATATCATGCAAAAATATTTTCATAAAGTCTTATCATATGAATAATAGCAAAAAGTTAACTATAAACACACATGTATGGGTATTTGCAAAGCAACCATGTCTGCAAAGTACTAGAGCGCATATTTTAATGAAAATTATGAGGATATTGATGGATAAAATGAGAACCTATAAAGGTATATTTAGTCTTGGTCCATCAATTGATGGCATTTTTTTGCAGGGCACTGGTACAGAGACAATTAAATAAGTGACAGAAAGATCTGTATGTATCCTTCTCAGAACAGAACTGTCTATGCAATTACCTTTTTTCCAGTATGAAGACAGTAAATTAAACATGAGCTCTGTGCCTTACAAATAAGCCTTATTCTAATTTCTTTTTTTCCTAAAGGAATGGTGCATCAGGGGGGGAAAAGAAATACATACTATCTGAAAGAAAAAAAATAAATAAAAAATATTTTTCTTGGCTGTGCTAGAAAATATCAGCTCACAGAACTCCCCCTGAAGACCAACAGAATAACTGCAGGATGTGCTGCAAAACCAGACCTGTGATAATCTCCTGAGATTTTGTTTAATCATTAATAGCATGGCAGCACTGAAATGCTGCCATGCTATTTTGAGCAATGCCTTGTGCATTTATCTTTGTATACAGATACTATTGTAATTCATCAGGGACTGGTCACATACTGTCCCTTGGCTTCTTTGAAAATTCCAGCCTCTTTAATAATAATATCTAGCAGCCCTTGAAAAAGATCACAGATATTTTTCTAATTGTATAAAAATAATGACTATTAAGCATCTTACAGCTTTCCAGTTGCAAAGTACACGTCTGCTTATCCATTGGATATTTGGTCAGATCCATGCTGCATGCAACAGTTGTGGTGATCCTTAAAGAAAGAGTATTGCTGATTATTAATGGGATAAAATTGTTCATCAGTAAAAATAAGCCACATATCCTTCTTGAAGTAATAGTTGCAGGCAAATATCTATTGCAAGGAAAAAAATCTAGTATTTACTAGTATCTAATGGTGAAGAGTAATGGCATCCAAAATAGAGAAACCACTCCAGAATAGCTGAGTTTAGTGGCAGTCTAAAAAGGCCATCCCTTGCTCCCTTCTCACTTGCAGTGTGCACTTACCTTCGTTGATATTTTGCAATATATTTTACAATTTTGTTATATTTATCAAAATCTATTGTAAAAGAGAATCTGCAATAAATAATGCAAATCAATCATCACAGCTTGCTTTCCTCTGTGATGACTTCATTGCAAAACAACTGGAATGGCAAAACAGAATTCCTGTATTTGGTCTACATGAAAGCAAAAGGGTCTATCTAGGGAAGAAAGGGAGACCTATTATTAAATTTAAGCATATAATCATATTGGTCAATAATATTAAATATTCGTAAAGCTACAAGACCACAAGTATTCTACTTCTACAAATAGATCAGTTTCTTAAGCATAAAATTATGCTAACCTGGAAAGTTTAAAATGTAAGTAAGAACCAAACATAAAGGCTGGTGTGTGGTATATACATACCGTAGAGCATACAAGACTGTTCCATTAGGGTATATTCTTATGAGACGGTTCTCAACAGTGATATCATGAAGAAAAGACTTTTTTGAATCAACTATGAAGGTATCCGGTACCCAAAGCATTTCCACAAGCCGACCATCTAAACTTAAACTCTTATTACCATCGAAACAAAGTCTCTCATCAGTCCATCGCTGCCTTAGAAATATGGTAGCCGTGTAGTCCTGAAAGGGAAACCCACAAAATTATCATACAGAGCACGCCTGTATTACATTCTGTTTTACAGAAGTATATGGAAACAACTGTTGGGCACAAACAGCCTCTGACTCCCCATTTCCCATTCTTAAATGCTGGCACTCCGATAGCCACTTTACTGGCTCTTGTATTGTCAAATTTTCCAGCACTTGATGTGAGGTTGACATCATTAAGAAATATTATCTTGAGCAGATTTTGTTCTTACGGTCACTGGAATTTTACAGTAAAAGCTGATGGCCTAAGTCTGGGGCTATAAATCAGCTGAAGTCAGAGTTTTGCAAGCAGATAATCTAGCTCTGTAAATCTTTAAATTTTAGAATGATTTATATAAGTGGCTGCAAACATAATTTTGTTCCCATAAACTACGAAATAATGTATTTAAGGAAACTCTGGGAAAAAGTTGTAAAAATGCAGATAGACAAAAGGACAGAAGTAGTTAGTGAAATAGGAAGGGAATCATCTTTTAGCACAATTTATCCTTTCAGTACCACAAGGAAAACAGCGCTACAAAATTTATCAAGACCTTGAATACAGCTCTCAGCCCAATTCACCTTCAATTCAGATATGCCTTGTAGTCTTACATTAAAATCACAGGACTTCTTAGCACCTTTTTAATCAACTTTCGACTTTATGGTGTGTTTTTATCAGCATAAGTTCATCTTAAGTTCTGATCTTACTTCCCCCTTTCTAAATACTAAGAAAGTATAGAGGGATTCTAATATTCAACTTCTGCGGAAGCCTAAGTTATGAAATGTTGAGATATTGTTATATATATATACACACACACACTTTCTATGTATTTATCTATATTTGTACACACTTTTATATATATACACAAAAAATATTTTCTAGTATCGAGTATCTGATTAATGAATTTTGCCTTTTATTTCTATGTACCAATATAGGATCATTAATTAGAAAAGTATACTCCATTTCATAGTTTCTTCAAAAATAAATGATACAAATGTAATGAAACACAGCTGGAATAAATTAATGTCTGACAGTAAAAGAGAAAAACACTATGAACTCAGCTGTGTCTAATCACAAGGGAGTGGTTTCAGAGTCACATGAACATATCTTTAATTTTCTGAAATACATCAAGTTTAGACATTTCATCTGGAAAATAAATACTGCTCTACGTGCCTTTCATTAAGATTAATACTCAGTAGCAAATTTCTGTTTCTGTCTGTGAGAGATGTGATTTTCATCTGCATTTCTAGACTTACTGTCCTGCTATAACCACTGTCTAGAGTGAAAAACAAAATTCTATCTCCTAACGCACATTGACTGCACAAAGTAAAGCCTCAAAGTCGCATTGCCAGCAGCTGTAAACACAGGACATTAGCTTATCAACAAGCAAACCAAAAAAAGATTACAAAAGCTACAATACCATATTTATTTCTGATATTGTATCAATGCTTGCAATATCCAGACTCATTCCAACTGACACAGGACCATCTGAAAAAAGAGAAAAACAGAATCTCGCACATAGCTCTTTCAGGAGTGTTCAGGAGAACTGGCTACAAAATCTTCCACAATAGGATCCATTTTTTCTAAATGTTTTAAATGTTTAGTAGCTTTTTTAAAAGAAAGTGTTCCTCAAACTTAGATTATTTCATAATTTGAACAATTTCATCACCAAAATATAATACTTCTAGACTAACAGTATCTTGGTTTTAATAAACACACCTTATTTCCTAAATATTTCCTGGTTTATATGTTGGGGGTTTTTTGGGTTTTGGTTTGTCTTGGGTTTTTTTGTTTTTTTTTTTTTTTTCCCAGAAAAAAGTGCTGGGGAAAACATTGCACAATAAGATGCAGAAGGTACAATCCCCACAGTACATAACACCCTTCTGCTCTGAGGGGCAGAGCAGTGGAAAGAATTCTTCCAGTTGCAACATCTGGTCCATCAGATGTTAGAAAACTAAGGAGTTGCACCTGGCAATGTCACATGGTTAATAACCAGATGGGGTAGCTGAGTGACTCCATTTACTGCCTCTTTAGGAATATATTGTCTGTATTGTGTCACTGCATTTTAATGTCTTGCTTTTGACCATTAGCAGTTAACCTGTGACTTAAATACTTGCATTATAAGGAAAACTAGTCATTTTATTCTCCTTTTAATATTAATATCAGCTGAAAGTTTACTCAATGCGATTAAATAATTTACCTCAGTAGTTGTCATTGTAATGTTAGTATGCTCAGACTCTTGTTTCCTTGTGAATGGGCATTTTACTGTGTCAGAAGGAAGATCACCAGCTGTGCATTTTAAAATGCAGAAATTCTACACAGCTTTCATGGAAACATGACATTATTCCTGGTTGAATATGTGCAGAATAATTAATAGAGTACATGTACAAGGAAATTCATATTAAATACATGCATCTTTCCAAGTAACTGAGAAATGCAGGCATACTTTAGACAAGATCTACGTAGCTGATGGTGCCAGCATATCACAGTCACACTGCTGAAACCCCCTCTTGGCTCCTTGCAACGTGTCAGGTACATAGCTCTTCTATGTCCCCAAATGGCATCTAGAGGAAGATGGGGTCCAACTCGACCCCAATGAGTAACGCTAAAGAAAAAATGTGTTATTCTAAGTGGTATAAGTATATTAGTATTTTTATTTTTTCTAAACTAATTTCATTTTGTAATGCATGTGTTAAAGTTGTTAAACATCTGGCACTCCTGAAAGAATCTATAAATGCTTTGTTCTGGACACAGTTGAAAGTTCAAATATAAAGCTCTAGCCTAAAGCAAGACTGTAGGCTTACAGCATCCCCTGATGGCAATTTAAATGTTGATTATATACGATAAATTGTACATAGGGATTAGAAGAAATTGTTCATCTATTGGATGATGACTTTGGAACAAAGTTATTTGACTGAAGAGTTCTCAGACCACTGACAGCTTGTTCTTCAGTTTCCATTCTTTTCAGGTTTTGATACTCCAAGAATACATTTATGTTTTGTCCCTCCAGTGTTAAAAATTTGACCCTTTAGGAAACTCAGCCCAGCTTTCTAGGGTGCAACAGCAACAGAGTTGATATTTATGCTTACCATTGTACTATATCATTCTTATAGGTACAATATCACTAGCCCCAAAAGATGTGTCAGACCCTCAAAAATCATTAAATTTAAACGATGTAATTCATAATACATTTTCTGTTTTTTTTTTTTAAAGTCTTCCTATAGGTTCCCATGTATGACTAACAGACTTATTGCCAACGGTCACACAAGAATTTGGGGGGAACCTCATCATGCAAGGCATATGCTTAACAATGGACCATCCTAAGGAGATGACAATGCAGTGTTCAGCAGACTGTGTGGGAATAATCAGACTCCTATTATATTTTACTGGTAGGAACAATACTTGATCCTTGCCTAGTTAAGGTAATATAGATTAGGGGAAACGTTCATTAGCAGTATTTCAATATCATTAGTGCTATTGTTACACATCTGAGGAAAAACTGACTTTCCAGAAAAACTACTGAAATTAAATTTGGTTTCCTTTTTCTGGAATGACAGAAACAGGACTTTGTACATCTCTTCCTTCCTTCTTTCCTGTTGTGGTATTTTTCAAAACATTATTGTAAACAGAGTTGTAGTGTTGGGTGACTCCCAATCACCGAAAGACATCCTGCTTAGGTTAAGAGGTACTCCAAGCTCAGACTGACCGTCCTAGCACAGACCTGCCGTGCAGTTCAAGTGCTAAGGAGTGCTGGTGTAGTCAGGACAGAACCATCCTGGCTTCGCTAGCCCTGACAGTCTTCACAACCCAAGTGCTCGTGCTGTGCAGCCAGCCTGTCGAGCCACACACTCGTGAAAACAGCAGAAAATTACACACCCTCAGATACAGCAACATGCCAGGGAGGAACTGTGCAGGAAAATATTATGGAAGGGGTCTTCATTAACACAATACAAGCTGCTGAGAATAGCTTTGCTTTAACAGTTAGTTAAATCAGAACAATATTAATAATTAAATGTTAATTTCTTTTTTGCGTGTGAGGCAAAATACAATTTATGGTGCCTCGCTAAGCAAAGTATTAACAACAGAATGAGTCTTCCCGTAATTATCCACCAGGGTTTTCCCTGAACTTCCTCTGCAAGGTCTCCTGCTGACAGTGTCAAAAACAGGGCAGTAGACCAGATGAGGCAGTCAGTTCCTACATTTCCATATGTTTGGCAGGAATTGTATGTATAATGACAACTTCAGAAGACATCTACTGATCTTCAGAAGAAAGCTAAAGTCAGTCTGTCCTGCAGTAGCAAAGGGAATCTTCAAAACATGGCAAAGAAATGCCAAGGGTGTGCCTTGTTACAGCAATGGGTGCACAGACTAATTAACATACATTTTAACTTTCACTGAAATTTATGCACGAAGACTGTTACTTTATGCACTTTACAGATATTCACAGTAATCCCATATGGGAGACCAGCCAGAAGAGTAACAGATAGCAACCTAAAAAATTAGGTTTGGATCACTGCAAGGACCAGTCTGTTAAACTTTGTACCAACAAAGTAAACCACCTCTGTGCCACGCATGTATTTAACTCTGAAGACCTACAACTACAATCAATCAGCACTATCACAAACTGCCAGTGCTGAGCTGTTAGTACGAGCTCTTTTCCATCTAGTTTCAGAAAACTTAAACAATTCTGACGTTCAGAACTATCTCAAAAGGGATGACTTTGAAAGAATCCTTGCAGCAATACTGGATAAAATACTATGCAACTCTAAGAGAATTAGAAGGAAAAGTATCACTAGAATAATTCATTATAGTTTCATGAAAAACTGTTTTTGCCTGCCTGATTGCCAGCTTTACTTTGTTTTAGAGTATTATGGGACTTTTAGACAAAGTGATACATTACACCTGGATTTTTTCCATGCATTTAACTTCCCACCACCACAAGACAGCTTTCTTGACAAATATATGTCAGATGAAGAGACCGGACAGATTAAGATAGGCCTCCTGACAGATCTCAGCTGTAATTGTTGATACAAAGACATCAGAAGACAGACTCATTTCTAGCAAGAATCAGCTTCAATCCTATTTGTTCGCATCAATGATCTTTCGACAGTGATGTAGCTTTGCTAGTACAGTTTGTGGACAAGACAAAAATTGGAAGGAATCATAATAACAGCTTGTTAAATCATTTGTCAAAAAACCATATTTTAATACAGCCAAATGCAAGCAATTAATGTGGGAACAAATAATGTAGGCAGTATGTAAAGGATAGGAAACTATCTTGGCAAGTTGTGCCTTTGAGCAGGATTTAGAGGTTGTCACAGATAATCATTTCAACATGATCTTTCCATATTATGCTTTGGCAGAAGCACTACTGCTATGAGGAGCAATACACAGAATTAAGTTATCTTGCAATCTAGACTGTATTGGCAGAACTGTTATGAGATTACTGTGACAAGATTTTTTTTTCCATATTTGAAAAAACATTCAGATAGAGCTCAACTGAGAGAAATATTCCAGAAGACAAAAACCGTGGAAGCTCAATATCAAAGCTTGTAACATGAAAATTAAGGAACAGCATTTACTCAGCTCCTCAAAGAGAAGAGAGGTGACTTGCCCAACATCAATAAACACACAGAAAAGGTATCCCGTAGTAAGTTGTACACATTCTCTGACAAAGCAAAGCAAGATCCCAGTTTATGGAAGCTAGAGGCAATATGAAACATCAAATAAATTGATTTTTTTTCTAACTGAACTTAACCACTGCTCATCATCTACAGTCTCTAGAACTCAGCATTTATGGGCAGGAGGGAAAAAACCTGTCCTGTGTTTGGTGGCAATGATAGTCTCACAGCATCTCTTATTTCCATGGGAAAGGAAGGAAAGTCTACGTTACCATCCGTATGCTGAAATTTACAGTTTTGCACCAAATCATTGATTAAATCAGTTTTAAGGATTCAGTATATCAATATCAAAAGATTTTTTCCAATATACAACTGGCTATACATATTCTGGGCTTTTTGCCTTTCTCTGAAGGACTAGACATCAGCTAACTGGTACATAAAATAATCTTTAAATGATGATTATTTGCTATTTCTTTCTCAGGTACCCTGTGAGCTTGTCTCACTAAATCAAAGTGTCTTAGACATGGCTAATATTCTGATATCTCCTGGTCTCTTTTGGGGGTAAACTGTAAACTTCAAGGACTAAAACACCTTCATCTAATTAAACTAATAGAACTTAATATAAACAACATTTGAGAAAAAAAATATGATGACTGGTCTTAAACTGAAGGTTGGATGCAAATTTAATTCACTTTCTTGAATTTAAACCTTAAGACCATGAAATATATTACTAATTACAAAGCTAAGGAAAATAATCTTTTAAATGTGGTTTAGAATAACTGATTTAAGCACAACACTTCTATGCCACTTGAAAGCAGCTTCCATATTCAAATATACTTAGCTGTGACCTTTTCCTAGTCTCTCTCTTTTTAATTAGAACTCTTAAATTATCACATTCAATCACAGAACAATCTATTTGTATAAAATTATTTACAAGATTTTATGCATCCCTTAACAACTCCATGAACCTGATCCAAGGCTCACTGAAGTCAGCAGGAATTGCTCATTAATTCAGAGAGGTTTGGCACAGCACCTAAAGTTATAAAATTGGTCTACACAGTTTCAGCAGAAAACCTGATGTTGAAATCAGCTTGTATAGCTGAGATAAAGCATCAGGGTTATGTAGCACATTTAAGGGAAACAACTGTGCATTTTTAAATCCCTTATGTTGGCTTTTCTATAGAAGACTTTCACATCTATCTAAAAGTCTAGGATGGATGTTATTACATTAAGGGGTATTATCTACTAACACTAGTATAGGAGTATTTCATATTCCAGTCCAAAGAATGGCTAAAATAATTCTAGATTAGGTAATTTTTTAATTTGCTCATGAAACTTCCTGAGTCTGTTTAGTTTATTAAGAGGTGCTTGATGAACCAGGTCAAAGAAGAACATTAAAATGCTATAGTTAAGGAAAGGGAACATTCTTAATAGTAACATTCAGATGAGGGCAGAGCCAAGTAACCAGTCCAGGTAGGACTCCTCTGTACTACGCACTGTGTAAAAGTACCCCCATAATTCGGTTAACAGGCATGTGCTACCCACCACGGACAAACATAAAACACTCAGTCAACTTTTCTTGTCAGCAAACCTTTGACATACTAAGACTGGTTTCAACTAATCTAACTCCAGGCACCTAATTTAGGTGCCTAGAGATGGGAATGACAGTCTGTATTGGGCACGAATGGGTAGCAAGGGTCTGGAGGGGTGACCTGGGAGGGAGATGACAACTGGAGTAAGGCGAGATTAATCCAGGCTTACTCTACTAGTTCAAATCCATGCAAGGAGAGAAGACAATTTTTATGTTCTTATACACAGTCATTGGATTCAAATGAAAAATATCTTCATATCCCCTCATTAATAACACTAGCTGAGTTGTATCCACTTAGGTAATTTGCAGTCATCTGCCAGTCCCAGCACAAGGACCAAATACAAAGGAATAGGCAAATTGGGGGCTTATTAAACTAAGAACTTACGAACTGCCATAAAATTTCCTTCACTAGTAAATATTTCAGTTTCTCCTGGCTTTAGGAAAAGAAACCTCTGTTTTATGATCATTTGTTTATACCTAATGCTTTCTTTTCAGGACTAAAAAAACATTTTGCTAAATATTAAGGAGTTCAGTGTCACTGATTTTGTAAGAGTATGATTGTATCTTGGCAGCAAAATAATCCTCATTTCCTGCCTGAAGAAAAATTTCAAGGACAAATAACTTTGAAATTACTTTGAATTACATTATTCTAAAATTCTAGCTAACCTCTGGCCGTCTCACACTTGATAAAAATCACATTTCAGTGTTCCATTATGACCAGCTAACATTAAGCTCAAAGCACTGTATATGCCAACAAATAATACCATCTACTTTTATGACAAATTTCTTCATGTGTAGTTATGAATGCCTATCTAACTGACCACACAAACAGAAACATGCATACTTTCAAAAGCAAAGAAATCTTGGCCAAAAAACTAAGGGAGCCAAGTTTCTAAGAGGCTGACTTGAGGATATTATTTTTGGATATTTCTGCATATCAACATACACATACTAAGTTCCCATTTTACGCAAATCCTTTCACACACTGTAGTCAAACACAGATCTTGGGGTTAATACGCATATACATCCTTTTCCATTCGTATTTCTAGAAATACGAGTTTCCTTCTCAGTAAATCAGCACTGTTAGGTTGACACAATTAGAACTGTGCAGGCTTTGATAGTAGCTGATAATCTCCACTAGTACCAGAATAACACGGGTTATGTTTTTATCGTGCATTTGCTCATTAGCCTACTCAAGTCTAACCAGCACTTTGATCTTACAATCCATTTTTGATTTGTCAGTCTCTTAAGATGCAAATATCATACCAAAGAACTTAAGGATTTGGGGATGATAAGGAGGGTTAAAAAAAGTCACAAAAGAGGTATAAATTACTAAATTGATATTCTGGCTTCATCAACTATTTAGCAGGTGTGCTGTAGCCATTGATATAATTCTGAGTAAAGTCAGTTATACTGAAATCTTTTCATGAAGAACATGCACAAGATACACCAGCTGCAGGCAGATAATATCCATAAAAATAAGGAAAATATTACATGGAACAAAGCTAGGATAGCCGTGGTCACACAGATCAGCATAATCCACTGATTTGCCAAGCTGAGCGTTTAGGTGGTTTACCAGCTCGCTTTCGAGAAGCACAATAGCTTGTCCTAGCCCTGAACCTCATCCAACTTGCAGCCCACCTTGCTGGTGACAGAGAGGGGTCAGGGCTGGGCAGATAACACCCCCCACCCCACCCCAAGCATACATGCCTCTATCACACAGAGCATGATCCCAAATGATTTTGCAAAAAGCTACAGATCCAACAATTAGGATGAATGCTTCCCAGGTCACCCTAACCTAAGTTATTCCTACAAAAGTAATTTCTCTACAAAACCACCAACCCTGCATTTAGAAGTAGCACCAATAAAATGTATTTTTTCAGAGTCTCATCCCATTCCTTCAGCAGTAGTGCTAATATAGATCCATCAGAGATTTCCAAGACACAGTGTTTGCATGCCTGAGCATATGCAGCGATGCTGTCACTGTGTGGAACTGCTAGACTACCTCTGCATACGACATGGGCTTGATACATGCTTGAGCTCCTCTGGGATTTCCAGGCAAACACAGAAAGTCCTTAGCATCCCTCTGAACAAAAGTCCCAGGCAGAAAAAGAGCTATAGCCTTGCTGCATGACAACAGCTGAGAAAAAAAAGGGCTCACATTAGAAAAAGAGAGATTTGTAATTCAAAAGTGGTTTACTGCTGGTCTTGACTACTGTCATCGGATTTTGCAATGAAATTCTGCTTGCTGTCTATCAAAGCATGTCCATCATGGCAGTGCCAATGTATCTCTAGTACTACCATGAAGTAATGAATGAAATATATTAATGGCCACTGAACATATAGTTATTTCCCATTATGCATCATCTCCAGTGAGAAGGGGTTAGTTTATTTATTAGCATTACTTTTATTTTCCTGAAAATCTTCTTAGACCATGTAAACACTTTATAGTAGCTATATCAGCATCTGAGACAAAGTAAAGCCAGATAAATAGTTTTGCCTTTCTCCTAAACCTAAAACACAGCTTTATCTTCTTTTTTTATGAAATGGATTCAAAAATTGCACATGATGTAGAGTGCCCTTGTTGAACAGGATGATAGTCTCACCAGGTATTTGTATGGCAAGAGGTAACAGTATGGTCTGAGAAACTCTTTAGTCAATCATTTTTAAGCAGGATAAAGGTATATAGAAGTCTTCATTTGAAACCTCTAACACTTCTGAATATCTGACTTAAGAACTATTGGCTAGCATTCACTCTACAAGTTTATTTTTGGACAGACACATGGTGCTGAGCATCATTTCAACATACAGAATATTTTCTTTTTCAGAGTTCTGCAGTTACTCCAGGCAGAGGTCTTCATCCTGCCTCGTAATTCTTCAGTATTTCTGATACATGCAGTAGCCTGATTCAAGCAAGATGTTTGTCACTGAGATTCCAGGTGCCCAACGTTGACTGCACTGCAGGGCTGTAAAAATCAGCCTTGGTGCAGTAGACTACGTGGGTCTTCCAACCTGGTGACCATGGCCTTCTGACACAGGGAACTGACATTTTCCCCCTCACAGTTCTGCAGCAAACCAGTTCAGTGAACTTTAAGACCTTAGGCAAGAAGTATTTATTAATTCTCTTGCAATCTTACAGTAGATGCACATTGGTATAGTAACAAAATTTGCCTGTGCTTTTACGAACAGTTTGATATATAAAGCCTTCTTATCTTTAATCAAAAATGTTTATAGTTATTTAGGAAATTAAGGGAAATTATGTTTTTAAATAGGTAGAGTATTACAGCTTATTTCATTGAGGACACATGAATATTAATAGTTTCTAACAGAGCTTGGAAGTTTTGCTTGTGAATGCCTGGAATATATGTTTCCCCTTGGGCCACAAAAGCTATTAAGCTATATCTTATTATATCATAGTACATCATATATAATCAGATCAGTCACTGTCAAACACTGGAGAAAAAAAGTCGAGCAAAAAACCCATTTGCTCTCATTGCTGACTTCCAGACACTGCATTAAGTTATGGCTCAATCTTATTAAAACAGCTTTTGTACTTACTATCAAAAAATGGACGTAGATATTTGTTGTATCCTTTTATTATTTTTTGTATAGTTGGAGGTAGAATTTCACCTTTTCCTTCAGCTTCAGGAATTTGCATTGACCTAAGAGGAATGAAAAAAGTAAGGATGTTTTAAAAGAACATCATCAGTTACAGCAGAGGTGACATTCCAAGAAAATTGTTTAGTCTTGAAAAAAGGAGGCTGAGGGGAGACCTTACTGCTCTCTACAGCTACCTGAAAGGAGGCTGTACCCAGGTGGGTGTTGGTCTCTTCTCCCAAGTAACAAGACAAGAGGAAGTGGCCTCAAGTAGCACCAGGGGAGATTTAGATTAGATATTCGGAAAAAATTCTTCACCAAAAGGGTTGTCAATCATTGGAACAGGCTGCCCAGGGAAGTGGTTGAGTCAGCTTGGCAGTACTAGGTTAACAGTTGGACCTGATGATCTTAAAGGTCTTTTCCAACCAAAACAATTCTATGATTCCATAGAATGCTGTTGGTAACCTTGAAACTAATACAATTACTGCTCATCAGAGGACACATCATGAAACATTCAAGTGTTTGCATTTTACAACATTATAAAAAAATAGTGTTCTAGAAGATATCAGATTTTATAATTTGTACTAATCTTATCAAACAAATACTACTTCTATACCTTAAAGCCTATAATTTCTTTAAAGTCTATAGTTTCTTAATACCTCAGCTAAGAAAATACTTGTCATCTTTAAAATATTCTCTGTAAATAGAGCACTATTGTTATAATCTAGGAATACAGCAGGAGCTTTGATTGTTTATTTCAGTATTTCAAATTAAGCTTCTTTTTACATAGTGAAATATATTCAATTTAGCTCCTAGAAAGAGACAGAAACCAGCCTCAAAGATTAGTGCATAAAACCACTTTTAACATACTGCTTTTACAGCACAATTTTTAAACAGGTTACAGAAATAATCCTGTTGGGTAAAATCAGTAAAGCATAATAAGAATGCAAACCACTCCTTTCCTCAGAAACAGCTACAAACATGGTCTACAAAAGTCAAATATAAGTAAGCAATTACAAACCTCATTTTTACCCTGCAGAGTCCCCTACAATAACCTCATTAAGAAGGTGAGTGAGAATACTAGAGATAATGCATACCCAAAACACCACTCTTTACTTACCCCCCCCATCAGGATTCATTTTTATATGTTCTCTCCACCCCACCCCTCCACCCCCTGAACCTATTATGGGTGTTGATGGTTATCAGCTGAGGGAGGGACACCTGGGGCCATTAAGGGCTGTTCACTGTAAGTAGCAGTGATATTATAGCTTTACTCTTAATTTCTGCCTAACCCCTAAGGTGAGCACCCCAAGAGTGTGAGCACGGTGTGCTCACCCATCACAGATTCAGGCTGTGCTCTTCATAAATTAAAATACAAGTGGTACTGACGGCTCATTGCCAATGATTTGGCAAGGTGCGCACATGGTTTGGGGCAATCCAAGCACAACTACAGGCTGGGCAGAGAATGGATTGAGAGCAGCCCTGAGGACAAGGACTTGGGGGTGTTGGTGGACAGGAAGATCAACATGACCTGGCAATGTGCGCTTGCAGCCCAGAAAGCCAACCATGTCCTGGGCTGCATCACAAGAAGCATGATCAGTAGGTTGAGGGAGGTGATCTTGCTCCTCTACTCCACTCTCGTGAGACCCCACCTGGAGTACTGTGTCCAGCTCTGGGGCCCCCAACATAAGAAGGACATGGAGCTGTTGGAGTGAGTCCAGAGGAGGGCCACAAAGCTGATCAGAGGGCTGGAGCACCTCTCCTATGAAGACAGGCTGAGAGACTTGGGGTTGTTCAGCCTGGAGAAGAGAAGGCTCTGGGGAGACCTTATAGCACCTTCCAGCCCCTAAAGGGGCCTACAGGAAAGCTGGAGAGGGACTGTTTACAAGGGCATGGAGTGACAGGACAAGGGGTAATGGCCTCAAGCTGAAGGAGAGGAGATTTAAATTAGGTATTTTGGATGGGGCTTTGGGCAACCTGGTCTAGTGGAGGGTGTCCCTGCCCATGGCAGGGGGAGTGGAACTAGATCATCTTTAAGGTCCCTTCCAACCCAAGCCATTCTGTGATTCTATTAGTTGAGAAAAGTGGGGTATGACTTTTCTTTAATTAAGAAGGTGAGAAGTAAATAATTGACTTAAGGAAGCCCAGCTGGCTGCAGGCAGAGGTGTTATCTCTGCTGATAGAGCAGCCACCTATATATTCACCAGGAGAGGGTTTCTGTGGTTTTTTTAACCCCCACACCAAAAGTGACTCATTACGAAGAGTAACCAGCTCTACTCCTTAGCTCTTCTACAGCTGCTACAGGAGCTGTAGCTGTGGTGGCTTCAGCCCTGGTGGGAAGGATGTAAGTACAAATTGATGCTTAAGGGGGCATCAGTGTTTTGTAGCCTTTTCTAGTCCTACCAAATCCAAACTGATTTTTTTGTTCTTCATAATTTCTTCTGGAGCTGTTCTTGAAAACTCTGCTTGTTCTTCTTAATATTTCTGTGTCTTATGTAGCTTTCCAAAACTTTCTCCTTTGTTTTTAATTTAATTTTTTTCTAAGGGAGCTTGAGCTGTTCTGTCAGGAAACTATGGGGTTTATCCACTAGGAATAATTCAGTATCTTAGATTGGCAAAACTTAAATGCTAAGATGATCTCATTGAATGCATGTGGCCAAATCACACTGGGTTTAGATGTGGTGTCTGCTGTTTTGAAGTGCTGCTATTGCTGTGTAAGTCTTCTGTTCTACCAGACTCTATTCCACATGAGTTGCTGTTTTTCATTAGCAGTCTTGTAACTTGTGCAGCTTAGATATTTGAATGATCCTATTTATTTCCCTTATTTTGTTCCTGTTTTTTACTACTTTATTGCTAGAGAGCTATGTTATTACTTAATGTTAAGTGTGGTCTTGAGTAATGCCAGCATTGAAATAAGGAATGTTTCTCCTGTAAGTTGTGTCCTAAAGAAACAAGCATGGTCACATTGAGTTGAAATGTGAATAAAAATAGAAAGGCCAATTTTATGTTGCACAGGAGTGTGGAAATTAGAAATGTACTTGAATTCAATTCATAAATACTGTGCTTGCAATAGATATTTCTGCTTTTATAGTTTACATATAATTTCAGTTAAGTGTTCAATGAGCTGCATGAGCTTAATTTCACAGCTGTACTGGATTGTTCTTGAATTATTTTCACATATTTTGAAACAATAAAGGAAAACTTGTCCCTTTTCCACTGCAAGGGTGTAATACTGTTCTGCTGATCAGTACACAACTGCAGAGTGGTCTGGTGTGTTATCTTGAACAGCTATTTTCTGAAACATATCTTAAATATTTGGCATTATTGTATGGAAGTCCTTTCCTTAAATCACCTGTGGTACCCTTTGAGATAATTCTTTATTTCCCTCATATGTGTAGCCTCATATATCTTTGGCCTTTGATTTTATGGTTAGGTAAGAACTTGTTGGCATGGGAAAGCTGTTGTGCAGTAATTGAGGCTGTGAACTAATGGGGCTCTGTCCCTTGTGTGCTATTTTGCCATATAATCTTTGAGATTATCCTAATAAGCCAAAATGTGAGAGGAACCTGAAACCTCCTAAATGTGAGTGTGTGGGGTTACCATCCTGGTAACTTTGGGATACTCAGAAGCAGATCATCAATGTTGAAAGGCAAGGAACATACAGACGTTACGTGCCTTAAGTGGTTTTGCTTGCCCACATTTTAAGGGAGGATGCTTTGTTTCCTTTAAAGTGCTCTAATTCATGTGCCCCATTCATCACTAAGCAAGAGTGAGCTCACAGCTGCACATATTCATGTATTCTGTCATATAGCCTTATGCAGGGATCACAAAGGATAAAAGTATAAGCTGAGACTTATTCCTTTTATGCATGTGCATCTTCTCATCAATGCATCTAAGCTTCTCTTTTACTCAGTATTTCTGTTTATACTTAACTAACTGCATATGTTCTAGTTCCTCCATTTTCTTAACGTATTTGAAATACATTGGCATGCATCTAAGTATGGAATTGCCTTGAAACAGCTGTTCCAGCTACTGAGGAGAGAATAAGCCTTTATAGAAGAAAACTGAATTTATTTGACAGCCAGGAATATCTATATGTTCTGGGCTGTCAGTGTATAATACATGTTTTAAACTCTTCAGGTTCAATGATCCATGCTTGCTCTTATAAAAAGCAGAATTATAATTATTTGATTTCCTTAGTTATTCTTGTGGCTCAAAACCTAGTATTTTTACAGGCGAGGCTAAGCTTGGAAGGTACAACTGCTTGTTATTTATGATGCTTTCAAGTTAGTGTCTGAACAGAATTGGGTAACTGGAGGGGGAAAAGGGAACGTCTGCCCTAAACAGTAGTATACATCACTGCTTAAAACAAAAGTACAGTCTAGACACATGTACAGGAATATTTTTCCTGGCTATTTTTTGTCAGAAGTTATGTATCATGAAAGAGGCAGAAACACCTTAGAACTGAGAGAAGGGAGAAACAAAATGTCAAACACAGTCTGAGAAAGTGTTTGAAACACCCCCCTCAGGAAAAGTTAGGGGGAAAAAGCTTTTTTCAGGCAATCCACTGACAGGCGAGGGGTTTAGACGCAAACAAAGGTGTTACTTCTCGTTTCACACCTGAAATGCTCAAGGATACAGGCTTGTGTATGGTCTTTGTAGATAAACTGCAGCAGAATCATCTACGTCACTGATTAATTCTCTGCTTCAAAGCAGCCAGTACTGTCACGGTTTGCTTGGTTAATTGGTAAGGTTGAAACAGTAGCATTACATTATCGCTTACCAGATACAGGAACAAATACTTAAATAATATAAGTGCTCTTAAACTCAGCCAAAAAAAAAAGTAAACATCCCATAGAATTTTCTGGATCTGACCCTATAAACCCAGACTAGCATTCTTTAATTTGAAAACACCCTTCCTGAAATAAAGCGGAGCCCTTCTTGGGACCAAATAGCATATATTTACTTAAGCTAATTACCGATAATGATTTGAAGTATAAGGTCTATTTATTACTCTGATAAATTTTCATTTCTACTTGTTAATAAAAATATTTCTGGGAAAGTGACCACCCAGGCAACCCCCTGGATACAGATTAGCATGCGTGTCTGATGTGATCATAATGCAATTTAATGTCAAGTGCTGGAAGTGAAGTTAAGAAATGCCATTCAGGAAGGGAGAACTAGAAAGTAAGGTGGAGTCTGATATCCTGGTGTGACACTGTTAGCATGCGTGTTGGGACAGATCATGTCTCCTGCGTATGATCGGGAAGATGAGGCTCTGGCTGTCTCTAAACTTAAAAAAAAACCAACCAAACAAAAAACCCCACCATTATTGATTATAAAGTACTTGGTAGATGAAAGTCTTCGCACATTAGCCAGAGCTTATACAAGTGGGGTATCTAAGGGGCCACTTGGGGAGCAATCCTGGCCCTTGCTTCAGTGCACCTCAGTCCTTGGATATTGCTTAGAAATATTTCTCTGTTGCAGTGCCAAGCAGGATAGTTTTTGTTTTAAACAACACTTTCGCCGAACCTTCCTGATTTGTGCACTGGAAAAAGGCATTTGTGTACCTACGCACCATCTTGGCTGCGAGCTAACCAAGGGGCAGAGCTGCTTCTCAGCCTGTTTGGATTTGGGTACGTGACCAGATCAGCTTGATGCTGTGCGCTTGTGCCTGAGCCAAACAGGTGCTGTGCGTGGACATAACTCCCATGGATACTACACAGGAATTAACTGTCTGGGCTTCTGGATACTCTTAGCCATGTGAAGCTGGAAGAGAGGATTCACCAAGTCTGCCTGATGAAGGCAATTATATACTGCAGGCTGAACTTCTCAGGGAATTTTGCCTCCTTGTTACTTAGATACTTCTGAAATGTTGCTGGTCTCTTAGCAGTGTTTTGTTACTGCAAAGCCATGAATCATCCAGTGATTATAGAGTGTGGCGACTCACAGCTGACGAGGAAGGAAGGTGGAATTAGAGCGAGTGTGTGTTCTGGACAAAGATCTCTTTATAGCACTGGAGAAGGTGGGGGAGATGGATGTTTAAACTCCCTTTCAGGCAACTGTTCCACCTGCCCTCACAACCAAGTGGAGGCTTTACCTAAGCATGTGTTTGCACACCCACTTGAACTACAGCTCAGGCAGAATCTTATCTTGAGGAATTTACTGGGACACCAAATAGGTTAGGCAATTCTACACAGAGAATCAGCTAACAGACTTTAAATACTTCAGTTAAAGGTGGTAGTCACAATGTTTAACTTCTCCATGCTTCCATTTTCTTACTGCTATTACTTATCAATAACAATTTTTATAGAAAGAATATATTTTAAGTGCTCCATTTCTATCTTAAGTTTTCTGTCATGGCAACTGCACTGTTAGCAGGGTTACTTGTACCCAGAAGGGATGAGTTTCACCTTCCAGCTTAATACAACTCGGCTTTCCTAAAGACTTCACATTTTTATCAACAGAGTAAGAAGACAATGTTTTAACCAGGTAATTCTCTTTAAGACGTTATTATTTCATAACAAATACACAAGGATGACTTTACTACCTCAAGCTTATAGTACGTCTAGGTGGACTGTGTGCTTCTGTCCTTGGGCAAGGTACTATGCTCCAGGCAAAAACCATGTGCCCTTCTAAATTTGCTAAGCATCTGATACAATATTCACACTCTCTACACAGTAATCCTTCATTTGAAGGATCATTTGCTTAAGTTAAATTCCTTTCTTTTTCTCCCCATCAGTTTTCTCGGTGACAAAAATCTGTAAATCAAGGCAGCTGAGATGATTTGTGAAGGAGTTCAGTCCTGTATTTCTGTTATTAATATCCAGGTTGTTTAATCTTTGTAAGAGGCAAGATTTAATTGTCAAGTAGATTTGGCTTTGTTACCTGCTCAGATATTTCTAATTATAAATAAATTGATTATAAACCAACTGGTATTATTATACATTTGCAAAAAAATTATTTCTTCAATATTTCTTACCTACACAGCATCAGTAGAAAAAGGGCTCTGAGAGTGCAGCATTTAAGACTGCACATTGTCAGGTGTGGTTTCAAAAGTTCTTGTAGCTCCTAAAAAAAAAAAAAAAGGTGCAGAGGTAATGTTTTACAATACATTTGCATTTCAAATATACAGAATTCACAAGGTTTTCAACACTAAATATATTGTATCCTGAATAGCTGCTGCTATAAGTGTATTAGTAAATATCTACAGCAATTAAAAAAACCCCAAACCCTCAAAACTTCAAAAAAGACATGGTACCAGCAATAATTTAACTTACCAATACAAGTTGCATTCCAGTATACTACAGCTCTTTCATTTTTGCATTGGTCCTTTAAGTATTAGGAAAAGTGATTGTTTGGGAAAATAATGCAATCATGTGCAGGAGAATCATAAACACTGAGTTTTGTCTCTGCTATTTGTGCTTGTAAATGAGTGCGTCTCTGGCATATCAGTGCACTCCTCTGGTAAATACATAACCCCATCATAGAATGCAGAGCTGTTAAAGACCAATGTCTCTGGTACATGGGTAGTAACAATACCTATGATACATATCTTTGGTAAGCTTTTTGTTAATGAGGAAAATTGAAATTACATATTTGTACCTCTAGCTATTAAAAAAAGATTCTTTGCCTGTATATAAATAATCATATATAACCATCTGCATTCATCAAAATGTTTGGCTGAGGCAAGATGTTTTCTTCTGAAAGGGATTTCTTTGCTTTTGTCAGTATGATTCACATCCATAGTGGTTATTTTAAGTAATCTGTCAGCTCTGTAATCCATTTCTGGATGAAGAGAGTATCAATCGACAGTTTAATGCAGTCATGCAACAGATCTGAAATTCAGAGACTGTGAAAACTTTTGCTACGTTTCATCAAAGCACTGAAATCTTATTTGTAAGATTTGCTTCAAAACTTTAAAAAAACCCTACATGACAGGAACATTACCCACCCAGAATCTGCTAGACAACTCTTAAATGTTAATAAATACAAATGTTGTAGGCTTTAGGAAGGGACACTCAAACAATACTATTTTCAATGTCCAGAATGAATTTTGCAGGAGTCTCTTGCACTTTAATTTCACAATAATTTACTAACAGTAAAGAATTTGAAGCTTCAGAACTTGAAGCTTTGTTTCACCATCCTTTAGCGACCAATGCAAAATGCTAGCAAGCTTTTTTACCCCAAAGAAATTTTTCTCTCCGTCTATAGCTCTAGTAAGAGCAACACTAGTGGTATTTACTTAAATTAATGCTGTGTGAACGGTATCTGACTTGTATGTAACAGCGGCGCAGTGACAAAGTTGTTAATGTCTCCAAAGAAAAATGAAAGCCATTTCAATGGCTTTTTAAACGAGGAAGAATTCTCAGCATCTTGGATACTTTAAGCATACACTAGCCTGGTAAATATTAATGTCAAAATAAATCATACACTCCTACTGACTTCCACAGAAAATCATGCATGAGACATTAAGAGAGCCTGTTATAGGAAGATACAGCACAAATGAGCAGATGGTGTTGTCAGAACATTGCTCTCTAAATGCCGATTCTGTAACACTCCTGGTGCGTATCATGGGATCTCTTTTGCGTATCTCATTTTGGGTTTGGATGGATACTTTCTACATTCACTATCTTTATCTCACAGGAAAATATGCTAAAAATAAGTATTATCTTTCTGGTTTCCCAGAAAACCTCTTACTGACTTTATAAGTACTTCATAAAGCTTCTTTTATATTTAGCTTTTGAATTGCTACTATGAGCTCCTAATGTGTCTGAAGATCCTTTATAAACAGCTTAAGAAATCCTATGGATATTTCTGTACTTGTTTGGTTTTAGTTTTTACAGTACTAAAGATCAAAATGGAATGAGTTGGTTACTAATCTTTCTAAAGCAACTGTTTTACCTTCAGATCTTAATCAATTTAGCAACTTCATGGGGGGATGGGGTGGAGAATTTTAGTCTTTGACACATGAAAGGTCAAATCCATTCTGTGGTATGTGGATTAATTTTGTATGCTCAGGAAGAGAGAGCATGGAAATCACAGGAAGGAGAGGTTCTCTTATTTCTGTATAAGAAATACTAATCAAGAGATCTAATTGCCATGTCAACTGGCAGCCCATCACTGCAAAGGGACGCTGCATGCCAGCCAAGGAATAGAATTGGGTAGCTATTGAAGTCTTAAGCAGTTTCACAGATAATACTTAAGCTGGATATATAAATCACTGCTGCATGTGCATACACGCTTGCATGCACACACACATTTTCTCTGCTGTCCTTTTTTTATGGGGCTTACTGAGCTGGTTTGTTCCACTGAAAAGCCTGCCTCTTGGCATGTTTGCACATCTGGACCTTTCCTCTGTCATGCATTTCTTTATCGAATGTTACACGCTCACAGCAGGATTCCTTCCTGCATATGCAGACCTTATTAACTATTGGTATTTAAAACTAGTTCAGCAGGACCTATAATATTTTCCTCTTTCCCAGAGCCTAGAAACCTGTTCTCTGTATGGAATATGAAGCCATATGGTTTTATCAGACAGACCACATTTTGTCCAGGTTATTGTGCATATATTGACACATCTCCATGTTCTAAACATGTCATTAAGTAATTGAGGTGAAGGTAACAAATATCAGCCCTGTTTTCCTATATGATGAGACACAACTTTCTACTTTGGATTAGATCATATTAGGATTGTAAAATAGTACATAATGTTTTGGCATTTCTCCCAGGAATTCAGTATTTATCTTCAGCATGAGAGGAAAAGCGAATTGTGCAAATTTCACAAACCTCTGAGACTGAAATGGGATGAGGTGGAGAGCTGGCAGAGGTGGTAGCAGTATCTTAAAATTTCACTGGAAGTGAATTTTCTGTGAATGAATCAAAGGATGAAATGCCTGTTATACTGAAGTATCTTATCCACAAGACTAAAAATTATTAGATAAAGACACTTTGTCATATGGTAGCGGCCATATGCCTGAATTCCCATGGCTGCTGTTGCAGGCATCTAAAACTGTATGTAGAATTATCTTGAAAATAAGAAGTCAATAGTGGGTTTATAGATAGTATAGGATGAATTAGCATTGCAGTTGCATTTGACTTCTGAATCCAAACTGTTGAATGACAGCACCTTTAAATGCTTGACTGAAAAGCAGCTAGAAATTCAGGAGGGATTCAGCCAGAGTGCCAAAGAAATACAACTACCTCCTCTGCTCTGCATTGTCCTACTTGCATTGTCCACTATAACTGCAACATAGCCAATGAGTGTGTGTGTGTATATGTATACATTCTTTACTCCTTCCTCTGGTGGTTAGATCAATATGAAACAGTCGGAGGGAAAATGATGGAAAGCTGAAAATATTAAAGACTCAGTGGGAGAAAGGGAGTGGATACGTGGAAGGCAGTCGCAAGATAAGATTCAGAAGTAACGGGCAGAGAGATGAAAAAGGAAGAACTCCTACAGGATATGGCCCCAGAATGCCACTGTCACTTCCAGATTCTTTATTCATTCTTCGTTCCTGCCCTTGCTTTTAGTAAATTGGTATCTGACACTATATTGCCATTTTCATTGCCTTCTCCAGTTGTTCTGGGCAGTCGTCTTTGCTACTCTTATTTCCACATTGCATAGGCAATAATTTTATCTCCCTTCAGCTGTGTACAAGCAACAAGTGAAAATAAAAAGGCAGCGAGTAACTTTTGCTCATCAGTCAGAAAAATCAACTGCACACAACTGATTGACAGTAGTCACTGACAGATAGCATTTTATGGCATAAAGTGATGTGCTATCTGTTTTAATCTGGATGCCTGTCTATAATAGCCCTATTCTTGATGCTTTTTCAAACATAAATCATGAAAGAAGGTGATGCAAAATTTTCACACATTAAGATTATTTTTCATGTTAAGATCAATGAGTGCTGCAGAGTGTGGTTTGAGTGAAAAGTAGCAAGAGTCTATTTTTTTTTATGGGGCAAATTAGAAAGAAGGAATAAAACCCACCAGCAGCAAAACTCCAGGTCTAACTGGGGAATTGACTGATGAAAGTGGACCAATGCATGTGTCTGCATCCCATTACATGGGGCACCCTCTTATTTAGCTGACAAGCTGGCTCTTGGCGTACCAGCTACCTCGTGTCTAAACCCTAGGCACATCTGATCTTGCCTACCGCGGACATAAACCATGCAAAGTCTCCTTGGGCAAGCCAGCAAAGTTAGATTTACTTGGTCCGTGGAAAGCAGCTGTCTTGTCATGTTTTCTTTGCAGTACAGGGGCCGTCTGTGGTGACAGTGCTATGTTAGCAATTGGATGGATGTGAAGTTTTTACTGTTGATATATCTAGCAATAGTTCAAAGTGAAATACTGGATTCCAGTTATGCTCTGATGTTCTGATTGATACAGTTGTCACATGTGCCAGGTAATACAAATAATAGCTGAAAATGTTGCTTTCTCACTGAAACACTCAGGAAGTTGCTCCGATCTGTACAACATCTTTCTCGGGTTTTGTGCTCTGAGGTGTTTTTGTTAAAGATATCATTCAATAGCAGAAGGTCATATTGTTAAAATAAGTAGAATGAATTTAAGATTTACCAGACATGAAAATCTGCTTCTCTGGTGTAGCGAAATGAGCTGTAAGTAAAACTTCACACTTAAACATTGCTTAGATATTTATAGGGCATTGTATGAGAGTCTTTCACATGATCCTGAATAAATTTGTATGAAATTTATTAATTTAGTAAAAAAAAGGTATTTAATTTTTTAATAAATTTATTTTTAAAAAATAGCATGGCAAGATTTCAGACTGTAGCAGCAACAACTCAGTGATATATTTCAATATCCCAAATAATAGACAAGTTAACATGCAAAATCATTGTCCTCAAAATACACTGGAAGGTCAAAGCTAGGTCAAAGAAATCCATTGTTGAAGCCATTTTAAATTTTTTTAGTATCAGTACTTCTAACCACAAAAGGCATAAAGACTAGCAGTATGGTGCTAATATAGTATTAAGTATATGAATACTGTCTAACTGTTAGAGACTTTTGCTGTTCTAGATTGAGGTCTGTATTTCTCACCAAGTTCTCTGCATTATCAATTTCATAAACATCAAAGCCTTAGAGTAACTTACATAACCTATAATAGGATTATTTTATATGTTTATTTGCTGTTGTTTTCACTCTGTGCATTTTAAATAGATTAGTTTGTATCTTGGGTTAGCTGGAAAATAAGTTAGATGTTGTTAATGTTATACAGTTTTCCTGGAAAATGTCATATTTGTAACAGCTGGGTGGTTAGGATGGTAACACAATTCTAGGAGTTACCTTCATGGAACAAGTGTCAGATGTCCTACTTCCAACCAGTATAACACTGAATGGAAAGGTTTCAACAATGTACTGAAATTGATGTAGTAATAAACATTCACAGAACAGGTTTTAATAAATGAATGTGCGTGTGTTTCTGCTTAAATATAGCACTCATTACAAGCTCTGCTGGTACCTATTGAAAAATCTATAGAAAGTCACACAGGTTATTTTCTAGTAAAAAAGGCAATGGATTAAATAACACTCTTCCACCTTGTGCCTAAATATGCTTTTAGATAGCTGACACTCTAAAGTCCAGCAGATCAGTGGTGTTTGAGTCATGGTTGATGATTACTGCTGTTTGTAATTATCCAAATGAATCAGAAGTTTGTGGGATTGTTAATGCTTGTTTATATGTGTATATTTTACTTAAAGATTTTGCTCTGTATGTCCCAGTTCTGCTATCTATGCAGCTGGACCTCTACATACATCTGCAAATTTTAGGAGTCCTCTTGTACCAAACTACAGGTCTCAAATCTGAGACCTTTACTGGCTTTTTAAGGTTTATGTCAACACTGCAAGGTCCTTCCCACCCAATCCCACAGACAGTCAGGGATCACCTTCTGCCACACCAGTCTGTGTCTGACAGCCACAAGTCACAGCCCACCCGTGTGGCTTCACCAGAGCTACAAAGAGCAGAGAGGTGCTTGGTTTTCATGCAGTTTAAAGAATGAATGTGCTTAAGTCAAAGAGGTAGGCAACCTTCAGAGGCTGCAAATGATGAATGAAACCTCAAAGGCACCTTAACAAAGGTTTTGACTTTGCAGGGAGGTGCAAACAGCTTTCACATGGCTAGCACTGATGGCTTGGGTGCTCTCCCATCTCCCAGCTGATACTTGACAGCTGTTTGGGTGAGCATTTTAGGTCACCAAGTTTCTAAAGGGCACTCACAAGCATGGGTTGAAAGCAGACGCAGTGCTACTGCAGCACTGATACCATACTTCACTAGTTACACAGACCAGGCTAACTTGTTTCTATAGCCCGTAGCAAAATGGAGCCACAGTTTTGTTTGAGCACTATCAAAATAGATATGATTAATATAAATAGTTGAAAATCCAGAAAGTTGGACAGAATATGCTGGTTCAGATTAAGAAATAACAACTTGATTTGAAAAGACAAGTGAAATCACATCATTCTGATGCCAGCTTAAATTATTGTTCCTTATGAAAGTTAACAGATCTAGAATCTTCTAGCTCTTAACCTGGAGGAGAGTGTCCCTACATAGACCCTGACGTCTTTAAGTTTTGCTCAAGCATTCTCATGTTGTGGAAACTATCCAGGACCCAACTAATCTGCCTGCAGCTTCCCTCCATGCAGCCTCTGGCATGGCAGAATGAGGGACATCTCGCTATATGTCACTGAACACATGCTCGAGGCTGTGAGGGAAAAATAATAGCCCTGCGGTAGCAGATTAGGCTTAATCATATCCATCTTCTCTCCTCGTTCGATATTTTGCTATGTGCCTCTGAGATTTACAACAGAGAATCAGCCCTGTGGTTTGCAATTAATTTTGTTTGCAATTGCAAAGGCTTATTTGTTTGGGGAGGAAAGGAGAAGAAAGGGAGGAATATACCCCAGTGAATGCCTTGTTTTCCATGGAAATTATGAAGTTGAACCATAGACTTTTCCTGGTTTGACTGTTCATATGCATGCCTGTAAACCTCCAGAGAAAGTATTATTTTTCTTGGGACACTTAGTCACCAAACTACTGCTTGTCAGTTTGAGCCTGAGGTCTGTAATTCCTTGCTGAATTAGTGTCCTGTAACCAGGAGACTTACAAACTAACTGTTTTGAGCTGTGCAATAGGATGAAAGATGAGGAAGGAGAAAATCTGTTTTCAAAGCAGTTTAGATTTTTTACAATCTAGGAAGGTTTTGCATTTGAAACAAACTGGCACAAATTAATGTAATTAAAAGTACTCGGTAGAAACACATATATTAGCATTTCTCCCTCCGATTATCATTTGCTTTTAATTGTACAGCCACACAAATGTGAATGGTCTCAAAGTTCAGTGTCCTGGGCTCAGCTGCACACTTTTGTACCTGCCAAGGCTGAAGTCAGAGGAGTTATCCTGACTGAGATGTGGAACTGAGTGCAAAGTCAGCAGGAATTCAGTCTAAGACAAAATTACAAGAGGGGCTTTGAAAGTATGTGGCATTTTTCAGTAAAACATGTATTTCAGATTTTTTCCACTAATACAGATTTAACTAATCTTCCCATGTGGTGTGCGACTGTTTCAGGATCTTCCTTTTCCTTAAATACATTCTGCTTTACCTTTATTCTATGGCAGTCATTAGAATTACCTGGACTTGTGTCATGATGAAGAGCAACCTTTAAGAACCTTATTTATAAAGTTTGAATAGACATTGGAATTATGTATATAGGCAGGTGAATTTTTTTATAATTAGAAAAAAAGCCTCCTAGAGAAATAAAATACTTTCTTTTAATTCAAAAATTTCCTTTCATCATGACTCAATGCCCAACAACAGGTTTAATCAACATGATCTACTTTCATTCAAATATTGTACACCTTAAGTACTGGCACATTGTTCATCTCTGCATTTGTTTGAGGTTCAGATTTGACAGGGAATTGAGGGGGGAAAATGGAAGCTGGTTCTGAAATTATCTTTCTGGCAGAAGTTTTTCCATATGTCATTCACTGTCTTTAAAAACAAGGTTTTGCAGGCTTTTGGGGGAAAACTCGCTTCTCAGATTTGACTTATTTCATTAATCGCAATTTGAGTTATTCTGTGATATTTTAACCCAGCAGAATGCACCTTAATACCTCAGAGGGAAAACTAACATTTTTTTAAAAACACTTGAGCAGAGGGGTAGGAATGAGAAGGGAAGGCAGGAGTACCCCCAGGAAAGGAGCAGTGCTGGGGACAGGCTCCCGGCGGGGAGGGTGCCGCGTTCCCCGAGGGCCAACGCGCCTTACCTGCAGCCGGGGCCGCGGCCCCTCCGCGGCGGAGGACGGAGCGCGGCGGCCGCCTCCGTGCAGCCTCGCAGCCGGCCGAGGACTGCGGGGGCGCCGCGCCGAGGGCCCTGGGTTCGAGCCCGCCCACGGCCGGAGGTGGGCGGCAGTGGGAGAAGGCCCCCCCCGCTATTGCCAGCTTAAGCCCCATAGGTGTCTCTAAACAGCATTGTCCCCTTCCCTGCCCTTCCTCCTTTGCTTACTCTCACTTACACCCCTTTTCAGTTGCTGGTGTGTTTGGGGGGGAAACGATGCTGGAGAGAGAAGTGGTGAGGGATCCCTGCCAGACAAAAATCAGTGGCAGCACTTCCCACCACTTCTTTTTTTGCAGTGCCTCTGGAACACAGCTTGCATAAAACTTCCTGCTTATTGCCTTGTTTTCCTTCTTTCAGTTGTCACATTCCAGCTACCCCGGGTAGAAACGTCCACCTTGTTCTCTGTTTGATGTGGAAATGTTCTCAATATATTCAGGTAACACTGTTCAAGTCTTTCTAGGAGTGACTGGAAGAAAAATATTAGTTTTGCACGTTACTTTCCTGTCTGACCTTTCACTTTGGGAGCTGTCTGCACCTTGCAGATAGATGAAAGTACCACTTTCTCTGGGGAAACACCATTCCACACAATGCAAGATGAAGGAAACCACTTAAGGAATGTGATTCCCAACCCAGGCTGTGTTAGGGGAAGCAACTTCTGACAGACTTTAAGATCTGCTGTCAGAAATTGTTGCATGTAGCTAGGATATGAGGAAAAGGAAAAGAAATCCTTCCTGACAGGGTCACTATCACCAGTATAAAATATGGCATTGCTGGTCCAGGCTGTGGAGGAGGAAAAAGATTATTTTGACGACTTCAGTTTCAACTACTACTGCTGGTTTTGGGGATGAAAGAGTTGAGAACTGTTGAGGAAGGCAAAGGCTTGAGAGGTCCCAACCCTGCATCCTCTAGCAGTAAAGACCTTCAGATTTTGCTTCCTAGCACATGCTAGTCTCAGTTCATGTCAGAACTAAACATGTGTTTGCTTTTTCTTAACTTTATCTTTAAATTAGTTACCAACATGTCGTTATAAGAGGCTGTTTTGACATCACGTGTCTGATGTTACTGCACTGGAAGCTGCCCCCAAGCTACAGAACATGGGAAGGTCTGAGGCCCAAAATAGGAGAGGAAAAACGCATCTCTCCATGACAAAATATGGAGCATGTTTCCCTACTGTTGTGTGCCTTTCTGCTTCTGTTATTGCCTAAAGCTCTTATTTGTTACTGCATCTGTGGGCAGGAGAAATTAGAGAAATGTAAAATCCCATATTGCCTGCAAATGCCGAATGTTGATCCAATTATAAGTCAAGAATATGTGCCGAGTGTGCCTGCTCTGGGATACCTCCCCTCATATCTCATTTGAACAGTCTAACTGTGTAACATGTATAGTGTTTATCTTTCATTCATCAGTCAAGCAGAAAGAAGCTTGAAACCCGGGGGGTGGGGGGGGGAATCCCTGATTATTTCTATTGCAGAACAGCTGCAAGTGGGAGAATCAGCAAGTTTGGTCTCATGTGGCATTTCATAGCATTAGAACTGAGAAAACAGCTTTAAAGACAATTCTGTTACCAACTGGCATAGAAACAATGCTGATGTTTGTTTATTATTCCCAATAGTACTCCAAGCACAGGTTATATCTAGTGGACAGTATCAGAAATCCTTAAATTTCTAGGGATCTGTTTCTACATACATCTTAAAGCCTATTTCTAGTTCCCACTAATTACGGGTCATAATTTAAAGAGGGTGAAAATATTCTGTCTGAAAACTCAAAGCATCGATGTGCTGTTGCCTGTTTCAGTTCACAGTGCTCAAAAGGAGAACTCTGAAAAATAATGTCTTAAGAAAGTGGGAGTTCAGCACCTGTCTGAATTTCAAGTCTCTCAGGCAGTTGAGATGCATCTGAAAATCTTGGGCAGCACACATCCTTCTCTCCATACAAGAGCACTGAGCAGCAGCAGCAGTCACTGGGACTCCGGATCACCTGAAGCAGCACCTGGGCCATGAGCAGTGTGGCCATGAGTGTCTGGAGACAAGCAAGTAAATGACAGTGCTAAAATTTAATTACCATGGCCTGAAATATTAAGACTGTCAGTAAAACCTGTTAATATAAAACTAAAACTTATGCTGCTTTCTTCTAAAGCTCATACTGGTCCTTCAGAGCACCTATGGTTCTCAGTTTATTAATTTTCTGTGGGGTGCCTCTGTCCCCATGCACAGACCTGCCCTGTCCCCCCGAGAGCTAGCTCCTGCCAATTTCTTGCCCCTTTGTGCTCCCTGCAGCAGCGGGACCTCTGAGGCACTGAACCCGCCACCTGCCCTTGAGCTAGTCCCAGAAAGGGATGGGCTCAATTATTAACCCAAAGCTTAAGTCTTTGAATAGAGCCATTCATCGCCTGGGAAAATCAGCTGACTCCATCCTCAGGCTCGTAAAGGGTAATGAAATTGTTTCAGAGAACAGCTCGCAGAAATGGCTCCTTGAACACAAAAAATCTGGATGCCCGTGGTAAGAAATCATTTAACTCCTCTGTGCATTTAGCCCTCTGCATCTGTATTGGAGCCTATGTTGGGTAAGTTGGGGGGTTTAATGGACTTTCGTTAGAGTTTGTAACCTCAGAGGTTTGTCGTAACATCCGCAGCACTGATTAAACAGCATTGTAATCTGTAATGACTTTCAATAGCTGTAATGCCAAGAATAATAGAAGGCATAGTGAACTTCTGGTGTTCCAGGGATTCCTGGACATATGTCAAATTCTGATCAGCAGGCTGACTGTGAGATTTTAGGTGCTTGAACTGCTTGTCCATTAACACATGACCCTTATAAATAAGCCAATGTTAGTATTATCACTTAAGTATCATATTGATACATAGTATACTTGGCGATGTGGTGTATCATAAACCAAAATGTCCCCATTTTTAATTCGGTTACATTGACATTTAATTGACATTATTTTGGACATATTTATGTAAGTATAAGTGCTTGGAATACTGACCAAACACGTTCTGAATAAATGCGGTATTGCGTGAGGACCTGAAAATGAGACCAAATAATACAACTTTGTATCTAAGCTCAAAGCAAAGAAAAAAGTGAGAAAATACCCACTCATCTATAGATATGATGTAAAATTTCCCATTTTAATGAGGTAACAGGTAATACCAATGTTGAGGACTTTTGAAATCTGGTGATTGGAGAGTATCAATTTGAAAATACTATAAACAATTCTGTCTCATTATTCAGTATCCCAGCGAATGTAATGGAAAGGATGAAAATAACACCATAAAATGTGCTCCATTTGTAGAATTCTTTAGGGGAAAAAAAAAGGGTTTGGATTACTATAAGTTACGTGGGAAGTAGAGGATGAGTTGATCAGTGTTCTAATACCTGGTAAGGTCTACTCTCAAATAGGAATGCTTGTCCATGAAAGTCTACGTTCTTGTACCTACTACAAACTGCATGAATAGTTGCATTTTAAATTATTATAATAATTCTCAGTGACCTGAGGGCTACATTATTATGTGAGTGGAAAATAATGAAAATATAAAATGGCTCAAATTGAAGAGTTCCTATCTTCCCTCTTCGTATCTTGTTGCTCAGTCACGCAAGAAATTCTTTGACCATTACCTGTAGCAAGAGTCCCACTTACATAAAACACTATCATTTTTATGTAAGTATTTGTTGTCTTCATTTTGTTTTAGACCTATCTTGGGTTGAAATTTTTCTCTTCTCGATAAGCCTTTACTTGTCAAGTGAACATCTTATTTCACTGGCTGCTTTTTTCACTGAAGTTACTGAGGCTTAATGGCTTATTTTAATGTTCATCTGACCTCTTGTAGACTTACTCATATGCTGAAATCAAAGCAGGTTCTTACTGAAATTTGGGCCTCCTACCCCACCTCTGAGTCTGGAGCGCTATGGCTGTCTTCCCTGGAGAGATGTTTTAGGCAGCCAGGATGCATCTTGCACCTGAACATCTTGAGCTCAGATCACGATTTTCGGGCACTATGCTAACCTTTACTCTTCCCATGTAGTGACAAAGCACTCCAGGGTGAAACCTTCCCAGCAGCAAGGCACCATCATCTGAAACCACTGTTTCTTTAAAGGTTGTTTTGAGAAGCACATATTTTTGGTTGTATCACTTGTCAGTTGATTGATAACTGCAAGGCTGCGTTTGTCATAGCTTTGTTAGCTCTTGCTATGCTATTGAATATGTCCAGGTGCTGGCTTTAATGAAGTACTTAGGTTTCCATTATGCCTGGAATAAAGTCAATACTCAAGAATTAGATTAAATGAATGAGAAAGCTGAGGTGAAGGCGGTGGATTTGATTATCTTGGGTAATTGATTTTTCATTCTATGATGCTGTCAATGCCTGACAGGCCAGGTGGATTAACTGATTCTGTCAAGAACAGGCAGGCTTGTGCTAGTCTTGCGTTATGTATAATTTTTCAGTTTATCAGTAGGACAGTGGAAATGTGTAAGCGTATGGCTGGGATGTCTCCTGCTATTTTGAAAGACTTAGTTTCATAGGGTTTTTTTACTGGCCTGAAATTCTTGCTCTTCCTCATGAGCATAATGTACCTGTTCAGCTATCAATAACAAAAACCCTCCAACAAGTGTGCTACCAAGACATTAAGAAGCACATTTCACAACCCCATTACCCCGTGGACCTTAACAATATGCATTGTGGGCTCTCTGGCCTGGCTGTTACCTGGGGTAAGATAGAAACACTGGAGCGTAGTTAGCAAACCCCAGTTGTGAGTGGGACCAGGAAAAGCCATGAGGCACCAGGCTTGCTCTAACTGCCCCGCCAGACAAATTTGCTGACTTGCTGTTGTGCAGTCCTAGCGGTAAAGCCGAATTGCTGGCAGCAGGTTGACTTGTCTTCCCCAAAGAGAAGCTGGAGTGGTTACTGGACCTTTCCTACACTTTCTCATTAAAGTGGTGGTGGTTAGAAAAGTGCCACTTTCTACTCTCCATGCTCAGGCTACCTAAAGATGCCACCAATGTCCATGAATGTAATCATCATCTTTTCATCTTCAACTCTGCATGAATTAACTGTAAGAATTAATATATCAAAGTTTCATTTCTTAAGCCCTACCTGCTATGTGATCTGAGCGAGACTAAAAGAATTGATGAGATAATACTGAAACTCTACTTTGACAGAAAAGATTTTTTTTCCAGCCCATATGGGATTGCACTGTGCTGTGAACACGTACCACGTGGCTTCATCTGTTTATGGTTTAGTTTATTCCACTATACTCTATATCAATACATTACATGACATTAGGGAGACCTTGGTGAAAAAAATACATAAAATTCTTCTGCTTGTAAAAGGAAATTACTTATTTTGCTTCTTCCTTTGTTTTCAGCACTATATTTTTCACACTAGTGTTCCTACTATTAATGTACTCTCAACACTTTTAAAAGCATACTGAGGAAACTAAAACAAATTTTGTTTCTATAGTTGGCTGTGTACTACCCCATAATATGACTCCTACTTATATTAAGTGTAGACTTCAATGTACTATTTATTAAAGCTGAGTAGCTATGTATAAACACAAAAAGGATTCACCAATATTTCTTTTAAAAATTAGTTATGAACATGGAGAAAGTGTTTCTTGCAGGCACTTGTCAGGCTTTCACTTGCTGTAAAATTATGAAAGAATAATAGCAAGGCATAATAACCTCTTAAATGTCACTTGAATTATGATATCTTAAATTAATCAAATTAAAATGTAATGTTCACTTAAGTCTCTTATGAGTATACTGTGTACAAACCCCCATTATGTAGAAGTACTAACCCATAAGGAGTAGTCAGGCTGGTAGCTGGTGAAGTTAAACTTTCCACAAGCTCATTTTAAGTAGGTGATGGCAACATTATTTTTTGGTTGGGAATACCTCTTTGTAAGGCTGTCAGATTTAAAGCAAAATTTCCAGAAAAAAATAATTTTTGTTTTGAGTAACTATGCACTCAAACTGTCTGGCTTCTCCTAGGAGCTTTGCTAGGGTAAAATTGGAAGTGTCTAGGTGAAGGTGGTGATGGGTGTTTTTCAGCAGCTGCCTCAGTTGTCCTTTGGAGGACAAGCAATCCGTAGTTTGCAGTAAGCAGAGTGATATAGTCCAGGCAGAGTTAGAGGAACACAGTGGTGGAAAAATCTCGGACAAAAACATCATTTTTACCACTGGTAGGTATTTAAATCCCTGCATTTCTGGAGGTATTTAGATTGATAGTTTCAGATCCCCATAAAGAAATGGGCATCCTGATGTTCTGGCCTTCCTCAGGCTGGCAGGTCATGTGCCTCAATGCCTGCGACTTTGAAATTGCAGATTGTAGAGCTAGTTGGCAAGAGAATGGAATAAATACAGAATATTGGACTAGGTTTCCAGTCCTAAGACTGAATATCCATGTTCTAAAAACTTCACGAGAGGCTGACAGATTGCTAGCATAGCTTAACGTATCTGAACTTCAGGTCATGAAAGAGGATTTCCTCGTGTTCCTATTTAAGTCAGGAATAAAACTTTCATCTGGGTAACAATGGACCTTATTTTCACAGAAAAATTGTGTTATCTACATTATTCTCAGGGCTAAAGAGTTTTAAATTGCAAAAAGACCATGTGAGAAGTGTGCAAATATGTCATTTTCCTCAAGAGCACATCGGGCATTGTTTTAATTCAAAAGATACAATATCTGTCTGATCTATTACGCTAGAAGAAAATAATTCCGAGGACAGAAAATGCCACAGGCAGTTTAAAAGAGTTCTAGGTATACATGACATACAAAAATCTCCTAGTGAAAGTTAATGCAAGTCAACATCTACAGTGGTATTAAATGCCACAGTGATTCAAAATCACACAGTAACTGATGAAATGGGAATGAATTATCATCAATGTCTCTTTTAATGAACTCAAAGAATTCAGTGCAAGCCTATTGAACAGTCCTTGGGATGTGAAGTGCTGAGGCTCAGAGCCTCAAAATAACACCGCTTTTTAAAAGTTTGTGTGGCTTTAGTCTATTCCAAATGCTATTTTTTTAGCTTGGCTTTTGTTATTTTGTGTTTTGTTATTCTATACACTGTTTCTATGCTGCATTCTTCTTCTCTTCTGCTCTTTAAGTGTATTATACTGAAGGCTTAGAATTGAGATTAGAAATCATCCTTTAATACTTCAAGTTATGCAATTATTCTTAATCTCCTTGTCTGATTTACATTATGATAAAGCTGAGTAATAATGTTGTATACAGTCAATTTTACAATCTGATTCCCAGGCCATAGGAATACTATGGCTCTGCATTGAAGGGGGAGTTGGGCAAAGTGTTCTACCCTTGGGTCTGGGCTGACAGTAAACAGCTGAAAAATAGGAATTGTCTGTAATATTTAACTTATGAGGAGCAAGATTATGAAAACAGTTCCTGTATTTACAGCCATGAGCCAATCTCTGGTGTCTAAAAGGTGTCTGTGCAGATGCTTTTTCCTGTGACTGGGGTATCATCAGTTCTCCCTGGAGCCTGGGCTCTCGAAGGGCCAGGTAAGGTTAAGTTCAGGAGTCTGCCTTTCTTCTGGGGAGAAGGTGATGATCTGATCTACACTAAAAGATATCATCTTCTTTCCATGTTCATTCGCATGAAATTTTGGACAATTCAAATATATTTGAGACCTGACACAAATTAATAAATGCTTTTAACAGTTATAAGTTGGAATATTACAGGTTAATATGTCACCATATATATGTATATATACCATACACTTTATTTCCCTAAGCAACTAGATTGAAAAAACTTAAAGCTGCAGAATTAGTGATTTTTAACAGTGAAATAAAACAGTTCAGATTTTGTCTGCTCTAATGACAGTATGATTACACAATGCCTAGTCTCCTGACAATGCAGAATTAAGTGTGATAATTTTAGTAGCTAATGTGCTGATGTTTTTGAAGAAACATCAGGTTTATTGCTGACATAAAAGAAAGCTTTTCAGGAATTTTATTAAAAATTTAAAAAGTAGAAAATTATTTGTACAGCTAAAATTTAAGGGTAACTTTTTAACAGTTAATCAGTTCTGCAATAGATGTTCTTCTGTAGTTCATTTACTGAAATATATATTTACTAAAAATATTTTGGGTAGCTGTGAACCTAGGAATTTTGCCTCCTGGAGGTGAAACAGAATATGGAATACTGTCTGCTTTCTGTAAATAAAAATTAGAGTTCATCTACTGCCATCATGTAAAATAGCAAATTTTAAGGAAAACATAATTTACATATAATATAGTGTATATATAACATACACTACATAATTTCAGGTTTACAGTATAGTACAAACATGAAATTGGAGGGGTTTGGCCTAACCTGCAATTGTAGTTTACTCTGTTCTGCCCATTTTCTTATGGGCTATTATTTTTCTGATTAATTTGTAAGAGAAATATGAAAAGAAAATGAAAATGTGAATTTAGACAAATAATTGTAATATTGTACTCTTAATCATAAATTACACCTCTTTGACACTGCTATGTATCTGCCTATGTCTTACTAAAAAGTCTCTAAAGTTCATTAGAGAGCAAAGCAGACAAGCATGGAGAGGAAATCAAGTCTGTACAGGCACTATTTTGTGCCCTGATGTTTAATAATTGATTAGAGGAATATACAGACTGCAGGGAGGAAAACGATCTGGGTGTGAAATAAGTGAAAGCTGTTACTTAACGTTCCTGAAATTGCAGATTTGGTACTTTATAAATGCTGGCACCTACTTAAGCGAGAAATCACAGTTGATTCCAAGATGAATACTTTAAAACGTGCTCTGGTGTTCTGCTGAACTGATTCAAGAGTTATGTTAAAAGTAAAATTATATATAGTATTTAAAGCACAGAGGATAAGGATTTCTAAAGTGTACATTATGTCAGCAAATGTAGTGTAATATTTTAACATCAAATATATACAATACAACATTGGGTTTCCTGGATGTATGTGTTTCCATATGTTTATACCATGGAAAAAGAAGAATCAGTCAGTTCTGACTTATTTTCAGTCACTGTGTATCTATGAAAAAGACATATCAAAGCTGTTTGTTAGTAATTAAGACAGGCTACTTACCACTGTAGCTGTTCATCGCTTCATCAGATCTGCTGTTCCTGCTGAGGGTGGCAGTGTGGTACCATCCTCCGACCCAGGGAAACCCTCCTCTGCTTCAGCAGCCTTTCTGATCTGTAGGGCCAAGGCTGCTCATCCTGCAGTGCCCCAGCTGAGGAAGTGGGCTTGCACTGATTACGGACCAGTATAACAAGGCCTGATACAGGTGAGGTGCACACAGCACTCTCTGTAAATAACTATTTTTAAAAGTTATTAATGAGAAAGATTGGCCAAGGCAAGTTGTGTGGGGATTATCGTTACCAGGGATGGTAATTCCAACCCTAGGAAAAGGTCAAGTGTGTTAACTTCTAAGGAAAATGCCTTTCCTGAGGAGCTGGCGGATAAAAGGTTTTGTTGACTTGGTAGCCATGAAGAGTCTGAGGTCAGCACGCTGGCACATGTAACCAGCTCACATAATGTTTATGTTTTATATAAAACACTGCCATACCTTTGTTTAAAATGGTTAATATACCTGCAGGAGCAGGACAGATGGTGAGATACTGATGCAAAGCTGTTTAACTATGGGCTGTTGTTGAAAATATGTGGAGTAATGTAAAATTTGAATCTTTCTCTACAGTATAGAGTACTGATGAGTTCAGTTTATAGCCAATGTTACATACAGGTGCAATGGCTTTTTTCCGTCAGTATTTCTTTGTAGCTGTGTTTACATATCCCTTGTCCGATCAGCCCTCTGTATTACATGAATAATTCTGCGTGTTTGAATGTTGATGGGTGTTCAGGTAGTTCAGAGTGGGATTTCTGTCTTTAAACACCATAGGAAACTGGCTTAGTTATGCAGTACAAGCAATTAAAACTTTCTTTAACTTAGAATGAAAAAATTGAAATTAATGTTTCTGCCTGTATTAATGAAAAGACTCCCTAAGCTATGGGGAAAATTAATTCCATCAATTAGATTTTAGTAAATATCACTTGAAATGAAACTACTAATTACAGAAGCTCCACCACAAAACTCATTTTAGAGAGTAATTTATTTCCAGGATAGCATCTCTATGATGTAATAAAATTGGAGTTTTTTCTAATCTATTCTTGTGAGAGTTCATATTGAATGAAACAGTCCATTTGCACTTCTTTATTTTGAAGGGAATATGAGATAATGATTAATATTAGAAATTGGGAAATTAGTGTAATAAACTTGAGTAGGCAAAATACAAATATGAGTATTCAGGGCCTTGTATAAAGCATTTTTTTAAGTGATTTAATGTAAGTGAAAATTCAAAGTAACAGAGCTGCAGCCTGGAAATACACAAATAAATTTAACCTCTGCAAGGAAACATACTAATGAAAGCCAGGGGAGCTATTTATTTGCTTAAATACTGCCAATTAAATGTTAATTAAATTTTAAGCAACTACTGTTAAACTTTAAATAGACATTTTCAAGTTACATAGACTTTTAAGATATTTGTCAAACTGGTCTAGATTTGGTACTGTGATAAAGATTTTTCTAAATATGAATTGAATTCAAACCCACAAGCAGTACATTAATTACTACTGTATGCGAAGGTAAACAGCATACTGGCATTAAAAAACCCTGGGAGTTGTATAGTAAAATGTTCAAAGGTCAAAGAGAACAGACCAGGAATAATGTTAAGGTTAAAAAAAAGTAGTTGCATGTAATTAATATTTGTTTCTATCGTTAGCTTTGAACCAGGTCTTTAGCAATATTTCTACATTTGCATGCAAGCAAAGTGTTGCAAGTGCCAATGCTGTTTATCCTGGCTGAGTTGTGGTTAAGCAGTGGAATTATTAATATACCACATGCAGTTAAGACACTGAAGATCTCAAAGCCTTCCCATTATGGTAGTGGTGGAGTTGTGCCCAGTATCATCATACTGGGAGAGCTCTCTACTGGAGGTTGGAGGGTTGCTGGCACTTCACGAACAAGATTAAAATTACTTGTTAGAGCAAATGTTTTGATAAAACTTTGCATTATTTAAACTAACACATTAGTGAAACAATTTAATTTGTAAGCCAAAAAAAATGGTTGAAAAATTAATTTATGTGGAGCAGTTATGGTTATAACTGACATGCACAATGTCACCATGGCACTCTACATCAGTGCATCAGTATTGATAGTCTTATATGAACATCTCTGGAGACTCTTACTTTAAATGAGCTGTGTGTTATTGTATTCAATCTCTGATATTCATATTCAGAATGTGAAAAAAGGATAACTAGGAACAGTTCTGTTCCTGCAGTATGATGTAAATGCACATAGTTCAGTTTTACTACTCTTTTATGGAGAACTAGTATTTTGGCATAGTGCACATCAAAGAAGTTTTGAATACATGAACTAAACAAATCTTGCAGCACACTGAGTGGTAAGTTAGTATTCAACTACCAGCATGTTTTTTAAATGTCTCAAGATACTGTGTTTCACTCTATTTAGAAATGCTTTATTTAGAAAAGTCTCCGCTAGCCACCTCTCTCTAAGCCATAAGTCATCCCAGATATTTAAGTTTGGATAGGTCAGGAAGCAGTTTCACCTGCAACAGCTTTTTTGTTTACTTTTACCACCATCTCCTTAAAGAAAACAGGATTGTGTTTGCAGTAAAATTCTTGAGATATTTCTAATTTGTTTGCATCTGCAGCTGTATTTTCTTTATTTTCTGTTCATCTGCTGTGAGAAGGGGGGGGAGCATTTACCACTTAGTTTCCTTACAAATCAGACAGGCTTTTAAGCTTAAAAGGTAACTATATTTTCGAGGTACTTGAAGATACTAGGGTAAATAAGTAATTCCCAATGTGTGACATAAAAGCAATAAGCCTTTTAGGAACTGTCAAATGCAGATCTGAAATGTGATGATAATAGTGGGAAAATAAAAAGATTTTATAGGGTAAATTTCATATAATCCATGCAGGTTGTTTTCCACAAGTAAATCAGAGAAGCTCAAGCAAGTTTGTGTTTTGGTTCCCTTTTTATTATACTGCTTAATTTCTACATTCAGAAAACAGAAGCCAAATATCACCCCTCCATTGGCCCATTTTAATATACATCAACTTGAAGCAATGAACTTCAGTGCAGGTTATTGGAGTCAACTAGACTGAAGCAGACCCAGAGTGTTTCCATAGCTCCCACAGGGTCAAACCTGACTTAAAAAAAAAGGCATGTAAAGGGACAAGAGTGCCATGTCATCCCTGATGCTGCTGTGCTGGTGCTTACTGTGGTGACCAGCATGGATTATATACTCTTGCTGCTTTGCCATGCAACTTACAGCAAGAGTATACCAGATAGTTCGTGCCATTGCATGCTGCCAAAGGAACTGTCCTATATAAATATTTTCTATATCTTTTAATGTGTAAGCACTAAGACAAAATGTCTGGATATACCTCTCCCATGTGTTTCTGACCATTTGCACTGCTCACGTGGACAGCCATAGGCAGCCCTCAGCCCAGGAGGGTTTTGCAGCATGGAGCTGCCCAAGGACGTGGACAGAATTGCTCCTGGGATGCTTCATGCTATGCCAAGTCTGGGACTATACCCACATTGCACAAAAACAGTGAACCGCAGCTGTCTGTTAACCCACGGATGCTCATTGCCCAAAGGTGCAGTCTGGCTGGAGTCATCCGTAGAGAGGGATACGGTGCTTGCACTGGATGAGCTGTACAACACTTGCATGCCCTTACCACGATAGCCCATATGGGCATATTGCATAGTTGCACAACCGAGGGAGGCACAGGCAAGCCTAGAAAGCACTCTGCTTTGGAGATGCTTCTCAAATACCACCCCACCTCCTCAGTTTGTAAAAGGCCTGATAGAGGCATGTGGCCATGTCGTGAGAAATCAAATATTCCACTGCACCATCTGGGCAGTGTTCTTTGTTGTATTTATCTTTTTCTACAGAGGAAATAAGACAGGCCTATAGACACCCTGAATTAGGAGACTAAAGAAACAGGCAATCAAATAACGGGGTTAATCCTGTTGGGGTTTCGGTTTTTTGCTTTTGTTAAGAATCTTGAATATTACAGCAGGATTTTTTTTTTAAATAAGCTATCTATTAATGAGTTTCACAGCTTTTAAAAGTTTGTTTTAACAGTAATCTGGGTTCAGCCTCTTAGTGCCCGGTGGCCATGCGGCAGCACAGTTAATATGGTCAGTGTCCTATGTGGTGGCACTCAAGGAGGTGACTTGGCTGCCACTTGTTTTGAGTTTCCAACTCCAGCCTGAATGACCAGTATTATATTACTCTTGTGCTGGACTTTAGCCAAAGTCCTGAATTGCTCTTGAACTCGGATTTTTTTGAATTGCAGTTGAGGGAGTAAGATCAGCGCTCAGTGAGAAGTGCCTGGGGGACGGCGTTTGGCTGGTTGGCATTAGGATTTTGTGGTGCAGGATTTCTTTTGTTGCCTGTCTTATCCTTGCTTCTTTTTATAGTCATGTTACAGTTGCTCAGAGGGTGAGGTAGGTTTACAGATTTCCTTATTGAAAGGGTAATTGAGGGAAGGACTCACAGAAGATGCTTATTCAAGAGCTGCCTGGCTGGTGGATTCACGAGGATGCTAAAGGTACAGAAGACCACCTGGAAAGGGATACTGAAATGAGATCAAGAAGGTCAAAAAAGGGATTGTGAGCAGAACTGGGTGAGTCTGGAGAGGTGAGATCCATTACCAGCAAGGGGACCTGTCCTCCCCTCCTATAAATTAATGGTAGGTAGGGTCAAGTTGCCTTTATTAAATCACACTTAAGGGATGGATCATAAATATCCAACTTCCACTAGAAAGAGGTGATGAAAATTACCTGGAAGAATTCCAGTAGAATTCTCATTTACTGAGAGACTTGTACAGATGTGGGTTTAAATAAATAATTTTAATGTAAGAACTGCATCCCTGCATTTTGCCATTCCCGTGCCCCAGAGAGTCAGCTGGAAATAGGGTCAATCTGCAGAACTTTTGGATTCACACCTTGGGGCAAAAAAAGGATGAGGAAAAGATGAAAAAAAAATCAACAGTTGTAATGGTCTCTTTCAAATAAAGAATTAATTACTAGTGAGGATAAGAATATTTTGTAGTTTAAATGAGTGCAGTTACTAGAACACTAACAATACTCTAAAAACTAAAGATGGTAAATGCTAGCTTTCTGCAGGTGGCCAATAAAATAACTTCATCAAAGTAGCTTTTAAATTATTTAATTATAAATCTTGCTATATAAGAAATGCAGCCAAACAATACTTTCTGTAATTGAGTGCATTATGCAGTAGATCTTCAGCTTGCCATAGCTGTCCATTGCTGCTATGATTATTTTCAGAAGATAAGTATATTAAATGTGTGAAATGCGTGCAGTGATGATAGACTACTACATAATTATGCAATACTCTGATATATACTGTAAATGCTGTCATATTTAACTTAGTCTTATAGACTACATTGGAAACAATTTAAAGCAATGCTACTGTTGTTTTTTTCTAAAGTAAGACAAGTCTTCATGCTTTAAATGTAGTTTAAGAGCATTTCATTCAGAATTTCTTAGACATAAAAGCACACCAATTGTAACAAATGCAAGATGCCCTAAATCCTCTCCAGAGAAAAGAAACAGATTAAAAACTCCAATGAAAAAGCTTGTTGTAAAAATATGAAAATATAAAATATTTTATAAGAGAAAATGTCTAAGAGGAAGCGAGAGAAGGGAGTAGTTAAAAGTGAAAGAGCAACCAATAGATGGGGGAAGGGTGCAAAGAAAAGTGGAACATTAAAAAAATTGAAGAAAAACCAATGCTGAGGCAGGAGCTGGAGGATGGCAGTGGGAACTATGTAAGAAAAGACTAACAGCTTGAGGTTGGCAGTGTTTGTGTTTGTACATGCTAATGTAGCCCCCTGTCAGTTATTCCAGGAGCTCTGTCAGTTTGAGTGAGAGGTTGCTTTGGGAAAATGCATTTTCCTATTTCATACTGCTAGGCAGGCCTGTGTCACAGTGGTAGGTAATGCTTTTCCCTGAATTCCAGACAGTTCTTTGAAACAGAGTATAAAAAATAATAATAACGAAAAGCAGTCAGAAGCAGAATAGACTGGGACTAATCTGCCAGCACTCAGAGGAAAACACATTTTTCCCTGCCACAAAGAACCCTATTATTCCTATGTGAAGTATTTAACTTTGCTTTTAAACCAAGCTCTCTTAAAGTCTGTTTTCTTACGATAGTGAAGCGTGTGCCAGTTTCTGCGGTGGTGTACAGTGGCGCAGCTCCAGGGAGGAGCTGACCTCTGCCTTTTCCAGGGTTATTCAGTTTTTCTCAGCCTGCTTACGTTGATTTCAGCGGAGCAGAGTGCAACCTGCCCTTTGCAGTTGGGAAATATCACCTTGTGAATTGATGTTACTGTAAGAAATCTGAGCATTTTGGGAAGTGTTAGTTTTTAATGACTGATATCCACATATGTACTTCTGGTAAATCTTATTAATGGATTTTCAGTGTATTTGTTTTCATGCAGGCTTTGTCACTAAGTGTTCAAACTCAAAATTTCATTCGCTCTGAGTTAGGAAACTTTTGTGTGTGTTCAGAGATAACAGAAGTCAAGCAAGTATCACTATGCAGTGCGTTTCCCTGGTAGGGCATTGAGTCAGGGACATCTACACCAATGTTAGAAGAATTTCTCGTTTCCCTTAGCAGAAACGAAGTTGTTATTAATATATGCAAGCTGTAATTAACATATAACTACCTACACAGTACTTCCAATTATTTCCTTTTTCAGTCACACACTTGTTACACGTTACCCGGTGAGGAGATGGAGAGAGCTGGCATGCTATTCTATTTGCCCCAGCAGTTTGGCATCTTCATAATAGAAGAAACCGAGAGGAGCATGAGGGGATTGTCAGTATACAAATACGCTTTAAGAGGACCAAATAATGTGGATTTTTCATGCCATAGCACTCTTGCCGAGACTACTTCTGCCTGTGACTACAGCCTGAGGGCTTTAAGATATGAGGAGTGTACCAACAAACGTGGGACCCTGGAGAAATTACTGTCTGCTTCAATTCAAGTTCAGGCTGTCGCTTGGAACTTCTGCTCTGAATATTGCAAATTAAATTTAAAACGGTAGATGGCTTCCTTGAAAGCGAGTGGGGAAAACTCCATTTTTGTTGAGTCAAGCTCAGTTTGTAAAGATGGTATGCTTGAAGTTCCTGTACTTCTTTGCATGTCTGTGTAATTTCTTTGGTCATATGGAGTATAAATCTGCAGGAAAAAAATGTTCCAGAATAATGCAGTTTAATAGTACTGTAGTTTAGCCCATAAGAGGATGAAACATCTGAAATCTCCAAAGTGTACTGATTTGGTATATTTTTACACTGTGATATTGATGCTTGGAGAACTTCCTAGATGCTAAAAATAGAAAACAGTGTAGAAATTCTTATCTCCAAGGTTACTAAGTTTTTTTTAACCTAAGCATAATTAAGATTATACCTACAGGATATATTTTTAGCATGTTAGATTTTCTGCGAAGTAATGTTTTTCCAGTAGACACAGCTGAATTAAGAGGAAGTTTGCCAATGACACCAAGCTGTACAGTGCAGTTGACGTACTTGAGGGAAGGGATGTCATCCAGAGGGACCTTGACAGGCAAGAGATGTGGGCCCATGCAAACCTTATGAAGGTCAACAAGGCCAAGTTCAAGGTCCTGCACATGAGTTGGGGCGATCCAAGCACAACTACAGGCTGGGCAGAGAATGGATTGAGAGCAGCCCTGAGGACAAGGACTTGAGGGTGTTGGTGGACAAGAAGCTCAACATGACCTGGCAATGTGCGCTTGCAGCCCAGAAAGCCAAGCATGTCCTGGGCTGCATCACAAGAAGCAGGACCAGCAGGCTGAGGGAGGGGATCCTGCCCCTCTACTCCACTCTCGTGAGACCCCACCTGGAGTACTGTGTTCAGCTCTGGGGCCCCCAACATAAGAAGGACATGGAGCTGTTGGAGCGAGTCCAGAGGAGGGCCACAAAGCTGATCAGAGGGCTGGAGCACCTCTCCTATGAAGACAGGCCGAGAGACTTGGGGTTGCTCAGCCTGGAGAAGAGAAGGCTCTGGGGAGACCTTATAGCAGCCTTCCAGTACCTGAAGGGGCCTACAGGAAAGCTGGAGAGGGACTGTTTACAAGGGCATGGAGTGACAGGACAAGGGGTAATGGCCTTAAGCTGCAGGAGGGTAGATTTAGATTAGATATTAGAAAGAAATTCTTCCCTGTGAGGGTGGTGAGGCACTGGAAGAGGTTGCCCAGAGAGGCTGTGGATGCCCCCTCCCTGGAAGTGTTCAAGACCAGGCTGGATGAGGCTTTGGGCTACCTGGTCTAGTGGAGGGTGTCCCTGCCCATGGCAGAGGGGTTGGAACTAGATGATCTTTGAGGTCCCTTCCAACCCAAACCATTCTGTGATGATTCTATGAAGTCTGCTCCATATAAGAGTGAACAGTAGAAGCGAAATCAGAAACTTCTATAGCCAGTTGTTTCCTTTTGCAGCTTTTAGCAGTAGCCCAAAAATTTTGCATAATGACCCACAGGTCTTTAAAAACCAGTTATCAATTTAGAGAAAGAAGCTCCATGTAAACCTTAGACATTTGAAATCTGAGTTAAAGTTGGAGATTTGATGTTCCCTAGCAAGTTTGAAATTAAATTTTTCCTTGAATTAAGTTTTTAGTCTTTTTTCTTGCTTCAAAGGCTTTTAAGTAGTAGACTGAAAAGCATAAAAGGAATGGAATTGATGTGTTTCTCAGTTCAGACAGTTTCACAGAAGGCTAAAAACATGATTTTTTTCTGCATGTTTTATTTTAATGTTTAATAATTTAATTTCATAAGGGCTAGGTCACATGAAGGCCTGATGAAAGCCTCTGATCCAAGTAGCAGAACTGCTATCCTCTATCAAGTATGACAGTGAGACTGTGGCATGTCAGATAATTGTTCCGCAGAGATTTTAAATCAATATCTGCTCGCAGATGACTTTTGACTGCCAGCAGCTATCCATCCCTCGCAGGGCCTCGCTGGGTGCAGGGGCTTGGTCTGCAGCTGGCAAGGGCTGAGCTGGGAGGCGGCAGCTGATGTCCTGCCTCTCACTCCGCATCCCTCCCTGAGCGGGGCTGTTCTGGTCCTGCTCCAGCTGGGCCACCCTTCTTGCCTGAGCATCACCCAGGACTTGTCTGCAAATGAGAACTGATTTCAGAGCCTGCTAATTTGTAACTAAGCTTATTAAGGGACCTAATTTGTGAGTGCTGGAAAGTGGGTTGTGCAAGAGCATTTGAAATGTGATCATTTCCTTGGAAGAGAAACTCTTGTGCAGGAATTCCTGAAAAAGACAGTCAATTATATTTGCCTCATCCTTCATGAATCTTTTCAGACCTAAATCTTTCCTTCTCCAACCTATCTGCAGAATTTTCTACCCTTTAACTTCCTTCTTGCAAAGGATATTTGGGGGAAATACTGAAATAACTATCTCATATATACTGAAATAGCTGGGAAAACTGAAATAACTATTGTAGAAAAGTTTATTAAATAAACTCAAATCAATTATCTATTGGTGCTCTCATAGTCAAACAGGTTGAAGGTTTGAAGAGTTAATGATTTAATGACAGAATAAGAGATACTGAGATATTTAACTTCAGGGAAAAAAAAATACTTTTTCCATTTGAAAAGACTCAGCTATCTGATGATGTTGAGAGATGTAGAAAGGCTATTCCTAGAACCAAGACTGTTGGATAAGAACATATTTACACATTTAAGTAGGTGAAGACACTGTTGAGACTATACAGGGAAAACACTGACAATACAAATGACATTTTAAACTGGATGCCAAGTTGGAGACGTGTTCATGGAAAAAGTGGATGGAGGATGCTTTCTGAGTGCTGAATGATTAAACCATATTTGTTGGTATATAGAACAGCTCAAGGAGAAAAACATAAATGTGATTTGAAATTATATAGGCATATTTAGTAAGGGGGTAGATCTGTACCTTTATTACAGATACAGACTGGATAAGGAGCACAATGTTGAAGTTAATCACTTGGAGTTGGTGGTGGGAAAGGGGAAGCCCAGTGAGGGCCATATAAGGATTGGGAAACCATTTCTATGATGATGTTGATATACATGAATCTGTGGACCCCACACTGATTCTCCTTTGTCAATATATGCACAAATTCTGTATTTCATAAAATTACAAGTCAGTTTCCCAATTCAGGATTGAATGTGAAGCTTGATGCAGCTCAAAATAATCAAACTTAATCTTTTTCCCAAATTTATAAATCAATGCAAGTACAAAAAAAAATACTGTTTTGCTTTAAACATGAGTATTTACTTATTTCTGCTAATTCAATGAGAATTGAAATGGGGTGAAGAAGACTTATACAAAGCAAAAATACTAGAACCTGTGGAAGTAATAAATGTCAATCACCAGTAAACTAAGATATGCCACTTCCTAAAATTCAGGATGACTTTGAAGTCTATGTCCTTTTTTCTCCCCTCTTTTGTCAGTCTATTGAAGTGCAAAACTAGAAAAGAGAACATGAAACCTCCCAGAGATTAAATAAAGATGACCACACCAAAATGCTTGCATCCAAAGTCATGCAAGGCATACATAAATTCACATGGAGAAAAATCTCATGGTGAGAATCTGAAAGCAAGTCTGAAAATATCCGAGAACTCGCATCTCTATAGATAGTTCTCCGTGGTGCACATGGACATGCATACACTCAGCGCAGGCATGTACTGAAATGAGGTGGGGTGTAGAGAGGGCAGCAGGCTTTTACAGTTGCAAAGATTTAGTGGTTTTCCTTTTGGTAAAGGGTAGTAAATAGTCCAACACAAAAGTGGTGCTTAATTATTTCCCAAAGCAAAACCTACTTTCCGTAGCTCTGTTGGGAAGGGAGAGCATGTTATGCTTCTAGAACATAGCATAGCAAAGCAGGTGGGCTGAATTATCATGGGTATATTTATGGCTATGGTTAACAAACATATGCAAATTAGAGATGCTTGGGATTTTTAAGATATCTTCAGATAGTCCCTCTGGATGGATGCAGTCAGCTTCTCTTCTGCTAGTGACTGAGTGACATCTGATGGACAATGTGTCTATGTGCTGCCACCAGTTTTCCTCTGCGGATGCTCACTTATTAAAGAACAAATCACTTAACAGAGGGTGAGTGGGTAGTGGGTAGTCAGGCTGAATTCAGACATTGAAAAAAGTATTTATATTAAAGTTATTCTTTTTCATTTTGTGCATATTTTCCACATTCTGTCTACTTTTATCTTTTTGAAGAAATATTAAAATTGAGCTACTTAATCTGATCTAAATGCATACAGTTCTTTTTTTGAAAGTAGCTGCTTTGGGGTGATTTGTATATTTATTTTTGTCTTAGCTACTGATGTGTTGCATGATAAATTAAGATTTAACAGGACAAAAATTAATTTTGGTCATAAAAACCATACAGAGGAGCTAGTAATAAAACTGTTTCCTTTCCTCAGTCTTAAGATACCAATTATTCAAGGCCTATATTCACATTGCTAATTTATTTTTCCTATTTTCTTTCTGTAACTGAGTAAGTTTGGGAGGTATTCTGAAGTTGTTCTTGTTAGACAGGGCAACTGGTACTTGCTATCTTCCCTTATCAATTAATAGTATATACCTCTGATTTTTTTTCTCATACTCTTCTTCTCTATTTTTTCTTGTTATATCCTCTTAGAGTTTTGAGGTTATTTTTTCTGTGTCTGTCTTCATTATTTTTTTTTTTCTTTTAGTGGAATTCCTTTTCATAAGCCTCACCTATTTCACTTTACAGCGCTCCTTTCTCTTCTGGTATTGGTGACCCCATAACATGAAAAGTGAGATTTAAGAGATAAAGGTGGCTGTTAGCTGCTCCTGAGAGCTCTGTCCTGCGTAGCCAGGGAGGGCTCCCTGCTCTGTGGGAGCATCAGAAAGTTGGGAGTTTTTGCTTTGGTAAGCCATTCTTAGGGATTGTCTGCCACTACTGTAAAGTAAAACAATAGGAAGATACTAAAAGATGCAAACCATAAGAATAAAAGATCACAGGAATTGGAAATACCACCAACACTAGTGTATTTGCTAAAACCCAATAATAACAGTTTTGCCTAGCTCTATTCCCAGTTGCTTGGAAGGAAAAACAAGAGCTCTGTTCCCAGCAGGGGAGTACCAATGTGCTGTATAAATATGATGACTAATGATCTGAGAAGTAGACATAGGGTAGGGCATTGCCTACGTTTGGGTCTGTGATGGTTTTACTGAAATTACCAAGCAAATTGAAGAACCTCTGGAATTTGGTTTAAAATATTTGCAGGTGACATGGGTGAAATATCAGCTGTGTGAAATAACCTGAGCAGAAGGAGCAACTGGTGTTTTGTTAACTAGGTACTTCGATAATGAACAATATAACATATTAATTTTTTAGGATATACTTTTTTACACTAAATTGTAGAGCTTTTGAAGACTAATTGTTTTTTCTTAGGATATTAATGGATCTTTGTAAAGTTAAATAAAGGTAGTGATAGAATCTTCAATGACATTTTGAGATAATAGCATTGAAAGTATGTTGAACCTATAGAATATGGTATTGCAAGCCTGTTATGGAGTTACACCTAATAGATAATTTGCTAGTGAATACGTAAACTAGGTTAGCATTTTAAGGTGTTAGAATGAGCCTTTGGTACTGCTCCTTTCAAATGACATTTCGGTGCCTGTCATTCATGTTGCTTCTGTTATTCTGAGGCTGAGCGTGGGAATTTGTTTGCATGTTTTGCTGGAGTTTTGTGGATTTTTAACAATAAGGGTGTTAACTTGTTTCATTTATTTTGTAAAAATACAGTTTTTCTTCGATAGCCATGACTGTTTAGAGGAACAAACCTAATAAATTAACTAGAAAACTGGTTCACCTCTACAAACAAAAACAGCATTTTTTTTTGCCAGTTTCAATGACCATCATTACTTCTGTGTTACTTTTGTAGCAATCACACAAACCCAGTAAATAATCAACAGTTTGGTCTGCAGATGTGTCATCTGAACACTATGGTCCCTATATCACAAAAATAAGAGATGGGCAAAGGCTATGAAACTTTAACATGAATGGAGGAAAAAACCGCCCGCAGAAGCGATGATAGAGTAGTGGTTGAGTAACAGGCAAGCTAGCAGGTTATATCTGTTGCACTTCAAAACAAAACAGCATCAGAATCTCTGAGGAAATTACATTAAAGTGGAAGAGGAACCAGCAATACAGATATGGTCTGATGCAAAAAGCAACAAAGAAATGAAACGGACTTATACTGGGGCTGAACGATAGCGGAGATAGTAATGTTTACTGATGACTGGAAAAAAAAAAGGTGGAGAAGAAATGCAGTAAAAAAGGTGTTATCTTAGAGATGATACACAGGTTTTGGGTGACAAGATCTGTGAATATTGCTATAGAGACAGCACAGTGGTATCCTCTGAGAAGACAGTTGCAAATATTTAAACCAAGACAAGGAACTAAGATGAAGCAAAGAAACTTAAGTCATTTTACAGATAATGCATTTCATAAGTTTAAGGAGCAATACTTGTTTGTGGCAAAATGAAGGTGAAGGTCATCTCATCTCTTTACCTAAACACCAAAAGTAATTTTCTCTTTTTCAGAGAATTGCATCTTTAAAAACAATGCCCAGTGCACCCAGACAAATATTGTATAGTTTTTCTTGTTTGTTTCTTCAAGAGTCATCCAAGAGGTTTCCTTTTTACAAAGGAAGTCTTTTGGGTATCTAAATTAAGCCTTTAAACTTCAGCTGTTGCAGAGGAACCTGGAGATGTGGGGAGGACTTGGTCTACTGTGTTGTGAAAACTGTGAAACCTGAGGTGATTGCAGTGTGGGATGAGAGGGCCAAGGAGCCAAAAGCTGTAAAAAAAAAAAAAAGTCTGGCATGATTAGTGTTTTTGGTTATTGTCTTTTTCTAATGCCTGGCCCTTCTTCTCTGCTTTCCTTTCCAAAATGAAGCTGTCCTAATTGCTTGGATCAACCTCCTTTTGTAGAGAATTCTGCTCCCTCTGGTCCCAGCAATTTAGCATGTTCACTGTCTTTCTGGAGACCTTCACTGTCTATCATCTGTTGCAGAGATGCTGGGGGTGGAGGGCTGGGTACCTGCTGCTCCCCTTCCCAGGGCTGCTGGCTGGTAGGTGGTGACAGGAACCAGCACACTGGGACTAAATGTCTAGGAAAGCCTGAGGAATATTCAGCCTGTCTCTGCTAAGGCCAATGTTTACACACAAAGTTTCTTGAAGCTGCCACTCCACTCTGTTGCTTAAACACATGGAGAGTGATATGTTGTCACCTAAATATACACCCTCAGGCCATGCCCCTAAGCAAACACAGACACAGATGACTTTGATGTTGTTCTTGAGGTTGGTGATGGCATGGCCTGTTTCTGTTTAAAATATTTCAGATGTTTTCATACCAATTTTTTCTGCGGAAACAAGCTGCTTATGTTTCTAATGCCTGTAGGTTTGTTCCCAGGCTGACTCTCTTTTCCTTCCCTTATCCTAAAGCCAAGAGGTTCTGGTCCTAGGTTCCAGTGTTATCACCTTGGTTCCTTCTGTCTCCTGTTTGCTGGAAATGGAGCTAGCGTGTCCTAGTGCTCACTTGCTCTTGCTCCTTTTTGGAGTTCCAAAGGCAGCATACCTTGTCTGCAAAACAGCAAATTCTAGACATCTACAAAGTTTCATGGTTTTAGACACATGTAAACACACACACACAACTTGCATAAACTCAGAGGAGCAAGATGATTGAGACTAAGCTCTTACTATGGCTAGGAAGAAGATGGGTATTTAAGATATAATTTGTTCCTTCAAAGTTGTACCGAATGCTTGTTGCTTTTGTCCAAGGAGTAGTAAGAGTGGCACTACTCTGTTTTGCTATTCTTACCCCCTGCTTGATATGTGTGGAAACTACATCCTGAGCTCTCTGGTTTCCTCTTTCTTTATTTCTGTGTTTTCAAGCTTCCTCCTCGCGCTGTCTGGAGCCTTATCTGAGTACAAATGCCTGCTTCCAGGGCTGCTTTTTTCCTTGTTTTGTTTTCTTATGGAAACGACTGTGACACAGAATCTGCTGTTGCCTTTTGCTGGTTTGTGGATTGCAGTCAGAGGTTTGCCCAAAGGCAGGAGGATCAGCAGGCAGAACCAAACTGCTCTTCCAAATCTGTATCTAATCCTCTGTGGAAGAGGAAGTCTGCATCTCGTGTCACATGAGGCTGCAAAGTCCACCCTTTTCCTCCTTTGTCACAGCCAAAGGGGGAAAGTTTGTTTCATCTGCAAATAGCTGTAAAATAGTTTACTCTTAAACAGCAAATAGTTGCAAAAGTGTGCACCATCATCCTCTGCTCCTGTAGCTGCAGGAGTATCATATGTGTGTTTATCAGTCCATCACTTAAAGTAGATCATCCTCAACTTGGAAACCAGTTTGCTGCAGCTCTGTGAGGGACCTGGATGTTTTTAGGTGTAGAAAACTGTAACTGTCTGTCACAGTTCACAGCAACCCTTCCCCACAGGGCCCTTACACTCCAGGTAACAACTTCCCCTTGTGTGTAAAGGCTGCTGTCTGGTCACTGACTAATGATGGCCCATGCTTCCCCATAAAGGCTTCATCTGTTTCAGTTTGAAGCTGAATTTCCTGAGGCAGAAAAAAACCTGCCACTGGCAGACTTGTATAAAAGAGCTTATTGTAGTTTGTCAGGTACACACACAATTTTAAAGGATATTAAATAGGTCTGAGCATCCATAAGAGATGTTAGACATGGCTTGGAGTCATCTCTGTCTCTGAGCAGGGCCTGTAGATGTCTTCCACTTGTTAAATTTGGAGTCCTCAGCGCTTGGGTGAGCTCTTTGATAAGCTCAGCTGACTGAGCTGCTTGAGTTTCTGGCTGTCTAAAATCAGCCATCTGAAAATCAGTTCTGAATTCCAACTATATGTTTTTAAAAACATTTCATTTAAAAACCTTTCAGTGGGATTTAATTTAAGGTTTGGCATTTTTGTATAACTGTTTTATTTCCTGTGATGACACTCTACCAGCAAGTATTCTTTGCAGAAGTCAGTGTGTGATTGGTACATAAGTGCTAGTACTTCTATCAGTCTTATTTGGTTTTTATTAAAAAAGTCTAACAGTATTATTGATAAATCTGTGCAGTTGCTATTTATTACATTGAACACTCTCAAAATTGTATTTATCAACTGAGCATTGTTATCAACTGCACTCTTATTTTCAAAAGAATTGGTATCAAGGTGATCAACACAATTATTTCTGCCATGCTAAACCCTTTGAAAAATGTTGGTCTGTTATCACTGGAGGTTAGGTGAGCTCTCCCTTGCTTGGGCTGCCCAGGCCAATTGTCCTGAACAAGATGACAAACAGTTACAGTCCACCTTCAGCTTTCTCTGCTGAAACGCTGCTCCCTGAGCCTTTGAACCAAAGCTGACAATAATTCACAAACAATTTAACTCACTAAAACTTTAATTATGTAGATTGTTTTATTTTTGTAGATCCCTATTTTCCTGTTCCTAGAAAGATTATAAATAGGCATGTTGTCTTATCAGATTGCAGTAATACAGGATAGGTCAATATTTATTTGTGAAGGAGAAAGAGCTGGTCTTTGTGATGGGGCTGCAATGATGGAAAGGATTTGAAACCCTGTGACCAGATGTGGTTCTCCAGGCCCTAGCATCAGGACCCTGCTCTTCCTGCCTCTCCTCAGGGCAAGATCTCCGGATGTTGGTGGTGAGCACGGAGCTGGATAGTGTCCAGGGCAGCATGTCCACTTGTCTGGCTGCAAAGAGAAGTCCCGGGAACAAGAGGGTGAACTGGTGAAAGTGATGCCTCTGAGAGCAGAACAGGCTTTGGCACAGACAGGGCATGGCAGCAGGCTGCAGGTGTGCTGGTGGTGGCCTGTGCTCCAGTGACTTTACCCTCTGGGTGACCAGCGTGGAAGGCACGTGGTGAGGGGGAAGAGCCTCAGGGGCTGGGAAGCTGGTGGCCACCACTGAGAAAGAAGGAAATGAACCAAAGTTGTTGGCAGCTTCCTTTGGAGTGGGAGGCTGATGGATCTGTAGGTGGGAGGTGGAGGGGGTGGGGTGCATGGTGCCTGGAAAGGGCCTGAATGTTGGAGGCTATCCTGAAAAGTTGCTGAGACCCCTCCAACATTGTCCTGTATTTCTTATTTGCATGGAGTGAGCCTGGGAGGTGCACAGGGGCTCAGCAGGGATAAAAGGTGGAAGGGAGGGTTCCCTTCAGGCTTTCCTGGAAAATAGTCAAAAATTGCCTCTCCTGAAGCTCCCCAGTAGATGCAGCCAGAGGTGCAAGCTCATTCTATGGGGCAGGTAAATGTAGGAGATGACTTGTCAGCAGTTATTGCAAATTTATTTCCTTTCATGTTTTAGGGCTTTTTTTCTGTGGGTTGGACCTCATGTGGAAAAACAATCATCTCTTCTCAGGACAGTTCTTATCTTCGTGTACCTCACTGGTGCAAAGGGTATCTGCTCAGTCTTACACAACTTAAAAAAATAATAATAATAACAAAATACTTTCTCTCCGCAGCCAAGATGACATCTCCCCTCCGGAGCCAGCAATGCAATCCAGCTTCAGACCACGGCCCCAGCAGAGCCAGCGGCGGCTGCTCCCTCCGGTAGCCCCCCCGGGTGCTCACCGCTGCCCCCGGCTGTGCGGGACCCTCCGACCCGGCGGAGGAGCCCAAGGCGCTAGTAACGCGGCAACTGAGGTAATCTGTGCTTTAAAGAATGCAGAAGTCTGCAAGTTCGATGGATTGAGTCATGTAGAGTTAACTAACCCCTCCCACAGCCATGGACCACTAAAGCGCCCATTTTCATGAGCACCTCTCACTAAGGCAGCTCAGAGCCGGCAGAGGCTGAGAGAGGAAGAGGGTGGGAGAGAGGGAGGAAGGAGCGAGCACCGGCACTGATGGACGAGCCAAAGGGTAAGGACAGAAGCGAACCGCTGATCTCCAAAAGCAGCCCTGACCCCCCGGCGAGGGGGCACGGGGGAGGGGGAGGCAGGGCTCGGCGGGGCACCCCCGGGGTGGCGGCATCCCGCGGCCGGCGCTCGGGGGAGGCTGTACATATTCATGAGGAGCTCCTTCACATTTGCCAGTCAGGAGGGAGCTGCGGCTGCGGCATCCCCGGGCGGCGCGTCCCTCCCTCCGCGCCCGCGGAGCGCTGCCGGCGGTGGGCGAAGGCTCCGCGGCGGGGGCTCGCCTGGGTGGGTGCAGCCTTGCCGCAGTCCTCCCCCGGCTGACATCAGTTTCAAGCCTTTGGACTCCTGGCCGTTTCCGAAGGGACAATGTCAACTTGTGTCTGGGGTTCCCGGGAAGGGGGGACGCGGCTGCTCGGGGCGGGGGGAAGCTGGAGGCGGCCGCGGTCTGGCGGGTCCCCGGGCGGTGCAGCGGGGCGGGCGGGAGCGGAGGGTCCGCGCCGGCGTCTGGCAGAAGTTTGGCCGCGTCAGTGCGAGGGATTCCCTTCCTCGCCGCGCAGGGGGAAGAGCCGGCGGTGACTCCCCGGCTGCAGCCCGCAGGGCCGGTGCCGAGCTCCCACGGCGCCGGGAACAGCACTCACAAGGACAAATGCGGGAGGGGGGGGAAGAGCAAAAACTCGTTGGGAGTATTGGCTATTAGGAAACCGCGGTGGGAAACGATAGCTCTGAGTTTGGAAGAACCGCTGTGTGCCGGGTACGAGGGGCTCTCGGTGTGTGGGCTCGGGGCCAGAAACCGGCTCGGGAGAGCGCAAGGGAGTGGGGGATTCCCCGCTTGGCACCCTGGCAAGGTCCTCTCGCCTTAACTGCGGTCCTGGGGATCGGGGGAGGCACTCGGCGTTTGCTGGAGATGCTTGTTGCACAGTAATTTTTCTACGAGATATGTGCCTTGTACGAGGGTTAGCCTTTTGTAATCAGCTGGCATGGTGCACGTAGCAGCACTAGTCACGCTTAACGCTTGGCAGAAACATTTCCTAGTTTAGTATCGGCTTTTATCTGGGTGTCTTGCCCTCTGTTTACAGCAACTTCTGCAATACAGTCCATCTTTCTATACTGCTGACGGTTCTGCGCTCTGTGTGGGGCTTTTAAACACAAAGCAGGAACTCGGACAAATAAGCAAGAAGTGGTAAACTGGAAAAAGACCTGGGCAGAAACTTAGCCTTTAGATTGAGTAAGAAGCTTAGGGATAATAGTTTCCACTATTTTGATAGTTCTTGTTCAGTACCAGGTAGAAGTGTCTCATTTATCATTGTTATGACAAAAAGGAATCAAACTGTGATTTTTTTTTTCCTTGAAATTAAATTAAATGGTAAACTAGAGCTCTCCAAGTTTTTAACTTCATGAAATGTAACAAATGGCATTTGATTGGAAGAAGCATTTTCTCAGTCTGAGGTACATCAAAATTTAAAGCAAAGTCTGGCAGAAGGAGAAGCTTAGCTCATTAGTTTATGCAGTCATGTGTGAAGCTGGAAATTTAGAAATAATTTGCCTCTGCTGAGGAGGGAGATAAGAATAGCTTTCAAACCAGTCTTCAAAAAGTTACATACCAAAAATGAAATGTAATGCATGAACGGAGATGCCTTTTCTAGTGAGGTGAGGAATCACAGGGAAGAAACTTAGATGATGAGAACTGATTTAGCAAAGAGGACCAGAAGAGCCTTCTTTTAGAAAGTGGGGTTTTAAAGAGACAGAAGGAAACTGAAGAAAACTGATAGTGCTCAAGCTAATTGCAGAAGAGTTGGTGGTGTCAGAATAGGCCGACCTGCAGAAAATGCAAGTCGTCTTGCAAGGGCCTAATGCAAACTGGTGCAATGAATAGCAAGAAACCACATTTTGTGTGTGGGGGGAAGAAAACACAAGGCAGTGTTTTTGAAAACGTCTCTCGCAGTATCTCTTCCAGATGCATCAATCAATAGGTTCAACACAGCAGTCCAGAACAGGCAGCAGCTATCAGCTAGTAGGAAAGTTTCCACCTTAAAATGAGGCACGAATGCACACAGAGGGCACGTCCTTTCATCAGAAAGGAATTATTAGGGAGCGTTTCAGTGAGAGATCTGTTTCCTGGGAGTCTTGTCCACAGGGACTGTAACAAACAGGTTACTCTTCAGTTTTAGGAAGTCCGTATTTTAAATACTGATACTGTCATCTCTGCCTTGAAATTTGGATGAATATGCTCACATGGCCAAGGAAGAAATTCTGCTTGGGGTGCTACAGAGCAAGAGATTATATCAGTGATCAGTATGAATACCTTCTTGGGCAGAAGTGCGACATATTTTTCAGACTATATGTGGGGGGGCTTTGGTCTGGGGAAATCATGATACTGATCTCATGCAGACAGTAGTAAAAAGCAGCAAACCTTCTAAAATATATAGATGTTAACATAAAAGGTACTGAACTGACCAAGAGGCAGCAACTCTGGTTTGGAGCTCTCTATATATGATGAGTTAATCACCACTGTTGGGTGACTGCTCTCTATGGAACAGTGATTGCTCCAGCATGGAACAATCTGATGGAAAAAAGTAAGGGAATATGAATGAAGATTGTGAATTTAAATAATATATACTGACCAGCACTCCAAAAACAAGAATGAGGATGACTTTTGCTAGTTCATTCAGGCAGTGAAGGCAGCAAAGAAGTTAAGTAAATTGAAAGGAAGTGGAAAAAGAAGAAATGAAGAACAACTGATAGAAAATACAGGCTGTGAATTGTGGAAGATTGCTTATAGAAAGTAAAGATGTCAGGAGAAAATCTAGTTAGCAGGACGAAGCACAATTCAAAGGAGGCGTTCTGTGCATCTTGGGAACAAAATAACGTATATCTAGCAATTGCATAATCGTTATGGAGGTGGAGAGGGTAAGAGTTTAATGATGACACAGAAGAAAAAAACCCCACAGAAATGTTGGTTAAATACTTCTCTAAATTTGGCGGGGAAAATGAATTCTGATATGAAGAAATATTTCATGGAAGTATTATAACTAAGTAGCCTGTTTTGTAGATTAATGTATTTGGGGGTAATAACATTTTATAACAATTTGAAATTAAACATGTCAAATACTTACCAAGAAGATCTATGCTCAATGATGTTAATTTTCAACAAACTAGAGAGGAACACTAAGGATATCCCAGACAATGGGAAGGATGCTATTGTCAACCCAATATCCCAGCAGTATGATGGTGCGTAGCCTACAGAAGGATTGCCAATTTAGTTTGACATAAGTTCTGTCTAAATTACTGGATAGATCTCCCCAGGAATCAAGATTTAATAGAAGGTTTGATCACTTTTTTTTTTTTGGTAGAGGATAAGACTTATCAAAGTAGCTTTCAGAATAATGTTGTTGTAGAAATGGATAGTACTGTCAAAATGGATAACAGGAATGAATGCATTGAAAAGGAAATTACTCATCCCAGATGGAAGCAAACCTGTGAGTTCATGTGGTCCCCGCAAGCGAGCATATTAATCGGCATCCTAGAAGGGAGCTAGTCCACCTACAAGAGTCTGCGGCTAGAACTTTAAGGAATATTTTCCTTTTTTGTTTCGGAACTCAGCTAGAGAATGCATTTATAAGGGAGGGATGAGGGGGCGTGTGTTTCAAGTACTGATAGACCTTTTTGTTTGTCCTTGCTTTCTTGAAGGCTTTTTTTTGTTTACAAAGTAAGTCAGCTGACTTAACAAAATAAATGTCAAACAAGCCTGGCATGATTCTACTTTAGAAAAAAACTGGCTGCATTTTGTCTTATACATGTTATCACTATTAACATCCTCTTCTTGATTTATTTCTTCAAATGAGGCTGGAGGCTCATTGAAGTTCTAGGGGAAAAAAGTATTCTTAAAAATTGAGTGAATATTGATTAAATCTGGGCTGTAAGTTAAGGGACTTGTAAAGCCTGATTTTCCTGATGGTAAGGAACCACCTCACAAGAGGGGAACTGGAAGAACTAATCTCCCTGGTTGGTATTTGATAGCTACGCGGTGGATTATGAGTGTAGGACTGGGAAGGCAACTTGCTCTTTATCTGATCTGGTTTCCAACTAATTATTTGCACTTGTTTTATTTTTCAATGATGGCAAATGTGATTGAAAACAGTAAATATGAATATCTCCTATGTTTAAACTTCTCCACAGCAATAGATGAATTTCTGATGTTCTGGTTACAAAAGTCTCCCTATGACTCTCCAGCAAAGAATGAACTACGGATTAAGACCTGGATAACAACAGACCTCAAAAATAGTTATCAAAGGAAATCATCATTAAACAGCTGTGTTTTCAGAGGTATTCTGCAAGAGGCCTGATGGCATTAGACATTTTTCAATAATGATCTAAAAAGTATAAAATCATTGCTGATTTACAGATGGAGTTTGTCAGTGCTAGGAAGACCAGTACAAATACCAATTAAGTCAGAGGAAAAAGTCTAAGGAAGCCAAGAGTGGTTGGAAACATAAAGAGCAAATAATAGGCTTCAAGCCAAGCTTGTAAAAGCACAGCTAATGTAACTTTGGGAGGAAAATTGGACATTCAAATCCTGAATAGACTAGAAAGATTTCCAGACAATGTTATCCGGAAAAAATATGCAGAGGTGTGTGTATGTACGTGACAGCCATAACTCATAGTTTATTTGCTTTATAAAGCTTTTGTTGTTTTTTGGGAGAAAGTTGTCCTCTAGTCAACTTTGTGACCACCGCAACCTGTGTTTGCTTCAACTTGTGATTACTAGAAATATGTAGAAAACCCTCGAGGAATTTCTTGAGGAGAAAGAATAAATTTGAGGGTGGACACCTGAAAAGGGAAGGGTTACAAAAGCTGTAATAATTGATAATCCTTTTGGCCTTTCCTAACTTGTATAACTGGCTTAGTATGATGCAAAAATATCAAGCTTGTTCACATTCCTTCTTTTCTAAGACACCTTTGCACCTTTAGCACCTGTGGGGTTGGGAGCAACTAGCAAACCTGACTTTGGGGTTGACACCCCCTGGCTAGGTATTTTGTACCTTTTTACTAGCTTAGTGTTCAATGACAGCGTTCCACGGAGCTGGAGCTGGTTTGGAGTGGCTTGAGATAGGAGCTGAGTTCTGAGCTCCTAAATGATCTGTTCAAGGCGGCTAGGATGTGGTTAAGGGCAGAAGTGTTTAGGCTGAACTTTGGGGTGAAGCGAATGATGCTGAGATGACTTTGGGGAGTCAACCCATAAGGGATTAGTATTGCTTGAGATTGATCAAACTTAAATCGTAAAGTTCCAGATCAGCTTCACAAGAGAAGCACCCCTGTTGGTTTTCTGAAAGATGAGTTAGATGGGACCATTTCTTAAACTGTATTTTCTTATGGTTTTGTCAGCTAGATGTGAGAACTCTCAGCTTAGTGGAAACTTCCCTTCCTGGAGCAGAGCTGAAGTTTTATCGCAGGCGCTTCCATCAGCATTTCCTAGCTGCAGAGCTGTTGCCAGTATGCTTGCATGGGGAGCAGCAGAGCGTAAGGGTGCACTTCTACAGCCGGTGTAATTTGACATAAATCTGTGCTGCTGAAAGAGAGAGAAAAGGTGCCTGTCCTTGTCCCTAGTCTCGTTCTTTTTTTCTGCAATAACTTTCAGCTTGTCTGGCTTGAAAGCCAACACCAGCCCAAGTGAGAGAACAGAAGGAGGTAAGGGTAAAAGTCACTCAAATTAAAGTTTTTTTTTTTTGGGGGGGGCTTCACTGTAAGACAAGGAGAGACAAAAACAGCCCTGTGCTCTGAAACAGTGCTGCATTAGCAGTACAAATTAAGAAATGAGTTAAGTGAAAAAGTGTGAGAGACCAGATGGAAGGGAACAGAGTCGGCTAAGTGCACACTGAACAAATTCATCTGCTCACGTCCTCTCATGCATTCATGCCCCGAAAAGTGGCTGGAAAGATCAGTTTCCCAGCCTGCTCTTTGGGCTCCTTGTCCCTCTGTCCCTTGTGCTGCCCGTTCTCGTTCAAGGCCCATGCAGGCAGTGTAGCAGTCACTGCTGTCACTACTCTAGCAGTGCTCAGCCACTACCAGCAATGCTACAACTCTGCCTGGTACAGTTCTTGTCTGAACCCTTTTGGGCTCTTACTGGTCCCTTCCAGCTTGGGAAGAGCTTTCTGTGAGGATTTGCAGAGCTGCTTCACTGTCTGCCTTCACATTGCCTTTCAAATTCCCCTTGTAATGTCAACATACTTTGCAGGCAGTGATTAAGCCTCTGGTATGAGGAGACACGTGCCCATCAGTCTGCTCCGCACTGTCCCATGCTCCCTTGTGACCCTCATCCAGCTGTACGCTACAGCTTTTCTGACCAAAATGAAACTCCTACAGGGTGGCCGGATGGTTTACAGGCTGGGACTTGCACCTTTGAGCAAGCGTTTTTATTTTGCGTAAGTAGAAGTTAAAGGATCTCAGTTCAGTTTCTATTCTCCCCTTTGTTTCTGATCCTCCTGAGAATCGTCACCCTCATCATATGGGGTGGTGAATGCCAGATGGTTCCTGGGGAAAGAGAATGAAAACAAAATGGCCTTATTAACAAAGGAATGAGAATTTGCTAGTTTTTTCATTAACTACCTTCAATTTCTCAGCCAAAGCTCAAACTAGAACTGGCCTTTGAGCTCTGTGTGCTGCCTGGAAAAGGTGAATCAGCGGCTGAGGACGTAGAAACCACTTCAACCCCTCAGTTCACGGTGTTTTCATGCTCGGCTCAGAGGGTTCCTGAGGCAGCGGTGTGGCGGGAACTGCTGGGCCAGTTGCTGTGGTTTTTACTGTTAACTAATAGTGACGCTGCAGCTGGGGCAGGGGAGGCAGCAGCCTCTGCACCTTCCTCCCTGGGCTCTAGCAAGAAGGGGGAAGAGTCCTCCAGAAGTGAGGGCTGGAGAGAATTTGGAGGACCTGCAGCACAGCTGATGAGGTGGAAACATCCATGGTGCATGGCAAAGCCCAGGGAGCAGGCACGTAGCGGGAAGGAAGATGGAGCTCCTATATGGAGTGAGGGTTGGGTGGTGGGGAGGACGGGTAACAGAATGGGATTTGTTCCTCTGCTGAAAACTGTCCTTACCTCCTACCTGCTCTTTGCCAGAATGGCAGGGGGCAGATCTTGCCAGGGAGAACATCTGCTCTTGGCCAAGATCAGCGCTTAGCTGCTGGCTCCAGCTGCTTTGTGGGAAACACACTGGAAATCTGCAATTTTGCCTTGAATTGAATATGCCCAATAAGTTGATCTACAGCTTCTGTATATTTAGTCTTGCTTTCCTGAAATAGTGCAGGAAGCTTACTGTTTTTCAGCTTTGAGATTGCAGTAAACATGAAACCAGCTGAAGCTGAAAAGAACTTTATTCTGGTAAAGCTAGTGGTCAGGTTCTTGTTTACAAGACTTAGAAATACTGTTGTGGCAAAAAGCATGAAAGTCATAAAGAAAAGAAGAAAAGAATGTTCCAGCAGTAGTGTTTAGGGTTTATTCTGTCATTAACCAGAAAGAATTAACACCTTATTTTGAAATTAATTGGTTGCAAGTTTAAAGATGAGTTTAGCAAGTAGTTTTAACACATGAAGTGTGGTTAAGCTATACCTACCCTGCCTGATGAAAAGGACAGTCATACCACCGCTCTTTCCCACACTGCGCTCATGATTGTGTCAGCCTGACCAGAGAACTTAACCCATCTGAAGAGCAGGCTGGTAAAAAATTATATATATTTATAAATTAGAAAAAAGAATCTGCACTGGGAAACTAAGCCTTTGCACTTCATTTTAAAAATAGTGTTTTACAACTGAACCTGACCCCATGCTATGAAGTCCTTGTTAAAGACAGTAATTTTACAGTTGCTTTTTTGGTTACAAAGCATGTCTCAGCTCCAGAGGCTAGTAATTTCTCTACCAATTTAAGGGCCTTTCAGCGTTGTTGCCACTTGGTGTCTGAGTGAATGCTAACTGGATCCCATAAACCTTGCTGGGAATAGATGCCCTTCTGTAAATAGGGATCTTGGAGAGCCTCTTCTGCCCATTTACTTCTCAGGAGATTGCAACTTTAAACTTACATTGTAATCTACTGCAAACCACATCTCTGGATTTTTTTTTTGTTGTGGTGTAGTGGTTAGTCTTTAGATTTACTAGCATTACATAGAGATTATATATAACACAGCAGGACTGCAGTTAGGTAGTCCCTAATGCCTTTATAAAGTAGTAAGCTCCTCTTTTAATTCTACCGGTTTCTCCTACCTCCGCCACTGAAGTCAGACTGTGGGAAGGAAACACAGGGAATGCCTTCTTTCCTGCTACGGGGCTATGCTGCCTGTGCTTCTCCTTTTTCAACATGTTTCTCCTAACCTAAATGACAACTTTGATATTTTTTTTTTCCCCCCACATTTTTAAAGTCATAGCAGAACTACATAGATCTTGTAGTATGAGTCATGTGTGTACTTTACTAGATCAATAGTCTCCAAGTTGCTATTAGTCTGGCAGAACACGAGAGAATATATCAAAATGGCAGGAAGATAAATTTAAGAGTAGGTGTAGCTGAAATATGCTGCTCCTTCCCTGGGACCCTGGGAGCTCTGCCTCTCCGGCACATCCCACGTCCTGCCTGGTTCATGAGTTTCCCCCAGAAATGGATGAGATGGTCCAGGGGACAGAGCATCAGGCTGGGTTTTTGCTGCTCTCTTGTGCTTTTTCATCATCTGGGAAAATGGGGCTAATGGTGCTGACATCTGTAAACTGCTTGGCTGTATATGGGTGGAAAGCACTGTGACAAATTTAAGTGTTTAAATGTTACAATTTGTTATTAGGGAAAGACTGAGGTTCAACAAACTGAAAAGTATCGTGGTTGGTTCCAGCATGACCTGCTTGATATTAGCTCCCCGCATGTTCTGGGCAGACAGCACTGCTGAGAGCTGGAGTCAGCTGTGAAAGCCACAGAGTCAAGGGGAGCCTGGGAATAGTGGGAAAGATAGACACCAAGCAAGGCCAGGATGTCTCGGTGCTGAGAGAAGGCTGGACTCATAAGGCTGTGACAAAAGCATGAGAAAATGTGCGTGCACAAAAGCCTCCTTGTGAGTCTTGTGGCTCTGCTATGGGATAATTGCAGTTATCCTGTCTCACCAGGAGCTTTTTGGGGGAAACTGAGGTTATTGCCAGCTTCCTTGTGGGCTTGGGAATAGGAACACCATCAGGTCTGCGCTACACTGGTGATGGTGGTCTCGCCTCATACTGTCACAGGGAGCTGCTCTGCATGTGACAGGCTGCAAATAGCTCCAGCTTTAACATTGCCATGAGATCTTGGGTGTAAACTGTTTAAAATCCTTTGTGGTGAGTCTGGTAGTGACACCCAGGGACAGGCTGTGTTGTTGCTCTCTTGGATTTCAGCATCCTCTAATTTCCAGCAGACTGCCGCTGGTGCTGTGTTTGTGCATGCTGCACCACAAGCTCTGTGCAGGAGACCCGACCGCATCTGAGCGTGCAGGAGCAGACCCCAGATCAGTGCTAAAATCTGCTTTCTTTGCTGTTATTAGAGTTGCCCATAACCTAACCAAGCCAAGGAGACCTTTTCACAGCTACGATGATGGTCTGTGAAACAAAGGTCCCAGCACACCATGCCTAAGACGGGCATGCAGCTGCAGAAGTAGAAATACTGCAACTGGCCTGAAGAAAACACAAATGGAAGTGTGTGTGCGTGTGTGTGAGAGAGGACTAGAAGAAGCAACAGAGCAAGGGTTAAAAGAATGGCCTGTACTGATAACCAAGGATGTGACCGACTGCAGTAAAACTGGGTAAACGCTGACAAATGTGGTATTTGCGACAAGCCCAGCAGCCTGCCCCCTGATAAGCCTCAACACTGACGGCTCATCAGCAGAAGGCATGGGTGCTGTTAAAGCCTCTGCGCAGATGACTCCTTAGGGAAAAAACTGTGCTCCAGTAATAAAAGGATGACAGCAAAGTCATAGCGCATCCTGTGTGCAAGTCGTCCTCCTCTTCCCCCAGCAGGAAGGCAGACTGTGGGAGCTAAGGTACCCAAAATGGGGGGGAGGGGGGGAAAGCGACTAAGCAGCCACCTCTCCTAGGGCTCTCTGAGGATGAGGTAAGCAAGATTTTGAGGCAAAGGGATCACACAGTAGTAACTGCTAGCTCCTAAAGATGGCAAAAGACTTGCTCAAAAAGTTGTAGCTTGCCACTGAGGAGGAACCCAAGAGATGCAGTGAGGTCTTGGCACTGGCACCCTTGGTCCCATCTCACACAGGATCCTGCCAGAGCGAGCTCGGTGCGTGTGAGTATGGGTCAGTGAGCGTGGGTGAGAAAATGTGTGACTGAAACAATTTTTTGAAACACGTATTATCTTCCTGTTCCATAAGGTCTATCAGAGCTACATTAAAAACTACTCTTAAATGAGAAAGATGTGAAACCTTTGTTTATAACTGGTAAGCTCAGCAGAGTTTAAGAAGTTTTTATTTTGGCGTGATCAGTGGTACAAAAATGTAATCGGGTCCAAACTGAGATGTGAGAGGCTCTGAGAGCTGAAAATTACTGGGCAAAAATATCGGACAAAGCAGGAGGGCAAGGAAAGTTGTCAGATGCTGTCAGTGATGGAAAGAGTGAAACTATTCACCAGTCTTTTGCCTTCACTGTTCCCACCCAAAGTAAGTTGACTTTCTGTGTGTCTGTGTGAAGGGTGAGCAGGTCGTGGCCCAGGAGGAGACCCACTGAGTCATCTGAATGAGAGTGGTGTGGGAGCCCAGCCAGTTTATAAATGGATTTTAGAGCTAGGGCTCCCACATCTACTCTGAGGAGACAGCCCCACAGATTTCTCTTTGCAGAGTTACCGTACACCTCCTATTTCTCCTTCAGCCTGCTAGCCCTTGCTTCCATGCTTCATGTCTCTTTGTGAGGCCCCGTCTCTTTGGGATCAAGTCCTGCTTTCAATTAGAGTTATTGTCCTGATGAATATCTGAAGTTTGTGTTATTTTTCTTATGTTTGTTGTTTTCCAAGTTTTATTATTTCCTGTGTAGGATGGTGGTTTCCATAGATACTTTGGACATTATTTATTTGTCCTCCCTGGATGCGCAGTTCCTCCCAATGAATTACAGTGCAATTTGTCACTTCTGCTTGAGGCCTTTGCTCCTTCATCCGTATCAGTGCTATACTGACCATTTTAATGCTGCTGTTCTAACATGTCTCATCATCTTGATATGTTGCCTTGTGCTCTTACACAGCTTTCAATTCGCGTGATAGAACTCCTATCCCAGCCAGTTTTAAATTAAAAAATGGTACATTGCATGTCTATTTTAGGATTTTGTACTGATAATTGTTGGAAACTTTAGCTCAGCTTTTCTCTGCTATGGGTAACTGTTAAACAGAACAGTGTTTTGTTATTTTTGTTCTCCCTCCCCCCTTGAGAAATGTTATCAAAGGAAAAAGTCTGGCAAAGTATTCGGGATTTGTATGGTCCTGTCTGAGAGCTCAGCTGGCACTGACTGGTATTGTTTGAGACAGCTCTCGCATGAGTTTTCTCTCTTTATCCTGTTTCTACCTGGTCCCAGAGGAAAACATATGTCCTGGATTGCAGAGGTAGACGCTAATGTGAGTCACTGTTTGGTATTTAGAAAGCTGACCGCTATCAGTCTTCCCAAATTCTAGCAGAAACCAAGAAAAATCTGGATGCCCCATAAGTTAGCACTTTCTTCTTCAGGGCTCTTCTGCTCTTATCGGGCTATTTAGCGCACAAGCGGGGCTGTTCTGCTGATTCAGCATTGCAAGAAGTGATGTCAGGGCAGCTCCAGGCCACGCTTAAGGAATTGCATTAGTCACGACTTTTCTCTTCAGTTGACTTATAAATTGATTTGTTTTCTTTCTTGCTCCTTTGTCCCAGAGGTGTTAATAAATAACCTTTTCAATGTCCCTGCTCCTGCAGGAGACATGAGGAAGGCAGCCTGTGCTCCTGTGAACTTGCTGGCAGTGCTGCAGCTGGGCATATGAAGACATACAAATTGAAGGCCAAACTACTGTTGATTATAAATGGGTTTTCTTTCCTGTGCCTAATTCCCCCTGGGATTCACTGCATGTACCGGTAATAAATAACCTGAACTTTGGAGATTAACATCCTGTGCCAACCCATTCATCCAGCAAAACTCCTTTGCTGTTTTGTTCCACATTTGCACGAGGCTCCAGCCCTTCCAAGGTGCTCTTCTGACCATGAAAATTCAGATTCATATTTAACTTTTACTTTCCATTACCTTTGCAGCTTCTAAAAAGTATTTCTTCTTACACTCGGGCACTTTTCTGAGGCTTGTGCCCTGCAACAGGCTTTGGTCCCATGTTCTTCCCATTGGTTGTCCTGAAAAATACCACAGGGTAATTTGTTTCCTGCTATTTGAAATGGAAATTGAAGCAGTGTGAGGAACAGAGCATGATATTCATGCCAAATATCATGAGCTGAATTCTCCTCATGGTTTGTGGGAATCCTAGTTATTAAAGCTGACCTCTGAGAAGTCAGTATATTTTTCCGAAAAGCCTAGACAGTGGATGCACTCCTCAGCAGGAGACAGAAACTATCCCAGCTGTTCCCTATGCTGTGCTCTGCAATGAGGAAGGAAGATACCAGTGCTGACAGCCAGAGGTAAGGGGACAAATCTGGAAGTGTTTAACTGGAGAGCAATCTTTTTATGCATGCAGGCTTAACCTTGGCTTACTGAAAGGAGGCAGCGGGGCTGCTGCCCTGCCTGGACAGCAAGGGGCCTTTCGCTTCACCTGCTAGAATTAGTTGCAAAGGGAAGGTCCCTACAGTTTTCCCTGCTGCAAGTGAGTACTATGCATGTTAAGGGTGTAAAAACTCACTGGGTATCTTGCAGGTGTGAGATATGCCAATCTAAAAGAGCAAACACCTGTGCTAGAAATCACACTTGCAAGGGGTGGCAAAATCCAGGTGTAGGCAATATCCCATGTGCAGATGAGCGCAGCAGCAATGGGGCTGCTGGGGAACTTGCATCATCTGTCCCCCCGCATATGGGGCTTCATCGTACAGGGGCTTTGCCAGTGGCTCTGCTGATGCTGCACCAGCCTGGAGCAGTGTTTGTGCTTCTGCAGTTGGTCTCCAATGGTTTTCGGTCCTGAGTGGGAAGTGAAACTTCAGGAGAAAATCTGCGTGCTTTGCTGTGCAGAAATACTTGGGAAGCTCGGGTTCCCGACGGCTGCAGCAGCGCTGGCAGCCGCTCTATTTGCTCATATGTGGCACTTGGGGCAGTCGAGTTGTTTTTTTGAAAGCTGGGGAAGTGAGCCCCTGAAAGCGGTAGTGTTGCTCAATGCAATCACAGGAATCTGTGATTCGAAGAAAAATATCCTTGAGATGTGGTGAGGGGCTTGGTGGCCTCAGCCCCTTCGAGGAAGGAGCGGTTGTCAGTGGAGAAGAGAGGGCATACGGGGAAACTGGTGGCTTACTGGGAGGGCATATTTTGGCACCACTGTAAGCACCCGGGCACAGAGCTGCGGTGTGGCGAGGGGTTTGGATGTGTTTTCTCTGTGGTCGTTTTCCCTGCCAGAACCTCCTGTTGGGAGTAGCAGTATTTACAGCGCTCAGGACTTTGTATTTTCCAGGAAGTTTCTGATCTTGCTGACCCTATGTGGGCTTTGAAGCGGGGGAACGGTTGCTCTGGAGGCTGTTTCCTTTCTCACACATCACCAATCTTCCTATTAAAGCAGTGGCCCTGCTGTCTTTAACAGCAACAATAATAATTAAATAGCTGTACACAATAGCTGCCTGGGGCTGAACTGGGAACAAGCGATCAGAGCAGGTAAAGGTTAGTGCCCGTTATCAGCCAGGATGCCGGAGGCAGAAAAAGGCATTGACTGTCTATATAGAAATGAGGAAAGCTGATATGATGGTGGATTTTAGTGAATGACATGGTAATTCCTCAAAACCGAGGGTGACCATCTCCTAATTTGCAACACAGGAGAAATATATATTGGGCCCACTCTTGATAAAGAAACATTGCTATGAGAGTTGCGGATTATTATACGAGTAATGTAAAGTCAACAAATAATGCCTAGTAGCTCTTAAAATAAGTTATTTCCTGTATTTAAAAATACTTGAGCTGAATCAGCAGAGTATTTAAAATAGATGAATAGGAACGTGAACCGGAAGCAGTCTGTTCACTTCTTATTCTATTCCCCAAAAGCCTTAATCCAACAGTTGAAAGTTATGATAATTGGAAAAATAACAGCTCTGAAAGATGCATGTTTAGGGGGGAAAAAAAGGAAGCTACAATTAATACAAATGTATAGTTGGAAAGTGTAGAAGATGGTCAAAAGCATAAGGAAACGATTATGGCCAGAGATTTAAGAGGAGCAAAGAAGAATGTAAGGATATTGAGCACAAAAGGAAGCTTAGCAGCACTGTTAGCCCATTGCAGGTCAGCATATTAGAACTATCAGTAATAACAGAACTGAAAGATGTCAGTGGTTGATGCTTCTTTTTTTCCTGAAAGAAAAACAAATGTCTTCACTGATGTGATAGCCAAGTATATTCAAGCAATAGCTTAGGTGATAAGCTGCGGGGGGAGGAAACCATCTTGAACTCGCTGGATATTTTCTGATGAAACTTCAAGCTTTGTGGGTAATGGCAGTAAATCTTTTTCCAGTTAAAATTTGGCTTTGATGGGCTGATAGCAAATGAATACCAGAAGTTGCCTGGTAGGAGACTGATGTAACTGATAACAGTTGTTTCTTCTGATTTGAAAACCTCTTTGATGTGTGAGTCCTAAAGAAATGAGCACAAATAGGGTACAGGCTTAGAAGCCCAGTAAACATCAAATAAATGTGAAAATTAACTGTCTAAAGGTCACTGTGCCAGCAGCATCCTGCCACTTGTTGGTTGTATTTGAGAATATTGAGTTTCTTGGTCTGACTGCTGGGATGTAATCCAAAAGAATATCTTCCCGTAGAGAGACTATTTAATGAACAGGCATCGGGAAAGCTTTGGTGGGGACGGCGTGTAGTAACAGGGAGAGGGGCTATGATGCGGGGATGGGCGCAGCGCGAGTGCCTTGCGAAGCAGCCAGGGAGGCTGAGCAGAGCACCCAGCGCTGCCAGGTGCTGTGGGAAGGTCTCCAGAGGGGGAATCTGCTTTGTGAATGGGGGATTTATTGGTGGGGCAGCCCGAGTCGTAGAGGATCCTGCCCAGAACACCCTGGACATCACCCCTCCAGCAGTAAACCCGTGCCGCAGGGCCAATGTAAGCAGGGCCGTGGGACTGCCCCAAGCACAAAGCCCCTCTGTGCCACTTCCGACTGTGCGGGCTGCTGTGGAGAGGGAGAGAAGGGGCCTGTGTGCTCTCCGCTCCTTTGTGTCCGTCTGTCTCTTGCTGCTGCTGCTCAGCTTTTACAGGCTCTAGTACCCGCCAGCTCTCCAGGATTGCTGTGTGGTTTGTTTTGTTTTTTTTTTTTCCAGGAAAACAGGGCTCCTCTAACGTGTCCTGTGCACTTTCCCAGGGTCATATAGAGTTACAGCTCTAAAGGGAACAAAAGGATGAGGTGCTCCCATCCCAAGCAAGGTTTTACGTATGGATAGCATATAGCACGGTGGTTGCCGTGGCTGAATTAGGTCTAGATGCAGCCTGAAGCTTTGCTGAGGGAAGGAGAGAACAGATTTATTCAAATGCAGCTGTATCCCATGAGGAGAGCATATGCATTGCATCGGCCTTTGCTAACAGCATGGCTTATGCTCTTCTTATGCACCCTCTTTTTGCTAACTCCCTGGCTTCTGAACTGAGGAAACAGAGCTGGGAGAAAGTCCAGAAGCCAACCCTGCTCTGAGGCAGGATCAGTTACAACAGCGCTGGCAAATAGAGACTTCATTTGTCTGAAGACAGTTAACGTGTCTCCCTTGCTCTTCTCCTTTTAAACTAAACAATACAATTCCTTCAATCTTTCCTCATAGGTCAAGTTTTTAGACTTCTGATCCTTCTTCTTGTTTTCTTCTGGAGTTTCTCCAAGTGGTCTGCATCTTTCTTGAAAGGCAGTGTCCAAAATTGGGCATAGAACTTCATAGGAGGCTTTACCAGTGTTAGATGGAGGGAAGGGTTACTGCAAGCTGCTATAGCTGCAAGAATGTTTTCTCTGGAAGTGCTACTTAACCAATTGCTCACCACGCTGTCTTTGGGTGGTGGCTATTTTCTAAATATCTTATTTGTTCTTGTCCTTACTAAAGTGAGTTGGATGTTTTCCCTAAGCTCTCCCCTATTTATCAAATTCATTTTGAATTCCAGTCCTATGTGTCAGTGTGCTTTTGCTCCTGACTTGTTATTATTGCAGATATAATAGGCACACTCTTTACTCCATCTTCCAGCTCACTAACACACACGTGTGTGCACATGGCACAAACTGGTTCAAGCACTCTGCCTGGCTGCGTAGCCTAGATCCATATGAGTCTCTTAGGGTTTGAGACTTGTAGGGCTGTGTGATTTCAAAGTATCAAATGTCTCTGAAAGACAGCATCCAAACCCAACATATTACATTGTTTGGATTAGACATTTCAGTGTTTGTACTTCAGCACTTATAAGTATTTTATCTGGAAAAATATAATCCAGTAAATGTGTATTTATAACTGTATATAACACCACAAGGAGGGTCAGAGATCAATCAGTATTTAGTCCGTGATCTTTGCCATATGAATAATTAAAACTTGGAGCAGAGCCTCCCACACTGTTCCACATAACAGCTGTAAAAAGTGATGTAAAATCCGGATCTGGAGCTTGAATTCTGATTTCAGCATGTTCAGTATCTTGCCCTGATATTTCGAAATAAAACCTCTTAAAACAATTCACTTACTGTATATGCATTTTTATGTATATTCTAAGACAAATCTGAGCCTATCGCCAGCCTAAGAAAAGACTTTTCCAATACGTTGGCCTTAAACAGGTGGTTTACATTACTTTGCAGCAATATCTTCTAGATAACTTTGACAAGAGCATGTTTGAATGAAACAGGCAGATGAAGAATGAGTAAGAAGTCAGATGGGGACAGAAAAAATTTCAGAAAAGGGCTGATAAATGAAGCAGTGTGGCTCTTCTGAGTGTTTATGAACTCAGATGCTTGGTTGTGGTGAGTCTGAAGACAGGAGTGCCTTTTAGTTAAGTGTGCCGCAAAACCTGATGTAAGTTTAGCAACCTCACCAAGTGTGCAGTTCAGCCTGATAACATCATGACTACCGAAATGTCATTTTCCCTGAGCAGGTGGATAATGTGCGTGTCCCCTTATCCACCCTGAAGAGCAGCAGCACCGACTGCTGCCATCCCCTTTCCCTGCCATCGCTGCTGGCAGAACTTCATAGACATGAATTCCCACAGTTAGTAAATGTGCACAGGCACCATTGCCAGAGACCCTGTCTACTGACCTCTCTGCTGACCTGGATGATGTTTATCTGCAAGCACCTGCCCTGAGGGATGCTGATTCTGCCCAAGCTGCCCACCCTATGCTGCTGAGCTCGTCACAGGTGCTGAATGCATTCGGGCTGCTGAGGGATTCAGGCACCCTTCAGCCATGGGCTCCTGTGCTATGTCAGCAGGCAGGCAAGCTGTTGCTCCTCGCTTTAAAAATGCAGTGACATCTGACTCATTTCAATCCATATTTTTCCCATTTCTCAGTCTTCAGGTATACCTGTGTCCCTTTGGGTTATAATTCAGTGGCTTCTCAGCACTGCGCTGTGTCTCTGATATGTTTAGGTTCAGGATCTCCGTAGACTGTATTTCCATTTGCTGGGCTACGTGATTGCACGAGCACCCAGCAGCTCTCCCCCAAAGCCTGGACATGTGTTTAGGAAACCAGTTATTGGAGAGACTCCCCACAGACCGCAGCAGCAGCGTGGGTGATCAGCAGCAGAGGTAGCTGCCAGCTGATGGGCAGGATTCGTAAGACGCCGTCTTATTCTCTGTCGTCACTCTGAGCCTCGTGGGCAGCAGGCAGTCTATCTTGGAACTCCCTTTGCTTACAGCGTGAGGCACAGCTAACTTAATGAAATGTGATCAAATGCAGAGTTGCTGGGGTTGCATAGGAGAGGTGCTGGGTTGACTTAGCGCTGGCCGTGATGGTACAGGATCATGTGTCTGAGGTAGTACAGGTCCCCACCTCACTTCATTTAGGCTGGGACTGTATCATCTCCTGGTGAAACGGGTACACTGCTGTGCAAGGCTAGTTTCTTTGTGGCTCTGGTTAGGAATGCTTAAGAAAAATAAAAGCAGATTACTCTCTACGCAAGGAGGGGCTGCTGGATTGCTCAGGTAGATGGAGAAGGCTGGAAAGATAAAAATTCAGAAAGGATCATGGTTTATAAATTGGCTAAGAAAATAAATTTCGGGAGGATTGAGAGTTGCAGAGTTTTGATACAGAGGTGGAACAAAGAGGGAATAAACTGTCAATAAATAAATTAAGGCTGAAAATGAGAATATTTCTGACCATACAGAGGTGTCCTGAGAGCATAAAGGTGACAGTGGGGAGCTGTCTCTTGTCAGTGTGGCACCTGTGCAGTAGAAAAGTGGTGGCCTTGCAGCACAGCCTCTTGTGATCCCTTCTGTAACAGGCTGAGCATGAGCATCCAAAGGAAAGAGCAAACAACTTCAGCTGTTGTGCTAAGCCAGAGCTTAGAACTGTATTTGTATGTATTAGAGGTGAGTCACAATGAGGTTATCTGAACTGAGCATGGCTTTAGACCGTGCACAGCATCTCTCCTTTTCTGCTTGACAATCCTTATTTCGGTCCTGAAACCAGCCTTAGCCTCTCCTTATTGTATCTCTAAAAGCAGCCGGCTGCCTGATTTCTTTTAACATTTGTTGCTAAGTCTTGTTTGGTGAGAAGGGAGCTGGGAGGTGGGCAGCCTGGGCTGTGAGTGACATCTCCTGGCGTGCAGAGCTGCCAGTAACTTAGCATGATTTCAGCTGGAGGAGCAGCTTCCTATTTGCCTTGAGGCTCTGGAAGACACTGGGGACGATCCTGCTTCCTTGCATTCACACAGAGCTGCCTCCCACGCTGGTGCGGTCCTCCCTCGGTTATTCACTGAGCACAACAGGGTTTCTGCAGCAAAACTGCTGTTAGCTGGAGCGGCTGCCAACGTTACTCTCAGTTGATAGCTAGCTCAGTGGCAGAAAAGATATTAGATCTGTTTATGTTCTGGGACCTGCACCAATCGCTGGATGGAGTCAGTGGTAGCCCCTACAAAAAAACCCAAAGAGACCAAAATTAGAAACAGACAGTGATGCCTGAGCAGCTGGGCTGTGCTCCAACATCTGGAGAGTGCTTAATGCCTCTGCAGGCAGGCAGGGCTCCAGTACCAGGCAGCTCTGAGCTATGCCTACTTATGGCCTTACATGATGTTTTTATCACCACTCACAGTGGGCAGAAATCTGTGTCTGGGTTCTGGCTAGGCACAGAGATCATGCCTGCTTCATCTTTAGCTGAGGAAAACTGCTAGTAGAAGAAAAGTCCTGGTGCCTGGCAATCAGAGGTGCTAGAGGGTCAAGTACTGCCCCACTTGGGGGAGACTGAGTGTTTGCCTGGTATTCAGCAACATCAATCTGGAGTGCAAAGGAGCAGGAGTCATCTAGGGAATAAGTTAATTCTTTAGCTGCTGCAGGACCTGCAATTATGTCTAGAGCTGATGGAGGTAACCAAGTGTACAGAAAAGGGATCTTTATCTGGATTTGTAATGTTGTGAGTTTTTTTTAAATAATCAAGTATTCAAGCCTATACTCTTTGAGTACTGTTTGGAAGGTTATTGCTTTGGTAGGCTACCTTCTGGATTATGCTTATCGTTTTGTACTTTTCCTTGTATGAAATGTTTCCACAAAACGCTGCTTGGTAGCATTAGAGTTCACACAGATGGATGCTCTGGTGTGGGATACAGCAATGAAATCACATATTTAGAACCCCCAGAGTCCTGAAAAGTGCTCATGATACTGAGCTGAAATTTAGCAGGCAAAAGTCATGTTCAGGGTTAAGGAAATAAAATGCCTTGGGAAAAAATGACTAATCTCAGGTTGCAGGTGGGATGCAGACAATTATCATTATGCCTCTGCCTACAGACAAGGGATTTCTACAGCTGTTTATTGGAGTGGTCCATTACAGTGAGAAAACTCTTGCTTTGCTGCTAATGATGCTACTTTCAGTGTGGCTGCTGACAAGATACAGCAGACGGACAGTACCCATCACAACAGGAAGTTTGAAACTCTTAGAAATGATGCAAAGTCACCCACCCTTTGTTCCTATGACAGTAAATACCCAACAAAGCTGTTAGTGGTTGCCTCTAGGCGAGATCTCAGAGTAAGGGTGGCAATAATTACATGGATGTGCTGTGCAACTGTCAGCAGCAGTTTCAGTTTTCAAGCGTGCTAGCTTCATATCTATACTGTGCAGCTAATTTTACATTACAGCATCTGTTTGTATTCATTTTTCTAGTGTTAAAATAATTTTTGTTCAACAGACGTGCTCAGTGTTATCCTAACCTGAGCCAACTACTCTCTCCAATAAGAAGAAAAGTCTCCCAGCTGTCATGCTCTGTTGGTTCTAATCGCTTCAAGCCATGAGTTCTGGGTCCTTTTTGAATAAAGCTGTATGAAATGCATTCTTACCTCCTGCTGTCTGGTATGTGCACTAGGCTATTTTTTTAAGCTGCATTCTTGGCAATATTGGCAGTCAAGCATGGTGTGCATCTAACAGACACTCCCAAAATGCAAGCGTAACAAGCTTCCAAATTTCACAGTTAGCCTCAGCAGATTTACACATGAGCGGGAAGAGAGGGAGCACAGAGTTCCAGGTCAGCATTAGGTTTCCAATGGACCTGCCTGCAGGGAGATCTTCAAAACAAATTCTCTTGGCACTTTTAGGTTCCCTTTTCTCTAGATAGGTGGGAAGACATCATTTGTCTACAGTTAGAGATTTCCGGAGATGCGTTGATTCTTTTCACTTGGGCCAACTTCTGAAAACACTTCTGGGATTTTGGGTCATTTGTAAGGTTAGGTAACACTTTGTATAGTTCTGGCATCTGGGACTACCTTTCATGTGAAACGAGTGGTTGGAAGATGAACCTGTTCAGAACTTGAATGCTTTTCATATTTGCATGCGTGATGTGGGGTGCCAGGATGGATTTGGAGCATTGACCCAGTATCACCTGAGGGCTGGAGAATGGCCTCTGGAACTCAAGTTCTGGCATGCAGATGCAGAGCAGGTTCAGTCACCTTACTTTCTTGGAGCATGAAGATAGTTGATCTAGTTGCCTGCACAGAGGTATTGTCACCTTGGATGACCAATAAAGTACTTCTAAACATCTCCTAAAGTATTTGTGTATAAGGAGAAGAGAAATTAGTACCCGTGTGAGCAGTCCAACAATCAGTGGGTTTGAGTATGGAGCATCAGCGCAGGTAGGAATGGATTTCACGTCGCAGTGGGAGCAGGTATGAGCCCTAGAGTGCCAAAGCTAGTTGTTAGTTGTAACTGTTGACTTTACAGCTAGGTTATAAATCTGGAAAATACTTTTGCTGATTCCCTTTCAAGAGCTTTGTGTTGGAAGATGGTATTTTATTAAACAATACCAAAATTGGCTGAGCCTAAGTTGTGAAGTGAGATTTCTACTATATGAAGGAGAATCCAAAGCACAAAAATATCGACACCATCATGCTAGCCAGTAACACACACTGGTATGCGTATATCAGTTCTGAAAGCTCAAATACCATACTGGTTGTGAATTACTTCCATCAACCATAAATGGCTTTTTTTACAGAATCCCACTGCTAACCATGTATTTCAAGCCACAAAAATGTTTATTTGTTAGGTAGGTCAGACCAAATATGTCAGTAACAGTTAAGAAATCAAACTGGCACAAGTTTTGCAAAGCGTGTCGTTTTTAACCATGTTATGCCAATTCTGCAAATACAGACTATTCATAATTTTTTGGTCTTGTGAGAAGTGGCATCAAAAATCTCCATAGAGTTCTTAAATACCCTGTGGCGTGCAGATCATATTTTCTGTATAGCATTGCCAAGGTGCAGGACAGCATTGTGTGAACTGGCTGTCACGTACTGAACTGTTAGTGTTAGACTTCCTACGTGCATTACCAGTGATGAGGATGATGTAAACTGTTATAAACGTTGTAAAAACCTGAAGCACAAAGTATACTAGGACAAAATGTCGCAGGGGTTAAAGCTTTGAGTTCCACAGGTTTATGCTGTTTATATAGCAGCAGTCTGCTCTTTCAGTGTCTCAGTGATTATTAAGCCAAACGCAGAGCTATAGTAGAAGACAGTGTTTGCCTCATACAGGTGTTGTTGCACAGTTGCTCAGTTACCTGCAGGTGTCTCAAGGACAGACGAACCATAAGCTGCATCTTGAAGTGCTCCTTCATCACCACTTGGCACAGGGCAGCCCATGGAGATGTGGCACAGTCCACGAGAGCAAATCTGCAGGACACCAGGGCTGAGCTCTGCCTCTAAGAAATCCCCCATGAGGACGTGGAGCAGGAGATGGGAGCAGGGATGGGCAAAGGCAGATGCTACAGAGAGGAAAGGGACTGCAGGAATGTGCCTGAAGACCTTTGGGTGAGGTAAGATGGGCTACTAGGATAACAACATCCTTTTTCTGCTCTAGTCACAGGTACCAAACCAAAGATGTCCCGGACAAGGAAGATTCTACTCATCCTGGGATTCTTCTCTGCTTTGGCTGTAATTGCTTTAATTGCTGTAGCAGTGACCCAAAACAAGCCACTTCCGAAGAATATTAAGGTATTATAGGCTGGGGTTCTTGTAGGAAAGCAAGCCAAGCTAGGGGGGTGGGTTAGACATGGTGCTCCAGGACACATTGCTGCCCTTGTCTTTAGCCAGACAAGGGCCTTCACGCACCTCGAGTACCACCTTTTAAATCTTCATGGTGATTGGCTTCACAGGGGATCATCTCCTAAGTAGTCCCAGTTTTGCTGCTTTTCTCTCCTCTTGCATCCCTTTGATGGAAACTTTGCATCAAATCGCTACTGAGGAGGGCAATGATACAGCATGTTCCCACAACTGCCAGTTAGCCCGTTCGTTTCTGGTCCCCCCGCGTGTGGAGACCAGCGCACGCTGTGTCTGGTTCGGCGCCTCAGGTGCAATGACAGTTCTGTTTTGCCCACAGTATGGGATTGTGCTGGATGCGGGGTCGTCCCACACTAACCTGTATGTGTATGAGTGGCCAGCAGAGAAGGAGAACGACACCGGGGTGGTGCAGCAGGTGGAGGTGTGTAAAGTCGAAGGTAAGAGGAGAAAAGGGAGCTGTGGAAGGGGCACGGGATGAAGGACAGAGAATGCAACCAAAGGGTGGGGGAGGAGAAACCCAGAGGAAGAGGCCAATAGTGAAAACAGTGTTACATCTGTGAGCTAATGTATATCCCACCACTTCCCACTGGGAGCTGTATGTGCCTGACCTTCCTGGGAAGAAAGCTGGATCCGCTTTCCCCTTTGTTTTTAGGATGCTTGGAAGTGAGTGTTTTTTGGAAAGAACTACACCGAAGAATGTACTTAGATAAATAAAAATGTCTTCATGCAGCTTTGCTGAAGGGCCGATGAACGTCAGGCAGCGAGAGGGGAGGGCATGGTTTGCTCTTTTTCAAGGCCCCTGTGCCAGCTAGGCACTGGGCTTGCAGGCCAAGGTTGCTCAAGTTATGCATGTCCTGGTTTATTTTTTATTCTGTTTAATTGCTGTGTAGCTATTGTATGATTTAGGAAGGCAGAAATAAATTCCAAGGATGCACGTGACAAGGAACAGAGTAGACCATCGTGGATCACTGTGCTTTGGGGAGGAGGAGGAGGTGTTGTCAGAGCCTGCCTGGGGTCTTGTCAGGCCCATCTGCAGCGCAGGGGAGAGCCACGCTGTTACCGAGCTGCTGCAATAGCTGCTTGGTGCTGCAGCATGCCATGCCACGAGCAGCATGCTGAACATATGGCAACCTGGAGCAAACACAGAGTGGGCTTCACTGCTGCCCGTGCAGGCACTGGTCCTGGGGCAGTCCATTCACTGGGAGACACATGGCAGGGAGGGACAATGAATTTTTCTTTGGGTTAGCATGGAAGGGGATGGCTGCAAAACAGTGCTGTAGTGTGCACGTACAATATACAAACAAGTGATATCATCTTTCCCCAGAGAACCCAGCGTAGAGAAGGGTCAGGGATTTTCAGGTGCAGATCCAGGGTACACCCAGGCAGAGCCAGAGATGAGTCTGCAGATGTCCAGGACCTACTAAGCAAATAACGTGCCTTACTGCAGCCCTCATTGTGAGTTCACAGTCCGCTTCCCGGAGAGCGGGTAGCGGGTGTTGGGTGCTGTGGCCACCCCTGCATGCATCAGGCTTAGTTAGTGCTGTAGGATTTCTAAAAGTGAGAAATGGGGTGGTTGAATCTGGTGTCGCTTCCTGTGATAGTGATACGGTTTAACACAACTGCTCACAACAGCACTCTGGGGTTATGCTTGGAGTTTGAGCAGTGAAATGTCCTCATTTCTTGCAGGCCCTGGGATCTCAGGTTACTCCCATGACACTGAGAAGGCAGGTCCCTCTCTGACACAGTGCCTACGACAAGCAGAAGAGGTGATTCCCTCAAAGCAGCACCAAGAGACACCCGTCTACCTCGGAGCAACTGCCGGCATGCGGCTTCTCAGGTACTGCAGGGCTTGTCCCCTTCTCCTGCAGCACTGTGCCTGGGACCACCATGGATGCTCAGTGGGGGCCTCTTGAGAAAAGTCCTTGGAAATGCTGTCAGCTCACACTTTGCCCAGATACCCTCTTCTGCCACCGGCCTCTAAGCCCCAAGTCTCCCTGGGCTCTTCCCCTGCTTGCCCAGCAGGTCTATTTCCACTCACTCCTACCTTCCATCATCTCCAGCACCCACACGTAGCGCAGAGACACCAGGAGGGTAGCAGTGCCCAAGCTGATGCTCAGGGGATGCTCAGACATCTCCCACAGTCTGGTATTAGGCTTGACCAGGATATTTTGAGCCAAATCATGTTGTGACTCTCCACATACCTTGACTCAGCCTGAGATCATCAAAGCTGAAATAACTTTATAATTGTATCCTCCTTTAGTTCCAATTTGTGATTTTCATGGGGATGCTCCAGACCTCTTGCCTGGCTGGGCCAGGGAGCTGATCCTATGTATGTATTGCCTGGGAAACCTCCCTGGGGATACCAGAGGGCATGGATTTCTTCTATAATGGTGATGGCGAAGAGTGAGAGGGATCTCCATGGTGCAGTCTCTACCAGAGCACGTGGTCCAGGAGAGCAAGAGAGCTCTGGTCTCTGCTCCAGGTACCACTCTCAGCTGCAGGGTCTGTGAGTGTCAGAGCTGGAGGCAGCTGCGCTGTCAAGGTGTGACAGAGAGGGACGTGGCCAGTTAGAGCTGAATGTACCCATATCAATGACTGTTCTGTTATAATTAACACTTGGTGGGGAGTTGCAGCCTGGCTACTCAGACTAAAGCCCGTGGGCTGCAGAGAACTGTCAGCCAGAGTCACTCCATCCTTTCTTCCATTCATCCAGCTTGGAGAATAAAAGTGCAGCTGACAAAGTCTTGTCCTCAGTAGAGAAGACACTACGCTCAGCTCCCTTCAACTTCCAGGGTGCCAGAATCATCAGTGGTCAGGAAGAAGGAGCCTATGGATGGATCACCATTAACTACCTGCTGGGCAATTTCAAGCAGGTACTGTATCAACAAGTCCATATTTGAATCACCGGCTTGCAGTACTCTGTAAATCATGCCTTGCAGGAGGGTGTCACAGGCAGTATCTTCCCTTGTAAGCCATTTACCAGAGATCAGGAAGCTGCACATCTTGCCTCAGCAACTACTGTTGAGTATGTCCTAATACCAATAAGTATCAGGATGTACCACTGTAGTCAGGCTTCAAGCATTGAAATAAAACGCTGGCATCTTTGATTAACTTTGCTTGAATACAGCATCCTCCTCACTTCCTGATCTAAAATATTTCTGTGCCTGCAAAGCTTGACAATGATTCTTTACTATTGAGCTTATAAATCATTTGGGAGTTGAAACAGTAAGTGGACTGGTTTTTTTGCATAACAGTTTTATTGGATTTCATATTCTTAGTCCTCCTGCGAATACTCAGACATAATCCATCTTCTCCTTTTCCAAGCCTGCATCTTGTGTCTTGTTCCAGCTTTCATCTCATGCCCCTCTTCAGGTCTTCCTGCCTTTCCTGTGTTCTGTGCCTCTGCTTCTGTCCTCATAGGTCTTTTTCTTCTTTTTTGCTCCCAAATAGATCTTCTCCATACCTTATGTATCTGGTTTACTTTGGGGTTTTTTTGTTTGTTTGTTAAAGTCTGGCTGGACAAAACTTCTACATTCCCTGAAATCCATAAGTGAGACATCAGGAGCACTAGACCTCGGAGGAGCATCAACACAGATTACTTTTGTACCAAATGAAATCTCTTCTGGGTCCCCAGACAACCTGCTCTACTTCCGTCTCTATGGCAAGGCTTACCAAGTATACACGCACAGCTTTCTCTGCTATGGGAAGGACCAGGCTCTGCAACAGAAACTGGCCAGGGACCTACAGGCAAGTACATCTATCTGTAATTTCAGGTGGAGATCCTGGACCCTCCCAGTTTTGACATACTGGTGCTGTAAAAGTTGCAGTGTCCCAGCTAAATGTCTCATCCCTTAGTCTGGGTTTGGCAAATGGCATTATCCTCCATAAAGACTGGGCAGATGTCCAAAGAGATGAGAGTCAATGTTTTCAAAAGTACTACCAATTTGAGGTGCCTTGATTCTTGGGCATGGGATAGCAGGAGTACTGTGCTTGACTGAAGTACTTGGGGAAGGTGATGTTTCACCATCTCTGAGAATCCCAAATCAACAGCAGCTTCACAAAATGTGGATGAAAGTAACTTGCCCCGGGTCCTCCAGGGAGGCTGTGGCAGTACCCACATATCCCAAATCACAGCCAATGCCTTAAACCATCCTCTTCACTTTGACCCGATGTGTGTATCTTGGTGTGATGTACTGTGACAAGTGCCTTGTGGCCACCCTTCCTTGTGACCCTTTCCCAGAGTGCTACTCTAGAGTGAAGTGTAACACCTTGGGTTGATCTTACTTTCAGACCGTGGACAACAGCAGCCTCCTTGATCCATGCTTTCACAAGGGGTATCAGAGGACTATAAATATAAGTGACCTCTTCAAAACTCCTTGTACATCAGCCAAGAAAAAGGAATTCCCTTTCAGCCAGCTGTACTTACAGGGAGGGGGTGATTATCAAACGTGCCGAAGAAACATCCAGAAACTCTTTAACAAAACCAGTTGTCCTTACTCCAGTTGCTCCTTCAATGGCATATACCTACCTCCATTACAAGGGGATTTTGGGGTAAGTCTTCACATTCTTCAACTCTCTATAACCCACAATATCAGAAGGGCAGAAACTCAGAGTAATGCTAGAGTGTATTCTCCATGGCTGGGGCAGGATTCATTTACAAGATGGCTTTTTGGACACATAACTACAAAAATGGTGCTGCGCTTGCTGTGTAAGAGCTACCCCAGTAAATACTAGTCTACTGTGCTGTTCCCATTCTAACCCATCTCCTTGAGGTGCTCCATTTACTGATTCATTTTTCAAGCAGTCCTTCCTGATGGCGAGCACCAGAGGCAGGAGCACCTGCTGCAGGCCATGCACGATACACTGCTCCAGCAAACCTTGTTTCCTGAAGTCAATAGTGGTACAAGATCTGAAATTCATCCAGAAGTGTGTGAGCACTACTGTCAGCTCACCTGACAGCTTCCCAGATGTGATAAGGAGACAGTGCACACTCTGAACGCACATCATGTGTGACACCACACTGAATATCAGTCCTAAAGCTGGAAGACTTCAGTGGCTGTGAGGCTTTCTGGGGAAACTGTTAATACTCCCTTGCCCTGTTCATAAACTGCCCCCTACCTATCAGCTATTGGCTGTGGTCAGAGATGGGTTTTCTGCACTTTGGATTATACGCTGGGGCTGTGTACACTCCTTTCAGACCATCACCTCTGCTGTTTGTGGCAATATTGGCTGCACACTCATCTCATTCTATTGCCAAAATGGGATCACGGTTGTGATGGCAAGCAGTGTTCACCATGTGCCACTCTGGCACCAGGGCATAGAGGCGAGGGATTTACTGAAGTTCTTCAGGATACTGTGGCCAGTGAAGTTCCTGCCTTCACCTTCCTTTTGGGGTCCTTAGCTCTCATCAGCTCTTGGTGGCAGAGTGACATCAGTCTCGAAAATATACCTACTTTTGTGCGTGTGATGTTGCTTCTTATATTTCTCTATCTGTAAATAAAGCCATTTTCTTTTGTAGGATTTCCACTGTCCTGCTCATGCTGAGGGCCAGTCAGGTTAAAATATTCTTTCTCTTTCAGGCTTTTTCTGCTTTCTACTTTGTGATGAACTTTCTGAACCTGACCAGTGAACAAAGCCCCGTTGCCCTGGACAAAGTGGCCAGCGCCATTCAGAGCTTCTGTGCCCGGCCTTGGCATGAGGTGAGCAGTGCTTGTGGCAGTGGGCTGAGGCCGCCGGGTGGCAAGAGCTGCTGATATTTTTCTGTAGGATAAATTGTTGAGGGTAACTTCCAAGGCAAGAGGGGGAAGATCCCCCCAGCACCTGCAGTGAATGCTCAGGCGCAAGCTGGAGCAGTGGAAAGCTGTGTTTAAGACTGGTAACTTCTTCCCTCCCTAGGTGAAGACAGCGTATCACCAAATAAAAGAAAAGTACCTGAGTGAATATTGCTTTTCTGGAGCCTATATCATCTCTCTCCTGGAAAATGGCTACGAATTCACTGAAGAGAACTGGCAAACGATCCACTTCCTTGGAAAGGTGTGTTTCGTGGTGGGGAGGGCTCTACCCCAGCAGGTAGCTGTAACCTCTGCTGCACAGCCTGGCCCTTTTTCCCTGGGGTGCCACTGCCCCAGCAATGCTGCAAGCAGCCCCTGCACCTCCCAGCACTGATTCTGCTCCTCTCCCATTTCAGATCGGCAGCAGCGATGCGGGCTGGACCCTGGGCTACATGCTGAACCTGACCAACATGATCCCCGCAGAGGGGCCCGCTCTGCCCCCTCTTTCCCACGGCAGCTACGTGGGGCTGATGGTGCTGTGCTCCCTCGTGCTGGCATCCGTGATCCTGTTTGCCTGGCTTCTCTTCCACAAGCCCAAGTGCCTGCAGAAGGGGATTGTTTAGGAAAAACCTTGGGGGGAGAGGGGCCATGTCACCCTGTCCATTCAGGGCTAGGAGACCCCGGCACAGCAGAGCCCCTCTCACCTCTCACTGAAGCTACTGACTCTGTAGAACAAGGGCATTTATTTCTTCTGACTCACACTTGCACTGACAGACGTTGGGACATCAGGCTTGCCACCTCTCTCTGCCAAGGACAGACAAGCAGGTGTCCCCTCCTTGAATGGGTCGTACTTTCATTCAATGAAACTTTGCTGCTTGTTGGTCTTTGCCTTGTGGACAGCATTATAAAGAGAAAAGCGGCAGCAATCTTTGGGAGCCGGTGCTCCTGCAAGGGTAATCTCAGGGTCACACATCCCACTGAGCTCTTGGGAGCGATCACACACAGGGTGATCCTGCTATTCCTCTGCTGAAGCTGTTCCCGAGAGCCCTTCCTGCAGGGAAACTGTACCAGCACACCTTTGCTCGCCTCCCCACACCCTGAGCCCTCGCAGCCATACAGCTGGGTATGGCCACCTGCACCTGGCTGGTCCCCAAAGGCTGGCCAGGCTCCCAAATGCCACTCTGGAACAAGAAGGGATAAGGATGAAGAAACTGAGCGTGCTGGTGGTCATCAGCCCTTAGCTGGGCAATGGTGGCTGTCTGCTCCTTTCGCAAGTGGCAAGAAGCCTCTTTCCCACGTCTTCCTGATGTTGTTGCTGGACCAAAGCTGGCTCGCTGTTATGCTGAGCCTTTTCCATGTCCCTAGGGTACATCAAGACACGAGTTCCCAGCCAAGCATTGCTGATTTTTGTAGGAACAGCTCATATTGGCCAAGGATCCTTGACCAATAGCGAGTGCTTATGCCTACAGAGACTCTGGTGTGATTAGCGTGCCTACAGGTATACACCCACTAAAGCAATCCAGCATCACTGTGCTGATCATACAGCAGCCTCTAATCTAGGGAAAATGTTGATTAGGTCATGTTTCTTTATAAATAGACAGCTGGCAGCAGTTAACAAGCATGAGAATGCACAGATTTAACCACTCTTTCCACCAGCAAAATCAGTGAAAATTTGCCTTTCCTTCCCTCATGGCTTAGGCTTATCCCATGAGCATAAGACACAGGGCTTGTGAGTACACATACTGAAGCCCATCTTCTAGCACACAACTAGGGTGATGCCACTGATCAGGTTTACGAATTGCTTGCTTCCATTTTCCATTCCCTGGTCCAAAAAAGAAGAGAGGTAAGTCAGAAACCAATTTTTATAAAACACTTAGAAACCACTGATGCCTGTCTACCTCCCATGAAATCTCAGAAATCTCTTCTCCTAATGACCTGTAAGTGCTGGAGGCCAAAAGAAAGCAGATGTTGTGGAGAGAAAGGCATGGCATACACACACCTTCACCTGTTTTCCCAAGTAAAGCTGTAGAAGGCATGGAGGGGATCAGGATGTGCAACCCCAAAAGCGCCTTCTCCTTTAGGCAAGCACAGACATGGAGCTCGGGGTTTTCATGCTCTCCCAGCCTGTCCCTCTGCACAGTGCAGGCTGGACAATGTGCCCCAGTTATTTCTACTTCATGTCTGGAAGTAGGAGCATTGAAGGACCTAAAGGTAAGGGAAAAATCTACCCTGTCTTGTGGTAAGATCTTTGGGCAGTTCATTGTTCTTCCAAAAATCTGTGTCTTATTTTTGCTCTGCATTAGCTGGCTTCAGTTTCTGTTGGATCTTGTTCTGCCCATTTCAGAAAAACTGAGTAACTCTATCAAAATCCCTTTTTCCTTGTTGGTGCTTGCAAGTCATCATTGTATCATATTAAATAGTTTGATCTTCAATCTGCAAAGCACTCTGTGCTGACCTCACTCGTAGCTCTTGACTCCACTTGACTAACTTTGAAAATTTTTACGTCTTTCTGAAACTTGGACACCAAAATTTTCAGCAGTGAGTGGTAGTAGATTCCCTAATAACGTATATAAAAATAACACCCTTTGGTTTTGATCTATACTTTATGTTCCCCATTTGTATATCTCAGGGTCAGGTCAGCTCACTTAAGAGAAATTTTGGGGGGTTTTTTGTCCAGTTGGAATACTGCAACTTGGCCTTTTTTTCCAGTCATTGTATTCCAGAATGGCCACTGTCTCACACTGTTCATCACTGTCTCTTAACATGAGCCACTTTGCCTTCCATGTGGCTCCACTTAAACACATACCATTCAAAGAATATTCCCCCAAGCCAGTGATCCAGGTCAACCTGCAAATGACTGTTTGTCCATTGACCAGTTTTTGTTTTATCTGCAAATACAATGAGATGTTGAAATTCATCTAGAGATGGAGTCTTCCTTCTGTTATTTTCAGCAAAGATAGGTAGATGAGAGATTAACAGTAGTTCTTGGTCACAGCTGGAAGGTATGCAGGAGGAGCATGTGATCAGAGCTGCATTGGGTCCCCAGTCAGCCCCACTTGCAGCACACCCTGTCCCGTGCCACCTTCCTTGCATATGGAGTCTTCATAGCAAAGCAGGTGCCCCGGAGAAGCTCCCCAAGTGAGCTGGTGCACCCTTCCTCCCCATGAACAGTGTGGAAACCTGCAGGATGATAATTCCCCTCCTGAGACCTCGGGAATCTGACAGCTGCCTAGTTGTGTCCACGATGCAGGAACTGGCAGATCCATTGGGACATTTCAGAAATTGATGCAGAAACCATGTGTGGAAGTTGGTGTGGAGAGAAAGCCTGTGCCAGTCTGCTCTTCTGGTCCCTGCTAAGGGGTTATGCCAAAGGAAAAGGTCAAATACGGAACCTGGGAGAAGAGCTTTAGCAATGTTTTGTATCTTTATTGCAAGTCCCATAGCGTTAATATTGTTAGCTCTTGATTCTAGAGTCAGTGATCAGCTGGTATCTTTGCTTACTCCCTCCTGCCTGCCTTCTCTTGTTTGGTTTGGGTTATGGGGTTTTCTTAAAAACATATAAATGTGACTTGAGTGCAACCTAAAGGCCCCAAACTAAGATAAATACAAAATGTTACATTATTTTTAAACCTTATGACTTTTAGACCGCATATATGAGCCAATCTCTCCAGAACTAGAATTTCTAAGGTGACACCAGACATGCCATTTAAAAATCACTTGAGCAGGCTGAGGGTCCAAGAATTGGTTGGCTGAAGGCATTCTATCAGGGTGAAGCCCTTGCATATCACTGGCTGTATTTGAACCTTCCCAGAAAAGCATATGATTTTTTTCCCCCATTTTTCCTGCTATTGCAAGACTTTATCTATGGAGGCTACTAAAAATCTTTCATCAAAGAGTTCAAGTTTAATGAACATTCATTTCTTTGCTTCTGTGCTGTATCTGACCCAGCTGTATTCAGCTCAATTTTGTGTTCCAGAGTCGCCCAATGCGTACATGAAGACCATTAATGATAGTGGGTGGAATTTCCAAATATGTCAGTATAATATGGTGTCACTTTTCTTGTTAATGCAGTTGATCTGCCTCACTGATAATTATCTGTGCCTTATTTCTGATTTGATAGCTTCTGGCTTTAATTTCCAGCCACTGGCTTCTGTACAGTTTTGCTCTTATGGGTTAAAGCATCTTTTAACACCACATGTACTTGTCTTGCAAATATTTATTCACTGATCAGCTCTGCTGGGCTGCCAAGACTCCAGACCTTGGTGTCTCCCATTTTGCCACAGGAAGCCCTGAGATGTGGTGCAGCAAGATGGGATGAGTGTCTCCGGTTTGGGTTCAAATGTTTAGTGGTCCGTTTTTGGGAAGGTTCCTTGCAGGGGGATTTGATAGCTTTGTAGGGTGCGGGAGCAGCCTGGTCTCTCTGAGACTGATGACTTCCACGAGCTCTCTCATGTTCACCCCGGTGTCAGGTCTGAGAATAAAACTATCAGTGAGGCTGAGATTTTCGGGGGTCAGAAAAGAAAGCCTGGGTGCCTGCAGCACACTCGCCTCTTGCAGAAAACCACCAGTCTCCACCACAGGCTCTAAGTGCCCTTCACTCTCCTCCCTGATACAGCCAGCTCTCCTCTGTGCACGGGCTACAGCTGATTTCTCTGGCCCTGCAGCAAACCACAGTGGAACCTCCACTTGGAAGAAAGCTCTCGGAAGTGGGGCCATCACCTCTGCGGTGAGAGACTGATTTGCAGTGTTGGTGCTGGCTGGGGCTCCTCAGCTTCTCCAAGAGCAGCTCTCAGCTGGATGTGTGCCCCCTTCTCATCTGTCCCAATTCTTCCCGTGCTCTGTGCCAGGGGGTACGTGCAGGCTCTGCAGGGCTGATGGCTGTGTCATGGGGCTCAACAGCCTGTTCAGGAGGGGCTGGGGGACACACACGGAAGACAACAGTCCCTGCCACCCGGGCCACATGCTTTCTTTTTGCAGCTCAACCCTGAAGAAATGGATCTTTGTTTTGATGCACGCACAAATCTCTGTAACCTTATCTCAATAAAGGCTTCTGAACTGATGCCAGAAAAGTTTTTGCACTGTTTTCCAGAAGGTGGGAACTCGCCAATAGTGGAATGGAGCTTCTGGCACTAAACATGGAAAAGTCCTGAGATGGGATTTCCTCTCTTGCCAGTTCCCTGCTGTTCTCCTGGATCGCATCTGCAGTTCCCAGTGGATGGGCAGCATCCCCTCCTGGCAAGAAAAGGCACTGTGGTCCTTCCCAGGCTCTGGGCACCTCACACGGGTGGCCTCACTCCTGGGAAAGCTGCTAGTACCCAAACCCCATCTTCCCTTGCTTTAGCTTCCCCCTGACCTCCCCCAAGCAGCTTGTTCTGCCCTATTGTGCACCGGATGGCTGCAGTCCTCCGTCCTCGTTTTCCCTCTCCCTCCCCCAGTCAGCACCACTGGCATCGTGCTGGCACTTCAGCTCCCCCAAAACAGGTGAAGGACAGGGGCCTGTGCCCCTCATTCATGGGGCCATGCGGCTGCGTGCCTCTGCGTGCAGCCACAGCTGTAGCTCCGCCAAGGCAAACATACTTGTCACGGCTCATCATTTTTCTTTCAGCGCACACTCTCTCTAGTTTGCTTGTTCTTATGGCTCTTAGCTTGAACTTTCCTCAATTTTTCCAGTCTTCCTCTGGTAACAATGCGGCCAGAATTAAAACAAATGCACCAGGTGGAGTCTTTCCACAGCTGGCTCTGGAGGGATTGGCTCCTTGGTGCCTGTGACCCTCAGCCATGGAATGATGTGAGGGACGGGGCTCGCATTCACATTCCTCTCTCTCTCGCCACTGTGGCACAGCACGTTCCTGCTCGCCCTCTTTCTCCTACTGCCTCAAGGTCTCTCCATCTTTGAACATCTGGGGGGGGGGGCGGTACGTGTGTGGATGATCCATCCCAGATGCATGAGCTGCATTTTCCAAATTAAGTCTTTGTTTATTTCCTGTACTGTTTCTAAGAGCTAATGTCCTATATTGTTTGTTTCTGCTTTCATGAGTGCTTTTTAACATGTCTGAACTTATTATTGGCTTAAAGCTTCATTAGCATGTTGTTTTCCTAGAATGTAGTAAGGGCCACGCCAGGTCGGATCAGACAGGCAGTGCGTTGGTTCTCATCTCCAGCTGCATGATGAGCAAGAATTTAGATGGACAGTTAGGGAAAGGGCATGATCCTTCTCTTCTAGCCATTAGGGGTGTAGGAAATTTGTGATCAAGTGATTGCTTCTGGATCTGAACAATTAATAGCTGTGGATGCCCCAGTTCTATATGAATTTATCCTATCCTCTTTGCACTCATTTAACTTTCAGCTCTGACAAGGTAATTTCATTGCGCCTTGGGTGCAAAACTATTTCCTTTTGTTTGATTTAAACCTGCAGCCTGATAAGAGGCTGCTTCCATCCCTATGCTACAGATAACACTGACTAATTCTCCAGACCTAGCAGTGCGTGAGAAGTGTTCTCCACCCACCCCAGATTTTGCTCATGGCTCCTTTTTAGGAACTAACAATCTGGCATTTCAGTTTTTTCCTGTTGTTTCTCACATCAGTGTTGCTTGTCTCCATAGGAAAGCGAGTGCTTTTCTCATGCGTCCCTTGGCAGTACTGCAGCTCCAACTCTCCCGCTGCTGTCGCAGGCCACTGGAAACAGCCTGGGAAGGGAAAGGGGAGGGGGGGAGACAGACCAAACATGGGGTTTGTGCTATTTTACTATAGCCCTGCCTAGCATGCTCTGGCTGCCAAGTAACACCGGCTAACGCTGGAAACCTGCCCACCTCCCTCACATCGCCTTGGTTGCTGAAAGCTGGGGAGAGAGCAGCTCCATGGAAATCCAGCAGCCCTGGGAGCAGGGATGTGAAGGAGGCGAGGGCATTTCCCACCGCTGCTTGAGCCACCAGCTCTGCAAAATACCACCAGATGTGGCTGCTGTAGAGATACAAGCTGCCCTGCTATACCCATGCTCGCCATGCCCTGCCACTGCCTCAGCTACTTTTCCTCGGTTTCCTGCAAGTGCTGGGAGAAGCTGGTACCTCCAGCACAATTTCTTGTTACCTGATTAAAGATGGGTCAATGCCATTCCTGCTCCTGGATGTGTGTTGCTCTCAGACTGACAAGCAGGGATGTGGTGGGATGAAGCTTAACAGGGATAAGGTATTAATGTGGTTACTGCTATCTTTATATAGGTATAACATTCTTTTTTTTCTTGTTATGTCTTCAAAAGATATTTGTTCAAAACCAGGACTTCTACAACCATTTTTTTTAAAGGGTCATAACTGAGATGAGGATGCTGTGCAGATGGGGCAGGAGACCAAGAAGGCACAGGGACGAGGAGAGAAAGGACCGGTATGGCGGGGCTGGAGCAGAAGAAAGTTGGAAGTGGAAAAGCCTGAGTAAGCCAAGCCAGGAACAGTCAGGTAGTGTGCTTTGCCCATCAGCCTGCACTGTTTGCATTGGAGGCTACCAACAGGGCCTCCTTGGTTTTACCACTGCTCTTCCTGGGAAACTGAGGCAGAAAGGCAGCTGGCAACCCAGGTGGATGTGGAGGACAGGTAGGAAAGCAGTGGTGCTGGGCAGCACTGGTAGAGGATGCTTTGCTGGGGGAAGAGGCAGCTAGAGCACCCCTTGTCACAGGGGTTAGAGTAATGCAGTGTGGATGCATCTCAAGGCTGAAGGGAAGGCAGATGTTTAGCATGGCTCTGAGAAGCCCGAGAAGCCCGTTGCTGATGGCAGGAGGAGCTCCTTTCCAGGGTGGCCAGGACAGAGCAGTATGGCACACTCGCATTAGCAAAGGGAGCCTTTCTCCTGGCATGTCCAGACGCAATGGTAAATCTTTCTGCTGTTTGTACTCACGTTTGGGCTCTGTGTCAGAGATGTGCTAATAAAGATCTCTGTCAGAGCCACTAAGCTGCTGGAATTTTAGCCCCATGGGGTAAGGCTGCAAAAGAAGGCTGCCTCCTGCAACTGCACCCATCCGTGGGCAGAGCACAGGCACCTTGAGGTGACTGCTGCCCACTGGGGCAAGGGTGCATGTGGCAGAGGGGTGGAGAGAACCAGCTCCAGAAATGGCCTGTAGGTCTATTAACAGACAGCAGGGCACCTTCATCTGCCTTTAGGCTGCTGAGCTCTCCTCTGCTGCCCAGTTGCCTGGTGCCCATTGGAGATCATTATCATGCCCATATCAGCACAGAGGGACGATATGAGACCTCCAAGCAGAGCTCTCCCTTGCTGCTACCTGCTAAGCAGACAAGTCCTCTATCAGACCCCACGCTGCCCTGTCCTCTACCTGCGACCTCCTAGCTGGGCTGCTTGGGTAGGGAGCTGTGGGGAGGGCGATGCGATCCCTGTCTCAGTTTATCCCGGGAGCAGCGGGACTGCCGGGTGAGCAGGGGCCGGGCAGAGGGGCCGGCAGGCCCGCAGAGCTTGCGGCGACGTCTCCCTCTGCTTCCCCAGGAGATGGGGCAGGAGAGCAGGCGCGACTCCGAGCTGGCGGCCGGGCCCCGGGGGAGAGCGGCGGGACCTGCCCGTGCCGGGCGGGCAGGGACCGGGCAGGGCTGCGGCAGCCGTGCGGGCACCGGGGTCGCCCTGGCGCCATCCCCACCCAGCTCGGCTCTTGCCCCCACGGAAGAGCTCGGCGACGGGTATCCCCCCCGCCCGCCGCCCCCCTCTCCTCTCCCCCGCCCCGCCGCTTGCCGTGCGCTTGGCAGCCCCGACGCCCTCCGCAGCCAGTTTTCCAGCCCTGCGCTTCTTCTGCAGTGACAGCCAGTGGCTGCGGGGGCCTGTTTACTATCCGGTTAATAAGTGAGCCGGAGCGGGGGGAAACTTCTTCGACGGCGGAGAGTGGGCTCGCCGGCGGCCGCGGCGGGCGGGCGGGCGGTGGGGGGGGGGGGGCATTCATTCCTTTGCTGCGGGGCCCCGGCGCGCCCCGCTCCCGCCGCCCCCCGCCCGCAGGTGCAGGGGGCTGGCACTCGGAAACTGGAAAGAGCTGGTTGGAGTTTGCACTTTAAGCTCCCGGCAGGGAGAGAGCCGGGGGCTCGGAGCTGGTCTGGGCGCCCAGCGCCGCGGGAGGATGGCTCGGTGGCTGTGGTCCCTCGTGGGAGCCCTGCTCCTGCTCGAGGTGGCGGCCGCCCTCAGCTTTCTCCACCATCGCTACGAGGAGATGGTGCAGGCCCTGTTCCGCGTGCAGAGCCAGTGCCCCTACGTCACCCGCATCTACAGCATCGGCCGCAGCGTCGAGGGCCGACACCTCTACGTGCTGGAGTTCAGCGACTACCCGGGCATCCACGAGCCCCGTAAGTATGGAGGGGGACGGGGACGGCGGTTCAGAGAGACAGGGCTTCATCGCTGCACTCCCTGCCATGTGGCATGGTCGGGGCATGGGCTGGGGAGTATCTCCCTTTCCAGGTAGAATTCCCAGCGATGTCCGGGTGTCAGGTGGTGCTGGCTCCGGCAGGAACCCCACAGCCAGCCCAGGGACACACACGCAAAACCCACGTACATGCACTGTGCTTGCGTGGACTGCAGCATGGCCCGGGCACGTACTTTGGCCGGAGCTCTTGATTTTTCAGCACCGGCTAACACGAGAACTGAGGCAAGTCCATCCCAGCACCCCACCTGCCCTGCCACTCTCTCCCTCCCAAAATACAGCAGGGAGACGCTGAGCCCACCCTCCACCCTTTGCTCCTGGATAGTGGCAGAAGGGAAGAGTTCAGCCCTTCCTCCTCCAGACCCCAAAGCAAAGGCAGCAGCGAGCAGGGAACCCCGGCAGAGTGGGCGCCGGGCTCCCGCAGCCCCACCGGCCCCGCAGGCTGTGCAGCCCGTGAGACAGGCAGGTCTCGGGGATCTCTACCTGCTGCCACGTGGCCTGCGGAGCCTTGGCAGCAGCAGCCCCTGAGCTGCTGCCTGTGCAGCGTGGAGACGCTGTGAGCCAGACCTTGCTGGCAGCCAGATGCCCCTGGGGGGCTGAGGGGACCAGCTGGCTCTCGGGCTGGGGGCACGCACACAGGGCTCCCTTGCTTCCCCACCTTGTGCCCCTGGGCCGCAGATGCAGACAGGGCTCTGCCTACTTTTTGCAGGATCTTTTGCCTTCTCAAGCCCTGGCTCACTTACTGGTGTGGTTAAACACAGGGGCTGACAACTCCAGGCAACCTAGTCATGTGAAAAACTGCCGGCAGCACTGCAGGGGTGAGCGGGACCTGAACCTGCACCCCCCCCAGCAGAGCAACCCCCCCAAACCCCACTGTACCTGCTGCTCCCCTCCTGTGGCCCAGACCATTGCCTTCAGGGGTGCCGGGAGGCGGGATGGGAGGCTTCCTACCCTAACCTTCTCCATGACAGCCCCATTTGGTACAGGGAAACCCGCATGGTGCTGAGGACACCTCAGCACCTCCAAAGCACAGTGGGGGCTGATTCAAAGCAAGAAGTGAGCAAAGGGCGCTGGCAATGCGCCAGTGGATTTTATACCTGCAGAACTACAGGAGAGCAGCTGGAAGGGCCACAGGAGGTGACCGAGATCTTCCCTGCCCCAGGTGGGCAGCATGGACCGGTGGCCATGCTTGTAGCAGCCCTCAGGCTGGCACTTTCAACGTGTAGCATGACAACTTTGGGAATCTGTTGACTGACTCCCTGGAAGGCCATGGAAAGTAACTCCAAAAAGCAAGCCTAGAGTTAGTGGGCTTACATGCAGTACTTAGGGCTTTTGTGGCCACGTGGATAATGTTTAGGGGTCGGCATATTGAAAAAGACTGACAAGTCCTGCCACAGACTCGAAAAAAGCAGAGAAGGAGAATCCCTGCTGAGACCTTACTTTTTTAAATAAAGGCTGCACATATCCCCAGGATGTCTTTATAGTTTTTATAACTGGGTTACCTAATTAAATCAGTTCTCATGTCTTCTGAAATCTAACCAGGTCAAAAAACATTCCCCACCTGTGGTGTCCTGTGCTGAGGCATAGCAATCAAAAGATACGGAAAAGCAAAATCTTCTGCCAAAATTTGATTTTTTTTTTTAGAATCCATCTTCAGCATGTCCAGAAGTGGTGTCTCCTCCCTGTGTGGCAAACACACAGGGGATTTTGGAAGCAGCAGATGTCCAACGCGTGGGGCTGCGGTGGTTTTGCCCCAGGAATCCTCATGACACCATGCATGGCAGCAGGGCTGCACGCTCCCGCTGTGAGTCTGACCGCTGCTGGTGGCTGGAAAACTCACAGTGCAATGGGAATCTCAAGCTCTGGCAAGCCAAAAGTTGTAATGACACCCTGTTTTTCCCTGACCCTTTCATGTGAAAGTCAGCATCCCTTTTTAACCAAATTCCCCTGGTATCTTTCGTACTACCAGTCCCTGCAATGGGACATTTTATTTTCCCACAAGTAACTGCTTTAAAAGCCCCTCTGGGAAAATGTGACCCATCCCTCACATGTGCTGCCTCTCCTTCAGCAAAGCAGCGAGTCCTGCTCCAGGCACTATCTGCCTGCAGTCTCTGAGTCTGTATTTTGAGATGTCATTTTAGAAAAGTCAGTGGCAAGAGACCTTTTTGCTCATAACGAAGCTGCTCGAGGGATGGTTTGATCCATATACAACTCGGTCACTGAGGGTTTCTCCAGGCTCTTGTCCTCATCCCTTGGGGGTGAGGAAGCCCCTAAACCTTTTCCTTGGAGACAGGTGAAGAGGAGGGAGAGGAGAAACTGCTGATGCCTCCCACCAGCACAGGAGTCAGGGGCTGACAGGCAGCAGCCAGAGGCGACCGTGCCCTTCTACTGAAAGAGCACAACTCGCCCCAAGCCAGGGATTGATTTTTATCCTGCAGAATAATGAAAAGCTCCTTAAAGCATGCAGAGCCAGGAATGTGCCATACTGGTGAGAGGCAATGAGAGCAAACTGTGAAGGGCAGAGGCAGGAGAAATGGCCTGTCCCCTCCACTACCACCCACCGCAGAGCCAGGAGGTCCCAGCAATCCTGCTGGCACTTCCCAGTCCCTCTGTGCTGCCTCTCCCCAGCCCAAGACCAAACCACCTGCAAATATGTCCTCTTCTGCGCTCCAAAGGAGAGCAGCAGCCCAGTGGAGAGCCTGAGCTGCTCCCAGGGATGCTGTGGCAAAACAGAGGGGAGCCCATATGAGAACCATGCCACTCTCCCTCACTGAGGTTGGCATTTTAGAAGGGAAGGGGCCACTTCACACCATTTATTGGGGGTCCCTTGGGCTTGCCAAGGCTCCCTGCAATAGGAAGTGTCTCCTTCTCCCTGTACCAGCCCTCGCTGATGGTATCGCTCTCTTGTTCTCTCCAGTGGAGCCGGAGTTCAAGTACGTTGGGAACATGCACGGGAATGAGGTGCTGGGCCGTGAGCTGCTGCTGCAGCTCTCTGAGTTCCTGTGCGAGGAGTACCGCCGTGGCAACGAGCGGATCACACACCTCATCCATGACACGCGCATCCACATCATGCCCTCCATGAACCCCGACGGGTACGAAGTGGCTGCCAAGCAGGTACCAGGCAGTGATCGCCTCCTCCAGCCGGGTAGGGGCAGAAAGCCCTTCAAATCCCTGCAGGATCCTCTTCACCACAGCTATGGGGAGGGGGCATCCTTCCTTTCCATGCCCTGCCAAATTTGTCACCCTCAAAAGATGTCACTGCTCCTCACCTCCCATGCCAAGGGCTTGTGCTGTGTTTTGCCCCAAGTGGCCCTGGCAGGTGATGGAGGAGGCTTCCTACACCTGCTGTATCCTCCCCAGAAGTTATTTGGCACAGGAGGGTAATAACATGCATGTTGTGATGGCCGGTCCCTGCTGCCCTAACACCCAGCCTGCCTGCGCCCACTCTGTACTCACCCCCATGATGCACCTTTGCCCCGCAGGGCCCGGACAGCAATGGGTACTTGACAGGGAGGAACAACGCCAACGGAGTGGACTTGAACCGCAACTTCCCTGACCTCAATACATTCATGTACTACAGTGGGGAAATCAGCGGGCCAAATCACCACATCCCACTGCCTGACAACTGGAAAAGCCAGGTACTGGTCTGGGATGCTGTGAAGGCTACAGCATCCTCTTAGAGTGGCTCAGCCACTCAGGCAAGCAAATATACTGTTCTTTGGTTTGCACGGTGCTTGTCTTCTTCTCTGTGCCTTCTGCATGTAGAGAAACGATGTAATCCTGTCCCATATCACAGCTTGCACCTCTGCCAGGAGGAGAGGCTGGCATCACAGCCAGCTTGGGAAGAAGGTTGCAATGCACAGGGCAGAGGAGGTGGCACATGCTGTCTGTCGCCTGTGCCTCGGGTTTTGGGGCTGTGCTGGGAGAGCTGTAGCAGGGTATGCACCAGAGGAGCCAGCTCTGTGCACCAGGGCGGGTGGTGGAGAATGGAGAAAGCTGCCAGGGCTGAAGCAGGCACACTGTGGGGCAAGGTCTGATGTGACTGATCACGCCACAGCCTGGCATGGAGCAGCAGCTGGCCCAGAGATGGCTGAGCTCTTCTCCCTGTCCCCGGCCCTCTTCTCCTCACAGGTGGAGCCAGAGACATTGGCTGTGATCCAGTGGATCAGCAGCTACAACTTTGTGCTCTCAGCCAATCTGCACGGTGGAGCAGTGGTGGCAAATTACCCCTATGACAAGTCTCAGGACCAGCGGTTCAGGAGCCACCGGCGCACAGTCAACACGCCTACCCCTGATGACAAGCTGTTTCAGAAGGTGAGCACGGCCCAGGCAGGTGAGGGCATTCCTGCAGCCCTGGCAGGGTGCAACGTGCGAGAGCTGGCTGGGAGTCTCTGGGTCACTGCCTCATGCAGGAGCCAAGCCAAGAAACACGTTGGAAATAACCATTAGCAGACTACAGCATTTCTGCCAGCCACCGGCTCGTGAGCCAGGTCAGGGCAGTCCCACCGTGAGCTGGTCCTACCACGCGGACAGGCCAGTCTTAACCCTTGGGAGCCCCTTCCTCATCCGTGCCATGCTTGGGTTCCCCATAACCCCAGTATCACCACTGTCTTCAATACAACCCTGCTCTTCCAGAGCTGGAGCCTGCCCTCAGCTTTGCTTTGCCATCATAGCATGTATATGGGTTTTTTTCCTAGAGAAGTGGCAGGGTCTGGCTGGGGATCTGCTGAGAGCAGGATAAGGTAGGCAGGTGCCCAGCAGGGGCTTGCGGATGATGAAAAATAAGGAATACGACGAGCACCAGGAGCATAGGCAGACATTAGGGAATGCGTCAGTATGTGCTGCTGATCCCGCTAGCTGAAGCCTGTGGTTTTTCTCCATTGTTAAAATGTCCCAGAAAACAGTGACTTCAGTCACTGCTTCCATTAGGAAATACACAGCACAAGAAAAAGCAAGTCTGCATTAGAACAGTTAATGAGAAAAATAAGTCTGAGCTGGAGTTCAGCCTTCTCTGGAAGCAGAGGCTGTGCAGGGGCTTGCCAGGACCAGGGCTGTGCAGGGGCTTGCTGGGATCAGGGCTGTGCTCGGACCCAGATGTAGAGAGGCTGCAGTCTGGGGCGTAGGCTAATGATACCCACATAGCCTCAGAAGTCAGAAATGTAGTGAAGTAACTGTTTTCCTGCTGACAGAACAAGATTACACCAGTATCTGAACCATAATACAAGGGTATAGAGTTTGCATTAGAAAATGCAAACACTCGTCTCAAACTGTGTCTTACACAAAGGACAGACTTTGGATGCAGTGGCCCAGTTTTAGGCCTGCCTTCACATCTAAAAATAAGCAGTAATCTTAATAAGGGCAATCAACAAGCGGTTGCTAGAACCAGAAGTTGCCCAAACTCTTTCCTAATCCAAATTCCCCTGATAGACATGGTATTTGCATCAGGACTGATACTGGTTAGTTTTCCTCGCCTATCTTCCCCCTCTGTTAGTGCCATTTGCTGTGTGTGGGCCAGCACCGATGGGGCTGGGTGCCCCTGTGTGGGCCCAGTGCCCTCCGCTCCCCCTTGTCTCAGCAGGAGCAGGACAGGAGCCGCCTGTGCCATCAGCAAGCCTCCAGCTTGCCAGATTTCTGCTCTTCCTCCTCCGCCTTCATCTGCCTACATTTTGTAGAGGTCCAGGCTACCTCGTGTTGTATTTCACAGCAGTAAAATACAGGAACTGTCTCCTGTCTGACTTCCCTCCCACGGTCCCCAGCGAAGCCTGTGTAAGAGGGGGGACGTTTTGCCCAGAGCCAGGCAGGGTCCCTAGCTGCACGGTGCTGGAGCAGTAACTGGTGGCTGTTCTCTCTCTAGCTGGCCAAAACCTACTCGTACGCCCACGGATGGATGCACCGTGGCTGGAACTGTGGGGATTACTTTGCCGATGGCATCACGAATGGGGCATCCTGGTACTCGCTCAGCAAAGGTAAGGGCTGGGCAGGTGAACATCACCCGCAGCAAGGTGTTGAGCTGAAGAGAGGTGAAGTGATAGACGAGAAACCTCAGGACAGGATGGGTTGGGGAAGGGCTGTGGCGATAGCATTGTGCCCCTTACTAGACACCATTCTGGTGTCTGCATCTCAGACTGGGAAATGGCTGGGGAAGACTGGAAGTGGCTTGGGAAAGAGCCACAGAAATAGTCGAGGTCTGCAGAGACCTGCCGTGTGCTGCTGGACGAAGGAAGCATTAATCTGTTACTGTATTTGAAAATGCTACAGCGTAACTCTATCAAGACCCAAAGCTGTGATCAAAGGGAAGACATTTGTTGTACCTGCTGACTCCTGAAAAACCTGATTAGAAAAGGCACATTAAAGAAACTGAAAATCAGAAAATTAGGCTAGAAAAAAATATTGGAGAGCAACTGGAAAGGGACATACAGCCCCTGCGGTACCAAACCTCCCTGAGCTGCTGAAGGCAGAGTGGTGAATGATCCGGCTGAAGGACAGAGTTGGCAGCCGCAAGGGGAGGGGGCTGCACGGAGGGAGAAAGCTCCAGCCATGCTGTATGGAGGGAGGAAGCTGCACCTGCAGAGCAAAGAGGGAGAGTGGGACAGTTCTGGTAGAAGATAGACAGGGGCCAGGATGCCTGGGACACAGGAGTGGGAAGGGAAGGGGGCCTTGCATTCCCCGGGCCATGGGCTCTCCTTCTCTTCCAGGCATGCAGGACTTCAATTACCTCTACACCAACTGCTTTGAAATCACCCTGGAGCTGAGCTGCAATAAGTTCCCTCCCGAGGAGGACCTGGAGCGGCAGTGGATGGCCAACCGGGAGGCCCTTGTTGCTTTCATTGAAGAGGTAAGGGGGCAGTCCTGGGGCTTAGCTTATGGCCTAAGGTTTCAGCAAATTTAGCGGCTTATGCTAAGCTAGTTATGCCAACACTTATGCTAACCTTGAAAACTAATATTTCCCAAGACCTGGGACCTACACCCTTCTCCTGCAGGCCCCAACGAGCCCCAGCCCTGATGATAGGGAGTCAGTAGGACCTGGGAACACAGGGGTGGAAGGGAGGTGGTCATGGAACTCAGCAGGTCCTCTAGTTGGTGGGCTTTGGAGAGGCTGTTGTGTCCTAGACTGTCTCTGCTGGGGAGAATCAGGAGAGCCAAGGATATGGGGCAAGATGGGGGTGTCCCCAGACCTATGCCCTCCTCCAGTGCCCAGCAATACCCTCTTGAGCAAAGGAGGGTCCTTGACCCAGCAGTCTGTCTCCCTCCCTGCAGGTTCACCAGGGCATCAAAGGGATGGTCTCAGATGAGAACAACAACGGCATTGCAGGAGCAGTGATTTCTGTCCAGGGAATCAGCCATGACATCACCTCTGGTGGGTTGTCGGTCCCCTTGCATGCTGTCCCTTTTGGATACAGCCTCTCAGAGGCTATCTGGCTATGTGGGAGAGGGTTAGCAGGTCAGGCTATAATATCTGTGTCCAGCATGGTTTGCTTCCAGAAAACACTAGCTGTGAGAAATGTGCCTGTGCATGCTGGACCAGGGAGGGCTTAGGAAAGAAAGAGGTGAGAACTGAACACAAACCTTATTGTAACAGACTTCAGAAAGTCAGCTCCTATTTTATCTGAGAGAGAGGAGAAAATACATATGTAAGTAACCAAAGAGAAGATCGAGGGCATAACCTCCTCAAGCATCTAAATATCTACACGGAGCTGAAATAGCCAATAGCAAAGGACATGATGGCAGAACAAGATGAAAGACTGAAAGTTCAAACCAGACAAATTTAGACTGAGAACGAAGTGCCACTTTAGTTTATCCAAGTTGTGGTGGTTTCTCCTTTGCTGGCTGATTTTAACCTCTATTCGTAAACACCCTTCTCTAACCAGAGCAGACATTACAGCCTGGCTGCAGAAAATAGCCAATATTCCAGCTTTTCGGAGGTCAGACTATGAAATCATCAAAACTCCTGGCTGTAGGTCTGTGACTCAGTAACACTCTACTATTTGGCACTTACTATGCCAACCTGCATAGGAAAGGGGAGTGTGCAAGAGATCACAGAATTTGCAATACCCATCCAGTTCCATAGATGGGAATATATTCAAATTGTTGAAGTAAACCATAATGTGCTGCTGCCTCCGTGTTGGCTGTCCCACACAACACCAGTACACAGTCCGTCAAAGTGCTCCTGGGGCTTCCTTATGCAGGGAGAATCAGGCAGGGGAGCAGCTGAGCTAATGAGCGATTCAAATCCTGCTAATAACCCAAACGTGGTGAAATTGTATATGGCAGGAATTAGAGATCGCCTTACACATAAGGAGTCAGACTGGAGCTGTGATTGCCCTTCGGTCTGCTGTCATCTGACTGGCAAGCGCCCAGATTTGCAGCCTCCCTGCACAGGCACAGCCAACGCTGCTGTTCCATCCCCTTTTGTTTGGCATTTACTTGCAGACTGACCTCTACTCTGTGACACTAATGAGACATCGTTTGCAGTCTACCAGTGTGAATCCAGGCTCACAGTAGCCAGCAGATTTGGAAGGAAGGCAAAAAATTGCCTGGGTTTTGTACATCCTTGAGGAGTACACTCAGCAAGACCTGCTGGAATGTCTTTTGCTCTGTTCCCTGTGCATCCTGAATTCTTTCTCTTCCCACCTTGTGTTTCAGGTGATATGGGGGATTATTTCCGGCTGCTGCTGCCTGGCACTTACACTGTCACAGCCTCTGCAGAGGGGTACCAGCCCCAGACGGTGACAACAACAGTGGGCCCAGCTGCACCTTCACTGGTGAGTCAGGCTGTATAGTCACAAGGGTGTCTCCAAATGTCTTCACTCCAGGGAGAAAGAAACGCAGCAGGGGATGTCTAGTGAGCAGTAGAGAAAGGAGATGGGTGTAGAGCATTGCCAGGGGCTGTAGGCTGTCTGCTTTGACAGACAAAGGGCTCCCCGCAGCTCACGGAGAGGGACAGGGTGAAGGCAATGCCATGTGCCACTCGATTCCTTACGGAGGGGCTTGCAGCTGCACTGGGCTGCCGTGCCAGCTCCTGTGTGCCTCTCCCTCCTGGCCATGGGGAGAGCCCCTGACTGGCTGGGGCTGCTGCTTTTTAGCTCTCCCCCCGTCCTCCCCATTCTCCAGGATGTCATGATGTGGAGACAGCATCTGTTCCCTGAGGCTCTGTTATCCCCCAGCTCTGTGGGTTTCAGTGCTCTGCTATCATCTGCATCCTGCCTGGGACCAAACACGTTATCAGACTCATAGCAAGAGGCTGAGGTCCGCCTTTCTGCCAAGAGCACCCAAGACAGATGGAAACTGGGTGCCAACAAAGAACACCCAAGCACCTTTGGGCAATGAAGTGAAACAGGGGCTCTTGACGCCAGTGTGGCCCCTACAGTGCCCTTCCGAGGGCAGGCTGGACAACTGGAAATCGGTTATAAAAACAGTGGGTGGTGATTCCTGCCCCTGCTGTAGTTTTGTGAACATGGTGGGACTACCTCCTCTAAGGACCGGCAAGAACCCCCCAGCTGCAGCATTCTGGCACATCATTTGCTTCATTGCATGTACTGGTCAGGCTCTGCTGTAAATACACTGCAGTGGTTGTCCTGCTCTCCATCTCTTCATCCCACCCTACCCAGCCTCTGAAGTTCTTCCAGAGCTGCCCTTTTCTCAGGATTAGAAACCTTCTAATTTTCATCCTAAATTTATTTATGGTCAGTTTATCCCTATTTGTTCTTATGCCAACGTTGTGCTTTAAATAGCTCCCTTCTTCCTTGGTATTTATTCCCTGATGTATTTATAGAGAGCTGGCAAGCCCAGTCCTCGCCTTTGTTTTGCTAGGTTAAGCACCCAGCTCTTTGGCTTTCCTTTGTAAAACAGATTTTGCCATTACCATGTTACTGTAGGAGACTGATCTGTTCCCTGATGGTCTGATTTTTGCAGATCTCCCCTCACAGCAGCCCTCCTGTCCCCATTCCCTCTGCCCCTGCAGCACCTCCCATAGCCACCGTTCACCCCATCCCTCCCCCAGGATGCCCACACAGCTCCATTCCAGTTTCACCTTTCCGTGTGGCCTCCCCATTCCCTGTTTATCTGATGCTGTGTGCTGCATGCTCCATGTCCCCTTCTTCTTGCATGGCTGTGGTAGGTGGAAGTTTCTTTCCTGGATTTTTTTTTTCCTGGATCTACTGGAAGCACTGATTGCCGAAAGACTTGATTAAGCAGGATTCAGCTAACAAGATGCAATTGAAAAAAGACTGTCTGTCCTAAAGTATGCTGTGTATTAAATATTCACAGAGATGCAAAGCAATGCTATTTCTCTACTCTCTGGTAAGAAAAGATGAAGAAAGAGCAGAGCTCAGTCCCCTGCCTTTCACAGCTCATCTTCCAAACCATCCTAGGACATCACATTGCCGCAGGAGCAGCTCTCTGCATAAGAAACACCGCTGATTGTTGGTACAACATTTTCCACAGAAAAAAAAATGTTTCCAGCTGATTTAAGCACTGAGTTCCCACTGTATCATAACACTGGCTGAGGCCCCTTTTTGCTTGTCTTGGCCCAAGAGTCAGCTTCGAAGGCTAGCGGCAGAGGCAGGTCCTGCAGACCCCTGCACCAGCAGAGCACACACATGATGTTACACAGTTATTTTTGCTCTTTCTCCAGGTGCATTTCCAGCTCAAACAAGATGTGGTGAGGAAGCCCCCAGAGCGTAAAGCCTCAGGCACACGCACGAACAATAAAGCCCTTCAGAAGAAGGTAGTGCCAAGAGCCACCCGCCGGGGGACCCAAAGATAAGGACAGCTCACTTGGCTGAGAGCTGGGGGAAGCAGTTTATATGAGGCCTGGCTGATGACTCCAGCCAGTGAACTTTCCAACAGTCCAGCATGAAACTAGCTCAAATTATTAGGTTATTAAACAAGGAAGTATTTAATCCCTGAGCAAATCGTGAAGTCATTCACAACAAAATGCATCTAGGCTGCAGTTCCCCCAGCAGCGTGTCTGTAGCTGCTGAGCTCTTCTGCCCTCGCTCCATCTAGGAGAGCTCTCCTTTATTGCTGGCCTCAGTTGCTACAGCCCACGTGAGATGCCCAGATGCTGGTGCATACCAGGGAGAATGAATCCTGGCCCTGGTCTTTGCTGCGCTCACAAGCTGGGCACGTGAATCCTGGCACTTGTCCTCTGGGTGTGAGTGCCATGCTTCTCCCTCAGGTAAGGATGGTTGCTGCCTGTAGACCCTGAAGTTAGGGAAAGATCACTTTTAAAGCAGTCAGTGATGTGACCAGTTTGTCCCATACAAAGCGCAGCTATCGCTGGTTGGCAACACCACAAGTAGGAATGCAGCACTGGGAGGGTGGTGGTCATCTGGCTAGTGATGTCACATTTATCTTGATGTGCAGATGGGACTTTCTGGTAGCTGGTTTGGATTATTTGTAGTCAGACAGGCTGAAGCGATACTGGTAAAAGCAAAGGATTATCCTGTCTCCTTATGTCTCCAGATCCAAACCAGATGGCTCACTGAGGGGTCTGCTCTAGGCAACACAAATTATTAGTCTGAGCACAGGAGCAACTAGATGAGGTCTGACAACTGGTGATAGGTAGGAATGGAAGACAGGATTTGATATTCCTTTAGAGACAAATTCCCCGAACCTTGGTCCTGTCAATGTGCAACAGGGAAGTGTGGATGCATGATGCCAGTAGTGTGCTGTGCAGGTACAGCACAAGCCATGTGAGTTGTAATTGGGTTAGGGAAGACATGATCCATAGTTCAGTGAGGTGGGGTACTACAGTCTGGGCTTTAAAATGCTGCTTAGGCTCTCTGGACAGGTTTGGAGTGGAAGCAAAAGTAGAAACAAAGCTGGTTATTTCCATGGTAAAAATATCTTAAGCGGCCAAAAACTTTCTAGCATTCTTCATAGAAAATAACTCCAGAGGGATAAACAGTCCCACCCATGTGCCCCAGTGCATGGTCAGGCTGGTTATCCCAATTTCCCCCATCAAGCCCTCCGCTGCACCAGCTCTCTCTGTGTCTCAAGCCTGTCCAAAAAGTGTCCCCCAGACATCCCCATGCTCCTCCTCTTTTGCAAACATCTCTTCATCTCTTGTGAGCAACCCCTGCCACCCTACTGCATAGGCAATATTCTGCGCTTCATCTCTCACCGTCACCTCCTCCTCTGTCTCTGCTACAAGATGCTAGTGGCATTTTCAGCCCTAGCAGCATGCACAGTCTTGTAGTTCTCCCTACTAACAGAAGCTGTTTCTCTGTCATGCCTGTTCTTGGAAGAGCAGAGCAAACTGTCCCTCGGAGGGTATCTGTTCAGGCTGTTGCAAAAATGTGCAGAAATGGTAGTGCACTTTATGGCTGTGAGTGATTTCGATCTACAGAGGCCAATGTGGGCTGGAGACACTGGCCAGTTCTGCATTCATGACCAAAGCTGAATTCAGATTGTCTAATTTTTTTTATCTTTTGGTGGCAGAAGGAAGTCAAAAAGGACTGTGAGGTTGAGATGTTCAAACTCCTGTGTGATTTAACACCTCTTCCCCTAGCCAAGCCCAGCAGCTGGCTGAGCTACCCGCTCACCTCTGAGGATGTGTATGAAGCTAAGAGCAAGGGAAGGGCTCCCAAGGAGCAGCCCTCAGTTGGCTGATTCAGCTGGGTGGTCCCTGGACAAGGTGATGCTCAGCCTGCACAGAGCTGCCCACGCCACCCGCATCCCAGCAGTGTCACGGGTCGCCTTGCTGAGCCTGCTGGCTGGTGGGTGCTCTCATGTTGCCCTCTTGTGGTCCTAGAAAATGTAAGACCATCTCAATTCCCCTTACTTTCCACGGCAGAGTCAGAAGAGGGGGATTTCCTCTCTGAAACAGGACAAACAGTCCAGGAGGCCACATCACTCGCCCTCACAGGCTGCTGTGGGGTTGGCAGAGCAGCAGCAAAATTAGTCTTGGTGGCAAGCTTTTTCCCCTACAAGAAGGTTCCTACGAGACACAACCTTCTGGAGAACTCTCTCTGGGCTGGGATATGGCCAGCTCATTCTCCTCCCAGCTCTGAATATTTTTGTGTTGAACAGTTTGGTAAAGCTCCACTTGGCCATGGCCGAGCTCTCCACGTGAAAACATGATTACAAAATGTTTCCGAGGCAGCGCTCTCTTGAGCACGCCTCTCAAAGTCTTGCCATGAACTTAGCCCCCAGTGTTGCAAGAGGCGTGGGCTAAAACCAGCGCTAAACCTTTGGACATAGATCTGCAGCACAATGGTTTCACGTTCTTTTGAGGCTCCAGTCAAGGCAAAAGCAGTTGACGGGTTTCTGTCAGAAGAAACAGTGAACAGTTGATCCTCCCCGTGCTCTCTGAGCCACTCATGATTTTGTAGACCTCTTCCCTCACCCTGTGTCCTTCTTCCAAACTGGAGAGTCCCAGTTCATACAGAGTCTGTTCCCATACCTCTGAGCATCCTTACTGCCTGCCTCCAAACCTTCTTCCGTTCCCATTTACCCTTTCTGAGATGAGGGGACCAGAACTGTATGCAGACACTGGAGAAATATGTAAACAAAGTGAAGCCAGACCCAGAAGAATGAACCAAAACTCTTACAAGCAAGACTACAAGATCTTGGGATGAGCAGGAACCCCAGTGGGGAGGGCGGATGGGACTCTGCATGCGATGCATGCTGGTTTCTGTGGCTGGCATAAAGGAGGCAGAAAAAGGGAAAATAGAAATAGCTGAACTTAAAGAGTGAGACAGCTTAGCTGGGGATGTCAGCAGAGATGGGTTGGTCATGGCAGTGACCTAAAAGGCTGCAGGAGGGATTGGGACGATGAAAACAGCTCAAAAACTGTCTCAACAGGCAAGAACAGCAGAACTTTTGGGTTCAGAGGACAACATTTAAAACCCTGTGGCAGGAGCTGGCATCCATTCTTTAACTCCAGCAAACTGTATACAAGTAACTGTACCAGCGGGGAAGAGAGCGCCCAGCTCCCCGCGCAGCTTCGAGCCCTCTGCCAACATCATCGCGCCGTGCCAGCACTGTGGGTCCCCACCTCAGGAGAGCAGACGGGGAGTCAGCGCCCAGCCTGTGAGCGTACTAGCACGACTCTGACAGCGGTGCGTGCGACACACTCTGCGCACCCCGCTCCTGGCTGGTGGCAAGCCAAGCTGGGATCTGGGTGGTTGCTATGGAGAAGTGTAGCTAAATGCACAAACAAGCGCCAAATGGCGATAACTGCTCTGGGGGCTGAGAGACTTGAGGCTTTACAGCGTGTTGCTGAGGGATGGTGTCCCTCGGGGCATGGAGGCTTTTTTTGGCCTGCCAGGAAAACCAGTGCGGGACCAAGTGTACTCGGTGTACCTGACCCCTATGCAATGCACAAACTGGCCCTCCCTGTCACGTTTTTGGGATTTTTTTATTATTTTTCTCCATATTGGTGCTCTGGAGTGATCTTACAGTGTACGTAAGCAGCCAAAGCCAGCTCCTAGCAGCAAAACTGAGACTGCACCAGATGGACAGTGTAGACCCACTCGTCAGCTGCTGCCAAAGTTGAAGCCCACAAGGCAGCGAGAGACTCACAGAAGGCAACAGCGGGGAAGGGGAGCCCCGGTGCTGCCCGTGCCTGTGAGGCAGCAGTGCTTTGTAGGGACGAAGTCAAAGAGAGTTTGCACAGGCAGCTGCCTGTCCTGCTCCGCGCCGGGGTCCTGGGTGCCCTGCCAGCACCCTAGCACGGGTGCCGGGCATGCAGGTGCTGTGCCCCAGCCTGGCGGCTCCGGGGGCAGCTCCGGCTCGTCGCGCCGGCTCCGGCCGCTGCCTCTCAGCGGCACCACCGTGCAGAGGCAGCCGGGCGGCGGGGCGGGCCGCGGGGCCGGGCGGGGCCCTGCGAGGCCGGGCGGGCGCTGGGGGCCGGGCCGGCCGGGGCCCGGGCGGGGCTGGGCGGCCGCGGGGGGGGCGGAGGCGGGAGCGGGACCCGCAGGGCAGGAGCGGCCGCGGCGCCCGGAGCGGGCCGGGAGAAGGTAGGGATCCGCCGGAGCGGCCGCGGGGAGCCGGGCGCTCCCTGCCCGCCGCCGCCCGGCCTAGCCGCTGCCCCGCCGCCCGCCCGCCCGCCTTCCCCCGCGCTGCGCGCCCCCGCGGCCGCCCGGCCTGCGCCTCCGCCGGGCCCCCGGCGCGGCCCGGCCCCCCGCCTCTGCCGCGGCCCCCCCCTCAGCCCGCCGCCTCCCGCCGCGCCCGGCGCCTCCTGCCCTTGCACCCCGTACCGGCACCCTCTTCCCCTCGCCGCCCCGCTGAGGCCGAGGCCCTGCGTGCCCCGGGGGCTGCCCTGGGCCGCGCTGGCCGGCGCGGGGGTGGCGGGTTCCCCTGGCTGGGGTGCTGCTGTCTCGGGTGGGTGCTGCTAGCTCGGGTGGGTGCTTTCCCCTTGCGCCAACAGCCGGGCTGCGGCAGCGTGTGGCCCTCCTGCCCTGCATGCCCAGCTGGGTGCTCGCTGTCCCCTGCCACCTCCCTCCCACGGTGCCCACGCTGCCCTGGGAGCACTTCAGGCACCATGGCAATGTGGGGCAGCTGTGGGCTACAGCGGGAGCCGCCCGTCTACGCCCCACATTGCATCCGTTGGGATTTTGGTCTCGTAAGCCATGTCTGTGCAGCCAGTGGTAACCCGGGGTGGTCACCCACTGGTCAGGCATGCGGCTGGTGGCAGCTGGTGGTGCCTGGACAGTTTGTTGCAGGGGAGCACCTGGCACCGTAGAAACAGTGTGAGCATCCAGGGCCTGGAGTGGTCTGGCACAGAGAGTCTGGAGTGTTGGTGAAGGGTGGCACAGGTGGTTGCACACAGAGCAGAAGCTCCAAGCTGCAGCTCTCCTCTGAGAACACCCGCTCTGCTTGCACCAGCCTGGGAAGAGAAACTCCTGAGAGTTCCATCCTGTTCTCTGGCAAACGCAAATCCCTCTGGGTCGCTGCCAGCCTGATACTGTTGCCTTGTACATTAGCAGAGATGAACTTGAGGTGACTCCGCCAGTGGCCTTGCTGAGGGATGGAGGCTTGGCTCTCCCTCAGCACCTCCTGAGAGGCTGCTGCTGCTCCTTTACTGACCCTGAGCAGTGCCTCAGCTGATCCAATCCTTGACACGATTTGGCCTCTGAGTTCAAACATGCTGCCGTTCCTGATGTTTGAAGTACTGCCCCCACCTCTGTCCTTTCACATCTTGTTCTTGCCGTAGTACCTAGGAAGCTTCTAGCTGTGTCATAAGCATTAACATCTGCTTTGAGGTTTGTCATGCTTACATGACTTTCACTTTCTTCTGAAAAGGTTCTCTTTCCCCTTGCCTCTGCTATTCTCTCCTCCGCTTCCATTACGATTCTGTCTTTTCCTCAGCAAAAGGCCTGAAAGAGTTTGTAGATACAGAATTCACAGTTTTGCAGATGCTTTGCCAAATACAGCCTCTACCGTGCTACAAGACGTCACCATCATCCCCCTCATCTTGACTCACTTCTCTGGCTGCAAGTCGTGCTGGGCATTGCGTCTAAATGTGTCCTGTTGTTTGCGAGGCCCTCCGTAGTGCCGATAATGCCCACATCTCTGAGCTGGCTTCTTCTGCTCTTCTGTTCTTGAAATCCTCTGCTCTGCCAAGGCCAAAGGTTTCAGTTCACTCTCCAGCTGCTCCGCTTAGGATTAGCAGTGACATTAAACCTAGTACGAACATACAACGATTTTAGAGAAGTGTTAACTTAGCAATGGGACAGGAGGAATGAGCGGTAGGGGAGAGGGAAGGTGTGACCCTCGGAGCCTTGCAGAGCACCGGCTCTGATAGCTGTTGTGGGAAGTGTGTCTGTGTGATGTCTCAGGGTTTGGCATGCAGTTGAGGTGTCCCTGCAGTGGGTGACTGTTCAGATGGACTTTGTGACGATGGTGATGTTGAGCTTGGGTGGAACAGCCTGAGTTGTGCTTACCTTAGCACTTCACTACCTTAACTGATAATTTCTCCTCAATCTCCAGCAAAATTATTTTTCTAATCACATTCTAAGAATTGCTCAGTCTCACTTCTGAGCAACACAGCCTTTACTTTCTCCTATTTTTAGAACCTTTCTGCTAGGAAATAAAATCTATTGCTTCCTTCTCATGAGCACCTAGGGGCTCTGAGAGGAAGAAGTCCATGTGATGCCAGGTATCAGCAGAGTCCCTGCCGGGGATTTAGGTGCTTTGGAGATAATGAGCAGCACAGAACAGGAGCGAAGGCGGGCAAAGGGCAGAGCTTCCAAGTCAAACTTGAGTAATTTCCAGATTTCTGGACTCCCTGCTCAGCAACCCAAGCATCATAATGGGCTTCTGTCCAAAAGCTATCTTAAAAAATATTGTTCAGGGTGCAAAGTCAAGCGCTCCAGTGTTGAGGAATGTCCTTGTAGCCCCAGTTCAACCTGTTTTGGATACGTACTTGAGGTGTAATGACTAATTTTGTGATTGTATACTACTTAGCCCTGGGAGCCCAGCCATGGGTACTGCACAGCAGAAGGGGTGCTGCTCTTGGGATTTTCTCTGTTCCTTATTCTAAGTTGTATTGTTTTAGCCTGTCTGCAAAATGGCAGGAGAGACAACTGCATGCTGTGGGGTGGGAGAAGACAGGACTCAGTAATGGGGTCTGTAAGGTGCATGCAGCCACTCCATAGAGAATTTGGGAAACTTTTGTCTCCTAAGCTGGCGTTCTGGCCTTTGCGTGCTTGCATCCCCAGTGCCAGAGGTTCAATATCCATCACAGTCTCCTTGCTCACATGTTGTGGCAAGGTATTCTGCTTTGCATTAAAAATTGATGCTGCACTCTAGTTTCCAGATGACTTTCCTTTGCTTGCTGCCTGGCCCAACACGAGCTCCTCTTCCTTCCTCCCCAAGCTACGCTTACCCCACACAAATGCCACAAGCCTGTCCTCAGCCACGTCCTGCAGTGGAGCAGGTGAGAATGCTGTGACAGCCAGGGCCCAGCTGGAGGGAAGAAGAAGCCATTTGAATGACCCGTGTGGTACGTGGCAGAGCTCCTGGGGCAAATACTCAAACTGTCACACGTGCGGTGGGAGGCGAGCTGCTCAGGCTGCCCTTGTCCTTGTCCTTGGCAGTCCTGCTTCTGGAGGGCTTGGTGATCCAACCTAAATGTACTCATTTTAATGCTTTTTTTGTATGTCAGGTCACAGACGAAGGAAAAGAAGCTATTTCTTTTAAAGTGAAGAGATTCCTCTTCCGCCTGGGAGCCATATGGGGTTAGGAGATGGAGTGCATAAGAGGAGATCTCCTGTTTCCCACTATGTGAACCTCGGGGGGAGGCTCTTTGCGATCTGCTGAGACAAGCAGCATATCCTAACAGGAGGCTGCAGCGGTCAGCATTTCCCTGGTGGGAGAAGGCTTCTCTCCTTCGCACCATTCAGCAGGTTTTTGCCCTGCTTGCTGCCTCGTCTGTTCTCTGGGGTTTGTAGGGTCAGCTCTGCAGTTTGCCAGAGCCGCAGTCCCTGTATTGGCACTATCTCCAGCCAGGCGGCCTGGCTTAACAGGGTATTGTTTATCCCACCCAGGAATGTGCAGGCGAGCAAGGACCTCCAGGAGCTTACAGAGCAACATGTTCTGCTCCTAGCAGGGGGACTGACTGTGGGTGATGGGGTGGCTCTGAAGGCTGGCACAAGCGGTCAGGGTGTGCTGGTGTGCAGGCAATGTCCTGCCCTTGAAACGTGGATGAGGACTGTGCAGACTGTGCAGATGCAGTGGGATAAGGAGGGCTGTCCAGATTTGGAGACCACGGGGAGGAACAAAGGAAAAGAGAGGGGAAGATGCCTCAACATGTAGTTAGTAAGCTTGACGCAATCACGCGAGAAGCCAAGCAGCACCCTTGGTTTCCTCCCACTGCACGTTAGGTACCGATCCTGCAGCCTAGAGTGCAGCGAGAGCTGCAGCAAATCTCTTATCAAAGCCGGACCGAGCAGCTGGAGAATGCACTGAATGAGGCCGAGGGGCATCTCCATCTCTAGGGGTGGATTGTGTTTTCAGTGAACAGGCATTAAGCTATAATGAGTGGAAAAAGATGTGAAAAAGCATAGGTGAAATGCACAGCATTTTTCAATTTTAAGAAAAGATAACTGGCAGTATTTCTTTAATATTGTTATATGTATTTATTTATTTGCTCTGCAACAAATTTGGCTTTTGTACATTTCTGGGAATCTGACTCCTTCCTGGTCTACTGCTCAGGCAGGCTCTAAGATTTTAAAGAGACTGAGACATCTGCTGCACAAGAATCCACTTGTCCCTCATGTGCAAACCAAGTGTGCCTGTGGAAGCCCGCACCACATTCTTTGGTCTGTTTGGTGATATGTTAGTTTCTCGGTTACAGTGCTGTAGTGCTGACCATAGCCAGTTCTAACAGCACTGCCTCTTGAGTGAGAAGCCAAAAAGTATTATTTAGAGGGAAACAAGCGGCGATAATGCCCGTGAAGTTTGGTTTTCTTTCTGCTAAATTTGTGACATCCATCCATCACTGCTTTTTATCCGATGATCTGATGAGTGCTTTAGGTATACCACCGGATTAGCTGTCTGCAAACCCTTTGGGTCTCTCCTTTTACTGGGGCTATTAATGCTTTTTGTAATCAGCTAAAATGGTCTCTTCATGTTGCTGCCTTAGTTCTTAAGTGCTTGAAATCCTTGCTTCAGTGTCTTTCAGCAAAAAGAGGGAAGACAGACCTCCTGTTTCTTTACGGTACAGAAATTCATCCATGACTCGTTTGCTTATGCTCACCATCAAAGACACAAAAAAAAGGGCATTTATATCACCATCTTCAGTAGGTCTGCTTTTATCTAAGTGATGGCAAATGCCTGACAATAATTTGGTGAGTCCATTGTTTGTGACTTCTTACCCTGCCCGATTTCAGCTGCAAGAAGAGAGGAGGGATACAAGAAGTTGTCTGAGTCAGTGTGTAAATGCCTTCTCTTGGCTGCTGTGGCTTGATCCAGTCTGTGCTGAAGGTCTCAAAACAATATTGTAACAGAGTTAATAGCCGTCATTTCATTCTGGTCCCTCCTTTCATCAGCCCACACTGGACCAGACACGCTCCAGAGCTAATGGCAAAATGGGATAGGCAGTCTTCCATGGAGGTAATGTTAATGTGTGCTGAGCATGCATGCAGGCAGGCTGGGGGGAGTGATTAACGCTCTGGGAATCCACTCTCTGCCTTGCTGCACAATGCTGTTGTGTCAGCCCAGAGCTTGGCACAGGGCAGGCTGCAGTCGGGCGCCAGGAACACGTTACCTAGTTTGTGCAGGATCAGGCAGCGAGACAGAGACAGTGTGTTCTTAGTGGGTCAAGCTCGCTGCCGTGCTGCAGCTTCATACTTGCACAGTGAGGCTCTCTTTGGATGTGGGTCTGCTGCTAGGCGGGGGCAGGAGTCCTGCAATTTGCAGCCCTGACCTCCGCCAGCGTGAAGTCCCAGTGTTTGCTCAGTTGTGGAGGAGCCCTCCCTCCCCCCGGCAGGCAGGGATCACCCATCATTGAGGTGAGAGGGGATGGTGCTTGGCCTGCCTTCAGGAGCCGTGACTCACTGGGGATCACAGGTGGAGCCTGGCTCTCCCTGCAATCTGCTCTTCCTGCTGGAGCCTCTGCGTGAGCTGCTGCTGGATGTTTGTTCTCACCAGATCTAGGGTGGATCTGGGAGAAGTTCGGGTCCACCATTAGGCCTGAAGTGTTGGACTCAGTAAGTTTCCAGTCTGGAAGATGCTGGAAGGCTTCCTTCTCTAGGTGGGGGTTTGGAGAAAATGTTGGCAGGCAGCACTCCATGTAATAAAACAAGGCCAAGATCCTGGAAAACATAATATTTTGTGTTCAATTCATGTTATGGAGCAAGCAAACCTCACAAGGTTGATTCACTGCTTTTGAATACAGGGGCATACTGTCTAGGCTCTGATGGAGTCATGGAGTGATCCTGCTCTTCTTGGTACTGCTGAGGGAACGTGAGCTTGTTGGGATTCTTTTTTTGGCAGTTTCAGAAGTTACTTCACGCTTTCTTACCTCATGGGCTGTCTCTCAGGGGATGCTTTTCACATGAATAGGCTAGTGCCTGTGTTTTATTATAACTGCAGTTAATATATACATGATGGAACAATTGCAATCCTGCCTGCTTCTCTCGATCTTCTGTCTCATTGGAAAATTTTGTACATTTTAATGAATGAGTCCCCAGAGTTGCAACTGAGTTAAGGTAGTGACACTGCTGTTTTCATGGGCAGGATCTGAGCCCAGGGCAGCGGGAGGGCCATATCCTCAGCCCCAGTGACTGCAGCAAAGCCAGGGTTTGGGTCTGCAGCACATGTGCTGTAATCCTTGCACAACCCTCAGCCCACTCTTACATTACACCTTTGACAGAAGAAACGCAAGAAACTTCGCTGTACCGTCATGTGCTCCTGGAGAAACTACCCTGAGGCAGCAATTACACCTGTGATACATTTTTTCCCCTTTGTCCAGCACAGCTGTGAAGTTTGCATATTCAGAGCATGGCAAGGATTTCTAGGACCCTGAGCTCAGTGGCACCCTGTGCCGCAGGAGTTGGCAGCTTGTCTGCAGGGTGGAGGGCAGCCCCGGGTGCCTGCAAGGGCTTGCTGCGGCTGTTGTTGCTGCTCTCCTGTTCCTGTCAGAGCATGCAGCGGCATGTCCTGGCCACCCCACCTTGAACAGCACGAGGCTCCTTCCTTGTCTTTAGTATTTCCAAGCTAATTGATGTCTCTTCCATCTTTTTCCCTGCTCCACATGGTCATGTTTTTAATACTGTTACTCCTTCTGCCTCAGTAGGTTCCTGCTACCCTGAACTGCAGCTCTTTGTGCTCCTGATTCACTCCAGTCCATTCATCTCTCTTTGGTGGCAAAGTGCTGTCGGCTGCTGGATATTGGGCTCTTTGTTTATACAGCCAGCACAACGCTGGTGACAAAGGGACAGCCTGTGCCCCAAGGAGCCCACGTGCTACAGGAAAGGCAGTGGAGAGCAACAGGAGTGACGGACGGGACGGCAGAGGTGAGGGTGGCCAGGGGCTGGGGCGCAGCGTGCTGGCTGCTGTGGGGGCACGGCTGGGGGTGGGGAGTGACGTGCTGAGGAAGCTGTTCCTGCCGAGTACAAACCCGCTTTGTTCCCAGGAGGTGAGTCGGACTGGATAAACAGAGCAGTCCCGTCAGCAGAAAGCCTTTCCCTGGCTGGATCCCCCGCTGGCACTCTCACTGGAAGTTGGCTGCACCTCATCAGCGAGGATGTTTTTCTCGTCCTCGTGTTAGCGTCCTGTCTTCCTGACTTTCCGGGACTCAGGTGGGCAGTGAGGGCCCCAGGGACCCCGTGTGTTCGCTGTGGGTGGTTGTGTGTGTCGTCACCATGCTCTTTCTGCTGTTAGCTAGGCGGGACTGTTTGACAAGCCATGCTGAGTACAGGGCAGGTATTGCCAGCTGGGTGGCACTTGGAGGGTGACTGTCACTGTGCACGCTTTGGGAGGGGAGGAGGTTGGGTCCCATTGCAGGGAAGTTGTGTCCGGCTGGACGGAGCAGGGGCTGTCTTTGTGATGTGGGAGGAAAGCAGCTTGTGTCGGGGGGGCTGGCTGGGAGGATGCTGAGATCCCAGTGTCATGGAGGGCAGTGCTCTGAAAGCACCAGAGAGGTGTTGGCAGTGCTGTGCTCTGCCCATAATTGCAGTGGGACAGGAAGATGAAGGGAAGCACTTGTCGGTCTGAGGTGCAGATGTGGAGGAATAATCTCAGGTTTTTGGTCACCTTGGACAGATGCACCTTTAAGTTCCCCTTCTGAGTGATCTGGGAAGAGGGGAAGGAGCAGCTGAAGCTGCAGGACTGCTGCTGCCTCAGTGCGGCAAAGTGCTTTGGTGGTGAGGTTGCTTGTTACAACACAAAGATGATACAGAAAAGTATCCCAGCTCAGCAGCCACTTCCAGAGGAAGGGGGAATCTTGCTGGGTGTAGGATGTAGCCCTTGATGAGGATGTCTTTGCCTCCCTTTGGGTCCCCTGCCTCGGGGGATTTGAGCCTTGTCTCCCAGAGCCTTGGACAGGGTCTGCACCCTCATCTCAGCCTGGCTTCTGCCAAGAGCTGTGATGAGGCCTCTCAGGATGGCTGAGCCTGGTACCTAGAAGGCAGAAAGGGCATTTCCAGCCAGGTCTGAGGATGCCCAGGCTGGGTCAGCCCAGGCAGAGGTGGGAAGAATTCACGGTGGGATGGGGTGAGCTTGCCTGAGAGGACTTTGTGCCTCTTAGGCAAAAGTGTGATGCTTCTCCAGCACATGGTTCCCGTGGCCCTGACCAGTGGCATGGGAAGGGGGATGCCTGTGCCTGGTCCTGTGGGAGCGTGTGTGGTGGGACTGTGTGAGTTGTGCTGTCTGCCTGCCCCGGCCCTCGCGGGCTCAGGGCCCTGCCCTGCATGTCAGGGAAGTGCTGAGCTTCCTCCCCTCCTCTTGCTTCCTTCCTGACGGGAATTCACTTCCAATTTTCTTGTTGCCTCTCCCCCTGTTGCAGCACAAACACGTGTCCTCACAGAGATAGCCAGAGAGGCTAGGCAAGGCAGGTTGGACCACAGGGGCTGCGTTTCTGGAGACCCCTGGCTCCTGTGGTGTGCTCCACATGTTGAGGGGTTTTGGGGAGCTCAGGACAGGACTCCCTTGCACTGTTCCTGCCTCTCATGCTTAGGGAGGGTTTTACTTTCTGAGCGTATATGTGATAATTTCAGGTGTTTCTGGCTGCTAATGAACTTCCCACTGTGTCTCAGCCTTAGGTACTGATCTGCCTTCAGGCCCCACACAATGGAGGCTGGCTCCGTGGTACGAGCAGTCTTTGATTTCTGTCCCAGTGTCTCTGAAGAGCTGCCCCTCTTTGTGGGAGATGTCATTGAGGTGCTGGCCGTGGTGGATGAGTTCTGGCTCCTCGGCAAAAAGGAAGGTGTCACAGGTAAGAGCTGGAAATGCCTACACCTGGATCTATAGACATGCCAGCTAAATGTCCACCCCATGAGCACACCTTCCCTTGGCCAGCCCTGTGCAGGACCAGATTTGTTTTACTAAATCTTTCACTGGACTTTGCTTGGGACTGAGGGTGCAGGTTCCCTGCCACCAGTCTCCTGTCAGCTTTGCGTCGACTATTCAGATAGCTTGTCCGTTGTTTTTTGAGGGAGATAGTGGAGTGTCAGTTCTTGAGGAGATGAGAGCTTCACAATACTAGGTGCTTCATCCTCTGTAGTGGGACAGCCCATTTCCTGGCTAGTTTTATGTGCTGACCCGCTGTGGTAGTGTAAGGGGAGAGAGGAAACAGATGCACTGAGAGTGGAAATGCATCCACATCCAAGTGACCTCATCAGGTCAAGTCAGTGGGAGACACAGTGACAGAGTCCATGTGTCCCTCCGAGCCCTCTGACTCAGCCCCACTTCCTCCTGTCCACTTTAAAGCATTTTCCTGCACAAGCTGCCATCAATATCTGGGTGCCTGAAGTAGTGTGCAAGTCTCTTAAACTGTTGGAGGGTTGTGAGAAACTTCTGAAGCAGGAAAATGCTCTTAGTGAAACACTTAGAGTCTCGTAGTCCCTTTTTAAGCAACTCTTTCTCATCTTAATACTGATGTTGAGAGGATGTGTGGGCTCTCAGGGAGATGAAAACCAGACCACTTCAAAGCATAAGTGTGACTGACTCTGTCTTCAGCATGAGGGTGGGACTGGAGTTTCATCCCGGGCCATGGAGATGGGGCTGCTATTGCAGCAGCAGTCTGGGCTCTGCTAACAGCCGCAAGCTGTCTCCTGGCTAAAACAAAGATGGACAGGAGCAAAGGTGGAGAGGAGGACTTCTCTCCTGTGCTCTGTCTAGCTGATAAATGGCATTGAATGAGAGCGTGCCTGATCCTGCAGCTGCTGAAGTCAGCGGGCACAAATTACTTTGCAGAAATCACCAATAGCTGCTTCACCACAGTTTTGTCTCCCAGCATAACTGATGTGCTTGTTGTCAAGAAGATGAAGCTATTAACGAGTAATAAACAGACGTGTGTCTTAGCTCAAAGGTAAAGAAACATGCCGAAGTCACACGGAATGGTTTTTAATGGCCTTTAACTCAAAACCCACTTGCATTCCTGCTTTCCCTTGGAACAGCTGTTGTAGTTTTCTGCCCAGTTTTCTAAGCTAAAGTGGTAGAGGATTGAAAAAGTGCTTTTGAATAGAAGTTGTGGAGGTGCTACAGCCTACCAATAATAATATTCAGTGCTCTGTGGGGAATAATTAGTGTAGCTCCATGACTTCCTTTCTAACAGTATTAGGTTGTTTCCATGTACAGAGCAGGAAGCTAAGACACGGAAAAAGAGGTAGAGTTGGTTAAAACTGTGAGGGAAGCCACTGAGGCTAGCAGCCTGTGGGCTGCTGCTTGCGCCTTAGGTTAATGACAGCAGATGCCAAACTGCCTAAACCCAGTGCAAAGTTCTGGGTGTCTAGGATATTGTGTCTCCAGGTTTTATTGGAGAACGTGGATGCCATATTGGGTCATCAAGAGTGAATGCTGGAAGTGCTACTTCCAAGTGCCCGTGCTCCATCATATCTCCTTGCCACAAATTATAAAAGATAGGAATAACATTTTTAGTGGCCTCTGTAGTGGGGTCTGCCACGTCCTGTGCTTCCAGGACTGAAATTAGTAGCCGAGTGGTATCTTGTGACGGTCAACAAGCGTGCACTGCCCCATCTGGCTGTGGCCTGTTCAGAATAGCTGGGCATGCAGCAATGGCTCCTATGATGCAATGGGTACACAGAGGTGATAAAGTGGGGAGGGTCCCTGGAGCCTCAGCAGCGCTGAAGCTGTGACGGGGCCTGTGACACAGATGTGGCTATCCTGAGTGTGGCGGCCTGACTTCTGTGCTGAGGCTGTGTTGGAGCCAAGCCTTATAGTGAGGAGCAGCAGGTGGATGTGCCCAGTCACAAGACACTGGTCTCGTGGTCCAGCACTGCTGGACCTCTCAGTCCTCATCATGGCTCTGAATTGGGAAGCAAGCAATGAAAGCAGAGAAAACCTAGTATGTCTAGTATGTCTGTTCCCAGAAACTCCATGCTGATGGCACAGTCCCAGTAATGAACACAGCCTGTTGGTTGCCTGGAGTGAGCCTAGGGCACAAAGATTTTTGTTCCATATTAGCTCTTAAGTATTTAAAACCTCAGGAGTTCCTGTCTCCCAAACTTATTCCTCTTCACCGTGCTATTGAAGCACCCTGGGTAACTGGTTATTTTCCTTTAGCAAGAGACGAATAGATTCCAAAATCTGGAAGGAGGGTGGAGAGAGTAGTGGTGGGCTACAGGAAAGACTCATTGCTGACAACTGCTTCTCATTTTAGGGCAGTTTCCTAGCAGCTTTGTGGAACCTGTGGATATTCCCCCTTTGAAGCAGGGAGAAAAACTGTTTGTTTGTACCAGTGACTTCACATCTCAAGAGCCAGGGAGCTTGTCATTGCAGAGAGGTAAACTCCATTCCCTTGCTTTGCATCTCATAGCCCTCACCTGTCCTTCCAGAAGTATGAACCTAGTCACAGCATCCTGCCTGGAGGGGCAGGAGAGACAAGGAATTTCCTAATACCTCATGACATGGGTCATGTCAAATCCACCATTGACCTTTGTGCTCCTGCCACCTTAATATCAGTTTCTCATCGTATATCATTACTCTTGAAACTCCAAATATTGGACTTGTGTGATCACAGGTAACTTACAGCTGCCTTTTAACTGCACTCCAGTCCCCAAATCTTCAACTTGCATTTGGGGGAGAAATGAAAGCTTTGGTGCACCTTCACAGCTTAGCAGCCAGAAAGTCACGGAGCCAAAACTGTATCTTAGATATGTGCATGCAAGAGACTGCTGGTGCTTTGTGCCTTACCTCCATTCTGTGCTCTTGTGCATCCCCAACACGCACTGCACTCTGTGTGGAGTGCCAGACCTCACCCACAGCCAGGAAGGGCATGGGGAAGCAGGAATAAGAGGTGAAAAGCAATGAGGGCAGTTCTTAACTGGTGTGTCTCATTCCTTGCAGGAGACCTGGTGATCCTGGGGGGGTCCCTGGCCTCCAGCTGGCTCCAGGGACGAAGTAGCTGGGGTTCCAAGGGCTTTTTCCCCTCATCATGTGTGCGGGAGCTGTGCCTTTCAGTTCGGAGCCGTCAGCTGTCGCAGAGCGCTCTCCTGGAGGTGCCTGCCTACTCATTGGGCCAAGCCCGGGCCCTGATGGACCTGTCTGCTCAGCTGGAGGAGGAACTGGACTTCAGGGAAGGGGATTTGATCAACATTGTTGGCATCCCAGAGCCTGGCTGGTTCGAGGGGGAGCTCAGAGGCCGCAGGGGCATTTTCCCAGAGGGTTTTGTGGAACTGCTTACTCCTCTGCGAACGTTGGGAATCTCAGAGGATCCAGAGCCCCCAGGGACTTGTGACACCAACGGGACAGTGGAGATGCCCCCCAAGGAGGAGGAGGAACCGGGGAGCACTTACGGTGTTGCCCTCTATCAGTTCCAAGCCCTGGAGTCCAAGGAACTGGATTTTGATGTGGGCGACAGGATTCGGATCGTAGGCATTCTGGAGGATGGCTGGCTGGAGGGGGAGCTGAGAGGGAAACGCGGCATCTTTCCACACAGATTTGTAAGGCTGGAAGCCTCTGAGCCTTGCAGGGAAATGGCAGGTGCTGGGGATCCTCAGGGTGGAGGCATCCATCAAGATGTGGAAAGCACCTGCTCTGAAGCTCTTCCATTGCCAGGGAAAGATGGCAAGGAAAAGGAGGATGGCTCAGCTGCACACCCTGAGCCTGACACCCTTTTGTCTCACACCACAGAGAGGTCAGAGGGTCTTCTTGGCGCTGACTTGAGACAGCATCAGTCCTTTCCCAGCACAGGACACCAAGGGCCATGTCCCAAAGGCACAGCAGACTCCCTCCCCTTTGACCGCACAAAGACAGTCAATGGCCTTCTCCCCTCTGCTCAGCTGCCTCCCCAGCGGGGCCACAGGCCTGGCCAAGCAGGTGAGTTGGAGCCTGGGGGGACTGTTTCAGCCTCCCCAGGAAACTCAGAAGCTCACTCCCTGCCTGAGCACGATGGAGGCAGTCCCGCTGTGCCCCCGCAAGCTCCCTGCTCCCCCCTAGATCCTTGCGGAAGCCAGGCAATTTCTTCTCCTAACAGCTGGGCAGCATCTGAGCCCCAGGAGAGCCAGAGCAGCACCCAGGACCTGGATAGTTGGGTGGATGGTCAACAGGAGAAGTCCAAACCTTGTTCCTCCAGCTTGGGAGGTGCCCAGGTGGGCCTGGACACATGGGCTGGGAGCTGGGGGGAATGCTGCCCGCTCGCAGCGCAGTGGGACGGCTGCACAGACCTCGACTCCAAACTGACAGAGCAGCTGGCGCAGTTTGAGAAGAGTCTGTCGAGTACCGGCCCTGAGCAGGACAAGGTCTCCCGACACTTCTCTATCTTGGACTACAGCTCTGAGAAGGACATTGTCCGTGGGTCTCCTGAGTGTGCCCCCCATGCCAGGCAGCCAGAGAGGAGGAAGGCCCTGAGGCCACCCCCTCCTCGGCCCAGCAGCCTTGCAACAACCCCTGTGCACACGCTGGGTGGCCAGGTGCCCAAAGGCAGGTCTCTGTCCTTCTCGGTGAAGCCCTCCCGGCCTGCACCCCGGCCTCCATCAAACAACCAACGGAAAAACGTGGCCCCTCCACAGCTTCAGCCCAGCATCCAGGAGCACCAGGTGGATGAGGGACGTGAGGACTTGACACGGACAGGATCGGCTTCCCCCCGCTCCATTCTGCTGACGAGGATCGGAGAGGTGGAGCGAGACCTGGAGGCTTACGGCAAGACCCGTGCTGAGCTAAGCGTGATGCTGGAGGAGCAGCAGGATGAGCTGGTACGAGCAGAGGCCCTGGAAAACCTTGATTTCTGTGACTCCAACATCGAGAGCCTCAGCGTGGAGCTGCAGGAGCTGAGAGGTGAGTCTGCAACAGCATGGGATGGGGGTGCTTCAGGGAGACAACTGGCCCCTGCTGGCACTGTTGGAGCCACTCTTTTATTTCATTCTTTAATTCCTGATTTTGGTCATTTTGTAAGCATCATTGCAGTACAAATCGTCATGATTTTGCCTCAGAACCACAGTGTCATTCTCTGGACATCCCTCAGCCCTGGTCTTCCCCACCCCCTTTTCCTTCCAACTCTCCCATCTCCTCTCCCAGCACCACCATATATTGAGAGCCCTTATCTGATCCATTCCCAGTATGTCCTTGTTCTCAAGCAAAAACATAGCTGCTGCAGGTTCAACGTCCCTGCTTCACCCCCCTTAGTTGAAGGGGAGTGAGCAGCAGCTTCAGAGTGGCTTTGCTGGTGGTCCTGCAGTTGAGATTTGATTTGATGTCTGTGGCTGCCCTCAGCCTGTCAGGGTGCTGGATTTCCTGTGGCTTCTGTTCTGGTGGTGATAACAGACCTTTGGGGACTTGTCACTCAAATCAGATGCACAGAAAGTGCTGAACCTGGCCTGGGAGTGGGGAGGGTTAGTGGGCAAAAAGTAAAGGCTGCCCTTGTGCTCCTGCCATCCACGGAGTCCAGAATTTCAGGACAGGAAAATGATGTTACACTGGTTACACATTGGTAACAGCAATAAAGAGCTTTAAACTGCAGCGTATCTGTAGCCAAAAAGATGACTTTTGTCCTTGCAGCCCAGAAAAACTACTTGGAGAGGAGAAATTTGCCCTGTTTATATGAGCGCATTTGGGCTCCGAAACCCAAAGATGCCATATAAAGATCAGTACTGTTAATTACGTTATACTTGATATTACAGTAGACAAAGTGGAAAGACAGGACCACGTACATCTCCCACAGTCCCTTCCCCAGCTGCTCCCAGGAGCTCTGACAGTGCAGTTCTGTTACCGAAACCCACGATGTGCAGGAAATGTGGGCACTGCACGCAGGAGGTGGAGTGAAATGCCAGCTCCTGCCTGGAGATTACTCACTCTGACTTCATTGCCTCCATACTCCCACTGCTTAATCAGCGCTGGGGAGCCCAGGCACTTTGCTGCAGGATCGCATCTGATGCAGACCACATGGGAATGAAGGATGATATGGGTGCACCAGGGAAATGGGTGACAAACAGCCTCCACATCAGTGGCATGCGAGAGGGATGCTTGGAAGGAGGCTTAAAGGATTTTAGGCTAGATGAAGTAAGAGGAAAATCTAGGGTGGATCTCAAGGGAAATCTTCTGATGGGATGGATCTTGCTGGGAAAGGTGTCCTTCTGTCCCAGTGCCTCCTGACAGAGGGCAGTACCTGTGCCCTGGTGGTTACTGGAACTGGAAGTTTCAGGCATGAACTACTAACACATCCTGAGACATCCTACCTGTCAATTTATCCTCTTAGTAGTCCTGGGGGATTTTTCACCATTTCAAGAGACCTGAGGATTTATAAGTAGCCTCTCTGGTCCTGTCATAAAGATGTGCCCTACCCAAGCTCTCTCCCATCCCTCCTGCCACATCTGCATGTCTCAGGCTTCCTAGCCCAGCTTTAGTGCATTGGGCTAGATCAGTAATGCAGTCAGCAAAACGTGTTTGTACCATGCCTCAGGCATGGTCTCTGCCTTGCCGCCATTAGGGGAACCCAGAGGCACACTGGAGGGAGAAAAGCTTTGCCTAAGTATTGACCTAAGCAAACAAAGTAAGGCTGGCGTGGTCTTGGAGGAACCCAGCCCCTTGTTGTGTCCTTTGGGGAGCCAAAGGAAGAGCAGAAAGTATGTGATTTTCTAAAATACACATTTAAAATCTGCAGGTTGCTTCTTTGCTACGTCTTGTGTGCACTCTGGGGGTTTCACTGGTCACCAGGCTTGGGCAGGATTAGTGCTTGCCCTCCTGCAGTTGGAGTAGGAGGGTCCCTTGGTTTTATTTTTGTCTTGTACCAGCTGGGAGCATGGGTTGTGCATGCCTAATGAGTGTTGCAGGAACCTGAGACATGGATGATGTCCATGGACTCTCCTGGTTTCTGTCTAGGGCATGTTGTGGTCGTCTCTTGGTTTCTTATAGGAGCTCCTGCTTTTGGCATGGAAAACTGTGAATACGTTGCACCCTGCAGCAAGAGGAGTTACTGGAGTGTGTTTCTATAGCCTCCTGGAAACTTGTGTGTTGGCTCCGTAACCCAGATAGTCCCTTCAGGCCTGTTCCTGTCAGCAGGGAGACCAGCCATCTTCCCTGGAGCAGGAAACCAGGCAGCTGTGGCTGCATGGCACTGCGTAGGCACCACTCGGCGATGCTCTGTCACGCAGGGAGCTGTTCCTCTCCTGCTCTTCCCAGGACTTGTGGGTGAGGGCTGGGAAAAGGGTGGGCTCAGCATCAGATTTGAGCCAGGGGCAGCCTGAAGGCCTTGGTTTTCCCCCATGAGGTGTGGAGCAGAGCCCAGCCTCTGCTTGACCACGTCATCTAGCCTCTGTGCCGGCGGGAGCGTGAAGGCAGTGGAAGGAGATCTGATGTCCCATCTCTGGTTTGTGGCTTCTTGCAGTCTCACACACCGTCTGTTTCCCTTCCCTCAGGACGTTGGTCTTGGGGCTGGGCCTCCACAGGCTCCAGTGCCTTTCTTTTCCCTGCCTCTGAGCTGCCTGCGTGGAGGCTCGGGCAAAGCCACGGAGCCGGTTTGGGCGGTGAGGGCCTGCCCAGCCCTGACCTCCCTCCTGGGGCTAGTTACTGATTACTTTGGGCAGCAGGTGGAGGAGGCCGGGGCTGGCAGTGATTGGGCCTGCGCCTCTTTGTACTGTTGCTGGCTGGTTTCAGGAAGCAGTGCCTGCATTTCACTTCGGGCGGGAGCACTGGAGCAGAGCGGAGAAGCAGCGTCAGCCTGGGCTTGGGCTCAGAGAGCAGGTAGCAAAGGGAGTGAGCACCTGTGCTGCACCCCAGCAGGATTATGTGCACTTATCCCAGGACAAAACACGGTGTGGAGGATCCAAGGCATGAGCCGCGGCTCCTCGGCTGGGAATACGAGGACTGTTGTGCCATGCAGAGAGAGGACGTGGCCGTGCTGTGCAGTGAGGCTCACTGCAATGACAGACCCAGGACGAGGAGGCAGTACCTGGGCTGCCGGGGAGCAGACAGTGGCTGGGACGGTTACAGGAGAGAGGAAGGCATCTCCGTGGACCGATGGAGCATGAATGGAGACTGTGAAAGTTTTTGGAAGGGAGGTATCCAGTACACAGGCTGTAGGACAGCAGACAGAGCTTGGGAAGGCAAAAGCCAGGATACGGAGGGTAGAAACTATAGGGTGTATGAGAGGGAGGGCATTCAATATAGAGACTGCAGTTCTGAGATAAGAGAAGGGCGGTCCAGAGAGGACAGAGTACCTAGGCAGTATAGGGAGGGGGGAAGGCAGTATGGAGAGGATAGAGGAAGCCCTGGAGACTATAGGGAGGGAGAAAGGTGGTATCAGGAGGACAGAGAACCTAGGGACTACAGTGAGGATGAAAGACATGGGGAAAAGAAAAGATGGTATAGGCAGGAGAGGGACTTTGGGGAGTACAGGGAAGGGAGAAGGCAGTATAGAGAGGATGGAGGCAGGCAAGTGTATAGGGAAGGGGAAAAGTGGTATAGGGAGGATGGAGGCTCTGGGACATATAGAGAACAGGAAAGGCAGTATATAGGTGTCAGGGACCAAGTAGACCAAGAAGACATTGAGCGGCACAGGCAGCCCAAAGGCCACGTCATGGACCGCAGCTGTCTGGACAGAGGTTGTGAAGCTCCTGTGTTTGCAGTCTGGTCCTCAGGAGATGGTAGCATGAGCCCGGGGTCAGGCATCTGCTACACACAGTCCAAGATGCAGAACATGGACTACAATGGCCGTGGGGAGCTGGAAGGAGCAGCCTCAGGACCTGGGAGCAGCAGTGGAGCAGAGCGCTCAAGGGTACGCACAGGCCGGCCAGACTGGAGCCAGGTCTGGGAGCAGGAGGCCGAGGAAGCTAACAGGGCAGGCTCTGTGCTGCAGCGAAACAGCTTCTACAGACGGACGGCTCCCAGTGCCCTGCGGCACTCGGAGTTTGTGCAGACCAGGAAGGAGAAGCGAGGTATGTGGGGAAACGCTGGGCAGTTGCCTTAGATGTGCCTTCACCCTGCCCTGGCACTGGGGCAGCACCAGGATTGGCACAGACGGGTGGCCAGCACAGCTGGGCTCTCATGGGAAACCCTGGAGCTTGCTGAAATGGGCATCATCATCACTACCCCTCTGTACAGTCACCTACAAGTCCTGCAAGGGCTCTTGCCCCATTTTGCAGAGGCCCAGGTGGGAGGGAAGCCCAGGCACCACTGCTGTCCTTTCAGTCACTTCTCTGTCTGTGCCCCAAGTGTTTTGGGTACACCCTAAAACCTGTGGCCCTGATTTGTCTGCTCTCTCAGGGCCATGAGAGGGCCCCTCATGGGGGAAAGGATGAGGTGCTGGGGATATTCCCACTGCCTGTTTTACTTGTATAACCCATCATGAACAGATTCTGTGTGTAAGAACCAATTCCTGACCCTGCAGAGGGTGAGCATGGCAGCTGTTCGCAGGCAGCACGAAGCAGGAAATAGGGGATGTTGTTGTAGCACTTGGACAGACACAGAGGGCGATTCCTTATAGTTACGTGATTACACATGGGCAGGACACCGGGGCAGCTACACGTTGTGGGGCTATTGCAGATGAGAATGGTACTTCCTGCATCACCAGCCCCTCGGTACCGCAGGGGTCCCTTGCCCATGCTACAGCAGCTGTGTGCTGTGTCCTGGGTGCCTGAGCTGTCCCACAGTCTCCAGCCCCATCACCGGCACCCTGGAGCTGGAGAGATACCAAAGCTGGAGGGCTCAGGCTGTCTTGGCATGGGCAGAATCGTTCTGTTGACCGTGGCTGGGACAGAGTCGGCTGCAGACAGCTTTGTGGGGCTTGGCTTGTTGCAAGGATTTGAGTGTGTGTTGGGGAAGAGGCAGCAAGGTGGTAGGGTCTGGGCAGAGGGAGTGAAAGAACACTTCCTGGTGGACTGACCTCCCCATTGGGCCTGAAAACCTGTTTGCTTCTGCGCCCTTTCTGCCAGCATCTATCTCAGGCATGTGTGTGAACTCTCCATGAAGGGCGATTGAAACACAGAGGAAAACAGCACTGCAGTGCAGCGGCAAAAGAGATGGCAGAGCTGGAGGCTGTGGCTGCCTGTTAGCTTAAACAGCATAAAATCTGTCCTCTGGAGGTATTTGATTAAGCAGGCTCTGCCAGCTGCATTTCTGTGCTCTCAGCCACCCTGGTAGGGTGGGACTTTGCTCGGCTGTGTCCCCAGGGCGAGGGAAGGGAGAGGCTTTGCAGTGCCAGCACGTCCAAAGGGCAGCAGTGAAGCTAGGAGGAGCCAGGAGCAGAGTGGGCAGGGAAACAACCCACAAAGCCTTAGGAGTCTGGAGCAGTGCTGGCCTGGCCGGCTTTTGCAAGAGCTGAGGGGGCAGACCGTGATGCTGACCGAGAGCCTTTGCTCCTCTTGATGTTAAATGAGACGCTGCATATACCCACACTTGTGCTGGGGGATTTTTTTCCCTGCTGTGGTAGGCTCAGGGGCAGGGGAGCAGCTGCGGGAGGTGCGGGGCAGGATGCCCTTGCCACCAGGGCCAGTGTCCCACAGCAGGAAGGGGAGGAGGAGGGCTTCAGGCATTTTCTAACACTACTGTTTCTGGCTGCAGTTCCCTGTTAAGTTCCTCCTCCTGCCCTGCTGGGGCACAGTGCTGCACCAGCAGCAGCCCTCCTTGGCAAATGCGCTTTGCTGCTATAGCTGCCTCAGTGTAAGATCTCCCAGCACCTGGGAGCCTCCCCCAAAGCCCTCCCATCGCACTTGGTGGCAGACACCCTCCTGTCCAGCTGATAGAAAAAAAAAAGTGTGCTCTGTTTTTCCCTCTGTGTGTGCTCCAGGTGCGTATTCTAACACTGCCTGCTTCTCTCCCAGGTTCTTCCTCTTCTCCACAGAGTAAAAGAATTTAGGACTTGAAAGTCCCATTAGAGATGACATGGCCTGATCTTTTCCGTAGGCCGGTTTATTACACTTCTTACAGATTTCTCTGCGGTGCAGACCAGTGACAGCTACTTGGCTAGAGCATCTCTTCTGGGATGAGACTCAGATGTGTCTGCCTGCCACATCAACAGGGGAGCCCTCCTGTCACAGCTTTGCTACTTGGTCACCATCACTCTTACATGTTTTGCGTGCTAATTGCATTTCAGTTCTGAACCCCAACCTGTTTCTACTAAAATAGAGCTTTTTACTTGAAGTTATTTTCTTCTCAGGCAGGTACTGTAATTAAGTAATTTTTCAGTATTCAGTTCTTTTTAGTGAATATAGTCTTAAAATACTCCTGGCAAAGACTCACAGGAAGACCTTTCAGTGTTTATTTTTCCTGATCCTCACTCATTTTTCAATTCATACTCTTAAAATAGTGGACTTTAGAGCTGCATGAGGTGTTCTGGGTGGGTGTCAGCACTTGCCGCACAGAGGTATGCCTTGCTGCACTCCCGTGCCCTTGTCCAAGGACCCCAATCTGCCTCTGCAGCGCTTGGGGAACTCCTGCCAAGTTTTGGCCGACCCAAGCATTACTCCCCAGAATACAGTCCTGCGTGTGGCTGTATTTCTTGTCTCTATTAATACATTATTGCATTTGTCTGCATTAAATCTTCTTGATTTGAATAATTCTATCTTCTTCAGAATACCTTGGGTCACTCAGTGTTGAATCGATGTTCAGTTCTCTACATGACAGCAGTGATTTTCCATTTACTTTAAAAATATTATGCAGGATCAACTCTAAATACAGTCTGTGGAGAATCTGATTGGAATGCCCTCTTTTCTGGATATTCTCGACTGGCAATGGGTTTTTGAGGTTAGCAAGGTCTTATTTCTGATTTTTATATGAAAAGAAACAGAGTGTTTATTGTATAATTCTGCCTTTTCGCCAAACTTAGCAAGAATTTTACTGTCTCTGCTTACTTGTGGGATTGTGTCATTGAAAGGGTTTCTTTTGTCCTGGATGGAAATAAAAGTCTGTTATAAAGTAGCATTTTATTTCCTAATTTAAAAATGAAAACTGAATTCTTAATTCTACCATCTGTGGATTTTTCTTGATACCTTCCTTTTTTCATTGTTCTGTACTTTAGAGTTCCTGGTGTGTCTGTAGTCAATTGTCTGCTTTACTGTATTCATTTATTTATTTATATTTACTCCCTTTATTGAAGCACAGACCAGGGATAGATTTTTCATTAATATCTTTTTCTTTCTTGCTCACATAACCACGTTTTTTGGATTATCTGTTTAAAACATCCTTTTAAAGAACTTCCAGTTTTCATTCTTTTTTCCATCAGTGTTTTTGCTCACAATCACTTCTGTTGATGCTCTGCCTCAGCTTTGGAAAGTTAGCTCTTTGCAGACCATCATATTACTCCACTTTTTTTCTCCATCACAGGTTGGGACCATCCCCTGTTCACGCCAAATGCGGTGGGGCTGTGTTGGGATGATGGTTGTAATCTTTCCTGGCATAGAGATGTTCCCACCAAGCAGGCTCTGCATGAGCCATCTTTGAGACAGCAGTGGCCCTGGACAAGTGTCCTCAGTCTGTTCCCGTTCAGCTCATTTTTATGATTTGTCTGGATTTATTTCCTTGGTCTCAGGACTCTGCCAAGGCTTAATTCACTTCTGTGAGCTGAAGTCCTCTTTTGCCATGGCCACCTCTCTTCTGCACCCCCTGCTTCCTCCTAAGGAGCAGTAAGCCACTGAATATATCCAGTCTGTTGCTTTTGGAGCAGCAGACACCCTGGCCAGATCCTGCTCCTGGCAGTGAATTTAGCCTTTCGCTCAGATTAATTATTCCCTGCCCTAGTTTCATCCCCTCTCTTCTCATGGTAGACAGTGGCTCCTCCCCTCCTGGCGTCCACATACTTCAAATATTTGCAGCTGGTTTGTTTTGTCCTGAGTCACTGCTTGACTCTGCTGAGCTGTGAGCCTGGGGCTGGGTTCGCCTGGCCTGTGGGTGCAGCTCCCATCCAAGATTTGTGCTTATGAGCCTGTGCAAGGGGTTGTCCTCAAGCGCTGATGGGCAGCAAGTCCCTCTCCAGATTACGTTAGTGGCCTGGGTGCCCTGCAAGGCTGCGCTGTGCTGCGCGGGATGCTGGCAGGTGAGCCTCGGCGAGAAGAAGTTGGGGGTAACGCAGCCCTTTGGGTGAGCCCGCCAGCCCGCGTGTGATGGGCATGCATCCTGTTGGATCTGGTCTTCATGGGTCAACTCTGATTCCAGAGTGGGGCAGGGAGAAAACCTCTAATTGCGCGTGTGCCCTCTCTAGGAGGTTGGGGAGTAAGAATTAGAAGTTTTTGTTAATTGGAAGAAAGTCAGTGACAGTGGCATTTCTGAGACAAGCAGGATGAGCTGTGTGATTGTGATAGTAAATCACTACCTCCACGGGAAGGGCAGAGGTGGGAGCGTGCTCCATCTTGACACCTCGCTGCCAGGGGCTGGGATACGGGTCAGTGTTGAATCTCCCATGCGTCAGCAGGCGAACTAGCAAAGCTGAAAAGCAGGCACTCCTTTGGGGGCTGTCGGAGATTATCAAACCAATCCAGACAGCCAAGGACTTGTCGCAAATTTGCCAAAGGGGACAGAGAAAACTGTGTTGTTAGAGGTTTTAATTTAGAGAGGCAGATTGCAGAGCTCCTGCAACTTACAAGAAAACAAAATTTGAGTCTCTGAAAACTGTGATTGAGAACATTGGTTTTGGAAATGTATTTCTGAATGCCCATTTGGCATCCATGTCATGGGTAAACACGAATTTGTCACTGGATTGGAATTTGGTGGCATCATTAGAAATACCAGTTACATTCCTGCAGGCTAACGGAGCCCGTTCCAGCTGTGGTGCACATCTTAGTGCCTCCAGAGTTGATGGGCATGATGACTCAGATTGAAAGGTAACATTTAAATAGAAAATATGTGAAGTAAAATGGAGATCTGTTTAAAAAGCATTTATTAGATGACCAAAAAACTGCAGCAGTGAAAGAGGGTGGGGTTAGTTAAATGCTTAATAAGCCTTGTTTAGGGAAAGCTGCAATTAGACATAGAAGAATGTGTGACAAACAGCAAAAGAGGAATTGAAGGCAATCGACAGAGATGGTATGAAATATAAAAAATGAGTTTTTAAATGCATCAGAAACAAATCCTAAGTATTATTTATACACATTGGTCAGGTAGAAGAGCCAAATATTAAAAACAAATTCTGTATTTGAATTTTCTTAACTGTGAATGTATGCAAAGAAGCAGGATGACTTTTGAGTTCATTGCTGAAGGAGGATGCCAGACTAGTGATAAACAGCAAGAGTCCTAAGAGACTTGGCTGCAGCGTAGCCTTGTTTTTAAACAAATCTTGAAATATTCAGAAAGAGCAAGAAGGCCAGAGGAGAATTAATTTGCGTATGTTTTCAAAATAATGCAAACACTGATACAGTGCAGTGGGTAGAACTGGTGGCAAGCATCATGCCAGTCAGGCGAGCTGAGCTGATGACTACTGTGGGCTAAAAACCTGTGCAGGGAAGGTTTTAACTTCCCTTCCACAGGTGGGAATTTGAGACTTTCAGAGGAAGGGTGCCGTGTAGGAGTGTCAGAGCCTCGCCGCAGGGCACTCTCAGAAAAAGCGTGACCTAGATTTACTTGCCTGGGGTTTGCTCTGTGGAGTGTGGGGAGCTGCTACATTCGCTGGCGGCACTGGGCATCCACAGCTCCATTTCGGTGAGCTGGAGCCAGACACATCGTGTGGCTGCAATTTAGCTGTGGCTAAAGCTGGGAGCACAGTGGGTTTGTTTGGTGGGACAGTAAACTCCCGAGATGTCCTGTACAAAGCTTCATCTGGTGGCATTTTGCCTGGGGATAAATGCGAGATCCTATTCTGTGACCAAGGCAAATGTCATCTTTTCCATTTGTCTTCCCAAATGCTGCTGCATGGGTCATTTCTGGCTGTTGTTCTGGCTGGTCTTCATTTTCAAGATTCTTACCAGGCCACCCATGCCACGGCATCCCACCTCCTCTGAGTTTCACACACCTGTTTGCATTGCAAATTAACACCTTCCTGCTTCTTCCAGGTTGCCTTCCCACTTGAGCTTGCTATCCTGCAAAACAAGTGCCATGCCTTAAAAAAAAATATATCCTTCTTTAAAATAACTCATTTGTTGTTACTTTCTTATCCCTTTGAGCTGCAGAGACCTGCTGACTGTATTATCTTGGTGTTTCTTTGTCCCTCCTGTACATTTTTCTGTCTTGTGTCCTGTTCAGGCTCCAAGCACTGTGTCTTGAGCAGGACACAGCCCTGTTAGGTGTTCGTAGACGACCTCACGGGGCAGGGCCTGGTCTGCTACTGAGGCTTTGCAGATGCTGTGGAAATGCAAACACCAAATGTTAAACCCAGCAGCTGCTCCCAGGCCCTCCTTGCAGACTCCTGCTGCCTTTGCGTTAATAAAGCTCACCATTGAGGACTTACCTGGTGAGGAACCAAGACAGCCACTAACTCAGCTGAAACCAGCCTTTTCCCTTATGCAGGTTGGCTCTGCAGGGGGTAGTTTTAAAGATACTTGGCAACAGGAATCGGTGAAGCCTGCTCTTCCCAATAATTGCTTACTAAATGTTGTGCTGCTAAATACTCCCCCGTGGAGCTGGCCCTTTTGGCTGTCCCCAGGCTCAATTTCAAGACAGGGCAGCAGAGACACATGCCTGCTTTGAGAGATGGGTATCTTCCCTCCCACGTCGAGGACACCTTCTGAGCAGGGTTTCAGCAGGGTTTCCCATTTGCTGCAGTTAGGGGGGGTGTCTGGGTCTGATTTTGAAGTTGCTCTTTCTGGAAGAGGCACAGCAGTTCGTCCTCAGCCCAGGTAGCTGTGAAGAGCTGCTGTTTGATACCAATGCTGCTGGTTTCTGTTTGCCGCCACTGCTGCTCTGCAACAGGAAGGGCTAGCATGGTTTCAGCTAGTTATGGGCTGAGTCAGTGTCTCATCTCAGCTGCATTTCTTTTCTTTCCTGGGTTGCTTCAGTGCAAACACCCCAGCCTGGCTGAGAAGTAGGTGGGATGCTTAGGCTGAGGTAACAATTTCCCATCCCAGTTTCATGCTGCCGCTGGTTACTGCCATCACCCGGCAGGGCAAGGCTGGGGCTGCCCGCAGGCAGGAGCATCTGGGAGCACGGGGGTCTCTGGTCGCTGGGCGCTGTGGGTGCTGGGGTACCAGGGTAAGTCCCAAGCCCTGCTGGGGGTCCCCCAGGCTGAGCTGCTGTTGCCCGAGGCTGTAACCGGAGAAGTCAGGGAGGTGGAGATCTGGGAAGTGCCTGTCCTGCAAAAATATTTTTACAAAAGTCTGAGCTGGGGCATGTCCACAGCTCTAATAAAATCCCATTGAGAGAGAGCAGCTGGGGATCCGTGGGAGACGGATGGAGTGGACGGGCATTTGTCACATCAGCAACTGGCCTTAAATCAGGTACCTGAGGCAGGCTGGGGTGCTGCATGGGGCTTGAGGGCCCTGTGGGCCTCAGTTCTGCAAAGCAGCTGTAAAATGGGGGAGACCTGGGCGTCTCTGGGCCGGACCCTGCATCAGAGGGGTTCCGGGGAGGTGCTGGAGAGGGGCGCTCAGGAATTTAGGGTGGAGGGTATGTACTGTTGCTGGTTTTCTGACCAGAGGGCACATGCTTTTAAAAGCGGGCAGGTGGGGTAGAAACTGGCTGGGGCCCAGGAATCTGATCGGGGATAAAATGTCTCAATGAAAACTGGAGGGGGCTGGGCTGGCCTGGGAGCTGCAGGTGGGACAGAAAACCAGGAGGAAGCCCGGCTGCCGGGGGCATGGGACAGGGAAGAGGAGGGCGGCCAGCTGCCTGCGCGACCCCAGACCCTGTAGGCAAGGCAGCTGCGCTGCCTGGGCGAGCGTCCCGGCACCCTGCCCGGGGTAGGGCAAGGCCGGGAGGCTGCTGCTGGGGGGGACGGCGGCGGCCTGGGCACGAAGCAGGTCCCTGGCCTGTGCTGGCGCCTCTCCACCCCGGGGCCACCCGCCATGGCAACGTGGCCGCCCATGGGGTGCATCCAGCCACCCCGGGCCTCCGCCTTGCCGGGCCACCGGGTGCCTACCCCGGCCTCCTAACGAAGGCCGCCGCCGTCCCGGCCTTCCCGGCCCTGCGCGGCGCTGCTCGCGGTGGTCCAGCTCCGGGCTTTGCCGCCGGCAGCGCCATTGTGGGTGCCCGAAGCCTTTTCGCCATTCAGATGGAAATGCCCCGGGCTGGAGAATGGAGACCCTGTTCCCAGCCTGAGGGGAGGGGGCAGCCGCCATTACTTGGCCGGGAAGAGGAGGGGAGCGGGGCTCTTCTCATGTCTGCTAAGTACCACGGAGTTTCCTGGGGCGGCAGAGTTGGGGAGAGGGGTCTGGACCTGGCTGGCATCAGGGGGGACGATCTGGAGCAGGTTTGTGTTGCTTGGTGCCTGCTGCCCCGATGAGGGGGCATTGCAGTGGGCAGGCTGTGGGAGCAGACTGGGGCTCCCTGCTGCCCTGGGGCAGGGAGTGCCAGGGACGGCTTCTCTGGAGACGTCCTTGGATGGACAGTCTTGCTCTCTGATGGTCATGTTTAGTGGTTTTGTAGGTGGTGTGTAACAGAGCTCAGGCACTACTTGTCTCCTGTCCCTTGCATCCTTGCTGGAGGATGCTGATCTTGGTTGTCTGTCTTGCAGAGATGACTCTCCTGTCCGCCCAGACACCATCCCTGGAGACATCCTCAGCTGCCACTGAGAGCCCAGAGCAAAGGATGCTGGAGAAGAGGTCCAAGGTTATTGAGGAGCTGCTCCAGACAGAACGGGACTATATCCGAGACCTGGAGATGTGCGTGGAGAGGATCATGGTGCCCCTGCAGCAGGCACAGGTAGGAACATGGGGGCAACCTATGGTGCTGCACTAGTGGGATGGGGTGAGGATACTGAGTCTACTTTGGTTTTGGAGACTTCCAAGCAGCAGCACAGGAACCCACAGAGGAAATTCAGCTATGCTGAGGGGAGCAGGATGGGTCTCACTGCTCCTTGCACTCATAGAAATAGCCCATCTGTTTTGGGATCCTGCTGAGTTCTCACCATTGCTGAGAGAAAGAGACCTGGCAGCAAGTATTACAGATTCATTTCCTGGGGGAGGAAATGTTCCTTTTCTTTTCGTTCATAAGTTAAATTCATTGTCAGGAGAAAGAAAATATGGGGTCTTGGCATGAGGATTGACTAATTCTGTGGTGAGAGGAGAGGGAAAATATCAGGTGAACAGAAGCAGGGATTAAATTGCTGGGAAAGAGGAGGGCACTGTGTTTGGTAGGACACGTAAGGAATGAGAGTTTCAGTGCACGGGTGACAAGGGGGAGAGTACAGGAATACTGTGATGGAGGGAAGTCACACCAGGTGGCTGCTGTGGAGCTGAGGGCTGGTGGGTTGCAGGAGGGGAAGGGGGGGGCTGTTGGGTCTGGCTGGGACATGTTTCCCCCTCCAGGACATCTCTCTTCCCATTCCCCAGATGCAGAACATAGACTTTGAGGGTCTTTTTGGAAACATCCACATGGTAATTAGCTTCTCCAAGCAGCTGCTGTCCACCTTGGAGGCTTCAGATGCTATTGGTATGAATTCTGCTGTTACCTTTTCTCAGCAGGCTGGGATGGGCTTTGCTAGTGGCAGGGCAGAACAGAGTAGTTTAAATGGCAGGAGAGTGTCACTGGGGTTGGGTGTCTTCCCCGCTGGTCCCTGTTGCTGCTCATCAGTCCAGCAGCAAAGCCAAGGCGATCTGTGTTGCCCCGTGGATCGCTATGCTGAGAAACATGGTGCTTGTGGCCCTCCTTGGCCCCTTGCCCCAAAGGGAGCCCCACTCCTGCACTGCCAGCTTTTGCCGCTCAGGCCTTGGGCAGCCTGTGCCTTTGCTGTCCATGTGGCTCCCCACCCACACTACCACTGACCAGCGTCCCCTGCTCCTCACCTCTGGAGAGCTGGATCAAATGAGGTCTCTGGGCTAGTGGCTCCTGAGGGCTCTTCAGCTAGGTAAACAGTCCTCTCACAGCATGAGTGAATATGTCCTGGTCTCCTTGCCTTGGCAGACCCTTGATGCACAGTTTCCCATTTCTGTCCCTCTGGCCTGCAGCGATGGGGAAGCAGGAAGGATGTGTGGGCATGCTGAGGGTGATGAGGAAGCATCCTGGTTGCTCTAGTAGCGCTGTCCTCCCGAGCTGTGTCGGGGGAAGGGGGACACTGGGCATCTCACCATGAGACATGCCAGGGTTGTTAAAGGCAGCTGAGGACCAGGAGACACTGAAGCCCTGGTTTGCTGCTGTTTGCAGGACCAGTGTTCCTGGCACAGCGTGCAGAGCTGGAGAGCATCTACAGGGTGTATTGCCAGAACCATGACGAGGCCATCGCACTTCTGGAAACCTATGAGAAGGATGAGAAGATGCAGAAACTACTCCTGGACCTGCTGGATAGCCTCAGGTTAGAGCCTCTGGCTGTGGCGGCCACCAGGCTGGGGTAGGAGGGTCAGTCTCCCATATCCTTGCCCCTCTGCCAGCAGTGCTTGGACAGTTCAGGTGATGACTGGAGAGGGGCCAGCTGCGTCACTGCATAGTTGACCAGCCTCCGTGTTTAAATGACCCCCCTGCCCCAATGCACAGGTGGTGGGACACCTGTACGCCCCCTTAAACTGAGCAGAAGCCACCAAGGTACAGAGAAAGTGACATGTCCTGGATTGAGGGCTTCCATTCCCCAAGCCCTGCCCCACCATGGCTGGTGAAGAAGGAGCCACTTTGCCTGACTCAGCGACTGCAAGGGCTCCAGCTTGTGGAGGTTAATGCCTCAGGAGCTGGCAGCACCAGCTGCTACTCTGGGGGGACAGGGCTGCCCACTGCCCTGGCAGCATCACTGTGGGAGGGGGCGAAGGCACTGGCTGTGGGATTGCACGCCTGATGCCCCATTAACCCGTTGCTTTTCTTTGCTTTTTGGCACTCTGTGGGCCGGCAGGAGCCTGTACAGTGAGTGGTAAGTGCATTCTTCCCGTAAGTCCCTGCTTGTCTGGCCTGGCCTGGCTGCTCCCTTGTAACTAACCTCCTGCCACTGGCTGGGTGCATGTCAGGGGGCCCTAACGGTACCTCGTGTAGGCACATCTGGGAGGAGCAGGGTGTCTGTGGCACGATGGCAGCAGAGGCAATGGATGGGCTACACAGGCAGGCAGCACAGGCAGGTTATGAGGTGAGGGGAGCTCTTGGGCAGCAAACAGGTTTTGGGAGCTGTCAGACCCAAGGAGCCAGGAGAGTCCTGTGCCAACTGCAGTCCTGAGAACAGTCAGTTTGTCCTGCACTGAGGCTCAGATCTGGGCAGTCAAGTGGTAAGACAGAGTCTGAGGCAAGTGGCACTCTGGTAAGTTTAAGGGTGTGCCTGTGTGGGATTTTGCGGTGGGTCTGGTGATGGAGAGGATCCTGGCTGGGAAGGGTCACCTGGTGTGAGTGAGATCTGGAAACCTGGGGTTGATTTGAAATCACCGGGGGTTCAGGAGTGCAGTGAGTTTGGACATGAGGGTGACTTAGGGAGTGCAGAGGATTTAGAGGTGTTGGTACTCTGGGTCTGATTGGGGTTGGTTTGAGGGGACAGGATTTGCGTGGCAGAACTGGACTGAAACCTGGTGCATCTCCTTTGTTCCAACTTCCAGGGGCTGCACAAACTACATTAACTTGGGCTCCTTCCTCATCAAGCCAGTACAAAGGGTGATGCGGTACCCACTACTACTGATGGAGCTGCTCAGCGCCACCCCCGAGGCCCACCCTGACAAGGCACCGCTCACAGCTGCTGTCCTTGCAGTCAAAGAAATCAACGTCAACATCAACGAATACAAGCGCCGGAAGGACCTGGGTGAGTAATGGCTGGGTAGTACTGGGGAGAGAGAGACAGGAGTGGGTGTGTTGAGGTTGGCGTCTGTCAGCTCCTGAGCCTTAGCTGGCAACCACAGTTGTGAAGGGAATCTCCTCCCAAAGTCTGTGCCCTTATAGAAGGGCAGTAGAAGAGCTGCATTTAAAAAATCTGAGCATGAGATACAATATTTAAAGTAATGCAGCATACATCTGACTGCAGTATGCAAATGCTGACCACATGGTTATTAAATGAAAAGAAAAATAATGATAAGACAAAAGATTATCTATTTAAAGTTAAAAAATGCAAATTTAAGCAACACAAGTAGGGAATTAATCTGCTAGGGCAGTCTCTGTCTTGCTGAGATTTGGAGACTAAGTTTGAAGATATAACTATAGACAGGACAGAATCGCAGAGGTGCTGGCTGCAAGAGCCCTCTGAGGTTGCCTGTTCAGCCTCCTGCTTGGACCAGGATTGTCCCCAGCATTGGCTCTGATCAGCCGCTGCTCCCTGCAGCCAATTCTCACTGACCTCCAAAGTCAGATTTCACAGCCTTTCTGCTTACCTGTGCCAGGGCTGCACCACGTTTGAGGTGAAGCTGTGCTCCCTGATGGCCCTGAAGCTCCCCTTGTATTGCCTCGCACTGCTCAGCGGAGTTTGGCTCCATCACTTTTGTAGCTGCCCTTCAAGCAGCTGCCGGCTGTGACCAAATCCCTCTCCACCTTCTCCCAGCCAGGCTGAGCCTGCCCAGCTCTCCTTGTGGGGCCTGAGCTCTCCCTGTGGGTCAGTACCTCTGGTTCTCTGATGTCCCTCTGGACCTGGGGGCACCAAAACTGGACATGGTATCCAAGTGCAGCCTCCTCGGGACTGAACAGAGGGAGAAAATTATTCCCTTTGAACTGCCAGCCACCCTCCCTCTTTTCCCCTGGAAGCCCCTGACTCATGCAAGTCTTAGACTTTACTCTTTTCACATAGCCCTGCTGAAGCTGGGATGACATAGGCTGCCTGTAAGGATTGCTTGTATTTGCTAAAGAAGCAATATGAATACCTTTTGTATCTCCAGTGGCTATTGTCCACCATCTCCTATGTCATCTTATGTTAACACTATGCATAATCCTATGGAAGAGTTTGAGTGCTGGGTCTACAAACCGTAGGGCATATCGAGAGCCAAATAGGGGATTACAGGTGGCACAGTGCTGGATTTCAAGATGATGTGTGGTATGGTACGATATGATACATGATATGTGGGGTACTTGGGACTGCAGAAGCTTAGGGATGGGGAGAGCTAGCAAGGCAGTTGTTGATGAGGCACTGTAAGACATGGACATGGTGCTGACAAGAGTTCTGATTTCTACATCAATCTCTTTAGTGCTAAAATACCGGAAAGGGGACGAGGATAGCCTCATGGAGAAGATCTCCAAGCTCAACTTCCACTCTATCATCAAGAAATCCAATCGTGTGAGCAGCCACCTCAAGCATCTGACAGGCTTTGCGCCCCAGGTAATGTGCATCAGCTGCCAGGTTCACTTACACCCTGCGATGTTTTTGTGGTGGTATCTGCTGTGCCCCTGTATCCCTTCCCTGATGAGTAGCTCTGATCCAGGCAAGCAAGGCAGAGTGAGCTTAGAGTCTGAACCATTCATCTCTGCTGTCCGGCTTGTGGGCCAGAGGCCCTGCATCTGGCACTCTGGGGGGTGCTGGAGTCTTCCATTGCCTCCCTTGAGACATTTTCTCTCACAGCTGAAGGATGAAGCCTTTGAAGAGACAGAGAAAAATTTCCGGATGCAGGAGCGGCTGATCAAGTCCTTCATCCGGGACCTTTCCCTCTACCTGCAGCACGTTCGGGTGAGTCAGTCTGGACGTGATGCTTAACCCGATGGGCACTGCCCCTCCTGCCTGCACGGTGTGTACCTGCAGTGCCTCTGGCCAGTGCTCCTGCCCTCAGCCCTGCTGGGGTGGGGGATGATCTCTGAGGGTCTGGGCTGCCCTGGGAGGCCTCTTCTCCTGGGCAGCAAGCGTGGCTGTGCTGACTGTGTGTCCCTGGTGTAGGAGTCAGCTTGCATGAAGGCACTGGCAGCAGTGAGCATGTGGGACCTGTGCACAGAGAAGGGCAGTGCGGACTTGGACCAGTTCCAGAAAGTGAATCGGCTCATCAGCGACCAGCTCTTCTCCAACTTCGTGAGTGGGGCTGTGCTCTCGTGGGCTGGGGGCACCCCCCTGGGCCCTCCCTGGGGGCCTGCTGCAGATAGGCAGCCCCTGGGAGGCTGCGGGGAGGGTAACACAGCCTGGGAGAGGGGTGAGCACTCCTGTGTTGCTGTTCCCTCCCGAGAGCTTTGATACCTGTGGGTTTATGATGTGTATTGAGCGTGCCTGTTAGATACATAGGTTTTTTTCAGCCTTGCCTGAAATGCTCTCTATGTGAGCGGTTCAGATATTTCCCATAGCGTTGCCCATGCTGGCACATTTATGTAAGATTATGGAATAATTCCTGGTGGAAGGGACCTCTGGAACTCTGGTGGGTGCCATCGGGAAAATAGACCCTATGCTGTGTTGGGGAGGTTGTGTGCTGGAGGGTGAGCTGCTGGTGTTCACCACACAGTGGAAGAGAGCCGCTTGTCTCACCTGCTCTCTGCATCTCTGCCCACCAGAAAGAGCGGACAGAGCGGCTGGTGAGCTCGCCCCTGAACCAGCTGCTGAGCATGTTTGCAGGGCCCCATAAGCTGGTGCAGAAACGCTTTGATAAGCTCCTCGACTTCCACAACTGCACGGAGCGAGCTGAGAAGCTGAAGGACAAGCGAACACTGGAGGAGCTGCAGTCAGCCCGTAACAACTACGAGGCCCTCAATGCTCAGCTGCTGGACGAGCTGCCCAAGTTCCTGCGCTTCGCCAAGGAGCTGTTTGCCAGCTGTGTGCGGGGCTATGCCGAGGCACACTGCGACTTCGTGCGCCTGGCCCTGGAGGAGCTGAGACCTTTGTTGTCGGTGGGTTCCCAGAGCACAGCGCTAATCTCTGCGCAGGACTTGTCCCCAAGCCTCTCTAGGACCCGTCCCGTTGCAGGGAAAGCTGCTGCTGCAGTTTCAGGCCCCAGGTGCCTTCAGGAGGGGTCCTGTGGGATGCTGTCAGGGCAGGGATTGCAGGGTCACAATGCAATTGTGCTTAGAGATGGTGAAGACTCTGGCTGCTCCTGGAGCAAGGGCAGGAGAGCATTTGCCTGGGAGAATCTCAGGTCACGAGTTTGGTGACCACTCAGGGCTGGGTCCAGGCAGGACTGCAAATCTGGGCCTGCTGCAAGGCACAGGCAGAACTCAGAGCCCCGCTTGGCCTGGGAGCTGGTGTGGTCTCTGCTGTAGCTCTTGACCACTTTTCCCAGCAGCTGTCATCTAACCCTGACCCCCAACCCTGCTCTGGTTCCAGTTGCTGAAGGTGTCCAGCAGGGAGGGGAACCTCATCGCCATCTTCCAGGATGAGCACAGTCGAGTCCTCCAGCAGCTCCAGGCCTTCACCTTCTTCCCAGAGTCCCAGGCAGCTCCCAAGAAGCCTTTTGAAAGGAAGAGCGTGGAGCGGCAATCTGCCCGGCGCCAGCCCGTTGTCGGCTTGGTGAGTTCCCTCTGCCCGTGTTAGGGCTTGCAGAGCCTGGGACAACCACTCACACCTTCCTTGTTCCTCTGCAGCCCAGCTACCTCCTGCAGTCGGATGACGTCAGAGCTGCCCTCCTAGCCCGCTACCCCCCAGAGAGTCTCTTCCAGGCAGACCGCAATTTCAATGCTGCCCAAGACCTGGATGTCTCACTGCTGGAAGGAGACATCGTGGGTGTCATCAAGAAGAAGGACCCCATGGGCAGCCAGAATCGTTGGCTCATAGACAACGGGGGTAGGTAGCTGCTCCCTGCCCTTGGTGCCTGCTGTGAGTCCCCTCCTGTGGTCCCCCTGTGCCCAAATCTGAGCTCCCTTCCTCTCCCTCTCTGCAGTGACCAAGGGCTTTGTGTACAGCTCCTTTCTGAAGCCCTACAACCCACGCCGCAGCCAGTCGGACGTCTCTGTGGGCAGCCACTCTTCCAACGAGTCAGAGCACAGCAGCTCCTCTCCCCAAAGCAACACCACGCTGACCTTCAGCCCCAGCGGGGCGGCTGTCACCTTCACTCAGAAACCCCCACAGGACTCGGCCTCCCCAGCAGACCTGTACCAGTCCCCGCAGCCCCCCTTGGAGACGGACTCCCACTCTCTGCCCCAGCTTAGCTCTGGTGACAGGACAGCCCCGCTGGAGGCTGCTGCAGTGACATCTCAGCGTCGCTACAGCCGCCCCGAGCTGGGCTGCAGCCCTGGCTTTCGCAACGGGCACCCCACCAAAGCACATCTCAGGCCCACACCCTCAGTGGAGGACAGAGACTCTGGGTTGGAGAGCAGCGAGTCGGAGGGCAACCAGGTGAGCCCTCAGCCTGGCCGGCGGGGCTGGGGATGCCAAGGGCTGACCCCCTCACTTGAGCGGGGGCTGAATCATCCTCTTCCCTAGCAGTGACCAGGGAGAGGTGGAGGATGAGAGCTTTACTCCCAACAGCAGATATGCAGAGAACTAGGCCGCAAATGGGGGTGGGCAGGTACGGGCAGCTCTGGTAGGGGCCAGGATGGCGCTGGGCCTGTCACTGTTTGGGGAGAGGAGCAAAAGCCCACACATCCTATGCAATGCAACAGCAAGGCTGTGTGGCACAACCATCCAACTGACGCTCTCCCTCTGTCTGGCAGGTCTATTACGCTCTCTACACCTTCAAAGGCCGAAACACCAACGAGCTGAGTGTGTCAGCTAACCAGAGACTCAGGATCCTGCAGTTTGAGGACATCACGGGCAATCGGGAGTGGTGGCTGGCCGAGGCACACGGGAAGCAGGGCTACGTGCCTTCCAGTTACATCAGGAAGACAGAGTACACGTGAGGCAGTGGGCAGGAACCTGCACCCTGTGCCTTGTTCCTGCCGGGGACCTCGCGGGGGCTGGCCAGCCCTGCAGCCCCCACTGCTCGCCCTGAGGCTGTGTCCCTCGCAGCCATGCAGTGCTCCACCATGGTGGCTGCCACCTCCCCTTCTGGGGAGTAAGAAGGGTGGGCTGGCAGGGCAGGCAGGAGCAGGCAGCTTGTGTGAGGGCAGGGGCGAGTTTACCTTTGCTGTTTGAAGCTCCTCTGTCCAGCTGGGAGCAGGGGAGCAAAGCTTGGGGCCACAGCCTAGAAGGGTAAGACTCGACTGAGGAGCTGCTGTGGTTTTATATGGTAGAAGGCTAACGCTGAGTTTCTGGACTCCATCTTTAGCCAAGTAGTGTTAAAAGCAACCTGGGCCCTGTGAACATGCTCCCTGTGCATTCTCAGCAGCAGCAGGAGCCTGGTCTCACCTGGCTGTGCAGGACCTCAAGGTGGGACATCTACACACTGCCTGGGGGAGCAGCCCTGAGGTTCGCTGGGAGTAGAGCTCCAGGGCTGGGATGGGCCCAGCCTCTGAAAGCCCCTACAGCAGAGCCCCTAGCAGGTTTCTCATCCCCATGCTTGGTCTCCCAGGGGCTTGGGCCTCTCCAAGCTCTGCTGCTAGCAACAGCCATCATGTTCTCATCTTCCAGGTGAGCCAGAGGTCCAGAACACCATCTTCCCTTGTTAGCGCAGTATCTCCTGTGCCCAAGACCCATCTTTGCACTGACATGCCCACCTGGCTGCCCTGGGCTGGGGCAGGGCAGAAGGTAAATCACAGGCTGTCTTCCAGCCTGATTTTTTGGGGGTTCTGCCCAGACTTGCCTCACCTGTGCTTTCCTGCAGGGCACTGGAGATGGTGCTGACATTCTGTGGCGGGCAAGGCCCTCTCTGGGAGGCATGTGGTGCCCTTTGCCAAGGTGCCTTACCCACTGCTGCCATGCCCTGAAGGAGGGAAGCTCCCTTTCTCTTGGGGCGATATTTGTATCCCCTGTACTGCTGCTCTGTAAATAAAGATTTGCCCTTGTGTATAGGAGGTGCCTGTACAAGTGTCAGGAGAGCTGGGAGGAGTGCCTGGCGGGGCTGGGCTGGGGGGGGCAAAGCCCACAGACTTCACGTAAGCCCCGCAGGGCCAGGGAGAACGTTTACCTGTTGGTGGGGTCCAGCATGCTTCTGCCTTGGTGTTTGTGCCAGCTGCAGCTCAGCACTGGGAAACCCTCCCAGGAAAGCTCTTCATTCAGAGGAAGTGATTGCATTGCCCTCTCCCCCCCCCGCTGTGTGTTACGTGACAGGGCTGGCTTGTGTCCCTCCTGCCACCAGCCGGGGTGAATGGCTTTGACCCGCTGTGAGTGGGTAGGTGGTGTGCACATGGGCACAGGCTCCCTGCGTGCCAGCACCCCAGGTCAGTGCTACAGCTCCTGGCTTTCATGCACAACTTCAAAGAAGGGGCAAGAGTTTGTCAACAGTAACCACTATATTTTATGTGTGTGCATGTCAGTGCAGCATGCACGCGTGCTTGCACCTCTCCAGCTTGTCTCCACCACAGTCAGGTTTGTAGTTGAGCCACAGCCCAAAATCTGCCCCACTAGCGGTTATAGCCCCAGGGACTGCCTCATTTCTTTGCGCTACAAAGTGAGCTGTAGCCACAGGGAAGGCAAGCAGGACCTGGCTTCACCACCACCACTGCCAGAGAGTAGTGTTCATGCCGGAATATAGCTGTGCCACTCAATTTGCACTTTCCACCCACGTGTGTCTGTATAACCTGTGTTACCAGCTTCCCCCAAACACTAGCCAGGTTTAAAGCTAAACCGAGGCTTATTTAGCATGCCTTAAAGTCAGACTTTTAGTTGGAAGACTACAAACAGCTATAAAAAGTAAATAAATTATAACATTCACTCTTAGATTAAATGTAAATTTCATTGCATAGTGCTAAAGCATCTCTCAGCTAGGTTCCCCTGGCAATGGTGAAGTACAAAAACTAAGCCCCCCATGTCTCCCTGCCTGGCAGATAACTTTTCCCCTCTATACTGGAATAAATTATGCAGCTCCAGCTGCTTGTGCATACAGCAGGCAGGATGAGGGAACAAGGTTAACAGCTTGCTCAAGTCCAGATCCTCTGTCCCTGACAGCCAGAGAAGCCACCCTCTCCGCTTCTCAGCTGCAGAGAGAAATTCCTGGGCAGCCCAGCTGCAGGGAGACGCCAGTGGCTGCTTGGTGAGTGGCAACGGGAGGGAGCTGCCCGCACACGCACCCGCACGCTGCTCCACTGCACCTACAGCACGGTGGTTTCTATATTCGTGATGCCAGCGTCCTTTGCCATGGCAGAGAAGACGCCCTCCTTCTTGAGCAGCTCCTCGGGGCTGTCGTACTCCACAATCCTCCCGGCCTGCAGCACCATCACCCTGGCAGCAGGGAACAAGAAGGTCTCAGCTCCCGGGATCCGGGATCCGAGCCAGTGACACTGCTGGCACCAGCACTGCAGCCCCACCGACCCTCACTCCTATTGCCACATTTTCCGGTTCACCTCTCAGCACTGAGGCGAGGGCACAGCTCTCCTCCCTGTGCTGGTGGGGTGACACACACAAGGTGTTAACAACTCCTCTATGGCCTGTTGCTGTAAAGAAGGATCCCAAACAATGTTTCTCCCTACAAAGGCATAACTACCGCATGGCCACCTTTCCCATTCTTCTATCCTACTCCCCTAGAAGCTCTGTATATTGCTGTCCCAGGCACTGCATCTCCCCTGACCCTCTGGCTCCATCCTTGCCTTTGCTGCTGGCCACCTCTTGCCCCAACCTTGGAGTCCAGAGCCCCATTGCCCTTGCCCCACGGTACCTGTTGCTGTCCATGATGGTGTGGAGGCGGTGGGCGATAGTAAGGACAGTGCAGTCAACAAACTCGCTCCGGATCGTTGTCTGGATTAAATGGTCAGTTTCCAGATCTACAGCTGCTGTCGCTTCGTCCAGGATGAGGATCTTGGCTTTGCGGAGAAGGGCCCGGGCCAGGCACACCAGCTGCCTCTGCCCAACACTAGGATGAGGTGGGGAACATGAGTTACCTGGCAGATACCAGCAGGGCTTCTGCAAGCCTGCTGCCACATGCTGCCCTGACCCCAGCACTGTGCCTGCCCAAGCTGATCATCTCCCACCCTGAGCATCATGTCCCTCAGCATCTTGCTCTCTGGGCCACCGTGGAAGGGTTGGCTCACCCTGGCTCCTTGACAGCCCTGACTCTTGGACCATTTTCTCCTACCTTCAGTCCCAGAAACTTATGTGCCCTCATCCCTGGACAGCCACTCTGCTGGAGGCTGCTGTTCAGGCTGGTCCCTGGGACCAGGGGAAGGGAGGGAAGCTGGGCATGCCACCACTCCTCCGCTCACCTCAGGTTCTCCCCTCCCTCGCTCACAAGATGCAGCAGCCCCTCAGGAAGGTCTTGCACGTATGTCTTCAGGTGGGCCAGCTCGAGGGCCTTCCAGACCTCCTCATCTGTGTACTGGTCAAAGGGGTCCAGGTTCATCCGCAGGGTGCCAGTAAAGAGCACAGGGTCCTGCCAGCGACAGCACCGTGTTCAGCCATGCTGCGGCCATTAGCAGGGCTGAATGTAGCTGCTGTAGCTGCTCCAGGCTCCTGAGTTTGGCCACAGCTTGCCCGCCATGCTGCCTGCAGCTGGGCTGGGGAGGTGGTGACGGCATGCGCATAGGTCCTTGGACTCTCCACAGCACCCAGGGATGCTCTAAGGGTGATGCTTCGCCCCAGGAACAGAGCCTGGGGAGGATGTGCAGCAATGGAACATGGGCAGGTGGGGTCAGCTCACCTGGGGGATGATGGTGAGGTTCTGGCGCAGGTCATGGAGGCCAATTGTCGCTATATCTACCTCGTCGATGATGATCGTCCCTCCAGCAGCCTCCAGCACCCGGAAGAGGCAGTTGGTGAGGGAGGATTTTCCAGCTCCGGTCCGGCCCACAACCCCAACCTGTGGAAGCAGCTATTTAGACCAGCTGACAGGGTTGAAGAAAACAGGACAGCTGCTCTCCATCTTGGTCTGGTAGGTCTTCTTGCGCTGCATCTGCAATCACCATCTCCCAGACTGTGTCCTTTGGTCCCTGCCCTGCAGCTCATCCCAAGGAGCCATGTCCCATCACCATCCCTCCCCAGCCCACCGACTGAAGCTAAGAGGACAGAAACAACTCTAACACCGTGTCAGTATGAAAATGGTGTAGTGAGGGCAGATGCAGAGGCCCTCACCTTCTCAGTGCTCCCAATATTGCAGGTGATCCCCTGAAGAACCAGCTCCAGTTCAGGTCGGTAACGAACTTTGTAGTCGACAAACTGGATCTCACCTTTGCTGGGCCAGCCGCGGGGTGGACGCTTTTTTGTCACCCATGGAGCCTGGGGGCACAGGAGCGTTAGGAGGGTTGCACCCTGCAATGCTGACTAGCACCAAGCTGTGCAGCAGGTGTTTGCCTGGACCCTGGTCTCCTCACCTCGTTCTTCACCTTCGTGTACTCGTGTACCCGCTCCACAGCCACAATGTTCGTCTCCAGCTCCGAAGACGTCCGCACCAGCCAGTTCAATGTCTGGGTCACCTACGTGGCAGAGCCAGAGGATGCTCAGTGGGACCCAGGAACAGCCACCTCCCACCTCAGCTCAGGAACTCAGCCTGGGCATGAGCATCCCTGGCCTGGCCCCTAACTCTCCACTCTCCAGCCACAGCCCCTTCTCCCCAGCACTTCAAGAGCTTTGCTGCAGCATCTGTGATCCACAGCAGGAACGTGCGCCTCTCTATGGTAGCAAGCATCCCCCTCACACTGGGGTATGTGCTATCCTGGCTCCATTCCAGCTCCCCACGTGATGGGGCACCCCACGTGATCCCCCCTCCATGGACCAGAGCTGGAGGCAAGGCAGCATCCTGCAGCCAGCCCAGAGCCATCAGGGTGTTGCTCCTAGAAACAGCCCTGCCCTGGAATAACAAAAAGCTTTTATTGACTCACGTTGAGGGCAGAGGAGACAGAAAGACCCACGATGCCACCGTCCAAAGTGCCCTTTGAAATCACAGCTAGAAGTGCAGAGAAGAAGACCACCAGGCTTCCAACGAACTCCAGTCGGATGGCCAGCCACCTGCACCGGGAGAGCGTGGCTGAGGAGCAGTGGGAGAGGCATCTGCCTGTGCCCAACACAGGGCCGACCAGCGAGACCAGCTCCCCACCAGCATCCCTGCACACCCAGCCCTGCACCCCATGCTGTACACGTGGTACCCACACCTACACAGCATGTGATCTATAGCCAATTCTGCAAGCAGGTTAATTTTATCTATCAGCCCCTGTGTCTCACACATAATCTCCTGTGCTGGTGATGCCATGTATCTGAGGAGCCACAACTGTACAACCCTCACACACAGCGTATCTACCCAATAACACGTCACCACCAGATACCGCCCCCATCGCGCTCCCACCTGTCCTGGAGCATCCGCCTCTTCCCAGAACCCACCAAGAGCATCTTGGCCCTTGACAGTGCAGCTCACCCTGCCCAGGCTCTGGACACTTCCAGGGGGCCACACCCTGGCTTTCAAAATCACCATTCCCACAGATGTTGTCCCTATCCCAAGCTCCTCCAGTTCCTACACAGACCCACACTCATGAGATCAAGAGGGAGGACTGCAGCATCTCAGGGACCTCCCTCTGGACCCAGAAGCCCCTGGGCAGAGGTGCTGCAGGCTGTGCTGTGGCATAAGGAGTAAAATTCACCTATTTGAAATTATCCATGAGTAAACACTTTTCTGATTGATGTCCATGGTGCTCTCATTTTGCTGCAGGAACCGTTCTTGGTGTCCATAGGCTCGGATCACGGAAAGGCCAGACACTGTCTCCCCAAAGTGGGAGTAGATGGGTGATCTAGTTACAGAGTCCAGACGCCGTAGCTGGCGTGATGTGGAGATATAGAAGCGCTGAAATGAGGGACACAGCTTGGTTACCAACGCAAAGCCCAGCAGCAACAAAGACACTGCTCTAAGCAGTGCTCTCAAGCCCTGGTTACTCACCAGCACAAAATAGTAGAAGGCGCTCAAGGGAATGATAACAAGAGCAAAGAATGGGGTGGCCAGGGTGATCATGAGCAATGTGCTAATGATGGCCATGAAACAGGAGAGCCAGCTGCGGAAGGACATGGGAATGGTCTCATCTATCGTGAAGATGTCCTGGAGCATACAAAGAAGTAGGGGGAAACAGTCAGTGACCCAAGGGAGAGGGAGAAGCCCAAAGGCTCCACACATACAGGGCTCCTACACACTCACGTGGTAACACGGTGCCAGACACTTGCAAAAATATTGGATGACACTGCATTGGTGTTAGGGTCACAACCCCATTTAGGGCTAAGCTCTTAGCTTGGGAACGGCTGACTTAACAGAGTTTTCTATAATATTCTCCTGTAGCATGGACCAGCTTTGGGAACTGCATCTTCATCTGGACCCAGGATGCAGGGGCAGGAATTGAAGCAGAAGGAGGGACAGGGCTGACCACAGGTCCATGGGGTCATCATCCCTCTCCTAGCTGGGCACCACATACTCCCTCATCTCAGAGTAAACTCAGCACGTCCATAGGCTTGATCTTAAGAGATATTTTTATTCCCAAAAATCAAGAGATGTCACCAAAGGACAAGTGGAGTTGTTGCACACTTGAAACTATCTGTCTGTATTTTCTCTCCTTTCTCATTTTCTCTTTGTTTTATGAGTCTCATTTACAGAGCAAAGACTGTATATTTTGCTGAAAGTCCCTAACCGGAAGGACATGAGCTCTAGGCTCCTGCCTCTTTTGGTAATCTGCTTTGGACCCTCTTCAGTTTCTCCACATCCTTCTTGACCAGGTGGCCCCAAAACAATACCCAGGTGTGGCCTCCCCAGCACTGAGCAGAGGAGGTAATAACTTCCTGTGATCTACTGGCCGCTCTCCTCCTAGTATAGCCCAGGGTGTGGTTGACCTCACAGTCAGCCTTGCATCCACCATGCCCTTCTGGTCCCTTCCAGGCCCTGATCAGGGCTCATCTGTGCAGTGCTGAACAGCAACAGGGTTATGCCACCACCCAGCGCTCTCCAGACCTGCTGGAACAAACACCTCCTCCATGTTGGGGCTGTTCTCTTACCTTGGCAAACCGATTCACAATGCGACCAGTTGGAGTCGTGTCAAAAAAGCTCATGGGCGCACGCAGGATGTTGCTGAGCAGTTGCTGATGCATAAGCCGGGAGGCCCGCATGGCGCCCTGAGCAGACAGGATGGTTGCAAAGAGCAGGAAGAGAGCTGCAAGGAGAGCACAGAGCGGTCATCACCAGCTCATGGTGACACTGGCCGCAGGCACCCTTTGGCTCAAAGGACACACCAAGCAGCTCCAAGCCAGCAGCTCCTCAGCAAGCTACTGAGAGAGTCCTGCATCCCCACGTTCTTGGGAGGCCCCAGTAACTGTGTCCCACCACAGCAGAAGAACATTAACCCTTTTGGAAAACCTTGGGCCATGGCACTATCTCCAGACTGGTTAAGGACAGTGATCTTCAACCTAAGGGGGCAACATAGACTTCTTGGGACAATTTACGTGGGCTTCATATCTGTCTGATATCTGTCCGCAGTTAAGCCAGGAGCAGGGGGGAAGGCAGCAGCAGGCAGATGGACAGAGTGCTGCTCCTTGCTACACTGCTGGCTGCAGGCCTTGCAAGCCATATCCCTTCTGGGCCACGCAGCTGAGGTGAGCAGGATCCCCTGTGCTCCCATGCTCACCTTGTGACACCCCCAGCGCCCCAAAGACACCGATCCGCAGGTCTCGCTGCTCCACAGGATAGGTCTGGTTCAGGTAGTGCTGTGCATCGTTAGTCCAGGCACTGAGCCACAGGTTGGTCCCCACGAAGGCGACGTACTGTCCAACATAGCCCATGGCAACCCAGAAAGAATACCACAAGCCAACAGCACGCAGGTACCGCAGGTACATGGAGAACTTCACCTGTGGACCAGTTCAGCCCATCACCACTGTCCCGCAAACCGTGTCCAAGGACACCCAGCACAGCCTTGGGACTCCCGCCTCGCTGCCCACAGTGCTCCCCTCCACCACCTTGCCCACCAGCCCCAGGCAGCTCTGTCCCCTTCGGTGCCTCTTGGCTGCAATGGGGCCGCAGACACCCAGCACCAGCTTCTCTGAGCCACAGCCAGGGTCTTCTAGCACTGAGCCAAGGCAGCACAGTGCCCACTCCATCCCTCCTCCTCACCTTGCCGGTTTCCACAGCTTCTTTCTCAATCAGTTGCTGGCCCTTCAGCTTCTTGGGGGGCTCCTCCTGGGCCTTCTTCCAGGAACTGGTGCTGCTTTTACTAAGGCTGCAGGGAGGTGATGGGCATGGTTAGTCACAGGGTGCTGGATGGGTCCTTGTCCTGGTTTCAGCTGGGATAGAGTTAATTTTCTTACTAGCAGCTGGCATAGTGCTGTGTTTTGGATTTGGGATGAGAATAATGTTGATAACACACTAATATTTTAGTTGTTGCCAAGCAGTCAAGGACTTTTCAGCTTCTCATGCCCTGCCAACGAGGAGGCTGGGGGTGCCCAAGAAGCTGGGAGGGGACACAGCCAGGACAGCTGACCCAAACTCGCCACAGGGATATTCCATACCATATGACGTCATGCTCAGTATATAACTGGGAGGTGGGCTGGGAGGCAGATCAGCTTGAGAACTAGCTGAGCATCAGCTTTGGGTGGTGAGCAATTGTGCTGTGCATCACTTGTTTTGTATATTCTTTTATCATTATTATTACTATTATTATTTTCTTCCTTTCCTGCCCTATTAAAATGTCTTTATCTCAATCCCCAAGTTTTACCTTTTTTCTTTTCAATTCTCTCCCCCATCCCACTGAGGGAGAGTGAGCGAATGGCTGTGTGGTTGTTTCAGCTGCCTGCCAGGTTAAACCACAACAGTTCTACTCTCCTGGGGTCCATCCCCATGCTGCACTGGCACTCCAGTGCCAGAGCCCTCTGGGAAATAATGTCCTAACTGGGGCAGCTTTGAATGAGCCCTCTGGAAGCCCTACGCATTTGCATTCATGAAATCATAGCCCTCATCCCCAAAAGCAGAACCAGCCACCAGCACGAGTTTCAGGGAAGACCATAGAGTAAGGCTGAGACACACTAATGTGAGTAAAGGCAAGATCAGATGCTCCTGACCCAGCCCAGCTGGTGGTAGGAGCAGATAGGGAGGCTCTCAGGCATAACACCCCTGGGAAGCCCCCAGACCCCTGTCTCCAAGGGAGCAGTGCAGGGGGCAGGGGAGAGAGCTGATGAGAGCTCAGATCAAGTCCCACCTGCGACTGAACTCTCTCTGATGGATGCTGGCCTCTCGCTTCAGGGTCATGGTCACCACATCATCAGGGCCCTCCTCCACACAAGGTTCAATGTCTTCATCACCCTGCTCTTCATCCCCAGCTAAGGCAACAGCTACAAGCACAGGGATGAGGAAAGGTAGGGTCAGGCACTGAGGACAGAGCAGATCCCATGCACCACACCTCTGCTGCATCCAGCTCCACCCCGCTCCCCAGGCCCAGGCTGTGTCCTACCACCACACATTGCACCTTCTCCAACCCTGCTGCAAGCCCAATACAGCTGGAGGAGGAAGAAATCCATTGTGCTGAAGGGAGAACAGACAGGGGACATAGGGCTAAAGGTCTGCGTGGAGGCAGTCCCTGCTGCTGACTTATCCCAGTACCACCGGTGGGACCTCAAGGGGAGATGTGTTACTTTAGTAGGTGCAAGATCTGGAAGGTCATGGCACTCCAGGTCAGGAGCATCTCTTTAAGCAGATGGAGATGAGCCCTGTGGGGATGGACTGGGAATAGCCAGGCTGGACAACTGGGCTGAGCCCAGGCAGGGTGAGCATCCACCTGCCCTGACACCACTTCTCCCCATAGCACTGGAGGACCTGATAAAGATGAAATGTTATCCAGCAGCATCTTTCAAATAAACCAAAGGACCTTTTTCACCCCAGCATCACTAAGGTATGGAGCCTGTTGCCACAGAAGATTATGGGACCCATAAACAAAAATGAACTAAAAATGGAGTGAAAAAATTAAACAGGTCCTTTGCTGGCTGTTCAACACAATGTCTGGATGCAAATCTTAGGCAGAAAGTCCTTGTGCTGCTGATTGCCAGAAGCTGGGAAGGATTCACAGCAGCCACCACTGGTGCCTGGGCTGGATAGAGCCAGGTCAGACCGAGGGAGCAGATCATGGGGTTTTCACATCCCCAGGACACACACACAGCCCCTCTAACTGCCGCAGCCCCGTTGCACTCCCAGTACCTGTGGTATTTTTCTCTGAAGCATCCTCCTCCTGGCTGCCATACAAGTTCAGGAACTGGGCAAAGGCCCCCCTGTTTGCAAGCAGGGTGCTATAGGAGCCGTGCTCAGACACCGCTCCTGCCACCAGCACCACGATGTTATCAACCTGGGGCAGGAAACTGACACTGTGTGTCACCAAGATCCGTGTCTGCAACAAAGTGGTTGCAGGGTAGTGAGCATCAGAGCACCCCTCGCCCCCCACCCATGGGCCTGTAGGCTTTCCGTCCCCTGCTTGGGGACCTCTCTTCTTATCACTGCCCGGCTATGGAGACACAGGGCACCCCTCTGGGGAACCGTGAGGCCTCTCCTGCCTGCTGCAGCCACAATGAAAGCCACAGGACCCCTCTCTATCCCAAGCAAGCAACCTCAGACTTCCATGGATGGTCAACATCGTGCCAGTGCCATTCCTGCCTGGCCAGGCGGTGGGGAGGAGGGCACAGGCACTCACCTTCTTTTGCAGCAGCCCTTTTGGTCCCAGCACGTGCTCGAAAAGGTACTTGCCGACGTGAGCATCTACGGCAGACAACGGGTCATCCAGGATGTAGATGTCTGCGTTGCTGTACACTGCCCGGGCCAGGCTGACTCGCTGCTTCTGGCCCCCACTCAGGTTAATGCCCTGGAAGGGAAGGGACATCTCTGAGCACTGGGCTGGCACCAGGCAACAGCCCTGTCCTCTGCTGCAGGTGCTATGGGAAACCCATAGTGCCCTGGACTGATACCTTCTCTCCAATCTCTGTCTGGTCACCTGCAGGCAGCAGTTCCAGGTCTTGAAGGAGGGCACAGGCTTTGATGACCTGCTGATACCTGGCTTCATCCAGTTCTGACCCAAAAAGGATGTTGTCTTTCAGCGTGGCATTCTGGATCCAGGCCTGCTGAGGGACGTAAGCCAGCGAGCCCTGGAAAGAGAGACACAAGAACACTGCCATCTTCTGCAGTTTGTCCTTGTCCTGAGCCACCGCACCAGTCCTGCCCTGCTGCCACCCTGCTGAGCTCCCATGCAGCCCCACAGCCCCCCATGCCAGCTCCTCTCACCTGGATGTTGATGTGTCCCTTGATATTCTCCATCTCCCCAAGCATGGCTGACACCAGTGAAGATTTGCCTGAGCCCACAGTCCCCACCACAGCCACCAGGCTCCCAGGCGCGATGTCCAGGGTGACACTGCAAAGACATGAGGGCTGAGGAAGCAGCACTGCCAGGTCACTTACCAACTCCTGCATGGGACCAGCCCGGAGCAGTGTCTCTGGGGCACTCTCCTCTAGCAGCACTGAGAGGTGACTGCCATCCCCAACTAACAACAGAGAGAGACTCCGTCTCCCCACCCAAATGCCCCCAACATGGCGCAGAGCACTCACTCTCTTATCACAGCGTTGCCATCCTGCTCCCAGGCAAAGGTGGCCTCTGAGAAACGCACAGCGCTGCCTGCCAGCAGAGAGATGTACCTCAGGGCTCAGAGACCCACAGTTGGGCCACCCCGTGCCCCACAGGGACTAAACCTGGAGGTTCACCTACCTGCAATGGGGTTGTGGTGGATAGCTGAGGTATCCAGGTCTTCTCCGCCCAAGTAGCGCTCCAGCCTCTTAGTTGACACACTGGTCTGCCATGGCAGAAAAAGGATGGCATGTGGGCATGGGGCGCAGCTGGGTGGGCTGGCAGGAGCCCCGTAAGCAGAGCACCCCGTACACACAGCCCCCAAGCACCAGCCTCTGAGCTCCAAGTCTGTGTAACGTCTGTGAGTCCTGTCCCACCCCACTGCCAGCCAGCATCAGTAGAGTCCTGTGCACTGACCCCTGGCTGTCCAAAGCCGAGGTCCATCACACACCCGAGCCCCCTGTGCTGGTTTGGGCAGAGGTATCATAAGATCCCCCTGCATGCCCTACCCTATGTGAGGGCTGACCTGCACCAGGGAAGAGAGGACCAAGGGCAGCATGGCCATGGGGAAGCGCAGCACGTTGAAAAGGGAGATGGAAGTAAAGGCCTTCTGTGCATCCAGGATGTTGTTCTCATCCACCAGTACATAGACAGCAAAGCTGGCCAAGGAGACCTAGGACAGATAGCAGGGAAAGCTGGTTGTGTGCAGCCCAGACCCTCATGCTCCTGTAAGACCTCAACAGTGCCTTCCTGCTGGGGGCCTGTTCCCCTCCTACTTCCCTTCTCTTTTGGGCCCCATCTCACCACTCTGATGGGACCCCCTTCCACCACAGCTCTCCTGCCAGCAGTCAGGACCATTCTCCACATCCCAAGCATCTGTCAGCCATCCCCTTCCTCACTGCAGAAGCACTCCAGCTGAGGTTCCCAACCCCACAGAGCCCAACCCTAGCTCTGAAGAAGGGGCAGCTTCCCAGACCCACTGGCACTCACCAGGAAGGGGGCACACGTGAACACGAAGATAGAGATTGACTGCAGGTAACTGAAGTTCAACAAGTCCTTGAGCTCAAGTGCCCGGATCTCATTGACTCGCTTCTCAAATGAGGGCTCCCAGGCAAAAAGCTTCAGGATCTGTGGGATGAGCAGGGTGAGTGGGTGCTGGCCTCACAGGAATGCCCACCTCCACGCTCAGGTGTCTGGTGGCCAGCACCTCCATCACCAGCTCCTGGCTTACTCAGAAGCCTGCTTGGCCACTGCATATCCCCTCTCCTGTCCTGCCCCACGGCTTATAGCACTTCACCACAGCATTCCCACTCCCTCATCCTCAGCTTACAGGTCACTGTCAGCCCCTCTGCCACCATGGCAGCCTGTTCACCACCACTCACCCATCCAGGAAAGCCCCAGAAAACCCTCTCTTGGCTCCCAAGTCTTAGTCCAGGTACCCATAGCTCCTCTCCAGCCAACCTTTCAAAAGGTGAGGAAGCCAAGGGAATTGCAGAGACGGGGGCTTGGCTACTCCAGACACAGGGGCCCGAAGCTAGACTATAACGCTGGTGCTGTAGGGTTATACAGGTGTGCTGCCTCCAGGTACAGTGCACCAAGAAAAGGGATGCCGCAGCTGCCCGGGAGGTCTCCACTCCACTGCTCACCTTGATTCCATTGAGGATTTCACTCATTATTTTCATGCGTTCATCCTTGTTCTTCATGTTTCTCACCTACAAACAGAAGAGGCAGAGGTCACCTAAACCAAACAGCAGCTCACCCTTAGAAATACATCTGAGCTGCCACAGGGAAGGGAAGGGTGGGCTCCAGAGCCCAGAGAAGCCATTCCACAAAGCTGGACCTTGTCTCCCTGGGGCTCTGGACAACCTGGGAAAAAAACAGCACCCTGTAGTCAGATAGAAGCTAGAGCTTTATTTTATGGTTGGTAATATCTCACTTTCAGCCCTCAAGGCTGTACCCAGCCCTGTTCAAGTTCAGCTGTGATGGCAGAACAGGTCTCACCTGCCTCCTGCTCATCTCAGCTGATTGCCCCCCAGCTCAGGCTAGAGACACCCCCAGCCCAAGTCAGATGAACTTCCCAGGCTGTAAAAGATCCACAGCACAACAGGGAAGGGTAGAGGAGTGTGGAAAATGAGTGAGGGGAGCAACAGTGGACCTCAGGAGTGGGAGACCATCTTGCACCCAGCACTGACCTGGATGGTTTTGGCCTTGGCGACCAGGAACGCATTTATGGGGATGAGCAGCACCATGACTGCGATGCCAGCCAGGACAGAGGGGCCCAGCTCTCCCCAGAGAAAGACGATGGACAGGATAATTTGCAGGGGGGATGACCACAGCTGGTGAATGAAGTTGGCCATGTCCATGAACCTCTGAGCATCAGCCGACATCAGATTCACAGTCTCTCCCACCGTGGATTCCTTGCGGGTGGCACTGGACATGGTGAGTGCCTGGAGAGAGAAAGCACAGTCACTGCAGGCCAGTCTGGGAGCAGCCTGGCGCAGAGCAGGGAATTAGCATGGGGCAAACACATCCCTGTGCAGGAATCCCAGCAGCAGCTGCCCTGGGTGTTGCATTGGTCTGAAGAGAAACCTCCCTCAGCCCCTGGTAGTTGTCAAACACACAGCTGCAGCACCCAGGTCCCAGGCAGAACTAGCACCCACAGTGTCCCCAGCACTGAGTGGATGTCCCAAAAGCCAAACTCTCCCTGTGTCTTCCTGGGAAGGTAGGGGCATACACCCTGGTCACCCCGGGCTGATGGGGCAGGGAATGGATGCTGGTATCCCCAGCCCAGCTTGGAGGAAGCCAACAGGGGCGATGACAGGACCATACCAACCTTCTTGTAAATGGCAGCGATGAGACTGGCACGCACGTTTATGCCAAGCTGGAAGCACAAGGTGAAGTACTGCTGCAGGCAGAGGGACTGGATCAGCGCCGTCAGGAAAAGCAGGATGGCATACAGATAGCCTTGCCAGGCAAAGGACTCCTCATCCGACACAAAGGCGATCAGCAGCCTGGAGGGCAGAGTGACCCATGAGACCCCACCCTGCTGAGACAGACCCAGGCAGGATGCTCCAAACCAACGCAGGGACAGCATCCTCACAAGAGGACTGACAGAGATCCTGCCCAGACAGCTGGCTCGACACTCAGCAAGCTGGGGACCCCAGGCACCCCAGGGACACTGTATTTCACATACAGCAGCAGGTCACCTGCGTCAGATCATCCGCAGAGACTGCAGCTCTGCAAAACAAACGGCAGGTCCTGCTGGGCTGAGCTGGACTGACTCATGAAGGGCCCCAAAGAAGAGCCAGGACTGACTCCAAGGAGGGAGCAGGACTGCGTAACAAAGGACGTAGGGAGCAGGGAGTAAGGTATCACCTGTAACAGCTGGCAGCCAGCTCAGATCAATTCTTAAATTAAACTGTAACCCAACACATTCTCAGACCTTTGGTGAGGGCACAAAATGTCCCCAGGGAGTGGGGCTAGGAGAGGTACACATATGGAGATGGTGGGGCTGGATGCAGTACATATAGGGAGGTGGTGGGGCTGGATGCAGTACACATAGGGAGGTGGTGGGGCTGGGTGCAAAGCCAGGACAGGGCAGGGACAGCGAGAAAGGACTCACTTCAGCAGCTGGGGGCTGACAAACACAAGTCCATCGTGCACCAACTTGAAAACCACCGACAGCAGGAGGTTCTGCCAGAAGGTCTTGCACAGGGTTTTCACCAACCAGCCCCTAGGGAAATCCTTGCGAGGGCCAGAGTCCCCTTTGTCCTCCTTCTTCTTCCTCTTCGGCTGCTTCTCCTCCTAGAGGGAAGCCCATACAGAAGTAAAGGAGCTGGTTGTGCAGGCTCCTTGCACCTGGAAGGGTGCTTCCAGGGCAGTGCCACAGCCCTGGTATCCTGAATGAAGCCTTAGCTTTACCCCGTCACGTTCCCTCTCACTGATCTCTGCTCATGTCATACACCCCCAATACTAACACCTTTCTTGTGTAGATGTGCCAAAGACAGCTGTTGCAAACCCCAGACCAGCCTGAGCCGCTCAGGCCAGAAAACAGGCACCTCAGGAAGAATCACAGAGTGATGCTCACTCTGACCTCATTGCTGGGAGGTATCAGGGTTAGGGAAAGACAGAGATAAGGGAGCTCCTTGTACTGCAGACTTGAGAGTGGTTCCTGTCCTTCTGTAGGACAGAAGGATGGAGACTTTCGTGGTCTCTCAAAACACAGGGATCTGCTGAGGACAGGGAAGACCTTGTCATGGGTTCCCCCATCCTTGCTCATGGTCCCGCAGAATCAAAATGGGGAAAACCCAGCAAAGGGGGTGCAGGGAGGTGAGGTGACCCTACTCCCCAAGGCTGGACCTGGATGTCTCAGTCCCATGCAAGGCCAGGAGTGGGAAGGGATTTACCAGCACCAGGATGTCTTGGCTCTGGGCCTTACTCATGTTGTTCCCATGGTCTGGGCCACCTTCCTGACGTCTTTTCTTGCGTTTCCGTTTTTCCAGTTCTGCTTTGGCCTTCCTCACCGCAGTCTTCATGTTCTTCTCCAAAACAGTGTAAATAGCCTGCGTCTTGTCTTTACCTTTCAGTTCCCAGATATCCTCTATCTCCAAGGGCTTGCGATAGCCCTTGAAAACCATGCTGTGGGTCACAGAAATCTCCCCTCAGCAGGTCTCCCACACTAGACCTGAGGGAGAGTCCTTGCTGCAGATGCAGAACCTTCACACCCAGCCTGGCCCTGAGCCCAGGCTGCACAGACTGCACCGAATGTAGTGCCTCTCACGACTAACTCCAAGCAGCCCGTGCCAAGCTGCAGGCTCCCTGAAACAGCACTGGCCCAGCCCTAAACCACCCCAACATTTCACCAGCCCAACCTCCCACAGAGCCCAGCTCACCTGGTGTACCATTCAAAGGTGATGGAGCTCAGGAAGGAGGCTGTCATCTCTGGGTTCTAGGGTACAAAGCAAAGTTGGTACCAAGAGATCGTTGATGCTGAGGGATGGTGTTGACAAGAGCTGACTCAGCACCCCCAGCCATTAAGGAATCCCAAAAGTTTCAAACTGTGCTGGCTCCAGCCCCAGGAACCCCATCTCACAGCCAGAAGCAGCCCTTCTTGGGCACACATGCAGATGCCCCTGTCTGCAGGCTCCAGCTCTTGCTGTGCCCCTTGCTGAAGCCCCCAGACTGCCCTCCCACAGGGACCAGGAGGAGTCTCTGCATGGAGCCCACCCTGCCCCACGCAAAGCCAGCCGGGACATGGTACCCCAAGCCCTCCTGCATGGACCTCACACCTTCTTCATGATTTCCTTTGTTTCTGGGGCAATGTCTGAGAAGCCCGAGACAAGGAAGAGCAGCAGCTGGAGTCCATAGGAGGTGAAGAAAAGGACAAACCGTGGCACATCAGAGATTGGTGCCTGCAGGAATGGAAAGACCAGAGTGACTTTTGGGGTTTATGTCAAGGCCACTTGGCCCTCAGAGACAAGATCCATCCCCAGGACAGCGAACATGGCTGACCCCAACAGGGCAGTGCAAAACTTGCTCTGGGTCCTGGCTCAGCTTCCCTTCGCCACCCCTCCCTGCTTCTCCCTGACCTCCTCCCATAAGTCCATAAAGGGAGAAATTGGCACTGGAGAGCTTATGCCTCCCCAAGGACACAGGACAAATTCAAAGAGCCATTCCTTCTCAGGTCTCTTCTGGTTCTCCAGGGTCCCTAGGGCAGCTGGGACCTCAGTGATACCACTGAGAGCTTGTCAAGAGATGAAGTCTGAAGGGACTTTCTTTGCAGACAGAACAAGACCATGGGGAAGTGCAGAGCTTCCTGCCAAACCCAACCTGCAGGGCTCTCCGGAGGAGCGACTGGAGTGGCAATATCCCACAGAGCAGGGACAGTGTCCAGAAGCAGAAAAGTATCCCCGAGTCTCTGCACAAGCAGAAGCGTCGTGCCTCATGGATCAGCAGGACCAGGAGCTGGTAGAAGGAAAATCAGTCAGTGGTTCAGGTAGGGCTGCAGGACTCTGTTCAGGCTCTAAAGATGCCTTTGGAGCATGATGCCAGCACACATGATCTGCCAGGATTCTCTGCCTTGAAGACACTGAGCTCCCAGTGCCTGAGGTCACTGCCAACCCTGCATAAGCTTCGGAGTTAATTGCACAGGACAAAGGTTTATTTCAGGAATACGTAAAATCAGGCTCCTCATAGGAAAAGTAAGGTCTGAAGACACCCTGACATTACAGCAGGGCACTATTTCTCTTTTTAGCTGTTCTCACCCCAGATTCTCAGATACGCCCAGCTGTGAGGAGTCACACCCTGTCTCCTGCATATTGCTTCCAGACCTGGAATTAAAACCAGATCAGAGACCCAGCAGCGCAACCTCTCTGGGCAGTCCCCTTGGCTTATAATCTCACATGAACTCTGCACGTGAAACTAAATGACATGACAAAATATGAAGAATAGCAAATAGGGGTGTTACTTTTGCTTTTAAGTGTAGCTCCTGAGCGTTATGGCTTTGATAAGACTGTTAGAATATCCCATGTCTCACACAAGATAGCTACAACTTCCATCAAGCTAATAGCCCCTATGTCCTCAGCTTTCTTCTCTGCCTGGGTATCCTGTAACACTTCTCAGCTCTTCACATGAAACTGAGCAGCAACCCATGGGAAGCTGTGAGACATCAGAGCAGCAAGCCACGGTCTGATGTTCACGCTGTGAAACCCATACTGCTGCTACTAAGCCTTCAGCCAGAGAGCTCAGCTACGCTCACAGGCATAGTATCTATCCCAGCTTTAAGGATAAAAGGACAAAGCACCATACTATCAGACACCTGCCCTCAACCTATGGCCCTTGTGCACCACCCACACACGTTCAGGGCTAGTCCCCGCCAATCCTTCAGGCTATGCTTCCCTCGTGGACACGGCTTCCAGCTGATGTCTGTGCTATGGGAAGTTTTCTGCTGCTTGGCCCCACGGTCTCACACTCTGTCTCTTTGGTGACATGCAGCACGTTTACCAGCTGATCCCTTACCCAGGTGGCGATGTACAGGCTGGGGTTTGTGTACCAGACAGCTGGCAGGGGGTCCTGCTCCGTGTCCTCTACAAATGCCAGGGCCAACTCCGCCACTGCTGTCAGCATCAGCAAGGTAGCCAGCACCTGCGGGGAGAGGGGAGTAGGCATGAGAGGAGACCCAGCCCATTGCAAGCACTGGGAAACACTGGGAGACAATGCAGTCAGGTGTAAAAGCACTGTGCCCCATACACCGTTACACCCTTTCCAACCCAAACTTGGCCCAGGAGAGCTTTCTAGGGTGCTGTGAAGCTGCAGCATTTCCATAGGAGCACTGCCATCATTTTAAGCTTGGAGGATAACAGCCCAGCACACACCTCAGCTCTCCCTCCCAGTGCATCCCAGCCCTGTTATCCCCTCTGTCCCAGATATGCTTCATCCTGGGCTCCCCTTTACATTTCTGTCCCAGATGGTGCCCTAGCCCATTGCTCCTTCTCTCCTACACTTCTCATCTCTCCATCCCACACCTGACTCCAGCCCAGCGGCTTTCCACTCACCACCTCTCCATCTGAAGCTGCTCCAGCCTGCCCTCTGTGCCCCCTCAGCCCCACTCTACCTGTTTCATGATGTAGAGTTTGGTCACAGACGATTTCTTGGCTCTGGATTTGCACATGGGCAGGAGCTGCCATGGAGCCAAAATCCAGAAGAAACCAAGAGGGACCCAGACCAGCACAGTCTGCTGGAAGCACACGGGCAGGTCAGCATCTGGACGAGCGAGGAAGGAGACGTTCTGAGGGCAGCAAGGACAGACAGCCAAGTCAGTTGGGATGGCTCGACTCTCATCTGGCTCACAGCACAAGAGCCAGCACTCCTATAGCTCCTGCCCACCCTGCTCCACCCCGTTGCACCCCGAGAGTTCCGTGCAGGGTGTCCCGCGTTCCCAGCTGTGCTGCGGGGCTAAAACAGGACAGGGCTCACTCAGGGAACGATCATTTACACCGTTGTCTTGTGGATACCACCCAGGCAGTGCACAGCGCTCAGTGCCATGGCTGCCCTGGATAAATACCAGAACCTTGGCCGACCGCTGGCAGTTGGGTCCCACTGGCTGAACACACTGTGAGCCTTGGGATCTACTGCCTTCCCCTTCCACCGAGCATCCTGCCCCAAGAACAGGTGATGGGGCGATGCAGCCACTCACCCAAAAGACGGAGCCACAGAACTCCTCCAGGGCTGCCGACATGGCTCAGATGAGAAGAGACGGTGGCTCCTTCCACTCGCTCTGCCTGGCTGTGAGAGTCCGGGGTGGATGCTTGGGACAAAAGTCCCCACACACCCTCAAGTGGTGTTGGGACAAAATCCCTGATGACACACAGTTAATTGTTAACTTGGTGCTATTGTGTAACACCACAGACCAAAGCAGTGACCAAAAGGGCTTTAGGAACTGCACGGGCTCTGGGGAAGTGAGGAGAGGAAGGCCCAAGAAAGAGATGAAAGGGAAGATGAGGAAGCTGCTGTCACAGTCACTGCAGGACACCACAGCTATCGCTCAGAAACCACAGCCTTCACCAGCGCACACCAACCCAGACAGGCTCACATGGACCCGCTAAAGACAACCTGCTTTGGTGCAACAGACCTTTCCTGCCAGAACAAGCCTGCTGAACGCTGACAAAAAGTCCAGCAAAGGCTGGTCCCTCAGGAGCCAAAGACGACAGTACCCTTTTTCTCATGTACCACCCAGCCAGGAGGCCCAGGACACCAGCAGTGCTCCAGGCCTGGGAACTTGCAGCGCCTGGCAGCTGAGCTGACCGCATGCTGCAGCGGTCTTTCTGAGTCCCCAGGATCCAGGTTCCTTTGGCCTGCACAGCCTGGAGACTTTCCCAGCTCTTCTTTTTGCTTCTCTTTCCCACATCGCTGTGTTGTCTGCATGTTACGGCAGCTGGCTGACCACAAAACCCAAAGGAGACTTTGAATCTTCATTCTAAGGCAACCCCCAACCCTCTGAGACAGCCAGAGGACCATTCCCAAGGAGGCTGACTGCCACTAAATCTTCACCCTGCTGCCTAGAAAGGTGGAGGTGTGAGGGCAGATAAGGATGGTGCCACTCTAAGGCTGGAACTGAATTTGCTTTATCATGCATGCTTTTGGGGAGCAGCAGGTAAAAGGGGAAGGTAGGGTGCCTGCGAGGGTTTTGCTGTCTCATTGTTCATGGCATTAGTAGATAGCTCAGAAGTCAAGGGTGATACAATGAGTAATTGCTCAGGAACAACCCCCTTACCATCAATAACAGAGGAAGGTTCAATGTCTAACTCATTGGTTAATTATTATTGGCTTGTCTGATTAAATCCACTTGGTTTCGTAAATAAAGCTACCCCTAGTGCTAGGTCTTCCAGGCTGGAACCAATACACTGGTGACAAGAGCAGCAATCCGATGCAACAGATAAGAAATGAGTGAATGGAGCATTTACTCCCTCAGCCCTTCTCCATCCAGAGTGCTGACATGATTCTTCTTTCTGCTCGCTGGCATAGGTGTCTTCTGGCCTTGCTTGTGCCCACCTGGAGTGCTGCTGCCAAGGGCAGCACTTGCTCGTGGCACCATCCTGTTTAACACTCTGTCCCATCGCTCATCTCGGTTTTCAGTACATGTCACAGCCCATCCTCACCCCATCTTTGGTCTCATTCGGAGCTGAAGTGCTCTGCTCAGCACAGGACGCAAGCCATCTTCAATGTTCAAAACAAGCACATCACCACTACCCTCATACCTGGGACACGCTCCTCCTAAAAACCCACAAAGCCACCTCACTGCCCTTCAGCTCCTTCCATACAGCTTCCTTCACTACAATACCCAGAAAACCTTCACTGGGACCAAGCTCATTGAAGTAGCAAGATCTCTTTGGCCAACAATACCACACCTTTTCCCTGTGCTCCCCTGCCTTTACCTGTCTGTCTTCCACCATCTTATAGGCTAAGTTTTCAAATTTAGGCATTGCTTCATGCCCATCTCATACAGGGTCTGGTCCAGGACAGAGGCTTCTGCAAGGCAGTCTACAAGTGAGTCCAGCCATCACTGCTCATTTCTGTTTCTGAAGGGGTTTTCTGCTTTGTTATGCTGTAACCTGATGTAAGTTCAAAAGCCTTTTTTCTTTCCTTTTTTATTTTTAAATTTTACACAAAAGGAAAGAACCAAACTCTGTGTTTATGATGATGGGGGGGGCGGGGCGGGGAGATGTGTCAGCACATTCATTGCATTACCGGTTTCTTAATCTTCACCATGACTCATGAAATCTCACAACATAAGCCATGAGCTCTTAAATCAGGTGTCCCAAATTGCACTGACTATAATTACAAATTATAGAATTTCTTCTGATTTTGGATCCTCGCTACTGCCTGCACATATGTCAGCGCTGAAGCAGGCTCTGACACCAGCCCTACGCAGCCGTTCCTTTCCCAGCTCCTGTGTTGAGAACTACCATGTACATTCCTGAGGCCTGTTTTGGGAGACACTGATACCTCTGATGGATCCATGTGAAAAGGTGGATGTACCCTTTGAGCTGAAGATATGTAGTGAGCCTTGGTTGTAAGTTTTCAATGACCTGATTCTGTTTAAGGTGACAAAAGGTGCTGCCACATCGTCAGACATTACATTTTTCTGTACATCCTCACAGGCCGTATGCTATTGCCAAGGTGGGCAGACAAATCTGAACCGGTTTTTTGCTTCCTAGGAAGGTCTGCTGTCTCTGCTGTCAGGGGGATTCTCTTCAGCTTTGTGGATCTTTTAGACAAGAGCAGGCAGCAAGAATAAAGGTGCTTTATCTCTGGGTCTCTACTCTTTTACTGGACCACTCTGACACCGTTTGGATCTTTTGTTGGGTATTTTGCAGGGTAACTGAAATTAATCTAATTCTGACTAGGCAGCAATAACCCAACAGGCACATTGCCCCGAGCACTGTCTGGAGAACAAGCAGATGGTTTGTGCTTTGTGTTAGGAAAAGAATCTGGAAAGTCCCTGAGAAAAAGCACCTTGTCCTCCCCAAGGAATCTCACCATATACCCAATCTCACCTCAAGCACCCACGCCCCACAGCCCAGGATGCCTCACAACTACCTCACCTCATCAGTCAGGTAGTCAGAAGCTCCTTCCCATTAGAACTTAATGTGTTCATCACCTCTACGTACCAATATGCTTCTCCCTACCTAGCAGCTGCTGCATTGCTAATCCCCAGCTACCCCGCTGGCTGACGCAGCAGGCCTTGTTTTCCAGCCGTGGCTGTAGAGTTTCCCTCCCTGGCACTTCGGATGCGACTGTCTTCTCTCTGGCACAGTAGGGCCTGACTACTTCAATACAAGTCTGGCTCTTGCCTCTCAGACCCAGCAGGCAGCTCTCGGACCTACCTCTCCTGACACTAGGATTGGAGTCATATATTTAGCCCAATGCTTATTTGCTATTACGTCATTCTTGGGGGGTGTTTCTGCCTCCTGTGCAAATTGCCTCGCATCACACAAATGAGCTCATCTGGACTTCTCTGTTCACAGTGTATCCTTGAACTGACACCAAAGAACACTGTACTGAGCTATGCAATATAGATCACAGTCTTATCTGTAAAATAAAAACAAATTTTAAAACAGCACAGCAAGGGGGGGGGGCAGCTGCAGTGTTTATTTGACAATCACATGCAGTGCTACACAATTCAATCCCCCTACTTGCTCAGCTCCCTTTTGTCCCAAATACTGCTAAACAGCTTGTTGCTGCAACATCTGGGAACGAGTCCTTTTATTTAAAATGGCCAACATCAGTTTCCAGGCCAGGGACTGGTCGTTCAGGGGAAGCCAAGGGAAGAGATGTCAGACTTCGTCACCTAGTTCACATCCTCTGCAGCCTGAGGACGGAAGCGGTACCCATCTGTCCATGCGGCAGGGAAGACCCTGGAGTCTCGGCACTCTTGTCCTAGCACGGTGCTTTCCACTACAGAATGTTCTTTGCAATCGCATTCAGGGTCCTCACTTTGGCCACATCTGCCACCTTTATGGAGTATTCGGGGGCAGAGAAGGATGCTCCCATGGCAACGTTCGGATTTCTGTCAGGAAAATGACTGGTTACTATATGTAGGTGATACAAACGAGTAAGACACACTAAGGAAAACCCACTATCTTCCCTAGTCTCAGCAGCAGTCAGAACCTGCTGGTGCCACCCAGACCAAAGATGAGACAGTAATAGAAAGAAGAAGAATCCAAAGGCAAGGAACAACAGCATCAGCAGAAACCCAGTGCAGACCTGTGGACAAACATGAGCCATTCCTCACTCATTCCTCACATCCCACTGGCCTCCCAAATCCTACACACTCCAGTGTTAAAGGCCTAAGGCAACTACACCAGAACCTGCCTTCCTAAGTGGCACACAAGTGCACTCACAAGCCCTAGGGCAGCAGCAGAAATGCCCCAAGGATCCAGTCACCCATGGAGCTCGAGTCCAGATGATGAGCACTGCTGGATTCGTACACTGCAGGATACAGAGCCAGGCATCATGATCGCAATCATGAGAGGGCAATTAGCACCGAGAAAGCTGTTTGAAATTTATGGCTGTTCTACAAACTCATGCTCACATTAATTCAGCTTTTCCCTCGTACAGTTTTGCTAAAAAATAAAAAAAATTACAAATAACAAATCAGTTACCTGAATTTCATCGCTGAGTCCCGGGCTGAGCGAGCAGAGCAGTGAAACTCAGAAGCAGTGGAGCCTTCCAGAATCCTCTGCAGGTTGCGCTCTGTGATGCCACCCCCTGGCGAGGAGAATCCAGATGTCCCACCATACAGCCCAGATGGCATGGTCCCAGAACTGACATCACCTCAGAACCCACCCCCTACAGGACAAGCACCATCTACACAGAGGGGTGAAGACAGCCCTTGGGACAAGGGAGATCCGGGCACACGAAAAGACCCGGGAGAAGCCTTGGCGCACAGATCTAGAGCTGGCCCCAAACCCTCCAGTGAGCGGCAGGGCTCTGCCACCCCCAGCCGGCTGCCCGGCCTTTACTCGCACCAGGGCAGGAGCTCCCCCTCCTGGGGACCTGCCTCAAAAAGCCAGTTCAGCGCATCCCAGGGTGAGAGGCTAGGAAGCAGGGCTAGGGACCATGGGACCTGTTACGGGTGATAAAAAAAACATTACCTGGCACCACCACAATTCTGCCCTTCGCCTGAAAAAAGAATAACGTGTTAGTGATATTGCTCAGCACTACATCCGCACGTGCATTTGTGGGGTGACAAAGAAACTTTACATGCAGCACCTTCATCAAGCTCATGGACGTCACTGTGGCTTACGATTTGTGTACTCTCACCCATCTTTTTTGTACTATTCACGTTTTACAAGGAAATGTGGAAAAGACTTTGCAGTTACAGCTAACACAACTCATCAACATTTCCTCCTGCCTCTCTATCCCACCTGTTTACCTCTCTGTTGCATTTTCCTAACAGGAACCATGAGATCCCAGCAGGGACCTCACTTTGCTGTTTACATGGGCTGATGACATCAGCTGATGAAACCAACTGTTGCTACCCTCCTCCCAGGCTGCGAGCAAGAACAACCCAACCAGTCTTTGCTGTGGGAGACTTTCGGCTTCAGCCCACATGGACTTGGGAAAACAGACCGAGGCCAAGCCAGACAAGAAGGGCAAATACTCCTGGACAGAAATTCCTTACAGAAACAAGGGCTACCATAAAGGAGCTGCCTCCAGGCAAAGCCCAGGAGCAGCCACAGTAACACAGGGAACACTTACCTGTTCCGCAAGCCTCTTAATTAAGGACAATCCTTCCAGCGCTGAGCTGTCACAGCCGCTCGTCAACACCCGCTCAAACCCCAGAGAAATCAGGGTCTCTAATGCCACCAGAGGGTCGTGCACCATGTCAAAGGCTGAGAGATGAATGGAACAGCTCAGAAACCACTCAGCTTGTCATGCTCAAGCCCTGTCCCCCTGCCAGCTCAGGAGCCCAGGAGACGATAGGAAGGATCCTTCTCACAGCTGGCCACCCCCATGGGGAGCCACAGCTCCTGATTACAACGTCCCCCTTGCAGCAGCACCAGGGCCACCACACTCAGCTCCTCAGACACCTCCTCTCCACACAGGACAGTGACACAGCCCCCAAGCCTGGACCTTTCCCCTCCTGGGGGAACTGTACAGTCACAGCCTGCCCTTGCACAGCATCCAGAGCTTTCCTCTCCAAAGAACACCCAAAGTACACCAAGCTCAGCTCCCTCCCAGCCCCACCTTCCTCTGGCAGCAGGGCAGAGGCTGGTCCCTGCCAGGGCCGCTGTCCTAGGCAACTCACCTCGGTGAAACGTGACTGGCAGGGGACGGCACACTGCTGCAATAAAAAGACATATGGTCAGTCAGGACAGGCGCAGAGTCCCTTGTGCTAGAACCAGTAAAGCACATGAGATAAAAGAGGGCAAAGGCTTCTCGGGCCACTTCTGGGAAGCTCAGAAGAGTCCCAGTACTTGCTGGGAACAACGCAGCTGCTGCTCTTTGGTGGGGAAGAGTTCTTCTGCCCTTTGAGAAAGCAACAAACCTTTGTTTTTGTGAGTAACACCAAAATCCTTCATCTCATCTGGATTCATGCAGAACCTTCATTCCCACTAGAGATGTCTTTCTCTGCAGGAAGGAAGTGGGGACTTTGTCTCATCTACCTGAGGAAGGGACAGGACCAGTGCTCTTTGAAAGCAGGAGAGCTGATTTTTGTGATTTCTTCAACTACCTACAATTTCTGCTCTCATCACAGTAAACTTCACCAGTGGTGCTCTATTTACTGGGCAAAACTTATTTACTTCTATGAAAATAAATCCAACTGTCTCCTGTCCTGGAAACACTGGTTCCAGCAGAGCACCTCTTTGCTCCAGTGGAGACAAATCCTGGCAAGACTTCTCTCTTTAGCTGCACTTCCTACAGCATGTTCACCTTCACATGAAAACCTCAGCACCACATCACCAGGGAAAGGTTCAGCCCTTTTTAGCTTTGGCTGTAGCTCACAGAAAAGGCGTGGAAGCAAATTCTCTTTCTCTCTACATGTAAAAGGTCTGGACTAACAGTTTCCCACTGCAGCTTCAGTAGCCTTTTACATATTTCCATCTCTCTCTTATTATCTCTTCTCATTGGGTGTGTTACAGGAAAAAACAAAACCAAGCTGCCAGCTACCCACAAGGCCAAAGTCCAAGAGAGATGCATCCTAAACATCCATAGCAAGGACACAAGGAAAAGAACAAAGGGCAAAGAACACAGAGAAAGGAGAGAATCCAACAGTTTAATACCCTGGAGCCCCCAAAGCGGCTCACCTATGCCTCTCTCCTTCTTAGACCCTGCTATTGTGTCCCAGTTGGCCTGAAACTCTGTGTGCACTACTTGGGGCAGTGGCCCTTGGTCTGCAAAGCTTTTTACCTGTTGCAGCTGGAGACAGATGGCAAAGCCACAGACAAGACCTGCAGACCAAAGCACCCTGCAGGTCTTTCTACAGCATTGGACAGAGCAGCACTGAACCCCCAGCGACAGCACAGGTACTGCACACAGCTCGGCACAGCACTTCTGACCGGAGACACTCTTACCCAGCAATGCCGTGCAGAGCTCCGTATCAATGCGCCCGTCCTCAGTCAGGGCCCCGAACACCAGCCCGTCGGCCCCATGTAGCTTAGCAAGGCGTATATCAGCTTTCATCACTTCCACCTCACGGTCCGAGTAGAGAAAATCTCCACCACGAGGTCGGATCATCACGAACACGGGGACTCTGACGCACTGTTTCACCACCTGCAGGAGTCCTGGGGGGGAAGGGAGAGAGGCAGCTCAGCACCCAGCGACAGCAGCTCCAGGCACCGGGGGAGGCAAGGTGAGACAGTGGGGGGGTGGGGGGGGTGTGCACAGGGCGGGGGAAGCCGCGCTGGCGGGAGGGGACACGGAGCGAGAGCAAAGGAAGGGCGGGAGCTCAAGAGGGTGCGCTGGGCACGCTGAGCCCCCGGGCTGGGGCACCGGCCCCAGGGGAGGGGGAGAACCCGGGACCGCCGCAGGGCGGGGGCGGGCGAGGCTCACCCATGCTCGGGGTGGTCCCTCCTTCCACGAGGCCCGCGCACAGCTCGATCCGGCCGGCACCTAGGGAGAGGCACGTCAGAACCGGCCCCGCGTGGCCCGGCGCACCGCCACCGCCGCCTCCTTCGAGGCCCCCGGGCCTTACCTCCACGCTCCGCGTTGACGGCGGACTCCACCGAGTCCACGCACACCTCCATAAGGAAGCCATCGTCCATACCTGGGGCAGAGCGGCGCCGTCAGCCCGACCCGTCCCATGGCGGCCGCCCGGTTCCGCACCGCCGCCGGCCGCGGCCCCGCCCCCGCCCCACTTCCGCCGCAGGCCCCGCCCCCCTCGCTCCCGCTTCCGGCCTCGCCCCCTCGCGGGCCGGGCCCGCGCCGCCCGCGGGCGCGAGGGCGGGTGCGGGAGGGCGGAGGGGGTGGGAAGAGCTGGCGCGCCTCGCTCGCGCTCTGCGGCGGAAGCCCCGCCCCCCGGCGTCGCGGCACCGCCCCCGCCCCCGCCTGAGCCCCGCCCCCGCCTCGCACGCGCCCTCACCTGCGCTGGCGGCGCGCGGGGGTCGCTGCTGGCTCTCGGTCACGTGCCGGGGATTGTCATGGTGACGCCCAGGTGTGTCCGGAAGTTCTCGCCCTGCTTCCGGCGGCGCGCACGCGCCACTTCCGGGGTCACTCGGGATGCTGCGTGCGGCTCGCGGCGGCGGCGTCCGGCTTCTGCTGCCCGCGCGTGGCGGCGGCGCTGCTGAGGGACGGGGCGGGTCGGTACCGGACCTGTCCCTCCTCCCGCTGCCCCCTCTGCAGCGGCGCCTTCAGCGGCGCCTCCTGCAACAGGTGTCCCGGCCCGCCGCGCCCCCGCCCGCCACCCCGCCCGCCGTGGGGCGATGGCTCCTGGCCTGCAGCGGCGCCGTGGCTGGTGCCGTGGTGCTGGGCGGCGTCACCAGGTGAGCGCGGCACCCCCCGCCCCGCTGGCACCGGTTCGTGTCCCGCGGCCGTGTCCGCGCCGGGGCCGTTGGCGGGGCTCGGAGTTGAGGCCGTGTGGAGGCAGCGGTCCCCGCCGCCCTCCGGTCCCCGCCGCCGGTGACCCGCCTAGCTGTCCCTGCGGCCCGCGGCTGCCTCCCACGCCTGCGACCCGGCCTGAGTGCGGCTGTGGGAGTCCCTCTCGTGTCTTTCCCCCTTCCTGGTTGCAAGGGGACGTGGTGGGGTACCAGAGAGGCACTGTCCACGGGGCACTGATCCATGGGGATAACTTCGTCACACATGTTTGTGGTAATTTGGGGTCTGTTGCTCACTCACAGACTTCCTGATCTCCATCCTATTTCTAGCTGTGAGTTTCAGGGTTGCCTAGTGCAGCCAACAGCTCTCATTTTGGTAGGTTTGCATACCATCAGGGAGCAGAGTTGTGCCCGCTTGTGTCTCTGTTTGCTCCTAGGCTGACAGAATCGGGCCTTTCAATGGTCGACTGGCACCTGGTGAAAGAGATGAAACCCCCGAGGACGCAGCAGGAGTGGGAAGCCGAGTTCCAAAAGTACCAGCAGTTCCCAGAGTTTAAAATGTGAGTGTGCAAAAGTGGAGAGAGGGTGGGCTAGGAGCATCCCACCTGTGACTGAGCCACACAAGGAACTCTTGCCAACATCACTGAGAAGGCACGTGAAGCCTGTCTGATGGTGGCTCCTTCGCTGTCTCCCTTTCCCTGAGGAAGGTGATTCCCTTGTCGTAAGAACTAGGACCGCCACCTCACATTGAGTCATTCTTTGTTTTCCTGTCTTTAACAGCCTGAATCACGACATGACACTGACAGAGTTCAAGTTCATTTGGTACATGGAGTATTCGCACCGCATGTGGGGCCGTGTTGTGGGCTTGGTCTACATTCTGCCCGCCGCCTACTTCTGGCGAAAGGGCTGGCTCAGCCGCCCCATGAAGGGCTGTGTTCTTGCGCTCTGCAGTCTGGTGTGCTTCCAGGTGAGAGAGCTCTGTAGCCGCAGGGGTTAGCGGCAGCATCTCCTGTAAATATCTTCTGATCGAGTGTCGTTGAGACAGTGGGACTCGTGAAAGCTTGGGACGGTGGTTGGTGCTGGTAGCTGATTGAAGGTGGAGGAAACAAGTTGCTTTGCCCCTAATGTTTATCTGGTCCTAGCAGTCACCATTGCCCTGTCTGTGCTGAGACAAACATAAAGGGTTATTCACTGAGCCGTCTTTCTGATGAAGGGCAGCATAGCAGCCTAGGGGAGCTGGCTCTGACCCCTCTCTTTTTTTTGCCAGGGACTGCTGGGATGGTACATGGTGAAAAGTGGGCTGGAAGAGAAGCCAGACTCTTATGACATTCCTCGGGTCAGTCAGTACCGTCTCGCGGCACATCTCGGCTCTGCGCTGGTTCTGTACTCTGCCAGCCTGTGGACGGGGCTGTCGTTGCTGCTTCCGCGACACAAGGTATGGAGGGGCGTGTCAGGAGTCAAAAGCGCAGGGTAGTGTTAATTCAGAGGGTGAGGGTGTGATGTGGAGGGTGATGAAAGGGTGTGAAAGGTGGTGGTGCTTCTGTTTCAGTCTCTGTTCCTGATTCTGATCTAATACTGTGTTACAAAACATCCTTTCTGTAAACTTCTCGGTTATGGGACACTTCCTTTGACTTATGCTGTTCTGCTCAAAAGCAATCAGCCTCAGAGTTTGTACAAGCTCAGGCAAGGGTCTGCCTGTCTGGGCTAAATGGTTTGTGCCAGTAACTGCCCAGTGGCCGCTTCAGTTTCTGTACAGGGTTGGACTCGATTAGTTGTGGCTTTGAGGAACCACTGAAGTGTGACTGTGCATGGTGGGTGGTAGCTGGATTCCTCCCGTAAAATACAGGCCAACTCCTTGGCCTGTATAGGCAGTGAAGATTTTTCTTACCTGCTGCAGATAGCACTAGAAATGCTTTGCTTTGATTTTTTTTTTTCTGTATTTTACAGTTACCTGAGAGCCATCAGCTCCTTCGCTTGAGACAATTTGCTCATGGCACTACAGCTCTCATTTTTCTTACCGCACTTTCAGGTAAGAGTGTTTCTTTCTGCTGTCCCATCCGCAGCTCATTCCCCTCTGCCTTGTTTTTCTTCTAGTCTGGTGGGAACTGTGAGCAACTCCGTCATGTTTTCTGGGAAAACTTTATTGCTGGCAGGGGGCTGCCAGTCAAGAACCTCCCTTACTGGCCTTTGCTGAGCAGGTGGAGATGCGCCTTCCAGCCTGCCTATTGCTGTGTGATCTTTGTATATTTTTCTAAAAGAAATTCAGGATCAAACTGAGCTCTTGAGTCAGAGCTGTGCAACCTGGCGTGCCACCTGTGCCTACTCTGGTTGTCTCATTTTCTGCTCTGGAATTGCAGGTGCCTTTGTGGCAGGGCTAGATGCTGGCCTTGTGTACAATTCCTTCCCCAAAATGGGGGAGCGCTGGATCCCAGATGATCTCCTTGCCTTCTCCCCCGTGCTGAGAAATATCTTTGAGAATCCTACAACTGTACAGTTTGATCACAGGATCTTGGTAAGTGCCGTCTTCCTGCTATGTCTGTGTTTCTTTTTGGTTGCCTCCTGCAACGAGGCTGTCCTCTTTGGGCTGTGGTTCTGTCAGCTTGAGTGATATCCAGGGTGTCTGAAGGTCCTGAGAGCACGTTACCAATTTGCTTCTGCGGAAAGAGGAAGTTTAGCACTCTGTTTCCTTGTGGACATCTTCCTCCTGCGCAAGTTACAGACTTCATTTCTTTGTGTCTCCTTTTCCGTAACAAGCTACAGACCAGGGTAGCCCTCACTACTGAAATGCTCGGGAAAGTAATGTGAAATAAAACTTGGAAGTCCCGATATTGAATGCTTCATCCAGCATTGCTGAACTTGCTTTACACCAGTAGTGCTCTGTGAAAATAGCTAGTTAGAGCAATCAGGTATTAAATACCACTGCCGGTGCTACTGTGGAGTAAGCCATTGCTAAGACTAAAAAGAAAGATTAAGTGAAGAGGAATCGCCTGGGGTGACCTGCTCAGCAAGATTACGCTGGTGAACTACTGCTGAGTGGTGAAAATGAGATGAGTTTTCCAGATGACATCTTCCACCTTTAGTTGTCAAGGTGACAGATGGGGAGAGGGGAGAAATAATCCCTAATGATGTGAAGAAATGAGGAAAAAATATTGGAAAGTAAAGCATTAATTGGAAGAAAAATGGAACTGTCTATAACTTTAGTTAAGTTTCAGGGTTGTTAACCTGGTGGGCATGGGGGCTCTGGGATTTGGTCATGGCCATTAACACGTTTGTGCAGTTAAATATTGCTCACAGAATTTCTTTCACTGCGTGGAAGGTGCAGCCGAAAGCCACTGCACTTATTTCCTTTGAACCTTCCTTGAAGGGTGGTTGTTTCCCTTCCCTTCTGTAGGGCATCGCTTCAGTCACAGCTGTCACAGCACTGTACCTCTTCTCACGGAAGATCCCACTCCCTCGCAGGACCAGGATGGCAGTGACTTCCTTATTGGCTGTGGCTTGCATGCAGGTACTGTCTTTATTTTTTCTTCTTCTTCTATTTTTATTTCTCCCTCTAGTCCTTTGTAGCACATTTGTGAGACAGAGCCATCCCCAGCTTGGATCTCTGCTGGAGCTGTCTCACCATACTGCACGCACAGTCTGAATTTGAGGGTGGGAAGTGTGGCTGTGGCCATGGGCCTTTGGACATCATACATACTCTGTGCTGGGGATGTGTACCAACGCTGCATCCGCAGCTGCTGCTCTTACCCCTTCTCCCTTCTTGGCAGGTGGGCCTGGGCATCAGCACGCTGCTGCTGTATGTCCCCACACCTCTGGCTGCCACACACCAGTCGGGCTCCCTGGCACTGCTCAGCATGGCACTTTGGCTCATGAGCGAGCTCCGGCGGGTGCCCAAGTAACCCACCGGAGTAAGGGCCCTCCCGGGGAAGCTGTGCCGCCGGGCCCGGAGGCAGCAGAGACCCACCCACATCCTGGGTGCATGGAGGGATGTGAGCCCAGCCGGGCTGGGCGCAGGGAGGAGGCGGCGGGTGTGAGCGCGAACTTTGTAACATAAAGGCGTTTTTTGCGGAGCGGCTGGTGTCTGGCTGGGTGCTTCCTTTCCGGAGCGAGGTGAGGAGGGATGCGGGGAGCCCCGGCGGGAGCCGCTGCAGCGGCCGGGGTCGAGCCGCGCCGCCGCGGCAGGGAGGGGAGGGCGGGCGGGCTTCTTTTGGCTCCCCCTGGCGGCGGTCCGGCGTCCGCCTGGCGTCGCGTCTCGGCCAATGGGAGGCGGCGGTCGCGTCAACGCGCTGCGCTGCGCCCGCGGATTGGCCGCCGCGCGCGGCAGTGGGCCGAGCGGCATCCGGTGCGGCGGCAGCGGCGATCGGTCTGTCGGTGCGGAGCGGCCATGACGGCGCACAGCTTCGCGCTGCCGCTCGTCCTCTTCTCCGCCTTCTGGGGCCTCGTGGGCATCGCCGCCCCCTGGTTCGTGCCCAAGGGGCCGAACCGCGGGTGAGTGAGGGTCTCGGAGGGATATCGGGGACGGGGGGTCCAGGACTGGGGCCTGACTGTCCTAACGCCGGTGTCTCCGCAGGGTGATCATCACGATGCTGGTCACCACGGCCGTGTGCTGCTACCTCTTGTGAGTACGGCGGATCGGGCCTCACCTCCCCCATTCTCCGTGTGGCCGCACCGGGCCCAGTGGCTGCTGCCCAGCCTCCCGCCCGTGGATGAACGGGACAGCCCCCGGGCTGCGGCCTGCCTCCCTCCCGGGCACTTCACCCCCCGGGACAGCAGTTCCTTTGCCAGCCCCTTGCATTAGCAGCATCCCGGGATCCTGGTCCCTGCCCCTGTGCTACCGGGGCTGATGGCAGGTTGGGTCTCTTTGCAGCTGGCTCATCGCCATCCTGGCCCAGGCCAACCCCCTGTTCGGGCCGCAGCTGAAAAACGAGACCATCTGGTACGTGCGCTTCCTCTGGGAGTGAGCAGTCCCCAGGAGCTGGTGCCTGAACAGAGACCCCCGTCACCGTGAGTGGGCAGAGGGTCAGGGTGGCAGAGATGTCCCTGCTTGTCTGGCTGGGGAGGGAGCTGCAGCCTGGTCCTTGCTGCGTGGGAGATGCTTTGGCTTCTGTACATTGTGGCTGTGGTGAGCTGGTCTCAGCATGGGGCTGCTGGCTTTGCGCTGGGCCTGAGCAAACAAGTGCTTCCCCCTGAGTCTGTAGATCTCTAGGTTTGTGGGGATCCCTTGTGGGTGCAGTTTGGTGCTAACTTCTCCTTTCTCCCTCCCCCAGCTCTTGCTGCTGTTCCAGCCTCTACCCTCCCATACCAGGCAGGCCCCAGAGGTGCTGGGGCAGAGGCTGGACCCACTGCCCCAGCACATCCTGAGCACTGCAGCCTGGACCTATGATGGCTGGGCCCCAGAGCGTGGCAGGCAGCACCCCTGCCCGGAATGAGGGCCTGGTAATCCTGGCCCTGGGAGCAGCCACGCTACCAGGGAGAGATCCCCTCAGCTGGCCAAATGCTGCAGTCACTGACACTGAGCACCATCCTGAGAGACCTGTGTGTAGTGCCAGTGGATCCTGTCCCTCCTGTGTTTGCCCTGCTCCCTCCACTGTGCTCAGCCCTAGCCCCTCGAGTGAAACCCTTGCTCATAGCCCAAGCTGCCCAGCTACTTGCCATATCCCCGGTCATTTCAGGCACCAGTTGCCCTTCTGCATGAGAAGGCAGGAGCCCATAGCATCCTCTGCTGTATGGTCAGTCCCCTGTGGTGAGGGAGGTCCTTACTAAGATTCTGGCTGTGGGTGTACAAACAGAGGGCTGACCCTAGAGGAATATGTGGACCCCCTTGGGTGTTATGAGGGAGGTGCGAGGCAGGGGGTTCTGCTGCTTGGCAGCCTGTTGGAGGGGATTGCAGGGATACTGTGTCTCCTCCTGCCTCAGCAGTGAGGGTGCTGCAGTAGTGTCTAGGTACCACTTCCCCCCCCCCCAACCTGTGTCCAGGTTCTGAGAACTGTGTAGGGCGTTGTGTTTTAGTTTCCCCTTATTTATCAGATAATTTATCTGTATTTATTTATTTGTCTGTGTTTGTTAAATTTGTGTTGTGGAAATAAATCCTTTTTCTAGTAAGTGATGCTGGAGGCAGAGTCACTTGCTGCTTTGAGGCTGAGGAACAGTCTTGGCTTTATTCAGACTTCTTCCCTTCCCCTTAAGCCTGCTCTTGAGAACAAGGCTGGGATCCTCAGCTGTTGAGCAGGAGGTTGGCAGCACACTGCATGGAAAAGCGTATCCTTGATGCCACCTGTGCACTTGTCCTGTGGGACCAGGGTCACAAGTAGAAAATGGCATGTGCTAGAGGGAGAATTGGGTACCTGCCCAGCCTTTCTTGTAGGCAGCTGTGCTGAGGCCATCTCTGTGGCTGTGCAGCAGCAGGAGAAGCTTAGTTGCCTCTTTCCCAGGCAGTTCCATAAGACTGGGATGGGGAATAAGGTAAAAAGCAGGGAGCAACAATCTTCCAGGGGCTCTGAGTGGGCAGGTTTTGCTCCTAGGAGGAGGGCAGTAAAGGATGCTGTCTCCAAGGATCACAACCATTCAGTTTGGATCAGAGCTTCACTTGCTGCTACCAGTTTGGGGGCTGAGCTCAGCTGTCCTGCTGGAATCACAGAGAACACCTGCTGGCAAGAGAGCAGCTCCATCATCCCACCACCGTGGCACAAAGCAATGCTGTGCAGACATGCGCTGGCCCCCAGTCATCCCACCAGCTGTCACTGCTGGGGAGGTGCTCGCAAGAAAACAAGACCAGTGCTGGATGGCTCAAGGGGTTTGTTTATTGCTACACAAATGGGAACAGCTGAGTTCAAGTAAAAAGTGACAAACTTCATCAGGTTGTCAGGGGCTCCAGCCACAGGGGAGGAAGGCTTGTGCCCGTGTGCACAGCCGCAGCCCTGGCCTGTCCTGGGGCAGCGAGCTGGGCTGGAATGAGGTGGTTTCCCCATGCGCAGGCCCAGCCTGCGCTCGTGGGGGTGAGAACCACTGGTCCTGGTGCTAGTACCCAATTAACGTGTGGGACACCACGGGGCAGATGTGCCCAGGATGGAATGTATAAAAGGAAAGGCAGCCCACAGTGGTGGTGCCTTAGGAACCAATCCCTGAGCCCTCAGCGCTGAGCCTGGGATGTTGGCTAGAACTGTGGGAGGATTGTCCTGGGAGGGGAAGACATGGCAAAGAGCAGGACGCCTCCTGAGGAGTGCTCTGAGTGGGGCTGGCTGGGCAGTGCAGCTCAGTGGAGTTCACCTGGTTCCTGCAGTAACTTTGCTGGCAACTGCTGTTCTCCAAGCCTGTGGGCTTGTAAGGGACTGCAGAAAGGCCACCCCAGGTGATGAGCTACAGCACCTCACCAGCTTGCTCTGCAAACTGGTGGCTGACTCATGGGGTGGCCCAGCGCTTCAGGCCACAGCCCTGGGTTGGCCACCTCGGTGAGCATCCCGCTTATCTGTGGGACCTGCCAGGGCTGCAGCCTTGAGCCTGCTGGCAGCAGAGGACTTTGCTCTACACCACATAGCAAGGCAAAGGCCAAGGAATGCAAAGATTAGGACTGGGGTGACACACAGAGGAAACCCGTCTGTAGCTGCCTCAGCCCTCTGGTTCTGACGTAGAGGTGACAGAGCATGGAACTGAGATAGTCTTTAAGAAAGAGTCCAAGCCCTCAGAGCCCAGGCTGTCAGCCAGTCCTGGTTCTGCTGGTGCAACTGGATGGTGGGTACCACCAGTGTCATGGCCCGTTTCCCTGGCCCGGTGGCACCACCACCTTGTCCAGCCAGAGCAAGGCAAGCTGGGCTGAGCGCAGCTGCCGGCGGTGGATGCGGCGCAGCCGCAGGAGGTAGAGGACTATGGCCAGCACTACGACCAGGATGCAGGCAAAGAAGAGATAGTGGTTGTAGACAAAAGAGAGGCGCAGCCAGGAGGCGTGTGCTTGCCGGATGCTCTCCTGCCGGAGATCCCTGCAGAGAGGAGTCAGGAAATGCCGTGAGATGCCATGGGGTACTACCAGGGTCCTGCACTTCTTCCCTTGCCGGGGCAGCAGAGCCCTTGCCCAGTGTTGTAACTCCTGTTCCTCCCCAACCACCCTTTCCTAAGTGATGTCATCAGCGAGCCAATGGTACCTGAGTGGCAGAAACCGCGTCTTGTAGAGGATGGCTCCCAGCGTCCACTGCACCTCCCGGTCATACACCAGCTGGGCTGTATGCAGGCTGGGGTAGTCCAGGGGGAAGCGGAAGCCCTGGTGAAGGACTTGGTACATCCAGGCTGATTTGAAGCACTGATACCTACAGGCATGGCACATGGGAACATCCGCCCGACGTTACCCCTCACACCAGCAAAAGCCCCCCAGGAGGTCTGGCCATGGCACCCCTCCAGCAAAGCCACTTACTTCAGGCGGTGCTGGTCAGCATGTGCTGAGTAGAGGCCACCACGGAAGCGCTGGGTCAGCACCTCCCATCGCTGGCTGCAGTACTCCTGGGGAACAGAGAAGTTGGGGCTCAGAACAGAGAAATGGCCCCCACTTCCAGCCCCAGGGCTTGGGGCAGCACCCACCTGGGCAGCCGAAGTGAAGGTGGGGGCACTGTAGTGGCCCCCCAGGCGCAGCACATCCTCGGTGCAGTAGAAGAATTCGGAGAAGCCGTAAAATTCACTGTTGCCAAAGTCAATGGGTGCTTTGTAGGCCCCCACCAGGGAGGCATGGCTGCTGTTGGTCCCAGCCAGGAGGGGCTGCAGCAGCTCCGCGCAGGCCGGCCAGTCCCCTCGCCCCCGCACGTACAGGGTTTGGCTGCCCCTTGCCACCGTGTCCTCCAGCCCCACAGGCAGGCAGGGGTCCAGGAAGGGTGTCTCAGGGCTCAGCCCTGTCTGCTGGCTGTGCAGGCTGGAAAACAGGCCAGGAAGGAAAGGCAATTGCATGGGGGGCTTCTGTGCCACCTCCCAAAAGCCTAGTCTAGCGCATCTGGATAGCCCCCGCACGAGACCAGGCGTTTCCCCTTGTACCCTGCGGTGCTGGCACCCGCCGTGACACCTCCTGCTGAAGCTGAACTTGCCGGATCTGTCACGCCGACCTGCAGCCATGTGCCCCGAGCACCTGTGGGTGCAACAACGCGCAGCCCACCCCACCCAGCTTGCAGGGATCGGCACCCCTGCGCAGCCTCTGGGGATCTGGAGGCAGGGTTTGCTCCCGGCACAGGAGTACCTGGGCACCAAGCCTCTCCGCCTCTGGCGACAGCTTCTCATAGTGCTCTGGGAAGGGGAGACAGGAGACAGAGAGCTTGAGGCGGGGATGTGATGGAAAGATGTGCTGAGTGAATCAGTGCTGAAGAAGGAGGGAAAGTCAGAGAAAGAAAAGCCAAAAGCGACTAAAGGGGCCTCCCCACAGCCTACTGTGAAGGGAGGAGGAAGGAGGAGGAAGGCAGGGAGCTGTGGCACTGATAAGGCTGCTGGGCTCGGAGAAGGGCAGCACTGGTGCACCCTGTGCCAGCCCAGGCATCTGCTGCTGCCAGCGTGGCTGTGGGAGCTGTTATCGCCACAAGCAGCTCTTGCGGCAAATCCAATGGGGAGAGGGCAGCACAAAGGAACCAGCACCCCATTTTGCAATGCCCCAGCAGGGGCACTGCCAGGTGAGGCAGCAGTACCGGTTGTGCACATAGGTCTGGTTCAGCACAAGCTCCTCATAGCGTTGCCGAGCAAAATTGCCCCCGAAGCCCAGGAAGGTGTTGACGTAGACACGGTACACGTGGCCAGTGTGCTGCACGTCACAGCCCAGGTTGAATTCTGCCAGCAGGCTCTTGGCAGCTTCCTCCTGGGGATGCAGAGAGGTCCATGATCAGCAGCGACCCAGGGAAGGCAGGGGCTGCTCTCAGGGCTGACCAGCCAGATACACACCTGCTGCGGGGAGGAGAAGGCTCCGGAGTCAGGCACTTCGTAGGCGATCTGCAGGGAGGCGCCCCCCATGTCTAGGATCCCAACTGTTCGTTTCCGAACCAGGGAATGTCCCTGGTCCCCCAGCGCTACGGTGACCACCGCATCCTCCTCTGCAACCCACAGTGGTGCATCAGCGAGGGACAGGGCCTGGGGCACCATCTCCTCCCTTCCACCATTACCCTCCGCAGCAGCCTCATGGCACCCCTCCACCCCTGCAAACAGCCCCCAAGCATCACTTGCAGGGCAGCGGGTCCTGGCACTTGGGGCTGGCCACCCCCTTGGCTTTGTAGGTTCCCCCAAAGCATCCACCGCTGGAAACCATGACAGGAACACTACTGCAAACACTCTCTCTCTCTGGTTCTTCTCCCAAAATGCTGCCAGTGCCCCCCTCACGCAGGTGCCCCTCCAGGTCCCAGGTCCAGGAGAGTGTCACACACACGGCTGGGGTCAGGCATTGCCTGGCCAGAGCGGCAGATGCTGCCAGCTCCAGAGCCTGTGTTAGCTCCAGCGCCAGGGTGATCTCCAGCAGGGCTCTGCTCAGACCCTCCCAGCCGCTCTGCAAGCGGTTAGACTCACCGTCCTCGTGATCAAACCGGCCCAGGACAAAGTTGATGCCAATCCAAGCGTAGACACCTATACAAGACAGAAAGGGTCATTATGGTAATATACTCAAGGGAACCAAGCACTGCTTTGTGGCAGCTCCTACCTTCCTGTTTTCCTGAGATCACTTCTGCATGTGATTTGGAGAAGAGGAAATCAAACTCCAGGGGCACGTTTCTCACCAGGTCCTCCAGGATTGCAGTCTGCTGCCTTCAAGGGTGCAGGAGAGGGACAGATGCTGAGGGACCTTCACCAGTGACACTCCTTTGCAGGAACACAAGGGACAGCAGCAATCCTGCTGCAATATACCCCATGCCCAGCCCCATGAGCCCTGCTGCTGTACCCAGCACGCTTTGGAGATGAGAAACTAGATCTATTCAACTCAAAGTCTCTCCCCTCACCTCCCTCCCAGCCCGCTCAAAGCCTCCTTCTGCAGCCCCCACCACTCACCCCCAGCGACGCGCCCTTTCCTTTCTCAGATCCCCCCCAGGATTCCTAATTCCCCCACGAGGCTCAAGACGAGGCAGTTCTCATCCCTTTTCCCACGGCTGAGGGATCGCAGCGGGTCCCTGGCTCCCCTCCGACACGGGCGGCCGAACTCACGTCTCGGGCAGCAGCCGCATGCCCGCCGTGCACAGGATGTACAGCGGAGTCTCCTTGTGCTTCTGAGCCGGGACGTGGGCTGCCGCGAACTGAAGCAGAGGCCGCAGGTAGGGCGTAGCTTGCTCCGGGGCTGCCGCCGCCACCGAGATGCCTGCCCGGGGAAGGGAGGCTGAGCACCAGCCCAGCCCCGCCGCGGGTAGCGGCCGTACCTGTCCCGCGTGCGGTGGCCTCGGGGCCGGGAGCAGAGAGGGGTGCCACCCACCTGGTTTAATTTTCTTGACGACGGGGCGGCTGCTCCGGTCCCTCATCTGTTTGATGTCCAGCAGGTCGTGGGGGTTCCCGTTGTGCGGGGGCCAGAAGTAGACAAACACCCGGGACCCGCTGCTCCCGCAATCGACGACCACCCCGTAATTGAGGGCCGAGTCCTCGGTGTCGGTGGCCGTTAGGTCCTCCACCCGCGCCAGGTACCTGGGGGGAGGGGCGGGGGGGGTACACGGGGCGCCTCAGCACCGGCTGGCAACGGCGAGCCCCGGGCCCCCGGCAGCCCCCGTCCCCGCTCACCTCTCGTCGCGCCGGGCGGCGCGGGGCGGCGCGCCCCAGCGGCGGGGAGCGGCGGCCGCCAGCAGCAGCAGCAGCCCCACGGCGAGGGCCAGTCCCAGCGCCGCCGGGCGCTGCCGCGGTCCCGGGCACGGGCAGGGTCCCGCCAAGCGCCACAACGGGCAGGAAACGCCGATCCTGCGGTCAGAGGCCACATCTCAGCACCGGGCCCGGGCCGGCCCCGGCCCCCCGGCCCGGCCCGGCCCCTCTCACCTGGCCATGTGCACCCGCCGCCGCCGCCCGCCCGCGCATCGCCCCGCTGCCGGCACCCGCCGCCGGCACCGGCGGCCACGTCACCAGGTGCCCCCGGCGCGGCCAATAGGTGCCGCAGCAGCCGAACCCCGCCGGGCGGCGCTCCGCCCCCCCACCCCTTCGGCGGAGCCACGCCCACGCGCCGCGGTGACCAATCGGATCAGGGCGGGACGGCGCCCCCAGGCGGCCCAGCGCCGCGCCTGGCTTCGCCCTTGCTCCCGCGTCCGACCTTCGCCGCAAGACGTCACCCGGAGACTTCCTCCCGCGCGCCCTATCGCAGCGCAGACTCGGGGCGCGGCCCGCCTCCCGCGGGCCGTCGCCGCCAGCGCCCAGCCAATCCGAGGCGCCCAAATAAACAACACGCGCCGAGAGCCGGAGTGGCGGGCGAGACGGCCAATGGCGGCTCTCCGGCCTCGCGCAGAAGAAGAGCGGGCGGGCCAAAGGTCGCGGGCCCGCCGCCCAATGGGCCGCGCGGCGGGGCGGGGCGCGAAGTTGAGGTACCCAATGGACCGCGCGGGACGGCGGGGCGGGGAGTTCCGTCGGCCAACGGGCAGCGTGCCCGAGCGCGCCGGAGGGAGCGGCCGGCCAGTGGCGGCGTCCGAGCCGCAGCGGCGGCGACCAATGAGCGCGGCGCGCGGGGGCGGTGGGCGGCGGGCCCAGCCAGTGGACGCGCGGCGGGGGCGGGCGACGGCTGGCGGCGGCCAATGGGCGCGGCGGGGCGGGGCGGCGCGGGAGCGGAGGGGGCGGCGCGGCGCGGCGCGGGGCCGGGGCGGCGGCGGTGGCGGCGGCGCCATGGAGCTGGGGGCGGGCGCGGGGGCGGGCGCGGGCCCCGGCGCGCGGGGTGGCGCGGAGTCGGGCCGCGTCCTGCTGCTGCTGATGGGCGGCGGCGGCGCGGGCCGGGCGCGGCGGGGCGGCGCGGAGGCGGAGGCGGGGCCGGGTCCCGGTGCCGGCCCAGGGGGGCCCGAGGCGGCGCGGGGCCCCGAGCCGCGCTCCCCGCCCGCCCCCGACTACGAGGCGCTGCCGCAGGGCGCCGCCGTCTCCACGCACATGCTGGCGGGCGCCGTGGCGGGCGTCATGGAGCACTGCGTGATGTACCCTGTCGACTGCGTCAAGGTGCCGGCACCGGCGGCGGGGCGGGGGGGCGCGGCGGGGCGGGGAGGGGGGCGGTGGCAAACCGGGGCCTACCGGGGAGGGAGGCGGGGGGGGGGGGGGTGTGCCCCGCCCAGGCCCGGCCGGGCCCGCGGGGGGGTGACGGGCCGCCCGCCCGGGCCTTGTGTTGCAGACGCGGATGCAGAGCCTGCGGCCGGAGCCCGCCGCCCGCTACCGGAACGTGCTGGAGGCCCTGTGGCGCATCGCCCGCACCGAGGGCGTCTGGCGGCCCATGCGGGGCATGAACATCACGGCCACCGGCGCCGGCCCGGCCCACGCCCTCTACTTCGCCTGCTATGAAAAGTTAAAAAAGACGCTGAGCGACGTTATCCACGCGGGGGGCAATAGCCATGTGGCCAACGGTACTGCTCCCGACCCCCCCCGCGGGGGGCCACGGGGGCCGGGGGCTACCGGGAGCCGCCCCCCGCCACGCCACGCCGGGATGGGGAGCGGGGTGGGGAGAGGCCGAGCTTTGGCGGTAGGGAGGCCTGGTCCCGTCCCTTAGCCGCTGCGGGGTCGGGGTGCCACGGATGTCCTAAAGCCCTGTGCTCTCTCCAGCCGCCAGCCAGCTGCACGGTGCCGCGCCGGCACGGTGCCGGGCAGGGGGAAGCACCGGTCCTGCGCCTGCCGGAGCCGCTCCCAGGTATCTGGCTTGAAGCAGGTTAGTGGCCGGCCCCGGCTCGGAAGGATGCTGGTGGACGGGAGCTGCCCGCAGATGAGCCGGCACCGGCAATGGCCCCGCGGGTCGGTGGTGCCGGAGCTCGCCCCAGGAGCGCCGCGTGGTTTCAGAACCTGTCTTGCCGCGGCGCCTGTTACTCGACTCAGGCTGCCGCAGCGGGGAAAGTGTGGGGCTGAGCGGAGAGCGGGGCACGTCCTGCCCTTGGCAGGTGTGCGGCAGAGTGCCGTCGCGTTTCTCCATCTTTGCGGGGCGCCGGGCCACTCGCTGTCCTCTGGGCCCCTGCCAGGTGGTGGCATCAGCCTGTCCCCCAAGGGCTGCGCCCGAGCGAGTCCCGGTCAGCCCGTGGGACCTGAGCCTGTCGCAATCCTCTCCTTCTCTTTCTTGAGCTCTCTCCGGGTGGGAACTGCTGAGGACCGTCCCGCCTCTTGACGGGGAGATGGAGGTCACTTTCGGATCTCGCCCTCTTCCAGGGGCCTCTTCCTTTGCCTTAGCTGGGGACATGGGGCTGTGATGGAGCCCCGGGGTCCCTCACCTCCCCCCGCTCACATGTGGCAGTTCTTGTTTTGCAGGTGCAGCCGGGTGTGTAGCAACGTTGCTCCACGATGCAGCCATGAACCCTGCTGAAGGTAACGATGGTCCTGGCCTGCCAGGGAGGGGAGGATCGGGGGCCGCTCGGGTCCCCTCTGCAGCACGGAGGGGGCTCTCCTCATTGCTCGCCTGACCACAAGGATCTTTTGGGGCCAGTGGCTGCAGCTCCACTTAGGGAGCCCAGTGGCTGCCCCTTACGGAGGGGGTAGGTAGAAGAGATTAATTCAGGGCAGCACAGTGAACCCCAGCTTAGGAGGAACTGGGAGGGCACCAGCCTTTCACCCAGGGGTTTGGCTGGGGAAGGTTACCTGGAGCAGGAGAAAAGGCAAGAGCGATGTTGTCCTTACTGTTGAAGTCACTCCAAGTGTGTGGAAATTGGGCATTGCCGTGGTGAGGTCTCGGGAAGATGTGGTATGGTTCTGGGCCTGTGTTCAGGAAGAAAATTAAAAGAATGGGGTACAAAAGGCACGCGAGAGAGGTCAGGAGAAGGGAGATCTTGTGTTGCAAAATGTCTGGAAGATAGTGATTTTGTTGAGCCTGGTATGTATGAAAAAGGCGGAGGGAGTTTGTAATGAAAGCCTGTGAACGTGGTGGGAGAAGGAGGAATAACGAGGAAGGACCAGTCATGAAGGTACTTTTTCCTCTTTAAAGCTGGAGGGGTCATGGCAGTGCAGGTTCCAGCTGATCTGGGCCCAGCGAGGCTCCTGCCTGCCCCTGCCTGGCTGGGACCCTGAGGAGCAAGCAGTTGCGTGGCCAGACCATTGTCATTCCTTCCCTGGAGTTCATCTTCTTATCACGGCTGTAGAGTTTGTGGTCACATTGGTTTTAGTTCCTTGTGGTCAACCTGAGTCAAGGGGAGGCAGGACAGTGGCAGGCTGTGCTCTGGGCTCCCCTGTACCGCTCATGGATGTGTTGCGGGGGGTTGGTGTCTGGTTCTTGCCCCGGAGCGGCTGTGTTTCAGCAGCAGCCGCTAACGATTCCTGGCTGGTAGGCTCTGCGATGCGCTCTGGTTATTTTGGGCAGCAGCAGGGGCAGCTGGGGAGGGACAGGCTTGTCCAGATCGAGAGCTGTTGGAAAATAATAGATGTGGAGGGCATTCTCCCCTCGCGGTAGCTCTGCGGTGGTGGATGGGGAGACCTTGGTCGCTCAGGAGCGAGGGTGGATCTGGAGTATAAGCACCCGTGTATCAGGATGTTCCTTGGGGCTGCGGCAGCTGTGGGGTTTGCAGGTGGTGATGTCTGTGCGACAGTGATGCCTCGGCAGATCTAAATGGCTGCAGTCCTGCCCGGGGACATGCAGGACACTGCTGGTCCGAGTTGTCCGTCATTAGCTTTTAAGCCGGTGTGACTAAACTCCAGGTGCTTGGAGGAAGCCTGGCTTTGCGCTTACCCTTTCTCTTTCTTCCTTTCCGCACCGGGGTCCTGGCTGCTGCTGCTGGCTGCTGCCGTCCATCCCAAGTGGTCAAACAGAGGATGCAGATGTACAACTCGCCTTACCAGCGTGTGACGGACTGTGTGCGGGCTGTGTGGCGCAATGAAGGGGCCGGAGCTTTCTACCGCAGCTACACAACCCAGCTCACCATGAACATCCCCTTCCAAGCCATTCACTTCATGACCTACGAGTTCTTGCAAGAGCAGCTCAACCCCCACAGACAGTACAACCCAGGCTCCCACGTGGTCTCCGGAGCCTGCGCGGGGGCTGTTGCTGCCGCTGCCACTACGCCTTTGGACGTTTGCAAAACGCTGCTCAACACCCAGGAGTCCCTGGCCTTGAGCTCCAACATCAGTGGACACATCACAGGCATGGCCAATGCCTTCAGGACGGTGTACCAAGTGGGCGGCGTGACCGCCTACTTCAGAGGGGTCCAGGCAAGAGTCATTTATCAGATGCCCTCAACAGCGATCGCCTGGTCCGTGTACGAGTTCTTCAAATACATCCTCACCAAGCGCCAGGAGAAGCGGCGGGCTGGGAAGTGAGCCAGAGCCAAACGCCATTCCAGACCTGCTTCGCCTCCCCTCCTGGTTTGTCTTCTGACCCCTCTCCCTTTCGGTTTGGTTTGTGTTGAAGAGAGGGGGCAGCGAAGCCCTTCGGGGTTTAGTGACGCCGTTTCTTGCCTGCGGCTGCTGCAGCTCTACTCAGGCTGCATGACTTGCTCTCTCACCCAGGGTCCGCTGAGATGTCCCACAGGGAGCTGCAGCCCAGGTCACGTCCCCTGGCACTTCGGTGGAGCTGTGCTCCTGTCCTTTCCTGAACCAAAACCTCCTCTCACGCAAAGCTCGCCCCTCCTCAGAGGGGGAAGGTGAACGTCCTGCCCTGCCACTGGCAGGGCCAAGCTGAGCTCACAGTCACCAAGGAGAGGTCGACGGCACTGCCCGGGATGCTGGGGGCTTTGTCCGGCTTTTGGCTGAAGCGAAGTGTAAGCCTTGCCGTTGTCTTGTAGCACGCACACGTGATGCTGACTGCCCCGGTGGTGGTGGGGGGGAGGATGGCACTTGAGGAGGGGAGCCCGTAGGTGTGTTATTGTTCCTGCTCTTGACACCTCCAATAAAAACAGTTCTGCTCTATCCTCATGTCCCCTTCTTACTCGGCATGGCCCAGCTCCCACCACCGCGCCTTTCAGACTGCCCGGTGCTGAGCTCTTTTGATGGGTGCCAGAGAGGAAGGGAAATGGGGTCCGAGGGTGGTGGTGGGAGGAGGGGGCCTGCCTGGCCCGGCTACCCTGGCAACTGGCAGGGAGGAGGGTGGTCCCCATCCCCTTTGGCTCATGGCCTGGCCCATCGCCAGCCACCGGCATGGGCTGTGACCCTGCTCAAGAAGCTGAGGTTTCTGCTCGACCAGGCAGTTCCGCACCCCTGGGGTGGTCCTCCAGACCGCTCCAAATGGAGATGATGGCAGGAGGGTCCTGGGTTGTGTGTGCCGGGGACAGTGCAGGAATTTCAGCACCGGGTGAGGTTGGAGGGCTTTGTGCATCTCACACAGGAGATTTGGGGCTCAGCAGGGCTTTTGCCGCCTCATTTTGAGTAATTAAACTAGTTTGTTCCTTGTTGGGCATCTTAAAACTGTCAACACACTTGCCTAAAATGCCAATATTTTGACTAATGCTAATTAATAGAATAGCTTATTTTTTTCCCCATTTTGTTAGCTTGCTTGATACTGACTTTTAGGGTCCCACCTAGCTCTGGACCTCAATGGAATGTGTGCTGAGCACCCAGGTACCGCCTAGTTGTGCTGACCTTCCCAGACCAGAGCTCTGGGTCCCTCAAGCCGGGTGCCCATGGGTGACGCCTGGCTCTTGTGGGATGCACCCATGGTGCCTGCAGGAGCAGCATCCATCCCACGGTGCCATGCCCAAAATAACTCCCTGGAGGAAATGCATTCACAAGCTGTGATACGTGCTGCCAGCGAGTGTCTGGGTCGGCTCGGGGCTGCTTCAGAGGATCTGTGCCTGGCCTGCACGGAGGGCTGCTGGGGGGGGGAAAGAGAGGTTGTCCTGCAGCTGGAAAGGCTGCTGGGTGAGCAGGGGGGACGTGCAGCCCTCGGGGGCATCGGGTCCAGCACTGCCGAGAGGCTGGAGGGCAGGAACCCCCGCGCTGCAGGGCTGGGTGCTCGACACCCTGCCCAAGCCCCATCCCAGCCCTGGCTCCACCTTTCCCTTAAGCATCTCTCTTGTCCCCTGGTTTCTGAGGGTGGGTGACTGAGGCCAAGTGACCACTGATGGGAATTTTGACAGCTGCCCGGCAAGGCTGGGTGTCCCTGGACACAGAGCGGCCACAGCCACTGCTCCGCAGCCTGGGTCTGCCTGGGTTGCAGGCTGTGCTTATCCTCTGCTCCCTTGCATGGGCTGCAGGCTCTTGGTCCCAGATTTTTCTGCTCAAGCAGGAGAATGAGAAGCTCCTTAAAGAAACAAAAGCTGCCAGAAGACAGGAGCCTCCAGTGTTCCCATCATTTCAGGAGCTAGGGCTTTAAGAAATAGCCTGAGTGTTGTAAGATTTGGCAGCCCTGCGGCTCCTCCACCCAAGAGGGAGAAATCCGAGAAGCAAAAATGGCTGGGAGAGACCAGGGAAGGATTAGCTTGGTGGGCAGGGCATTAGACAGTAATTTGCAGAAGATGGGTACGGCTGGGCTCTGCCAGGATGGGTCTTCCTGCCCAGAAGCCGAAAGCTGTTGGCAGTGGAGCTGCAGCTTCGCCTTTAGCCCTCACCACGCACCGAGGTAATGACAGACCCTGCGAAGGGGAAGGCATAAACACGGGCTGGGACTGGGGGGAAATTCACACTATTAAATCCATCAGCTGCTGGAAGAAGCTCTATAAATGTCAGCGGATGAAGGCATGATTGAAGGTGACTCCAGGATGTTTCCAGGAATAACTGCCCACAGAAGTGCTGGGGGGGGGGAACAAGACCCCTGGGAATGGAGAGATGATAAGCCAGCACAGCACAGAGATGCTGTGAGCGATTGGCCTGAGCGCTCCCCTGGCAAGGCCATGGCCTTTCTGCTCTCCCAGCGTTTTGCGAGCTTAACCCAGCAGCAGCTGGGTGCTGCCCAGCGCAGGCAGCAGCAGCTCCACGGAGGATGGCATTGCCTGTGAGGGGTCTGGTGCTGCAGGGATGGCAGAGCCGCGCCGGTGGTTTCCAGGTATCCCTTGGGCCAAGCCACAAAAGACCAGAAAAATCCCCTGTTCCTGCTGCTATCTCCATCCCCTGAGCTGAACCTCTGCCATGGAGCAAGGGCTGCCTGTGGCTTCTCCCCAGCTCTGCCGGGGCGAGGTGTCCCCTCACCAGCCAGCCTGGTTCCTCTGGCGCCCTTGGCATAATGAGATGCCCAGAGGTAATGGGGTTATCATCTGATTCTGCTATGGCCGCTGCCTTTCCAAGGTCTGACAACGCCTCAGCGAAGCCACGCTGCTCTGGGTCTGTCCTATGGCCTCCTAGGTATTTGGCTGCACTTTGAGTGAGATTCCTCCTACAGCCTCTTCTGAGTAAAGACACTATTTTTGGCTTTTCAGCAAGGAAGCCATGCTCAGCCTGGCGGAGTTTTGGAGACAACCCCTTTTCCTTTCCCCTCCCTGCAGGATCCCCGGCCACGTCCAGCACGGGCAGGGATTTGCTGCCTTGCCTTCCCTTCCCATGTCCGACTGCCCCTCGAGCCCTGTCCTGCCGCTGGTGCTGAGACGGGGATCCCAGGTGGGGGTGAGCCCTGCAGCCCCCAAACAGGCAGAGCTGGACAGCACTGCCGGCCTTGCCCCGCTCTGGGTGATAGATCCAGGGCTGCCGCAGCTCTGCCGTGGCAGGAGCCCAAGCTATTTCAGGCAGTCCGAGTTTGCCATGCCAGGAGCAGCTCAGGAGCCCCCGGCTGCCTTCCTGGGGTAACCGGAGACGCCTGCACTCCCACAGGTTAAGGGTAGGGCTGGGGTGAGGGAAGCTGGCGGGGGGGTCATCACCCCCAGAGCAAGAAGGGGAGACCCCTCCAATATGTCTGCCCTGTACCTTCAGCCGGGGGCCAGTGGGCTCCTGAGCTGCTCCTGCCTTGGAGACCCCACACAGGGTGCTGGGTCCCAGCTCGCAGGGGCCTTTGCCAGCCCAGCTCGGGGGCAAGCAGGGGGGGCAAGGATACTGCCCTGCTCCTCCTCTGCCAGCGCCCTGGGCTACCCCAAGCTTTCCTGCACCCCAGCCTCCCTGCACCGGGTGCCAGACAGCCGTGCTCAGTGGGAGGAGGTGGCCAGAGCCCGTGGGGAGCGCGGAGGTGGGCTCCCAGCCTCCCTCCAGCCCTGACCCGCCCCAGCTCTGGGATTCCTCAGGGCTCTGTCAGACCCCAATAAAGTCGTACACGTTCTCATGACCCCACGGCCTTACAGTGGTGGTAAATGCGGGTGCTGGGGCTGCCTGGACACAGAGCAGACATTGTCTCTGGTGGGCCCTGGGAAACCCTCTTCTGACCCACGTTGCTGCCTGGGTTAAACCGCTGAGAGACAAACCCTGGCTGGGCTGGTCCCAGCCTGCCCGGCTCTGGCCGAGCATCGCGGCAGTGCAGGGAGGCAGGGAATATAGCCTGAAAGGTAAAGTTGGGGCTGAAAACCTGCTTTCTTGTCTGTAAAGAGCCATCAGAGGAAGCAATCCCCAGGGCTGGGCTGGGACTGTTCTCAGCGTGTCTGGTTTCATGGGGAAATACTAGTAATACCCATACTTAGCACAGGGTTATGTGTCGAAGTCCCCTGACAAGGGGCTGCAAAGTGGCTCTGGGAAGATGCTGCCTGGCTGGAGCTGGGGTGCGGGCAGCCAGTGTGTCACGCTGGGGAGGTGGCCGGTGTGGGAGAAGAGCCGCTCCTGGGCTGGATGCGGGTGGCACAGGGGTGGCAGCAGGGGGTCACTCTCCTAAGGGCACACAGGTGAGGACAGTAGGGACAGCTCAAGTGCACCATGACACTAGAGCCTGGCCTGGGATCAATCTCAAAAGCAGTTGTAGCAAGGGCTGTTCCAGGAGATGGGGGAACTCCAGCCCTAATCTCCCCAGCCCAGCACACCTGCATGTACTGCACTGGTGGTGGTGCTAGCCCCAGGGAAACCCTGCAATCCCCCCCGGAGCACCCATGGGACACAGGCTGACACAAGAGCCTCCTGGCAGGGCACAGACTGTATCTGGCACAGCTAGGTGGATGCCAGGAGAGACGCAAACCCAGCAGCCTTCTCCTCTGTCCCCAGCACATTTGGGTACCCGTTAGACCTGGGCAGTATGTCTCCTGGAGCATTGCCAAGGGCTATAAAAAGGGAAGGGAGTAGAGAATTGGGCTGTGCCTCCAGCAGGGACACAGCTCCCTCTGGTGAGGGCGCAGCTGAAATGGGCACCAGGCACTGGACACCCCAACCATCATAAATGTCCTTGGGCAAGGACTTGCTGGGGGTGAACATGGTAGCTGGAGGCTGTGGGCAGTGCTGGGGCTTTGGGACAGAGAAGATAATCAGAGCTAGAAACCTGGGTCTCTCACAAAGACATGCTGGCTGCTTGTGCTCAGTTAAAAAAAACCAAACACAGAGAGCAAAACATCACTCACCAGAAAGGGACCTGCGCAGTGACTAGAGGCCGGGAGGGGATGCTGGCCCTGTCCCCAGCTCCCCCACCACAGTGGGGGCACGTGTAGGTGCTTTCCTTTCGCTGCGTGTACAAGCCCCAGCGATGCTCCCTGCTGCAGCAAAGCTCCTCTGTGTGTCAGGAGACCCCAGCTCCCACACAGCTCAGCCGTGGGGAGACACCAGCCTACTCAGAGCCAATGCAACCAGCCCAGCCTTCCTGATGCCCAGTGCGTCCCACTGCCGTCCCCAGTGCCAGGGACGCGATGCCAGCGTGGGGGGGCAGCCCTGCCCGCCTGCTCGGCAGCCCTCCAAGCCTTGCGGGGGCACTCGGGCACCCCCCAAACCAAGCCAACACCAGAGGCAGAGTCCCTGCGGCATGGGGTGGCAGGGACAGCGGGTTACCTGTCGCTCCCTGTCCCCGGGTGCTTGCCGATAGATGGCGGTGGCGTATCTCGCTTGGGGACAGGCACGGGGAGCGGTGTCCCGGCTGGCACCCCGGGCGACGTGGGGTTCCCAGGCAGCACCCCACCAGCAGCCGGGGATCCCCCTGGCCCCGGCACCGCCCACCTGCAGCAGCCCCGGGCGTGGCGAAGGGTCGTCCACGGGAAAGTGACTGTGGATTTTATTGCCCAGGCAGGGGAAGGCGGTAGGGCACAGCTGGGAAGGGCTTCGGCAGGACCTGGGGATGGCTCTGGAGGGGACAAAGATGCAGTCCCCTTCTCTGGAGCAATGCTGTGCCCCATCTCGCTGGTGCAGGGAAAAGGAACAGCTAAAATACATGCATCCCCCCACCCTGCTTAGTTAGGTGTAGTGATCTCATGATGCACAGGACGGGCTGGAGGACTGGGGAGGGTCTGTGGCCATCAGTGACTCATCCAAGGAAGGGAGACAGGTCCCTGGCCCTCGTGCTGGCAGGCAAGTAGTGGGAGAAACCCTCGCTGGAGGCTCCACAGCACAAGTACCAATATTTTAATTTAATTACCTGATCCATGGCTGGCTGTAGCTTTCTTGGCACTGGAGAGTGCTTGTGTGACAACCCCACATTGCCATCACCAAGAGGAGCTTCCAGCATCTCCGGTGCCAGCTGCCCACCGAGCACTGACAGCTCCGCAGAGCAGCCTCGGCAGCTCCCAGCTTGTGGTGTGGGGAGGAAGGAGGAATGGGAAAAGATGTCAGGAAGGAGAGGAAAACAGAGCACATCTGCAGTGCTGCAGAGGGAGCAGTGCTGCCCCCGCACAATCCTGGGCATGATGGAGAGGCCTCAGAAAATCAGCTAGCACTGGGATTTGGATAGAGACTCCCTGGGAACCGCTGGACAGAGGCAAGTTCTGCTCATGGGCTCCTCCTTGGCCAGGAAACCTGAATGAAACACAGAAATGGAGCCCGTGCACAGAGCTGGCTTGAGGCCTTGTAGTTAAAGCCTGGCCACCCCCCGGTCGCTTATTTGCTTTAAGTCAGTGTGCTGTTTTAGAGAACCTCATCCCTGTCCAAAATCAATTGGCACCTCCCTTCCCTGACTCCCAAACAGCAATAAATCCCCGTTTGACTGGGAAGAAACAGCATGTGCCCTCTGCCCCTTGACCATGACCCTCCCCATCCCTCCCTCCCCAGTGTCCCTCCAGCCGCACCACCACTGCAGCGGGACCATGCCAGAAGGGTTTCCACCAGCATCCTGCAGTTCTTGCCTCGCATCCTGCCTGCAGCACCCTGCTTCGCCCCGGGGCGCAGGGGATGGGGTACGTCACAGGCAGGCGCTGCCTCCAGCACAGCCACGCAGCGACTTCCCTCCATTGTGTCTCCCCTCCCTGGGCAGCCCGTCCAATCTGCGGTCTCCCACCATCTCCCTCCCACTGGCCTCCGCCGGCTGTTCCTCCTCTTTGGAGCGCTTCACTTCCGCCGCCCTGCTCTGGGCCCTCCGGCACCGCCAGCTCTTTGTGCCGCTTCATCCTCCTCATCAGCTCAGGGGCTTTGGGCAAGAGTCTGCAGAGGGGTCCCTCCCACTAACCCCCTGCCCTCCTCCCCCGTCTGAGCTGGTGGGACAGCTGGGATCTGTCCCAGAAATGGAGCTCACTATGGTGGACATCTAGAAACTTCCACCGCCGTGCCACATCAGCCTGTAGCCGGGCCTCTCGGCATCCCCCAGCTGGGCACTGCTCCAGCTCAGTGTGGGGAAAGCAGGGCCAGGGAGCACACATGGGTGTCAGCAGGCATAAATGGGGTGCGCACAATACTGACCTCACACCCAGAGCAATGCTGGGTACTGCTGGTGCTTGATAATGCTGGTACTGCCCAGCATGGCCTCTTGCAAAATGGCTGTGGGGTCCCTGTGTGCCCCTTCATTCTGCCTAACTGTCCATGCTCCAGAGACTGGGGCTATGAACGCGGACAGTGTGTCCCATGCCAGGGCTCTGATCTCAACCGAAGCCTCTGGGTGCTGCTGGGGATGAAGCAGATTTCTAACCAGCTGCCACGTACTTGGAGGGGATGTGCTAAGCTGGGAGCTCCTCTCACACACCCTGATTTCGGAGGAGCTTGTGTTTACGACTCCTCTGGTTTGCACACTGAGGCATGAACTCACACGGGTCTCCTGTATTTTTGCAGACAACAGTCTGGCAAAACATGGAGGAAAGAGCAACTCTTTCCTATGGCAGAGACAAATCTCCCCAGCCTGACTGCTGCTGCGAAGATAGAGCGTTACCTATCTTTGTTCTTGGCTATCCTGTTTCTACCCACGAGACCACAGGGCCTTAACCACTCATCTCCGAAAGCCAAGAGCGGGGCCTGGGCTTCCTCTCCCGCGACACCTTGCTGCCATCCAGCAAACAATCGGTTGGGCGTGCCGCATCCTCTCCCAGCGCCGGCCCTGCGAAGCCTGCAGCCTCGGGGTGGCTTGCAGGACAGCGGGGTGCCGTGCAGGGCTGGGACCCACAGTCTGCTGGTTGCCTGCTCTGTCCCCGCAGTACTCCAGAATTTCTCCGGTTCCTTTCAAACAGCAAACCCCAAGGGTGCTCATTCGGCTCGTGCGGTGGAAACGTGCAGTGTAAAACCGGGTTTAGCAGCATGAACGGTCGTTACCTGCTGCTTCTGCGATGGCAGGCTACAAAACCTGGTCCTCTGCTCGTGGCGGAGGGACCATCACACGACGCGGTGGGCATCGCTGGACGAGGGGGGGGAGGCATACCGAGCCCCTGGGTTGTGTCCGTCCCGGCGTCTCCGAGAACGCTGCGCTGGAAACATCTCCGGGAGCTCGAGCGTCGCGGCCGGGGAGACGTGCGGGAGAGCTCCCCGCGCCTCCGGTCTCCGCTGCCGCCCGGGCCGAGCCAGACGGGGCTCCGCGGGTGTCCGCCCCCCCACCACCCCCGCCAGGCGCGGCTCCGGCCCCGGCTCCGGACGCGGCGCTCGCCGGGACTCGCACGGTGGAGGCACGGCCGCGGCGGCGGGGCCGCGACTGCCCCGAGAGCTCCGCGGCGGCGGCGGGACGGGGCGGCCCGGGACGGGGCGGGCGGGGGGCAACCCCGCGGCCGGTCCCGCGGGGCTCGGGGCCCTCGGCCGCCCCCTCCCCCTGCAGCCGAGGGAAATGGCTGAACATGTAGCAATAATGCCCCGGCATTCAGGCTGCCCGGCCCGGCCGGCCCTAATCAGCGGCCCGCGGACCCCCCTCCTCTCCCCCTGCGCTCCCAGAAAGGGGAACAAAACCCAGCACGTTTCTGCAGCCCCCGCGCATAAAGCGCCGGGCCTGGGCCTCAGTGGGGGGCAAAGCGGCCCGTCAATCTCGGCGCCGGGGCCCCTTTGTCCCTCGCCTCCCTGCCACACCTTTTGTTCCCGAATCCAATAAGCGCCTATTCCCGCTACCTTCCTCGGCGGCTCCTTTCAGCGCCGGCCCGGCGGCCACAATGGGCCCGGCTCTGAGCTGCGCGGCCCCATTCAGCGCCCTTGGCACGCTCACAAGCCGGCCGGGCCGCCCTGCCCCGCGGGCACGCCGCTGCGACCGCCCCGCCGCCGGGCACCGGCCCCGGCGGGCCCCGGGCGCTGGGCGAAGGAGGAGCGGGCGGCGGATATTGCACCTGGTTTATTGACTGACTCGGCGAGCTGGCGCTGGCAGTAACCGATACAGAGTAGATAGAGGGGCCGCGGCACCCCCGGGCCCCGCCGTCGGCTTTTTACAAGCAAAGCTGCTCCGCTGGCGCGGCGCGATCGGCTCCGGCCCGCCCGGCCGTCGCGGCGGCTCCGCGGGGCGGCGGCGCTTTCGCTGCGAGCTCGGGCGGTCCCGTCCTGCCGCGCCGCGCCGCTCCGCCCGCCGCCGGCCCCGCACCGCGGCCCGCGGGAGCGCCGGGGTCCCGCCGCGCCGTCCCTCCACCGTCGCCTCCGGTCCAGGGCGCGCATTGCGCGGCGCGCAGCCGGGCTGCAGCGCGGGTGATAACGGGGCCCCGGAGCCGCCGGGCCGTCCTGCCGGTCCGCTCCCGGCCCTCAGTGCGTGCGGGCTACCAGGCCCGGATGCCCTGCAGTGCGCCCTGGCTGCAGGAGGGCCCCGCCGCCGCCTGGTGCAGCGGCTGGCCGCCGCCGCCGAAGCCCCCCAGGCCGCCCACGTTCACGAAGGGGCCGGCGGCCGCCGCCGGGCTGCAGGCGGCTTGCATGGAGGCGCCGCCGGTGCCCGCCGGGTAGGTGCAGCCGTAGCCGGGGTTGTAGGAGGCGGCGTTGCCGTAGCCGTAGGCGGGGAAGCCGTTGTAGGAGTAGGGCCCGTTGTACGCCGAGCTGTAGCCCTGCGACCCGCCGAGGCATGGCTTGCCGTCGCGGACCAGCACAGGCACGGCCACCCTGCGCGGCGGTGGCGGGGCCGTGGGGCCGCCCAGCTCCAGCGACTTGTCCTGCCGCTGCCGCTTGCACTTGTAGCGCCGGTTCTGGAACCAGATCTTCACCTGCGTGGAGGTGAGCTTGAGGCTGCTGGCCAGGTGCTCCCGCTCGGGCGCCGACAGGTAACGCTGCTGCTTGAACCGCCGCTCCAGCTCGAAGACCTGCGCCTGGGAGAAGAGGACGCGCGGCTTCCTCCGGCTCCGCTGCTTCGGCCTCTCCGCCTCCTCCGCCTTCTCCGCCGCATCCAGCGGCTTCTTCAGGACGCAGCTCTCTGCACGGGGAAGCACAGGTCACGGCTGCACCTCCCCGACGCCGGGCGCTCGCTGCTCCCGACGGGCCCCACCGGCGGGCGAGAGCCCCGCGCCGCGTCCCGGCCGGCCCCGCGCCGCTGCGCGCCCGTCGGGGAACCGCGGTGCGGGCGGGGAGGCAGCGCCGGGGCCGGACGCCTCCAGCACCGCCTGTGTTTGCGAGGGGCCGGTTCGGGCGGCGGGGCCGGGCGCGTCCCTGCGCCTCCGGGCCGGCGGCGGGGTTACTGCTGCAGCACCGCGGGGCCGAGCCCCGGGCCGCGTCGCGCACGGCGCCGGGCACCTGCTCCGCCGCCTCGCTCCCGGAGGGCCCCGCCGCAGCGGGCGCGGGTTGGGCCTAACCCGCCCCGTTCCTCCGTCTCCGCTACCGAAATTGCGGAGCGCGGGCCTGATCCGGCAGCTCCGGATCGGGGCCCTGCGGAGGCGCTTCTCGCGGAGGCAGCGAGAGGGGCGCGGAGGAGGGCGGTGGCAGCCCCAAAGACGTGCCAGTCCCGGCTCGACATGCCCAGGGGACGCGGCGGTGGGGACCGGACTGCGGCGCCGGGACCGGGTCTTCGCGGGGCGATGCCCAGCGGGCTGGGAACGCACCGCGGGGAGCGAGCGCAGGCCCGTTCCGGCGGGGTGGTGCGGGGGAGCGCGGCGGGGCCGATACTCACTTGGGTCGCGGGCCGCGGGGTCCAGCTCCTCTCCCGAGCCGGGGGCCGCGCAGGAGCCGCGCAGCACTGCGTGCACGTAGTTGTCGGCGGAGATCCGCGCGTCCGTCTGGCTGCCGGGCGCTCCCATGGGGCTCAGGTAGGACAGCTTCTCCTCCTCCTCTTCCTCCTCGCCGTCGGAGAAGCGGGCGCCGTCGGCGGCCGCCAGCAGGCAGGCGGCGGGGTGGAAGTGGTGCTCCAGGTGGTGCGGGAGCTGGGCCCCATAGTGCGGGTCCTGCTGCTGCTCCAGGTTGAGGATGTCTTTGACAGAGAAGGGAGTGGAGGTGACGGGGCTCGGTAACATCATCGGGGCAGCGCAAGCGGCCAGGCAGTCCCGCAGGCCCGGCGGCGCTCGGGCGGCGGCTCGGCGGGGAGCGCCGCGCCCGGTGCGGGGGGAGCAGGCAGCGCCGAGAGACGAGGGGCCGCGCCTGCTCCTGTCTAAGTTGCCTCCATTAGCCCGGCGCTGGGGGTCTGCGTTTTGTTACAGCTTCTGCAGGGACAGCCAAGGGCTCGGGAGCCTCCTCTGCCCCGGGCCGGCACGTCACGGCGAGGAGGGGCCGGGGGCGGCCTCGCCATTGGAGGGAGGGGGAGGCAGAGCCGGCCCCCTGCCCGGCTCCGGCCGCCCGGCCAGAAATAGCAATGTATTAAGGCTGCGCTCGGGGAGGCCGCTTCCCCGCCGAGCGCCCCGCCGGTCCGGCACCCGCCCGGCGGGCCCGGGAACGGTGCGCCGGGGTCGGGGTCCCCGCAGAGAGCCGCGGCCGCCGTCGCCGCGCCTCCCAGTGCTAAGCACGTGTAGGTAGGTAGGGACCCCCGCCCCGGCGCGCCCCGCTGGCCCCTGCCCGCACACGGCGCGGACCGGCCCCGGGAGAGACGAACACGTGCGGCCCCGCCGGCCCGCCCTCCCCGACCCGCCAGCACGGCCACCCGCCGGCCGCCCGGCCCGCAAGTGCCTCCCGCCGCGCTGGACGCGGCGGGGAGGGGAGGTTCGCCTCCGCCGCCGCCCCGCACTCCTCCCGGGCGGACCATAGCCGTGCGACGTACACGTAGCCGACCCGCTCCGCATCCCCTGGCACCCCCGGTGCCTCCGCCGGTGCCCTCTCAGATGCCCCCGCGACGGGCCTATCTGCCGCCCGCCCCGGCTCGCCGCAGCCGGTGCGCAGCGTGCTCGCCCGGGGGAAGACGCGCTCCGCCGCCGCTGTCGGATCGGGCCCCGCAGCCCCGCGACCGCCAGGCCCAGCCGGGCCGGGCCGGATTGAGTGGGCATCTCGGGGCCACGGCGGCGCAGGGCCGGAGCGGGGAGCGCTACCCCGCGCCCTTTGGTGTTTCATTTCGTTTTCTTTCGTTTTCTTTCGTTTCGTTTCGTTTCTCCCGCTGGTAACGAGCGGCGAGCGGGTCCACGGAGCCGCCGCGCCGCCGTGCCGGCGGGTAACGCACCTAGCGAACCTGCCGAGCCCCCTCCGCACCACGAGTCCCCCGGATCTGGGGCTGCGCCGAGCACCGGGCCGAGCACCCTGGTGCGGTGCGGCGGGGGGTGCCGCGGCCCCGCGGCGGCGACCCGCGGCCCCCGGGCCCCTCCAAGGGCTCAGCGCCGCCGCGGCGCGGGGAGCGGGCGCTCCGAAGGCGGGGTGGGGGGTCCCAGGCGAGACATTTCGTTGTGATTAAAATCCTGCCGCCCCGCAGGGCTCGGATCGGCGCCGAGGCGAGGCCAGGGGACCCGGGCGCGCACGCCGGGCAGGTGAGTGTCCCGGTGCCGGGGCTTCGCGGGGCCTTCCCGGGCTCTTCTCTCGGGTCGTTACTGTCCGGAGGTTCCGCCGTTTACCGGCTCTGTCGATGCCTCCGTTCTTCGGCTCCCACCGCTCGGCACGCCCCGGAGAAAACCATTTACCGGCGGCGCAGCCGGGGACGGGAGCCCGGGCCCCGCGCACTTCGCCGCAGCTCGGGCGCTCCCAGTCCCGCGGCGGGGCCGGTTCCCGTTCTCCCGGCGCGCCGGATCATTCCCACCGCGCCGCTTCAAACCCCTCGCCATAAATCGCGGCGGATCGGTCTCTCCTCGCCGCTCCCCACCCGCTCCCGGTGCCGTCCGCCTTCCTCCCGTCCTGGGGCCGCCCGGTCCGGACGGTGGACCGGGAAAGGAGCTCTCTGTACCAGGCCTGATTGGGGCCCGGCTCTGCCCCGTGCCACCGGTGCGCGGAGGAGCCCGGCGCTGCCTCGCTGCCGCGGTCCCGATAACAATTAGCGCCTTATCGGTGTTACGCATCCACCGCCGGCCCGGCGCGGCCCGATCCCGCCCGCCGCAGGGCTTCGATCACGGGGAGGTGCAGGCGCGGAGGCCCGGCGGCAGCGCGGCGGGCGGCCGGGGCTCTCCTTCGGGACGCGTTCCCGGGACCCCGCGGCTGCCGATCTCCGCGACGGGGAGAGCAGCGGTAGGGGCCGGTGCCCTCGGTGGCGGCGGCAATGAGGGCTGCGGGCCACAGCCCGGTGTCCGCCTGCCCGGCCGTCGGCGGGAGCAGCAGCCGCCGTGCCGAATGCCCGTCCCCGGGCCCGGTGGGGTCTGGTTCGCCTGGCGCCATCGCGCTCCCGCCCGCAGCGGCATCCCGGACGGGCCGAGCACCAGGCGCGGCCTGCGGACACGGAGGGCCCGAACCGGGCAGAACCGGCGCCCCGGGACGCCTCTCCAGTGGTGGGAGCTGTTCTCCCTCCGGGACCCGCTCAATCGTGCCGTCGTCGTCCCCAGAAAGTGCTCGGGCAACCCACACCCCGCGAAGGGAGCAAGCCGCGACCGGGCCCCTACACGCGTGGGGAGAACCTCTGTGTTATCCCGGCCTTTCCCGCGGCCGCCTCGTTCCCTGCCGGTGCTCCCGGTGCTGCAAGCGAGCCCGCACCTTCCCGACCTGCCAGCATCCCCCCTTTTGGTGGAGCCGGATCAGGCCCGCTTCGGTGGGACACCAGCGGTGATTCCTAGCTGGGGAAGCCGAGGAAGTGGGGTGATGCTCGGGCCCGGCCGAGGGGCACGGCCGGGCCCGAGCGAGTGGCGCGGGGGTGCAGGAGCCAGGGCAGGGCGCAGCCCCGATACCTGCCGGCGGGTGTCAGCCCCGGGATGCAGCTCCGGGGCTTTCCCAAGCCGGCTGGGCTGGGGTCACCGGGCTATTAATGGTTATTTTATTTATATCATTAGCGGCGTCCCCTGAGCTCTGTTTACAGCGGGGCCTTGTTGTCCCGGCCGCTCCTGCGCTCTGTTTAGACAGGGGATTATTGTAATGGATGGAGCTCGCCGTGCGGATGCTGCAGCGGAGCCAAGAGCCCCCCCCCCGCGGCCCAGGGAGGGGGGGTAGAAGCCCTACAGCGGCCGTGCTCATCGCGGCTGGCGGGCAGCCCCCCCCCCTTTCGCCGGGGCCCCGGGCGCAGGCAGCCCGGTAGCAGGCAACCGCGGCCGGGGGCCTCGCTCTGGGCGATGCTATCAGCCCCGGGGCTGCTAATTGCTCCATTACTCTCGCGGGTGCCGAGTGCTGGAGCCGGCCCCGCGCTAATGGCCGTAAACAAACAAACACGCTAATCCGACCCTGTCTCCAGCCCCGGTGCTCGGGGGAGCCCAACGAAGGACGGCGGCGGCGGCGGCCCCGGCGTGGCTGCGGGAGGCCCTGGGCGGGCGGCACCCACCTGCCCGCCGCCCCGGGCAGCCCGGAGTCCCGCGGGCCGGGGCCGATGCGGACCCGCGCCGCCGGGAGCTGCCCCCCGCGCCCGGCTCTATTTACACAGAGCCTGCCCTTGTGTAAACGCTGCGCGCCGTGGTTTATCTCAGGGCCCGTCTGTTTCTCGTTCTCTGTCAGCAGCGCCCGGTGAAGGATGGCCCTTTCCCAGGGGCTCGGCCCTGATTTATGTGAGAACCGCAGCGCGCCGGGGACGCCCCCGCACGGCGGGGCCGGCGACGCGACGCGGGTCCCGGGGCAGCGACCCGCCGCCGGGGCCGCCGGTGGGGACGCGCCCGGCCCGGCACGCACCGGCCTCGTACGGCGCGGACACCTGCCGGCAGCGGGCCCGCCCGGCGCCCACCGCGAAGCCCGGTCCGGCACAGCACGGCGCTCCGCCTGCGAAGCCTCGGCCGCGGGGACGCCCCGCACGGTGCGCAGCGGGCACATCCCGGGGAGCTCCAGGGGGGAGCGGGCACGGAGCGGCCCCGTCTGCAGCTCCCATCCCGGGCACGGCCCCGGCCCGCCCCATCTCCCGGGGTAAAGGACGGCTTTTAGCCCAGCCCCGCCGCTTGCCCGGGAATGACTCTTTTTCACAACTTTTTGAAACGAATCGTTATCTGTCTTCCTCAGGAGAGCAGAGGGCTCCTGCAGGCGGAGGAGCCAGGTCCAGGCAAGGGATGCTGCGCACTCAGCCAGCAACGTGCTGTCTTCATCTCCCACTGCCCCGTCCCAGCCCTGTCCGGGCAGTGCCGGCACCATCCTGCCCACTCGGGTCTGACAGTTGACACCTGCCTACACCTCTCAGGGTCCTGGAACCCCCCTGGCTTGGCTTTGCCAAGAACCACCCGCATAATGCCCACTTTCTTGAGAAATATGTCACTGCAAATATTTGCTTTTCTTCAGTATTTTCTTGCTCCACTGGCATTGGCTGATTTACTTTTGATTCACGGTTCTTCTTCACAGTACAGGGATAAAGGGTTTGGAAATACGTCCTAAAGCAAAGCCTCGATGAGAAATGTGTTTTCTGAGGGTTAGACTCAGACTCCTTAGTGTCCTGAGAAACGCATGCATTTCCAGGGTGGGAGCTTGATTTGGGGGGTACCATTAGCTCTGTGCAACATTCAGTGGTCAGCACTGTGGGGGACAGGAGCAGCGCATGCAAGGGTGCTAGTCATTGCAGCAAGGGGAGCTCAGTAGGTTTGGACACCAAAGGGAAGGCTGCCCTTGATTTCAGTGCCTGATGGACCTCTGGAACTGAGGCTGATGCGTTGAACTCCATGAGAGCCAAAGCACAGGAGCAGGTAAAAGGTCATCGTACATCTGAGGCAATGCAGGATAGGAAATGTCAGTGCCAAGGACCCCCTCCCGCCTGCTTTTATTTGGCGTCTCTCATGCACAAAGGATATCCAGGCTTCACAAAGCCACCCTGCTGCACAACACAACCCTGAGGCCGTGGACGTGCGGAGGGTAGCAAAACACCTCTTCCTCTGGAGGAGAAGCTGTCATAAATCACAGTTTACTGCTCGTGCGATGAGAAGGTCCCGTGTTGAGGCTTCTGCTGGAGAACACTGCCTCAGACACACGTACACTACCCCCTTACTAGAGCAAAACCCACAGCCTTTCTGGGAGCGCCTTTGCTCCATGCCTCAGAAGCTGTTGCGGCATGTTTGAGTCCATGAGGTTAAGAAGCAGGGCTGAAATTCATCCCTTAGCAGAGGCCAAGCACGAGGCTTGCTCACCGCTTGCATCCGCAGGCCTGCGTACCACTTGCATCCCATAGGGCTTAAGTGGAGCCTAAGTGGACCCTGGGCCTTGCGCTGGCGGCCTGCCCGGCACTGGATTTCAGCTCCGAGCCCAGGCCTGCAGGTCTGATTCATGCACGTAATCCTGCTGAGGTCAGCAGGTTTCATCCTGCTCCCACCGCAGCCTGCGGGACGGTTCACACGAGAGTGGCAGGGTCAGGCTCTGTGTTTGTATGTGCTGTAGAAAATGGAACAATTAAGATTAAACCCATTAAATTTTAACAGGTCTGGAAAGCGTTTTATTACATAATAAACAGGAGGGATTAGCCATGTCGGGCTTTGCTGCGTGTGTGCTGGCAGAGCGGTTCCTTGCTGTCCGCAGCACTTGGTGTTCCTCTGGGCTTGGGGACCTCCCTGCGCTGCCGCTGGGGCCGGCCCGCTGACAAACACCCAGGGCTGGGAGCGCAGCTGCACGCTGGCTCCCGTTCCTGTCCAGCATCTTCCCCCGAAGCATTCTGGGTGCAACGCTTTTCTTAGCCTGAGCAAAGCCTTTTCTAGAAGAAATTTCACAAGTTATTCAGTGGCTATTTCTGCAGCGTCCTTTGGGGAGAGAGAAGCCGTCGTGCTTCTGTACAGGCATGCTGGTGAAGAGTGAGCGGCCGGGCTGGATCTCTGCAAGGTGGTGACACATGTCTCGTCTTGGAAACAGAGCTGATAAGTTCCTCTTGTTTAGGGCATCTGCCTGGCAGCCAGTCCCCACTTCCCTCCCTGCTTAATCAAGATCACTCTGGCTGCAAGCAGGGCTTGTTCCCATGTAGATGAGGCCGTCCTGGGCATGGCTACCCCTGGAGGCAGCAAATCTGTGCCAAAAATGGCACACAGCTGCAGGTTTTCCAGGGTGGTTTTGGGGTAATTGGACTGAGAAGGGATGCAGAAACAAGCTTTGGCAAAAACTATGCTGCAACCTTGCCTGAGCGCAGGCGTGGGGCAGTGCACGGGCAATTGCCTCTCCGTGGTGGCACTCGCTTGGCTCTGCTGGCATTCATCTATAGGGGCTGCCACAGGCTCCGAGGGGCACCCACAGCCAGGGGCTGCTGCCCGGCTTCATCTTCTCAGCCGTAACTCACCGCCGGCCAGCTCAGCAGGGTTGTGCACAAATATCCCCCTGCCTTGCAACAACCTGCAGCTGGGGGCTAGGGAGGAAGACAGGGGCTGGGGAACCTCATCCTTTCTGTCTCCGCTGGGTAAATACAGGAGAAGAGCCTGGCAGGCTCAGCCGAAAGGCATTTAGCACGCTGCTTCCAGAGGCCACCACGGGCCAGCTTCCGACGCTGTGGCGGGTTTTTCTCTGGAAGTGGAACGGTTGCTGTGGGTGGGGACTGTGGCATGTTCAGGGGCAGCAAAGGCAAACAGCTCCCTGGCTGGCTACCACGCCTGGAAAGGTTAATGGTGGAGCGTGCAGTAGGACTACGCACTTCTAATAAACACCCATTCTTTCGTTTTCCTTTAAAATACTTTTCATATTTTACCATGGCTGCTCGTGTTGCTCCCTCCTGCGACAGCTCCTCACCGACGGCCGCTGTATAAATAGAGCAGCCCCTGGGTCCCGCACGCAGGCGGGCAGGTGGGAGATTTGAAAGCTTCTGTTAATAGTTTATCTCTGAGTCCGCCTAATGAATTCTCCTTGTAATTACTGCACAGAAATTGTTAGTGTATCCTGATGATTCAGAACTTTCTAACAACAACTCTGGACGAAATTATAAACTGTTTTTCTATCTTGGAGTGGAGACTTGAGAGAGGACTCCTAATTGTTCTTGTCCCTTCAAGGGCCAAAGCTGGATTATCCCACACGGGCTTCTCTGCAGACTTGTTTTTAGTCTATCGGTGGGCTCTCTGCCAGACCAAAGGGATGGGGAACTCAGTTTTCCAGATTTAAATCCCCCTCCTCCACCCTTCCACTCCACTTACACCTCTAAGGAAGAGCATGGATTAGAAAGGATTTGCCCTCATGGGGCTTTGGTTTGGGTTTGTGAAGATCTGTCCTTAAAAGCTTTGCCTTTTTTTTTTTTTTATCCCCATGTAAACCTGACTCCCAGCTTTACACCAGGAATGGGCAGAAGTGAGGCGCTGTGTTGTTCAGAGCGCAGAGATCTCCCATTTCTTTTGAAATACCTGCCTTTAAATGGCATTTCCTCTTGGAGACAACGGCTTAAGGAAGGACAAGCAGGTGGGGATGGGCGAGGGCGCTGTTTCGGGAGCACGGCACGGCTGGACCCCTCTTGCCATGGTTGCTGTACTTCAGCCACACAAGCAAAAGGCTGAATGGGCCCAAGGCTCACCCAAAATGCGTCCCTGTGCCAGCAGTGACAGGGCAACCTGAGTCTCTTGATGCGGCTCCTGGCTTGTCCCTGTGCCACTGATGTCCCAGCGCACTGGAGGCTGTGGGCAGCCCAGCATGGCTGGGATGCTCTCCCCAGGACCCATCCTGGTGCCTTTCTCCAGGACCCATTCTCCACTGGGACTGACCCATGCAATGGTGTCGTGTCAGGCCAACAGTCCCAGAGCACTGGGGCTGTGGTGAAGGCAGTCCGGTAGTTAGCACGGGGCCAAGGCAGCTCTTCCCTTCCTCATCCTCCCCTTTCCCGGGGAGGCAAGAGGCCACGCTGCCGGCCGTGCCCCGTGCCGCTGGAAGCGCCGACGCCTGTCTGGCTGCCGGGACACCCCGCCGGCCCCATCCCAGGCACGTCCCCCGCACCCGGCAGTGGCGAGCGGGCACCGTGCCGCATCACGGGGCCGCCGGGGCCCAGGCGCCCTTCTCCAAACATCCCTCCCGCCGCGCACCCACGGTACCCCCACGTCCGCCCTGCGCACCCGCCCTTGCTGACGGCGGGGAAAGTAGGAGCCGTGTCCTTGCGCTGACCTTCGCCTGACCTTCCAGTAACGCTCGAGAAACCCTCGGAAAGGCTTTCTCATTGTGCAGCCCCAGGGTTTCCAGGGAATTAGTCAGCAGGCTGGAATTGTGCTCTGTGTATGTGACCCCCCCCGCTCTCCTCCCCCCCCGCCTCTCCCATCTCTGGAGCCGGACCGGTCCAAGAGATATGTTGCCAGGGTGACAGCGAGGTGTGATGGATGGACAGAGAGTGGCTGTGGAGTGGCAGGGCCGCTGGTCAGTAACCCAGGGCTGTGTTTATAAGAAGGAAGAGGCTGTTTCCTGGAGCTAACATAATGCAGCTCTAAAAAAGGCAGGGGAAATACATCATGCGAGGAGAGCGCAGCCCTGGGAGGGGAGGGCCGCTGGGGAGCCCAGCACCAAAGCGAGCCTCCAGGTCAAGGTGCCTTTGACAGGGGCCTTTTTTATAGGCCATTTGCGTGAGAGTTCGCTGCTGTTTCTCTGCAGCCCTGACAGCGGCTCAAGGCCCAGCCGGGGTTTGGGGAGGGTCTAATCTAAACTCGCCGTTTTCCAGCCCTTCTCTTGCAGGACCCGCTGATTTATTTGGAAAATAAATAATCGTCGCTGACTATTGTTTCATTGCTGCAGAGTGACAGTCCCCCCGCCTTGGCGTGGGTCCGTGCTCTGTCCCGCAGCGGACACTCGGAGGTGTGGGGAGCCGGGGAAGAACCCTGGTGCAGATGGAGTGAGGGGCTGAGTTGGCAGCCCCCGTCTGCGCGCGCCTCACTGGGCGATGCTCATAGCCTCGGTCCCTGCATGGGCTGGGGACCCGCTGCATCACTCATGGCACTCGTGGTGCCTGGGCTCAGAGCTGGGACAGAGGTGACCAGCTGGAAAGGTGGGGGAAATCTCACTCTCCTTCCCAAACGCCAGCCATAGCGGTTTTCCTCCCTTTAGCCGCGCTGCAGGTGTGCAAGGTCCTTATGCCTGGTGCCAGCATCTTCTCTCCTGCAGGGCGAGGGGCTCTGCAGCCCCGCACACCCACTGCTGCCACAGCTGCGGGGTGGTCCTCGTGCCTCGTGTCACCTCTGAGCCTTGCAGACCCAGCCGGAGGGTCTGGCCGCGGGAGAAGCGGCAGCTCCCGGTGCTGCAGACGGGGGTTTCCACTCCATGCCCGGCAGCGCGGGAGCTGAGCCCCCCAGGTGGGCTGGGGCACCGCCGCTCCCTCACCCCTGCTGCTGCTCCCGGTGCTCTGCCCTGCCCTTGTGTCCTCTGGGCCTTAATCATCCCAGCTAATCGGGATTTAAATTAAATTAAATTTAAGCACTTCAGAAACAATCTTCACCAAAAAAAAAAAAGAAAAAGGAAAATACCCACTCTCATTTGGCTGTAAGTCCCACCATTTTCTAGGTAGACATAAATTGCTTCTACTACAGCTGAAAAATTATTGAAAAGTTGAAAATATTTTCCTCTTTCTTCTATTCATTTTATTCTTCCAACCCTTCCAATAGCTGAGCAATTGATATTGCACTTAGGGTTTTTCTTTTTTTTTTTTTACAAGAGTGCCAAATCTTTGAAAAGCGTCAGCGTAGGGAAGAAAAGATGAGAAAAGAGAGGAGGAAAACTAGCACGAATGTCAGGTGGTCTTCAAGCAGCTTTGGGGCAAGGGAGAAAATGAGGATAAGGAAAACTTAAAACCACAGCGTTTCCAAACTTCAAACAGCTTTCTGGTTTAGGAAACTGAAATAAAAAAATTGTTTCAAAATATTCCATTGAAAAGTGAAATGAAAATAATTTCCATAGAATAGTTTTCAAGCTAATTAATTTGTGATAAGAAAATTTTCAGTAATTTTTATAATGAATAAGTTTTATAATTTATTTTTCACATTGTTAATAATAATAATTCTACCTCAAAATAATAATAAAATTCATCAATTTCCACCTTTCCAGCAAATATCTGGGTTCAGTCCTGTCCTCACTGCTGTGGGAGTAATTTTTTTCTTTCCAGTGGAGCCTCATTTTTGGCTCAAGTTTTTGCTTTTGCCTTTTTTCTTCGGAGGAGTGTTCTGTCTTCAGTGTTGTTCATGCTTCCCCTGCTCTAATTCGTGCAAATACTGCCACATGCACAAATTCCTCAATGAGTTCAATATTAATCAGCAAATATTTTTTTTTCAGCTTAGCCTGATCACTGTCTAAAAGCCACTTTCTAAATAAGTATTTGATGAGTATTTGTATATTTAATGTTTGCATTGTTCTAAGTGACTTTTAACATTAGGTTCTCTCACCCGCTTTTGGTTCAAATTAGCACGTTCACACGCACTTACATCTGAATTTGCATTCAGCTCAGATTTTATACAGCTGTATTGAATGACTTTCAAAACAAAACAATCCATATTTTGGAGTTATTTGGTTTTGTCTGACATATCCGTCACAGCTGCCGGTGCGAGGGAAGGCAATCCATGCTCCAGCAACCCGGAGCAGCGCTGCCTGGCCAGGGGGAGTTGGACCGCGCTGGTCCCCGAGCAGCCCCAGCCCCTCTGCATGGGTGTCGTGGGGCTGCCGAGCTGCAGCCCGCTGAGATCAGCCGTGAGCGTGGGCTGCTGTTTTTTCAAAACACTGTTTATTACCGTTTCCATGACCAGTTCTTGCTGGATTTGCATCAGCCCCTCGTGGCACCGCCGGACATGCTCTGCCCGGGGGGGAAGTGGGGCTGGTCCTGGGGGACGAGGGGGGGGGGCTCATCTTTCCAGCTCTGCAGATTAGGGCCGCCCGGCTCCTCTGCGAGCCTCCCCAGGTGGCCATGATATTTCTAAAGGACTTGTCCATGTGCCGCAGTAAGCTCATTAGCTAATTCCCTTATTACGCAGCATCAACTGAAGCATGTGTGTTTGGGCTTCCAGGCAGCCCCTCTCGCCTTTCTCCCCAGCTCTCCTCGCCTCCTCATTACTCCCTTCTCTTTGTTTTAGCTAAGGCGGCGGGTTTTTAAAAGTCCCCTTGGCCCATCCGCTTTCTGTGCACACTCATCCCTCCCTCACCGGTCCCGGTCCCAGGGTACCCCCAGCCAGAGGGGCTGCTGCGGGCTGAGGCTGCAGTGGGCAGGACCCTGCTTGCCCAGCGGTGCGGCACGGTGCTTTCGCCTCTGCCGAAGTGGCTTTTCGGGCCCGTTCACATTTCCGTGTCAATCTCGAGCCCGGCTGGGCAAACGTGCTGGGGGTTTGATTCAGACAAAGCGAGGCGCCGGGAGGTTCCTAGGAAGGAGGCTGCGGTGTGAAGCCGACGCAGTGGGATGCTGCTCTTTCCGGGTCACCCTGGTTTTTAAGAGGGTCAATGGGGTCTTGCATCATGCTTGCAGGGAGACGCTGAGCTCCTTGCCCCGACCCTGAATCCAGCGTACGCTATCCCAGAGCCAGGGGGTCAGAGCCCGCGGGGCCAAGTCTTTGCCCCCAAACACGGGGAGCCTGGGGGCCCTCTTCCCTCACCGCCTGCTCCGGGAGAAGCCCGGTCACAACCCCTGCCCGGGGAAGAGGGATGGAGCCGGCATCCCACCCTCTTCCTTCTGGGGGGCCATATGCTGCAAAATCCACCTCGCACCGGCGCTTTCCGGCCCTCTGTGAGAATGTACAGTTTGTGGCTCCTTCATTGACTTTGAAGAATGTCCCTTTATTCACAATGTTATTTCCTTTAATCACTGTGAGGTTGCAGGAAATCTTCTTGGAAAATTGTTTCAGATTGGCTGGAATCACCATACTGTCTCAGGGATGGAAAACTCACTTGAACTTGTTTTTATTTTACCCTAAAAAGTCACTGTCCCCAGAAGGTTCAGATGAATTTGGATAAACATGTGAGTTCCGAGGATTTAGTTGCTGTTGAGCAGTTTCCCCTGTCCCCTTTTTTTTTTTTTTCCCAAATGAACCTCTGTGGCTTTCAAGTTCCTGAGCTTTACTCAAGACCAGGGGTGCAGAACTGAAGGAAAAATGGGCCATTGGCACAAACAGATTGAAGACAGGCAAATACATCATTAAGGGACACAACACACGAGTAGAGATAACGAGGCGGTAAGTGACAGCTTTGGCCATCAGCTAAGAGCCAAACCAACAGAATTTTCTTCTACTTGAGGATATCTATGCTGGCTGACACAGGAAAAACAAGATGTGCTAAGTCTCGACTTTCACAGGAGCTTAGTTCCATTTCCACATGAAATTCTTGTGAGCAATGGAGAAACATGGTCTAGGTGAACGTGTGGCTACATGAGAGCACGGTTGACTGGAAAACTGTATTGAAAGGGCGGTTACCAGTGCTCAGCCCTCAGAGAGGGTCTGGTCTGGGTCTAGGGCTAGTCAGTGCTTTCATCAGTGACTTTTACCTGCAGCAGCAGTCTGGTAGGGCCTGCAAGAGTGCTTTTCTTGAGAAACTGGGGAAATCTGAAATAAAACTGTCGGTAAGAACAAATATAAGAACAAATATGAGCTGGGGAAAATCAACATCACAAGCAGCAGCTGGGGAATGAGCAAGGCTGCTCAGTGGGAAAGTAGCTGGAGGTGACAGTGGGTCCTGCAGGGAGCATGAGCCAGCAGCATCCCAAGTGAGAAGAGTGAAATCAGGCTGGGACGTATAAACAAGGTGTTTGTAAGACACCTGATGTCATCCTGCTGCACTTACAAAGTGTTAGCCTGAGCGCTGAATCCCACTTGGGGCTCAGTGTTTCAAGCTGCGGTTCTTGGAGAAGGCCCAGGGAAGAACGAGATCAGAAATTCAGAAAACATGACATACTGGAGAAGGCTGAAGGACCAGGGTAGCTTAGTATCAAGACGTAGAGACTGTGGGGAAATAAGATAAAAGTCTTTAAATGCATAAAGCCCTGCTACAAAGCGCGAGATAATGGGCTATTCCTTGTTTTCAGGGTGGGTAGAAGAAGAAGTCATCAGCTCACCCTGCAATGACTGTGGTAAAGGAAATTAAAACTTGTTTTTCTTGGGAGCTGTCTTCACCATTAGAGGCTTATTTTAGGAAGAGTTTAGACAAAAGCTCCACCAGGAAGAGTTTGCCTTGTTTGGGGGCAGGCAGACAGGCTAGGTGACCTTTCAAGGGCCTTCCAGGCTTATTTTTTATAATTCTGTGAATATGGATACTAAAAAGAGAGAAGATCATTTTGCCTCTAGCCAGTCTATTCGGGACTGGTCCTTGCCAGGTGTGTTTTGCTTCAGCTGTGGATGTCATCCACGTTTCCATCATCTCCATCAGCTTTTTTTTGTTATTCTCTCCTAAGCATTTTTTTTTCCTGTCCATTTTTTCCTCATTTCTGTACATCCCTGTGGTCCTCCTTTTCTTGGAATGGTCATATGTCTTGTGTGCCCCCCCGCAAGCAATGCATGGAGAGACCTTCTCTTCCCCACCCATTGGTCTGTATGCCTATACTTGGGATCCAAGAGCATCCCGGGGCAGACCCCCATCTCACTCATGACTTTGCCTGGTGACAGACTCCTGGTGTTGCAAACTCATGTCTTGCTCGTGGTTTCACTCCCATCGCAGGGCCCCTGCGGGTCGTTCGTGGGCTGGGTGTTTTTCTTTTCCTAAAACAGGACTAGCAACTGTCATCCCCCTCCATCTGTGGGTTTGCAGATGTCAACTGTTCGGTGTTTATGCTGAGGTCGTGCAATGGGAATTTTTCTATGCATATTAGTAACACGATGTATTTATACTCACGATGTTTAACATCGTAGTTAGTTATTAGATCACCTATGCTGATCTCCCCGACTGCCTTGTCTTTTTACTCTTTCTAGATCCACATAACTTGGGGTTTTGCTAATGCACAAAAGCATCTGGTCTGGAGGAGCGAGGGAGTTCATGGTTTGGTCTTACTTAATCACTGATGGTTAATCTGCTGGCTAATCAGCATTGCTCAGAAAATGTATGTCATATTTCTTATGCAGGTTTGTCTGGCTTTTGATTTCCAGCCATTGATTCTTGTTCTGCCTTTTTTGGCTGGAATAAAAATGCTTTAGCACATGGTATTTTCTTACTATGAGAGTACTTGTGCATAGCAGTCAAATTTCTTAAGCTTTTTTAAGAAGAAAACAGGTTGAGCTTGATTCTGTCACTGTGGGGTGCGTTCTCCTGCGCTTCTGTCTTTTCTGTGGCTGTTTTCTGCACCCTCTCTCATTTCACAGAATAATTTTGGCCTCGAGCTCTGGCGGTACAGCCCGCTGGCCGGGCCTCGATCCACCAAATTTTGTAAATGTCTGAAGACGCAGATCCCACTGCCTCGCTATGCCAGCACTCAATTTTTAACCTGTATTTTGTTGCCCACTTTCCAGCCCACACCTCCCCAGTCTGGCTGCAAGGATGCTATGGGAAATGGTGAAAATGAGGAGGTGGGGGTATCACACCTACAGCTCTCCATCTACATCTTCTTAAACTGAGGCACCAGGCTAGTCACGGTATCTCAGGGCTGGCATCCCATCCCCTGCTGCGTAAGACACTGCTTCATAACTCCCGTCTGCTGTGCTCCCTGCTCTGATGCCCAGGACTGCATTCTGATGTGGTCCTAGCATCGAGCTTACATCCATCTGCTCACCCCTGGGACCCCAAACCAATCCCACTCAGCACCAGAGCCCTGCCTTAGCCCCTGCCACCCAGAGGGACAGCCTGCTTTCTTTGCTGACACATCCAACTTGGCATTCGGTTCAGTCAAAACCCACGACCGGGTGACTCCATCCTCTCTGTCACGTGCCAGACGGCAGCCGCAGTTGGCAGCAGCGAGCTGGTGCTGACTCTCAGCTCGCCTGTGCCTGTGTGGGTACCCGGAGCCCAGCGCTGACCTTTCTTGACACCATTTCAGCAACATCTCCCTATTGAAAATGACTTTTGGAGACTGGTCGGGGTGTAGGTATTGGGTGGGCAATCAGCATTAATTAGGGCAAATACTGAACCAGAATATTGTTAAGCACCTTGCAGATACCCAAGGGTCTGACACTGCTCCTTGTTTCTCTGAAGCCATTGCTTTTGGTCCTACAGGCAGCTCGAGTCCCTGCTTGAGTCTCACAGTCGAACCTCTTTGTTTCCCATTTTCAAGCAAGATTTCCTCATAAGATGCTATGAAGACAGCTATGGACTAATAATATCTTCACCATATATGGTGCATTTCATCGTCGGTTTGGAAGCGTGCGTTACCCTGCATGCCGCGTGCAGCCAGCTGCTCACCAGTGAGCATATTATCCAGCCCAGCACGGCTGCACGCTGTGGAGACCCAAGGCTCGGGTACAAAACCAGGTACATTTTGGCCAGGCCCCTGCTTTTCCTTCCATGCTATGTCAACGCTGGACAGGTTTGGCCTGTGCAGTGCAGATGACTGTTAGTGCCTACTTGTGTTTTTATAGTGTAGCATTTCAAAGGGCTGGTTGCAAGGAGGTGCATGCACATTTCCTGTACGTCTGGCCAAAAATCCGATACTTGAGAGCGCCGGGGAACCCTACAGTTTTGCAGAACATGCCATTTAGATGTTCACAAAAGACAAAACCTTGCCAAAACCTGGGGAATGGCGTGGAATGTGCCAGCATTATTTTCCTACTCCTGGCTTTGCTCGGTTTTATTTCTTACTCTGCCCCTCTGTGACTGTCCATCTGGCTTGTTCCTGTACCACGTGGGTCCCAGCCCAACGAGGGATGCTGGTGGGATGTGCCCCAGCTGGGATGGAGGGTCAGGTTTAGCCTTGCTCTCTGACAGTGACTCGGACATGGCCAAGGCGTGAGCGACTGCACCAGTGCCGTGTGACACGTGCCAGGCTGGGGGGCTGCAGGTGCCCGGCTCTGGAGGGCAGGTACATCCCCATCCAGCCATGTTATCGGGGCACCTGTTCGTGCAGGTCAGCACAAACTGCTCAAACATACCAGGGGCTCTCTAATGGCCAGGAGGGAGGACAGACCCGGTGCTTCCAGGTCTCCTGTCATGACATCCGCCAAGTCCCCTTCCCGCACTAATCTTGTCCTTCTATCCAAAACAATTATGGAGGGCTTGTTGTTTTTGGCACAGTCCTTTATTTACAAATCCCATCCTGCTTATAGCTCATGGTTTCATTATCCTCTAGATGTTTACAGAGCTCCTTTTCTTAATATTTGTGCCATTATTTTACTAGGGACCCGGGTGAGACTTTCCAGACAGTAATTGTCTGGCTCATCCTCTCCCCCACCAGCTCTTTCTGCAGAAGTGCACATCTCCCTGCTGTCCCTGCCTGCCCGGGGTGCCCGGTGGGGCAGGGACGGGCAGGACTGTGGGCAGTAGCAGAGGGGTGTCCCTGTCTGAGGATGCAGGGAGGGATGTGCAGAGGGGGCAACTGCCCCGCTGTGCCTTGCTGCCTGCACCCCGCAGCCCCTTGTTGCTGCACCTGGGTCACTGATGTCCTCCCATAGCCTTGAGCTCCTGATGAACACCTCCCATCTCCCCTTTCCCCTACACCCTTGTGCTCCCTGCTGCCAGGCTTAGGGCACGGGTGCGTATCCCTGGCTGGGGAAGTAGCCCCTTGGCGGACTTTTGGCTGGCTGGGGACCATGTCCTGGGAAGGCAGACGGTGGCAAACCCAGCGCTGGGATTTTGGGGTCATTAGCATGGTGCAGATGTGGGTCGGCAGCTTATGCAGCGCATCGCTCTGATGCTGGTCCCTGCCCCGGGCCGTCTGTCACAGGGGCTTGTTTAACCTTCTTTGCCACAATATCTCGCAGTCTTTAATCTGTTTATCCTCGTAACCCCACTATGAGGTGAAGGATAGTTATCCTCATTTCAGAGGTAGAGAACCAAAGGGATTCTTTTCAAATGTAGATCAGTGTTTAATGATGCAGAGATAAAGATTTTAAAAACACGCCTGAGACAACAGGCATATGGCATGTAACTGAGCTGGGTGTTTCTGCAAATCCCATTAAGCTCCTCTGCCTTTTTCAGCTGGTGCTGGTTTGGGGCAGACCTGGTGCAGGGACCCACAGAGGTGCCAGGCGGGCTGCAGCCTCCCAGTACCTGAGCCAGGCACAAGCCGGGCATGGGGAGACAGAGCTGACCCCGTGCCTGCCATTCAGTTTCCCTGGGTGTGCTGAGGGTGTGTAGTGCCACAGCAACTTCTCCTCAAAGCAGACACTGAAACCTGAATTGCATGAGTGCATATGAGCCTGTTTATGCTGCACATAAAAGTGTAAGGCAGGGAATATGAGGGGATGCTTGTGCAGCATCCCTCTGGCCGTGCAACACAGGCAGCGCTGAGCCCGCTGCACCACTGAATGAGAAGCAAGCAATAACATCAGGCTCTCTTTGCTGTCACTGCCTGGGCAATTGATATCTACAGTCATCTGGTTAAAAACCCCGAGCCGTGTTTTCTGCACAGTGATCCTGGTGGAGGTGTCACCAGCTGCCGCACAGGCCCTTCCCGGCGGCTGGCCGGCGGGGTTTGGTGCAGGTCTCCCTGCTGCTCCTGGGCAATTGTTGCTGTGCTTGTGGGAATGCGGCGGCTTGGGCTGCGCGGAGGTCAGTGCCTTTGTCTTGCTGCGGGGAGTTTATCTCTGCGGATCTTGCCTGCTTTCCTGGGTCAGGCTTCACCTCCGCTGTTATCAGCAAATGCAGGAACAGCCCGGTCCAGAGCTGGGCTGCATAGGAACCTCTCGACCCCCTTGCAGGGGGAGGCAGCGGTCTCACATCCCTCCCATGCTAATGGGCACTGGCCAGGCCCGAGCCCGAGGGCCAGGGATGGGACGTGCATGGCCCCGTGGTCGCTGTTCCTGCTGTGCCACTTCGGCAGTGCTGTTCCCGTGCACCCCGGCAGCGCTGGGCACAGGCAGTGGGCACGACGGCGTGCCAGAAGCAGCCCCACGCTTGCAGCGCGGCTGCCTCTTTTGCAGCAGCGGCTGCAGTTGGCAGTGAAGGAGGAGGCAGCAGAGCCGTTGGGGCCCTCCCTGATCTCATCTCCTGTTGGGTCTTCCACCCCAAACACAGAGGGGACAGATCCCCACCGGCAGCACCGGCAGCACCGGCAGCACCGACTCCCCCTTCCCTGCCGGGCTGCCCCATCCCAGCGCACCCTCCCCTTCCCAGCAGCTCCGGCCGGACCCCTCCAGCTGTCTCCACAAACCCAAACCATTAGCATTTCCTGTTCAAACATTTCCAATAAATAAATGGAGACATCATGCCACAAGCCCGCAAGTGACCCAGAGGCGGGTCCGAGGCCGGGATGGACACGACCACCCAGCGCCCGACCCCCTGGCTGGGCGCCAGCCCTGCCTTTGTTTGAATTCCCGGGTGAGTAAGCGCTCGGCTGACGCCAGCCAAAACGCCGTAAGAAATTATTTTTTATATTAAATAAATTGTTTTCAGTAAATCTGCTCCTACAGCAAGGTCCAGTAGCTACCCGTAGCACCAGGCTCCCTGCAAGGGAGCTAGAGTCCTCTTTCCTGGTCTCATCCCAGCCATGCCGGGGCACACGCCCTGCCTGGAGGGGTCCAGCTGGGACCAGCTGTGCTGCAGATGCCTCCATCCCGTTGGCCCCATGGGTGCAGCTGGGCTCCCGCAGCTGCCTGGCAGCCTGGGCACACCATGAGCAGCTCCCTGTGACACATCAGGTATCTCTCTCCCGAGGCACAAGCCAGGCTCACTGGTGGAGGGGGCAGAGGCTTGGGCAGGGGGTTCACTGCCTCTGGGGGTGGCAGGTATCTCCCCACATCAGACCTCCCAAAACAGCTTCCTTGGCTGTGCAGAAGCCCATGTCTTGACGTAACAGTGCCTGTCCTGCTCCAGGGCTGGGGATGCTTGGGAACCAACAGCCCAATCTTTTCTCCATTGGTCCTCTGCAACTTTGGGAAACCATCTTTAATGCATCAGGGTACCAGGCGTCAGCACATGGGCAGGTCACAGTCCGTGGGATGGTCTCCTGATATCTGCCAGCAGGTGCTGATGCAAAGGAAAAGTTAGGGGAAAGCAGGTCTCTGAAACACACTTTCCTAGCCCCAGTGGCTCGTCCCATGGCGAGCACCAGGTCCAGTCCATCCCTTGCCCCTTTCAGGGCCAATGCTCCTCCAGGGTGCCTGTGCTCCTCCTGGGTGCCTGGGCGACAAGCAGATGCAGAGGAGGTGAGCATGGCCACGGAGTAAGTCCTGAGTGGCCCATGGGCTGCACTGGGACTCCAGGGACACCAGGACTAACGCGCAAAATGATTTTAAATAGAGAAATGGTGAACCTTTGGCTGTGCCCAGGCAGCAGCGATGGCAGGAGAGGTTTGAGCCTGACTGGGCTGGTGGATATGCTCCTCGGGGGTACACAGGCTTTGTCCTTGCGGCTCTGTGCTGCTCTCTGGCTTTTAGCTGGAAGCAAAGATGATGGATTTGGAGCTAACCAAGCTCTGTCATGGTGGCAATTAGGAAAAATACCAGGAATATAGCTTCCACTAATTTTACTTCTTTTTTTTTTTTAATTTATGTTTTGCTGAAGCCAAAACTTCCTGCAGGAACCTGGTGTTTAAAGGCAATTTTTTTCTGTTGAAATTTTCTGAAACATTTAAAGAGGTTGAAATGTTCTTTGAAAGAGAAGATGTAGATGTGCTGCTGCAGTAGTCTTCATTCAGTGAGGTGTTATGGTCTGGCATTATAAGACTTCAGAAACTGAAATGCAGTGAAGCTACATTTTAAATAAATTGTTGTATGGAGAAATGTTAAAGTCTTTTCTGATTTGGAATTATTTCATTTCTTAAGAGCCTCTGCCTTGCTCAAGGGAAATTCCTGTTGCTCCCACCTACAGCAGGTGAGAGAGGAGGTGGGACAATGAGTCAGGAAGCAGGTGGCCGCCACGGGCACAGTGCCCAAGCAAGTGGCTACCAAGCACCTGAGCATTCCCCTGCAGCTCAGCAAAGCATGAACTGATTTTTATTGTGCCGGTGAGTGAAATCCCTGGTGCTCCCTGTCTGTATGTGTAGCAGGGCTGGGGGGCAGGAGGGCAGAGGGTGGGTGCTGCAGGGCAGCGTGGCCAGGGGCTTGGCCTCGGGGGCACCCGTGGGGCTATGCACGGGTGCTGCCCTGTCCCGGCCACGCTGAGGGCTGAGCCACTGCCGGTGCCCCGGTGCAGCAGGAAGGCAGCGGCGGGGCCCCCTTCCCAGCCCCTGACGGTGCCCCTCGGCTGGACCTGCGGCCCCGGCTGCCACCAGGGCTTGGTGCCATCAGCACTTGCAGGTGCTGACAGACGGACCCGGCGAGGGGCTGGCCAGGGCCGGAAACTCCTGATCCCTCTTTATCTGCCCCTCGCCCTGCTCCCTCGTCTCCCCGTCATGCTCTCTGTCTCGCCTGGTATCTCACACTCCTATTCCTGCACCTCCCCAGCTGCTGGGGGGCTGCCCACCCCTTGCAGCACCCCGTGGCCAGACACTAGCCCTGGGCACCCTATCCCAGCCACAGTGTGGTGTCCCAGAGCCCCAGAGCACCTTCTGGCCTTGCTGCCTGAGTGAGGGGAGGCACCTCAGGTGCCCCTGTCCTGTGTCTGCACGCTGAGCATCAGCCACAGCAGCAAGCAAGCGCCTGGGACAGGGCTCTGCGGCTGCGCTGTGTTGCAGGTTGGAGTGGGAGGAAAGGATCAGGCCCAGCTCTGCATCATCATGTGCACTGAGGAGGTCAAGGAGGCTCGCTGCTGTCTTCCTCAAATGTGCCGTCCGCTCCCAGGCTGGGGTCCAGCTGGGTACCGGCTCAAAACCAAGCATGAACCTTTCACTTGGCTCTCCTGGCATCCCTGATCCCCATCGCTCCATTGCAAACCTGCTGCCCCAGCTGGGCAGGGTGGTGGCAGGGGGGGTCAGAATCTGCAGTTAATGTAGCTGCCCCTAAACGCACTGCCAGAGATCAGCTAATCTGATAATTACAGCAACAAAAGCCATTTAGACAAACCATGACCTGACCCCGGGAGCTTGGAATGAAAACATTTTACCCTCCTCTGTCTGGATCCTGCACTGAGAAAACATCTGTATTCAGAGGACGGCTGGGAAAACAGCCCCCGTGCAGCACCCACTGGGAATGGCCACAGGCGGCTCTGCTCCCTGCCCGCACACTGCCTGCGCCCAGCCTCAGCCTGAGATGGGCAGCACCTTGGGGCAGGGCAGCATAAACCCTTGCCGTGATGCCGGGATCAGCATCAAGGGCGCCCCTGCACTGGGCAGGGCTCTTTGGCAAGGAAGAGGATGAGGTAGAGGCCAGAGGGGTGCAAGGGTGGACCTCACAAGGGGGAGTGAAGGGGACGGGGTGAGTGGAGCTCATCTGCACCCTCCCAGAAAGGGCTTTTTCCAGGCCCACGCAGGGCTTGACAGCACAGGAAGGGCAGCACCTGGTCCCCAGCGGTCCCTGCATCCCTGCAGCAGCCTGAGCTCTGCAAGAGCCAGGATGGCTGCCGAGCCCCCCCACCTCTGGCTGCCAGGAAGGGCTGAGCGTGGGGGGCCGTGCCTGCGTGCGGCGCGGCAGAGCATGCCTGGGGGGCTCCTTTGCTATAGGTAAGGTGTGCAAGCCTTCCCACTGAGTGGCAGGTCATTGCTGGCTGTCAGTCGGAGGCAGGAGATGAAGGGAGGGATGCCTCAGGGCTGACTACCATGTTTCTCCTGCTTTTACATACATTTTGGTGGCACCCTTTGTGTAGGCTGGGGAGATGAAAGCGCAGGGCCAGAGGGATCTTGCTAACGCACAGCCACCCGGCTCGGGGGCCTGGCGGCCTGCTGCTTCGTGCCTGTCTGTCTCGTTCCTGCATCTGTTCCCAGCAGAGCCCCGCTCTGCGCCGCCAAGGGCACGGGACGCCGGCCGGGCTGGGGGCAGCCAGGCGCACCAGCAGGTAACTCCTGCTGGGTCAGCGACCCTGGCCTTGCAGGCATGGGCAGCGGCATGGACGGTCTCCACCAGACCAGCAGTATTGAGCTCAGGCTGCCCAGGAGCCCCCAAGGAAGGGGAGCAAGACGGTGTTGATTTGGGGAAACTGCATTTTTTTCCTGCGACTGGCACTGCTCAGCCTGCTCCGGCAGTCCCAAGCAGTGGCTTGGTGCAGCCAGCTTGGCAGGCAGCACCCCTGCACCTTTGTAACTTCCCTGCTCTGCACTGGGAAAGGGCTTGGCCATGTCCCCAAATATCCCGGTGCTCTTTGGAGAGCAGTAGGATTAGAAACCAGTAAGTGCAGTGAGAGCCTGCCAGTCTGGGGACTCCCCAGCACTTCTGTCTGCTCCAGAAATAGGATGCTCTAAGCAGCCTTGGTTGGCTTTTCCCATCACAGCATCGCACTTGTGCAGTCCTTAACTCCTCATGAGCAGAAGACATGAGTCACCCTGCGGTGGGCTACCCCCATTTACCTCTGATGCCCTTGCTCAGCATTGCAGCGTCTCTCGTTTAGCAGCATCCACAGACCTCAAGAAACCCAAGTGCTCTCTTCATCTGGTTGGGGTTAGAGTTAAGGTTAGGGTTAGAGTTAAGGGTAAGGTTTGGAAATGCCCTCGCAGCACCCTGACAAAGTCAGGCATTTGCAGGGGCTCACAGCTGTTGCAGAAAGCAGACCTGAAGCCTTTTCTGGGTTTCTGCTTGGCCTTTTCTCAAGGTCTGACAGAAGTTCTGTCTGAGGTGGGCTAAAAACCCCACCAGGGCCAAGGCTTTGGTCTAGTGCTACTGTCTTGTTCCTCTGCCTTTCCAATTACACTGTTTTCTCCAAAGGCAGAAGCTTTGGCATGCTGCTGTGCCGCCGGGCAGCTCTGCCTCTTCCCTGCTCCCATGCTAAGCAGAAAGTGCACTGGGCAGTTCTTCCAGGTGCTGCCCGGAGCTGGGGGAGGTGAGGGCTGTGCCCCCGGGCTCCCTCGCAGGCAGCCGGGCTGCGGAGCCACCTTTGGCATGGGAGGAGGGCGAGGAGCCAAACTGGTTTTCAGAGGGATCTTGGCTGGGTTAACAAAGGGAGTGTATGACACGGGTTGTCTGCAAAAGCGTTTGGGGACACCATGGCCTTTCCCGTCCCGTATCCCCGTGTTTTATGTCACGAGGGGCGGGGGGAGGGGGTCGCGCTGCCGGGGCTGTTGTTCGCGACGTCCTTCCCATTTCCCTCGAAGCCTTTCCCAGATGCTGCAGGATCGCGGGCGGATTCCCACAAACTTCAAAAGCCGCTTGAGACAGGCGGCGGGTTCCTAACGGAGCCGGCCACGCACCGGGCGGCAGCGAGCCCCCTCCCCAGGGCTGCGCGGGGGGACCCGCGGGTGGGATGCTCGGGCAGCCCCTGGCCGCCCCCCGCCTGTCCCGCCAGGCCGGGCCGGAGCCGGTCACTCCTTGCGGTGCCTCTCCCCGCCGGGGCTGCGGGATAAGCGGCGGGGCCGCACGGAGCGGTCCTACCGGCGATGCGCGGGCCGGCTCTGCCCTCTGCCGACACCCCCGTGCACAGCCGCCGCTCCCGGCCGGGTGCCGCTCCACCGCGCCCCGCGACGGCATCGGCCCCAACGCCCAGGGTCCCCGGAGGTCCCCGCACGGCTGGAGGGAGGGTCCCGGGCGGTGGGCGGCCCTCAAGGGCCACGGAGGGTCGGGGGCACCGTGGGAAGCGCTGTGCCTGCGGGACCGATGCGGAGTTCGGCAGCAAGGCGCCACGAGAAGTTCCCTGCGGATAAGTGCAGTGCCGTGCGCTCGGGGAGAAGGGGTCCGCAGTCAACAAGTGATCCCTAACGCTCCCCGTGGGCCAGGGCAGGGCTCGCCTTGGCGGCCGTTGCCGCCGGGCAGAGGCTCTGGCTGGGAGGTGAGACACCCCCAGGTGACCCCGGGGTCTCCCCGGGTTTGGGAGGGTCTCATGGGGCCGCCCCCAGTGCCTGACCTGCGGGTGGCTGGGAATCGGGAAAATGCCTTAAAAACCCGGGGCAGGTGCACCGGAGGATCCCCGTGACCCGCCCTGGGGTGGAAGCACCCACCGCCCTCAGAGCCGTCCTTGTCCCGCACCCGGGTCACCGCACCCCTGGGACCACCCCGCAGCCCGGGCACCGCACCCGGACACCCGGGCGCGGCCCTCCCGGCACCTTCCTGCACCCCCCAAGCGCTACACCCGGGCACCATCCTGCACCCCCGGGCACGGCCCTCCCGGGGCTGTCCCGCACCCCGGCTTTGCACTCCAGGGCTGATCTGCACCCGCACATATGCTGCACCCCCGGCTCCCCTACGGGGACCGTGCCATGCCCCCCGAGCGTTGCACTCCCGAGCACTGCCGCAGAGCGAGCACTGCCGCAGAGCAAGCGCTGCCTCGGGCACGGCATCCCCAGCAGCACCCCGTACCGCGGGCATCGCGCCCCGGCACCACCCCTCCCCCCATCACTGCAGCTCCGGGACCCCCCCCACCGGACGCTGCACCCTCGCAGCCCCTGCGACGGCTCTGCACCCCTGCGCCGCGGCCCCGGGCCTGCCGGCACCCCCCGGCCATGCAGCCGGCACCCCCCGGCCAGGCAGCCGGCCCGGCCCCGGCCACACGCGGGCGCCACCGCGCGCCCCCGGGCGCTGCATCCCGAGGCGGCCCCGCGAGAACCGTCCGCCCAACACGCGCGCGCAGAGGAGGGGGCGGGGCCGGGGCGGAGCCGGCCACCAATAGTCAGCGCCTGCGTCTCCGCGCCGCTCGCGTCACCGGGCTCGGCGACGGCCGCCGGCCGGTGTCCCCGCCGCGATTGGCTGCCCGCGCTCCGCCCGAAGGGTTGCGGGGCCGCCGCTGGCTGGTGGCGGGGGCGGGGACGCCGGCGGCCCGCTGATTGGCGGCGGCGTGCGGCGGCCCCGCCCCGCCGGTGAAGGTGAGCGTCTCCTCCAGGCGCCGCGCGCTGTCTGTAACGGAGCGGAGCAGGGCAGAGCGGGCTGCGCCGCCATGGCCGCCTCCATCTTCACCGCCGTCCCCCGCGCCCCGCCTGTCGCCGTCTTCAAGCTCACGGCGGACTTCCGGGAGGATGGGGACTCGCGGAAGGTCAACTTGGGCGTAGGCGGTGAGTCCGCGGCCGCCTCTCCCCGCCACCCCCGCACCCCCCCCCCCCCCCCCCCCCCCGGCCCGGCGGGGCTCCTCTCCGCGGGGTAGGCCGGCCGGTGCCCCCGCGGCGGGCCCTGCGCCTGCCCGGGCGGCTGGGCGGCAGCAGCGGGACCTGGGCCCGAAAGGTCACCGAGCAGCGGCGAGCGCCCGGCTGGGCGCGGGGGAGGGGGGCAGGCAGCGGGTCACCGGCAGACGTCAAGGTCGTGGGGGCGGCCCCGCGCTGGCCTGCCCGCCGTCCTCGGGTGTCGGTGCCCCGGGTGGGCGCCTCCGGGGGCCGGGAAGCCCACAGTCCTCCCGGATGTGGAAGTAAGAGCTCTCCCTCTCCTTGTAGCCTACCGCACGGACGAGGGACAGCCATGGGTCCTGCCGGTGGTGAAGAAGGTGGAGCAGATGATCGCTAACGACAACAGCCTGAACCATGAGTACCTGCCCATCCTGGGCCTGCCCGAGTTCCGGGCCAACGCCTCCCGCATCGCCCTGGGTGATGACAGCCCCGCCATCAAGGAGAACCGGGTAGGTGTTGGGCAGGGAGCGAGAGTGCTCCTTGCTCGGAGAGCTGCTGGGACCCCTGGGGTGTCTCTGCAGCAGAAGAGCACAAACGTGTGGAGTAACTGCATTTTGGTAGGATTTGGAGACTTCTCTGACATGGTCTATACTGGTTGTAAGTTACTTGATGAATGTGAACTTGAAGCTGTTTGTGCAAGTAGTCATAGTTTTTGGGAAAGACCGAACATGGGCTGTGATTGGAATTTGTTTTTTCCTTCATCTTTTAATGGTTGCCCCACGGGGAAACTGAAGTCACGTAAAAGACCACCTTTCCTGAAGTAAGCTGCTAGTAGGAATCTGCTCTGTGCCAAAAAGTAACAGGAATAACTGGGATCTATTTATAACTATAGAAGGTGTCAGGACAGGCCTGAGTGCTGAAGGAGGTTGAAGACCACTGGAAAAGGGGATGGTGTCCTGGCTGGGGTGACCCCAGGGAGCACATCTGGGATCTTGCCTTACTCTTGCAAGTGCCTCTGTTCCCTGCGCACCGATAGCCGGGTTGACCTGGGTGGACCCTGCTGGCAACTGTCTCTGTTGCAGATTGGAAGCGTTCAATCCTTGGGCGGGACAGGCGCTCTGCGTATCGGTGCGGAGTTTCTGAAGCGGTGGTACAATGGAAACAACAACACGGCGACCCCCATATACATCTCTGCTCCATCCTGGGGTGAGTGCTGTGGTCGGTCCTGCTGCCTCCTTGCAGGGAGCCCTGTGGGTCTGTGGGAGAGGGAGGAATGGAGGGGCCTGGGCAGTGAGAGAGGGACCTGTCCCTGGTGGGTAAAGGAGGTGTATTTTGGTGACGTTTAGGGAGATACTGGGACTGGAGAAGGTGGCTTGCTGGAGATGGGGCCTGATTTTCTGAAAAGTGGTTTTTTTTCCTCAGAGAACCACAATTCTGTGTTTGTGGATGCTGGCTTTAAAGATATTAGAACCTACCACTACTGGGATGCTGCCAAGAGGGGTCTGGATCTCCAGGGGCTGCTGGATGACATGGAGGTGAGTCAAACTGGCATGGAGAGGGGTTGAGCTGGGTGCTGTGCTGTCAGCAGCTGCCTGGGCTCATGTGTGCTGTGCCTGGAAGTGAATCTCTGTGAAGGAGACTGCTGGTGCCCAGAGCAGCCTGGAGCCTCTCCCTTTGCTGTGGGTGTCCACTCTTGTCTGCGTGTCTGACCAAGACCTGCTCTCTCCTCAGAAAGCCCCAGAGTTCTCCATTTTCATCCTCCATGCCTGTGCGCACAACCCAACAGGCACAGACCCTACTCCTGACCAGTGGAAGCAGATTGCTGCCGTTATGAAGGTATGGGCTGCTGCTGGGGCTAAAGCAGTGCTGAGGGGACAGATAGCTTTTGAGCCAGCCAGAGCACTTGCATCCGAAATGGACTCCAGAGAATAGCATGAGATGTGGCAGGACCTGGAAGAGTCCTGCAGGGCAGGTGTTGAAGGGAGAGGCTGGCAGGATGCTGGTTGTCTGTGCTCAGAGGATAAAAGCATCCCAGTTCTGCTTGTGCCTCCAAGTTCTTGCTTTCAAGCTCTGGAGCATGGGCTGCAGTGGGATTTTTCATGCTGGAAAGATTATCCATGGGCACCTGCTTTTCACAGGTGCTGGATAGTAGGATATAAGGTGGTGCATTTCTTGTGCCTGTGTCCTCAAATGCAATTTTCTCCTGCATTTGACCTTTTGACCGCTTCAGTCTACCCCAGTAGAAAGAAAATATCTTAGTCCGGTGTTGATGGACCACATTTCCTTTGTATTCACCCAGAAGCCTAATCGTCATTTTTCCCCCCTATGGGGACAGTGGGGGGTAAAGTGAAGGTTGTGGGGAAGGGGTTTCCCTCTAACACTGTTCCTCCTTGCAGCGCCGGTTCCTGTTTCCGTTCTTCGACTCGGCGTACCAAGGTTTTGCCTCTGGCAGCCTGGACAAAGATGCCTGGGCTGTGCGATACTTTGTCTCCGAGGGCTTTGAGCTCTTCTGTGCACAGTCGTTTTCCAAGAACTTTGGGCTCTACAGTGAGTGTCTGGCAGTAAGCTGGCCCAGTAGCATCATACCCAGACAGATGGGGCTGGCATGCTGGGGGTGGGGAGAGCTCTGCATTGCCATGATGTGTGGGACCGATGGCTCACATCTCTTGGCTTGTCCACAGATGAGCGTGTGGGGAACCTGACCGTGGTGGGGAAGGATGCAGACAATGTGCAGCGTGTGCTTTCCCAGATGGAGAAGATTGTGCGTACCACTTGGTCCAACCCTCCCTCGCAGGGAGCGCGCATTGTGGCAACTACACTTTCTTCCCCGCAGCTCTTTGCCGAGTGGTACGTGTGGCCAGGGCTGGTGGGAGAGGGCAAGGAGGGAGGGAAGCTGTCTCCCTGCGTGCCAGGCTTGGCCAGGTGCCTGTCCTCATGCCCTGCTTCCTGCCTGCTGCAGGAAGGACAATGTGAAGACGATGGCAGATCGGGTCTTGCTGATGCGGTCAGAGCTCCGGTCTCGCCTGGAGTCCCTTGGGACCCCGGGCACCTGGAACCACATCACAGAGCAGATCGGCATGTTTAGCTTCACGGGGTTGAACCGTAAGTACCAAGTGGCCTGGTGAAGGGAGGATTGGGTGAGGGCAGTTTTGCTGGGGGTGAACTGGGCTGAAGCAGTCAGACAGGAATCTCTTGGGGACCTCACTGGAGTCCTGGTATCACTGCCACTGTGATTAGGCAGGGATGAAGCATCTGGGAGCATTTTAGTCGCCAGTGCTGGAAGTTTTCTGCTTGTGAAAGATTCAAGCAGCCCCGACTAGTTCTTTGGGCTTTTCTGAGCTGTGGGGTCACTGCTCTGACCTATGTCCAATTGTTTCCCCAGCTAAGCAGGTGGAGTACATGATCAAGGAAAAACACATCTACCTGATGGCTAGTGGGCGCATCAACATGTGTGGCCTGACTACCAAGAACCTGGACTATGTGGCCAAGTCCATCCATGAAGCTGTCACAAAAATCCAGTGAAGCACACGAACAACCAAACTTACATGAAGTCACCAAAGCTGTAGTGTGTAGTCCATGTTCTTTCCCTGCTCATGGCTTGCTTTGTCCCACACCTCTTGGGGTTTAATAAAGATGGGAGCAGTAGCTCAATCAGGGGTAATAATCTTTTGACCTTTTTGAAATACCCCTTGTGATATGGTAAGCCAGTGCCCCCAGGAGGGTGGTAATGGCAGCACGAGCCGCCTTGCCTCTTGTTTGACTTACAGCAGCCTGTTCTTCAGGCACTTCGAGCTGCACCTTTGGCACATCCAAATCAATTCCATGTAACTGATCAGTTTGATCTAGGCAAAGTCCGGTGCCTGTGCAATGTGCTGTGGGATAACAGCCCAGTCGGTTGGGATCTCGTACGGCTTGTGAACTAATGTCACTCAGTAGTGTTTTTGGGGAGAAGCAAAGCTGTTGCTGGCTTTCCCCCACCCAGTTCTGAGCCTTATGCAAGCAAACATTCGTAATTGTGATAATTGCTTCTTTGTGTTGCTGACAGAAAATTAAACCTCCCATCTCTGAACACTACCCCTGCCTTGTGTGATGTGCCTTCAGGCTCTGTTAGCCTCTTCCCAGGCTGAGGTTAAAGCCTCAGCATCATGGTTTGTCCACTGGGCCTGAGCTTGTTTCAAGGCTTTCCTTTTCTCCCTCATGGTGTGTTGTATCTCTGACAATTAGTTGCTACTAATGGGGCACAAGCCTTTTGGGAGAGTGTAGTTGACAGCTCTTTGTGACTGTGAAGCTGACTGGTTCCTCACACATCCATCTTGTGTTCCTCTTTCTGTGCCCCTGCCCTGTGCTGTCCAGCCTATCCTGTCCATCTGTACGCATTTGCTTTCTGGGTGGTTGTGTGTTACCCATCCATCTGGCCATCCCTCCCTGGCCCACAGCTCCTGGCCTGCCACTAATGCGTCAAAAAGCAGATCTTGTTCCTCCTCCTCAGCAGGCCCCTGGTGAACCACCACCTACTCCCCCTGGCTTCAGCAGGGCCTGCCAGCAACAGCCTGAGCTTCTGGCACTGAAAAAGAGGTGGGACCATCTGCTTCTGCTCTCTACTCACTGTTTGCAGATCTATATGTGAGCTGATATTACCACCTTGATAGAGCAGCCTCCTGCCAGGATGTTGGTGAAGAAAGGGGAACAGCCCCTTTCCTTGAGTCAGTTAGTGATAGTCACTGCTGCCCTGATGGACTTTGCTTGTGCTGCAGCTTAGTGAAGGTGAAAATGGTACCTTGTTCCCTTGCTGTATTTGTAGAGAGACAGTGCGTGGGGTCTCTTGGTTGTCCTTTTCAGATTAGTGTCCATGTCACGTGAGAGAGTGAGCCAGAAGCAGCCTTTCCTCTGTGCAGGGGAGGAGCTTTTTCTCCTCTTTGTGTGCATCCACAGCTGGGATGATGGGGCAGTGGTTAAAGGATGACTTCTAGGGGTGATTTCAGGAGGGGTTGAAGGAACCAACTCTCCTTTTGTTATTTCTGACATCTACCTACGCTTCCGTCTTTACAGAGCTCTAGGTGTGGAACCTGGCTCACCTCACGTGTGATCTCTACCAGTGCTTTGCTAGCCTTATCAGCCTTGTTTTTCCTAATGAGTGACCTAAATTTCTCCGTTTCTGTGGTGTAAGCTCATTACCCATTATCCCATTTACCATGGCAACAGAGAAGAGATTATTCCTTTCCGCTTTGCAACAGCTTTTTATGTATTTGAAAACTTCCTCTCCCCCTTTCACATCCTTCACCAGTTAAGATTAAGCGACCCCGTTTCCTTCAGCCTTTGGAGTAGGTTGTTTTCCAGCCCTTGCTTTCCTCTGGCCTCCTTTCAATTGCTGTGTGTTTCCTTAGAAGGGCAGTGCCCGGACAGGGATGCAGTTATTCCAGCTGAAGTTTTATCAGCATTGGTGGACTATTGGAGATTTCTGTTGTTATCTGTCAGGCTGTACTCCAGCATGTGTATCCCACTATTGTGTTTGCAATGGCATGACATTAACTGCGGTTCTTCCCCAGTCCTCATCTGCACTGCTCTGGTGTAACTCTTGGCACTGCTGAGTGTTTTTCTGGCAGCAAGAGTTACAGAGGGCCCAGGTTCACAGGCAGAAACTGGGAAGCGCTTTCTGACCTGGTCCTCTACCCGCTCTCTTCAGCGATGCTGAGTCCTGTTACTCCAGCCGCCTCTGGCCGCAGGTACGAGGGCAGGCCAGCCTGGTGGGACAAGGTAGCACATCTTTCCCTACACCCACTGACACAAGACAGGGCGTCGCTCAGGGAGAAATTGCTTTTAATGTTAGTATCCCTGTTGCATTCAGCCTCTACATAAACTACTGACTGGTCTGTACCAACCTGAAGGCTTGGTGCGAGCCTCCCTCGCACAGGCAGCCGTGCGCAGGGAGGAGGATGGTTTAATGCAGCGTGGAGCGGCCCTCCCCAAGGAGGGGGGGCTGTAGTCGGTGGTGAGCTGGGCTCCCTGCCCTATGCCTAGCAGGGGTTTGGAAGTGCCAGGCTGTGTCGATGGTCAGCGTGCACAAAGCACTGTGAGTGTGCATGTCACTAGGCATGGCACAAACGTGTGTTGGGGCCCTGAGCTGTGTGTGGCACCCCCCAAATAGCATGTTCTCCTTATGGCGGAGACCACGTCTGTGCAGCACCCAGCACTGAGGGGCTCTGGGCCTCGCTGGGATGGGGATGGTAAATGATGCTAAGGGCAGTTCTGGGTTGGGCCGCCCCTCCCTGCTTTGCCTGCAGGAACGTCGTGACAGACACTTCTCCACCTTTCCTTTCTCCACCTCTTCTTGAGACCAGATGCTACCAGAGAGCAGCTGGGCAAGGGCCCTCGGACTCCAGCTTAGCTGGTCCAGGCCGCCTGGGTAGGTCAGCCCCGCCGGGGGCGCATCCTTTCTCGCCTGGGGATGGGGCTCTGCACAAGTCCTGCAGGGAGGGGCGGCACGAGCGGGCAGGCGGGCGGGCGGGCAGGCAGCGAGCAAGTGCAGACCTGCTGCTGTTGAACACGAGCCTCAGGGCGGGAGACCCCCATGCTGCAGACCTGGAAGACACAAGCGCAGCCTGGTGCAGGTGGCCAGGGCCTGCCTTCCTTGTCCTGCTCAAGCCTGCAGCACTTTTCCTAGCCAGGCTGGGGATATTGATGCAGACACACATTTCTAGCTGTGAAAACACGAGTCAGGGTGTCACTCTGTCTCTGACATCCATTCCTGCCCCAAGGCTGGTTGGGGTCTGCTGCTGCATCCCTTGACCCTGCTCCAGCCCCCAGTGACATGCATGCCTGCGTGGGCTCCAAACTGCATCATTTGGCTTTGCTGCTTGAAACTCGGTTTTACACTATTAAAATTGAGCAACTTCCCATTTGCTGGGGAAGGAATGTTGCATTGAGGGGCAGGTTCCTACCTCCAGTCTGCGCAGGCCTCCAGCATTGTGCTCCAGCCACGCTGCTGCTCAGGTGATTAATGGGGCGAGATTGGAGCATTCCTCTGGTGTCTTCTCACCCTCTGGTGACGGCTGCTGCTTGCGCCCACCTGCAGAAGCAAAGGTACCTAGGGCTGGGGTGCTGGGGGGGTGTGTGTGTGCATGGGGTCAAGCTTTATGTGCAGTTTTGCCTGCTGCTGGGGTGCTGCCTGGGAGCTGGGCTGCCTCCCTGCTCCACGCCAGCTCCTTGCAGGGCACCCCCAGAATAGGGCTGGGGAGGAACTGACCCAAGGAGTGGGGTGCTGGGGCAGAGCTCTCCTCTGGGTGCTCCCTCCCCAGGTCAGTCACTCACTGAGGGATCTCAGCAGCCGCCTGCCCAGCGTCTCCTCGGAGCTACTCGGCGATGAGCTGGTCCCAGCCTCTTTGCCAGGGGACTCTGCCTCCAGGACGGTGCCGCAGCACTCACTGTCTGCAAAAGCCCAGCCTGGCTGCAGCACTCTGGGGCACCGCGGCCCTCGCCACCCCCAGGGTCGTGTGTGTCCCCTGGCCAGACTCACTCTGCCGCTTGCTGTTCTCCTCATTGTCAGCCAGCTCCTCCTGGATGAAGGGGATGCCCTCCATGCGCAGGAACACCGACTCGCTGGGACTGCGCAGCCCCTCGGAGCGGCTGCCTGTGGGGACACAGGGCAGGCATGGCGGGCAGGCGCTCTGCCCCGGGGCAGGACGCAGCAGGACGCCTGCCGCAGTGGCAGGTCCCAGTGCCAGGGACCCCCAGGGAGCACGAGTGCGGGGGGAACAGGGATTTATGTGCCTGCACAGTTGCACCTGTGTGCCTGTGCATTACAGTATCCACAGGTGTGTGTGTGCAAATGCCCACGTGCCCCAGTCCACGTGCAACTGTGTCTCAGTGGTGGCGTGCCTGTCATGCCAGCGAGTCCCAGCACGGCCCCCCCAGGTGACACACAGCGTTGGCACGTGGCAGGGAAGGGAGGCCGTGGGGTGACTCACACATGACGCTGTTCCTCTCGTTCAGGAGGGTGGTGGGGTCCTCTTTGGGCGTCTGTGGGGTTCCTTGTGCAGTCGAGGCCTTGGTTGAATCCCTGTCGAAGGCGTCCATGTCGGGGGACTGGGGCGAGCTGTCCATGCGGCTGGCCACCAGCGCGTTGTGGTACTGCTGCCGGGTCACCTGGGCACACAGACACACGTGCCCAGCTCAGCGAGCACCAAGCCATGCTGGGACCTCCCAGGGACTTGGTGGCACCAATCCCCTGGTCAGCAGGAGTGTGACACCCCTGAGTGCCCGCTGGGCACGCAGCAGGCTCCCGGGGCACAGCAGTGCCTGGGTGGGGGTGGCTGGGGTAGGACAGTCCCTGCCAGCCCAGCCGGTACCTTGACAAACTGCACGTCGCAGAGGATGTGCACAGAGTAGTCGGGTGTGTAGATGTTGTTGCTGCTGCTGTGGAGCTGCGTGGTGCTGCCCCCGTAGTCGTTGTGCTCCCGGTTGGGCGACTCAGAGCGGTTGAGCCCGCTGCACCGCGACGGTGACCTGTTCACTGCGGGAGGGGATGGCACAGAGGCAAGCGCTCACTCCCACTCATGGTGCCACTCAGGTCCCCGGTGCCGGTGCAGGGCCCAGGTTGACTGGTCACCTCCAGTGGCTGTGCCCCAAGGACACCAGGGCTGGCAAGGGCCCTGTGGTGACCTGCAGTGGGGTCCTCCTCAGTGCACACCGTCATCGGAGGCCCTGTGCCATGCCAGCCCCACGCACACCAAAGGGACCAGGCCGCCTGCCTGTCACACCGACTGACTGACAGCTCTCCTGCTAACACAGGCCTTCTGCACAGCGTTTGGCACAAGTTGTCCTGGCTGCAGCTGGCAGCCCATGGGGATTTAACTTAACCTGCCTCGAGGGCACACTCCTGTCCACCCTGACTCTGACAGAACAGGAGCAGAGGCTGCCATGGCAAGCTGGCCTGTCACTCACGTTGACTGATGGCCTCTGACACGAGGCATGATGGATTTTGTCTGGTCAGTGATTTATTAGGGAACAAAGGCAGCTTGTTACTTGACGGGTGATGTCAACATCTTGCTGACTTTGCTCTTCTGCTAAAATGCCCTTCTATTACCCGGAAAGCAAACGAAGCAGAGCAGTGTGCAATGCAGGGCTGTGAGTAACTGTGGTCAGAAGCAGCAAGTAGTAATAAAACCCAAGTAGGGAATTATAGAAACTGCACACCAAAGAAAGCCCAAGCCGTCCATGGCTCCCCCTTGTCCCCCCATTCTTCCTGGGGTTTGCATCTTCCTGGGGATGCCGCAGCAGGGATAGGGCTGCTGTCCCCAATCTGCCACCCACACTCCAACAGGTGAGGGGCTGCCTGGCGTGGGGTGATGTGGGTGCTCTTCTCCTGGCACTGCCTGGCATGCAGGGTGGAGGGCGCCTGGTGCACTGTGCACGGGGAGCCGGAAAGAGCCCAGCACCTGTGGAAGCCAGAAGCCCCTTCCCCAAGCCATGCCCCGTTACCTGGAGAGCCAGCCAGGGAGTCCCCTCTGCTGAAGGCGAAGGTACGGGACACTGAGACAGGCACTGCAGAGAGAGGGAGAGGGAAGGAAGGAAGGAAGGGATGGGGGAAGGCAAGAGACAGAGGTGAGAGTGGAAGACAGACCAAGAGGAAGAATGAGAAAAAGAATTGTGTGCCAGCAGCCCTGGGCTGGGCTCCCACCACTCCAGCATCCCTTCCCACCCCTCTTACACGCTCCTGCTTCTGCTCCAGGGAGGTGCTCGCCAGCCCCGGGTACAGGGACACAGACTTGAATGCTGTAAATCAACAGGCTGCTCTGTGATGAGGTAAGAGGAGGTAAGCCTGGGGGGGACCAGCTCTTGCCAGGCCTGCCTGCACAGCCACACATCTCCCTAGAGCCATGGTGTGGGCAGAAAGCATCTTCTTCCCACTGGCTGAGTGCTGCCACCCTGCTCCAGCCCTTCGCCAGCCGCTGCCAGGAGACGGGACTTTGTGGTCAGCTTGTGCCACCTGGGAGATGGGCGGAAGCTAAATCGAGTCACTGTGCTTGGCATCTGGGATGCTTCTGTGTGTGTAGGCAGGTGGCAGAGAGGGAGCGTGCTCTGAAACAGCCCCTGCCTCCACACAGCCCCCCAGCTGCAGGCTGGGGCTGGCAGGAGCACCTCGGCATGATGCAAAGCGAAGGCATTTGTGCTGGGCTGCCTGTGGCTCCCCACAAAGCCCTGGGTCTCAACAGACTTATGGCGATGCCAAGAAGAGCCACCCACTGGGACCTGCTTCGTGTGGAACCACAAGAAGCCAGGACCCCACATCTGGGGCTGCCTGACCCATTGTCACAGAGAGGGTGAATCACAGGCCATTCACTTTCCACGTTTGATTTCCACGGGTTACAGCAGCAGTGACAATTTCAAGGGCAGGCGATCCCCCTCCCTGTGACTTGCTGCCTGTGGGGAGTTGCCCTGCTGCCCTCCACAGCATCCCTGGGCCATGCCACAGGGGTGCAGGGCTCCATGGGGGAGCAGGGAGAGACCAACACACAGGATGTACTCGTTAACATCTCTCCATGCCTTATCTCTGCTCTCAGCACCCACCTCAAAAGCAGCGGGAGATGCGAGCCCGCTGGCTGCCAGCCCTCTATTCCAGCCACAGCCGTGCTTCCCCCAGCTGCCGGCCCTCCTGCCTGGAGCACACTGCCCTCCCCCTCCAGCCACTGTGCCCGCAGCACGGCTGCAACGTTCTAGGAACCATCTGCTGCCTATGTGATTAAAGTTTTTAAATTGCTTTGAAGGTAAAACCCCCAGAAAATTTGCCCCGCAGCCTCCTTCTTCTGATCTCTCTGCTCCTCCCCCAGTAACTCTTGTTCTGTGTCCTCCCCTGGACTGAAACCTTCTGCAAATAAAAGTCCAAGCAAAAGCACCAGCACAAAGTGCTGCCCAAAACAACCTCGTACAGCCAGGAGCAAAGGACAGGTTGATAACCACTAGCACTTGCTACCTGCTCTCACCGCCCGACCCTCCCACAGCAGGGCTGGCCATGCCGGGTCTCTGCTGCCGCACCCCTGCCCCAGCTGACAATGCCAAAGATTGCCTAGCAATAACAAAGTTGCATAACATAAGTTAATTAATAACAAATTGTTAAATGCTCAAGGGTTAACATCTGAATTCTCTGCTGTGACATGCTACTCACACTCATTTCTGCTGGGCTTTGCTTGAAGGAGGACGCCAGCCTGACAAGGGGAATACCTTGCGACCTCTGCCTCCCACCCTGCCTCCTTGCTGGCCAGGGGCACGACACCGCACGCACCACACACACGTCCCGTGGCAGGCAGGGGTGGCTGGATGGCAGAAAACATCTCATGACACAGCATCATGCGAGAGCACGGGGAGCAAAGGAGCCCTGAGTGGGCTCCTGCCGTGGCCCGTGCTCTGCCTGCCCCATCGCCCATGGGCAGCACACACTGCCTGAGCCCCGGTGGGGCTCTGCGGATGGTCACTGAGGGCATGGGGGCATCGGGCTGTGGAGCAACATCCCAGGGGAAACTGGCCACTTCATTGATTTCCTCTGTCCAAAGTGAGTGCGTTGCGGGAACACGGGGGAGCAGAAATGTGCACTGAGGGGTTAATCCAGCAGTCCACGGGCCAGCCTTTCGAATAGAAGCAAAGCAAGCAGCAAGAAATAGCTGAACCCTAGAGCTGCACACAGACTGGGACCCACAGGAATGACAGTCACCTGCCCCAAGGGACTCCCCTCATTCTCTCAACAACATCTCTCCCTACACCTCCCTAAAGGTTGAATTTAGTGCGCTGTTTTGATTAGGCACCCAGAGCATCCTCAGCTTAACATCAGCACTGCAGATCCAGCTGCAACATCTGGGGTTTGGGTTGAGGGATGTGCCGGATTGGGGGTGGGCAGCACTTCCACCTGCTCCCAAGCCATTGGGGACTAAACATTTCCAGGGGTGATGAGCAAAGAAGTGGGGGCTCACGGTCTCCCCTAAGCAGAGCTCTCTTAACTCCTGCAAGCAGAGGATCTACTTGTTAACCCATCAGCTCAGCACACAGGGAATTTACCAGCACTGGGGCATCTACTTTTAACTCAGCTAATTATCCACCACCACCACACGCGAACAGCTGACAGGTAAATTGACCCATCTCTGCAATTCCTGAGCAGCCCCCGTTCCCCCAGTGTGGGACCCATGTTCAGCTCGTGCTCTGAGCCTCAGGAATGCAAACAGGTCCAGAGATGTTACACTGAGACCTAGATACACTGTGCCAGAAGTTGCCAGGTTTACTGCTCCCATCTGCACGGGCATGCTGCCACCCATGGGCAGTGCCCCTTGCAGCACCAGCTGTGCTGGGATCCACCTGCAGGGATCCAGCGCTTGGCTGAAACTTCAAAGGGACCTCAAAGTCCCTCTGCCAGAACTTCGCTGCATCAGCTCCTCAGCACGTCATTTCTCAACCGAGCTTTTTAAAGGGGGTGACCTTGGTACAGAGCCTGAGCTGTTCTGTGTGGGATGCAAATCCGTCCCTTCTCCAACCAGCCGGTGCCACAAAGAAGAGGTTTTAGAGTCTCAGCCTGTCCTGAAATACTTACATAGGAAGGAGGATCCAGCCAGGCTGCCCACTTTTCGCACATCGTTATCTGAAAGGACAGTTGGAGGTGTAGGAATCCCAGAGGAAGTGCTCCCACCTGCCCCACACCCCGCAGCAGGGCCAGCCCATTCTCCTGGTCACCAGCCACCTTAGCCCCCATGGAGGCTGCCAAAGCAAAGGCAGGGCCAGAGGGACCCCACAGAGCCCTTACCTGAGGAGATGACAGCCATGATGGCAGGGACGCCGTAGTAGGTGAATGCCCCATTCTCAAACCGCAGCCCTTCCTTGCCAACCTCCACCTCCACTTTCCCCTGGAAGGAGAAGGAAAATCCGCTCAGACAGGCACCCCACGCTCCTGGCCATCCACCCACCCAGGGCTGCAGGGATCCCCACCACCCCCATGAGAAGATGGGCATCTCCACTGGTAGAAGGAGCCCAGAGCAAGGCAGTGAGGAGAGACAGGCCACCCCCTGCCACCCTCTGCTTGCTGCTGCTCCATGTACCTGCAGGATGAGGACAAAGTAGTCAACGGGGCGGTTGCGCTGGTAGAGGTAATGCTCCGCTGCCTTCTTGTTCTTTCGGTCGTACTTGAGCTCTTGGATGACATTGGGATGTTTCAGGAGCCGCAGCAGGATCTTCTCGGAGAGGTAGGGGGACTTGAAAGGCTCGACTTCTAGAGGGGAGGCAACACACGCTTGCTTAGCAGGGCCAGGGGTGCTGGGAAGCTGCACAGCTCCCCTTCCTCCAGCCTCAGCTCCCCACTGCATGGAGGGGAGCCAAATGCAGACCCATGCTGGTGGAGCAGTGGGATGCCCAGGGTGGGAGGTCTGGGCAGGTGGAAACTGCTCACTGCGGGGGAGCCTGACCCAGGAACAGCTGAGGGATGCCCTACGGGGCTGGTGCTGCTGCAGGGAGATGCAGGGCTTGCACAAGGGCAAGGGTACCTGTTGCCATGAACCGATGGGTAGCCAGGAGGAGCTGCGGGGAGATCTTCACCTTCATCTCACTGTCCGAGAGCCTGAAGATGGAGAAGTCCTGGGGCTTGCGTCCCCGGTGGGGCACCCGTTCCTTCTTCCGATTGTCCGCTGCAGGGCAAAGAGCAGAGCGGTCACCTGCCTGCAGCAGCCACAAAGCCACTGCAGCTGCAGGGCCCCATACCACGTGCACACGTATATAGAAAGGCACGTCTTGCTGCACCCTATGGCAGGACTGCTGTGGAGCAGAAGCCGGAGCAGTGGGGGGCACAAAACATGCCGTGCATCAGTCTTGGGAGCAGCTCCCTGGGGAGGGAACAGGGTGGTGAAACATGCTTCTTAGGAGCAAGTCCTGGGTTGCCCTGGCTGGATGCATGACCCAGAGTTGGAAAGGAGCTTGAGAACCACCCATGGGCACTTCATGCCCAACACAGGTATCCCTGGGTCAGGCCCTGCCCAGCCACTGGCTGTTGATGCTGGTGCTTCTCTTTCTTGAGCAATCAAGACTCCCTGACACCTGACCAGCATCTCTCCATCATTCTTGTCTTTCCCACCATGACTGTGAATTGTTCTGGGGAAGGACCATGATTTACTCTGGCCTGTTTCCTACCCACATGTCTGTCTGTCTGTGTGGGCTCCCACCCTGGCTCCTGCAACCGCAGTAGCTGCTCTGGGACACTAACTGTACAGATCCGTCTCATCCAGGATCTCGGACTTGATGATCTCCTCAATGACATCCTCCAGGGTGACAATGCCCATCACCTCGTAGAATGGGTCTCCTTCCCCTTCGTTGTTCACTCGCTGCACGATGGCCAGGTGGGACTTTCCTGTGAGGGGAAAACAGAGCGGCAGTGAGACCCCCACCCCTGGCGAGAGGCACATCGGGCTGGCAGATGGACAGGGCTCGGTGGGAGGCACAGATCACAGCCAAACCTCAGAAGCAGCCGCCATTGCCCAAACTCACCCCCACCATGCTAAGCCAAGAAGAAGAGCTGGACACACAGCCCAGCCTAACAGTGCTGCTACTCCCGAGGCTGTCACAGGTGTCCCTTAGGTGTCACGGGACTCTGCCTGGCTCTTTTTTGGGGGCCGCTTGCTTTATTTATCCAGACAATCTGTCGTGAGTCACTCTATTTAGCTCTTTGACAGCATCCTATGCAGGAATGAAGTGTACATTATACCAGCTGCTTCTTGCTTACCCTCAGCTTCATTGGCATGAGACAACTCTGACAGAGCAATGAGACAGCGTCCTCCAACACAGAAATGTGAGCATGTCCTTGGGCTCTACTGGTTTCCCTCATCCTCCTGGTGTTTTCTGATTCTGTTGTTAATTATCGTTTCTATTAAACTGCCAGGAACCGCTCCCCCACATCTTTCTATCCATCACTGTCTGGACCGATCCTAAAGTTTTTCTTAAAATACGGGCAAAGCCTCCAGCTCCTCAGAACAGCAGCTGGTTTTAATGCAGAAATGCATGTTTGTTTGCAGGTTTCAGCCCAGCTCCTGCAGAACTCTTGGGTGAACCATCTGGACACAGAGGCTGAACACTTTTCAAACCATCGTCTTGCATCTGAACGTCTTCTCCAAACCCTGCTCCGGACAGCACCTCCTCTCTGTTACCTTAAACAAGCAGACTGGGGCCAGGACCTTCAGCTGCAATGATAGTGATTCCTGCTTGGAAATGGCAGTGTTTCTCAATCACAGTTTCAGCTTCCTCACTTGTCCCCAGTAAGCTGGCAGCTCTGCTGACACATTCTCAGGCTTCTTGCTTTTAGCATACTTGAAACATCGCTATTTGTTTTCGCATGTCCAGCTCTCTGTAAGCTTCTTCAACTTCTCCCTTCCTTTATTGTCTGCTCTGATTTATGTTCTTGCTCAGCAGCTTGACCAGAACCCAACTTCTAAGTCACAAACAACTTCTGGGTCTCTAGCTCCAATGTGTTCTTGGACCTGCCAATGAACAGCACTGGTTTTCTTACTGCCCCTGTGGCTCCTATGCTGCTCAGCAGCACTCACAGGTTCTGAACCTCTAGTTTTACTTAAAATGTTAAAAATGTCCTTCATCAGCACCACAGCCAACAACTTCTCCTCCCTCTGTTTCCCTTTGCAATGCCTGCACAAACCCAACTGCACCGTGCACACTGCAGGGACCTCCAGAAACCTGCAAACATGAGCAGGTTTCCCCACGAGCCTGGAGCTGAGCTCCCTGAGCAGCAATGGTCACCTGAAAGGGGGGCAGGTCCCTTCTGCTACACAGCTGCCTCTGCATCTGCTTCTTCCATAAAGCCTCCCCAGCAAAATCGCCTGCTGCTCCGGGTGAGGGGACGTGAACAGTATTTATGTAGAAAGATGCAATATGGGTGGGCTCCTGCCTGCTGCACAGCTCTCTCCGCGCTCGCTGGTGCCTTCTGGCTCGTCCCCGCAGCGGGACAGGGATGAGCACATGCAGGGCAGCCCAGCAGTCCCACCAAATACATCTTGCTGGGGAACATGTGACCTTCAAATAACCCTGCCCTGGATCTGAGATGGCAAATGATATTTCTCAGCCTAAGATCAGCACTACACTTTTCTCACAGAAAAGCTTGGGCATTTTCCACAGTATAAATTCCCTCTTCCTCATACCAAGCTTTTATTGCAAGATTTCAGAGAGCAGCTCGCTGCCTCCCACGCCTACAGAATTAGAAATGAGAACATAACATTGCAGCAAGTAGCACCGAGATGCACTTTAAAAAAACCAAATCAATAGCCTCCGGGCATTGAAATTTCAGCATGTTCTTTGGACCAGGCTTTTTCACTCCTTTCACATGCAGGTTTGTGCATCTTGTCTAATCAGTGGGTAATAAAGCAACACAACTCGAGACTTAAAAAAGCAGCGGAGTTGGCCACAAGACAGCAGCAACAGCTACGTTTCATCTTAGCAAAGTCCAACTTTCAAAAATGTCTCCTTTAGCCAAACCTCGCTCCCAAACACTGGGGCCATCTGGTCTCCTACACGTCCTTGGGTAAGCGAGGAGAGGGGAGAAGTTATTTCTTTTGGCTGAACGCTTGTTGTTAATGACATTTACATGCAATCCAAAACCACCGAGCCCTTACAAAAAGCTTAGGTGCTACTTAAAGGCAGTCAGAGAGTAATGGAGGCAATTCTTTTTTTGGCCAAACACCTACATCGATGCTGTAATTTACTCTAGAGCAGCCTCAGAGAAATGTGATTCCAGCTCCATGTTCACGTAGCGGCAAATGAGATTATTTAGAAGTAACCCAGCACCGTTAGCCTGGGAGGAGACCCACGGTTTCACTGCGCTGGGGGCAGAGCCAGAAGGGCTGTTAGAGCGCTCAAGAGTTTTTTGTTTTCACAGAAAATAAACACTTTTAGCCACACTATAAACCCCCGGGTTTAGGTTTCCAGGCTAACACCCACATTAGAGATGGAGCAGGTACTCAGTGATGGAAAATTGTTGCAATTCATGTGGTTGCTCCTGGCCCGCACTGAGTGAGCTGATCCTAGCCCCTGCCTGGCCAGCTGACACCCGTATCACAAAAACACCCCAAAACCCACCCCTCGCAGAGCTCCTGTAAATGACTGCTGCTCCCAGCTGGCCCCCACTGGGAAAGGGGTGACTTGCCCTGAGCTCCCACCTGAGGGACATGAGATCATTTACAAAGTCCATGCCCCCCACCCCAGCTGGGTCCTGTGTCTCCTCCCATCACTTTTTTAACAGACCATATAAATTTGGCAGGAGGGGCAGGGGGGGTTTGCAGGTGCCCTAACTGTATAGTCATGGCTTGTTCCCTCATGGGCTGGGGATGCTGCCAAGCTTGACTGTAGCACCTTTCCAAGCCCTGGGAGCTGCCACGCTTGCACAGAGGAAGAGCAGTGGCTTTTGCAGCAGGTATGAGGGCAGAAGCTGGGCAATTTTATGAGGTGGAAGCAATACCCAAGGGAGGGTGGCACAGGGATGGACCTGGGGACATAAGAGGGGTTGCGTTCTCTTCTCCAGCTGTTACCCTGCAGGTCTGCCTCAGTGGAAGTACCACAGAGGGAGATAAATCATTTAAACAAAACCCCAAACTTGATCTAAACCAGCTTTAAGATCTATAAAGCTGATTCCAAAACCCATGCTATTGTAACTGTTACTTGATAGCTCAAATGAAATGAATTATAAGGGTGAGCTGCTTCCCCGCTAGCAAGCTGTCACATGTGAATTTTACAGGGCTATCACTGACGCAGGAAAGCACAGTGAAACACTTGAGAATCAAAGCCTTGGTTTGGCAAATGCTAGAACAAATAGGCAATTAACTTCACTTGTGTGAATAGCTCCACTGGCCTCCGCAGGACTGCTCTTGCACAGGAAGTCTATAGGTGATTAAGTGTCTGCTCAGCATGGGATACAACTGTACTAAATTCTTTATGAGCTACATGAAATCTGCTCTTTTCAAACAACAGCTCTAGTGGAAAGTTAATGCCTCAAAATGTTAAATTACAGAGCTAATATAAACAGCTGAAAGCTTCCGGATGGAACAAGCATCTGAACAGATACCTAATGCTTTTATGCCCATTTTTAGGAGCCTTGTTTTTCATAGGTACCTAAATGATCTTGGGCTCAAAGCTTCCTCCCCAGTGGGAGAACAGGGTCTGAACACATGGAAATGCCTTTACTTGTGGGAAGGAAAGTGCTGTTAGCTGCAAATATAGCTCAGACTACTTCCTTATCATTTTTTTATGTAGCTGCTCTGCCAAAGGAGTGTTAAAGATGCTTTAGTCTTGTCTCTTGTTCCATGGGTTGAGCATTCTGAGCATGAAATTTATTTTCTTCAATTTTTACAGTAAGATCTAAATCTGTTACTATGAGATCAAAGGTACAGGCACAAGCCATGAACCATTTACAGCTACAAAATGGAAGGCAAAAAAAGAGTGATTGGTAAATAAGGTTGATTTGTGAAACAACCATGATGTAATTGAAATCTGCTTTCTGTGTGCTTTTCATCAGAACTATTCTCTGGGCCAGGGGCTGCTAGCACCTCCATACCCTCTTGCAGACCTGCATCCGAAATAAGTGGGGACCCTGATTTGAACTTCTTGAACCGGAAATGTGTGTGAGTGTGCTTTTGTGTTATCATGACTCTGCACCAAGGGTGAAACCACGTGCTTGAGGAGCTGCTTCTAGAGGCAATGCACATCTACACCTAAGCAGGGGGGAAATAACCAGGAGGGCTGTGGGGGCACCCAGCTCTACAGGGAATCAGAGCTATGTGAAGGGAAAACTGTAAATTCTAATCTAATCCAGACCATCCACAGAGATGAGACCTTCATCTGCTTACATCTGTCTCTAGCAGAGTACAAAAGCCTTTCTCATACTCTGCTTTGGTGCTTTTCCTAAGGAAAAGTGGGGGAAAGACAGAATATTTGGAATAGCTGATGTATTACAGTTGACAAAACAGATCAGGAGGGTAAGGGGGAGATTAGAGGGGACATGAAGTCTCACCTTCCATCTGCTGTACAACAGGGCTCTGACCTCCTAGGCGATGACCCTGCCTGCCCACAAATGGTCGGTCCCCTTGCATGGTATTCGGAGCCTAAGGAAGCCTTAAAGGATACTGAGGTTTTTTCAAGCTAAACTTCTGAAGAGCCAATGCAAAACTGTTTTCACTGGTGTCTGTAGTGCAGGCCGCTTGTTCTTTCCCACAGCTCAGTCTGAAGGTGCCTCTGACAGCTCCCAGGAGGGAGACGGCCAGCTGGGCGCCCGCTCCCCTCTTGCTTTGCTGAACATCTCCCTGGAGCAGACCTGCTCCTGGGCTTGCTGGGGTGGGGTAAAGCAGCCCGGGGTTCACACTGTAAGATTTAGTACAGTTTTAGTGGGAAAGTGAAGTAATATTTCAGGCAGCATTGCAGCATGAGTCACTGAAACCACCTTTTGTGTATTGGCACCTCACCTGCTCCCAGCCTGGCAATCACACCCCTCGGGGTACGGGGTACATGTACGGGATAGTTCCTGGGTAACAGCTGGCTCCTTAACACATACAGCTGGCCAGGGAGGTCATGGCTTTGGCCCATCAAGGTACCCAAGACAGTGGCTATCACACTTGCAGAACTCTCTTGAAGGCTGGTTTAAATTTCAAGCCATGCTTTGTGCTTGCCATGACTGCAGGCTGAGGAGAAGGCCAGTAAGGAAAGCAGGTGAAATGGTACTGACCCCAGCTCCTGGCAAGTGTAAGCACCTTCTACAGCTATATTCAATTTGTGTACGTCTAATAGAGGCTGTGGAGTATCTTGAAAAGCAAAGACAGACCCTAGGGGAGAATTGTTTTCCCTGCTAAGCCACAAAGTTTGTTTTTGGAGAATTTACTTTTAGTAACTCTTAAAAAAAAAAAAGCTAAACCACAGAAGGCAAATTAGAGTTGTACCTCAGCCTCCGCCCTGCTGCAGGAAAATGAACTTAAGAGCAAATTTACACTTTCTCTGACAGGGGAAGGTTGTTTGCTGAAAGGTATCATTGCTATATGTGGACCCCCCAAAAAAATTAGTCAACAAAATCCATAAATGATTTCCCAAAGGCACCTACAGAACAAGGAGGTGGACCTCATGGAAGAGCTCCCCATGAGCAGTTATAATCACAGGACTGAAGCTGCAATATGCATTGCTTCGGTTATCATCTAGGGATGAAGGAGGAACAGACTGCATCACCCACAGCATTTCACACTGAATGAATGCACAAACCTTTCCTCCCAGCTCCATATTCTCAAGGTGAAGTTTATCCTACTGGGACCTAGTCTGCCCCTCTACATTGCTTTAGCTTGCTAAATATGGTGCAGTTATTTCTCTGGTGTATTAGATGATTCCTCCTGTGAGCCTAGAACAAAGTCAGATACTCTGAGATGCACCAATACAATTTGCTGAGAAATTCTCTCAGATTTTTTTCACTCCTTCAGTCATTTCAGCTTCTTTCAGGCTGCAGGTAGCAAAGTTACCATACTGGTGTGCATTTTCTTATTTCTAGAGAAGAGCAGATACAGATTTTGTGCAGTGTGCTCCACTTAGTTCTGCAGCATTTACATAAAGTGCTATGCATGCCTTCCATAATGACCCTGTCTAGCTTGCCTGAAAAAGATAGCAAATTGGGTGTCCAGGCTTTGTTATTTCTGAGTTAATTTCACTGAGATTTGATGAGGAGATCAAGTCAAAACCATCATCTAGCACAAGCAATTCCTGCCTTCAGCTGAATCTGCCTCACACTGCTGTAATGCTGGTTTTTGATGCAGTTGTAGCAGCTGCCCTCCTCTTTTGGGCTGTGGGCTGAAGTCTGAGCCATCCTCTTGCAGGTCAGCCCCCCCTCTGCTGCTGTTTGCAGCCTTCTCTGAGTTTGTTCCTAGTTCCCATCAGTGCCTCCAATTTAACCATCTTTCTACAGGAATTAGTGCCAAAAGAGATGTCAAATGACACCAGCAGCAGGCTTGTGAAGGAGCAGATGTGAAGGGTTTGACCGGTTCTGCTGTGGTGAGGCCGGGGCCAGGTTTTGTCAACCAGGAGGTCTCAGATGCTCTTGGGCATTGTAACCGCTCTGGCCATTAAGTCCCTAGGTGCTACCGAAGTGCGTGCTACTACTTTCATACAGTTTAAATGTCTTGGCAAGCTGACGCTACAGAAGTGTCTTTCCCCAGATCCATGGAGGGTAATCCTGTCTACGCAGGGCCCTACTGGGGGGAGAGGAGATTTGTGACTCGTATGGATTAAACTCAACTCAAACATCAATGCATCTTAATGGAACTGAGCTCAAATGAGGCTAGGTGTGAGCATACCTAGAAACCAATGAAGGAAAGCTTCCCTTCAAACCCTGCTATAAAAGACTGGGCAGGGGGGGAAGAAGCTGATCATCTTCGTAGCTAAGATAACACAAAGAGAAAAGAAATGCATCAGGTAAACAAGGATAATACAGTGTGATATCGGTGAGTAGGAGGAGAGACAGAAAAGGGAAAGCATTGCCAGAGGTGTGAGCAAGAGTCCCAAAGTGCTGCATTTAATCATCCTCTTGACATTTTCAGTAAGAAAGAACAAATGTTTGTGTACTGTGGCAAGGAGCTCTGGCAGTGAAATTGTGTTACTTACCCATAATGTCATTTTTTTTGCATAATGTATATAGTGGATGTGGCAGAACATTAATCATTAGTGAAACAGATCAGAAGTATACATTGCTATCCAGGAAAGCTATAAAATGTGATGGGTATTTTGTGTAAATGCTGTAATAATCAAAAGAACTAAAGGATACAAAAACCATTTGAGTTAATCATGGGAGAAGGAAAAAGAAGCTAGCAAGGTTTTGCTAGAGGTTTGACAGGGACCTAAGGACCTGGAGGTGGCTATCAATGCACATCCTTACTGGAAATTTTAATTTCCTAGAAAGAACCTGGGCTTTATCAGTGGGAGTGTTTGCTGTCCTGCAGGGACCTTGGATGTGTGAAGTGATGAATGTCTTCATTAAGCACTCACTGAACCAACAAGCAATCAGCCTACTCTCTAATTAGTGGAGGTGTCACAGAAGACCTGGCTGGCCATGGAAAGCAACCTTGATTGGATCAAATAAGATATTTCACCACAATTCAAACAGACACAGAAAAGGAGACAATGATGAAGATTCTTAATTACAAATGTGGAATCTTTATTTTAGAAACTAAATAGTCAAGCGAATGGCGATGAAGTGGCAGTGGATGGGACTGAAGGCAGCTGGGAGTGAATGCTTGTTGCAGTGTGGGAGCTGGCACAGAAACCTGTATTTGGAACTGGGAAGAGAGCTTAGGAGGGGTTTAGGGCTGGGCTTGGGGGTGACTATCTACAAACACAAGGTGCTGGAGGTGACCAAATGCTTACAAATAGTGAAGAGATGAGTTGGAAGAGAACAGCAACACCTGGGAAGAACAACATTTGGGGGAAGAGCTAAACACCCAACTGAGTTAGATACTAAGACCAAAAGCAAGGCTTTTCAGCCATGTAATTTAAAAAACAGAAGGAGAAATGAGGTGGGAACAGAAATAAGTTTTAGGGAGAGCTCTACACAGGGGCTGTAGCAAAACGCCCCAGAAAGCCATGATGGCAAACATATGTAAGGGAGGAAGAGCCTGCAGCAAAATGCCAAGATTTTAATGGAGCAAAGCTGAAGAAGGCTGGATAATCTTCATTTGAGATGAGGACTAGCATGTGAAAGTGCAGGGCAGGTAGCAAGGCTTCTTAATGTACCTGTCAGCTCAGGGAGTGACATACAACTCTGTTTAAGCAGGGCAGAGAGGAGGGCAAGCAAAGGGCAGTGAGCTAAGCAACCGCAAGTCCATTTCTATAGGTCTATTGATCCATAGGGTACCAGGCTGTAGAAAAAATTTGGAGGGGGAAGTAGTTGAATACATCAATCAGATAAAGTGCAGGGGAAGCTGACCAAGGGAGACTATGCTAAAATCATCTGACATCTTTGGTAATATCCATCTCTCCAGACAAAGGAGAGGTAGCAGAGACCTCAGGTGAACTTCAGTAATGTTGTAGTATCATATGAGATCAGAATTAGGAAGAGGAGAGACAACTGGTTATGTTAGAAGAGGTACGGGATGGGGGTGAGAACTACTGCAGCTCATCAAGGTTGAACCCAGAGAGCAATCTTAATGTTTTTACTAACAGTATCAGTATTAAAAAATAGTTTTTTTTCTGATTTGCACTGTTAGGAGTCATCAGTCATGTTGAGGGGCAGAGATAAGGAGGGGTAGGTGGTGTGTGCCACACAACTCCTCTCCCTGTGATTCCAAGAGGCTGTGGGGACATAGTTGTGCATCTCTGGAGAGGATGCTGAACTACACGTATCTGATGATTGCTTTCCTGGCACACAAGAAATGTCCTATCCTCCCCACCTCCCAGCTCTAAAAACCAGCAGATGACGGCTCACAGAGAGGCTTTCTTTGTATCTGGGATGGACCAGGTTGGCCTTTCTCACATGATCAGCTCTGCTTGCAGCAGAGCAGCCCTAGGCAGCCGGGAAGCCAAGGCTGTCCTCCGACGTTACATAATACAGGATGTCACTGCTGCAGCCATTTCTTAAAGACTCACTCACCACGATATGATGTACTGAGTAACATGCAGCAAAACACAATTCCCAGTGGGGGGGGGGGGGAACACATGCTGTGTGTATTCTCAAGGTATGGTTAATGAAATACAGCTCTCAGCATCTCTGGGGCTGCTGGCAGCTGCTGCCTTATGAATACTGTCACAGCTGCAAAAAAAGTACAGCTCTTTCTAAGGGTTTAGGCTTTTTTTTCTTCCCTTAAAGTACTTGCACAGAAATGCTTTCTAGGCCTGCTTCTCACTGCTAAGGTGAAAGCATGAGAGCTAAGTAACAAGATGCAACCTCCTGCCATGAACTCCTCTGTGGAGAACAGCAAATGTTGCCTTGCCTGGGCAGGGGTGTGAGGTAGGCACTGTGCCCGTGCTTCTAGGACCCTGCAGAGACATCAGCCCTGCAGGACAGGCTCATCCGCTGAGCCACCAATATCTGAGGCTGAAGGCTCTTACAGTCTCTGTAACATGGCAGGTGTGACCAGCACTTCAGGCCCTTGATCCATGCAGGGGTTGTGCTACCAGGTGACACCAGGGTTACCACCACACCAGCGCATGCAGGAGCCAACTCCCCCCAGCATCCCCAGTACCTGCCGGATCCTGCCAGGAGGTGATGTGGGGTGGGCTGTGGGGGGCTGCTCACCAAGGAACCTTTGGGGGTGTGGAAGGGGTGCAGGGGGAGCCCGGGGGGTGGTGGCCTGGTGGCCTCACCCTTCTTGAACTCCTCAAGCAGCGTGTCAAGGCGTGTGTCGTTGAAGACACAGTGGAGCGGGCGGCGGTAGAAGCGGGTGACAGTCTGCAGGGGGGTGCAGTCATCAGGGTCGACAAAGGCCAGGTCCTTGACAAAGAGCAGGTCGACAATGTTGTCACGCCGGTCACCCTCGTAGATGGGGATGCGGGTGTAGCCGGAGCGGAGGATCTCAGAGACGGTGGCGAAGTCCAGGACGGCATCAGCACGGAGCATGAAGCAGTCGGCCAGCGGTGTCAGCACGTCCTCCACCACCTTGGTGCGCAGCTCCAGCGCGCCCTGCACCATGGCCAACTCCTCCCGTACCAGGTCGCCGTGGGGGCCGGCGGCACGCAGCGTCTCTAGCAGCCGCTCCCGCGTGGAGAAGACGCTGAGCTCCTGCCTCAGCGCCCAGTCCAGCAGCCGGCTGAGCGGGTAGCAGAGGGGGAAGGCGGCCAGCATCAGCAGCCGGGTGAGGCACAAGGTGCGGGAGGCGATGGCCAGCCCGTGCCGCGAGCAGACAGAGTAGGGCAGCACCTCACCGCCCAGGAAGACGGCGGCGGCGCACAGCAGCACCGGCAGCCAGGGTGCTCCCCGCGGCCCACCGGCCGCCGCCGTCCCGCCGCCGGGCAGCGAGGCGCAGAGCCAGCCGGCCAGCGCCGCGTTGGCCCCCGCCTGCCCCAGTAGCAGCGTGCACAGCAGGTAGGTGCCGCCGCCGCCGCGCACCGCCTGCACCCGCCGCGCCTGCTCCCGCTCGGCGGCCGAGCCGCTGTTGCGCAGGACGCGGAGCTCCAGCGGGTCCAGCGAGAGCAGCGAGAGGCGCAGCCCGCTGAACAGCGCCGACAGCCCCAGCAGCAGCAGGGCACCCAGCGCCCGCAGCCAGCCCGCCTCGGGCAGCGGCAGCAGCCAGGCGCCCAGCGCCGGGGAAGCCGGCCGGACCCGCAGCAGGAAGCCGCCCGCCGCCCCGTGGTGCGCCCAGGCCCGCCCGTCCCAGGCGCACAGCGAGAAGAGCCGCCCGCCCGGCGCCGCCGCCGCCTCGCCCTTGCGCGGCTCCCGCACCCGCACCTCGGCCAGCGCCGAGCCCGCCGCCCCGCCCGAGCGCAGCGGCCCCACCACCTCCACGTCCGAGGCCCAGGCGCTGCGCTCCCGGCACCGCTCCGCCGGGCCCCGCGCCGCCTTGCCCCCCGTCGCCGCCGGAGCCGCCTCCTCGATGAAGACCAGCCGCGGCTCCCGCTCCCCCGCCGGCCCGCGGCTGCCGTTGCCCTCGGGCGGCGGCTGGAAGTAGAGGCGCAGGAGGAAGCGGCTCCCCTCCGCCGCCTGCACCGCGCCGCCCTCCAGGGACACCCGGCCCGGCGCCGTGTCCTCGGGCCGCAGCCCCAGCAGCCAGGCGGCTCCGGCCGGCGGCCGCGGCGACAGCGAGAAGAAGAGCAGCAGCACGGCGCCCCGGCTCCGGCCCCAGCCGCCGCCGCCGCTGCCGCCGCGCCCCGGGCCCGCCGCCGCCATGCCGCTGCGCCGGCACCGCAGCGCCCGCCCGCCGCACCGGGACTGCAGCGGGGAGCCGGCACGGCGCGGCGGCACACGTGGGCCGGGGGGCGGGCAGCCGCCGCGCCACGTGCGATCGGGAACGGGCCCGCGGCGCCCTGGCGGGAGGGGCCGGCGGAGCGACGCTACCGGGGGGGCCTACCCGGGCGACGGGGGGGCGGGGGGGTGTTCGCCTTCCACCCCCGCACGGCCCACGCGGGAGCATCCCCACGGCAGGTGGCACCGCGCTTTCTCCCCACATCTGGTGCGACGCTGGCGGGGCTGCCCGGGAGCCTATCCCCGGGGCTGCGGGGCCACCCCTGGCAGCTAGAGAGGGCTGCGAGCCCCGAGCCCTGTCCCGGCCACCCGCGACCACACTCGCTCCCGCTTCCATCGCGGGTGTGCTGCAAGGCCGGCCGTGTGTTGCGTGTGGCTGTGCGGGGTCTGCGCCTCCCCGTGCGCTGGGCAGCGGGGTGTTGCTGAAAGCCTTGTGCCAGCAGTCTCTAGAGTCAGGATTTGCAGTCAGCCTCCCCTCTGTTATCTGCTGAGGCCCAACTCTTTAGCTTTTCAGTTCGAATTCATCTCCCTTCTTCCCGTGGGAGTGATTTTATTTTATTTTTTTTTAATGGAGGGCGGATAGTCATTAGTTTTGCAGTCTTCCTAGGAAACAAACGTACCACACTGTAACTAACATTTATTCTTGTGTCTAGACCTGATGGAGAACGTGATACACAAAGGGCGTTTATCAGCTTCAGATGTATGTGCAGAAGGCGGCACTTGGGGACTGTTGAAACTTTGGCGTTTTCCCTGGATCACCATCCAGGACAGCCTTGAAACAAGACTGGGAAACTGGAAAAGAGTCAGTTGTTTACGACTATAACAGGCTTGTTAATGGCAAAGCAGGAAGCTAATCAGAAAATACCATGGAGGAAAAGGAAATTCCGCTAAAATTCTGATTATTCACTTGTTATTGCACCCAGGAAAATGGGCTGCTTTCTGTGTCAGCATCTCAGCAGGCAGATAGGCATGAAAAGCTGCCAGGGAGACCTACATTCCTTGCTGTGTTAGGAGAGACTCTTCCCCCTCTCTGGGAGAGGCAGCTATTTTTTTTTTTCTTTTTTTTCCCCCAAGGTTGATTAATTCCCTGAGATTTCACAGGGGCCATGTGCTGCTTCATAAGCTCTCACTGATCATCCCCTTTCTAACTCCCTCTAGCTCCAGTGGGGAAATACTGCCTGGTGCTCTACCTGGGCATGATTTACAGAGGAGCCAACTGATAACCTCCTTTTCCAGACCCTACCCCAGCTTATACCACCTGAGGAACGGATCTTACAAACTGTCATAAGCAGTACCTGGAGTGACTGGGGACAAGCTCAGTCTGCTCCTGCCTTCCTGTCTGCAGGTGGTGGGGACAAGCGCATGGCTGCTCCTTCTTTACTAGGAGCTTGTAGGAACTACTGTCTGAGACCATCCCAAATTTTTGAAACTGCAGGTTGTCATCAGCCTTGAATTTCTCACAGATTTCTTGATGCTGAGAATATTGTAAAAATTATCTGGTTTTGTGCATCACTGCCATAGCATTTTGGATCACTGTTTGGAAGCTGTGTACCTGTGCCAGTAGTTACTCATCTTCATTAACTTGCAGATTAGATTCCTGAAAGACTTTCTGGTGATACGTTTCTCTATATAGGAACTGGAGACTGTGAATTACAGGCCTGCATTTTTAGTTAAGTACTTAGAAAGTATTTGAGCAACAAAGCTGGTGAAGGGTCTAGAGCACAAGTCTGATGAGGAACTGCTGAGGGAACTGAGGTTGTTTAGCCTGGAGAAAAGGAGGCTGAGGGGAGACCTGATTGCTCTGTACAACTGCCTGAAAGGAGGTTGTACCCAGGTGGGTGTTGGTCTCTTCTCCCAAGTAATAAGCGATAGGACAAGAGGAAACAACTTCAAGTTGCACCAGGGGAGGTTTAGATTGGATATTAGGAAAAATTTCTTCACCGAAAGGGTTGTCAATCATTGGAACAGGCTGCCCAGGGAAGTGGTTGAGTCACCATCCCTGGAGGTATTTTAAAGACATGTAGATGTGTTTAGGGATATGGTTTAGTGGTGGACTTGGCAGTGCTAAGTTAACAGTTGGACTTGATGATCTTAAAGGTCATTTCCAAACTAAACGATTCTATGATTCTATTCTTGTCCACAGTGTCCTTGTCACCCTGTCGGACAGCAGTTTGGAAACCACTGGTCCTAGGCTAGTACAATTGATAAAAAAACATGGCACTGCAGGAGGAGGAACCACAAGGTGGCAATCTCTCTCCGTACTTCTCCTGGCAAAATAAACCTCTGGCAAAAAAATCTCGGACAGTAACTGTGTAACGCTGCAGAGACAGTTGGTCAAGTCTTGTATCTTCCAGAGTAGTGACAACAGTCATTTCGATGCTGGGTTTTCTCTTCTGAACGTTTTTCCCTTTAGGATGAAAGTCTCAGGCTTGAAGAGGTGGTACTGGAGGCTGCTCTTTGCTGGCTTTTCCATCCTTTCCCCCAAAATGGGCACCAGATGTTGCTTGTTAGATTGCTAACTACCAGTGCTGCTTGCATTGAGTGCTGGCAGAGCTACTGTGTGCTTGGACAGAAAGTTTCCTCCTGCACTGGAGGCACTATCTGGTTCAGAGTATTGCTAACGTTGTGTTGTATTAGCATACAATATAACAGATGCATCAGGATCCCGCTTCATGCGCTGAGATGCCTCAATGGAAGCAAAATAACCTCGATGTTAGGACTAGGCAGTGACCTGTAGGCTGAGTGTGGCATATGGTCTCAAGGTGACTGCAAAGCCTTAGTGACAATAGCTCCACTCCCAAAAAGATGTGTAAAAATGCAGAAGGGAAATAATGCTCAGTTCGAGGTGGAGCTGCCCTGGTCCTGCAGTATCAAACACCATCTGTTGCGATGAGCTCCATCTCGATCAGGACATAGTTGTGTTCTTGCCAGATGTTAGCTTACATGTGCTACATGTAAAAGTAAACTGGTGCGAAAGCTGTGGTCTGATGTGCTTTCAGTAGGATTTGCCCTGCATAAGTGACGACGTGCTAGCCAGCCTCTCACTGAGAGGATGCACTCCAGAAGTTGCAGGTGTGTGGCTGGAGTGTGTTCAATGAGTCAAGATAGGAAATATCTTCCAAAGCTCTAAATAAGACAAAACAAACTGAGCTTTAGCACATGCTCAATTGATTGAGTCTTTGGCAAAGTATGACATGAATTTGCAAGGCTCTCACTGAGGCCTGTCCTGGCTGTATCCTGCCTCATGAGTCCTTTGGCAAGCACGGTGTGGCTCCCCGTGTTTTCTCCTTATGCTGAAGTCTCCATCTTTTACCTGTTATGCCTTGATGACGTTGCTCTTCAGTTAGGAATAATAACCTGCTTCCCACTCACCACGACTGCTCAGGTCTGCTTTACACCGTGTCTGCCACCACTGAGCTCCCTCTGCGGCTTCTGTGTCACAGTCTGCAACGTCCACGTCCCCTGCCAGTGGTGACATCTCTCATCGTGGCTGTCTTCTTCCAGCTCTGACTGTGCAGGTCTAGGCAGGACCTGGAGGAGGCGGGAAGCATGGACATGGGGAGTTTTGTAAAGTCCCTTCACATCACTTTGACTTTAAATCTCAAGCCAGATTCCCAGAGGCTGCAGGTTACAATTCACTTCTTTCCTGGCTGATGGGAGCTGAGGGGGTCTGCTGTCTGCTGGTCCTCTACAAAAGGGCCAGGAGCCACTGGGGGACTGCTGGTGGGGATAGAAATGTTAGCAATCCAAATCATGATGGGAAACAGAAGGAGTAAAGAAAATCTGGATTCCCCCCCCTGCCGAAAGTGGGAAGAAATCTAGCAAGCATAAGGCTGGCTTCTCCTGGAACATGTGTGCAACATGATTGTCACTAATGCTCTGTAGCCAGCTGAGAGAAGATACTTTCCCAAAGTAAGTGAAATAAGCACTGCGATGTGGGATATATGATAACTTCTGAGGCAGAAGGAATAAGACCCCAGGCAAGGGAGCTCCAAACAGTGCACTGTGTCTTTTTTTTCTTTTCTTTTTTTCCATCTCTGAGTCTGTGGTGTTCAATTAACCCCTTTTCTCTATCCTGGCCATGGTTGCTGCAGGTTTGCAAAGCTTTAGCCAGCCTTCTGGATGATGGCGTGTTAAGTGCTTGGTTTGTGATAACCAATTTTCTCCTGAAATGATACCACAAGTCTGCTGTTTTGATTTAAACTTTTTTCCAAGCATTTTGGTTAATAACAACAGACAGTCCACTCCAAGAGAATCTAACTTGAGGAAGCCATGAAATTTAATTCATTTCTGCAACTTAAATATATAATCAGTGACATATGGTAATACTAAATACAGGGGGAATTGTCATTGTTTAAGTCAAATTTCTGCATTCAGCCAAAACCCAATAGTCGTAACATCAAACTGTAGTTTCCATTGTACAGGAAATAAAGCATCATTTTTTTTTTTCAAAGAAAATAGACATGCAATTGCATGCCTATTACATTGCTTATACAGCTTTATTTTTAGCTTTCTCCATGTTGCTGTTACTAAAGGGCTAACAGAAGGGAAACTGTGGATGGAGAAGAAACAAGGCAACACCCAGGTCCTGGTAGAAAGGACAAAGGAGATGTCTGCACTGTGAATATATGCTCTTTCCCTGTGGTTGTTTCTGGTTGATAAGCTACTGTGCCTGGGCCAGGGACCCTGCACCTTCTCCCTGATTTCTGTAGCCCTGCCAGCACCAAAGCAGTGCTGAGGTTAGGCTGTGTTGCTGTAAGGGCTGTGGAAATGCTTCTCTCAGAGCTCTTTGTCATCATGAATGCTTTTCTCCTGCCCCATTGCTCCTAAGACAGAGGCATGAACTATTTGCTTGTCAGGAGGAGGGAGGGGGTTTATATCAGATTTGTGTGAAGCTGCAGGCAGACCATGTCTTTGCATGGTTAGGGAATCCCAAAGAAATTCCCAGATTCTGTACTTTCAACCTTACAAATGATGCTTGCAGACCTTTGTTGCTCTACCACCACCTTAAAGAGGAACACATCAGGAACTTAACTGTGGTTACTGGCATTTGTGCAGAAAGATATTTGTTTTTTCTGGATTTGAGAGCTTTTGCTGGACAATGGAATCAGAGTATTGTTTTAAGGTCTATCCAGCATCAGCCCATCTCCTCCTCCTTCCATTAGTACAGCTCTGTGAGGTACTGCTGGCCTCTTGCCCTTGTTTGGCGGTGCTCGCTTCTGATCATCCTCATCTCCTGGGTTCATCCTGGGCATCCACTGCTTCTACGTTGCTGGCATTTCCCTTCTTTTCTCCTTCATCTCCTTGCCTGGTTCTCAGGCATGGCCCATAGTTCTCAGTGGTTCCTCCTCTTGCTCTCTAGCTATGAGTTTCATAGTTTGCTTCTGATTTCTCTACACAAACCAAAGTTTGCAGCTTTGACATAGCTGATTTCTCCTGTCTCTGTCTATAGCAGGGCCATGCTCAGTTGTCCTGATAGAGCTGGTGACAGAGATGCCATAATCAAACAGATGCAAAGGACAGAGGTTTACAATTTTATCTTTACCTGAAAGATTCTGATTTTTTTCTGCCTACCTCATCCCAGCACTGTCTCTGACTTGAGAGCATTTTGGCTGTTGTTTCTTCCCCTGAGTTCCATCTCCTCATTGGTCTCTGCACACAGCCCCTTCCTCTTACTCAAAATTGACTCGTTTGCTCCTCCAGCCTTGCACTTCATCCATCTTCCTATTTCCCCTCTCTGATCTACTCCTCATGTCCGCTTCCTTCATTTTTGCTGCTGGAATGTGAAGCATCTCTCCAGAAAAATAGAAGGTCTGTGTGAACTTTTACCACCCCCCTCTGTATTCCCTCTTCTTTCACTTCTATCATCTCCTCCCAGATGGTGGGACAAATACTTGCTTGCATTCATTCTCAGGTTTGTAAAATTGGCGTATTCACTTCTTTTTCTTTTTCATGTGATGATGTGAAATGAGGATAATTCTAGACATTTCTCTGCTCCTCAGGGCTGGGTTCAGTTTGAGGAAAATGTTTCTGAGGCTATTGTGGTCTTCGGAGTGCTGCAGAGCTCCGGGTCTCACTGTTGTGTTTGTCCTCTGTATCTCTTTGACTGTGACAAATTGCTGCCACATTTGCTTCTACTCAAGATACGAAAGACAAAACCTAAATCAGACCCAGCCATTGATGAACACAGGGAAGTTTATGGATCTAAACAGCGTTCTCTGTCAAAGGGTGATGTTATATACAGAGGTATTCTCAGTCATTATTTGGGGTTTTTTTCTGCTTGCTAAAGAGGCACTGGGCAAAGGGGATTTCTGTCTGCTGAGGCAGCAACTGGTTTGACCAGCCTCCAGAGCTGTTCTCACAGCTTTGAGGAAATTGTGCATCTCAGTTTTTCAAGAACTTCAAAACACCTGTTGGGAGATGGATACTTTGGGAGCTCACTAGTTCTCTCCATAGACAAATCTGCAGGACTAGGGTTTGTCAGAGTAGTTTTGAGACCATGCATCAAATTAGATTAAGGAAAATAATAAATTTGTTTTTTTCTAGCAGAGAACATGGGCTAACTGCTCATGGAACTGGGAATTAAATTACAAAGAGAAAAAGAAAAGATCATTGATCAGCAGCTACCTAAAACTTAACTTCATCACCCCTGTTTCTCATGTGTCTTCCCATGGTGTGCCAGCTAGGGAGAGCCCACACTTGCAGCCTTTATGGGACCAGTGCCTTCTTTTTGTCCCTGTCCCTTATTTGTATAGGTTTCTTAATTAGGCAGCTAGTGAGCACAGATTGTCTCTCAAAGGAAAGCCGGGCACCACCATGCTCCATTTTCCTATGGCTAGATTTGGAGATACCACTTTGTGTTCCTTTCATACTGGCAAAAAAATGCAAAACCAGCACTGCCAACTGTGCTTTTCATGACCAGGCAGTTGGCTTTGATCGATGTCTCGCTTTTTGCACATATGGAGGGAGGAAGCGCTCTCAGTAGGTTTGCTTTCCTCCCGCTGTCGCTGAGCTCCCTAGCCAGCCAGTCCTCCTAGCCCAGACAGATGTATTTTCTTGTTACAGAACTTCCCAGGTCACCTACATTAAAGAACAATGCATGGATACTGTATTAAATCAACCAGTTGTCCTCTGCCTGCCTGTTCAGGTTAGACGTGATACATAAAAGTGCTAGAAAATGGTTTCAGCAGTGGAGCTCAGACTGTGCAACACCCACCTTGAGGCACTGGCAGTTTTAGGAGGTTGCATTCCAGACATTAAGGCTCTTGTGGTGAAAATGATGGACACTGCAGTGCAGAAAGAGCAAAAACCTCAATAAAAAGAATCTGCCATGCAATTGTGTGCTCTGATGACCACAGCTTTACCACATTCACTGGTCTTGCTCTTCTTCTCAGAAATTGTCATGCCATGGTACAGGGCAGGAATTTAAGAGTCCGAAAAGAAAGTATATTTTGGTAAAGTATCTATGGAAAGCGCTCTTAATTTTCATTTGCTGAATTTTCTCCTTGCTGGCTTCTTTTAGAGCATACATAACTCAGGTTTACTTGACAGCACTACAGAAACAGACATGGTTGATATCTTGGGAATCAAAGACATGATGATTTTTTTTTTAAAAAGGCTGTCTAGCCTGTTTTATCCTTCCCAGCCTAATGGAGGTTTGTTTGGTACAGCACATCCTCTGATGATAATAACTTTCATCATTTATGAGCAGAAGTTTATTTTCTAGCGAACTAAAAATGTTCCTCCTAAGGAGGCTTTCCCCGTTTTCTTTTGGGCCAATTTATACAGCCTGAGATTTCAGTTTAAATTTCTCTTGTGCTTTTTCTTGTTCGTTTGGTTTTTTTTTTTGGTTTTTTTTTTTGTATCAGCTTTGCCATCCAAAGAGGTTTCCTCTGCTGAAACCCTTCAACAACTGTTCAGATCATTTACAACAAGCACTTTCACAGGCAGTAGCTCTACAAAAGTAAGGAAAAATCGAAGCTACTACCTATAATAATGAAGTTAAACACAGATTTAAGTGTTTGTGAACTGCGACTGACTGAAAGGGTGCCAGACATTTTGCAAATATACACAAAAAGACAGGCCCCTGCTCTAATCGGCTTATAAATTAAAAGGAAAGTACATTGGCAAGAGCAGAAGAGATGATATGACGTGCTTTAAATAGTTTATAGGGAGCTGGAGGATTGTTGTTTATTTGGTGATGTTGGGAAAATATTTAATGTGCTTTGGTTAAACTCTTTATAGAAATGCTTCTCCTCCTCCAGTTCTTTTTCCCAATGACTGCTTTGGAGATGAAAACCAGCAAGTTTAGAGTAGATGGAAAATGGAGAAACGTATTTCCAAGTCGACAAAACCGCGAGTAAATCTTTATAGATACTTTTTATGTGAGTCAGGCTTTCTAAAGTAATTATCGTAATATAAGAAAGGACCCAGCGCTTCACCGCCCCTGCGGACGGCGAGCCAGGGTCGCAGCTGGTGTAAACTGAGACATCTCCTGTCGGGGATCTAGGCAAAACCGGCCGGTTCCTTCTACGGTAGATGCATTGCTGTGAGGAAGGTGTACCGTGGCCCCCCCTCGCAGGTTCCCGGGCCGCCCCCGAGCTGCGCCGGGCGGCAGCGGCAGCTCCCGGGGCTCCCCGGGCGGCGGCTCCCGGGGCCCGGAGCTCCCCGCACCTCCGTTGCTGCCCCAGTGCTCGTAGATAACCAAAGCTTTAAAGGGCTATTCTAGCCAGCCTACAATTTATTTTAAAATAAAACAAAACCCCAAACCGCTTTATTTTTAGAGTCGACTTGCCATTGCTGCAGGCAGATGCAAAATGGGGTGCAATTGCTTTTCCGAGGCCACCGGTTCGGGGCAGGCTCCAGGTGTTGGTCTGGAAAGCTGAGACAGGTAAGTGAATATTTCCTTTAGCACCGTCTTTCCAGAATGTGGAAGCTGACCCTGGCAGCTGGGAGACTTTTTGCTCCTTTCCCTGCTGTTTTATGTTGTTGGTGATATCTCCGCTGATAAGTGACTTCGCTGCATCCGGAGTTTGCATTCAAAGCAGAGACTAATTGTGAGGAACGTTTCAGAATAAACACATTTCTCCTCCAAAGCAGTTTGTTTGTAAGGAAAAAAAATATAAAGGAGGTTAAACGCGATAATTTGTTTTCTTTCTTGTCCTTTACTACGTAATGCACTAGAGTTTCGTTTTAAAATAGAGACAACCTTACCAGAAGGCACAGTACAAAATTTCGGCCTGCAACCACAACGCTGATTTGAGCAACAAACGCCCCTGAAACCTTGCTGACATCTTCTGATAATACAGGAAAAAAGAAAAATTATAAAATAACGAGATCTTTCAGAATCTCGTGTCCCGCTTTCGGAGGTGACCCAAAAACTGAGCAGCTTCTGAAGCGGAGGCTTCAGGTCCTGGGTCAGTTTTAAGCGCTATTGCAAACTGCGACCGAAGCGTTTGCAGCCGAACACAAATTTTCAGGCTTAAATTGCCTTCTTCCTGTCCCGGGATGCCAGGGCTTTGCACAGCTGAAATTGCACAGCCCTTTCCCCCGGATCCTCTTACTTCTTCTAGTGCTCAAAGCCCCGCTGCTCCGGGCACCCCTTTGCTGCTTTTTGTCAGCCTGTGCTGCGCGTTTTGAGCCCCGCTCCCCTCTCTGCCTTAGCGGGATGATTTCACGACAAATCGTGGTTTGTGCGTTCCTTGCTCACCCCTAGCAGAGCCAGAGGTATGTTTTATCCTTCCCCCCCCCCCCCCCGCTACTATTCATTGCACAGTGACTCCGTGCCTCCACAACCCCTGCCCGGCTAACTCGCGGCTGGCAGCAAGGCAGGGGTGGCTGCCCCCCGGGGCGATGTGCTTCGTGGGGCAGAAAGACGAGGGGAGACGTGATTTCCACGGAAGACGGTGCTCCCTGCAGACTTCCCCGGGACCGAGGCCCGAGTGCCTCCACTTTGTGCGGGGCTCCACCGAGCTCCAGGACTTGCCGTCGTGGGAGCCACCGGCTCCGCTCCCTCCTCCCGGGCGCTAGCTGGGGTGGACGAGGAACGCAGGTGGCTCCGCACGGGCACCGGGAGGAGCGGAACGGGGTTCTCAGCCGCGGGGAGCCCTGCCGGGACACCGGGCTGCCCGTGTGCCGGAAGAGCCCCTGACCCGGGCTGCCCGGGGCGGCCGTCCTGCAGCGCTCGCTCGTACCCGACCCCGGCAGGGCTCCCCGAGAGCGGCCGGCGGATCCCCGCCGTCCGGCCGCCTCTTCCGTGCGGCTCCTTGCGGCTCGGCTCCCGGCGCGATTTGTGCCTCTATCCCGGAGCCCTGCTGCTTCCCGCAGCCCCGGCACCTCTCGAACCGGCGCGGGGGCTGTCCGCAGGTGGGTGCCGGCTCCCCCGCCGCGCCGGGCCCCTCACCAGCAGATGGTGCTGCGGGCGCCCCATCCCCGGGGCTGCGGGGCCCCGACGGACCGCACCGGGTCGGGCTCAGCCCAGCCGCTGTCAGCCCTCCGTCGCCGGGCCGGGCAGCGGCACCGGGACCCTGCGTGCCGCCTGCCCTGGTGGGCGAAGGGGGAACCGGGGTGAGTCATGGCGGCGGCGGCGGCCCCAGGTAGGGCGCGTTACGTGTCCCGGAGCTCACCGGCTGCTGGTGTGTGGGAGCCCGGGGCTTGCCCGGGAACCGGCTGCTGGCGGGGGAGAATGCCCAGTTCGAGTGGACACTCTTTGAGGTGGGCAGTCGCTCCCGGGATGCTCGGCAGCCGCCACCGATCCCGGGCCCAGCGCCATCAGCCCGCGCCCCTCACCGAGAACCGCGGCCGCGACCTCTTCAGCGCGCCGAGACCGGACCGTCCTGCCGCGGGCCGTCTCGCAGGCAGCGGCCGCAGGCTGGCCCCGGCACAAAGGACGTCGTCGGTTCAAATCGAACCATGCTGTCCTTTGCACCCCCGATGCGGACGTTTCCACACCGGGCGCTGATGCCGCCGCCCCTCTCCTTTCCCCGCCGCGGGTCGGACACCGCTGGGGCCCGAGGAAGAGGGCGGCCGGCGGCCCGGTTCCCCGAGGTGCCCGACCGGCCTTCGTGCGCGGGCCGACCGAGCCGGTGGCTTCGGGCAGGGCAAGCCGAGCGTGCCGCGCCGGGGCTCCGGGTTGCCGGCGGCCCCCAGCCCCGCTGCGGCCGTCGGGTCCCGCCGAGCCGTCAGCGCTCAGCCCCGGGGGCCTCCCCCAGCACCGCGGGTCCCCGCTCGGCTCGGGGCGAGCTCTGCCCGCGGGTAGTGCTTTTTTTTCGGGGTGATTAACCCCCTTTTCCCCCAACCAGAGCCGCACCCGCTGCCTTACCATGTCGGCCGTTCCTGCAAGCTAGGGCCGTGCCGGGCGACCGCGGGGCTGCGGCTCCGGTCCGAGCTCCCCGGTGTCTCGGTGTCCCGGCTCCGGCCCGGTTTTGCGGGGTCCAGGAGCTCCCGCGGCGGAAAGCGGCCGCCGGCGGGCGGCGGAGCCGGTGCAAAGCGAAAGCTCGGTGCTGGCGGGGCTGCGGCGGGCCGGCGGGCCCCGAGCCGAGGGGGTTAAACCAGGAGCCTCCCCTTACCTTCAAAAAGTTAAAAATGTCTGGAGCCTGCATCTCTTAAAGGGGCGGTGCTGGCTGCAAGGAGTCTTGGCACCGGCTGCGAGAAAGGCTGGTCAGGGGCGTGAGTTCCCCTCCACCAGCACCAAAACATTGCAAAAAAAGGCAGAGCGCCCCACACTTTAGATAAGGACAATTAGCCACCAGCGAGCCCCTGCAGACAGCGAGTTAATTAGGGGTTTCCTGCTCTCCGGCATGCCCTGTCCCAGCTCCTGCCCCCCCGGGCTCTTAGCCCTGATGGCACCTGGTCTGGCTCTCATGGCCACCTTCTCGCTGCCCTCCCAGGCCGGGGACAGGAGAGCGCTGCCGGTGGAGAAACCTCCAGGTGTGAAGGGAAGAACTCTCATTCTCCTTGATGTCAACACCAAGAGCCCTGTCAGGATAATCAGTGAGAATTTCCTCTCCCTGCAGCTGGACCCCTCCATCATTCATGATGGCTGGCTCGATTTCTTAAGGTAAGGCAGGAGCCCCCCGGCGCCCTCCCCACGCCGCCCACGGGGCGCCCCGGCGGCCCCGCCGCCCAGCCCCGCCGGGCTCTGCGCTGCTGGCGGCGCTTGTTGTGACGGAGGGAAGCGAGGCCATGGTTTCCATTAAGATGCACATGTTTGCAATGGAGAAAGCATTTCGGAGACTTATCAGTTATGACTGCAAAAATGTCGTGCTCCCTTCGCTCCAACAACCGCTCCTCTGCAAAAAGCACAACACGGGGCCGAGGCAGCACAGGGATATAAAAAAAAAAAAACCAACCAACCAACAAACCCAGCAGCAGGAACGGGGCCGCCTGCCGAGTCGAGCCGAGCCTTCCCCAGGTCCCGACGGGCGGAAAGCGGGGTGTCGGCCAGGTCTTCAGAGCCCTCCGCTCCCCGGACTTCCAACCCTGCGCGGGGCGCAGAGCCGGGCTGCAGCTGCGCTGGGCTCCACCGGCGGTGCGGAGCGGCCGCGGCCTGGAGGCGCTGGGACAGCCAGAAAGCCCTCTCCCTCCTGGGTAAGTCGGGGAGGGAGAGCGGGTCTTCTCCGCACGCCCGCTCCGAGGGTCCCTTCGGCTGCCGCATCCGCCTCCGGGGAAGGAGCGGGGCGAGGAGTCGGGAAGGCGCGGGCGAAGCGGAGCCGGGCCGGCTCCCGCTTTCCTCCCCTTCCCGCTCCGCTGCCTCCCCGGCCGCTCGGCCCGTGGCACGGTCCCGCGTGGTGCGGCCGGGCTGCGCGGGGCGCTGAGCGCTTGTGTCTCCGCGACGCCGCTGCACTTGTCCGGTGGGCGCCGGGGGGAGGGGGGCACGGGGGGGGGACAGCCGGGTCCCGCCGGCCTCCGAGCCGCTGCGGGCGGGGCGGCTCCCCGTTCCCGGGCCGCGCCGCTCGGCCAGCGCAAAGCCCCGCAGCCGGGCGCCGCTGCGGTGGTATCCGCACCGCACTGCGTGGGGCAGCAGGGCCCGGCAGGGCAGCGGCGGGTTCTGGAGCCCCGCGGCCGCCGGTCCTTGCCGGTACCGGGGCAGGGAGGGCCCGGCCCGCGGCGCCCTCAGCCCGCTTTCTCCTCTCCCCAGCTCCCGGCGGCTGGTGACCCTGGCGCGGGGCCTGGCCCCCGCCTTCCTGCGCTTCGCGGGCAAGAGGACGGACTTTCTGCAGTTCCACAACGTGAAGAACCCGGCCAAGAGCCGCGGCGGGCCCGGCCCCGACTACTACCTCAAGAACTACGAGGACGGTGAGCTCCGGGGCGGGCGCGGCAGCGGGGGGCTGCGGGCGCCGGGCGGTCCCGCTCCGCCTGCCCCGCGTTCCTTCGCCCAGGCGGGACCGCGCCGCGCCCGGGCAGTGCTGCCGCCGGGCACCGGGCAGGGGAGCGTCCCCCGTACCCTTTCCTTCCCGAGCGGGGGGAGCCGGGGAGCTCGGCGGAGCCCGCCCGCCCGTTGCCGGTGGATCCGGCGGATGCCGGCCCCCAAGAACAAACGGCGGCACCGGGGAGCGGGGCTTTTCTCGTCCCCTCTCTCGCCCCGCCGCGTTCTTCGGCTCCCTTCTCTCCCAAGCCCCGAGCGGGCAGCGCCGGCCGCAGAGGGGGCTTTGCCTCGGCTGCTGGCGGGGACCGGGCACCGCAGGCCCGGGATGCCTCTGCACGCACGGCTCCGCGCTTCTCCCGCGGCTGTCGGGGACCCCTGCCTTTCCCCAAGGACCCCGGCGTCGTCCCGCGTTTCTCCGCCCGCCGCAGCCCCGGGGCTCCCCGCCGTCCCGCCGAGCTTGGTGGCTGTTGGGCCGCTCGGTCCCCGCCGGCCGGGGCTGCTGCCCCTCCGGACCGCTCTGCCATCGTAGGTCTTTCTGAAAGTCACCGCCTGGCCCATGGTTTTCCGCTGCTCCCCTCTGCCCTCCTCCCCAGCGGTCCTTAGCTACACAAAAGGCTTTCACCTTTTGCGGCCCTTAGTTCACACAAAGAAACTTCGTAGAAAAGTCAGGGCCAAGTCTCCAAGTCAAGGTATTTATTTTAAGAAGCAGAATACCATGTCCGCATGTAAGAATTTATTGATTTTTCTCTTGCTTGTTTGGGTTTTTTTAATACTTTTTTTTTTCTTACTCAATGACTTACAAAATTAGCTGAAGATATTTCCATAAGTAATTTTGAAGGCCAATTAATGCCAGACAGATCCCAGTGGGCAGGTCTGTGGAACAGAGGAAGTTTTGCAGAGATCTAGTCAGCAGCACAGTGCTGAATGGAAAAAGCAGATGCATTTGCCAGTTTTCTGATGGCTCTCACTCCTGCTGTTCCCCCATGTAACGTCTGATCTCACCGAGATGAATGTCCCTCTATTCCCACACGCAGGCAGGTGGGTAAGTTTGCGTGCTCCATCTTTCTCTTGGTATCCTAGCCAGAGCAATCCCGATGTTACTCCTTGTTTTTCTTTTCCTCGTAACAAATATCAGGCGAAGAGTTTGCTGTAAGCTCTGCCTACTGAGATGCACTTCAGGAGAAAATGCTGACCAAACCTGCTGCAGCCACCTTGAACAGAAGAAATTAAGTATAGTGCATAAAATTGTGGATAGGACTCATACAAAACATTTGCAGGAACAAATTTTCCCGCTTTCAATATTTCAACAACTTGCAGGAGAGAACTTACACTTATTAAATGTCTTCACAACAGCTTTCATGATAGAGAAGAACTGAAAGCTTTTGTTTTTTTCAGTTTTCCTCATGGCAATAAAGTTGAAATGTAGCAGCCCTTCAAAATGAAGCTTCTCATAGAAGCTGTAACCACAGGTCTTAACTTTTCATCACTTAAATATGGAACAGAACCATTGTGAATGTGGGTGAGGGAAGGAGGGGACACATGTGGTGTGTATCAAGCATCAGTGTAAATCAGAAAGGTGTGGTAAAAGGGATTTCCTGCCTGGAAGCAAAGCTTTTGTATTTGTTTTTAAGATCTGTGTGCAAACTCCAGGGCTAGAGTTGCTAGTAGCTCTCATCTTTTTGTGCTGAGGCTGCACTGAGTGCTTCACTAGAGGGATCCAGTTCTCCAAAATGAAATCCTGATGCCACTGCAACTCTCTGCCCCGCTGTACTGGATCTGAGCAGCCATCTTCTCCTTTCGGAGCTCTGGTCTGGTTTTTTGTTCCGTTATTTTGCTCGTCCAGGACCTGCATCAGAAATCAGGACCTGATCAGGGATCAGGGCATGCACAAATGTGCAAGCAGATGCCCTCACTACAAAAACCTTACAGCCTGAACAGACAGCACAGAAAAAATATGATGATCAGTGCCCGAGCGTGGGGGAAGCCAGCAAGCTTCCCTCTAGGTACCCTTCCCCCTTTCCAAGTTATATGGGGTGGTTTGGGTTGTTTTCCTCATCTGTGGGCTTTTGAATGGCCAGCATCTATTTTCTGAAATTTCTTGTCTAAGCTTTTGTGGTGTGGGAGAGGGGAAGAAGCTGGGGGGCTCGATTAGTTAGAAATGTCAGAAAATTATTAAAAGAGAAATCTATGAATTTCTAAGCCTTGTGTGTCACCTTAGTGATTTTTAGTGATATGACAAGTGATAGCTCAGTTGTTTTCTGCTTTGAGTGTTTGTCTTTTTGTCCATTCACCCTGTGGGTGCACACAGACTCCAGGCCTGTGGCCGCAGTGCCTGGGCTCTCTTTGCAGCCCCCGTGGGTGTTCCTGTGCCTCATGTTCCCATGTGGCCTGCACATAGGTGGGGAGGGAAGGGCACATCTTATGTTCCTCTGCATACCTTCACTTTCTGAAGATTTCCTTTACCTAGACCTGCCTTTGGGTTCACCAGCTCATCTTTTTCCTGTTGTTTCCTCCATGGAGAGCGTGAATGCTCTCTGAGGGTTATAGTAGTTGCTTTTGACTTGTATCTAAAATGTACTTCATTTTCCTGAAATAAGGTGTTTCCTTTAGGCTTCGGGGTCATTCTTTTCTTGTACAAATTCTTCCTGGAAGCGCAGACCTGGAAGTATTGTGTAATACCAGGTGTGTACAGCGTCTTTCCTTTGTAACCCTGAACAGCCTCACCCCAGTCCAGACGAGCCGTGTTTGGGCAGTAAAGGTAACGAAGTGGTGAGTGATCTGTGGTGGCAGTCTGTGATGCCCCCAGAGAGGGTGCATGTGGCAACTTGTTTCAGCACTGCATATAAAGCTGGCACAGAAATTTCATCACCTGGTGGCAGATTTGTCCATACTTGACAGAGTAACTTGTAAAAGTGATTGCCTATGATGAATGGTTTAGGTGAGCCATAGGGTGTGCAGTCCCCATTAATGGTAGCATGGCTATATGTACCCCTGAACTTTTAGAAGGTCATCTAAGCAATCTGTTTTATTAACCTGCCATGTATAATGTACACCAGGTGACTGCCGTTCTATACAGCCCATGCTTTGCATGGTCAGTCCCAGAGTCCACCCTGTTTGGATACAGCACTGGCCAGCCTGAGGTCTGTTAGAAACAGAAACCAGTTTAATGTATGTCAAGCTCTGTGGTACCAGGAGGTGGGGCTGTGCCAGAGACTTTTTGACATTTGATGATCAAGCGGTGTAACATTTTTAGCCACAGATTTTTCTCTCCCTTAAATGGTGTTTCTCTGTATGTGCCCTGCTGAGTTCGTTTTTCTTCACCAGCTGCGCTGAGAGTTGTGCTTTGTTATCTGGAGATGCGTTTCTCTCCAGCCATAGGCACAGGTCTGATCCCTGGGCAGGTACCAAGATGTAAGGTCTCATGCTCAGTCTATGTAGTAGACCTGCTTCTCCTTTTGCTATTGGATTGTGTACCAAGCAATCCGTTTCACCTGTCCTTTCAATTGCCTCACACATCGCCAAGGGTCAGTTGGCTCTGAGGAATGGGACAATAAGAAACATTAGTCTCCAGGAAAACAGGCTTGAGCAGCTTCTTTTTGGAGCAAACACACAGAGTTATCTGTTTGCTCAGGCTACAGTTGCTGGTACAAAACTTCTGAAGCTGGGTTTGCTAAAACCTGACTCGTGTGCTGCCCTGAAGCTTGATGTTGAGTGTTAGGTGTGGTGTGGAGACGTGGGGTCTCTTCTGTTGGTTCAGCAAGGGGTGCTGCAGGTGCCGTCTCAATGCCTGAACCTAGAGCCCATTTTGCAAGCTCCCTGCTGGTGCTAGAGCAGGAGTTTGGTGAGCTAATGTGGAACCTCCTTGATTGCCTCCCACCTCGAAGGCACGCAGACCAGCTTCGAACACCCTGTGGTTGCATAAACATTGCTTGGAGTTTCCCCATGTGCATATGTGCTGTGAAGGAAAACTCAAGGGAAAAAGAGAAGTTACTTGTAACTGAAGTTCTTTGAGATGCATTGGCCTGAGCGCATGGCCTCTGCAGCTTCTCCATCCCACCCCTCAGGCTCTGTGTGGGCTATTGGGATTGTGTGGCTGAGAAGAGACCAAAGGACATTTACCACACACAGCCAGCATGGCACTGTGCTGGGTCATGGGAGGCAGAGGGGAAGGGGAGCACATATGCATGCTGTAGGTACTGCGTCAGAAACGTTTCTGAGCTGAAGTGCATATGGACAACACATTTCAAAAATACTCTCTTAATTGTTGTTAAGTTACTTCCTTCTATTTTATCTCCTTTTTTGGAGAGGATACTGGGCATCTGGAAAAGTGGCCAATTACCACAAAAACCTGGAAAAAGACATGTTTCTTATGCCTTCCATACTAGTCAGGAGATTTTGCTGTATAGTGTGGGAAACTTTGTGTTATGCTGTGTGATCCTGGCATAGGTTTTCTGGGTGTCCTTTCAGTTTGGGATCCATTCCTTCGGACACCTTCAGGTACCTGGCATAACATCTGAACCTCAAGATTTGTGTAGCGTGAGAATATCATTTCACCCTTGCTTGGTCTGTATTGCGCAGGCACCTTCCAGGACGCTGGGCTTTTAGAGTAGGTGTGAGTACCTACTGAGTGGAAAGGAAGGTAGTAAAGTGCTAAATGACCTGAGGATTGCTTTATATGTTTGTGTGGTTGCACAGGGGCTGGAGCTGACCTCAGCCAGGGCTGCTGCTCACGCTTTTCTGCCCCTTTTGGCATGTTCCTGCCCTCTCCTATGCCTGAAGCCTGAGTTTACATGGTGAGTCAGTTCAGGGAACTCAGCTGGCCAAAACCTGACGATGGAGAGGTGATCACACTTCAGCTCATTCAGCTGCCTGAACCAATTAATGGTGTGTGACCACAGAGGCACAGAGGACAGTGCTGGGAAAGGAAAGCCTGCAGTGAAAGGTGGGACTGCAGCAGCCTCAGCCTTGGTCAGATTAAATCTTACAAAACTGTCTCCTAAACGTGGTAAAGCTCATCGCTTGGTTCTCGTAACCAAAAGGGTTGGTCCCCATACCTTCTTTTTGCTCTGCATTGTGTCCTTCTGCTGCTTCCCTTGCGTTGGCTCTGGCACATTTCTGATGCTCTGCTAAGCCAGCAGAAAACTAATTCAGAGGGAAAAAAAGACAACTGTAGCGAGCAGGATCATGAAGGTCATCATGGGGTATGGGGATACTAGAACCAGAGCAAGGGAGGGTTACTGCCATGTGGCTGGGACTGCCCCTTTGGCTCCACCAGCTCATAAAACTTTGCAGCAGGTGTTTCTGAATGAAGAACCATCCTGTTGTCCCAGTAAAAATGAACAAACAAGTTTTCCTTTATTCAGGAAATCGCCTTCTGTTTCTGGTCACCCAGAGCCCCTTTTTTGTCTGCCTAAGTGTCCCTCAACAGTTTAGGCATCTGTCCTTTCACAGCTTGCAGAGGCAACGGTTGGTTTTTCACCCTCTGAGTGTTTAAAACCCAGCTCCTTTGGGAGGACTGTAGCATTTCAGACATTGCAAGCGCTCAGTCCCAAGGACGAGTAGATCCTCTGATGTCCATTGGTCTTCTGGGATTTGCCAGACCTGGGGCTGCTCCGTGTTTCGGCATGAGCTCCGAGGCAGCCTCCTGCTTTCTAGTTCCCAGGGACCATGACTGCAGGAAAAGAGCTGCAACCTGCTCTGCCTGGCAGGGATTTCTCGTAAGGAGCTCCAGTGCTTAGTTGTTTCCTCAGAAATTAAAAAAAAAAAAAAAAGGCTGTAGAAACCACCTTACACAAGGTAAGGGAGATACTGCCTATGCAGGAGATACATCCAAAGATTGCCTGTTTATCTCCTTTTTTTTTTTTTTTAAATTTCAAACTGTTTGGTAGAATCACGCATGAAAATTGCTTTAATAACTGCAGGAAATGGTGCAATCAAACAATTAGATCCTGATTTGTTAGTTTTTTGCTGGTATATGGGGGAGAGGAGAGATTTCTATGGTTGTATGTTTGATTGTTTATAATATGCATCCTAAATTCTCTAAAAAAAATTACATATTTTTGCTAGTTCCATACTTCGTTCTATGCTACATCTTCTTCTTATGGTTGAAAAGTGATTCATGCAAAGTTACATGCATGAGGGAAATGCACGTGACTTTTCATATACAACTATACGTTCTAAATTAGTGGTTGCCTTTCAGGGAAAATGTTTTGAATTTATTATGGATTGGTCCCTGAATACATTTAGGGAAGTAAAAAGTAAATCCAATGTTAGGAGTATTAGAAAAGAATTGGAGAAACTCACTGAGAGCATTCTTATGCTATAAGCAAAGTAGGTGGTGATATACTGATCAGAATATATATGTAGCATATATAGTGGAAGTGATCAAAGTTGCAGCTTTCAGAAGTTAGGGGTTTTTTTCAGCTTGGAAAAAATGACTGAGAATATGATAAATACTGTGAACTCAGTGGCACACAGAGAAGACAATTTGAGAATTATTATTTCCTTGTTTTCATGGCACAAGAAATAGGAAGCCAGTGGAATTATTACATACAAACCAAACAAATATTTTTATCTTAATATAGTGGGAAATAACTTGTGGAACTCATTGTCAGGAAATTTTTCCCAGCTAAAAGAAAGGAATGATACTAATGTGTCAGAAATTTGCCTATTGAAGACAGGCATGATGAGGATGCAGTTTCTGGCTTGAGAAATCTTCAGGCTTTCTAAATAGAAGTTGTGTTATCAATTTCACAGTCACTGGGCATTTTATAATAATTTCAGCAGACAAATCTGGGTTTTTTAAAGCATTTTAAAATCTGTTGATCTAAAAAGTTGATATTTTACAAGTTTGGCACCTTGCAATTCATAAGAGTTTTGCCTGGTGACCCACTAAACATCTATTTAACTTCTGCACTAACACCATTTTCTAATATTCCAAATTTTTAGTAAGAATATTCAGGTTTTGTTATCATAAAATAGTTTGGGGTTTTTCCCTTTGAAGTTCACTTTCTAAGACTGGAAAGCTGAAGCAAACAGTCCCATTAGGAGGATGGGCAAACTCAGCTTGTTCTGGTGCCACGGTAGCGGTGACTGTGGCTTTTGCTGGAGTGGTGATGGCTGTGGGCAGCGCTTGCTCACACACACACAGGAAGCTGAGTTACTTCTCCTCTTCACCCTTCCGTCACACGTCCCTTTGACCGTAACCATATCCCTCTGCCTTGTCCATGTAAACCTGAGTCTGTGTCCCCCTCCTCCCATCTTCCAGCTGATGAGCAGCGATAGCCCATGTCTGCTCCATGACTCCGGTGACTCCTGGAAGGAAAATGCCTATGGGCAGATGGTGGCATCAGCCACGGGACGGGCACTTGCCCACAGGCCATGCTGACACTGTGTAAATTCCCATGTGCAGAAGCTCACTCTGTGGGTTGGGGGAACCCTCGCCTGCAGGCAGCTGGGAGCTGTCATTGTGTGCTGTGTGCCATCCTGGAGGTTTCATGGCTTGGGGGCTCTCTGGCCCGGTACTGGTATGGTGGGAAATGGTTAGTGCAACCCCTTGGTGCAGGTGACTCACAGAAAGGGACTGCTAGAGCTCAGCTAGTGCTGGGATGCCCTGGGTTGGGCATTTTTCCCTGGGGTGGGATTGCTGTGCTTGCATCGCTCCCAAGGGGCAGTTTCTAACTTGTTCTTCAAAATTTCCGTTGGTAGATTTGGTGACCTCCATAGGTGGCACGCGTGTAAACTCTGGAGATGTGCAGATCCCAAGGCGGGACACAGAAATGTGCGAGCACTCGTAAACACAGAACGGCCATTGCAAAGCAGCATCCTCCGTCCAGGGTTGGCAGCCCGGCGAGGGGAGCGCTCCTGCGGGAGCCCGACATCCCATCCGCTCCCGGTGGGTGGGAGGCAGGCGGGGCTGGGGGCCGAGGTTGGCCCCAAGGCGGGTCCCCCCGCCCCCGCACCGTGCCCGCCGCCGGGCTTTCCCCTCCGTTTGCCGGTGTCTGCCGCCAGCCGCAGCTCACCTGACCGCCACACGGGTGTGCTCCCGCCATACCGCACGGCGCCTGCCGGACCCGGCACCGCGGCTGCCGGCGCCGCAGGACCGGGGCCGCCCCGGAGCGCCGCGCCGCCGGGGGTCCGCCCGGCCCTGCCGCCGCCGCGGGAGGCTGAGCTGGCCAGGGTACTGACCCGGCCCGGCACGGCCCGCCCCGGCCCGGCCCCGGCCCCTCTCGGGGCAGAGCTCGTCGTCTGCCGTCTTTGGAAACCGTTTGGCGTCCTCTGGGGCTCCCACATCTGGAGTTCTTCTTTCGCACTTCTGGCAAGAGTTGCTTGGGTTCGTGTTTTGCTGGGCAGTTTATTTATTTATATATATATATATATATTTTAAATCGATGTTCAGGAAGGCATTGTCCTTCTCCAGGAGCTGCTGCTCGGGAAGCTGGCCTGCCCAGTGCTTCCTGGGGTACCCTCCTCCTGGCACTCCTTGCATCTTTCCCTTTTCTGTCTCTTCCCTTAAGATTTGAGGGCTGCAGGCTCCTCGCTGGTTGTTTCCCCTGGGTTGCTCTTGCTGAGATTTCCTCTGAGCCTCCAGCAGCTGTGGCCTGCCACTCCTCTTCCCTTGGTGCTGCTGGTTCAGAAGAGTGGTGTGGAGGTGCCCTTGCCTCCTCCCCTGCACTGAGTACAGCCTGGTGGGGTCTGGATGACCAGGCACTGAGTTCTTTGGAGAGCTCTATATCCCAGACATCTGCCCACAGATTAAGCTGGAGCTAAAATGAACGTGGGGTCTACCTCCATTTTTAGATCTTGTACAAGTTTCTTGGGTCCTTCATCAATCTGAGAAGCCAGGAGCTTGCATGCCTTGCCTCTGCTTCCTGAGAGTCTGCAGTGGCAGCTCTCTGAGAATCCCATGAAGATGACTACCAGAGAGTTCCCCCACTTTCAGTGCCCTGTACACCTTCTCCCAGACCTCAACATCTAACAAAAAACCAGGGATTTGTCTGAATGTCACTTGACCTCCTTGTGCTAATCCCACAGCAGTTCATCACTTAAGGACAGGACTCCAAACACTGCTCCTGTCCCTCTTTCCTAGGTTTGGTCCCCTGGCCTGCCCTTTGTCCCCAGACCCTGCTGACAGTGCACACAGGGCCATCCTTTGCCCAACCATGTGTTTGCTGTGATCTGTGGTCCCCAAAGATGGAGGTAAGGGTGTCGCACAGACCCACTGCCACGTCCCCTTGCACTCTCCAAGGTGCTGTCCTGGCCCCTGAACAGGAGGGCAGGGAACCTGGTCTCAGGCCAACGGTTTCTCCACGTGCATCCACATTGGCCCTGGTTTGGATTTTAGGAGCCTTCCACCCCATTTAGGAAACAAACATGTTTTGACCCAGCCTGGACTCCCTTATAGCAGTTTGAAGGGAATTGGAGACAGTGTCTTGATGATCTAGTTTCAAAACTTTTGGCCTCTCAGTCTTTTCCTCCGCCAGGACCTCCTTGATGTGTTTTGTCCCATTTAGCCTTGGGGGTGGGGAGTGTACAACCATTGCTTTCAGGTCTGTAGAAAAGGAAATCCATCACTGAGGAAGATGAATGACTGTGCATGAGCTCCAGGTGGCACTGGTAGCTGTAGTGATACCCTTTCTGGTGTAGGAGAGTAATAAGTCTGTGTTTCTCAATCTTCAGTTCTCCAAATATCTCACACAGCAGAGGTTCAAGATTGTATCATCATATAGTTTCATTAGTTGGGCAGAATTTGGGTAGGCTCAAATCTTACTCAAGGTCTACCTAAGAGGTTGTGCACCAAAAGCACATGGTTGGGGAGTGTGTGCTTCTTATCTGCAGAGGAACATTGTTCCTTCCTCTTCCATCTCATCTCTCCACATTGAAGCCCCTGTGCCGGGTGTGGAAGTACTGAGCCATATTTTCATGCTAGCTGGATGCTGCCCTAACTCATGAGCATGTTAGCTGCAGGTGGAGGTGAGAACTCTTGTCCCTCACTACAAAACACAAGGGCTTTAATGACATTACTGTTCTGAGCAGTCTTTTTTAGACAGGCTTTAGAGAAAGCTGTGTTAATCCCAAACAATGCAGTAAAGAGACAGAGCACAGCCTGGGCAAGACATGCACAGTGACTCTAGGATGAGGCTCAGAGACAGGAAGATAATGTGGCTTCCAGTCCTTCACCCCACCTTTGGATGGGGTTCTCTGCCAGCCCAAGACATAGCAGAGTTTTGAACCTATGTTTGCTGAACCTGAGATTTGACACCTTGAAAGACAGGAACATGGCTATTGAAAACAACTTTGGTGTTCCTTGGTGTGCGTAACGATAATGGAGCTGGAGAGTGTATGTGGAGCAAGATGTGACTCTCTTCTGACAATAAGCTCCTTCAGAAACATCTAGCTGGATGGGAATTAAACCAAGCAAAGTGCAACCTCATGATGCAAAGGGTGACCTCATGCAATGTGGTGGAAGAACTCCAACTTCCATCCTTCCTTATCAGTGCTGGCTGCCTAAGGTTTTGTAAGAATTAGACACAGCATATGGTGCCTTTGGATCTGAGCATGTTACAGAGTTTATTACACTCAGACAGGAACCTTGCAAGGACTAGTTTGCACCACTCCCTTCCTGCTTAGAGCCCGGACACATCTTACTTGATTCTTGTTCTGCCCTGCTATCCCCATCTTTCCATTTTCCCAGCAGGTGGGTAGTTCTAGGAGAGGGAATATCATATTCTTATTTCACAATATGACTTATAAAATCCTCATATGAAGAGAAAACAATTGTTAAATAACCCTCCTGCCTCCTGAATTGAATGTCAGGAGTTGGAAGGGTACAGAGACCTGTTCAAAGGGTCATAAGCCGTGCTGACCTAACTCTAGCTGTGATAGCTGTAGTGGGGATAAACAAGGTGAGAACAAGCCTTGTTCATCATCTCTTTGACAGGCAAGGGTAAATGGAAGCCAGGGGTCACCAGAATGGGATTTAGTCTTTGCTCATTATTTAGTGTCAAACACACCAGTAACAGGGTCATAATATAAATGTTGAGAGACTTTTGCACTCTCCTGAAAGGGAGGGGTCATCATTGTAAGAGAACAGCTACTAGGCAGGTGAAGGATGGAAGGGGCGGTAGGTTGCATTAGCATATTAAAGTCAATGACTTCAGCTTTCTGTGGGAGAAAAGGAGACTTGGACATAGTAGGTTCATTGGATAGGTGGATCCAAGGGGATTGGACCCTTTTTTTGGGTTGCTCGTGCTGAGTGATGGTTGTGTGGCTGACATGTTGGCTGGTGCTGATCCAAGTGTCCGGTGAAAATGAAAGCTGAGGTTTGGCCATCTCCCTTTTTTCTTTCCCTTTTGCTGTAGACATTGTTCGCAGCGACATTGCCCTGGATAAGCAGAAAGGCTGTAAGATCGCCCAGCATCCTGACATAATGTTGGAGCTACAGAGGGAAAAGGCAGCTCAGATGCACTTGGTTTTGTTAAAGGAGCAGTTTTCAAACACATACAGCAACCTCACATTAACAGGTAAGGCTGCAAGACCAGCTCCGGAGCCAGGAGCAGGGGCTAGTTCTTGCTAACTCACAGGTGTGTTAAAACCCTCGGGTGCTTCACCTCTGTATGAATCAGCATCTCTCTGGCTGCCTCTGTTTCCTACCAAGATTATTGGGTGCTGGGAGGGAAAGGACCTGCAGGATCTCGTGGTAGACTCATAAGGCCCCTGCAGCTGGCACCTACGCAGACACTCCAGATTTGGTGCCCCTGGACAGAACGTTTTCTACAGTCTGACCTAAGCCGAATACCACGGCACGTGAAGTGCTGGAGAAATCTCCCTGCTAACTGTTCACGTTGATGGGGCTGCAGCAATTACTAAATTTGGAGTCCTTTAAGCTGCAGCTGATTTTTTTTTCTTTCCAGAGCATGCACTTTGTGTGAACCCAGTAAATATTAAAGAGCAAATATAAAGGGATAATGGCCCAGACAGAGATGAGAGGATACTCTTTTTCTGGCAACTGTTTGTATTATCCAGGGAACAGAATCTCAAAGGATGGAGGAGACTGCCACATTTTGGATACACATTTAATGGTGCTTGTAAAGGACTGATGTCTTCAGGCAGTGAGTGGGCAGAAGGATGGGATCCCAGCAGCCAGCAGTGTCCTTTCATAGCTCTTCTCCTTATCACTACAGCTGGATGAGCCACAGACGATGGGAAGGAGGAAGAGACTAATAAATCAAACAAGATCCCCTTCTCCTCTTGCCGGGTCCCTTTCCTGTGAAAGGCAGGGAGGCATCTGATTTTTATGGGAGGGAGGGCCCCATGCTCTGGCTGGGGAGGAGATGGCAAGCCCCACAGTGGCCCTCCCCTGCTGCTGGGCTGAGAGAGGCAAGCGGGTCCTGCACAACCTCCCCCCGCTCTGCTGCCATCCCTAATTCAATGTCCAGCCCCTGCCTTGAAGCCAGCATGGGTCTGTGTCCTCGCCAGTACAGCAGTGAGCTCTGGCTCTCCTGGGGACATCGGCTGTGCTGGACCCCTTGGGGACCCCCCAGAGAGGGGGTGGCAATACCAGGGCAGGCAGAGGGCTCAGCCCGGGGGGCCGGTGGGCACTGGGGCCATGAGCGTGGCTGAATCGCATCACTCCTGAAAGCCCAGCATTTAAATGGGATCCTCAGAGCCGTTTCTCATTCTCTGTAACGTAATCCACTTGGCTGTTTATTCCCAGTACAACTGCTGGAATCAACATTGTCAGCTTTTCCCCTGACAACTTGCTTACTTTCCACTAAACAAACTTCCCTCGAGAAGAGAAGCTGCTCTCCCCTATCCTCCTTCCCTCACCGCTTCAAAAGCTCTCCAGCATTGCTCACATTTTTTACAGAACCTGCAGAGCAGAGGTGCTACCTGGTTATCAGCTCAGCTCTTAGCCTTTCCAAGTGTGTTTACAGGATAGTTCAGAAGGTTTTAGCTCTAACTCTTCAGGAGGGAGAGAGCAATTTCACTGGAATATTACCCAAAGAACTATTTTAATGTCCTTTAACTCCCTCTGAATGTGAGCAGAACAACTTCATAATTGTTATGAAGTTTAATCTTTTATTTCATAGACATAGTCTGAGAACATGGACTCTAGACAGCTAAGCATAATATTTAACTGGAACTCTACTAACTTGTGTAAATATTTCCCTTCTCCGTGATGGATCTGGTGTTTGGGGTGGGCAGAGGGGGTTGTACATCTGTTGCAGAAGGGCATTCCTTACCTTCAAAATTCAATCAGCCAGAGTTTGCTTGAGGACTTCTTTTTGTTTTGCACTGTGTTTTTGTACAGTGCTGTAGGGAGTCCCCAGGTCATGAGGCAAGGTTCAGGAGCAAGGATCCAGACCTGGTTTGGGGAGGGATATTGAAGGACTGAGTTTGCAGGGATGAAGTATCCGGGGGATTTCTGAGAACAGGGTTTCTCCCGGACGTCTGTATCCAGGAGTCTCTTGGCCTCATGCAGTGCATGTACTGTGGGTGACCCTCAGTACTCAGTGTCCAACCTAGACTGGAGGAATATTCAACCCCACACCTCTGTGTAAGACGGGATCCTACTACTGCTAGTTCCTGCAGCACTTTAACTGTACTAAAGAAATGTAAATGGAGTGTCTTGCCCAAAGTCGTGTGAGAATAAAGGTGCTTTATGATGGGATAGCTACTCTAGGAGAACTTGGGAGTAGGAATACCATCATGAGGCATCTTTATTCCCATGCCACTACCTCTACCGCTGTAGTGATTTGGATAAAAAGTCCCCTTCTCTTCCTCCTCCTCCCACATGACAAAATTATATGAATAACTTGAAAGACTGTAGATCAGGCCTCCCACGCTGCCTGCAAGTGTGGGCAAGTGATATTGCCATCAAACCTCCATGCAGTATCCTCATGGCTTTAAGAATGAAAGCTCTTAGAGCGCAGGCAGTGTGATCCTGCAGTCCCTGTGGCATCAATGTAATTCAGGGGCTTTTTCAAATCTATTCAGCAGTTGCACATGGTTCCCAGTGTGCTCCTTATCTCAGCGATCTGGCAGGGTTGTGGTTTTGCACTGGGATTTAAGCTGCTCCCAGCAGCAGGTACCTCCAAGGTAAGAGGGTGTCTTAAAATGAAATGTGTTTTTTTGTGCTAAGACACAACTGAGACTGAGTGAAACCAGGCAGTTTTTCTGGCTTTCGTTCCTCCAGGAACACATGTTAGACTCTGGCTTAGGCCACTTCGGTTTGAGCTTTCCTCGGCTCCCGTCTGCAGGCTCTCTCTTGCATCTTGCATTTGCTTTCTGTACATGATCTTTCTAGGCTTTCCGAGCCTGCCTCTCTGAGATGAGTGATAGTCTTTGATCTGTGACGGTACTATTTAAATGCCGTATAACATTTTGAGGTTTATTAATCTTTGCTGCTTCCCCCTTGGAGCTCAGAGATAGGTATGTCATTTCACAGATCAGCATCTCTGATGCTCTTGTGTGAGCCTGTGGTAGAGCAGGGGGAAAGTGCACGACATCGCTTGCTCTTCTCTGGGTTCTCTCAGCAAAGCCCATGGTGGGGTAGGGGAGGAGGAGGAATCTTTCACTAGAAACACTTCTCTGCTCCTTCCCTGTCAAGTTAGGTGGAGTAAGCGCTGATTCTTTTATGGTTTGTATGAGCAGGAGTAGAAGTTGCAATCATCACAGCAGGCTCCTTTCTTTGCAGCCCTCAGGAGAAACGTCCAGGTGACAGTAAAGTGATTTTGGAGCCCTGGAGCTGCGGGGTGAATGCCCAGCATTGGGCTGGCAGCGGGTGAGGTGTGAGGAACTGCCCGGGAAACACAACTGGCATGCAGGTTTTAGGGAGGGAGATTGTGGGGAGTGGGGCAGCAGCAGACAGAGCTTTGATAGATTAAATCATTGGTGCCAGTTTGGGCTGGGTTCATGTACTGCATTTGTACTTTAAGAGATTGGATATCTGCAGGTTTCTGCACTGTTATGAAGTAAAGCCTGTTAAGCCTAATAGAAGAGGGAATTGCTGAGGTCAATAGACATATGTGAAAAATTGCCCCCTCCTGTATTAACATGAAGTGTTAAGAGTAACTGAGCTTCCCAAGATACAAGGATGACCATAAATTTGCCTTCAGGAGTTCCCGTCGTGAGGAAACAAAATAGTACCTCGCTTCTCATTCTGAAGAGTGGAAAAATGCCTCTTCTTTCTGCTCCGCCTTCTGCTTGAAGCTACAATGCAGTTTACTTCACTGCATCAAGAGACTGGTGATGACAGCTCCCCAGCCTGTCCTACTACACCACATCTGCACTGAAAAGCTGGTGAGGAGACTGCAGGGTACATGGTGAAAGCCCCCCATCACATCACATCACGTGACACAGCCTCTAAAAGCAGTGGTTAAGGGAGGAGACTCTCCCCACAGGGTACGTAATGCTCCCAGCTGATCCTCTGTGGTCCCACTCTGCTGGGGGTGTCAGCAGAGAGTGTCTTCCAGCTGCACTGAGAGAGACCTGGAAAATTAAAGTCAGGTGGGAGCTGCTAGGAAAAGTTGAGAACTGCCAAAGAGTGCATTTCACTGTCTGTGCCCAACATTGCAATCAGGTGTTTTACACTGGCACCCCATTACCCCTGTTAAGGTCATTAGAGAACTTAAATTCTGCCATAACAGCAGTTGTGAGCTCTTTGTGAGGCTTTCTTTGCAAAAGACCACCTCTGGAGATGTTAGCAACTAGGGAGAGACCCTCTTCATCTGGGGTAAGTGTGAGATGGTGGTGATGGAGGGCACATGCCTGCTTCTCTGGAGTAGGGATGCGCAATGGTGGCATGAGTGGGAGCAGAAGCAGGTTGTGTGGGAGCAGAAGCACGTGTGTGGTTACTGCAGAGCAATTGTGTATGGGGTGACATGGAGCAAGGATAAGGGCAGTGTGTCTGTGCAAAGGGCTTGCAAGAGAGAAGCTGCCCCACAGAAACATGTTTTTCTTCTCTCCCCCAAAGACAGTGAGAGCTGCAGTTGTGCTTGTTCCTTGGCAGGGAATCATACAGCTCAGGTCGAGCACCTGTGACATTTGTGTTTCCTGCACTTGTGAACCTCCCCTGGTGGTTTTGTGATTCCTGCTGAAAGCTGTGGGGCTTGTAAGATGGTGGTCCTGGAGCAGGACATGTCTGCAGGGCCTGGGACCTGTCCTGTGGGGTGCTGGGTCTGGAGGGGGCCATGGCTCAGAGGCTGCCCTTGTGAGGGGGTCTGTTCAGAGAGCAGGGCATGGGGCTGGCTGTGGTTTTGGTGCCTGTGCTGCCGGGCAGAAAGGTTGCTCTGCTTGTTTTTGCTGGAGTTTTCCCTGTATACATGGCTTTATCTCTAGCGGTAGCTAACTCCGTGGGGCTGGAGGCGGGGGGGCTGCCTTGTGATATGGGACCTGGGAGGGTTGTTGCAGAGCTAAGTGCAGCTTCCTTGCCTTTTTGGCACCTCGTTTGGGACCAGCAGCATAAGTGTCCTGTGGTCTGTGCAGCACTGATATGTATCCTAGCTGTTTTACTGGGTGCTGGGGTGGTCTGTGCTGTGCTTGCTCTCTAGCTTTCCCTCAAGGAGAGTGCTCCTTGGGGCTTTGCTGCAGGCCTGTGAGTGGCTTTTGGATCAGGCTGCCTGCCCTTCTGTCCATCACAGCCCGTTACGTTATACATGTTATCCACAGCATCGCACAAAATAGATCTGAAAAGGACCTCAAGAGGGCATCTTCTAGCCTTTTCCGTGGCAAATCAGCTGTACCTGGACTCCACTTGGGGAAAGGTGCATAAGGAGAGGCAATATCTGCCATGTGACTGGCTGATACAGTTGGAAAAACAGATAAACCTAGCGGGGCCCTGAACCCTTTGTCAGGGCTGAAGAAGAAAAAGCGGCATTCGAAGCTATAAATACACAATGAAAATAATTTCCTTGAGTTTGTCTCCTTGATTAGCATAACTGGGGTACTGGTGGAGAAGTTAGGTCAGCAAGGGGAAGACAATAATGTCATCAGCTCCTAGGGGAAAGAGAGGGAGAGAGAATTGCTGTGAAACACTGCGGGGGGGGGAAGCTTCCTGGGAGGAAGGGACCAGAAAAATTGTAATATGTTATTAAAACAATATCTGTACCGAGCCCATAGTTAATGACCAGCAGAGTTGCCGGGTCCCTTTTGAGGATGGCTTGCAGGTGTCTTCTGAGACCTTGGGGTCAGAACTGAGGGGACAGTGCTGAGAAGAATAAACTGTGGAAAACAATCTCTTGTAACTGAGTATTTTTTTGCCTTTATCAGTTGTTTATGTGAGCTCACTCTGAAGCAAAGTGGCTGTTTGTTTTTACTACACAGCTTTCGGAGGGAATTTGGTGTGTAGCTGGAATGTGTTCCTGGGGGCATGTCTGTGTAAAGCCAGCAGGTTGTTGGGGCTCAGCAGCCAGACACTGGTGTTGCCCAGGCTGCGGGGACATCACTGTTAACTGATTCATATGATGTGGCTTCATCCCTGTTCTTAAACCTCCTGTGATGGGAGCGAGGTACCCTCCCTCAGCAATTGGCTCTAGGGCATAATTATCTATATCATTATGGAGTTGGTGTTTTTAAAATCTCTTGCTTCAATTTAAGCCTGTTACGGCATGTCCTCTCCCCGTGGACACAGAGAGCAGCTTACAGCACTCCTTTCCTCTTTGCAGAAATCTTTTACATATTTGAGGCTTGTTATTGTGTTTCCCCAAAGACTTTTGTTCTCTACACTGAACAACTGCCTTTCGTTTGCTTTTTCCTCATGGCCATGTTATTTTCAAGTTGAATGACACGTGCGTGGATGATTCTGCCTCTTGAGGTCCCTTTCAGCCCTCTTCAACATTTTTTGTGGCTCTGTGTTTTGTTTGGGTCCCTTGGGCTCTCTCCACTTGGTCTGGGCTGTTGTTGAAATGAGCCCGGCATTGTAGCTGAGGCCTTTCTTGACTGAGAAGAGCAGCAGGGTTATTTCATGTACCTTGAGTGACATTCCCATCCGTATACTCCTGTATAATCGCGGAATTTTTGGTACAATATTGCTTGTTCGTGCCTGCACTTTTGTGTACCGTTTCCCAACCAGCTGTGTGTTCCCTGTATGGAATTTCATCTAGACTCTATTTTCCTAATTTTCTAATTAGTGTTATGCAAAACTGGAGGTAAAGCCCTGCAAAAGTAAAGGTATAGAACATCTGTTGCCTCTGTCTCACATACAAGACCCTTTTGCTCTGTCAAAGAGAAGGCAGGCTGCCTTCATGTGGCGGGGCTATTGCTTCCAGCCCTTTCTTGCAGATGGATGGTTTGATTTGTTTCAAAATTTTTCCAGGAATTGAAGCTATGTTGACTAGCCTGCGATTTCCTTGATTTTTCAACCTGTTGAATATAGCCACTATATTTGCCCTTTTACAGTCTTTTGGAATCTCATTTGTCTTCCAGAAATTCCCAGAGATAGTTGCTGATGGACCTCAGCCTATTTGAAAAACATCAAACTTCAGTAATCTTCATTCTGATCATGCGCTACTACACCTCATGCTTCTACTCTGCTGCTTTTAATTGCATTAACTTTGCAGGCTTAGTTATCCTTTTTCATGAAGTCTGAACTAGCGAGAGCATTAAACATTTTGGCTTTAACTCTGAGAGTTGTTGGCTATTGTGAAATTGTGTCCCAATTTATACCTTTTTGCTTCCTGAGACAGCTGCAAGCCAAACCCCTGGGATCCCCTGCCTCCTCTTACCCTAATTAGTAGTTTTACAACTCGTTGTGCGCTGACGGTGTGTGTGTGTGTGTGAGAGAGGTCATGAAGGTGAATCTCTTTTTCAGGTGACACTTTCTAGCCTGTTAAGCAACACTTTGGCTTTCTTGTTATCTGATTTGGTTATAGCTTTTTGTAATTGTGGGGAACGTGGCTTCTTACGATGTGTTTGGTATTTATTAAATTCAATTTACTGTCCAATTTAACTAGCCTCACAAGAGAAGATATTTTATAAATTGTACATCTGAAAATTAGGAATTATATGTACATTATAATATGTAATGTCATTACCAGAACCAGCCAGTTCTGGGTGCTGTGTAGAGAATAAAGAAAACACATAAACCTAACAGAAAACAGATTTCTGTGGGAGGGGGGAGGGCTGACACGCACTAACAGCTTTGGAAGGGCTTGTGGTGTGTTCAGTGGCATAAACCAATCTATTAACCTTTTCTCCCTGCTCAGGAGGTGATGAACTCTTTGGTCTGCCTCTTCCCACCGATGTAGTTATCAAATGTCTCCTCGTTACTGCTGGCGATCCCCACTGCGAGCAGTTTCTGTTGAACACTTGGCTCTTTCGCTCGGTCCCTCTCTCCTGGTGCCGTTGCTTTGTGCTCATCGCATCAGCCCGATGGAGTTTCCATTTCTCCTTCGTGTGCTGCAAGCCATGGAGGAGTCTGTGATTTACCCTTATCGTACCCCCACGCTAAGATAATTTGTATTTGCTCCCCTCATCTTGCAGTGTTTACAAAACACCATTTTTCCTGAACTCCCTTTTCATTCTGCACAAAGTCTCACTTGCCAACCCTCTGAGTTTACTGACGCCTCTGTCCCTACAAAGCACTGTTTTTACTCTGTCACTGTTTTCCCTTCTATTCCTAGCAAGTACAAACACTCATTTTGGGCTCCCTCACCCATGGTGCTTTCCATCTTTGTGGTTTTTCCTGGTTTTTCTCTGTTGATGAGAATCAAACCTTGAGGAGCCTCCTTCTTAGTTTTGTTCCTGTCTCTTCTTTCACAATTTTTTTTTCTCGGTGCATTCCAGGAACTTGATGCAAGGCTGTGTCTGATGTCTTCCTTTCCCAGCAAATGTGTGGGCAGTTAAAGGTCCCTAATTACCAGTGGGTTCTGTGTTTCAGATGCTCCCAATAAGCCTGTGCTTCTGATCTCCCTGATTTTGTAGCCTAAAGCAGACCCCCAGTGTGCCGGAGTCTGGGCTCCTTCCACTCTTACGTTACACAGAGGTTTTTATACCTGCCCTTTGTACTACTGAATTTCACCCCCTGCTTTTGTGCTGGGCGCCAAGATCATCCAGACCTTTTGGTGTGATGTTTCTCATCCTCTGCTGTGCTGGTGATAATTTTCCTCTTTGTCAGCATTGTGCTTAACTCTGACTTTCAACCCCTGGAGCTCGCTTTGCCTCTCACCATCAGGTTAGAAACCCCCTCTCCCCCCATGCTCATGTAACGCCTACGAGCAGCAGTCAAATCTTGTGGGTTTTCCTCTTTCATAAGCTGAATAGATTTGGATCCTTAAGCTTCACTTTGCCGAAGTCTCTTCCTAGCTGCTTCTTTGTCCTGTGGCAGTGCAGGATAGACTTTTCCATCCTGGAGATACAAGCTCTATGTTATTTTCCCGTATGTGTGTTATCTTGCGCTTGGCTGAGTTAAAGCACGCTTGGTTGGATGGTGGCCATCTAGCCATACAAATTGGATTGCAGGGTAAACAGGGGCTGTTTTGTTCGTTATTTACTAACCTACATTTGTGCTATCTGTAAGCTGCCTCTAAGGATCTTATATTTATCTAAATGATTGGTAAAACCACTGCATCCTGTGGGATGGGAAGCAGGCGATGGATAAGTTTTTTGCCTCATCAGCCACGTCTATCCATCTAGTTATGCCAAATTATTTCTATTAACGCAAGTTCTTAAATCAAGCTGTAACATCAGTTAGACAGGACTTGATTCTGTACAACATATGTTGGCTGGTAATTAGTTGAGACATGAATATAATGTCTTATCGGTAGATTCCCATATTGGTTTTTAATTACTTTGTCTAGGTCGCTGTCAGGCTGTGACTGGCTGTCACTCCCTAGGTCAGCTAGTCCTGCCGAAGCACTGGCGCAGGGTTAGGGCTCCCCTACCCTTCTAGAATTACTTGGCATTCCAAGATTTATTAAAAAATTAGCGTCAATGGGTCAGAGATCTCCTTAGTGCACTCGGAGGTGCAAATTATCCAGGGTGGGTGATTTAACAGTGTTTATCTAAAGCAGATGTTATCTAATACATCTCTTGGTCATTAGTAAACTGTGAAGTATATCATAGTCTTATGAGTTCATCAAATCTTTTTCCCCGTATACAGAGCGCATATATATTTTTGTAGTAACACTGGCAATTTTACTGTGTGCGCAAAATAATGAATCTATGTCTCGGTTCACATTTCCCTTCTTTCCTCTATATTTAAATTCCCGCTATTAACTTGGCAAGGCATGACTTTTTCCATCATGTTTTTTAAATACTTTATTAATTTTCTACACTCTGTAGTTTGCAATTGGTTGCTATTTCTTTAGCTTTACAATCGTGGCTTCTATTGTTTTCTATTATAGCTGTCTATACCACTGCACAAGGATGGGTTTCCAGCCAAAATCCCCTTCCAGCATGGTGGTGGACTATGCTGATTTTGGCCACCTAAACCACCTAAAAACAAAGCAAGAAAACCATTTGGATTTTTTTTCTCTGGTATTTTCTTCCCAATAATTTAATTAGACAATCTTTCTCAGCCTGGAGAAGTTGAAGCACCTTGTGTCTGTGTTTCTGACTGGGATTGTGGTCCCACTAGCTTTTCTCAATTGCAGGCTTTGAGAAGGCAGCTGCTGATGCAGACAGAGCAGGGAATTCGTGTCTGATGAGTTCCCTGCATTGTAAAAAAATTCCTAACAAATTGTGACATAGCAACAAATTTTGCTGTAGTCAGAGGAGAGTATTGCCAGCTTCACTGCTCCAGCCACCATCCCTATGTATTTGCTCCCTGTGAAAAATAACAGGAATGGTTATTTATGTGCTGCTGGGAAGCTTGCAGCCAGGAATCAGGGATGTGTGTTTGTGGCGTGCAGGATACATCTCGGCCGGACCCGTACTTTGTGACTGGGTTAACTCGTGGAGAAAACAGAGGGGAGGGTTGGTAAGCCTGGCTTGGCGGGGAGTGACGGGGATAATCTCTGCGGCCGGACCCTGGCTCCTGCCTCACCGTGCTGCTCGGTGGGGGCACTGCCTGCTGGTGGGAACGCGGTTTGGTTCCCAAGGCTTGTTCTCCGGTTGCTCGCTCTAACCCCTTTTCCATCTGTCCGTTCATTTATTATTTACCGCTTTCTCTTGCTCTTTTCTTCATTAGCTGGTTCCTGATGCTCCTGGCTCAGGAAGGGGCTGTCTTATGGGGAACGCGAGGGCAGCAGCAAACACCGCTGTATTGCTGCTCTGCCAGCCCTCCTCATCGCAGGGACAGGAGTGTGTGGCGCACACAGTTAATTAAATGCTTTAACTTTTTTCCAAGTTAAGAAAAAGGTCAAAATCCGGGAAATAAGAGGTTCACGGTCCCACATGCAGTCTATGCTCTGCTTTTTCAGAGGCTTGTGCTGGGGTTGGGTATGCTGGGGTGGGAGAGTAATGTGAGAGCCTGTGGAAATGCAGCTAATAGTGGTGTGGGGAAGAGCGAGATTACAAGGTGTTCAAAAGAAATTTTGGATCTCTTTTTACTTCATTAAGTTTTATATTGGGTTGCTGTGCCAAGAGACGCAATCATTGACTTAAAGAAATGAAATACTCCATGAATTTAAATACTGTCTTTTTTTTCTCCTGTTGAAAAGGTGGCAAAAGCAAAGGTTTTGTAGGAGAAACTGAAACTGGTTCAAATATAATTCTATTAACTAATAAGGGGAACCCTGGAAATGGGGCTGAGACTCACAAGCCTTTATTCTTCTCTTTGCTGGGGCACTCCAAGAATCAGATCACCTGGGGAAAGCATGTTTAAGAAATACCAGATGGTCTCTGCGATGCTCCAGCTGTGGACAATCACTCCCAGCCAGGCAATCTGCCTTGCTGTCGAAGCCCTCTAAAACTGTGCTGCCCATTTGTCATGCTTCTCCAATTGCAGCGCTCTGGATAGCTTCTTTTTTCCTTGTCTGGCTCTTCCTTTCCAGTTTTTATCACCCACCCCCTCCATGAGCTAATGTAGTAACATCCCTTCATTGGCTATAAATCCATTGAAGAGCCGTATATAAAATATTACTTTGTTAGGGAAGATTGGGAAACATCTGTTTTTTACCCATAAGAGTCAGTCTTTACTTGTCTCAGATGACGATGTGACTATTTATATATTTCTAAAGTAAAAAGAAAGAGAGAAAGATGGGAATCCTAGAAATAATTTGAGTGGAGCCTCTAAATGGAGGAAACTGATTCAGCTCTGGGATTTGTTTAGAGGCTAATAAGGAGGGGCAAGAAAAAAGAGGGGACCACAGTCCAAGAAATTGCTTAGGTGTCTGACAAAGTAACAGTTGTACCCATGGCAGAAGGTCCATCCAGAAACCTTTTGATCTCGCATAGCTGTTCCTAGGTGTTCCCCAGCACATGCTCACCCAGAAAAGCCGTGGGTCTAAATCGTTACGTGCTATCTGCTACACAGGACTGTCACTGTTCCCAGGTTCCTGTTCTTGTATCAGTAGTAGACTGTAACCATAGGAGTGTATGTGCACAGCAGCAAAACGATCTACCTATGGAGGTTTTACATTTAGGTGGGTATGCCAGGGCATGATGTCTGAGCCTGCTGGCATGAACTGCCTCTCACCCAACGTGCTCAGCACAAATGCCTTGCAGAGCTGCCTGCTTTTGCACGCACATATGGCACTTAACCTATGTCTCCATCCCCCTGGGGTGTTGGTGTCTGTGAGCGTGTGCTCCAGGTACGCCAGGGTAGCAGTGATGTGAGAGCAGGATGCTGGGGGTGTATCGTGCCTGCCACAGAGCATGATGTCAGAGCTTGTGCGGATATGGGGCCTCTGGGGTTGGCATAGAAAGGCTGTCCCAAGGAGCCAGCCAGGCTTGGGACACTTTGCTTGTGCTGCTGCTGTGAGCCATGGAATGAGATGCTCTGTCAGCCATGCTGAGGTTGCAAGGAACAAGTTGATTTGTGTGAGGAGGGTGCTCGGGAGCAAACGAGGGAGAATGTTGTTTGGGGGCCAGCTGAGTGGGCAGAGAGGCTGCAACTCCAGAAAGCTGCCTGCAGCTCTGGGTACCTCACGTGCCAGGGAGCTGCCCTGCCAGTCTCTGAGCCCCTCAGCAGGTGAATGTGGAAGAAGGAAAAGGAGACTTCAGTGCTTGCATGCAGGTAGTGGCAGGGTTTGCCAGGTGGCCCGTGCCACAGCTGTTTTCAGTGCCCTGCGAGGCTGGCATACAGGAACAAAGTGCCAGAGCTGCTACTGATGGATGTCGTTCCGTATCGCTCTCCTCCTCCTTTCCTGGATGGGTTCAGTGCCCTCAGCCTGCCCCTTGCTGCACAAACTTGCGATCCTGCTCTCGGTTCCCCTCTCCACAGGATTACAGGTTGCTGTGTTAGTTTGGGTCCAGCTCACCCATCCAACCTCTTCCCTCCCTTTGCCAGCCAGCCTTGCACGTCCCACGTAGCCTATACGATGGACAGTTGCCTGTTGTTCTCAGCCTGGCCAAAACCAGACTCCGTGTGTGTCTCCCCTGCTGAGCCCACTCATGCCTTTCTGCAGGGCTGTGGTTGACAGCTGCGCCTTCCCCGTGGCCTCGTAACGCGCTCGCGCTGCTCCCTCTCCCCTTCTCCCACGCGCTTGCTGGCCGCTGTGCTGCCGGCCCCTCCTGCCGTGCAGGACCTCAGCCTGTTCTGGTGGTTATCTGCCCTCGCTGTAGCCTCGTGGCCCTTCTGCTTGGCTTTTTGCAGCTTTTGCTTTTCCAAGCTGCCCCTTATTCCCCCTTCTGTGGTGCTACGGCAGCCTCTCTTGCTAATCAGACCTTGAGCCCTCTCTTCCTCCCTCCATCTGGTCCACTGCCTGGCCAGTGTCAAGCTACATTTCAGCCCCCTCGGGCACCGGCAAAAGCTCCCAAAGCCCCATGTGATACCCACCTCCACCTGGTGCAGCTCCCCTGTAATGCTGGTGACAAGTAAAAGATTGGTTTTTTAATGGTAAGATATTAAATGGACACTGCTGCTTTAACACCTGCTGTATCTTTGTCCTCTCTGTGCCAAAGTTATCTTGCACAGCATGTCAGGGACTGGTGTAAAATCTGCTCCTTGGCTTTGGCAAGCTCCTGCAGCAGCAAGTCCTGTGCAGCTCTGAGCTTGGAAGTGGCACCTGATGGTTTCACAGGTAAACACATGTTCATGTGTTTTGATACCAAATGTAAATTTGGACTTTGCAGGATCAGAGAGCATAGACTAAACTTGTGAGGTGGAAGCAGATAATGAAAAAGGAGTCAGAGATGTTGCAAATAGCTGGGTGAGCATGAGCCACAGGAGTGGAGCGGCAGCTGGGAGGACAGGCACAACCAGAGCCCTGTAAGGGTCGATGGGAGGCCCTGATGTTGGAAATGGTATTGGTTGAGGCAGTGTCGGGCACCGTGCTCAGAAAAGATGCTGTATAGCTGGAAAAGATTCAGGAAAGAGCAATAAATGTGACCGAATCCTGGAAATGTAGAGCTATAGATGAGGTTTTAATAAGATTCATCTACTTAGGGGAAAATAAAAAAATAACGTGATCATAATGTACAAGTACCAACAAGGAGAAGAAAGAGTTCAGAGCAAATAGCTCAAACTGTTAGCTTCTTTGTGCCTTTCTTTGCTATGATTTAAAACCTAATGCAGGACAACCTTGGGCTAATAATGTGCAGATTTATAATGTTGAGAATAAATGTTGGAATGTTTCTACCAAGGTATGAGGTGGATTAACAGCCACTGTCAGCCTGAAAGCCAGACTCCTGCTGAAACTGTTTCAGACAGAAGTTAGATTTTGTGTGATAATTACTAGGTTAGAGCCTCTAACCTCGATCAAACAGGAACCAAAACTGTGTTCTATTTGGTGGTCCTTTCCATTCTTGTAATCTGAATAAATACGTAACATGAGCGTTGTGCCTCCTAGGGAAGAGGTGATCACAGCAATTAATTGCTTCCCGAAACCAAACTGAATTTGTTAGCATTTGCTAGTAATTTGGCCAAATGGCCCTTTCACTCTGCTGGGAGCAAAGCTGAGCTCAGACTATGGGCTCCAGTTCTGTCCTGCTAGAGAGGAGTTGAACTTAGCCCCTGCCTAGGCCAGAACCTGCCTGGCCTTGGTGTGATGTGCATTGGTACTAGAAGAAAGATCAAGTTTATGTCAGGGTTTTTTGGCCAGAGGTGGCTGAATTTAGGCAAGCTTAGCTGCTTATCCTTGCCATAACGAGCCCCAGGGAGGTACTGATGCGCTGACTGGGAGAGTGGGACAGTCTTTGCTCCCTGCCACCAAATCCTTCCCTGAAATGAGATCCAGAGACCAACCAGCTGAAGTGCAAGAGCTTCCCCAGGAGGCTCCTATGTTTGATACAGTAGTCTTTATTTTCCTGCTTTATTTTAAAGCTCGCTCATCCACCCCCCCCCCACCCCCCAAAAAAAAAAAAGATTTAGCAGATATTTCATTGAATAAGTGTAATAGAGCAGCTTCTGAACTTTGGTGTCCAAAAGTTCATTTATGATCTTGCTGTATATAAATTCCCAGATCTAGCGTTTTGACACAGAAATAGTCTTCATTTGATAGAATGTTACAAATTCAAGTTTCAGAAATTATCCTCTTGAGCCATCTCCGTGGTGTTTGGCACCATGACAAGTCATTAGTCAATCCTGAAATAGTCATCAAGCAGAGAAATAGCTTATTTTATATACTGTTTCTTAGAGAGTTAAATATTTCCACATATTCATGCTCTGATTGGAGTCTTGGATCCTTTCCAAATGTTCAACCTGTAAAGATATTTGAGAACCCCAGGACTTAGGCTCTTTCCAAAAAATGATAGATTTCACTTGAATTTTCACAAATGGAAAACCACAACTCCCCATAGCTGCAAAGAAGCAGCTGTCATACCAGGTACGGAGTATGAGAAAACACTTTCTAAAAGCTTCAGGGACTTCCCATTATCTGGAAGTTTTTAGCGCTCTTAAAATTTGCAAAGAAAACAGTGTTTTTGGTTTGGTTTTTTTTCCCGGTACAGTGTTGCCTCAGATAATCGGCTGCACCTGTTTGGAAGCGGCGCTTCACGTTGTTCCCTTATACAGACCCTTGCACGTGTTTCTGTTAATTTTTCCTAGAAACACAAATGTCAACAAATCGGAGCCCCTGCATTGCAAGTCAGTGCAAAATCCCAAACTGGTGTGTTTCTGAGCACTTTGCCATGGAAAGTCTGTGGTCTGAGTGACTGAATTGACTTTGGAGTTTTGAAGTTGAAATCCTGGGATGTGGGGATACAGGCAAAAAGCTATCAAAGAAATCAATGGCTCCAAATTAACAGCTCCAAAACTGAAGCTCTGCTTTTTGTTGTTGCTTTTTGTTGTTATTTTTTTTTAAAGGGTGATTTTCCAAATGACAAATTGGGATTGATTTTGATAATGGCAATGGACTTCTTTCAGAAAGGGTTAATTTTTTGGTGAAATTCAGTTCAGACATGTATGATGAGAATTTGGGAAACGAGGAGTTAAGTCATGATGATGTAAATCATTGTTCTGCATTTAAAATAATAGTGCTCGGATACTTCTGATGTTTTCTTCTGCTTTTATTGGCTGAGAGGTTGCCAAAACATGTGTGTGTTGCTCTGAATTGGTAAATGATTCCTATTTATAGGACAGGTGTCTTCTGATGTCCTGAGTTCAGTCTGTTCTGTAATCCCAGATCCTATTTCTGATCTACGTTTAATAATGTGTGACAGAAGAAGATAGGAGCCTTGCACACCAAATCAGGCTAGGAATGTTTTGAATTTAGCTCTGTCCGCTTGTTACGCAGGGTATCTTCTCATAAGGGACTTGCCCTTCTAAAATTCATTTTTGGACTTTCCTTTCCGAAACACGTTGTCTTTTGGCTCATTTACACACAGCCTGAAGGCTGCTGAGTGTGCCAGCCTCCTTCCTTTGCACTGTCTCAAAAGGAAAAATGCTTTCTTACATATATTTTTTACATATATTATTTTTTTCTAATGCAGGAGCCGCAGCAGGGCAGGGCTACAGGGAAGGATGTGGTGGCAGGAGCAGAGCATGTGAGGGCAGCCATGCAAATAAACCCTTGTGTTTCCACCAACATCTAAATTAAACGGTGCTTTACAGCTATTGGTTTGGGCTGCGCAGTATCAGAGAGTCGGATTATATTACAATTAGTTATGCAACTGTCAATGACACTTTCCTATTATTTTGTAAGCTAGTGGTGGAAATGAAGACAGACTCCATTATTGTGATGCTGATGCTTCTACTCTGGTCACTGTACTGCATTTTGGAAATAATTATTTAAAAAAAAAAAACCAAACCAACCTCTCTCACAGCTTGAAATGAATGTGGAGCCAATGGAGATGTTTGATAAGGGGGAAACAAAAATATGATCAAGCTCCTCTTCTACAGAGGAGTACAGGCTTTGGAACTGAAGGTTCAAAAGAGGCACAGTCTGTTGGGAGGAGGGAGAGAAATGGAGGTTCACAAGCAGGGGAAGCTCTTGAGATGTCTAATTCAAGGGAAGAGATGCAGCTGTGATGCCAGGGACCAGGGTGGAGGGAGGAAGGAGAGGAGCTCCCTGCCATGTCTGCTGCCCCACCACCCCCTGGTCTGGCCACTGCAGAGCCAGGCTCCATCATGGCATGGGACAGCAGAAGCACTGAGGAGTCCCAGGCGAGCGCGCTGCCACAGGGTGGGTCCGCAGAGCGTTTCCGAAGAGCGGCAGCGGTTTGCGGGGAGCAGCTTGCCGTCAGCCGAGTGCTGAGGATACCATTGTGCCAGAAAAGGAACTGGGTCTGGGTGGGGTGGAAGGGGCCATGAGAACTGGATGGGAGGTTTGGCTCTTTTTCAAGCAGTTTCTGAAGCCGGATTAGTTGTCTTCGCCAGCTGGTGTGAGATGTTAGGTTTGTGTTATTTCTGGCAGCCCCACAGGGACTAGAAGTAACTCCATGCCTCTTGTTTCTCTTTGCAAGGACAGGATAGTCCAGAAGCAGCACAAGCTTTGTATTCCTGTCCCCAGGAGATGCAATGCTGGTTTGCCCCCAGGTAGAAGGTTTGAGAAGGACCCAGGCTGCTGTGCCTGTCTTTAACCTCGGATGCCATCAGCTTCCTCTGCTGGCTGCATCTCCTGGACTAGTCTGCTCTTCACATCACTGTCTGCCCAGGTTTCCCCAGACACGTCCTCTTGTCTGTCACTGTCCGGACAGATTTGATGGATACAAGTGTCTACTGGCCTTGCATGCTGCCATGCGTGCACAGAGACTCTGACTGGACTGCCCCATGTCTGGGAAACCCAGATGTGTCCACAGATGCAGGAATCCTGATGGGCTGCCAAACGTCTGGAAATGTAGGACATGCCCACATGCATAGAAGCTTTGAGCTGCTGCTTGTCTGCAAATCACTGATACACTCTTAAGTGCAAGGGGCTGAACACTTTGGGGAGTTTTGGATGGGCCAAATGTATGCACATGTGTTATACAGTTGCTTTTAGTGCACTTGAAGGAAATGCAAGATCTCGAAGAGGAGTTTGTGCGTGTCTGAGCCTAGCACGTCCCCAGAGGTTTAGGATTAGCTTTGTTGCATGCTTGTACAGAGCAGTCTGGGCATGTGCATACTTTGGAAATCTCTGCCAGACTGCCCTAGTTCTTTACGTTCCCTTCCTAGATGGGGGTATTTTCCATCAGGATCAGTAGGAAGACCCTTTGAGTCATGGTCTTGCATTGAGGCAAGACCTTATATTTGTCCTGTGTCTAAAATGCCTTTTTCTGCCTGAGCTTTGTGCTTTCTTGCTGGATTGCTCCATCCCATTTATGCACAGGTTCCCACAGCGGTCTGTATCTTCACATTCCTCTTGCAGCAGAGAAAAGCAGAGGATGCAGGACATCGTGTCTCTAACGTATGTCTGACATGCCACTTGCTTGCATTTGGGATGTGGAAGGACTGCAAATTGAGTGTAAGCTGTTGTGTTTGCACTGGCTTTTCTGGACGAGGATCCCAGATTTTTGTGACAGGCTGGAAAACGAGAGAAGGATTAATAGCTTTCCTAGATCCAGGCAAAACGCAAGCAAATTAACCACATTTTCTCTGTAGCACTTCTCTCAATTCCTACTTACAGGGCCATGATATTTGGTCCTTGCTCTGGAAGCAGGCAAACCTGCTTTCCTGCAGGTGCTGTCACTGTATGCAATGGGTGGTGGATGCCTCCCACCTTCCCAAGAGCTGTTGGGTGATGTACCCCGAGTGTGAAGCCACCTTGTTCCCTGAGCCCCTGTTTTGGGGTGACTGAACTCCCAACATAGTCCCTTTTTCTTCTGGAACACGGATTTGTTCTGGCATTCGCCCTTGTCCACACACTCCCCCTAGTGAATTCCAGGGTTAAAAAATCATGTAGGCTTTCCGTAAGAGCTGCCTCGCTTGTCACTTAACAATTCCACCTCTGAACTGGGACCCTGCTGCTTCACGGGCTGCCTTGACAATATCTCATTTGTCTTTTCTTCTTTTATTTAGCTTTTCCTACATTTTTTACACATTCTGTAGATTCTCCTGCATTCCAAGTGTCTTATATTTTCATGCCTCCTTTTATCTCTCTATTCATCTACCCCAGTATAGACAACAGAAATGCTAAGTCCACATAATCTGTAGAAAGCATGAACTGGGTTGTTAGACACTTTCCAAACATTACACTTCATGGAAATATTTTCCTGTAAGAAGTAGAAATGAAACAGCTGTCTCCCACTCTCTCCTGGGCTGTTCCTGTGCAGACTCTCCTGCTCTCTGAATTTACAGCACCATCCCTTGGACGAGTGACCAATGGCCAGCTTCAAGCAGTTGTACTTATGATGTGCCAAGCAGTGGTGAAGACGATGGTGTTTATGTGCTAGTCAGATCTGTGTGGTGGGATTAACGTACTGTGAGAGACCTGGTGCTGACGTTTCCAGCATCGGGAACGTTTCACCAGCCGAATTGTCACTAGGAAACTTGCTGAAAGTCATGGCTGATGGTTCACCACAGACTGCTCACTTTGTATGAACTTTTGGCAGACTGTGGGGCAAGCAGGGATGCTCTGTACTCATGCATCATCCTTCCTCCTGCTCGCCCCTGTCCTTATGGCTTTGTGCTTGGCCAAATGATAAAAATCCTCTAGCTCCTACCAGGAGCTGAGTACTGAGGTAAGAAATGAAAGGAATAGGTGCTTCATGTAACCCAGCTCCCTGAAAGACAGCGGGCACCTGGCGTTTGTCCTTCTCTCCCTGCCTTGTTGGGTCGCAACATCTCTCAGCTGGCCTGAGCGTAGGATGGCAGCCCAAAACCCTGCTGGGGTACCTGCTGACATGGGCATGGTTCAGACACCCCTTCCTAATGTAATTGCTTATTCTGCCTGTGTGTTGTATAATTTCAGCACAGAACTGGAGATGTATTGATTGCCAGCGGGTAATTATTTCTTGATTCTCATGGGAATTTATGGGAAGCTTAATGCATCAGTGGAGTTGTCCAAACTGGAAAGGTAAATCAGGAAAAGAAAAAAAAAAAGGGGGCAAAAAACCACAGCAAAAATGTTTGGGCTGAAGCAAGCAATCCTTCCCCTTCCACATGGAGAAGCGACCACCAGGCTTTTTTGGACAGAAGTGTGAACATCCGTGTTAGCGTGAGCTAGCAGAGTGGGCTCCCGAGCAGATGATGGACAAGAAGAGAAATAGTGAAATTCGTATGTTATCACCTTCAACGTGAGCAACTGGAAAAAGAGCAGGAGACACTAGAAATTATTTGAAGATTCACTTCCCTTCAGTATTTTGCTGGAACAGAGTGAGCAGATATTTGCAGGCTGTATTCCAAGCTGAGGTTATTTCTTCAGAGCACGTTCTGGCAAAGGATTTTTGGCTACGGCCCATCCACAACCTGAATGACTGGGTGATACCACGGGGAAGAAATTGGCTAACAGCAAATTATGGATCCAAATTTCAGGTGGTTGTTGACTGTGCATCTGTTATGTTGCCTTTTTATAACTCTCCATATTGTAATCCAGTGCTTTTGGCTTTGACCTTGATAGGACAGAGCAAATCCACTCTTACCCTTCAACACTGTCCCGTGAGAAGCATGGTGCCTATGTACGCTGTGTGCTCTGCTCCGTGGGAGGACTGAGTCACTGCAGAGGTGCCTGGGCAGTCCCTCAGCATGTGCCACCCGAGTGTGCCGTGGGGATCTCATGGTTTGGGAGCTACTCTGGCACATGTGCTGATGAGTCACATGTGCAGCTGGGGAATACCAGACACTTCAAATAGGAGCACATCTGGATACACACAGAACACATCTGGAGCATTAGAGTTGCTGCACGTTTGCAGCATCCCTGTATTGTGTGTGCCATGAACTGCTTTCTACCCTTTCTGTACTCTCTGGGGGAACCTTTATCATATTAACATAAAATAACGCTCAAGAAATGCCTTCCATGGCAAGGCTTCACATGTCCATCAATGTGAGCAGCGGGGGTGTTGTGCTGAAGGATAGGCTGTGTCAGGACTTGGTGTGAGTGCTTCAAGGTTGAGTAACTGGTTGTGTTGCCCACGTGTTGTCCCACACTCAGATACCCAGTGGTGTGTCCGAGTAATGTTTGTCAGTATGGTTTTTTGGGTAGCGTGGAGGGCCTTTCATATGCTGAAAGTGCTGGTCTGCTGTATCATTTTTCCAGGCATGATACAGCACTTGGCACAGCAGCCCTCCAGGCTTTGCCCTTGTAAAGACTCCAGAGTTATTCCCTGGGGTGTGACTGTGCTCTGGAAGGGAGATTTGAGGGTTGCCCACTCTATCAATGTGCATGTGGACAACGCAAGGGAAAAAAACAGGTTATATACCAGCACCAAACTCTTCAAAATGTGTGCACTGTGAGCACCTTCCATCCCCCTCCTCTGCTTTGGACTGTCCTGACTTCTTAGGGTGGACAGAAATTAGGGATGCGGGGTACTCCCTTTTCAACTATGTCTGGCTATATAGGATGATGACTATGGCTTCTTGTACACCTGGTCACCTGTCTGGGGCAATTTTGGGCATTTATGCTGCACTGTGTGCCCAGACAGTACTTCTCAAAGTGCACTGGGTACATTAACATCCCCAGCCTGGGCAAAAGGGCAACTGTGATCTTTCAGCACTTGCCACTGGCAGTTGTGGTGTTGCCAAGCCCATGCTGCCCTGGTACGGGGAGGGGAGCACCCTCCTGAGGCCGTGGTGGGCAGAAGGAGGAGGAGGTTAGGCTGGACACCTCGTGGTGTCTGGGGATGAGCAGACTGGCTAAGCCAGTCTTTAAGTCCTAGGTGCCTGTTACAGAAACAAGGTGGGTAGCATCTTCATTTGCACGTTGCCTGATGCAAAGTAATCACGTCTCTAAATGGGCACAGTTTGGTTTTGAATAAATAGAGGAAAAGAAAATAATTCTCTAAGGTTACAGGTAGAGATAAGAAAAGTCAGAGGCAACAGGAAAGTCTCCAGAAGCAAATGTCCTATATGTTCAATGCATCTTGGATGTACGGGGATGTACGGGTATTAGGGCTGGTTTGCTGGAGGATCAAATAAGTCCTTGCAAGGAGGTGATGCTAAGTAAAGACAGATTTGATATTGGGATTCAAATACATTACTGGGTTTGAACAAAATCACTGTCAACTGCTATTTAAGAAGATTTTCAGAACTTTCTGGTCTTACACTAACTTTTTAAATAAGGATGAAAAAAAAGTGCAAATATATTACTAATTTAAAACAAAGATTTCACCATTAATGTTTCAGAGCATTTAGGAACACTACTTTCAGTTGTTTGCTTCCTATATAAGAAATAAATGCCCTTCCTTATGTATCTGTTTCATGATGGGAAAGTTTGTAAGTCACCTTATCTCTGTAGGTATCGGAAACATCACATATGGCGCTGTCTTAATGTCTTTTTTTTGTGATTTCCTGCAATGTCTTTGTTGAAGCAAAGCATATTCAACCACTGGAGAGACTTGTAAGAGAGCTAAATTAATCTTTCCTCCTGAGCTTTGCAAAATAGGTTAAACCAACATGCAGTACTCATGGATGTTATAAGCTCAGACATGCACATAAAATGTGAGGCTACTGAATTAAGAAATAACTGCTGTTCACTGTTTCAGCAGCTTATTGTAATTATCTCTTTATTTTCTCTGTGATTTCTGCCAGGCAGAGATTATCAGAAAATTGAAAATGAGTTTAATATTGAAATATCTATGTTATTGTTTGTGCGAAGCCCCAAGTTTCTTCAACAGCCAAATAATGCGAAGGGAAAGCTGAACTTGAGAATACGTAACTCAAAGCACATTAACTTACTGGAAACTTGGGCATAAGAGTTGTTCTTCGATACACACGGCCAGCCCTTGTTTCCACTGCTCTCAGTGAACGTTTGCTTGTTCCCAGATGCTTAGTCTGGTATGACTAATGAACTTAGTCTTCTGAAAATGTTGGCTTCACCAGACAATTCGATACATGAAAATGCTTGTGCTTTAAATCTTGATACTAATACTTTACCTCAAATTTTTCAAATCCTGTGCCATGCTCGTTTAGGGACTGCCATAAGTTAACTCTGCAACTGTCATGCTTTGCCCATGCCTGATGTACTACCCTGTGTGACTTGGTGGGTAGCTACAAGACAACCAAGGAGTGTTGAGAAAAACATTCAAGGACATATATATATATTTAAATATATGTATCTTCACGAAAAGAAAAAGAAATATGTGCATTTTGCATTAGGATTGTATAGCAGATTTCTTAAAATCAGGTGTTAGTGCTGAGCAGATCAGGACCCCAGTCCAGGGTGAGGGTTATGCAGTACAAAAGAAGGAGAAATAATCTGGAGAATGAAAGAACTTCTTGTGTTAGACTCAAACTGTGCCAGCTCTTTCATTTTCTAACACACCGACTACCTCTTGCTTCTGTGTCCTGCAATTTATGGTGAGAGCTGCTGCTAAATTGCTGGGTGAAGAGCCTGAAATATTATATCAAGTGCATCTTATAGGGCTGTGGGTAGTGGGTGGAGTGACTATCCTCTGGGGCAATAAAGGCTGTCAGGAGCGGAGATCTTGATGAGCTCTCTTGAGTGCTACCGTGCCAAGTCCAGTTCAGGGTATCTTCAGCAGACTGCAGCAAATCCTGTTTCTGCCTAAGATGAACACATGGGAAGCGAACTGGGTGGTCTGGGCACTCATCATAGCTGGAGTATTGCTGAGAAAGGATGGAGACCTGCGGCTCTGCCGCCAAATGCAGCGAGACACTCTGGGGGTGGGCCAAGGGTAGGTGCAGTAAGACACCCTCCTCTTCCTTCTGCACCCTTCACAGCTCCTTCACATGCCTGAGGCTGTTTGAAGCTCAAGACAGTTTAGATACTTTTTTCCACGTTTGTTCCTGTGTGACTTTTCTCCTGCATTTCAGAAGGAAGTTGCAAAAGAGACAGTGAGGAAGTCCATCTGCTCAGTGCCTCTTGCTCAAGTACGGTTGGGGAACTGGAATTGCTACAGAAGTGACTTTATGCTGTGATATTCAGCCCATATATGTAATCTTTAGGGGACTCACGTCCTGTGAAGGGTCAGCCAGACCTCTGTGCTTCTCCAGGTCAAACCCCCAACTCTCCTGAATCTCAGCACCATGGTCTGGAGCTGCAGATCTGCGCTCAGAAGTGGTCTGTGATATACAGTCTGATGAGAAGAAAAGCCACTTCCCATAAGCCGGGGATTGGGCAGAGGGGCTTTACATTTTGGCTGCAGCTCTCCCACTGTAGAAGAGGGTGTTGGTTGTGAGGCTGAAAACTGTCCTGGAGGAGCCCAGGAGCGGATAGCTGCACAGACATGCCAGAGTCGTCTTCCTAGCTAGCTCCCTGGCATCATCAGTGCCTCTGGTCTTGGGAAGGGGCCTCCAGGGCTGGTGCGAGACAAACGAGTCCCTCCTTTTCCTCCTCTCCCCCCAGAACTACATGTATCTGCATGATTTATGTGACTCTGGATTTTAGCTCGTGTTTACTCTGCGGAGAGCCTGATGGCTTCTCTGTTTGCCTTGGTGCTTGCCTTAGCACATTGTTCTTGCTGCTGACAGTTGTGCTGGCAATGGTTTTATTTGGAGAGTAGCGGAGGGGGGGTGGTGGTGGTGAGGAAGACAGCGGTAAGGAAGAGCTGTCGCGCTGTGCAGAGCCGGTGCTGCTGGCAAGAGCTTCCTGACCCTGGGCAGGCAATTCCCACCCGCGCTGTGCTGCCTGATGGGAAACGCAGAGACGAGGAAGTGTGTTAACGGGTCGGGAACCAAACGAGTCAGAGATGTTTGGAGCATTTCTGCAGGGGCTGGAGACCCTGACTTTAACCGCCTACTGACAGGTAAAAATCTGCATCCCCCAACCCTGGGAGGCATTAGGCTGCTCTCACCTGTGAGAGGAAACTGATAATTCAAGTTGAAGCAAGGTGAAAGCAGATCTTTGGATGATGTGGGATACAATCACTGCTCTGCGAAAACTTAATTGCCTGTAGGTAATGCGCAAGGTTCTGCAAACAGAAAAGAAGCACAAGGGTTTGTCAAAGGCTCGTTCTCATCAGATTGGTTTCATTTTGTGGCTCTTCAAGGGAGGATGGAGCAGGAAAAAGAGCCAGATCTTATGCAAGCCTGTGCAGATCGGCGACTTCCACTGGAGCTGGCAGGAATTCTCCAACTCCCAGTGGGTGGAAGAGATTTCTGTGCGAGAGGGGCTCACGCGGGCTCTGCTGCTGAAGACACATCTTGAAGTAATATGCAGCTCTCGATGACACCTCCTCAACACTTAGTAAATTTGACCTCTTCTTTCATGTGCCATTATACTGCCTCACATGGCTGTGCAAGCAGCTAACACATTGAATCCAAATTTTACGTTTCCAGGCAAGGAACACGTGCTCTTTCAAATTGAACGGTGATGCTACCAATGGCTGGCTCCACTTCCCATCACCTGAGAGGTGGGAGGTCAGTTGACAGGAAATCTCATTCTCTGTCATCCAGGAGAATTGCTATCCTTCACACGAAGGCGGGTTTGGTTTGGTTTAAAGCCCTTGTGTGTGCTGAGTGGCGCAGGTGCTCAGCCCCTCCTAGAAGCACTTAGTGTTAAGTACAGCATACTCTTCCTCGGTGTTGTTAAATAGCTTTTATAAACACTGTCTGAAAGTGCTCTAATTATACATGACCTTCCCCCTCTGCTTAGTGTCATCTCATTAATCTTTTAGGTGAATAATTCTGTTTTGGGAACAGAGCAAATATAGAAATTGCACAATGAAACACATTTAATATATTCAAACAACTTTTTCTTAATATAAAAACAATCATTTGCCATTCATTTTTCATGTTGTGTTGAGTATTTGCAGGCCAACATTGGAAACAGGTTGGTAATTTGGTCCTCCTTAATTTTGGCACCTGTAGTTATTTTGGAACTACAGGCTGTTTTCTGTGGCTTTACTGCTCTGTAATTCAATAGCCTTTTAGGACCTTAATGCTGCCATTAGTAGCAAATTGGCCTCTATTCTGAATAAAACTCTTTATTAAATTTGTTTGTTTAATTTTTATTAGAGAAGGGTTGCCCAACAACCACAGGGAATGAATTTCCTAGGAGGTACAGGGGCAGTGCCTGAAATCCCTTTCCCGTAATTGCTGGTGTGAGCAGGAAAGCCTGAGTTACTGTAGGGATCTGCAGGGTGCAGATGGTTAGCTGTGAGCTTTAGGTAGCCAGTTTGACAGTGGTGGTAGCATCTTCTCATGAGCCCCTCCCTGCACCTCTCGGTAATGAGCTTCGTTACGTAATCTGTGCGCAACCAAGGGTTCAAAGTTCTGTATATACTTTCTCCACTGACATGTTTTTCATTTTTCCTTTGCAAGTTTTTTTTCCCTGAAAAGATAGTTATTGAAATTTGAATTCCTTCAACCATTTTGTTGACCCTTTTCTTTGCTTGTGTAGCTTGTCTGGTTTTGCCTTTTTCTACTTGTGTTTGTGTTAGTAGAGGGAGGATGAGGGCTGGAGCTGGGGCTGTGAAGGGCAAAGGACTGGTTCTGTGGCTCTTCCTTGACTTCAGCAACTCTCATGCTTACTGGAGTGGCAGCTTGCTCCCAGGGAGGGGATCACTCTCAGGACTCTGGTTTTGTGGGCCCGAGGAGGGGAAGCCCCTCAAGCACCGGCCACCTCGGCTTCCCTGTTGCTGGGGCAGGGGACCTGGGGGTGCCTGACCAGGGCTGGTGCTGATGCATGCAGCTGGGGCTAAGGGAGGCACAGGAGGATGGATCTTGCTCCTTCTGCTGTGTCTTTGAAGGAGCTGCCTGGTCCTCCTGCATCCTTCATGGCCAGCCTTGGTCGTCCATCACCTGGCTTAGTCCTTGGCAGCCCTGGCAGGACCAGCTCTGTACTAGGGCCAGGAGATGATGCTCAGCCATTCCATCATCCTCTCCTTGGAAAAGGCATTAGTGCTGGAGGTTGGTAGAAATGGCTCATGCCACCAGTGTCCAAGGGTGCTGTCCTGCTGGTGTAGGCCAGCAGAGTTGTTGTGGTGGTCGCCTGAAGCCTCTCTGCCTAGGGATGAGCTGGGAGTGAGCAAATCCAGGGAAGCTTTCCTCCCTCTCTGTGCACCGTTTGCTCATAGTTTTACAGGTCTCTAACACACGGCAAAAAATTAAGTCTTGTTTGAGCAGACATCTGACTGTGAGAATGAGCGTGTAATGCCCGCCTACGCCAGAGTGCTGCTGAGTGCCTCTAGCACAGCAAAGAGCTCAGGCTTGTTAACTTCCAGCATCCCTGGCTGCCGAGAGGGGAAAGGAAAAAAAACCAACCCTAAACCCCATATGCGGTGAAGTGCCTGTTATGTAATTACTGCTCTAGCCTTCTGCTCCCAGCAGTTGCTCTCTTTGCTGAAGAGACAGAGGTCTCCGTTGCTCCTTTAAGGTCCTGAGTTAAGGTTCTGCTGCAGATGTTTGCAAGTAGTCCTGTGCGTTTGCATAATTTCATTTCTATTTCTCTCGTTTCTGTAATGAAAGGTAATCCTAGACAACGTATCCAAACCCTTCTCTGTAAAGCTGCAGAAATCAGTCATACAAAAACTAGAAAATACCCAGGCCCATGCGACCTTAATTCAGTTCCCTTGCATATATGCATTACAAGAGTATGCGATCATGTAATTAAAAACTATTGGCTTGGCAGGACCTTGGCGTACTCCTTGCACAGAGTAAGATAGAGGACTGCAAGAAGAGAGGGAATGTTTACTTGTAGTTAAGGCGCTGGTGAGGGATGTGGGAGAACTGGATCCTAACCCTGGCGCTGTCACAGGATTCCTCCGTGATGCTGGGCAGAGCCGATCTTCCCGCAGCCACGGAGGGTGTTGAACTCCATTATCAGCAGCTCGTCTACTCCAGCTTTTTGAATATTCAACTTCCCAGTCTAAAAAAAAAAAAAAATAATCTGTTAGTGCTGGTTATTTGTATAAGATATGAATCTGAATAAACATATGTGCAGACAATTGTAGGGAAAGGATGAAAACCTCTTATCAGAGGTTTTATCCCAGATTATTTCCTTCTGTAGCCACTCCAGAGCATGTGAATGAGGCTGGCTGTTTTCATGTTAGAGCTCTCAAGCTTTAAGGGCTCTCTGTGTCCAATTAAACAGTAGCATATCTCTTGAATATTAACACATTAAAAGCAATATACTTCCAGCAAAGAAATCTGATCCTAATTGGCCCTGGAATATTTTATTTTCCAAACTGAGCTGTGAGCCGTTAAGCTTCCTTTTTTAAGACTAAGCAAACATTACATTCTTAGGGGAAAGTCGGCCCAAGGAATGGGGAAAAATAGGCTCTCAGACCTTACCTGTCAATCTTCCATTTTCCAGTGTTTTGCCCAGAAACGAGCACAGGAACTAATTGACTTCTATCCCCTTCTGTCTTTTTTCCCCTTAACATAGTGACTCAAATTAAAACAAAGATAAAATTCCAGGGGAAGCTGGCATTAATCAGGGTTTGGAGTAAATTAAATTAAGTGCTTTTTATTGAACTCAGCAGTATTAGTTATTAAAACCAGAAGGCCTTTCCCAACTAGTGTAAAAAAGCAAACAATGACTCATACTGTGGCATAGATTTTATTGGGAAATTAAAATGCTCATTTTCTCTTATTCTTTCCTTTTTTTTCTTTTGTCTTTTTTTCTAACTTCAGACAAACACATGTAAACAACTGTTGGTGAGCCTGTGCTTGCAGACCCCTTAGCCTGAAGCACACGCTGTTGGGGCTGGCTCTGCCCGTGGTGGCACCCAATGGTGGCAGAGTGAAACCGCTTCTGCAGAAATGATGCTTCCGCAGGTCTTCTGCGCCCTTGGTGTCAAAATGTGACTTGTGCTTGATATAAGGAGCAGTCCTGTGTGGTGCTGAGCTGGCAGTGGGCAGAGCGCAAGATTCTGGGTATCATTTAATGGCAAGCAAGACTTGGCGGTGGGGGGGGTGTTCAAAGGCAGAACAGAGATGCCTGTCCTAGCTTTCTGGCATCTTTCCCACCCATAATCAGCCATGATCTTACCCTCTTTTGCTGCATGAGGCTTATTCTTCTGCAGCCTGTCCAGTTGATCCCTGCTGGGCCCATGAGCAAGGATATGAATACACTATTTATGCCATGTAATGCCAAGTCTTGTTATTAACCCTTGAGAGAGGAACAAATCTCAGCATGTCACATCCATGGGGTGGCAGTTTCCCTGGGACCACCTGCTCTGCTCCTAGTAAGGACAGAGGGATGTGGCTGAGCTGATGCTGTGGCACAGCAGTGGACCAGGCGAAGCTGTGCTGGTGTGCGGTTCTGGGGAATGGGGGCTGTGCTGGAGCCTGGCTGGTGCTGCCAAGGATGCAGAACATGAGGTCCCTCCAAAAGCAGTTGTGAACATGGGAAATGTGTGTGGTTGGGGTAGGAAAATGGCTTAGGAAAAGATTTTTAGAAAATACGTAGATAATCTAGTCTCCGCACATTCCTGGCAGAAGGGAACACAACAAGCGTAATCCTTCCTCTCGAAGACAGGAGACCTGAGTAATTATAGGCTGGGCATTTTAACTTGGATAACAAGAAAGATACTAGAGCGAATTATGAACCAATTTAAAAACCCTTCTCAGATAATAAGATGACAAACATTGGTCTAACATAGACCAGTCAAGAATAAATTTGGTTTCTTTTTGGACTCCATTGTTCTGGGAAGGTAGGTGACAGTAGCTGTGATGTATTTTGAATATGAGGTAGTATTTGTCTCAAAAGCAAACCGAGGACGCTTGGTTTGGATGAAATCACTACAAAATAGGTGAAAAAAATATTTAAAGAATAACTGTAGCTAGTTCTTTGTCAAACTGGGAAGAGAAATCACATAGGAAGCCTTTAAGGGCCAAGTCCAGTACTATTCAATAGTTTCATTAATTTATTTAATTCTTTCCTTTCAGATTCAATTTAGAGGGGTTTCAAACAAGCACATTTCCGTTGTCGATTTCCCGTGGCACGTAAGTGTTTGTTAATGCAGACAGCTGAGAAGGAAGGGAGATCAGTGGGGTGAGGGCGTGCAGCCCTCCCCACCATCAGGGTGAGGGTGATGGGAGATGCTGCGGTTACCGACCTGGACCAGTCTGGGTTTAACCCCTTCTTCCTCCCCCAGCACAGGTATAACTTACTGAAGGGGCTTGGAGATGAAGAAAACAGCATAAAGTGAGAACTCTTGACCAGCCAGCTCAAATTGCTTTACAGATAGTATAAAAGCTTTGAATTTGAGGCAGCTGGACTGAAGCACTGGAAATTCTGCTTGTAGTTTGGTCGAAAAAGATATATATTTCCCTTAGGTGTTGGGCAGGTTTGTCTCCAATGCAGTGGCACTGTATGAGATGTGACAACATGGCTGGTGCAGAAGTACACCTGAGAGAATGAGGGTTAGCTACCAGTTTGGCTTTTGTGGGCAATGCCTGATTTTCGGTGTCGTTTTGGGCTATTCGTGGCCAGTTCAAATAGGAATTGCTTTTAAGCAAGGACTAGACAGGGGAGGCTTACTATGTCTTGCTGTAGAGGAGCACGCCTGGCAAAAAGCCATCTTTGTGTATCTGCCTGCTCCAAGATGGTGCGTACTCCTGAGCATGTACATGAAGGAGGAAAATGTTTAAGAATCCGCACGGCATAGGAACGTGGGGCACCTTGCGTCTGGATTTTGTTTGAGGGAATTAAGAGCTGATCCTTAGCTGGAATATGAATCAGATCTGATTGTGTCTGTGTTGACTAAAAGAGGTTGTGTGGTGTGCATGAGCCGGAGCTCAATCTAATGTGGAAAAGTTTGATCCAGAGCTCTGGTTAATTTAATGCTTGACTATTCTACCTATTTTAGTTCTGACTCAAAGTTCAGTGTTCTTTCTCGTCAGCGGTTGTTTGTATTAGCAAAGGACATGTGTGCAACCAGAGGAGAAGGATCTTTGTGCACCCTAGCTTCTGCAAGTCCAGCAGAAATTCATTAAAAATATTCTAATATTTTTGTCTCCATTGCTAGAGGGACTGGAGGAGCTTTCCTTTCACCCTGCTGCTGCGATGCGGGGGGGGAATTAATATCCTGCGACATCCCGTCAAATCCCCAAATGCATTCATAGCACTGGGTTAGTAATCCATAGTTTTACAAGGTTTTAAACTCCTAATACACTTCAGATATTTTACGTGCTTCGGTAAGTCTATTGTGCTATATTAAATATATGTTAAGGAAAACTCCCGCGATTAGTTTTAGTACCTTTTGATATCTAAATAAACACCGACTGAACAAGAATATCTATATCAAAGGAAAAATTTTCAGAATAGTTCAAAGAAATACAATTTAAGTCCCTTAATATCATCTCCTTTAATGGGAAACGTCTCTCGTTATAATCATTCTTGGCTTTTAAGGTCAGTAGGCACTAATACAAAAATCTTGTCTGTCTTGCATAATAACATTGAACAAAAATTCCTATTCAGAAATTCCTACTTAAAACTTGCAACTTCTGGTTGAACCAGAGCAGATTTTAATAAAATTTTCTATTCTTGCCTTAAAAAGATAACATGTGATGGAGGATCCTCCACAATGTAGATAAATTGTTCCAATGATTAACTGCCTTCACTATATGTATGTATAAAAAGGAGGCTTATTTCTAGTACATACATTTGTCTTGCTTCATTCTGTCTCTAAAAATTGCCCTGGCTTTGATAAATTAAAGTGTAACTTATAATTAAAAAAAAAAAACTTTTTAACGTATTCTGGTGCTTAAGAGGTGATTGACACGCTATCTGTCACTAGAATAAATTGAATAGCTTCAAGTTCTTTGGTATCTCGCTGTGGAGTCATTATGCCAGCATTTCTAGGAGCAAAGCCATCTTCCATTCATCTGCAAATTTCCCCTTGTTATAGCCAAATTGAAAGCCCTCGTTTCCTGCCCCAAGGAGGTCTAAGTGAATAACAGAAAGTGAGACTCAATTTTTTTAAACTGAATATATAATCTGCAGGCTATTTTTCTGGTGGAACCTTGAAATTTTCCAGGGGGTTGTGGGTGGGAATTAGGCTCCTGAATAGAAAACTTCACTCTCCAGGTGTTGGGCTTCCACAGAGCCCCCTTAGGTGCTGCATTCCCATGGGTGCCAGGGGCCCATGGCAGCTGTGCATGAGGCTCCGTGCGCCATGGGAAGCTGAGTTCATTTTTCTAAGTTTAAGAAATGAATTGGGACTTGCCTCTTATTAGCAGCCTGATCCCTTGGGAAGGTTCAGTGGGGAAAACCTGAGGCTGGAAAATGCACAGGGGCAAGCGGGTGGTGAGAGGAAGCGGCTTGTGCAGTCAGACTGCACAGAGCAGTCTAATAAAAAAGGTATGTCCAATTATAAAACCTTTCCATAGCCTTACACATATTTCTACTTCCAACCCCAAATTTTCCACCACTCCTATGTTTGTGATTTTTTTTTTTCCCCCATAAAAATAATATTAACCTTAATACAGCCCTGTTACAGACAGCGTTGCAGCAGGCTCTCCTGGGAGGCACCTTGTGAAGCCAAGAAAGCATTGCTCAGGATAAGTACCCTGGTCCTAATTTCATCATCTGTGGTACTGTCACTAGTCTTCATAGCCATATGAATGATGATGACAGAATATGCTTGGTACCAAATAACATGAATTTATGCTGGAAGCAGCCAGGAACTTGAACCAATGTATTTCCCAGTTACTGGTGGTTCGCAGTTTACCATGACCAAGGATTTCCAGTATGGTTATAGGCACAGTCCTCTACCTCTAGCACCCACAGCAAAACTCTTCTGAACCCCCAAAAGACTTGGCTGTTTCACAGTACCATCCTCTCCCTCTCTGCCGTCGTCCTTTAACTATAAATCCTCATTACTGGGACCTTTTCCCAAACAACAGCCTTAAAGCAATAACCAGGGTGATGGCAAGTGTCGTCTGGGTGTTCACCTTCAGCCCTCCCTCCTTCTGGGGACTGCTGCTCTCTCCCTCAGAGGGATCTCCTGCATCTCTTGCCTTTCACAGAGAGCGCAGACAGGAGAGTTGTGGAACTGCCAGTGCATCACCTGCAGCTCGATGCTCGTTGCTGATGGTGGATTTCTTCCTGCTCATTCATCTCAGAGCCCAGGGAATCCATCCAGCCTTGCAGCACCCACAGTGCCCTTCGGGTAACAAGCTCCTCTGCTTAATTACATGGCTGGCACTGTTTGTGTGAGTTGATATTTCCACCATGTGATTTCCTGACGCTGGTGTTCCCTTTGCGGTGAGGAGCAGTGACCAAAGCTCCCCTGTCCTGCACAGCTCTGCAAGCCCCTGTCATTGCACCTCTGGTGCTGCGGCTGGAGACATTCCTCTGGCTTGTCCCACACAGAGCAAGGCTCTGCTGTGGGAACCTTCTTAAGCTCCTTCATACACATGCCAAGAATTAATTTAGCTTTTTTGCTGTAGCCTTATCTTTTTGCTTCAGCCATCTACTGGCTCTACAGACTCTTTGGCAGGCTTCCTCCTTTTGATGTGTTTGAAAAAAGCTTTTATTAGTTTTTAAGGCGTTAGTAAGTTGTTTCTTAAAATCTTTTTGACTTGCTTTATTATGCTCTTACATTTAATTTGCCAGAGTTTATGCTTTTTCTGTGGGTGTGGGCTTTTTTAGACAGTCTGTGTGGAGCTTGGAGAGAAAAAAAGACTCTTCCTTACCCTGTAATAAGGTGGTTCTTGGGGATTTGTTTTCCACGTAAATGTCCCAACTTGCCCTTCCTTCCCTGTGATCAAAGAGTCTGTATCCAGAAACCTTTTTGCACAAGCGCCGTGACATCCTTCCTTTTCATCCTCAGCCCAGGACTCTAAGGGGCCAGTGCAGTGCAGAAAAATGTGCAATTAAAAAAGACCCCAGCATCACCGTGCTGTGTGCAGAAATGCAACCTGACTGTAGTAACATGCCCTGCTGTAGCCACGGCCTTAGCCTGCTTTCTCCACTTTGAATGCACAGACCAGGAGGGTGATTTAGTGTGGCACCAGGATGTGGAGGTCACTCTACAAACAAACCCTCAGTCATTACTTCTGTTGAGCTGGACAGATCAGCTGTATGTTCCTCTGACGCTGTGTCAGAAGCACATTAACCTTTCAGGAAACCTCTTCAGAAAAAAAAAGTAATGAGCACCAGTTACACTGACACCGTGCAACCAGAAGGTGCTTGGCTGCTGTGGTTACAGATGCGTTACCCCGCAGCATCCTGCTGACCCCTGTTGCGGTGCAGGAGCAGACGGGATCCTGGCTGAGAGCGAGCAGTGCCACTGCCACCGCCCGTATCCATCACCATCGTGGTGCAGCATCTTCCTGGGGTGGCTGTGGCAGATCAGTGTGATCTCCTTGCCTGTGAGCATGGTGCAGCCAGCTTTCAGTGGGATTGTCCGTGTCTCTCCCCCTCCTGGCCTGCAAACTCTTCCTTGCTCTGATTTTCTTTTTCTCAGCCCAGGAATGTCTAGCTGCAGAGTTTAATCCTCTGCTGTATCAGCACAGGGATGCCTCCATCACTAAGGCGGTGATTCCTAATTTAGTTCATATCCATCTCCTCCTGTGTTCCCAGCCTGTAATCTAGACACCTGGGTATCTTACCCCCGACCGAAGCCCACCTCTGAGCTAGCTGTGCCTCTGCCCATTGCTCCAAGCACCAGCTCTTGTTTAATTTACTGGTGTATGGTTACTTGATATGTAAGTACATATTGCTAATATATAAGTACATCTCCTCTTTTCTTTCAAAGATAATTATTTTGCCATTTCCTCAGCCCTCTCTGAATGAACCGCTGCTGGTTTCTGGATTCATGCGTGACATTTGATTACCTTTTCATAGGCGTATCTTACTTAACTGTAAGTGTTATTAATGGCCATAAAATTACTCAGCCCTGAAACAAAGTAAAAATGCAATAAAAGCTTTAGCTTCAGTGAACTCTCTAGAGTGTGAATCCCAGAGAGGGGCTGTGTGTCACGTAGCAATGTGTTCCCTTGGGGCAATCATGTCCCAAACCCCGGAAATGGTCACAGCCATTGCTTTAAAAAGCTCATGTGTGAGTTACTTCATGCATTTGGGATGCTCACATTGCCTTTGTAGCTGGAAAGTACATGTGCTTTTCTCCTTGTTGGACTTGTTAGTACCCTGAGCAGTAAATAGAAACAACCTGCTAGTCCTTCCAGATAGGTTTTGCTGTTAGTGATGCTCCTGCAGTCCCTCTGTCCTTGTTCAAGAGCACTGCGAGGCTGAGCTCCTGCTAAGTGAATTATCCAACTTCAAAGCCAGCTGCTTTGCAGCGGCAGAGCTTGTGGATGGTGTTTTATTAGTGTTCGCATCACGTTTAAGCTGCTTTAAAATGTCAGATTTAAGTTCCAGAAACACAAGGTTTAAGGGGTTTATGCTTTGCAGAAACAGACTGGGATCTTGTGGGGCAGATCCATGCTGGTGGCTTTCCATAGGCTCGAAGCAGCGCCACGTGCTTTGGTGCACCGTGACATCGATGCTGCTTCCTGCCCACACAGCTGTGAGTCTCCAGGGTGCCTGGGGATGGGGACCCCTCCGTGGCACGTGTCCCTCAAAGCGACTTCCTGAGGCAAGAGTGCCTCCAACACTGATCCAGTGCCAGCAGCTTCAGTGCCATTTGATTTTTGTGCTGGTTGGACTGTCAGCTCTCAGCACGGGAACACAGTTCTCCAGTAGCCCCCCTCGGTCTACTGAAGAAGCCTGATTCCCACTGATGGACTCCATGAACAAAAGTTAAATACAGTTCATGTTAAGGCTGGGACTTGAGCTCCCATGGGTTTCTGTCCTTGGGAGGGATTTATCTCACTGGATGAACAGAGGTGATGGAAGAGATGATGATAAGAATAACACTAGGTGTTATGGTGTGTCCATTTTAGCTTGTTGCAAGTAAAGACAAATGCACCCTGGAGATCTAGCTGTCACAGTGCATCTCTCATCACAGCAGATGTTCAGGCTTTGGCTTGCTCAGCATTTGAGTGCCTCAGTGTAAAACTAGAAGGACATGAAATTTTATATGCTCAGAAATAAGCCGGGCATCATAATCAAAGGAGTATTCCTCCTAGTGGCAATTTAGGTGTGATATTATTTGGGATAGTAACGATAAGAAGAGGAGACTTGGGGCTGGTGGTTCCAGTCATGGCTAGTGGCTGCTTGGGCACGTAGGTGCTGCTGCAGTTCCACTGGGTTATGAAGCACACGTGATGGGGTATCACATTCTGGAGAGAAAAAGCAAGGTTTTACTTTAACTAACTTGATGGGTGACAGGCAGGTGCAAGTCTTTAGAGAGAATTTAGAGGGCAAAAAGATGACAGGTAGTGGAGATGTTCATACACTAGAAAGCCTGGGAGAAAATGAAGGGATACGGAAGGCTACATGCAAACCTCATACCAGGAGAAAGTGGATACCTAGGAGTTAGCTGTGAGCATCACCCATAAGAAGCCCATCCCTCTCAGGATGCTGGTGCCTCCTGGTGTCTGAAAGAAGTTTTTGTTAAAGCAATGTAGAGGCAGATACCCTATATGTGTTGGCTCTATGAGGGTCTCACTGTAATCCTATTGCTTCCTTTTTAATTAAAAGTCATTCTAGAAATTAAAATTGCTGTTCTATCCCTACTAACACTCATGATTTTAAAATCACATCTTGGTGTCCCAGGTGCCTCCCTGTGCTGCTGAGGAAGAGTTGTGTCAGGGACCCCACCGCTCCTCCATCCCTGGCCCTTACACCCCCTCTGTATACAAGACACACATAAAACCAGCCCTGTATCTCTTTTTTGTTTTTACTGCATTGGTGCTTGACCTCTGCTTTGAAATGAGGAAGGCACACAGCTCTGCTACTCTGTGACTAACTGATTTCACACCTGTTTCTTGAGTGGCTTCTTTAGGAGGTCCAAGAGAACCTGTAAAAGCTTTTGTGTTGGCAATGAGCTCCTGGTGACTCCTGAATCTCAGACACTCTCTGCTATTGTGTTATTTATTAAGCAGCTCAGGCTAACCTTTTTCCAAAAAAGATGTTTCTCATAACTTGCCAATTCATGTTACTTGCTTAGTGACTAAGTCCTTGCAATTAAGTGGGGGATTGGTCTGAGTTAAGTTGGAAAGTGCTGTGAAATAAGATGCACTGAAATGATAACATAATAGCACTCTGGGGTGTAGCCTGGACAGGGAGGGGACCCCCAATTTCTGTGCAGCATGGACAGAGCAGAGTGCTTGCAGCCCATCTGATACAACTTTTCTGGGATGTAGGGCAGGTGTGGTTAGTGGTGGAGAACCTTGGGGTCAGGTTTGTCACTAAGCAGGGCTTAAGTAACACATTATTTCATTAACCTGGCCGACCCCGTGGATTTACAATGGTAGGGCAAAGGTGCGAAATAACAAAATGCATTGTCATTTAAGGATCAGGTTTGCTCTGGAGGTCGCAGTCTCTTGGGGGGTCTGAGTCTGGCTTGTCAGTCGCTGCTACTCTCCCAGGACTGAAGTGCAGCATCTTGGCTTCTCCTGCTCTTCAAATTGCTACTCACAGCAGAAATAGGTGATCTGGTCCTCTTCTGACTTCTTTCCCCCCGTTTGCCCAGCCCTGATTCCTTTGGGTGGGCACTGGAATATCGTAACGTGTGTCGTATCATATCGTGCATGACCATGTGGAGATCTGTCCATTTTTGTCTCCCCTTAGCTCTGGTTCCCTCATTAACATTTCTGCTATACACCATCATGAGACAGAGATAATTGAGTGAGTTATAAATCACCATCTGCTGTGGGAATTGTGAAGTGTGTATTTTAGTGCCCAAGAATCCCATCTTGTTCTTGATGTCTTTGTTCACATGTTGACAGCCCATGATAGTCCATGTCTGAGGCTCCCAGACCCTTACATCACTGCTTGCACCCTGTCCCAGGAAACATGTAACCCTTCACTGAGTGGGCAGCAGTATAAAAGTGGATCTGGTGCATGTTTTCCATTTAAGAAAAAAAATTGCTGTGCTTTTTGCTATTGAGTAAAATTAAAACTACTGAGTTCAGTGAAGGTGGCTCTGGGAGGTACCTGGCTTTGACTATGTGGGAGGGTGGCCTAGATGAAGGGCAGAAGAGATCATCACATCATAGGGATTGAGGTTTTGGGTTTGTTTTGGGTTTTTTCGGGTTTTTTTCTTTTCTTTCAAGGATCATTTTCTGCTCATTGATGTGTGAGTCACGTGCGTGAACAGGAACGGTGCTTTGAGTGTTGCTATAACAGGAGATCTCAGCACTCTACAGGACAGACTTTGGTGCAATCTCCAAGCTCCTCTGACTTTTCCTTGCTGCTGAGAGTTGTCATCCCCCTTCACCTCTTCCTCACTGGGCTCCCCATGCGCCAGCTGAGGCATCTTCAACTTGTTATTATATAAGGAAGAAATTCTTCACTATAAGGGTGCTGAGGCACTGGAACAGGTTGTCCAGAGGGGTTGTAGATGCTCCCTCCCTGGAAGTGTTGAAGGCCAGGTTGGATGGGGCTTTGGGCAACCTGGTCTAGTGGAGGGTGTCCCTGCCCATGGCAGGGGGGTTGGAACTAGATGGTCTGTAAGGTCCCTTCCAACCCAAACCATTCTGTGATGATTCTATGATTCTTGCCTGGATGTATGCAGGTAGGAGGAATCCTCTACAGGATGCTGAGAGGTATTGGCTTACCACGTGGAGGGAGTACCCTGCTGCAGGAGCCTTCACAAACCTGCTCAGTTTAGTGTATGAAAAAGATGACCAAAAAGTTACTTGATTTGTGTGTTCTCAGGAAAAATATATATAATCTGCTGCAGAGTCTCTTAATCTAATGGCTAGAGGCAGAACTAGGATCAAGGGCTGGAAGCCAAAACCAAAGAATTCCAATTAGAAATGGGTCACAAATATTTAGCCGACTGCATAAACTACCTAAGGAAAAAAAAGTGACTTTTCTTCATCTTGTAATGCTTTATATTCAGTCTGGATGCCTTTATAGAAAGTACACTTCAGCCAAATTTGAGTTATTTGGCTCAGCTCATGGATAAGTGGGTGAAATACTATAGCGTGTGATGTACAAGAGGTCAGACAAGGTGATCTGATGGTTCCTCCGGCTTTAGAGCCTCTAAGAAGTTTCAGTGTGGCCGGAAGGATGAGGCCAGTTAAGGTGTGAGGCTGTGACTCCATCTGTGCTCTCCTGGGACCAGCAAAGGGTCTGCGTGTGACCCTGCCTCCTCTTCCTCCGATCTCAGAAGAGGGGATACTCTGAAGAGAAGCTGAAGGTTATGAATTTGGAAGCCATACATAAAGCTGAATTCCCATGTTCTTTTTTTTTTTTTTTTTTTTACAACCACCACTTAAGCCATGCGTGATACAGCCCACATATGAGTTTGAAACGTTCCATCATGTTTTCATTATTTGTTTAAAAATGGGAATTGTCAAGATTTCTTTTGCTCTAATTACCTGATGCTACAGGGCTTCAGAGCGCCTTTTTACACTCTCCAGAACGTGCCCTTGGGATGGGACAAGTCTGAGTTCTGCAGCAGATGCTTTCAGAAGAAAGTTGTTGGCATGAGTGGTTGAAAATAGAAGCTTGTTTACAAGGCTGCTTTCGCATTATCAGCTGTAGTGCTCCAATAATTAAGGCTGTGAACTTAATTAGCTCAACACTCCATAATTCTCTTCTGCCTCTCCAGGGGCTTGTCTGCATACAGCTCTGTACTGCTTCAGCTTGTGCTGGGGAACATCTTTATCCCGGGGAGGCTGTGTTCACACAAGTACCACCTTTACTGCCATGAATCCCGTGCTCCGTTTTCGAGTACACAAACCCTCCGTAGGGCTTTCTGGAGAGCCTATCACTGGGTTATTTGGCTGCTTTTATTAAAACCATACAGGCAGAAGTACTGATCTCTACTGAAGCATCAGGAGAACTGAATGATGCCATTGTTACTACTGATTGAAAGGGTGCTTTTACACTGGCTTCAAGCTTGTGTCTATTCTTAAGTGGAAAATGTTTCTTAATGCTGAATAATGTAGTAACATTTCTGGCCAGCACCATCTTTTTGACAATGAAACATTGCCGCGTGCTCAAGAATGGACTGGGGCTCCTGCTTTCACCTCTCCCATCTGGGTTAGGAGACTTCTGAGCAGGACCTGACCCTGGACAGGGGACGGCGTCCTCTCCAGCCCTGACCCGAAATGGCCCGTTCCCCAGTGACCCCACCACAGCGTGCCTGAGCATGTCCTGTGGCCAAGCCCGCCCCATCCCTGGGCATTGTCTCCCATGTATTTTCTGATCCTCAGAGCCAACCCACGCACAACTGGGAGATGTTTTCCTTCTCGAGTGCGTGAGCTTCAGCTGTTCCGACTATCCCGTGTGTGCGTCCTTCCTGTTTGGACAGATACTTGATACATACACCTCAGATGGAAAGGGCTGGACATGATTAAAACACACAGTCCAGCCACAGGCTTCTTTTTTTTCCACTCAATGCCCCCCGCCCCCCCCCCAAGTGAACCTGAGGAGTTGTAAGGCTATTTAGGGTTGATTATGCAAAGTGTTGAGTAGTTCCTCAACCATTTTAGATGCAGAGGGACAGATGCAAGGTGCTGCATGCTGGCACGCTGTGCCTGCCTGTATCATGGCTGAGACTTGCTATGTTCATGCTGAGGTACTTACTATTTCTGCAGGAATATCTTGGCATAAAAAAGTCAAACCTTCCTGATTTATTTGGGGTTAAATTAAAGTTGGTATGCAAACTGATTAGCTTTATCAAAATACATTTTTTAAATTCTCTGAACTCTCAGGATAACTGATGTTCCAGGTTATTAACGTATAACATTAACATTTCCCCTTAATTACGGGGCTGTGATGAAAGCCTCTCTCCCAGTGAGTGCGTAGCTCTGGAACTAGCGATGGTTCCTGACACATGATTAACAGTTCTGAATCAAGGCAGGACGGTTCCCTTGGACATACCGGCTCTGCCAAGAGCGATGACATTCCTGCGGCATATCCAACCTCACTGTTGCTCACGTACAAGCGCAAAACCATGCTTGTTTTACTCTTTTAAAAACAGTGCTTGCATAGCTTGAATGCCTTGAAATTCAAGGTAAAAGCAAATATTGGTGTGCTGGTTTCCACAAGCCCCATTGTTAAACGGTTACTTATGACGTGGTTGGCAGAACATCAGCAGCTAAAGCAAATGTATTCGTACTCGCTTCTTTCTCATCCTTGTTCATGTCGTGTGGGCTTTTTGCTGCTCGCTGCTTTTCGGCACGAAGCTGGGCTAAGCAGCATTGTCTCCATCATTATGGTGGGGAATGGGACTATGGCTTTATCCTCTACACTGTCTTTTGTTCTGGTTCCTGAACGCGCCAGTGAGTTAATTGCTAGCAGAGGGAGAGGGCAGGGAAGAGCCATACGCAAAAGAGGAAAGGGATATTTTCAGCTGGGACCAAGAGAAAGACACAAGCTGCGAAGAGCGGTGATAGAGATGCGACTTTCTGGCCTTGCAACAGGGAAGGCTTCTGATGGGACCGAAACTGTGGGGTGAGCTTGCCAAGCAGAGCCGAGAGGGCAAGTCCAGCTCTGTTGTGCTAGATAGCGTAAAGGCAAAACTTGCCGAACTTATAATGGATAATTTATGATGTAACCCTCGCAGAAACAGAGCCCTTCCATTTTGTGAAACAGAATGTCCTCTAGAAAATATTTGCACTTAGCTAGTACACGCAGATTCAAGGAAATTCTTTCAGGAGGGTTTGAGTCTAATAAAATGGGAATGTGTGACCTGGCCTGCACCATTATTTGCCCGGTTTTATCCTTTTGTTATTATTTCCAAATGTGGAATTCTCATTTTTCTACAATTCTGCAGGTGAAGTTAGGCCAAGAAAAAACAATGGTCTCCTGCAATTACAGGGAGCACCTATTAGGGCAGTAACGAGGCTAGCAACGCAAGCCAGCATCCGGAATGGCACGTGTTCCCGAGGATGTGTGGAAATGTCCCTGCCAGCACCCAGGAGCCCGGTCCTTGCATGGGTAAAGAGGCACTGGTTGGCATGGTGGGACCACTGTGGGGCTGGGGGATGTTTGCTCTCAGCCCTTCTCGGCGAGCAGATGGGTTGCACTGGCCAAGAGAGCGCAGCGTCTGGCTCCGATGTTCTGGGACGCGAGGGCTTACAGATGGTACCAACCCCTCCTCTTCCAGGATGTAAATCCTCTGGGACAGAGGCTGTGCCATCTCTACGTGCTCGTGTTGGAGGGTTGCTCTTTGTGTGACGCAGAAGACATAGCTGTTGTAAGCACACTACCGGCAAGCTCCAGGTCTTTTCTACTCTAATATTTACGATTTTACGTACCAAAAGAGCTCCTTTTAAAAATTGCGAATGTTCCTACTTCTGCCTGCCAGATATTACAACTGGGAGAGCTGAATCCTTCAAGTGTATCCTTGTTTCTAGTTATAAAACCAAATGTGGACAGCAACGTATGATATTTGCGAAGGGTTTTACGTTGGCTTTGTGGCACAGACGTGGCGGGTCCCGGTGCCTGGTGTTAACCGGTGGTCGGTAGGGCTGTGGGCTGCAGCAGAGCTGCTGCTAGCACAGTGTGGGGACACTGTGGTTGCGGGACGAGGAGCAATCTGGATGAATGCAATGACTATTTCCCAGAATGTAAACAGCCTCGCAGCTTAATGGCTCTATTTATGTTGACGGAGATCAGGAAACACACTTTGTTATTTTAGTCTGAATAAGCTCATGCAGATGGTAAGCAGAAGCAACGTGTTTGGAGTTTCTGGTGTTCTCTGACAAGCCAGGTTGCACATGAGTGTGTTAACCTTGCCTTTGAAAAGCACTTGATTTTTATCAGCTTGTTTACCAAACTGTCACAACAAGGCATAAAACCACAGAAGGCTTACATGCTGATACGAGAAATGTGCGTGTTCTTGGTAGCGGAAGAGGAATAGGAGCTTTCTGCTCTTTGTTAAATGCGGTAACAAGCCATTTTTTTTCTACAAACCGCGGAGCAAGCTGTCGAGCAGGGAGTCGGGGCGAGAGGAAGATGTTCCATGGGACAAATTGCTCTCCTCTCCCACCACCTCGAGCCTCTGCAGATGCGTGGGGTGGGATTTGTCAAGTTGCTCGAGAAAAGCCATTTGCATCCTATCGTTTACCGGTGCCAGCAAGTCCTCCCTCCGTTCCCTCCCGGCCGGAGGCTTCCCGGGCCGGCTCCCCATGAGCTGGTGTTGCAGCTGTGGGAGCCGAACGAGTTAAGCTGCGCTCGCCGTTCCAAGTGGGAGCGAAGAGCCATTGCAAAATGTTTTTCCCCCCGTTGGCTCTGCGTGTTGTTTTAAAATTAAATTGGTTCTGGTTAGCAAACAAGAACAGGACGGCAAAATTAAATTTTCTGAGGAATGTTGTGAATCCTGTGTGAAAAATAAACCCCAAAATGTTTTTTCTCTCCTGCACTCTTTGGCTTGCCTTTGTCCCCTCTTTGCCTGCCATCCCTCTCTCTCTGCTCCCTCCGTGGACGTGTCAGTTTGTGGCAAGGCTGGCGTCCTTATGCCAACATGCTGTGGTGAGCAGCAGTGAGGAGTTAATGGGAGCTGGGATGTCACAGCTTGGCCAATAAATGTATTTCTTTTTCCCTTCTACTTATTGTTCCGCATCTTCTTTTCTTGCTCCTTTGTTCTCACTGTCCTCCCAGCCCACGCTCTGCCTGAGGGACATTGTTGCTCCCTCTCTGGCAGGTGAATGCTGTGCAGGTCTGGAGAGTACCTCGGACGCGTAGAGGACACAATATTAATTTTAGAGGCAGAATTGGACCTATAAAGTATAATTCAGCCCCACACAGATGACTACCGCCGGCCATCTGCAATGCTTCAGTCTTGCTGGAGTCCAGCACAGACTCTGCATTGGAGGAGCTACACCCACATAGGGCTCTGTGATGGACAATACAGATTTTTCCCTGTCTGCTTCCATCTTCCTTATTTATTTATTTATGTGCAGATGGAAAATCTTCGACACAAATTGGCACTCCTTAGATTCTGTTCCTCTGGAAAGCTCCTGCAGTTCTTAAAAGCTTCTCCTCCATTTGGTCAGCCCTGCAGGCATTTGCTGTGTACTTCATAAGTCATTTCTCTAGTCATTGCCTCAGTATTTGTGTCAAGTCTTCTTGGATCTTTATTTATAATTTGGCGCAAGTTTGTTCTGAGGGCTCAGCAGACTCTTGCTGTTTTGTGCGAACTAGGACATCTTGCTCTCAGACCTTTAGAAGGGACAGCGAGTTACTCTGAGTTGAGTTTTGTTGTACTCGTGGTGCATGTGAAGTTCTAGGGCTATCATTACTTACTGGCTTTTGCTATTGCTTTTATTTATTAGTAAGACTCCTGATGCCTCATAATGTTTGATGCCCTGTGCCACCAATTCTTGGAGGCTGGGAGTGTACCCTGGGAGGTGTCACAGCTTGGTTGCCCCTCGTGCTCTCCTCCAGGCATCTCCTCTTGGCCATTGCTGGAGATGGGAGGCTCAAATGCTCCTCCAGCGTGATGTGGAACAACCACATGGGCTCACCTGATTGAGGAAGATGGACAGGGTCAGACAACAGGTTTAAGAGAAGAATAAGCATCCCTGGGGAGGCAGTACGGGTCTGCTGAAACCTTGTCTCCAGGTGGCACATGAGGATGGGCACCTCATCCCTATGAACAGCATTTTCTGGAGCAGGGCTATGCGTTGGACTCCATGTCTGGAACAGGGCTGTGGCTGTCGCGGGCAGCCAGGGAGCACTCCTCCCTTGCCATCAGACCATTAGAATAAATAAAACAGCTCCACTTACACTGGATGAAATCAAATCTTCTGGATTGTGGCCTAAACACGGTCAACAGCTCCTCTGGGCCCCTGAGCTGCCAATAGCTTGCACCTCCTAGCGAGTCTGTCCTTGGGAAGGAGCCATTAGAGGCTAAGGAAATTTTGCAGATCTCCATCCTTCAAGAAGTGGGAAATCATCACTGATAGGACTTGCAGCACCTCTTGTGTCAAGGAATGGGATACGCAGGAAATGTGCTGCTTAGAAACCAGCTCTCAGTGCAATGCCCCAGCCGATGCCCTTCTGGAGCATGGCTATCAACAGCATTGCCAAAACTCCTCCAAGGCACCACAGAGGCTTGGTTTCCCTTCTGCCCTGGCCTTGTGGTGATTAGATTTCATTTGGGTGTAGAGCCATCAGCAAGTTAATGAGGTTTTCCAGGCCCCTCTGGTAGTTACTGGCTTGTGTTGAATTTGTTGTGCCAGGACTTGTGTGTGCTGGGGTGCCAGTAAAGTTCACCAGAAAGAAATCATGATTAACTAGGGCCTGAAGCATCAGCTTGATAAACCTCTCCCTGCTGCTGCCACCTCTTCTAACACAAGTGCTGCATATGTGACTTCTTGTTTGCATGGCCAAAAGTACTGTAGAAAGAGGTAGTCACCTGTTTCTATGCACACGCACACAAAATATTTCATGTTCCTCCCTAAATCACTGTAGATACCTACTTCATCACCATCAGTCTTTGTCATCAAAGCTGTTGTGTTGCACAGCAGCGCGCTGCCACCAGGTCTAATTGGAGTATGCTCTTGGGGGGTCAGGGCTGCTGGGAAGAGGCTGGGGCTGCCAGAGTTTGCTGCTGCTACTGCCTTCACCCTGGGCACCCTACATCTCTCTCCAGTTTCTCTCCAGCAGGCACTCCTAGTGCCTGACTTGTTCTCCTGGTGTCCGGCCTCTCACTCTGTTTGTCCCCTTGGTGCACAAGAGCATGTGGAAACCCAGGCTGGTGGTTGCTAACCTGTTTTGAGTGTTTATAATGTTATCCTATCATTTCTCTTTAAATGGGAATTCCTTATGCTAAAGTTTCAGACTGAGGGTTTGAGGAGAAGACCTGAAATCTAAGTGAGAATCTGTTGAGTCATTTCAGAGTGCTGTGAGCATAAATATATTTCCTAATTCTGAAAGTCTAACGTTTATCATCTGTACAATAATGCACTACCAGCCTCATTCTGTGGAATCAGTCTTCCAACATCCACAGCCCTCGGCAATAAATGGAGCCAAGGTCATTGCTAAGCTGGAAAGTAAATACTTTTGAAGCTTTTCCTCCCAGGACAAGACCTAGTCTTTTCTTCCAGCTCCTAACACCTTACTCCCCACTCAGAACAAGCCCATAACCTTTCTCAGATAAGGAAACTTTCCTGTTCTCTTCTGTCAAAAGCTTTCAGCTCTCCTTTTTTGTCTCCCTTTAATCTTCCCTAGCATGCCATGGTGGGTTCATCTGCCTTTTGCTGGGCTCACCTTTTCTTGCACTTCCGTCTTCTAATGCTGCCCACATGGTTCCCATTTACCAAAGGTGGGAGCCAGTGGGCATATCGCATATGCAATCTGAGGGGATGGGATTCTCAGGTGGAATTATTTAATTAGAGACTGCCATGCAGTTTGGGGGGAATTTATTTTAATAAGTTGATTTTAATATTTTCCATGCATTTATTTTTCAGTGGAGATTATGCCATATCCCAAAAGATAACCGCTTATTTAACCAGTGAGATACGTTTAGTTAAACCCTGAGAAAATGTGCTGCTTTAGATCAACCTTTATCCCCAGGAATTGTCTCGGAAGGCTGTCTCCTCTGGCTGGGGGCAGAATCCCTTTCAGAGGCTTAATGGTGGTTATTTGTTTAGCTGAGTAAGTTTAAAAATCTGACAAGTACATTGCAAAAATATCACATCCCTCTCCCAGAAGGCAAGCCAATGACACCATTAGCTTAATCCAGCACCTCATATACTCAATTTTAATACGACTCTTTAGCTCCAGAATATGATGTATTTTCAGTTGAAGGATTTGTGTTCCAGTAGTAGGAGTGGAGAAGGAGGGAGGGCAGTGCTGTAGGTCACTCAGCGTTTGGGTACACAGATGTATTAAAAAACATGCAGAGGGTCTCTCTGGAAAAGAGCTAACATCTGACATCTAAATCCATTCATTGACTCGAGTAATGACAGGGCCTTTTGCTGCGTGTTTAGTTGAGTCCCACATACCATGAGTGAGCTGTGCTCTCATCTGCCTCTTCTGCCTACGTGGCTCCCTGCATTTTTGACAGCCACCTCTAGGCACGATACAATTAATGGATGATATTTGGAGCTACTGTCCTGGCAGGCTGTGCGAGCACCTCTCTCCATCTCCACAGTGACCGAGGATGTGCTAACTAATGCGGAGGAGTTGTGCTGGCAGCAGTGGCTGTGGAGTAACTGTTGTGAAATTTAACATCCATTCCATCCAAGTCTCTGTATCTGCAGTGTTGATCTCCGGGGCTGGCTTTGGGTTGTTCTCTAGGAAGAGAAAGAGGTATAGAGATCCTATGGAGTTCACCTGAGCCACTTTGGGTGCTTACTTCACAAGGAGTTCTCATGACTGTTCTTCCCTGCTCACCTTAAAAGGATAAAGAAAAGTAGTTCAGGTGATATCTCCATTGCAGTAAAGCTGGAGGAGATGCATTCCCCTGGAACACGGGGAAGCTGAGGGTATCGGGGATGCATCTGTGTCCAGGGGAGTAAAGCAGTGGGTGCACCTCAGTATACCAGGAGTAAAATCATTTCAGCAAAGTGCAGCATTATTGCAAGGAGAGCATGCTGATAATGGCAAAATTCTGGGTGAAAATGCAGGAAAAGTGTTTATTGAATACATATGAATCTTCTGTATTTGTCAAAACAATCTGACACAAATTTCATAGTGATAACTGAGCACTTTTGTGGTTTAGCTTTCCTAAGTGCTCTTTCATCTGTTCTTTCCCTCTTCAGGCCTGCTTCTGTTTCACACTTTAATGTAATTATCAGCCATGTCACAGTTAATTGTTTCTATGAAAACTACACCAAAGAACTGTCTCTATGTCAATACATTCTTTACCCTTTTGCAATGAGATACGGATTGATATTTTCCTCTTTCTTCCTTTTATTTGTATGTATTTATTACAGGGTATTTTCCTGCTGCTGTTTCTGCTGTTCTCTCCCTTGGACCCACAGCACAGCTGTTGCCTCTCCATGTCTCACTGGTTGGGAAATGCTGTCTTGAACTCCCTTCCCCAGAGATCCTCTTGACCTGTGCCCTGAATTTGTTCAAATTTGCTTTTTTTTGAAATACATTATCTTTAATCCATTGTTCTTTTTCCTTCACTGCCTTAAATTGCTGAACTTTATGGTTTTGTAACCACTTGAACTCAAATTTACTTCCAGTTTTGAACTATTAATCAACTTTCTGTATCAATAATATCCAAGTAATAAACATCAGCTCCCCTGCTACTTTTCCTTCTATGAAGCAACTTTTCCCCCACGTATCCCAGCAGCTTGGTGTGTCTGGGACCTGCCCTGCTCTGGCTTTAGCAGATGCCAGGGTAATTAAAATTATCTGTTCCTACCAGGTCCAAGTATTTGGCCGCTTCAGTCAGATGCTCAAAAAGGTGTTGTCCGTGTCCTATTTCTGATTGATGGAGTTCTGTGGAACATCTCCTGTGCTCCTTGTCTCTTTCTCTGTCACTGGGGACATGCACAGTGTCTGTTTCTCACCTCTTCTTGAACCTCAAAGTATTCTTCATACAAACCCCCCCTTCCTATTTCCTTCTTCTGTTTCCTAAACATGTTACATCATCTTACATCAGTATTCCCCTCCAATGACATCTTTCTATGAAGTAAGTGTGAGGCTAAATGCTGTAGTTTCATACAAGGACTTTAAAGCGGTCTTGTTTACTGCCTGTTCTTCTGGCATTTCTGTGCAGACCTATAATAGGATCAGAAGACTGCCCTGTTATTCTCAGAGTTTTCCTCTGAGCCTTCTGCAGTTTCCCTTTCCTTTAGCCATATCCCAAGCTTTCAGTTGGTTTTAGGACACCCGCTTGCTTTTCTGAGTGGCTCCCTTCAGACCTCGTTTCCAGACACCTCTCTAGGTTGGAGAGGTACCAATCATTTTCACCCAGATGCTGCTTTTTCCAGCATCTTCTCTCTGCAGAAGACCATCTTGCTTCTGCAGCAGTGCCTGGCTCTGCGACTGGTACAGAGGAACAGGAGCCTGAGCAGACTTATCCTCCCTTGGCGCATCAATATTTTGAGATCCTAAATGTTGCCCATAGCAGTGGTTTGGTGATGTAGCTTGGTAAGTCTTGTAGGACAGCAAAGAGCTGCAGAATTGATTGGAAGCTTGGAAGAACTTGCATTACTGTGAAGATACTGAAGACCTGCAACAAATGCTGCTTAATGAAAATGTATTTAGAGGAGGCTTGATCTTAATCTTGAGCTATCCACAAGAACAAAGCCCTAGCAGGCAGGGGTATAGCAAGATCCAGTCACTAGAAGGCCAGTTTGGACAAGAAGCTGGGTGTCTATTCTGACCATGGCTGTTAAATAACTGCAAAATTTTACATGGGGATAGGCTGATTTCCATACTTGCAGCAAACTCTAAGCTGGCAGTGGATACCTCTACAAAAGATCTGATCTGTCCTGCTGAGGGACTGGGTTTGACTTCTGCACTCCTTGTGTGTGTCCTGGGTTGCGTGGTGCAGGAGGACATCAGGCTAATGACGCTGGCCTTTTTTCGGCCATTTGTCTGTGCCTCCCAAATCGGGTTCAGACTCCACCCTGTGTGCTTTGGTACAAGATTCCCCCAAAGATTAGCTGGGGAGAGCCCCTGCCAAACCGGGTCCCTCCAGCTGAGCTGTATCTGCGAGCCCAGAGGAGCAGGAAGAGTCAGGGCCAGTTCCTTCAAATATTTTACAGATTAAGACCAGGGTCTGGGATCTGTGGGAAGTCAGTGGAGTTCACAGACCCCAGTGGGTTGCAGTCCTTGCTGCAGCGCTAGCGGTCTGCGCCAATAATTGCCGTCTTCCTCATCCGCCTAGCTTGGTCATTCGCTATCATGTTCAAATGCAATGACACTCATCAGTGTGGACAAGCCCTCTGACATTATTTGAGTGCAGCTGGAGGCATCTACTTTAGCCTTGAAAATGCCTCTTTCTTGGCAGTGCTTTGTGTTTATTATAATGCTTTCTGTAATGTGCAAAAGTACATTTCTGTTTTAACTTCCTTCTTTATGTACTAAAGAGTGTGGTTTTAATTAAGGATTTCAGATTGAAACATTTCCGGTTTTATGTGTTGTTTTTTGGTTGGGTTTTTTTTTTTTAGGACAGTTTTCAGTTAAAATGTTTTAGAGTTTTGAAAAATACCAGATGCCCAGCTCACAAAGTGTGCGAAGAGCCCTAGTCACTCCCTCTTCCTCTCGGGGAAATCAGCTGCTCTGCCGAGCAGGAACAGCCAGGGACGGCCGATGGCGAGAATGGGGTCAGCAGGCAGGAGAGGACGGGCCGGGACTGGGATCGGCGGTTTTCAACGGCGTATCGTGGCTGCGGCTCCTCGCACGATAGGAAATATTGACTCAGACCCATAGCACGAAGCACCTGATTTTTGTGGATTCTGGGTTTATCCCCCAAATAGCGAGGGCTTGTAAGAGGAGACGGGCAGATCCTTGCTTAGTGCCAGAGCATCTCTGTTGCGGCGTCGGGTGTGCCCCTGCCATCCCTGGCCGCCGGCCGCAGCCCCCACCCACGGGAAAGTGAGGCCAACCCAAACAACTTATAAAATAAAAGTTGTTTTGCTGCACATCAACTACCGTTAAAAGGAAAAATAAAAACAAGCCAGATTTTAACTCTCCTGATAGAAGAGCTTAAAAATATCCTATAAAGGCACCCAAAATTTTTGAAAACAGCAGGCAATGAAAATTATGTTAAAACCAGGTTTCTCGAGCCAGTCCCATGATTTTTGGGAGTTTGACTCATGATTTTTGAATGTTGGGGTTTGGCAACGCTGAAGTCCTCAGTTTGAATTTGTTCCCGATGTGGTATTTCAGTTTCCTAGCATGACTGATCAGTGTCACTCTCCTCCGGAGCAGCAAAGGACCCGGGGGGCGGGAGGTAGAGAGGTCCGGGACAGGGCGCTGCGCCTTCTGCGGCTCCGGGGATGCTGTTGGGTGGGTCTGGCTCACATCCCTGCGCAAGGCTCTTCTGAATCAAGCCGTGTGTCTGCCACGTGACGGCCGTTCAGGCAGCAAAAACAGAGTACGGGAACTGCCAGCCAGGCTGAAGGGAATGGTGAACTGGATGCGCAGCTTACCTGGGTTAAGCATTTTACTGGGATTAAATGAACATGTTAAAAACACGCTTCACGCTTGTATATTTTTTATTCCAGTTTAGCCACGCAGCATGTGCACAGGGTGTTGCTCAGCCCATGCTGCCCAGCTCACTTTTTGCAGGAAAGCACTGAAAACATCCATCCTCTTGCTGCAGCATTAGCACTTCAGGTGCTGTGGAGAAAAAGCATTTCTAATGAAAACCTCTGCCTTGTAACTGTGGCACCTAGAAGAGTGATGTGGATGCAGCTTGCCTAAGCAGCAAGTGATGCACAGGGGACTTGGGTCTCTGTGTCATCTGCCCTGCAGGCACTGCCCCACAGCTGGCAGGAGATGAGCATGGGGACAGTCATGGTACCTGCCCTTGTGTCTTCTCACTTTGCTTCGTGTTACAGTGTACAACCACATAGCAAGGTACAGCGTTATCTTGCACACACCTGTGTGGGTTTGGGCTGCACAGGGTTTCCCATGCCCGGGAGATGGATTCAGTTGCACATGGAGATGTCCATTCTCATGGCTTCCTTGGCTGGGGAGCAGCACCACGCGGGGACTAAGTCTCCTCCCTGGTGGTACAGAAATCATTCATCTTTGTGCCTCAAGCCAGCTTTAAACCATATAAATCACCATGCCCCACCCATGGGTAATGCTCTGCAGCTGCCCAGGTAGCCCTGCCTCAGAGCCCCCCATCCCAATGTGATCCATAGCCCCGTCCTCCCCATGAGGTGGCCGGAGAGGGCGTTTGGTCCTCCCATTAGCCGTCCCCGTCCATCTCCAGCTGCCTGCCTATTTGGGAGCTCGCAGATCGCTGAGTGCTTGAAGAGCTGACCACTTCTTGCCTATTTGGGAATGCTTTCAAATTGTTCCAGAAACTGCTGTTTGTTGATAAATCGGGGTGATCGCAGAGAAGTGTTTTAGCTAAACTGTGTAAAAGAAGGAATGAGCTGTAGTGCAGCACTGCCAGCTGTCATTGGATTTAGAAACACACATCATAGATTTTGTTGCTTTTCAGACAGCTGCGCTTATAGCTGCTCTTATAGCCATATAAAACAGTCATTCTGTCAGCAAACGGTCTGGCAGCAGAGCTGGGTTATATCTGCAGCCGTGTTCCCAAGCCCAGAGAGTTTGCTCCCTCCACGTGCATAGGTAAAGCCCGGAGGAAGGCGGTTTTGTAGCATGGGCTGTAACCTGTCCCCAACATCATAGCTTTGCACAGGGTAAAGAGCAAAATGCTGGGCTGTCCCCACTACCCGTGCAGGGGATAGCGCTGACAGGGCTTGTCTTCAGCACCTCTGGCCATTAGGAATGGGTAGCTGCTGCCCTGAGAGGGTGTTTTGGGGGGTTTTACCCCAAAGCCTGCAGTTGCTGCTCAAGAGTCTGGCTGATTTACAAACCACAGCTTGTTACAGCAGTACTCACAGAGATCAGGCCCTGTCCTCTGTGATCCGTCCCACTCGGACTTTGGAGCTAACGCTCAGAGCCCCAGGGATCACAATCAGGGCTTAAAGGATTTCCACAAGGGGAGGGAGATAGTGCCCATTTATCAAATTTCAAACTTTTCACAGGAACAATATTGCTTTCAATAAAACCACATCTAGGAAAGGTTTCTTACATAACAGACCATCTTTAAATGCCCACTTAAAGTAGTATTTGAATATTTTATCCGTATTTTATTTGCATTCCTTTATACAGAGTGGAATGACTTCAAGCAAACTAGCCTAGCTGCGTCAGGAGGCTATTCCACAAATGAGCTGTGAGAGCAGGAGTGAGTTATTGCTGCGCACGCTGTTTCACACCAATCCCTTGTGCAAGCGGTGTCAGTGAGAGGTAGCTGTGAGGCAAGCTATCACCGTCTCTTGGTGGGATGACCTGCCTCCTGCAGAGGCCCTGAGGATGCCCAGCGGTGCAGGCACTGCAGAGCAGCGAGGATGCTGATGAGCTGTACCCGTGTTTTCTCTGGAGCAGTTTCCATGGCTCAAGCCCAGTGATCTGAGGTGCAGAAGAGCAGGTGGTGCTCACAGTCTTATTTTCTCTTGCTCTGTTGTTCTGCTCTGCTCAGACCTGTAGCCCCTCTCTCTGCCCACCTCCATTTCCCTCTGAAACTTTAGAAGATGCTGGATTCATCGTGATCCAAAAGGGAAAACATCTTAAGTTATGCAGCAGAAGAAAGCAGCTTTCTTAGCTGTAATGTGATCTTGGTTCCTTCCCAGGCACCAGACTGGAAAAGAGGGTTTGGAAATTGCCCCTCTGGCCATTATCTGAGCTTTACAGTATTTGGAGATTGAACCCAGATCCCACATCTCTTCTGAAGCTCCATGTCAATTTACACTTGTTCCTAGAAACCATTACTGTCCTGTGAGCTCTTTACCACGCGAGGATTGAAAACAGAGCTATTCTGCTCATTTGAGCTCTTTTTTTTTTTTTTTTTTTTTTTTTTCATGAAGGCAGAGCTCAGGGCTCATTCCTTTTTCTCACCATCTGAGGATTAAGCCCATCCTGACTGTTATCCGACCTCGATACCATTTACACACTGAACCCAATGCTTATGGCTTTTATCTGAGCCCTTACAGCATTTGGAAGCAGGCCATGCCCCTTGTCTGGTATCAAAAGCATTATATTAATTTGGGATTCATTCCACAAAATGAGGCTGTCAGCCAGACTCCTTAGCAATTGGATATTGAACCCAGACCTCGTGGTTGTCTTCCAAGTTATATGCCAGCTGGGAACTCAGCCCACAATCCATGGCTGCTGGCCAAGCTCCTTATTGGCGAGAGATTGACACCAAGCCCCCAGACTGCTATTTCTGTACGGTGGTGTTAAGGACTAAACCTAGCTCACGTGGTCAGCATAATCACCTCTGCACTGGCAGTGAAATGAAAAATCTAGTTAAAGACTTGAATGAATATTGAGGGTCGATGTTCAGCTGCTTAAAGACCAGGGATGATGACAACAATTCCCTTGGAACAAGGCCCCCTCAATACTCCGGGGGGAATAGCCCCAGATCCCCCATCTGTCATCCAGCTGGATATAAAATCCAGGTTCTCATTAACACACAGTGCGCAGCATTTCTTTACTGGCTGGCAGTATTAAAGCCAGTTCCTCCAACTTTCAGGTATTCTTCAGATGGGATTAAACTAGATCCCTTTTCTATAGCACCGTTAGGCTCTGCCAAAGCACTTCTTGTCACTCAGAGCAGACCTCCAACGCTGCACCTTGCCTTGGGAAGCGCTTCCCGCATGCAGCATGCCCCCAGCCTTTGCTCGCCCATAGAGCAATAAGGAAGCCTGGGAGGTAAATGAGAGCAAGAGATGACTTTGCACACCTCTATCCTCTTTGGGGAAAATTGGGAGTCTGACCAGGTAGAGGGAGCATTTCAGGTGAAACGTGTGCCTGAGGCAAGCAAACTTTTCCCTCCTGCCAGTAATTTTGCTTGGGAATTCTTCAGCATCTTTACACGGTGTGGTTTTACTGCATAGCAAAATGCTTCAGAAGACTGAATTAAAACCAAACAGCTTCCCAGCTGGGATGGTTATCATTACAATGTAATTTCCAGCAACTGTGTGGGTTTCTTGGTAGCCTCGAAATCTTTAAAATTCTCTTTAAGCGGCAACTTTGAGGAATGGCTTAGCATGCAGCTAGAATAGGAAAATCTTCCCATGATCCAGTGGATCAAGCTGGATGTTATAGTATATACGGACAGTGTGGGATGTTGCTTTTCCTTTAAACTTGATGGTGAAGTGATGGTGAAGGCTACTCTTTGGTGCTCTAACTGTGCAAATTGTGGATGGGGGTTCTGGTTTCCCTGCCTGAAACCCTACCGTGACTGGGGATGGAATCCATGGGAAGATTTCAAGCCAGTTTTGCAGACCTGTCCCATGGGTCTGGAGTTACTCTGATTGCCTGTTGCATATCTTCTGATTCATATTTATTTGCTAAGAAAACATTAAGTCCTTGCCACACACATGTGGTTTTATGAGGATTTTCAGCCCAAGAGAGCCAGTGCAAATGGGATTCAGCTGACTATGGTGGTAATTTGTTTGTAAATAATTTTTCCATGTACCCACTTGCTCGTCTGTAAGTGGGAATACCTTTCTTTTTCCATTCATTGCTCTTACCAGCCATCTTACTCATCTCTTGTCTGAACACTCTGTACCGCCCTTTCTGCCCCCGGCCTGTAAAGCTCTCTTTGGGTTTCTTTTTGCCAGGTCTTTCCCAACCCGTTCCCTCCACTATCTCCTGCAGGGTGCTCGAGGGGCAGGGGATGCTGCTGGCTTTGGTGCTGGCACCAGGAGCTGTTTGCAGGGGTGCTCCAGGCATTGCTCAGGATTTATGGGGAATGCAGGGTCGAGCAATACCCATGATTAGTTGAAATCTTTATTTCTAGAACTGCGTTTGCTTTATCAACAGAAGGGTTCATCTATTGTTCATTCGCTTGGTCTCTCAGCTAACCTGAGGATCTGGGGAGCGCGGTGTGTGCTGCCCTCTCCGTGCTCAGCTCTCGCCCAGTCCTCCTTGGCGCTGGCATGCGCTGTACGTGCAAGAGACGGACGTGGTGAACGGTGGGGATAGAGGGAGAACAGGCTCTTCTTTCCTGTCCTGGTTGACTTCCCAGAGTTACGAAAGCCCCCGGCACATCGTGCCGTGCCCCGCCATCCCTCAGCCCACTGGCTGATCTCAGCCTCCATCTCAGCGTGCACATGAATTTCCATTCTTCGTGCTAAATCCTGCCAAAGCAAAATTCCTGAAGCAGAATAAAAAATGTGGAAGAATTTCAAACCCAGAGATTATTGAACTGTCCTTCTTACCAAATGGCAGTCAATACTATGTTCTTTATAAAAAATTGCTAGTATAATGTTTAATTCAGTAACTACAACTGGAAAGTCTTTCCAATTATTTTAAACTGCCAGAGACATTTTAATACGCCTCAGATTTTGTGTTGGCATGCCACAGAGTTAAGTGCCATCCATCTTTCAGAGAACTTTAAAATTTAGCCTCATATAAAAAGGAGAAAAATGGGAAAGAATCCCAAAGGACGTACTTGTCCATGAACCCTGCCACCGTTTGTGGCCTCACACCTTCTCCTGCATTTTGAAATTGTTTGTCTCCCTCTGTGCAGGGTGAGAGATCCATGCAAACAGCCAAAATCTTTAATTCCTGTGCAGAGCTTCAGCAGAGGGCAGGATTGCGAGCAGATCTTCACTGGCGGCCACCCAGCCACACATTGTCGGGCAGTATTCGCTCTCCAGATGCGTCCAAGCCTCCACAGCTAAGAACCAAGGATGTAAAAGGTTGTGAAGGCCCAAATATCTTCTGATTTCTCTTTTGTGCCAGGGCCATGGGACCTCTCTCTCTGCCTACTGGCTGTTGTTAGTCCCAAACCCACCGAGGCAGGCGCCCACCCCTGCCGAAACCTGTCAGCAAGCACTGCCGCTGGGTGCGAGGGAACGGAGCACGTAGCTTTGCTGCCTTGGTTTGTCTCGCTCCAACTACGTGAGCATTTGTAAGTGGCAGAAGCTGACTCTCAGCATCCTTGTACATTTTTTTTTCTTTTTTTTTTTTTCTTATTCCTTCTCTCTGAGCTCAGTGGACATGAGCGCTGAGCATGTGCATCTCTGCACTGGGCGGAGGGGGAGAACGTCTTATAAATCCAGTTCTGCTCTATTAAGATTCATTCTGGTACGACAATGGCTTTTTCTATTGAAATGCTTTGTGAAAGCCTTGCCTAATGATCTGTTAGCTGGGGAAAGGTTAAATTCCTGGAAGATTTTCTGTGTTTGATGAAGAAAAAACAGTGCAATTATCCAGAATTCAAAGTGAGTTTTAGCCAGCTGTTAATAATACTACAATTCTTCATGTTCTCATTACTCAGAAGTAATGTGGCCATCCCTAGTCATGGCAGTAAAATATTTATAGCATTCTCTTTTGGCCCTGTTTTTACTTATGGAGGGCTGGACATCACTCAAGGTCTTCTAAATATGCTTCTTTTTGTGCTTTAGCCACCCATGACAGCACTCTTCCCATCTAACTGCAGCTGTCTGCTACAGAGATGTCCAGTTTAAGGCGATCACCTCAGGAGGGGTCAGACATGCCCTTTAACCACTAACAGTTGGGCATCTTGTGCAAACTGGTCATCGAGGCTCTGCTAGAGTCACTGGAGAGACTGGTGCTTCCAAATTCACACCATCCTTAGAGAGCTGCTAAGGATAAAGGAGATAAATGGGCTTGATACCTGATACTCTTAACACCAAGAGTGCCCACGTTAACAGTCTGGTTTGATGCAGATATAGGTTTGTTAGTAGCTTTCTGCTCTTTGCAGCCTTGTTGCAGTCTGCACGGTTAGTTTGTGAGCTGGGAGACCACTGGAAACCTGCAGGAGCAACCCCCAGGCACCTCTGCCTTTCTCCTAGCTCGCTCTCCTGATCGCGGAGGTTTCCAGCTTGGAAAGTCACAGCAGAACATGAAATACACGTGGCATCTCTGTGTCCAGGCGTATGGAAACAAAGTGTCATGGGGAAAATATAATTTCACAGTGGCAGGCCCTGCACTGGGATAAACAGACGGCTTGTTTCCTCCAGTGGATGCATGGAAAATCAATTCCCAGTCCTCTGCAGAGACTCCTAAACATGAACCAAATCCCATCCTGTAGTACTTAAGAACTACAACTGTTTTTCACGGCAAAAAGGTTTCATTTCTAGCAGGGGAACTGCAGGTAACACCTTTTTGCTATCTTCATGTTGTCATTTAGGTGTCTATCTTATCCTCTTTATAGGAGTCTCATTTCAAGTGCAGCTTTTTGCCTGGAGGTCTGAAGTAAATGAGTATTAAGTAACTGTATCTGTCTCTAATTCACTAAACATCCAGAAAAACAGCTAATGTGCCTGAACTAGTAGGATGAATATATTAGATTAATCTAATTCAGCTACTTTTCACTCAAGCAACCAGTAGCATTTAGAAAAAGGTTGTGAAAAGGATTAAGAATTTATTTTCCACGTTTTTCCTTTCTTTTCCTTTCCATGACTTTGCTGCATTCCATTAAATGTTAGCTATTCAGTTAGCTTATTTCCTTGACCCTCTTTAAAACATTGCTTTTAAAATAAGTTTATTCTTCTCAGAGCTGGCTCTGTATTCGCCAAGACTTTCAGTGACCAGGAAAGGCAACAGAATTAACACAGATGTACATGCTGTGAGCAGCTTATTCCGACCAGAGCAAGCAGCTCCTGGCTGTCACCATCTCATTTGCACCTTGGTCCAGCAGTGCTGGCATAGGGAGTCTCAGAGCATCGCACCTGGGCTTAGAGCAATTCCCTGAGCATGTGGTTGCCTCCTCTCCATTCCCTTCAGCTCCCTTGGCCATGGTGGTGCGTGCTACGACCTTAGTGCCGTAGCAAGTCTGATGTATGTATCCTCCACTCCTTTATACGCCTCCTCACTGGAAATGCATAACGAGACCCAGAGCAGGTTGCCTAGACCCTTCAGTTAACAGCAAATTACTGATAGCTGCTCTCTGTGTGTGTCTCACTGCAGTTCAGTCTAGATCAGGGTTACCTCACTTTCTAGAGAGAACATCATGTGCAATTGTGTCAAAAGCCTTAAAAACCATCAAGGTATAAGACCTAAACAGCTGCTTTGCTGCCCGCAAGCCCTCCTCTCCTGTCAGTAGATTGCTTCAGTGTGATTTGTTCTTGGCACATTCCTGTGGCTGTTGATCATCTCCTTATATTTTGTAAGTGCTGACAAGCAGCTTGATTATTTGTCCAAGTATTTTTCTGGGACCTGAAGCCAGTCTGCCTATTCTGTAATTCCCCAGCGCCTCCTTCCTCTCTTCTGAAAGCGGAGCCCTCGGTCTGCCCTCCCCAGCCACCTGGAACCTCCCCATCCCCAGTGGCTCCTCACAGTTAAATGGTTGCATCTCCGAGGCTGCTTCAGGAAGCTCGCTGAGTGTCCTGGGATGCAGTTCAACAGGCAGGGATGATTGAAAACACCACAGTTATCTAATTGCCCTCTAACCAAATCTCTCGCTGTCGTGTGAGTTCTTATCCTGTTAACGCTGGCATTAGCTTTGTCAGAGATCTGATTGCTTTTGAGTTTTTAGGGAAGATTGAAGCAAAAGAAGGCCTTAAGCATTTTGGCTCTCCCAGCAGTGCCCTGTGCTAATGTCTCTCCTCACTGAACAGCAGGCTGGCTCTGTTTGGTCTCTACTTCTGCTGCTGGCTGGTGCCCCACGGCTCATCAAGGCCACAGCACAGCGAGGTGGATGCCAGCCCTCTGGGGAGCTTTGGGGCCAGCAGGTAGGACGTGAAACCCTGAAAGACCCCAGGAGGGCCACCCCAGAAGCAGAGCTTGGCCATGCTGTCACCAGGCAGGGAGCCCTCCTCTCTCCCCAGGCTCAAGAGGTGGCACAAAGCTCCTCTCTGTGTGCAGACCAGAGGTTAGCCGAGTGCATGGTGCGCATCTTGGAGGCTCTGCTTGATGTGGCTGGGGTTTGGTTACTGCACAGGGGCTGCGGAAGCAGACGGCAGGCTGTGGCAGCGTGCAGGAGAGGTGACCGTAAGCTGGCAGCCCTGGGGTGGGGATTTCCTCCTCTGCTCCCCAGACACTGCAGGGATCTGCTCTGAAAGAGATGTGAGGCGGATAAGCACAGAAAAGGCTGAACTTTCCTTGCCAAGGGTAGATGAAAAGAGATGTGAAAAAGTCACTTGTCTCTTGTAACATGGCCCCTAGCACTGACACAGTGGTGGAGGGCATCCAGGTTTCATGCTGGAAGGAGATGAGCCCACACCTGGAATCCTATCCCTGTTTCAAAGGTCAGGTGCATTTCTGCGGTTACAGATGTCGCGGGGATGGCATTTGACCCTGGCTCATCCTACGCAGAAGCCAAGGTCTGATAGACAGCAGGATCATTTGAACCTCCCTGGAACTGCTTTCATTTGAACTACAAGCTGTTTTTTGTTTCTTCCCAGCCAGGTCTCTAGACAAACTCTATAACTTTGCTGACTGCTCCGGCCTTCACCTGATCTTTGCACTGAATGCTTTGCGCCGAAATCCCAACAACTCCTGGAACAGCTCCAATGCCCTCAGCCTGCTGAAGTACAGTGCCAGCAAGAAGTACAACATTTCCTGGGAGCTGGGCAACGGTGAGTGTGGGAACAGGAGAGCCACAGGAACAGAGCTCACAGTAGCAGAAAGGTATTCCCTTTTGGAAGAGGATATTCGCAAATCCCAGGATGTTTTGCCAATGTAGGTTCAGAGGGATTTAAAGGCCTCTGCTATAAGGCAGCACCATCTCTAAGACGGACCTGGCATGTGTTTGCACCTTAGCTGGATGTTTCCATCAGTTGGTATTAAATACGTTAAATGCTTCTGCCCTGGCTGCTCGGTACAGCCGGTCCTGGGGTGGGCAGACCAGCAGCTGTATGGACTTGTATGGTGGCTGCAGTGCAGGGGAAGTGGGGGACAGGAGCATGACACCAAGGCACGGGTCCTTCACTCAGCACACAGCAAAAGAGATGCGGGAGGAGATGCTGGCACAGGAGAGCAAGCGATGGCCCTCATCCATGCCTTGGAGGCTCCTTCTGCTGCTCCACAGAGCAGGCAGGCAGCTCTGTGGAGCTCAAGCTGTGTGACAGTGTGTGAGCTGTGTGTCTCTCTCCGGAAGCACAGATGAAGGAGCAGAGCTGGCAAGCCTTGCTTGTCTATTTTTATTTTCCCAGAGCCCAATAACTATCGGACCCTGATCGGCCGCTCGGTGAACGGCAGCCAGCTGGGGAAGGACTACATCCAGCTGAGAAGCCTGCTGCAGCTTATCCGCACTTATTCCAGAGCAAACCTCTATGGGCCGAACATTGGGAGGCCCAGAAAGAATGTCATCGCTCTCCTGGAAGGGTAAGTGATGTTGCTTTGATCAAGAAGAGATCAGAAATCCCTCCTGAAACTAATGCCCTTTGCAGCAGGTTCTTCGGCTTCCTGATGTCCAACAGCTGCCAGTGAGGTTCTGTGCAGCTCAGCCACTGCGGTACCAGGGGCTTGTAGACATGGTTGTCTGCGCTCCTAAACTTCTGCAGAGGTCCCTGGTGGGATTTTGGGCTGAGCTGATTAACACTCTCCCAGATATTCCCAGCTTTTCCTAATTACAAGCAGACTGAGATGCCTACTTGGTTGGGATATGAAGATAACGCAATGGCGTGGATGGAGGCTGCTCCATGCCTGTGGGCTGCAGGGCCAGGAGGTGGGTCCTGGCACCACTTACCAGCATAGATGTTGTCTCAGAGTCTTCCTGGACAAATTGCTTTGCTCTTCCCCTTTGATGGCTGCTTCTCACTGTGCTTTCTTCATCTGTGCAGAGGAAGAACCTGTAGCAACTTTCTTCACTGGCCAAGCCCTCTGCTCCCTCCTAGAGGAATTGGCATGTCTGTAGTTAGGGGAGGCCAGAGGTGGAGAAGGAATGGTGACAGTGAGGGACACAAACACCTGGAGGGTGACATTGGACAGCTACAGGAACCAGGGAGGTGTGGGAGCCTGCTGGCAGCAGGAATTGGGACTGTGTGGCTCGAAGACTGTGCAGCAGAGGGGAAATTCCCTGCAGGACTGTAAACAGAAACTCCAGCGCAGAGGGCTGGGCAGGGGGAGGTGTGGAAGGGACTCTGCTGGGAGCAAAGCTGGGTCTAGCATTCATTAACATCTGCATGAATGATCTGGCAGAAACAATAAACAGCACACTGATGCAGTCCCCGGCGAGGCAGGGAGGGAGCCAGGGCCAGATTCTCAGCTCTGCTGCAGCAGCACAAAGAAACCATAAAGCTGGTGGAACTGGCTGTGACACCAGCATCCCTCCCACTGATGAAAGTGGGGGAGCAGCCCCTGCGCCCACACCACAGCTGCCACTGATGCCATATGGGCGCATCGCTCGCCGGAGCCCTGGTGTTTGGTATGGCGCGGGGGGAGTTACAAAATGTTGTAGTAGCCTTGATCAGCAGGAAATCTATTAGCGCCGGGAGGAGCAGGCTGAGTAAGAAAAACAACAGGGATGAGAGCCAAGAAGCTCTTAGAGAAAGGGAAGTCCTACTGCTGCATTTGCCCTTCGTGCGCCGCAGCCGGGTCCCAGGGAAGAAGGGTCGGAAGAGCCGAGTCGCACGGCCAGGGTGGTCTGGCAGCTCTGCGTTGCTGGAGCCATGCTCTGACTGACGGCGACCCCGGGAGCGAGGCTGTAGCGTACAATCTGATGGAGAGGATGGCAGAAACACCATCTCAAATGAAAGGGAAGGAAGGTAAGAGCTAGGGTTTGAGCAGCCCTGGAGACGGGATGATGGGGGGCTCTCCAGACCCCCACATTGGTCTGAAAGAGCTGCAACGAGCATGCCTGCTCTCCAAGCTATAAGCTGTTTCTCTGCTGCCGTCCCTGCCTGCCAGGGTGCCCTGCCTGCCAGGGTGATGCTGGTCCACAGGCGCACAAAGTGATTTCTCTCTCCCTTGGAGAAACTGTGTCCTGCGCTCCAAACCCTGGTGTCCGCAGCTCATAGCGAGTGGCACGTGCCTGCATGGCCTTACAGCCCACGGGTTCCTGCGAGACAAGAGCTGTTTGTCTTTCCACATAAAGAACCCATTATTACCAGGCGGGGTGTAAAGAGGAGGAACGAGTCTGATTACACAAAGACAAAGGGCTAAACGCTCGTTTGCAGTATTTGGAAATGGAGTTGCAAAAGGACAAACAAATAAACCCTGGTGCCTAAGCTACTTGACAGCATGAGCTTTATTCCCAACAGCTCCCTGAGGTCTCTTCAGAACTCAGTTAGTGCTACTGAGAGCTCTGCCTTCAGCAGGAGCATCGCAGAACTGGTCAATGGGATGCGGCTCAGCATGTGCCTGGGGCTGTCACAGCCAGGACATGCCTCTGGGGATCCTGAATGAGCACCACAGAGCAAGCGGGAGAAGGAATTTAGGAAAGTGCTCTCAATGGCGAGCCTGCTGTCTGTCTTGCTAGACCACCATGAGTGGTCTACGTAGTGCTTCCGGTAGGATGAAGTGCGTACAGGTAATAGTCACGATGACGTGAAATCTGCAAAGTTTTGCTCTTATTTTAAAAAACGTGATGAAAAGTGATGAAAGTCAACCAGATAGGAAGAGATATGCCAAGTGGAAGATTATGATGGGGAGAGATGATACACCCCAGCGCAGGAGTCAGGATGGGTGGGTTAGTCTGCCAGGCAAGCAGTGCCCCATTACGCAAAGTGAGGAAGCGGATTTTGGGGGGGCAAATAATGGAAATGAGCTGAAGTGGGAAAAGATTTCTCAGAGAGGCCCAGGGAGTGTGATCTCCAACAGTAGAAGCTGGAGTTAGATGTTCTCCAGGGAAAGCCTCTAGAGTTACCTGAGGTGTTGATACATTCAGAATAATCTCGTTATAAAGTATTACCTAACATTACATTTTCCTGTTGCATGCTCTGTTCCAAGCATTGTAGTCTGTTTAACTGTTATCTCAAGCAACCAAGCTAAACTTATTCTTTATGTTTAAACCTTGCCCTGCAATAATAATGATATTGTCAATGTGAATTGGGCATCGCGCTCTGCTGTGCACCAGGCTCTGTCTGTCTCAGTGGTGGGAGATGGACACCTCCAGGGCCATTCTCATCCAATCCTAGGGCCTGTCCTCCAGGACAGGGTGGGACTGAACCCCTCCTTGGGTCTGCTAGACAGGCTAGATGATGAACGCAGATCAGGTACCTGAAGGTTTGCAGCATGCAGGGGTGTGTGCACGCTGTCCCACTGCAAAGTCTGTCCTTAGGCAAGTGACACGAAGCTGTGGTGGGTGAAACCTCTGCATCTGATGATGGAGGTAGGATACGGTGAGGGGAGGAGAGCCCTGCCTGAAATGCAGCGGCATGGGCTTTGCACACCCTTCACTGCTGAGTTATTGCTCCTGAGCTCTTGCACCACCCTGCTCAGAGCAGCCGCAGAGCGTATCAGTGTCACTCTGGGCTGGCAAGTCCTGGAGACTGGACCAGGACCGCTACTGCTGGTGTAAGGACATGCTCTGCAGTGATGGAGCATTGCTCCGATGGCTGGGGCATGCTGTGCGGGAGGCTAGAAATGGTGTCTTGTGAATGCACAGGTGCAAGAGGGAATTTCTCCAGACACAACCAACAGTTGAGTTTGATGAGGTGTTAATTAGACCATTCATGCAGCCTGAGCTGTTGGAGAGCAGACCATGTTAGCTACCTACTGTGTCTGTGGGTACAGGAGTCCCAGAACTGTTCAGAATTTGCTTGGGGAAAAAATTGTGAGATTCTAAGGAATTAACGTAGATTTTAACAGCAGATCAGGAATCAGACACAAAGGTTAATGCATGACTGAATCACACATTCAGTGCTGGAAGAGAAGAAACATGAGGGAATGCTATTAGGAAGAAGAGATGCTAAATACGTGTTAAAGCTCAGAATATTTGGTACAAAACTTACACTGGCATGCCTGGGCAGATTTGGCTAGGTGCTCTCATGACCTGTTGTTCCTTGGCTGGTGTAGCTGGACACTTACAAGCTTCGACGTGTTACATCCACCATGGCAGGAGCTGCAGTGCTGGGAGGGTAAGGCCTGGTGGGCACTTGTGTCCATGCTAGGCTGGCTGTTGTTGATGTTCTGTGGCCAGTTTGGGTCCTGAGCCTACTGAAGTCACCAGAGAAGTGAAAATCTTTCTTGTCTGGAGCTACAGCCTTTCCCTATGTCCTCATCCCACAGCTCTCAGAGCCACCAGACCTCCTGCCTCCTTGGCTTTCTGTCTGCCCTCTTTCCAGCCTCCTTGGCCCCTTCTTGCTGCTGCTGTCACCATTGCACATCCACCCTCTGGTCACAGAGCCACAGCATCTCTGGCCAGGTGGCAGCAGCTGGTAAGGAAGCTCCCACATGTCAGTCTTCACCTCACAAGGCACAAGAGTTTATCATCATTTGTGATTTTACTGCCTCCTGCTCCTGGTTTGTAGTACCACCCATGAGTTAACCACCCATTTGGGTCACTTTGTCTGCTTTTGGTGATGATATCATTCTACAGTGCTCTGAAAGGGGCCATAAAGGTGAGGAAGCACGTTTGTCAGTGGTGATGAAGCCCTTCCTCCCTGCTAGCTATGGACATGGCAGGGTTGGGAGGGGGCATGGAGCTGGTGTCTTGATTATCTGTGAGAAGCCCAGGTAGGGGTCAGGTTAAAACCTGCCCAATCCTCAGCCCTGTCCCTGCAACCACAAATCAACCCCAAGCCCGGATTCCTGTGTTGGTGCTTCTGTGGTAGAGAGAGGTGTTAGCGTATAGCTTGTGAAATGGCACAGGCTATGCGCTTGGGGTCCAACACAACCAGAGGCCAAAGAAAATCAAGGTGCTAAAAATGGGAGAGTCTTTCATAGTATTTTTATGATGACTGCCCATGCCTTGTGTCTGTGCCGTTACAAGGACGAAGAGGTCTGTGGCTGGCTGAGCAGGTCAGCACACTTCAGTTGGTCCAGGCATTGCTTTTTATCTGTGACTTGTACTGGAGTAGCAGCTGAAGGCAGTGTATGGGCAGAGCTTGTTTGTTTAAATTCAGGTAGGGAAGAGAAACAAGGAGAGCCTGGAGTAGGTAATATCTGGCAGAGAGAAGAACTCTGGGTGGGTTTCAGGAAGAAATGTAGGTATTTGTCCTGTCCTCTTGCTGACAAGGACTTCTGCCCTGTTTGATACAGGGGACTTGTAAGCACTGCATTTTTCAGAATCTCGGTTTTGGCTGTTTGACTTTCTTTAGAAAGTACATCCTTGCTGTACTTGTCTAAGGCTCTTTAGTGATGCCACAGAGGAGAGCGTGACCCAGCAGAGCCAGAAACTTCACCCTTATGTAAGCTACCACGAGGCTGGTGGGACAGGATATACTGGGACACTGAATATGTCCAGAGCAAGAATTCTGTCCAAAAAATCAAGCTACAAGACAAGCAACATTAATGATACAAAGGAAGGAGGAGGTCACTGCAGCATGAACTCAAGCTCTGGTAGCATTTAACTTAGGAGTGAATCCATTCATAAATACAATGAAATGAGAGGTGAAGGATATGATGAGGCATATTGCAGTTGGTTATATAGCAGGGTCAAGGATCTGAGATATAAGCAAAGGATTTAGTTATCTCTCTCAGGAGGAAAGGGTTAAGATAGTTGTTGCTGAAACTTGATCTGGATGGCTGGAATGCCCAAATCAGAGTCACCTGTATAGGAAGAACAAAATGGGTAAGAAAAGACATAGATGAGATGCCTCTGTGTAAGTACACAGTGTACCTTCACCCTGATTGCTATCTACAATCTTAGTCATTTCATCTCAGAAAAGATGTAATAGAACCAGGAGGGTTACAGGGAGAGGAGCTGAGGATGTGCAGAGGTATGTGATTTCTTCACATGAGAAGAGATTAAATAGGCTATGCCTCTTCAGCTGTTTGGAAGACAGAGAGCTCAGAGGCAATGTTACCGAGGCCCGTGAGCCTGTGAACGGGGTGTTTTTTCCACAGTGCAGAAAGTAGTTTGGAAGAAAGCTTTGGAAAGGAGGAGGAAACTTTTTCACATGGTATGCGATGGCATTGTAGAAGTCATTGTCACAGGGTATTGCGGAGGGGTGTTGTGGAGGTGTGTGTTCAGAAAGGTACTGGACAAATCAATGGTTGAAAAAAGCATCATGCAACATCATCGTCCAAATGCAACCTCCAGAGTCCTTGCAGTGCAGATTACCAAGGCCGGGTGGGACAGTGTGGGACATAAAGCCCTCTTTGCTAGAAGGCTTGTGCAGCCCTACTGTGGATCAGGTTGGTTGAAGAAAGGTAATGCTGAATAGAGAAAGAATACAATATAGCAGCACATTTATACGTAGTCCCCAACAGGCTCTGCTCCCCAGAGCGAAATCCCTGTCTGAACTCTGGCGCTGCCAGTCAAAGTCTTTGCAGCAGGCAGCGTGAGTTGGGTCGAGTGCCTGTCTCTGCTGCTGCAGGTATTTCATTGTGCTACTGGAACCTGAAGAAGTGAGTGAAGCCTGTGCCTCAGTCCCCCTCACCAACCAATTCAGACACAAGATAAAGCTATTTCTACCCGTCACTGTTGGCTCAAAGGGCAGAGGTCTGCCGCCCAGCTCTAGGGATCCACCATGGCACCACAGGCAGGCCAGTGTTGCTCCCACATTTGGGGCTTGGGGGGATCAGTTTGCTTTTGTGTAGTACTCCAGGGAGTAACAGATGACACAACCCATGTTTGTGAAGTCCATCACCCAGGAGTCAGATGATGATCCTAAACCACCTGGGAGCCTGTGTGATGGTAACTTGTGTCCTTGTGCAGCTGCATTCTTTTTTTACAGGATCACTTTTTTATTATTTAAAGGATGACAATCTGCAACTACCTGCATGGGAAAGAGATTTCCAAATGCAGATGGCTCTTTAATGTATCAGGAATAAACCTAGGAAGTTCCAGTGGCTGGAAGCTGAAGCCAGACACATTCAGATGAGAAATAACATACTTGGAGGCTAATTAACCATGGGAGCAATTTGCTTAAGGTTGCAAGTAGGTGCACTGTGACTGGCAAGTATTGAATCAGGACATGAGATCTATTTCAGAGATGTGCCCACACTCAAGTGAAAGTTGCGGTCCTGGGAGATGTGGCTATGGGGGATGCTCTGAGAAAGGTCAGATTTGAGGCATGGTTTCACAATATAGAGTTACGGTGTCAGTACCACCTCAGGGTGTTCAGCTCTCCTGCCCCACTCTGCCACAGCTCGTTCCTGACCTGCGAGGTGCTGTCCCACGTTATGCCAGTATTACCATTTCTGGGACAGAGCTGTGAACTGTTTGGGTGAGTGAGCATTGTTAAATTACATTTTTCTCAGTGCTTATTTAAAAGCAAGCTCAAGCCTCAGTTCTAGCTCAACACAGGTCCTACAAGTAGTAATGCTGGCATGGGGCACTGGCACATGGGCAGCTGCAAGGGTAAGGAGACGGACATATCCGAGCTCAGTGACTTTGTCTAATCCTTCATATCAAAAATTCCCTGCCCGAGGCTCCTGTTCAGGCCTCTGACATGTTCTGTTTTCCCACCTAGAGATGCTGCCCCAGCAGATTTTGAGGACTTTTACATTTGCCTAAATTTCTGACATGTGGAAGTCCAGCCAGAGATACCGCACGGGTATGCCCTGGAGCTGCCACCACAGGGCATCGCTACAGTGGTTGCCCACATTGCCTGCACAGCACAGGCTCAGCTTGTCCCACTGCTCCTCGGGTGGGATTTACTGCACATGTGCTGCATGGTCGATTGGTGCTCACAGAGAAAGGCCAATGTGTAGGAAAATGGCAGATTTACTGCGCCAGCCCAGCCCATCTGTGCAGCACATGTGCAGGGATCTGAGCCCTCCCGGAAGCGTCTGGTTTGCTCTGCCTGCGCTGCGTTGCACACATGGACATCATGCAGTCCAGGAAATCCCAGATAAAAATGTGCCAGCACCGGTCATTTGGACCGTATGGATCTTCACTGGCCTCAAAATCTGTGGTTTGAGCAGCACAGGTGCTACAGGAATAAAGGGATTAGTTACATCTGTATTGCTAAGCCGAGGATATTTGGATACCTGTGCATCTCTGCATCTCCACCTGCCCTGGGTTTTCATCTCTTGTGCAGTACCACTCGTTGGCTGTTGAGCTGCTCCAGGTTCCCTTTGGAGGGTAGAGACCATTGCCCAAGTCATCTGGGGTGCTCCAGGCACAACTCCACCATTAAGGCAGCACTTGAAGTTTTACCAGGAACTTTTGAACTTCATCCTGCAAAAATCTCAATAAAAGGAAGAAGAAAGAAAAACAGACGTGGAAAGCAAAATTTGAGCTAGATATGCATCTTTTATGGTAAAATTTGAAAACAACCAGCACTAACTGATTTATTTTGCTCTTAGGGAGACCAAAGAGGAACTCTAAGCAAGGCAGGACCTTTTCTGTCCTGCTTGTGGTCTGTACTGTGCCGCTTGAATGATGCCTGTGTCATTTTCTCAAGAGCTTTTTAATAACAGGTCAATTACCTTCCTAGAGACATGGGAAATGGGACAGACAGATGTCCTGCTTTTGCTGCTCCAGGGATGCTGGAGGTTATACTGAGGGTTTGCTTTGCTTTTCAGTCCCCGCTCAGTCAGCTGTAGCGGGTGTGTTTGCAGCAGGGCTGTAGGCTCTGTGGAAGTGGTAAAGAAAACCAGAGAGCTTCTTCCTCTGAGCTCAGTCTGCTCATGGTTTTGGACTGCGAGTGGAGATTGCCAAGCTGAGCCTGAAGAGGTGATTTAGTAAAGTTCAGGATGGTTTATTTTGCAGTCAGAACATAAAGCATTTAAAGTTAGAAAGCAAGCTGGGCTAATCTTCAAACCCAATTGCAATATATCGATCTTCAAACCCAATACAGATTGTGTTCATAATTTCAGTTTAGAGTTCATTAGTTCACTCTTGTATGCTTCATGTGCTACATTTTAGGCAGCAGTCCTTGTACTGAGCATTTAAAACCTGGGAGTTGGGTTTTTTGATCCTTTTAGCACATTTCTGTACACTTAGTTTTGTAGAACAATATTTGCAAAATCCCCTTTTCACCAGATGACCCGTGTGGGTTGTGGGGAGCTCACACCCCTCCCTCTGGCTGACCATGACTGGTCCAGCTGGTCTCCTCGCCCTGCTCAGCTGGGGAGGAACCATCCCCAAACCAATGCCCTGGTACTGGCCTCCTGGGCCTGACCGTCAGGAGAGATGTAAAGGCATTTCTGAAAGGCAAGCCTGGGAACTGAAGCTCACAGCACTGCTAGGCAGCAGAATCAGGGATGCATCAGTGCTACAAGGTTTTACAGCATGTTATTGTTTTTCCATTTCTAATTGTATCTCTTCCCTCTCTGTCCACAGGGATTTATTACCGCTGCCTTTGCCAGTGTCGTCTTATGCTTCACAGGGTCCAGCTGCCCTTTTGTCCCAGCCTATAATTGACCATCGTCATTAATTTAAAGTCGGAATGATTGTTTCCGAGCTATATTTAGCCTGAAGTTTGCTGCTCTTGTTTCAGACCTGATTAGAGGCTCGTGCACTGGAAAGCTTGCTGTTCTTCTCTGCCATCGCAACTGGTCTGATAAAAGGTCTCATCTCTCCTTACAAACCTTCCCGTTACTTCCCCGCCTTTGGTCACGGGGCTGTCCTGGGGGAGTTGGGGTCGCAGGACCCAACACTACTCATCCCTGTGTCCCGGTGGAGTCAGGGCAGCTGTGTGATTCCTGTTGTGTTCCCAGGGTTCCCCTGCATCGGTTTCTTTCTCGTGACATTCACTTGCTCAAGCCAGTGTCTCCTGTCACGTGCATACATTATCACTTCCAAAATGCATCAGCTATACACGTTACACTACTGAACAGAAAAGTGTGCCTGTCCAGTTGGTGCGTGCCTTTGCGTGTTTTCATATCTCTGCTCCTAAGTGTAAGAATAGAGTAACTGCTTGGGCTTCCTCTTGGGAGCCGCAGTTTTCCAAGGTGCGGTTTGCATTGTTGGACCAGGGAGTCAGAGAGGAAATGTCTTGGATGGAGCAAGCCTGTGGCAGAGGCAGCTGTTGTGGTGGTCACGTACAGTCCCCAAGATTAGGAATTGCTTTGGGTTTGGCATCAGCAGCATAAGCAGATACACCTGTGTAGCCTCAAGTCTGACTCACATAGCAGCTGTCTGGAGGTGAATTGTCTTTAAGATCAGGAGACAAATACACACACATAACTGTAACCTTGTGCATGGTTAGTAATAGGAACTAAACGGACTAAAAGTGCACCCAGGTCGGAATCCCATCAGTTTGCTAACACCTAATGCCCAAGAAAGAGCATCAAAAAAAAAAAGGAAGCATGTAGCAGTATTTGCCCAGCCTTTCCTCCCATCCTCCAATGCTCGGGGCTTCCTGAGCTGGACGTGGCATCTTTGCATCTAATAGCTTTGCTATTTTTTTCTTCCATTTTCTTTCATTTTGCCAGTTCTTCCTTGAGTCCAGGGAAGGAGTTCCTCAGCTTAATTGGGTGAAGAAGTGTCTCCTTTTAAGACGGGCATTTAAAACTTTCTTTAATCACTATTGAGGGCTGTTGCTCTTGTAGAACTAACTACATACCCCAAGATCTTGTTCCTGAAATTCTGTTATGCTCCAAATCTCTCCCTACCTGCCCCAAAATGATGCTCAGAGCTCTGGTGCCAGTTGGGTTTCACTCCATTATTCTCAGCTGTATTTGCTACAAGCATTTGTAGAAAGTATAATTTATTCTTTCCATTTAAGGATGCAAAGGTTTCATTAGAAAGGATCTGTGACTGGAGTTGACCCCCTTTGGTATCCTGTGAAGTAGGATGGGCGTCAGTTGTTTTAGGATTTCCCCTGTGACAACATTGGGCTTATATGGTTTCTTCCTCTTTTTCCTATAGGTTCATGAAAGTGGCTGGCAGCACAGTGGATGCTGTTACCTGGCAACAGTAGGTATTCACCATTTCTTCTACTTTCCAACACTAATTGCAGTGATCAGACGAGGATGGGAGCAGAGCTGATGTGCTGTCTGGGTGTAAAAGGGGGCAGATGTGTGACTGCCACCTCCTCTGTCCTGCTGCATTTAAATAGGTGAAAGAGGCTCTGTCCATCCCTCTGGAGCCTCCTGAACAAATACGGGAGGGGATATATTAACCTTTACCACTGCAGCTGAGACAGAGGCTAAAAATACAGCTGCCTGCATGCCTGGCCTGCCTGATTGCTGGAAACAAAGCCGTGCCGGATGGCTGAGTCCCCGGGCACAGCTGGCAAGACAGGCAGCTCCGGTGGTGGCGAGGTGGGGACAACAGGGAAGCAAAAGCCACATATGACAGATGTTTGGGACTGTCTGAAAGCCCTTTTCCTTTCACCCTGATCGCTGTCTCCCCGCAGCCATTGGCCTGAAGCTAAACTGGTTTAGCCCAGAGGAGGGAGAGGCAGCTTAGTCCAATGGTAAACACATAACGCCCCGTTCCCCACTCCGTATTGTAAGGGTCTCGGGTGTCCGTAGACACACCGCTGTCCTGCAGTGCAGATGGGGCCCCAGAAGCAGATGCTGATGGAAAGGAGGTGAACATCCGAGATCCAGGCCCAAGTGGGGCTGCCAGAGGGGTGCTGATACCTGATTTCCCCTGGTTCCTACACATGGACATGTGCTGCAGTTCAGAAGAGGAAAAGCAAGCTCTGAGCTGTAGCACTGTCTGAGAAGCATCAAGTGGAGGGAAAGGTTTTCTTATTTGGGGGAAAATCCATAAACATCTTTTTCCAACTGCCCCAGTTTGCACACTGTGGCCAGAGGTAGGTTCCCCAGCAGACTGACCCTCTGAAGTAGTGGGACTATAAATGCCAGTGCAAAGGTGAGGCAGCATGCAAGCACAGCAGTGACCGCCAGAATTGATAGAAAAAGGGTTTGTGGGACAGGCAGGACTCTCTCTTGCCACAGAAAGAACAGGTTTCAGAGACAGGCATTCACTGGAGCAAAAACGATGGTGAGACCCATCCCCTGTTCCCAGAAAAAGGGGATTTTCTCTGATGGTGGGTTAAACTTCCCACGTGGAGCACTGGCCTTGAGCATGGGAGCCAGGGTCTTAGGTCCAGGGTGGGCTTCTGCGTGCTGCCCACAGGCCTTGTTTCCTAAATCGATCCTCCTCAGTGACCCTTTGTGTGGTACTCAGGTTGCCTTGCTGAAGTATAACAGCGTGGTTTGTAAAGCCCACCTGGAGACCTGCTCTTAAAAAGAGCTTGGTGGGTTTTAAGACATGAGGTTTTCTTGCAAGTGTGCCCAGAGTCTCTGTGTTGATGTGTTAACCTTGGAGCCTCCTGCAGAAGCAGCTGTTGGCACCTCAGAGTGGTTTATAGCACCAGCATTCAGCAAGTCCTGTTCCTTAGGGAGCTTAGCTTGCCTTGCTGCACCGCAGTGCTGCTTGCTTGGGTGTTTGGCTCCTGGGGCTTCACTGCCAGGCAGCAGCAGCTTTTGGTGCAACAGGGTAGCAGAGCATTTGGAGCGGGATTTGTGTTACTTACAGGCTCATGCTGTGCAATGATGATCTATGTCTCAGCTGGGAGTTTGCTTTTCATGATTACACGATGTGCTGATCACATTTACTTAGTCCAGGAATTCGCTTTCTGCAACAGGGCTTGATCACTGGGCCAAGCCCTTGGAGGAGTTGAAGGAACAAACGTCCAGGCTTCAGATGTGGAGTTTCATCCTGGTGTGCAGGGAATCTGCCCGTACAGCTGCTTTGAAACCTCTTCTTATAGGATTAGTGCAAAGTGTTCGGCAGCTCTGGTGCTGAGCGGCCGTGCTGAAGCAGCAGCCTGCGAGCGGGCGGACTGGTGCAGCTCCTTGCAAGGGTCGCAGAGCTGAGACGCTGCTTGCTGACCCGTTTCCACTGCAGCAGAGGAGATGCTTCTCCCCAAGCCCGGGTTTGCAGCTCTGGAGATTGCACCCGTATGCATTTGCAAGGACTGGCAATGGCCACAGCTCCGAGCTGGGCTTCTGTACTGTTTATGAATAAATGTCAAAACAGTGTCTCATCCCTCTGCTCCAAACAGCAAAACAAAACAAAACAAGTTCCTTTGTATCCAAGAAGAAAATTATTAGCAGGAAACTAAACTGCTGTCTAACTTCAAGTATGAACATTTCTGTTCCAAACCCTAACATTCTCCTGGGATATCGGTTATAAATTTGTCAAATCTGTTATTCCTTTGAAAATGCTGTGCTTGATCCAGAAAGAGAATTGAGAAGGGAATACATTGCAGAGATCCCTATTCTCTGTGTGAAAACAGAATATATCTGAAATATAGCTGACAGAAAAGTGACACTGGGTGGAAATAAGCAACCTCGCCAGCCTTTCTGAGTATGGTTTCACTTACATATGTAACTCAGCATGTGTGCCTTCCTATTCAGAAGTAATGTGTTGCTGGAGAGGGATGAGTGAATGGCTTCAAAATGCCCAGGGAATTTCCACTAAAGGAGGGTGTGGCAGGTGGGACTGACAGTGGCTCCGAGAGTTTTGGCATTTCCCTGATAATTCAGTTTGTTTGTTGTGTTTGGTTATGAGTAAATGCTTGGTTTATTGTGGACCCCCTCAGTCTCTGGATGCGGGTTTCCACTGCTCAGAAACCTCCCCACAGCCATCTCTCTGCTCAGTGCTGGTGTCCTCGCACATGGTGATGATTCATTGCCCACTTAAACCTGCAGCCATGCCCGGTCCCATCCTCAAGCGTGCTCTCTGTCTGTACGGCTGGTTTTCCATCCAAAGTGTTGTGCAAAACTTCAAGTTTTGCATATTTAATGGGCAAATCCTTATGCAAAGCTGCCTCTGAAGCACAAATCCCTATTAATTACAGGGAAAGTAAATGTTTGCCTCTTCAAAGCCAGTGGACATCTATCCTTTTGGGTCCTTGGAGAATGCCATGTTATCTTCCAAGATGGAAATTCACCCACCCTATGTGGCAAACCAGAGATGCCAGGCACATGGGCATATAGGGGATGCTGCTTAAAATGGTTTTGCTGGGCTTGATTTGGGTGACATCTCTTCCGGCTTAGACACGTCGAGCATGCAGGCAGAGCTGCTCATGAGGCAGTAGCCGCAGAGAGCAGGTTTCCTGAAGATGCTTGGGCAGAGTTGCTCAGCATGGACACCGCCACCCCCCGCAATGTATTTACCAAGGGAATATATTTGGACTTGCATGAGCATGCTGTGAGCGCTCAGAGTGCAGCATCTTCTGAGGTCGTGTCTGGAGGAAAGGGTTGCATGAAGGAATTACTGGCCCATCTCCACCTGCAAAAAAACCTGGCCAGGACACAGCTTTGCCCACTGGCTTGCCATCCTCTGCACTGTCTGATGGAGGGCACGGTCCCTGGCAGCTTCATGGCCCTGGCCACTCGCATGGTCCCAGGCAATGCCAGGGCATGGCTGGGGAGACGGCATGGGCAAGAGATGGCTCCCACCAGCAGCACCTCATCTGGGGACAGAGAAAGGCACGGGTGTGAGTTCTGCCTTTAGGGCCAGAGAGCAGTGCCCAGTCATTCTTCTTTGTCAGTGCATTTATTAGTTGACGGGAGGTGGGCAGCACCTCTCCCCTGTGCCCGCAGGTCTTTACCTGGGGGGAGCAGGTCGCATCCTGCCTCTCCTCTCCAGGGGAAGCAGTGGGGCTGCCTGTGTCCTCTGCTGCAGACAGGGTCTCTGCCCTCTCCTTGGGAAGATATTCAGGGATGGGGACCGCCTCTGTCGTCAGAGGTGTCTCTGTTTCACAGCTGCACTGGCAGCGGGGTGCCACGCTGATGGCGGGGATCTGCCCGCTTGGCATCCCCGGCAGGCGAGTGCCCTAATTCCTAGCAGACTCTCCCCGTAGCAGCAGGCAACAAAGTAGATCCGGAAATTCCTGAGCTTTGGGAAGTGGGCTTTAATGTAATTAACTGCAACAGAAGAAGAGGTCAGATAATAGGGGCAAAGGTTTCTCTTTAAAATGAAAGGGGAGGTAAATGAAACCAGCTGCCCAGGAGCCAGTGCACTGCCTTCATTAAATATGGGATGATGCTTGTGGTCCCACACAGCAGATTGTGGATCTTTCCAGAAAACTATTGTAAATGCAGCAGAAGTCGCGGAGGTGACAGGATAGAGACGTGTAGCCCCAGGTACCTGGCTCCCTTCTCTGAGAGGGCTGTGTGTGCCCTGGCCTTGCAGCCTGCCCCAGAACAAGGGTGCTTCTGGCTGGCAGCCGTGCTCAGCCCTGCCTCAGTAGACCCGTTGGCAGCAGCTTTTTTGGTGTACTGTTCCCAGCTCTTGTCTTTGTGTCTCGAGTCTCATGCTGCAGTTCCAGCCAGGGATGGGGGCCTGGAATTGGGGTGATGCATTTCCTCATGCTCCCTGCCCAGCTCTTGGTGGAGTTCTCCCCCTGCACAACGCTCTGGTCTGGCCATGTTGGGAGTGACACAGTCACACCTCCCCTTGCAAAGTGCACTGATCCCATCCCGGGTTTCTAGGGCATATTCAAATGGGGGTTTTAGACATGGGCTAATGTAAACAGAAGGGGAAGAACTGGCCACAGCTTTGTATGGTATAATAGGGCACCCAAAGTGGCTGTACACGGCCTTTCCTCTGAGATGTATGTCTCATCTAGGATTTAGTTGTTAGATCCCTCTTTTTCTTGGCTGTCTCAAGTTCCTGCAGATTGTCTGTCTACAGAGATAGTGGCATCAAACTGGGGGACAGGATGAGTCAGCCCTGCATACAATTGCCTGTATCTATTCTCTTCTGTATTACGAGAAACAGCATAGTTTGTGCCCGTGGGGGACATGCTGAAATCTCCTAGGCTTCAGGGCCAACTCTGGTGCTGCATCATGCTCAGAGCCCACTGGAAGCTCTGCCAGCCTGTGTTGGAGCTGAATAGCTTGTCCGTGAGCTACATGTCCTCTGCAGAGCCGTGGCTGCCAGAGACCCCTGCCTGCGTTGGGGAGGGTCTGTTCATTTGGCTGCTTTGGCACTCAGACCTTGCCGGCACAGGGAAAGGAGGATGCGGATGCCGCGGCACCCGGGGCTGACTCAGCCCGACTGCCTGTGCACAATGCTGCTGCCTGGGGAGGTACTCGTCAGGCTGGAGCTCTCTGCAGCTGCTGCTGGCTTTTTTGGAGGTTGGAGAGTTGCAACTGTTTGAGCTTTGTTTGTTGTTTTTTTTTTTTAAAGTCAAGTGCACTGAGTCATTGGAAATATCAGCAAAGCTGCAGCCTTTGCTTCTGGGAATAATCCATGCCTAACAAGTGCTGCTTCTTTAAAGACATGTCAGTTGTTTGTATTTTGTGGATTTCTATACTGTCAGTAATGACAGTTGAAGTTCTCAAAAGGAAATGCCCAAATCTCAATGACAAACCTACAGCTGGAAACTGCTCACCAGTTCCTGAGCAGCCTTGTACCAGTGAAGACCTCAGTGAAGACCTCTTCTTCGCAAGCCTTGTGCAACTGGTGCCATTTTCCCTCTTTCCCACTTTGGGGAGGTGGAAAGTACCTGTTGGTGTCTGAGAACTTCCCAGGCAAATCTGGAAGAGATCCTTGCCCATCTTACAGAAGCTTGTAATTGTCTTCATGCTCTGCTTAAATACCCAATTCCAAGGTGCTCCCCCAGGAAACGTACTACCAACAAGATTTCCTGATACTGAAGCAGGTTTATTTTTGCCTTTCATCCCTCTGCCAGTCCCCACTTCTCTATCAAAAATATGTGACTGTGGCACGGTGCTGGGGCATTTATTTTCCCTGCGGGGTCTTGGCTGTGCTCAGCACAGCAGCACCTTCCCAGGCTGCCTCCTCTGTGTGGTCCCTGGGACGGCAGAGCCTCCTTTGGGGCTGCTCCTGGAGAGATGTTCCTCTCCCTTTGCAGCAGAGCTGTAGGTCAGAGCACACCTTGTACTCGGACGAGTCAATGACAAGATGCAAGCCTGCCTTTGCTTTCTGAGGGTTTTTTTCCTGGGACCATATCAGCTTGTGCAGGCAAGCTGAACCCTGCAGAAAGCCTGCTGTGTTGGAGGAGCCATACGCACGCTGAGGTCTCTCTAACTCCATCTTTTCCCATTTAATACAACCTTATTTTTATGGCCTTTCCGCCAGTTTGCAACCCAGGTGATGGGGTTTTTAGTCCACAGCAGTCTGAAAAAATCGTTTCTGTTCAGTTCTTAAGTGCTGTGCAAAAATCCAAACATCTGCCATCCCCAGAGTCCATTGCTTTGTAATTTTGTCTTAAAAAGTAATCTCTGTAAACCCCACTGCTGCCTGCTGCTTACAGATCTGCTCTCCTCCCGGCAGCCAGTGGTTCGATAGCGTATAAGTGATTGGAATGATTTAGAACACTTCCCAAATCCCCGCCAGAGATAATCTCTGCCCTTAGCACCTTCCAGTCAACACAGACATACAGAAATGCCTCTTTCCTCCTTCCCTGGGTTACACAACGTTGGAGCGAGACTGGGCATGATCCCGTGCTTCACTGGGGACACAGCAGGGACTATGCATCTGGGGGAGGACTGGCAGGTGACACTCATTTAATGCATTTCTGTTCTGGGCCAGTTAGTCCCGGTGTTGGTCCCCTTTCAGCACAGCCCTGTGCAGCTCCAAGCGCATTTACCCTGTTACCTGGGTAGTGACTTGGAGCAGTGAGAAGCAAAAATCTCCTCTGAGCACTCGTGCGTGTTGCACATGTGCTGGGTGCTCTGGCTGAGGCTGAGTTAGACGGCAGCATCCTTTGGGGATGCTCCTGCATTTCAGCACCCAAGTGAAGCAGCCACTACAGCCACTACAGCTGCTCGCTGGTGTGGGTGAGATGCATGTTATGGAGAAATCAGCCCTGGAAAGCTGAATCCACCTTTCTTCAGACCCCAGGTCTTCAGCCCGTTATGCATCCCAGCACCCATGGCTGTACTGAAGTCTGCGGAAAGGGAGAAGGGTCTGTGTAACTCTGGTTGGATGTGGCTTCACCAAGGGAAGGGAGGCAGTGGCTGGGCCCTGCCAGCCCCAGCTTGGGACCTTTCTCCTCCCTGGTGTCTGCATAGTGTCCTCCTGTGGCTAAGGGGATCTTCATTTCAGCCATTAGATGTGCATCTTCCATTTTGCCATCCCGTAGAAGAAGTCTTTCCAGTAGCAATGATACTGGGCACAGGGCTGACTGGCTTATCTGCCTTTTGGAAACAGGGTGCCCCTGAGACAGGGGATGGGTACAGACAGGACGAGCCAGGTGAACAGATCTCCCAAGATGTCCTTGGTGGTGGAGCCCAGGCACTGCCTGGCTATCACAGGCAATGTGTTGGAGGGTCTCGTTCCGTGGTGTCTCCATGAGGTCAGTGAAGAGGGTGCTGCAAAGCCTTTCTAGGTGGCATTTTGCTCCCAGCCTTTTGCGATCTGCTCCCAGCATTTCCCCAGCAATAGTTAAGCAAGTGCAAAACTTCCCGTGGTTTCTGCAGTGCAGGATGCTCAGTGTTCAGGGTGCATCCACCTCACGCCTTGTTTTGGAGACTGAAAGCATCTTCCAGACACAGGCACAGCCAGAGAGCCAGGGCAGGGCAGGGTGCAAGCAGGGACTCCCCTGGAGCAGAGTTTTCTTGGTGTGGGGCAGCAGCAGGATGGGAGGACATGGTTCGGGGCAGAGCTACTCCCAGCTGTCTGATCCTTGTCTTCTCATTTTCCTTCCAGTTACTACATTGATGGCCGAGTGGCCAAAGTGAATGACTTCCTGAAAACACGCCTGTTAGACACGCTGTCTGACCAGATCAGGAAAATCCAGAAAGTGCGTGAGTGCAAAGGGTCTGCGAGGGGCGAGGGGACACCATGCCCGCAGTGCCCGGCCTTGGCACAGCTGGTGGCCGGGGCTCTGGCCTCAGCACCGACACGCTCCCAGGAGAGCTGGCGCGGGGCAGGGACGGAGGGCGGCTGGTGGGGGCGGCTGTGCTCCCGGCCCAAACACAGTCAGCCCTCACCCAGGGGTTGGGAGGAAAGTCCAGGCAGCATGGTGCCTGGCCCCGGGGTGGGATGTGCGGCGGGTCGGGAGGGAAGCGGCTGTGGGCTGCAGCATGGTGTGAGCTGTGCAGGTGTGGCAGGATGCAGGCTGGATGCACGAGACAGGGGAGACACTGCCTTGCAAAGCCTTTCTAAAGCCCTGACTCTTTCCAGTCTCTCATCTGTCCATTCCTGAAACTTGCTCCCGAGGCCGAGGAGGGGAGGGAGCAACCAGGAGGTACCAAACCAGCCAGAGCAGGGCTGGTGTCACGCCTGCTTAGGAGGCGTCTCCTACTGTAGCATCTTTCCCCGTTCGCTCACAGTGCCTAAAACTGTTGTTTGCAAAACTGTGACAGTTGCATTTCCAGGGTGATGTTCACTGGTGGAGAATCATGATTGTTATGAACAACTGGTTTTTTTTTTCCCTGATGATCATGTTTTGACCGTGTTATAAAACCCAGCTGTTGCTGGCGTGCTGCGTCAGAGCCCACGGCTCTGCCTGGTTAGCGCAGCCTGCAGCAAGCACTCCTCTCCCTGCCGGTCAGGGGGACCCGGCTCGCATCTCCAGCGACTGGGTATGGGACGGGGCTCTGCAGGGTCCCCCCACCTCAGCTGATACAGGGACCAGGGCTGTGACCGGCCCACTCAGCTGTCAGTCTGACAGCAAATAAGGAACACCTAGTAAGTGGGGAAGGCTTTAGGGACTAGAGGAGATGTCTGTGCATCTTGCCTGGGTTTTCATACCATACCAGTCACCACAATGTCTTACTGTTGTAATTCCTGCAGGGAGAATCCATAGGATGAGTAAACAACTCAGAGAGGCCCCAGGAAAGGGGATGCGAGGGTCGGCACAGCAAAACTGGAGGAGAGATGTTTGCCGAGTCCTCCAGAGCAAGCTGGGAATCATCCATGATTGCGGATGATCCTCCTGCTGTGGGGAGGCATGGCAGGGCGACCGGTGAGATCACTGCAGGGGCAAGTGAGAGGCACCAGCCAGCCCTGCTCCTGCTGGGGGGACACAGCCCCACCAAAACTGGTGGCATGTGTCCCACCTCTGCCGTGGGCTGGGAAGGGAGTGGGAGCCCCCAGGGTGGGCTGGGCAGGTGGCTCCGGGGAGCAGAGCATGGACAGCAGGATAGCTGGGGAAGGCATTTGCTGTCCTGGCCTTGGGCAGCTGGGTGGTGACACCCCTGGCAGGATGGGACACAGACCCTAGGGGCTCCCTGGACCCCATCCATCCCCAGACCAGTGGCAGTGAGGAGTTGCCTTCGGTGTGGGTTGGGGGAACCCTCGCACCCATGGCGCAGGATTTGGTCTGCCCGGGGCAGGGCCGGGGAAGGGCACTCCTGGGAATGCCAGTGTGGCTGAGCAAAAGCACAGTGCTGGGTGCTAATAGCCTCCAGCTTGGCTTTGAGTCCGTGCATCCTGCCGGGGCTGATTAGAGCAGCTGGGCTTGTCCACTTCCCTGTTTTATTGCTTCCTCTCCGACAGGGGAAGGTGGCGGGCTTAGATAATTACAGGCAGGATGCCAACACCTCTGGGGCTTCAGTCAGGGATGTCGACTCTCACAGGCTGTGAGTGGGAGGCAGCCCAGAGCTGGTGTATTTAACATCTTTGAGGGATCCCAGTCCATCCAGCACATTCCAGCACTCCTCACTAATGGGGTAGGATCCATCAGGCTGCGCCGAGTGCTTCTCGGGCCGCTGGGTCTGCAGACATCTGGTCACAGGAGCTCATCACCCGGCCTGGAGAAGTGGGAACGCAGGAGAGAGGATGGGGTATTGCGTGATGCCGGAGGTTGCTTGTGCTGGGAGAGGGCAGCTCTGGCCATCTGAGCCCTTCTGTCCTGTCTGGCATCTCACAGGTGTCTGCACTGCCAGCTGGAGCCACCTGCATGTCCTGCCTGTGCCAGGGACCCCTTGGATGGCGAAGCAGCCCCTGCTCAGCCATGGGGCTGGCTCTGCCCACACCTGGGGGCATCCACTGCTTTATTCTCAGGTGCTCACCATTCCTCCATGTGCCTCCAGTACATGTCCCAGGGCTCCCACACTGCAGAGCCATCGGGGCTCGGGTGCTCCCTGCAGCTGGCAGTCACCTTGTGTGGTGACGTGGAGAGCTGAGGTGACACGGCAAGGGCAGCCTGCAGGACAGAGCATGTGGGGAGACCATAGGGAAAGAGCACGGCCTGGGTTTGGGAGCGTGAGAGCACGTTGGGAGGGTGTGTTTGGAGCAGCTCCGGAAGATGGGTAGTGGACATGTGGCAGCGGCAGGAGAGAGTGAGGATCAGCCTCCCACCACTCAGACATGGTGAAGATACCTAGTGATTGTGCCAAGGCCAGGTAGGCAATGACTGCCCAGCGGCAGCATTACTGAAGGTCTCTGTAAGCCTTCCTGGAGCATGGCACAGGAGATGTCTGCCTTGGCTCTAAATCACAAGTTCATGGGAGTCATTTTGGTTGCTTTTGTCCCACACAGGTAGTGAATACGTACACACCGGGGAAAAAGATCTGGCTGGAAGGTGTTGGCACGACCTCGGCCGGAGGCATGAACAACCTCTCCGATTCCTATGCAGCCGGGTTCCTGTGAGTTAAACCAGCTCACCGGCACCAGGGCACTGCCACCCCCATGGGCTCTGTGGGCTCGGGTGCTGCAAAGCTGCTGCAGCCAGGAGACGGCCAGCTCTGTGCCCAGAGACCCCCACCTGTACTCCCCCTCAGTACTCCCCGGCAGCCTGGGCACCATTATTTTCTCCATAGCATCCTTATTACCCATCCTCAGCTCTGCTTTCCTGTAGGCAACCCAGTATCTGGCATACCCAGAGAAGCAGAGCAAGGAGGGCACCACGCAGGATCCCACGCAGGTACCCATGGTGTACCCGCACCCTTCCCATAGGTGTGGAAGGGGAGGTGTGATCCAGGCATGCCAGCTCCAGGACCCAGAGCCAGCATCCCAACAGGCTTGCTTCGCTCAGCAGCTTGGGATTGCCTGGATCTCCTCCCGCTCTGCATTTTTGGTTCAGGCTGCAGCCACCTGTCCTTGCATGCATTCACTCCCAGGGCACCTGCCCAGGGAAGTGCTCTGCAGAACTCTGCTCTGGAAACCATTTTCTCTCCTTCTTCAAAGCCACAACCATTCCTGGCTCCTGGGGCTTGTCTACTGGCATGGCCCAGTGGCATGGGCATCCTGCTGCAAAGCCCCAGTTCACATCTTCAGAGCTGGCCGTGATTGTGAAAGATGGAGGAAGATTATCTGGGCTTTGCGGGGAGGCGCAGGGACATCCCTGTGATACCTGGGCTGTGGCAGGCTGTGAGGGTTGAAGACTTTGCCCAGGGGGTGTGAGGAGACAGGCTGCTGCAATGCTCCAGTCCCCACTGTTGAGACGGTGGGTGCAGGGTGCTGGCAGGCTGGGGGGGCACCCCAGGCTTTGGGTGCAGGGCTGCGACACTGGGGTGTACACAGGGGCTCAGGTGCAGTGTTGGGACATGCAAGGTGGGCACGGCTGGGGCAGAGGTGGCTGCAGGGGGGGCAGAGGTGTGCAGGCTTGCCGGGGCAGAGATGGTGGGAGCCAGTTAATAACGTGCATGCGAAACCATCTGAAGGCTTCGGCTCAGGCACTGGGAGCAGGCACCAGGTCAGGTGCACACAAGTGATGCCGTACACCGGAGCACGGCTGTGCCCCTGGGGCCAAGGGGTCCCCCCACAGTGGCCTGACTCTGCTCCCTCCATCCCCAGGTGGCTGAACACGCTGGGCTTGCTGGCCAGCCAGGGCATCGACGTGGTGGTGCGGCACTCCTTCCTTGACCATGGCCACAACCACCTGGTGGACCAGAACTTCAACCCCTTGCCGGTAGGTCTGCCTGGGGGCTTGGCACTGGCTTCTCCCCATGCATTTCTGGGGAGGTTTCTCTTCTTGTGGCCTGTCTCAACTCTGCTTGAAAATGGATTTTTTCCAGATCAGTTTCTTGCAGTATTAATAGGAGACATTAGTTCACGTCAAATGCAACATATTGGAGGCAGATGGGAGGGCATTACCTCTGAAACTTCGTCTAGTGCCCAGGGTCAGTAGCATGGGAGGGAGGCTGGTGCCATCAAGGGGTGCCAGCGTGGACTGCGGAGTCGGAGGGAGGGATTTGGCAGGACCACGCAGGTAGCTGGATCAGTAGTGGTGAGCTGGCCCTGGGGGAAGCCAGGCTGGCACCTCAGCACCTGAGTTTAGATCTCTAGAAACCGAGGTGAAGGGCATTTGAAGGGCATTCCTGGCTTCACAGGGAGCAGCGATTCTCACCAGTGCCCTGCAGCATCCCTCGCTCTTCAAAAACGCCTGGTCAAGTGGGGACTCCCAGCACACATGGTGCTGATAAAGGAACTGTATGAAAAACCTTGTTAAAAGTAGCAGGTTTCCTTTCAATCTTTTTCTGTTTGGGTTTTTTTTTGGGGGGGGGGGGGGTGTTGTAAATACCCTGCCTTGTAAGTGGAGAGTCGTGCAGAGCGACTGGGTGCTCTGCATCTCCCCTGGAAGAGATTTATGGGTCCATGACCCGGCAGAAACTGCCAGTGGGCCAGGGATCTGCATCAGAGAGGTGCACAACACTGCTGCTGTGAACTTGCCTTTGACACTGCACTGGGATCTCAGGGGGCGGTTGCCGGGGGGCATCTCGGTTGGCTCCACTTACTTGGCTCGTGAAAACAGCATCCCTGTGACAGCATCCCTGAGAGTCAGGGGAGGACGCAGGAGGCGTCTGCAACAGGAGGTCTGTGCTAAGCGCCCCAGCATGGTCTGGTGGGTGGCTCTGGAGAGCAAACCAGCGAGCGGGAGAGCACAGTCCCCTGCCTATGCGGCTCCGGGTATCTCCTGGAGCACCCTGGGCTGCTCCTGCACACACCGCTCCAGCAAGCATGCCTGCCAGCTCTGGGGCCCTGGGCTGGGGGGAGCCTGGGGGGCTTTGAACTTTGCTTGAGATGAATCTGAGCCTAGGGCAAGCGCTTGATGGATTTCTTCTGAAGAGCCAATTCCCCTGGCCAAGCCACATCCCCCCCCCTTCCCAGGGCCTCGGCCCCCCCCCCCCCCCCGGGTTGCTCCTGGCTGGACGGGTGCAGGCCAGCTCTCCCAGCACAGCAGGGACAGTGGGTGGCCCATGGCCAGCTCTCCCAGCACAGCAGGGGCAGTGGCCCCGGAGCGGCTGGAGCAGGCGTGCAGTTAGGAGCGGGATTAAAGCCAGGGAAGGAGTTTGAGGAATAAACCCCTGGCTGTTAAACACAATGGAGGTCTTTAAAATGGATTTTGCTGTTGTTTTAAAGATAACTCTCCCAATAAGTTAGATGCCACCCCCCTCGTGGCTGTCTCCTTGCTGTCACACGTGTTTCAGTGTTTATCTATTTCCCACGTCTCACTGCCGTGTTCCTGCACAAACCCACAAACAGAGTGGGTGCTTCCCCAGCCCCTTTCCCTCCACTCCTGTGCTTTAAAAGAGCCACAGGCAGGTGCAACGCGACAGAGGGTTTAAAAGCTGCAAACATCAAAAAACCCAGCGAGACCAGACCATGACCTGCTCCGCGGGGCAGCTCTTTTCCCGTGGGAGCTATCAGGGAGATGAAAGCCGCTGGCCATACCTGCGCGGGGCCACGGCGCTGTGAAATACAATCTGCTCATTAGCTGCCATGACAAAGAGGTTTCTGCACACAGGCTGGGCGTGAGGCAGCTGCCTGCTGAGAGAAGGGCCACACCACCACAGCATCAATCACGACGCTGGCTGGCAACTCCTCAGGGAGCCGGGAGCCAGGACTGGGCTCCCCGTAGCAGCCTTTGCACATCCTCCTCCTCCCCTGCTACTGCTGATCCCTGCTTGTCAGATAAGAGGATAGCGTGTTTTGAGATGCTGAGCTGAAGCTGAGCCTTTTACAGCGGTGTCCTTAGGTGCCGGGGAGCTGCATGGTCCAGGGAGGGTTTCCTGCATGGTCCAGGGATGGTGCGGCAATGCAAATACAGCCCTCCATCCTTGTGGAGGTAATTTGTAGTCCATCGCCCTATGAGCACTGCGCTGCTGCCAAGGGGGTCCTTCAGCTGAGCCCCTCAGATGCTGCTAGTGTTGCTCACATTAGTACTGTCTCTATTAGGGCATGTTACGGCGAATGGCATAAGGAAGTCCATAAAATTTGGTGTGGGTGCCACATTTGGGGACCGGGGAATGCAGATAACGGGTCACTTGGTGGGCACCGCTGTGGGAGTCTCAGCTTCTAAATCACCATGTTTCTGCCTCCCTCCCAGGACTGCAGCACTGGGGGAATTTGTTTTGTGTGGGGGAAGGAGCAGGCAAATCACTGCACTGCTCTATGTGTAGCAGGATCCTAGCTGCTGTCGTGGGCCGTGCTGTGAGCTCACGAGGGGTACCGGTGCATTGGGCGGGCAGAGAGCACAGCCACTCTCTGGGCGCGGGTGCTGGGCAGCAAACCCAGGCAGCCTGGCGGGGCTTGCTCTGTGTTTTCCGAGGGTTAGCCTTGGCTTGAAAACAAACTTGTAAACTCTGACTGTTTTTGTGGGAAATGGAAGAGCACGTGGAAATAGCTGCTTGCAGGCAGGGATGCAGTGAAACCTTGAAAGCAGAGGTTTAACCTGGCTTTGTGCCACAGTGGCTTGCCAGTGCAATGCAGCCTGTCTCCTCAAAAATGGTTTCAGGCATCAGCGGCATGGCTGAGAGGCACTGCAGGTTCATGGAGAAATTAGGGAGATGCTCATGTCTCTCCTGGGCTTTCCGCACACAGCTGTCTCACAAGCTAAGCAACATCTTACGGCTTCTGGGGCATCTTGCAAGGGGCATTTGTGCCTCCATCCAGGTCCTTCACCCATGGGAGAGCAGCTCTGGGTGCCTGTCCTGGCTGCCAGAATTGTCCATCCACCCTCTCCTCAGAGGTGGTGCCATCAACATCCCGGCTGCAGAGCAGGAGGTGAGGCCAACTTTCTGAGCCTCCTTCCAAGTGTAGATCCAAAGAAACAAGTTTCTCTTGCTGCACTAATGGGGACCAAAACAGGAGAAACTGTGTGACACAAGGTTCCCTGGCCCGGGCACGGGGGCGATCAGGCTGGGGAATAGCAATGATCATGTTGATATTAATGCAACTGATCTCAAGTGTTTTAATGCCTTGTTATTTTTGAAATAACTTTTCCATGTGTCATTGGAGTGCTCCTGAGTGATTGGGGCAGCCAGCTGTATAATAATCAGGGCATGTGCTTGAGAAGCTCTTCAAATAAAGCCTCTTGCAGGTATGTCAGTCTGCCTGCCTGCACCTCAACCCATCTCTACATGTGTGTGGGAGTGAGGAGCGGAGGAAAGGAGGGCAGGAGCAGCATTGATATTCACCCTTCACAGGGCAGTGCCTTTGAAATGCTGCTCTGGCATTTAGTAGTTCTAGGCTCATTTCAAGCACGCAGTGTACATACTCCATATCTCTTTCCTTAATATCACTCTGAAACAGTCCAGAGGGATGCAATACATTTATTTTATTGGAGAGTCCCCCAGGTAGGTGTGAGCTTTCTCTTCAGATTGTTAGAGCATGTTAAATAGCATGTTAAATACCTTTCTGCATGCTCTTCCACATGGCATTGCCTCTTTTTTTATCCATCTTTGGTAGTGATTTCTGCTCCCTTAATGCACAGTGCTGTAAGGTTATACTTATGCATGGAAAAACTTGGACATATTTCTAGGCAGGGCCAGAGCAACACAAACCCCATGGAAAAGCCAAAGCTGAAATCCAAACTTCCATCTCCTGATAACTGTGGCTCCTCTTGGACCTTCTCCTAAAGACTGTAGACGGTGAGATACTTGGTTCTCCTGGGTTTAGTAGATGCTAAAACTTCCCTTCTGCGTGCAAGTTTCATACGCAGCATGAGAAAGGCCCAGAGGGATCACAGGGTGAAGCAATGGCAGGAGCTGCCTGCTCAGCTGTGGTAGTAGAAGACAGTATGATATTGTCTGTGAATTGATGGCGTCCTTGAGAAAGCATCGCAGCAGTGCAGACGTCTGTGCCTGACGGTGCCGTGGTCGGATGCCGCGGGTGATTTTTCACCCCCTTTGCTTAGCCCAAAGGCATAGAGGAACTCAATGGGAAACTTACGGTCTGTCCTGGAGGAGGGAGGACCCTGGGCTCGTATTTGGTCTGTCCTTTCATAAAAGCCCTGGTGTGAATGAGTTCCGTGCCAGGCTACAGCCATCCCCAGCATCCCTTGGGGTCCCTGGGGCACAGCCGTGGTGCGAGCCACGCGGTTCGGTACCGACGGCCCCTGCCCCACCGGTCCCGAGCACCTCCCCAGCGGGGCCCGGCTCGGGCCCCCCGATCCCCGGGCGCTCAGAGGCACGGGCCCCGCCGGCGAGGTGCCGCGCCGGGTGCCCAGGGCCGGGAACGGGTCCCCCGGCCGCGCTCCCGCCTGCCGCACGTACGCGCTCCCCGGTGCGCTCATTAGCTGAGCTGGCTTGGCCGGAGGCGCTGCTAATTGCAGCTGGAGGTCCCAGCCGTCTCCCCGGACGGTGCCTCTCCCGCCCCTGCGCTGTACGGGGCGGGGGGGGGGGGCTCCCCAGGCCAGGGCTGCGGGGGCGGATCCTCGCCCACCGGCGCCCATCCCCACCCCGCCATCAGCTCGCCCGGTGGCTGCCCGGCTGGGCGGTGTCCAGAGGCGAAGAGGACACCTGGCATCCGTAGGGGGGAGCGTTCGGAGAGCCCTTTCCCGCAAGCGCTTGCTCTCCCACCGCCGAGCCCGGCCAGCTGGCTGCGGGGCCGGGGGAATTCAGCCCCGCCGCTGCGCCGGCCCATCTGCACGCCCAGCACTGAGTCACCGCGCTGCGCACACGCAGCCGGCCGAGCTGCCAGGGGTAGGACAGCGGCTGCTGTTCCCCCCCGGCGGGGGACCCTCGGCTTTGGGGTGGCTGTCGGGGAGAGGGCGCAGGCAGAGGCACGGTCCCAAGCCTGGGAATGACAAAGGGCGGGGAGAGGAGCGGGTCCAATGGAGCTCACACGCAGATGGAAACTGATCCGGACGACCATAAATCTGCCTTGCGGGCGTCTGGCACTCCTGTCTGCCCTGCACACTGGAGCACTGGCTCTGGCGGGAGTGATGCCTGCAGATGGGGGAGGAGTGGGAGAGGTGAGGACAGGCAGGAGCTGTGTGTTTGGGATGTTCGCACTGGCCCCGGGATGAAATCCCAGGCAGTTCAGGTGTGCATGGGGGAAAGGCTCTCCCAGGAGATGCCAGGCTGGAGAACGGCCTGCTGAAGTGCAGAGTGGAAATGGTGCCCTGCAGAAATCTCCCAGACTGCAGCATCCTCTGATCTCTGTGTTCTCACTGCATTCAACTTTCCAGGAGCTCTAAGCCTGCTCTGAGGCTCGTTTTATCTGCGAACAAGGAGACAGATTTAAAGCGCCTAAACTCTGCTCGCTGTCACAGCGGGTTAAGGGGCCTTTCTCTCTTAGTGCACCATAAAAAACATCTCTGAAGTGCGTATGCTTGGAGTCTCAAACGCATCAAAGCCATGCTGCAGCTAGCAGCTCTGGCACCCACCCGCCGGAGCTGCAGGACATGTGCAGACCCAGAGCCAGGCTGCTCCTCCTGCACCGGAGACTGGGTCAGAGACACACTCCAGCTGGGACTGGCAGCAGCGGTTGGTACTTGAAAGGATGGACACAGCCACTGCCCATGTCCCCCAGAGGCACTGTGCTAGTGACAGACCTGCCCGCCTTGGTGACAGAGCCATCCTGGGGCTGTGGAGGAGGTGGGACAGCTAGAACCTTTCCAGGGTGGGTTGGTGCTCTACAGCGGAGCAGAGGGAAGTAGCATTGTGGTGAAAAGCAGCAGAAGAACAGAAAACAGTAAAGGAGTCGTATTTGGTTTCCAACCCTCTGATCAGGCAGCTCCGCTCCCTTCCTGCGGCCTCCATCGCCTGGACCCTGTTAGGGAGAGGTGATGACAAAAGAGAGGTTTGGCTGTTTCTCCATCTGCTCAGCTCCCCAGGAAGGTGGAGGCCACTGGCTGGGGGCTAGTTTGCAAAGGGCAGCGGTAGGCAGGGGCCACTTCCCACATGCCACTTCCCTGGTGCCTGGGCAGGCTGTCCCTTTGGTGCCACCAGTGCCCAGCAGTGATTCCTGTGGCTGCCGCTCTCGCAGCAGGATTTTTGCCTTAATGTCAGTGTTTGGCCTTTCTCCAGGATGGAGAAAAAGATCAGAAGAGACAGAGCCAAGGGAGAGGGGCTGAGCAAAGGGTGCAGTATCTCGAAGGCTGGGAGGATGTGGTGCTCGTCAGAGGCTTGGTGGATTGTGCTGCTGGCAGAGCTGGGGGAGACCCTGGGCTGTAGGGCAAATGGCTGATGCTCAGCCCAAACACAGAGCTTGCAGTGTTGCTGGCTCTGTGGATGAGAATGCTGCTCCCTGAGCCCATGGGTGCACACACGTTAGCAGGTTATTTGGGATCAGGAGCAACTCTCCTGGCTGTCCCCACATGCTGCGCTTTGGGACTCATTGCAGAGCAGTTGCAAAACATGACCAAGAGCAGCCTGCCATAAGCCCCCATAAGCGCACAGGGTGCACATCACAGCCACAGCAGCCGCTTTTCTGCTCTACAGAGCTGTTCCTGTACTTGATAACGTCCCATTGCCCTCCCTCGCCCTGCCTCCTCTTCTCTCCCTCCTTAGCCAAAAGGCACTGGGGTGCAGGACTGGTAGCCCCTCATGTCATGCTTCAGCCATAGACCACTTGCTGGCAGAGAAAGCTGCTGGGGAGATGTGAAGGCGGAAGGTGATGCAGGAAGGAGTGGTGTGAGATGAGGCATCTGCAGCCGTTAGAGCAGGAAGGAAGAGGATCAGCACAGTGAAAGAAACAGATGCCCAGGGAGAGACGTCAGCAGCTTCAGGGGACTTGTGGGTGGGCACCTGCAGGGACCAAGTCTAAGCAAGAAAGGAATTGGGCAGTGTTGGCCGATCCTTTCACAGGTGCAGGTGCCTGGATCAAAGCAAGGGTCTGCTCTCCCCTGCTGATGCCGCTGGCTCCTGGCAGCCCGGTCCACCTGAAGCCCCCCCGTTTGGGGCTAGGAGGAACGTTGCTTCCCATTCATAGACCCTCTCTGGAGTGTCCCCCATGGTGCTAAGGGCACACCCGCAAATTCCCTCAGTATGACAGCAAATGTTGTAGGAGAGTGCTCACCAAGTCCTCAGCTCTTCAAGACCTCCACACAAGGAGGGTGCAAAATGGCTATCAGCTCCCGTCCCTCAGGATGGGTGCGTGCAAGCTCATGAGAACATCAGCACCCGCTCCTGGAGCTGATCATTTTGTCTTCAGCAAATTATTTTCCCTTTGGGGAGAGGCACTGCCCTGCTCTGCTTGTCACAGGACCTTCCACAGGATTTGGGTGAGAAAGCCTCAAACTCCCACAGTCCAAGAAGCACATAAAATTCAGGGATAATGTTAAAAGCAGCATCAGTCCAGCCTTGCTGAAGGAACAACCAGCCGTGGCTTGAACAGGATGTACGGACCTCCGCAGGGAGAAAGCTTTGGATGCTGAGGATCTCTTTAATCTAGTGGAAAAAGAAAGAACAAGAACCACTGATTGGAAGCTGAAGCCAGACAAATTCAAGCTGAAAATAAGGAGTGGGATTTTTAGCAGTGCGGATGTTTAACCGCTGGAACAGACTCCCTGGGAAGTGGCAGCTTCTCCATCCCTCCAAGCCCTCACAACCACAATCACTACTTTTCTGGAAGATTCTTTTGCCAAAAACAAGCCATCAGGCTCCACAGAGGGATAGAAGAGTGAAGCTCTCTGTCCCGTGGTGTACGGGAAGGCAGACCAGCCAGCCCTTATCTCCATATGGGTTGCTTGGACTGTGGAAAAACGCAGATGAAGGTGCAGGAATGGAGTAACCTGTAACAGGCTGTTGAAACTTGAGCATGCCTGAGGGACAGAGAAATAGTTTGGGCAGCTTCAGAAGAGGAAGAAGCAAGAAGAAGAGGAGAAGGGTGGGTGGGCAGCAGCCAGCTGATGCTGCCAGTGACACGGGGACACAGAGCCATGCCCAGGCAGCCCCAGCCGGAGGAGGCTGTGCGCTGCGGGGTCGGCAGCCTGCTCATTTGAAGTTCAGCTGCCTTTGCCGGTTACAGCCCCCGGGAGACCAACGGGCTATGGCTCTGTTACTCCAATTTTCTGGTTATGGCAATGTCTTCTTATATGTGGTGAACAAACTCAGGTGGGCTGTAAAGCTGTTTTGCTGCCTCTAGGAGAGAGCATGTGGTACACTCCTGCACCCTTCCTAATGGCTCTGGAGATGGGAGGGTCTGGTTAATAGGTCTGTCTGATGGCCTACCCTAATCAGATGTTTCCAAAAGCTGAAGTCCCTAAAAGCTTCTGCAATGAATTAAAATGTGCAAAGAGATCAGGTGGGACCCTCTGGGTTTTCCCCATCTATTGGAAAGCTTGTGAGTCTTCACGGGCCCCATGCTGCTCAGAAGATGTGGCTGGAGCTCTGCACGTCAGCCTACTTGAGACAAGCGCCCTTCCGGCCCATAAATCAGGGGTCCTGGCCGGGAGACCTCCTGAGGTGTAGGACGGCTCTGCCTTCAGGTGCTCCTTGCCTGCAGCTCTGAGGGCTGCAGTGGCAGCACTGCTTAGTGGGTCTGCAAAGTAATTAAAGCAAGAAAGCCCCCTCAATTCCCAGAGGACTAATAGTGGACCAGATTCCTGTCTGTTATTCCTCCTCTACCGCTACAGCTGTATTGCTGGCTCAGCCCTCACAACAGGAGCCCTCCATGACTCCAAAAGCCAAATCCTTTCTGCAGTTGTGCTGGTCAGAGCCATGCATCTCCCTGGGGATCGCTGGGGCTGCCTCTGTGGGATGCCTGGCACCGCACTGCAAGGCAGGAGCTTGTCTTTGCAAGGGCATGTGGGTGCTGCCAGCCTGGGGACCGTGCTTGTGCAGGGTTTGCCATATGGGAGGGGGTGCCAGCCCCTGCCAGGGGTCTGGGGAGAGGCCACTGATCGGTGGAAAAGCCACCTTGGTTGCAGCTAACCTGGATTTCAAGAGCAAGTGCTTCCCAAGCTGGTCACTGTTTGAACAGGAGACAGTAGCTGCAGGTGCCCAGCAGCCCCAGTGTGATTTTAACTGGGGTTCGCTCATGCCAGTGGTAGGAGCAGCCCCAGAGCACCAGCCCAGCTGGGGGAAGTGCCCACACCTGGCGGGTTTGATCCCGTCACGCTAGGTGTGTGTGTAATTCGTCATCCAAATGCTCAGTGTCACCAGCTCCTGGTAATTTATTGCAAGTAACATGATTTTGGCCCCCAGCACAAGCGGGCTTGCGATGACGCGAAAAGCTGCAGCTGTCTTCAGTGCTTCCCTGCAGTAAGCTGAAGAGCTCAAGTGCCTCGAGGCCAGTGCTGACGACTCCTTTTCCAGCCCTGGGTCATTTTTCTGGCCCTCCTTTGAACTCTCTTTGGTATTTCCACATCCTTCTCAAAACAGAGACTTTGGAGCTAGCAAGGCAAGGTAAAATCACTGCTCTCCCCACGCTGCCCTGGGGCATTGCCTGTGCGGAAATACTTTATGCTCAGCCGTGGTCATCTCACTATCCTACCCGTCTTGTGGCATCTGCACGTTTTTTTCTCGGAAAAGCTGTGTATCCTCAGCCGGATCAGAAGCTCACAAAACATGGCCAATGCTGCCCAGAGAGACGAGCGTCTCTCCTTGTGCCCAGCCCGGGAGATGCTGCACCCTTGTTGCCACTGAACATCACAGCTCTGCCTGTGAGCTGCCATGGCAGAAGCCCTGGATTCAGCTCGCCCAGCTCTGCAGGGGAGCAGGGTTTGTCAAAGCACCCTTGAAAAGAGTGTATGCCAAGACGACTGATTCAGCAGCAGCTGGGATAGGTCATGGGGCTGGGCAGCTCCCCACACCTCCACATTGCAAACCTTGCTGCTGCTGAGCCTTGAGAGCAGAGGGATGCTGTGTAGAAGCAGCAAACCCTGGGACCACCCTGCCCGGAGGGGCAGGTGCTCAGCTGGAGGCTGGAGCTGCTGGTGCCAGCTCCCCATCACAACAAGGCCATCACGAGCTCCCTGCAAAACAGCTCTTGAGACCCAGATGGAAATTTCAAGGCTGGCCACAAAGTCTCTGGTCTGTATTGCTTCCATAACTTATGGGTGAGTAAGCAGCATCTTATTAGTGGAAATATGGAGAGGAGGTGAGAAACCCCAAGGGAGCTACTAGAAACACCTAAGAGCCTGAGCTGACAGGTAGCTCGGAGCACTGAACTCATTTATTTTTAACTCACGACTGTGGGGCTGAACACTGCAATCTGTGCTCACCTTTGGCCTCACCATCAACTCAAGTAATTACTCATCTAATGATGCTTGCTAATCGGCGTGGCTCACCGAGGAGCCAGCAGTGTGTTGGGCACTGCTTCTCCCGCCTGCCGTGAGCCTGAGCAGGGTGGGCTGGCGCAGCTTCCCGCAGCGGGGGAGGCTGGCACAGCCTCTGCAACACGGTGCCGGCGGGGACGTCCCCATGGTGTGGGGTAGCACTGCCAGCCAGCAGGGATGGGGATGGTGGCACGTGCCTCAGGGACCGCACATGTCTGCAGTATTGAGCAACTGCAGCTCGTCCTCCCTGGGAGCTTCGGCCTCACGGGCTGAGCCTCCTCGGGGTGCACAAGCCTCTCCCTTTACCCTCACATCTCCTCTGGGGCCTGGTGTTTGCAGGGGAAGCAGTTACTAGGCTGGTGTGGCACAAAGCCCCGTGGTTTTGGCTGGGAGCAGCGAGAGGAGAGCAGGAGGAGGCTTTTCCTCCACCACTGTGGCAAAAGCTTACCCAGAAAGTGGGAAGTGGGTTTGGATCTCCCTTTTCCAGGCCAACCCAGAACTGCTGGAAGTGATCAGCTTCTGCTGTGCTGGGCTGGAGAGAGGATGGGGACTGGCAGTCCAGTCTGACAGGTGGGTATTTGCCTCATGGTTGCTGCTGCAACACTGCTGTTTCATCCGCTGGCCTCTTCATCCAAAATGCATGTTAATCAGGGGCTGAGGGCTTCCCAACCACAGGATGGGTACCTGTACCTGTGTGAGGGATCTGTGCTTCCACCTCCCCATCCTGCCTGGTAGCCTGGGGCCCTGGAGACCCCATTTTCCCCTTTCATGCCCCTCTGGAGTGGCAGACGCCTTTCTGGCATTATCCTGACCATGCCGGGCTTTCCTTGTGCCTCCCCAGGCAGCGTGCAGAGCCACGGGGTGCTTGAACCATGCTCCTTTCCACAGCAGCAGCAGGTCCTCCTCACTCTGTGGGTGAGATGCTGCCAGGCAGAGCAGTCCCTAGTGCTAGCATGACCATGGCTGCTGGGTGTCCAACATTGCGGATGGGTTGGGGGGATCATCCCAATTGTCCTGGGGCACATGGTCCCTCTGGGGCAGCCAGCTGGGGTTGCGCAGAGAGTGTTTATCCAGAGTGCTCACGTGTGCGAAGGTGCCCCAGCACTCAGGCAGTGCCCAGTACATCCACAGGCAGCATCCAGAGAAGCAGCATGAGAGGCTCCATCTCTCCAGCATCACCCAGGGTGCCCAGAGCAACAGCGGGGCCAGAGCCCCATCCTGCAGAAAGGCAGGCGAGCGCCTGAGGCTGACCTTTCCCTTCCCACAACCCTGCTTCATTTACCGCACACCTCCCAGCTTCTGCAGCGGATGAGGGGGGGGCCCTGCCGGCAGCAGCCTCCGTCACTGCACAGCCTCGCCTCCCTCCCCAGGGCTTGGGGCCCATCCTGTGTGCCGAGCAAAGCCGTGCCCTGCAGGAAAAAGTAGTATGTGGTGATGTAATTAAAGGCTGCATCATTAACGCATGTGTGCAGGGGCTGAACGTTTCCTACTTCTTGAGTGCTTGGCTTCCCCGTGCTATGTTCATGGGTGCTTAACTCCACATGAGGCTTTAAAATGGAAGAAATACCTCCGGGAAGTGGAGCACCCTCAGCAGTCACCAAAGCCAGCGTGCCATCAACAGAGCTGGAGAGCACAGGAGAGCTCTGGTGTGCTCCAGCCCCATGTACAGAGTGAGGTGGAGGGCGACCTGCCTGTTCCAGAGATCACCGTCCCACATGCCTCAGCTGGAGCTGCTGCACAGGTCCGTGGCATGGCTACGTGGAGGTCCATGGGAACATGCGAGGGTATCCATGCTGCTCCCCATGCTCCACAGCCCAGCCAAAAGCTGAGCTCCTTTAGAGGGTATCGGTGTCTCAGCGCAGGCAGAGCAATGTGTTCTTCACTTAATCTCTTTCCTGGAAACAGTGATGCCATTTTGGCTTGGACTGCACAAAAAAAGCTCACCCCAAGGCAGACATCTGGCATAAGACATTATCACCCAACAAGCAAAATTTTGCTAGGCTGTAAGCAGGGAAGCCAGCCTCTCCTGCCTGCTCCTGCAGTGAGTCGGGGGGACCATTGTGCTGCTGACTGTTCCCTCTGCCCCCCAGGACTACTGGCTGTCCCTGCTCTACAAGCGCCTCATCGGTCCCAAGGTCCTGGCGATCCATGTGGCTGGTCTCCAGAGGAAACCCCGGCCCGGCAGAGTCATTCGTGACAAGCTCCGCATTTACGCCCACTGCACCAGCTACCACAAGTAAGTGGAGTGAGGGAAGCTGGGTGCTATGGGGGTGGGGGATAAGCAGGACCCCCAGGAGATGGGGACCACTGAGGACACACTGGGACAGGAGCCCAGGGTTTGGCTCTGGCAAGGCAGGTTGGCTTCCCAGGGGACACGCTCAGGTGCTGTTCTGGCTGCTGTGGCAGTGGACCAAGCGCGTGGGAATGGCAATGCCTCCGATGAAAGTAGTGGCAAGCCCGCGCCTGGGAACGGGTCCGGCTGGGGCTGGTGCAGTGGCCAGCGAGCAGCCCCGGCAACAGAGATCAAGGGAGTGGATTTCACACGAGGGGCCCCTGGTCGGTCGGATTACCCGCTGGGCCGCACTGCCGGGGAGCCCGTCCTGGTTATTGTTTCGCTGATAAGGTCTTTGAAAGCGCCTCAGCTAGCCAGGGGGGTTTGTGGGGGGGTGTGGGGTGGCCACCTCCTCTGCAGACACAAGTTGCTATTGTGGAGGAGGAGAGGCTGTTTCTTTACACAGTCCAGATGCTTTCAACATGCCTCCAGCTCAGTAGGAAACCTTGTCCAGTAACTGACAGGTGCAAAGTGCTTTATAGCCTTTGTTTGGGACTGTCTGATTAGGCAGGGACAGAGGATCAGTGTCTGGACCTGTCAGGTGCCCGGGATGGTGGGGGCAGACACCACTTGCACACAGAGCTCCCCTCCGTTCTCAGCCTCCTCCTTGTGAGGCCCTGGGGAGGGGGGGCTGCCCCATAACTGCCACCCTCGCTCTGGACACTGGTGTGGCACCCCCTTGAGCTGTGCCACCTCTGGCTGAGGAGGGGAGGGGGACATTGGGAAGCTGTCATCACGGAGCCAGGCTTTGTGATGGAGAGGTGTCATCTCCCTGCGAAGGGGCAGCCATGACAGTGATGTCCCCTCCAGATGGCTGCATGGGGCAGGTTCTTGCAGAGAACACCAAACTCCTTCCTGCTCCTGGGGCATGTGCCAACACCCCTCAGCTCCCACTCTCCCTTTTGCAGCCACAACTATGTCCGGGGGTCCATCACACTTTACATCATCAACCTGCATCGCTCCCGGAAGAAAATCAAGCTGGCAGGGACGCTGCGGGATAAGATCGTCCACCAGTACCTGCTGCAGCCCTACGGCAAGGATGGGCTCCACTCCAAGTAAGTGCGATGCTGGTGGCTGGGGCTGCCATCACTGCCCTGTCCTCAATGCCACTGCCCTGACCCTTTCCTGGTCCCGCAGGTCAGTCCAGCTCAACGGGCAGCCGCTGGCCATGGTGGACGACGGGACCCTCCCTGAGCTAAAGCCTCGTCCACTGAGGGCCGGCCGTACCCTGGTCATCCCCCCGCTGACCATGAGCTTCTATGTGGTGAAGAACGTGAACGCGCTGGCCTGCCGGTACCGATAGCCCGCAGCCCAGAATGGACCCGCCGGCTCCGCTCCTGCCCCCGCGCACTCCCCAGGACACGCTGCCTGCTCGGCAGCCCGCACGGCCTCACAGCAGGGCCACATCAGGCAGGCACGGCGCCGTGCCCTCGTCCTCGCACCCTGGACACACTCCGGCTTGGCACCCTCTTCCGCCCTGCGACTGCAGAGCTCTGCTTGGCCCTGGCCACCATCCCACCGGAGCGGTGCAACAGCAAATTTGCAGGGCCTGCCACGATCCGTCCGCAAGCTGCGAGAAGCACCCGGGGCCCGGTGCCCATCGTCTGCTGGGGAGGGCTGGGGTGCTGAGCCCTCGTATAGCCCAGGATGGGCACCCTCCCCGGCACCCCGATTCCCGCTGCCCCTCAGCGTGACCCCTCCAGCAGCCGGGTGTCCCTTTCCTCTGCACCTTCCCGGGCGGCGGGGGGCGCGGGCAGCGCTGCCGGTGCAGCAAGCGCATGGAAGCAGCTCCCTCTGCTGCCGCCAGCCCGGCCGGGACCGGCGCGGGGACGCTGCGGGCAGGGCGGGCCGGGAGAAGGGGCACAGGGGTCCGCCCTGGGCGGGCGGAGCTCGGGGGTCCGCGGCTGGTAATGTTGATAATTAAATTATACGGCCCGGAGCGGAGCGGCGGGGCCGGCGGGCAGCCCCGGCCCTCCCTGCTGGGGAGCGGCGGCGGCCGGGTCGTGAGTGTGTCCTGCCCGGGAGAGGGGCGGTGTCGTGGGCAGGAGCAGCCGGGACGCGCCGAGGTGCTGCCGGAGGTGTAATAAAGTTGGGCTGTCAACCGCGCCGGCGTCTTCTATCCGACACGGGCCGGGGCCGGGCCGGGACCGGGGCGTTACGGGACCGGGACCGGGACCGGAGCAGGCAGGAGCGGGAGCGGGGCAGCCCCGGGGCGGGCAGGCGGGCTGGCACACAGGGTGCCGCGGTGCCACGGTGCAGGGCCACGCCGGGCCGCCAGGGGCGCTGCGCGCGTGGGCGCGGCGGTCACGCGCGGCGGAGCAGGAAGCGGCGCGGGGCGGGCGGAGCCGCGCGGTCCCGGTGTCCCCGTGTCCCCCACCGTCGTCGCCGCTGCCGTGGGTCGGGCCGGGCCAGGCCATGCGGTGCGTCCTGATCGCCAGCACCGCGGCCGAGCTGCTCTTCTACTGGGCCGATGCCGCCTTCCTCCGCCGGCTGCGACCACCCCACGCCGGGCAGGTGGGGCGGGACAGGGCGGCGCGGGTGCGGGGAGAGGGTGTGTGGTCGCGCGTGGGCGCTGACCCGCGAGCGTGTGCCCCAGGGCCCGGCGCTGGAGGACAGCCTCAACACCCTCTTCGCCCCCCTCATCATCTCCTGCGCGGCACTGCTGGAGAAGCTCGCCGACACCTACACCTGCTTTGCGACCGAGCACGGGCGGCACCTCCACGTTCTGCACATGGTAGGGTCAGCACTGGCACTGGGGACTGGGGTGCCACAGCCGGCCCCCACCTGACCCCACTGCCGGTTGCAGTTTGGGGACTGCCTGTACATTGCAGTGAACGGCGACGGGACAGAGAGCGAGGATGACCTGCGCCGGATGCTGTTTGTGCTGCGGCGCTTGGTGGAGGCTCACTGTGGCCTCGTCACGCTCGACTCCCACCTCATCCGCAAGGAGTGAGCGGGCACGGCCGGCCGGCACGGGCTGGCACGCCAGCGTGCCAGGGCAGCTGCCAAGTGGTGTCTTCATGCAGCCCCGGGGGGGTGGGAGTGGGTGTCTCCAAGCCGGGACCTCCCTTTGCAGCAGGACTCCCTGCCTGCTGGGCTGCAGCCGGGTTTGGGGGTGCCCATTCCCCCAGGGAGGTGATAGCCGGCTCTCAGCTCACGCTCTGCGGCTGTTGCAGGTTGCGGCCGGCTGATTCGGAGCAGCGGGAGCGTGTCTGGAGCCTGCTGCGGGGCCTGCTGGAGACCTACAGCCGCCTACGGGAGGAGGACCAAAGCTTTGCGGTGGAGGTACTGTGCCCTGGGGTGTCCCTTGCCTTCGGGGCATCCCAGGGGTGTGAGGCTGTGTGGAGTCCCGGGATGTCTCTGGGCTGGGGACTTTGAGGCAGCTCCCTGGAGCAGCAGTGCCTGGAGGTTCGGGGCAGCTCAGGGACTGCGTGGCTGGGTCTGGGGGGGGCTCAGCAGCTGTCTCCCCCATGTGCCCCCCCCAGGCCGTGGAGCGGCTGATCCACCCTCAGCTATGTGAGCAGTGCATCGAGTTCCTGGAGCGACAAGTGGTGCAGTACATCAACACCAGCGCTGATCGCGGCGGGGATGAGGTGGGCCATGCCTTCCTCCTGGTGCACACCAAGCTGCTGGCCTTCTACTCCAGGTGCACCTGACCCCGGCCCCACCACCCCCCGCAGGGCAGTTCCTTGTCCTCCCGGCTGACCCTTCCCTTCTCTGGCCCATAGCCGCAATGCCAGCTCCATCCGCCCTGCTGACCTGCTTGTCCTCATCCTCCTGGTGCAGGACCTGTACCCCAGCCAGAGCACCGAGGAGGAGCTCAGCCCCCAGGTGCTCCAGAGCAGGGCGTGGGGAGCAGCGGGTCAGGGTGCCCCTGCAGGGTGATGCCTTGGTGGCCAGGCCTTAATTTTTTCCCCTTTTTTTGGAAGCCTGAGGCAGGGAAGATGCTCCCCCAGGGGCCCAAGAGAAGTGAGAGCATCCCCATGAGCAGCCCTAGCTCCCACGGAGCTGCAGAGAAGGACTCGGATGACCAGGTGAGTCCCTGGGATCAGGAGCTGCAGGATGGGGCACTGGCTGGACTGTCTGCATCGCTCCCATCGCTGACCCAGCCATTCTCGCCAGCAGGACACAGACGATCTCTCTGTGCCTGAGGTTTACTACACACCTGAGCCCTCACCAGGCAGGCACAGCACGGGTGAGTGCCCCACCGGGCAGCAGCCCAGCCCTGTGCCCCCCAGCCCTGCAGAGGCTCTGGGGCTGCGTGGGGGGCTGGCAAGGAGGGTGACCTGCCATGCTCCCTGCAGGCAGCGAGAGCTGGTCGGAGGGTGCTGAGATACTGAGCACCGGGGAGGTGGATGCTGCAGAAGTCCAGGTGAGCAAGGGGTCCTGCAGTCCCTCCTGGCTCTGCACCTCCTCAGCCTGTGTCCCCCGTGTTGTGCAGAACTGTGATAGCTCTGACCACCCTCTCCGAGGCATTGCTTACGGTCTCCCTGTCCAGAGCCATCAGCACAGAGGGGCCGGGGCTGCCTCAGAGCAGTCTGGTGTCTCCCTCTGCTGCCTCTGGGCTTTCTGGGCTGCTTCCCTGCCGAATGCTGCAGAGCCTCACACGCTCTCTGCAAGCAAGTGCTGGCTTTGGTGCAAGGTCTTTGCAACCCGTGTCTTTGCAAGCAGCTTCCCCTTTATCTGCTGCTCTTTTGGGGTCCCTGGGTGCTTCCCTTGCTGCTGATCTTTTGCCACGTGGCCCCTCCAGCTCCATGGGTTCACTCATGCCCAGTTGCAGTTTTCAGTGCATTGTTCTGTCCCTCCAGAGCGTCTGGGGTCGGTGCAGGCTGTCTCATCCCCTAAGGGGTCTGAGCATCTCCCCTCTCTTCCCTAGATGGCAGAGGACTTGCTCCAGACCTTGGGGCCTCTGGTCCCTGAAGCTTCAAACCCCAGAAGGATCTTCCTGGATGCCAACCTGCGGGAAGGTTACTGCCCCTTGCTGCCGCACACCATGCACTGCCTCCCGCTCTGGCCAGGCATCTCCCTTGTCCTCCTAACCAAGGTGAGCGGCCTCTAAGGTGAGGGAAGCGACAGTGGGCTGGGTCCTGGCTGACCCACCTCTCCTCTCCCTGGCAGGGCCCCATGACCCAGGTGGCTGTCACCTTGTACCAGCTGCTGGATGGTTTCTTGATGCTGGAGAGGAAGCTGGAAGAGGGGCTGGAGACAGGAGCCCCACGCTCCTACCCGTTCCTGGCTGAGCTGCGGCAGCGCATGGACAAGTTTGTGAAGAAGCTGAGTGGGCAGGACATCCAGGTGGGAGTGGGGACACAAGAACCCTGTACTTCTGTCCCCGCAGCTTGACACTGAGCCCTGTCTCTCTCTAGTTGCAGAACGCCTGGGTGGACTTCAAGAACAAGATATTTTCCCGGAGCGAGCCTGCAAGCTCCTTGGAGTGAGTACGAGGTGACCAGGGAAAGTCTCCAGGGCAAGCAGGGATGTTTCCCAGCACAGGAGACAGCACGGCTGTCCCTGTGGCACTGGGGACCCAGGGGCCTAACTTCGTACCGTCCATGTCTCAGGCTGCTACAGGCAGTGGCCAATGTGAAGCGGCAGCTCTGCTCTGTGTACCGCCAGCTCTTCCTGGCCTCCACCAGCCACAGCTTGTCCCAGGGGCTACGGGACCATGCCCAGAAACTGATGAGGTGAGTGCATGGGGGTGGCCAGCATCTCCGGGGGGCTGCCCCACACCCAGCTCTGCTGGGGCTTGGGGGGTGTCCCAGCCTCTCACCACACCTCTTCTCGGCAGGGAGAAACTGCTGGACTGGCGGGACTTTCTGCTGGTGAAGAGCAGGCGCAATATCACCATGGTGTCATACCCGTCCCTGCGACTGGGAGCCCAGCCTGGGGAGGAGAGGTCCCTGGGGGGGAAAACAGAGGTGGAAGAGGGAGGACCCTGTCCCCCCCCAGCACCAGGGTCAAGGGGAGGAGTGTAGTGGGAGAAAGCGGTTTCCCCAAGGCTTAGGAGCTGCCCTGGAAGGGCACCAAAATTGTTGGACACCCTTAACCCATACCACATACCTGGAGGACTTTCCTGGCCTGGTGCACTTCATCTATGTGGACCGCACGGCTGGGCAGATGATGGCACCATCGCTCAACGTGACAGAGAAGTCCAGCTCAGAGCTGGGCAAGGGCCCCCTGGCCACCTTCATCAAGAGGAAGGTACTGCTCATGGGGATGGGGGTGGGATGGGGACCACAGGAGAGGTTGAATGGTTGGAGGGTTTTCCGCTCAGGCTTCAGGTGTCCCTTGTTCCCCAGGTCTGGTCCCTGATCACGTTGGCCCGGCGATACCTACAGAAGGGCTACACAACGCTCATGCTGCAGGATGGTGACTACTACTGCTCCTACTTCCTCTGGTTTGAGAACGAGCTGGTATGTGTGGCCAGGGGCTGAGCCCCTCTCCCCCGGCACCTTCTGGGGGCAGGGAGCAGGGCTGCAGGCGCAGGTGGCTCCAGCTCCTCGGCAGTCCCTTCCCTGCTCCTGCCCTCTGCTGTCATCTCTCCCCAGGGCTACAAGCTGGAGGTGATGGAGGTGCCGGTTCTCTCGGATGACTCTGCTCCCATTGGGATGCTGGCAGGAGACTACTACAGGTGAGCAGTCCCCAGCCCTGCACTTTGGCACCAGGGCCCGGGGCCGTGCTGGCATGGGGGTCCCCGTGAGTGATGCTGTCCTCACCAGGATGTTGCTGTAGGGTGGTGCCAGTGCTGTGGTGTCACCAGGGTTGCACCAGCCCATCTCCCTGGCCTGGTGCCATGGTCCTGCCAGTGTATGGGCACTGTGTCCTTGCCAGGGACTTTCTAGGGAGAAGGTGGTTAGAAAGGGGGTGCTGGTCTGTGCTGTGCCTGCCAAGACCCCTGTCTTCTCCTCCCCAGGAAGCTGCTGCGTTACTACAGCAAGAACCACCAGGCAGAGGTGGTGAAGTGCTACGAGCTGCTGACCGTGCACCTGGGCATCATTCCCTCTGAGCTAGTGGTCCAGCAGGCCTGCGACTTGGCCCGGCGCCTCTGGGAGCCCTCCCGCATCCCCCTGCTCTGAGCTGCCTCCAGCCGCCTTGGGGCCGGGATTAAAGCGGGTGTGTGGGTGCTCCTGGTGCCTGGGCTGCTTTCTTGGTGCCTGTGCGCCGTCAGCTGTGCCTGCGGGCAGCCGTGGGCAGCCTTCCCATCCTCCAGCCCAGCCGGGACTCCCGCTGCCTGCCACTTCCCGCAGGCTTCGCTGGCACCCAGCAACCTCCAGGGACAGGTGGAGAGTGAGGCTGAGAGGTTGTTGGCAAATCACCATCTTGCTGAAAAGTGCATTTCCAAAGCAGGATTTATAGCCTTGGCTTGGCATCACCGCCGGGCTTTGGCTGGAGAACAAAATGGTGTAGCCAAACCTGTGTGGAGGAATGGCCCAGGATGCATCCCCCTTTCCCCTCACCCACAAATGTGGGGTGCAGGCCCCTCAGGGGCTTGGCAGGCTGTGGGGAGGTGCACCCATCCTGCACCCCCTTCCCCACACCTGGGCTCCCAGACACCAGTCAGCCATGGGGCCGAGCTCGGCTGTGAACAGGGGGTAAAGCCAAGGCAGCTCATGTGTTTCCTAGGCATGTTTGGGCTTGGTGCATATGCAACACCCCCCCGCCCTGGCTATGGCTGGGGATGGGGCCAGTCCCCTGGGGCTCCAGTAGCTGCTAGCCTTGTCGCTCTGTGCTACTCGCTGGGGCTGGGGCTGGCGGTTCAGGGAGCACTGGACCATGGTGGGGCCTTTGCCCCATCCTGCTGGGCAGGAATTTGCCCTGCCAAGCAACAGCACTGGGTTCAGGGTGAAGCTTATGCCCAAGCTGCCCCTCCTCCTGCTGCTCTCAGGGCTGTGCTTGGGGCTTGCCTGCTCGAGGGCGGGCAAGGTCCCCCTGTCCTGCAGCACTTGTTGGTCCATCATCCCAGCCACATGCCCCTGGATTCTCCTTGGAGCAGAACAGGGGCTGGGGGGGGCTCTCAGGCCCTCGCCTGTCTGCCCAGCACCTTCCTGGGGTACAGGCTGGGGAGCACCTGGCATCCTGCTGAGCACCAGGCAGGATCTGACCCTGTCTCCTTCTCCGTAGTGCAAACCCCCAGCAAAGCTCTGCCAGGATCAGCGCCTTGCTGCAGGCAGGGCCGGGCCGGGGGGGGGGGGGGGGGGGGCCAGCACTTGGCATGTGCGCCGTCCTGCCCAGCCTCCCTGGGACGCAGCGTCTGGCGCTGCACCAAGGCGTTCCCTGCTCTGGCCCCCTTGTTCCCTCCCCATGCCCGGAAGCCTTAGGAAAAGTTCCGCTGTGAAAGCAAAGTCCAGGCTGCCAGGCACAGGGCAGGCATGGCCGGGCACTGCAGGGCAATGGCAGCCAGGCTCCGGGCTTGGTTGGGCATGGGCTGCCCTTCCTGCTGGCTGCGGGGGTGGCATCGGTCCCCAGGGCTGCTGGGAGCACGGCTGGCCCATGGTGGGGCTGCAGACCGGCTGCAGCAGGAGTATGACGCGGTGGTGATTGGAGCAGGTAACACAGGGCGAGGGAGCTGGTGCTGGGCTGCGGTGAGCTGGTAGGGACACCCAGTTGCCTTCCCCTCTGGGCAGGCGGGGGGTCACCAGGTGGGGACCACAGTGGTGCTGGGCACGTGGCAGTCCCCCAGCATGGTCCTTGGGGGAGGGTGCAGGGGTCTTGCATGGCTGGGCACGTGTTGCCGCCCCCCCGGCGTGCACGGCGTAACTGGGGCATCTGCTTTGACCACCTCTGTCCCCATCCCCTGCACCGTTAGGGCCAGGGCTGTAGGGACAGGGGAGGATGCTCCCTGTCACCTGTATCCACATGTCCAGAACCCCGTTATTTGGGTGGTTGTGGCAGCCCTGCACCCCAGGCATGGCAGGGTGCCCTGTGCCGCAGGACCACCCCGATGCTGGGCTCAGCTCACCTCCCTCTCTCCTTGCAGGGCACAACGGGCTGGTGGCAGTGAGTACCAAGAGTGGGGTGGCGTTGTCTCCATCCCCGGAGGACCGCGTGAAACCAGGGAGGGTCTGCGCTGTGGGCAAGGGAGGGTGTTGGTGGCACTGCCTGTGGGGCTAGGGGCTCCCAGAGGGCTGTGAGGAGCAGGGTCTTCCCTGGTGAGGAGGGTACCATGTGCAAGAGGGTCCTCAGGGCAACGAGGACACATCCACCCAGAGGGACGGGCAGCATGACACCAGGCTCCCCGCAGGCTGCCTACCTGCAGCGGGCAGGGGTCCGCACAGTCGTGCTGGAGAAACGCCACGTGCTGGGTGGCGCAGCCGTCACAGAGGAGATTGTGCCAGGTACCTCTATGTGCCATGTGTACCCCCATCCCCCCCCCAACCCTGGGTGTGGGCACCTCCCACCGCCCCAACATCTTCCAGGCTTCAAGTTCTCCCGGGCGTCGTACCTGCTCAGTCTGCTGCGGCCGCAGATCTATGCTGAGCTGGAGCTGCAGGTATCGGCACTGTCCCTGTCTGGGCTGCTGGCACCTCCTGGCATGCTGGCAGGGTGAGCCTGCTGCAAAGCCATCCCCACAGCGTGGGTCTTGGCATCCCTGTCTTGCAGCAGCATGGTCTGAGGGTGCTCCCGCGGGACCCCTACTCCTTCACCCCGCTGCTGGAGGACAGGAGCTCCCCCCGCTCCCTCCTGCTGGGGCACAACATGACCCAGACCCAGCAGCAGATCGCACAGTTCTCCCAGAAGGATGCCCAGGTATTGTGAGGGCAAGCACCCAGCACAGCAAAGCCCCCAAGAGGCTGTCCTGCCCAGGAGAGTGGCAGGGACGCTCCTAGGTGGGGTATCCATTGCACCCACCACAGCCCCCCTCTGTCCCCTTTCAGGCTTATCCTGAGTACGAGGCATTCATGGGGGGCTTGGTGTTGGCTCTTGATCCACTGCTGGATGCTCCCCCGGTGGACACAGCTGCCCTGGGGCAGGGGTCCCTGCTCCAGCGGCTCAGGGCCCTGCAAGCCCTGCGGCCCCTGCTGCGGGCAGGTACGTTTGGGATGCCGGGTACGCTGATGGCAATGGATATTTGCCTGCACCTGGCATGGGCAATGCAGAGCTGCTCCTTCCAGGGCATAGGCTCCTCAGGAGCTCCAGCTGGGCTGGCAGGCCAGCAAGCTTGCCCTCTGCCTGTCCCCAAACCCAAACAGGTGCAGGCAGCTGGACCTGGTGCAGGTCTCATGCTGCCTCTGCACCCCCAGGGCTGGCGCTGGGGTGGCAGCTGCCCCGCTATTACGAGGTGCTCACAGCCCCCATCTCCAAGGTGAGTGCTGGCAGCAGTGGCACAGAGACACTAGCTCTCCCTGCCTGCCTGCGGGGGGGGCTGTGGCAGCCCTCACCCCAAGCCTGGTGCTCTCTTTTTCTCCTGGGCCAGATTCTGGACCAGTGGTTTGAGTCGGAGCCCCTGAAGGCAACTCTGGCTACTGACGCGGTGATTGGAGCTATGGCCAGCCCCCACACCCCTGGCAGCGGGTGGGGGTCCCTTTCCTCCAGGGTTCATGGCTACACCATCCCCCCATACCACCCTCTGTGCTGGCAGCTCCTTGGCTCTGCTGTCCCCCGGCACCCTGTACCCTGCCCCGCTGCCTCTCCCTCCTGCTGCTCGCTCAGCCTTGCTGCGGTGGCTCAGGGGTTTCAGCTGGGCAAGGGGCTGTCCCCCATCCCTGCTGTATGGCTCTCCTGAGTGGTCCCCACTGCGCTTTTGCTGTTTGGACACCTCTGTCCCCAGCTCAGGTCAAGTCCTGGCGGGTAGGTGCTCCCAGTAACTGATTTAGCATTCTACAGGCTGGAGCAGTCCCATCTATGGGGGCTGTGGAACCATCCTCACCATGCCCATGCAGGGGACAGACCCTGGCTAACCTGGGGTCCTGCTGCCACAGGTACGTGCTGTTGCACCATGTGATGGGTGAGCTGGAGGGACGGCGGGGGGCCTGGGGCTACGTGGCCGGCGGGATGGGGGCCCTGTCCCAAGCCATCGCCTGCGCAGCGGCTGCCCAAGGAGCCCACATCTTTGCTGAGAAGGTATAGGGTGGCTGGGTGTGGAGAGCTGCCTGGTTGGCCTGCAGGCAGCAGGGATGCTCTTGGTGAGGTCCTGTCCCCTCCACCTGCCCAGGCGGTGTGCCATGTGCTGCTGGGCAGGGATGGGCGGGCACAGGGCGTCGCGCTGCAGGATGGGACAGAGGTGAGGAGCAAACTGGTGCTGTCCAACGCCTCCCCCCAAATCACCTTCCTGGAGCTCACCCCCCAGGTATGGGGAACACGGGGCTGGCAGGGGCTTGGTGTGGTGGCGTCCCCTGGCCAGGCTGCACCCCTCACTACTGGGCTCTACCCCGGCCTCTCCCACCCCAGGAGCAGCTGCCAAAGGATTTCATCCAGCGGATCAGGCAGGTCGACACACGCTCCCCTGTCACCAAGATCAACGGTAGGTACTGGTGGGGCCACCTCCATCACCATTCCCACTGGAGGGACACCAGTGCCAGGCTGCAGGGCTCAGCAAGAGGCTGCACCACATTTCCTCCATCTTCCCCTCCTGCACCCAGTGGCAGTGGATCGGCTGCCCAGCTTCCTGGCTGCCCCCAACGCCCGCGATGGCCAGCCCCTGCCCCACCACCAGTGCTCCATCCATCTCAACTGTGAGGGCACCCACCTCCTGCACCAAGCCTTCACTGAAGCCACCCATGGGCACCCCTCCAGCAGGTAGGAGCCTGCAACGGCACACCTTGGTGCCCCAGGGAAGGGGCAGAACAGCCATGGCAGGTGGTGCTGGGGGAAGAGGTTTGGGTGACCAGGTCCTCCTCTGCCTGCCCAGCTGGTGTCCTGCTCCCCCAGGCCCATGATCGAGCTCTGCATCCCCTCGGTGCTGGACCCAGGCCTGGCCCCACAGGGCTGCCATGTCGTGTCCCTCTTCACCCAGTATACCCCCTTCAAGCTGGCGGGCGGGCAGCCCTGGGACGAACATGCCAGAAATGCATATGCAGACACAGGTACGTAATGCATACATGGACACAGGTAACACCAGGAGTGCTGGTCCCTGCCTGCGGGCAGAGCCACCCTGGAGCTGCTCAGGGGACAGCCACCATGTCCCCCAAACTGTGTGCCAGTCACTCCATCCCCCTCTAGTGTTTGACTGCATCGAAGCCTATGCCCCAGGGTTCAAGGCATCTGTCATCGGCAGGGACATCCTAACGCCACCAGACCTGGAGAGGATCTTTGGGCTGCCTGGTGGGGTGGGTACCATGTGGGCTCAGCTCTGAGCATCGCTCTGGTGTCAGCACTGGTGGGGGCACAGCATCAGGCCAGCCACAGCCAGGTCACACAGCCTGAGCTCTGCTTGCAGAATATCTTCCATGGAGGGATGTCTCTTGACCAGCTGTACTTTGCCCGACCAGCACCATCCTACTCAGGCTATCGCTCCCCAGTTCCTGGCTTGTACCTTTGTGGAAGTGGAGCCCACCCTGGTGAGTAGGGCTGGGAGCTGGGATCCTCCTAGGGGGCTGCAGAAGGACAGGGTGCATGGAAGAGGTGCAAGGGCAGCATAAGGCATCGGGGGTGGGGTGCGGTGGGAGGGGGGGTCCACTCCCCTCTGCCTTCACATGGGCAGGGAGATGGAGCAGCTTCACTGGTGCAGCCCTGGGCCCCATCTCCCGGGGCCAGAGCTGCCCACTGCTCCCTGTTTCTGCTCCCTTGCAGGAGGAGGAGTGATGGGAGCAGCAGGACGCAATGCTGCTCGGGTGGCCCTTGAGGACTTCAGGCGCCTGTGATGGCAGCCGTAACACTGACTTCACCTATGCAGGGTTGTGACTGCAGCAAGCCATGCTGTGCCTACACAGAGTCCTGCCTGTCCCCAACTTCCTTCCCAGGCACCCCAGGGCAGCAGCATCCCCTGAGAGTTGGGGGGGTGCAGGCTGGCAGGGTTCCTTCTGCTTGCAGCTGCCACTCTCACCTTGAACACGTGGCTGCTTCCAGCCCACCACAGCCCAGCCTTGCCCAGGTGGCTCCTGGGCACCAGGCAGCCATGGCAAGCCTTGCTCTGCCCCTGTCTGCACCCGCGGAAATAAACCCTGGCCCAGGCTCTGTCTTGAGTGTTGTCACTGTGGTTTTTTTAGCTCTTTGTGCAGCTCCCGAGGTGCTGATCTGGGGGGGGGTGCACTGTGCTATCTGCACTGTGGCTCACAATGCAGCCCTGGGGGTGCTGCCAGAGGGGACAGGCATGTCCCAGAGCAGTGAACGGGGACAACCAGCCCTCTTGCCCTCTCCTCTGCTCACTGATGCGTGCTCAGGTCCATGCAGGGCAATGTGGCTGGAGCCACCCAGCCCCGGGCTGGCCTGGGCCACCTCAAGGTGCCTGGAACACGCAGGGAGCTGCTTTAGACCTGCTTTGCTACCTGAAGCCCCAACTGTCCTCTGCCCCCACCCCCCAAGCCCTCAGTGGCTGTGTGTACAGCAACCACACATCCAGCTGGTCAGAGACTGCAGGAGCCAGGACTGGCAACTGCCCCACCCCCACCCCCCCATTCACCCCCCATTCCTGCTGGGAGCTGCCTGCATGTGTCCTGGCCCCATCCCTCCATCCCCAGGGCAGATGCTCCGTGCAACCCAGTGGCTCTCACTGGCCACCCCTCAGCCGGTGGCAGGCCCGGGGTGTGCCCCTCTCCCGGGCTGCTGCCGGGAGCCGCTCGCTGCCGATTACAGAGCTCACATCCTCTCCCTGCCCTCTTCCTCCCGCGGACAATGCCCACGATTCAGCCACCCACCTCACCTCCCACCGGGCCCTAAATACAGTGCTGCCAGGCTGAGCTGTTGCACCTGAGCTGGCTGAATCAATATTGACTGGCCAGGAATAGTCCCGCAGTCCTCTGAGAATAGCCCCGCACGCCTGCTCCGCTGCCCACAGCTTCCCGCGCACGGGGCTGCCCTGCTGCCAGCGGTGTATTTTTAGCTGCTGCAGTCGCTGGCTGCTCGGGGTTGCAGGTGCTGGCACCCAGTGAGCCCCAAGGGCTGGGCTGGAGGGGGGGGGATGACAGCAAGAGGGGACACCCCCAGCCTGCCGTGGTCACACTGAGCAGAAGGACACAGTGCCCTCACTCCTGCAGGTTGAGGCTGGCAGGTCCCAGGTGTCGGAGAATGGACTGGAACCCCCCCCTTCCGCCGCCTTCTTGCTGCCCCCAGGAGCAGAGGGATCCAGCACCCACCTGCCCTGCACCCCTGCCAGCATCTGCCTTGGAGTAGCTTGGGGGGGGGGGGGGCAGGCTCCTGGCCTCACACTTGAGTAATTGAGCTCCAAACTGTCGAGCCACAAATGAGTCACGGGCTCCACTGCTGGCCCCAGCCCTGCCCTTCCCCAGGGCTTTCTGTGGCCCCCATGTTGGGGCTGGCCAGGGACCCCCATCCCAGGAGAGGCTCCAGTGTGTGCCCTGAGCCCAGCTGGGGCATAGGGCTGGGATGAGGGTGCCCTGCAAGAGGGTCCCAGGGCCGGGCACCCCTGTACACCCGGGGTGCTGGAGGCTCCCGCAGGACGTGGCAATGAGGTCACAGGCTATTCCCGGCCGTGTTGATCCTGGCTCCTCCCGGCAGGAACCAGCTGCTTTGACTCCAAACAAACAGACCAGTAGCCACCGACACATTCCTGGCCAGCCCCTGGCCACCACGGTGAGGGCACAGGGCTTCCTGTTTACCCCCATCCCACGGTGTGGCACGGTGGGGCAGGCAGGCAGCGGGGTGCCCTGGAGACTGGCGGCACCCCTAGCTGGAAATTGCTCCCAGGGCAGGTGGGGGGGGCATTCCCTGACTCCACGTCCCACAGAGGGGAGCAGTGCCTGGGGACCCCTGCAGCCAGCCTGGCTCAGGTATGGCCCGGGTGATGCCCTGAGCCCCGGGAGGACCCTGCTTTGGTCTCCCAGTTCCACCCCACAGCCTCCCCTGGTCTCTGTGCCCCCCAAGTCCTGGCCCCATTGCAGCAGCCCCAGGCACCCTATGCCTGCGCACCCACTGGAGCTGCTGAGTGGGGTGGGAAGGGGCAAGGGGTGTCCTTGTGGGGTGTCCTTAGCTTGGCAGTTTATCACCCCCAGAAAACCCATGCTCTGTCTGGCTGGGGGCTAGCCTTGCGGTGTGGTGATGCTGGGAGGGGGCATCCCTGACTGGAGGCATTGAGTTCATTCTGCGCGAGGGGGTCCGGGCTCACAGCAGGTAGGGGCTATCCCAGGGGTGCTCAGATCCTCTAGGCTGGGTTGGGGGGGCGGGGGGGCAGGTTTGGTCCAGGGTGGCAGAGGAGGACTGCGGGGGAGGGGGGGGGGATGAAGGGGGTGAGGGGGAGCAGGGTGCAGGGCTGGGCTCCAGGCATGGTGCGGGGGGGCCGGGCTGGGTAGCGTGGGTCCCCACCCGGGGCGGCCCACCCCGCCGCACCATAAAAGCGGCGGCAGGCGGTGCTCGGCGGCAGGAGAGCTGCTGGAGGCCGGCGGGAGCTAGCGCCGTGTGCCCTCGCCGCTGCCTGTCCCACGCTGCTGCCTGTCCCACGCTGCTGCCTGTCCCGCACCGTCACCCCCTGCCAGGGTGAGTGCCGGGGATGGCTCCGGGAGGGGGGGGATCTGGGCACATGGGTGGGGGGCAGCAAACTCACTAGTGCTCCGAGCGGGGATGCAGGGGAAGAGATGGGGTGATGGGGGACAGGGGCTGTGTGCGGGATAAGGAGGGGACTCTGGTGTCTGGCACAGTGTTCAGGTGGGGGATAAGGGCGGGGGGGGCCCTCTGTGGGGCCCCCATCCGTGGCCTGAAGCATGGGGCAGGCAGGAAGCAATAGAGGCAGTGTAGTTTCATGGGGGTTCCCGTGGCTGTTGGCAGGCAAGGCTGACTGTGGGGCAGTGGGTGCCTGGGGGGGCTGTGCCAGGGCTGGGTGCCCCTGGTGAGGGGCAGGTGCGTGTGGGGCTGGGACTGAACCCCGGGGTGGGGGACACTGCAAGCTGTGTGTGGGAGGGACCAACCCCTGCATCCCCTGCAGCACAGGGACAGGGATGTCACCACTTTGTGAGGGGCCGTGACATCCCTCCACCATTGCCCAGCTCCTGGGGCACGGGGGGGCTGCAGCAGCACTCTCCACCCCACTGTGGTCCCCAAGGGCTCAGTGTTGGGCTGTCCCCAGGCATCCTACTTGCAGAGCCACAATGGCGATGCTGGCTGGCGTGAGTCCCATCCTGCTCCTGCTGGTGCTGCTGTTGTGTCGGGTGGCCCCCAGCGGGCAGGAGCCTGCCCCAGTGCAACTGCGGCTAGCGGGGCCACGGGGGCCTGCCGGGGAGGGCCGGCTGGAGGTGCTGTACCAGGGACGATGGGGCACTGTCTGCGATGATGGCTTCGACTTCCACGCGGCCACCGTCGCCTGCCGGCAGCTGGGCTACGCCACGGCTGTCACCTGGACCCATAGTGCCACCTACGGCCAAGGGGAAGGTAGGGGGCAGGTGGGGAATGAGGGCTGGATGGGGCCCATGGTGCTGGGGAGGGAGATGGAGACACCCCCCCAACGGTGATCCTCAGCCCTGCATGTCCCCCCTCAGGCACCATCTGGCTGGACAATGTGCAGTGTGGGGGCAGCGAGGGCTCCCTGGCAGAGTGCGTTCACAATGGCTGGGGCACCAGCGACTGCCACCACGGTGAGGATGCCGGTGTGGTGTGCTCAGGACAGCGCCTACCTGGTGCCCGCTCTCCGGCCACCATCTCTGATCACCTGGGAGAGGTAAGTGCCCAGCAGGATGGATGGGGGTCTGGGGCAGGTCCCTTCGACCCTTTCCCTTGTTCCCATCCTGCACACCCTGCCCTCGACGCTGGAGCCCCCATGCCCACCCCTGTGCCCACTGTGGCAGGTGCCGGGGCTGAGCCTGGAGGAGGTGCGGCTCAAGCCCATCCTGGCACGGGCCAAGCTGAGCATGCCAGTGACGGAGGGTGCCGTGGAGGTGAAGCACAACGGGCGCTGGAGGCAGGTGTGCGATGCCGGCTGGACCAGGAACAACAGCCGTGTGGTCTGCGGGATGCTGGGCTTCCCCCGGGAGAAGCACGTCAACACCAGCTTCTACCGGTAGGGATGCGGGAGAGCTGCTTTGCTGCTGTGGAGCACATGGGGCAAGGTGCCTGGCTGGACACGTGGGGGCAAGAGACCAGGGGGTGTCAGGGAAGGGATGCTGGGTGGGTGTGCGGGGTGCTGGTATGGCCTGGCCATGCCTGGGTCCCCTTCTTGGAGCCTCCACGAGGGGCAGAGCTGGGCTCGGCAGCAGCTGGGTGGCTGTGGGGATGGTCACCAGCCGTGGCCAGAAAAGTGTGGGTGGAAGGAGAGGAGAGGCAAGTGGCCCTCAGCCCCTCCACCCCCGCCTTGGGCCAGGGCTATAAATACAGCCTGTAATGAGCTCCTGCCGATGCCAGGAGTCTCGCAGTCCTGCCAGGGCACACGGCACAGACAGGCTTGGCACGGTAATTGCCAGTGGGGAGAGGACCTGTCCTCACCCTGCCGTGCTGTGGGAAGACCCCACAGCTCCAGGTCCTGCCATGAGGTGCTGGGAAGGGCAGGGATGATGGGATGGGGGGGTCTGGAGCCCCACAAGGTTGGCATGGCCCCCCCGGACCTCCTGGCTCTGTGCACCCACAGGAAGCTCTGGAACATGAAGCTGAAGGACCCCAACTCCAGGTAGGGCTCAGACCTGGGCAGGGTGGGCAGAGGCACCCTGGTTGGGCATCCAGTGCGGGTGTTGGGTGGGGGAGAGCCTGCAGCACCGAAGCTGACACCAGCCCCTGCTCCTCTCCCTCGGCAGCCTGAAGACCCTCAGCCGGAACAACAGCTTCTGGGTCCACAGGGTGCGGTGCCAGGGCATAGAGCCCCACCTGGCCCGCTGCCCAACGCAGATGGCCCCACCAGCCCCCCGCCAGCATGCCTGCCCCCATGGCATGCATGCCGTCGTCAGCTGCGTCCCTGGCCCTGCCTTCCAGAACGGCATGGGCAAGGGCAGGAGCAAGACCTCCCCAGGAAAGGTGAGCCCCAGCACGGCCCCGCATCCCGTCCTCCTGACAGAGGGTCCCGGAGCCAGGCAGCCCTCGGCCACCCCGTTTGCACCCATGCCCGTGGGGTGGGTGCACCCTGAGGCCGCTGACCAGCTGCTCCCCATGCCCAGGTGCTCCCGGTGCGGCTGCGAGCAGGTACCCACGCTGGCGAGGGCCGGGTGGAGGTGCTGCGCCACGGGCAGTGGGGCACCGTGTGTGACAAGCAGTGGGACCTGGCTGCGGCCAGCGTGGTGTGCCGGCAGCTGGGCTACGGGACGGCGAAGCAGGCCCTGGTGGGAGCCCAGATGGGCCAAGGTGAGGTGGGCGACACGGCAGGGACTCAGGGCGCTGCTGGGCTTGGAGGGGCATGATGGGGAAAACCCCTGGTTTACTGGGTGCTGCTGGAGCATCCTGGCAGTCCAGGCAGCTCCAGCCCACACTGGGATGGGGTTTCCCTGGCTGGTCGTGCCATGGGCAGCCCCATTCCCGTAGGGAACGCCCAGACTGGGGGAAGGAGGGCAGAGGTCCTCCCTGCTCCAGGATGGGCACAGAGCAGGGAGTGCTGACCTGCCCTCTGCTTCAGGCCTGGGGCCCATCCACATGAGCGAGGTACGGTGCACCGGCCGTGAGCGCTCCCTGGGTGAGTGCCGCTTCCGGGACGCTGAGCGGAGCGGCTGCCGGCACGAGGATGACGCTGCTGTCCGCTGCCACATGCCCCTCATGGACTTCCAGAGTCAGGTGAGCCCCTGCCTCCTCCACAGAGCCTGTGGAACCCAAGCCCCATTGCACAGCCCCTGCCCCCCAAGCTCTGTGCCTGGTGTGGATGCTCAGAGCAGCCCTGGCGCGGCCCAGGGGATGGGGGGGGACACACAGCAGCACGCTGATGGGGCTCTGCAGGATGAGCCGATGGCAAAAGTAGTCTTGTGGGGTGGAAAGGAGGAAGAGGAAGGTGAGGGAGACATTCACCTGGATGTGTGTGACTGACTGCCCCATTGCAGTGCCGGGTGGGAGGGCTAGGGGGTCTGCCCCACACTCTGGCTCAGCTCCTCTTTGCTCACAGGTGCGGCTGGCCGGGGGCCGCAGCCCCGATGAAGGTGTGGTGGAGGTGCTGGTGCCACTGCAAGGGCGGCTGCAGTGGGGCACGGTGTGTGGTGCACAGTGGGGCCTGAATGAGGCCATGGTCGTCTGCAGGCAGCTGGGGCTGGGCTTTGCCAGCCATGCTCTCCAGGTGAGTGGGGTCCCAGCCTGGGGCCTGGGCTGCCAGGGGTCCAACGCGATGCGTGATGTGGACATGGGGTGGCCAGGGGCTCTGGGAAGGGACAGCCTGGGAGGACAAGCCCTGGTGGCAGTGCTGGGGCAGGGGAGCTGGCAGGGGAGGCGGGGTGGGTGCTGGCAGGGGGTGCGAGGGCTGGTCCGAGCACTGTGCTCTTCCTCTGCCCAGGAGACGTGGTACTGGGCAGGCAGCCCCGATGCCGCCCGGGTGGTGATGAGCGGGGTGCGCTGCACTGGCACCGAGCTGGCCCTCCAGCAGTGCCAGCGCCATGGCCCCGTCCATTGCCCCAGTGGTGGGGGACGCTTCTCGGCGGGGGTCACCTGCACCGCCCGTGAGTACCGGGAGCCCACGGGCTACTGCTGGGAGGGGGCACCCCCTCTTCTCCTGGTACAGAGAGCAGGGGGGCTGTGCGGGGTGGGGATCGCCTGCTCCATCCCTGCTGATCTGCTCTGTGCAAGATGCCCCGGACCTGGTGATGAACGCCCAGCTGGTGCAGGAGACAGCCTACCTGGAGGACCGGCCGCTGGGCCTGCTGTACTGTGCCCACGAGGAGCGCTGTCTCTCCCGCTCCGCTGACGACATGCACTGGCCCTATGGCCACCGCCGCCTCCTCCGATTCTCCTCCCAGATCCACAACCTGGGCAGAGCCGATTTCCGACCCAGGATGGGGCGCCATGCCTGGACCTGGCACCAGTGCCACCGGTGAGTGGCCTGTGGCAGGGGCTGTCAGGAGGCTGCCCCCTCTCCGGGCCAGGCAGGGCACGGTGGCACCCGTCCCACAGAGGCTGGCCCACCCAGGGTAATTAGCAGCGTCTGCGCCGGCACTGTCATTACGGCTTTATTTGGCTTCAAGGTTGTAATTTACTCAGAGCCTCTGGGTGCTTCCCGTTCCCAAGTGGGCGGCTGGGCTGGGCACGTGTTCCCCGGCAGGGCACCAGCCCCATGCTCAGCCTCTGTCCCCACAGGCACTTCCACAGCATTGAGGTCTTCACCCACTATGACCTGCTGACACTCAATGGCACCAAGGTGGCCGAAGGGCACAAGGCCAGCTTTTGCCTGGAGGACACCAACTGCCCTGAGGGTAGGTGCCAGCCATAGAGCTGCCAGCGACCCCCCCATCCTGCTCCCCAATGGGGGCTCTGCCCATGCCCTCCCTCCCTCACCTCCTCTCCATACCGCAGGGCTGCAGCGACGCTTTGCCTGCGCCAACTTTGGGGAGCAGGGGGTGAGCGTGGGGTGCTGGGACACCTACCGCCATGACATCGACTGTCAGTGGATCGACATCACTGATGTGCCACCAGGCAGCTACACCTTCCAGGTACGGGGATGGAGGGGCAGGGGGGCACCACGCCACTGGAGCTAAGGGCTGCAGGCTGCCCTCCATGGGCACCACCAGCACCCCTCACCCTGCACATCGGGGTGCTGCTCTGCACCCCACGGTGTGTGCCATGGCCTGGCCTGGCCAAGGCGCAGCAGCGCTCCAGGGGGCCAACAGTGCCCCCAGCACTGCTCCTCACCCTCCCCAGGTGGTCGTGAACCCCAAGCACGAGGTGGCCGAGTCAGATTTCTCCAACAATGTGATGCGGTGCCAGTGCAAGTATGATGGGCAGCGCGTCTGGATGCATGGATGCCACACAAGTACGGAGGGACAGGATCAGAGGGGGCATGGTGGGCAGGGCGGGAGGAAGCGGCGGGGCTGGGGGTGCCACAGGTCCCAATGTCCCCCACCCACTCATGCTGTCGCTCTTCTCAGGTGATGCCTATGGTGCCGATGTGGTGAGCGATCTGGAGCGACGGGAGCGCCTTGCCAACAACCTTGTGTGACCCCCCCCCCCGGCATCAGCACGTTCCCAGCAGCGCTGTGGGGCAGCCTGGCTCCTGCACCCCAGCCCCTGCACCCCAGCAGCACTGGACTGAGCTCAGGGACTCAAAGGCTTTTGTACTCACTGATGCTGCTGCAGAGGATGGAGATGAGCACTGGGGCCGGCGGGGAGCGCTCAGGGGTGCCCAGCGCCATGCTGCCAGCGGGACCTACAAGAGAGGACCCAGGTACTGCAGCAGCCCCCACCTCTGTGGCTCCAGTACTCCCCCAGGATGTCTACCTCAGCCTGGCCTCCTGCCCCCCTGGCCCCAGCAGACTCAGGACAGACCCCAGCCACCGTCACCTGTGCACCAGTCCTGTCCTCAATAAAGGTGCTGTGCGATGGGAGAAAGGTGCTGTGCAATGAGAGAGCAGGTACCCCATTACCAACCCCACCATCCCCTGCTCCTTCCCCTGCACTCTTCCCCACCAGGACCACAAAGCCAGTCCCTAGCTGGGAATGACCCTGGTCTAGACGATGTGTCCCCCGGCCAGGTACTGTCACCCCTCTGCCACCCAGGGCCACCAGCCCCCCCCCCATTTGCCTGCATGCGGCCAGTGCCAAGTGGCTCTGGCTTGCCACCACCATTCACTGCCGGCCAGGGCACCGTGGCCCTGAACTGGCTGACCCCATGCACATGAAGGGTCCGGGCCAGCTCTGTGGCAGCATGGGCCGGCAGCCAGCCCACTGGCCACCACGGCTGCAGCTGCCATGCCGGGCTTTCCCAGGCTGCCCTGGCCACTTCCCAGCCCTGGGGCAGGGATGGGGCCACTCTGCCCCTTGCAGCCCTTGCTCCTGGGCACAGGCCGGGGGATGCTGTGCCCTTGCTCTCTGTGTTTCTTTCCTCCCACGGTTTCTAGCAAAAAATTTTTAAAGAAAATAAATGGGAATGCCACCAACCCACACTCTGTACTGCCTGGCCCCTGACGAGCCAGCTACCGGGCAGCACCACCCCTCTCCTTGGACACCCCTGCCTGTCCCCACCCTGCCAGCAGGCACCAGCTGGGGGGGGGGAGGGGGGCTGCCAGTACCCGCCTCAGCCCCACACAGCTGGGACAGGCAGGACTGTACCCACACGTGACAGTTCCCACACGTGGAGGAACTGCCGGGGACGGTGGTGACGCGCTGGGGTGGCCAGAGGCCAGGAGCAGTGGCGAGCCGCGTGCCGGCACAGACTTGCTCCACTGGGGTTGGGGTTCAAGGGATGCCAGACAGTGGGGAAGATGCTTTCCACATGAGAGCAGCTTCATGGCCTGAAATTCCCCCTGGCCAAGCTGTGAGCGGCCAGGAAGAGCGGCTGAGGCGGCTGAGACGGCTCCCAGCTGGCAGCACCGCCAGCACAGGGGCAGGCAGCCACCGCCGCAGGGTCATGACCGGCTCCGCTGCCGCTGAGCTGGGGGACAGCCAAGGGACATGGGGCAGCCACACGAGTCCTTCAGCACAGGCTGGAGTGAGGTGGGCATGACCAAAATCAGGCAAACCACTGGCAGGGGCGGAGGAAAAGAACCGTCCTCCTGTCCCCACCTGCTGTGAAGGGCACGGGAGCCCCACAAACCATGGCCCTGAGAGTCTGGGGGGCTACAGGATGGGGGAAGTGGGACGCACAAGGGTGTTTTTTGGGTGCTGAGAGACAATGCAAAGCAGAGGAGCCGAAGGCAGGACCCAGCTGCCTGCGCCCGCCCAGGGCATGGCAGGAAGCCCCCAGCCCGCCAGGGCCAGCAGCGCAGCCACATCACAGCCCCGCGCGGGGCCGGGAACGTGGCCCTGCCTGCGCACTGACAAGGGCCCTGCTGTTCGGGGCTGCAGCTGCTCCGCGGAAGTAAACAGGGTCCCTGCCAGCACATTCCTGCCTGCCGCCCTGCCCAACCCCTCCTGCCTGCGCCCCCCACCCACCGGCCGGGGACACCCACCACCTGGGAGGGGTGCACATCCCCATGGTGGCAGGAGCCATGTGCAGCAGTCCCTGGCATGCAAGCCCCCCCCACCCCCAGCACGCAGTACAGAAAGCCACAGCCAGGCCAGAGTAAAATAAATGGTATTTATTAGCAAAATAAAGGACAGAAACTCTTGCTCACAAGGCCTTGCCAGGTGGCCAGGGCTGCCCCGCACAGCCCCACGTGCTTGCTGCCGAGCTCCCCACGTCCCAACGGCAGCTCCTGCTGCAGCAGGCAGCACCAGGGGTCCTGCCCTGGGCAGGACGGGCGGCGCTGCCTGACGGCACAGCATCCGACGGCACCAGCCAGCCTGCATGTGTCTTGCTCAGCCCTTTCGGTGGAGCAGCCCAGTGCTTTGGGAGGCGGTGCAGGATCCATCCCAGCTCTGAGATGCAGGGTGCCCTGCCTGCCCACAGAGAGGGGCCTGGGCACCCCAGGGGGGGTTCCCAGAGGGGCTGAAGGTGCAGCCTCCTGACTCAATCCCGGCCCTCCCAGGCATCCTCTCGCTGCTTGTTCTCCAAGCGCTTCCTCTCTGCAGAGACAAGAGGAGGGTCAGCCCCACATCCCCATCACCCCACAGCCACCCACCTCCCTGTAGAGGCGTCAGGAGCCCACCCTGGCACAGCCCCCTCCCACCCAGCACCCTGTGAGAAGGGGCATCCACAAGGAGGGTCCCCCCACAACACAGGCCATCTGGGCATCCAAATCTTACCCCGGGCTTCTTGCAGCTTCCTCCGCTCCGCATCTCGCTGAGCTGGCGTCTGGTTGCTGCGTACCCCCAGGGCACCGATCACCAGCCGCCTGGCCAGGGCGGCCGATGTTTCGGGGCGCTCCTTGGCTGGCTGCAGGTAGTCTGGGTGAGCAAAGATGGGGGACATCAGTAGGGGCATCCCGGGACGGACAAGGCAGCTGGCACAGCTCTGCAGCACTTAAGCACTGTGGAGCCGTGCCGGCTGCTCCATCCCTCCCCAATAACCAGGATGAAGATGCTGCAGCACAAGCCCCATGGCACAAGCCGGCATGGGGCAGCATCACTCACCCGTGTACGCCTTGGCTTTGGCTTTAGAGGCGCGGGTGCCCTGGGAGAGAGGGCGCGTCTTCACCATCAGGTGCTTGGTGCTGAGGGCATCGCGTGCTGCAAGGAGAGAACAGAGGTGTCTCTGTGTGGGGCCAGCCCCATGCCCAGGATCCAGCCATGGGAGAGGCAGGGATGCCTCCCCTCTGCCCATCCCCAGCTGAACTGGGAGCAGTACCTGTTATGGGGCTGGAGAAGATGCCCAGGGCATGTGTATCGTCCACCCACTTAATATCAAAGCCTTTTTTCCTGCCAGAGAGAGGGAAATTCAGCAAGGCATCGGCATCGGGTGGGCAGGGGTCTGGAGCAGACCCCAGGCAGGAGACCCCAGCACCAGGGACGGGGCAACGCGAAGCAGACTCACTGATAGCTGCAGAAGACACGCAGCAGGTCCTCAGTGCGGAAATCCGAAGGGAAATCATAGATCTCGATGACATGGGGCAGCTCAGCATCACTGAGGTCTGGTGCAGCGGGCTCAGCCCCGTAGTAGTCAAAGCGGGGTGACTGCTGGCTCTCCCGGCGCTTCTCACCTCCCGAGAGCTGCAGGGGTGGGAGCGGCACAGCACTGAGCAACTCATGCCCACCCGCCCCACGTCAGCTCCTGACCGACAGCAAGCGCTCCCCAGGAAGTGGTCTGGCCCCCGCGCCCTGCCCCAGCACTGCAGGTGGATTCATGGAGTTGAGATATTCGGAGTTATCGACCAGGGCTCTCACACCATTCACTTGCTTTTCCCATTACCAGCATCCCTTCACTTGCTGCACTCCGCAGTCCCGCTAGGGACATGGTAGGAATGGCACCAGTGAGACAGCGCACGTACCCTCAAGCACACCCCTCCTTCCACAGTGACATGCTGATCCAAAATACATTTGGGGAACAAGGAGCAGGACAGCAAGGCTAGGAGGAAAGACTGATGTCTGCCCGCTGCGTGGGAGCACCAGACTCGGCACGTCCCGTCTGCAGCACACGCACCGAAGCAGCCCGTTGGCACCCCAGACGCCAAGATGGAAAAGCCAGAGCTCCACTGAGGAGCAAGTTCTGGTGGTTAATCACCTGCGTGGCTAAAAATTTATGCCTTATTTCTTATTTGAATTTGTATGGCTTTGCTTTCCAGCCGGCAGTTCTTGTTCTGCCTCTCAGCTGGATTAAAGAGCCCTCAGTCCCTGGTCCCCTCTCTGTGATGGCACTTACTCACGCTAATCAAACCCCTTCTCAATCTTCTTTTTGATAAGCTAAACAGGTTGTGCACGTTTAGTATCTCACAGTGGGGCACTTTCTCCAGCCCTGAAAGATGACAGCTGTAGCACTTTTCTTCCTCTCTCATTTTTCAACCTTCATTTTAAAATATGGGCAGGAGTCTCCCACTGCCACGACACGAGGGTGCAGCCACCCCTCTGCTCCCCTCCACCCCACAGCATCGGTGCTGGTGGGTACCACTTCCAAACCGTGCCGTGCCAGCGGCTGAGGGGATTCATGGCCCCGCTCCAGCTGCAACACCGAGCCAGGTGCAGCCCAAAGCTGCCGGCGGCTCCGCCGTTTCCTCCGGAGTGTGGGGCCAGCGCGGTGCCGGGGAGGGGGTACATAACTCAGCCAGGTTCCCAGCCCGATCCCCCAAGCGATCATAGCAGAGCACACCACGGCTGGAAGGTTAGAGTCCATAAATCCCAGCCAGCTCAGTCAATAAAAAGTGCTCATTCCGACAATTTTATGGGGAAGATGGATTCACGGCAGGTGAGGGGGTGCTGCCAGGGCGGCTGGATGCCGGTGGAGGGTAGAGCTGAGTTATGGAGCTCACGGGACAGGCTAGCACTGCCAGCAGAGCCGCCTGCCCCGCCACCATCACCCACTAACCAAGCGCAGCCTGTGCGGGGCAGCGCACTCAGCAGGCACCCACGCCTGCTCGGGGGACACGAAGGAGCTGTCCCTGGGCAGGATGAAGCCCTGCAGCATCGCTTGAGGGAGCAGAGCACTCGGGTAGTGCCATGCACCAGAAAGATGATTAGAGAGTGGGAGCGCAGAGTGTCGGAGCGGTCCTTGACCTTCACAAATCACCAAGTGTGGCGGGGCAGCAAGGACAGGAGCCGTCTGGCAGCCGGGCTCAGCCGCACGGCAGGCACGGCTCAACAGGTCCCCCCGCGCTGCCAGCCCAGGCACGCAGCATCCCACAGCCCCCCAGCTGTGGGGCAGGGCAGGGAGCAGGAGCCAGGGTATGGCCCCCAGTCCTGGCAAGCACCCGGCACTGGGAAGCATCTGCTGACAGACAGATGGACAGACAGCAGAGGCAGGATGCTGCAGGGAATGAAGCCTGTCCATCACGCCTTCCTGCTCCCTAAAGATGAATCCTTGTTGAAGCACGTTAGAGGGGTCCATGGCTGCTCACTCATGCTCCTGCTCATTCACCGAGAGCGCACCTCCAGAGCTGGAGGGGAGGCGTGTGCCAGCACACACACACCACAGCCCCCAGCACGCACACACCGTGGCCCCCGCCCCGCCAGCTGATGGAGAGTTCACTGAGCCTGCAAGGAAATGGTCGCAGTGCTTAATTACCCTCTGCGTTCAAACTGATTTCTACTCTGAATTTGTCTGGTTTCAGCTTCCAGCCAATGGATCTCACCGTGGTGTTTTTCCTGCTAGATTAAAGAGCCGTCCGCTATCAGAAATCTCTCCTCCACACAGAACGTCATAAATCTTGCTCTCTGCCAGCTATCCGCAGTGCATAAGGATTCAGTTATGAGGAAGAACGCTACTAATTTTCTTGTCCTTTTTGTTAATTAACAACAGCTCCCTCTCCCCAAGAGCCTGCACCCTCCCTGAGCAGCCACATCTGCATGCCAAGAGCTTGAAGGGCTCAGGAAGCACCAGGCTCGGCATGGGAATCTGCAGGGGGGTGAAGATGGCAACTTTTAATTGAAAAATCCCTTTTTCAGGTTCTTATTCACCCATTTTGGGAAACTCCCCTGGAAAGCTCAAACTTTGCTCAGAGCTTGTGCACGGGGGAGCTAACATGGATGCTCCAGAGCTGTCCACAGTTAGCACCGGTGCTGCACGGCACAACCTTGCCCGCAGCATCCTACGGCTGCACCGTAACACAGGCCTTCCCTGACCTGCCTCCCCAGTGGGGCCAGGCAGCCGCTCCGCTGCACCTGAGGACGAAGCCGTGTCCCCCCGTGCCAGCCCCATGGAAAGCCAGTGCCAGCGCCAGGTGCACCGGCTGCCGTCGGAGCAGCACCATCCCCCTTGCACTGGCGCTCACCACAACCTCCTGGCTGGGGGGAGCACAGCCAGGGATGGGGTACCCAAATCTCCCTGTCCCAGCCCCACGCCAGGCTTGGCAAGGGCACGCCAACCCAAGCACAGCCCCACGGATGAGGTGGGTACCAGTGCTCCTCAGTAACGATGATCTTGAGTTGATCTCATCCCTTCCCAGCAGCTGTTATCAGGCACCATCCGCCAATTCACACCCTGCTTCCAGCCCGGGGTGGATGGACGCTGGCTGTAACAATATTAGCACTGTTTGTTACTTTGGGCACATTAATGTCATTTGGAAAATTACCAGTTTGATGCTCCTGATTTAAAATGCAATAAGGGATATCCAGCCTTGCTGCAGAAGCCGAGCTTTCCTCGTGAATGGCAGGAAAACGGCGTGGGTCCCGGTGCTAAGCAGCTAATTGTAGTAAATTCAGCCACACGCGTGCAGGAGGGGATGGTAATGAGCCACAGCTGATTAAGAAGCCATAGTTTCGAGGAAACATCCCATTGCTATTTCAATGGGAGCCCATACGTCTCAGCCCATTTCTTTATCACCAGCCCCGATTTCACGAGGGTGCAGTTGCAGTTTACGGCGCCCGAGCAGGTTTTACTGGGTGCACTTTATGTACTATACTGAGATCTCCCCCAGCCTCCACCAGCACCACAGGACAGGATGGGAACCAGCCAGGGGGGAAGGTGGAGGTCCCAGGCGTTTCGGCACAACAGGCAGCTCATTCCCTCAGGGACGGCTGGCGGTGACAGCTGTGGTGACAGCAGGCAGCACAGCCAGGCTGGCCACGTGCCCCGGGTGCAGCCTGCCCCTCCATGTGCCCACCCCGGAGGACACAGGGACAGCCGACCCCCACGGACCCCTGCCCCCGCATCCCAGCAGGCAGCAGCCACCATCCCTGCAAATCCCCGTGGGCGCCAGCTCGCAAGACGTACCTCCTCCAGCAGGCGCGGGTCCAGGCAGTCCCCGTCATCATTGAACAACGCATCCCAGCTCTCCTCGGCACCTGGGCTGGCCTGGCTCAGGGTCCCGGCACTGGGGGGCTCTGCCTTTGGGGAGCCACCTCCCTCTTCCTCCTTGGCCTCCTGGCTGCACGGGTGCTGCTGCGGTGAGCCTGTGTCCTCATCTGCCCCCGCTGGCTCCTCGGCCCAGGCCGCGGGCGAGAGCCCCTCTATGCCGCAGCACAGCAGCTCCAGGGGCAGCGGGGGCTTGCAGCTCTCCGGACGTGCCCCCTCCCATGTGCTGCTCACCAGCTCCTTGCCAGAACCCAGCAGATCGCTCTCAGCCCCAGTGCTGCCATCTGGGCAGGCAGAGGTGCTGCCTGCTCCCTCCGCAGCGGACACTGGGACGCCCTCTCCACCGGGATCCCTGGCCCTGGCAGCACTCTCCTCCTTGCTGGGTGGGAGCTGGGATGGGCTGCCCACGTTGTGCTTCGGGGTATTCTCCTCGGGGAGCACTGGCGCATCGCCCACACCACCCCTCAAGCACCCGGTTTCACAGCCAGCTCCTGGTACATCCATGGTGCTCTCCCCAGCAAGCTCAGCCATGCCTCCCTGCTTCTCCTCTTCCTCCTCCTCTGCCGGCACCCCAGCCTCGCTCTGCCCTGCCAGGAGAAGCCCCCCAGGTTCCCTTTCCTCTCCCTGGGCTTTTGGATCTGCAGCCTCCCACATCAGCCTGGGCACACTGCCCTGGTCGCTTGCCCTTGCTGGCGGCAGGACACCCTCTCCCAGGTGCTGGCAGAGGTCCCTGGCTGGATCTGGGGTGCTGTCCCCCAAATGCTCCAACACACCACTTGGCCCTGTCCAACACACTGGTGCTGGGCTAGCGGGGGGCGCTGGGCTAGCGGGGTCACCCCCAAGCTCGGGAGTAGCCTCCGTGGCCCCAGGCTGGGCACTCGGTGGGGATGGAGGGTCAGGCTTGGTCCTCATCATCTGGCAGCCACGGCTGAGCTCCCTGAGTTCTTCATCATGGGATGCTTTGTCCTGCCCATCCCAGGGCTGGGCAACAGCTGGATCCGGGCATGGCTCCTGCACGCTGGGTATTGCCCTCAGGCTCTCTGGTGTGATGGGGCAGCTGCCTCCCAGCCTCCGGCAGTGCCCAGCAGAGGCTGCCCGCGGCTCCTTTGGGCCAGCATCCACCTTGTTCTCCTTCTTCACCGCTCTGCCTACGTGTGTCCTGGCACGGGAGCTTCGCCTCTGCCCCTCGCCACTGCCCCGGTAAGCGTCCTGTGCCACACGGTGGTTCTCAGGCTCCCGGCAGTGCCTGGCCGGCACGTCACCCGCCGCTTGCGCCGCTCTCTCCCGCCGTGCTTTGGGCACGTAGAGGGCCATGTCGGGCTTCCTGCGGCGCAGCCGGCCGCCCTCCGCCTCCTGCTGCATGGTGCCACCGCCACCTGTCAAGGAGAGACAGCGTCACTGCCCTGCCGCGTCCCAGCAGCCCCGCAGCCGGGCACACAGCGGGCAGCCCCTGCCCAGGTCGGTGGGTCGGGGTCCCAGCCTGGCACCCACCCTCGCTCCCATAGCGGCCAGCACAGAGTGATGGATAGTGGAGCCCCAACACTGCCCCTGTGGTAGTGGCTCTGCAGATGGGGTTTGGCATGTGGAGCACCCCGCGGCCCTAGAGCCTTCGGTGGGTGTACCGGGCTATGGGAGAAGCAGGGAAACCCTGCCAGCATCACCAAGGTGCCTGCCCTGCTCCAGCAGCTGCTGCCGGGGACCCCCCCACCCCAGGGGCCAGCAGCTGTGGCTGAAGCAGGACACAGAGCCCTTGCACCATTCATGCATCACAAATTGCAGAGAAGCCCGTGGCCGTCACGGAGCAAAAGAAACCAAACCCCAGTGCAGGGACACCCCAGCGCAGGACCACGGCTGCCACCCCGGCACGCCGCTGCCCCATCCCGGCAGAGATTTATTTTTCATCATCTTTGGCAGCAGCAGGCAGACCACAAGCTGCCAGCCCCCCCTGCCCCTATAAATATGCATCAGGCAGGGTTTATGGAGACGGATGGCGTGGGGGGCTGCGCTGTGGTTGAGGGGAAGGTAGCGCAGGGCCAGGCCGGGGCCCCGTGATTAATCACTGCCCACTCCGTTTAGGGGGATTCATCACGGGCCACTGTCAGGTAAATCACTGGAAAAACACCTCTTCAGTAATTAATGTGAAGTGACGGATGGACAGCCCCCGGGTCCATTAATCTGGACCATCAGCACCGACCAAGATTATGAATGTCAGGATGCATAAACTGCCGGCGGATCAATAGGGCCAGGAACCCATCCAAGGCTCTCATTTCCGAGGCACCTCCGGTACATTAGCCTCCCCTCTACGCAGCCCCCGACCGAGGCGCGAACGTTCCCCGTGGCCCCTCGCCGACAGCCGGCAGCGGTGCCGGGAAGGCGAGGGGAGGCCAACCGCCGGCTGGAAAGCGGCCGGGACTGCCCGTGCCGCACGGCATCACCCCCTCCTCCTGACAGACAGACTGACGGCTGCCTTGGCGTGATGGATGGGTCTCTCACGGCTCTCTGGAAACCGCTGGCAAGCCCGGGCAGGGCAGTGCTCCCCAGCATCACCGCGGCACCCGTGCCTGCGCCTCATGCCGCGGAGGTGGGCAGGAGCGTACCATGCGGCACAAGGCGCAAGCACGGGCGCCGCGGTGATGCTGGGCACCATCCTGGGGCTGCCCCAACCATTTTTCTATCTCCGCAGCTCTTGTCATTTTTTTTCCCCCTCTTTGATACACTAATTTTGCTGGCAGAACGATCCCCTTTATCTTTATCGACCGCAAGAAAAGAACGTATCCTACAAAGCCTCCAAGGTCTAGATTAGTCATTTTTCAACACCGAGGCATTATACATTTTCTCACCAAGCGGCAGCCCAAGTGCCGGAGGGGAGGGGGCACCGGGAGCCCCCCCGGCACCACCATTTCCAACCACGCAGAGCTTCCAACTACACGAAAGCACGTTCTGCTAAAGGACTTTTCCCAGCCAAGCCCAGAGTCTCAGCCCATGGGACATCACCGAACCCCCCTCATCACTGATCCTCCCAAGCTCTGCTTCCCGAGAATTTCCAGCATGGGAAGCAGCCAGGAGCAGCATTGCTCCACGCAGATCCGAGTCACCTCCAAGAAGAGCCTTGGCACGCAGGATTTATGGGCTCCTCGAAAGCTTGCCGTTCACCTTGCCTCACCCTCCAAAGCAGATGGTGCGGCATTAGCCAGACGACTGGCGCTGGGAGCATCCTCTCCCTGCACAGCTTTGCCTCTGCCTGTCGCACGCTGCCGGGGAAGAGCCGCTTCCCACAGCCCAGGGAGGAGCACGGCAAGGTGGTGGCTGGCCCACGCTGGCAAGGATGCTGCAGGACTTTGCTTTTTCCCCACAGGGCAGCACAGCTCCTGCCCCCAGCCTATTACACACTTCATCGATGCCACGGCCACGCGTCGGCACCGACTGATTTCACGCTCTGGGAGGCAGAGCAACAGCCCTGGCTTCGGGTCTCATTCACACTACACTGGGCAGGGCAAGCCTGTCGCTTCCCAACTCCGGGACCAAGCTCTCTGCTCGCCCCACAAAGCCACATGGAGGTGGGCAGCACATCCCCAAAAGGGCTTGTGCTGCCCCAGGTGCTGCCCTGCTTTTTGGAGCCGGCTGGCAAAACAGCTCAGCATCATCACGCCAAGCAGGGAAAGGCAGCTGCGGACCAGGCATGCCACGGTACCATGGTAAAAGTGGCGGTGGAAGTGCTCCCCAGCTGCCTGGCATGTAATGCCCACCAACACGGCACAACACAGCCTAGTGTGGCCAGGGGGATGCTCCCCACAGACACAGGCTCCCCTCACACTATCCCCAGGAGTACGCTGCTCATGGGAAGCTTGTGCTCATGGCACAAGTTCGTGAAGTCTCAGAGCAGCTGCTCAGGCAATGGGGCAGCCTGCGTTTCTCCTCTAGTGACCGTTTGCAGTACAGATGGGCAGCATTTTCTCCCTGCTTTCTCTCCCTCTCCTCTTTGGGGAAGGACCCCACAAACAACATCAAGACATAGCTGAGCATGCCGCAGACCCTACTTCACGCTGTACAGTGCATTGCCAAATTCCTCCATCATCTGCATCCCCACCCAGCAGGTGAGGACACCTACGGCGTGGCTCCGACGGCAAAGCCAGGGCACCCACCACCTTCTCCTGCTGCGGGCAGAGGTGCCAGCCACCGCCCTGTGAGGGGAGTCCAGGAACGGGCACGGATGCTGGGCTGCGGGGCTCACATGCAGCATGCCAGTTCCCGGAAAAGTTTCGGTGCCACCCAGCACCCTCCCAGCAGGCTGCCGCATTTCCTGGCAGGGAGCTGTATTTTTAGCCTTCGAGGTTTCTAATTCCACTCAATCCATACTCCCATCGATAGAGCAGATAACCTTAAAGCCTTGACGGTGAACGGGGACAGCACCGGGGACCGGGAGCCTTGGGGGACCACACGCAGTCTCGGCATGCAGCTCGCGCACCCGCAATGTCACTCTTTACAGCCTGCCGCAGATTGGGCTCTTTGGAGGGGAAAAAAGTAAATATAATAACAAGACTAATAAAAAGGCAGGTACAAGGAGATTCTAAACAGCCCCGCTGGGGAATCCACCGCTCACAGGGCTCATCCCATGCCAGGCACGTGCCACGGCACACTCGCCGACTGCACAACGCCAGCACCCGGCAGCCCGGGTGAGGATTGCCAGAGGTTTTGGCTACCTTGAACCTCTCCTGCTCTGAGGAGAGCTCCAGCTCAGCCTGCTCGGCTCACGCCGCAAGCGACAGGGCCAGGGAAGGACCTGGATACCTGGTGGAGAGAGGCAGAACAAACACAAGACCACAGAGCAGCAGCATGAAGTAAAGCAAAGCACTTCAAGGAGCAGAGAGTCACATCCCGTCCAATGCCTGCCTGCAGCCCTGTGGGCTTTAAGACGTCCCTTTTCCCTGCTGCTGGGAGAAAGATGCTCTCTAGCAGCCAGAGCAAATGCTGGCTATGCAAGGAGGCAGCAAAAGCATGAAAGGCACTGAGAAAAGAGAGATTTCAATCGTGCCTTTCACTTGTGATGCTCTTAGGAGATACCTGGAACGAGAGAAGGGGAAGGTTTCAGAAAAGAGGGGGATTGCTAAGTCGATAGTGATCCTTCGCTGCTGCAGGGGAAAAAAGGGACAACAAACCAGCAGAAAGAGTTAACAGCTGGAGGGCTAAGGGAAATACAAAGGACTTTACAAATATACCCAGGCAGAATCAGCACAAAAGTGAAAAGGTCTATTAATAAACAAGGAGGGAGAGAAAATTAATGACGGCTCAAAAATAAAGATGACTCAAAAGGGCAAAATTACTGTTTTTAACCAGAAAAATGCAAATGAGGCGGAGGCCTTGCAAAAACAGCTGCAGGGAAAGCAAAAACAGCATCTCCACATAGACACAGTCACCTGGCCGGCGTGGCCAGCGCTGATACAAACCGATTAACCTGCTGACACACACATGGTGCTGGGCAGAGCAAACCAGACACTGATTTTCTTTGCAACGAAGGGCAGTAAAACTGGAGCCAGGCACAGGATAAACTCTGTGCCCATCCCTAGCACAGAATATAACATCCGGAGGAAGGAGCCTGCACACCTACCACGATGGGCTTCTGGATGAAGGACGTTGGCTTGCCCAGCGGGAGTCATTTCAGAAGAATCGCTTGGTAAAGCTTTTGGATAAGGCAAGCAAGACACAATTTAGCTGAACTTCAGGGTATTGTTTTATATCATCTCCCAAACTTTCACTTGAATAGTGAATTGTAATTATATTTGTAGATAATCCTGAGCAGAGAGGTGTTGCAACACCGGCCAAAGCAGCGAAATTATTCAAAGTATCCGAGAAACGTAGGCAGGAAACGAAACAAGAGCCAGCCTGGGAAAATGAAGGTAAAATAACCCGAAGCAGCTACCCGGTGGGCAGGAGCAGCCTGAAAAGCAAGGCCCAGAGCCCTGGGTGTCCTCAAACCAGAAAGCGACTGGCAAGGGTGACAACCCCAAAACGTGCAAGGGGTAAAAGCCAGACACCAGCATCATGCCACGGACCACCCCAAGACTGCGACAGCCCCATGGTGGGCAGCACGCAAAGACCCGCGGGCAGCGTGAAGGATGGAGGGGATACCGAGGGCCGGCAGGCAGCCGTGAAAAACAGCATCCACTGTTTGGGAGCACCAGGGACGTGTTTCATGAGCCATGAGAGCATGGTGCACCGAGCACCCGGGGATGTCGTATAACTCCCCTGCCCTCGAGGGCTGTCACCACAGGCATTGCGCCGTGACTCAATAAGTTGGGGAGAGTTATGGGGTCTGCAACATGGCATGTTACCTGCGTGCTCCAGGGCGAGCGGGGTGGTGGTCGGGGCTGGGACAGGGGATGGGGGTCAGGGCTGGGACATGGGGTAGGGGACAGGGGGTGGGGGACAGGGCTAGGACAGGGGGTGGGGGAGAGCGGGACGGAGGGCACAGTGAGCAGCCCCGGAACTGGGCAGGGGACACGGCGTGCAGCCCGGAGACCGGGTCAAGGCGCGCACCCCGGGCTGCTGTGGCCCTGCCCCGAGCGCCCCGCGGGCAGAGCCGGGCCGGGCCGTGCCGCGCCGCCCGCCGGGCCCCCGCCGTTACCAGTGGCCGCGCCGGGTCCCCCGCCGCTCCGCGCCGCCGCTTCCGCCGCGCTGAACCCGCCCCATCCCGCCCCGCCGCGGGGAGCGCCGGGATCTGTAGTGCGGCACCGGCACCGCACCGCACCGCGCCCCGGGCGGCCGCTCCTTGCCCGTCGAGCTGGCAGCCCCGCAGCCCCCGGCACCCCGTGGGAACTTGGGCCGCCGCCCTGATTCCCGGCGCGTCCCCGGAGCTGGGACCGCCGCGGGCAGCCCCGGTGCTACCGCGGCCCTTCCGCCCCCAGGCACCACCCGGCAGGCGGGGGAAGGGGGTCGAGGGCAGGGTGCTCCGTGGCTTGGGGGGGTGATGGACACAGAGCAGCAGGAGGGAGAGCGACCCCCGCTCCCGGCTGACCCCACGGGAGGCTGCCGTGGGTTTCCCGTTACCGTTTAATGTCACACACCAGGCGGGAGCAGCGGTGCTCGCTGCGGCTGTGCTGGCTGGGCCGGCAGACCCCCGCTTCTGCCTGCCGGGGGGGCACCGGGGGAATTGCCGGGGGCTCGGGCACCCCCGGGCCACATCCCGCGCTCCCGCCGCAGGGCTGCGAGCCGGCCGGCGTGCCGGCTGCCCGGACACCCACACGGGAGAAGGTGTCTGCGCCGGGCAGGTTTGCTCTGCTTCCTTCCTGGGGTTTGGCGAGGAGCAGCCTGCCTGCGCCCAGCAGATAATGAACGGGGGCCCGGCGCTTGCACGCACTCTCAGGCAGCGTGGGCAGCGAGGGGAGCATGCCCGGGACCGGCGCGTCCTCCGGCTCCTAATGAAGCTCTGGTGCTGGAGAGCACTCCCGAGACGGGGCCTGCACCCGTGGGGGAAGGCTGGGACGCCCGGGGGAACACGGCTGGATTCTCCCACAGGTGGGGCGAGGGCTGGCAGGGGAAGAGGGGGCGGCCCAGGGGATGCAGGCAGGCGTGGGGCTTGCTGTCACTGCAGGCTGAGGGCAGAGGGGGGCCGTGACCCAGCTCGCTGGGGCGCAGGGCTGTGAAGGCTTTGGGCAGGCTGGTGCAGCCACCCTGGTTTGTCTGGCTGATGGACAGGGGGTCTCTGCGCCCCCACCCAGGATCAGCTTCCTAATGAGCCAAAGCTCTCCGATGCAATTCCCAAGCAGCTGCTTCCCAGGCAGCCTCATGGCGTGGGTGAGGGAGGAGTGATGCCCCATAGCACACACGCCACCTGTGTGTGGTGGGACACGAGGCTGGTGCCCAGGCAGCCGGCAGCCAACGCAGCTTCTGCAGCTCCCCAGAGGGTGTGCAGCTGCTGAGGGACCGGGGACCAGTCACCTGCCATCCTGGCAAGGTGTAACTGAGGCATTGCATGGGGCGTCAGTGCACGGGGCTGTGCCAAGCGTCTTATCCCTCCTCCGGTGCAGCTACAGGTCTGGGACTGCTGATGCCTGAGGTCTGGGATGCCCTGAAGTATTCAGACCTTCCTGACTGCCCAGTGTGGGTCCCAGTACAGCCACGGGGGCTCAGCACAGGTGGTACCTTAGCCCCAGACACCTGGTTCTTCTGTGCTGAGTGGTGGACCCAAGCTATAATGTTTTACCTTTGATTTCCCTTTATTTGGGTGCAGGTGTGAACAAGGCAAGACCCTGGGAAGGAAGCTGCGCTCCATCACCACAGTCCTGTGGGATCAATCCTGGGACCAGGAAGGGAAGGCTGGGCAGGGAAACCCTTGGGCAAGACAGACACGGATGGGTAGGGTCATCCCGCCCCAGCTGCGTGGCCCTGTGCAGGACAAAGAAGGTTCACACCATGCAGGGCCACCCTGCAGCCCCCCGGGGAGCAGCCCCTGCCCCAGCCTGCCATGGCACACAGGGGACCGTGGTCCCTCTTGCAGCTAATCGATGGCAGCAGATCCTGATCGCTTTCATTATTATTATTTTCTTATGCATGTGCGCACAGGAGATTTATCGCCAGCTACGGAGGCAAAATCAATTATTCATGTTATAAATTAGAAAATGATTTATGTTTGTGGGAGGCCAAGCAGCGTGGAGCCCCTGGTCGCGTGGGAGCTGGGTTTGTCTGAGAATGGCATCAGACACCCCTCCATCAGCACTTCCCCGGCCTCTCCATCCCTGCTGTGCCCTGGGTGTCCCACCCGGGGTGCCCCCATCCCATCACAGCCCCAGGGTGACCCAGGGATGGTGGCTGGCAGGGAGCACCCATCCTCTCACAATCTGTCAACCCAGGTGCCCGCAGACAGAGCCCAAGGAAGGTTGGGGACCGCTGTGCCCTGGTTGCCCTGGCTGGTGCAGCAGGATGATGCTCCATGGCAGCAGCAGCACGGTCCGAGTGCTGTGAGGTGTGGGGCACAGAAGGACCCCCTCACTTTCCCCTGCTGGAGACATCCTCAGGTGTCCTCTCCAGCCCCAGCAGCTGTGTCTGTGCTCCTGCTTCCCACAAGGGACACTGGGGTACCCTCCAGACTGCCACCCATGGGGACAGGGACCCATTACACCACTGACACCCCCATGCTCCCCAGGGAAGAGGGGACGGGTGAGGGCAAGGGGGCAGTGTAAAGGCACCCTACTTGCACCAACCCCTGAGGCCAGCTACCCCAGAGTGGGGCTGTAGGGCTTTGCTTGGCTGTGGCTCACCTTCTCCTGGGCTAGGAGGGGGTCTCAGGGGTCCTAGGAGTCTTCCCAGGTGTGGAGATCCCATTCTCCAAGGTCTGACTGATGTTCTGTGCAGAGCAGGGTGGCACTGGACTCCCACTGCTCCCAGTGCCGGGGCAGGGATTGGCTGTTGCTGTCAGGTCTGCTCCCAGCCCAGCCATGGCCCAGGCACTCACCCCAGCGCTGGTGAGAGCTGCAGCATCCCATGGCTCTGCACCAGAGGGTTCAGCACCCCAATCCTGGCTGCCTCAGCATCCTAAAACCCACTGTCCATGTCATGCAGCCAGTGGGAGCGAGTGCTGGGAGCCATCCAGCTGCTCTCTGCTGATACCTGGGGCTGCTCTTGCTTCTGAAGAGTCTGGATCTAAAGCTGCCATGTCTGTGCCTCCCAGGGGACAGCAGAGCGGGCCGGGAGTGCTGCCTGGCTCTCCTTGTCTGTTCATCTGCAGCTGCGTCAGCCGGGGCCGTGGGGAGGCACAGGCTGAAAGGAGCAGCACGGGAGAGAAAGAAGCTGTCAGCGGCCCCAGATCTGGGTCTGATCGCAGGCGAGCCATGCGTCCAGCTCCTGCTCATGCAGTATCCTGTGCTGGGCTGAACCATGGCCCTCGGGATGGGAAGAAGAGGCAGCACGGGGCAACCTCAGCTCTGCTCTGGCTCCCTGAGCATCCTTTTCTCCCCCAGCCCTGCGTGTGAGCCCTGGAGCCTCCTCCCAGCCACCAGCAAGCCTGTCACCCTCTGTGACTCCCAGGGCTCTCAGGGAGCTGAGAACTTGCTGGCTCAACACACACATGGGGGTGTCAGAGGGAACAGGAGGCTGTGAGCAGGAGGAACACAGACAGCCAGGCACGGTCTGGGGACACGGTACCACCTTGTCCTGGGGTACTGAGGCTGCTGCAGCCACGTCAGCCCCCAGCCAGCCCTGGGGACCCTCTGGGACTGCACATGGGGTGCAGAGGAGTCCCTGCTTGCTCTGCTCTGGCTCAAAAGGAGCCAGACAACACGAGGAGCTCAGAAACCTGGCAGCATGGCCTGGGACCCCCCTGAGCTGTGATCACTGGGCTTAGCAATGAAACACCAGAAAATAAATGAGTCACATCCTGGGGCCGAGCATCGCCTCAGGCACCTCACTGCGCCCCGGTCCTGGGGAGCCCAGCGCTGGCCCGTGCTTCTGTGATCATCCCTGTGATTTATTGCTGCAGAGCAAATGGTTACAGAGTGCTTTTGGCAAAGAAAAGCCCTGGGGAGCTGCAATGGGCACGCAGGGGCAAGGAGGGAATTGCCTGTCAGCTGCAGCATGCTGGGGGCACCCAGGGCACCTGCAACCCTGGGTCTCTCCCCCATGCCCGGCCAGGGGACACGCTTGGCCCGTGGGGAGGGGACTGCAGAGAGCTCGGGGCTGGGGTGGATTAGATCTGCTTTGCATTATTGCACCAAACACCTGGGGACTCGGTGGCTCGTGACAGCGCTGTATAATGTGAGGAAGCAGCTCGCGGTGCGGGCAGGCGCCGGTGCTGCTGGCAGCTTGCAGGCAGGGAGGCGATGGGACCGTGCCCCTAGGAGTGTGGGCTGGCTGTGGAGGTGGGAGCCAGGGTCTCTTGCTCCCTGCCTTCCTGCACATCTACAATGAATAGGTACAGAATACAGTGCTTGTGCTGCAGGAATCAATACCGCTCCAGGAGTGGCCTGGGTGCTCCTCCCTGCGCTCCCCCGGGAGCCTGCCCCCAAATTCTTCTCCCTGAGCTATGGCTGTTGTCTCCTTCCCACTATTGTCTTGCTCTCCAGCACTCTCAGCAGGACCGGGCAGCAGCATGGGGTGGCCGGTGACAGCCCCGGGGCTGGGGAGTTTGCTTACCCAGATAGCCTGGCTCCTTTGGGAGATGGGGAGAACAAGCAGGAGAGACCTCTTGGGGGGGAAACCAGGTTTTATCCTGATTTGAGGTAGCCCCCCTTGGCATGGTGTCGCAGCCCGCTCCATCGTGGCCCATCCTGCCACAGTCCCTAGGAGGTACCAGGGTGCCATGGCCGGCTTCGGCAGGCAGAGATGCCGCCAGGAGGTGGTTTCTGCCTGGCAGGCAGTGCTCGGGGATGCTGCAACTGGAATAAGCTCCTGATCTCACCCAGCGCTGTCCGTGGCATTGCCGCCGTGTCCAGTGACAGTCACTGCCCCATGGGAAGGAACCTGGCTGCTTTCAATAGGCCGTGATTTGAATTGATTCATCAGCAGGATCCACTTGGAGCTGATAAATCTTTCAGAGGCCCTGGCAGAGGAGGCTGAGCTGGGCAGGCTGGGCATCCCCCTGCCTCCCAGCAGATGCATGGCTCCTATGAAGCAGCCGGCTGCCCTGAGCATGTACCAGCCCTGTGGGTCCGCCAGCCCCAGCCAGCTGCTAGCAGCACCCCAGGTTTCCCCTCAGCATGTTTGTTCTTACCCAGCCAGGGATGCTGCCTGGGTGGGCTAGAGCACAGCCTATACCCTGGTGAGACCCGCCCCAGCCAGGGAGCCCCATCCCAGTGCTCCTTTCACAAGGGAGCTCACCGTCCCTGGCTGAGAAGAGCTGATGGTCCCTGGCTCCATCACAGCACTGGCCAGGTGCCTCCTCTGGCCTCCTGTCCCCTTTCCTGGCATGAGGCAAGGCAGTCCCCAGGCTGAGTGTTGGCACTGGTGCATCTCCATGCCAGCCATGGCTCCAGGATCCCAGGGAGGACAAGTTCAGCTCATCCCATGGGGCCACATCCTGCAGGGAGATGGGGGACTGCCCTCAATTCCCCACCCTGCATCCCAGCAGGTAGCAAGGGAAAGCAGGGATGGGGACTGCGAGGTGGGAGGCGAGCACGGGTGGATCCGGTTACAGGCAGCACGGGGCAGAGATAGGCAGAGAACAGCAATGCAGCAAAAAGGGCTTTTAGTGATAATTAATAATTAACATTTCTAATGATGTCCCGGCGACAGGAAGAGTCCAAGCGGGGACCCAGGGGCACTGCGCACCGTGACAAGAGCAGCTGGGGACCGTGCAGGGACCAGGGAGGCTGTGTAGAGCCAGGGACTGGGGTGGGAAAGAGCCACGGGACTGGGGATCCCAGGGCAGGGGTTGGGCACCCCTGGGGCCCCCCTGGGTGGGGAGCACCTAGGGCCCAGCCTTCGCACCCTGCTGCTGCTGAGGGTGTGGTAAACCTGTGATGAAGAGGACTGGAAGGTATTAAACACACTTCAGGGTTGACTTGGCCTCTGTAATAAGATAACGCCTCGCCAGGGGTTCCTGTGCCCAGTGAGCACCTGAGAGGGACCTCGCTGGCAGGAGGACTGGGGAAGGGTGCTGAGAAGCAGCAGCTCACAGGGAGCTACTGGGATGGGTGGTAGTCGCCAGGTCACTGCCAGCCCCAGCACGAAGAGCCCCCCGGGCAGGGAGGTGTCTGGGCACGGGTAGCAGTGGGCTGGCCTGGGGTGCAGGACCAGAGCGGGCAGGGGTCCATGGGCAAGGCTGGAGGTCAGGCACTGCAGGACAGTGACAGGGAGGGGACAGCAGGGAGAAGAGGGACCAAGTGAGCAGCCAGCTGAGCATGAGAGTCCATCGCTACGAGCCACCACGCAACGGGTGTGCAGTTGTGGGAGAGGCAAAAGCAATCCTAGGAGGAGCCAGGACAGGCTTTTCTGGCAGGGCTGGGGACTTGCATCCCTGCATGGGCCATGGGAGACCTGCCTGTGCTGGAGCCAGCCTGGGAGAGGAGCAGAGGCATCGTGGGGCTGCCAGGGGAGGCAGAGCCCAGGAGACCAGTGATGGGAGGACAGCGGCTCGTGCCCAGCACAGCGCAGGCTGTGGGGGAGAGGAGCGCTCACTATAAATACATCAGCGGGGTAAACGCCAGGGAGAAGAAGAGCTATTTCAGCTAAAAGACAACGTTAGCACAGGGATAAATGACTGGGGATAAATTATCCATGAACACATTTAGGGTGGAAATTAGACCCTCAGAGCAGGGAGGTCCCAGCACAGCCCCACCAGAGAAAGAAGCGGTGCCAGGCAGGAGCCAGGGTCGGCTTGGTGGCTGAGGGGTCCCGCAGTGTGCTGCAGTGACAGCCTGTCCCCTCTTCTAGTGTCAAAAACCAGCAAGGGTGGCTGGTGCAGCCTGCCCAGCTGTGGTAGTGGGTGCAGCGAGCAGCAGTGCACAGGGCAGTGTGCATGGTGGGGTGTGTGCACACTGCTGCTTGCACACGCAAGTGCAGGTGTGTGTGTGTCTGCATGGGCTGTGCGCATATTTGGGCAGCGCATTGAGTGCTCACACACCATGTGTAAGCACAGAGATGGCTGCACGCAGACTGTTGCATGTGTGCATGTAGGTGCACGTGAGTATGCTGACAGCATGTGTGTCTGCTGTGCACCCACCAGGCTGTGTGCAGGTGTCTCGGTGTTCATGATGCTCTAGAAAAAGGAACGACAGCCCCAGTGAAGTATCCTGGAGGTTAGTGCCTTGTGTCAGCACTGCTCTGCTCACCTGCACCCAGTTTGTGTTGCACCATCTGGAATTTGCTGGAGGGGACAGGCTGGGTGCTCCATGAATCCAGCTGATCCTGGACGGATTCCTGTCCTGCTGACAGTCCCCCAGGTCCCAGAGCAGTGCTGTTCCTGTGAGGGCTATGGGGATCACCTGGCACTGCCACCCCACAGGCTCACCCTGGATGGCCGGAGCACTTGGCACTGCCAGCTAACAGCCCTGTGCCACCCCTCTGCACATTGCAATGCAAACAAGGGGCAGACTGGTCCCCAGCATTCTGCTCCCTTCTACCCAGGGAGATCCTGGGGTGGCAGATGAGTCACCAGGCAGAGGGACGCAGGAAGCCAGTGCTGCCGGCTGCAAGACGGTCCCCACTCCCAGGGTGCTAGGTCAGCATGGCTGGGGCAAGCGCCCTAGGAAAGCTGGGACACCTCTGCCCCGGGGATGGGAAAGGCAGGTCCTGGGTGTTCGAGGATGTGGCTGGTGCTCATGCTGGCCCCAACTCAGCAGAAGACCCTCCCCCTGCCTGCGTGTAGCCCTTGGTGAAGCACAGCAGCTCCCTTCCCCCCGCAGCATATCTGGCTGCCGCTCGCTCTAATTTCCTGTGCATTGTCCCCACCGCCGCCGCCACCGTCCCCGGTGCATCCCTCCCTGTATGCCGCACAGCCAGGCTACCCACACCCCGGTGCCCACACCCAGCCTCACCGCCCCACGAACGTCCCCACATACATCCCAGCTCAATTCACTGATGCTCTGTGCTCCCCTCCACAGCTCCTTGCAGAGACCCATGTCCCACCCCACGTGCGTGCCCCACTGTGTCCCCCACACGGGTGCAAGCAGAGGTGTGGGATGGACACAGCTGGGCTGGGCTGGATGGGCACAGGGACTGATGCAGGGCTGTGGATTATAGCCATGGCAGTTGTTACCCTAAGGTGCCTGATGGCTGCTCTTCCTCCCCAGAGAAATATCCCAGCCTGTCAGGGTGGCAGCATCCATGGGAAAGTCACTGAGGGGTTCCAACAGCAGGTATTGGGGAGCACCTTGCAGCATCGCAAGTGGAAAATCACCCTGCTGGGTGCTGGTAGCATGAGCTGAGGGCTGCAGCGTGCAAGACCCTCTCAGCATGTGTGGCCTGCATGCACGCAGCATGCATGTAACCGCAGCATGTCGTGGTGTAAGCACATTCCTGCTGACACAGCGTGTGCACCTGCGGAGCTGCATGTGTGCGCACGGCACTGCATGTCTAGCTGTGCACGTCATGCGTACACACCTATGCACACACACGCGTGTACAGGTGCACGCGTGCGGTGCGCTGTCATGCTGACAGGCCTGTCTGTGTCTGCTGGCGGGTGTGCACATGCTCGGGGCCAGGGCCGGGCCCTGGTGTGCTGGCATGCTGGGTTTGCAGCCTCGGGGAGCTGGTGTGCCCAGCACCATTCACAGTCTCGGCATGCTTGAGCTGGCTTCCTGCTGGCATTTGTGTTCTGTTCCTGCTGGTCACGGGCAGGGTGTTGGGAGCCAGCTTGCAGAGTTTGTGCTAATAATTACCCAGGTGGTTACTAATCTGGGATGAGCTAACGACTCAGCAGAGGGGGTGCTTGCCCTGAGCGCACACACACGTGCAAAGCTGCAGCCAGGCACTGAGGCTGTGGGCCACTGGCAGGCAGAGCACACCCACAGCTCTGGGGTGCACGAGGACATGTGAGCGCAGCATTGCACACCTGTGATGGTCACACCAGCGTCCCAGCCATGGTGACTTTGCTCAGTATCCCGACCTCCCAATGGCAAATGCAGAGAGCAGGGGTGCTTCCTGCCCCACGGCAGTGCCCCAAAGCACTGTGCCCAGACAACGTCATGCTGGCCATGAGGACCCTGCAGCAGGCAGCTGTGCAGAAAGCCCAGTGCTCAGTCAGGTACCCTGCGAGAGTGGGTCATCAGAAATGAAATCAAGGTGTACTTGATGGCCACGTGGAGGAACCTTCATGGGAGACAATCATTGGGACTGGAGAGCTCTCAAATCCAGCAGGGAAAGAAGAACCGGGAGCAACAGGCAGAAGCTGAAGCCAGACACATTCGAATGAGGAATAAGGGTTTTAGCAGGGCAGGTCATTAGCCACTTGAAGCAGCCGGAACAGCCCGGGCTCCTGCTGTCTCCCAGCATGTCTCTCCTGGTGGTCACAGCCCCAGGCAAACATGGTCCACTGGGGTGACCTGGTAGCATTGTGTCCTGCCGGTGCTGTCCAGAGACACATGGAGAGCTCTGTGCCCAGCCCTGCAGTGGCCACGCAGGAGAAAAACATGTCAGGGAAGACAGGCTTGCGGGCTAAGTGTGATCCTGCCTCGGGCATCCACTGGCTACAAGATTTCGGGCAAGCCAGTGCCTTGCATGGCCAGAAATGGGACCTTTCTTGCAGTTTGGACTGGCTGTCAGGGCAGAGCCACTCCCGGGGGTCACTGCAGAGGGAGGTGGGTGACCCGCAGGGTGCGGGCACAGGGAGGGTGCTGAGCCCTCGGGGTGTTGCCAGGCGTTGCACTCCGGGAGCTGCCCGGCTCCGCTCTCTTTCCCCCTCCCGTGCCCGCAGTTGCACCGCTCTACGGGGCAAACCCCCGCCGCACCCAGGCCGGGGCAGGTCCCTGGCTCTGCTCGCCCCATAGCCCCGCCTGCCCTTGCAGGAGGTGGGGAGTCCTGCCCCGAGTGTCACACACACCTCCCCCCCCCCCCAGCACCCACGGGGTGACCGCGGGGGTGCAGCTCCTCTCCTGCGAACCGCGTGCCCCCCGCGGTCAGCCAGCTCCCTCGCCGCTGTTCCGCCTGCCCGGGAAGCGACGCCCTGTTCATCCCGGAGCCCCACCACCACTTCCAGCCCCGGCGGGCTCCGTGCCCGGGGCGATGCTCCCCGGCGGGTTCCCCCGCAGCATCCCGACCGGCGCTGCCGCTGCGATGGGGACAGTAAATCAGCGCAGCGCAGCCCCACCTCCGCGCTCTCCATTGGCAGCGGCGCCCCTCACCCCGCTCATTGGCGCTGCCGCCGCCGCCCGGCCCTACATAAGCCGCCGCTCGGCCGGGCCGGCCCCGTCGGAAGCCGGAGAGCGGCAGAGCCGGAGCCGGGTGGTGCGGCGCGGCGGGCGCTGAGGCGGGCGCTGCGGGATGCGCTCCCGCCGCCGCGGGGGCGCCGGGCAGCCCCCCTGGCCCGTGAGTAGGGGGTGATTTGCTGCTCCGTGAAGTTTCCCGGGGACTCTGGGGCGGGGAGGGGGTGGCTTTCAACTCCGGCACGGTCACCGGCCCAGAGAGAAGTTGGCGGTGGGCAGAGAGGGGCCGGGGATGCAGCCTGCCCCCGCAGCGTGGAGGGGATGCGGGGTGGCAAGGCAGGAGGAAGGGGGATGAAGGATGGAATGGGGATGGAAGGATGCTGGGTTGGCGGGGACCGGGCTCAGGAGGATGGAGTGGTGATGGGGGGTGTGGGCTGGGACTGGAGGAGAGGCATCAGGGTGGCAAGAAGCAAGGGACAGAGGGAAAGAACAGGCAGCTCCTCTTCCTAAGGGATATTTGTGCTTGGTTGTGGCTGAGACTGTGGAGAGCTGGGGGCTGCCGATAGAGGGGTCCATCTGTGTATTTGCCTGTGTGGGAAGGGGCTGGTTGTGTGCTGGTGGGTCTGGGAGCAGGCAGCTGGAGCTGAGCCCCCCAAGGACCTGCTGTCTCTTTGGCCTGAGCTCAGAGGCTAAGGTGACTGCTCATCTCCACACTGCATTAGCTGCTGCTGGCTGAGCCCCAGCGTGCCAGGTCCGGTGCTGAAGAGTCCTGCATGGGAGGGGAGAGGAACGGGACACCCAGCAACTGGGGGCTTTGTGCCCATTGGAAGCATCTGTGATGGGATGCATGCACAGGCCAGGGTCTGCAAGAAGGGTGCAGGAGGAAGCAGTGCTGAGCCCATGGCAAAAGTGAACAGCTGGGGCAGCAGGACCAGGGCTCACAGGCTTTGACCAGAGCAGAGGCACTGCAGGGGCTGATCTGCTTGGGGCTGAGGTGCTGTGGAAGGGGTACTGCTGGCAACCCTGGGCAGTGCGGCTGCTCTGGGAGAGGGCCTGCTGGGTCTGCAGGATGTCTCCTGCCTGTCTTCTGCCCTGGCAGGTATAGCTGTGGCAGACTGGGAATTGCAGGAACAGGAATATGATGTTACTGGAGCACATGCAGCACGATGTTATGGGCTGGTGTGATGTCACCATGTTGTCACTGCTCTGGGGAGCTCTTTGGGGTGCAATAAGGCCCCTGCTGCACAATGTTGTGCAATGTCGTAGTGGCGCTGGAGGTGGCTGTGGCCCGGGATGGGATGTTGCTGCAGTGGTGGAGCATGACACCACTAGGGTGCATGATGTGGTGGGCAGCAATGTCAAGGTGGCATGCAGGATGGGGTGGCCACACATGATATGGGCCAAGGGCTGGGGATGCGCATGTGAGTGTGTGAGGAGTGCTGGGGACAGCATCTCCCCACCTGTGCTGCAGGGTCTGGGGCACACCCCCCTACCTGCCCCATGGTTCCTTTCCCAGTCCCATTCCACCCTGGTGTTGCCAGCCACAGCCATGCATGGGGGCAAATGAGCCCTACATGCTGCATCCCTGCCATGGGGCCAGTACCCTGTCCCTGCACTGCCTGGCTGCACCCTGCATGGGTGCCCATGGCACTCCCTGCCTTGTTCCATCCTCCTGCTGTCTCTACCCCTGCCTGGCACCTTGGCCTTGTGTCACTAGGCTTAACCATGCTGAGCAGGCATCCTGGGGTGACCGCAGCTCCTGGGGTGACCTTGCTACCAGATGCCACAACCAAGCCAAGACATGGTTCTGCTGGGACAAGGCAGGCTGAGCTCTGCCCTGCATACAAGCAGAACCCCATAGCCTCAGACCTCAGATGGAGCTTCATGGTGGGGCCTTGGTGCTATCAACAGCATGCTGGGGACAACAAGGCCTTCCCCATCTAGAACACACAGCCTGAGCCTCCCTCCCCTTCCCAAAATGGCCTGGCTCTGGGCCGTGCATCCCTTCCCCATGGCACCACGCACCGGATCTGCTGGGAAAGGCCTTTTGTCTTCAATCAGGAACATTGTTTCCTCCTGGAAAGGCTCCATTCACCCTGGAGGGATTTCGGCTGCAGCTGGATGGGGTGGGGGGGCACCTGGGGAATGGGCCAAACTGTGGGGAGCAAGAGCTAGAGGTGGAGCAGAGCAGGGAGAGCCCTGCCAGTGGCCTGGGGACAGTCACCCATTGCCTGGCTGTGGCCAGGGGTGAGGGGCCACCACTCTGCATTTGCAGAGGGCTCCTATGGTAGCTCTGCACCCATATGTCCACATGTGGGTGGCTTGCCTTGAGCCCAGTGGGCTGTGCAAAGGTTCCCCCTCCCTCACTGCCTGGCACTGCAGAGTGACATCCAGGGACTGTCCCATCCCTTTGCAACCCAATGAAACCCCATCCCCATCACATGTGCCTTGCATGGGACACCTGCACTAGGGAAAGACACAGGCTCCTGCACCTGGAGAGCCACTCCAGATAGGATGGCAGGGTGATGGGCAAGGTGCCCCAAGTCTGGCTGGGTGGTGGAGAACACAGTGCCAGAGGGGGACTGGCTGTGCCTGGGTCTGTGGGAGGATGTGGGTCAGGCCAGGGAGGGAATGGGAGCAGCATAGAGTAGAGCTGGGGACACACACACACATCTGCCCTTGCAGCTGGTTCTAGGGAATGGATGGGATTGGAGAGGGAAGGGGAGCAGGATCAGTGCAGTGGGATGCAGGGCTCTGTGTGTGCTGGGTGGTGGGGCTCAAGGCTTCCTCTGCAGCTGGAGGACAGCCCCTTCCTGCCCAGCCAAGTGGGTCTGGAAGCTATTTGGTTGTGGTAGGGGAATCCTGCACCCCAAACACCCTTGGAACCATTTCCATTCCTGGGGAGGCAGTAGCAGGCTGTTCCCCGCAGCCCAGGGGGTCTGCCAGGATCCAAACCTCGGACATCTTCCCTTCTCCAAGCCGGGCACATGTGGCATCATGCAGCTGCCACAGCTTCCTTTACTCGCTGGCAGGGTCCATGGCATGGGAACCAGCTGGCAGCAGGGCCATTCACCCCGTCCCCCTGCCAGCGCTGGGGCAGCTGTTCCTGGCTGAGGGGGCACAGTCACATGGAGCAGTGTCCCCCACGTTGGTGGCTGGATGCCCCAGCCATCCCTCCAGTCTGCGAGAGCAGGACAGGCTGTTTTTGTTCCCAGCTGGAGTGATGGCATGTGGCTTCATGCCCACCACCTGGGGAACACACAGCTTGCTTTTGGGCTCTTCCCCTCTGGAGAGGGTTGCCTGGCCTGAGGTGAGGGCTGGCCATCCTGAGTGCCACCGTGCTTGTCACCTGGGCTACAGCCAGGTCAGAGCTATCTCCAAAATCTCTGCAGCCTTGCCAGCAGTGCTGGCAGACACTGTCCTCCGCAGTCCAGGTTAATTGAGCCTCTCTGCCCTGTCTCCCATTCCTCCCAGCATCTCCTTCCCACGGCCACATCCCTGTACAGAAGAAACCTTCCCCGGCTAGCCAGGGAGGAGCTTGCCCCACAGAGACCCTGGGAGGAATAGTGCTAGCAGGGTGGGGAAACTGAGGCACACAGGAGTCGCCCAGGAGAGTATCCCCATGTTCTCCCCTTGGCCTTACCCAGCTCTGGAAGACCAGCTGAACCGGGGACAAGCTCCCCAGCCTGGCAACTGCCTGCTTCTTCTGGCCCTGCCAAGGGAGCAGTGATTGGCATTGTGACTTGCCAGGATCTTGGGTGCCAGTGGCGCCTTGGGGCAGGGTGAGCTGGGGCTGAGCCCAGCTTCATCAGCACCCTGCAGCCTTCCTGCTGCCTCCCCAGTACCTCCCATAGGATAGGCTCCCAAGGTTCCACTTCTGCTCAGCTCCAGCTCACTGGAGTACGGTCTTGTCCCAAGGAAGCCCTGAGGGTGAGCTGCACCCAGGAGGGTCTGTGCATGGGGATGTCAGAGCTGTGGCAGGGCCAAGGGTTGAGAGGCTGGTGGCGTGGCACAGGCTGGGGTGGGTGACAAGGGGTGGAAAGAGTGTCTGCCATGGAAGAGTGGTGGGGATGCTTGGGCACCGTGGAGCAGGGTCTCCTCCTGGAGCTGACGGGCCGCAGGTCTTTCCCAGGTGCCCAGGATGCTGGTACTGTGCCTGCTGTTCCTGGCCTGGCTCAGCGAAGGCTCCCAGCGCAGCGAGCCCATGTTCACAGCCGTCACCCACCGCCTCCTCCCACCTGACTACGACAGCAACCCCACACAGCTCAACTATGGTGTGGCCGTCACTGACCTGGATGCTGACGGTGACTTTGAGATTGTGGTGGCAGGGTGAGTGGTGCACCCAGCAGCTTGGTGACAGTGGGACCTGGTGGCCGTGCAGGGCCAGGAGCTCCTCGCTCCTCTGTGGGCATGTGGCCGGGTAAGGGGTTGTGCACAAGAGTGGTGGGGTGGGGGTCGGCACACACCCACTTGTGCATGTGTGTGCACCCATATAGGGTGTTGATGCTAGCTGGGTGCCTGCGTGGGGCTATGCAGGTGTCCTCATCCTGACCCCAGGCCCAGGTCCCCTCTCTGCAGGGCAGTGGCAGCTGCTCAGCGGCCAGGGTCCACCCTGCAGTGTGCAGCCAGCATGTCCTCAAGCCAGCTCGGCTCCACTGACAGGACTCAGTGCTCTCCGGAGATTTGGTTAATTGGCTGGAGGTTTTTTATAGCCCTTTATCAGAGTGATGGCTCGGAAGGGCTGGCAGGAACTAGGGAGGCAGAGAGCTGCGTGCTGCACTGCCAGCACCCGAGCGGGGCTGGACACAGAGCGGCTGCTGCCGGTGGGCCCGGTCCTGGCTGGGGACAGCAGGGATCATTGTGTGGGCTCTGCATTTGTGTGTGCTGGCACGGCTGTGAGCCGCCGGTGCAGCATGTCTGCGTACACACCACCATGCTCACCCCTGAGGGAGGCTTGCACATGCACCTGGAGGGAGGCCCTCAGCCCCACGGATCCATACGTGGGAGCAGGGGGCACCATGGTGGGCAGCAGAGTATGGCCTTGCTGCCACTCTGAGCATCACCTCAGGCAGCAAACCACAGGCAGCACTGGGGACCCCGAAGGGGCACAGGCCACCACCTCCAGCTGGGCTGAGCCAAGCAGCCAGGTGGGGTTTTGTAAGCAGCCATGGTGCCTGTTGTATAACTTGTTTACTGGAGCGGGCGGGGAGCTGGTGGGGAGCAGCATGCCAAGAGGATTTGCCTTGCGTGCCAGTTTCCCTGCCCCAGGAAAGGGCTGCAAGCAGGGACCTGTGTCCCATCCTGCCCCACTGGCTGCTTGGACCCCACCCCTGCCCTGGCACTGCCCTGGGGTACCCAGGCCAGGTAGACATGGAGTGCTCAACATAGGCTGAAACAGGTCCTAGCTGAGCCCTCCCCATCAACAGCCAAGAGCCAGCCCCACGTTCAGGTGCTGAGAGCAGCCCAGGCTCCCTGACCTCCATGGACCACAAAGGTCTTTGCTGTGCCCATCATGGGGAACACCTGGTGTAACACCCAGTGTCTGCTCTGGGATGGGATGGGGGCTTTCATCCTGTCCCGAAGTCTTGGGGAGCCATCACCCCTGCTTGCACCCACAGGTACAATGGCCCCAACCTGGTGCTCAAGTATGACAAGGCGCAGGGGCGGCTGGTGAACGTGGCGGAGGATGAGCGAGGCTCCCCGTACTACGCGCTGCGGGACCGGCAGGGCAACGCCATCGGTGTGACGGCCTGCGACATTGACGGGGACGGCCGCGAGGAGATCTACTTCCTCAATACCAACAATGCCTTCTCCGGTGAGCCCCACCAGCGGCCGAGCCCCAGGCGCGGGGGGAGCTCGCAGCACGGCCGCCTGCGACCTTCGGCACATGAGGGATGTGTGCGGGCTGGAGTTAATTTCTCAGTTGAGTGGCTCCATTGATTGATGGCAGCACGGGCGGGACGCTGAGCCCAGCCAGCCGCTGAATCAGCACTTCCAGCTGCCCACTGCCCTCCCCACAGTACCCCAAGTGGGACAGCAGCTTCCCCACCACCCTTGAAGCTGCCCTGCCACATGGACCCTGCACTGCAAGTCCCAGCTGTGCCCTGCAGCAGCTGTGCGCCTCCATGCCATGGCTCCACTGTGCCAACTGGACCAAGCCAGGTCTAATCCTGTTCTGCCAGTGCTGTCCCAGCTCCTGGGATGCCTGTCCTGGGCAGGGGACCCATGTGCCCCAGGCTGGCACCAGGCATCCCTGGAGCTCCCTGGGTCAGCACTCCAGCCCAGCACTGCTCCATGTCCCTGTCCCACTGCCCTGACCTCCACGCAATGGATCTGTCTTCCTGACACTCCTAATTACCCAGGCTGGTGGTGGCTGCCGGCACACCTGTACCTAAATCAGGTGCTGCCATTGGTGCTGTCACAGACAGCGCGGCTTGCTGCCTGTGCCTGGCACAGCATTGATTTTTTACCTTCCTGGGGATGATCTACAGGGCTGCGCCCTGTTGGGACACATTTTACCTTAATGAGTTGATTCTTCTGCATGTCTCCTGGCAGCCCTTAAAGGGTCACGGGGGATCTTGCAGTGGCAGCCTGGCCCCATGGCGCTGCTGGGGGCTGCTTTGGGATGCTTCGGGAAAAGAGTACCTCTTCCACAGCCTCCCCTTGCCGCAGGGCACCCTCCTCGGGAGGAGGTGGGATGCTGCAGCCCGCTGACCCGTGCCCCCCCCCCAGGCATAGCCACCTACACGGACAAGCTCTTCAAGCTCCGCAATGGGCGCTGGGAGGACCTCCTGAGCGATGAGGTGAACCGGGATGTGGCCAGCCGATTTGCCGGGCGCTCTGTTGCCTGCGTGGACCGGACGGTGAGCAGGCAGGGCACGGCAGGCAAGGGACATCTCCGCTCCCTTCCCACCCCCCGAGCCCCTCTGGCCCTCCCCTGTGGGCTCACAGGGGACCTCTCGCCTCACCTGGGCATCAGCCCCATCCCACCCCCACTGGGGATGGGGGTGCCCCCCAGCAGCCCATGACTGTCAGGGCTGGCAGCCCTCCCAGCTGTGGGGACTGCGGGTGCCTGTCCACACGGTTGCTGCCAGCTGATAAACGTACCTGTCGAGGTGATTTATGTTCCTGTCACCTGCTCTTTCTTCTTCCTCCTCCCCCAGCGGTTTGTTTCCAAACGATTATCACTAAATCAGGGTCCAGCTGCTGCATAGGACAAGGAGAGGGGAGTGGGGATGGGGGAGACCTGGCACATTGGGGATGCTGGGGGGACAGGGTGCCTTGTGTCGGCACTGTGAGCCTGGGGACCACAGAATTCCTGGAGGCAACGGGGCACGTCTCCACTCCCAGGGTGCTTTTTGCCATGGGCATTGCGGACCTCTTGCTCAGCACATGGTAGTGGTGCCTGGTCCCATGGAGCCATGAGAGCATCCAGCCCCACAGCAGGGATCCTGTGGTCCTCGTGGAGATGGGTTTTGGGTGGGTGGGTGCTGAGGAGGTGCCGCCGGCCACAGGGCTCTGGCAGGTACTCCATCTACATCGCCAACTACGCCAGCGGCAACGTGGGCCCCCACGCCCTGATAGAGATGGACGTGGCTGCCAGTGACCCTGCCCGCGGCGTCGTGGTGCTGGTGGACGTGGCTGCCCAGGCTGGCGTCAGCAAGTACACAGGTACCGGCCGCTGCGGCCCTGCTGCGGGGACAGGGCGCTGCTGGGCACGGCGAGTGCGGGACCCTGTTGCGGGCAGGGAAGAGCGGGGCAGGGCAGTCGGTAGCCTGTGCCACGCGTTAGGCTGCCTGACTGCCCCATCTAGTGGCAGCCCCACGGCCCGTGGAAGACACCAGGGACACGGACTGCCCACCTGGCAGGACCCCCGCGCCCACCGTCAGCTGGGCTGATCCCTCCGGAGCCCGCAGCATCCGCAGGGCGGGCGGCGTGGCGCGGGGACGTGGGCACGGGAGCGGGGCCGTGGGGAGGGTGCCAGCCTGCGCCCCGTGCTGCCCCACTGCCGCGGGGACCGCTGCCGTGCCCTGGCTCCCCAGCCGTAAATTGTCGCTAATTAGGAGTATTGTCACCATGGCGATGGTAGTGATTAGGGTTGGGAGTGACACACGCGGCTGCCAGGCCCAATTAGCTTCTGACGAGAGGGACTGAGGGAGGTGGGCGAGGAGGGAACGCCGGGGGTCCTGGGAGCACCGGGTGGGCAGCACTGAGGGGGGGAATGGGGGGCACGAACCCCTCTGGGGCAGGGTGCTGGCTGCCTCCTCACCCCTGGACTGCTGTCCCCAGGGGGTCGTGGGGTGGCCGTGGGCCCTATCCTGAGTGACAGCGCCTCCGACATATTCTGTGGTAACGAGAACAGCCCCAATTTCCTCTTCCACAACCGTGGGGATGGGACATACCAGGACGTGGCGGCTGCTGTGGGTGAGTAGGGGGAACTGGGGGGGAGCAGGGATGCAGCCCTGCATGGGGAGTACCTGTCTGGAGATTGTGGGGCACGTTTTGGGGAGACAGAGGCAGGGAGGGGGTCCCGTCTCCCCCTGTCCCATTGTGGCTCCCCAGGGCTGGATGACCCCTACCAGCACGGACGCGGCGTGGCACTGGCTGACTTCAACCGTGATGGACGAGTGGACATCGTCTACGGCAACTGGAACGGGCCGCACCGCCTCTACCTGCAGAGTGGGGTCCCTGGGCGCGTCCGATTCCGGGTAAGGGCTGGGACTGGGACCCCCTGACTGCCAGCTTTACCACTGAGCCTCCTTGGCTGGGTGGACTGGCTTCACCCTGATTTGGCTTTGAGCCCAAATTCCCAGCAAGAAGGGGACCCAAAGCACCAAAGTGGGACCTCGTGCCCTGCTCCCTGTGCCCATTGTCACCCCATTCCCATCCCTCGCACAGGACATTGCCACCCCCAAGTTCTCCATGCCATCCCCTGTCCGCACTGTCATCGCAGCCGACTTTGACAATGACCAGGAGCTGGAGGTTTTCTTCAACAATATCGCCTACCGCGGCTCCTCCGCCAACCGCCTCTTCCGGTAGGATCCTGGTGGGTACTGGGGGGCCGGGGCAACCCACGCCCCCCTCTGGGGGACTGAGCAGCCCTCACGGCACAGCCAGGCTCACAGGGCTCCTCTCCAGCAGTGCCACTGCTTGGGCTCAGCTAATAAAAGGCGCCGTGACTGAGCCCTTCCTGGCGTCATTACCAGCTGCTGTGATCGTGCCTGCAGCAGCCCCTGGGGTCCCCTGCACCGCTGATTAGCAGCCACGTGGAAGCTTGTTCGTGGCTCCTGTTAATTGTGGGGGTCAATTCCTCATAATCGCAGTGTGATGCCGCCTCGCCTGGCATGTGGGGAGGTGGGACCTGGTTGTCCACCTGGTGCTAGCACCCATGGGTGGGTGGAGGGCAGTGATGTGGCAGAGACCCGCTGCAGGGGGAAACTCCAGTCCCAGTGTGATGCAGCAGTGTTTGGAGATGGCATTGCTGCTCCGCAGTTCAGACCCACAAGAGCCAGGTTGTCATGACATACCTGTCACCCCTGCATGGAGCGAGGCTGTGAGGTCCCATCTCCCATCCACCCTGCATAGTCACTGGGGCTGTCACCTCTCTACCATGGTGCTGTGGGAGGGGAGGCACTTTTGAGGAAGGTGCTGGGGACCGTAGGGGCTGGCACTAATGCCCTGTCTGTGCTTGGCAGGCTCATCCGCAGGGAGCACTCGGACCCCATCCTGGAAGAGCTGAATCCGGGGGATGCGCTGGAGCCTGAGGGACGGGGCACGGGTGGGTCCCCCCAGCCCTGGCAGTGGGGGCCCATGTGTCTGGGGATGCCACATGCCTGGCTGAGTCACCTGCCCACTCCCCACCTGTATCCTGGAGCCCCCATCACCCAGGAGTGGCCCTGTCCTTTCTCCTTCCACCCATACCCAAATAACAATGCCATTTCCAGTTGTTCCCCAGGGCTTCACTCTTGGGGAGCCTCTTCCTGGGTGCCCACTGTTCAAAGCCAACCTCTGCATTTGACCGGGGGCGGGGGGAGGAGGAGGGCAGACAGCCTCCTGTTTCCCACAGCCCCTCAGGCACTGCCTGTCCCCCCCCACTGCCTGGGGAGCTGACCCACCTGATGGCAGGGTGCCACCCATACAGGGACCCTTATTCCTGCACTGGGGTCACGCCATCTTCCCTATTGCCCCTGCATTGCCAGGAGTGCCTGTGGGAGCTCACACTGGCAGCAGGGTGTAGTGCTGGGAGACATGGGGCCGGGCCCCAGGCATGACCTGATCCTGTCCTTGCAGGGGGTGCAGTGACAGATTTTGATGGTGATGGGATGCTGGACCTCATCCTGTCGCACGGCGAGTCCATGGCACAGCCAATCTCCATCTTCAAGGGCACCCAGGTGAGTCAGGCAGAGGGTCCTCGTGTTGTCCCCATCCTTTACACCTGTCCTTGCTCAGTCTCCCCACTCCCTCCTCCCTTGCAGGGCACCAGCAACAACTGGCTGCGCGTCATCCCCCGCACCCGCTTTGGGGCCTTTGCACGGGGGGCCAAAGTGGTGCTGTTCACTCGGCACAGTGGTGCCCACCTGCGCATCATCGACGGCGGATCAGGGTACCTCTGTGAGATGGAGCCTGTGGCACACTTCGGACTGGGTGAGACGCAGGGGTAAGGGGCTGCCCCCATCCCCAGCCATCCTCAACACCTCCCCTGGGCAGGGTCCACCTCTGCCCCGGTGCCCTGCAGCACAGTAGTCATCCATGCCCGTTGCCCTGGGCACAGTGGGCTCCAGGGGAGGCTGCAGGCAGAGTGCTCAGCCACTACAGCCCTGCTGCAAGGGGCAGCTGTCCCCTTCTCCACCCTCTGCCTGCTGCTTTGCCTGGGCACCAGGGCTTTCCCTACCTGTTAACCCTCCCCTGGCTCAGCACAGCTGGCAGCCAAGCCTGCAGAGGTGTTCCTGCCCACTGGCAGGGCAACCCATTGTCCCCACGTGCACCCCTTGGTCTGCATCCCTCTGTATGGGCTGTTGGCACAGGCATCAGGGTCCTGGCTCGGGGAGCAAGGGAAGGCTTTGTCCCTCCATTCCTACCACCCCCTGGCCTCCTTTCAGCCCCTGCCCACCCCGGAGACCCCACATCTGACCAGCTGCCCGCCTGCAGGGCATGACGAAGCCAGCAGCCTGGAGGTGACCTGGCCAGATGGCCGCGTTGTGGTGCGAGCTGTGGCCAGCAGTGAGACCAACTCTGTCCTGGAGGTCCCCTACCCCCTGGACATGGAGGAGCCACTCATGCCTGCCCCGTTGGAGGTGAGGGCCAGGTGTGGGTGCAGGGTGGAAGGCTTTGGGGGCAGAAACAAGGGGCTGAGCTCTGCTGGCTCGGTGGCTGCCCTGGGCTGATTCCTCCCCATCCCGGTGGTTTCCGCTTCTCCCCAAATGCAGTGTGGACAGGGATTCTCCCAGCACGAGAACGGACGCTGCGTAGGTGAGTGGCTGCTGGGGGCACAGGCATGCCTGCCCCGGACGCTGCAGCATGGTCCTGTGGGCACAGTGGGGGACATGAGGGCAGCACTGGGCTACAGGCAGGCAGCAGCCAGGGAGGCGGCTGGGTGTGCAGGCAGGGCTGCTACGTACCTCAGTGCAGGGTACGGCTGCCTGCCTGGCACAGGGCGTGGGAATGAGGGCAGCAGCACGGTTCTGGAGGGGACACTTGGTGTCACATGGAGGGGGTAGACTGCCGTGCTGGGGGTGGGAGGTATGGCTGGCATGTGGCAGGCATTGCGCTAGAGCCACAAGTGATGGAGGGGCAGCAGGCATGTGACAGGGTGGCTGTGGCCATGCCATGAGCCTCCTGGGCAGTGGCATGGCTTGTGCATGGCTACCTCTGGGGGGGTCATCCCATATGTACAGGGGAAACCAGAGGGGCTGTGGCCGGCAGCCCCAAGCCCCCAGCCCAGCCACCACACCGAGGCCTCTCTGCTTGCAGACATGGACGAGTGCGCTGAGTTTCCCTTCGTCTGCCCCCGGGACAAGCCTGTCTGCATCAACACCTACGGCGGGTACCGCTGCCGCAGCAACAAGCGCTGCAGCCGGGGCTTTGAGCCCAATGAGGATGGCACAGCTTGCGTGGGTGAGTGATGGTGGGGATGCCCTGACCCTGTGCCACCACAGCCCCAAAGCACCACGCTGGGATGCTGTTGCACCCCTGCCAAAGGCCCGGCCCCATCCTGCGAGCTGCCATGCAGCTGCCCAACCCCTTGCACCCTGGCTCTGGATGTTTGTCCTGCTCCTCCCACTGAGTCCCCACTGACTCCTCTTCTCTCTTTCTCTTTTCTTTCTCTTGCTCCTTCTCTGTGCAGCTCAAGTGGCCTTTTTTGGGGGATACCCCTCCACTGGGAGCTGGCCTGGGCCCCCCCACAGCGCCCTCCTCCCTCTAGTCCTCGGACTCTGCCTTTGCCTCTATGCACTTTAACCCCTGCCTGTAACACGCCAGAGCAGCCTTGGTGGAAGGACCAGCCGGCCTCTGCCTGTCTCTCTTTTTCTCTCTCTTTCTCTCTTTCTCTCCATGTTGAACAACCCTGGGAGTGCTGGCTGTGCCCTGCTGGGGTGGCCTGCGGTGGGGCAGGCACGGAGCCTGGTTGCCTGGCTGTGGCGGGGGGACTCACCCCTTGCACCATGTCTGGGAAAGCAGCCCCGGGGCAGCGCCCCTTTGCTGGCACCTCCCCACCTGGTTCCTTGCTCCGTCGCCTCGATACCGTACCATGTGCCTGCTGGTTTGGCCTGCGACGTGTGTGCTTCACCTCCCCCCCTCCTCCGTGACAGGGACCCCCCTCCCCAGCCCCGGCAGAGGAGGATTGTCCCTGGCTCTGCGGGGGAAGGACCCTCCTGGTCTGTTTTTTAACGTATTGACCTCACTGTTTGGAGTCGGACCCTGCTCAGTCTTCCAGTCCCTCTCCCGGAGAACTCCTCAATAAACTATATCCTGTCTATTAGCCCAGCCTGCTGAGCTGTGTGGGGCAGGGCTGTGCCCTGGGGCTGTACAGGGACAGGGGTGGGGAGCACCCCCAGCATCCCCCAGCAAGTTGGAGGGTGCACAGTGGCCCTGGGCAGTTCTGCCCCTGGGAGCACGGCCAGATGTGCAGCACTGGAGGGGATGGGGTGCAGCTGGCAGCCCTGCCCACACAGCAACAACAGGGCCGTGCTGCCTTCCTGCTGCATACTGTAACCCCGTGCTGCTTGCTCTCTTCCCACCACCAGACATTGACGAGTGTGCCCAGGGCTTACACAACTGCAGCCAGCTCTGCACCAACACCCCTGGGGCACATGTCTGCCACTGACGCCTGGGCTTCCGCCCCCTTGATCCTGCTGCCAGCCACTGCCTGGGTGAGTACCTGCAGGCAGCGGGGCTGGCAGCTGTGCTGCCCTGGGAGCAGGGATGCTGCTTCCTGAGGATGCTCTATTGTGCTCAGAGCCCTGGTCCTGGCCAGCCCAAAACACAGGGGACAGGATGGACAGACTGTGGCTGTGCAGGAGCTAATGCAGTGAGGAGGCATCTGCCACCTGACAGCCTTGGGGACAAGTGGTGGCAGGACTACAGCTGTGTGGCTGCATGCGTTGGAGATGCCTTCATGTCCCAGCTTTACCCAGCCCCAGAGCTGCCCCCTCCATCCCTTGCCCTGCCCATGCCAGGTGAGCCCCATACCCTTGCTGCGGTTCTGACCCTCTCCCCTTCTTTTCCAGACATAGATGAGTGCCAGGCACAGCCTGGCCCCTGCAACTATATCTGCCACAACAGCCACGGCTCCTTCTACTGCCACTGCCGCCATGGCTTCTCCCGGGGCATGGGTGGGTGCTGCTGGTGCAATTAGCCTGCCTGGGCACAGCTGGGTGTCCCTTGCTTGCCCCCAGCCCTGTGCTCATTGCACCCAGTGCCAACTGAATAAACCCTTTTTCCTGCAGTGATTTCCCTGTGGGACCCTGCTACATGGGTCTGTCCCTGTCCCCCCATGGACTGCTTCATTCCTCCCCCTTATTTCCCCCAAGCTCAACCTCCTTGTGGGGCTCTGTGCACACCGGTGTGCTGGGGGATACCCAGCCCAGTCTGGCTCTGTGCCCCCCAGCATTGCCCCACTCCCCCCTCTGATGCAGGAGGACACAGGGCAGGCAGTGGGGGGTGAAGCATGGGGTTTATTGAGGAAGGTCTCCATGCAGGGGGGCCCCAGTGGGAATGGCAGGGCCAGGGCCACCCCACACACATGCCACGACCGAGCCAAAGGGAGTCCCACGGGGCAGGGTCCTCCTTCCAGGACTTCAGGGAGAGCAATGCCATCTCAGATCAGCCCTGCACCCAGGTAGGGACTCTTCTCCTCAGGGTGCTGGATGTCACAGGGATGCTCCTATTCCCCCCATCTGACCCTGGCCCATGAACTCCCCACACCTTGCAGCTGGGTCCAGGTGCCCCTCAGTGTCCCCACCACAGGCCAGGCTGAGAATCAGGGTGCTCGTGGCAGATGCATGCAGGATGTCTGGGCGGGGGGGGGCTGAGTAGTGGGAGAGGAAGGGTCCTGGTGGAGCTGCTCTATTGGGCACCCTCCCTGCATTGGGGCAGAGCAGGCAGGGGGCTGCTGGCAGCCAGGTGTGGGCAGATTCTGCAGGGACTGGGTAGGGAGCCTGGCTCACCCATGCCACAGTAAACCGCCGCTATGCTGGGCCATGCACGAGCCTGAGGCACGCAGCACAAGGGCAGGAGCCTGCCCAGCACTGCATCTCCCTGCCCTGGGCACAAGGCTCGAGGCTGGGGAGCTTTCTGGGTCCAGCTGGGGATGGCACCAGGTCAGGCAGGGAGCAGAAGCAAGTGCCCAGTGTCATGGGTAGTGCTGGAGGATGCTACTGGTGGGGATGCCACTGCCAGATGGATGATGGCATCTGGCCAGGGCTGGGAAGCAGCAACAGGCAGTGCATGGGGCAGTGCTGGGGTGAGTGCACGGCACCATCATGCAGATGAAGTGGTACCAGGGCTCTGCCAGGCACCCTGGGCCGTGGGCACGCAGCAGCTGAGCCCACCCTGCAGCACCAAGAGCGAGACACCCCAGGGAGGGAGTGCAGCAAGGGCTGGCAGTGCCTGTGGGTGTGGGGATAAGTGTGTCCCCCCCCTTAGCGCTGCCTGTGCTGCTGTTCCCCGATGCATGGCATGCAGGACATTGCCAGCTGGGGCTGCCCATGGCAGGGCAAGCTCGTTCATTTGGGGCAGGGACAGCAGCACCAAGCACCCAGAGGGCCGTGGGAGCCCCTTGGCACCAGTTTGGCTCAGTGGGAAGTACCTGAGATGCCCCAGCACCAGCCCCTGCCCACAGTGGGTCTGATCAGGGGCAGAGCAACTGTGGGGGGCACAGAGGGGGGTGGGCAGCCCCAGCCTCCCCCTCCCACCCACCCCGGGCTCAGAAGCGGGTGCTCTGGTAGTGCAGCCTGCGGAGCTCGGAGAGGCCAATGTCCCGGCAGTACGAGTCCCTGCAGGGACTCCCTGCCAGTCACCGGCCCCCCACCCCGCCACCCCCGCCACCGCTGCTGCTGCTGGAGCTGCCACTGCTGGAGCTGCCGCTGCTGCACCGATCCTCGTAGATGGAGATCTCGATCTGGGCCTTGCTAAGGATCATCTATGGGATATACCAGTCACAAATCCAATTGCCCAGCACCCACTCCCCCATCCCTCACCCTTTTTCTGCCCCCCAGCACCCCAATGCCCAGAGGATACGACTCTCATGCCACGCTCCAGGGGGTCGGTGAGCAGCAGCCCCCGTGGTGCATAGATCTTCTCATTTTGCTCCTGAATGTACTTGGAAATCTTCTTCAGGACCTGCTGGCACATGGAGGGACACTCAGGGCCTGCCAGCACTGATGTCCCCCCACTGCAGCCTAGGAATGCCTGCTCTGGCCTCCAGCCCCCCCTGCTCCGTGTGCCATCCCCATGCCCCCTGCCAGCTGTGCCTGTCCCCAAGCCCTCCCCTGGACCTCAGCACCTTCTCGTAGTGTGTCTCCATGCAGAGGAAGATGAAATAGGCGGTGGTGCAGGCCAGGCACCCCTCCAGGTACGAGCTGCCCCCGATCTTCTCCGCCTCAGCGTAGAAGCCATTAAGAGTTTTCACGGTTTCCTCAAAGAGGTGCCGCTCGATCTAGAGCAGAAACTGGGGTGAAGATGAGTCTGGCCAGAGACTGACCCCCTGCGCTGCACAGTCCCCATCCCTGGAGCAACTTGGGGAGCACTTAACCCTCTCCTCAGCTCCCTCGGACCTGCCCACCACCCACCCATGCCAAGACCTGCTGAGTCTGCAGCCCATCACCAGAGTCTCCCAGTCCCCAGAAGCACCCAAGCCCTTGCACACTGGGCAAGGTGGCTGTGATTGCATGCACCCAGCAGCATCCGCTGGCCCAGGTCCATACAACACCCTGTTGGAGCCCCACTCTTTCAGACCCCTCTCCCCTCTGACCCCCCCCACAGGGCACCAACTTAGGGCACCCCCCACTCTGTTGGCCTGCCAGGCTCCCTACCCGGCTCTCCAGCTCTGGGGGGAACTTTGTCTGGAACTGGCACGTGGTCCCATCGCTGTAATCCCGCTGCACGAAGACCTTGGTGGCCAGGGACGCACTGCGCCGCAGCTCCTGCAGGCTATGCACCTGGAGAGCGGTGGGATGAGCTGGGGGGCCACAGACGTTGCGCGACAGGCATCCCTGCTGGGGTCTGGGGACCCTGGAGGCAATGCCATTCCCCCAGCATCAGGGCATGAGGGCTACAGGCTTGCACCCCCCAAGGCAGGGGAGCCCCCAGCACAGGCTGTGTCATGCCATGAGCACAGCTTGGCACAGGAGGTGCAAGGCCAAGTGCGAGGTGAGGGCGGCAGCAAGGAGAGGATGCCGCGGCAGCCCCCTACTCGGAGCATGGGCGAGTTTGTGTGCTTCCTGCCTTGGGCCAGTGTCTAGCCTTGCCTGCACCAGCTGCTGCACAATCGGTGTGTGTCCCCAGTGGGCCACGGTCCGGGGAGGGGACAGCCCTCCGTCCCCAGCAGCACCCCAGCATGCAGCTGCCCCAACAGCGTGCAGGCGGGAGGAGGGAAGGAGCCAAGCAGGAGCAGGGGTCAGGCAGCGGGTCTGCAGCGGCAGCGCAGCGGGTGGGCAGGCTGCAGCAGGGCGGCTGCACAAAAGGGATCGGTAGCCCCAGTGGCAGGCGCCCAGCCCAGCCCCGGCAGCCCTGGCACCCCATGGGGTACGAGGGCACATGTGAGCCCCCAGGGGTCTGAGCCGTGGAGCAGCTGTGGGGGGCTGGAGAGGAGGATGGAGGGGCCAGGTTGTGCCAAGGACGGGTGTCAGGCCCCTCCCTGCGCTTCCCCTTGGGTGACATGGGGCCACCTCCTGCTGTGTGCCCACAGACCCTCGGCCCCCGTCCCATGTCCCAACCACGGCACTTGGGAGCAGGACTCCCAGCTCCACAGCCACCCCTTCTCCCGGGGCACCCCACCCCAGACCCACACTGCTCCCTCCAATAAGGGCACCCCACACCCCCCCACTCCTCCAGGCACCCCACATACACACCGGTCTTTCTGTGCACACGCACAGAACGCGCACCCCTCCCAGCCCCACACTGACCAACTCCCCAGTCCACCCCACGCGGACCCCAGCCCCACGCTGCCCTCCCACACCGGTGCACCCCACGCCGACCCCTTCCCCCCGCGCCCAGCCAGCCGATGGCGGCGGGCAGAGGAGGGCAGAGCGGGGGAGCTCCGCCGCAGCCCGGCGCCGGGAGGTGCCCGCCGCCGGGGTGCCCTCCGCCGTGCCACCGCGCACCCACCTCCGTGGCCATGGCGCGGCGTGCGCCCGGGCCGGGCGGGGCTGGGCCGTGCCGTGCCGGGGACGGGGGAACCGGCGCTGTCACCGGGGCCGTGCCGAGCCGCGCGGGGGGGACCGGCGCTGTCCGCGGTGCTGCTGTGCCGAGCGGCGGAGGCGGGCCCGGCCGCCCCGTGTGCGCAGCCGCCCGGACCGCCACGGCCCGCCCCGAGGCGGCGGGGATGGGCGCCCGCCGCCACCGGCACGGAGCCCCCGAAGGACCGGGCTGCCCCGGGGCTGGCCCCAGCGGGGGGCATTGAAGGGGGGCATCGAAGGGGGGCTGCTGCTTTAGGTCTCGGGGGTCCGGCCGGCACTGCCAAGGGGATGCGGCTGTAGGTCCCTGGGGGGAACTGGCTGCCGAGGGGGTGCTGCTGGAGGTAACCGGGGCCTGGGCGGATGTGGGGCTGGCCCGGTGGGGATCTGGGGGGGGACGACCGTGGGGCTGGCAGCCTGCCGTGCCGAGGGGCCTCGTCTGAAGCGGTTTGTTTGCGAAGGATTTGCAGCTGGCGCTGCGCTCTGGAGCCGGTGCTGCAATCGCAGCTCGGGCAGACATCAAAGAGGAGAGCTAACGAATTCCCTGTTATCTCTCCCCATTGACAGCTCAATTAGAGTTAGAGAAGTGCCAAACGGGGCGGGGGGGGGGACAGAGGCTCTCCTGAGAGGCGAAGGAGAGGGTGCTCACAGCTGGGGCCATGATGAGGCAGGAGGGATGCGATGGCTGGGCACAGGGCCCTCATCAGGCAGGAGAGCAGCCAGCCCTTCCCTCAACACCTGGGCGATGCTGAAGGCAGCGCGGGGCCCTGCCAGCACGTCTGCTCAGGCTGCTAACACAGCACGTCTGCTCAGGCTGCTAACACAGCACGGCCGGCTGCCTGTGGCACAGGGGCCCTGACAAAACAGAGGTCTGGCTCCCAGTCTCAGGAAGAACCTGCTGCTCCCGTTGTTCAGAGCAGCCCTGCCAGCCTACACCCCAGAGCAGTGGGGTACACGCTGCCCAGGCAGTGACACAGAGCCAAAGGACCCCCTGGGGGGGAAGGGTGAACTGTCCCATGTACACACACACGTGCATGCTCACAGATGCAGGCATTAGTGCATGCACTCAGATGCCCACATCTGCCTGCACCCTCATGCACACCCAGGCACGCACCCAGGCACACGCTCACACACCCAAGCGTGACCCTGGATGCCCCCAAACACAGGCCCTGCATCTCGGCTCCTTCCCGTGCTGTGTGTCACCACCACGTCAGGGCTCGCCTGCCCGCCTGGCAGCGCCCTGCCAGTTGCCATGGCAATGCTGTGCCTGCCAGGAGATGAAGTTTGCTCTCCCACGCCACGGCGAGGGGCCAAGAGCAGCCGGGGGGGGCCCAGCTGTCCCTGCTGCCCCAGGCTGTGCCCATCTGCCTCCACCCTGCGGTGCTGCCCCAGGGATGTCTCTCCTCTGGCTGCACCAACCCAGCCTAGGTACTGGACCCTCGGTTCCGGGTTCCAATTGCCTCAAAAGCCATGAACTTGCTGTCTGCAGGACCAAGGCATGTGTCAAGGAGTGTCCTTTAGTAGGACATCTCCACCCCATCATAGGGAGCCACCTTCTGCCAGTCATACTAGCCAGGAGCAAGCCTTGCCCGGTGGCAGGCAGGACACAGACAGCCTGGACCTGCCCCACAGTGCTCCCCATCCGCACACACAGGCAAGACGTAGCCTGGACCTGCCCCACAGTGCTCCCCATCCCCGCACAGCCCCTGGCCCTGCCTGTGGTGCCCACAGCCCTCAGCATCTCCAGAGCCCACTGGGGCCTGCCAGACCCCCATGCAGGATGCACCATCATGGGCTTTCCAGTTTTAACCAGAGCAGGGACAGACCCTGCTGGTTTCCATGCAGAAGGGATAGGCTGTTGCCATGCCACGCCACACCATGCCATGCCATGCCAAGCCACATGGTGCCATGCCATGGCTCCCAGCAGGGCAGGGCAGAAGTGGAGGGGCGCTGGCATAGCTGACAGGATCCTAGGCAGTAGGAGAAGGGGTAGTGGGGGCTCAGGGCAGCTCCAAAGTGCTGCATGGCCCTGCTGCCCCCCCCAGCACTGCCAGGGGCTGGCAGGGTACCTGCAGCAACAGGACTGTGGCCCTTCTGCTCCATCTGCTGAGCCCCGAGGGGCTATTTTTAGGCTGCCTGGCAGCAGGGATGGGTACCGCATGCATGGCTGCTGCCAGAACTGCCTTTACTCCCCTGCCTGGGTCCTCTCTGCTCCTGGGGCAAGGGGGCTCTGATCTGTCCCACAGACAGATCCTGCAGACCTCCTTGTGCCCCCAGCTATGGCTGACTGCCCAGAGCCCCTGCCCCCAGCCGCACAGGACAGGTGTGGGGCACGCTTGGGGCCCTTATGGCCGTCCCCTCACAGCCAGTGTGCCCATGCCCATCAGCATGACAGCCATGGCCCAGCAGTGCCCCTGGTCCAGCCCCTGCACTTGGCTCCGAGGCCAGGACAAGGGGCTGTCCCCCGTGTGTCCACGGACGCACAGCACTGCACCGCATCCTGGCACCCTGACCCTCCCTGCAGTCCCCACACTGTGGCTGGGGGCCATGGAGGACAGATGGAACCCTGCGACCAGCCTGGGACCAACCCCTGGGGCCCCATCCTGCACCCACTGCGTGCCAAGCCCCCTCCCCAGCCTGTCAGGGTTGTCAGCAGCTCCAGCTCCACTTCAAAGGGGCCATGGCAGGGCCAGGCCCTGACAGCTGCTTCACATGGCGCTGGGGGGGCTTTCATTAATGGGGGGGAGCATGAGGTCACCACCCCAGCAGGGACAACGGTGACATTTGGGAGGCATACGGGGACAGCGGGCAGGGTGATTAGCTGATAACCTTTCCTGGGAGACACCAGGTGTGTGCACCAGTATGGTGGGGGGGCACGTCCCCCACACTAGGAGCTGCTGAAAAACAGCTCCAAGTGCCCCAGCCTGCTCTTTGATGCAGGACATGGAGACTGCCTCAAACTGGAACCCACCAGCCCTACAGCCTGGGCACCCTGAGGATGAGCACCCTTCTGCAGCGCCCACAGCACTGCCATGTCCAGCTGTGTCCATCCCAGTGGGTAGTGCCAGGACCCCATTGCTCTGGAAACCCCTGCAGAGGGTGGGGACAGCCCCCCAGCGCACCCCACAGGAGTGCACGGGGGAACACACAGCACCTCCTGCAAACAGACAAGCAGAGGGTGATGAGGTTTCAGAGCAAGGTGCCGAGGTCCAGCTTTGGCAAAGGTGCCAGCAGGGAGCCGGGGCTGTGCGAGGATTGCCCCATGCTGGGAACGGGCTGTGCTGGGAGCAGACGTGGGTGGCTTTTCCCACCTTCCTGGCGGGTCGGGGGGGACGAGCAGCATTGCAGAGAGGGTCCCCATGCATGGTGCCATGCTGTGAGGCAAAGGGGCTCTTCGCCAGAGGGGTCCCCACATGGGACGTGCCCCCTCCCTACCCTGCAGACGGGAGCGGGGGCCAGGGCCGGGGGGACTGACAGTGAACAGGGGGTTTGTGTGCAGGCTGGCGGGAGCCGGGCAGGGCCAGGAGCTGCCGGGGGGACTGGGAGGGTGCCAAGGCAGCCTCGGCCCCGCAGCTGGGCTGGGAGCACTGCCAGCTGCATTCCTGGGGCTGCCGGGTGAGTGGGAACGTGTGTGGGCGCAAGGCAAGTGCATGGCCACCGCTGCCCTTGCCTGCTGTCTGCCCCACCAGTCCCGCACCCCCGGGCCAGCTTAGCCCCACGGTGCCTCCAGCCATGCCCCAACCTCCCTCGGCCACCCCCAGGCAAGGCCTCCCCCGCAGAGCCGTGCAGCCAGTCCCGCATTCCCCCCATGGCAGGGTGCTCTCCCCCGGGAGCTGCCAGGCACGCCAGGACGCATGTCCCTGCACGGCCAGCCCCAGCATGCTGTCCCCTCCCAAGGGTCCCTGCTCTGCGGTGGGTGCAGCCCATGCCCGGCACTAATGCAGCCTGGGAGCCAGGGGTCCCAGGAGCCTGGGATGGGGCTGGGACAGGGAGGATGAGAAGATGGGGATGACAAGAGGATGGGAGGGAGCCCACCCAGCCCACCCAGGCCCAGGGAATGCGCCTCTGCCCACAGAAACAAGGTCAGTAGCGCTCAAAGCTGCAGCGGGAGAGGGAGTGGGGACACCATGGGGGAGGACGGAAAGAGGCGGCCAGGACCCTGCTCAGCATCTCATTTCCCGGGAGCTTCCTACTCCCCTGGCTCAGATCTGCTCTGTGCTACAACCAGGCACAGGTCCCTGGGGAGGGCCCGAGGCGGTGAGGGGGCACCCCCAGGGGATGTCCTCTTACCATGCCACCCTGGCTGGCCATCCCCGACGTCCCCACTGTAGAGGGGGCAGCCCCCATGGCCCCGCTTCCAGTCTCACTGCTGTGAAAAGTGACACAGGCAGTCCATAGCCAGCTCCCTGGACTGACAGGCGCAAGTGTCAGTCCCCCAGCTGGCTGTGCGGGTGCGGGATGGGGATGTGGGCACCGGAACAGCCTGCGCAGACAGGACACAGAGTTCCAGCTCTAGCTGCCCTTGGGCCATCCCCTTCCCCAGAGTACAGCCCAGATCTATCGCCCCTGGGACATCCCAGGTGGGAAAGAGTTAAGGAAGCAATGTGGGCACAGCAGGGACCCCTCCAGAGCAGAAGCACAGTCTCAGCTTGGGGACAAGGCTGCCAGGACACCTGGCAGGGCAGGAGCAGGGGATGGTCACCTGTCTCCTGGGGCCAGCCCTGCTTCCTCCCAGTGTGGCCATGTTGCCAGGAGGTCACTCAGTAGCTCTGATGAAGGCATCGTGACAGATGGGGGTGACAAGGCCAACTGGCAGGTAGCCCCATGCTCCCCCCGCCAGCCCCACCAACCCCCTTGCCTTCATCTAGTGGGGTGCCAGCTGGGACAGGGTGCTCAGCACCCCCAGCAGCTTCCTAGGAGGGACTGTGGGTGCTGAGGTCTGGACTGGGCTGGGGAACAGCGCGAGCTGAGAGCCAGGAACCGATCCATGGCCAAGAGCAGGACAGCACTGGTGCTGGCAGTGCCACGGGGATGGCCCAGGGACACTGCACACCCCCAGGGCAAGGTGTGCTCAACATCCCACACACCGGCAGCTCCATCCCACACATGCAGGCTCCCTCTGCCTCCACCTCCTCACTCCTGCTCCCAGACCTCCCCAGCCCCTTCCCAGCCCAGCTCCGGTGGCAATTATGCCCTGCCCTGGCCCATCCATCATGGATTAGCTATTTTCTATCAGCATTTATCTTGAAGCAATCTCACTCCTGCTGTGACAGCCCGATGCCTCCAGCACCCTCCTTCCTGCTACCGGGCAGCCCTGATAAAGGGCTGCTCTATCTTATCGTACTCCCCGGCAGTTACACATTAATGGTGCCATCTCCGGGACTTGGTCAGGGTGGGATGAGCTCAGCCCACCCTCGGGCCGGCAGCAAGCATCACTGGGCAATGCAGTGATGGGTGCTGTGCCCAGCACGGAGGGCACGGGCAGGGCAGGCAGGCTGCAGGCAAGTGCAGGTTGTGTTGATGAGGTTCCCAGCACGGCCTCAAAGCAGATGGATCCCACCAAGGCTGGGGGACAGTCCCTGCCCCCAGCCTAGGGCAAAGGGCAGCTGCTATCACTGCCTGCACCAGGCTGTTTGCTCTGTCGCCCATTAACAGAGCTGCCTTATCCAGCAGGCAGGGGCCAGAGGCAGCCCAGACCCCGTTGGCCAGGCAGGGGCATCGATCGTGGGAAGGGGAGGGTGTGCCCCAGATAACCCCCGCAGACAAATGGGTTTCTAATGGGGTGTTGAGCCTTGCACCCCCTGGCCTGGCCCATCTCCAGGGGGATGTGGGAATGTGGCCCCGGCAGGACCCTCACCCTACTCAGGCTCCAGCTCTGCCCATGCCCCGGGCACCGAGGAGGTGTAACCCCAGGTACACCTGTGCCCAGCAGACCATGGGCTGCCCAAGGTGCATGCTGGCAGGGCCACCTGTGAGGAATAAGGACCCCATGCCCATGGCATCGCCTTGGCATTGATGCCACACATGGCACCTGGCACATGGGTAGCCCACCTGCACCCAGTGCTGCAGCGTGAAGCTTCTGGGGTGTCCTGCTTCTCCATCCCCTGCACCCCAAGCATCCCCAAACCCATATCACATGGGGCACAGGAGACCTGGGCACGGGGGGAGTTGCAGGATAGGAATCAGTGTTCTCTGCCCCATGCCAGGGCATGCCTCTGGGGTGCCAGGCGGGACAGGGGCAGAGGGGCTGGTGAATAACGGGGGCACCTTGTGCCCACAACACATCCCCATATGGCAGGTGAGCCAGCGCTTCCAGAGGGCATTGTCCCAGGGGCACATGGAGCCAGGGTGGGCTGAGGGGGCTGCGCGCAGGGGCTCCCTGGGAAGGCGAGGGGCATGCAGCGCCGCGCACCCACCTGGCTGCCGAGGAGGGAGGGCTGGGGCAGCGGGGCGGGAGGGCAAGCGGCAGCGGGGTGGCCGTCGGGGCAGGCTTGGCGTGGGGCCGGGGGGCCAGCCCCGGGGGGGGCCCGGTGGCCGGAGCAGATTGGCTGCCGGCGAGGCCTCCCCGGGCTCCTTAGAAAGGGCGGCGAGCGTGGGAGGCGCTAAGGGAGCAGGCAGCGCGCCGAGCCGCGCTCCCGTCCCGCTCGGCAGGCACGGCCGGCGGCGGCGGGCGGGCAGCGGCGATGCCGCGGGCGGGCGGTCCCCCGGGGGGCCGGGGCACGGCGCTGCTGGCCCTGGTGCTGGCGCTGGCGGGGTCCCGGGGCGGCGGGCAGCACTACGACTACTACGGCTGGCAGCCCGAGAGCCTGCCCCACGGGCGCTTCTACGGGCGGGAGCCGCAGTGCCTCGACATCCCGCCCGACATGCAGCTCTGTCGCGACGTGGGCTACAAGCGCATGCGGTTGCCCAACCTGCTGGAGCATGAGACCATGGCCGAGGCCAAGCAGCAGGCTGGCAGCTGGGTGCCCCTGCTCGCCAAGCAGTGCCACGCCGACACCCAGCTCTTCCTCTGCTCCCTCTTTGCCCCTGTCTGCCTCGACCGGCCCGTCTACCCCTGCCGCTCCCTCTGCGAGGTGGTGCGTGACTCCTGTGCCCCCGTCATGGAGTCCTATGGCTTCCCCTGGCCCGAGATGCTGCACTGTGGCAAGTTCCCCTCCGACCACGAGCTCTGCATCGCCATCCAGTTTGGGAACAGCAAAGCCACCCCGCCGCCAGGTAAGTGGGAAGGGCACCATGATGGGATGGGGACGTATGTGGGGCAGCCAGGGACCTGCACGCAGGGTCCCCCTGCAGAACCCACATGCCCCCATCCCTGCACCCCTCGAAGCAGAGCCCAGGGCACTGGCCAAGGACCCTCCATCTGCAGTAAGGCACGAGTGGGCACAGTACCAGCAGCATCAGCTGGTTTGGCTGGGCACCACTTGCTGCCCAGGGCAGGAGCTCTGCCTGCACAGAGCTGCCCCCAGGCAGGAGAGAACAGAGCAGCCATGGGAGCAGCACTGGGGGTGAACGTGGGATGGGGTGGGAGCCCTGGGTTATGTCTCTCTCCTCCTGCTGGGTCCCATCCCAGCAGCAAAAAACATTCTGCATCCTGCACCTGTGGGTCTCTGCCCCACGCTGCTCTCTCAGGGTGGCTGTCCCCTCAGGCAGGGGAGGGGACATCACCCAAAGGCAGCCCAGGGTCAGGATCAGGACTATGACACCCTTCAGGCTGGAGCCACCCTCGCTGCTGCTGCTGTGCCCTAAAGTGTCAGCATCTCCTGGGAGGTGCTGGAATGTTGGCCAGCGAGGTGCTCTGTGCCTCCTGCATCACTCCAGCACAGCTGCCCAGGGAGCAGAGGAGCTGCCGGGGCTCTCCCAGCATGTCCCCGCAGAGCTGACCTGGGTGACAGGCAGCAGCAGCAGAGAGCTGTGACAGTGACTGGTCTCTCACCACAGTGTCCAAGATCTGCACCCAATGCGAGATGGAGCACAAGGCAGATGGCATGATGGAGCAGATGTGCTCCAGTGACTTCGGTGAGTGCTGGGGTGCGCTTCCTGGCCCCCCTCCCAGACAAGGGGCTGTCTCCCCCAGCTCTGATAGCCCAGGCAGGGGTTGGCTGGAGGGCACAGTTGTACAGGGACAGCCCCATGGGAGACACCACCCCCACCACCCCCCTCCCTGAGCCATTCCCTTGGACCCTGTGTGTGTGGGATGGATGCACCACAGGAGGAGGATAGCCAGAATGGGACTTTGGGAGGGTCACTGGGGCCTCTGCTGAACCACACCCACCCACCTGCCCAAAACAGCCCCTTTGTCTCCCCACACAGTAACTTCCCCAGAGACCCTTCTTCTGGGTCCCACCCCAGGTATGGGCTGCACCCTGTCCTGCACAGGTGCCTGGCCCAGACCCACCCCCCCCCCCCAGCATCACCCCAGCAGTGCCTCATGGTAATTCCCTCCCAACAACCATGCCTCATGGCTGCCCCACACAGTGGTGAAGATGCGCATCAAGGAGATGACGGAAGAGAATGGGGAGCGGAGGTTGGTGGCCGCCCAGAAGAAGAAGGTGCTGAAGCTGGGCCCCCTGAAGCGCAAGGACACCAAGAAGATGGTGCTGCACATGAGGAACGCAGGCACCTGCCCCTGCCCCCAGCTTGACAGCCTCAGTGGCAGCTTCCTGGTGATGGGCCGCAAAGTGGGCAGCCGCCTGCTGCTTCTTGCCATCTACCCCTGGCAGAAGCACAACAAGGAGATGAAGTTTGCTGTCAAGTTTATGTTCTCCTACCCCTGCCCCCTCTACCACCCCCTGCTCTATGGGGCCGGGCAGCACTAGGGCTCTGCTCACTTTGCCCTGTCCCAGGACTCCTGCACTGGCCCGACGCTGCACCCCTGGTACCCCAGCTGCACCCCTGGTTGCACCCCAGGACCCCGGCTCTGCTCCCTTCAGCCCCTTGGCTGTGCCCTAGGACCCTGGTCTGCATCCCCAGGATTCCCAGCTGCATTCGTGGGAGCCTTGATCCACAGCCAGGCACCCTGCCCCCTCCTGAGAGCCCTGCTCTGCACCCTTGGGACCCCTGTTCTGCTCCCAGGACCCCTGCCCACACCCAGGGGCTTAGGCTGCACCCAGGACCCTTGCTCTGCATGTTTGTGAGCCCTGGCCTGCACCAGAGACCCTTGGCTACTCCCAAGCCCCTGCCTGGCACCCCAGGGACCCTTGCCTGCACTTAGGATCCCTGCTTGGCCCTCTTAGGACCCCCTTGGCTGCACCTGAAACACCTACCCTGCACCCCTGTGTCCCCTGCCTGGCTCCCTGATGACACATCCCAGACCCTCAGACCCCCAAATCCCTACTCCAGCCCACCAAAGCATCCCATGCCCTCACCTTGAGCTCACACCCCAGCCCTGGATTATCCCACCTTCACAGGGACCCACCCCAGCCAAGGCAGGTCCCTCCTGCCTTGCTGTCCCCACAGACTGGCCCCCTCAAGACCAAGTGCCCGGCGCAGCACAGCCCCTGCCTCAGCTTCCCCACCCTTCCCATCCCACATGACTCAGTGGGGGGGGGGGGCAACTTGAAGCCCCCCAGACCAGCTCTGCTGCATCCCTCACACCTCCCCGCCAAGACCCAGCCCAGGCACCCCTTGCTCATCCACACCACAGTAAATTATTCTGCCTCGGAGAAGCCTGTGTCCGGCTCCCTGTGGTTCATGGGAAACCGCCCCTTGGGGCTCCCTCAGGGACCCTAGAAAGGATGGAAGGGGGCTCCCAGTCCTGCCCCCTGAACAGGGCAGCCTGGGGGAGTGGGGTCACCCTGGGATCCGGCTCTAGCCCTGCTCCAGGTGCCATGCCCGGAGCCTGAGGCTGGGCAGCCCGGCCAAGCCGAGGGATGAGGTTCCCAGCAGTCACAGGCAGTGCTGGAGACTCAGGCATGCCTGCCACTTCAGGGAGTCTGGGGGGGTGGAGAGATGAGGAGGATGGCAGGGAGAGGGGCATCACTGCTGCTGGAGCCCCACAGCTGGGTCTGAGGGTGTTTGCCAGACAGGTTTCTCCTTCTGTCACCCCTGGGGGACAGATCCACAGGCTGGGAGTTGGAGGCACACGTGAAGAGCCTGGCGCTGAGCAGAGTAGGGGGCAGGGACCCTGGACCAGGGAGCCTCCATCCCTAGGCACCCTACCTCAGCAGCACCTGAAAGCCCTGTCTGCAGCTCCCAGCAAGCCCTGCTCGGCTGCCAGACCTCCCACCCCACAGCCTCCTCTCAAAATGTTCCCCAGGGCCACCCACCTGCACCAGCTGGGATCCCCCCAGCAGCACCGGGGTGGGGACAGCCCTCAGCCTGGCCCCTCTGATGGCAGCAGGGTGCTGCCCCTCGGCTCTGCTCCCCCAGCCCCGGAACACGGGCTGCCTCTGCCCCAACACCCCCCGAATCTCAGCAGGCGAGGGGGGCAGCCTGCCCGCCCCAGTCCCACTCCAGTCCTGTTTACCCAGAGCATTCTTGCATCCACCCGTCCCGCCAGGTGAGGGAGGCACGAAAGCAGCTGCCGGGATATTTACCCAGTGCCTGGCTGCCTGACACTGCGGCTTCTCACCGGAGCTGGCCCCGCCGCAGGGGAGCCTCCCGGGACAAGAGGGGAATTGAGGCTGCAGGATGCCTGCGCCCACCCTCCCCGCTGACAAGGCCACTGGACACCTGCCCCACGCCAGAGTGATCCCCGCTCCCTCTGCCCCCCCTCGGGCATAGCCTTGGCCCCACTGGACACCCCCAAAGGGCACTTGCAGCTGGCCAGGGACGCAGGGCAGCCAGCCCTTGCCACAGCCTCGCACGGGGGGGGGGGGGGGGGCGGGTGGTTACTGCCCCCACCCTCCACCTTGGCCAGTGTGGAAAAAAACTGGGGAAAAAAACTCAAATATCATTAGAAGGTCTGAACATTCAGAGCAAGGCTGCTGAGCATGCTGCCATAGGAATAAACATCGTCAATTATGTCATTTTACTGCAAAACTTAAAATGCGCAAATAAAACCCCATTTCCCACAGCCCAAGTTTATCTGTAGCCCTCTGTATTTTGCGTCATTAGCATCTTTCCAGGGAGTGTTTAGACATACATGGCCATCGCGCTCATCACTCCGTGTTTTCTCTAGAAAGGCAAGTAACTTCTCTCTGCCTCCCACCATCAGCCATCTGAGCTCTATCCCCCCAGCCCCTCACAGACTAGTACTCACCCCATTGCAGATACACCCACACACATGACCCCACAGCTCTTGGGGTGCTACGCAGCCCCCTCCCCAATGTTACAGCTGCTCCACTGCCCCCCGTAATTGCTGAGCCCTCTGCATGCCAGTCCCCCCCGCACACCCAGGCCTTGGAGCACACCCAGCACAACTCAGACACCCTCATCGTCACTGCCCAGTCCAGCTTTTCCCCAAATTTCCATAGCGCACAGCTTGAGGGAGGGGCTTATGAACCCGCAGCCAAGAGAAGGGCTCAGGCTGCCCCCATGGCTGCCCCATGGCCATAGGGTGTACGATCAGCAGCGAGATCTGGGCCCCCAGCACCATCTCAGGCTGGTGGGTGTCACAGCCTGGTGGGCATCACAGCCTGGTGGGCACTGGGCAATGCCAACCAGCTGCCCCCCAGACTCCCTGGCCAGGGGGAGCTGCAGCTGACTGGCAGGGACCCAGGCCATGGCCGTTCCCAGCTGCATGGCAGTCAGGGTCACATTCCTGGGATAGCTGGGAGCTTTGCTGTTCACACAGCGAAATGTCACCCTTGTGCGCGCAGGCAGCTGCCGGGACCACCGCCTGGGCAGGGAAAAACAAACAGCCCTGGGAGGCAGAGAAAAAGCCCAGCAGCTCCTGGCAGAGCTGATCAGGATGCGGCCCTGGCACAACCGAGGAGGGGCAGCTACACACAGCCCTGCCCGGGGGCAAGCAAGGCCACAGCATGGCAGAAAACGGAAACTCCAGTAAGCAAGAGGAGCTGGTGGCAGAGACCCACCATTTCTCCGTGACCACCTCCACAGAGGTGCCAGGGTGACCTGGGACAAGACAAGAGCCAGCTGAGGGCAAGAGATTTATTGGTCATTCTCTATATACACTTATATATTAATCTGTAGTAAAAAGCAGCAGTCATTAAGCGCACAGAGCAGCACCAACTCGTGGCTCTTCTCACGCTGCAGCTGGAGACCCGACCACACAGCCCAGCCCAAACTTAACCTCTTGCCTCCTCCGTGCTACAGCCGAATATAAGGGGAAAGACTAAACCTGCAGGCAGCGAGGCTGAGGAGCACCGGAGTGACTAGCAGGGTCTCAGCTGAGCCAGGACCAAGGACCCCATCTCCTGGGAATGCAGGTGGAGCTCTGACTTGATCCCAAAAAATACAGTGACCTAGCACAATGCTGGGAAAGGTAGGGACAGAGCCCTGAGGTTGTTCTGCCCCACCCAGGAAGTGGAGGTAGGACCACAAGTGGTAAGGGTGGCTCCTCCATCACTGAGCCAGGCCACAGGGCCTGGGCAAGTACGTGGCAGGGTGCAGTGAGTGCCAGGAAGCACCCAGGGCTTGGAGCAGCTGCCAGGGGACAGCCGCAGGGACAGGGGCACGGCTGTGGGCAATGCTCTGCTGCAGGGACCCAGCTGGTGTGGCAGATGCTGCATGGCGAGGAGGGCTGGTCTGCCCCCAGCCTGGCACTGGCAGGAGGAACAGCGAGCACAGGCGTCCTCTGGCAGGGTGATGCCACGCTGGGAACCAAGCAGCCTGGGCTCCCGGCTGCCCACTGTCCCGGGTTTCAGGCAGTCTGGGTCTGTTTCAGTCACTTGATGAGCACCTGGTTGCACAGAGCGCACACAAACACCGTCTCCCTCTGAGCCTCCGGGGCTGGAAAGGAAAGCAGGCATCAGATGCTCCCCTTCCCCACCACGGGCTAGAGACTCCAGCCACAGAGCTGCAAACCCACTGCCACTCTGTCCCGAGCCAGACTGTGCTGGGCAGGTCCTGTCTACCCTCCTCACCAGGGCTGGGACAAATCCCTGCAGCAGACAGCACAGGTGGGAGCAGGAGCTCTGCCCTCCTCTACCTTTCTACTCACCTGTGGCTCCCATCACAGCCTTGGGGACTTTGAAGGAACAACACCTGGAGCAGAAGCTGTTTCCACAGTTACTGCAGCTCCGCTGCGGAGAGAGATGGAGGTGAGACACCACTCTGGGCCTGCTCCCAGCCCTCCCTGGCAAACTCCAGTGCCGGAGCACTGCTAACAGCGTTTCCTGCTGAAGGGGAGTGGGTGCAAGCCTTCAGCCCTGACAGCAACAGCAGAGGGGTCATCTGCCAACACCACCTGGACAAACCGCCCAGGCCTAACACTGGATCTGCATTCAAGCATGCTCTAACATCACAGGCAGCCTGCACCCAACCTGAGAAAGCACTGGGAGCACAGGTTCCAGGAGGTTTAAGGCCATCTATATCACTTATGCTGTAACTCTGGAGGGATGCAAGCTCCAGAGAGTCCCAGACATATAAGACACTAACCCAGGAGTAAGGGGAGGGAGCCACGAGTCTGGAGACCAGGAGGCAGCAAGAAGAGAGCAATGCAGGTCTGGAGGGGACAAGAGATACACCCTTCCCAGAACTGCCCAGGGGGCTGTACACCAAACATCATGCACACAGTGGGCTTTGCTCCTCTAGTTCCCACAAGCAGACCCATGCTCTGCTTCACCGGAAAGTTCTCAGGCCACAAGAAATGGGCTAAACCAGGGCACAGAGCAGACACCTTCTACACCAGCACATGCAGGTTTGGCCTGAGGCAGCTTCCGAAGGAGCAAACAGACAAAGGCTCCACAGCACAAGGGATCCCTGGCACCACTAGGCATGTGACAACACCCAGCACGTAGCTGAGGTCATCTGCTGCCAGGCTGTGACTGAGGTGAGCCAGACATGCACAACACTTCTGCCCCAGGTCTAGGCAGCAAGCTGGGGTAGAAGCTGAAGACTCACCCTCTTCTTGAGCACAGAGAAGGTGGCTGCACAGCCCGTGCAGCTCCCTGGAAGAAAGAGAGCAGAGGTCAGGCAGGGCTCTGCTGCCAGGGACAGCAAGAGGTACAGAAACACCCATGGCTGTTGTAAAGGCTCAGTTTGGAGACGACACTGCTGCACCTTCCCATCCTTGCCCTTCCTAGGAGGGCTGGAAACATCCTCCCCATGGAGGGGTGAGGTCATTGGAGGTGTCAGCATGACCCTAGCAGGTACCACACTGCTCTGTCCACTCCCAGTTCAGTGGTCACCACTGGGGGTAGCACAGACCCCACTCTGCTGAGCTCCCCCAAGCAGTACCTGCTCCCAGCCTTACCAAAGTTGTTGCTGGGGTAGCGCTTGCGCAGGCGCTCGGTCAGACGTGACACCTTGCTGCGGATCACCTCGTTTTTGCTCATAAAACCATTGTCTGGAAGGTTGAGGTCAAAATCTGCTGAGCACTGAGAGCTCTCGTCATCCTCCTGCAGAAAGCAGAGCCAGCTGAACGCAGAGGGGTGGCTGGGGGCATGCTCAAGGGCCGCAGGGCAGCCCCCCCCAGAGATGGCCACCCAACAAGCAGGATGCTCCACCTGGCATCACCACAAGCCACTGGCAAACTAGGCAAAGGCTGCCAGCTCCAGCTGGGAGGAGATGCCCCTCTTGCACACCTTGGCATGGCAGTACTCACCATGACCAGCAGCTGGTTCTCCTTCTCCCGCAGCATGGGACAGAGAGGAGAGGCAATACAGATGGAGTCAGAGGCACCCAGCCCCACAGCCACCCTCCCTGAGCACCCAGCTCGCCTACCAAGGCCCTCACCCCTTTCCACCTCAGCTGCCCTGCAGGCACAGCCCAGCCCCACAAGCCTCAAACCTCAATAGCATCTTTGAACTCTTCATCAGGCTCTGCCTCCTCTGCCTCCTCCACGCTGCCAGGGGTAAGGTCCTGCAAGAGATTCACAGAGCTAGTCCGGCTGTACCCCCACCCCTGTCCAAAGGTGGGCCCACACTTCTGCAGCAGGTTCCAGGACAAAGAACCAGGCCCCCAGCAGTCCCCTGAGAAGACATGAGTCCCAGAAGGTGAGGTGAGCCTCTGCCTCCCCAAACTGCACCCTTACAAGCAGCAAAAGGACTGAGCCGAGCTCCCAGCAACTCAGGAGGGGCTCACGGACTTCCAGCAAAGCTGGCAGCTGAAAGGAGTTTGTGGGTAGAGAGACAAAGGCACAGTCAGTCCAAAGGGCTGACCCTGCAGCTCCCACCCCACAACTGCGAGCCCTGCCCCTATCTCACCTCTGTGCTGGTGGGTGTAGGGGTCCGATCCAGGGGGGCAGCAGCTGGCAAGAGTTCGGCAGGCTCCGGAGTGCTCTCAAGAGGTTTGGTGCCCACACGCTGCTCGATCGAGGCCTTGAGCTCCATTATCACTGGTAAGAGGGGAATATGGCTGGAGCAGGGTGGCACTTCCCTTCTCCCAGCCCTACCATGCAAAATCCAGCTACGAGAGCCAGCCTCCAAGGCTCAAGATGGGACGTTGGGACATACAACCTTTACCCATCAGGCACCCTGAGACCTCCTCTGCTCACACGTCAAAGTTAGGGCAGCAAGGAACCCCCCCACCACCTGCCCCAGTAGAGGACAGGGAACAGCAGGGGCCTTGGTCATGGCCCAGCCACACAGATCTCATCCAACTCTCCTCCAGCACATGCCATAGAACAGGGAGCGTCTCCAGCTCTTCTCCTCCCCTCCAACAGCCTGCGTCACACATTGCCACAGGCACCAAGAGTATTTCAAGTCCTGCAGAGCAGGGTCAGGGACGGAGAAGGGTGGTGATGCTCATGCACAGGCTGTGTTGCCAGGCCCCAGTTTGCCACAGTGCAGAGGAGAGCGGGAAACAGCACCCAGGCCAGGACACACATCGGAAGAGACTCTCACCTCCTACGGCTGAGCCCCAGGACCCCACCACCCAACCTGGGCTGCTGAGTACCATCCCTAGTACATCGTTGCCCTCAGGTGGGATCGGGTCACATGGCAGAGCCTGACACAGGACACTGGGCTCACATGAGGGTGCTGGGAGAGGTCCAGAGCAGGATCCCTGGCTCCAGAGGGCCTTTCCCCAATCCCTCCCACACAGACCATTTCCAGGGCAGGTCTCTTACCTTGGTAGAACTGGGTATTGCCCAGGAAGAGGGTGCTGTTGAGGATGGCCAGGACCCAGCAGAGGGGCAGCAGGTAAAGGATGCAGACAGAACCCAGCAGTGCCCCATAAAACCTGGAAAGGAGCAGCAGGACACTGCAGTCAAGACAGAGCAACTCATACCACAGCACGAGCCCCCTTCCTTTATCTGGCCCTCTACCCACTCTCTCCAAGTACCAAACACATCAAACGCAGCTCCACAGGCCTGGCTGGGCCACTCTCCCTGCTGAGCCCACAGCAGGACGCCTGACCCGGTATTACTCACTGGGAAGATACAGTGGGGTTCTCCCAGTACAGCACACGGTACACTGCCTCGCAGCTGCAGCACATCCCGCTCAGGAACCCTTCCAGCTGGATCAGGCTGCAAATGAGACCTCACAGTGACAAAAAGGCCCCACAAACACACACCCTGGCTCCCACACACTCATACGCTTTACGGTGACCAGACTGGCATGAGCCCAGGCCCTCCGCAGCCACAGAGAAGCCTTCATGGCTGCAGAGGCACCAGGAGCCCCACGGCCAGGAGGTTTCCAGAGACTCACAAGCTCTTGACCTGGGCGATGGCCTCCTGCCGCGAGAGCTGCACCTTGCGCAGGTCCTCCCGGCGGACGCTGTGGTACCTCCTGCGTACCAGCTCCGGCTCCGAGGGCCGGGCCCGGCATGTCTCCTGCAGGTAGCCCAGCAGGGCCGGCACCACGACCAACAAGGCAAGCACCGAGTACCAGGCGGCTGGAAGAGGCGGGACAGCGTCAGCCCGGGGGGTCCGGGGAGGGGACGGGGCCCGTACCCCCCACACGCACCTTGGCCGAGGGTGAGCAGGAGGAAGTTGAGGCCGAAGCAGACGAGGAGGGAGCACACGGGCCGCTGCCACCTGCGGAGAGGAGGGACGGTGAGGGACGCGAGGCCCCGGAAACCGTGTCGGTCCCGGCCCAGCCCGCACCTACCGGAGGAGGGAGCGGACGACCTCGGCGGTGTCCCGCAGCGGCTCCAGGTAGAGCTCCAGCCGACGGTAGCTCCGCACCAGCTCCAGCAGGTCGAAAGCGGCAGCGGCCTTGGGCGGCGACGGCTCCGATGGCGCCTCAACGCCCCCCGCCGCCCCCTCGGGGCCGCCTGCCGCCCCGTCCCGCTCCACCGCCTGCATGACGGGCCGAGCGGGACCGGGACGGACCCGCCGCCACCGAGCTCAGCCCTGCGCTACACCACACTTCCGTGAAGCAGCCAGGTGCGGCGTGACCTCACCCGCAACGCTGGCACACAGCCAATCAGAAGAGCCGGACTAGAAAGCACACGCAAAAGCCCCACCCCTGCGCGGGCAAAGGGGCGGAAGAGGCCTCGGCCCCGGAAGCGGCGAAGGTTCCGCCCCGCCCAGCTCGTCCTCGCCGCCGGTCGCCCCCGCGGGCCGGGCAGTGCCGGGGCCTGGGCCCGGGCCCGGGCGTGTGCTCTGGGTCCTGCGAGCGGACTGGGCGTGGGGCTCGGGGCCGACCTGGGGCCGGGACTCGGGCCCGGTGGTTCCGGTCTAGATACGGGGCTCGGCTCTGACCTGGGGCTAATCACGGTCCCGGCGCGGTTCCGATCCGGGTCTGGTCCGGTCTAAAACTCAGTCCCAGTCTGGGTCCGGTCCCAGTGCAGGGCTGGGCATTGATCCCGGTCTGACCCTGATCTGGGGCTCAGTCCTGATCTGGATCTGACCCTGATCCAGGTCTAATCCTGGTCCAGGGCTCAGCCCCAGTCTGGGTCTCAGCACGGCCTGCTCCCAGCCGTACCGGGGCACTGTGGGTTTGTCCCCACGGGCTCCATTGCAGGGCCACCTCTCCACCGGGAGAGACCAGAGACCAGCCTTGCACCGGGGGTCCCTGGGAGGAGTGGGGGTTCCCTCAGGCCCGTGAGCTCACCCACTGCCCCTCCATGCCCCCAGAGCAGCCCAGCCCCGGCTGCACCGGCGCTGCCCCACACAGCAGCCTGCGGTCCTGCTCCTACCGCGTCGGGCACCCCGGGCACCGCAGGCTGTCCTGCCAGGTGCTTGCAGTAGGGCAGGGCTGCTGGCTCCCAGGGATGCTCCGGGGACCCTGGGCATGCCAAGAGGGGGGGATGCCATCCCATAACACTCCATGCAGCTTTGTTAACCCTCTGCTGACTCTCAGGCTATGAAGGCAGCACAGGGCTCAATGCCGCTACGGGCTGCCCACAGCGTCTGGTGAGCAGGGCACGTGTCCCATGGGCAAAGGGCTGGGGGGGCCGGTGACACCCCAGCTGTGAGTAGAGGTCCCTGTCCCGAGAGTGCAGCCCAGGGCCAGAGCCAGCCCCAGGAGACGCTGGCTGCCCCCAGCCTGCCCCCAGCTCTCCAGGGGCCCAGCTGCATAGGCATGACTGCCCCAGGACACAGAGCCCTTTCAGCTGGCATGATGAAGCCCATAGGAATGCAGCTCCATCCTGTCCCCAGTGTGTCACTGCGGCCCCAGGGACTTGGCCTCCCTCATCACCGATGGGCAGCAGGAGCTGCCTGCACCCAGCACCCACGCAAGCATCAGGCTGTGCCCCATCTCTGGAGGGAGCAGCAGGCTGGGGACAGCACTGTCCCCAAGGACAGAGGTTTAACCCTCTCTACCAGGAGCGACCCCAGAGCACACCAGGACGTTGTGACGACGGCCAGACACTCCAGACAGAGAGACACCAGTGAGCAGGGCTACAGAGCCAGGTGCAATCTCAGCTCATGCCCCATCCCAGCAGGTCCCAGCCCCAGCACAAAACCCCAGACACCCAGTGAGCGCCAACATTGCTTTATTTGGAAGGTGAATCCATAGGCACCAGAGAGGGGGCTGAAGGGGGATAGGGGTGGCGCAACAGATAGGGCTGCAGAAAGCCGGGGAAAGGCACTTGTGGTGGCAGAAGCCCTGCTGGGCACCTCGGGCAGCCTGAGCCAGGGGCTGCGCTGGAGCAGGTGGGGACAGGCGGTGTCGGGGACCAGCCCTGACACAGGGCAGGGACAGCACATCCTGCCCAGGGAAGGGGTGGATGGTCCAGGGGCTGGCATGGCCCCCAAGCACGAGGCGGGGATGGGCTGGGACAGCACCTCATGATGGAAGCGGTGACCCAGTGCCAAACCCAGACACCTCCAAGCCCCAGGGGGATCACAGCTGCTGCTCTCCACCACAAAAAAGGCACCAGGGAACCCCAGGAAACAGCCAGAGCCTGTGGCCAGCTGCTGGGGACACCCATCCCACTGAGCCGAGCCCACGCAGAAACTGGGGGCGATGGGGAGGACCTGCCTCCAGACAGGGTGAGGAAGGCTTGTGGCAGAGCAGCCCCAGTGTGGTGCTCCTCCAAAAACTCCCAATCTCTGGGCTGCCCGTTACTCCAGTCGGCCCTACACAGCTTCCTCAGGGCTTGGCACCCAGCGGGCTGTCGAGGCTGATCCAGGGCTGGGCTGGCCACACTGCCAGTGTCCTCTTCTCCTGTTCCCCAGACAGGCTGTGTCCCTGCAACGCCTGGCCCCACCTTCCCCGCAGCCACAGCGCCAGCCAGCCCAACACCGCCATGCTGCTGCACTCACCCTTCCCCTCCGCCTCGCCACGGTCTCCAGGCAGCGCAGGGCCCCAAGATGGAGCCAGAGACTCCAGAGATGAGAGTGTTCCACGATGATAAACCAAGTGCCGCAGAGCCAGGCCGGGCTGCGGGCCAGTCTCCAGTGCTGCTGCTGAGGCTGTGCCTGTCTCTGTCGGAGCAATTGGGCCCCAGGGCAGGCTCAGTGGCTCGGGGCGGCTCAGAGCCACAAACCTCATTGCAGGAGGGCAGGGGAGAGAACAACCTGGTGCCCTGCTCCCTTCAACCCCAGGGACGCCTGGCCCTATCCCAGGGCAGTACAAACTCCAAGGCTGCAGGAATTTTCTCCCTGCCCAGGGTCACCGGATCAGGCTATAGCCCCACTCTCCCTTCCCCTCGCTCCGCAGCAATGGGGACCTTGCTGCCTTGTGCGGGCTCAGCCCCCAAACAGGACAGCGTGTCCCGGGGCGATGCTGGGTCAGGCTGTGTGGGACCTGGGTGTCTCCACACACCCAAAGCGCAGGGCAGGGAGGGGCTCAGCCCCACAGGCCTCCGGCAAGACGGCGGATGTGTTCAGGCCAGACAGGACGAGGGGCCTGGAATGGGGAAGCCGAGATCAGAGCCTCCGTTAGGGAACGGTGGAGGCACTGTGCAGTTGGGAATGGCAGGAGGGGGCTGCTAGCGGGTCGGGGGGGGGGGGGTGTTTATGCCCACCCAACCCCACTACACGCCACTGCTCCCTGCTCAGCTCCCCCAGGCCAGTCTCGCTCCACCCTGGGGACAGGTCAGCACCCACCTGAGCACGCAGCATCTGCAAGGCCAAGGGAGTTGGGCAGGGGCCCAGGGGGGCTCCCAGAAATTGGGGTCCCTCTTAGGGGCTCTTCACTTGTGTCCTTCCACTTGCAACAACCTACGTCTGTCCAGGGGTGGGAGAAGGGCCTGTGCAGCAGCTGGGTGTCCATGCTGTCTTGGTGGGATGCAGGAGAAGCCGTGCTCGGGGAAGGCTCTGTCCATCCATCCATCCATCTGCGCAGGAGTCTCTGGAGGAAGCACGGTGCAGTCAGCTGGGAGGGGATGGGGCGGCAGGGTCACTTTGTCCCAAAGGGGGGCTGTGCTCCATCCGTGGGTGAAGAGAAGGGGAGCTGAGTGCCGCAGGGTCTCAGATGATGTCGCGCTGGTCCCGGCAGCGCCGTGACAGGCAGTAGAGCCCAGAGAAGAGGTACAGGCAGGCAGCAATGCCCCCGCAGACGGAGGCGCTCAGGTAGGCACTGTAGAGGCAGTGCTGGCTGTAGCCCGGCAGGTTGCAATAGCTTTTCTGCCCAGCTTTGTAGCCCATGATGCCAGTGGCGGCCGCGTAGAGCCCCACGCCCAGTGCCAGGTCGTGCACCAGGTTGGTGAGGAGCCAGCGGGAGCCCAGCCAGGGTACCAGCTCCCAGCGCCCCAGCAGGCTCAGCCCGAAGAGGGCCAAGGTGAGGAGCCAGACCAGGACAGCGGCGAAGAGGGCGAAGTGAGCTGCTCCCTCGTACTTGTGAGCCGCCACCGTCACCCAGAAGGCAGCGCCCAGCGCCAGCTGCCCCAGGCGCAGGAGGCCCAGCGGGCTCCGCAGGTAGGCACGGTGGAGGCTGAGGGAGCCGCGGGCCGGCGGCCCCGGGGGCGGCGGTACTGCCGGGGGAGCCGTGCGGGCCATGGCGGGGCCCTGCCTGCTCCGGCACGGCTCGGGCGGGACTCAGGGCCCCGGCAGCGACTTCCTCCCGCGGCCGTTGCCAAACATCTGGCGCTCAACAGTCCTCCCCGCGCGGGGCCTCTCTCTTTTCCTCTCCTCTCCTCTCTTCTCTTCTCCTCTCCTCCCCGCCCCGCCTCCGCGCCTCCCGCCGGCCCACCGGACACCCGCGGATCGCCGCCGATGCCTGCCGCCGCCGTCGGCGGGCGGGAGCCGCCGCGCCCATCCCGTCCCACCGCTGCGGGGGGTGGTCGCACCGCGGGACGAGGCGGGGTCGGGGGGTGGGAGGGGGCGGCTGGTGCCAGCGGCGGGTTCGGAGGGGAGCGCACCGGGACCCCGCGCGGCGGCCAGCGGGCGGCGCACGCCGGAGCTCCCCTCGACGTCACCCGGGATTCCCCTTCGGTGTGACGAGCGCCGGGGCTCCGCCCGGGGGCGGGGCCGCGCCCGCCGCGCCTCTCCGCCTATGACGTCACTCGCGCCACGTGTCCCCCCTCCGAGAGGCGGTGCGGCCGCGCCCCTCGGCGCCGATTGGCCCTGGCGGCGGGAGGCGGGCGCGGATTGGCGGCGCGGCGTGGCGGGGCGCGGCGGGTGAATGAACGTGGCGCGAGGCGCGGGGCAGCGAAGGGACCCCTGTGCGGCGGAGCGGCGCGGCGCGGCGCGGCCCCGAGGGCGCAGCGGCCACTCGGCGGACCCACGCTGGCCGCCACCGCCAGGTCCGTGCGAGGGGCCGGCGGGCGCGGGGCGGAGAGAAAGTGGGTCACGGCGGGGCCCAGCGCCCCGGGCACCGGCGGGGCGGGACCGGACCTGCGTGCGCCGGCCCGAGCCGGGCGCCTCCCGCGATCCCGGGCGGCCCCGCCCGCGCGGCTGGCCTCCTGCCCGGCGCCCCGGCCCGCCCTCTCCCTGCGGCCGCGGCGCGTCCTTTCCCCACCGCCCGCCCTTCCTCACCGGGCATCCGCGCCGGATCCCGGGGGAGACGGGCCGGGCCGGGCGGCGGGAGCGAAGCCTGACGCCGTCTCTCCGGTGCCCGCAGCGGCCGGGGCCATGGGCACACCAGCCTCGGTGGTGAGCGACCCTCCGGGGCGAGCGGCGCCCGCGACCCGCGGCCGCAAGCGAGCCTCGGCCAACATCTTCCAGGGCGTGGGGCTACCGGAGCTGCGGAGCCTGTTCCGGAGCGGCGGGGCCGAGCGGGCCGAGGAGCGCGCCCGCCTCGTCTGGCGGTACGCAGGCCAGCGGCGCATGGCACGGGCCCTACGGCGGCTCCGGCGGCAGCGGCCGGCCCAGCCCGGCGGCGGGATGGCAGCGCTGCGGCGCTTTGGCCGCCTGCGGTAGGTGCGGGACAGGGGGTAGCGGGAGGACAGGGGAAGAGTGGCCGGGCCACACCGCTAACACGCGCCTTCTCCCCGCAGGATCACGGAGAAGGAGCCAGAGGGTGGCAGCGGGGCCGAGGTGCCCTCAGGGTCGATGTAGCAGCTCTGAGATGACAGGCTGTGGAGGAGCGGGGCTGCTGGAAAGCAGGTGCCAGGACAGCCAGGCTCTCTGAGGACACTAAGTGTACTGGACAGGGTGCAATGGTTAATAAAAGGTGGACAGCGGTGGCTGCGTGAGGCTCTGGCTGTGTCCTGCCAACCCCTGGCCTTCCCCCAGGGTGGCAGGACCTTTACTGGACCTGGTGCAAGGGAAACAGCCCTGACCTGCTTTAGGGTGCTGTGGAGACAGAGGCAGCGGCCAGCTGAACGGCAGCTCTGTTATTCAGACAGTTGCATGGTTTAAATACATTACGTACATTTCTACAGTGCATTAGAACAATACATTTTGGGTCAGTCGGAGATGCAGCTGGGCCTGGCTGGGGAGCTGGGGTCTCACTGCTGCCCACCCTGTGCTCGCACAGCCAGCGCCGAGCCCCTTCCCTCCCCACACAGGAGACGAGGGAACTGCTCTCCCCTCCCAGGCTCAAGCAGCAGAGCCCCAACCTGCCTTCATTCCCTCCGACTCCCCAAAGATGGGCTAACAGGACGGCGAGACCCAACACCAGCTTCCCCCAGCAGGAGGAAAAGCCACAGCTCAAGGCAAGCAGATGCAGGCAGCAGCCCTGGTACTGTTTTATACAACACAAGCTCAGCAGCTTCTAGGGAGAGAAGGGCTCGCTGCCTCACCCATCCACAGCAGGCCTGTGAGATTGTCAGCACCAGGGCAGCCAGGAGCCCATGCTGGCCCCCCCATGCTCCCATCACACCTCCCACCCATGCAGCAGAAGAGCCCCTCGGGCCCTTCCCCAGCAGCCCCCTGCCCCTCACAGGGGCCCCAGGCACAGACAAGGCTGGCACCATGCTGGCTGCACAGCAGCCAGGGAGCTTGCTGGGAGCAGGGGCAAAAGCCAAACAACAGCAGCTGTGGAGACCTGGCAGAAGGGATGGACTGGGGCAGCAGAGGGGGAGAGGGTGCTCACACCCACTCTCAGCCCTCTCCAGCTGGGGGGGGGGGTGTCCCACAGGCTGGGGGGCAGCACTAAGCTACATCCCCTCCTAGAGCCACCTGTTCTTCACAAGGACAAGCTAGCACCTCTTTCCCCTTTGTGTCTAACTGCACCCAAGCCAGCCCCGTGAGTTGTCCCTCGTATGTCCCCTCCTCAAGCCACCAGCCAGAGAACAGCCGTTCATTGCGGTCCCCGCTGCACCAGCGCGCAGCAGGAACTCCCCCTGAGGAAAGCAGCGTGCACAGGGTTGGGGCAGAGGAGGGACAGTGGAGGAGTACAGCACACCCTCAGGGAAAGGGAGGGGGTATAACCCCCTACAGGCCTTCCCAGCCCGGCAGCAGGCACGGCAGGGAAGAAAAGGGCCAGTGGCTGGTATAAAGGGCTGGACGGATCCTGGCCCGGGCAGCCTGCTCATCCCAGCCCCAAGCAGGGGTGCTCAGAACCGCATGCAGGCTGAGGAAGGGAGGCAAGGGCAGGGTCCCAGCCACACCATGGCTCCCAGTGGATTCCCACACCTCCCCCTGGGCTCTGCCCCAGGCAGGGCACCGAGCTCCAACGGAGCTGGGGAGGGACCATGCCCGACCTGCCTGGCTCCTCCAGTTCAGCTGCAGGTTCCTCCCAGCCGCACCTGCTTGCTCTACTCAGAAAGTCGAGTCCCAGCCACAGGAGCCAGCAGCAGCCTGGCTCCTCTTGCAGCGCTAGTCCAAGGCGGCCAAGCCCTGCCCGCAGTTCCCACAGCTACCACCATGAGAAGAAAGGCTTCCGGCTCTGGAAGCTCTGTGTGTAGGACTCGCTGGCGGTGCGCTGGTGGGAACGCGCCGTTTCCACAATCACAGGTGGCATCTGAACCAGGTGCAGGGGGCTCTTCCCGTCTTTCAGCGCCTGAGTCAGGTTCAGGATCTGCATGGCACAACAGAGCAATGCCTGAGCTGCCCCGCTGGAGCAACAGAGAGCGTCCACCCCAGCACCCTTCCTGCCATGCAGGCAGGATGAGGCTCTGCGCCTCACCCATCTGCCTTCCCTACACACAGCTTACCTGGCCTCTCATGACAGCAATCTGCTTGTGAAACTGTCCCCTGTCAAAGCCAGGGTCTTTCTGCAAGAGAGAGAGCAGAGAACACAGTGGAATCCACCCGCTGCCCCACACCATGCAAGAGATGCCTATTCCCCAAGCAAGCCTCTCTCCTCCTGTCACACAAGTTTCCTAACTTCTCCCCACACTGAATCTTCAGCTCCTGGCAGAGGGATAACCCTGCTATGCCTCAGCCCAGAAACACTGTCAGGAGCTTGGCCACCTTTCTGTCCCCTGCAGCCTTGACAGGGAGCTCCCCTGTCAAAGCCCTGTAAGAGCTTCTCTTCCTCCCAAGCCATCCTCACTCACTCCCCCAGCTCACCTTGAAAAGCTCATACAGATCTTCCTCCAGGTCCTTGACAAAGTTGGGGTCTGAGATCTTGGGAAGAATCAGGTCCTTGATCTCCTGTGAAAAGGGGATTTTGGCCTGGGGCAGCCATGCCCAGTAGAATGGATCTGTGAGAGGAAGCAGAAGAGATCAGAGCTGGGGAAGGCAAAGGATGGTGCCACATGCCCCTGGGTGCCAGATCACCTGCATCTGGGACACAGGGTCCAGCACTCACTTCCTACAGCCTCTGCTGAGGCAGAGCTGCCCACGAAGCCAGAAAGTTTGCAGAGGGACAGCCCTAGCCCTCTCCACTCTCAGCCCTTGAGGAGGATGCCTGAGCACAGAGTTGTATGGCTTGCCAGGGTGCCCTGGCACAGCCTGAGGGACTCACATGCTCTCCAGGAGTCCGGGTGTTTCAAGGGAAAGGCCAAACCATTGTCTATAGCAGCCAGCTTGATGATGGGCTCCTTCACCACCACCCAGTCGCTGTCCTGGAAAGAAGTGGAGCATGTCACAAGGAGCCCCCCCCCACCCAAGAACAGCCCCTCTCCCACTCCCTGCAGCCCCACTGCCAGGATCTTTGTGCTACCACAGAGACACAGCAGCCCCTCACACATAGCATGGCCCCCTGCCTGCAGGGAAACACCGTCTGCTTCAGGAGGGAGGGGGACAAAGCTGCTCCCCCCTCCCCAGGCCTCACCCCAAGGATGCACAGGTCCAGCAACACCTGTTTTCCCCACAGAGCCCAGCTGCATCCTCAAGAAGTCTCACTAGGTCACAAACCACCCATGCAGAGGTCAATGAAAGGCCCAGGAGACAAGACCAGGCCTCCGCACGCTCAGAAACCCAAACCAGCTGGGAAGTCCCTGACCTGCCGGCCAGGCAGGCAGCTTGCAGAAGCAGAACCCCATGTGGAACCCCTGCCTGGGAAGAGCCGCTCACCCGCACGCCCGCGCTGTCCAGGGGACAGTCGTACTTGATGAGCCAGTTGTCATTGCCCCGATCTGCAGGGAGATAAAACCAGCTGTGTCAGCGCCAGGGCCTGCCTGCATCATGCTGGGCAGATGATTACTCATCCTCTGACCCAAAAGTGAGACAGACCAGTTTTACGCCCAAACTCTACCCAGAGCCCTACACAACCACCCCTGAAGACCGGAGAGGTCCACGTATCCCCAGCTCGGGAGAAAGCCAGAGTATGGCCATGGTGTTGGGCAGCCACAGGAGTCCAGAGGCAGCTGCCACCTGGCAGCAACCAAGTGATGTTGAGTTGTTTTGGGTACAACACAAAGAGATGCCAAGCCCCTGCCCCCCTCTCCTTTCTCCAGCTGGCAGGGTGTGAAGGAGCAGGCAGTGTCCCATGCCAGGTAGCCAGCTAGCCCTACCTGTGTTCCTGATGATGTAGTCCAGCACCACCAGCCGCTCGAACTGCAGCAGCAGCTGCCGGTTGGTGTTCTCTGGGAGTGGCTCAGCTTCAAACCGTCGCAGCCAGTAATCAGCATCCTTGTAGCCTTCCACAAAGAGCTGGAAGGAGCCCACCTGTAGCAAGGAGAGGCTGCGTTACAGGAGGCTGCAGAGGACAGAAAAGCAACCACAAGCAGGCATGGAGGCCGGCAGCCTTACCTTGGGTGGCAGACCAATGCGGTTGAAGCGCTGGCCAACTTTTGGCACCTTCTCCAGGGCCAGCCTCTTTCCTCGGGACTTCACTCTGTCGATGGCACTGTAGTTAAAGGTCTCGCTGGCCAGATACACCACCTGGGGGGACAGGAGCAGAGACGTCAGCAGGGACACCTGACAATTGTCACAGGACTGGCTGATAAACCCAAGACACAGCATTTCCCATGGCTCTGCCCAGCACGAGGATCTCCACAATCTGAGTAGGAGCAGTCCCAATCCAGAGCTCTCAACGTGACATCTCCAAGGACAGCAGTGCCACAAGACAAGGCGCAAGCAGAGCTGTGCAGAAGCAAACAAAAGCCTCCCCAGGAGGAGATCCCAGCAGCTGTCCCCTCACCTTCGTGCGGGGAACAATGTTGAGTTCCAGTTTCTGGTCCACCAGGCTGGCACCTGCCTCCGACAGGTAGCCCTGGTTGAGGACGAGACAGTCTCTCCCAAAACAGCATGGGCAGCACAACTTCTGCAGCCACTTCGTCCACTTGGGGTTCAGCTGTCCGTACGGCTCCTCGTTCTTGGGCTTGAAGACGCCAATGATTTTCTGTGAGCAGCAGAGAGGAGGGCTGACTCAAGGCAGTTGGCAGAGTCGGGACACTTCCCCCCAAACCAGCCCACAGTGGGAACACTCAGGAACAGGCCCACAACAGCCCCTCACTGGGCCAATAACCATCCCCTGGGACCAGACAGACCCCACAGCTCCCAGGAGGGAGGCAGGCAGGCAGGGGCTGGAAGGGACCCTTCCCCAGCCAGTGCCCCGTCCCACAGGAGCAGGGTGCTGCCTGGAAACCTTCATACCCAGTTCATGCACCCGAAAATGACCATCCTTGTCCCAGAAGACACCAGTGATGATGCTGTCCCATCCCAGTCCCATTGCAGTGACCTTTGGATGGCTGGGGAGAGCTACTGCTCACCACTGCTCATTATGTCCATGCAGGAGAGGTAGGGGGATAGTGATCCCTGCCCTAACTTCAAAATCCATTGAATAGAGCTGATCCCAAACTGACCAGAGGAAAGGGGATGAGAACAGCTGAGCAGCTGGAGGACCCCGAGGAGCCCAGGGCTCTGTGCTGGGGGGCCAGCTAGAGACAGCAGAGGGACTGGCTCTCTGGGTACACTGTAGGCAAGAAGGCATAGGCAGCTCCAAACTGGCCACCAGCCAGTACCAGCAGCACCCCCAGCCCCTCAATCCAGCTTCCACACATCGACCCAACAGCAGTGACAGCAGCACAGGTACCCCATTGCTGCAGAGGGCACAGAAGCCTTGTGCTAGGTGCTGCACCGTCACCAAGCCAGTGTTGCCAAGCCACACAGCTGAGACAAGGGCTGGGACAGGAGCAAGGCCACCTGCCCCCATGGGCCATGCACCCCTTGGGGACTCCAGGCTGGCAGCTGCTGCCCTGGGGTGACTCAGCAGCACACGCAACCAGCCCTGCTCCCCATGACTGGTGCTGGCTCTGGACTGAGTGGGTGGCACTTCCCCAAGCTGAGCTCCTGCCACAACGTGGAAGTGGGACATGAGTCCTACCACCTCAGCAGGCGATCCCAGTGCAATCCCAGTCTGCCAGGGGCCAGAAGCCAGGGCAGGCAGGAGCAAGGTTTTGTCCACCAGGAAGAGGGAGAGGAAGGGTTTGAGGGAACAGGAGTACTTCAGCCATCCCCAGATCAGAAGAGCCACCTCCCCTGAGCAGGCGGGAAGGCAATCCACTCATCAGCCCCACGTGAAGGTGCACAACTGCCAACATGTCCTTGGATTTGAGCCTGCAAGAGGCTTGTTGGGAGCTCTGGCAGCATGGAGCCCTGTGCTCCGTGGAGCCAGTCCAGTAGAGCAAGGCCCAGCCGGGCAGGGACAGTGTGGGAGCAGAGGCCAGAGGCCTGGCAGCACAGCATCCCCTTCCAGATGGACCTGTGCTGGGAGCAGCACTGGCAGGGAAAACAGGTCTGCCTGGCGCCAGCAGCAAGGCAAAGGGAGCCAGGCAAGCCCAGAGGCACAGTAAGCACTTGGGGTAATCACAGCCACTGGGGAAGCACATCCCACCTGGGACAGCTCAGCTCTCGGCAGCCCAGAGGGGAACAGGCACAAAAGAAAAAGGTTTTCCCCTGATGCCCTCACCCCCCGCCCTAACCTGCCCACCACAGCAGCACACTGCGCTCCGTTCCATGCTGGCAACAAAGAGGTTTTGGTGACCCTGGACAGCAAGCCACAGAAACCATAAACACACCATATTCACTGACAGCAGGGCAGGTCAGGGAACCTGCCAGGTGACATGGCCAGGTGTACACAGACTTTGACTTCTCACGCATATCCTCCACCAGCTCTCCCTGAGCTGGGGTCTCCCACAGCCAGACAGCTTCTGCCCTGCCACCCCCAGGCAGCTCATCCAGCCACCCACCCCAGTGACATGTCTCGTATTGGGCAATGGAAGGGAGCAGGAGGAAATGTGTATTGCCCCACAGCCCACCAGTTCAGCTGGGACCTGCTTGCCACAGCTTCCAGGAGCCAGACTCCACCTGGGGTAAGAAAACTAGGGCACACCAGAGAGCGGTGAGCCCAGTCCTGCTTCCCAGGAAGCATCCCGGCACACAGGCCACGAGGGAGTCACAGGAAGCAGCAACAGCTCACGTAATTGCACTGGGCGCTGCAGGTCACAAGACAAGCTGCCCTGTGCCGAGCATACAGCTCATCAGTGGCATGGAGACAGCTGCCACACAGCTGACCAGCTATATGTTGAGGACTTTGCCTTGATTATATCAACCATGCAACCACAGAGGAGATATCTTACTCCAGTGGCACAGGTCAAAAAGTCAGAGTCTCAGCCCTAGGGCTGGAGTCACCGTGGTCAGGAGATGCTGATGCACAGGCTTAGGGGAGAGGGTGACCCTTCCTCTCCGGGCAGGAGAGCCACAGAAGAGGCCGAAGCAGCACCTGGACACAGCTGCCCGCACTACACTTCTCCCCGGGGAAGCCCAGGGCGGCTCCAGCCGCTCCTACCAGCCCCTCAAGGCCGGTCACCCCTTGGCCAGCATCAGCAGTTTCCCCGGGAGCGCCCTCATCCCGGCCAGCACCGCTCAGCTCACAGGCCTCGGGGGCCACGACGAGCGGCCGTTCCTCCCCCCGGGGCGGGCATACGGGGCCGGGGCCGGCTCACCCCCTGCGGGTCCTTGACGAAGTAGCTGCCGCTGGAGCCCTGCGAGATGCGCTCGGGGAAGATGCCGCGCTCGCTGGCCAGCTCGGCCCGCCGCACCACCTCGGCGAACTCGGGGTCCTCGGGGAAGTCGTTACGCTCCCGCTGCGCCGCCGCCGCCGCCTGGGCCTGCGCCGCCGCCTGCGCCGCCGCCTGGGCCTGGGCCGCCGCCGGGCCCCGTGCCCCGCGCTCCAGCAGCGGCTGCCGCTCGCGGTCACGACCGCCGGGGGAACCGGGAGGGGAAGGCGGCGGGGGGACGGTGGGCGGGAGAGCGCGCACGGCGCCGCCCGGCAGCCCGTAGTCGGGGGCCTGCGCCCGCTCCGGCGACATCAGCGGGCTCGTCTCGTCCATCGCGCCCGCCCGGCCCCGCCGCGCCGCCCGCCGCTTCCGGTCGCGTCACCGCGCCGCCACGCCCCATTGGCTGCTCCGCCCCCGCCACGCCACGCCCAGACCGAGCGTTGCAGCGGGAACAGGGCCCGCCGCGGGGGCGGCTGCGGCCATGGTGCCGGATGACGCGCGCCCGGAGGCCCCTCACACCGCTTGTCCGTGCGGGCCGCGGAGGGGGTCTGCTGGCCCCACGCCCTCACCGTGGGGCTGGCTCCGGTGCCCCACACAAAGATGGCCGCTCGGGAGCGGCAGCGCCCCCTGCTGCCCCTCGCAAAGATGGCGATAGCGTAGAGGCACTACCCCTCTGTCGACACGCCTTGCCCCACATAAAGATGGAGGCTGGCGAGGGCGTGCTGCGAAGCTGGCCAATGAACAGCCGCGTTGCTAGCGGTCGCCATGGAGACAGCCAACGGCGGGCGGGGATGGACGCTGGCAGCGTGGCACCGCCCGGCGGGGCGGGGGGCTGGCAGGGGAGGTGGCCGTGCCACCGCCCCTCGGCGGGACCCCGGTGGGGAGCGGTGCGGGCGGCGAGCGCGGAGCCAGGTGAGCGCGGGCCGCGGGTCCCAGCGCTACCCGGCCCGCCCGCACCGCCCCTGAGCAGGCACCGGACCTGCGGGCATCACCACGGGTGTCCCGGTAGGGCGTGTGTGCACCGCCCCCGGGTGCATGGACCCGGTGGGGCGCGCGTGCATCGCCCGTGGGTACATCAGGCGTGGGTGCATGGATGCAGTGGGGCGTGCATGCATCAGCCGTGGGTGCATAGGCACAGCGGGGCATTGATAAAGTGGCGTGTGCATGTGTCCTCCGTGGGTACGTGGCATGGGCAGGGTGGGCGTGCGTTGCCCAGAGGTGTGTGGCCCAGCTAAGTCATGCACCCCTCGCCCCCGTGCGTGGCTCCAGCCCGTGGGTTCGTGGCCCGGGCAGGTCGTGTGCTCAGAGTGGAGGTGTGCACGTCTCAGACTGTCGCACGCATCGCCCCTGCTTGCTGTGGGTGCTGTGTGTGCAAGGCTCCGACGTGTGTGCATGCCAGTGGGGAGACATGCAGCTGCTGGGCAGGCTGGGCTGCTCACGGGGCAAATGCTGCCCGCCCCCCGCATGAAGTCACAGGTCCAGGCACAGGCTGTGCTGGTGGAGGGGCCCTCCCCTGCAGCAGGCGTTAACAGCCCCTGGCAGCACCCTCTCCTCCTCCTGGCACTGCTGGAGGTGTCCCCAGAGGTGCTGGGCAGGCTGCAGGCTGGGGAGCCGGTGCTGAGCTCCTGGTGTCTGCCATCAGCAGAAAGCACTATTCAGTCGCTGCTCTGCTTGGCTGGGGGCCATTTCTCCTCTGGATACAAAGCCCTTGCCAAGTTACCTGCAGTGCTCCCAGGCGCCACGTCTGCCTGGTTAGCGTGGCTCAGCACCCATCTCTCCAGGGATGCACAGCTCGGTGCAAGCAGGGATCCCCTCTTTTGAAGTGGGGAGCCCCTTCCCATCACAGGCACTGCCTGAGCTGCGCTGGGAGCCACCGGAGAGGCAGCGCCCAGCCCGTCTGCGGCGCCAGCTCCATGGTGGTGCCTTCTTGGGTGCTGGGGAGAGCTGTGCTGTACAGCAGCAGCTCTGGGGGTGTGCAGGACTCTGGGGGCTGCTTGCTGTTAGCAGGCAGGTTTGCAAACCCTCAGGAGCTGAGCAAGGCCCTGGAGCCCCAGGGTCCTCTCTCCGCTATCTCTCTTAGGAGGAGCAGCCACTCCATCCCTGTGGGGTGATCTGTGCCTGCCCATCCTCCATGCTGGAGCTGGAAGCCCCACAAGCTCTCTGCTCCCTCCCCTGAAGAGCTGGCATAGAGCACAACCCGGCAAGCGTCTCATCTCCAAATGCCTCTTTCTTCCCTGGCCTGATCCTGCCGCAGGGCAGGACCCCCTCAGGTCCCACTGGGGAGCCATGCCAGAGGCACCCAGCTCCTGCCAGGCTCCTCTTCCTGCCACTCACTCACGTTTCACGGGGCTGTGACCCCCGTGGGCTCACATCGCCCCGAGCCCTGCAGCAGGGCAGGCAGCAACCCGAACCCAGCGGCTGGGGTTTCAGGGGCCAGGCAGGGTGGCTGAGCTCCTTGGGGTCACCTCCTTGTCTGCGGCATGCTCCCAGCAGAGCTGTCCTCGGGGCAGACACGAGCCTCTCCGCAAGCCGAGGGGACATGGAGGCTCTGGGCTGCTCCCCCCCATCCAGCAGTCACCCTCCGCACCTTTCCCTGCCAGCTTTTGCCCTGTGCTGCTGGAGGCTGTCGCCATGACCCTCACCAAAGGCTCCTTCACCTACTCCAACGGGGAGGAGTACCGTGGCGAGTGGAAGGAAGGTGAGATGGAGCAGGAGGGGATGGTGCTGCCTGCGCCAGGGGCCAAGGAGCCCCCACGTTCCCACTCAGCACCGTGCTGGGGTGGGTCCTGGCTCCATCCATCCAGCACTGCCCGTTTCTGCCCTCACCTAGGTCGCAGGCATGGCGTCGGGCAGCTGACATTTGCTGACGGCACTGCTTACATGGGACACTTTGAGAACGGGCTCTTCCACGGCTGCGGTGTGCTCACCTTCCCCGATGGCTCCAGGTGAGTGTGGCACCCCCGTGTACACCTTCCCCCGGGAATCCTTGCTTGCCGTGGAGAGCTGCTGCCTCAGGAGCTCGTCCCACGCAGGTATGAGGGGGAGTTTGTACAAGGCAAATTCAATGGCGTCGGCGTCTTCACCCGCTGTGACAACATGACCTTTGAGGGCGAGTTCAAAGGCGGACGCGTGTACGGCTTCGGTGAGTGCCTGGCGGTGCGGTGCAGGCAGCCGTATGGCCCCAGCTCAGCATGGCCCTGGGCAGTGTCTCCCACTCTGTCCCTCCAACTCTGTCCCCGGCCCCAATGGGTGCTGCTCCCTGCCCCATCACTCCTGGCCCTTCCCTTCCCTCCCCAGGTCTCCTGACCTTCCCCGACGGCTCCCATGGGGTGCCCCGCAACGAGGGCTTCTTTGAGAACAACAAGCTGCTGCGGCGGGAGAAGTGCCCAGCCGTCATCCAGAGGGCCCAGGGTGCTTCCAAGTCTGCCCACAACCTGACGGCGTGACGGTGCCCCACACCCCCCTCCTGCCACCGTGGGGACCCCCCCACTGGGCACTGGCTGTCCCCGCTGTCCCCGGAGCAGGGATGCAGCACTGCTGGGTGGCCCCCCTGCCCTCTGCTTGCCAGCTGCCCAGCCTTGGCAGGGCTGGGGGTCCCCACCAAGCCCCCTTGCTGACCCTCTACCAGTGGGGGGACGGGGCCCCCCGCTCTCCACCCAAGTGCCCCGGGGCAGCTGTCGTGCCTTCTCTCTCTGGCTGTAGCCCTGGCACCTGCCAGAGCAGCAGGGGGACAGGGCAGACGGGGCCCAGCCGCTCTGCCCCCAGGAAGGCTGCAGACCACCAAGGCTGCCAGCTCACCGTGAGGGATGGAGCCGGGGTGTACAGGCTGGGGCTGGGCCCCAGCCCCACTGCCAGGGTGCCTTGGCTGGGGGCTGCTGGCTGGACCATGCACCCATGGAGGGGCAGCTCCTGTCCCACTTCGCTACCCTGGTCCCGAGGCAAGGTGGGCACCCCATGGCTTATGCCCTCAGCTCTGGGTGACTGGTCATCCCCCCCGTGCCCTGGGCAGGGTGACACAGTGTCCCCAAAGGACCCAGCCTGCTCTCAGGGCCAGTTGGTGGGCTGTGTCATCCCTGTGCCAATCCAGCCCGTCCGCTGCCTTGGGGACATCTGCAGCAGCATCCCCACCAAGGAGGACCAGGGGAAGCTCAGCCTGGCCAGTGTCTGCTGCACACTAGGGGAGGGCAGGAGCAATGGCGAGCAAGGAGCAGGGTTGGCTGGAGCCCAGGACAAGGGGCAGGGCTGCGTGGGGTGCCAGAGCTGGAGCAGGGGGCCTGGGCAGGGCGTGCAGGGATAGGGGCATGGTGAGGGGGCAGGCAGGGTGCGCAGGGGGCACACAGCTCCCCATCTTGCCCCCCCGCATACATCCTTCATCTCCCCACTGCGTGCCCACCTTCATCCTCGGTGTGGTCTGGCTGGCTGCAGCGTGGGGGTCCCGGCAGCCCTCGTAGCCTGGTGGTGGGCTGCAGGGGCCGTGCCCTCCCTGCCGGTCTCTGCCTGCACCAGTCCCGTGCCTTGCCGTGACCCTGCCTTGTGCTGCTGCCTGCACGGGCCTCAGCTGAGTAAACCACGTTGCCAAACACCCGGGCCGTGTCATTTTTGCTGGGAGCAGGGACTGGGCTGGGGGCTGCTTGCGCCAGCAGGACTGCAGACAGAGTGGGGCAGCAGGTTTATTCCTGGTTCAGGGTGCGGGAATCCATCCCTTCCCAGGCGGGACCCCGGGGGCTGGCGGGGATGCAAGGGTGGCCAGGGGGTGCTGGATGTCCCTACTACCCACTCTGCACAGGGCAGCCCTGTCCAGCAGGAAGGAGTGATATGGGTGGCTTTCCTGGCCACGTCCCAGTGTCCCCACCATGTCCCCAGCTCCCGGGGTTCCTGGCTCCTGTGCCTTCCTGGTGCAGAAAGGGGCGAGGGGGGACCCCTCACAACCAGCCGTTGGTGCTGAAGGTGCCCCTCAGCTCCTCAACCTGGGGAGGGCTCAGCGGGGCGAGGGGTGCGCGGCAGGGACCCCCGTAGTAGCCGAACCACTCCATGGCTTTCTTCAGCCCTGGGATCCCGAACCGGCGTGTGACCTGTGGGAGGAGGGCACGGGGGCTTGCTGGCTCCCGTGGGACGGGGCGGCACGCTCCGTGGGTGCTGCTCCCGCCGACCCTGCTCTTTGCTCGCCATCACTCCTGCCCTCCCCCATGTGGGGCTGCAAGGCTGGGCAGGGTGCAGGGTAACTGCGGCCCCCCATGAAGTGCCAGCTTTGGGGTGGGGGCGCAGAGCATGGCCACACACAAGACCATCCTTGTGACATGGTGGGCTCCTTGTGGCAAGGACAGGCCACCCCGCGGTGGGGTGGGGGCCCCGGGGAGGAGCAGCTCTTCCCTACATCACTGCCTATAAATAGGCGGCAAGGCTCCCACGGGGCATCGGGCAGGTGCCTGCTGCCAGCGGACGTGCTGTTCCTGGCACAGCAGGGCTGGCATTTCCCACCCCACTGCCTCCAGCCTGGCTCGGCTCACCAGCCAGGTGCTGTGCCATCCTGTCCCCCTGGGCCACCCCCAAGGACCTCCGTCCTTCGCCGCCCCCTGGCTCTGCCATGGTCTGGCACCCCCATCCTGCAGCATCCTCGGGGGTGCTGCCCACTCACCGCCACGTTGGGCTCGATGAGCCGGAGCTGCAGGTCACGGGCCTCCTGCCAGCGGCCCTCACGACACAGGCGGTCCAGCTGGCACAGTGGGGCCCCCAGGACATTGGCGAGGGCACAGACCCCCCCAGAGGCACCTGGGGACACCAGAGCACGTTGGCAGCCAGCTCGGCACGCTGTGCCCAGCCAGCACCCCTCAGGCATCACCACCCCTCGCCTGCCTCCCCTCACCCGGCTGCCAGTCCCCTCAGTGCCCCCCAGGGCAGCACCCCGTGCCTCCAGCCAAGCAAGGGCAGCAGCACCTACCCAGGGCATAGCTCGCCAGCAGGAAGCCGGCCGATCCTGCCAGCACCTGGAAATCCTCCTGCCGTGTCTTGTGGACCATCAGCCCCATGCGGGTAATCTGGGGAGAGACATGCTGTGCCACAGGGTGGGCATCACCCTGTCTCCCCCCATGGGGCTCATGCAGCATCCCCAGGGCCCAGGGAAGGGCTGCAAGTCCCAGCTCCCCATTCCCAGCTCAGGGCCAGGTTTGGTGGCCCGCCAGCCCCCGGAAAGCTTTGCCCCACTCACATCCCCACCGCTGTCCTTGATCCCCACAATGTTGGGGTGCTGAGCCAGGGTGAGGACAGCCTCCAGAGACAGGTCCAGGCCAGTGTTGGCGGGGACGCTGTAGAGCACCACGGGGATGGGGGATGCGTCGGCAACCTGCGGGCAGCCGGGCAAAGCTCAGTAGCTGGGCTGGGTCAGAGACATGCAGGATGCACTCCCTGTCCTGCTGCCCCAGCTGGGGCTGCCAGCGGGCACTGGGCATGGCTCACCTCCGTGTAGTGCTGGACCAGGGCAGCGCTGGTCATGGCTCCCCGGTAGTAGCAGGGTGTCACGACCAGCGCCACATCTGCTCCCACCTCTGCCATGCTGACCGTCAGCTCGATGGTGGCTTGGGTGGCTGGGGAGGAGGCAGAGGGGTGAGGGATGCCCCGGAGGGGGACACATGGCCCCCATGCTGCCCACACAGGCACTCACATTCACAGCCCGAGCCAGCCAGCAGCAGGCGGTCCTTGGGCAGAGCCCGGCGCACGCAGCTCACCAGCTCCAGCCGCTCGCGGGGTGCCAGGTAGGGGTACTCACCGTTGGAGCCCAGCACCACCAGCCCTGAAATGCAAGTGTGGGGAGGGCAGGGCTCGGGCACAGGAGCAGGGTGCCCACGGGGCGGCTGTTCCTGCCTTCTCTGCACCCCACTCTCGAGTGGGCACCAGGCACCCAGAGCAGCCCAGTGCCTGCACCCAGCAGCCCCGTTGGGCCAGGTGGCTCCCACAGGTGCCCCACAAATCCCTGGGCTCCACCACGGGCACGTGTGGATATGTACCCCCCTTATCCAGGCACCCTCATGTGTGCCATGCATGCACCCTGTGGGCTGAACACACCACCTGCATGCCTTCATCCCCAGAAACTGCCCCACACAGCACCACTAATGAGGCATTTCTTGGTGCCTGCAGCCAGGCTGGGCCACCCTGTCCCCGACTGGGGCACACAGACCACTTCCTTGGGACACTGCCAGCACAGGTAGGCCAGCTCCAGCCCAGCGCTGCCAGGATCTGCCACAGCATCCAGGGCTCTAGGATGCCAGGAGAGTTGGGTGTCCCCATCATTCTCTCTCCCTTCCTTGTCCCTGGGCACCCAGACAAGGCTCTCCAGCCCACAGTGTGCCCCCTCCTGTCCTTGGCCATGAAGTCACAGCCTGGTCAGAAGAGGGGAGACCCCAGGGCACATCCCTGCAACCCCCCAGCCTCTTCCTGCAGCCCCTCTCCTCCCATCCATCCATCCTGGGCAAGCAACGAATACGCATCCCATGGTGCTGAATCTGTGTGAGTGTGCACAGGTGTGCAGAGGGTAGGTGCAATCCTGCAGTTACGTGTGGAGGATGTGTGCAAGCCTGCATTGGAATGTGGTGGGGGTGTGCAAGGACACACGTGTATGCCTGGGCTGCCCGGGCACTTGCCGTGCAAAGGGCCCCAGAGCGTCATCCAAGGGGCTACCAGCCCCGGAGCAAAGTCTGGCTGGAGGTTGAGCACCCTTGGGAAGCCGGCAGGCTGCCTGCACACTGCCACAAAGCCCCTGCAGTGGGCAGGGATCTGGCAGGAGCCTGCACAAAGAGGGGCAGCAGGCAGCGCTTACCTCGGAAGGGGATGCTGGCGTAGCGGCACAGGTTCCCCTCCAGCCGGGCATAGTCCACCTCCTGTGTGGGTGAGAAGGGGGTGGCAAGGGGCGGGAAGATGCCCCTGAGGTCGAGTGTGTGCTCCAGTCCCGGGGGGGTGCTGAGCCCCCGGCGCTGCCGAGGGGCTGCCTGGCGCAGAGCTGCCAGGGTGAGCCGGAGGGACAAGGCGAGGCGGGTGCTGAGCGCCATGGTGGATGGGTGCTGCTGCTGGCTGTGCCGCCTGCCCTGCTGAGGGGCTGTTAATGTTTGACAAGGCACGTGAGGGACCCACGACCCAGCTGGGCAGACGACGTGGAGGGTGGTACCGGATAAGCTCAGGGTGCTCTCCTCTCCTCCAGCAGCTGGCCGCAGGAGCTCAGCACCCCTCCCAGTGAGCCCTGGCCACCCCAGCTGCACCTTCCCTTCTGCTTGCCAGCCCTGGCAGCCATTCCTCTGTCACCTACGGGGCCGGGCTGCAGAGCCAGGGAGGGGTGAGGCATTGCGGGGAGTCCCGGGGCTGTAGGCAGAGTTCGCTCGCTTTGACGTTGGTGTAGGATCTCCTGTAAATGGGTGAGCAGGAGCATTTCTGGGTAGGGAGCAATGAGCACTGTACTCAGCAGATGTGACCGAGCCTGCAAACGGGCTGCCATGTCGCCTCGCAGATGGCTCCAGCGGGGAAGGCGGGAGAAGAAGCAGCCATCCAGCCCCGCAGCGTGGCAGCCCGGCAGGGGTATGACTACGCTCTCCAGTGCAACCCCAGCCTCCAGCACAGCATGGACCTGGGTTGAGCTGCCCCCAATGTACTTTTCCTCGCTGAGTTTGCCCAGGTGGGACTTTGAAGCACTGCAAACAGCCAGGGCATCCTGCAGCAAGGAGTCCCACCCTTGAACCACTCATGTCCTTGCCCATTGGTGTCACCAACACTCGAGTCCCTGTGCTAGGAGGCAGGGCATGTCCGTGCTGCCAGATAACCCAGCTCCCCAGACAACCCAGCTTCCCCAGCCTCATCACCCCCAGCGCAGGCTGCCCAGCCCCACAGCCCCCTGGAGCCAAACGCTGCTCTTTGCTGGCTTTTATTGACACAGGCAAGTCTTGGTTGGATCCTGCTCCTTGGAGCAGAGCCCGGTCCCTGGTCCCTGCCTGGCGCCATCACGCAGGGACCTCCATCTCCCCCTGCGGCTGCTCCTTGGTCTCCAGTGCCTGGCGTGTGTCCACCTGCCACTGCTGCACCAGGTCTGTCGGGGTCTTGCCAGCCTGCACGAGGGGGCAGAGAGAGGCTGGGGCCAGGGTGGTGCAACATGGTGGGGCAGCAAATGGCCCTGGTGCTTGTCCCCCCACTCACCTGGTTCTTAGCCATCATGTCAGCCCCGTGCAGGAGTAGCATTTTGATGATCTTGTAGCGGCTGAGCCGTGTGGCATCGTGCAGCGCTGTGTCCCCTTCCTGCGAGAGACACAGCCTGGCTGGGGATTGTGGTCCAGCTTTGGGGACAAGGACCCCCTGCCTGTCCCCTGCACTGCTCCACACTTCCCCACAAGGACAAGGGGGATGGTGCCTGTCCCAGCCCCAGCTGCAGCTGCCGGCACTCTGGGGCAGGATGTGTGTGTGTCTGGATGTGCCCCTCTGCAGGTGCTGGGAGCCCCCGGAGGTGTCAGACAGGGGAGGGGGGATTAGTGTTGCTCCCCAAATGCTGGCTTTCTGGCTACAGCACTCACCCTGTCTGGGGAGTTGATGTTCACCCCGCAGTGGATGAGGTGCTCCACAACATCAGGGTGCCCAGTCCGGGTGGCCACGTGGAGAGGGGTGCTGAGCAGCTTGAGAGGGAAGGAGATGGACACCAGAGGGGATCATCACTACCCCTGTTAACCCAACACAGGGCCAGCCCTGGTCGCCCAGGGCATGCCCATGCCCCTGGCACAGCCCTGTGCCCCTGGGCTCTCCCTGCACACCTTGTCCTTCAGGTTGAGGTCTGCCCCATGGTCCTGCAGCAGCTTGACAGCATCCAGGTGCCCACCCCGGCAGGCCCAGTGCACGGCGGTGCAGTCCAGCTGGGTGCACAGAGCCATGTCACGGCCATGACACCCCCAACCCATGTCCATCCCCTGCCCCAGCTGGTTCCCATGCCCACGCTGAGCTGGCAGAGCCCTGCCCATAGCCACCTCGACAATGGGGACAGCACTACCCTGCTGCGGGGACCCCAGCCATGCTGTTGCTCCAGCTGTGCCATGCCCAGAGGCTCAGACCAGCATGGAGCCAGGGGCAGGATCCAGCCTTACCCGGTCCCTGAAGTCAACGGTGGCCCCGCTGTCCAGCAGCTTCTGCAGGATGTCCGTGTGTCCCTCCAGCGAGGAGCGGTGCAAAGCCGTGCGGTGGAACTGGGAGGACGAGGTGCCACATTGGCAGACGGATCCATCCCACCGCAGCCCAGCCCAGCCATACCCCCAGCCCTGGGGTCCCAGCCCCTGCTAACAGGCACAGTGGGGCATGGCAGCAGGGCACAGGTTGGGGGCAGCCAGCAGCCGGGAGGGGATGCTACCTCATCACACGTGTCAGGGGAGCCACCATCTGCCAGAAACTTCTCGATGACATGCATCTTGCCCTGGACAGCAGCTCGCAGGAAGGTCTCCGGCTCCACAGGACCCTCCTGGGGGCAGGACAGGCTCAGGGCTGGGTCATCACAGGGGCGCAGGAGAGGGTACAACATGGGGGGCCCCCTGCCCTGCTCCCCCAGGGAGGTCCCTGGCTGGCAGGGTGACCCAGGGACTGGCCTGTAGGGACACCAGTCCCTGTCTCAACAGCTCCCCTCCCACACCCCAAGACCCCCAACGTACAATCTCCAGGGGCTCAGGCGGCGGGGGGGGTTCAGGGGTGGCTGCCCGCTCCTCCCGGCGCTGCCGGCGCAGCTTGCGGAGCTCAATGAGGCGCTGGATGCTCCCCACATCGATGATCTCCCGCCGCAGGTCCACCGAGCTCTTCCGCACCCGCTCCTGGCCCTGGGGGGGATATGCAGCGCCCCTTTGCCTTCTCTGCCCCCAGCCACCCCCCAGCCCCCCTATGCCCTGACACCCCTCACCTTGACAGCCTCGATGCCTCGGTTCCTGGGGCCACGGCGTTTCTCCTCCTCCAGCTCAGGCGTGCTCATGCGTTCCACAGCCAGTGGCTCCCGTGCAGCATTCCCTTTGAGTTGCTGCATGGGCGCAGGGGTGCTGCATCGTGCTGGCTGGGCACGGAGCAGCCCCACTGCCTCTGTCCCCAGCCTGCCAGTGAGGTGGCTCTGGGCATGGCTCACAGCTCGCTGCTGAGGTCTAAGGGATGCCCACCTGCTCTACTTGCCAAGCTGGGCACCTGCCTGCTGCTCAGCTCTGCCCCATGGGCAAGAGCTCCCAGGTTGGGAACCTGATGCCCCTGAGAGCCCTTGGCCACCTTGCTGCATCCCCCAGGATGGCAGAGTGGGTGCCAGCCTCCGCAAACCAGGCAGGTCCCCCTGCCCTATGGACCTACCTTCTCTTCCTCCTCCTCCTCTGCCAGCTTCTGCTCAATGAGCTCCTTGGCCCGTTGCACGTCCAGCTCCATGTCAGTCTGTGGTGCACAGCCCTGTGCAGGATGCAGCATCTCCTCCTCACCACCGCAGGCAGGGAGCACCCGGCCCTGGCTCCCGGCAGCGCTGCTGGCCATGGGGCTTTATGCTGCCAGTCCCGCTGGCCGCAGGGCTTTATGCCGCCAGCCCCTCCGTCCCGCGGCCCAAGGGCACCAACAGCTGTGGCTGCTCCACATGACTGGGGCAGCTTTGCCATGAGCTCACCCTCCTGCTTTCTGGTGCCCCTGGCTCACCTCCCTGGCCCCGCACCCTCTTAAAGAGACCCATTGCCCCCCCATGGGCTGCCCAGGACCTCCATCCTGGGAACAGGAAGCTGGGGTGCACACAGCCCACAGCTGCTGGTCCACAGAGGCTTGGCAGATCAGGGACACGGTCCTGTGCCACCCACCCTGGGTGGCTGGGATGCTCCCTGTGGCTCCCATCACCCTATCCCTGTGCAAGCAGATGCTGCAGCACCCACCAGCATCTCCCAGGGCTCCCTGGCACCCAAGAGGATTGCGACCCACTACAAAAGTAGGCGATGCCCCCCCCCCTCCAAACCTCTCAGCCAGTAGCAGGCAGCATGTGATGCTGGGAGCCACGGTCCCTCTGAGCCACTTTGGAGAATGACCTCAGGTGCAGAGCGTCTCGAGCAGCCCTGCCAGGGACCCGGTGGCTGCCCAGGCTCCCCCACTGCGCACGGGCAGCCTGGCAGCAGGGCTGGCCTCACGTGGGGCCAGCAGGCAGAGCCGGCAGCTATTCCCGGCAGCGGGGATATTGTTCAGCCCCCTGGGCTTTGCTCTCCCCCTTTGTAAGATGAGGCCGGTGCTGCCCTGTGCCGGGACAGTTAATGCGCTGGGCACCAGCCCCCGGCACAGGACCTGGGGGAAGGACAGATGGGGACACGTCACTGTCACCCTCCCAGGCAGTTCCCAGGGACACCCTTGGGTGCCCTGTCCCATGGGTGCTACAGTCTCCGGCTGCAGAAAGGCACAGTTTTCACCAGGACAGGTGATGGTGGCCACAAAGGTGGTCCTGGGACCATTCCCCTCCATGGCCTGTCCCACCTGGTCCTGAGGCAGGCACAGGCTGAAACCTCTGCAGGGGAACGCCAGGAAAAGCAGGTGGTAGCCCCATGCTGGCGAGAACTGGGATGGCAATAGGATCCACTGGGGAAGGGTCCAGGCAGGCAAAGAGCCAGGGCTGGTGGTACAGGGTGGCACTAGGGAGCAGAGCTGGGGAACCCAGGCTCTCCCCAGCGACCCTGTGCCCATCCCAACATGGGAGCAGATGTAGGACAGGCACAAGGACCTCCCATGGCTGCAGGTGACAGTCCCCCCAGCCTGCCCGAGGGACAGAGAGAGGATGAAAAGGCTTTATTGATAAATACAGACTATGTACAGAGGGGAGACATCTCCACCCAGCCCAGCACCCTGGGGCCTCCTGGCCAGGGGGAGCTGGAGCCCAGCAGGTCATGGCCTCTCCCTGCCAGCACAGCCTGGCAGCAGGGCCCTGGCTGTGCCAACCCCCCTGGAGACATTTGGTCTCGAACCTCCTGCAGCAAACACGGCGTGTGCCCATGACCCCAGCTGAGAGGGGCCGCTGTGGTGGCACAGCCCCACACAGCCCTTCCCAGGGGGTCACCCAGGTGGGGGGCAGCCTTGGGGGGAAACAGAGGCTGCCCCTGCTCCAGCACAGTTGAGACATGGCTCGGTGCAGCCCCAGAGGTGCCACTGTCCCCCACCCCCTGCCCTCTCCCCACAACCAGTAGGGGGGCTCAGTTCCTGGGTGGCAGCGGCTGGTTGACGATCACTTGCACAACAAAATCCTTCTGGATCTTGGTCTCCTGCAGCCGTGTGCGGTCAGTGAGCAGCTTGCCCGAGAAGAACCAGCGTTGCCATGCCAGGTCGATGCCCTCCTGCGCCTGCAGCTGCTTCTTCAGCTGCCCGATGGTGTCGCCCATGCTGGCGCTGAGCCGCAGGTCCTTACCGGTGGAGAGCCGCACCTTGAGGGCGAACTCCCGCCGGGTGTTGGGCAGGGGCTCGGCCAGCTCCGATGCCTCCTCCTCGCTTCGCTCCAGGATCAGGTTGACAGGAGGTGCCAGACAGTAGACAGGCAGCTGGTACCGGTTGCCCAGCTCATCATAGCACTCCGTCAGGGACCCTGAGGACAGCGGGGTGAGAAGCTGTGGGTGGGCATCCCCATGGACCCCTCAAATGGGGATGGGGCCACCCCAGGCAGTGGGGCAAAGCCCATCTTGCCCCCCTTGGCTGGGCTGAGCTGCACGGATGGCAGCTGGGAACCCCTCTCCTCTCCAACCTGGGACCCCAATGGGCTTGGATGTGGGACACTCAGCACCCACCCCACCCACAGCCCCGGTGCCATCCCTCACCATGGGGCAGAGTGATGCTGGCTCCGTCGAGGATGGCCTGGGCCAGGCTGTGGTCATTGGCCTCCACGGCATAGGCAGCTGCCTTCAGAGCATCCCAGATCTCCTTGCGGCCCTCGAAGGCAGGTGCTGTGTCCCAAAACTCGTCCCTCTTGCTGCGCAGCTGCCCATCTGTCATGGGATAGTCGCTCTTCCACTTGGGACGCTCCTTCTTCAGGGGCTCATTGCGGCCTGGGGGGGGGGGAGATGCTCAGCCTCAAGCCCTCGATTTCCCCATCCCCATGGACTCGTGGGGACTGCTCACACTATGCACAACAGTGTCCAAGGGACCACCCTCCCCAGCACAGGACAGTGCTCAATGCAGCTAGGAGGAGCTTGGCTAAAGCTAGCCTGGCCCAAGGTCCTACTGGCCCTGCAGCAGCTGGCCCCCCAGGTGACATCCTTTGTCCCCAGGAGGGACACAGACTCTTGTCCCCATGCTAGGGGGACCAGCCCCTGCCCCACAAGGTGGCTGCAGAACCTTGGGGCCCTTTGAGGCAGAGCAGTATTTATAGCTTGGGGAATTAGCCAGGAAATAAGCTGGTGAGTCGGAGCGGGAAGGGGATTATGGGGGCTGAGCTGCAGCCCTGGCAGGGAGGGGCAGGACTTCTCCATCCTCTCTGCCCACCCCAGGGTGGGAGGAACCAGGTCTGGGCAATATGGCAGGCACACAGCATCCAGGACATCAGAGGGGCAGAGGGCATCACCGGGGTGGGGGGCTGCCAGCCTGCAGCAGCCCCAGCAATGGGCTGAACTGAGCAGGCTCTCCATGGAACAGCCCCCAACCACATCGCCAGAGACCCCAGCAGCCGACACGGCCCAGGGCACAGTGGCAGGGGCCTGGGCCACTTCCCGTGCCAGCCCCACGCCGCCCTGCCTTCCCTACACCAGGCTGTGGCCCCGTGGGAACAGCCCTGTCCTGTCGGCCCCATGGCTGGGCGGGAAGTGTGGGGCAGGAAGGAGCTGTTGTCACTCCCAGCTAAGCAGGCGACAATGAGTGACAACAGCTCCTTCCTGCCTCCCCTCTCCCTGGGGCAGCCAGCCAGCACCCTTCCTGTGGTGACAGGACACAGGGGATGTGGAGCCCCAGCCGGGCAGGAAGGATGCCTGTGGCTGCACAGCGACCTGCCGGGCAAGGTGATGCCACACACCCCAGCTGCTGGGGACAGCCACCAGTACCAGTTGTGGGCTGAGCCATGTCCCCCAGGTGGCTTTTCCTAGGTAAGCATGTGGTGACACAAGGCACTACATGACCTTTTTTTTTTTCCTACCAGTCCTATCCCACCCCATCCAAGACCACTGGAGCCAACACAGCACCTGCTTTCCCAGCGAGCACCTGGCCCAGAGCTGGACACAACATGTGGCACCCACCCCAGGAGTCCCCATGGGGCACAGGAGCTCAGCTACTCCAGGGCTGGACGCTGAGCATCCCTGATGGGCAGCATCCTGCCTGCACCCACATCCCCAGAGGAGCAAGGGCAGCCGGCTGCAGCCAGTGCTGCCGATTCAGCAGTCACGGTGCTGGGCAGGAGGGATTTGCAGCACTGCAGGACAGAGCAAGGTCGGAGGCGGCACCTGCCCCAGGAGGGCAGCAGAGCAGCGGTCATGGCCAGCCTGAAGGACACGGCTGGGACCACATCTCCACACTGCTGTGGCCACCAGGCCAGGGCACACATCCTTACAACTGGCACTGTCACACACAGCAGGACTCCCAGCCAGCACTGTCCCCTGGCTTCATTCAGAGCAAAGGGAAGAGGCTGGCCCAGGCAAGCAGGATCAGAGCTGCGGGACCCGATTGCAGCCGCCCTGTGCAGGCAGGCGTGCCCAGCAGCCTTTCCCAGGTAGGCAGAGGCTAAGCCTTGTCTATTTATTGCTGCCGCCCAGCCGGGCCCTGCAGACTCTAATCGCCTCCTGCCGCTCTATTCCTGGCCCCTTGTGCAACCTTCCACCCCTGCCTGCTGCAGCAGCATCGCAGGACAGGTCCAGCCACTCGCTGCACCCGGACTCGAGCCAACAGGATCTGGCCAGCAGCCCGCCTGCCTCCTGCCCTGTGCCTGCAGCACCCTGCCTACAGCTCAGCCCACCCTAGGGTGCCCCAGTGTGGGGACCCTCAGGCAGGAGGCTGCGCCCCGGAGGCTCCCCTGCCCTGGGGCTCGCTCCCTGCACGGCTGGAGCCCCAGGGAGAGCCCAGCAGTCCCAGCCAACAGGTCCTGGAGGCTGGCTTGGCCCTGGAGGAGATGCCAACCAGATGGCACGTGGCACTGCTTCCAGCAGTGCTGGCTAGTCCCCTCCTGGGCCAGGCAGGGTTGGGATGCTGCGTGCCACCGGCATCCCCTGCAGTAAGCTGGCCACCCTGGGGACAATGCTGTCACCTGACGCAGGGAACCCTGGCAGAACCCTTCTGCAGTGGGTCACAGCAAGCCTTGGTCAGGCACGTGGGCTGCTTAGCAGGCCCCCTGCAGTAGCAGAGGTGGGCAGGCAGAGCACCCCTTCCCACCAACAGCAGGTCCTTGCATGCTGGGACCTGCCAGCCCGGGGCAGTGTCCCCATACTGTGGGTGAGGGCAGCTGCAGCCTTGCTTCATATTCCACCACCGGCTGAGCAGCTTCCATGGGCTGGTGGCACCACACAAACAACGGCAGGAGCCAGCCTGGGCACCCTGGCACCAGGGATGGCCCCGCTGCCCCAGGAAGGGGCACACTGCAAGGAAGCGGCAGCAGCTGCCAGGGGCACAGGGACACCAGGAGGGGATCGTGACCCATCCCAGGAGAGCCTGGCAGTGAGTGAGTAGTGGTGATGGAGACACAGACTCTTGTAGCCAGCTGTTGCCTGGTGCAGAAGGGGAGCATACGGACCCAGACTTTGGGATTCCCCCCCCCCAGCCACAGCAGCCCCAAGTTACAAGGCAATGGCCCCACTCCCCCACCGAGCTGAGCGAACAGTCATCCAGGGACCCCAGGACTCACTGACACCCACAAGAAAGCGCCTGCACCCCCAAGGCCAGAGCATGCTGGGGTGGGGGGCTGCAGCCCCAGGGGGAGCAGGGCCATCACCCAGCAGGGCATCCCCGGGGCAGGCTGGCACACCTGGAGCCCCGCACGGTGGGGACGGCTCCCCGCGGGCAGCAGGCACAGCCGGACCCGACAGCCACGGCACCCGCGCGTGTTGCCGGAGCGGCGGGCACCATCCGACGGGAAAAACCTCCCTCCTTCCCGCCTGCACCCCAGCTGCGGGCGAGGGCCGGGGCGCCCCATCCCCGGGCACACGCTTCCTGTTCCTCCTCTCCCGCCGCCTACCACCGCTTTGCCATAAACACAGTAATTACCGGCTGTGATTGCACCGGCCGGGGAGGCGGGCGAGGGGAAGGCAGGCGTGATTCACCCTGCCGGTCCACGTCCCCTCCGCCGGCAGGTAGCCGTGCCCATCCCCGCGGCCTCCGGGATCCTCCAGGGCAGCATCCCGGGGAGCTGTCTCATGGCACTCCGGTATTCGGCTGCACCAGCCTCCCCCCGCTGCTGTCGGGACCAGCGCTGCCGCTCCCCGCGCGGCCGGGTCCCCGGCAACCCCCAAAACCCCGGGGAGCGGGGACGGGGTTGTCCCCGTCGGCAGCAGCCCGGTGTACGAGCAGCACTGACCCCGGGCAGGCAGGGCGCGGGCAGAGACCCAGCAGTTTGCAGGACGCGGCGTGCCGGGAGACACTGCTGAGCCCAAACCGGGGACACCCGCCACCCTGCAGCCCCCCCGGGACACCCCCTCCCCGGGAGGAGCCGCGGACCAGCGGGGCTGGGCAGGACGCGCCGCGCACCCCAGCCCTGACCCTGCGAACCTCCCCGGGGTGCCGAGACGGGAGCCGCGGTGCCTGCCCGCTCCCGAGGCCACGCACCGGACCGGAACCCTCGGGGCCCCCCGGGGGCATAGAATGGTTCCCGGGGGTGCGCACGGGACACACACCCCCCCCCCCCCCGCGGACTACGCCCCTCCGGTGCCCACGCTCCCCCCGCGCCCGCCGCCCCCAGGGGTACACGGGACGGCTCCCGGTGCCCGCGATCCCGGGGGTGCCCAGGCGGGACAGCCCCCGCGGGCCCGGTCCCGCTCACCTGCTCGCTTGCGCGGGTTCCCGGCGGCGGGCCGCTCCCGGCGCTGCCGCCCCACGCAGCCGCCCATGGCGGGGCTCAACGACGGCGGCGCTCGGCATGGGGCCGGGCCGGTTCCGCGCTGCACCCGACCGCGGGGCCCGGCGCCGTGCAGCCGCACCACCCGGCTCTGAGCGCCGGGGCCGCCCCGCCGCCGGAGACACCCCGCGCCGCGCCCCGCCCCCCCAGGTGCGCATGTGACCGCCCGCACCGGCACCGCCACCGGCACCGCCCACGTGCGCACGCCCGCTCCCGCAGCGCTTTTGTCCCCTCCTCCCCGCCGTACGGCACCGGCCTCGCCCCCTCCCGGCCCCGCCGTTCCCCCTCCCCGGCGGCGGTGAGGAGGGGGCGCTCCTGCCGTGCGCGTGCGCGCGCTGTCACCGCCCGCGGCGTGAGGGCCCGGCGCATGCGCACGGCGGGGGGGGGACCGGCGGCCGCTGCCCTGGGCGGGGTGTCATGGCGGCGGCCGGGGCCGGGGCGGGAGCTGCGGCGCTTGCCGCTTTCGTTCAGGACTTTGTGGCCGGGCAGCAGGACGGCCGCGCTGCGGAGGTGGCGGCAGGTACTGGGCGGGCGCGGCTGCGGGGCGGGGCCGGGCGTGGGCACGGCAGCGGGGCCGGGCCGAGTGGCGGGCGTGGGCACGGCTGTGGGGCGGCGGGGCGGGACAGGCTTAGAGAGTGAGCTTGGGGTTGCGGGGCTGGCGGTGGGAATGGACGTGGGCACGGCTGTGGGACAGAGCGTGGCCGTGGGTTGTGGGGCTGGGGCGTGAGGCTTCGGTTTGGGGCAGGGCACGGGGGAGTGGGTAGGGCCCGCAGCCGTGGGCTGGGTATCGAAAGGGGAGATGAGGGCTAGGGGCTGCGGGGTAGGTGTGGGGCTCTAGGGGTGAGGCGGGTGTGGGGAGATGCGGGGCTGTTGGGAGCTGGGGTGAAGGCAGAGTTGTGGGGTCTGTGGGGTGCGTCAGGGTTTTAGATGGCTGGTCTAGAGCATGGGGTGGGATTGAAGGTGTTGGGTCTAGTGGCGGTGCCTGCGGGGGCTGCCCTGCAGCAGGGAACGGGGCTTTGGGGTGGGAGATATGGCATGGGGTGTGTGAGGTGACGGGAGCACGAGGCTGCAGGCCCTGGAGGTTAGGGGTGCAGTGGGAGCTGCTGTGGGTGGTGCTGGGTATGACTGGCTGGGGGGTGGCCGTGGCTGGGTGGCAGAGAAGGTGCCAGTGGGAAGGGAGCTCCTGGCCTTGCCGAGATGCTGTAGGAGATGACTGATGCTCTGGCTTCGCTGGCCCCTGCTTCTGGGGCCCAGGCTCTGACTGCCCTCTCTGTGGTTTCTCCTCCTTTCCTGGCAGGGCTTGAGGCATTCGGTTTCCTTGGATAATTTGTCTTTCTGCTTGGAGCAGCAATTTGGTGACTTTGTTATTTTGGGGAATTTGCAGCTTCAGGAATATGGCTTTTTAAGGATAAGATGGCACATTTGTGTTTCTAGGCAGTGGCTTCAGCACATTTTGGAAAGGAGTTGCGGGAGCAGAGGACTACGTAGGCTACGTTACATAGAGGGGTAGCTTACGGACCTTTCCCAAGGTCTATAAGAAAAACCCAGACTGATGGATTGTGAACTGATCCGTGGTATCTTGGTGCTGAGATGAGCTGGCAAAACGGGAAGGTAACCCAGTGGTCTGTGTGACAGAGTGAAGAAAATACCAGGGAAATTTGGAGGGATTCACTTAAATATGTGACATTCAAGATGTTGCAAAAGAGTTGCACAAAGCCTCTGACATATTTGGGATAGAAGTGGGGAAAGATAACCTTACAACTGCTGTTGTCATCTATGGTCATGTTACAGAAGTGCCCGGAGAGAGCTTTGTCTCTTCAAAGATGTACAAAGAGAAGAGCTGCCCCCGCTCTCATCAGCTGTATGGCGCTAGTGACAAACCCACCTTGACAAGCGAGGGAGCCGGCAAGTGTCCTTTGGCCCCTCTGACCTCATACAGAATCACACATCAGAAACTATTAAATTGCATCATGTATCCTTGAGTGAAAGGGGAATTTTTTCCTAACCTTGTGGCCATTGTGCAATTGTTGAAAGAAACGCGTTCAGCTTCTCCCATGTGTTGCTAGGTATTAAATTGAGTGTAACTTGGCAAGTGGAAGAAAGGCCTCAGTGCCGTCACAGGCAGCTTGGGCTGCATGGGTCAGTGGGTGGCAGAAGGAGACTGAACTCATTTGTATTAAAAGATGGGGAAAGAAAGATACTGCTCTTACAGAAAATCCGTCACACGATCCCCATGAATGCTGTGCTCATGTTTTGAGGGTGTGGGGGAGACAAGAATGGAAAGTGTGTGGAAGTGATTCAAGTCTAGGAGGACGCTGTGTGAAAGGAGGGAAGAGGTGTCAGGAAAGGGAGCAGATTGATTCCGAGTAATAATGCAGCAAAGGGTAAATGGCTTGCTTCCGTTTAGCCTCTCGGACTACAGCAACACTGAAATAGCCCCTCCTGGTAAAGGGAATGCCGGGATTCAAGGTGCATAATTAACCTTGGGGACATGCTGCTGCCAGATGTGGAGGCAGAAGTTTCACAGGCTTGCCGCTGTGCCTGCCGTGCTGATGAGCCAGGTCCAATTATAGCTGTGCTTGTGCTTAAGCCATGGCTTGGGCAGCTCTGGCTGTGAGTGGGAGGCAGTGCTCACAGGTCGTGCTCTCAGGGCTGGTGTGGTCACTCCACGCAAGGCGAAGCTGGTTGCACCCCTGGGACCCTGAGAACAGAACGAGTTCTCACCATCACCGAGCGAAGGGGCTGTTAACCGCGGGGAGCATCAATAGCTGATTGTGGTTTGGTCATTAGACTTCAGCTCTTTCCTGTTGATTAGGAAACCAGCAGCTTTGTGTAGATGCTGCTTTTGGTCTCTGAAAATGCAGAGGCAGAGTGCTTGGCCACAGAGACAGTCTTGGACCTTCTTCAGGGTGGTTCAGAGGCACGAGGGCTTTTCATGTGCTTGCAGAGCGGGATGTTGGGATGCTGGGTGCAAGCTCTCCTGGCAGCCAATTCTGCTCTGTGCTAGTGCCTAGCACCCACTTGCCGTTGCACTGTTGTTATTCTCCAAGAAATTTTGCCGGTACCTTACAGCTATTGCTCAAGGCACCCCCTGTTCAGTCTGTGCCTGTCAACTCGGCGACCTGCTGGGCTCCTCTTCTTCCTTGCAGCTCCCCTTATCTGTTCTGCCCTTCAGTCCAGGCTCCCTTTCCCTGCTGTGCCAAGCGGGATTGGAAGCTCTATCTCTAGAGCTGGGGCTGCCTGCTGTCAGTAAACACTGTCATCCCTTCTCCCATCCCCAGAGACTGCTCTCTGATGAACAGCATGACTTAATACTGGAATTAACTGCTTAGGAAGAGCCAGTAAATGCTTGCAACGGCAGGAGACACTAGCTGAGACAAGGCCTGGGAAAGCCTCGAATTAAACCTTTAGGCTCCTGAGGGGGTGGGTGCCCTGTCAGTTGTGTAGGTAAGACTTCAGCAGGGCAGAGGGATGAGCAGGGCCCTCTGGAGTGCCCAGAAGTGCTCCTGGGCAAAGACAGTGAGTCTTGGTGACTGGAAGGTGCTTTTTTTGTGGAGGAAAGCTGTTTAGTCCAGGTAGAGAGTGAGGGCTGCTGCATGTTTCCCAGCAATATCCCTTGCCACCTGAGCTACAGATCAGAGGGCCGAAGGTAAGGCAGTCCCTGGCCTCCCACACACACAGAGCTGTCCTACTGGGAAAGCGTCACGTTGGCGGTGGGTGGCAGGAGTAGAGAACCTGCCCTTCTGCCAAGGACCTGCAGCAGGTCCTTACCAAAGCCTCCCAAGGAGTGACTCTTCCCCCAGCTGAGTTGCAAGAATATTGAGGCAGGAGGTGAGTGAGGCAACCTCGCGGGGTGTCTGAGTCAGAGCTGGAAATAGACTCCAGGAGTCCCAACACTTCATCTTCCTCTCACCACAAAGCTGCCCTTCTCCCTGCCTTCCATCTTGGAGGGAGTTTGTGCAGGTCTTGCTCAGCATAGCGTGGAGGTGGTGGAGCCAAGGTGGGAAGCGGGGTGATCGCTAGTGTCTGGCTGTTTGCTCAGCCACTTCTCCCTCGGGGAGCACCTGGGGAGGTCCTGGCTTGCTCACATTAGAGAAGTGGTTTTTGGTGTCTCAGCAAAGTGGAGCGCAGCAAGGCTCCTTCTCTTGGGAGCCACGTGTTGGTCACGGGTGCAGCTAGGCTGTGGGGAGAGGGTAGAGGCAAAGTGCAGGCAAGTTCACCCCTTGCTGCCTGCTCTCAGCTCTGATCTAGTCAAGGCAGCTCTCGGTCCCAGATGTGTTCGCAGGCAGAGCTGGAGGCAGCTCCACCAACTGAGTGTGCGTGGCTTCTTCAGTGCTCAGCGAGGTGCCGGCACCCAGCCAGCCTTTCCTGCTGTGGTGCCGGGGCCCTTCCCAGCATCTGTCTCCAGCACCTTGCCTGACTGACGGTCTGGGAGTCTCTGGTTCACTCTCTTTACCTCCTTTCTCCAGGGGTGAAAGATGGAAGCTGGACTGTTCTGCAGCTTGTGGAAGCCCTGGGGTAAGAAAAGCCTTATACATGTTATACATCGCGTAAGGGCCTTGCAGGGGAGATTCCTGCGAGGATGGACAGTGAGAAGGAAAAATGTGCATGCTTGTCCAGGATGAGCTAGCTTCACCACGGCACACAGGCCTGCAAGGATGTTATCCGCTCACAGCACGGGGCCTGAGCAGTGCTTTCTCTCACAGGACTTGGGAGCTGTTTGGGAGAGAAGGGACAGAGCAGCTCTGGATGCTCTCCCAGGAGAGGTGTTGTGGCAGGCAGCACGCCGCAGGGCACTTCTCATTTGGGACTGTCCCCAGCAGGAGCTGCCTGAGCACACAGTGGCACATCACCATGTCACGAGTGGGCTGGCACTCAGCTTTTGCCTCTGTCTCCAAGCTGTTGTGGCCTGGGACTTGTGGAGGCTCATTTCTCCCAAGCTGGGGGCTGGGTTTGCCTCGTTGTAAGAGTCTTTGCCCTTTTTCATCCTTTGTGATCTTGGGAGCCTGAAATTCAGGTGCAGAGCATGGTGCAAGAGCAATTTCTCTGGTCCAACTTGAGAACTTGGATTTATTGCTGCATGGCGCTGGGGCCAGGTGCATGCATGCAGCACGGTCAAGGGAAGAGGAGTCTGCTCCCACCCTGCCAGCAAGTCAGGCAGGACTGGGCCACCACCCCCCTGCCCAGAGAGCGGCACCTCTTTGTTTTTATAATGCGTCTGCTCAGGATGTGCTTCCTGCTTGGGTGTCCCTGCTCACAGCAAGCCTCTTGGGCTTTCTCCCCACTTGACCTAGGTCTTGCCTGGAGAACACAGATCCTCGGACACGAGGGCGAGGTATCCAGCTGCTGTCACAAGCCCTGCTCCAGTGCTACTCCCTGCTCCAGGAGAAGGAAGGTAAGGGCTGCTCTGGGCCCTTGAGTGGCTGCCGGCAGGTTGGGGACAAAGCCTGTGCCCCTCAGGTGTCCTGCAGTTGGCAAAGGGATTGATTTAGCACTGTGAGAGCTTTGTGCATGTCTGTCAGGAGTCAAAGTCCAAGGAGGGCACAAGGCCTCACACTACAGCCTTTTTGCCAACCTTTCCACACAATTTGGGTCACTCCCTGAACACGCCAAAGCCCTGGCACTGCAGTTGGTGCCCCCGGCAGTGTGTGGGTGTTGCACACCCAGGTGTGCTCAGCTCCACGTGGGATGCCTTGGGGACACATCTGTATGTCAAAATCCTTGTGTGGTGATTCAGTGCAGGAAAACCATCCCTCACAAAGCAAGTCACACCGCAGCCCTTCAGCCTGCCCAGGTTAACTCTGGGGGAACCCTGGGGCCTGGGGAGGAGGGGATATCAGTGTAAGGATGACAGTGGAGTGGAGGACCAGAGCAGGGAGAGGAAGATGCCCCATTCGAGGAGGCAAGGAGAAGGTTTGGCTGTGTTAAATGCTCCATAGCAACTGGCTGGCAGCAGGGGAAGCCAGTAAGTGCTGCCAAATTTTGACTTGGACTTGGGGCCTTGCTGGTGGGTAGATGAACCTGTGCCAGCAGGCTGGCAAGGCAGAGGGGCTCAGCTAGTAAGTGAGGTGGAGGAAGGGAATGATGGAAGTAAAAAGTGCTTGGTCCTTGGTATTTGGCGCTCATTTCAGACTGGTGCCAGCCAGGGCCAAGAGCAGTTGGGCAGAGAGAGTACGGACAGACTAGCTACTGGTGTAGCTGGAGTCAGGTGCGATGACTGTGATGGGGACTGGGGTGCTCTGGAGGGACAGCTGGGGGTGGGGAGGTTCAGTGGGAAGGCAGAGTCAGGGCAGCTGGGTGGGGGGAGCAAGCTGTATTAGAGCCAAGTCACCAGGAGCTCTGGAGGAGGGTGGGCAGAGCCAGCTTCCCAGGAGGGTACAGGCAGCTGCTGTGACACCCCCAGCTGGCCCCATCTCCCTTCGTGTTCCTCCTCACGCAGTTCATTTCTCAAGCGCTGCGTCAGGCTGCCTCCTGGGGGGGTGAGTTTCTGCAGCAGCTGTGGGCGCAGGATGCTACTAGCCGGCTCTTCCAGTCTGCTTCCTGCTGCCACTCCCCAGGGCCAGGGTGTGCAGGCGCCCGTGGCTGTGACTCAGGGGCCGGGAACGTGTTGTGGAGCCAGCGAGGGGAAGCCGGAGCTCCTGCTCCAGCCCCGCGCCCCACCCCATGACGTCCTCCAGCCTTGGCTGAGCAGGCGTCTGCACCCACGTGTCCAGACAGGCCGGGGCAAATGCCTCTCAGGTAGCTCCAGCACCTCTGCAACGGCCAGAGGTGGGTGCTGCCCTGCTGTGGTCAGACATGGGTTGCTCACAGGGGCAGGGTGAAGGCATTGGAGCCAGGTTGGTGCACCCAAGGGCGGCAGTTAATCCCATTCACCAGTGCAAGATATGTTTGCTGTTCATCCGGCTGCTGCTTTCCCGGGACTAACACACGTTGGTGTCTGTTTCTGACAGTGCTGCATCTGGTCCTGTTCTATGAGAATCGGCTGCAAGATCATCACCTTGTGATCCCCTCGGTGCTCCAGGGACTCCGAGCACTGGTGAGCTCATGCCCCGCAGTGCTGGGATGTGCTCCAGAACGGTGCCAGGGAGGTGCAACACCTGGGTGCAGGTTGGAGCAGCATGTTTGGCGGCATTGCCCTGTCTCCTCCGTGTTCCTGCTGTGCCCCTTGCAGAGTGGCTGGAGAGAGGAGACTGCCTTAATTTCCTGCCCCATGCTGGTAATGGGGCAAGGATTCCCTGGCCGCTCTGGAGAGCAGCACAAATGATAAGCATCTTGTCCTGTCCTGTCCTGTCTCAGGGGGTGGTGAGCTCTCCCTCACGTAGGAGAGGATTCTGCAGGTGGCTGCTGTACAGGAGCAGGAGCTCTGTTATATGGCTACCATCATGGTTTTCTATTCTTGCTTTTCTTTTTCTGTCCCCAGAGCATGTGTGAGGTGCTGTCCCCAGGGCTAGCGGTGTCTGTACTCAAAGCTATTTTCCAGGAGGTGCATGTGCAGGTGAGCAATGTGATTTCCCATCCTCCTGTCCCTGCTCCCTGGGTGTCTGGGGATGGCCTGTCTGCCCTGACATCTGAGCACATTCAGTAGCAGTGCAGTGTAGCGCATCCTTCAGCAGCAGTGCAGTGCTCCTGCGGAGCTTAGAGACAGCGTGTCTCACTACGGAGCGAGAGGCAGACAGCAGATGAGGATCCTGTTTGGACCTTGTCCTCTCTTCTGTCAGCCCTGGGGGAGTTATTTCCTTTGTTCTGTTCTCCAGGCTGTGTTTAAGTGACCTCAGCACCCAAATTCTCTTCTGGTTTAAGACTGTTTATGCTGGCAGAGCCTTGGGCAGTATGTGTGGCCCTGGTGTGCCTGTGATGGTGCATTCATGCAGTGAGGGACACAGTCACATTCAGGTGCCATTGCGCAGGCATGAGCACACTTTGCATGTGGTAGATGAGATCTGTGTGCCAGGAAGCAGCAGCTGAGCTGCTGGGGGTCCTGCCCTCTTCTCAAGGGCATGCGCTGCCCTTGGGTGGTGGGTAATAGTGCTGCCATGTGTGGAGGCGTGTTTTGATTGCTCTGCTCCTCCCTCCAGTCCCTGCTGCAGCTGGACCGCCACACAGTCTACAGCATCATCACCAACTTCATGGGCACCAGGGAGGAAGGTGAGGGGGCAGATGCCAGAACCACTCTGGGATTGTCCAGATTGGGAAAATGGCTCTCATTCACCTTCTCTGAGGGCTCTGTTGCTCTGCCTGGGGAGAGCTGAAAGGGCTGTGGGGCTGGAGAAATGGGGCTGATTTCATGCCATGTTGGTGAGGTCTTGTGTCCTGCATCTGCTCACGCTCCTTCTTTCTGCAGAGCTGAAGGGCCTGGGTGCTGACTTTACCTTCGGCTTCATCCAGGTGATGGATGGGGAGAAGGATCCCCGCAATCTGCTGGTGGCCTTCCAGATCGTGCGTGATCTCATTGCCAAGAACTACGCCCTGGGTGAGCCTGTGCCTGCTGTGCAGAGCTGACCGGGGAACACATTGCTTTTCTTTGAGCTATTGGAGGCATGGCCCTTGGATCTGACCAGGGCTGGGGTTGTCCCTGACCTACTTTAGGAGCTGCAGAGCCAGCTGGTTGTGGGTGCTAGGCATGGCTGCTGTGCCTCTTTTGCCCAGTGTCTCTGCTCACTCCCTCTCTTCTCTCCCTGCAGGTCCCTTTGTGGAGGAGCTGTTTGAAGTGACGTCCTGCTACTTCCCCATTGATTTTACTCCAGTGAGTGAGAGTGCCCTGTGCCACAGCCTATTCCTTCTGGTGTTTTCTCAAAGGGTCATGTCCTCTCCAGGGAATGGGAGGAGAGGGTGGGCATGAGTCTTGGCTGGGCAGCGTTGAGCTGCGAGCTCTGGTACCCAGGCAGACAGACCAGTGCCAAGCTGGCTGCAGTGATTGGCATTGCTGCTGCCTTGCTGGAGATGAGGTGGTGCAGCCTTGGATAGTGGCTGGGTTGGGAGGTTTCCTGACCTGCTCTCTGCTTCCCTTCCAGCCCCCCAATGACCCCCACGGCATCCAGAGAGAAGACCTGATCCTCAGCCTCCGGGCTGTACTGGCCTCCACGCCCCAGTTTGCTGAGGTAGGAAGCTCCTTGGGGGTTCTCGAGCACCCCTCTTTTCCCTGAGCACAGGCTGCATTTCATAGTGCTGCAGCTCCTGCTGTGGCTCTGTGGGATGGGAACAGCTGGGACCAGGAGTCTGCCTGTCTCCTGCTGGGGCTGGGCATGGGGTGGGTGTTGACACTGGTGCCCTGGGAAGGGGCTGCCTGTTGCAGGTATCCCTCCACCTCTGCTCTCCTGGCAGAGGCTGTGCTTGCAGCCCTGCAGGGCCATAGGCAAGGTGGTGCAAAAGGTGTGCTGAGTCTAAGTGCCTCTCTCTGCAGTTCCTGCTCCCTCTGCTTATTGAGAAGATGGACTCGGACCTTCAAAGTGCCAAGCTTGACTCACTGCAGACTCTGGTAAGGAGAGATCCCCTACTCCCTTTAGCCTATGGCTGGCCTGTGGTGGCAGCAGCCAGCCACCTCTGAGCCCTTCTCCCTGCCAGCCAGACTCTCCCTTGCAGAGCCACAATTTCCAGGGTCCTAGTTTGGCCTGCATCGCTCTTTCCTCTTTTTCTCTCCCTTGAGTGGCTCATGCAGTTCAGCACGAGCCTGCCAGGATGTAAAGTGTCCCTACTCTATGTCCTCCTGGTACTGGCTTCTCTCTAATGCTTTCTCCTGGCTCCCTCTTGCAGACTGCCTGCTGTGCCATCTACGGGCAGAAGGAACTGCAGGAATTCCTCCCCAGCCTCTGGTCATCCCTGCGCAGGGAGGTGAGTACTGCAGGGCCCCTAACAAATGCTCCACCACAGTTGGAGCCAGACCAGGCAGGCCCCATATCTCCCAGCAGCCCCCACCTGTGGCCTCAGACAGCCCCAGCTGAAAATTGTCAGGCCAGCCCTATCAGCCTGTACCTGGGGTTTGGATATGTCACACTGCATGTTCAAAGCACATGGGAAGCGAGGTGGGAGCCTGAGCCCTTCAGCTCAGGTTGGGAGTGTGAAGCCTGTGTTTGGAGTCAGCACGGACCTTAGCTCACCCTACGGCCTCTCCTGCAGGTGTTCCAGACAGCGAGTGAGAAGGTCGAGGCGGAGTGCCTGGCTGCACTGCACGCCCTCTCTGCCTGCCTCTCCCGGTCTGTGCTGAGCTCTGACACTGAGGACTTGCTGGACTCTTTCCTCAGCAGCATTCTGCAAGGTAGCTAGTAGAGAGACCTACCCTGCCTGAGCCTGCAAACATGCTCCTAGCTAGAGATCTGCCCTCCTGTTCTCTTTGAAGCCTCTTTCTTCTCTTTCTGATTCTCATAGCCACTGTTGGCTTCTCCAAGGGAATTAGCTGCAGGAAGGGAGGAGAAGGGGACAGTAGGAAATGCCTGCTGGATTGAGTTGCTTTCCTCTCTGCTGAGATTGGGGTGTCCAAGGCTGTGCTGTGGGCTTGGAGCTGGGGGAAGCAGCTCTGTTAGGGAGGCTGTGCTGCAGCTCAGAGCTGCCTCTGACAGCACGTCCCAGCCCAGATATCAGCTGTGTCCCCGCACGTGAGGCAGAGGAGCTCTGCCGGTGCAGCTGACGCCCAGCCTATCTCAGATTGCAGGCACCATCTGTGTGAGCCCGACATGAAGCTGGTGTGGCCAAGTGCCAAACTCCTGCAGGCAGCAGCGGGTGCCTCCCTCCGTGCCTACCACCGCGTCACCCGCAGCGTCCTGCCGTTGCTGCTGGAGCAGTACACCAAGCACCCACAGGTGAGGGGCACCCTGGGCTCTGTGGTCACAGGCAGCAGGACTGAGTGCACCCGCTGGCTCTGCAGGGCTTGGTGGGAGCAGGGTGTCAAATTGGGTGTCCTTCCCTGGCTGCGGGTGGGGACCCCGTGGGCACCCTCTGGCCTCGCAGCGCTGGGCTGAGATGTAGCTGTGTTCCAGCAATGACGGTGATCTGGGTTACGCCTTTGTGTCCCTGCAGAGCAGCCAGAGGAGGACAATCTTGGAAATGCTGCTGGGCTTCCTGGAGTTGCAGCAGAAGTGGGGACATGTGGAAGAAGGTGAGGCTGGCTGCTGCCTCTGGAGGCACCTGTGTCCCAGCGGGCTTCTGGCTCTGACCGCACCTTCCCATATGTTGATAGAGAAGGAAAACTCGCTGACCTGGGCAGCTGCATGTGCAACCCCCTGCCATGTCCCAGGGACCCTGCATGGCTGGGTGTCAACCGGCAGGGCCCCAGAAAGGATCTGTTAGGTGCCATGGTGGTGGCTGTGCAGTGACAGCCAGGCGCAGGCAGTGACTCTGTGCCTCTCTCTCCAGATGAGAGCTCTCTGCTGTCACTCCAAGCCCCCATTTGCTCTGTGGTGTTCTCGGCGCTGACGGATCCCAGTGTGCAGCTGCAGCTGGTTGGGATCAGGGCACTGACTGTCCTGGGCTCCCTGCAAGGTTGGTGCCTTGTTTCTCTTGGGGAAGCAGAGGGAGATGTCACCATGTTCTGGGAGACATGGTGCCACACGGCTGCTGGGACATCATTGCCTGCTGCCTGTAGGTGCACAGGAGCAGTGGCAGCTTCTTCTACCCAGGCCATGAGCTCCAGGGACACTTGGTCTCTCTCTTGCCTGTTTGTGCTGGGCACCTTGTTTCTCTGGTGTTTGGCATGTTGATGCGTTGCTGCTAGCCTGGACGAGGGGGAAGGATACTGCCCGGAACACTGGCAGCTTCGCCTTTCACCGAGGGCAGGATTCGTCTACATGTCTTGTTCCAGGCTTCCTGTCTCCCTCCAACCTGGAGCTGGTTGTGGATCACCTCATCCGTCTCGCTCTGCATGAGGAGGATTCTCAGAGCAGGTGAGGGCCAGGCCGGTGCCACTGCAGTCACCCATGCTCTGGGGAGAGGAACAAAGCCTGGCTTTGCTGCAGAGAGGGTCTGTAGTCTGGGGGAAGGCACAGGAACTGTCTGAACTAAAAGCCCATGTGGGTGTAAGAGCAAAGAGATAAACCAGGTGATTTATGGACTGGAAATTAGAAAGTCTGGGCTTGTCAAAGTAGGGGGGCTCTGCTCTGCCTTGCCAGTAGGGCGAAAAAGGCAAATTGCTGAGAAATGGTTTTTTGGAGGCATTTTCTGGCCCAGATCTGTGCAGCTGGTGTAGAAGCAGCCCAAGGTTTGCAGTGCTTACATCACCCCTCCTGCTCTTTTCCCCCTGGCAGCGAAGCAGCAATGGAGGCAGCTGGATCTCTGGCCCCCATCTACCCAAAGTTTTTCTCCGGACGCATGGTACCCAGGCTTGAAGAGGAGTTGCAGTCAGGTAGGGCTGGTGGCCTTGGGAACGGAGTGATGTCTGGTCTTGGGGTGAAGCCTGCCCCATCCCTGTTCAGCTCCTACCAGGCAGTGGGGCTGTGCTGTACAGCGTAGGTTGGTGGCTCTCCTTCCTGGGGGATTCCCAGTGCAGGCACTGTGGTGCTGGCACAGGGAAGACCGTGCCTGGGTCTGGCAACCAGCCTGTGTGGCTGGGATCACCCTTGTGGGGAGGAGCTGCCCAGCTGCAGAGCAGGCAGAGTGCCTTGGGCCTGGCAAGGGCTAGTTCTGCTGTGCTGCTCCACCCCATCCACCCTGGCAGGGTCTGGGCCCTGAATGCCCTTGGGTGAGGGAGCCTGGGGTCACCCCAGCACCCCTCTGAGGTGTGTTTCCTCTTCAGAGTGGGAGGAGGAGAGCTCCCATGACCACTGCTCCCTGCAGCAGCGCTGCCTGCAGGCCCTGGCAGCCGTGTCCACCCACACCAGCATCGTGAGGGAGACGGTCCCTGTCCTGCTGCAGCATCTCCGGAAGGTGCAGAAAGGTAGCACAGCACGTGACAGGCAGCTCCACGGAGCACGTCTGGGCACGAGCTGCCTCTGTTACCAGGGATGGCTGGGAGAGAGCGGGGATGGCAGTGGTGCAAGGAGCCCAGGGCTGGGCTGTAAATCCCACCACTGGAGTGGGAGGAGGGAGGGCTGCATTGCTCTGGGATCCTGGCACAGATCAGGGATGGGTGCTGCAGCTGTGTGATGCGATGGTGACTGTGCCCCGCAGGGAGCGAGGCCAGGAACGCCCAAGACGTGGTCTCCGTGTGCCAGAGCCTGCACCGTTTGGCCCTGCAGTGCCAGCACGATGCAGAGGGCTGCTGGTACTACCATCAGACAGTGGTGCCCTGCCTGCTGGGCATGTCCGTGCAGGCTGCCACACAGGGTAGGTGCGGGTCTGGAGTGGGAGAGGGGAGAGCAGGTAGCTCCCCGGGCTCTCCGGCGTCCCTGATCCTGCAGCCAGCGCTGCTGCTGCCGCCCTCCGGCAACCACGGGCACTGCGGGCCCCGCTGCCCCCTGCCAGAGGCAGAGCAGCCCTGGCCAGGGCCGGTGTGGGGCTGTGCTTGCCTCCTCCCTCTGGGCAGCAGGCTCCAGCGTGTCCCTTTCCTCCCACTGCCTGCAGAGAGCACCCACCCGCTGCTGGGCAAGGCATTGCTAGAGGAAGAGGTGCTGGCTGCCATGGTCCCTGTCATCAGTGCTGCCACCACTCACCTGAGCCCTGAGTGAGTGATGCTGGGGCGGGACGCTGGGCACTGCATTGTGGGGAGGGGTCAGGCTGCATCCCCCCCGCTGCTGTCTGTACAGGGAGACCCTGCGCCTCCTGAGAGGTACCCAGGAACTCTCTGATGACCCTCCCAGAGCAGCACATTGCAATGTCTCCTTTCTCCTAGGCTAGCTGCCCAGAGCGTGTCTCACGTGGTGCCCCTCTTCCTGGACGGAGAGGTCTCCTTCCTGCCCCAGAACAGTTTTCCCTGCTCCTTCCAGCCCTTCGAGGTGTGTTGGGTGCTCAGGACTGGTGTTCCAGAACAGGAGCAGGGACTGAGGATGTCCTCAGACTGAGCACAGGCTGGCAGCAAGGACTGTGGTGACACGGGCACTATTCTTTCCCCACAGGATGGGGAGTGCTTGGAGGCACAGAGACGCCTGGTTGCCCTCCTCATGGCCTTCGTTTGCTCCTTGCCCCGCAATGTAAGTTGGTGAGGAGCAGGGCGGAGAAGGGGCCCTGACTGAGTGCCCTCCTGCCCGGGTCCACAGTAAGCTCCACAGGCAGAGGAAGGGAGTGGTTGTGGCCCTGGGCTGTAACACGGTCCATGTCTCTTCCAGGTGGCAATTCCTCAGCAGGAACGGCTGCTCCAGGAGCTGCTGGCGCTGAGCTGCTCCTGCAACTGCCCCTTCACGGCCACCACAGCTGCCAAGTGCTTTGCAGGGCTGGTGAACAAGCACCCTGCGGGTAAGGGGGCAGGGCAGGGCGCTGTGGGTCCCTGCCCACTGCTGGCAGAGGAATGGCTCAGCTTGTCCCTTCTACGTCCCCAGGGCAGCAGCTGGATGAGATCCTGCAGCTTGCAGTGAACAGGATGGAGCCTGGCCTTGTGGAGGGGCCCCACCGAACACAGGCGCTCACACTGCTGCTCTGGGTAAGGCCTGCCCTGGGTGCAGGATGGGGGGACAGCCGGCCTGGCACTGACTCTGCTCTGCCTGCACAGGTTACCAAAGCCCTGGTGCTGCGCTACCACCCCCTGAGTGCCCACCTGACGGATAAGGTAGGTGGTGGTGGGACTGGCTGATGTTCAAGAAGCCTGCCTGCTCCCTCCATGGCCGCCTGGGAACCGCAGCGGCAGGGTGCCCCGTCTCAGGGCTCTCCCCTTTACAGCTGCTCGGCCTACTGGGTGACATGGAGCTGGGCCCCGCCGCAGCCGACGGCTTCTCCCTGCTTATGGCTGAGTCTCCGGATGTGCTGCACAAGGGCTGCCACGCTGACGTGCGCATCATGTTCCGCCAGCGCTTCTTCACTGACAACGTCCCCAAGCTGGTGCAGGGCTTCCACGGGGCCAGCCCTGGTAAGCGGCCACCCCCAGCCCAGCCTCGCCACCCTGTGACTGCCTTACCCAGGGGACCTGAGCCGGCGTCCCCTCCTCCCCCAGCTGCCTGTAACCATCTCTGCTCTCCACAGATGTGAAGGCCAATTACCTGAAGGGCCTGTCCCATGTGCTTAACCACCTCCCTAAGCCTGTGCTGGTGACAGAGCTGCCCACGGTGAGAGCCAGCCTTGGTAGGGACGGATTGTGGCAGCGCGGAGTGCACGGCTGGGAGTTATTCACGTCTCCTGTGTCCTCCCCACCCGCAGCTGCTTTCCCTCCTGCTTGAGGCTTTGTCCTGCTCGGATCGTGTGGTGCAGCTCTCCACACTGAGCTGCCTCCAGCCGCTGCTGCTCGAAGCTCCCCAGATCATGAGCCTGCACGTCGACACGCTGGTCACCAAGTTCCTCAGCCTCACCTCCAGCCCCACCATGGTGCGTGCACCCCTCCTTCTCCCCCACACCCCTCCCCTCTGCCCCTCTCCTTTCTGCCACCCTCACCCCTCTCTGTTCCAGGCTGTCCGCATTGCTGCCCTGCGCTGTGCCCACGCACTTACCAGCCTGCCCACGACAGTGGTAAGTGCTCCTGCAGCTGCCTGCTCCTGCATGTAGAGGGGCAAGGGGGTCCCATACCTCCTCCTGGGGGGCAGTTGGCACCCAGCTTTCTCACTAAGAGCCTTTTCTGTGCTACAGCTGCTCCCATACAAGGCCCGAGTTATCCGGGCACTGGCCAAGCCTTTGGATGACAAGAAGAGGCTGGTGCGGAAGGAGGCGGTGGCAGCACGGGGGGAATGGTGAGTGCATGTGACTGGAGCTGCTGGGGTACCGGCCTGTTGGGGACATGGCTGATGACATCATCTCTGTCCCACAGGTTCCTGCTGGGGAGTCCAGGCAGGTGAGTGCCCTGCTTCCCCTCCCTGTGCTGACCGACAATCTGACCAGGCCCCCGCTAACCTGCCAAGCCATCCAACCGATGCCACGGACCCTTGGAGCCCAGTACTGCCCTGAGTGCTGGGGCTGGAGTGCAGGGGCTGGCAGACGGCACCCCTCACTGCGGCAACTTCCCGGCGCCCCCGCCCTCTTCCTGGCACCCACAGGAAGGAGGAAGCAAGCTGTGCTGCTCGTGGCTTGCCCAGCCTCTGCTGCAGCCAGGGACAGTGACAGACAGACTCACTATGTGTGAGTGGAGAGGGCAGGCCTGTGCACATGCATACAGTGTGTGGCAACCCATGCACCAGAGGAATAAATATATCTGTTTTGGTAACATTGTGGGGGTCTCCATGCAGCCCAGGCTGGGACCACAGAGCCCTTCCATGTCTTGAGCAGCTAAAGGTGCTGCTGGCTATAGGCCCTTACTCTTCTTTCAATGTTGGGGAATTGTGGGGGTCCCTCTCCTCCCCTAACCAGCACCCCCCATGAAGAAAAAGAGCCAGGCTTCTTTAAAAAAAAAAATATTTATTGGATGGTCTTAAAAAGGTTCTTTGGGGAATGTTCAGGGGCAGGGGTGCCATCCTCTGCGCTCAGCCCTGCTGGAGAGCTGGGCCATACCTGTGCTAGTGAGGGCAGCACCTTCAGCTGGAGCAAGGAGCAGCAGCTCTGCCACCATTCCCCTGGGGCCGCCTGCAGCCACCAAGGAGCCCAGAGAGCAGGCATCCAGGCACCGGCACCGTCCAAAGTTTCCCATGGCTCTGGCTCCGGTCAGCGGTGTGTGCCAGTACCCGCCTTCCACCAGACACTTAGGCCAAAGGGAGCCGCAGTGGCGAGCAGGTCCCCGTGTGCTCCCCTGCCTGCAGGGAGGGACGTTCAGCACCAGGGGGGGCCTCAGATGGCCAGGAGTGGCGCGCGCTGCTTGGTCACGCAGGGAGGCAGGTCCCAGCTCAGGCCCGTACCGTGGGGCAGGTGAAAAGAGGGCAGCAGGACGCGGGTGAACCAGTGCCTGTGGGGAGAGGAGTGAGGCCACAACAAAAAGCTGAAGTCTCGGTGCTTCTTAGCTCTGCAGAGCTGAGCCAGGGCTGTCAGCACGAGCGAGGGATGTGAGCCCAAGTCCCTGAGCTGCTGTGGTAGCCGAGCTCCTCAGCTGGGGCTCTTTTCACAAAGGGGTGCTGGGTAGGCCAGAGCTTGCCACCAGGCAGGGCTTCGGAGCCACAAGGCAGCTGCTGCCTGGGTCCTCCATGCCTTGCAAAGCCCGGAGCAGTGCACAGCATGGGACACTCACTGTCCTGCTCTGCCCCAGGAGAGCCCCGGTGTCCCAGCACCCTCACAGGCTGCTGAGCCACCACCTTCCCAGGCAGGAGCTTCCCCAAGGCTTTACCTTGGCACATCCACGCCCAGGAACACCTTCCAGTTATCCCAGCCGCCATAACTGTAGGGGTTCCTGAAGACCTGCAGGCCAGGGAGATGCGCATCATGTCTAGCTCTGCCCCAGCCAGCCCTCTCGCTCCGCAGGCTGCGCTCACCTTGCCTTTCTTCTGCAGCCTCTGCCTCTCCTTCTTGTTGATGTGCCTCTCAATGCTGGTTTCCCCACGGGTGATGAGGGCGGCGTGCCACAGCGTGAGAGCACCCAGAGCCAACGCGACCGAGCTGGAGACAGCAAGGGACAGCAGGTTGCACATAGGCCTTCCTTCCCTGGTGCCGCAGCTGAGGGGGGCTGAAGCTGCCTCCGCACACCCATGGCTGCATAGGTGGGTCACCTCATCTAATCCCCTGTGACAGAGAGCCGAAGTCTCTCCTCCTCTGTAGCGTAAGAGCTGGCAGGGCAGGGACATTTGTGCTAGAGCAAGTCATCGCAGTCGCAGGGAGGCAGACAACGTCCCAGGGCAGGGGGCTGCCTGCTGCTTCCCTTGGCACCCTCCCTCCCAGCCCTGGGCCTCCTTACCTGCACAGGACCCAAAGGTAGACCACGCTCTTGTGGAAAGCTCGCTGGCGGAAGGAGAAGGTGGGCGGCGGGGTCTGGTAGTATGTCTGAAAAAGGCCCAGAGTAGGGGGGGATTACCCAAACTGCTTTACAGCTTAGAGCCAGACAGGGGGACTGCTGCACCCCTCCCTGATGCAGTGCTCGGACAGCTAGAAAGGACTGTGGCTGGAACCAAGGCAACAGCCAGGGTAATGGGGAGGCAGCCCGAGACAGCCACGAGACAGATGGACACCTGAGAGCCAGCGCACGGGTAAGAAGCGGTGGGCTGGAGGTAAGGGGGCAGGGAGCAGCCACAGGACTGGTCAGGACACTGCATGACACCGCAGCTGATGCTCAGGGCAAGATGCGTACGCACTGCTGCAGCTTCCCCAGGAGAGCAGGGCCTGAGCAGCGCATGCCAAGCAGCTGCCGCCAGCCAAAGCCCCTGGACACTGGGTGCACGGGGAAGCAGACCCCAAGCTGCCGGAGGCAGTGCCCATAGCAGAGCTGCTAGGCCAGCCCCAGCTCTCCAATACATGAGATGAGCAGAGGGGCTGGTTCTGGCTGCGGGGTGCTCCTTGAGAGCGGGGCCCCAAGCAGGACCCAGCCTGCGCAGCAGCTCTGCTACACACTGTCTGGAGCAGCTGGGGGGCAGGGATGTCCCACCTGGTTGGCAGCCACCTCCAGTCTCTCCTTCTCAAGCAGTTTCATTCTCTAGGGGGACGGAAAACAGGGCACCAGTTACATGTCTCAGAGGAGGGGGCCCTTCCCCTTCACACCCCCCGCCCCTGCAGGACCAGGGTAGCTGGGGGCTCACAGAGGGGAAGCAAAGTCATTACAAGGCCAGGCCTGGCCAGCCTTGTTCTGCAAGCTCAGGCTGGGGAGGCCAGGCAGTCTTGGTGCATGGTACGGCACGGGCCAGGGCCTGGCTGCTCACCTCAATGGCTGCGTAGGCGTCCCGGAACATCTCCCAGCCACTGATGCTGCAGTAGATACAGCCCATGGTCATGAACAAGCAGAAGGAGAAGAAGTAGCGGTGGTTGTAGTGTCCCACACAGTTGTTTAGCCAGGCTGCCTCTAGGGTTAAAGGTGTGTAACCGTGATGGGCCATGGGTCCAAACCCACCCCAGGGACCAGGGTGGTTCTTCTGGGCCCCAAGCACCCTTCCCCGTACCAGCTGACTCAGGAGTGGGGCAGGGAGAGAAAGGGGAAGCAGGGCTGGCTCCCCCCAGGGAGAATGCCGCAGGTTAGTACTGCAGAAGGATACGGCAGTGGTGGTCCATCTTCAGCACGCACCTGGGAGGGAGGAGAGCAGTGCCAGTGTCAGTGCCAGCGCAAGCACTGTGTTTGGGAAGGGGCAGGCAGCCCCCCCAGCCCTGTGGGCTGTACAAGAGATGAGGCAAGAAGCCAGCAGAGGGGAAAGGGCCTGGGTCTCGCCATGTGACAGGGGGCAGGAAAGGGGTGCTGGAGGCTGCCTCAAGTGCTGCGCTGGGCAGAGGGAGGGAGCCTTACCTGTTGCAGATGCTGCAGTGGTGTGTGCGAGCTGGCTTGGGGGCAATGCATTTCCTGCAGATGGAGACGCCAGTGAGATCATCCTTGGCCTGTGCACAGGTCAGAAGAGATTTGTGCACCCAAGCCCCGCACCTCTCCCCTCCTCACCTCTCCTGTGACCCCCCCCCCCACTCCCCTCCCCACACTGCCCACCCTAGCTGCCCCAATCTGGAGGCCGCCTGCAACGACGCCACCAGGTTGGTTTAACTGTTCCCAGTGATCATCCGTAGCTGGTCCTCAGCACCCAGCTGCTGGTCAGTGCCTCACCTGTGGTGGGTGCCCGGGTGAGGTGGTGATGGCCATGTAGTAGTGGAAGATGATCATGATGAGGTTCCAGTGTCCGTAGGCGAGGTGCCAGCAGATCCAGGCAGGCGTGTAGGTCTGGAGGATGAGGGGCAGCAGGCAGATGTACACGATGGCCACGATGGAGCTCGTCAGCCCGATCACCAGTGCCACAAACACCTATGGGAAACGGGCCTGGGTCACCGGAGTGGGCAGCACCTGCCCCTCGCTGCCTGGGGAGAGGCACAGGCAGCATACGGCCACAGGAAATTAATCTGAAACACACACTGAGGTCCCCGCTCCCTTCCTGCCTAGAGCACAGGCAGCCCTGAGACTCAGTTGCCCCAGCAGCGTGCTCACCCCAGAGCCGGGTACCCCCCTGCCCAGTGAGGGTACTCACCACGCCGAACCATCGGGTGACGTGGTCCACCAGCCAGTAGACAGGCTCGAAGAGGGAGTCGAGCACCACGTCGCTGTTGGTGAAGGAGTTGTAGAGCAGGGAACGGAGGCAGAGGTGCCCGTAGTGCCACAGCTGCTCCGTCTGTCGCACCAGCTTAAACCGCCGCCGCCGGCCCAGCCGCAGGCACTTGAGGAGCAGGCGCATCACCGCCGCAAACATCCGCTGCCGGCTCCTCATCCCTGCCACGCCACACCTGGGGGGAAGAGGAGCTCAGTGTGGGCAGGCCACCCTGCTGCCTGGCTGTCCCTCAGGAAGGGTCTCCCCTCCTGGATGTGCTGATGCTGGTTGCGCAGCTCCCTGCGCCGACTCTGCCAGACGCCTGCCTGCACAGCAGGGCAGAGACCTCTCCTTCACCCTGCACAAGGATGCAGAGCAGGGGGAGCTGAGCCCAGGCTCTTGGAGGCTGAGGGGCCACTGTCATTGAGACGGCTCTCTATGTGGAGCAGGGGGCACAGGCCCCTTGGTGTCTGGGCTCAGATGCTCTCTGGACCCATCTCGTCTTTCCCAGCAGGGAGGGGGCCGGGGGAACGACACGGAGAGTCTGACTCAGAGGAAACCAGAGAAGGTACGAGCATCCAGGATGCTGGGCCAGTTCCAGGGACAATCCCAGACCCAGCCCTTCCCGACAGGTTCGGCAACAGGGGAACCCGCACAAGACATATGTGGAGGAGCTGGGCCAGGATTACTCCTCCTCCCCTAGTCCCTCTCATTCCCAAAAAGCAGGGCCTGGATGCTACCTCAACCTCTGGACCAAGCTGCAGATGCCACCCTGCACCTTTCCCAACCTCACAGCCCCACTCCGAGAGTCCCAACACTTCCTCTTTCCCCTCACCTGAATCTGCCCTGGATAACACCATGCACCAGCAGAGAAGCGGCCCAGGGGCAGCCCCAGGCCAAGATGACGCTGTGCAGCGCTCCTCTGCCTGCTGAGCCCCTTGTCCCACCCGAGGGCTGTGCTGGGACCGAGGAGGAACCCGAGCCGACCCAGCAGCTGGGAAAATGATCTGCAGGGCTGGGGCCCCCAGGCCTCCATGCAGACAGTGCCAATCAATATTAAGCAGCAAGGCTGCCCCGGGGTCCTGCCAAGGCACGTTCTGAGCCTGGGCCAAGCACTCGCCTCGGCACAGAGCCAGGCAGTGGTGTCACACCACAAAGTCCCTCCAGTGGGGACCGGCTCCCAGTGCTGCCCTACCCACTGCACAGCCCCCGGGCAGCAGCAGGGAGGGTAAGGGCAGGAGCTGCAGCATCCAGATGGGCTGGGCTGTCTGACAGAGCCAAGGGCTCACCTCTGCCCTGCCAGATGAGCATGGGGCTGACACCAAGGCTGGGAGCAGCTGGACACAAGGACACAGACCCGTCCCAGGTCACAGGCATGGCTTCTGCCCACGTTTCCTGTACCCTGGTAAGGGGGAGGTGGGATATACAAACCCCAGTGCCACTCCCTTCCCCAGATTTCCCCTTCACTCTGCCAAGAGTTTTCCTCTGAAATGTATCAGGAACGAAGCAAAGTGACAACTTCCTGCTGTGCAGCCTTTGGGTGGCACCCGTTCCCATGTTGTCAGTGTGGTAAGAGACAAAATGCTCCAGCCAGTAGCAGGTCTTGGGGTCCCCTCCAAACACACAGCACCTCCCCACCCCGCTGGCTCCCTCCTCCCTGAGGCTGCCAGCTCTGATCAAAGAGGTTTCCTCGCCTATGACAGCTGGTGGCTGCTGAGCAGGAGCCCACAGAGCAGGCAGCCAGCCTGCCCATGCTGCTGGGAACAGGGCAGGACCCCCTCTGTCCCCAGGGCACCTGCCTGCAGACAGTGGCACAGCCACAGGGACGAGGCTCCAGCAGAGCCATGCACCCTGCCTGGCCCAGTCAGGCACTGGGGCTCCAGCCCTCCCCCTGCTCACGGCCCTCCCCACATCCCAGTGGGGCACTGAGCCCACGGGGATGGCACGGGACAGCAACCACCAGCACAGCAAGACCACAGGCAACACCACAGCAGGGTGGAACCTTAGATTTGGCCCTACCCCAGCCACAGCCAGGGCCCAGCTCCTGCCGGGCTCCAGCCACCCAGCCCCGTGGCACCCTCCAGCGGCGCCCAGCTCCACAACACCCAGCCCCCCCATTCCAGTAGCACCCAGCCCCGAGACACCCTCTGACACCCAGCCCCATCACGCAAGGGCTGCCCATACCGACAGCAAAAAGCCCTCAGCCCCACTGCAACCAGCCCCGTAACACCCGGGAGCCCCAGCCTCACAGCACCCCACATAGCACCCCCAGCACCCCCATTGCTTCCCAGCCCCACAGCACCCCCAGCCCCACAGCACCCCTATATCGCCTCCCAGTCCACCCAGGACCACAGCACCCCACCCCCCCCGCCATCGCCTCCCAGTTCCACGGCACCTCCAGCCCCCTGGAGGCCCACGGCCCGTCCCAGACCCAGGACATCCCGCAGCAACAGTCCCGTCCTCGGACGCCACCGACCTGCCGCCCGCGCCCCGCCACCCGCCGCCTCCATGCCCGGCGACCCGCCGCCTTCACGGCCCCACGGGCAGCGCCCGCCGCTCCACGCACTGCGCCTGCGCGCCGGCCGCGCGGAGCATGCTGGGAAGCTCCCTCTGTCGGCGTCGTACTACAACTCCCAGCGGGCAGCGCGCCCAACTTCTGTGCCGGCCAACGGAAAGCCAATAGCCGCGTCACTTACAGCGTGGCCTTGCTGCTGAGGACCAATAGAGTGAGGACTTTCTGAGGGCGCACTCCCGGTAACGAACATGGCGCCACCCGCTCGGTACTGCGTCCCCGGTGAGTGCGGCTCCGGGGAGGAGGCGGCGGAGGTGGCGGTGGTGTGCCCGGGGCAGGAGAGGGGGCTCCTGGAGCTGGGGGTGCCTGGAGTAGAGGGTGGCTCGAAGCAGGGGGTGCTCGGGGTAGGGGAAGGGGCGGCCCGGGCGAGGAGTACGGCAGAGGGCGGCCCGGAGCCGAGGGACTGTGGGAGGGGGTTTGCCCCGGGGGATGCAGGAAAGGACTGACCCGGGGGGGGGGCTGCCCCGCCGCATTGGGCCGGCCAGGAGCGGGCACCGTGCCCGGGGCCGTGCGGAGCCCGGGACCCCCTGGCAGCAACAGCTCCTGAGCGCCCGTCCCTTAGGCGAGCGGCTGTGCAGCGCGGAGGAGGCCACGGCTGGCAGCGGGACCTACACCCGGCACGGCTTCATCTTCTCCTCACTGGCTGGTTGCCTGGAGAAGAGGAGCGAGGACAGCGGGGTGAGCACAGCCACGGCACACGCTGCCCTTCCCCAGAGCCGGCTGCAGGGCACCGAGGCTGTGCAGCCTGTTCCCGGTTGGGGAGTTGGGCTGCAACGGTGCCTGGCCCTGCCTGACCCTGCGCAGGGGCTGTGCCCCGAGCTAACCCTCGTGTCTGCTGCCTTGCAGCTGCCTGTTGTGTCGGTGGTGAGAGACGCTGAGTCCCAGCTCCTGCCCGATGTGGGGGCCGTGGTGACGTGCAAGGTAGGGCACCGGAGCGCACTGCCATGGCAGACCACACAGCCCTTGCTCTCTCTGCCCTGTGCTGACCTTTCTTCCTGTCCGCCTCTGGGGTGGGACGAGGAGCCCCTGGGCCACTTGATACCCTCTGCACAACTCCCAGCAGGGCAGAGGCAGCCCAGTAGCTCCCTCAGGTCCCTTGCTCACAAAGAACCCAGATATCGGCATGGGGAATACCTGCCTCTTGACATTCCCTGCCCTTGCTGCCTGCCTGGAGCCTGAGGTGGGCTGAGGGGAGGGTATTCTTTGCTCTCCCTTCCAGAACTCCTTCTGGGGCAGGGTGGTGGAGGACAGTGCCCAGGACAGCTTGGAGGAAGGGTGGCACAGACCAGGGATTAGTTTCCTTCTGGTCTTGATGGTGGGAGAGGGACTGGGGTCACAGCAGGTCTCGGTCTTATTTGTGGGTCTTGAGTTGCACAAGTATCATCTTCCTCCCCTGGCTCAGTGCCAGGTGTCCCACCTCTGCCACTGCTTCTTTGGTCACAAGGAGGAGGAGGAGGCCGAGTGAGACACGAGCTCCCCGCGTACAGCCCTGTCCTGCCTGCACCCTGCCTTTTCCCTGCCGGAGCAGGGTGCGCTGGGGTGAGAGTAGGCCGGTGCTGGCACCGATTCCCCTTTTCCTTTGGGCAGGTTTGCAGCATCAACTCCCGCTTTGCCAAGGTGCACATCCTGTATGTCGGCTCCACGCCACTGAAGTCCACCTTCCGCGGCACCATAAGGTAGGGAGGGAGCTGGGTTCCCCACGGGATGGGGTTCCCAGGCACCCCATCCTCAAGGAGGGAGGAAGGCTGAAGGCTTTTCTGGGCGGCGCAGCCGGCTGCCCAGGCAGGAGCTCTGCCCCGAGCGCCGGGCAGGTGTCCAGCAAGTACTGGCGAGCACCCAGGGATGCCGGGGCAGCTCCTGCCACGGGCTGGAGAGTCGCCTTCGCTCACTGGCGCTCAGATGCCTCTGTCTCGTTTTTCAGGAGAGAAGATATTCGAGCCACGGAGAAAGATAAGGTCAGTGAGGCTCTGCCGGTGACTCTGCTACTGCAGGCACCCCCACTCCTCCTTTCTGCTGGTGGGGGGCACTTGTCCCACCACTGACAAGCACCCCGACACGCTGCGCGGTTTTGCCTATTCTCTCCGTGCAGGTAGAAGTGTACAAGAGTTTCCGCCCTGGTGACATCGTCCTGGCCAAAGTTGTATCCTTTCCCCTTGTGCCAAGAGGGCCCGCGGGGGACAGCAGGTTTGCTTGAGCCCCTCGGGGAAGCCTTTTCCTTAACCCCGTCTAACCAGATCTCGCTGGGGGATGCACAGTCCAACTACCTGCTGAGCACGGCAGAGAACGAGCTGGGTGTGGTGGTAGCGCGCAGCGAGGCAGGTAGGGACAGGCTGTGGGGCCCAGGCTCGGACAGTTCTGCCTCATCCCCCCGCCTGAGGGGCAGCTGAGCTGGCCTCCCCCCTTCCCGCATGGAAGAATGCAGTTTTGAGAAGGGGAACCCCTGACGTGTCTTCAGGCGTGCAGATGGTGCCCATCAGCTGGTGTGAGATGCAGTGCCCGCGGACACACACCAAGGACTTCCGTAAGGTGGCCCGCGTGCAGCCCCAGTTTCTGCAAACCTAGCAGGACCCTGCCCCGAGGAGCTGTGGAGACCCTGCAGGGCCAGGGGCTGCTGACCTGGGGGCTGTGTGGCTGGAGCAGCCCCCTGGGCTCCAGCCTCCTCCATGCAGGCAAGAGGCTGGAACAGCCGGACAAGCCCTCGCTTGCAGGGTGGATTTTCTATTTGTGGGTAATAAATATTTTTTGAGAGCTCGGTGGTCCGCTCAGTTACAGCCCAGAGGGGTGGCTGGGGCTGCCTGCAGCCCACTGGCCCAGCTCTTGTAGCAGAGCTGTTGAGGGGACAGCTTCCCCAGCACTGTGGCAGGGAGGAAGCACATGTTCCCAATCTGCTGCTGCGGAAGGGGAACAACCCAGCGGCTTTGCCGCAGCGAGGTGAACAGCAGAACTGGTTTGTGGCTGGGCAGCGCTGGCTCCAGGCACTTGCCTCCCCTGGTTGGTTTCCCCACACCCACGTCAGGCGTGGAGAACAGCTTGTCTCCTTGCACTGATAACCGGTACAGGCTGTGGCTCAACCCCCAGGCGCTGCATCTCTTCCGACACACACGTGCCCTGCCCGCCTCCGGGGACAAGGCTGTGCCACACCCAGAGCCAGTAAAGCACGGATTCTGGCAGATTGTGGGGCTGTGCTTTGCTCCCCCAAGCCCAGAATGCCCTCTGCCCCACACGCCTGGGAGCACGTGGCAAAGAAAGCACCAACACCTGGTTATTGCGTGTTACTTTTATTGAACTGGAACAAGACAGCTGCTATTGTCGGACAGTTACACTGACCCTGTGCAAGCCCAGGCTCGCGGCGCTGGCAGAGCGGGAGGCCACAGATGCAGGGCCACGTACGTGGGATGGGGCACAACAGCACCTGCTGCACGAGCAGGACTAGGATGGGCTTCGGCTGGGGAAAGGATGCGGTGGACATGAACCTCCGGATGACAGGCTCCCTCCCTCGCCCTTGTCCAAAGGCAATAAGTTAAAGCAGGGGCTGGCAGAGCTAGGTCCGGAGTGGCGAGTACCACCCTTGGGTGCTGTACCACCAAAACACAACCCTTTCAGTGTCTATGCATCCTGACCCTCAATGCCACACACCCACCAGCGGATGGGGTACCCATCTTGGTCGCTGCCTGCGCACTGCTCGCCCCACTGCTCCCGGGATGACTAACTCAAGCAACAAAACTACCGTAACCGGGTGACGAGAGCTGCTGGGGAAGCAAAGCATAGGAGGAGCCTGGCACAGCAAGGGATTGCTCGGCACGTCCCCCTGCAGACGAGGCCTGAGGGCTGGGATCTCAGCACGGAGAGGTGTGTGGTTGCTGCCTGGCAGAGCCAGGGCTCCCTTTTGCACCAGACCCCCACGCTCGCAGCCCCTTGCCCCCAGGCTGTCTGCAGAGGGGAGCCTGGTCCCGAGGGAACGGGCCTAATCCTGGGGAGCTGCTCCAACTCTGCAGCTCCAAGTTCCTACAACTGTGGGGGATGTGCACGGAGGGGTTAAGGATGGCGGGGGGAGGGGGCATCTACTACGTGCTAGCCTGCTGCCCGCCCTCACTTCTTGACCTTGCCCTGAGCAGCAACGGCCTCCATGGCCTTGCGCACTGTTTCTTCATCTCCCAGGAACTGCATGGGCTTGACAGGTTTCAGGTTCTTGTCCAGCTCATAGACGATAGGGATGCCCGTGGGCAGGTTCAGCTCCATGATGGCCTCCTCTGACATGCCTGCGAACACAGAGGTGCCGTTGCTTGTGGGCTGTTCGCACAGTGCCAGCTGGGGCAGTGGGAAGACCCCCGCAATACCCCTGCAGGGCTGACGTACCTTCCAGGTGCTTGACGATCCCACGCAGGCTATTGCCGTGGGCAGCAATAAGGACTCGCTTGCCCTCTTTGATCTGCGGGACTATTTCCTCATTCCAGAAAGGCAGAGCCCGGGCAATGGTGTCCTTCAAGCTTTCACACGTTGGCAGCTGGTCCTCTGTCAGGTCAGCGTAGCGACGGTCCTGGGGAAATGGCCACGCTTATGCAGCAGCCCAATGTCCCCAGCAGTGCGGGAAGGTGGTGGCAAGGCCTTTGTCCCTCCCCCAAATTCTCCACCTGATGCCCCGCTACGTGTAGGCAAAACTGGGCTTGGAATCAAAGAAGTGCCTTTGAGGTTTGAGGATGCAATCAGCCATGGTCAGGGCTGTGAACACCTCCTGGGGAAAGCCACACATTGCTTGCTCTGGGTGAAGAGACCAGAGCAAACATCTATGCACGGGTCATGGGACTAATGATTAACAGAGGTATCATCCCCTCTGCTTTGAATCCACCCGTGCAACGTCCAGGGGTTCAACTACCCAGGGAAGGAGCGAGGCAAACTCAGCCCAGTGCCAACCAGCACCACGCATGACAGTCAGCATGCATGACAGAGACAGAGGAGATCTTGTGGAGGAAACCAGATGATGCTGCAGGACCTAAGATAGCTTTCAGGAGAGCCTCCCAGCAAGGCAGATGAAGAGCAATAGGTCTTACCTTGCAGATGGTGCTGTAGAAGGGGTGATCGGACTGCATGGGAGGTGGAGGGATGTCGTACGAGCGCCTCCAGATCTTCACCTGCGCCTCGCCATGCTTTGCCGCCGTCTCAGCCTTGTTCAAACCAGTGAGGGCCCCATAGTGCCTCTCGTTCAGGCGCCAGGTTCTGATAACGGGTAACCACATCTGATCGATGGCATCCAGAACGGTCCAGAGGGTACGGATGGCCCGTTTCTGTACCGAGGTGAAGCAAATGTCGAACTCGTAACCAGCATCTGGAAAAGATGGAGGAAAGCAGGGGGGCACCGGGGAGGTGAGCGACTGGCCTTATGCAACCGGTGAGGTGCCAAGGGCGGCGGCCTCACTGCACCGGTACTGGTCGCGTCCCCGCCGCCGCCGGCCCGCTCTAAAGGGTGGGCCGCCGCCGGCGGGGACGCGACCGGTACCAGCGAACCGCCCCCCCGATACCTGAGGCTCTCCCCTCGGTACTGGAGCCTCCCCGCCGCGGCAACGGGGGCCGTCCCCCGGCATCGGAGGGCCCCAAAACCACCCCCATTAGGCCCGAGGCGGCGCACTAGGCCGCACACCTCCCGCCTAACGGCCTACCCACCCAACGCTGCCCCCCCCCCCCCCTCCCCGTTTACCGGTCACCAGTACCTCGGAGGGCCTCGCCGCCGCGCCGCGCCTCTTGCTGACCGGCGGGGCTGAGATCGGCATCGTACCAACCGCTGAAGCGGTTCTCCAGGTTCCAGGCGCTCTCGCCGTGGCGGACGAGGACGAGGCGGTAGGCGGCCATGGCGGAGGAGCGGAGCTGAAGGGAGCTCGGTGCGCGCACGCTCTCTCTCCTCACGCTGCTGCCGCGCGCGACTGACGCTGCCGGCGAAGACCCACCCCTCCCCGCGCGGCAAGGGGCGGGCTAGCGCGCATGCGCAAAGCGGAGAGCGGGCGGAGGCGCACGTAGCGCATGGCGCCGCTGCGAAGGGCGGTGCGACCTTCAGGGCCGTGACGTCACTACGCCGTAATGCACACGCAGTAACTCGTCGTGGCTGCTCATCGGTGCCCGGCCCCGACCCGGCTGCGGGCTCGGTGTGAGCGGTTGCATACGAGCGCGGCACCGGCGGTGCCTTCTTCCCCTGCAGGGGGATGTCAGAGAGCCTCCCTTGCTGATGGCCACCCCTAGGCCCGTCGGGTCTCCTATTCAAGCCCCAACCGGGCGCGACACCGCTCCCCACCCGTCCTGCTGAGAGGTGGCCAGCCCTGAGGGCAGCGGTGCCCTCACTCAAGATGGCGGCGGGCACCGGAAGCGGAAGGGGAGAGGGGCGTGGCGCGGCGCGGAAGCACGTGGAGCCGGTTCCAGCATGGCGCGGAGCGGGCGGCTCCGTTCGGGCGCCGCCGCCAAGTTGAAGCGGTGGCGGAAGGGCCACAGCAGCGACTGCAACCCTGAGACCCGTCAGCACCGCCTGGCCGCCCGCAGCCGCTTCTGCAGCCGGCCCGCGGGTGAGGGCAGGGAGGCGGGCAGGGAGGCCGGGGCCCCCGTGCGGGCAGGGGCGCGGTGCGGGCAGCTCCCTGCCTGTGCCCGGCCCTTCCCGGCGGGGGCTGCAGGGGCGCGGGGGGCCTGCGAGGCGAGCCTTTGGGTCCCCGGCTCCTGACAGCTGGGGCGGGGGCAGGAGGGCCCGGCCCGGAGCCGCTGACCCCCCGAGGTGCGGCCCCGGGAGGCGGAGGCAGCAAACCGGGGAGGAGAACCGAGCCCGCGGCGTAACGACTGTGTCTTCGTTACCGTCACCGTGACACTGGGCCTGTGGAAGCGAAACGGGGCACGGCTCGCAGCAATGCCTGTCACCCTGCCGGGCCCACAGCCGCCAGGATATGTCCTGCACCTCCGGGTGCTCATGGCAGGAGCGATTCAGGCTCCCGAAAGCCCATGGCTGTGCCTGTAAGTGCTGCTGTGGTGTCTGGCACAAAAAGGAATGCAACCGATGCTCCCATTCAGAAGGCTACACGATGGAGAAGACAAACCCCAGAGCATCACGGTCTGCGATGGGCTGGAGTTTCACAGCCCTGGCTGCCGTTGGCCGAGGAGATCTTCCTCCTGCCGATGAAGAAACGCCTCTTGCATCACACACTGTTTTCTTGCCGCTGGTCGCAAGCTGGTGTCTGTGACTTAGAGGGATGCAAAGCCTGTGCCTGGGCTATATGGTTGCCAGGGCTCCAGGCAGAAGAAGATAAATGGGGCAGAGTAACAGAGCACCTCAGCATTAAAGCCGTGGTACACCAGGATGTGTTCGTGAGGGTGTGATGCTCTCCTCCATCAGAGGAGATGACTGGACTGTGCCCTGGTTTGCTTTCACAGGAATTATGAGCTCTCTCCAGTTATCACTGTGCTTTCTCCCATCAGGAGAAAGCAGCATCTGTGTCCCACGGGCTGGAGATGAGCTCCAGCCAAGCTGGTCTGGCTAGGAGGGGAAGGAGGGGGGTGTAGGGGGTTTCGGGGTGAATGGCAGAGCAATATGACTTCACAGTTCTGAGTGTACCCGTTCACCCCGGCAGAGAAAAGTAACTTGACGGTGGATGCGGTGAAGCTGCACAATGAGCTGCAGTCAGGGTCCCTGCGTTTGGCGCGGCCGAGTGACAGTGCTCAGTTCCGTATGGAGGAGGATGATGCTGGGGAGGTGGCCACGGAGAAGTCCTCGGGCACCTTCCTGAGCGGGCTGAGCGACTGCACCAACGTCACCTTCAGCAAGGTGCAGCGCTTCTGGGAGTCCAACTCTGCCGCTCACAAAGAGGTACGGGGGGAGCCGGGCTAGGTGGGGGTCCAGTGGGATGGACCTCTGAGGCTGAGGGTGCTGACCCGCTCCGCTTGCTGTTCATAGATCTGTGCCGTGCTGGCAGCTGTGACGGAGGTGATCCGCTCGCAAGGAGGCAAGGAGAGCGAGACAGAGTACTTTGCTGCGCTGGTGAGTGATGGTTGTGAGGGGGTGCAAGGGGAGCTGCTGTTGGCAGCATGAGTGGGCTCTCGGGAGGGGTGGTGGTGGAACAGGCTGTGCTTGTAGACAAGGCCCTGGGCATCCTTCTCCAGCAGAGATGCTGTTGGGCTGTTCCTGGTTTCTCTGCTCCCCTCCCTAAGGCTTGGGGATGGGGATGGGCTGGCCTGGTGCGAACCCCCGCTTCCCCTTGCTCACCCCTCCTCTATTCCCAGATGACCACGCTGGAGGCAGTGGAATCCCCCGAGTCGCTGGCTGCTGTTGCCTATCTGCTCAACCTCGTTCTAAAGCGGTGAGCGGCTGGCAAAGGAGTGGGGAGAGCTACCTGGCCCCATCATGGAGGAGGGGCTGGCGCTGTCCCCCTTGCCAGGCTGGGGAAATGACCCAACCAGGGTGGGCTGGGGATGCAGTTCCCTGCGAGACTGCCACTGCCCCTCACACCACTGACACACCCCCTTCTCCCGGCAGAGTCCCAAGCCCTGTGCTCATAAAAAAGTTCTCAGATGCCTCAAAAGCCTTCATGGGTGTCGTGTCCTCACAGGCATGCAGCAGCTCCACCTCTGCCCTGCGATGGGTGAGTAGCCCAGAGGCTGCCAGCTCTGCCCGGGGGTCTGCTGAGCACTGGGGTCGAGGCTGCTGCTGTAGGGTGGTGCTGGGTGCTCGGCCGGAGGCTGCTGCAATGAAGGGGGGGGGGGTGTCTCTGTGGGGTGATGCTAACGCCCCTGCTGCTTCCTTGTTGTAGGTCCTCTCTTGTCTGGCCACGCTGCTGCGGAAGCAGGGCTTGACAGCCTGGAGCTACCCCATCACTCTCCAGGTCTATCACGGTTTGCTGAGCTTCTGCGTTCATACCAAGCCCAAGGTGAGCTCCTGGTGCCTCTCGCAAGGGATGACACTGCCTTTAGGGCTCGTTTCTGGGGCTGGCTGTGCCCCCGGGGTCCATGGCTTCTACCCACCTGGGCTCTCCTTCCCCAGGTGCGGAAAGCGGCACAGCATGGCGTGTGCTCTGTCCTGAGGGGCAGTGAGTTCATGTTTGGAGACACGGCCCCTGAGCATCACCCTGCGGCACCTTCCACCGCCAAGTTCTGCGTGCAGGAGATTGAAAAAGCTGGAGGTGTGGGGTGCTGGAGCAGAGTCTGCAGCTGAGTGGGGGGGGTCCTGTGGCCATGGGAGAATAAAGACTTGAAGGGAAGAGGGGAGGGTGCAGCACCCTGGATTGCTGGGGAGGGTATGAGATGCCTCTGGGGCACCTAAGGTGTTTTGGAGGGTCCTCAGACATCTGTCTGTTGCTCTGCTCTTCCTAGAAGTCAGGGGAGGGGGGGAATGGTGTTCACCCCAACTCCATGGGTTAGTCCTAGCTCTATCATGGGGGCTTTGCCTCGGGGTGCCAGGGGCTCAGACTTTGCTCTGTTCCCACAGGCACCAAGGAGGCAACCACCACCCTGCACATCCTCGCCCTCCTGCGGGACCTGCTGCCCTGCTTCCCCGCGGCCGTGGTGAAGACCTGCTGCGAGACCTTGCTCCGAGTCATGACTCTCAGCCACGTGGTGAGTGTCCCCGTGCTGGGGATGGCAAGGGCAGCCCCTTTCCCCCTTGGCTGCGCCCTGGAAGGGCTTGAACCCCCTCAGCTGCCAGCTGAGAGCCTGGAAACGCAGGATGGAAATGTGAGGAGCCCGGGATGGGTGGTGTTGCTGGCCTGCCTGCTGTGGGAGAGGGAGGCTGAAGACAGGGTGCAGTCGCAGCAGCACTGGGCTTCCCCAGGCACGGCCTTATTTGGGGAAGGGGGGCAGAGGGTGTGAAGGGGTGCTGCCTGCCATGGAGCCCCCCCTCCTGACGCCGTGTCCTTTGCAGCTGGTGACGGCATGCGCCATGCAAGCCTTCCACAGCCTCTTCAGTGCCCAGGCCAGCATAGCCTGCCTGCCGGCCGAGCTCAACGCCCAAATAATCACCGTGAGTGTGGGGTGCTGGCGCGGGGAGGGAAGGTTCTGGCAGTGCCACACCACCCACCCACTCACCCTCTGCTTCCCCAGGCCCTCTACGACTACGTGCCCAGCACGAGTGACCTGCAGCCACTGCTGACCTGGCTGTCCACCATGGAGCGGGCGCACGTCAACCTGGGCAGGTGCAGGCAGGGGCTGTGGCTGGGCAGGGGGGGGGCAGCTGCTCAGTCTCTCACCCACCCCGTCTCTGTTCTCCAGGCTGCAGAAGGACCTGTGCTGGGCTCATCTGCCCCGGCTTTTCTCAGCTGCCATGAACTGCTTCCTCTCCCCACACTCCCAGGTAGTGGCAGCAGCAGCACAGACCCTGGAGGTATGGCACATGGGCACCCCTCCCTTGGTTGCCCTGGTCCTTGTGGGGGGCTCTCCCCAGGGGTTTGGGGCTTGCTGGGGGGTGGTGTGCCCCTCCATGCCTGCCAGGCTGGGGGATCTGCAGTCCACTGCCGCCCCATTTTCCCTCTTTGCCCCTGCAGACCCTCCTGAGCGAGTGCATCGCTCCCCACATGGATGACTTGGGCACCATCTCTGCGTCTGCCCCAGCCCCTGCTGCCTACCTCTGTAAGATGTTCAGGTGAGGAGCGGTGGTGTGGGAGAGGCTGTCCCCGTGGGCCTGGCTGAGCTGTGAGCACCCTCTGCCCGGTCCCTGATTGGTGCTGGGTCAGTCCCTGCCAGCATGACCATCTCCTTCCTCCTCCTCAGATCAGTGGAGGAAGGCCTGACATACCGTTTCCATGCGGTGTGGGACGAGGTGCTGCGGGTGCTGGAGGTCTTCTTCGAGACGTGTGGGAAGCAGTGCCACCCCATCATGAGGAAGGTGAGCCAGGCTGGGAGGGCAGAGAGGTGCCAGGCTCATCTGCAGAGGCAGGTGGGGTGGCCACACTGCTGCCTGGGCTGCGTTGCCCTCTCTGGCTGCGGAGTGGGGCTGCCCCAGTGCCCACCATCCTGCCCGTGCGTGGGCAGGGTACACGCGGGTCCGGGACTCAGCACGGGGACATGCAGGGCAGCTGGTATCCCTGGACAGGAATAGCGAGTGACACATGCTTGACCTGTCTCTCTGGCTCCTCTGTGACCATCCTGCACTGTCCCCACAGTGTCTCCAGTCCCTGTGTGACCTACGTCTCTCCCCACACTTCCCCTACACCACTGAAGTGGACCGGGCGGTGGGGGCTGCTGTGAGCACCATGGGCCCGGAGGTGCTGCTGGAAGCTGTGCCTCTGGAGATCGACGGCAAGGAGTGAGTACAGCCGTGCAGTAGCGGGTCCTGCACCTGCTCCCAGCAGCGGAGAACGCTGCCAAGCTTCTCTGTGCCCAGTTTGGGGCTGGGTGGAGGTGTCCTGTGCCCAGGGGCTGATGCCGGCAGTGTCCATGCTCCCCTAACCGTGCTTTCCCTCCCCAGGGAGACACTGGATTTCCCCCGCAGCTGGCTCCTGCCGGTGCTGCGGGACTACGTGCAGGGCGTGCGGCTTGGCTTCTTCACCAGCTACTTCTTGCCCTTGGCAGCTGCCCTGAAAAGCAGAGGTGAGGAGGGTGGCATGGCGGGAGTCCCAGTGGTGCGGTCCTGTGCTCCCGGGAGCCCCAGGGTGCTGCATGGAACCTCCCTTCCCTGGGGTGGAGCGGGGCTTTGCCACCTCTGCTGCTCTGCTCATCTCCCTCTTCCCTTCTGCAGCTCTGGAGTTTACCCAGGCTGGGAAGAGCGTGGAGGCCAAGATCTACGACACGCTGCAGTGGCAGGTAATGAGGAGTGCCCGGGAGTCCTGCTATGGCGTACCCATGGTGCCAGGATGGGGCACGGTGACCCGGGTGAAGGGTGCTGGCCTCCCACCTCTCCCTTTGCCTTCCAGGTCTGGACCCTGCTCCCTGGCTTCTGCACCCGCCCCACAGACGTGCTGGGGGCCTTCAAGGGACTGGCCCGTACCCTGGGCACAGCCATCAGCGAGCGCCCGGACCTGCGCCCCACCGTGTGCCAGGCCTTGCGCACCCTCATCCACAAGGGCTGCGAGACAGGTTGGGGGGGGACAGACCCTCGTGGTGGTCCCTGTCCCCTGTGGTGACCTGGAGAGGGGAATGCTGATCTGTACCCCCCGTCGTCCTCTCTCTAGATGCGGAGCGGGCAGAAGTGGGTCGCTTTGCCAAAAATTTTCTGCCCATCCTGTTCAACGTGTACAGCCAGCCCGAGGAGGATGGGCGCAGCAGTGCTCAGCGCCGCTCTGTGCTGGACACTGTCCGTGCTTACCTGACCATCACGGACCCCCAGGTGAGGGGGGCTGGGGCAACAGGGCAGGCTGTGCTGGCTCAGGCCAGCATCTCCCAGCTGGACCCAGTTTGATGGGGCTGTGGTGGGTGCCTGACTGGAGAGGATAGGAAGAAAGCAGCTGGGCAGAGAGCAGCCCTTCCCTGCCCTCATAGGGAGGGAGCCCTTCCCAGCTGGCCATCTGGGATTTTCCAGTCTTGGCATCTAGCTCCTTCTGCATGAGCCCTTTGGGAATTTGTTCAGCTCTTTTTGGACCCACTGGTGCTTCTGGTCTCTATACAGCCAGGTGGATTGCAAACTCTTGTAAAAGCGCTCCCTTTGGTCAGTTCTGATTCTGTTATGTGTGCCTGCCCTGCAGATGGTGTGTGGGTTCCTGCAGAAAGCCAGCGAGAAGCTGACCAGTCCTGAGAGCTCAGAGTTTACCAGGTAACACCCTAATAAGTAAAGCTGCAGGCTTCTTCCCAGTGAGCAGTGCTAGGGCACTGGTGCTGTCCCACGTGGGATGTGCCACTCTTTGTGCATTCAATGAGACTCGCAGCCTGGAGTCCCAGCTTGGCTGGGGGCTGTTAGTCACCCTGCAGTCACCCACCTGCTTGTCCCTCTCTGCTTTAGACTCTCCATACTGGACCTGGTGGTGGCAATGGCACCCTACGCTGACAAGCAGTCCCTGGGCTCCCTGTACTGCACCATCCAGCCTTCCCTCCAGGTGAGTCGGCCCCCAGCCCCGACAGGCACAGGGGGTGCAGTTGGGGCACTGTCTGCTTGCTGCCGTGCTCTGGGGTGCCTGAGCAGCCGCTATAGGGAACAGGTCTCTGCTGGGTGGCTTGGGTGCTGCCTTGACGGCAGGGCCATGTTGGCTGTCCCTGCAGAGCAAAGAGCGCAGCATGCAGAAGAAGGCATACCGTGTGCTGGAAGAAGTGTGTGCTGCTCCCCACGCCCCCTGCCAGGCCTTCGTCCATTCCCACCTGCAGGATCTGCAGACAGTGCTGCTGGACTCGCTCAAGAGTGCGGCATCCCCGGCCAAGAGGGTGAGAGCAAGGACTGTGGTGGTGGAGCTCAGCTGCTGCTGGGAGGGGAAGGGAAGGGAGGGGATGGGGCGGGCTGTGGGGGCAGCTGGGTGCGTGTCCCTGGGTGTACCAGTGCTGGGCTGTTTCCTTCCCCAGCCCCGGCTGAAGTGCCTGTTCCACATCGTGAAGCAGCTCTCTGCAGAGCACGAGCCCTTTGTCACTGCCCTGGTCCCAGAGGTGAGCATGGTCCCTGGGGGGACACGGCTGGTTCTGGCTGGGGGGACAGGCAGCAGCAAGGTGACATGCTCGTGTGCCTCCAGGTCATCCTGTGCACCAAGGAGGTGTCGGTGGGGGCCCGCAAGAACGCTTTCATGCTGCTTGTGGAGATGGGGCATGCCTTCATACGCTTTGGGCCCACCCCCCAAGGTGAGCTCCTGCTCTTCTTACTCAGCCCCATGGCCACTCCAGCTCTGGGGGGGATCAGACCCATGCCTGGCACCCTGCTGAAACAGGCCAGGGATGCTGCTGGGCAGGGGGCGAGTGGAAGCTTGAGTGGTCCCCCTCTTGCAGCGGCCATGCAGCGGTTCCTGCTCCTGGTCTATGCGGGGCTCACGGGCTCAGTTACCATGATCAGCTGCACGGTGCTGGCGCTGACCCGCCTGTTCTTCGAGTTCAAAGGTGAGCAGGAGAGCTGGGGGGACGAGGCAGCACCCTCTGGTGAAGGTGGGTGCCAGGAGGAGGCTGGCTGCAACTGAGCCCTGCTGCGGTTGCAGATCACCTGGAGCTGAGCGTGGTGGAGCAGCTACTGCAGAACGTCTGCCTGCTGCTGGCCTCCCGCACACGGGACGTGGTGAAGGCAGCCCTGGGCTTCCTCAAGGTCACGCTGCTGCTGGTGGACACAAAGCTGCTGGCCAAGCACGTCCAGACAATGGTGAGATCCTTCATGGGGTGCCCCGAGGAGGGTGGCGGGGCAGAGCTGGGGCTGCCTTGGGCAGCCGGGGGCATCTCCAGCCGCACCCTGCTTCTCCCCGGGAGCCAGGGGCACAGCCTTGATCTTGGTGGCTGAGAAGGCAGTGAGGAGGTCCCTCTCCTGAATGTTGGCATGGACCTGCCAGAAAACCCTCATGAACCAGCCCTGCCAAGCAGGTGCTGCCTGGGGCGGGTGCAGGGAGACGGCAGCAGGGTGAGCGAGGTGGCCATGCAGGGGAAGAGTGGGAGGCTGGGTGTCCAGGGCAGGGGTGCTTTGGTCTCGAGGGTCTCTGTCCTGGCAGCTGGAGGCAGTGGGGAACCTTTCGGATGACATGAGACGCCACTTCCGTATGAAGCTGCGAAACCTCTTCACCAAGTTCATCCGCAAGTTTGGGTGAGCTGGGGGCTGGAGCAGCACTGGGGCAGCGGGGGAGCTCACTGGGGAGCGGTGGAGGAGGAGATGGGCACTGACCACTCTCTGTGCACTCCTCAGCTTCGAGCTGGTGAGGGGGCTGCTGCCGGCCGAGTACCACAAGGTGCTGATGAATATCCGCAAGGCGGAAGCCCGGAGCCGCAAGCAGCGCGCCCTGAGGAAGGCGGCTGTGGATACAGATGAAGAGGAGGCACCACTGGCACAGCCCAAAGGAGACAGGTGAAGATGGGCCAGGGGTGAAGAAGGAGCAGCCCCATCAGATCTGCTCAGCTGGTGCCTCTAGAGACGCTGGGGATGTCTCCAGGGCTGCTGTGTGCTGTGTGGCAGGCTGGGGTCTGCACCCCTGGGCTTGTTCCATTTCCATCGTCCTCTCTGCCTTTTGCCCAGCATGGAGGAGATCCTGGCTGACTCGGAGGACGAGGAGGAGGAAGAGGAAAAACAGCAGCGGAGCAAGGAGTGGAGGAAGCAAGCACGGCAGAAGGGCCAGGCCTGGCTGAAGGAAGGGGAAGAGGATGAGCCTCTCAACTTCCTGGACCCCAACGTGTCCCAGCGGGTGCTGGGTGAGGAGCGGAGCTATGGGTGTTGGCGGGTTGGGAGCTGGTGTGATGCACAGGGGCCCTGGGGGTACGACTGCCCCCGGGACCAGGTCCTTCCCCAGGCCCTGACCCATCTCCCTGTGAGCAGCCACCAAGCCAGGGCCCAAGCGGTCCAGAGGAGTGAGCCATGACTTCCAGATGTCTGAGGACGGGCGCCTGATCATCCACGAAGAGGAGGAGGAGGAGGAGGAATTGGATGATGATGAAGCCAAAGGTACTGCCTGGGCTGATGGGGGGCCACGCTAGACATTGCTCTGGTACTCCAAACGGTTTTCTTCCTGCCACCTGTGAGTGGGAGCTTGGGGAGGGATGTGGGTGGAAGCGGCAGGGGTTGGTGCGGCCTCATGTCGCACCCAGTGGCTCTCTTCTGGGCCACTGCCACCCAGGGCAGGCAGCCCCCTTCATCTCCAGGAGGGTGCTGGAGGGGCCATAGCCACCTGTGCTGCTCGGCAGGGGCACCCTGCTCCCGCAGCCCGTTCCAGGGGCTGGCACAGTACAGGGGGTCTCCTGCACCCACATCCTGCACTGACCCTCTTGTACTGTGCTGTAGGAGCGGATGAGGAGATGGCAGATGTGCTGCAAGATGTGGGCCTCCGCAGTGTGAGTACGGGGCTTGTGGTCCTGAGAGGGCGGGGGCTTGGCACAGTCCTGCCTGTGCTATGGCAGCTGCAGCTCTGCCCAAGAGGCCACTGGGGGCACTGGGCAAGTGCCAGCTGCTTGGAGGGGGTGCGGGAGGGTGGCTGGGGACAGGGGATGCACACAGGCAGTCTGGAAGGTCTCTGGGCCCCCATGGGAGGAATTGGGAGGTCAGGGGTCCGTGGGAGGGCAGAACTGTAAGGACAAGCGAGCTGCAGGGTCCCCGCTGCCTTCTTCTGCAGAAGAAAAGCCAGAAGCGTCGGTTCAGAGAGGAGCCAGACAAGGAGGAACCCGAGCCCGGGACCTACCCTCAGTACAGAGGTAAGTCCTCCGCCTGTGTGCCTAGTCTGGGGCTCCCCAGGGGGCCAGAACATCTTGCTGCCCTGGAGCAGCCCAGCTGGAGCAGAGATCTTTGCTCATGGGAAATGGTCACCCTTTTTTGCTGTCCTCACACCCAAGAGCTGGAGGCAAAAACAGGAACAGCTCCCCCAGTCTGGAACTGGGAAAGGGGAGCCCTGGGACCCCCTTTCAACACACATTGCCTGTTTTCCAGCCGGAGGCTCTGGGATCCACCGGCAGCTGGACAAGGAGCCAGCCTTCGGTGCGGAGTACAGATCCAAGGTGAGGGACCCAGAGGGTTGCAGGGTTTGAGTGGGGGGGGATGCCTGGGGCTTCGCTGGGGCAGGAAGCACCATTTGTTTGCTGGGGGTCTGGTCTGGTAGCACCAAGGCTGGAGGGGATCTCTTCTCTGAGAGGAGCTGCCAAATACTCAGTACCTGTGAATGCTTCCAGCCTATCTTGGATGCCCTGTCCTGCCCTTGCCGTGGCCAGTTCCTGCTTGAAGCAGGTGTCTGTAGCATCATCTGGGTGGGAAATCAGCTCCCAGGGCCACGTGCTCGGCTGGCACCCCACTGCAACATAGTCTTTGGGATGGCTGGGCGGCAGGGTTGGACCAGAACGGGATGCATGCATCTCCCCTGGTGCTGCATCTTCTCCCATGTCACTATCTCCCGCAGAAAGGTAAAGGTGACGTGAAGAAGAAGGGCCAGCTTGACCCCTACGCCTACATCCCCCTGAACAGAGCTAAACTCAACAGAAGGTGAGGCTAGCTGGGAAGGGCACAGGGTGGGAATGGGGCCAAAACCTGAGTTGGATCCTGCTTTTTGTTGTTACGGGTGTTTTTCTGGGTCTGGGAGCTCCCTGCCAGCCTCTGCACTGCTCCTTGCAGAGCTTGGAGCATCCCTGTGTGTTAGGTGTGCCCCAGTGCCCGCACTAACCCAGCCTCCTGCTCCTTCCTCCCACCAGGAAACGGGCAAAAATGCAGGGCCAGTTCAAGGGCCTGATGAAAGGTGCCCAGCGCGGGGCCAAGGCCGGCCGCAGGAACCGTCTGAAGGCCCAACGCCCCTGAGGAGCCTCGGGTGCTCTGCTTGCACCTGCCCAAAGACAGACAACACCCCATGACCTCTGGGCACCGGGGGCTTCATGAGTGCAGCAGGGGGGACTTCTCTGCAGAAGGTGGCCTGCGCCTGTTTGAGAATCCCTGGGAAGCCACCCCATCGTATTATGGACTCATGGCCCAAGCCCTGCCCTCCTGTGCCTGGAGGAAGGTGCTGTGCTGCCTTGTGCGGGGGGGGGTGTGTGTGTGTGTGAGAGCAAGTAACATGTAAGTAATTCTCTGTATTGATAAAAACCCACTGTTCCTACGCAGCCCAGATGCACACCGCGTCCCCTCTGTTCTGCCTTCTGCCCTGCACCCCACAGGGCTCACGCCTGCATCAGCCTGGGACCTGGGGCCGGAGCCCTCTCCCCAGCATGGGGCTTCTCTGAGGCCTGCCAGGAGCAACACTGCAGTACGGAGCAGTGAGGCACTGCCCATGTCCCCTGCCCTCCTGGCAGACATGCAATAGGGCTGAGTTGTGGGGTTGGCCAAAGAAAGAAGCCAGAGATGGTGAAAAGTCCTTTGCTACAACCAGCTTCTTTATACAAACTCCCTCTTGGCAGCATCTTCTGGATGAGCGCGGTCTCAGCCTGGGGATCTGTGCCATGGGGGGAGTGTCTGCCATTTGGCTGCCACTATTTTCGGTCCTGCCTCTTGCTTTTCTCGTCTCAGCCATGCCTGGTTGAAGGGCAGAATGGTTTGCTGCAAATTTCTTCAAATTGGCTGGAAAACTGCTACTGCAAACCTCTGTGCCTTGCCCTTTCCCTTACCTGTGAGAGCTGAGAAACACCCTTTGCTCTGACCACCTCCTGCCAACTAGACCTGAGCAGCACTAATAATCCTGGACCTTTTTAGCTGCTCAGCCATCTCGGGTTGGCCTGAGCATGTGTTTTTGCCCAGTTATTTCTGCACTGAGCCCAAAGGATGGTGTTTGGCCAAAGCATGCTGAAGAGAATGGAGCTGGGGGTATGGATACACGTCCAGGTGCTCACACTCACTGCAAAGAACATGTATTTATGAACGTAGGTGGCTTTCTCTTCCTCTTCTATATGACAAAGCCTTTAGTCCTTTGTTATTTCCTACAGTGGTATCTTACATGCTGGAATTGCAACACTTCTCAGTCTCCTAATAAGCTGAAGGGATTGTGCTTGTTCAGCTTCTTACCCCAGGCTTCTTTGTGGAGGCTGCAAATCCAGTTTTGTGGCTGTCGTGCTTTGTGTTTTTTTCCAAGATCCTTTTAAAAGCTTGGGGGTAGAGGAGGGCTCTTGCACAGGTATTGGCCCTGCCTTGTCCGGAGCACTGTCCCCTGCCTGCTTGCCCACCCAGGGCTCTCACTTGGACCCCTGAGCCCCAGGGCTGTGTTGAAGTGCTGCTGCTCTAATCCTGTCAGAAGAGAGCCCACAGCCTGGCTCATGGGACAGGCATCTCCAGCAGCACCTCCTGACCACATTCAGTCAGCAGGAGCTACTTGCATCTTCCTCTGCTTGCCTGCAGCCTTGGCCTGATGCACTCCCTCTCCTGAGAGCAGAACAGGGGGAGACAGGCAGCAGTCACCTTCTGAGCCCCCAACACCTGTAACGTGGCTCTGGACCCACCAGACTTATCTGTCTTTCTGCTTTCTCTTCTGTCCTTGGAGACAGGGCCTGGAGAAGGCTGTAGCTAAATCATTTAAAAGCTCCAGATTACTCACTGTATTGTTCTTCATTTGCATGTTGTTGCTTAAATTAGTGCATGCCTGTGTGGAACAGAAGAGTTTCATTAACACAGAGGATGGTGTTCGCCTGAGCCGGTGTCCAGAGAACAGATTCTTCTGCAACAACATCTTGTTAATCAGCTAATTAATCATGTAATGCAATAGAAACCCTTGGAGAAGAGATGTCATCCTACCCAGGGAGGCCGGCTGTGAGTCAAGCCTGCTCCCCACCAGCAGCTGTCCCTGGCAGGGAGCAGAGCTGCGTCTCGGGGGGCCCGCAGGAGCCTGAGCACAGCTCTCTGCTATGGGACAGGGTGAGGGGGGATGTGGGGTGCTGCCTCCTGCAGATACCAGCCACAAATATTGTGCAGTTACCCGCAGAGAAGCGCAAGACAGGGACCTGGAGCAATGCCTGGCTTTTGTTGCTCAAGCTGTGAGGTGGCTGGAGGCTGTTTCTTCACCCAGCATGCCATTAAACCATACAACTCCTTTCCGCAGGCTACAGCGGGCACGGACAGTGTACCCTTGTTCAGCTATGCTTGTGCAGGAAAGTGTCACGAAGGGCTCTTAACCTTGCAGATACCAGCTGCAAAGCAGGAGTTCTCCGAGTTGCAGGCTGCAGGTGTGCTAGGCACGCTTGAGGGGAGCACTAACAGGCTGCCCCTGGCACTGGCTGGGACACTTGTAGATGCCCATATTGAGTTTTAAGGCTTAAAATTAGGAGGAGAAGGAAAACATCATTTCCTTACCCTAGAAGCTACCTGCCTGAGCTGTGTCCGCTGTGGCATGGTGCCGAGAGGGACAGATGTGCCCTGTGGGGCTGTGCCCATGCAGCATCCAGCTGGGCCACACTGCAGCGCCTTTGGGGCTCCCCAGTTCAGGCAGGATTTGGCACACACCAAGGTGCAGGGATGGGAAAACCCTCCTGGGGGTAGCAGTATAAGAGGAATCTGGGTGTTTATGCTAAAGTGATTGGTGGTAAGATAATTAAGTGTTGAGGTCTACAATGGCAAGGGACCACTCCAGCTGAAATCCAGTCAATTAAAAAAATGTTAGATTAATTATCATAGAATCACAGAATGGCCTGGGTTGGAAGGGACCTCAAAGACCATCTAGTTCCAACCCCCCTGCCATGGGCAGGGACACCCTCCACTAGACCAGGTTGCCCAAAGCCCCATCCAACCTGACCTTGAACACTTCCAGGGAGGGGGCATCCACAGCTTCTCTGGGCAGCCTGTGCCAGTGCCTCACCACCCTCACAGTAAAGAATTTCTTTTAATATCTAATCTAAATCTACCCTCCTTCAGCTTAGAGCCATTACCTCTTGTCCTGTCACTCCATGCTCTTGTAAACAGTCTCTCTCCAGTGTTCAGGACTAATTCCTAGTCCCCTCAGCATTCTGATCTACAGTTTCACTTATCGTTTGTAAAAAGTTGTCTCTTTTCTTGGTTGCTACCTGAAAGCTCTGTGCAAACCCTGGTGCAGCAAATGTGCAGCGGCACAGGGCAGCTAGGGGCAAGGCAGGTGCTTCCATGCACAAAAGAAAAAAACAAATAGGAAACAAATAAAACTGCTTTTTCCTGTGTCTCTGTTCCTCTAATTTCTCCTTGATGGTGAGCAAAGATAAAAATTATTCTAGCTGAGATGTGAGTTGAGGTTTATGGTGTAACTCATGCTTTCTGAAGCACTTTGTGTGATCTCTGTAGGCTCAGGCAGACCCTGCTGTGTTGGTTTCACATGAGCCGCATTTTAAAAGTTTCCTTGAAATGAAAGGGCCGCAACTTTTATTTTTCTACAGAACATTAAGGCTTGGGGCGCCAGGTGTGCACAAGGCTGAAAGGCAGCGTCACAAGAACGTCCGCAGCTCTGTACCGGTGCTGTGCACAGGCCCGCGGCTCGCATGTGCTGGTGGTGCAGGCGTCAGCCGTTCTCCTCTCCCCTCCCGGGAGCGGTGGTGGCTCCTGCCGCTCGAAGGATGCTCAAGCGTAGGCAAAATGGCACCTGCACCTTTCTTGCCCCCTTCACCCCCCAGCAGTGGGAGCATGCCAGCCGGGCCCCCGGGCCGCTGCCGCAGCTCACAGGCAGACGATGCCGGGGACGGCTGGGCAGGCTCTGCCGCCGTGAGGGTCCCCCCGGCGCACCGAGGAGCTCTGCAGGCCGCGCGCTGCCCTGTGCTCCGCCGAGCCCACCGCCGGACTACAATTCCCAGCACAGACGGCCGTTTCCCCCCGCCGCCGTCGTGCGCGCGGATCGGCAGTTGCCCGTTCGAATCGACCAATGGTAGTGGGACGGTGCCGGCTTCAGCCAATGGCGGTGCGCGTTTCGGGCGGGGCGGGGCCGAGGAGGGGTGGTGCGGCGGACCAATGGGGAGGCGGAGCGGCAGGTATGAGATGGCGGCGAGAGCACCGGTGCCCAGCGGGCGGCGCGGCGGCAGGTAGGAGTGGGGCTTCCCCGGGGCGGGCACCCCCCACTCCTCCGCGGGGCGCCCGGGCACCCTTCCCGGCCCTTCGCCGCGTTACGAGTCGCTGCCTGGCCCGGCCCGACCTCCGCGCTGCGGGCTACTCCGTACTCGTCCGCAGCGTCGCGGCCCCGGCCCGCCCATTGCGGTGGTTCCGCTGCGAGCCGGGCTCTCACCGTCCCTGCTGTGGCGGGGCAGCCGTTTACCCCCCGCTGGGCCGAGGTGCCCAACCCCCCGCCCGCCGCGTCAGGCGGCCACCGGTGCTCGGCCGTGCCGCCGGGCAGCCCCCCTCGCTTGGCGGGACGGGAGACATCGAGGTGGCACCCTGCAGGCACCTCCGGACTGGTTTGCTGCGGTCGTCCGCTCCCCCGTGGGTTCGGCCTCGGCGGCTGGGGAGCGCTCCCTGCAGCGTCCCTGTGCTGCATTGCAGGGGAAATATCGCCCGCTTCTCCGGCAAAGGGGAGAGCTCCGGCTCTAAACCAGCCGCCCTCGGGCAGGGGGACATTCCCGCAGGGAAGAAGCGTGTCCCTGCACTCACGTTAGTACGGGCTAGTGCCCGCCTTGCAGCTCTGCCCCTGCTCCGGTGCAGCCGTTCGCTGCCTGCAGAGATACGAGCCGGGCTGTGGCCGGGCTGGCTCAGTCCTGCAGTTGCAGAGGCCCAATATCGAGCACTTGGCAGTTGCAGGGTTTGGTAGGGTGATGGCACTATATAGACTTGCTTTGCATCCAACCCTCTCTTCCTCGCTTTGTCCACTCTGCGTGCATTATTCTTGCTTTCTAAATATGCATACACTGTAAGCTTTACATAATTAAGCTTTAGCACGTACTTTTACGTGCATAACCGTTCTGTGGCTGCTGCCAATAAAATAGTGGAGACTGTATGAGCATCTTACCAGAATAGTGTTTTTGGATTACTGCTAAAAAGCTGTAATATCCCTTCCTCTTTTCCCCCCCGCCTTTTTTTTTCCCTGCATGCATGGCAGTGCACTGTAAACTGAGTATCCTTTAAGCAGTAATTCTTGTGGACTTGCAAAATAAATTTAGTTGAGGGCTGATGCCTCATACCCAGCCTGAATCACGGTGGTGCTGTCCCATTCTCTGGGTGGGACCCATCCTGATGGCACTTGCTGTGCTTAGCTGGGGGAACTGCTGCGGTGCCTGGGTTGGGGCAGCGTGTTGTTCTGGAAGGAGGGATGAAGAAATGGTGCTCAGTGTGGCGCGTTTGAGCAGGGAGTGCCTAAAATGCTGGGCCTGGTTAAAGGATGAGTATGCTCCGTGCAGGTGATACTTAAATCATTCTTTTGGATAAAGCATTTTAAAAGTGGCCTGGATCAGTCCAAATGACTGAATTTATTTGCTGACAGTTGTCATTAGGATGTAATCCCCCAGCTCTTTACCCACCCTACCGCAAGCAATTATGTTAAAGCCTGAAGCGTAACTTTTACTCCAATGCTTCCTGTTAACCACAGGTAGTGCTAGCAAATTGATCTCTTGCTTTGCAGGTCTAGCACCACAAAGACCACAAAGCTTGCTTTTTTTTTTTTTTTAAAGTATGCTTCATGACTGTGCTTTTGCCCCTATTTCCTCTCATCTGGAGAGAAGTGCAAGTTAACTAGTAAAGCTTGCATGCTGCGCGTGTGGTCTTATTGCATGCTGACTTAAAGATTGGAAATGAAAGCTAGTTGTCTTAAAACTCCTTACCAAATGTTACTGAACATGACAAAAGATGATTTGTGTGGATCTTTTCGGTTTGTGGTCTCTCTAACCTCTGCCTGGCTCTTCATAACTGAGAATGATGATTACAGTGTGCCCGAGTGCTTAATTTCAAAAGGGAAACATCTGTCTTTTTAATGAATGCATTTAATGTTCGATTTGAGCAGCACCTAAATGCTTTGCCAAGCACTCAGTGTTCACGTCGGCCATTTGATATGGCAGGGGTGGGATGGGCGGAAGGTAAAAAGCCATGGGCCTGGAAGGCAGGAGGTGCTGAAAAAAGGCAAAAAAGGCAGAGGACATCTTGCTAAAATGGCTTGATAGTGTGTCACTGTATAACTGAACATTGAGAGCTCACATCGTAAACAGGCTATGAAGAGAGACACAATTGCCATCTATGTTTTACTGCAAATAGGAAAATGTTCACTGTAAACATGAATTAATGGCAAAAAGTCAGTGACTTGCTGAGGGTCATGCAGAAAAAATGGTTGATTTCAGAGTTAAAGCCAAGTCTGAGCGCATGGCTACTTTTTTTCTGAAGATAGCCGGGAGCAGGGGACAATCTTATTCAAACATTCCCTTCTCCGCAGCTCTCACTAAAATCTTTGAGACTGAGACTTGTGTTTAACCCCCTTACTCAGTCCACGCCCCATCAGGCACACATCCAGACCCAAACTCAAGGCTGAGTTGCATTTGCAGTATTTTTGTATATTTGCACGTAACACCCTGTCCTGTTCTCATCCAGGGCCTGGGCTGGGCTTGGACAACAGGATCCTTGTTCTGCTACGCTTCAGTTTATTGTCTGTTTGCATGAAGGGGGAGCATTGCTTGCCCACATAGCCCAAAGCAGCGTCTGGGTCTCCTTGCCAGCCTAGTCATTGCCTTGTTGCTGTGTGTGCATTTACATGCATATGAAAATGTCACCGGGCTTCGTTAACACTCCTTTAAAGGTGCCTGGGCACTCAGTTCAGTCTGAAACTGAAGCGCTGGACACTGTGCTGGGAAATCAAATTCCTTGTCCTAAAGGTCAACGGTCTTCAGCGTGTGTTGGTTTAATAAGTGGCATGAGCAGATGGGAAGGAGACAGGGCAGCATGGAAATGTTGGCTAATATCTAATGGCTGCACTGAAGTCAAGCTCTTCTTGGAAATACTGTCCCTCTGTAAGCTGGATTAGGCTCCTGGTCACAGCTGAGCCCTTGTATTTTCCACTTGTTTCAGAGTTAGCTCTTTCTGTAGGATCTCATTTTCACTTGTTCTGTAGGATCTCATTTTCACTTGTTCCCTAGCTGGAGGCAAGAACACAGAGCCGAGGAACTTTCTTCAGCTTGTGCTCTGCTGGTTTCAGGCACGGACCTGTTGTGCTGCTTTTGCGCAGAAGTAGCAGGCTCTCGCCGACCCTGCGCTGTGATTCTGGAGACTGATGCCATGGGTTCCCGGGGTCCCAAGTCACAGGGGTCTTGGAGCCAGCTTGGGGAGAGAAATGGGAGGAACTGTGGCCCCATGGTGTGATAAATTTGGCTGACCCATTACAGTAAGCATTACACTTACTGTTGTGTTTGAGTATTTGGTCCTTTTCTCCGAGGTGCGACAGACTGACTCCCTGGCTCTTGGCCTTTCTCACCTCTACGCTAGGTACTTGCAATTAAGCTATCTAGAGTTTCCTCATAATTTTTTTCAGAAACTGTAGATAGTGAAGAATGTGATAAGCTGCTTAAATAATTGCCTGCCAGCTGGCTTACAAGAACTTTTAATGTGTTTTCTTTTGGCCTATAAAGCTCTAATAATTTGGAGTCCGGCCAAAACATCCTTTCTTCTTGAGTGGTAATGTGGCAGCTCTGATTTTCAGAGGCAGGAAGTTCTTGGGGGAGCCGGCATTAGTTTCCCTTTTTGTTTTGTTGGAGTTCAGACTCAATGTTGAAACGTAGCTTTATGGTTTGGGAGTTGCATATGGGCATTCCTGCAGCCACGCTCACGAGCTGTCATATAGCAGGAGACAAGCATGCTAGGACTGGCTGTGCCTTGGAGAGCGGGAAGCTTTTTAGGGAACATCCATCACAAGGTCTTGGGAGCGCCTGGAGCTCTCACGCACGTGCTGCTCCGCATCCTCCTGAGCAGCACATAAATGTATCAGTGCTCCCTGGGCTCTGCAGAGAAACCGGGTGAATCCAGACAGGGATGACCTGTCAGGCAGGATGGGAAGAGAAGCAGTTTTTGAGCAGTATGGGAGAGTTGCATAAAGTGACAGGGTAGGTTATTATCATAGGAGTCCTGGTGTCTGTGTACGATATTCCAGTTTTTGGCAAGCACCAGGCCTCCATTCTGTTCATTTTGGTGAGTTAATTGGGCTGCTTTGTGCCTCTCTGTCTCTCTGGTACAGCATGCTGTCTGTGCTGCTCTGTGGCTGGCCTAGCCTGTTTATCTGTGTTCCTCGGCAGCCCTGACCAGATGTCACCAGCTTATTTAAATGCTGGCATGCATCCAGGTGTGCCTCATTGCAATTCCAGCTTGTGAGAGTTTACACATCTGGAACATGGGATGTGGCCTCTGACATACTCCGTGGTGTCTGCAGAGGATTGCTGATGAGCAGGGATTTGATGTGCTCTCCTCTTTTGCAAACACCACCATGATACAACATACAGATGCAAGCAAGCAGCTTGCCCGTTGCACCTTGAGTGAAGGAGCACTGTGGAATTACAAAAGTGTAAGGAACAAAACCAAGAGCTGTGACTTCCCGAGTACCTTTGTTCTCTGTATTTGCCAGGCTATGACCACAAAATCTCACCCAACAGCACTGGTGGGAGCTGACTGTGGGTCCTGACCCAGGTCTTGGTATCCCCTTGGTCCAGAAAAAACAAGCAAAGCTGTGAGTGCTACAGCACATTATAATCAAATCATGATGTTTTGCTCAAGCGCTGACAGTTGATGGTGGGATGGCATTCCCAAATGTATTCTGGGTGTGAGTTGGTGCTACCAGTTTTGGGTGATTATCTTCCTGTGGAAGGGCTGGATGAAAACACCCTTCATTCCTTGCTGGGTTGCTCTGAGCTCCATTGTAGTTGCTGCAATAGCTTGTTAATTTTGCTGTGCTGTTTTTTTGTGTGATTGCTCGATTTTCTTCATGTCAGAAGTAAACCTGATTGTTGTGGGGCTCCTCTTTATAGACGGTAATTCTGCTTTGACCTGGACACTGGCTTGGAGTTACTGGACTAAGAAGCATCTACATGGTGTATCTTTGCTAGTCTCTGAGCTGCATTTTTCCCATCGTCTGAAGGATGCCCTAGCCCTCTTATCTTCAAGTGTAAGGGTGACAATCAGACATGCATGCAGCAATTCAAATGCTAGAGGCCATAGAGGTAAAGGTAGGACTGGGCCATGCCTCTTACTGACTTCCAGTACACTCAAAATGGGGAAGTAAGAGAGTTAAATACATTTTAAAATGAGGAGAATAAGGGAATGCTATCATTGTTGGCAATTGGAAAGTATCCTTCACACTTTGAGGATACAGCAGATGCGTGTGGACCTTGCAGTCCACCCAGCTAAGGACTAAACAGACAAAAGTGGGAAGAAACTTCCTACCTGGGATATGGACGAAGCTGAAGAGCGGGTCAGCTGGCGGGAGTCCATGGACAGATGTTTGGTAAAGAATATTAGATTACACAAGAAAGGTGTTAGGGTTCAGGAAAAGAGGAGGTGTTCTTGCAGTTTGTTAGTTTGACTCGTGGTCAAAGGTAGTGGTGGGTAGTTCTGCAGGGCGTGGGGAGAAAAGGCTCAAAATCCCTGTCCTAGACATGGGACTTGGCATTCAAGGCAGATACCACCTGGCCCCACAGGGTACCCGATGGTATGTTATTCACAAAGCAAGTGGCTTAAATTAGTAAAATAAAGCAAAAAAGATGCATTGTTTTGTCATGATTGTAACTATATGACTGGGGCAGGGAAAACTACATCAATACAGTTTCTATACAAACTAGCCCCAGGCCCTGGTGACCTTTTCCCGAGGGAGGCAGCATGCCTGCCCAGCACGTTCTGGGTGGTGGGAAGTGGCTGCAGGGCTTCCTCAGGCTGCGACCTTCCCACCCTGCCACGGAGTTGTGGATGTGGCCGTGCAGCGCCCTGCAGTGCTGCCAGGCTCCTCCAGCTCCTGGGCACTGCTGGGCTCTTGTCTGTGTCCTGCGTCCCAGCCGTCCCTGCCTGATAGCTTTCAAACCAGCTCTTTTGTGCTCAGTCCCATGTTGCCCCTCGCTCAGGAGCTGGATTTCTTCTAAATATCTGCAGTGTGACCTGATTATTTTTCCTGTCCTTCCTCGCCCTCCTTTTTAATAGTGTCTACAGAAAAGCTGGTGGAGTTCAGTTATATCAGTCATGCTGACTGATAGTGCTGCCTCTTCTCTTGGGATTCCTCCTCTTTTCTGTCCCTCCAGCATTCATTTCAGATTTAGCTATCAGCCCTCTAAAGACAGGGTATTGCCTTTGTTCTGTGTTTGTACAGCACGGAGCACAGTGGAGTCCCCAGCTGTGACTGAGGTTCCCAATGCCACAGTGATAAAAGTGAATAGATCAGTAATGAGAAGAGGCAGCTGCTGCCATCTAAAAAGATTCAGTTTTGGTGCTGGTTTCCATGAAATCAGGATTGGATCTAAGGCTCCTCTTCTATTGCTGCTCCCAGTAGGGGTTTATATGAAAATAAAGACACAAACTTTAGACTGCATTGAAAGTCATGAAAATTGGAGCGGCATTGCTATTTAATGCTGTTAGACTCTGTTATTCTGATCTTAAGGCAGATATACGAGCTTGCAGATCTTTAATGTAAAATTACTGGGTTTCTGGCAGTAGTTGTGTTTCTGCATTTTTTACAGAGGTAGGAGGCTGAGCCATCGCCCACCCTGGGATGATCCAGAGCTGTGGTGGTGGTGCTGGGAAGGAGACTTGGTGAGGAGCACCACAGTGAACACGTGGTTCCTCTCTAAGGCACCTCTTAGTTCTTTTCCTCCTCCTAGCACGAGAAGGCATCTGGATACTCTGATGTTGTGGTGATGGCTGATTGAAGTACTTTGACTTTAAAATATTCCAGTGGCTATTATTAAAGATATCACAAAAGCATTCACTGAGGTCAAACTTGAGAAATTTCATGCTGAAATGCAAATTTCCTGATGTTTCATATAGATCAAGCTGTCTTGCTACTGCAGTTTTCTTTGATACTGGTAATATGTTGCATTTTGTGTTTGTTCCAAAGCACACTTTCCTCCACTCCCCCTTCCAACTCTTATCTTCCCAGACAGGTCCATCTCCAGGTTCACATTACAGATGTGTAGCTGATGTTGCTGAGGTCTGCTTTGAGTCCTTTACTGAGACAGAATTTGAATTCTTATAATATAGCAGTGACTTGAATATCCAATTTACCTGATGTCCAAAAGACAGCCAGTTGTTACGTTAGTTCCAGGTTGTCCAGCACAGGCTGCCATCACATAATAGAAGCTTTCTTTCCCGGCTCCTTGCTGTTTAAATTGTGTATTATTATCTGGTTCCCATAGCCAAAAGGCTGAATCACTCCATGTTAGCTGTTTAAATGTGAAGAAAGCAAAGCAAAAATTAAAAGGCATTGTTATGTAGTATGGCTTACTTGTATCAAGTCTAGAGACACTGGTCAAGGATCGGCACCCACTGTGCACTTACCACAAAAGGACTCCCTCTGCCCCTGAAGTCCTTATGAGTATAACCCTAGGAGAAAAATTACGGCGTGTTTTTTCTTGACATTTTTTCAGATGCAAATCAGTCATCCTATGAAGAGTTACTGTGCTAAATCTGAGGCCTGAATGTGATCTTTGTTATGCTGTGGTACAAGAATGTCGGTCTGAAGTACAGTCCTCAAAGCAACCTTAACTGTGAAGTAGCTTCTAATGTCTCTACAGTCCATTCCCATTAGACTTCTGTTAAATCTATTTTTTTTTAATCTAGGAAATAATTTGTCTTCTGGTCCTTTTGTACTTAAAATGATTCCACATAATTCCACTACGGTTCTTTCATCTGTTTGCAAAATCTGGGATGGCTCCTGTCTGGCTCTGGAAATACTGTCTTCAGACATCCTCATTAATTGATTCCTTACTCTGGCACAACATAGGAAACGATGCTACTTCTCTCTCCCTGGGGAAATACGAGCCTGTGTGCATCTGTCCCGTCTCCCTTTGTGCTTAGCCAGGCAAAGAATGGCTCATGTTTTGTGTTCTTTAGCACTGCCTGCTTATCACCCTGCTCTCAATATTTGGTAGGAGCCTGGCTGTTTCTCAGTCTAAAAATTTTGTTATTGTAGAGGGAGATTTTCTTCCATTATCTGCCTTATTTTTCAAAGCTCTTTAATCCTTTTACTCCTGTATAGTAAGACTCATCTACTGTGGTGTGTCTGAAGTGTTAGCTCTTTAGTGACAACGTATGAAGTGCACAAAATGGCACCAGAGATGGATTTTGCCCACTGGATTAGTTACTCGGGCTCCTCTGAAATCTGCAGTTTCCAGCTTTTCCACTTTCCCAGCTAGACAAACACAGCTAATGCCTTGCCCCAAAGGTACCTCTTCCTTCTCTTTCTTGGCTGACTTGTGTTCTCCTTATGATCTATTTCATGTTGCTTGAACCTGTTTCTGCCTTCACACGGATGGAGTTAGAACAACATAAAATCTGTACAAGCCACTAAACCAGTTAGGTCTCACCTATCTGCATGCAGGCTTGCTGCCATGTGAGCTAATCTGCCTGCTTGCACAGCTCTTGCACCACAGGTTCACTCACCAGATTTTGCCAGTTAAAGTCTCATTTTTGCCCTAGTTTCCAAGGCATTTCCCTGGCCTGGATCTAGTTACCTTAGGGATTAATTGATCCATCATGATTTTGACCTCCTGCACCATCCACTCCCCATGAAATGATGGGGCTGTCATGCCTGAAGCAAGAACGTTGTGTGTGACAGACAGCTTTCTTTGTGACTTGGCTGGGATCACAGGCTTCGCTTCTAAAAGATACTAGAATGGCAAGAATCTCAGCACAATATAGGACCCATTTTTTTTAATCTGCTGTCTTAATCACAACCCTATTAGTACAAGGTTTTATTATTCATTGGGATTTGATTTTATTCATGGGATCAGAGAGGAAGCTATTTATTCTTTTATTTTATCATCTTTTGATGTGACATAAAGCAATCTGAGATCACAGCATACTGAAAATATAATTCTGTAATTGCAAGCAAAGCAAAAAAAAAAGGCAATAAACTCCCTGAATACATGTTTGCTTCCCCTTTGTTGCTGTTATATAAACTGTGAGTGTAGGTAGAGTACATCCATCTTCCTTTTTTAACATGAAAACAGCAGATGGGGCACATGGCTTTTTCTGAAGGTTATAGCATGTGCAGCAGTGAGGATTGGCAGGGTTATTGTGTGTAAAGCCAGTGGGGGCTTTATCTTTGCTCAGAAATAGGGGTTTGCTTCACATTTCCATTTTGATTAGCAATAATGATACAAAGGCAAATTTTCTGCGCAAGGAAGAGCTGCTAATAAAGTGACCTTTCAAAATTAAGTAGCTCATTGAAGTGCCATACCACAATAAGAGTATACAAGGCTGGTCCCAGCTGTGGCAGGCAGGGAAACTGGACGGGAATCCAGAGAAACGTGGAACGGGAAACATGAAGTGGATGAACGGCACACAGTGGCACAGTAACGGTAGCAAAGAGCAATGGCCAGGTGCTGTTTCCAGCTCTGAAGAGGCCAATCTACGTGCTTTGTCTTTGAAAGGATCTAAAAGTGTGAAAGGCAGGGGCAGAGAGTGTTTCTAGCAAGGTTTCTGGGGACGGGGTTGTGCAGTTAAGGGACTTGGCTATTGTCCTGCCAGTGCCGTAACATCGGTTGTGCTCGGATGCTGTTGGGAATGAGTTTGCATGGCTTTACTCATGGTAAACACAGGGTAGATCTGGGGCTATTTTGTGGATTCCTCTTGGATACAGGTGGAGAGCACTTAATACCACACTGGTCCTAATTCAAACCCCCGGTTTCTATGTAGGAATTATTTGCCGTTAAACTCCAGCTACGCAGCCTTTGGCAAGAGACATGAATCAATTTGTCCAGCTTTTCTTTTCTGTTTTGTCTCTGTGTGAAGGCTGATGCCCAGTGTGTGCCAAGGGGGCCTTTCAGACCCAATAATGCGCCCTTGTGTCTCGTAGCATGCGTGGAATTTGCATAGGCTGTGCTGGGACAGGCAGGTTTCTTTTGTTGCTGGAAACAAGGAGCAAGTTCTTTTCCCTGTCTCTGCTTCCTAATGCCTCTCCAAAAGCTCTCAGCACTCATGTAAGAAATTTACTTTTTTCTATTTATTTTTGCATTAAATGTTGTTAAACTTTGTGCAACTTCTAACGCTGGCTGTGCGGAGAAGTCATGTCAGTCAGTTCTAGTTGACAAAATTGTTTAATTTTCTTTCTCTGAATCTAGATACCTAATTGTCAGAGGGAGCAGATAATCTGTGATGCTTGATGTAACTGCTGCAAAGTATTTGCATATCTTCTCTGTGGGGAAACAAAACTGCTAGTGAGTGAATAACAGTGCACGGATCATTGCAGGCAGGGTCACTGGGCCTATACACTTGCTATTAACCCTTCTCAGGATCTGTATTGCCACAGAATGAGTTGTCATGGGTTTCAGGCAAAGGGCTTGCTCCACATTATGGGCAGAGCTGGCACTTTTTTGTGCAGCGTAGCCCCGCGCAATGAAAGGCGAATACGATCAGATCGATTGGCAGTTGTTTTTTTGGCAGCTGATACAGAGTTGTTGCATTTCGGTCTTGATTTATTGCAGATAACAAACTGCTGAAAAACAGGCTGGGAGGTACTCTGAAAAATATGGCCCCCATTTGGAGTCGGCAGCACGCTTGCTAGGCCACTCTGGGTGATGCAGCTGGGAGCCTTTAAGAGCTTTCTAAAATTTTAGATGACCTGGCAGATTGCCTTGCAGTCTGCCTTGCAGACCTTCTTCCTCTCCATCCTCTTGAAGGAGGCTTTGACATCTATGGAGATCAGTGGCAAGGGGAGAGGGTTTCGTATGGATTCTCATGATGCAAGCGTAGCTGAGAGCTTGCTTTCCTCTGATTTCAGCAAATATCTTTCACCTTGTGTAGCCCGAGTCCCTGCTTTTATTCTCTCATTCTGATCACGCATCCTGGAAATCACGCCAAGATGGTCTTCCAGGTTGAAGATGTACAGCAATAGCTCGGATAACTGTTGGGTCCATAGACACTGTGTGGATGTGGGCTGGAGTTCAGGTGACTTGCCAGCGTGTGCTTTGCTTCGTTAGCTTCTGTTGATTTACATCAGAACAATAAGTTGCTAAGATCTCTGAACTAGTAGCTGAAGTGCTCTGGTGCTTGAATTGATGGACGTAAGGTCCAGTGGGTTGCAAACACCCTCCCTTTCGGTGGCAGGAGTGCTGAGCACTGAGCACAGATGCCCAGCGTGGACCGAACACGGTGACATGGCCTCCACTCCTCAGCAGACAAGAGGAAGGGCAGGGTGCTCTGGTCTTCTGTGGGAGAGAGCTGCCTTTGGAGGGAAAGCCTTTGGTGGCCTTGGGGGTGATCGGCAGAGCATGTGCTTCCCCCCCGGGTGCCACACTGCACCGAAGGGTCTGATGCGATCCTTGGTGCACAAGCACAGCATTTCTATTACCTGTGCACTGTTGGAAAATGGCGTTCAGTGGGAGCTCACAGCTGAGGAGGGATGTTGAAACAGTGGAAAGAGCCCAAGAATGATTAAAGGATTGGGGAACGTCACACAGTGCGTGCAAGCAGGGTGGGTAGGCAGCCTCCACCCAGAGCCCTGGAAGAACTGGCACGCCAACTCACAGGGCCAAGCCAGCACTTTGTAGCAGAGTATGACATCTGAGCAGTAGCTTGTGACTGGGGAATAATGATGCTAATACATTTAAGTAAAAGAGGGGCAGGAGAAGCAAGCTAGGCAACTCTAGCCGGTGGGCTTGACTTCAGAAGTGTGCAAGTATTTGGAACAGTGGTGGGAAGATGGTAATGGAAGACCCAGAAGTAGATGGAAATTGGGATAAGCTTTAAGTGTGAGCATTAAGAGTGCTGATTAACCTGAGATCTGTCTTTGATAACTCTTTATTTTGATTTTAGACATGGCAAATGTAGCTTACCTAACCTCTGGTAGGGCTAAGCATGTGTTACAGATAACCCTTAGCAGAGCAGTGTCTCAGATGCATCCCTTTTCATAGCTTCTCACATGGCATGGGAAATGGAGAAAGTAGGTGTCAGCAGCGAATAGGGAGGTCAGATAAAGGACAGCCTGAAGAAGAGGCAATAATTGGATGAGCCAACTAGGAGGAAGGTTACTAAGGGTTCCTCAAGGCCTGATCTTGCGTAGCTTGTGCTAATACTCATGAGTTCCTACTCGCCGCAGACTCAGAGTGCATAGCTGGGCAGTTACCGTAGCTGGCAGAGAGCAGTGACCAAGAATTGGCAGCTTGTCACCTGGGAGCGTTTGACCACAACCCTAGCAGAACTGGGTCAGCGTTGTTGCATGCTTAGGATCTTAAAAACAAAGTGCCAGGGCATGGGAACTTCCTATTTGTTGATAGGAAGGTAGTAATGGTGAAACAGCAATGGGAACTGATGAGTATATGCTGGCCATGGAAAAAAAAGATTGGGATTCAGACTTTCAGGCCACAGGGAGTGGATTTCTGGGGAGGAAAGAAGACAACCAAACTTATTTATGGCTGAGAGTGGTAAGTTAATGTAAAATATTGGATGTCATAGCTGCCTGAGCTAGTGGCATGTACATACAGTGAAAGTTTTAGCTGGGTGTTGTCATGTGTTGCATATGTTACCATCACGTTATGGAGTGCTAGTCTGGGGCTGTGTTGTACAAACAGGCCAGAAATGTTTTTGCTCCAAAAGGAAATGTAACTGTGCTGTGCTGAACACTCACCGAAGACAGACAGTGCTGATGGTGTAGACTGGTAGCTCCTGTGTCAGCAGATGTCTCCTTCAGGGCAGAGCAGCTGGCTGTCAAAAACAAAGCAATGAGGAGTTACTGCATTTTTTTTTCTCCTTCCCTTTTTTCCAGTGATGCCATTTGCAATTTTGTCATTTGCAATGACTCCTCCCTCCGTAGCCAGCCGATCATCTTCAATCCTGACTTCTTCGTGGAAAAGCTGCGCCATGAAAAACCAGAGGTGTTCACAGAGCTCGTTGTCAGCAACATTACCAGGCTCATTGACTTGCCTGGGGCAGAGCTGGCCCAGCTTATGGGAGAGGAGGACCCAAAGCTGCCTGGGGCAAACAGCACAGCCTCTGGATTTTTTCGTTCTCTGATGTCTCTGAAGCGCAAGGGTGAGTATGGCAGGAGGTCTGGTTCCCACCTTTAGGGTGGTGCTGACTGTCATAGTCTGTTACACATAGTTTACAAAACTTTTGGTGTAGGCCTGTTGTTTTGAGCTTGTGCTGAATGCTTAATACTGTAGGTTTGTAATCTCTGGGGATTGCTCTAGAAAGGACCAAAACAGAGGCCAGGAGGTTCATCCTGGAAATGTCCTGCCACTCCTAGAGTACCTTCTTCTGGGGATTATTGCTGTGGTTTGTGTCAGGTTGGCCTTGGTGGGTCTGCTGCTCACTGTGCTCAGTGCAGCACGAACCACAGAGGTAGAGCTTTGGTTCCTGAGTGTTTCTGGTCTGGCTCTGTGGATAGCGCTGAGCTGGAGAGGGGTGCCTGAACAAGCTGCAGGTTCCTCTGATACACACCAAGGTGTCTTGTCTCTCTGCTTGTTTGTGTCGATGGTAGTCCATGCTCAGTTTTCCTTAGCTCATTAGCTTTCCTCATAAGTGACGGAATATCAGTAAAGGCTAAGAGTATCAGGTTCCGTGAAGAACAATAATGCCCAGGTTTTCCAGGCCACTGACTTCAATCAGTGCCCACTGTCTCCTTCAGTAACTGTCCCAGCTCTCTGGAAGGTCTTGTCTGTGCAGCTCAGAAATCTGTAAGCATCTCCCATCCAAAAGCCACATCCCAATGCAGTGAGTCAGTGACAGAGCTCTGTAGACTGTGCTCAAGCCCAGATTCAACCCTGGGAGATGACATGTCTCTCTTTTTCTCTGAGACAAGCATTCAGCTGGAGTTTTCTTCTGATAAACTGTAAGACTATTCTTATCTTCTCTTTCAAGTTCAGCTGTCTTGGTTATGAAACATTAGCCCCAGGCCCCTTCTCAGAAGTCTGAGGTTTGCTTTTGAGCACGGTTGTGTTCAGATCCTCTCCACTGCCTGACATTTACCACCTTGTTTTGTTGTAACTAAAAAGGTGTTCTAGGTATGTGTGCGCCTTCTCCCACCTCTGTCCACACTCAAGGGGAGCCTAATTCTCCTGATAAGTTCAGTTAAACCTTCTCACTCATCTAAACAGAACTGCCTCCATCTGGGCACCTCTCATCCCTTGTCAGCTCTGGTTTTCTAGCTAGACTCACTGTCTGCTGGCAGAGAAGCTGTGGGTAGCTGCCTTCAGATGTTGGCAGCCTGAGGTTGAACACTTCTAATTAGTCTCCCCCTCCCTTTGAGCAATTCCGCTATTGTGAGTACCTCTGAGAAGGGAGCTATCAGCATGTCAGAGTATGGCTGGCTTTTTTGTCTTCAACCTTTATATAGTTTCTCCAAGTGTTTTTGATTCTACCAAACCTATTCCTCCATTGTGTTTCATAAGGACAAGCTCTGCAGCCCCACTGCTCAGGCTGAATTTTTTGGTGCTGGCTTCAGCCCTCCACTCCTGGCTCATCTGCTGGGAACCCTGGTAGACACATTCACCCTGGGCTGGACAGCACTGCAGGGAAAAATCAAGTACTGCAAATCAAGTCCTTTAGCATCCTTAGGTGTGAATTAGTAAATACTGCCATGACTTACCTTGCCATTCCATAATAATAGATCTTCACGCTGCCCCCAGACTCTGCTCGTACCTGTTCTTGCTCCTGCCTCTGTTCCTGGAGAGTAGCACGACACCTCAAATTCAGACACTTGCCACTTGACAAACAGAAGCGAGTAACCAAGTTGAAAGTGTTTTCTTAGCGTGCATGGAAGCTCCCCTGTTCTTGTCAAAACCTTCTAGCAGGGGCTTGTGAGCCTTCTCTAGCTTGTGGTTTTTTTTAAATTATCTACTCTGCTGGAGCACTGCTCTTATCAGACTTGACATCTCCCACTAGCTCTCTTCCCCAAGAGCTCTGCCTTCCCCCATTCGGATGTCTCCATGACCATGTGTCTCACTACAACTACAGCTAGCAGATGTTTCCAAGTCTGCTGGCTGTACTCCCAGGCTGCAATGGCATTGCATTGACAGGCACTGTCTGTGAACTCCTTGGCCAAACTCTGAGAAAAAGAAGTTTGTGCCTACAGAGAAAATCAGTTTCATGTACTGTGTGTTTCATCTTGGAGCCATCATTTGTTTTTCTTCATGTTATAGACCAGCTAGAACAAACAGGTTTTATTTCTTCAAAGCCAGAGGCCAAGGACCGTAGAGTTCAGAGCTGATCAAACTGCAAATACTTACAACTTCTTTGAGCATCAGGAAACTCAATCTCATGCTGCTTAGTTTCAGAAGCAATCGTACAATAACATCTAAGCTTTCGTAACTCAGCATCCATTCTCAAGATGCGTCTTTCAAGTTTCTTTGAGAATCAAATTCTCATTCAGATATCAACTTCTGACTTCAAAAGTAAATCGAATTTGTCAGGCTCTGCATGTCTCAAGAAGATGTATTTTCCTCTTCTTTTTCTGGCCACTGTTGATTCTATCTGTTGAATGTCTAATGAGTTTAGTTTTCTTCAAGGACAAGAATCTTTTGCCAACCATTCTCTCCCTTTGCACTCAAGGCTTTCAGTTCTTACGTGTGGATCAAGAGGTCACACTGCCCTCCTTTCTCCCGCTAGACTGAAGCATGCGCTTTATCAGAGGGAGGTCAGAAAGTTCTTGATTTAACAGGAGGCTGGAGTTCCTGGTGGCTTACCATGTATTTCAGAAGTCCTGGAAGAAAGTGGAACATTCCTCAGGCGGAATAAATTTAGTTGCACAGGAAGGCTGCTAGAGAAGTGCACAGGGTTAACCAGGTCTTTCCCACATGCTGTGAGCATCAACACCACAGAACAGTAAGATCTGTAGTACAACAGACCAAAAGCTAGTGAAATCAAAATGTGCTATGAGGGGGAGGAAAAAAAGGCAAGAGAAAGCTTGTGAGGGAGATAACCGTTATTGTACCAGCCAATGCACTGCTTGGATTGCTGGGCTATCAGCTGTAACAATAAGGAGGGAAATATTCAGCCACATACAGCTGGGGTACAAATGCCCAGCTTGCCCTCAGAAGTGGCCCATGCTCCTGGCAGCCTGGTCACGGAGAAGAGAGGAATATTCTTTTCTTAAATCCATTGGCTCTTTGAAGCCTAAGTGCAAGGGCAGGACAAACCAGCTCTGTACCTGGTTCTAGTTCTCAGTCCCAGTCAGCATGTTGTGGTATGGTCTATCCAGCATTTTGTCTCTAGCTGCAATCAAAACCTACATGCATCTGAGGGAAGAAGTGGTGCTCAGGGCTCTGGTTGCTGCCAGTGAAGCCCCTGGGAGTTGCCTCAGTTTTCTGAGGGACAGAGCGTGCTGGCTGTGTGTATCTGATGGAAAAAGCCATTCACCAGCAAGACTGCATTTATTAGAAAATACTGTCCTGCTGGATCACCACTTTCTTGCCTGGGAAGTCCCTCTCTAGACAAGAACAATTTTCTGCTTTGGTTCAACAAGTGCCTTTCAGTTAAATGGGCTTCTCATCTAATATTTCCTTCCATGCAAAGACCTCCTTCCTTTCAGCTCATTTGCTTCTACTTTTGGGGCTGTAGCCTCTGTTATTGACTGGAGTTCTGTGGCTACTGGGGTCTGAACATGTTATTTTCTGTTCTGCAGAGAAAGGGGTGGTGTTTGGCTCGCCACTGACAGAAGAAGGCATCGCACAGGTCTCCCAGCTAATTGAGTACCTGCACAAAAGTAAGTGACTCTGTCTTGCTGTCTTCCTATCCCAAGGGGTATCTGTCTGGCCCACCTCATCTAGTGCAGACAGAAGGAAAAGCTCCGAGCTCTCCAGCAGCAGGAGTTCGGGGCTGGACTGTTCCCCAGAATTGCCTAGCAGATAAGTTAATCTCTTTCCCTCTGTGCATGGACTCTTTCCACTGATGGGAGCCAGCTTGAAGTCATGTCTCTGAATGCAGCTCACTGAGGTTTGCTGTCAAGCTCTGGAAAGGGGAGGGAACTGCTTTACTAAGAAGATGAGAATCAGCCTCTGATTAATCAGTGGCCTTTTTTCTCCCATCTGCTGAGCAGATCTAAGAGCAGAAGGCTTGTTTCGGGTGCCAGGCAACAGCATCAGGCAACAGATCCTAAAGGATGCTCTGAACAGTGGTACTGATATTGACCTGGACTCTGGGGAGTTTCATTCCAACGATGTGGCCACCCTGCTTAAGATGTTCCTGGGTGAATTGCCAGAGCCCCTGCTGACACACAAGCACTTCCATGCCCACCTCAAAATTGCAGGTGAGTGAACAAGAAGAGGCAGTGATGAGCAGAGGGAATGGAACTAGCCTTCTAGAAAGCTGGTAATGCTACAGAGCTGCACATTAGGCTGTGGAAGCATAATCCTTAAAGGCAGGGTAAAAAGGAATCTTCCTGCCATCTCAGCCTAATGGTGGAAAGACTGGCGCTGAAAATCCCAAGGAATCAGACCAAGTCTGTCTTCTCTCTCCAGCAATAAACAGATACCTACAGGAGTAGAGCCCACATTGATAACCTGGGTCTCCATCTGTTTTAAGTCTGGGGGGGTCTCCTGAGTGAGGTGGGATTTCTATGTACTTAGTAATTGTTGTTGAACTACCTTATGTGAACTTCATCTTGCCTTCAACCCATCACAACTCTTAGCAACTGTGTTGTCCTGTGGGAAGAGTACCACAGATTAACACATCAGATGGGGAGCTTGGGAGCTGGGGGAGGAGAGAGATGAAGGGTCAAGAACTGTGCAGGAGTTTGGAGGAGATCTGCATATGAAGAGGGAAGGGTAACTAGTTGCAATAGACCTGCTGTTAGGGAAGGTAATGTATGTCCTTCACATTCTACCTTGTGATTTGGCAGACTTGACACTGTTTGATGAGAAGGGGAATAAGACCAGCATGCCAGACAAAGAGCGTCAAATCGAAGCCCTGCAGCTGCTGTTTTTGATCCTTCCCGCACCCAACCGCAGTCTGCTCAAACTGCTGCTGGACTTGCTCTACCAGACCGCCAAGAAGCAGGACAAGAACAAGATGTCTGCCCACAATCTTGCCCTCATGTTTGCACCCCACATCTTATGGCCCAGAAATGTGAGCAGGGCCTCAGTATCTGTGGGTGGGATATCGCAAGGTAGAAAGCAGAGACTTGGCAGGCATATGGGGGAAGAACCAAGGTGGGAAGATTAAGTATTGATACAGTGCCGTGAGGGTTGGAGGCTGGGACGGTGAGGTTGGACTCAGTCCTAGAGTTCAGTCCAGACCTACTGTAGGTCTCATTTGCAACTGATGCTTCATCTTTTTCAGTAAAATTGAAAGCATAGCACAGTCCTGCTTCTTTTAAGAATGACAGCTCCAGACAAACCTTGCAGATCTCTCTGCAAGGTCTCTTGTGCTGCTGGTGAACTGTTTGGCCCCAGAGCTGTGTAGATCTCCTCCTCTCAGAGCAGCTTGGGCTGTGTGAGCTCTGCCTGCCTGTCCCCTCAGAGCAGCTCTCCTGCTGAGGCACTGTGTGTATCTGTGTCCCAGAGACAGCAAGGGCAGCAGAGACCCTTTCTCCTCCCCTTCTAACTGCTACGCCTTTCACTGTGTCCTCTTGCCAGGTGACAGCAAATGACCTTCAGGAGAATATCACGAAGCTAAACAATGGAGTGACCTTCATGATCAAACACTCTCAGAAACTCTTCAAGGTAAGTGCACTTTGGGGTCTTGCTCTCCCTGGCCCTTCAGCAGGAGCCTGAATGCCCCTTGTCCAGACAGATCCCAGGTGTCAAGGGTATCTTGGGTGCTCTCTCCTGTGGTAGGATAAGGAGGATTTCTATGAGAAACTGTTCCTCTAGTGACTAGGGAGGAGGTCTTTGCTGAGCAAGTAGCACAGGAGGAGGAAGACACCCCGGAGGAGGAAGGCAGCTGGAGGTGGATTTGCCCAGGCAGGTCAGAAGCACGGTGCAGGGCAATACCACCCTCTGCTGGACACCCAGCACCTGCTGCCCAGCTGGGAAACGTGCTTCCTGGGGGCAGGTAGCGACTGGGCTCCCCTCAGGCTCTGGCAGGGTAAGGACACTTGAAGGAGCTTATCCTGGATGAGTACTGCCAAGAGCTGATATACCTAATATGGCGGATCATTTTGTTGTGAACTTCTCTGCAAGTGGTAGTCAAGCCATGGCTGTTACAAGCACAGCCTGCAGTCTTGGGCTTCTGTCTAGCTCAGAGCAGGGCGCTGTCAGGAGTGCGGGGCTGTCTGCAGGTTACCCCAAGGAAGTGTTTCTGCAATGGGCAGTCTCTTGACTTCTCAGGACCTTCCTGGTCACTGTAGGCATCTGCTTTCTGCAAAGAGTCCTCCCATAGAAAGTTCCCTTTCTGCCCTCTTTGTCAGGCCCCTGTTTTGCCAGCTCAGAGCTGGGGGAAGTGCTTGGAAAAAGTTCCTGTGGAACCCTGCTCTTACTGTGTGTTCCACTTGTGCTGGTTGCCTGCATCAAAAGGAAACTGTGAACAGGGACTGAACTGGGGACATGAAATCCCATTGTTTTGTCTGCTCTAAATGGCTGAGTCTTGATGGAAGTGGCTTGTGTGATATGGTTGAAGAGCAGCTCTTGCTAGGGCCAGTCTTGCCCCGGAGCCAAACATACTAAACTTATGTTTGGCCTTTGCTCATCATCACAGGCGCCAGTGTACATCCGGGAGTGTGCCAGGCTGCATTACCTGGGATCCAGAGCCCACACATCAAAGGTAAGGCCAGCAAATACAGTGCCTGCCCTCCATGAAAGGGCAGAGGCTGTGATACTATGAAGGGATCCTTGTGAGTGAAAGCAGCTGAAAACAAACCAAGTCATGAAAGAGGATCTGTCAGAGAGCAGGAGTGAGAGAACCATATGGTGTGGTAGTGCAGGTGGCTGCATTAGGGAAATTGGGCAGAGTTGAAGCATCTGTTAATCAAAAGCACAGGGAAAGCTATCAGTCCCTGTTTAGCAGCAAACTTGCTCCCTGTGCCCAGTACGTGCAGCACCTGCTCCTTCCTGAGGTTGTGCCTTCCAAACAGACAGACGTGCCTACTGCGGTGGCCAGGCTGCTTGAATGAGGGGCTGCGATAAAGGCTACTTGCTGCCACTGGGACAAGATTTGTCTGTGCCTTGCCAGGAAATGCTTCCCTGCCTCGTGTAGCTGCAGAAGAGGGAAGATGCATTGTAAGGAGCTGCACTGACCCTTTGCAAGCCTGGAAGGGCTTCTGCAGCTGGCATCCGGGAGGGGAGGGAAGAAGCAATGGGGTCACCTTTGTATTGCTGTCACCTCTTCCTGGCACAGGGCCTGCTGGTGCAGTGCTGCTGCAGAGGGGTAGGGAAAACACAGCCCTGTGTGTTCACTGGGGTGGAGGCAGCTCAGGAGACTCTTCCCAGCCTGGTTCAGATGGGTGGCTCATTTGGATTAAAGCATGGCAAGCAGCTGCTGTCTCCACTTTCCCAGGATGACCTGGATTTGCTCACATCTCCTGGCTCCAAGGAGTTGCAGCCCCTCAAGTCTCAGAAGCGGAGCCGACTGGACACTTGCCATCAGGAGGAGACCCAGCAGCGCACAGAGGAGGCACTGAAGGAGCTCTTCCGCCATGTCCACAATATGCCTGACTCCGCAAAGAAGAAGAAGCTCATCCGGCAGGTAGTGTGGGGAGGAAAGATATCTTTGGGGTGTGCTTGTCAGCACAATCCTGGGCACAGGACTGAAGGCAGGGCCTGCTTGAGAGCTGCTCCTGGTCAGGCTGTGGAGAGTGGGCTTTGGGCTGTTTAAGGGGCAGAGCTGTGAGAAGGCAGGAGAGGAGGCGGCCTATACTGGATGTGGCTGATGGTGGAGCTTGCTGCCACCAAGCTATGCTTCAAGCTCTCTATTTTCCAAGCCAGGGACTTGCCAGACAGCAGTTTCTGAGTCCTGAAGCTTGTTGAGCTTCCTCCCTCAGAAAGGGAAAAGTCCTGTCCCCTCTTGCCTGCAGGGAATGGACAAACTGTTCCTTTCTCGGTCCGGTGAGCATTCCCAGCCAACCTGCTGCTCCAGAGAGACTGGTCAATATGGTCAGCACCAGTCCTGGCTGCCAGCATCCAGCTGCTGCCCAAATTCCTTTCTGCTCTAACAGCTGCTGCATTTGGCTAACCTGGTAGCCAGCACAAAGCAGCCTCACACCCAAGCTCCCTGTAATCCTGGGTGAGAGATGTGGCCTTCCTCTGCTTTCTTCTCCCTGCAGCTCTGAGCTGCTCCTCCATTTCGGGGTGTGAAAGAGCCAGATGGAGGTCTAGGCAGAGGGCAGCAGGTAGAGCAGCACACAGAAGCAAGGGACTGCTGTAACCATAACAGTAACTGTGCTAACATACTGCCTTTATGTTTTCTCCTAGTTTAATAAGCATCCTACAGCTCTCACTCCTGGCTCTGATGTACCCACATCCCCAGCACCACGACGCACCCGCTCGCGCTCCTTCAGCGGCCTCATTAAGGTAAAGGCAGCCTCTGACCCATGCTCTCTGCTGTGAGTTTCTGATGGTCTCTGCTTCTGCCTTGCCCTGGCTTGAATGAGGCCCTCAAAGGTAGGGATTGTTCAAAGTATTGACTTCCAAAAAACACAGGTCCACTGGGGACAGAAAAGGCAGCAGAGTGAGAATAAGCTTTGTTAGTATAAAGTGTAATTATTTATGGAACACGTGGCTGTAGGATTTATGCATCTTTCTGAAGGATGGGTTGCTTCCCAAGATGAGATGCGGACTGACAGGGAGCTGGTCATGTAGTCTAGCCTGTTAGCACAGGTGTTAGCACACTGTAGGCTGCTGTACAGCAGCATGTACCTGCTTCTGACAGGCTGGGCTCCTGGCCAGGCCTCAGGTCAGCTCCCAAAGCCTTTACAATCAGGCAGGCTCAGCCTAGTGGCATGGTATTTCAGGTGGTTCTGCTTTGCAGTCTTTGTCCCAGCTTGGCTTCCTTTTTTCTTTCCCAGCATCCAACTGCTTACCAGAAATGCATCCTGCTCCTTCCCTTTCTTTTTCACTTTGCACTCTAAGCACTAGCCAACAGCCCTCTCTTCTTACGGCAGCGGAAAGTTTTGGGAACCCCAGTTATCCTGGAGAGGAAGAGCAGGGATGCCACGCCGGAGCCTGAGCGAGTCAGCAAAGAGAATGTCCACCTGGTAAGAGCTGCTCCCAGCACTGTTGAAGCTGCCGGTGGGGGAGTGTGTGAGGGGAGTTTGAGTGCAACTTGGGTGCTCATTTTAGCGATCCTTGTGGGGGCTGCTTGCTGTTCTCTGCCCAAGAGAAGGTTTCCAAGTTTCTTCTGTATGATCAAATAAGATCTTAGGAAGCTGCTGTGAGGAGAGCAGAGCAGATGGCAAGGGCAGCAATGGGACAGGGGTGGCAGCATTGGGCCTCCACTCCAGTCTCGTCCCTCTAGCTGTATTCCTGCCCTGGGGCATTGGCTTGTGCCCCCTTTCCTCTCTCCCATCCTCCTCCACAAGTTGTACAGAGCCTGCTTCCTGTGGGTGGTAGGACTGTCCCATGGCCCAGACAAACCAAGAGTGGATTTGGGTGGTAGCTGCTCTCTGGTGGTACCGGCTGCTCCCAGGGAAGGCTGTGGATACCACTTCATTCCCCAGCTCTCTACCACTCTTCCCCTCTCTTGTCCAGTTACAGAAATGTGGATCTCCAGCTCACATGTCCCAAGTGAAGCTGAAATCTCTGGAGGGCCGGAAAGAGGTGAGACACACACACACACTCCCTCATTCTCCTTCCCAGGTGGGAAACCCTGGCCTGCTGGGCTCTGCTGAGACCTGCAGAGCTGAGGTCACACATGCAAGGCTCTGTCTCGGGCTCTGTGACGGCTGCAGTCCCCTGGCTTGTAGCAGCCCAAGACCGACTGTTCTTTGTCCCCATCTGCTCGCTGCCTCTTGTCCAGTGCTCTGCTTTGGTAAAAGGTGTGGGAGGCAGGCTCCAGGGGGCAGTCCTTGCAGGAGGAGGAGAGCACATCAACCTTTTCTTTGCTTGGCGTTCTGTGTCTCAAGTGTTCAATTGCTCTAATTCTCTGCTCCAGGAATCCTGTAGACGCATGCGAGCACACCTGCTTTCCAAGGATTCATCATCCCTCTGAACCGCCTCGCACCAGTGCATGGGTGGGGAATGCCCAGCCTCACAAGCTGTGAATATTGTGCTGCACCGAGAGGGAGGGGAGTGCTGCAGGCTCACGGCAACCCTCACCAACACGGCAGCGCTCTTGAAACTGGACCTTTGCAAAGACTGCAGGGACTTGTTTCTTTCTGTATATAAATTATATTTCATTCTACTATGGGGCAAACCACTATCTAACCAAAACTTGTGCAGCATGTCTGACCTGCTGGCTCTGGGAAGAGCTGGAGTGCTTGCTTACAAGGAGAGCCCTGTGCATTGCAGGGCCCTGTGCGCACTCCCAGCTTTCTGTGCAACGTTGCTAGGCTGTATCTTTTGCTTTTGTGCTCTGAGTTTTTAACACATTGGCTTCTTTTTGCTCCCTCCCCTCTGTGAGCAGTGAGAACGATAGACTCCAACCTTCATTCGTATCCTGACAGCTAACCTTATGCCCAGGCCTCTTCTGGAGCCATGGCCTCTTCTGCTTCCTCTGGGCTCCGTTTTGCCCTGCTCTCCCCAAAAAGGGCTGGAGTGCACAAATGGTGCAGAGCACAGGATGGGCCTGGGAGAAAAGGAGAGGTTCTGGGTGCTATCATTTCAAGTGGGGCCAGGGGAAAGCAGCTTCCCCAATAAATTCATCCCTCTGTTTCAGCTTGAGCTGGAGGGCAGCTCTTGCTCACTGCCTTCACATTTCTGTGGCTTTGGTTCAAGATATCTGGATGCCTGGTCAGGCAACTGGGTGATTAGTCATTAAACTGGGGAAAAGGGCTGGAGCTGGGTTCAGCTGTTAGGCCTGAGCTGCAGAAATGAGATGAAACCATCTAGATATGGGATAAACCCCCATCACAGCTGGCCAGTGTCAGCTGTCTTGTTAAGCTAAAATGCTCCTGTAAGCCAATCTTGCCAAGTACCTGTCTGCAAGCACTCTGGGGTAGGAAACACACAGGGTCACTACTGTGAAATAAAGATTTAATCAGCTGGGGAACCATCTAAACACTTCTCAGCCCTTCTCAGTGAAGCAAATAATCTCTGGAATCCAATTATAATTGTCTTCTAATCTTTAAGAACCAGCAACTGGCAGGAGTTAGAGCTCTGTCCTTGACAGCTTTCTGAGACAACTGGTGGCAGGAGGTGTGAATATTGGGATGTGAGCAGGGAGTTCAGTCCGACTGGCTAGAGCTGTCAAAACAGCTTCTGAGCCCTGTGCAGCTTAGCTGGAATTTGTCACTTTTTTAACTGTGACTTTTTTTAGATACAAAGCTATGTGCCTCATGCTGCTTTGTCCAAAGGGATATTCCTGATACTTTATTGGGTGTGCTTGTCCCCAGTCTGACCCCAAACTGGAGGAACAGCTTTGAAAATGTAGGGGGTAGCGGGACTGTAGATGTGTGAGTTGAGAGTTGCTGGTGTTAGGAGCCTCTGTTGCAGCAAAAAAAGACCTCTGGTTCTTCAGGGACTGGGCAGGCGAGGATGCTGTGAGGCAGGGCAGAGGCTGTTTGCTGCGGTAGTAGTATGTGCTTTTTGGATGTGTCTGTAATCGTTCCCTCCGGAGGCTGAAGCTGTCTATGTGCTCTTCTCTAAGGGCATGGCATGTTTTGCTGACTGCACTTCTACCCTGCCCCTGCAGTCTGCTGTTAGCAGAGACCTGGGGATCTCGGCTTTGCCTCTGAGCAGGGATGAGGCAGAGCCGAAGGTCAAGCAGCAGCACAGGGAGAGCTGAATGTGGTCCTGCTACCTCTGCTCTTGCCTGCATCAGGGGCAGTTGCTGGGTGAAGCATTTGTTCATCCCATCCCTCTCTCCATTGCCCCTAGCTTACTTGGGGAGATATCTCTGTATGGGTGTTGGCTTGGCAAGGCAATCTTGTTCCTAAGACTAAATACACTGCTCCTGTATAGATGAAAGTAACTTTTCTTACTGATGGCTCTCGCTCAGGGACTCTGGCTTCTGGCACAGCTCAGATTTGCTTAGCTCTGAGAAAAATTATCTATGGGGCATTAGCCCAGCATTCTGCATGTCTCAGAAGCCTTCCCTGCCAAAGGAGTGGGTGCAGTCTCCAGACAGCAGTCCCAGGAGGGGTTCGGTGCCCTGGGCTGTCCTCCCTATGCAGAGGATGGTGATGGCTAATGGATTCATCCTCTAGGACCCTTGGCTGTTGCAGTCCCAATGTGTTCACACTGTCTCACAGGCAAGGGGGAGTTTTAGTCATGCTTGGATGTGTCTCATTTGTCTGCCCTGTACAATGACTCACAAGGATGCTTCCTCCCAGAGCAGCCACTAACTGTTCCCAGAGTCTTGTCATTTCCAAAGTATTTCTAATCTTTGTTCTTATTTATATATGCTATGTATCTGCTGTTTCAGACTGCTGCCTTTCTGTGTGTTCATGTGAAAACCCCATATTAAATGCTTTTATTTTTAATGGTTTTGCTCAGTGGCTTAAGCAGTTTCATTGGGACAGTGAGGACTTGGTGGTGCACCCACCTTCAAAAGGAAGGAAACATCTGCTCAGAACCCCACATCTCCTACCATTAAGTGCTGGGGGTGCTTGGTGAGGCGCTGCCCGCCTGCAGGGTCAGCATGGGCCTCCTGTGCCACTGCGGCTTGTTCCCTCTCAGAGATCCTGGCATGATGCAGGGCCCTCAGATGGGCTGTCTTTCCCTTGGAGGTATGAAGTTGGACCTCTTCTTTTCCTGTCTTCCCCCTGCTGTCATCCAGGGTGCTGGGAAATCAGGTTTACAAAGAGCACTTTATATAAATAATGGATCAAATGAATACATTTCTGTAGAACCATTCTCCTCTTGCCACTCTTGGCTGCTGAGGGAGGATGGTTTCTGCTTGCATTTTCTTTTTCTCCTTAATAATGGCGTCTCAGACTTTATGCAGATTATTTCTCTGTGAAGTTCTTCCATGTTTGAAATGCCCTGGGCTTGCCTGCCATGGCTCAGACGCTCATTAACATCCTTGCAATGCAATTGAAAAACAAGCAGGAGAAGTAAGTGGCACAGTATGTTTGAAACCAGTGCTGCCTTCCTGCAGGGTGAGCTCCAAGCGGGGCCCGTTCTCCAGGGCTGTAGTTGAGTGTCATGGGACTGGTGCACCCCATCTCTTCGGAGCTTGGGGAGCGGGAGGGAACGAGCCTCTGTGCACTTGAAAGTGGATATGGGAGTCCAGAGAGACATTTCTGTTCTTGAAAATGCTGAACAAAGGAATGCAAAAACTCACAATAGCTATTTTGAATACTGCAAACCTAAATATCACCTCCCAGATAAGCTGTGATTCAAAGTGACAGCTTTACATGGCTTACATAATTTTAAAAATTGATAGTTTTTAGCCCCTGAAGCCACAACCCAAGCACTTATGCTTGGCTGCGAATGAAAGGGCAGCAGTCACTGGGACCAAACACTGGGCGAAAGTACATATTTAGAGGGGGATCGCTCAGCTTTCAGTGTGTTTGCTTTGTAACACCACTGCTGCGCAGGAATACCAACAGGCCAAAGCAAACAAGTAGCACTCATCCTTCATTTCATTAAACAGTTTTTATCTCAAATTGCACAGCACAGACTTGCAAATAAGTTCTGCAGAGTGTCACTGCTATCTAAATCAATTTTTGCAAGTTGTCTTGATTTTTTTTTAAACTGTTCGGCCCTGGTTTGGAATCAGAATAAGATTTTTTTTTTCCTTTCAAATTATCATGTGTGGCTGGGAGCTGTCATGCTGCTGCTGCATCTCACTGCCTAGGGGCAACAGCGTAGACAAAAACCATGACTACTGCTAGCGATAGATGTCGGCACCAGCCAGACCAGTTATCAGGCTTTACAATCTCATTGGCTTGGATTAACTAATATTTTTTCATGGAGTGAATAAATTACCATGTTTAGTTTTGTTTGCTTATCCCCCCCAGTGAGGGTTTCCTGCTGAAGCTCATAAATTGTGCAGGCATGTAGATGCCAAGATGTCGGTGCTGGGTTCCACAATGACCTTCCCCTTGTGCTGTGGACCAGGGTGGGATCTCCACTGGCACCAGCTCTCCAGCCCAGCTTTGTTCCTGGGAAGTGCCCACAGATGAGGAATGCAATGGGGTTGTTTCTGGGCTCCTGTGTCTTGATGCAAGGAGAAGCTGGCCCCAGCTGTACATCATGGGGTGAGATTCAGATACTTCCCAGCACCAGCCTTCGAGGTGTTGATGATTTCGGTCTGGGTTGTGGGGAGCAGAGCTTTCCTTTCCCTGCTGCATCCCAGCTGGAGTGGGCATTACTGCGCTCCCCTCCCCAGTCCCACCTCTTCTGGATTAAACCAGGCTCCTCTTCCAGGCTAAACCAGTCTCCCCTGATTTGCTGCTGGGAAGGACTTACAAACCCACCACTCAGCCCTCCCATGGGGTGCCTTACATGACTTTAAGCCATGCTCCTTTTGCACCAGAGGACTGGCTCCCACTTCATCCTCTCTGCTTCTGGCTGAAGCTCCTGTGCCGCTGGGGCTGAGAACTGGGATGAACGGAGGTGCAAACCCGCCTTGGCCATTGTGGCTGTGTGTAACTGGATGCATGCACAGGTCTGTGATGTGGGGGTGTCTGCATTGGCCTGAGGTGGTTTTAGGATTTGTTGCTTCCAATCTTTTCGCTTACAAAGCCTGAGCCTTTTGCTCCCCTGGGGCGGGAGGACGGGCAGGCAGCCGGGCCGGGAGCAAAACTCCAGTGCCCCAAGGGAGCAGGATCTCAGCAACCTCTTGCACAAAAGCCTCTGGCTCCATTGTGCCTCGCCAGGGCCGTTCTGCAGCAGCAGCACAAGAGGGGGCTGGCAGCACGTGCTGCGGGACGGGACCCCCTGCCTGCCCTGCAGCATTGGGGGGCCCCAGGGCCAGATGGGGGGGGGGGGTGGCAGGCTTGGGGATGTCTGGTTCTTCCTCCTGGCTGCATCTGGGGGATGGAGGGGCAGGAAGCTGGGGTTATAAAGAAGGCTGACAAGAACATCAAGAGCACAGAGCAGGTTGTTGGAAGGGGCTGGGGGGGGATGCCCTCTTACAAAGGACAAAAATCGGCTCTGCAGGTAGCCCCTAGCCCCTAGCACTCCAGTGAGAGTCCCTGCCCGCGTCTGGGGCTGAGCAGAGCTGGCACAAGGCAAGCTAACCCCTTTCCTTCTCCTTTTCAAGTTATTTGTGGCTACTGGCATCCTCTTGCTGTCCTTCAGAGCCAGACCCTGGTAGCCAGTCACTCCGGCTGGTGCCTCTGGGGCTCCTGCTCCTTCCTGCAGCATCTGCACCCTGAAAGTGCCTTCTCTACAGCGTAGGAATTTGGGTGATGGAGGCAAAGCAGGGCTGGCACCAGCTCCCCCGTCTCACGTTGTGCAGAACCTGACTTTCTTCCAGCCTCTAGTAGCTTGTAACTCTGTAAGGGCTGGGGGAGGAGGAATGAGGACGCGGAGACACACGCTCACAGCTATGGGACTGGCGAGGCGCGGAAAGGCTGCTTGTGACTGCGGAAGCACAATGAACCCAAGCGGGCACACAGCTTATTGATTACATCCCAGTGTGGGACTGGCCACCAGCTAGCCATAAATATGGAGCAAAGGCAAGCTCATCTGCTCCCAGGGCCTCTTCATTAACAAAATTAGGACAGAGCCACTGCCTCCCTCATCCATCAGGCTGAGGCACTCTTTATTTCTCAGGTTAGATGGTTTCCCAGCTCAGGGATGTCAGTGCAGTGGGGATTGCAATAAGAGAAAGGAGTTGGTGGGAACAAGCCCTGTTCCTCTAAAAACAAAGCCCGGTGTCTCTGCTCACCCCATGGCCAAGGTCATCAGCTGAGACCCAAAAACCCACCTGCTCCTACTGGGAGGCAGGCGTTTACGGCAAGAAGCTGCAGTTTATGGCACCGTGGAGAAATATGTCAGATGCGCTTGGCAAGAGCAAATGGAAAGTTATTCTGTTAAACAGTAAATTATCCCTCCAATGCATCTTCATTGAGGAGGGTTAATGAGTGGCTCCAGGCAGAGTGAGTGGGGAAGAGCGTGTGTGTATGCACAGTGCGGATGTGGAACAATTGCTACATCTGGGGACCCCCGAGTCCCTGATCCCACGCTGCACCAACAATAGCGTTTCCATGTGCGAGGCGCTTCACAAACACCTCCTCGCGTGTGGTTTATTCAAACCAGCTTGCGCCGCACCGCAGAGCTCCCAGGCGGCTGGTGTGTCCAGCCGTGCTGGGAACAGCATCTCCCCATCTGCGTCTGGGCTGCTCGGCACAAATGCTTTCCTTGTGGACTAGAGCTGGTTTTGGGAACTCAGGGTTGGCCCTTTGCTCAGCCATGCCATGAAGCAGGGATGCGGTGCCTTGTGGACTGTCTCCTTCCTGCTGCTCTGCAATTGCTCAAGGAAGTGGGGCAGGCTGGGCTCCCCGAGCTTGGACAGTCCCTGTTGTGTGAGGCTGGGGCCAAATCTGCCAGCTCAGGGGCCTCAGCATCTCCCACGTCATCCCAGAGGACCCGATGGATGCCGGTCCCTTCATTCGGTCCCAGTGGTGAGGTCCCCAGGCAGCAGGGTTGCCCCCCTCTTCTGCAGTCAGTGGGGCCATGTTCGCAGAGTGACAGTGACTGTGTTTGCAGGGTGATGCTGGCACAGGGTGATGCTGGCGGTGTTCTCAGGGTGATGCTGGCGGTGTTCATAGGGCAATGCTGGCAGTGTTTGCAGGGTGATGCTGGCGGCGTTTGCAGGGTGATGTTGGCGGTGTCTAGAGGGTGATGCTGGCAGTGTTCATAGGGCAACACTGGCAGTGTTTGCAGGGCAATGCTGGCAGTGTTTGCAGGGTGATGCTGGCGGTGTTTGCTGGGCAACGTTGGCGGCGTCTAGAGAGTGATGCTGGCCGTGTTCACAGGGCAACGCTGGCAGTGTTTGCAGGATGATGCTGGCAGTTTGCAGGGTGGTGCTGGCCACGTTCACAGTGTGATGCTGGCCACATTTGCAGGGTGATGCTTTTGCTGATTGCCAGAGAGGCAGGGCTTGTCCCTGGAGAGACACCAGGAAGAGCGTGTCCCAGCCCTGCCTGCTGCTGCTGCTAACCAGCCGAGATTTACTGTGATCCCAGCGGCCCCCGGCTGCCCGCACCACTCCATAATAGACCCATCAAGGGCATTGTCGTGCTGCACAAGCCCAACAGGTGCCATAACGGGCCGACACGCCGGCCCACTCCCACACAATGCCTCACCCTCTGAAGCTGAGCGTGTCCAGCGGGACAAAGGCAGCCTGGCCTCCCAGCACGAGCCGAGCCGACCAGGCGTGACAAATGTGGCCCCAGCCAGCGGAGGGGCAGCCCAGCAGCCCACCCTGCGCGGGGTCTCTGGGGGACACTGGGCAGCCAGAGGTCATGGCCTCTCTGCTCCCAGCACATCTCCAGCCGGGTCTTGCGGCCACTGCTCCCAAATCATGTGTGTTTTAGTGATGCTGCTGGTGTGAGGAAGGGTTTGAAGCGCAGCCCTGGTGCAAAGAGCCCGATCCTGCAGTTGGCAATGCTCCTTGACAGGGCAGTTGGAGCAGGCACTGTGCATGCACGCCATTGCCTGTGTTTTAAACACTTCTGCTGTGCAACAGTGCCTGGTCCTACCCGGACAAGGACTGAGCACTGCTGTGGACTAGTGACAGCCGTGGCACTGCTTCAAAGTGCAGCCTCAATACCATAGCAAGCACCGGTCAGGACACGCCGCCTCCTCCCCCGTGTGTCGAGGCATGGGGTGCAGCAGTGCAGTGCGGCTGCCTCGAAGTCCAGGCGTGCTGGAAGGTGCTAATGGCGGCTGGTGGCTCTGACAGGGACCCAGCACCAGCCCGGACTGCAGGAGAGATAACGGGGCCGTGCTGTGGCCCATCCCGGGGTGGGTGAAAATGCCCGGATGCTGCCCTGGTGGGGCTTGGCTTAAAACTGGCAGCAATTTTTGTTTGAAGCTTTGTAGCTGCTTCGCATCTCTTTGCACGACAGGTCTGGCGCGTACCCTGGAATCCTTCCCCAGATCTTCCCATGAAAACTCCTCTCCTGCAAAAAAAAAGCTTCTGCTTCATTTTAACCAAACCCAGAGCCCATCAGACGATCCAGATGGTCTCTCTCTCTCTATCAAGCAGTTTGGCCCAAATCCCGGTGGCAGACGGCAGGACCAGGCCTCCCCCGATAAAGAAAAGTTTGGGGTTTATTTTTCTCCCTGCTCCTCATCCATATTCAGAGGCACCCTGGGCCTTTCCCGGGCAGCTGTTGCTCTCCGAGGCCCACATCACCCCATGCAGGGCACCTGGGCAATTCGGGATAGCCCCGATATGCCAGGGGCTGAGGTGTGGGAGAGGGGTCTCGGTGCACAGTCTGTCCCCCCGCCCTGCCCTCCTGCCTCGCCGGGCTCGCTTGACCCTCGCTGTGTCAGCAGCGCTGGGAGGGGGTTGCTTTTGCTACAAGAGGGGTCAGCCGTGGCCGGCAGCCCAGCTCGGTGGGATGCTCCGTGGTGCTGGGGTATGAGGCGCTTGCTGCGTGGCAGGGGGTGGCAAGAAGCTCCCACAGGAGAGCAGGAGTTGAGGTATCCACAGGCGGAAATGTGAGTTTTCAGCGTTTTACTCCCACAGGAACTGGGGCAGGCAATGGTGGCCTCCAGGCAGGCCCCCGCCAGCTACTCGGTCTGCTGAGACCACGGCTCTGGCTATGAAGTGACCCGGTGTTGCTGCAGCTGGACACCAAGATGGAAGGAGCCTATTTATTTTGCAAATCACAAGGATTTGCCTGGGGCAAGTGCTTGCAAAAGGAAGGAAACAAGATCCCTCATCCCGTTCCTGCCTTCCCACTAGCATCAGAGGGAAAGGACAGGTTAGGAAGACCCGGCTCTGCTCTGCCGGCCAAGGGGTGAGAGGGAGTTTGGGAGGGAGGAAGGGGGTCACAGGCATCACACCGGTAATGGCCAGCTTTGAGGAATGCCAAGCTGCTAAGAAACAACCTCCACCTGCTGGAATTCAGATGAGGTGTCCTGCACAGCGCCCCTTTGAATGCTCTGTGGTGTCACTGCCACCAGGGTCCCCCTGGGAGCCCCAGGGTGGGCTGCGGGGCCACCTCTGCTGAAGCCGTGCCAGAGAGGGGTTGGCTCGCAGAGTCCTGGGAAGCAGCTCATCTTCCTCGCTGTCAAGGCTGCTGGGTAGCAACAAGGAACAAACCCCTTTCATCCATCTCAGGCACAGCTTCCTCCCGGGATTGGGGCCAGAGGAAGGAGATGTCATGAAAATGCAGACAGATGATGGGAGCCTGCATTAGGGATGGGAAAAGGCTGCCGATTTGGGCCAAACTGGTGCGGCCCTGTGTGTGTGGGAGGTGGCTCTTGTCGGAGCAAGACCCTGTGCAGACACCTCCCTCTTGCCCTGACTAAGGAGCTTGTGGAGCGCCATACATGGGGGGGCATTCATTTAAGAGACACTCTTGCCCCTAGGACTTGCCACCATCGCTGCAAATATCCTGCTGGCTGGGGGAATGAGTGTGCAGTGGGGTGGCCTTGCTCGCACATCTCTCCACCCGCTGGCAGAGCAATATGCCACAAGCTCCCACCTCCCTTCCTTCCATGGGTTTCCTCTTTGAGGAGGACATTTGCAGCAGTTGCTGCCAGCAGCCAGGGCTCTGTTACGCATCTCAAAATGCCTGCTGTTTTTCTTAAAGATTTAGCTCTTGGAGCCATGGCGTTACACAAGTGTTTCAGGTGTCATTAATAAAATAGGTAACCTGCCCTCCTGGTTACACCCTCCTGCTTTGCATTTGTAGACCGCATGGAAGAAAATGGAAGACAATAAAATTAATGCAACGATCGCATTTCTGAGACGTCAACCATTTGGGGTCAAGCTCACAAGATTTCTTGGCTTCACTTCTTTTTACGTTGAAATTGGTATATTTTGCCTCATTCTGCCAGGTGGATTAGCCACAAAGACATCTTGGTGTCTGACATTAAGATGTTCCCCTGCAGTGGGAAAAGACATAGCTAACAGCCAGGACTTTGGGTCTAAAAGCAAAGTGAAGATGCATCCCCAAGTCCCTCCTGCGTGCTGGGGTGCTTGGCTGCAGGGTTCCCACGAGCAGGCTGGGTACAAGTAGTGCCAGCCCGCTGTGCGGTCCCCGCGGGCTGCCGGGTCCCCGCGCCTTGCCTGGCCTCTGGACGATGGGGATGGGGCTCCAGGCTGCCGGGTCGGAGACGGGCCAAGGGTGCCTGGAGCACACCGGAGGGGATGCAAAAGCTTTTGGCACCCCTCGAGGAGAGGTGGGAACACTCTGCTTGCCGCCGCACGGATCACAGGCTGTTTCTCCGGTCTCTGCCAGACCCCGGGTGCCTCTGCCCGCACACTCCCCGCTCGCCTTGCTGCACCCCGGCATCCCGTAGCCCTCTCACGGTCGGGGGGGATCGGCTGCCCCGGGGGCCAGCCCCGCTGTTCCGGGTGGAGGGACCGAGCCGGAGCCCACCTTGCTGCACGGCCGGGGCGGTGCAGAGCCCCGACGGCTCCGGCTACCGGGGTGCCGGTGCCCTGCCCGGCCAGGACCGCTCCTACCCCCGCAGCCGCCGGTGCCGGGGGCGCGGGGAGGGGCGGCGGCGCGGGGGGGGGGAGCCCGTCGGGGCGGGCAGGGCGGGAGGGAGGAGCCAGCGCGGAGGCTGTGCCTGGGCTGCGGGATGGGGCGGCAGTGAGGGCGGGCGGGTGTGCGCCGACGGGGCTCTCGCCCCGGAGCCGAGCCGAGCCGTGCCGTGCCGTGCCGTGCCGTGCCGAGCCGAGCCGAGCCCAGCCTAACCCAGCTCCCCGGTGATGCTCAGCGGCCCCGCCGTTTAACCCCGCTGCCCGCTGCCATGGCGGCCCCGACCCTCGGGGGGGCGGCGGGGGTCCCGACGGGGCTGCGGGCCGCCGCCTGGCTGCTGGCGTGCGCCGCGCTCTGCCGGGGCCGTGCCGCCGCCTGCCCGCCGCTCTGCGCCTGCAGCGGCACCACGGTGGACTGCCACGGCACGGCCCTGCGCGCCGTGCCCAAGAGCATCCCCCGCGGCACCGAGCGCCTGTGAGTACCGCCGGGCTTTGTCCGACCCGGCGCGGGTGGGAGCGGCCGTCGCGGGTGGGTGTGCAATGGCCCGTGTCGGGATGCGGGCGTGTGTGCAAGGCCGGGTGCTGGGGCAAGTGCTCGTCCTGGGGGGGGGTGTGGGGGGTGGGGTGTGGTGCGTGCAAGTGTCTAGCGGGGCTGCGTGTGCAAGAGCCCAGCGAGGGGGGTATACATGTTTAAGAGCCTGTCAGGAGTGTGTGCAGGAGCTCGTCAGGGGATGCATGTGCAAGAGTCTGTCCGTGGGGTGTGTGTGCAACAGCCTGTCTGGGGGTGTTTGTGCAAGTGCCCATCCAAGGGGGGGGTGCATATGTTTAAGGGGAGTACTTGTGCAAATGCCGGGGGGAGGGGGGCATGTGCAAAGCCTGTCCAAAAGGTACGTGTGCAAGAACCTAGTGAGATGGGTGCATGTGCAGCGTCCCGTTCAGTGGGGGGGTTATGCGTGTGTAAAAGTGCCTATCCAGGGGATGCATGTGCAAGAACCTGTTGGGTCGGTGCATGTGCATCATCCCCTCCGTGTGGGGGGATGCTATAGCCCGTCAGGGTAGGGATTGGTGTATGTGCAAGAGCCCGCTGGGGCAGGGTGCACGTGCAAGGGGTCTGGCATGTGCAAGAGCCCGCGTGTGCCAGTGTGTGTGCAAGCACGCGGGGTAGGGCTGGGATTAGAGCTGTGCCCGACGGGGTGGGTTGCTCCAAGGGAGGCTTTCGCACTAGGGCAGCCCAGAATGGGCTTCTTGCCCCATGGCACCCACAGACAGGTGTGTGGCCACCCCTGCTGTGACTTGTCACGGCACAGCCACACAGATGGAGGGGTTGCCTGCGGGTCCCCACCACCCCAAGCCCCTATCCGTGCTGGGCACCCCTTTGTCCCTGGGTAGCCCTCCTGGGCACGTTGCGCTGGGGATCAGGCTCCATTCCCCTGCTCTCCCCTTGGGACCCTCCTGTGCACATGGCTCACTCAGCGCTGCCAGTCCCCTGTGCCCACATCTCCCTGCACATCAAAGCCCCTGCTACATCCCCAGGGGTGCCGGCGACGATCCCTGGGTCTCTTGGCTGGACTCCCATAGGAAAGCTTTTCACAGTCCAGCCGGCTGAGGGGGTCCTGCGGCGCCCGCTCAGCTCCCCTGAGCAGAGTGCCCCTCTACTGCTGTGCCCGGCTGGGCAGGTCTCACCCCTGTGGCTGCAGCGGGTCCCTGCTCCGGGGAGAGGGGCATGAGCTGAATGCGTCCAACCTGCTGCTGGTGACAGGTTCCCAGTGTGCTGGTGTCCCCAATCCCAGCAGGAGAGTTGTCCCAAGCAGGAAGTGTCCCCAGCCTCTTCCCTCTGCTCAGGGGCGGTGGGTGCCCTGTCCCAGAGGCTGCAGTGGAGCCTGGTGGCACGGTAGCCCCTCAGGCTGCCCCAACAACTCCCCTTGCAGTGCAAGGGAAGCATTGGGCTGCCACCTCCTTGGGCAGCAGAGCTGCGGGATGTGTCCGGGGACAGCCACACGCGGAGCTCCTCCTGCCCCTGTGCTGCGCTGCCTCCGGATACTCGAGTGTGAATGTGCCCTCTGCCTGCAGCTGGGGAGAGACTCTGCAGGCAGGGACTGCAGGCAGCCTGGCAGCTGCCAGGGCTGCACCCAGCATGCAGTGCTGGGAGCTCTGCGGGACACCGCTTTAGTGGAGTTTTCTCTTCTCCCGCCATAATTATCCTCATACAGACAATTATCTCCCAGCACAGCAAACAGGCTGCTGCGAGCTGCAATCCCATAGAGCCAGTTTGTGAGCTCCCGGACAGGATCCCCCTTTCCTCCATGCCCAGGGCGGGGGGAAGATTTGCATGTAGTCTGCACCAGCCTTTTCTGCCCCTCAGGGAGCTTGGTGGGCTCCGCAGCATCTGCTCTCCACACAGCCAGGTGCAGGGTGCTGGGGGAACTTGGGCAGCAAGCCCTGCCTCTGCCTGCCAGGCAGGTGCTCAGCACTGCTCAGACAAGATGATGCTGGAGCGGGCAGACAGAGTATGCCCTTGGGTGGGTGTCTTGCTCCTGCCCCGCAGGGCATCTCTCCCCCTCCAGCAGCTGGTCCTGCTTGCTTTCTCCTCTTCTGCCTCCACTGACCCAGTCCTCCATGTCCATCACCACTCGGTGACATTGGATTTTCTGTATATTCATGCAGTTGCCAGTGTCAGATCTGCTGGCTGGGTTGAGCTAGTCGTGCTGCTCTCTCGTGGGTGTTGTCTGCTGGATAACTACTTCTCGCTGTTTTGTACGCCTTTGCAAGGTGCTTGAGGGTGGCTGTGCAGAGCCGATCTATCTCCGAGCAGTGAATTCCTGCTGCAACGGCTCATAACTGAGTTCAAATTCCCTGTAAAGAGGCTGCAATGCCCCAGTCTCCAACTTCTCACTGCTTGACGGAGTAGGGTCAGCTGGCAGTCACAGGGGAACCTGCAGCAGGGTCTGTGCTCAGGACTTGCTGTCTCCAAGGGCTGGCTTTCTTTGGGAAGCCAGCAGTCCCATGCCATGGCCCTCCACTGCCCGGCTCTTTCCCCAAGCCCCAGGATGTGCAGTGTGAGCAATGCCGACCTCACAGAGTCGGTCCCACAGTGCCGATGAGCAGTCATGTCCCTGCTGTCATGTTGCCTGCCTGTTGCACACTCACAGCCTTGCAGGGCAGCCTGGCGTGGTGTTTGGAGGCTCCAGGCTTTCTCCAGCCTCCCAGCTGGCTGAGTCCAGTGGTGGCATGGGTTGAACTCTGGGATGGGGCAGTGCTGCCACTGTAGCCATGCATGCTGGCACTGTGAAAGCCGTCATGGGGACACAGACAGCAGCGTCCTGTGGTGAGGTCTGAGCTCCATTACTTTTGAAACACACCCTTGTCCTTTGAAGAGGGAGTTACTTGCCTCGCAGAGTCAGTACAACTTTGGAGAATCATGAGCTGGGGAGAAATTGTCTTGTCTTCTGCTGGAAGGTTTCCCCTCTGATGTCTCCTTGGTGCTGTGCTGTTGATGCAGGGTAAAGGCTGGAGATGTGTGCAGGAAGGAACATGGGCTGTGGCTGTGTGAGGGGATGGGGGACCCCTCTTTCCTTGCACCAGGGCACAGAGCATTGCTCCCTAAGTGCCTTCTAGTCTGCAACTCAACATAAATGCCAAGGTGCCCGCACCCCTCCTCTGCCTGGATCAGACACGGAGCAGAGAGGCTTATGCTGCAGCAAGGGGCAAAGCAGCAAAATCTCTGGGTGCTTTGCGCGGCTGCCTGTGCTCCTGCCTACGCCGCTGGCAAGCACGATAGAGCAGGTCCTGGAGGCATCACAGGCAGGATAATCCTATGGTGTTATGTGCTCCCAGCAGTCCCTCGGGTCTCAGCCACCGGAGGAGAGCCGTGGGAGAAGAGCATAGTTCCCTTCCCTGTTTGCTTGCTTTTCTTTCTTTCTTTCTTTGAAAGCGCCTCTGAAGAGCAAACTGCCCTGTCGGGCAGCTGGGTCACTCTCCCTGTGCCAGCAGGATCAGTGCAAATTCATCACCATCAAATGGCTGCTTCCAGCCCAACTCTTTGCTCGTGGGGGATGAAGTGAGCCTGATGGCATTGCGTTTGCTCCTGCTTTGAAGCTTTCAGCTAACACCTGAGAATTGCCCCACTTACCCCTTTCACCTCCTCTCTGGTGGGCTGAACATCCCCCATCTCGCTGTCAGCCATGCCTCTCTCAGTACCCGACTCCCCCCACACTGGGGGCAGCAGAGCTGGGTTTGGGGGTCCCCATTACTGCATCCCCCTCGGCTCCCTCTTCTCCCTCCCAGGGTCCCTGGCCTCAGCATTGCATGAGGCTCCCATTTGCCTTGTTCCCCCAACTTGGGGTTTGCCTGTGCTGAAATGGGCCCCATCCAGACCACAGCCAGCTCTGCCATCTTCCCCCATCTGCGCTGGCGGAAGGAAGGGGCACTGAGCTCCAGTCTTTGGGTACAGGAGTGCAATGCTGAGGCAGCCACACCTGAAGCACGCTCACGCGCTGCCTAACCGTCCCCTGCTGAAATTACAGCAGCGAGCTCTTGTTCAGAGCGTGTTTAATTCATGCACCCACATCTCCCTCTAGCCAGTTAATCAAAATGTCTTGCAGCGGCGAGGCTGGTGTGTCACAGCAGCACTCGTGCGTTCGGCACCAGTTGTTGGGCTGTGTCTCCTTGGGAGGCTTTGGGGAATGTTAATTCTTAGAAAGCACCTTGAGAGGGTCAGCTTCTCCCTTTTCTGGGGTGCCTGGGCAAGTTTTTGGTGTTGCAGCTGAGCAGACTGGTTGCAGAGGCAGCGAGGGAGCGTGCAGGCTCTGCAGAGCTCTGGGGCAGGATGCAGGAACGATATCCAGCCGGGGCAGTGCTTGGCCAGTCCCGCTGCCCTCAGCTCACGGGAGAGCCAGTGCTGGGCTCTGGGAGGATGCGGGCTGGCTGGGAAAGGCAGCCCGCTCAGCCTGCTCAGCCCACCACGGTGGCTTCCTTGGGAGCCTTCCCGGACAGAGGAAATTTGCAATTCTATTCCAATTTCTCCCTTCAGCTACGTCCAAGGCAGATGCTGTCTATATATCGCCATGGTAACGCTGCGTTCTTGCTCTCCATGGAATTGCATGCTGGAAAAATATTAGTTTAAAAAACTATGTCATGTTTGTATTGACTGGAGCCGAGGCTGATAGCGGAGGATCTATTGTCCCCTGGTTGGGAAAAGTCACCGGTAACAGGCAATAAAGCCAGGTAGATTGGCCTCTGGTGACCACTTCTCACCCCGCACGGCAATTGCTTACCTATAAACCCTTCCCTGGCTCTGTTTTATTGCATCCTTTAAAACAGATATTTTTGCCTTAAATGTGCTGCCCCTTTGCTCCTCCAGGGTGATGCATTGTGCTGCTGGCAATTCCTCACCGCTGAGGTGGAAGCGAGGAGAGGGAATTGTTCCTGCCTTTAATTGTGAGTCTCTCGTGTGCATCTTCAAACACCATCGCTGCTGCTGCTGCTGTGTGCTGGGCACGACGGCAGTGGTGCCACTGCAGGATAGCACCCCATACACACACACACGCACACAAAAACTGTCTAGCTGGCTCATTATGGGACATGCATTTGCTTTGAGTTTCATCCTCTCCTACTTCATTGTTTCCTACTGAACCTCTGGCCGGCAGAAGAGTGAGGCAGCTGTAAAACACAAAGGATGCTCGAGAGTCCCCCACAGGGGAGCAGAGCCCGCAACCTGGGGGAACAGAGGGGACTTGGGGTGCCACCAAGGCGGTGTGGGCAGGGAAAGGGTGTCCCGTCTGGGGAAAGGGGTACGAGCCCGTGACCCTGCGTTGAGAGGGGTTTTTCCTGCATTCTTGCTCTGGCTTGCTCCCTGGGGAGCCGGCAAGGCGAGCACTGGAGCAGGATGTGTGCACATGTGCATGCACGGGAGAGGTGATACGGGCAACCAAGGAGCTTGTCTTTGTCTTGCATCCGAGTCCTTCATGGTTCTATGCCTGCTCCAGAGGTACTTAGTGCTGCAGACACAGCCCCTTTATCTTTATTGCTACCAAAATAACCTTTTATAAAACCTGAAAGGCAAAGAGATGTTTCTGTGCATGTTCTGCTGAAAGGCAATAAAAACCAGTTGTGCGTTAGCAAATGGCCCTATCCTGAGGGATGTCAGACTCAGATCCCTGCTCCCCGGCAGGCTTCCAGCACGAGTAGCTCCGAGGCCAGCTCCGGCAGCTGGCCCCTGGCCGCTCTCCCCACTCGGGGGACAGCCAGGGACGGCTGCACTGGCGGGAGCGGCGAGCGGAGGTTTTCCTGCTGTATGGTGCCAGGCTGCAATTAGCAATGTGGGCAGCGAGAGGGGATGGTTTGCAGCCTGGTCGTTAGGGTCATGGCGCTGCTGGAAGTGGGAAGGGAATGAGGTGGGACAGAGGAAACCTGCTCCGTTGGTGCAGGGTCAGTCCCAGGCTGTCCCCTCTGGGACCATCTCAGGCCTCCCTGCCACATACAGGCTCTGAAGCTGGGCTGAGTATCTGCTTTCTTGGCATGCATTTTGGATGCACTTGCTGCTCAAAATAGCAGAGGCAAGTGTCCTATGGGGGAGAGAGGCTGCTAGGAGGAGGAAGATCAGAAAAAAGGGAAGATTAATTTTTCAAGCGATACAGCCAAGGAGCAGCCCTGGGCACCAAGAGTGGGAGAGATGCAAGCTCCTGGCCCTGGATATTTCTCAGTGGGAGGAAGCCCCAGCTCCAAAACAGGATGCTCCAGGAGATCCAGCTGATCGGGGTTGAGCAGGCTCCCATAACTGAGCAGATCAGGTGCACTTGTCCTCCTGTCCCCGCTATGAGCTGCTCAAGGAGGGATGAGCAAAGGGAGTTTGCTGAGGGAGATGCAGAGTGGATTGGACCTTGATGTGCTGAGTGGCAGGACAAAGCCTGAGGGCTGGGCTGCCTCCTCTGCCCTGGGAAGCAGAGGAGCCACAGGCGCAGCAATACTCCTCACCAGGCTAGTCAGCACAGCACAAAAAGCCCAGTTTTGAGGGTGTCCAAATAAATCTGAGCCCTGGTTTCCCATTTATGAAACAGAAATTACCTACTGCCTTTCCTCTCTCACACCAGGGTTGAGCGAGGTTATTTATTTATTTTTAACGTGAAGGTGACATGCCACGATGCTGCGTGAGTGTAAAGCACTCCCTGACTGTGAGCAGCTAATGGCTGTGGCATGAGAACCCCAGAGAGAAGTTAGGAGGAGCAGAAAGCCTTCTGGATCCTCACCGTTACTCGCACAATCGATGCTGTTTGTAACGCTTAAAAATTTATTGTGATGCTAACCTGCTTTAGTACCTCGTAAAAGCTTACAGAGCGTCCTGTGCTCTGGGGGCCAATGCCGTGCTTGGGGTTGGTTGGGTTCCCCTTTGGCTAAGGGTGGCTATTCTGAGATGAGCCCAAATAGCACATAGCTGCTCTTGGAGCTCTCCTTTTTGGACACGTCACCCTGCAGGCACCTGGTAGAGTGGGTACTGGCAAGATGTTTGCCCTGGGGTGTAAGGCACCCTTAAAGGGACTTTGATGAACCCTGAAGGCACCCTTGCTCTTCCTTGTTGGTGTCTGGTCAGGGCAAGGGTGGGGAGGAAGAGGAGGAGAAGGTGCTGAGCCCCTTGTGCTGCTGTGTCAGCCCAGGGGGTGGATGCCCAGTGCCCCCTCCCTGAGCAGCACCCCATACCCACCTTGGAGAGGATGGGGTTAGCACCTGGCTGTGCCACCGTGGGCTGCAGGGAGCTGGTGGATGTGGTGAGCACCCCCCATGCTGGCACTGGAGGGGAGACCAGCTCTCCTGGGACTGGGAAGGGCTCTGCCCTGCCTTTTGCTGCTTGGGCAGTTCCCAGCGAGCCTGTGCTGGGACTCCGTTACATTCAAGCAGCCCAGTGAAATCTTGAGGAGACTTGAAAAATGCAATAAAAGTATAGGAAGCAAGGTTGCAGCTGCTCTGTCCCCCCAGTGCTGAGTGCAGGGGTCGCTCTGGGGTCCGAGCCTCGTCCATGTTTCCATTAGCAGTCTGCGTGATGGGACACAAACTGCTTATGACATTTGCAGATGCAAGCGGGCTGGAGGACAGGCTGAGATTTCAAAGTGCGCTTGGCGAACAGGAGGAATGGGCTGACAAAAATGATGCCGTTGCCTGGGGACTCGAGGAAGGTGTTTGGTGGGAGGAGATCACCAACACCACAGATGTGGGATGGGAGCACAAGCCAAGTGGGTCCTGCCCCTGCAAGGCAGAGGGACCCTGAGGGAGGGCTGTGCCCCTGGGGCTGGGGGCTTGTCAGGGGAATGGGGCTGGAAGAGGGGACCTGTGTGGGCAAGGGAGCAGCCTGATCTCCGCACCGTGGTGGCCAGGGCAGGCAGGGATGGGGTTCATCTACAGTGAGAGCGCTTCAGGTCAGAGTTTTGGAAATGATCCTTGAGGCAGGAGCAGTGACATGCTGGGATAGGGCACGGGGGAGTGTCAGTCCACATCCCTGAAGGAGCTGTGTACGCATCTGTCAGGATTGATGGAGGGCTGCAGAGATACTGCTGTGGGGTGTGTGACCTTGCAGCCTTCATTTCTCCGCTTCCCTGATTATTATCTGGCACTGCTGGCTCCAGCTGGGATCAGGGCTCTGGGATGAGGGCTGTGAAGCTGCTGGGAGGGGAGCTGTGCGCCTAAGGGCCGGTGCTCTGAGCCGAGGGCAGAAATGGCAGGGCGATGGGGACCATGGAGAGAGGGATGCATCGTACCAATGATGCAGCTGCTGGCCTTGCACGGCACCAGGGCAGCAGTGGCCCTTGGAGCAGGGACCTCAGGAGCATGGCTGGCTGCAGGCATTGCTGGCACGGTCCCCTTCTCCTTCAGCCCCTGCAGTCACTGCCCGGGCACTGTGGGCACCCACTCTGTGCTGGTGCTGACCGGGACGCATTTCTCCACTTGTGGGAGCAAATGCAGGGGTTTGTGTCGCAGACTTTCCCTCTGACTTCTTAAAGCGGGAGGCTGGGCAGCACAGCAGTTAGGATTTCTGCCTCGGTGGGAGAGCAGAGCTGAGCTGAGCACAAGGACAGGAGTCACACGCGTGCCGAATAGCTGATGCTTTGCAACGGAGTATGGATAGTGGGTTGTACTGTCTGCTCCTTCCCCTTCCTGCTCCTGATATATCAGCGCCCAGGGAAATATCACTCATGTTGGCTGTATTTAATAAATTACCTCTCAGCATTTGCACTCTCTGAGGTTGTTACCGAGTTAGTGTAGCTCCAAACCCTGCAAAGGGAAAAGACGCATCCGACCCCCCGGGAGTGGAATAAGCCATCCAAAGATAGAAACCAAATATAAACCCAGACTATGCAAATCCAGTCTAACGAACCCTTCTGAAGCACAGACATCCCATCTGGGAGTGGGATGATCCACAAGCAGTGTAGCAAAGGGACTGCTTGTTTTAATGACTTTCCTCTTCCCAGGGAGAAATGGGAGGGGGGTTTCTGAAACTTGAAGGTTGCAAATGAAAATCCGCTGCCTCTCCAGCGGCAGTGTGAGATCTGGGGTGCTTGGGAGGCAGAGGAGGGCAGCCTGGATGAATGTGAGGATGCTTTCTGGCATTAAACCTTACGGATTAATGGCGAAAGAGCACGCCCCGCATCTGTGCTTTCAAATCACTGTCCAGAAATACAACCAATCTGCCAGGCAGCTCCCCAGACACATCAGTCCTTATCGAAGCTCTGCTGTGCGGGGCAGAGCAGGGTGTTTCGCTTCACTAGGAAAGGGCACAGAGGCAGCGGGTGAGCAGCTGAGCAGCGGGGATCCAGCTTTCTGGGCACAGCAGACTGCAATTTATCTCCATGAGGAACTGAAGGGGATTTAGAGGGGAAAAAAATGGCATGAAGTTAAATAGCAGTGTTGCCTCGGCATCCTTACAAATAAGCTTTACCTGCTGTTCATTCCCATCTTGGTTGCAAAGGCCATCATTTACCCGAACAAAGGCAAGGGGAGATGCTGAGAGCAGTTGTCAGGGAGCACACAGGGCCAGTCCCCGAGGGAGCGGGGCTGTGAAGGGGGCCTGGGGCACTGCCCTGCTCAGGGACGGCCACCAGCCCCAATGCCAGAGCAACCTGAGGATGCTCAATGAGCATGCAGGGAGCAGAGGCTGGGGTGGGCTGGGTGGGCAGCACAGTTGCCTCCTGGGGTGGCACGTCCCCGGGCGCTGCCCCGGGGCAGTGCATCCTGCCTGTGCCACCTTGTGCTGAAAAGTCTCTGGGTTCAGGCTGCGCTGTCCCAGAAGGTGTCTGGGAGAGAGGGCAGAGCCTGGTTTTGGCATGTGAAGGGACTGGTGTTTCTGCGTGTCTCTGTGCTGCTTTGCCTGTGCTCTGCCTCAGAGGACCCCAGCATTGTCCAAGCCTACCTTGGGCTTTGCAGGCTGAGCTATAAATCTTGGCTTTCAGATTGAGCAGTTTTTAAATCAAGCCTCTCTGCTCTGTCTGTCTGCAGTAGAGATTTCCTAACTTCTTACACATTACAGCCAGAGTAATGTGATGTACATTTAAAAGAAGGTGACATGGGAGTGCTGCTGGGGACCCTCCCTCTTCAGGAGCTCAGAGGGGCACCCTTGCCTCCAGCTTGGCCTCCAGCCCAGCCCTGGGGAGCTTCCAGGCAATCTGCTTTAGCAATGTCCTTTAGGACATTGGGGGAAAACCACTCCTGAAGCCATGGTTTCTCCCTGCCCTTAGCTGGCCCCAGAGCTGTGGTCCATCAGGCGGTGGGCACACACCTGCATGTACTGAGCCACCCCTCCTGCGGTGACAGATGTCCCTAAAACGCGTGACCCATCCCAGCGCCTTGTGCCCGGGACTTACAGCCTGGCCGTGGGTTTTGCTCCCAGGAGAGGGGCAGGACTGAGCCCCGCAGGGTGCAACCGTGCGGGTTGGAGCCCGGTCCCCGGGGGCCAGATGTGCACGCTGTGAACTGGCCAGCCCGGGAGCCGGGCGAGCCGTGGGGCTGCGGAGCCTGAGTGTGGGTTTCAGTTTAATCGCCGGGGCAGGGGAACCTCTATTCATTCCCCGCTTGCATTCATCTGTGTCCTAGTAACTGCTCTCCCCACCTCCTTCCCAACACAGGCACACACGGCTGGATAATGGCAGGAGCCCGGCAATCTCGGGCGCTGAATAGCGGTGTAATTACGAGGCTATAATGGCGAGCTGGAACTCATTAGCCATTATCAGCCGTTTCAGCAGGACAATGGCAGCACCCCGGGGTGTGCGGCTGCGCTGGCTGTACCCGGCGGCCGTACACGCTGCTCGGGCCGCTGTGAGGCCAGCCCGCCGCTGACCTCGGCCCCTCGCATGGCTGCGGAACCCGGTGGAGGGCGGCTTTGGCTCTGGATGGGAATGATTGACTTTGTATTCAGCCCCTCGTGTGACCTGGGGCATCCTTGCTGCCCGGTCCCGCTGCCAGGGCTGGGGGTTATAGAGCCCTGGGTGCTGGGTCCTGTCCAGGCACTGCAAGCTGCTCCGGGGTGGCACCCTCCTGCCTCTCCCCTGCCTTGGCTCCGGCAGCCCGTCCTTCCCTTGACTGCCTCCCCCTCCCGTAGTTTATTTGTTTCCCCTTTATTCCTGTGTCTGCATTCAGTGCAGGCAGCGGGTCTCCAGCATGGGAGCTCTCCCCGGGCCATGCGTTCGCGTGGGCATCCTCCCTTGCCAGGGCATGCCGTGGGCAGATCAGCCTCCTGGCGAGGAGCAAACGCTGCCAGGCTCTGCGCTGCCAAAGGGGCAGGCTCTCTCCTACCCGTGGGGTGCTGCACAGGGACCCTCAGCTCTGCAGGCTGTGAGTCCCAGGGATGGCGGTCCCTGCCTCTCCCTGCAGTGCTCACAGCCCGTAATGCAGAAACACACTGCAAAGCTGAGACTGCGAGGTGCAAATCTCTGCAGCTCCTGGCTCAATATATTTTAAAGCAGGATAATCCTAGTGGGGGCACTCTGGAGAGCGTGGTGGGGGAGGGCTGGGGAGGTGTAGCCATCAGGCTGGGAGCAGAGGCCCTGCCACGTGGGGGTCTGGCGGTGGGGCTCACCTTGCCCATGTGCTAAGCAGAGCCTGGGCAGGACAGAGGCCATGGGGTGGGTGCAGGCACCCCACAGGCCATCCCCTCCCCTTTTTTCCACCAGCAGAGTGAGCAAGCTGGGATAACATCTCCCCTCTGGCTGGGGTGCCTGTCCCTGCGCTCACCCAGGGCTTTTGCACAAGGGTGTGATGCCAGGAGAAGGAGCTGGTCCCTTGCAAGTGTCTCTTGGCAGATGAAACTTGAAATGAGGCTTATTCTCTGAGCACGTCTTTCAGAGGTGGCAGAGGGCAGAGGAAGGTTTGAAGTGTTGAGCCCTGAACCAGTTGTGATGCATGTGAGTGACCTGCAGCTGGATGTGTGGAAGGATCCTGCTTTTCTGGGGTTTGGTTGTTCACTTTCTTATTACCCCTGCCCTCCCTAAGCAGCTCTGCGTGTTTGGGATGACCCTACCAGGTGTTTGCTGCATTTCCAGAGTGGGGTGACGTACATCCAGCCAGGCAGCTGCTGGAATCGCTGGGCTGCTTATTGTGTTGCTGATGGCTCTGGGGCTTCTGTCCCAAGGTGGGGACCAGTGTGGGGACAGGGAAATGGGGAGAGCTGGGCAGCCCCTGCCCCTTGCTGCTTTATGAAAGATGCAAGCTTACATATTCCTGGCCAGCCAGACTTCTGTGTGTACAACACTGCGGGCCATTGAGGATAAGGGTCCTCTCCGTAGCCAGCGGCCAGCCCTGCTGTTCCCAGCAGAGAGCACAGAAATGCAGCAGCCGCTGCTGTCCTTTGGGCCCTGTCTGCTCTTTTTGGGAAGCTACTGGAGAGCCTCAGTGCCTGGCCACCTCCTGAGCACTTTCTTGCTGATCTCTGCCTCTTCTCTCTGCAGGGAGCTCAATGGCAACAACATCACACGGATCAACAAGAATGACTTCGCCGGGCTGAAGCAGCTCCGCGTCCTGTGAGTTCCTGGCAAGGGGCCAGCTGCCCCGGCCTTGGTGGGCACCATGTTTGGCTTGTGACCCCTCCTGGGGCTGGTAGAGATGATGCTTAGCCCTTTGCTGGGCATCTGCCGGCAGGGCTGAAGGGCATCCACATGGTGGGTCTTCCAGCTGGGAGGGAGTGGGGAAAAAGATGACAGGTTGTGTTGAGGGCATGGTGGGAGTAGAGTGGCCCTGGATCTGGAGGAGCATCTGGAGGGACCTCACTGGTGGGATGGGGACATTGGGGCTGGGGACCACCTTTTTGGAAAGCTGACCCCTTCTCTCTGCAGGCAGCTGATGGAAAACCAGATCAGCACGGTGGAGCGTGGGGCATTCGATGACATGAAGGAGCTGGAGCGGCTGTGAGTGCCCGGGCGCAGAGGCGGGTCGGTGAGGGGCTGACGGGTTTAGTTGTAGAGAGCATCCTTTCCTTTTTGCCTTAAACCATAATGTATCGGTGCTGCCTGACTTCAAACAGCTCCTCTGCTGCACGGCGGTGGTATTTTACAGTGTGAGAAGCAAACCTATTTCTGTTTCTATAGATCTTAAAGTCCTTTCTGATGCTTTTGAGGTGAGGGGCAGGTTAAACACAAATCACTCTCGCTGTTATCAGCTGTGTCCTGTGTGTTAGTGAGGGAGCTGTAAGTTCCAGTCCAGTACTCAGTAAAATAGCTCAGCAGTTTAAAAATCCTGAGTTGCTCAAGCAAATATGAGGAGCTGAGTGAGCAGCAGGTTAACAGTGCAGTTAAGCAGCAATCAGCAGTTAACAGCTTGGAGTCCTGTCTGCACGTAATTACAATATTGTGAGTAAGTCTATTAATGCTCCCTTGGTTGCCTCCACCTGGGAGTGCTGTGAGCGGGACAGGGGTGCCCTTGCTAGGTGGGATGCTCTGCTCTTTGGCCCCTCTGAGTGAGCCAAAGCACCCCAGCTGTGCCTGGAGCTGCCAGCTGGGTTGCAGGCAGGATGATTACTTTGCCCCTGAAACCCTGACCTGTTCCTCCTTCCTTGTAGACGGCTGAATCGCAACCAGCTGCACACCCTGCCCGAACTTCTCTTCCAGAACAACCAGGCGCTGTCACGACTGTAAGTACCCTCTGTGCCGGTGGGGCTCCCCTGTCTGGCTGTAGTGTGGGCTTGTGGGGCTGCTGTGGGGTTTGGAGGGGCACTGATGTCCTGGGGGTGCTGCTTCTGGGGGTTTTGCTGGTGATTTCTGGTGTCTTGTCCCATTGAGTGCCCAGGGTGTGGCAGGGGAATGCACCCTGTTTCTGAGCAACCTGAGCGTGCAGCATGTCAGGGAATGGCCTTGAAGAAGACCCAAGACTGGTGCTGTTAAAGATGGTGTTAAACATCCTTGCAGTGCATGGGGATGTGGGAGGAGGTGCTGGTGATTTGGGCTGGGGCTGGTGTTGCTGAGCTGGGCTGTGCCTGCACAGTGCTGGCTGCAGAAGTGCTGCGAGCCCCACAGCCTCCTCCCTGGGTGGGGATCACAGGCTCTGGAGCGGGGTGCCTTTACGCCCTAGGTCAGGTTGTCACGAAGGGAGGGTGAAAGTGGATGGCCTGTCCCTCTGCACTCGCAGAAACACCCCCAGGGACTGTGTTTTGTCGTGCAAACCCCTGCTCTGCAGACACCTCTGCTCCTCCTCCCTCCATGCAGCAGCGGGGTGCCTGGGGAGGGCTGCTGGGGTTTTGATAAATATTCTCTTTTCCATATTGGCTTTCCCTTGCCTGGGGCTGCTTTGCTCGGGCAACAGTGCCCTTGGCAGTGCCAGCATTGTTCAAACTGCAGGAAATCCTCTTAACAAAGCTTTTACCAGCTCTCAGCTATGTCAGGCACCACGTACATTGGGAAGGGGGCTGTGAGGAGGAGAGGGTGCATGCCAAACGGGCTGGGTGTTCTCCATGACTCAGAGAAGATGCTTACACCCTGTGGCTGATTTGCAGTGTGTAGGAGCAGCTGTGGCCAGGACATGAGCTCTCTGCTTACTGCATCTTGTATCTCCATTTCTCAGCTGTGAAGCGAGGATGCTAGGTCCCTGCCGGTGCAGGGTAGCAGTGGATGAAATAACTGAACGGGCTGAGGCATTGCCAGGACAGGCATGGCCATGTCAGGGCCAGGCAGCCCTGCCCGCCCAGGCAGGCTGCGGCTGAGCCGTTTTGCTCCACGGCAACGCTGGTTTCTTCCAACAGTGCCAGGGAGTCAGTCCCGGAGTCCAGCCGGAGGCGGTGTAATGAAGGGTTAAAACGCCATGTGGGTTGCCAGCGTGGGATGTGTGAAATGGTGGACTGGTGCCAAAGATGGGCCTAGGTAATGGCAGCTGATAGCACAGGCGTTCAATTAATTATCAAATGGCATTTGTTGAGCTCAGCTGTGCTGTATCGTGGCGCCAGCAAGGGCCCATCCTCCTCCAGCCGCCCATTGCATAGCAAAAACACGATTGAGAGAATTATTTTACAAACATTAATGTTTCCCTTTTAATCTTGTCTAGATTTTAATACCAGGTTATTTCAAAAAGCAAAACCCAACAATTCATTGGGAGATGCAGAAGGGCGGCCTCCTGCGCGGGCTGCGCGGTGTGCCCTGCCACAGCCCCGGGGCTTGCGTGGAGCCAAAGTGTGCATGGGGCTGTACACGCCCTTGCACGGTGTGCACAGGGTTGTGTGTGTACTCTTGCACAGCGTGCATGGAGCTGTACGTACCGCTGTGGATGAGGAGGGGCGTGTGAGATGCTCCTTGCAGGCACCCCATGTGCAGGTGTGTTTCAGCCTCTGCCTGTTGCTTTACCATTGCTTCCCACGATGTGGTGGTCATTTCGAACCTATTCCTTCCCACCCTGCCTTAAAGCTGTTTTCTGATTGTCTCTGCTGTGACAAACTCTGCCTGGACACCAGCACCCATAGCTTTCCTTGTGCAATCTGGGACTGTGTGAGCGGACTCAGGTTTTTGCAGTGCCATGTCTTGGGCAGCTTTGATGCATGCTTGGAACAGAGGGTCCCTGTGCCGTGCTGCGGGACTGGGGAGCAGGGATGCACTGAGCTGCCTGCCATCCTCCTCTGCAGCACGTTACCCTGACGCTGCCTGCGTTAGTGAGAGCAGGGATGTAGTGCTGGAGTCTGCCCAGGGAGCACATCAGGAGCCGCTGCCCTGGAAGAGCCTCGGGTGCTGCATTTGGGAAGCAAAGCCCTGCATGCCAAAGGACCTGCTGCTGCCTCTCCTCGTGGCTGCCTGTTGCTGAGATGCCCAAGGATGATTTGGGGGAGACAGCAGAGCACGGGGTGCCCAGGGCAGAGCTTGTCTAGACACACCGTCACGCTGGCTTAGCAGGAGGTGGGATCTGGATTGGTGCTAGTCCAGCCAGCACGAGAGGTCATAAGGACGCTCTTAAATTGCTGCAAACCTGGCTCAGGCTACGGGGATATGAGTCAGTGGGGAGCAGATTTAAGCTAAATTGAAATCAGCTCGCCTTGAACTGAAATCGGAGCCTCTCCACCAGGCTTTGCACTTATTTAACTGCTGAAATGGATCTGGGGTGGCCCCACGGATTGGTGTCCCCTCCCTGCCCCAGAGGCAGACTGGGACCTGTGCTGGTCGGGATGGGAAGAGGGGGCTCTTACCAGCACCGTGCTCTTGCAAATCCCGGTCTCCAGACCATTTCCAGCAAGCAGTACCTGTACAGGCTTCCCCTTACCCTGCCCGCTGCGGCCACCCACTGTGTGCTCCCAGAGCTCCCAGGGTACCTGCTAGGTCCTCATGTCCTAGCCGGGCTCTCGTGCTGTGATACTGGGAGGTCCTGAATTAGCAGAAACTGGCTGAACGAGTCGGGCTGAGATCTGTTGAGCTGGGAAATGAGGCTGCCGGGTCTGGCAGGTGGGTGGCGGCTGAAGCAGAAAGCCAGGGGTGGATGGAGGAACCGGTGGGATTTGCTTAGATGGGTACCTGAGTGCTGGCCGGGATGGTCCAGCCTCTTTTAGCCTTAGTCTTGATGCATCTTCAGTAACACAGCAGCAGGTTAAGGCAAGCCTGTTGAATGTGGGATATGTGAAACCCATAGAGCAGTTTTCCACTGTACCTTGAGCCTCGTGGAAATATCTCACAAGCACAGAGAGGAGGACCTTGGGCTCGGGTTGGGATGCAGAGCTGTTTGTCCACCTCCTGGGTCTGAGTGTTGAAGCCTAATCCACGTTGGTGGTGCTTTGTGGTCTCCCAGCCCGGCTGGAGCTGCAATTAGTTACTTGGAGCTGGGCTATAAAGAGCATTTGTGCATCGGGATAATGGAAAGGGTTGGAGTTAAACCTGATCCGTCAGGGCTTAAATAAACTGGGGAATGGCAGGAAAGGGCCAGAAGAAAGCAAACCTCAAATGAGGGCGTGGGGGAGGTGAGATGCCTGGAGATAAATGTTTTCCCCTCGGTATTTGGGAATATTGAGCTGACGCCTGCTTGGAGCCCGTCTCGGTCTGAGATGGTGGGGTGTTGGGGGGCTGTGCCAGCACCTCAGCAGTGGGGCTGGGAGGCAGGAGGACTCTCTGCATGGCCTCCCTTATTTATATCCACCACAACGAGCGTATAACTCATTAAGCAGTCCCAGTGGCTGGAAATGGTGCTGATCTGAGGTTTCACTGGAGAGCGCCTGACCCCAGCGACCCCATCTCAAACTGGGTTTAATTAAACTGTCAGCACTGGACGGAAGAACAAAGTGTCATGGGCTTGGGGGGGCCGGGGTCCCCCCCCACAGCTCACTGGGGAAGAGCGGGTCTCCTGTGAGGTGGAGAACTGATAAAAAATGGATCTTTCCTTCCATCGAGGAAAATTACCCAGACAAGAAGGTGACCTCTGCTATTGCAATGCCCAGTGCTGGTCCCCGATGCTCTGTAGCCGTGCATATCTCGGCTCAGCACCAGCGCCAGCAGACCTCACTTCAGCATCTCTCCTGAGCTAGAAGGAGGTTTTGGGGTTTTTTTCCCTTTGGATTCCCTTGGGAGGGGGGACCAAAGCCCCTGAGTATCTCTCAGCTCCCTTGGGAGGGATGGGGGAAGGATGGGAGAGGAGTTTTGTAGCCCTGTCTCCCTTCTCTCCCCACCTCCCCTTAAAACCTCCTCCTGAAACTGTTTTTAAGCCCCTTTGGGGGAGCTGGGTGGGAGATGCGAGGAGGAGAGAGGAGGCTGGGATGGCCGTAGCAGCAGGGTGAGAACAGAAACGCTGCGGGCGCATCGTCAGGGAGGCAAAGACGTGGGCTGTCAAAATGTGCTAAAGGCAGCCAGGATGGCTATAAATAAATGGTTTTCTCCAAGGGAAAGCCGAGCTGGTGCGAGGTAAGAGAGAAGTGGTGGGTGCTCAGCTGCGGGGAGCTCTGCGGAGATGCTCCCATGGGGGAGAAGCGGTCCTGGCTGGATGTATCCCCCCGGGAGCAGCTGCCCAGAGGTTTCCCTTGCCGAAAACTGCAGCAGCCACTCCGTGCTCAGCAGAGTGGGAGTCGAGAGAGGATGAGCAGAGAGTAGGGGAAAAAGGCCCTGTGTCCGGGAGGAAGATTTAGGATGTGGGCCACAGCCTGTCAGTTGCTGTCAGACCCACGCCAGCAGAAATGGTGGAGGAGATGGTGCCGCGTCCGAGCTGGCAGCCAAGCCCAGGGGGAAGGGCCAGCGGTGTGGCTCTGCTGTCTGTGAGGGCAGGGGCTCCCTGGAAACAGCATTAACATCTCAATCAGGACTGGTGGATTTCTGGGCTGGGGACATGTGAAATGCTGTAGGAGCTGGGGGGATTGTCAAGCTCCTGTGAGACTCCTCCTGTGGCTGGAGCCTGCAGAGGAGTAGCGATGCTCTACGCTTACTTCTGTCTGGGAGCTGAGACAGAGACCAGGGGCTGATCCAGACGCCCTCTGGAGCAGGGGTATTTAAAGATCTGGGTGATGAGGGAGCTTTGAGCTAAATTGTAGAGCACCGCAGCTGGGTGTGCAGCCCAGGCAGGAAAGGTTACATTCTGGTGAGCTCTGGGGCAGGTTCCTCGCACCATCCCTGCATCTGGCCAAACCCAGCCCTAATTGCCTTCAGAAAAGCAGGCAGAGAAAAATGGAGCAGTGCTAAATAACTTGAGAAAATGCAAATGACATCCTTCAATAAGACGACCACAACCACGCGGGAGGAAGCTGTGAGCTGAGTAGTAGCAAAACAGGGTGACAAGTGAAAAAGGAGCTGTCGGAGAAAGGAATAACAAAACAGGCCCCGCTTGGATGGGGCTGGCTGCGCGTGGGAGGTGTTGCTTGCGAGACTGTACCAGTGACCGTTCCTCTTGGTGCTGCACTGGGAAAACCCCCGGATAGGAGAGGGAGAGATGGAGAAATGTCGGGACAAAAAATGCATGCTGGGTGGAGGAGTAGTCCTGTGCCCCCGCAGCGGGTGGCCGTGCTGGTGCCAGGCGGGAGGTGTGGGTGCGGGGGGGATGCTTGCCAGGGGATGTGGCAGCTCTACTCCCCTCCCAGCTGGGGGGACTCGCCTGCCTGAGCCCCAGTTTCGATGTGGTGGGGGATTTTCGGTGCCTGCCTGTGTTTTTGGTGCTGCTCCCTGGAAATCCTGCTGCGGTGGTGGGCTGGCTCTGGCTGCGCGCCGGCTCTCCTGTGCCAGACACCCGCCCCGTCCTCCCACGGCCACTCCTGTTGGGGCTTTGGCTGAGGTTTGCTACCTCCAGCAAGGTTTTGTGCTCGTTCTGCAGCCAGCGAGCTTGGCGTGCGCCTGGGAGCCTGCAGCCGCTGCGTGGGAAGGGGCCTGTGGGCACGGTGTCGTGTTTTCATCGTTCCGTGCTGGAACACGGTTGCTTCGGCTCCCTGGACGCGTGCTCCTTTGCTGCTTTGCTCTTTGCACACGTGTGCATGTGCTGCTTCTTGGCGTCTCTGCGCAGAGGTCCGTGGTCCAAGAGCAAGGTGCCAAGGTCGGGAGCAGAGAGCAGCTCCCTCCCAGAGCAAACCTCCCCTTCCCCAGCATCCCCCTTTTCTGTCCCAGCTCCCCCTGCCGGCATCATCCTCCTCCCCTTGCCGGGCGAGGGCCAAGTGTCCCCGCTGTCACCATGCCCACGTTTTGGCCGTTGTCCCCTCGACTCTGGGTGCCGTACCCCCTTGCGCTCCCCGACAAAGCCCCTTCTGTCGGGGACAGAGTGGGGCTGGGGGGGCCGGGCTGGGACGTGTCCCCCTGAATACCAATCAGGATGGGGAGCGTGTTTACACCAGTAGCTTGGGGGCAGCTGCGGGGTCTGTGGGCTGCAAGACCCCCCCACCAGCCGGAGGGGGACAGGATGGGGAGGGGGAAGGGAGGCCTCGGCGCAGTCCCAGGAAACAAAGAGTCAGTGTGGCTTGTGACAGCTCTAAGGAAACGCAGGGAAACAAATGTGCCACTAATAGGTGGGGAGGTTACCTAGGAAAAGATGCTGCCAGGCGGGCGGGCAGCCAGCTCCCTCCCCGGCAGGCAGGCTGGCAGGCAGCGAGGGGCTGGGGCTGGCACCCACGGCCTCAGGGGGGCTCAGGGGGCTGCAGCAGGGCCAAGCAAGGCGGGTTTGTGGTCTGTGCCTGGCGGGGCATGCCCTCGTGCTGTTGTCTCCGTGGGGGCAGCATCCTTCCGGGCGCAGTAAGGCTATCTCTGGGTTTTTGCGCTGGGTGTCCCCCGCTGGGGAAGCGGCACCATTGTGCAGGGAGCTGCTTGCTGCCTGCTTGCTCTCCCCTTTCTTCCTCCATCATTAATGTGCCACTGACCTCAGCTTTTTTTTGGGGTCTCAGAAAGACTCTCTGGAGGATCCTGAGTACAGCCAAGCTTCAAAGCCTCACTGATTAAACACTTGTTTAAGACCTTTTTATATTTAAGCGCTTCCATAAGCTTTTTGGAACCTGACTCTCAGTTTGTGGATGCACAGGAGTGCCAGGGTGAGGGTCACTGCTGTGCCCCAACCTGCCACTGAGCAGCCTCCCGCTTTGCTTCCCACTAGCCTGGGCCCCCTCCCATCGGGGTGATGGTGCAGACCCTGCACAGGGGTGCCTCAGTCCCCGGCTCTGTTCTGTGCCATTATTCCACCAGTGAGCCGGGACTGCCAGGAGCGGGCATTGCCAGCCGGCTGCCTGGAGATAATCTGCCCCCTCCCTCCATGCACCCCGTTGTGCTCCTGACCCGCGGTGGGCTCTGGCTTTCTGGGTGTTGAGCTGCTTCCAAGGTTTCCCTGGCAATGCACAGGGTCGAGCCCCGCTCCCGGGGCTCCCCCTTGAGCCGCTGGCTCTGCCGGGCACACCCTCAGTCTTGCTTTGGGTACAGGCTTGGATTTGGCTTTCTTACTGTTATTAAAGCAAAGGGGTCTGGGTCTGTAGTGAGGTGTAGCTTCCAGCCCCCTGCCCCTTTTGGCAAAGTGCCTCTCTCCATGTACCATCGCCTTGTTTTGAACATCACTGCCCAGCTCTCTGGTGATCCCTACTGCGCCGCCAAACAAGAATTTGCAACCTGCAGGAAAAAATGATGGAAAATCAAGTCTTCCTAATGCTGGGCAGCAGTACTAATTACACAGCTATTAAAACACAGGGGAATTATTTATTCCCTCCCCCTCTTGCAGGTCATCGCCTGCATTGTGCCCCACTCACCCCTTGGCCACCTGAAAGAGAGTTAAAAGAGCACTTGGAGGAGCTGATCTCTTTGTCCATATGTTTTGGGAGCAGAATAAAGGCATTTCCTTCCTCCTGTTTTCACAGCTCAGATAGTAGAAAGTCATTTTAAAGAACTGTGAGCAGAATTAGCCTTTGGTAATTTGACTTCCAGGACGTGGAAGAAAAAAGTCTTATGCAGTGATTTCTGGGTAAGTTATAACTTGGTACCCCTGCACGTGTATCCCACAGACGTGTTAGTGTGCCGAGCCAGGTAATTAACCTATGTTTGCTGGTTGATTCTCCCACGGGTGGGTGCTGGACCCTCTTGTCTCTCCTGCTGGGACTGCCACGAAAACAAGCCGTCAGTAGTTTCCATCACTGCTTCCAACAGCTGCCTGCAAGACTGCCTGTGCCACGTCCCTTCTCTGCTGCTCCCGAGGGGCCCGTGGTGCTGTCAGCATCGGTGCTGGACCCGCAGCCCCGACACCAGCAGCTTGGCTCGGTGGGCACTGGCACCGGCTACTTGCCCAAGCAGGCTGCCTGGGCCACTGCCATGCTTTACCCGCTGCAGCGGGTGGGTAGTTTTCTCTGTGCTAAGGTGCCATAAAGACCAAACGTGTGAGTGGGGAAGATGCCCCTTCTTACACCTGGGGGGGGTTTGGGTGCGGCAGGACTTGTAGGCATTGCCAAGGGGAAGCTGCTCCCTGCCCACGGGGGTGGGCTCGGGGCATCCAGGTTTGGAGAGCCTGTTCCCAGTCGGCGTCTGGGCACAAGCAGAGGGCAGCTGCCTGCGCAAAGAAACCCGGCCAGCAGCATGGTGGGGGTGGCTTTAGGGAGGTGGGGATTCATTTCCCAGATTCTCATCTGTGTTAAATTAATTATCATCCCAGGCTTATCCTCACTTAACCAGCGAGACACAGACGTCTGTGGTTGGGACCCCCACCGCCCTGCCAGAGCTAAGCAGCATATGGATTAGGGGGTCTTAGCGGCTGCCTCCCCTGGCCCCTCCGTGGTTGTTGCACCCTGCTTTGTCCCCAGAGGCTTTGGTCCCCATTTGGGTCTGTATTTCCCTTCAGGACAGGAAAAGCTGGATTAATTTTTACTGCTCCCAAGGGAGCTGTTGGTAACCGAAGACATCTCGCTGTCTTGTTTTCTGTAAACCGTGAGGCAGGAAATGGCAGGGATGGTTTAAAATGGTTTCCTCATGCCCCCCCTTCTCCCTGTCTGGTCCTCGCTGCCTCTCTGATGGGGGATGGCGTTTGGGGCAGAGCTGCTCGGAGAGGAATAAAGTTACTCAGACTTCAGCCCCAGAGCCTCAGGCTGGAGGAGAGAGTTTTCTCCGGGAGGTGCAGGTGGGAAGAGCTTGAACATCCTCTTGGAGTGCTTGGGAAATGGTAATTTTGGGATCCTTTGAAGGAGGAGTGAGGGGTGTCAGCCCTGTTACACAGAATACTAAATGTGGAAAGTACAGGAAAAGCTCCCAAAAAGTACCTCTTGCTCCAGAGCTGGGAAGTCTTCCATCCCCAGACCCCTCCCATGGCAGAACTGGGAAGGGAACCCAGGAGTCCTGGCTCTGTGTGTCCCCCCGCCTTCCCATCCCTGGTACGGCACTCAAAGGGGCTTTTGTCCGGCTCTGAGCCCCACAGGTGGGTGGGCGCTTCACACCCCCCCCCCCCCCCCCCGGGCTGGGATGCTTTTTCCCAGGGGCTGCTGTTGGCCGGTCGCTATGCGACGCGGGCTTGTGGGTTGCCTTGGCAACGGGGGCCTGGGGTGCGGGTTGGGGGTCAACCCCATCATGGGACCCTTTTGGGATGTTTGCCTGGGGGCTGGTGATCCCGCTTTCTGCAGACCGACACGTACCCAGGCCGTGCGTTTTGCTGGGTATGTGCTGGTCCGTGGCAAGCATGGTGGAAATGCAAAATCACTGCGTGCTGTGCTGGTGCGTGCAGGGTCAGGGTGCAGGTACCTGGCGTTGGGGTTTCACCCCAAGGATGCTCCATTGCAGCTCCTCTCCATTGCACAGCCAAGCTATTACTGCCCAGCAATTACCACTGGCACTATTAATTACTAATCATAGGGACGAATTCGGGGCAGTGTAGCAGGGGGAATCTGTGCTTGTGGGGTAAACGGGAGCAAGCAGGGGGGCTGGCTGCATTCCTGGGACTCAGCAGCATTTCAAGCTCTTGCTCTCCAACCAGAGGCATTTCCACCTCCCGGCGTTGCCGTCCCGCTCCGGCTCGCTTGTTCTCTTCCCCACGGGCGCAGCATGTTGCTCATTCCTGCATCCTACGATTTCACAGCATCCCCGCAGCCGGGTGTTAATGAGATTAGACCCAAGCTTTAAGATGTCTCTCTCTATCCTTTGCCATCCAATTACACAGCCCGCATGGTATCTGATTGCCTGCGAGAGAGGAGGACTGGGGCTGGCTGGGATGGGAGGATGCAGCTGGTCTTTCTGGGTATCAGCCCTGCCGTGCTGAGTGGTTTTCTTTCTTTTCTTTTCTTTCTTTCTTTTTTTTTTTTTTTTTACTCTCCCCTTGGCTTTGAGCTGCTTCGTTTGGCTTTTTCATCGCTTCTCGACGTGGCGGCTGGGCAGAATTTGTTTAAATTAACTGCTTGAATGGCAGCGTTTGTGTGTGTTGGTGGGGGGGAGCTCAGACAGCACCAGAATGGATGAGGGGGATTAAAGGTGCCTAATGGGTTCCAGATGGGCATCCCGGACTGGGAAACACTCCCCCAACCCCAGCCAGGGGCCGCTGGCAAGGAGCTTGGGGCTGAGAGACAGGATGCTATGGTGGGCGGCTGCCTGGATATGCCACGGCAGGGCGGCTGCTCTGAGCATGTGCCCATGGGACTGGGGTGCCCTGAGGCCCCTGGGGTGCTGGCTGCCTCTGCACTGACCGGCCATACCCCGGGCAAGCAGGCAGGTGCACCGTGGGAGGCACCTTCCCTGGCTGGCCCGGAGTATGGGGTGCAGCAGGCTCTGCTCTCCCCTCTGCGGGCTCTGGGGACACCGGGCTGGGGACAACCGGTGTGTGCGAGTCCAGCTTTCGGAGATGCCTTAGGTAACATTGCAAATACAGCCTGCCGTGGCAGCACCACTGGAGCAGCAGTTTCTGCTCAGCAGCCTTGGCTGCAAGGTGAGGAATGATAATATTTAGTCTTTGATGCCCTCCTGCTGGGCTCTAGGGTACCTTGGAGTGCTTGCTCAGTCTGACGTGCCCACCACTGCAGACATCAGCGTATTTTTTCTTATTTACAGATGGAAATCTGAGTCCCAGAGACAGGAGCTAAATAGCCAACATGGCCCTACCCGTTGCATTTCCCAGACCTGTGGGGATTAGACACGTGGTAATTGCCCTCCCCGGCTCTCCAAGGGCTGTGCCTCCCACTGATGGCCACGTTTCTACTCCATACCTGCTGTGCGGTGCCAGGGCTGCTTGTTCACAGCCTGTCCGATGGCAGTGCCAGAGATGAAGCGTGAAGGACCGCTGGAGAGCAGTGTCACTGGTGGGGACCTCAGGGTCATGGGCAGGGTTATTGCTTTTGAGTTTTATTAATGGCTGAGAGCGGGAGTGGGACATCAGCTGCGAGCCGGCCAGCTGCTGGGAATATCGCCCATGCTGTAGGATGGTTCATGGTTTTGCAGGGGATTTAAGCTTCTTAGGGGAGCGGGCTGCAGAAGAGCCCATCAGGTTTAATGGGAGCAAGCATCGAGTGGTACCTTTTGCTACTGAAAGCTGGAAAAGCCCTGTTCCCAGTGGGAACAAGCCCACTTACCCTCCAGTGGCTTTTTGTGAAGGCAGTGGTCTGCTCCGGCGTGTCTGGCTCCATCCAAGCAGATGGCTGAGTTGGGGGATGAGGCAAGGCACAGGAAAGGAAACCTACGGCAGCGCTCCTGCTGACCCTCAGCCGACGCTCTGTCTGCCAACCCTCCTGGCCCATCCTTGGCCCCACGCTCCCCCCTGGCTCTCGTTTCCTTCCACAAATATTGAGAAAATAAATAGCACAGCCGAAAGGGGACATCCCTGTGTCCCTCCGCACACAACTGCCTCCCTCGGGAGCCGTGCAGGTGGTGACCCTGCATTCCTCAGCCCAAGGGTTAACCGGAGAGAAAGCAAATATTGGCTTCTCTGGGGGCCGCCCCAGCCCGTGGCCAGGGCTGCTTCTTGCCAGAGGAAGGGGGCTCACAGGGCAGGCAGGACCACATCCCTGGCAGGGGTGGCTGCACAAACTTGGCTCTTTGCCCGGGTAGCACGAGGTCCCCGCTGTGGTTTGAGCCTGCTCCTTGGGGCAGGAGATGCCTCGGCACAGCGGGGACAGGCGAAGCCACGTGGGTGGTGAGCTGGAGGGTCAGCCTGTGCCGGGCACTGGCTGTGGTGGGCTGGGGGCATGGCTGGTGTGCTGCCAGGGCTGCCTGCCCCTCTGCCTATCGCTGCATCTGGCCCCGTACATGGTTTTGTGACCCAGGAGTTGCCCCACGAAGCGTGGGACCCACGTTGATGCCCATAGCCTTTGCAAGCCCCCCGCTCTCCAAGGCAGGATCTGACCCCAGCAGGGTCCACCGAGGCGTATTTCCCCTCTCCCCCATCCTTCTTCACTCCCTCCATCCTGGTCTTGTCTCTTAGCAACTACCCCTGGCCAGGACCTGGGCTGTGCAGGGAGGGATGTGACACTTTGCATGCATCAGTCACTTTGCCACCTCGAGAGTGACTGCGAGGTCGTTAACCCCCGCGGCACTGGTTGGGCTGAGGCGCGGGGAGCGATGATAGAGCATCCCTGCGACGCCTCCGCCCGAGTAGCAGCCGGCTGCTCTGCCTCCAGCTTGACACCGATCCCTGCTACAATAACGATACGGGCGGCAATCAGGGAGGAATTAAAGGATAATTAATGCCAATCCACATGGAAAATTGCTCTCATCAAACAAACCTGATATCATTTTTTTTGATGAGCTGACAAATTGGGTTGATAAGTAGCAACTGTGCTGACATGATATACCGAGACTTCTGCAAGTCATTTTACTCTTGCCTGGAGGATATTGCGATGAAAACATTAATATTCTGCAAAAATCAGTGTAGCGTTTCTGACAATATGCTTCACTAGTAGACTTCCCCAGGGGAATTGCAGCAGTCGCCTTTCTGGCAGGGCGCAGCGGGGCTCTGGTGATGATGAACTGATGTTCACCGTCTCTGCAGAGACATGGTGGTCTTGGGATCTTTGGTGGCAGTATTGACTCTTGCCAGCCTCCCCCAGGAGAGTCTTCTGGCCTCTCGATGCCTCCTCCTTTTGCTCTGGTGTGTGGTGAGCTGCTGGGGTGTAGGTGATGTAGCCAGGGAAAAAGCCACCTGCGCCGTCACGGAGCTTGGTTTGGAAGGAAACGGGAACCAATAGGTGAAAGGAGCAGGGCTGGCGCTGCCGGCAGGATGCCGGTCCGGCGGGATGTTCTGCCTGAAACACCTGTGCTGGAAAACATCCTCGTGCAAGGTCACGCAGCTGGGGAAAAAAAAAGGTAGGTCACAGCTATGAGACGGGGAACAGCATCTGGGGATGCAGTTACACTGGAAAGGACTTAGCAGCTGTCACGGCAGCCCGCTTTGGGACGTGGGCTTCCAGTGCTGCAGCTTGGGGAGTGATGGATGAGCAGAGCAGCTCTGGGTACTGGGGGGTGGGGTCACCGTTTTGGGGGGCAGCGGGGAGGCCTCCGCTGTGCGTCGTTTCTGCTTCGGGGCCCACGGTTTAGAGAGATGTTGGGAAATTAGAAAGTGCTCAGAGAGGAAGTGCAAGATAATTGGAGGTCTGGAAAACGTGCCTTCCAGTGAAAAGAATTAAAAAGCTCAGCCTATTTAGTGTATGCAAGAGGAGGTTAGGAGGGGATTTGATCCCCATCTCTGCGTACCTGCATGGGGAGAAGCCTGGTTGTAGGCACCTCATTAATTTTGTAAAAAAAGAAAAAGGAAAGAAAAAGAGAAAAAGCATAAAATCATTCAATAGCTGGAGGCTGAAACCAGACAAATTCAGACTAGAAATAAATTTGGCTTTTTCACCACAGAGAGCAGTTAACCATTGAACACTCAGCTGGAAAGAGGTGGATTGGATGTCCTTTGAAGTTGTGAAGGAGACTGTACTTCTTTCCCTGATGGAGAAAATGGGAAGGGTTGGAGCAGGAATCCCAGGGAGGTCGCTGCGTCTGTGCTGCGTGCGTGGAGGCATCCCAGATATAAAGTGTCCCCTTCTGGGGATGGCACCCCATCTGCTGTCCCTCTCTGGGCATCAGAGATGTCAATCCAGCGCCTCCATCCCAGGCCAGGACCTTAATTGCTCACAAAGCCCCTGAGCGTCCCTGCTCTGCGAGGCTGGCTGAGCAAAGCCAGCTGTGGAGGCTCTTCTCCATCCAGGATGATGCGAGGTGACGTCTGATCGGACACATCTGCAGGTGGGGACGGGTCTGCCATAGCCAGGGGGGTGCCGGAGGGGTCTCCCAGGCTGGCCCCGCTGCTCTCAGCCGGGCCGGAGGAGATCCGCTGGCGCCAGTCTTCCCACGCTCTCCCCGAGGGATGCTGAGCCGTGGCCTTCCCGACCCCTGCGCTGCAATCCTGTCTGAGCATCTTAGGCAGAGTTATATTTTACTGGTGTGGTAAAAGGGAGAGACGGCTGTGCTTTAATTTTATGAGCTACAAAGTACTTTGCCTCGTTAAGTGCTGGCTGAGCTTTGCAAGGGCTCTGGCTCCGAGTTCACCGGGCAGATAGCAGCGGTGGTTGAAGATGCCATCCCTCCCCTACGCTGCTCCCTCACCCGTCCCAATTGCTCTTCCTCCAGTGTCCCTCTTTCCACAGAGCCAGGCAGGATCTGCTCCTCTCCTGTTCCCAGCCCTTTGCAGAGAGAGGCCAGCAGTGACCGTGACAGCGAGGCCAAAACGGTGTGCCCCTGGGTTATCCGGCTGCGGGGTTTTCCTGGCTGCTGGTCCCCTGGAATTGTGCCTGGGACAGTGAAAAGGCGAAAGCTGGCTGGAGCTGAGGATGGGGCTCTGGGAAAGTCCCACCCGGGCTGCATGTTTGGGGATGACACGTGCAGAGCGGCGGGGTGCTGCGGGGAGCTATCGGTGCCCCCGTGAGCGGTGCGGTGTGTGCAAACGCCTGTGCCCTCGCAGCCTGCTGACCCCTGATTCTCTGGTTGTAGGAATGTCTTTACATGCTCTGGGAATCTTTGTGCTCCTGTCCTTGCAGCCTGCCGCTGCCGGGCTTGGGGTTTTGTGCTTTTGCTTCTTTTTTTTCCAGCATCTTTCACAAAGACACCTATTCTCCCTGCGCGCCTCGGGGATTTACGCAGAAAGCTCACCCTCAACACGGCAAAAGAAAGGCCCGGGCGGCCAGGGAGAGGAAGCTCGCACAAAATGTGGTGTGTGGCTCTTTGTGTTCCTTTTGTAATTCCCGCACAATGAACTGCCCGGGCCACCCACCAGTGCCGGGGTACCCCCAGGTGCCCCATCCGCCGTGCCCCTTGATGCAGCAGCAGGCAGAGCTGGGGATGCTCCTCGCTGGGCGGCCGAGAGCACAGCCTTTGTGCTCGGGAAAGGGGAAATTTGGGCAGGATAGAGATCACCATGTTCCTGCAGCAGCAAAAAGCCCCCTTGCATCCCCGCTGACCCCCCGGCAGAGCGCTGGGGGGGGGTCCCTCTGGCAGAGCCCTTCCATCAGCCCCTCTCTGATGGCTTTTAACATGCTAATGACCCTCTCAAGGGCAGGAGCAGCTCTGTAAAACCCATGTTCAGCCCTCGGTCATGGACATTTGCTCTGAGACACAGTGTTAAATATTTATCCTCCCCGCCTCCCCCCCACCTCCACGGGCATTAACAATAGCAATCGCAACTGGCCCCTTCCCCCTCGCTAGGAACATGTGGCTCCTGGACCATGAGAGTGAACGTTATCGTTTGTACCTGTGAATTATTGATAAGGTATAAGATAGTTCTTGTGGTGAAAAAATAATGAGGGGGAGAGGCTGTTTGCAGCCTGGCGGGGCAGATGCTGCTCCAAACCCTCTTCTCTGGGGGCAAAATGGGCGGTGGGACCCCATTCCTGCTGGGCCCCGTCCACCAGCTGACCGTGCCGGCCCTTAGCAGCGTGTGGCCGGCACCAGGCTGTCTTTGTGCATGGCGGCTCCTCTCTCGGCGTGGGTCTGGCTGGCGCCTGTCCCCTCCTGGCTGCCCACTGCCTTCCCCGGGGGAGGTGGGCAGCTGCCCTCCCTCCCCAGCCCTACGCTGCCTGCAGCCACCCATGAGCGGGGGGATGCTCGCTCAGGCAGCTGCCTGCAGGTTGCGGAGGTGAGTGGGGATGTCCCAGCTCTGCAGGTCAGCCGCCCACCCTGCGGTGCCTTGGTGGGGAAGGGGCAGGTATTGCCCAGTTCTGCAGATGCTGTGGCTCCAGCGAGCAGATGGGGTTTAGCCTGGGAGAGCCTTTCAGCTGGCAGGGCTGGGGCGGCTCCAGAGGTCTCCAGGGGCTGGAAGAGGGAGAATGGTCCTTGGTCCTTGGCTTTATGGCCGCAGATGTGTTGTCCCTGTGCCCTAATCTGTCCCTGGAAAAAGGGAGGTGAGGCTGCTGGAAAGCAGGTGGCAGCCCTGGAAGGGGGTCTGCCCCTTCCCCCCAGCTCAGGGCTGTCCTTTAGCTGGGAGCTGAGCAGAGCAGCTCAGTGCATCCATCCCCTGAGCTGCAGAGGTGAGAGTCTGTCCTGGAGAACCCCCAGGTCCACCAGCCCTGGTGGGTCTGGGCTTCGGCTGTGGTGGGTGCGTGGATGTGATGTGGTAGGCGATGGGTTGCAGCATGTGAGCCGCAGGGTGTACAGGTGTGATGGGAGATGCTCCCAGGCAGTGCAACAGTGTGATGAGAGCCCCTGGTCCAAGGGCGCTCCAGCATCAGGCAGCGTGAACCCCGAGTACAAGCTGCAGCACGGGAGCTGAAGTGAGGAAAGGGTGAGTGGGGCTCCTAGCTCCTGCTGAGCAGGAGAACGATCCCAGCATTAAAGGCTGCGGGAGCACCAGCCATGTCTTCCGCTCCCTGTAGCAAATACAGGCCAGGCCACTGGATATCAACTTTGAAGTGCAAATTTCAAATGCTCCCCCGTCCCCATCCCCTCTCCAGTGTGTCTGATGGGAGGGAGGTGCTGGCAGGAGCACCAGGCATGTGAAACAGCCCCGTTCAAAGCCCAGCAATGTGGCTGCCGCTTGTAAGCAGAGTTAAGTTTGCAGGCAATTACCCGGTGTCGTTCCTTGCCTTTGCTCCCAGCCTTTTCCCTTGCAAACTGCCTGTTCTCTGCTTTGCTTTTAGGGGAAGAGCCTGGCACCAAAGCAGCCATGAGCTGCATCAGGCTGGGCTCCTGCCTGCAGGTTAGTGTGGGATGCTGCAGCCCTCACGTGCCCCATGCCATGGTCCCCACGGCTCCATCTCTGTGCTGAATTTGGCTCTTATGCCAAGCAGGCATTGAGGGTGAAGGCACAGACGCTTTCTGCGCAGGGGTAAAGCGAGGCAGCCATGCTTTGGCCTCATTCAGAGCTGACACATAAGGACAAGACCAAACCCGAGCCCTTTTCTCTGTAGCTGCTTTCTGGCTAGAGGGGTGCAATGGGAATGGCTCATCCTGTGCTGGATCCCAGGGTGCTGCGGGATGCTGGCGTGCTCGGCTGGAGCTGGGGCTGCGTGTGCACAGGCAGGATCTGGCCCCTTCCCTGTGCGAGGCAGAGGCGAGACGGCGTGTGTGAACTCGACTTCACAAGACATCAAATGCGCTGCAGTCGGATGGAAATTGGCTCTCGGAGCTCCTTTCTTCTGGTGCCGAGCAGCTCCCCGCTCCTGCCTCCCCCTCGGTGGGTGGATGGGCTGATAACATGAGGAAGCGCCTGCTCCCCTCCAAGCTGTGGTGCCTGGGATCTCGTCTCCAGGCTCCCCGACAATTTGCATTAATGTTTACTTAACTAACTGGGAGCCCTCTTACATCCCAACTGCCTTTGGTGCGGGGCTCGTGGGGGCGGCGGGACCGGCAGAGGCGTTTCTGGGCTGCCTCCTTTGTGCTCCCGGAATCTCAAACCCTCAGCAAAATCGTCTCTTTGCCAGAAGAATGGGCCCTTCTCCCAATTTGCTTGAAAAGATGTCCCAGATTTCTGCCCAGCCAGGACGCCGGGCAGGATTTCAGTGGGGGAGCTGACTAATTTGCAGTATTTTACATATCTTAATATGTTGTCAGAAATGTTTTTAAATCCCAATAATATTTAATTAGGAGGCAGCTTTTGGCATATTAGGTGGGAACCTGGCTGTCTAATTAGTTATTGGTGATTTCATACCCGTGAAGGTAATTAAGTTAGGTAAAAGCAGGAGGCAAGCTCCCATGCATGCATCCGCCCTGTTTTGGAGCCGCTCTGGGATGCAGCAGGGTCAATGCCACTTGTCTGGCCCCGGACCAGCACAAACCCATCCAGGGCTGCCTCCGGGCTCTCGCCCTCCATGGGGTGGCCGTTCCCTGTGGCAGGGACCACGTGGTCCTGGCTGGAGCAGGACATCTCCCACCACGGTTGGGTCTCCAGCCACCTCCTGTGGGGCTCTGACACCTTCTTGGGCCCATGATGTGCTTGTCTCCCACACCTGGTATTTTCAATCTTGCAACTGAGCTGGGATCTGACAAAATATGAATCATCTAAGAGATGTAAGAGCAGGCAGAGTCCCTGGCAGACTGGGGTGTATTTTTAGCCTGTATGTGTTGGAATTTGACTGTGTCTTAGGGGGGAAAAAAAAAAGAGATTTTCAGATCTGAGCGCTTAGCTCTGGCCGTGCTGGGAGATCTACTACCAGCTCTGCAGTGCATTGCCCACCTTGAAAATAAAGGTTTATGGCAGCGTGGGAAGGAGGGTGAGGATCAGGCTGTGCTGCTTGCCTTTCCCTTTGCAGAGGATGGCGCTGAGGCTCCAAACCCTGCCCTGTGCCCACTGCCAGGAGCTCTGGGGTGCTGGGATGGACACGTGCTTGCAGCCAGGGTTTGGTTGCTCACCCTTCTGCTGGCCTGGGTGTGGTGGGTTGACCCTGGCTGGAGGCCAGGTGCCCACCAGAGCCGCTCTCTCACTCCCCTCATTCACCAAACAGGGGAGAAAAGGCATAACGAAATGCTTGTAGGTCAAGATAAGGACAGGGAGAGATCACTCACTAGTTATCGTCACGAGCAAAACAGACTGAACTTAGAGAGGGAATTCATCTAATTTATTACTAGGCAAAACAGAGTAGAGGAATGAGAAAATAAAATCAACTCTTAAAACACTTCCCCCCCCCACCTCTCCCATCTTCCCAGGCTCAACTTCACTCCCGGCTTCAACCTTCCCCCCCCTCAGCGGCACAGGGGGACGGGGAGTGGGGGTTACGGTCAGTTCATCTCACGGTGTTTCTGCTGCTTCTTCATCCTCAGGGGGAGGACTCCTCTCATCGTTCCCCTGCTCCAGCATGGAGTCCCTCTCACAGGGTGCAGACCTTCAGGAGCAAACTGCTCCAGCGTGGGGTCCCCCACGGGGTCACAAGTCCTGCCAGCAAACCTGCCCTGGCGTGGGCTCCCCTCTTCACGGGTCCACCGGTCCGGCCTGGAACTTGCTCCAGCATGGGCTTCCCACGGGCCGCAGCCTCCTTCAGGTGCCTCCACCTGCTCCGGTGTGGGGTCCTCCACGGGCTGCAGGTGGAATCGCTACACCCCCTCATCCTTCCTCCATGGCTGCAGGGGGACAGCCTGCTTCACCATGGCCTTCACCACGGGCTGCAGGGGGATCTCTGCTCCGGCGCCTGGAGCTCCTCCTCCCCCTCCATCTGCACTGACCTTGGTGTCTGCAGAGTTTCTTACATCTTCTCACTCCTCTTTCCGGCTGCAAAAGCTCTCTCTCTAAGTGTTTTTCTACTTCTTAAATATGTTATCACAGAGGCGCTGATTGGCTTGGCCTTGGCCAGCGGCGGGCCCGTCTTGGAGCCGGCTGGCATTGGCTCTGTCAGACACAGGGGGAGCTTCTAGCAGCTTCTCACAGAAGCCACCCCTGTAGCCCCCCCGCTACCAAAACCCTGCCACGCAAACCCAACACACCGGGGTAACAACGCCTGGAGCATGGTTGGGGCACTCTCAGGAGCAGGGGTGTCTCTGGGGGCACCAGCACCCAACATTGCACCTGTAGCCCGACCATGCTGCCCTGTTCTTGCACACATGCCAGCGATGGATGGCATGTATCCTTCCCCAGGCCACCCTGAGATGGTTCCTGCTGCATCCCGTGGTGGGGTCCCAGCCTGTGATGCCCCTGCTGTGAGACAGGGCTCCCCGGCCACCCACCTCCCTCTGAGGGGACTTTTACTTGCCCATGTGTGCCTGCGTGGGTCTCTTCCCCTCTGCAGGGTTTGCAGCCAGGACCCCACTGTTCGGGAGATTTCATCCCCCCTTTAATCTTGGCGGTTGGAAGCTGGGGAGCCGATAATGATGAAGGAGTGTAAATGTCAGCAGGAAACCAGCTTCAATCAGAACTGTTAAAAATAAACCCGCCAGCCCTGCTCTGGCAGGGGTAATCAGCCTCGGCGGCTCCCCTTCCCAGGTCCTAGAGCACGAGCTGCAGTCGTGCCGAGCACTGCCGGGCCACCCGAACAGCCGTGCTGGAGGCTGGCTGCGACGTCGGCAGATCCAGCCCCAGCCAGCAACTCCCATGGAGCTGGGAGGAGTGACCCCCCCCCGAGCCAGACAGGATGCAAGGTCCCGTCCCCTCTCCCTGGATGCACCTTGGTTCTCCCTTTAGCTGGGCTAGAGCTAAGTTTTAAATGGAAGATGTTAGCATGGGAGAGGGGCGCGGAGGTGAGCTGCTTCTGGCGTGCGTGTTTTTTCTTAGGGATCCCCGTGGATCCGTGTGCTCTGGCATAGCACGGGTCATGGCAGTGAGATGCTCAACCTTCATGAAAATACCTGTGAATACCCGGACTTCTCTTCCCAGCTCAGTCAGGCTGCGGCGGGAGCTGTAGACACACGGATAACGCAGCCCCCGGCTGCTCAGGCACGTCTGCAGGGCAGAGTCAGCCGTGGGCTCTCGGGGTCACAGAGCCGGTGTCCCCACCTGAAGTGAGATGCGCTTGGAGCAGAGACAGGAGATGCGTTGTTAACCTGAAAGATAATTAACCTCGGGCAGCTTGCAAAGGGATGTGGAGCTGCTCCATCGCTGGAGCATTTGTATGGAGGCTGAAAGTCTGTGCGAGACCCCCAGGTGCCCACGGGTGTGGGGCTGGGGCTCTCTGGTCTGGATCTTGTGGTCGGGTGCTGTGGCTGGGCTCTCTGCTCCTCCGAGGCTCCACACACGTGGGTCAGGGAAAGGCAGGAGGAGCACCCAGATGTGCCTCCAGCAGCTCACTTCTGCCTCCCCAAAACAAGGAGGAGCTGTTGACCCCCAGCACGGATGAGGTCCGTGGGTGGCAGTGTTTTATGACCGTGGGGGCTGCAGCTGCGCTGACTGCCTGCAGGCAGAGGCTTCATCAGACTCATGGGGTGGTTTTGTGCCGGGGGCTCTTCAAAGAGCTCCTCTGTGAGGAGAAGCCAGCATGGCCCCATGGGCTGGGGTGCAGGTCCCTGTCCCCTGTGGCACAGCCACGACTGGGGGCTGCTCTCCCAGATGCTCTCAGGAGCGATGTTACAGTTTGGGGCCAGCCTTGTGGCAGGGATCTGCTGCCCTGCCAGCATTTTTTATCATGGCTTTGATGTGTGCCACACAGGATGGAGTGTCTTTATCTGTCTGTTGGGTTTTCCCTGCTGTGTGCCCCTGTGCTCAGTTCCCATGCGCGGGTGCTCTTGCAGCCTTGCACTCGCTCTGCCCTGTTTCCTGCTCTCCTTTCCCTTTGGACCCTTCTCCTATCAGGGTTGTTTCCTCCCAGCCCTGTGTAAAATCACATCTCTTTTTCCAGCTGCTGGGCTGGATTTGAGATGTCCCACTGGCTCCACCCTGGCTGCCAGCAGGGGCTGATGCTTTTCACCCCGTGATGCATCTCTCACCTTGCATCCCACTGCCAGCTCTGTGGTCACTCCCAGGTGCTTTCAGGAAGCCAGGCTATGAGATGCAGCCGCTGGGCAAGAGTTTTGCCCGTCTTAGTGCCAGGGCTGAGCATGAGGAGCCTGAAGGACTTGGTCAAGCCAGGGCATCTTTCCAAATAACTCCAGTTGGGTCTTGCAAGGTTCAGCGTCGGTTTCAGAGCATCTTCCAGGCCAGAGTTTGCTTTAGCTCTTCTCAAAGCTGGATCCAGGGTTTAGAGTTGCTATCCCAGGACCTGTAAGGCTGAGGAGCAGCATTGCAGATCTGCAGCATCGCTCCTTGGCTCACCAGCCTGTGCCATATCTAGGACAGCCGGGATGCAATTCTCAGCTTGGCTCAGTCTCATTCACACCTCGGAGGAATCCAGGAGGGCCGGCAGGGCTGGCTTCACACTTATTAGCAATTAAAAGCCTCAGAGCCTGGGAGTCAATTAGCTCTGAGCCCAGCAGTGCCACAAACCCAAGGGATGAGCCTGCTAACGAGAGCTGCAGCCAGCTCCGGGCTGGCTGTCCAGAAGAGCTATTTGCTTTTTCATTTGCACCTTGGATGAGTGTTGCTGCATGGAGTTCGGGGTGTCTTCACAGGCGCAAGCTGCCAGGCAGGGAGCACGCACTGCATGCTGGAGGGTGAGAGGCTTCTCAGCACACAGGGCTGGAGCCTGGCACCTCTCCTGGCACGGCACAGCGCCATCACCCAGCAGGGCCTTTTGTGCGTGGGGTCATGGTGGGACGAGGAGGGATTGACCTTGTCCTAACCATCACAGGGCTGTGCGGGTGGGTCTCGCTGTGGCACGCTGCTGTCTGCCAGAGACAGAGCCATGTGCAGTCCAGCAAATGCCCACCACCACCCCCCAGCTTGCTCTGCCCCAAGCTGTGGAGCTGCCGGGCTGTGGTACCCTGGTTTGTTGGGCAGCCCAGGACATGCTGGCTCTGCGAGCGCTGGGATGCTCTGCTACGGGCAGTGGTTTCCCTCCGCAACAGTGGGGCAGTGAGCAGTGAGGGGCATGGGTTTGGGGGGGAGGCTGGCAGGGCTGTGCAGCCCTGGGGAAAGGGATGGCTCCATGCCTTTGATTTGTAGCATGTCAGGAACATGCTGGAAATGAGCCGGGTGATGCAAATATGAAGCAGGTAGGTGCGCAGGCTGGAGGGTAGCGTGGGAGCTGGAAAGAAAACATGCTTTGGTGGAGGGTTTTGCAGGGATTTCCCACTACTAGAGGGTGAGACAGAAGCAGAAACAAGCTTGCTGAACACCAGGGCGGAGGGGACTTGGAGGTGGTGAAAAGCAGGGATGGAAAGAAGCAGGAGGCCGTGCAGCAATGGGGCCACCGGCTGGGTGCGGTTGGGTGCCCCAGCTCCTGGTGGCAGTGGGACATGGAGGCTGTGAGCCAGGCTGGCGCAGTTTTAACACCTGGTGTCCGGTCAGACACTTGCTGGAGGGGACGAGCCAGTCAGTGGGAGTCCAGGGAGATGTGTCAGCCACACAGCAGGACTCTGCAGACAGGTAGGCTGCACCTGGGTGTGTGCTGCAGAGCACCCCCCTGCCCACCCCTGCCTCTGCCAGACCGCAGGGCGCTGGGCACAGTGGATGCTGTGGCTCTCTCGAGGCATTTCAGCATGTCGGGGAGTGGGTGACGATGCCTTAGCCTGGAGTTGGCTCCCCTTCCCGCAGATAACGAGGTTTCAGGAACAAAGGGACAGTGTGGGGAGGGGGCGGTGACAGGCACGCAGGGTTTGCAGCTTGTTATTTCACTTGTGTTGCCATTAAAGCTGCTGCTTTTAACTTGTTTCAATCTCTGAAGAGGCTCCAGGGTGGGTGGCAGATGCTTTATTCCCCCTCCGCATCCCTCCCACCCTCCCCTCTTTTCCTTGGCCAGCTCCCCTTGTTCCCATAGCATCCCCCTTCCCGCGGAGGCTGAGTCCCGCGGCTCCGGCTTTGCAGCGCAGCCCACGCTGGAGCCGCTCCTCGCTGGAGCTGGGCTGGAGCCAGGCTGGAGCCACCGCACATGCGCTGCCCTGCACAGGGAGCCACTCGGCACAGCCCAGCTCATGGAAGTGCCTTCCCCGAGCAGGTCATCCTGCTCACGATAGACGTTGTGTGTCTCCAACTTCCCCTGCGCCCAAACGTGGGACCACTGGTGTCAACTGCGGTGCATGCACCCATGTGCCTCGGCATCCCTGGTGCACCCCCTCGGTGTACGCAGGCACCGCCGGGTGATACCAGCTGATGTCGGTCACTGGTGCTCCAGTAAGGACAACGGCCTGGGTCATGGTGTGGATCAGCAGTGTCCCTTTGAAGCTGCTGAGATTTATGCATGCCCTGAAATGTTTTGCTAAATCAGCACCACTGTGCTGAGGCTGGGACTCTTCTCACTCACTGTTGGCGTGAGCGTATGTTTACACATGCTCTGCTTGGCTGTCCGAGCAACAAACCTCTCCAGCTTTAACGTTTTGGGAAGCATCTGCACCTCCCGGGAGGGAAGGGGCCAGGACCAGAGCCTGGGGTCAGCACAGCACTTTGGGAAGCCTTTCCTGGCAGAGGAGTGATGTGAGGCATTGCTCCCCAGTCCCGCAGTATTCACCTTTACTCTTTGCTATGTGTACGTGATGGACAGGCAAAATTTGTTGATCAGGCTTGTGTCGCTAAGGTCTGTGGTCTGAGACGCTCAGCGTCACATCATGATGTCTAGCAGTGTGTTGCCTTGCTCCAGCAACGGATTGTTTTGTCTTTATATATATGGGCTGGCAAGGATGAGCTGTGATCCATCACTTTCACTGGTGCTGAGATAACGAGAACTATTACTGCAGAAAAACTCAGGTGAGGATGTGGGCGGTTCTAAAGGAAGTGATTATTGTTGCTTGGACCTCGATGGATGTGACCTGGTGTGTCATCCTACCCGCCAAGGGGTGCTGAGGACTCTGGTCCCTTCGGGAGGGCCGTCCCACGGCCAGGAATCACATCAGTCCCCCAAAGTGCGGGCACGTGGGTGGTGTGTGAGCAGGTGATGGACATGACGGGTCCCTGCACAGGGCAGAGGACCCCCAGGGCTGGGCAGCCTGTGCGACCCAGAACGTGGGGACCCTAAAACTCACAGATGGGGACATGAGCCCCGCTTTCCAGCTGGGCTGGGGTAGAGGCACATGTGAAAGTGCGTATAGAGGCCAAACTCCTCATGCCACCCAGGAGCAATGAGCCCTGCGCAGGGCAGGAGAGGCCAGTGGTGGCTTTCAGGCTGCTGTGGTGGCTAGAAGGATGCTTGGATGTCCTCATCTCTAGGGCCCCTGTAGGGACACCTCTCTGCCTTTGTGTAGTGCTTCATTGTGCCACAGAGATGTCTCCTGTGATGAATACAGGTTGCTGCTGCCATCCTTGTCCTGGCTGTACCGTCCCTGCTCCGTGCACCCTGTCCCCAGTACCCATCAAGGCTGTCTGGGTCGGCAGGCAGTTTCTGCGGCTGCAGGTTGTGGTCTCCCCCAGCACGCTGCGGGCTGCGGCACCCGGAGCCAGGAGGATAATGAGATCTTAATAGTCCAATTATATCCCATCGATTTACTCAGCACGTAATTGTTGGCGGCTGGGGCTGCCTGATGAAGTGCTCGCTCCGGCTGCCAGTGGGGAGGGCTGTGTCGTGCCACCCAGCCTGGGATGGTCCATGCAGCAACCAGCTGTTCCCCCTTGAACTGCCGCAGAAGCAGCCCCCCCAACTCGCTGTGTCCCTGTCGTGTGTCGTCGTCCCCCCCCCGCCGCCAGGAGGGGCAGGGACAAGAGTGGCAGACAGATATTGGAGCGGGGACCCTGGCACCCTGCCACGGCTGGGTTGGGGGTGCCAGCATCAGGCTGACCCCGGGCTGACGTTCCCCAGTCTGCTCTGGGGAGCAGAAGGGTTGTGCATCTCCGCCTCCCACTAAAACAGGCTGACAGGAGAAGTGACTCCTGGTGGGTGACAGTCCCTGCCAGCTGAGTGGCGGCTGAGCTGTTGGCCATACCTGGCAGCCTGCACTGGGCAGCACAGCAGCTACCAGGGGCATGCCCAGCTGGTCTCCTGGCAGCAGAAGCTGGCTCCTGAGCATCCACCTGCAGGTGTTTCTCGCAGCATCACGGCGTTGCAGGTGCATCTCTGTGCTTTTCTTCCATTCATTTCCCTTTTGAGCTGGTTGTAGCCAGAAGTCCCACAGACTAATGACACCTTGTTTAGAAGAGTTATTCTTACCTGTGATTTTAAGTCTACCTTCATGATTGTGCCGGTCATCCCTTGTTCTGCTGTTCTGAGAAGCAGCAAATAATGTTCCCTTTCCTCCTCGCCGTGCTGCTCTGGAGCCTTCCCTTTCTGGCCCCTGCCAAAGTGACATTTCCAGAGACCCCACGATCTCTTTCCTGAGTGGCAGGGGCTCATGCTGAGCCCACCATGCTGCACCCTGGCTTGTTTGCACTCGTGGATCAGACTTTGCCATCCCACCTTGTCCTGTGCAAACACTATCAGCCCTGGGGGCCGGGGTCGTAGCAGGCAGCACGCAGGTTCCCCATGACCTTGGGGATGGCGGAGTGAGGTGGGAGGGGTGGGAGGTCTGTCGTGTCCTCCTTGGCCAGGATGGAGCAGTGCTGGCAGCTGGGCCAGCAGAGCCCGTTAAAAGTCAAACAGCCTGACGTAATGCTGGGGGCACGCCATGGGAGCCTGAACCTGAGACAAGGCTGCGGGGCCCCGCTCATCCCAGTGCTGGGGGCTGGGGAGGGTGCAATGGTGGACAAAACCCTGCCTGGTTATCCTGGCACCCTGCTAATGCAGCAGTGGGGCAGCTGCACCTGACCTCCGGCAAGCAGCTCCCTTCCAGGACACTCCTCCTTCGGTGCTGGGTCCTTGCAGCACTGGGGACTTGTGTCCATCACCTCGAGTGGATCATGCAGCTGCGACACGTGAGTGACACTTGTTTCCTCCAGCGTGGGGCTGCGGGTGCAGCCACTCCTCCCCTTGCAGCGAGAAATGGGAGTGCAAAACCCCCACGGGGACTCTGGGCTGTCAGCCACTAATGTGAGCACTGATTAGTCTATTGATCTTGCGTAATGCAGGAGTCCTTCTGTCCCTTCGTGCTTGCTCTTGTCACCTGTCAGGCGGTGGAGGTGGTGGCATGAACAGCCGTGCTGGTGGGGCAACCCCGACTCTGCCCGGGGCAGGCTGTGCTGGGACAAACAGCATATGTGGGGTGACCCGAGGGACACCGGGCTGCTTAATAGCTGCCGGTTAGTCCCTGGCAGGCCCTTTGGCTTGGGGAAATGCTGGCTGCACCCTGGCACGGTCTCCTCCGGCACAGCGCCAGTGAGGCGAGGCTGGGATCCAGGGAGCACCCATCCCAGCCTGAAACGCTGGTGCAGCCCCGAGCTGTGCGGTTTTCTTTGCAAAGGCATCTGCCCTGTCAGCGTGAGACTTGGCGGATGGTTGCTGTGGCCGAGCCGGTGCCTGCAGTGGCTGGTCCCAGCGCCGGTGGAGCGGAGATGCTGGGGGAAGGGCTTGACCCACGAGCAGGGACCTGTTGTGCATTTTCATAGTGAGAGCAACAGCCTGGCAGCAACTGAAGGGTTAATGCCTTTGATCTGCCCCAGTGAGCAGGAGATGGTCTGGGAGCCCACTGAGTTTCCATCATGGAAGCTGGGGAGGAAACAAATTAAAGAAGACGGCAGCGCCCTTTGCTTCACCCGCCTGGAGCCAGCGGCCGCTCCTGGGCGTGTGGGCGCTGCCAGGGCGGAAAGCCACTCGCCTGCCATGGCGTGTCTCCACAGCCCTCGCCGGCTTGGCCAGGACACGACACGGGCTGCAACTTTCTCCTGGACGGAGGTGCCCCGGTGGCTGCTGAGACCTCCGCACCGCTGGCAGAGCCGGCCCCGGTGACGCTGCCAAGCTGGGCTGCCTGGTGAGGGGAGCGCCGTGCCGGAGGGCTGCCAGGCCGCCCCAGCGCTCTTGGCAGGCAGCGGGGGGCTCGGAGGACGCAGGGCCAGCGCCGCTGGGAAGCAATTACCTCCCCACTGCGTCCGGCCCTAATCCTCTCACATGGCATGCGAGGAGCCGGCTCGCCAAACAAGGCTCAATCAGGTTAAAGTGTGAAGTCAGGATTAGCCGAGAGAATGAGAGCGTGGTAATAGCCTCGGCCTCCCCGCCCGGCCGCTGCAGCCCCGCTGTGGCCCCCTCCCTCCCTCCCGCCCTCCGGCCCACCGGGCTCTTGCCGGGGAGATTAAGGCTGCCGGGGTTTGTTTGCTTGAGTGGGCTCCCCACTGGGAAGCGATGTCGAACAGTTTTGCTCGGGCGCCCTGCTAAGTGCTGGGCAGGGCGGCGCGCTGGGGGGTTGGCTCCCACTGCCGAGCTCCTGCCAGCCCCGGGGGAGCCGTGCTCCGCGCCTGGCTCCTCGCCGAGGCTCCCCGGGGACCGGCGGCGGCGGGGCAGGGGCTGCTGGCTGCCAGGAGAACCAGCGCCGGGGACACCTCCTGACCCACCGCACATATTGCACCGACAACCACCATGCGCATGCAGTGGGGCAGAGTAGCGGGGAAGATCCGAGCAGGGAAGCGTTCAAAATCCCAGTCCCTGACCACCGCCATCCTCCATGCTGCCCAGCCAGGGGGAGATTGCGTGGATGTAGTTTGGCCATAAGGCTTTCGGGGGATGTGGAAGGAAAACAGGTACTGTCGTTCTCCCCATTGCACAGCCATGGATTGGAGAAACCCCTGCAGGAGGCGAGCCTGGGGACAGAAGAGGTCTGGGATGGAGCCGAGCCAGGAAGGGGTGGAAATGCAGTAGTTTCCCATGGAGCAAGCAGGAGCCCAGCTTTGCAGACAGGCTGCTGAGGGCTTCCCGCTGGGGCGTGCAGGTGTGCTGCAGCCTCTCTGCAGGGTCTGCCCAGGGTGCCAGCAGTCCAGGTGTCTGACTCTGTCCTCTGTCACTCACAGGGAGGACGCTATGCACCCCCCATGGCCTGCTCACCCCTCATCATCCTTCCCCCTTTGCACCCCCAGGAGCCCTCTGCACCCTGTGCCATGTAGGGAGAAACTCCAGCTGCAGGGTCCCCATGGCATGGGCGGTGCCGTGGATGGGCCAGCTGCTTGGGCATCCCCTTGAATTCACTAACCAGGAACTCTTAAACTTGGAGCTTTAGGAAAATATCTGGAAGTGAAACCAGAAAAGGCAGAAAGGACAGCTGTGACAACAGGGCAGGGGCTGCTTTCTTTCCCCCTCCTGTCTGTGCCCGTGGGCTGGCTGGTCCCCAGCAGGGCTGTTGGACGTGTCAGCGCTCATGGTCACTTGCTCGCACTTTGCACGTGATGGCAGCAACACGTTTGTATTTGGCGGGGTGCGAGGTGGCACTGGTGCAGCTGCCAAGGGTGCTGCAAGCCGCGTGGCGGAGCGAGGAGAAGCCGTGCCATCTGCTGTTTCTTCAGCGCCAAAGTGTAACGCAAACATAGCTGGGAGCTATGCAACACCAGGAGGGAAGGGGCCGTGCCTTGTTCCAATGCCGGGGCCCGAGGATCCCGCAGGCAAAGCATGTGTTTGTCCTGGTGTCGTCAGCTGTGTGACTGTGCCGGCAATGTACGCCCGGCACCGGGGCCTTGCTGAAACCCTCGCATCCAGCGTCTGTCCCTCTTGGCTTCGGTACCCCCAACGGCAGCACTTCATCGGTGACTGTCACAAAAAGCTGTGAAGGGGAGAAGCCTCGCAAAGTCATTTGCAACCTTCTAGCAGCGTTTCCCTCGTGAGCTGTAAGTGAGCAGCTTGCAGACAGACGCCTGGGTTTACTCCCCGGGCACGCTGGGACTCCCATGTGCTGTGAGCGGAGAAACACGAGCAAGGTTTCCATGGGTGAACCAAACAAGCTGCAGACAGGGGCTGCCTGGGCAGGCAGCACCAGAGCTGGGAGGGGTTGCAGAGCACAAAAGTGTGGTGGGTGCTCCCACACTTGGCTTCGCTGCGACCAGTTTAATGTTGGAGGACAGGCAACTGCCAAGAGGGAAAGGAGCATGATCCATTGACTGTGTTGTTAGGAAGAGCAGTGAACTTCATCTGGGGTTTTCCGGAGGGTTTTCTAGGGGATTCCTTCTTCTAGGAGTGAAAAGGGAAAAGGGGATTTGAGGTGATGCTGTGTTTTTCTGAAAGGTCAGTGCAGTTCCTGGGGGTCCCCGGACTCATCGAGTCCCCAGCAGAGGATGAGGAAGGGTGTTTGCATCTGGGGTGTCGGGGGTTGCTGCACAGCAGGTCCTTCCCCTTTGGAGAGTGCGAGCTGACCGCCATCCACCATCCACCCCTTTGGGCGGGCTCGGCCCTGAGCCCTGGGAAGGGCTGGAGCAGCCTGGGCGGGGCCAGGCAGAACAGGCAGCGCAGGCAGAGCAGGCAGCACGGGCAGGGCAGCCTGGCAGTGCCGCCGCGCGGGTAGCGGTGAAACTGCGCCTGCTGAGCACCCGGCTGCTGGCAGGGGAGCAGGACTTTACCTCCCGCGGGAACCTAGGTCCTTCCAGGGGCGGCATCTCCCTTTACCCCAGCAATGGTGGTTTGCCAGCCGGGTTTGGTTCCCCAGGAATGATCCAGAGCGATGCCCCAGCCCCTGCCCCACAAAGTGTGCACAGGGGGCAGGGGCTGGGGCATCGCTCTGGCACCGTATGGCAGCTCCTTGGTTAACTGGGCATCTCACTGGAGGTCTGGGGAAGCCCACCATCTCCGAGTTTTCCTTTTTCTCGTGCATCTGTGCAAGCGATGCTGGTGCTTCCCTCTGGGAGCATTTCCCTGTCATGGCAGTGAAGTTTTCGGCTGGGGTGAAGCGTCTGTTTGGAGACCTCCAGGTCTTTTGTAAGCAGCTTGTGGACCATGCTGAGCTTGTTTTCTGGAGGAGATGGGGCACGGGGAGTCCACTTGCCCATGGACTTGCTACATAGGACAAATGCCATGTCATGCCTCAGTTTCCCTGTGCCAGGAGGGAGCTGGGGGTTGGCCTCCTGCCCCGGGGATGGCTGGAGCAGGATGGTGCTGGCGGCTGGCAATGCAGGTGCCTGCCAAGCTCGGAGGAGCTCCTGGCCCTTGGGGTGGGAGAGGGAAGGGCAGCATGGGAGCCGTGGGGCACAAATACAATAGGCAGGTCCCCCAAAGGATGGGATGAGCTGAGCTGGTCAATCCAGACCCTACTTTGCAGTGAGATTTTTGGCCTCCATAGTTGTTAAAAGCCAGCCCAGGCACGGCAGGGATCCGACCTGCTGCCAGCCCTGCAAACACAGAGCCCGTGCTGGCCTGGCACACCCCGGCACTGCAGAGCGGGTGATCACATGGATGGTGCTGTGTAGTGATGAAGTAATTAATGACCCGATTATTTGTGCCCTCTAAAGTACGGGGCAGACTCCATGGGAATGCCTGCTGGAGTCACTAAGTGTAATTACCAGTTAATCAGCAGGGACTTGTAATTATAGCAGTCACAGGGTATTTAAGTATGGAGGGTTTTACCAGAGCTGTGCCCTGCTGCTCTGCTTATCAGAGCCAGGGCACCAGTGATGGGGAGCCACAGCCGCTTGCGGCCACCTCGCATGGAGCCAGACGCGCCTTGGGATGGCCAGCAGGACAGTGGGCAGACAAGGACCTGAAGCCAAATTACAGTTTCCCAGAGCCCCTGGGGGATCACTGAGTGCCAGGACATGCCCCTGCCTGTGGACGCCCCGGTCCCATGGGGCATGGTGCTTTGCAGGCACTGCTCATTTTCCTTCCTGCCTCTTTCTTCTGCAGGGACCTGAGTGAGAACTTCATCCAGGCCATCCCCAGGAAAGCTTTCCGTGGGGCCACCGACCTCAAGAACCTGTGAGTCCCAGCAGGGATGGGCATGGGTGGCATGGGAGAGTTTGGGGTCAGGTCTGGCAGCAGGAGGCATCAGGAGCCACTGGTCGCTCTCCGTCCCAGCAATGCTCCTTCTGTCTTTCTCCCACAGGCAACTGGACAAGAACCAGATCAGCTGCATCGAGGATGGGGCTTTCCGCGCCCTGCGGGGGCTGGAGGTCCTGTAAGTGACCAGGGGCTGGCTGGAGCCTCCAGCCCAAAAGCCCCATATGGGGTGAGGGTATCCCTGGGTGCTCCCCGCTCACCGAGGCACTGCAGGAACATTCCTGTTGTGCCATCTCTCCCTGGCCCTAAGGAGGGGCTGAGCAGGGGTCTGGTACCTCTGCTGTGGAGCTGTGCTCCAGGGCCTGATCCTGCCCCAGGGGGTCCACCTGCCTGCAGCTGGCTGTGGAGGGAAGAAGCCCTGCCAGGGATTTAGGCTGTCCCCATCCCTTGCCTCTCTGTCCATCCACCCTGTGCTCCCAGGGGTTTGGTGCCACCTGGACCATCTCATGCTCCCACTTACGGCCTGGCTGCCCTGACCTGCTCCCCTCTGTCTTCCTGCAGGACCCTGAATAACAACAACATCACTTCAATCCCCGTGTCCAGCTTCAACCACATGCCCAAGCTGCGGACATTGTGAGTGCCGGAGCCGTGGGGGTGGGAGGGACACCCTGGGCTGGAGTGGGATGTCCCCAGCTCTGCCGCTGCTGCTGGCAGCTCAGCAGTGCCACGACAGCTCCATGGGGAGACCGTGAAGGGGACACCCCTGCAGAGCATCCCCAAGTGCTGCCAAGCAAGGTGACCTTGGCAAGTGGCACAGATGCTCTTGGGCACCTCCGTGTCCCCTTCTGTATGCCACCAGCCTTTGGGATGAGCCAGGCTGGGGCAGCCGGAGGGCAGGGGGTGATGGACAGGAGCCATCCCATGGCCACTGACTGCCCCGTCTGCCTGCAGCCGCCTGCACTCCAACCACCTCTTCTGTGACTGCCACCTGGCCTGGCTCTCACAGTGGCTACGCCAGCGCCCCACCATCGGGCTCTTCACCCAGTGCGCCGCTCCGGCCCAGCTCCGTGGCCTCAACGTGGCCGAGATCCAGAAGAACGAATTCAGTTGCTCCGGTGAGGGGGATGGGAGGCGGCAGGTGCCAGGGCAGGGACTTGGGTGGGGGAGACAATGCCTGTCCCATCGATGCAGCCCACCTCCACTCCCTGCCACATGCCCCAGCTCAGAGCCTGGATGCACGCCATGGGCTCGGCTCAGGTCAGCACTGTCCCTGGTGTGGGGACAACATGGGGACAGCACCGCTCTATCAGGGTGATAAAGGGTGCATCCGTCTGTGCCCTTGGAGCTGCGTGCCTTTTGCACAGGGTTGAGGCGCACCAGGCAGGACCTTGTGCACCCACTCAAGGGTGCCAGAAGCTCTCCCAGCACCCCAAGCTGTCACCAGGGTCCCTTCCTCGGGGTCCTGCCATCCACCCGCCTGGCCCAGCAATTCGTGACTCCCATTCTGGCTGCTTCCCCGGCAGGACAAACGGACCTGGCACGTGCCCAGCTCTGCAGCTTGTCCTCTGGCTCCTGCCCAGCCATGTGCACTTGCAGCAACGGCATCGTGGACTGTCGGGGCAAGGGGCTGACAGCCATCCCCGCCAACCTGCCCGAGACCATGACGGAGATGTGAGTACGGTCCTGTGCCGTCACCGCCGGGCTCTGGGTGGCTCGAGGCAGTGGGGACACGGGGGCAAGCCCTGCAGCTCAGCCACCCCGCGAGGCGGCATGCCTTGCCCTTCTCCCATGCTGCCCAGATTTAGCCCTGGATTTAGCTGCATTAAAAATGTAAATAGAGAAATAATCTCCTTAGGGGAATCCAATTACGGAGCAAAGCCCCTGCCGGGATGGCACACAGAGCACATGGGAGGCAGCAGGCACCCCCAGACCCAGGGTGCTGGGGGGGGGCGGAGGTGCTCCCCTTGCCCAGCCAGCATGGTTCTCCCACCCATGGCACCCCTCCCTGACCACAGGCTACAAGCTGTTGGTGGGGTGACGGTGCCACTCTGTTGGGGTAACTTACTGCAAGCCTGGGGATCTTGGAGCCCCCCAGCCCTGTCAATGGGGTGCTGGGGTTCAGCCAGCCCTACAGCCCTCACTTCTGCCTTTTCTCTTTGCAGACGCCTAGAGCTCAACGGCATCAAGTCCATCCCCCCAGGCGCCTTCTCCCCCTACAAGAAGCTGCGGAGGATGTAAGTGTGCAGCCCCTGCCACCCCACCCAAACCCCAGCACCCTTCACCCTGCTGTCCACTGCAGTGAACCTGCGGCCCCCCACTCCGACACGCATGGGGCACTTGCCATGACATGGGTGCCCCACATGGCAGCACTGGGATGGGGTCTCAGATACCCCCAGCTCTCTATGTAGGGTGCTGGGGGTGGTTCCCTGGACCCAGCAGAAGGATGGGGGCATGGGTCAAGAGAAGAGGGGTCCAGGCCACCTTCTCGCTTTGGGTTTCAGAGACCTGAGCAACAACCAGATCTCAGAGATCGCCCCCGACGCCTTCCAGGGACTGCGCTCACTGAACTCCCTGTAAGTGCCTGCACCAGGGTGTGTGGGGTGAGGTGGGGTGGATGCTGTGCCCACTGAACCGTGCCCCACACCAGTCCCCCCATCATTCTCACGCCAGCCTTCCTCTCCCAGGGTGCTATACGGCAACAAGATCACGGACCTTCCCAAGGGCGTCTTCAGTGGACTGTTCGCCCTGCAGCTGCTGTAAGGCGCTGGTGGCTGGGTGGGATGCTCTGCAGGGACACTAGGAAGTGGGGCTGAGGTCCCCAACACCCGTGGTGCAGTGAAGGGGGAACTCAGTCTCACCTCCCTCCCTCCCTGCCAGGCTCCTCAATGCCAACAAGATCAACTGCGTGCGGGCAGACACCTTCCAGGACCTGCAGAACCTCTCGCTGCTCTCGCTCTACGACAACAAGATCCAGAGCCTGGCCAAGGGCACCTTCACCTCTCTGCGGGCCATCCAGACCCTGTGAGTGTCTGCACCAGCTCTGATGCCTGGGTGGGCAGGTGCCTGGGAGGGGAAGCATCGTGGCAGGTAGCCGGGGCTGGAGCTGGCAGTCACCCGCTGCCCCCGGCGCTGTGTCACCCGCTGTTCCTGGCACAGGCACCTGGCCCAGAACCCCTTTGTCTGCGACTGCAACCTGAAGTGGCTGGCAGACTTCCTCCGTGCCAACCCCATCGAGACCAGCGGCGCCCGCTGTGCCAGCCCCCGGCGCCTGGCCAACAAACGCATCGGCCAGATCAAGAGCAAGAAGTTTCGCTGCTCGGGTGAGAGTTGTCCCTGTCCCCATCATGGGTGCCTTGCGGCACGGCTGTCCTCAGCCCTGCCCCAGCCTGGTGTCTGTGTGCTCAGGGGTGCTGATGTGCTTTTTTCTCCACAGCCAAAGAGCAGTATTTCATCCCAGGTAAGAGGAGGAGCCACACGCGTGTGTGCATGGTGCCCTTTGGGCCAGGGGTGGTTGTGCCAGAGCCCCATGGTCTGGCCTGGCAGAACCACGCTGCATTTCCCATCATTTCTGGTTGCTGAGTTCCCAGATGCTGCGGTAACAAAAGTGCTGGGTACCTGGATGTGCCAGCATCTCTCATCGTGCTGCTATCCAGATGGGCACAGGCACGTCCCTGGGGTCCAGCTCTGGTTGCAGGAGGGGGAGAGGGTGGTGGGCAGCGCAGTGGCCCATGTACCCAGGACAAATTTCCCTGCAGAGAAGCTGCTTTGGGCTTGGAGAGGAGTAATATGTGTGCGGCGGCTAGGATGAGGAGAGCTGGGGAAGAGACGGAGCCAGGCTGGGAATGTGGGAGGATCGGGGGGGGTGCAGGTGCAGCCCCCATGCTGCTGCCTGTGGGAGCCCATGCTGCCCTCGCCGGTGTGCAGGGACAGAGGATTACCAGCTGAGCAGCGAGTGCAACAGCGACGTCATCTGCCCCCCCAAGTGCCGCTGTGAATCTGGTGTGGTCGAATGCTCCAACCTGAAGCTCACCAAGATCCCAGAGCGCATCCCGCAGTCCACGGCCGAGCTGTAAGAACCTCTTCCCTCCCACCCCGCTTTCCCTCCTGCAGCCGGAGCATCGCCAGCGCTGGGGTTTGGCTCAGGGTTTGGTCTGTGCCAGGCCCTTCGCAGCCATCTCCTGAGCTCTTTTCCCTGCCGCCCACCTCAGGCGCCTGAACAACAATGAAATCTCCGTCCTGGAGGCCACCGGCATCTTCAAGAAACTCCCACATCTGAAAAAGATGTGAGTATAGGGAAGGCACAGCCCCATCGGGAGTGCCCAGGGGCTGGGAAGGCACGTGTGGGGGTCCTGATGCCAGGGCAGCCTGGGGCATGAAATGGGGGGCATGTCCCAACCCAAGGGTCCCCTGAGGGCATCACGGCATGCTTGCTGGGACCTGGGAGAGGCAGGGTTCAGGATGAGACCATGGCAGAGCCCCCCATCCCAGCCTGCTTTCCCTTCTCCACAGCAACCTCAGCAACAACAAGGTGTCTGAGATCGAGGACGGGGCGTTTGAGGGGGCATCCTCCGTCAGCGAGTTGCACCTCACTGTCAACCAGCTGGAGTCAGTGCGGAGTGGCATGTTCAGAGGCCTAGACGGGCTGAGGACCCTGTGAGTTCCCCCTCCACCATGGGCACAGGGATGGGGATGCCCCCACTCCTTGCTCCCCTGCTCCTTGCTCCCCTGCCCTGCCCGTGCTGCCAGGCTGGTGCTGTCGGCATCGCTGCAGGCCCGGCTCAGGAGCACCTTACCCGTCCACTGGCTGGGGCAGGGGCTGGTTTTTGCTGCTCAGGGTCTGGCTCAGGCTCGTCCTGCTGCATGGCAGCGAGGTGGGCACAGCCTGGGCACTGCCAAGGTGGGTTTTCCCCATGGCACCCGCCTGGGTCATTAGGTGCCCTCGTCCCCTTCCCTCCACAGGATGCTGAGGAACAACCGCATCAGCTGCATCCACAACGACAGCTTCACAGGGCTGCGCAATGTCCGCCTGCTCTCCCTCTACGACAACCAGATCAGCACCATCGCACCGGGTGCTTTTGACACACTTCAGTCCCTCTCCACGCTGTACGTCTTGGGCCCCAGGGGGGATGCTGCCAAGCTGTCCCCATCACAGCAAGGGGCTGCAGAGGGTCCCCTTGCCTGGTGGCTGCTCAGGTGATGCCCTCGTGCTCGCTCCCGTGTGCAGGAACCTGCTTGCCAACCCCTTCAACTGCAACTGCCAGCTGGCCTGGCTGGGGGACTGGCTGCGCAAGAGGAAGATTGTGACGGGGAACCCGCGGTGCCAAAACCCCGACTTCCTCCGGCAGATTCCACTCCAGGACGTGGCTTTCCCCGACTTCAGGTGTGAGGAAGGTAACTCACGGGCCCCATGGAGCCGGGTGTGAGGGGAACCGGGCTGCTCCTCCCAGGCTGGCACCACGCTCCCTTTCCCAGCACCATCCCTGCTCCCGGGATGTTCGGCAGTGCCCCGCGGCAAGCCGGTAGCTCGGGGGGTCCCTCAGCCCGTTAACATGCTCCCCTAATGATGCATGAGTTTCCCTCCCTGGTACCCAGCCCTTAGGGCTGCACTCAAATACCCACGAGCTGCTCTGAAGCCGGAAGAAGAGTTAGCACCCACTGCACCCCATGGCCCTTGTGCGTAGGCAGGTCCCTGTTGGCACATGCTGTGCCCTGGGTGCTGGCAGGAGCAGATGTGTAGGCAAAGCCCACCGGGATTCATCCTGCTCCTTCCATCCTTCCCTTCCCAGCCCCGCACACATGCCAGAACTGGACAGACGGAGCAGGCGGGGAGTGCGCATGTTGAGAGAAAAGCCTTTTTTAAATTTTTTTTTTAATTTAGAACAGCTTTTGAGCCCTCTGGAAAATATTTACAAACAAATCATCATTTCTTCTGCTTTCCCTCCTCCATCATGTCAAAGACTGAAGGGTTGCATCCTGCGCCTTTCCTAACGGTGTGAGATAACATACGGTCGTCCTGGGGACGCCTCTCCCGCAGGAGCCCAGCGCCGCGGTGGGAAAGGGGAAGCAATGCTGGCTGCTCGGCGCAGGCACCTCTCCCTCTAGCCTGTGTCTGGGGGACGGGTGAAGGGGGGGTATTTCAGGAGGATTTGCAGGGCTGAACCCCTTCTTCAGGGTGGGCTCTGATGACGTGTGGCTCTCTGTGCCTGGTGCAGGTCAGGAGGAGACCAGCTGCATCCCCCGGCCCCAGTGCCCACAGGAGTGTACCTGCCTCGACACTGTCGTCCGCTGCAGCAACAAGCACCTCAAGGCCCTGCCCAAGGGGATCCCCAAGAATGTCACAGAGCTGTGAGTGGGGGGCGGGTGCCCAGGCTTTCCCCCTGACTGCCAGCGACTTTGCGGCTCTTTGTGTGTGTGTGTGGGTCTCTGCTGTGGGGTTGCAGGTGTTGGGGCAGAGATGCACCCACCCACACCCCCATCCTGGATGGGTAGTGGGATTAGGACCCCCCACCCAGCCAAGGCACTCTGTCCAGCCCCGACCCCAGCAAGGGGCTCAGCAAGAGTCTCAGTGCTGACTCAGGGCTACCCAGGGTGATGTGCAAGGGGTGTTGTCACAGCAGCCGGGTCCCTGCTCTTTGGCCCTTGGGAGGGGGCAGCGCGGGACAGCCACCCCCTGCAGCTGCGGTCCCCAGGCAGCCATGCAGTCCAGGGCTCTGTGGTCCCCAGCAGCCTGCCATGAGCGACAGGGATGGAGCCACCCTGCCTCTGCCAGCTCCCCGGCCCCTCTCTGCTGTCACCTTTCACCGTGGCTGCAGGGATGCTCTTGGCAGCCCCAGCTCTGAGCACATGGGCAATGGGATGTGCTTTGCCTGGGGTCAGCCACCCATCAGCGCGGGTGTCAGGGAGATGCCCAAGGAGCTGTGGTGGGTCTGGATGTGTGTGTCACTGCAAAAGGGGCTCTGCACCCATCTGGGATGGGGGACGGCAGCAAGTCCTGTGTGCAGGGTGCATAGAGACTGGTTGTGTACATGCATATGTATACCACCCCCTCACAGCCCTGCGCTGTCTCACACATCCCTCCTCTCCCCACATCCTCCGCGCTCTCTCACACATGCCTTGGGAACGGTTACGGCCGCCCACGCTCACATTGGATGTGTAAACGCAGCACATGGCTGGCTGCGTTCGCACGCACAGGCTGCTGGGAGACTGCCCCTGGGGACCCACACGCAGAACCCCCGGGCATGCTAATGTGCTCGTACACTGGCTCCCCCACCAGCTGAGGGGTCCCCCAGTAGCCCCACAGGACCTGAGTGCCAGGAGGGACGTGACACTGGAGATGCTCCTTGCAGCCCAAAGTCCATGGGGATGTCTGTGCAGGAGGAACAGGAGGGCAGGGGGAGGGACCTCCTGCTTCTCTGCTGCTCCGAGGTGCTTTTGCTCTTCCTTGCAGCTACCTGGATGGAAACCAGTTCACTCAGGTCCCGGGGCAGCTCTCCACCTTCAAGTACCTGCAGCTTGTGTAAGTAGCCGGGAGCAGGAGCCCAGGCAGCCAGTCCCCACCGCTGGGACCTGTGGGTGAGGACAGGGGCTGTCCCCGTGGTGGATGATCCTGAGGAAGGGCCTGGCAGTGCGCAGGGACCCCTGACAGCCCTCTGCATCCCCCCTCCACACTGGGACACAGCTGGCTGGCAGTGATGCTCAGCCCCTGGGTGCTCACAGCCTCTGCTGGGGCTGGACATGGGGCAGAGGGTGACAGTGGCATTGCTGCCAGCACCCTGTGTGACAGCCCTTCTGCTCCCTTGGAGGCCGTGCTGTGCTGCTGTTTGCACCCCACTGCAGATGAGCGGTGTGGGGGAGCAGTGACAGGGGACGGGGCCCGGCTGGCTCCAGCCCCTGGGGTTTCTGTTTTCCAGTGATCTGAGCAACAACAAGATCAGCTCCCTGAGCAACTCCTCCTTCACCAACATGAGCCAGCTCACCACCCTGTAAGTGCGGTCCCTGCCGCGTGCCATGCCAGGCTGCAGCCCAGCTGAGCTGCAGGGGGCTGCTCCTAGGGGACCCCAAAGATGGGGGGTGCTGGGGACACCGGGGTCTCCCCCCTCCACCTGGGTGAAGCTGTGGTTTGAGCTGGAGCTCGTGTATGGAGTGGCCGGGGGAGCATGCAGCCCAGGGTGGGCTTCTTGCAGCACACATGGGGGTGCCCCTGGCGCTGTGTTGCCTCCTCCTTCCCTTCCACAGGATCCTCAGCTACAACTCCCTGCAGTGCATCCCGCCGCTGGCCTTCGAGGGCCTCCGCTCCCTCCGGCTGCTGTAAGTACCTGCCCCCAGTCCTGCTTGGCCCCTTCTCTGCTGCCGCCTGTGTCCCCTGTGCCAGCTTGGAGCTGGGTGCAAGCAGGCAGGGTACAGGCTGCAGGAGGAGCAAGGGGAGATGCATCAGCCTCTCAGAGCTGATGGTGCGTTTGCAACAGTGACAGTGTGGTGGGGTCCAGCTCTGCCACCCCCACCTGGACCAGTGGGGTGGGGGCAGCCCAGCTGGCTGTGGTCCTTGCTACCCACCCTGGAGCTGTGGGGATCACAGGACCCTCTGTTCTCTGCAGGTCTCTCCATGGCAACGACATCTCCAGCCTCCCCGAGGGCATCTTTGCAGACGTCACCTCTCTGTCCCACCTGTGAGTATGTCCCACTCCACAGGGCCCAGGGCTGGATGCAGGCTCAGGAGACCTCTAAAAACCATGGGGCTGAGCCCAGCTTCTCTGGGGGCTGAGCTGCCTCCTCTCCTCTTCTCTGGGCTGGAACTTGGAGCAACATTTGTGGGGCAGTGCCGTGCCTGCCCTCCCCTTGTTCAGCTCCCAGGTCCAGGCATGGATAACTATGGTCCTGGCTAGAGGTGGCATGGAGTCCCCCCCACCCCACCAGGTCCCCCGGGTCCCCTAACACACAGGTCAAGCCATGCAAGGTGCTGGCGTGGCCGTGGGTTGACAGGGGCTGCTCTGACCCATGCCAGCCTGTTGTTAGCCTCCTGCCAGGGTGCTTCCCTGCAGCAGCACCCCCAAATCTGTCATTAAGCATCCTCCTGCTGGTGCCAGTGTTTCAGCCCCTCTTTGAGGGAGACCCAGGAGTGCAGCCCCATATCCACTGCCTGTGGTGGGGGTTCAGCTTTGCTCACAGTGACTTTTTGGTCCCTTCCCTGTCCCTGCTAAGCTGTTCCCACCCACCTGCCAGTGTCTGGTTCTGCTCCTGGCATGCTGGGGCTCTGAGGCTGTTCCTCCAGCCTGCGGAGAGCATCTTGATTCCCGATCCTGGCCTCCCTGCATTTTTTGGGAGCAGCAGTTAAACTGTTTGGTCTGGTCTTCCCCGGCTCTTCACCGATTTCCCTTGCTGAAGCACGGTGCTGCCTTTGCCATTGCCAGCTGGCATTGCCAGCTCCCGCAGGGCTGAGCTGTGTCACCAGCCGGCGCTGTCGGTGCAGTAGGACCAGGTTTGTCAGCCCCAGCAGATCTGCCGTCCCTGCCGCCTGCCTTCTGGGCTGCCGTCTCCTTCCTTCGTCACAGGTGTCGATCGCACCAGCCCTCCATCACCGCTGACCTTTGCAGTGAAGGAGGATGCAAAGATGCATCAAACCCCTCAGTGTCCCATGTCATCCCTGCCCTGCTATGGAGCAGAGCAACCCTCCCTCCTCCTCCTACTGTCTCAGAGCGATTCCTGCTCTTCCCCAGTACCGTCCCCACGGGCTCCGGCTGTCACCTGCTGCTTGTCCCCGGCAGCCCACTCCAGTGTCCCTGCCCTGCAGGCTTGCACAGCAGAGCCCAGGCTGGCCCCGCAGCTCCCGTGTGATGGTCCTGTTGTTTCTGCACAGCCCCAAGGTGCTTTGCTCGAGTGCTGGAGAGGGACCCCTGGGGATTTCTGTGCGGGCAGCCAGAGGAGAGCCCCAACATGGAGCCACGGGGCACTGCATGGGCTGTGGGGCTGGCAGGAGGGTCATCCACTGGGCACCGGTGAGGGGCTGAGCACGTGCCCTGGTCCTCCCACTGTGGACAGTATCTCTGGTTGGTCTGGAGGTGGAGGCAGCCCAGCCAAGTGACCAAGTCCTGTCCCATTCCCAAGGTCTCTGAGCCCAGTTCCCTGCCCGGGGCAGTGGGTGCAGTTTTGCCTTTCCTCCCCCTGCAGAGCCATCGGGGCCAACCCCCTGTACTGCAGCTGCAACCTGCGCTGGCTCTCCAGCTGGGTCAAGACAGGGTACAAGGAGCCAGGCATCGCCCGCTGTGCTGGGCCCCCTGACATGGAAGGCAAGCTGCTGCTCACCACCCCTGCCAAGAAGTTTGAGTGCCAAGGTGAGAAGTGACCTCGCTGTCTGTCTGTCCATCCATGCCCTCAGGCAGGGCAGCAGGCACCGTGGGGAGCTGGGCTGCCTCCTGCCCCACGCCCAGCTGGGCGATGCTCTGTGAGTCTGGGAGACTCCAGCATTTCATCTGTTGAGCTGCCTTGTGGAGGAGGGTGACTGGGATGCTTCTGTCCCCTTACCTGGCTGGTGGCATGTCCCCGGTGACTGAGCAAATTCGTGGCTGTTCGTTGCGTGGTGCACAGCCCCTCGGCAGGGCAGGTTCTGCTCCCAGCCATGACTGGGACTCTTCCCCCCCAGGGTCGGTGCCAACAAATGGACACCTCCCCATCACTCCTCCCACTCATGGTCATCTCCATGCCTCCTGTCCCGCAGGTCCGCCTGCCCTGAGTGTCCAGGCCAAGTGCAACCCCTGCCTCTCCAGCCCCTGCCAGAACCAGGGCACTTGCCACAATGACCCCCTCGGCTTCTACCGCTGCACCTGTCCCAGCGGCTACAAGGTACCCTGGTCCTGGGGGGTCCCCAGCCTGGGGGGACCCAGCCCTGCAGAGGGGAAGGGGGCAGCACAAGGCCTCTGCTGTGCCCCCAGGGCTCACTGCCTGCAGGGCCGTCCCCCCTCTCTGCACACCGCAGTGCCCCGCCAAGCAGGACAGGGCAGGGGGAGCCGGTGCTGTGGCACCCTCCTCGCTCCCACCTCTCCCTCCTTTCCCAGGGCAGGGACTGCGAGGTGGCGCTCAGCACCTGCTCCTCCAACCCCTGCGCCAACGGGGGGACCTGCCAGCCCCAGGAGGGGGAAGGAGCTGGCTTCAGGTGAGTGCCGGATGGGAGCCCACAGAAGACGGGCATTTGGGCAGTGGTGTGAAGTGCTGGCATCCCACAGAGATAAAGTTGGATGCTTCCTTCCCCTCCTGCGTGCTCCCTTGGGCATGTTGCTGGCATATTGCATTCACCTGGCAGCTCCAGCCCATGCTGCCTGCTCTCTGCAGCCCTGCCCACACCTCCTGCCAGCACACTGCCAGCAAGGCTGAGCGCTGGCTCCACTTCCCCATGCCCCCCAGCACTGCAGGCTTCTGGGCCGAGGGTGTCAGGGGGAGAGGGGGTCCCACTGCCACGGGAGGTATGGGGAGGCAGAGGGCAGCGGGATTTGGGGCTGGGATCTGGCTGCTGCAGCAGGGCTCGCTGTGCGGGATGGGGCAGGATGTGGCCCTGGGGTCACTGCCGCTCCCTGCGGGGCTGCTGCGCCCCTGCGCAACCCTCGCTACCCTGAACGCTTCAGCTGTTCTGGGAACTGGGGTGCAATTAGCGGCTGAAAATAGAGGCAGGCCGGGGGCGAGGAGGTGGGATGCACAGCCGCCTGCCCCCCCCCCGCGCTGAGTGGCCTCTCAGCCCGTTGTCATGGCAACTTAGCATCCTCATGGTGGATGCCATCCTCCCCTGCGCCCGGTGTTTGGCGAGGGGGCACCAGACTCTGCTTCCCGGAGCCTCTCGGCATGCATGCTCTGCACCAAGGTCCTGTGCCTGCGTTTTTGAGGGAACTGCCCTAAAACGCTCCATTTCCCACCCTCTGACGCTGCCACATGTCCCGTGGCAGGTGCCTGTGCCCGGTGGGCTTCGGGGGCCCGAGCTGCCGCAGCACCAGTGACCCCTGCAAGGAGCACAGCTGTGAGAACGGGGGCTCCTGTGTGCCCAGTGCCACCAACTACACCTGCCTGTGCCCTGCCCACTACACAGGTACCCGCAATGAGGGCTAGCCATCCCCAAACCTTACGGGCCTGGCAGGGGGATGTGCCCAGCATTTCTCCCTTCCACCTGGGAGGGCTAATAGCTCCTCTGCTTGCCATCTCGGTGCCCCTCACTGTGGTCTCTGGGCTACTCTGGGGCGAGAGCTGCCTCTGGCACAGCAGAGCTCTGTGCCCGTGGCTGTGCAAGCTGCGGGCTTGATGGCTCCCTGCCTTGAGCTGAGCCCCCCATGGGCTCCTCCTGCCCTGCGGGGTCCAGGGATGCCCTCTGCTCCTGGAGCTGTGCAGGGAGCAGGCTGGGCACCCCCTGGCACCCTCTTTTCTGTCTCACAGGGGATTTCTGTGAGCAGCCACCGGATTTCTGCTCAGCTGAGCTCAGCCCATGCCAGCACGGCTCCACCTGCATCTCCACCAGCCAGGGGCCCAGGTGAGCCCCCCATCTCCAAGCTGCTTTCTCCTGTCTGCCCAGCGGGATGGGTGTTTGCTTCTGGGAGGCTGCAGCTGGCAGGCTGGCGAGGGGGCATGGGGAGGGGGACGCCGGGAGGAGCAGGCGGGAAAGGAAGGGGCGGCCGTGAGCCCCCCGCCTGTCCCAGGTGTGAGTGTGTGCCCGGCTACGTGGGGAGCAACTGCAGTGAGGACTTCGACGACTGCCAGGACCACCGGTGCCAGAACAATGCCCGCTGCCTGGACGAGGTGAACGGCTACTCCTGCCTCTGCACCGAGGGCTACAGGTACAGCCAGGGAGATGGGAGGGCACTGGGAGGTCATGGGGGTGGTTACATGTCACTGTGCAAGAGGGACCAGTCCTGACTCACATCTGTCCGTCCCTCCATCCATCCATCCATCCATCCCAATGCAAGAGGAAGGAGTGGGGCTGGGGGTGTGGGTCTCCAGGGATGGAGGCTGCAGGGAGCCAGCATCCCTGTGGAGGGACCCCAGGGCAGGGTTCAGCATCCCTCTGATGCCGCTGGCTAGAGAACCTCCCTGGGGACCCCAAAACAGGGTGGTGCTGTCAGAGCCCCATGGGGCAGTAGGCAGTGGGTAGGGTGCTTTCCCAGCCCCATGCCCAGCAGCACCCTTGGCTCCGCAGTGGCCAGCTCTGCGAGATGCCACCCCGTGCCGCTGGCCAGCCTGGCCTCTGCGAGCGAGCCGAGTGCCAGAATGGAGCCCCATGCGTGGAGCGGGGCACCCGTGCCCTCTGCCAGTGCCTGCCCGGCTTTGGCGGCCCCAAGTGCGAGAAGCTACTGAGCGTCAACTTCGTGGACCGTGACACATACCTGCAGTTCACTGACCTGCAGGACTGGCCCCGGGCCAACATCACCCTGCAGGTGAGGGCTGGGGGGGTGTGGGGTCACTGGGGGGTGGCAGGGGGGTGCTGTCCCAGGGATGTGGATGGGTTCCCACCTCTCCCCCTGCTAGGTCTCCACGGCTGAAGGCAACGGCATCCTGCTCTACAACGGTGACAGTGACCACATGGCCGTGGAGCTGTACCAGGGCCATGTCAGGGTCAGCTACGACCCTGGCACCCACCCCAGCTCGGCCATCTACAGGTACCTGCCATCCCTTCCCCGCTCACCGGGGACCGCCACCCCCGTTGGACAGGCTTTGGGGGTGGCTCCCTGTTGACCCAACCTTCCTCACCAGCGCCGAGACCATCAATGATGGGCAGTTCCACACAGTGGAGCTGGTGACCTTTGACCAGATGGTGAACCTCTCCATCGATGGCGGCAGCCCCATGACCATGGACAACTCGGGCAAGCACTACACGCTGAACAGCGAGGCCCCTCTCTACGTGGGAGGTAGGACAGGGGCCGGGGGGATGGCGGGGGGCAGCCAGGCATGCTGACAGCCCTGTTCTCCACAGGGATGCCCGTGGACGTCAACTCAGCCGCCTTCCGCCTCTGGCAGCTCCTCAATGGCACCAGCTTCCACGGGTGCATCCGCAACCTCTACATCAACAACGAGCTGCAGGACTTCACCAAGACACGGATGACGCCAGGGGTGGTGCCGGGCTGTGAGCCCTGCCGCAAGCTCTACTGCCTACATGGCATCTGCCAGCCTGCCGGCGCCCAGGGTCCCGTCTGCCACTGCGAGCCTGGCTGGGACGGGCCCCACTGCGACCAGCCCCGTGACGGCCCCTGCCAGGGGCACAAGTGAGTGCCCCCATCCCATTGGCTGCCCCACAGCAATGGCCTTGCCCTCATTGGCTGCCCTGCAGTGACCCATCTGCCTCATTGGCTGTCCTGCAGCAACAGCACTGCCCCATTGGCTGCCCCACAGCGATTCTCCTGACCCATTGGCTGCCTCACAGTGCTCCATGTACCCCATTGGGTCTTTGGCAGCCCCACTTCATTGGGTGCCCCACCACAACTGCCCCACTCTGCCAGCTCGTTGGCTGCCCCTTCCTCATTGGCTGCCTTGTCATTGGCTGCCCCTCACTGGCCACCCCTCTCATCCCTGCCCTCTCCATTGGCTGTCCCTCCTCACTGCCTGCCCTGCCCTCCCCTCCCATTGGCTGTCCCTCCTCACTGCCTGCCCTGCCCTCCCCTCCCATTGGCTGTCCGCCACCCCAGGTCAGTGCCGGTGCCATGCCCTGCCACTAGCACTGAGTCGTGCCGGGGCTGTACCGTGCTGGTGGTGCCATGCCAGAGCCACACCGCTGCTGTGGCAGTGCCGTGCCAGGACGGCTGTGCCGTACCAGTGCCGTGCCACGGCAGCGCCACGTCGTTCCCTGTGCAATACTGTGCCGGTGCCGTGCGGGTGCTGAGCCCTGCCACGCTCTGTGCTGGTGGGCCATGCGTGCTGGTGCCGTGCCGGTGGGTACCTGACGGCGCTGGGTGCCCGCAGGTGCGTGCATGGGCTGTGCCTGCCCCTCGACGCCCTCTCCTACAGCTGCCAGTGCCGTGAGGGCTACGAGGGCGCCCTCTGCAACCAGCCCGCCGAGCCACCCGACCCCTGCCACCGGCGGCCCTGCGTCCACGGCCACTGCCGCCTCACCCCGGGTGGCCAGCCCATCTGCGAGTGTCACAGTGGCTATGCCGGAGCCCTCTGCGACCAAGGTAGGCGCTGGGGAGGTGGGTGCCCAGGGTGGGCAGCCCCACGCGGGGACGCTGGGCTGAGCATTGCTGTCCTGCAGAGCCGGAGTGCCGCGGGGAGCCGGTGCGGGACTACCACCAGGTGCAACGGGGCTACGCCATCTGCCAGACGACGCGGCCAGTGGCTTGGGTGGAATGCCGGGGGTCCTGCGGCGGCCCCAGCGCTGGCTGCTGCACCGAGCTACGGCTCAGACGCAGGAAGTATGCCTTCGAGTGCAGCAATGGTGCGACTTTCGTGGAGGAGGTGGAGAAGCCCAGCAAGTGCGGCTGCAGCCAGTGCCTGTGAGCGGCCACCGGCCCCGGAGAGGCGGGGAGCCGGTGGGGAGCCCCCCTCGGAGCCAAGGACCTCGCTTTGCCCTGCAGCCACAGTGCTGCTGTCCGGGTGTTCCCGAACTGCAGCTGCATTGGAGGAGCCCGGCAGAGGGTAGAGCTGTTGCATCTAGAGGGTTGGGAGGGAAAAAAAAACAAAACAGAAAAAAAAAAAAAAACAACCCCACAAACAAAGCAAATGTGTAGATAGAGAACTTTTTTAAGAACTGCAGCTACACAGATGTGTGGATATGGGGTGGGCGCTCTGCCCAGCTGCTCCCTCTCTGCTCCCTGTGGTGCTCTGCCTTCACCTCGGTGCAGCCCCGGAGGGCAGTGCCGGTGTCCCCATGCGTGTCCCCTCCCTGGCAGCCCCATCCCTTGCATCCAGCTGGGCGAGCCGGGAGCTTTTCCAACACCTGGGGCCGGAGCAGAGGGGCCTAATGTGGCAGAGCCTCGCGGGCCGTGGCAAGCTGGGGTTGGCAGAAGGCTGCACAGCCTGGCGAGCCCAGAGCCCGGCTCCCTGTCATCTCCTCCGGCAGCCCTGGCCTCCCTGCTGAGGACCTTCCATTGCCCTGATGGCAGCTGCAGTGAGCAGCTCCCTGGTGCCATGGCCAGGGTGCTGGAGCCCAGAGCACCCGAAATAATGTCACCAGCTCCATGGCCACAGCCTGACCCACCAGTAGCACCCCTGGGCTGTGCTTGCCGAATGGGCTCTGGGGTGCACGGGGCATGGCTCCAGCCCAGTGTGGTGGTGTTGAGGCCATGCTGGGTGGACCAGGACCAGGGTGGTCCCAGGAGCACTGAGTGGGTCATGGGCAGTGGGGTACAGATGTCTGTGGGGGTACCAGCACTCCATGGTCCAGTACTGTGTCGTTAATGCAGAGGTCCTGAATGCCCCCAGCCCAGCCAGGTGGCTCTGCTCAGAGGTGGGAGCCATACGGGGTGGCATGGGAACCCCTTTCCTCCAGGCTCAGCCCTGGGGAGAGCTCTGCAGCTGAATAGAGGTGCCCCATGTCCCCCCGCACAGCGAGCTGGGCAGGAGGCTGCTGGGACAGCCAGGGTGTGGGCTTGCTGTGCCCAGTGCCGGGGCTTCAGCCTTGTGGGTGCTGGGGCCGGCTGAAGATGCCCAAGCCTGGAGCCAACACCACTGCCAGGACAGGTTCCACCAGCTCCTGGACTTGGGTGCTGGTGCCTGGGCAGCACCCCTCAAAGCCCACACTGGATGTGCTGTGCTGGTGTGGGAGCAGGGGCAGCACCGGTGCAGCATAGGGAGCCCGTGCTGGTGTCACATGCACCCGACCTCTGCAGCATCGCTTCTACGCCCACGGGGACCAAGGATGGTGGGGGCCTGACCTGGGACACCGCACGCAGCTGGACAGTGCATAACCACTTGGGCCGACAAACTCATCCCAGGGCTGCAGCCCCCGGTTCCTCCATCTCACTGCTCCAGCACATCGGCTTCAGGTCTGCGCCACCGGCTGCAGCCAGGCTCCGGGCATCTCCACCGGGTACAGCCAGCTTCGTGGGTGCCATCACCATCCCTGCTCACCACCGGCATCCGGGACATTCCCACCACCATGGGGATGTGTTTCTGCCACAAGCACCCTCTCCACAGGAGCCCCCTCTGCCGCACAGAGGAGCCGGGATGTGTCTCATTTTGCCCGTGGCCCGGCCAGGGCTTGGTTGTGTTGTGTTTCTGTTCTTGCTGTAAGCTAACCGCTAAAGTATCTCTTTATACAGAATACTTACAGATTCTAATATATATTTGTATTTCATTTTGTTATAGTATTTTTATATGTTCGGGGTCAACAAATGATGTTTTCTTTTTGTTTACAGATGCTACTGGGCAGGAAAATGACGGTGGCTTTGTTTGGCCCGTGGGGTTTGTGTGTGTCACTGTTGAAGACGCTGGTTTGTACTAGGCTGGCGAGGGAGGTGCTCAGCATCCTTCCGCTGGCAGAGGCTGTATTGTTTTAGGAGATGTTTGGTATTGTCTATGTTGTCTTCCATGTGAACATGACATTTATTCATTCAGAGGCTTGGCCTCTTCTTTCCTGGTGGGGAAAAGGGGGGCAGCTGGTGCTCAGGAGCTGCTGGGCGTATGAGGAGGTGGCACAGGCTGGGGAGAGTTGGTCCTGCCATGGGTGACGACCCGCTACTCCTGCAGCAGCCCCAGCCACCTCTTCTGGCCACAGCATCGTCCAGGAGGTGCCAGGACGTGCAGCCCCGGGCTGAGGGCTCATCTCTGGGGAGAGCCGGGGAGCTCTGCAGCTCTGCATCCCTGCAGCCCCGGGCAAAAGGAGCCGTCGCTGCCTGGGTTGTGCGTGGGGCAGCGTGAGAAGCCAAAGGGCCAGGTGCCCGCTGCAGGGATGGGACAGCTGAGGGGGGGGCGGAACTGGGCACCTCTAACTCTTTGGGGAAGGGGAGAGGGGGCCTGGCAGCACTGAGGGGTTGCACTGTTCATGCCACAAACACAAAGCTGCTGCAGAAAGTGGCACTGCCAGCTCAGACTTCAGCGTGGGAGCACTCAAATCCCAACCGGGCTTTTATATTGCCCCCCTCCAGAAAGGGGGGGGGGGGTTCACCCAGAGGGTGCCAGCCTGGTGCCAGCCAGTGCTTGGTCCAGTTTTATTCAAGATATTCATCAATGACCTGGACGAGGGGACAGTGCATGCTCAGCAAATTCGCTGATGATGCTAAGCTGGGAGGAGCGGCCGAAGGCTGCGCTGCCATTCAGCGAGACCTGGACAGACTAGAGAACTGGGCAAAGAGGAACCATATGAAATTCAACAAGGCCAAGTGTAGGGTCCTGCACCTAGGGAAGAACAACCCCATGCAGCAGTACAGGTTAGGGGCTGACCTGCTGGGAAGCAGCACTGCGGAGAAGGACCTGGAAGTCCTGGTGGACAACAAGCTCTCCATGAGCCAGCAATGTGCCCTCGTGGCCAAGAAGGCCAATGGTATCCTGGGGTGCATTAAGTAGACCATGGTCAGCAGGTCGAGGGACATTATTCCCCCCTCTACTCTACTCTGGTGAGTCCGCGTCTGGAGTTCTGTGTCCAGTTCTGGGCTCCCCAGTTCAAGACAGACAGGGAACTACTGGAGAGAGTCCAGCGGAGGGCTACGAGGATGATGAGGGGACTGGAGCATCTCTTGTATGAGGAAAGGCTGAGAGAGCTGGGGCTGTTTAGCCTGGAGAAGAGAAGGCTGAGAGGGGATCTCATCAATGTTTATAAATATCTAAAGGGTGGCTGTCTAGAGGAAGGGGCCAGACTTCTCTGTGGTGCCCAGAGACAGGACAAGGGGCAATGGGCACAAAGTGGAACACAGGAAGTTCCAGCTGAATATAAGGAAAAACTTCTTCACTCTGAGGGTGACTGAGGACTGGAACAGGCTGCCCAGAGAGGTTGTGGAGTCTCCTGTGGAGATACTCAAAACCTGCCTGGATGTGATCCTGTGCAACCTGCTCTGGGTGATCCTGCTCCAGCACGGGGGTTGGACTAGATGATCTCCAGAGGTCCCTTCCAACCCCTGCCAATCTGTGAAGTGTGTCCCCCATGCACTCACTCACCTTTGCCCTTCCCCAGTTATCACACCAAACAAACGTTGATATCAAAGAAACGTTTAATAAGCTGCAATAAAATACGGACCTTTAGAAAGCTCATAGGGTGAATATCGACAGTGGAGGAAGAAAAGAAAACAAGGTGGTGGGAATCCTTGAGGAGTTCAGATCTGAGTCAGGGACCTTTTACCTGGAACAAGAACACAACTTCTTCCATAGGCCAGGACGAAATAAAAGACAGGAGCACAGAGTTCACAAAATGTCAACATTTAGAGAGTTGATACATATTCAAAGTTCAAATGACCCAGCTCTTATAGCTATACATATTGATTTAAAGCAACAATATAATTTTATTTTTTTTTTATATACACTTTCAAAGGTTTGTCAGGTGAGGTATGTAAACATTATCTAATGGAAACCCCTCTCCACATTTCCAACCGAGAATTCACAGCAGACAGTTCATTTTCCCAACTCGGTACGCAGTACTTCCCGCTCCCAGAGCAACCGGGAATGCCGTCCCAAGCCACGGCTCTCCCAGGCGCAGTCACCGGCTCCCATTTCCCACCGCTGGTCTGTACAGTTCACATTGCTTAGGCTCAAACATACAGTACCGGACAGGAGGACTTTTCAGCTCAGTGTCAAAAATTCATATAGAAACAAACAGAGAAACAAAACTCTCCCAGGGAAGCAGACACAGATGAAGGAAAAACATTTGCCATCAGGGTGGAGATAAAATTTAAACGTTGAACATCTTAAGAAAGTATTACTGGGTTGTTGTTGTTTTTTTTTTTTCTTTTCTTTCTTTTTTCTTTTTTTTTTTTTTTTTCTTTTTTTATTTTTCACACACCTGTTCCAAGGGTGAAGGAAGCGTGGGGCTGGCGAGGGGTCCTGCAGGGCCAGGACTCGGCAGCGCTCCCCGCTCCACCCTCCAAAGTCAGGGACCCATCACCATCAAAGCAGCAACGATCCTGCTGACGCTGCCCCACGTAGACAGCCAGGGTGGGAGGCACAGCCAGCAAACACTTCCAGGCAAAAAGGGGTTAAAAAAGAAGAAGAAAAATCCAAACACACTTAGGAAAAAACAACCAAATGACCTCGAACCCCCCTAGAAGGAGAATAAAAATTGCAGAATGGCAAGCAAATAAGTAAATGACCTTTTGGAGCCGGCACTGGGATTTTAAGGGCGACAGCGGTGCGCTCCCTTGGCTCACCCATACCCGCAGGAAGCGCAGGAGCCCCAAAGGCAGCTGCTCACTGCGGCAGTTTGCTAGCGGGAGTTTGCTATCGGTAACTACCTGCCCTACCTCAGCCGCTTTGGGGGGGTTCCCTGGGGGCGATGGCAGCCCCCACCTCCTGCATCCCTGGGGATGTCTCCTTGGGCATCCCCAGGCCAAGAGACCCCCCCCCCATCCCACGCCAGACCGAGCCCCCATGGGGAGCGGGGTTATTCTCACCCAGCCCTGAGCCCCGAGAGCCCCTGCCATCAGACATTATTACTACAAATCTTATTGCTTGCAGTGCCCCCCGCCCCGGGGAACGGCCATCCCAGCCGGCCACCGGAGCTTAGTGCCCCCCCCCCCCCCCGGGACCGTGGCCATCGACCAGGTCTGACATCATCAAAATGAGATGAAGAGAAAGAGTTAATGCTTCAACTTTGATGTGACATAAAAAACAAACACCGCCACCGCCCCCCCATCCCATCCCATGCCCCCCCTTCTCCCCCCCCCCCCCAGTAGCCAGCCCTTTGGTTGCGGCACGCTGGGCGATACAGCCCCACCAACCGACACACCAGTCAGATCAAGAACCTGTGGAAAGCCCATGAAATAAATATTAAAAAAAATCTATTTACAATATTAGATCTGTGAGCATGAATTGAGAGAAAAATGCTTTTTCCTGCCCCAAAAAAGCTTAAAAAGTAGGTTAGCATCCTGCCGCCTAGCACAACACTATCTTACATGGCACCTACACATAATATATATTCACATTTCATTTTAAAATTAGGTACTCTTACAAACAGACTTAGAAAACATTGGCTAGCAATGCAGCTCGAGGGACCGCCCGGCCTCTGGACCCACGCCGCGAATGCCGGCTGGCTGCCCCCCAGCTCCTCCGGCTGCCCCCAAGCTGCCAACGTGCCCTGAATCGAATCCGCCAGCTGCCCCCCCGCCGTCCTTCAGGGAGGGGGTAGAAGTGCTCGTGAAAGAGAGGGCTTGTCCATGGGGAGGGGAGGAGGAAGGATGGGGACTGTGATTTCTGCTAAGCCTAGGGGTGAGAATACAAACAAGAACTCCTGAGAACATCTTAGAACAGATGGATTCATTTCACAACCACCAAGCTAAAGGATGGGCCGAACGGATGCTACAACACACGGGGGGCGGGGGGAACAGGGACGCGCGCTATGGGGGGACATCGTAGCCTCGTGGTTTGCTCAAAAAACCTACCGCTACAAGAAAAGCTGCAGTGGCGTTCCCTGGCAGGGGAGGCTACCCCCCGCCTCGCTCCCCGGACATCAGGGACCCAAGGACACCTTGGCTGGGGCTCAGTCCTCTTTCCCCGGCATGAGTGCCAGCAGTGGAAAGGTGAAAGCCCGAGCCGGACGGCAGCCTGCACCTCCCTGCCGCCCCAGGCACTGCCCATGCCTGCGGGAGGCTGGGAACCACGGCTTTGCCAGGCGCCTTCAACTGGGAATGCAGCTGTCAGGCTGAAAGAATACGAGCTGGAGAGAGAAAATGTCCATCAGTTAAAGTAGGGCAGCGGTACATTCGTGTCCTTCTGAGATTGCATCTCGATTTCCCGGGAGGTTAATAGGGGCTGGCAGAGCTTTCGGAAATGCCAGCATTTCCAGAGGTGCCATGCAACCGGCTGAGACACAAGCTGGGCTGCAGCTTTGCTCATCCGCATGCCGGCAAAAAGCGGCTCGGGCAGCCCGCCAGCCCACCTGGTCCAGCGCCGCGTGGTTCCCTCCGGCACGGGAGGGACAGGAACGAGTTCATCTCGCTCTCCCGGCTCATGGAGGATGACCAGCAACGCGACGGAAAGTTTGCTAAAAGAGTCAGCGTCAGCTAAACAGCTCTTTGGAGAAGGTTTGTTGCAAATACACCTCACTGATGTGTCGAACACAGAAACACCACTGCACACAGCAAACATGAGCAAGAAGGACCTCATTAGTAATGAATTATTAGTGATGAATATAAAAACATGCACACCTTGGATATACTGCACGCATCCCATAAGCAGAGAAACCCATTCCGGGGCTAGCATTGCTAGACAAGAACCTAACAGTTACAGATAGAAGGAGCCATCCTGGGCTCAAACTGCTCTTGCTCCAACCCCCCAACAGATAAATTTTGACTCTGAGCTCAGCAAACCCAGCCCTTCCCAGAGGTTAGGTAAGGTGGATGGTTCCTGACCATGAGAAGTGTGAAGACCCAGAGCTGCCAATGACAAGGTGAGAGAGGAAAAGGGAACGATGCACATGAGAGAGTGGGGGCTGGCAGCAAAGGGACAGCAAGGACATCTGTGGAGGTGTGGAGCTAAGGAGATGCTGCTCCTGGTATGTGGACTGGGAAGCTGGGATGGAGACTAGTTTCAAGAATAGGGTGAGAAAGTGGCCAGCAAGGAAAGTCAAAGTAACAGAAAGAAGAGAGGTCTGGTTTGTGGGACACAGCACTTGAGCTGAAATTGGGAGCTGAGGAAGCAGAGCAGGGAGCTGCCCCGAGAAGGAGGAGGAGTGCAATGAGGCTGCGGAGCTGAGGATGGCACTGTGGTAGTGCCAGTGGGCAGCTCCGCACCGCAGCAAATGGAAACGCGCTCCATGCCCGTTTGGAATAAGGCGATAAATCGTGTTGCTTATTTCCTTCCATTCATTAAGATCGTCTGCAGCTCCCTGTGCATCCCTCGCCTTGCGCAGAAGCTGCATTTATTGGAAACAGGCTGCTCTAAAGCAGGAGCTGTGCCTCAGAAGCGTACCTCATCGCCGCCTCGCCGCAGAACAAACAGAAACGAGTAGTGCATGTCCCAAGTCATGAACAAAGAGCAACAGGTCATATATATGGTATTACCTCTACTCATTTTTGTCTCTCTTATGCACTGCTCTAGCTGAAACATGGCTGTGTGGCGAGAGGAAATTGAGAAGTAAATTGGGAAGAGAGTAATGCAACATGAGGACTGATTAGGAAAAAATGAAAAGGAGAAAAAAAATTCAAACAGCTGAGCACTGACAAAGAAAATGGAGCTACCCAGGCAATGCTACCCTGCCAGGCAGTCACCTCACATGCAGACCCTTTAATTTGGTAGCAAATTAAATTGAAATTTAATTTCCTAGCAAATTACAGCCTTCCTCCTTCCTGCCCCAAAATAAAGCACTCACAAAAGCAAGTGCGAAGCACATTAAAAGCAGATCTTGCAGTCAGCAAGACCTGGAATCTGCTACTGGTATCAAGTGGAGAATGCACAAGGAGAGGCAGAAGGGCCAAAGATGGCATCTCCTGGAGCAGTGACAGCAAGGAAAGCAGCCTGGCAAGGAGCTGGGGGTTTCCTCGGAGCAGAAAGCCTTAATGCTTTTCTAGAGATGACGACCACCCCTGAACTACCTCACCCCTGGGGCACCCCCCCCCCCGGGGTAACCCAAAGGATTGCACGAATCTGAAATTCAGAGAATTTATACTAAAGCACCAATAATCCCACCTCGAGGTGGGCTGGAGAGGTCATGCCCCAAGTACATGCTGCAATAACTCAGCCACTGGCAAAGGCTTCACCCTTACCCATCCCTTGGCAAACAAGCCTGCTCTCCATAAAAACTACCTGCACGAGTTAAACCCACCACCCAGCGCAGCAGCTGCGGGAGGAAACGCTCCTGCCAGCTCCTCACAAGCAGCACGATGTAGAGACCAATCACCCTGGTTTTCCTCAAAATTGTAATTTTTAAATAAGGGAGAATTGTTGGCAGGAGAGGAGGAGGCAGAGAGCAGAGCAGCTCTGAGCTGGGTGTACGTGCCTGGCCGGGGAGAGCCCTGCAGAGGCTGCGGCGCCAGGGACCGGTCCTAAGGACAGACAGTGGAGCAGGGAGCTGGGGGGGTGTGGGGGGGTGTGGGTCTCCCTGCTGACAAGACCCCAGACCATCTGACCCCCACCAGGACAGCCCAGCTCAGCATGTCCTGCAACCCCCCTGCTCCCTGTCCCTGCAGATGCCCAAGGTGCTGCTGTGCCATCTGCCCACCCGAACCAGGCGCCCGCGAGGGACACGCAGCACACGCCTGGGCTGGGCTGCAGGCAGCAGTCTGGGCAATTGTATTTAAAAATGGTTTTCTTTGAAAAAACCCCCTCAGACTTATTTGCTTTCTCTTCATTTGCTTTCTGAAGAAAACAAAACAATCCACAGCCCAGCCCAGAACCCTCTTTTCAGCCCCAGCCTGACACAAAACACACTCTCTACTTTTCCTCATTAAAGGGTGCAGAAATTCAGATTTATGCCTACAAGGCACAGCCCAGCTCCTGTTAAAGTCAGTGGGCTCTCTGCACAGATTTTGCGAGTGTTACTTTTTGTGCTGGACACGGCAGATCTAATGTGGGAAAGCCAGGGCTCGCTGAACGCCTCTGGCATGCCCCAGGCAGGGACAGAACTGCTGGCTGAATGTGATCGGAGCCTGGGACAAGCTGCAGCCGCTTGGAGTCTCAGGCCACGTTGCCCACACACTGCCCAGCACGGCCAATGCCACCTTGCTCCCTCCCGGAGCCCTGTGACCCCTACAGCATCTGCTGACAGAGCTTTGTCCCACGGGGACCTGCCTTCAGCACAGGAAATCTCCATCCACCTAAGCTGAAACACAGCAGCATGACAGAAAACTACAGACCGAGACGGGACTTTCAAAGGGGTGGGAGGAATACGGTTGTCCTATTAGTATCTCCAATTTCTCCCCGTGACAGGTCCTGGCCGTTCCTCTCTGGAGTCAACGCCTGGCAGGGACGCTGCCGGGAACCTCAGCGCGCTGATGCCACCACCACCTAAGCCGAGCAGCGCGCACCAAACTGGGACAGGTGCCCAGATGCTGCTCCGCTCCCGCAGCAGTGTGACGCCTGCCATCTCCCACCCCGGCCACCCTGAGCCAACCGGGGCTGGTGGAGGCAGCCGGGAGGCTGGAGCAGCAGCACCCCATCTAGAAAGTCTCTCTCTACTTGCTTTGTCGAGGTTTTTATCCTAATGAGGTTCCCACTCCCAGGAGCACAGAAGATGGAGAGCAGGACAGCCTGCATTTACCAGCAGCTAAAAAATGAAAGAGAGCAAGAGAGAGGGAAAGCCCCGAGGAGCGCTTGGTGCGTGGTGCCCGGCGCAGGCGCTTCAGGAGCGATGGTGAAGGATGGGGAAAGGGGGCTTTGCTGCAGCATGGGGAAAGGGGGGGTTTGCTGCAGGGGAGCGGCGCGAGGAGCGGAGGTAAGAGGGGTGCTCGCACGCACGCCCGGCCCAGGGGAAGTAGGGGAAAAATCCCGGGCCCGCGTGCCTGCGGAGAGGCTGCCCCAGCCAGGGGAGAGAGGAGGACCGTAAGAACGGGTGGAGAAGCAAGGGGGAAAGACAACCTGTAAGAAAGGTACAGATCAGTCATTTAACTGCCATCTGTGCCCTCCTGCCTCACACCTCTCCTGAAATGCTTTTAAATCTTTTCTGATGGAATGTTTGACATATTTAATGCATGCAGTAAAAATTAAAGTAATAGATAACTTCATATTAATCTGTACAGGGACTGACAGGCTAGATTTAATCACTTCCTAGCTGTTCAGAGAGTTAACTTATTCTAGCGTGATTCAAAGGAAAGGTAAAGGATTTTTTTTTTTTTTTAAAATCAGCCATTTCATAGTAAGAGAAAAATGTGCCGCAGCCTCGTGTGCGTCAGCGCTGGGGGAAGGGAATACCTGCAAGAGAGCCAGAGGTGCTCTGCGAAGGGCGTGCGAATCTCAAGCGCCTTGTTTCATCCTCTAAACGGGTACAATGAAAGATTTGAAGACGATTATCTGCTTTCCACCTCCAGTCCATGGGCTTTGGGATCTGGGGTTCAATGCCAACCATGAAAGCAATTCCCGTTTCAGCCGAGCCCTCTCTAGCCTCTGCCCCCAGGACAGGCGTCTCTCCAGCGCGTGGGCTGCCCCGGAGCCTTGCTCTGAGCAGGGACAAGGAGCTGAGCAAGGACCTGTAAGCAGCTGTTAAAGGTTGGGCGACCCTGGAGCCTGCTTTCTGCACGGGAGGAGGCTTGCACGGGGATTCATGCAAACGGACTTTGTGCAGCAAGGTGAAAGCAAAGCCATGGAGATGCAGTGGCTGAGCAGGGTCCTTTCCCCGAGCGCAGACCGCAGCAGTCCCTTCTCAGCCGCTGAGCGCCGCAGCCCGGCAGAGCCAGCACAGCCACACGCTCTGTGCACTTCTAACAGGTTTTTCTCAGAGGTGCTCAGCACCGTGACCCTGTTCTGCCACTGCAGACTCCCAGCCAGCTTTTACACGTGTTGCAGAGGCTCGCAGAGGAGCCCTGCAAAGGTGTCGTGCAGGACAGGGCAGAGGCTTGGCCGCTTTCAGACTCCACAGCACCAGACAGAGGCAAGGACAAACCAACCGCACCTTGCTAGTAAAAGGATGAAATGCAAATTACGGTAAAAAAATAAACTTAAGTCAGTCCCTTCTCTCAACCCTATTCCAACTGCAAATCCTGGCTTAGGAGGGCGCTAGGCAAGACGTGCACCAGAGCGCAGGGCGAGGGCCAGGGCTGCCCTTCTGCAGAGCACCAACAGCAGAAGGAGCCCGAGCCCATAAAAAGGGAGAGATCCAACCTTCAGCCACGCGCTGCGGAAACTGCTTTGCCATCAGAGACCACAGAAATCACCACGAGCGCAGCAAAATGGGAGAAGGATGTCTGTCCAAAAGCAGGGCACGGCAGGACCGATTCACCCCTGAAGCCAGCGAGAAATAAAGACGGATACAGCCCAGCGCGCCCGCCCGGCAGCCCGGTACCCACGGCATCTCCTCCGCTGCCTCTGCCTGAGCGGGACCTCCACACCCCACAGGCTGTGCAATGGGGCAGCGATCAGCAGTACGCACACCAGTAGCTAATTAATACTTTTATGCAGGTAACAGCATGGGACACCAGCAGCTGCTACTAACGAACCGACAAAGGACAGATTCACCTTTCTCTCCCTTGCTGATGGGAAATGGTTTTGGTTTTGCTTTAAATGCCACTAAGACAGACAGAAGGAGGATGCTGAAGGAAAGGGAAATGTTTGCGTGCACCCAAAGGCTGCCAAAAGCTACTTCATGTGCACGAAGGTGGTTTTCTTTCTGCTACAGTACAAGTGCTTGTGCCTCAAGTATAAAACGCAAGCCTCCAAATCACACAGATGAGCTTCTTATTTTTATTTTTAAAGTGATAAATAAGGCACTGTACTTTTAACTAAAACTGCCTGGTTCCAAGTTTAAAAAAAAACCCAAGGAACGTTCAAACTGCAGAAACTTCCTTCTGAACAGCAGAGCCAGACAGGCCGACCTCTTCTCTGTCCGAGACACATCTGCTGATGCCTAAAATCACGGGCGTTATCCTTTAACTGCGGATTTTTAAAGGCTTGCTACAGCTTATAAAAGCAGCTTTAGTTAATGCATGGTAAAGGGTTACTACTATACATCAGTTTTGTACATGGCTACCGGTTCTTTGCTATTTCGGGTCCAGTCGTGAGCGCTTGCTGTGCGAACAGTCCACTTTTGCTCTCAGCTTCCTCTTGCCCTGCGACCCGCTGCTCTCCTGCATCTTCTTCATGGACCTCGTCAGGGTCTTCCCACCGCTGGGCTTTTTGTTGGCCATCTTCTGTGACCGCGTGGAGGACTCCCCCAGGGGTTTCTGCTTTGGGGACTTGGCCAGCTCCTCGTGGCCGGGGGGCAGCACGGCCCGTCTGCTCGTGTTCTCCTTGCCCTTCCGCATGGGGAGCCGCACCTTCCCCAGCTGCCTTTTCGGAGCTCTCTTCTCTTTCAAAGACATTTTTCTAGCCAGCTTATTGCTCCTCTCCATGGCAGCCTGCTTTCGGGTGGCGGGAGCTTTCGTGCTGATCTCCGAATGCTTTATTTTACTGGCCTTCTTGGCAGGCAGCTTGTCCTTGGTGGAGGAGCCGGACCGCTCCTGGGTGCTCCCGCTCTCCTTCAGCGTCCTCTTCTTCCTGCTGAGCTGGAGATCAGCTTTGGGCAACGGGTCCTCCTGGGACCTGCCCTTCCCCTTCCGCCCCTTCCCCATCCCATCCACTGATGGAGATTTAGCAGGGAAGGCGTCCGCTTTGATCTGCAAGGCCAGTTTTGGAGACATCAGTGGGTTGATGCACACGCTCTTCCGGCTCTGCTTGCTCTCCAGGGACGGGTGGTCACCCGGGCCATCGCTCTTCTTCTCCGCCTTCACCACGCGGTGCTGGGCTCGCAGCTTGCCCCGCAGGTTGGAGTACTTCCGTAGGATCCTGGTGCTGGCCTGTGTGGGCAAGCTGGGGGCAGGCTGGATGGTTTTGTCTTCGTTCAGGTCCTCAGCGCCGGTGTCGGCGGGAGACGTCTGGCTGGGAGCGGCGGCTTCTTCAGCCTCTGCTTTATCAGCGTTCTCCCGAATTTTGGCCCAAAGCTTTTGGTTCTTCAGGTTATTCCGAGCCGGGGTAGTGGCAGCAAACTTCTTGAGGTGTTTTTTCAAACGTTCAGCTTGCAGTGAGCTGGGGTAGAGACTGGAGGAGGAATATTTCTGCATGGGGACTTTGATGGGGGGGATCTCCCCCGGGAGACGGGTGTTGAGTTTCTTCACGATCACTAGAGACCTGGTTTCAGTTGTCTCCAGAAACCACTGGCAGATGTCAGATAGCTTAAAGGCCTTCATAAACAGCATCTGGACAGGAGAAAGCTTCTGCACTTCCAGTGAGCCTCTACTCTTCCGTGTCCTTTTCTTGCTTTTCCAAATCTCTTTCAGTTTGTCGGCTTTGTTCTTTACCTTGGGGGTTGGCTGCACCTCCTTCTCCAGTTGAATCCAGCCCTTCTGAACTTTCATGTACTGGGCATTGAACTCGGCAATGAGCTCCTGGTTGTCCTCTTCAGCACACCACTCCATGAACTTTGGTTTGCTGTCAGCCGTGTCTATGTCCTCCAACTCCGGGGAGTCGTCATTCCCTGAACTGCATTCGTCCCTCGGTTTGGGGATCGCTTGCACAGACTCCTTCCCTGGTGTGCTCTTTTTTGCGGTTTCCACAGGTGCGGGTGCGTGTCTTAAGTTATAAAACTGCAGAGCAACCTTTTTATGCTTTGCAGTCTTTGCTGGAAGATGCTTGATTCCAGCTCTGCTGCTGGGACACGGAGGCGAATGGGCCACCGGCTCATAGCTCTCCAGCTTGCCCATGCCCATGGCACCGTCACAGCTCTCCTCATCCTTTGCGCTGGCATCGCCTGGTTTCACATCCGCTTGCTCGGCATCATTTGCAAGCACGCTGCTCTCTGGAGGGAGGAGAACGCTTCTCTTCTCAGAATCAGCCTGGACGCCCATTTCCAGCATCTCACCTGGTTGACTTTGGCTGCTGTTAGCAGGGGGGTCATCTTTAGAGGAATTTTCTCCCTCTGCCACTAAGATGCTTTTATAGGTTTCTCTGGTAGTGACATCATTCTCCTCACCTGGCCACTGCTCGGCAATGCTCTCTGGAGCCTGGCCGGTGCCTGGCTCCTTACTGGTTTTGAGCAGCACGTTGGGGAAGCAGTCGTTTGGGAAGTGCACAGGTGCTGCCCCATCCAGGGGCACTTCTCTCTTGAACCGCTTAGCGCCAGGGCTCTTGGAGAGTTTGATCTGAAGGCAAGGAAGCTGCACAGAGCTGCAAGAACCAGCGTCCTCAGGACTGCCCTCGGCGGGTGACTGGGATTGCTGGCTTCGGAGACGCCGGTCCGATGCCACAAGCGCTCTCCTGCCTTTCTTTCGCTTCTTGTCTAGACTGTCTTTGGAAGAGACAGAGTCCTTCCCTGCAGTGTCTGAGCCGTCGAGTTCGGGCAGCGTTTCCTCTTCAACGGGCTCTTTTTCACCTGCTGGGCTGTTATTCTGCGCTGCGTCCTCTTCCGAGATTTCAGGGAGGGCTGTGCTGGCTGGCACAGCCTCCTCTTGCTCAAGGGAGCCATCATCTGCCATGCCCAATAATTCGGCTTCTGGTTCAGCATCAATGCATTTGTCCACGTCCACACACTGCAAGGTTGCAGGGGGCTCCGGGGGGCTCTCCCTGTCCATGGTGGCAGGGGGCTCATCAGGAGCCTGCCGGCCTGGAGAGCGCGGGGAGGGCTCTGCCAGACACAGCCCACAGGGCTCCGCGTCTCCCGTGCCTGGAAGCTGGGCAGGATCCCTGGCACCATCGTGGGGCAGGGGTGCTGTGTCCGCAGTGGCGGAGGGCTGCAAGGGGGACTTTGGCTCTGGGCTGGTGGGACGATCCGGATCAGTTTGTGCGTCAGAGCCTGCGCAACCTTCCTCCCCGACAGGCGCTTCTGAGACGGGAAGGGCAGCAAAATCAGCAGCCTGCCCGCCGCCTCTGCCATCCCCGGAGGAGCCCAGGCTGCTGCCAGCCTCCCAGGGGACGCTGTCTCCTGCTCTCGTCCCCCCTCCTTCGGTGGGAGGGGAGCCAGGGGACGGCGAGCCGGCCAAACTGTCCTCTTTCTGGGGGCTGGGTGGAGCAGAGAGGGAGAAGAAGGGCACGGCCATGGTGGCTTCCCTTGACCGCAGTGCCCGGGTATCCCGGGGCTGCATGGTGCCTGGCTCAGCTCTCTCTTTTGTTTCTCGGCTGGTTGGTGCCCCTTTAGCCAGGAGCCTCAGGGAAACCCTCTTCTCGCCTTCCCGTCCTGCCCCTGCGGACCCCCCCACCGAGAGCACCAGGGGCGGCTTAGCGCTTACAAGGGTCTCCGTTCGCAGCGCCGGGCTGCTCCCCCTCTCCTCCGCCCGGGAGCTCCTAACCAGCGTGCGGACAGTCGGGAGCTCGCAGCACTCCCCGTTGAAGTAGTATCCCCGGGTGCTCTTCCTTGCCGTCTTGCGGGACGACACCGACCGCTGGCTCTCAAAATGGCACTCGGTGATGGGCTGGCTGATGTAGACGACGTCACACTGGTTGTCATAGTCATTGATCCTCAGCCCTGACGCCTTCTTGCTTTTCCGAGTGGATCTGAGGGAGGCTGCCTTGGCACGGGAATGCCCGCTGGGGGTCCGGTGGGCGGCTGGTGCGGCGCCGGCGGGCAGCCAGCCCTCCTTGGACTTGTCGAGCGGGCCCTTGTCAGCCGGGTGCAGGTGGCAGCCTGCCTTGCCCTTGGCCACAGCGTGCAGGTGGTTTTCTTGCTTTGGTCTCGCATCTTGTTCTTTCGCGTCTAAGTCCTGGTGCAAAGATGCTTTCGAGCTGCATTGCAAAGTGTTCTCTTTGTCGGCTCTGCGAGGGGGGGTCACCGCAAAGCTGGGATCCCAGGACTCTTCTGGTAGAGCTCTGAAAGAGGTCTTTGGGGACCCCAGACAGCCATCTAAGCTGTCCTCGCTGCCGTTCACATTTGCCACTTTGACCGAGATATAACCTTCCACGAGAGTCTTACCTGCTAGCTGCTCTTTATTGTCCTCACATTTTCTGACAGTGGCTTCTTGCTCGTGCCCAGTGGCTTGCTGCCCTTCCAGGCTTTTTGCGGCATGATGGAAATTCAGAGAGGAAGAGTTCAACGTGCTGAGGTATCCTTGGGTGGAGCTATCCTTTGGACTAGCAGAACGAAGCCTGGTGACGGGGAGCTCGGAGAAGTCCCTTCTCAAAGCAGGACTGGAGCTTTCTGCTCTGTCCAGAGACTTCAGCTCTGCTGGCTGCTTCGGGGCTTGTCCCATAACATGCAGGGGGCCGTCGGACCCCGACTGTCCTGGGTCCGAGGAAGAAGGGGGCTTTGATTCAGTACAAGTAGCACCCTTATCCTGATTTTCAGTGCTTCGCTGGCTACAACCAGAGCCACAAGTAGAGGCCTCCATGCTCTTGGATTCAGACAACTGCTGGCCTTCAGAGTCTGGTTGTACTTCAGTGTATATGTCGTTTAGCACACGAATGAATTGCTTCTGGTGATGTGTACACAGTCTGACCATAAACTTTTCCAGTGGAGACTTCGGCTGATTGTTAGAGTCTATTGCTATTGTCTCTGCTGCATCCTCACTAGAGAGACAAAGAGAGAAGCAATCAGTAACATGTCCCAGGGAATAACAGTTTATGCTGCAAAGCTGGAATAACCCTTTTCCTCCCACTCAGCGTATCGCTTGCCTGACCTCCAGGTGAGATCAAGCATGCTGTTGTCACGGGGCTGGCAGGTATCACTTCAGTCCCCAGCGTGCACACTTACGTGTGCATACTGCTGCCAGGACAGGGACCGGCACTTTTGTTTGCCTCCCACTGCCAGTGCACCCATAATTACACTTCTGCCTAGGCCATCCTGGTGTGTGGGCACCATGTGACACATTCAAAGCAAACCTACATTTCCCAGTGAAAATCAGATTTACTCTCTGCACGGTGCCCGGTGTAGAAGGCCCAGCACCTCCGGGACCCACCAGGACAACTGCACACCTCTGCACGCTCCACCTGCACAGCCAGGCTGGGTGGGAGCAGAGCAGCATCCCACCTGGGCAGCCAGATGCCAGAAATCTTGAACTACTGCAAGTCTTCAAATTCTGCTTATGCCTCGGTGGCAGAAGATGGGTCTAGGGCAAACTCAGCAGATCTGAGTCTCCTCTGTCATCAGTGCAGAAATTTTGGCGAGCTCCCAGCCTGCAGGGCGTGCAGGCAGCAATGCACCCTTGTGTGGTGCGGCGCCTTGCCATTTGCACTGACCTTTGATTTACTGCCATTTAATAAAGTGTCTCTGCAGCTGATGGGCTGACCGTCAACGCGCAGTGGTCGCTCAGAAAGGTGTGCTCCTGCAGCACAGGATCACTGCCACTAGCTAGCTCTCAAACCAAGGCGATTATCATTTACCTGCCTGGCAGAGGCAATTAATTAGGACTTATTGGTGGAGAGGTTAAGGGATAATTACCCAGTGTTTGTATGAACTCATCAGGAGTGCCATGCCAGGTGCTGTTATCAAGACCGTATCTGTTCCCAGTGGCAGCACAGGCGATTCCCACCCAGTCCCTGCCACACCGAGGGGGCTGCGTGCCTTGGCACCCACGCTGTTTGGCACAGGACCTTTGCCAGCAATGCCGGGTTGCTTTGCAGCAACACTTGCACTTTGCACCTCCTGGCCTTGTACCAGAGGAGTGAAAATTGTTTCCCCCCTACAGCCTCGCTCTCCTTCCCCAGCATTGAACGCCGATCTCGCTCGCTCGGCTGGGTCCAGGGAGGCAACACTTATCGCAGGGTTCGGGGCCAGGTGGAGAAAAGCAGCTTTATCTGGAGACAGGGAGGAAAAGCCCCGGCTCGGAGGAGCCATTGGCATAGAGGAGGAGGAGGAGGGAAAGCCAGGGACCGGAGCCGGCCGTGCTCGGTGGCAGCCGTTGTGCCGGAGCGATCCCCGGGCACCCTCGCCTGCTGCTTACCTACTGCCTGCTGGCTGCTTGCTTTGAACTGACAAGCGCCAGGGCAGCATCTCCTTTCCCCGGCTCGCGGGGGCTGCTCCCAAACTCGGCAAAGGGCAGGGAAAGGTGCCCAGGGGCCGCTTCGGGCTCTGGGTTGGCCAGGTGGCACCCGGTCTCCTCTTCACCCAGAAACGCCAGGCTGCAGCCAAGCCTGCCCCGAGCATCTGCTAGCCAGCCCTTTGCTTTCCAGTTTGCCCCAATTTTTAAGCGTAACAAGGCTTCACCTCTCAATCACGGCCACTCAGTTTCCTTAAAGGCTTCTTGGGCAAGGTTTTCCCAAAACCACCCAAAAAGGTTGAGCGAGCCTGGTGTGCCGAATGAGCTCCGGCACCTCGAGAACATACTCCCGGGGCTAGCGATAAACAACGTACCTCAAGACTGCTTTACTACACCCGGGTGAGAAAAATGCCCTCCAGCAACCGTCTCAACTGGTTCTACCTGGCGCTGCGATGACTTTCAATTTGCAATGCCTGGGATTAGTTTAAATAAAAATGCTCAGGTACAACCTGGCCCCTCTCCAGAGCCCTGCATGGGAAGGGTTATGTCAGCAAGGATCTCTCACGCAGCCCAGCTCCTCCCCTTGCCCTGCTGAATAACAAAGGGGATAAAAACCCTCTCACCCGGTTGCAAGAGGAGGGCTTGGAGCTGGGGGCTTTGCAAAGAGGCAGAGCTCAGCACAACTTTTTTTTCCACCTTTGCAAAGAGGGCGGTTGCTTTCCTCTTACCTGCTCGCCAGCCCAGCTCCTAAGAGCGGCAGCCATCTTCCCCCAGCGAGCCTGAATTTATAACGGCGGCAGCAGAGGTGTGGCTCTGCCCCGGCCCACCCCGCCACCACACTCCCTGGGCAGCCTCGGGAAGCAGTTACGGTGGCAAAACAGCCAAGTCCCTCCTTGCCAGGGTGCCTTCAGGTGCTACATGCAAATGGCTGCGAAGGAAGAGCCCATGGCATAGGTGAAGTGGTTGCCCGGATGGGTGGCGAGGAAGAAAAGGCGAGCTACAGGCTGGGCGACGCCTGGTGAGGGAGGAGATTGTGGGACTGTGTACAGAGTCCCTACTTTGGGAGAAGGGACCAAAGTTGCCGGGCACAGTCCTTCCTTGCCTTGCAGCAGCGATGCCGAACGCAGCCGGTCGCAGGGCACTCCTGCTTTGTCTGGGTGCGTGGGGCTGGAAAAGACCCATGTCCTGCTCGTCTGGCAGAGGGAACATGGGGTCCCTGGTCCTAAAAACTCCAGGGTGGCACTTCTGCCTTGCCTTCACCCAGTTTCTTCCTCTGAAGTGTGACTGAGGCCATGGTTCTCATTTTCACCTTATCTGCCCCACTGTACTCCAAGGAGTCAATCTGAGATAAACACAGCTTTTCAAGCTGTAAATTTAAAAAACAGAGATAAATATTTTTCCTGCTTGACGAAGGAAATAAATCCATTCAGCCTTGATGCCCTTTGTCCTTAGAAGACCCATCTCACACTCAGCACCACAGTTCACCTGCTTCTGCAGGCACGTCGTGTTCAGGGTCTTCTGCTTTCACATCACTTTGGCTCAAAGATGGGCTGCAGCTTCTCACCTTGAGCTCATCTGCTCCTTCCCCAGCGAACCCCTGTTTGGGTGCTGCAGGCAGCATCTGGTTTTTCTCAGTTTCAGAGGATAACATTGAGGCAGAGCTCTCCCCACTCCCTGCAGCCATGCTCTGAGCACGGCTGGATCCCAAACACCTCGGTCCTTCCTCTCCCCGTCCCCCCGGGGTGCAGAGCACAGCCTGTGCCTCTCCGTCCCCAGATCTCCCAGACACAGCTCTCTGCTCCCCAGGACCTACCGCTCTGCCCAGCAATTCCCACCATTCCTGTCTGTTCTGGCTGTTACTGCTAAATAAAAAATGCCCATGGCCATTTTCTTGCCCGGTGGCCAATGGATGCAGGATTGTCTGCATCCTTGCTACTTAAGGCGGTTTCGGAGAAGGGCTTGTTCCATGCACAGGTCCAATAGAAGAGTTTATTTCAGGTGCCCCATGACTTCAGGCAGGGCTGCTTATGGACTTGCAGGGAAACCATTTATTTACGTGGCTTGTCAGAGAGGAGAGGTGAGCTGATTGCAGAGCTGAAGTGCATTCCCGGGGGGAAGGTGCTGGGTACTAACAGGTTCCTCAGCCCTGCTGGCAAAGGTGGGAGCTGAAGACCGACTGGGGAACGCAGATGATGGGCATTGGGAACATGGTTTTAAACGGGAGGAAAAATTGTTCTCGGGAGGCAGCCATCCCTGTCTCTGAAGAGCCTGCCTTTTGGGAGGCACTGACCGTTCCCACGGGGGCTTGGCCTCAGGCTCTCTTAGTTTTGGGTGTGCATGAGGAACGTGCCATCTCTCTGGAGGGCTGGAGAAGCCACAAACCTACTGCAGCTGCGTGGCTGGGGACAGGCGACTTACTGGGGACCCTCTATGCCTACAGCCAAGCTGCCAGCGCAGTCACACTCCTGTATGGAGTGCCCAGAAAGATTCACTGCGATGGGAGAGACAACCCACCTGCCAGTGAGCTTTCCTGGGAGATGGCAGGTCTGCCCTTTCTGGCCGCCAGCCTTGAAAGCTGCCTACACAAGGCTGCGGCTGCCGGGGGCTCCTCCACTCCTGTGCCGCAACACCCCGCTTCCAGCCGTGCCGCACGTGTCGCCCCATGCCAGCAGAAGACACTCCGGCGTCCCAAGCAAATCTAATCACCTGAGCCCCTCGCTACCTCCTGGCCCTTCTAGGTTTCCCAGGGCAGCCCTGTTCTCTCCTCCTTCCCCGCCTGCTGCAGAAGGTGTCAGAGGCATCAAGGGGCAGGAGCTGTCAGAGACACAAACGGAGCTGTTGCTACGCAACCCTGGCGGTGCAGCAATTAATGCTGGGGAAAACGTGCTGTGCTCTAAAGCTATTTGCATAGCTGCATGCTGCAATACATTTGTTTGCATTGTGCCTCTACTGTTTAGTAGAGTTTGAAGTCAACCCTCCCCCAGCTCTTGCTGAGGGGGGGACATGGGGCTTCCAACAAAGGCCACGCGGCTGGGGATGATGGGGCTGGGGGAAGGCAGGGATTGTCTGTCCGTAACACCTATTTGCACAGGTATACGATTTACAGTTTGGGGAGGAAAGGCCAAGATATCTGGATTTCACCCTGTGCAGCCCGAGGAGCTTTGCCCCCCTTGCAGAGCCAGCTCTTGCCGTGCCCCTGACCTGCTGTCAGATATCCCCTTTTCCAGGTGCACCAGGGTGACACTGCGCTTGTTCTTCTTGTGAATGCCAGAAATGGAGCTTTAGGGACAGCCCAGCCTGCCTGTGGTTCAAGAGTGGATTCTGGGGGGGGGCAAGGGGGACAAGAAAGAGAGGGAGAAAGAAATCAACTGGTTCACACCAACCTACCTGGGAAGCTGGTCTCCGAAAACCTGCCGATTGCCAACTGCAATCTTCTGGTTTGCCCACCCCAAGTTTCTCACTATTGAACATGAAGCCTGTGCCCTTTTTGGGTTTCTTTTTTTAGCCCTTGAACATTGGTTTGATTGATTATAAGTTTACAGGTATGTTTTGTACCTCAGAGGCACAAGAAGCAGCAGCAGAACAAAAGTTCAAGGCTAAGTGTTCCTGTTCCTTTCAGACCACTCTAAGCACCAGGATTATAATTCTGTAAAAGAAACAAAGCATAGCTATAAACTTATAAAATCCAATTTAGTATTTTTATGGGGATGGCCTCTCCCCTCCCTCTCCTGCTGCTGTGCAGTTGACTCCATGCCAGTCGGTGGAGCGCTGCCTCGCACCACCCAAAACCAGAGGTACCACTGGAATACCCCACCAAGCCGAAGGGTGCCTTGGAAACCTGGCTAAAAGCGGAGATTTGAGAAAGGTGGATGACTAAGAAGAAAGCCTAACTTGCGAGCGATGCTCTGCATCAGCTGAACTCAAAGCACTGACCATGCCCACTTTGACCCCAAGGTCCAAGGCAGCGTGTCTCACTGCCCTCGGGTGGCAGCTCCAGCCCTGCTGGCTTCGGCCACTTCATTTATTTTTCAGAGCAAGTGGAAAGGCCATTTAGAGGGATTGCAAAGGAGGAGCAGCCTCTTAAAAGGAGGTTGCTCGTGGCTGGCAGTCAGGTGAGCTGACCCCAGCCCCAGCGTGCTAAACGTGCGCTTGAAAGCGGCCGTGGCTGCGGTGTGCCGAAGGTGGGCTCGCTTTCCCCAGTGCCGGGGGGCTGCACACAGAGCCACACAAGGGTCTCGCCCAGTGGAAGGGGGAGATGAGTTCTCTGCCAGTCCCGGTTCAGCTTGCTGGAGCGGCTGCGCAAAAGCAAACGCCAGCGGGGAGAGGCACTGGACCAAAGCGGCACCGCGTCTTTCAGCATCAGACCGCACCAATGTCACCGCAGTGGACATGGAGCTATAGCTACTGCCAGCTCTCTGCTTGAAATTATCATCCCAGGGTGGCAAAAGGCGACCCACATTACGTCTCCCCTGCTCCATTAGACCTGCGGCATCGTGCCCAAACCCATCTTCACTTGTAGCTGCAGCAAAGACTTTGTGCTTTGAGAGGCGGAGGTGAGGGGACATGGTTCCTTCTGCTGGCACCGCTCTGGGATGCAGCACTCCCTTGCCGGGGATGAGCAAAACAGCCATGTAAGCCACTGCAGCCAGATTTTCTGGAGCTCATCTCTCAAAGCCCCAATTAAAGGCTGACCCTGGATGTACCAGTTTAAATGCCTGTATTTCAATCCTCAGAAATATGCCTGGCACCTAACACTCCCCACACAGATGAATGAGTCCCTTCACACCTCTGTGGGTGCTACAGTAATTCTCTCTCGCTGCACTGAAAAAAAAGATAGAAAAGCAGCACAGAAAGAGCTGAGGCTCCACACAACAGCTAGCAAGGAGAAAAAGCATTTTTCTTCTCTAAATTAAAAGCCAAAGTTGTGCAAAGCACAGCCAAAATAACTATGGAAATATTGCTGCGGGGTTCTCAAGGCCCCTGAATTTACACCGTCCTTGGTGACGTGCGTGGGGATGGATTGAGCTTACATTTCAGCTGAAAAGCAGGAAGAAGCAAGTTATAGATGGGTTTTGTTTGGTTGGGGTTTTTGTCAGCTGCATGTGTTCGTCAAGGTATCCAGGTTGTACAATAAGCCAACCGACTGGATAAACAACAGGCATCCATTACAGATTCAGACTTTTAACCCTTCAGAGTAGTGTCTTTTATTTGTTTGTTTATTTTTAAAGTAGTTAAACATAAAAAACCACCTTCTCCCCACCTGTAGCCAAATAAAAATCAAACAAACCGAAGTTGGCTTTACATTTAAAAAAACAATAGCAAACTCAAATAAGTTTATCTTTTTTATTATTCCTGTCATAGCTTCCTCCACTCCCACCTTCCCCAAGTAACTAACCCGACCGTATTCTATAGTAGTTTATCCTCACTTGTGATACTTCTAATACAATATTTAATGACTAATTAAAAACCTTACCACTGAGCTATTGCTTTAAAACCAAGGGAAATTTATCACGTTGGTAACATTATTCTATATACTAGCTTTCAAAGCCTTTCCAGAATTGTCCTTGCTAATTTTTCTAATTATCAAGGACATCTGGGATCTTTCCTTTAAGGAAAAAAAAAAATTACCATGAGTGTTTCTCTCTGAGGCGGTACTCAGCATCTTCCCTGAGCTAGGTACTCCAAAAGAATAGATAGCACCAGCAGACCAGAATAGATAGAAAGACAGATAGCACCAGAAGACAGATAACAAAAGCATGCAGGGGGGGAAAAAAAAAAGTTCTTACACGGATTTTCACAGCTTTGCACATTTTAAAAAAAGCATCACCCAGTTAAGGCAAGGGAGAACAAACCACAGGGACCAGCCCTGTGGAGCGGGGAGGGATGCCCTGAGCATCTTTAACAGTCCCAGGCACGAGCTGGGAACGCACGCCGGCTCTGGAGCTGAGGTGAGGCGGGTGTACGGCCTCTTCCCCGCTCCCGACCCCCCCGTTCGTCCTGCAGTAAATTGGGGACAAAGCTCTCCCTACCCAGCCCTCGGGCACGCACACGCAGGTGAGCTGCAGCCACTGCAACCGCAGAGGTTCAACAACAGGCAAACCCCCCACCGAAGGTGCACTCATCTGCAGTAAATTAAGGCTTGCGAGCAGGGTATGCTGTGCTGCGACAAATCCCACCTTCCCCTCCTACGCTGCACTTAATGCTGGAGGGCTGCATCTCCAGGGTAGAAGAAAACCCGAACGCAGCTGATGCCCTCTCTGCAGATGTTGCTGGTCCCAGCTCCAGCAGGCACATCGCCACTCTCTACCACTTCTAGAAGTCGTCAAGGATTTTAAAGTCTACAAATATCCAGGATATTCTTTTTTTTTTTTCCAACATGGATATGAAAAAGCAAATGCAACAACGAGGAAGAGCGCTCGCTAGAGCTAAAAACCCTCAGCACAACCCGGTCGCCAAAGCTTGGGAGGGGCCGGCGGAAGACAGTTGGAGAGCAGAGGGTATCTTGGGTGTAATTAACAGACGTTGGGGGATATGACCCCATTTCAGATAACCTGGAGATTCAGATAATTGGGCCTCAGATAATCAAGGCCACGCTGTTAATAGAAACAGTATCACAACTCCTAATGGCAGCATTCCCCACATGCCGATGCTAAACCTCCTTGCACGAAAATGCCTGGCAAAATATGAATTAGCGGTTCGATACGTGTCCATATTCTCTGTCAGCTGCCTGGCTGAGCAGCAAACCCCGTTTCTGATGCACCACTTTGGCTGGCTGCTTGGGAAATAGGTTAAGGCAGAGAAGTGGATTGCAGCCCCGGATGCCTGGGGATAAGGCTGTCTCAGAGCTGATGGGCTAGGTAAGCTCTATTTTGAAAGTGGGTTAATTTAACTGTCATTCAACTACCGTGAAATGATGTAGGTTAATTTTATAGTCAGATAACTATTAAGAAACCAAAACATAAGGCAGGAAATGTCTCTATGCATTCTAGTGGAGAGAGGTTTCCTCTGCGCTAATGCACACCCCTCCCCTTCAGCTCAAACCTCTCATCCTTCCATTTCTGCACATCCCTCACATCATCTCTTTTTTTTTTTTAACCCTTGTCATTACACACTATTGTCCTTCCTTCCCCTCTTAAGAGATTCTATTCTCCTCTCAAAAATTCCCCTTGCCCACAATTATTTTTCCCCTTCATTTACATCGTCACACATCTTAGTGCAAAAGGAAGACTAACAAATACAAACCTCGTCTGACCACGGCTAATGTCCACTAAAAAAGATCCCGTCTCCCCCACGCATCTGATATTTGTCCAGCTACATGGCAAAGTGAGGCAGGGAACTACACCTTGCTTAGCACGTAACATGGCATCACCACTAATACACCCAGTTTTCTTTAGGGTTATTTACCGTATTTAAAGCATCCTTGATTTTTTGGCAGTTTACCCTTTATAATTGGATACCGCAGTTAAAACATACTTTATCTCTGTGCAATTTTCCTTCCCGCAGCATAATGATAGGTATTGTTTGTTTCTTTATAATGGGGACAAAACCCATCAATTGCTGGTTTGCCGTAAAGAGAAAAATAAAAGGAAAAAAATTTATCAACAACAGTTTATGCCTGCAAAGGAACAGGTCCCTTGGAAAAAGCAGAAGTGACTCATCACTCCTAACGCGCAGCGAGGAAGGACCGCAGCCGGGCACATCCCCCCGAGACGCCCTCGCAGATTGCCTCCCTCTGACTTCTGCACCTCCCTGGTCCCACGCTCCCACCAGCAGGAAAATGAGTCCCTAACCTTCGCAGAGGAAACTATAGAGATGATGGCCCATTAGCGCATGCTGCCCATCAAGCACTCATGGATCTCCTCTACTGCAGACGTTTTTTTATCGTATTAACAGTAAGTGCACTATGCAAACCCTGAAAGCTCAGAGAAATGAACTCACGCTTAACCACGCGGTGGTAACGAGACCACAGCACTAATGGGATGTTGGCATTTTTACTACGCTTTATATGACCAGAGAAATACAGAATGGGACCATCCCCAGAAATTGCAGCAAAACCACCTCTGAAAAACCCTCCTCACGTATTCAGATGGCGAAGCCAAGAGCCCAAACTGCGTACGCCGTGGGGATTTTTGACCCACAAAAGGCTGAGTGCCAGATTCTCTGTTGTCCTGCTGAGGCCTCGCTATTCCTATTAATCTTGCGAGCAAAGTCCTTTTTTTTTTTTTTTGTCTCAAGAACTATAAAAGAACAGACAAAACAGCCAAACCCCAAACCTCAACCTGCTCCTTGCCAGCACTAAGCCACTACCTTTGTCACTTTGTGCTAGGTTACATTGATTTTAAGCTTTATTACTAATTATTATTCCTACTTTCTTTTAAATCCAGAGTTATGGCTTTTATCAATTAGCAATCCAGCCTACATTCAAACAAAAGTAAAGGCACCAACATAAGGATTTAATAAACGGGTATAGGCAAGAAGGCTAGAATTAAGCAGTCAAGCAGTCACCCTTACCGTACACACTTGTGTCTGTTTATTACAGAAAAGCCAACACAGGTCCTGAAACAGGAGCAACAAAATCTACTTTTTTAGTGCATCAGCAGAAAAGCTCACTGAATTCCAGCTCGGCAAGGCTCTAGCAAGCAGTGAGGTTAGGCAGCTGCTACCACGGTCCAACAAGAACTTTGTTATTAGCAAATGCACTTCAGGTACAGAGCAAGCTGGTTCAACGTTCACATCTCAGGCTGTTTGCTGGCTAGAAATCAGAAGAAAACTTGTATTTCTGTACAACTAGAGTACACTTGTTGTGAAAGTTTCTTGCACAAACCCAGAATCCTACAATGTCTTTTTTACAGTCTCCTTTCCAGGTCAAATAGCCTGTTTTAAAGCACTGCTAACATATCAAACACAGCTACTTGCTTTAAAGGCCTGAAAGGAACCTGAGGAAAATACCGTGTGTGACCACAGCACATCTGAAAAAAACCCACCTTCACCTAAAAGGGGAACATGGCAGAAACTACTGGAGTCTCCAAGCAAGAGGTCCCAGCACGCCTATCAGCGGTGTGTCTGAAAACCCCTTCACGTGTGCAGGGAAGCTGTTCAGCTTCTCCCTAGTATCAGTTTTATCCCTGCAGAGCCAGAGTAACTTTCAACAATTAGCGTCAAAGCCTTCCTCTAAAGCTCAGTGAGAAGAAAAGCACAGTCAAAGGCTTGGCTTTAAGAAAGGAAACCATAAAAGCCCCTTTCAAAGTCAGGAATGTGATTCTAAAACGAGTTAAGCAAGCCCTGCGCTTTATTAGCTGGGCAGGAGGGATTGGGGACACGTGATGATGGCATCTGGGTGCACTCAGGGGAAAAAAAAAAACCCCAAACCTTAGCAGGTGTAACAAAACTGCCTATTTAGCACTGTAATTTTTACAGACAGCTTGCTGATAACCCTGTCTAGACAAACCACTCCTCCTTTTGGCACAAGGCTGGCTGATCTGCACCTGGAGGCAGGAGCCCAGCAAAGGTAGGCACGCAGGCCGCGATGGAGCTAGCCCAGGTGACGGCAGCGAGGGAGATGAGGCAGGAGCCACCGCTCGGCTGGGAGAAACCTGTCCTGATCCACCGCAGGCTGCGGCTGAAGCCTCTGCCCTGGGCGCTCGGTAGGTTACAGCCCGAGACCCTTGGTCGGTCCCTTGGGGAGATGCCGCTGTATTTTCATACAGGCAACCTTTGCATTTTCAGGCAGCAGTGCTTATGTTTCTACGCTCTGATATGTACCTTAAGTGCTACTAATTCTAGGGGAGCTTTAAAACAATTCCTGGAGATTTGAGCTGTAGCCATCTCATACAAAAATCTGCCTTTTTGTAAAGTGTGTGCTCAGTAGACCTCCTGCAGAGCTCCACGGCACCTGCAGAGGAGGCATGAAAAGATTTTAGAAGTTTTCTTTCAAATGTCACCTGCAAATGGTGATATGTTAAAGGTGACCTGCAAAAAATAAGATGCAATCGAGAATAATTACATTAAAAAGATCAACTTTTATTTTAATCTCTTTGCTGTCTTCATTGTATCCAACTCCATATTCCTGGATTAGCCCCTAACCTTTCAAGCTCTGTTTTTGAAATTGTTTTTGGTCTGTACCTCAGTTACTCTGGACATAAATCACATTCCTAAACAGATCCAAGAACCTGCTACTCACTTCCAGTTAAAACCACAGTTCAGCAAGTACCCATGGCTGGGCATGTGCCAGAGCAGAGTTTGCAGATTAAGAAATTAGTGATTTGCTGAAGTATCTTCCTGAATCGGGATTTAAATCCTCCCCCTCCCCCCAGACCCACTTTTGTCAGGCCTCTAGGGAATTAGAGAGCTCCGCACGCTCAGGCAGGAAAGCCCCCGGTGATCCGCCTTACCGAGGACGAGAAAGCAAGCTTTGCATTGCTGCTGTTTGACTCCGAGCAGCCATGGCACAAGGGCTCGGTTTTGGTTGCCCGACAAGATGAAATCGTGATGCTCAGGAATTTCCTTAATTAAATCAGCTTCATTCACAAAACTGAAGCTGATTTCCAACGCAAGAGCATTTCGAATCCTTCATGCCGAGGTCAGGGAGTTGCTTACTTTCAGGTAGGTCCTTATCAGCTTGTATTACTCCCAACGCTTGCAGGCAGTGACCTGAAGCTTTCTGCTCGTCCCTTCACTGAAGCGTGCGTTTTCACAAAGGAGCCATCAGCAGAGCCTCTTGTTTCCATCTGCTGGAGTAGCTGGATTGTAGGAAGTGACCCAGGTGTATGTGGGGGTACAGTCCGCTGCTACTCCATGCAAGGTCTGCTACTTCAGAAGGAGACCAGATGTGCTCCTGCAGGTTCGGAAGAGGCACCTGCCTCTTCCAATAACAAACGGAGCAGCTCAAAACCTGTCCTGAGTTGAAACGAGCCAAGGCAAATTAGCAGAAGACTTTTTAAGCTGCCTAACAGGGCTAATTAGGCTTCTTTTCTACTTCTACAACAACAGCATGATGCTTCTTTCTGGGTCTGGGTGCAACATCTTGTGTGCTCTCACCACGATACATATTTGTATTAGAGAAAAGAGCTTTAAAAGAAGAATTTGAGACTGTGTTCCTTTAAGGCTGAACAACTTCAGCTTAACAGTGTGAGACCAGCAGCAAGTCCTCCAGGAAAACCTGAAAAACTCTGTATTTCTGATAATCACAGGACTAAAAGTGACAATTAAAAATGTTCTGGGAAAAGCTTGCAGAGTGTAATACATCCTAAAGAATGGCAGATGGGAATGTGGTTCATCACTTTCAAAGGCTATTTTTTATAGATTTGACAGATGTATTCAGACATACAGAAAAAAATACGATAAATGCTAGTTTACAGCACAAAGCTTTCAAGCTATTTACACATAAAGACTTACTATTCCCAAATAAGTGTAAGATGTAGTCTCCAGTCAAACCAAGTTTTTTATTTAAAAGAAATTTACTCAGTAAAGCTAAACCCAGCTACCTTACCATTTTGCTTTTTTGGTTTTAATACCAGTATTAGTATACAAGGAATACAATAGTTAGTTTGCAATGTAACAGTTATTTAAGGATCTTAAAAAAAAAAAAGGCAATAAAAAAATCACATTAGCAAATGCAAACCCTAAATTGCCTACTTTTCAATAGCAGAAGCTGAGGAAGGCAATTTCTCAGGAGAAAAGAAACCTGAGCTAGACAGTGTACAGCACTATAAATTTTCCTAAAGCTAGGAAATCCCTATGCATCACTCCAAATCATCCTAGGACTGAACACAAAGGTTTGCAGAAATGCCTAAACTCACGTGGGTTCCATTATACCCCACTTACTGTAACCTACTTTTTAGCATTCAGCATTTCGGTATCAATAATGCATAACATCAAAAGTAGTTCAACCCTAAGTACGGTGGCGAGAAAGTAAATCCAGATCTCAACCAAGGACCAGCTGAAGCTGGTGTCACTTGGTGTCACCACCGCATCTGTCTCGTGCCCCCGTGCAGGACAGTCACTGGAGCTTTCCGTACGTTCCTCGGGAGCTGGGGCCCTGCCCTCTCTGCGGAGGGGGAGCTGGTGGCTGCAGAGAAAACGAAAGCGCCACCAGTGCCTACCAGCGCAAGCGAGCAGCTCAGCAACCTCCATCAGCCTGGCCCCGTCCCCTCTGGCGCACAACCCAGCTGCTCAAAAGGCACGCTGCCCCACTACCAACCCATCGCACGCCAAACCCAACCACACGAGGCAACGGCCAGGGTCCCCAGCTTGGCTTGTATTGCACCGTTCCTACCTTGAGTCATTACTAAGCGCTCAATGAACAAGCCCTGCATCACTTCCCCCCCCCCCCCCCCGCCCCGAGAGACTGTTCGTTCTCCACCAGATAAATTATTTACCGTGAAAGAAATTAAGGTGGCCAGTAGGGAAGAGCAAATTAGAGTGTGGGAGTTCATGAGACCGGGCTGCTACGAGACAGCGTTTCAGCTTTCATGTGTATTCCCTACCCAGCTGCTAGAGCGGCTTTATCGCCAATCCTATTTCAGATAAGAAGCAAACGGAGTACGGGGACTCCAAAAGCTTGATCCTTCGACCAGAATTTGTTTTACTGTCTATTTTCACTTCCTCCCCTGCTCCTCTCGATTGGTGAGAACTTGGATTTCACAACCTCAGGTGATTAGTGCGGGCATTTAGAAAGCACACTAGAAACAACAGAATTGGAACCCCTTAAAGTCTTTCACAACAAAATTTATTAGAAGAATAGTGGTTTTGAAAAGTCTAGCATCCAGTGAAAACTACCATACACAACGTTACAGCTGGGAATGTGTTTCCAAAATGACATGGTCAAATAATACAATGGAGCCATTAAATCTTACACATGCACAACAAGAGAATTAGCGCTTTGACATACAATGCAAAAAAATAAATGGACCACATGAAATAAAAATTTAAAAAGTACTTATCACATACATTAAGACACAGCTTATTTAGTCCAGTCAAAAAATCAGAACTGCATTAAAAAAAATTAATGTAGTGCAATCAAACCAAAAACCTTAATTTGTGATCATAAGTGCTCTACTACATAAAACATTGATCATAGCAAGGAACAAAAAATTCAAATCACACAGTACAAAAAAAATCTGTAAATAAATATAAACTACAGTACAAGAGAAATATTAAATTATACAATTCCGTCAAACTGTAAACAGTATATTGAAATGAGGTCCATAAGAGTAAAGGGGGGGGTTCCTGTTTTTTTTTTTTTTTTCCCATGACACTTGAACTTCTAGAGGTCAGAGAGAAATGCCATTTTCCATACTCTTCAAAGACTATGGGTTACATAAATAGAAAGAGAAGACTTTTTAGATGTAAAGTGTCAAATAATAAAGCAGAGGTGTTGCTGACTTGCGACTGCCAACAGATCACTGCGAGAGCAGAACAGCAGATTTTAAAGTTTCGCCTCCTCGTGAGCGCAGCACGGGGGCCCGTCGCTGCAGATGTTACGTGCCAACACATTCTGAATTAGCGCCCGGCGTTAGAGAGGAGACACTGCTCAAGGTCTGGTCCTACCAATTAGGCGGAAGCGATTACATACGCCCTTAGCGACTCGACTCGGACCTCTGCTGATTATCTGACAGGTTTACACGCTTGTCATACAAACACCAACTTTGGCAGAATTACTAATAAACTCAAAGCACTCCCGGCCCATTGGTTTCCATCACAGTGGCCAGTGCACAGAATTCTCTAAGGACATTGCATAACTAGAGTGTAGAGGTCAGACAGCCAAGGACCCGTGCTTGAGGTTAGAAGTAGTTATGGTGAGAGAGAAGCAAGAGCCACGTTAAGAAGCCGCCTCTGCGGTTCGCAGAAGCAGTTGGGAATGTATTTCATTTTTAGCTGCGCTGGCTAGTAGTGGCATTTTAAAATATATAAGTTTAAGATAACATATATACTATATATGTATATAATATAATACATATTATATAATATACATAGGAATTTCTTACAATACATACCAGGAACCCCCACGCGATCTGCTCAGTAGTAATAACTGAATATACAGAATGCCACTATAAGTGTCTGAGGCACTGTGTGCTGGAGAGTAAATATGCAGCTTTAAAATCCGTTTGGCTGAGTTATACCTGGATACCTGAACTGAGTTTTAAGTTGACATTCATCAAGGATGTGCTATCAGCACGTCAAAAGAAAAGCAAAACAAAATACAAGTCACTGCTAGGTTTAAGAAGAGAGTACAAGTACCTGAATTGAGTGAGGATAGTGTGTAAACTGTCCCTGAGGGTTTTTAAACAGTGTGTGTACAAGTTGGATTCCTAAGAACATTAGTTTAAACTTACATTGCGGACTGATAAAATACCAATGTCTGACGATTTAACAAGTGGAGGTTAGAAAGAGTTATGAGCAAACACTCAAAACATATTTTATACATTTTAAAGCAGCAGTAAGCTGCTGTAAGCATACATCCCATCAGTACAAGCAACACATGGGACTCAGATAAAGGTTTCTATTTGCAAAAAGCCCATCATATATCGATAAGTAAAGAATATTCACCTGCTAAATTAGAATGCACCTAGTTACAGACTAGCAATTCAAGATTAATTTTTTTAATCAAATACTTTGCTATACTTTGCTATTACATACTAAAATTCCTTAAGCTCACTAATGCTGGTATTCTAATCTAATTTTTTTTTTAAATGTTCCCCCTTCATTTAAGAAATATACCATTCCACAACTTAAACATTAAGATCCATTTTCAGTCCTCAGATGTAAAAAGCATGTCAATGAGTTTATATTAAAAATTTACATGGTAAAAAGGCTTGAATTTCAGCCAGAGATTCTAAATACTACTCATTCCCTGAAGGCATAAGGGAGAAAGAATCCCTACCCATTTTTCTTGTGATATAGTTTTCAAACTGAACATTAAACAATGGTCCAAAATGATTTTTCGGTTTGGGAAACTTCCCTTTCCCTACCCATCATCCCAGATTCCAAATGTCAAGCCCTGAAATGGCCTATTGAAATGATTAGTTAAAAATATCAGGCATGTCTGTCTACATCCCCTGCCTGAACTTCAGAAGATTTTGTTGTACTAGTCTTTAAAAGACAGATTAGTATCCCAAGAGAACTTGTGATCTGACCTGAAAAGCCGTTAATGATCCTAGATTGTACGTTTAAAAGATCTCATAACCTGAAGGCCAGATTTAATTAAGACTCTGGCATTGTAACAGAAAAAGTGCTGCAGTTATTTATCCCTTTTCTGGTACTTTAGAATAGGTCAGACAAGTGCTTTTTATAGTGACAGTAAAGTTTACGTGCTTTCACGCAGGCATAAAAAATATTATCTGCAAAAATATTTGAGAAATGTAGCACCAAGTAGTTGATAAACCGTATTAGTAGCTGCAGTAGTGTCTTCATTATTTCCGAGTAGGAAAAAACATTAAGTTAGACTGTACTAGGTGACGACTACAGAAATTGTTTTCTGACATTAACTTTTCCTGCTCCAGTCAGACTGAAGTCTGTGTCCTAATCCCTGCTCCATCGGTCCTTCTAAATTATACTTACCAATTCGGTAGAGACAAGCACAGGGCAGGGGCGGGGATGTTTATTTCTAAGAAGGTGAATGAAATGCTCTGGACAGGCCAAAATCAAATAAAAATCCTTCCTCCTAGTACTCTGCAGAGGAAAATTGATTTTGCAACTAAGAGATTTTTGTAAGGATTAAATAAAGCTCTCTTAATATGAAGGTTTTCATGAGAATACCTGAATATAGGCATAATTCGATAGGACACAGTCCAAAACTGCTGCTGTAATACTGGTATAGAGACTTGGCTCCAATCAAAGCAAGAACAGGAGAGAAGGAGAGGGATGGACACTGGAATCTGTAGCTACTTACAGTTTCTTTCTGGTATATGTGGAGTGCATCTACAGATCATTTTAAGTCTGCGCTATCTCTCTGCTTAGCGATCACCACAGTACATCATGTTTATACACTGGATAGTTAGAAATTAATAACTGTAGTGGTTATTGTATTTGCTACATCCAAGAGAACTGCATATAACTAGCAGCACAGATTTTCAGGTTTCTGATGGTTCTAATTACGGAGTTTTTTATGTAACTTGAGATCAAGTGGAAACCTTTATAATAACAAAACTAGTCTCAAAATTTTTTTAGGTACAGCTTTTTAAAGCAGTATTAGTCAACATTATCTACTGGTGTCAAGAAAAAGCAACATTGACCTAGACTGAAATTACATTTAGTTTCTGAAACATTTGCGGGGAAAACCTAGAAGTTTCTGATCCTCATGAAAATGAGGGAAACAACCCTTCCCGTTCTACCTCTAACATTTGGCAGAGAATTGAAGATATTTAAAATATTGTGACAAAGCTTTCGGTACAGGTTAATAAGTTTGCCTTCGTAAGAGTTTGGACTGCAACAAGCGTATGGATTCTTACACTGAAGAGTTAAAATTTTGTCTTCACTGAAGAAAGAGCTCTTTACATTACAGATGTAGCCACACTGTTTTTGAGAAACAAGGGAACGGCACAGTGTTCCCTTCACTCCTTGGACACCGTGTTCTTCTCCTAAGACTCAAGGACATCTTAAGAGCATTACTTCAAAGTAACTGGAAAGAAACACATGATAATTCCAGTTTTGACTGTATAACAATCGTTGCAGATGATATAAAAAGCAATTCAATCAGAACTAAAAAGTTGTTCCAATCTACACAAAGCTTACTCAACCCTAAAGCCCCTGAATCACTTTGCCAGGTCCTGTGAATTTCCAGGGGAAGGCAATGTACTCTCGGGTTCTCGTGGAAGAAATATTTAGACTCACATGTCGGCCTGCCACAAGACAAAGCACAGACAATTCCTTGTCTGCTCTCAAGCGGTCTAAACACACATGCAGTTGCCTCCCATGTTTAGGAGTATCCTTGAGCACTGGAAAGCTCTACAAAAAAGGTGGTATAGGAGCTGCTTGAGAACACAGAAGCTGAATGCGTTCCCTTGCTAGAGGCACTACCCTATCTGTACACCTGTGTTTGTTAAAAATCATTTGTTTTCAATTGCCATGAAAATTCAGAGTCCGACTTCAGGTCTAGCAATAAGGTTGGTAACGCGAGCATCAAATTATGACTTCCGCAACAAGAAGAAAGTAAAGGCATACCTGTACTGCTTACGCAGCAACTTCTCCTGCGTAACAGGGGAAAAATGAGATATTCTAAAGAAAATTGCCTTAAGCCTTTAAAAAAACAACAACAGGGAATGACTGGAAAATAAAATGTCTTTTGACAGAAATAAAAACGAGTCCAGAAACGTGCCCCTACAATATCTAACTGGAAACGTTCAACTCTATAGCTGTACTCAAGCATTACGGCCACAATAATGCTTACAACACTGTGGAATGAGGATCCAGCTGGCTGAAAGTGAGGTAATAGTTTGTAATAGGTCAGAGTTCTAAAAAAGCACTTTTACATCTTACAAGTCCAAATAAAAAAAAGGACACATTTCATACATGTTGGGCTTTCTCACCAGAACTGTACGATAATTAACTCCACACCAGGACCCCTACCACACTAAGCCTTACTCATCTTCAATTATATGCTGCAGCAAAGATTTACCAAGCGACACCTAAACTTCAGTACAATATGAAACTTGATTCTTAAAACTTTATACACACAAAATATAAAATTACTTTTCTAGGATGGGGTAGGGGAGAGGGATTCTTCTTCATGATACTTGGACTGAAAAACTAGTTTTCAGAGACTGCCACAAATATTATTCACAGTTTCTTGCTGTCAGGCTTTTTCAGCTACATCAACGTAGTACACAACAATACTGTTAAGTCCAATAACTACATCGGATGGACATTCTCGGGAATAAGAGAAAACTAGTGACGAAAAATACCCGAAAGGCCTCCTCCTAATGACGTCTTGATTTTTACAGGGTTGCAGTTTGTCTATGTTACACGTTAATGTGATCTCAAAAGAGCAGCAGGAGAAGATTTTAAACCTTCTCTCCTGTCCAAGCGATCCAAGTAACATAAGCATCCACTTACCAGAAATAACGTGAGAAACAAGGCTTTTGTTACAAAGACAGCAGTGAACCACACCTTCCCACACCAAAATATGGTCAACCAGGGATTTTGGCCATGCAAACTGCTGGTCAGCAGAAAATTAAGCATGCTAATGGACAAACATTAATTCCAATCATATATTTAAAATGATCCCAAATACTACTAGTTAGCTACACTGAAAGCGCCTGTAAAAAATATGTAGTGAAAAATGAAACAAAACATTAGTGATCACTGCAGCACTTCGAGTGATACTAGTCTTACGTGATGAATCACCTCAGAGAAAATACATTAGATGGGACTTTGAAACAAAAAGTTAACATTAAAAGGTGCACCTGAATATTACAGACTAAATTTACAAAACCTACAATAAGGTAAAATATATATCTTTTGAATATTCAGCAGCTTTTTTTTAAATTTGTTTTTATTTTTTGAGAGGCTCATGAAATTTTAAAAAGGGACCACTAACTAATCTCAACCATGCTTCACAAAACAATAATGGCTATTTTATATTGCAGTTACCAACGTAATGCAATTAGTGCTTAAAAAATAATCTACACTTTTTTCTTTTTTTTTCCTTTTTAAACAGAGACCTTTGGAGGAAATACGGTTGTTCAAAAGCTTCTCGAAAAAGAAAGACTACCTGAATATTAAGTTATCACAGATCAAGTGTTGTGTTTAAAAGCTTTGCAGACGTGAGTATTACAATCTTCAGGTCTCAGGACATTTAAACTGAGAAAGTTACGCGTTTGGTTTGTTGTGGTTTTTTTTTTTTTTTTTTTTAAAATCCACTTTCTAACCAAAGCAAATAAAGAGTACTCAACTTCTCACTATCTATTTACAGTTCTTAGCCTACAGTCTGAAATGACAAGACAAATTCTCTTTTAAAACTGCAGCATTAAAGGGTAGGCACACCATTCTTCTGCTGCACGATTGTCACCCACTTAAACATACACATACAAAATATTTAGGTTAGTAAAATGAGCACTCCACATACACTACAGTGACAAAGTTTTATAAAACTCAACTCATCTTGCTTAAATAAAGACAACTGCAAAAGGTTAAACCTCTCTGAATAGTAAAACCATGTTACTTTTTTTTTTTTAAACTTGCAGCAAACTTTCTACCATAACCTCCAACAGCAGATGAAACCACACGTTTAACTGCGTCTTTATTGCAATCACCAGCTAAACTGGAATGTATTGCAGAGTTTACATACTGCTACTGAGCTTAAACTGCTTTAAATGCCAAGATCACAACTAGAGAGCTACGAGGAACCAGGATTTTGAGTACTAAAATATATTAAGTAAACAAAAACAAAGTATACTTGGGGCCAAATGCCCAGTCTGTTTCGAGAATGAGCAGTGCATATTTAAAATGACAGCAATGGTGTGCCTAACCTTTGAAAATATGAAGTTGCTGGGGAGGGGGGGAAGCTAACAGGATCAACTGTTCCAGAAGTCATTCAGCATCCCGAGGGCTAGCTGGGCCACCCTCCCATGAGCTTTGAGAAACCACTTTCAATCACTGACATCACTTAATGCTCCCACACAAAAAACTCCAATGCTTCTTTTGGTTGTGCAAATGGGGAAAAAAATGGTAATTCTATCCACCTTTTGCACAGATTAAGACCAAATTGTTTCTACCTGAAGAACCAGCAATTCCGATTTGGTCATATTGTGGTAAGTCCAGTAAGCTCCACCTAGTTACTGACCACTCCTGCAGAAAATATCAAAGATAAAAGTTCTGTACAAAACTTATCCTGGATCTCCATATAATGATAACGATATCATCATATTGAAATAAACTGGATTTGTGGTTTACGGAGTGCTTTTATGGTGTTTAAATGCTTTTTCTAGCATGTGCTAAACCACTATCAAAATAGATTAAATAAAAACAACAAAAAAGCAGGACTTAAGATTAATTCCTGCTACTGGCAACTGTAATATTTAAAAAGGAAACACCCATTTCATTGAGTGTTCGACCCTGACAGTATTACAGATAGATATGATGCAGAGCCTGAATTAGATCAGGCTACCAGTGTTTTACTTCTTCCCTGAACATTAACAAGCTCCTTCACTAATGTGGATATTTGGGCAGACTACTGAGGTTGTAACGTTTGAGATCACTGTTTTGTGGGCTTTTTTTTTCTTTTTTTTTTTTTTTTTTTTCAATATCACAGTAGCTTGTTACACAAATCCCCCCTCCCCAGATTAGAGTCATTTAAACTAGTTGTTGGAACCACATAGTTTAGTAAACTCAGAATCAAGTCTGTAAAAAGTATAAAGGTCACAAAGAACCATAGTTCTGTTATAATGAGGCATACCCTAATACATTATTTAGTGTACCCTGACTGCTCCTGACTGTGAGAAGCTTGTCTTCCGTGAGATAAGGCTACATCCTCAAGCAGGTGAGTCTAAATATCACCCTTCAAAAACATCAAACAAAATTACAGCGAAGGTAGTGTTACAAATAATTAACTGACATATTCTGAAGGTAGTGTATTTAAGTTTTCCCTCCCCTCCCCTCCGGGTGAGCACTAAGCAGATAGTGAATGGTAAGTATGTTTAATTTAGAAAGAAAATAGTGGAGAGCCTAATTAGACCCAATTGATTATCCACCTAACAAGCAAATCTCTGAGTTCAAGAGAGGTCCCATTCCTAAATAACTTGATTTAGCTTAGATCTTTCAATCAACTGGATCAAAGAAAAGGAGGGGGGAAAAAAAGATTTCTGAAACATTTTGAAGAATGACAGTCTGATTCTCATTCAAAAAAAGCCTGGTTTTAAGAGAGCATCAGTTTAACAAAGTGGACTTATTTCTATAAAGGCAGAAATGAAAAATCCAACACCAGAAGTTCAGGCAGGCTCTACAGGCAAGATGTCCACTTCCACAGATCTGCATTCTTTGTGAGGTAACTCAACTCTCTATTACAGAGAAACATGCAAAAGGCAAAAGAAAAAAAAAAAAAAGAAAAAAGGGAAAAAGGGGGTAGTGGGCAGGTGAAGGAGGGAAACTGCACCATACCAGGCCAGAAAAATTTACAAATGTGACATTCAGAGCACACCTTTCACCTGTGTCCACACAAGTCTATGCTAAACTGCAAAGGAAAGAGCATTGCAGTAAATTGGAGAATCAGGTGCACTCAGTGGTGGTTGAACTATGCAGTAGTGCTCACCCAGTTTGCAAAGTAATTGGCACTCTACAACATCCCTACTCATCTTTCAATTCATTCGCACTTTGTGCTGCTTCTCCCTGGGGATCTAATTCAATCTTTACTGAAACATCCTGCCCCTCCGACCTCATTAATTTCATTTTTTTCTTTGGAGGGTTTTTCAAAGTGCCCAGCCTCTCTTTAACTTTGTACTCCAGTGTACTGTGGGGGATCCCATAAATACTCTGAGCTTTGGAAACACTCATTTTCCCACTCATAACCACAGAGATTGCTTCCTCCAGTATCTCGCTGTTGTACTGTCTGTATCTCCCTCTTTTCTTCCTAGGTTGCTTGGAGCCAGGATCTCCCTCTTGATCTGAGGTGGGATATGGCTGTCCAGAGGTAGACTGCTCAGCATCTGAGCCCCAGGAATCTGGTCCAGCATCCAGCAAACTTCTCCTGTTTTGTTTTGGAAGGATAGCCCTTAACTTTTTGCTAAGCGCGCTCTCCGTTTGTGAACCCATTACCAAAGAGCTATAGCTGTACTGGTCACCAGTGCGGGACTCCCATGAAAGGTCCATGCCTCGAACTTGTGGTATCTTTAAATCCACAGGAGACGAATGGCTCACGTCCTTTTTCCCATCCTGTTTAGTTTGAAGTGCCATTTTTTGAAAGGCAGAGTTTTCTGTAAGAAAAGGAAGGTCACTGATGTTGCTGAGTGCACCATTTCCCCTGAATTTCATGCGGCTGAAATTGAATTCGTAGTGTGGTTTTGCCCAAGAAGCCTCCCTGGATAATATTAAGTGCTGTCCATGATTCTGTAGTCCAGATGGCCCATGGCTGGCAGCCGTAGAAAACTGGTTTCTGCTCAGCAGTTCTTCACTAATCTGGAGTGATCGAGCCAGCGGTACTTTAAGAGATGTGGAGTGGCCATAACCTTCCCTGGTTCCATCCTGCAAGCTTCTTGGAGGTACCCCATCACCACTCTGTAGTCCCTCCGGATGGTGCTGGCTGGGTCTCCCAGGTCGCCTAATTGGATGGAAGGAAACTGATGTGAGCAGGACTTGCACAGGTAGGGAGGGATGGGTGAGGGGGCCACTCCTTTATTAGAAGGCCTTGCTTGGGTAACATCACTTTTTGTGTTATTTATTTTTCTCTAAAAAATTTTTTTTATCATTTTTTTATTTTAATTTTTTTTTAAAGTCTCAGCATCAGTCAGTTTTAAAACTTGTTCACAAAAAAAGAGAAGCTTTTTGGGCAAAGAAAAATGAAACCTGTTGGCTGGTCTCTGGTTGGGTTCACAAATTCTCGGAGTAGAAAAGACTTCGCGCAAGCGTCTGAAAATAGCACCTTAATTACAAAGTAGTAATCAATCGCCATAGATCTACACACAACTGTGTTACTGGTGTGACGTTACCACTAAACAAGTACAGTAATAAAAGAGTAAGCCAAAGTGCAACATATTCAACATGCAAATATGACTGCCACCTGCAGTATCTACACATAGGTAGAAACCTTGAATGATGTTCGCTTACATTATATTGAAGAATTGCTGCTCAGGATGAAAAAAAACCCAAAAATGCTTAGCAGGCCTCAAAGGTATTTGCTTGACTTTCATTAAGCACCAAATGTGAAAGCACTGCATTACACTAGACTTACCAAATTGCTCTCTTAACAACTAATTGCATACATACACGTCCCTGATTCTCATTTGATACATAGCATGGCTAGGAAAAAAAAAAAAAAAGACATCTAAGTTCCAACTGTCATCCAGATCAAAGGTTAATAGTAGAAAAAGCTGTATGTATTTTTACCATTTTCCTTTCGTCACAAGTGTTCTTTCTATGACAAAGTGCTACTACTGCAGACAAACACGTGCATTTTAATATTTTGCTTGTTTAGCCCCCTGTAGTAACTAAGTCACACTAGTTTCAAAATTGACCCCCAAACTTTTCCATGTTCAACATACAGATTAATGAAGAGACTAGTAAGCAATTCTATTTTAAAATTCTGGGACACTATACTGGTGTAAAGCCCTCTAGCTAAGTCAGCATTATTTAAGGATAGGATACGTACTGTTGAAAAGCTACATTATTCTTTTTATCATCACATTGGGATTAAAAAAAAAAAATCTACAGAGAAAAGACATCCACTGAAAGGACCTGGCATGTAATATAGACAATGCTCAATACAGATGCTGCTAGCTTCGCTCCAGGATGCAACAGGTCATAGTTGAAGTGGGTAACAAGAGTCAACAAGGATTCAAAACCAAATCCAGAGAAATGCATGAAAGTTTGCTATTCCGGAGAAGTGTCTCAAGCAACGTGCATTCTCTGCCCCTTCTAAAGCATGTAACAGCATCAGAACGCACACCAGTGGTTCTATGCCTAAAGAAAGGTCATCTTGGCAGCTACCTAGGACAGAGGGTCACACCTGGCTTCATTGATGCTGAACAGACTGCAGTCACCCTCATTTACCACACACCTGTCCAAGTAACCACAGGTGCCAGTATGCTGCATCCTCTCCGGACCCGCAGCACTGGTCAGGACAGTGCCAGGCATTGGCCCTGTCATCCCGTGTGTTGGACTTTGGCCCTCGCTTCATACACAAACAAGGGAACAAACAATACACAGCCTCGGTGGCTTCTGCTGCCTTCCTAGGAAAAGAAAGCTGGAAATAACCTGTTTGGAATTGAAGGAGAAGAGCTGGTGGGGAAAGTTTATGATAAAGAATTGTGGAAAAGTATTAAGACTAACTTCTAAACATCGAAGTATTTTATTAATAGAAATATTAAATGGAAAAAGGAATTTTGGAGATATCTGAGGCAGTAATATTTTTCCAAAGAGAGATGCGAAAGTTAAATCAGTTGTTAGCAGTACATGGGATTGGTGGTGGTGGGTTGTTAGTTTAAAATGTCTAGTTTTTCCAAAATCTATTGTATAGCTACATCAAGCAATTAAATGGCAGTTTAAATCATATACTGTTTCTGTACTTCACTAAAGAAATTACTTGTTCAGAGCAGCTTCAAGAAAAAATTCTCCCATCAACACCCAAAAATCCCTCTTACTCCCAGTCAGCCTCTCCAATACCATTAACTCAATCCTAGCTAAGACAAAAGGGTTTCTAAATGTATACAAACGGTGACATATACAAATATGAGACCTTAAAAGAAATTTTGTTGATATGACATTCTTTCACACCTTGAACTAATTAAGGCAAGACTAGGACACCACATTTTTTTTTTTTATAAAGAACTTGTTCAGTGCTACAGTACAATCACAAATCCAAAAAGCCATACTTAAAGTTTTCTGAACTACCAGACTCTCCCCCCGCCTTTTCTTTAAGTTGTGTTTTACACTATGAAATATTAACAAAGAACATGCAGTGATTTAAAACTAATTCAGCTTGGTTCATCACCCAAATCATTATTGCCACTAAAATAAACTTTTCTGTTAAGTATCTCTCCCCTAAGTGAAATGAAATCTAAATTATATTGCAAAGCCTCTAAGACTCTTCATACATTTAACTGAACTTGTATCTCCATGGACATCACGTATCACTGAACCCAAGAAGCAGGTAATAGAAATATCTATCACTAAGTACGAAATTGGCCAAAATAACAGATATTAGATTTCTTAACTGCAAGTTAAGCCTGTCTCAGTTTGCAACAACTCTTATTTGGCAGGTGGGATGAAGGTATTTACCAAAGGTGGAAGCTGAAAAACACATTACTCCAAAGGGTTAACACCAAAAGTAAGTTAAAATTAACAGGAGGTAAGCACACTTTTTTTAGTAAAAAACAGTTTTAAAAGGTCATAGTAAGTTGCTTTCTCTTACCCATTTCCTGGAGTACTGGAGCACCCTGGAGAATGACTCAGAGAGGTGCTGCCGGCACAAGGACTCTTCTTAGTGGATAAATCAAGCACACCGTCTGTAGAGACAAAAGAATGACTTCAGCGTTTGAAGAAACAAGATCAGCCACGTTGTCCCTTGACAAAACAAAGCTTTTGGGCTAAAGTCATATTTAGCACACAGCATTTTCTAATTTATTTTAGTTTTAAACAAACTAAGGCTTGGATTTGTTTGCAATTTGGCTTACAAGTGACTTCAACATAATCCTCAGAAGTCACAACAAAATTTGGCAAAATTAAATGTACATCTGTTACCAAGGGCCAGAGAATAAAAGATGACCTACAAATGACAGTTCAGGATACAACACAGCCTATTGCATAACTAGCCCTCATTGGTCCGAAAATGAGACATTCTTCAAGTTTCTGACATTTGGGGGGGTTTAAGCCAGTATGTGAATTTTTTAAAAATCCAAATCTCCGTAGCAAATTCATTGAAAACTTCACATTGGAAACTCTCTTTCAAATAAACACACACACACGTAAATTTGAGACTCCTCCTCACCTGGCAGCTAGTTTCATCCTTTTTTCCATATCTCTGATGGGTCCCTACCAGCCTTTCCCCTCTCTATTGTGCCATTTTACTCTCTCTCTTCTTCCATATACCAAATTGTTTTTCCTGCTAGACTGCTTCTTCCATTCTCACTAATGGCACTTCCTCACGCTCACCCATGCTCCTCGAGCCCTTTACATAAACTCTGCATTTCTAGGCAACGGAAAAGGGAGCACTTTTTGCTAGAAAAGCCTTGCTCCCACTACACTGAAATAACTTGAAATTCTGGTCATTTTAAAAGGGCAACATTGTCATAGAAGCAGCACGGCCATCTGAAATTCCTGGAAACTTTGAAACAAGGAATTTATGAGGCAAAGATAAATAAAACCTGTTGGCAAGGTAAACTAGAGACATTTCAGAGCTCCTCTCTCATTCTGTCTACTCAAGTAAATACCATCCAACACAAGAACAATGCAAGATGGCTTTCAGATTGCTTGAAGTTCTCATTTGCCATATGGAGAAAAAAAACACGATAAACAGTGAACTAGAATTAACTTACAGAAAGCTGTTCCACCCACTGCATTTGGGAACACACCATAACCCAAACTTAAGCAAGCAGACAATTCAATTTTCCTTCTGAACAACACTTATGCTGCCACAAGACACAGAGGCTGGATCAAGTAGAACCTCCTTTACAAGAGGCTCTACTAAACAGCACAGACTGCTGCCAAAGGCACTTGCATCCATGGTTCTTCTGTCAGAAGGGTTGTTACAACCTAGAAGTCTCCAAGGGCAAGTAGGACCAGCCTCATACCCCACAGAAAAAGTTTACAACTAGCTGGGTTTCCCTCGCCCCACTAGAACAGAAATATAATGAAAAGCACCACCAGCAGTCTTTCCTGACAGCCTCTTAAATCTCTCATTAACAAGTTTGGCAAAACCTCTTCCCAATTACATTAAATGTAAATTGGAAAAAAAATAATTACATCAGCAAACAGATTACTGTACAAGTTAATATGCACATGTTCTAATTCCATAACAAGTGTTATGAACATTATAAATTATCTCACAGCTTTTTTGTCACATGGTAGCTAAAGAACACATACATGCTTTCTTCCTCACCATACAATCCTCTAATTAAAAAAACCCCAAAAACAACCAACAGAAGCAAACTGATTCTCTCCTTCTTTCAGTGAAAAGCTTCACAATGAGAACATTTTGACATCTATAAACATATATGCAAAAGACACTAATGAACTACATTTATAATAAAATTAGCTAGAAACAAATGCCTGTCAGCTAAATGTATAGGCCCTCACTTCAAGAAAGACACCACATAACCTTCCTTTCACTGCAGTTTTGTAACTGAAGCATGGCGACAACTTTCAGTAAGTCCTGTAAGTTCAATAAGTGTCCAGATGCTCAAGCTGCATATTGCTGGACACATAAAATTAACCTTTTTACAAAATGCTTCATAAACCTAAGTTCCAAGAATAAAGAGATACCTACAACTCTGTACTAGCTAGCAAAAGAGGTTTTTTGTTTTTAAAGGCACCTTTTCTACTTGAGGATGGACAGCCTACTTTGTATTTGATAGAATGATTTCAGGCACTAACATATTTCTAAGGAAGGGTAAAGGGGCTAATTTTAATCTTATCAGTAGGATAGACTTATGATAACTTCTATTCAACAGTTTCAGGAAAAAACCACACCATTCACATACTATAATCACTCACAGCATTTGCTTGTTAAAAAACATTTTTGATTGAAAGCAAGGTTTTCAAATTAAAACAAGCTCTGCAACACTGTTACAAGTTATTCAATCTGTGCTCTGCAGAACAAGTCTATTTTTAAGGTAGAAAAGAGACATTTATTCCAAATGCATAAACCTGGAAGTTTTGTGCAGTTCGTGAGTATCATTTTTACCGCTTTCACAAAGCAGTTTCTCACAGACTTTTAGAAGATGGTGTTTTCACACTATGACCAGAAAGAAAATAAATCAGTCCTTCAGTCAGACTGTGTACTGATCTTCAGAAAGGAGACAACATTATGGTTTTCATGACCACGTGAACTTGTCCTATCAGCAAGCGTACAGTCTATTTTGACAGACTGTTTCTTGCAGCTCCCAGCAGGAACTGCACGCTTGTCCCCAGAATTTGGAGCACGTCCATCCCCTTTGCCCTTCTTCAGAAAAATCACTCATTTCTATGGGCCTACACCCTTTCAGAAAGTCTCTTCTCTCCCAGTCACATCTAGCTAGTCATTCTTTTATTGTAAAAACATCTACCGCTTTTCCACTTTACATACTATGTAAAAGCACAAACTTCTAATTGTCTGGTTTTGCAACAAGAATGCCATTAACGGATTGCCGTAGGATGCAAGACACTGATAAGAGTCCTACCTTGTTCACTAGGTTCTGACTGAGACTTTCTGACAGTAAGGTCCAGAGGTGAGTCTTGGTCAGCCATGAGAAGTTTGCTGAGCACAGGGTTCTGAGCAGTTGCAGCCGTGGGAGAGGAGGCGACCAGAGATGCTTTCAGCAGGCTTTGGTTCTTTGTGCTATTGGGCTGGCTGGAGTCCTGAGTAGAGCTATTTTTTGAGGTATATTCAGCAGCAAACTGTCGGATCATTCGCTGCATGATCTCACGGGCCACTAGGGGAATATTGGGGTCAGAGACCCTAGGACTGTCTGTAAATATTAGAGATTTTTTTTAAGGAAGCACTTTAAGTAAAACAGCTTTTATATTAAGTCATTGTTTCTTAAAAAAAAATCTAGGGAAAAAAAAAAAGAAAGCCAAAGATAAAATAGTTTCTGTAGAAAATGTACTTTAGTCTTAGAATACCTGAACAAGAACCATTGCTGATTCTGATATAACCTTCCCAAAGTAACAGTTTCCTAAGAGAAATATGCAACCTCATCTTTTATTTTAAAATATAGATATATTTGACCAGGCCTTTAAGAGGTGTGGAAATGGAAAGGAGAGCTAGACTCATGAAGAAAAGTACCAAGTATTGAAGCTCATTCCAAAAAAATTGAACAGGTTATTCAGTGGAAGAATCAAATAACTTACCTGCAGCTACAGAAGGGGAGAAGGGGGAATAGAGTTGTAGCAGTCCCCTACAAACTTACTGGGAAATAACCTATGGTTCTGATTCTTTAAAATAATTCATATGAAGATCAAACGTTCAAGTGTCTTCCATCCCATTCTATCTATTCCTTTTGACATTTCTATCATTATGTCAATGCAGCACTAGGTATTACCCAAAGAGCTTTCACATATACAAAAAACCAAGATGTGTCGCATGAAAAGTAATTCTATTTTTAGAAGAGCTGATAAATCTAATAGTAAGAAATGTGAAATGGAACAGGTAGACATTCCTATTTATATATATGAAATAGTGCATAAATACAAAGGTAGTTAGGGATGTGGGCAACCCAAAAACATATTGGCAGAAATCACTATTTCATGCCAGTAGTAATTTGTGATGTCAAAGCAAATCTGTAACTCCTAAATCACAGAAGCTAAGTCTTCACCTCAAACACTGCTTGTGTTCTCTGGCCAAATCAGGTTTAAAAAACAAAAAACCAAAAAACCCCAAAACAGAAAACCAACAAAAACCCACCAAAAAAACCCCACCACCCACAACAACTCCAGAAATGGCTCAAAAGGTTTGATTTTCTATTTCTGAAGAAACATTCAGAGAAAATTGTGCAGTAGGAAACCAAACAAATCTTTAAAAGCAGCTCTCAAAACGGAACAATAATAGTAAAGGGTTTACTTCCTTTTTAAAAAAAATTGCCCAGGTTGAAAGGTAATCTATTGAGATTGAACTATTAGAAGCATTAGCAAAATCTTCTGTGGGACACTTCAGCATTAGATTTGCCTTTTATAATCATTTTTGACAGAAATGCATCAATCCAACAAACCAGCTTTAGAGTATCTGTAAAGGATGATTGACATGAAGGTTTGAGCATGTAGTTGCCCACAAACTAGAGAGCAGCAGCAAGCAGCTACTGTGTTTCTTGATGAAAAAAACATATTGAGCTTTAAATACTTAATCAAGACCAAATTCCTTCCTGTTAAGTACAGCTTTCTAAATATAAGACCTTATAGAGTCAATACATGTATTCTTAAAGTATTCTTACACGTATTCTTAGTAGCTGTAAACTTCTGGAAACATTTATGTAAATACTTAATCATTTTCTTGTGAAATTTACAGGATGTTTTATTATTGCTAAGGACATGACACTAGAGTTTTAAGAACTAACCAAGATGAGCCAAACTTAAATTTAGGTACGTTTATATTCTCACTTTCTTCCCAAATGTTCCACAAGGACACAAGTCTGGAGAAGCATAGAGGCTTTTTTTCCCTGCTATGGTCACATTTCTTCCATTTTCTAAGCTCTCAACTATAACCTGCTGAAGGACATAAGAACGCCTCTAGGAAAGCCCAGAGGGACACAAACTGATGCCATGATCACACTGATGCCAACAATTTGGCATCTGCTCATAGTGTATACAAGTGGGGCTGGCAGGAACACAGAGCTCTATGGCACCTATATTTTCTGAAGAATCATGCCTTTACTGTGCACCCATTTTCATATGCACAATTCAGCTTAGAGCTGAACATATTTCCAAATTCAGGGAGAAAATATTATATATGTCTACTGCCATGCATCTTTATAGTATGCAACTTCAAAGAATCAGCACAGAGTGACTACTGAGAGCTTTTCTAGTGCTGCTCAAGATAAACTCTCTAATTCAGGACACAAAAGTCAATTTCAAGCAGAAGGGTAGTTACCTAGCATATTAAAGGCTTCTTGCTTAATATAAAACCTGAATGCTAAGGATTAAAGCTGTTCAAAAGTGAGTGCAAAATATTTGCTGGTGCCTCTGCAGCATTACTTGAAATCAACCAATGTTTATTTTGACCCCAAGTGTCTAGGTTTTTTGAAAAAAAATAAACTAAAATTAACTAAAACATAGAGATTCTCAGAGAAGAAAAATACAGCAAACGTTTATCAGCTATAAATAGTCTAAAGCAGTACCTCGGAGCTTTCAAACCTTAATAGCTTTTGTGTATTTTATCTATACTGAGATCTTAAAAGGGCGGTATCAAACAAAAAAGGTCTGATTTCATTAAACCCTATCCTGCCACAAGGTAGAAGTAACAGGCAACTAGGTACTACCGCTCTGCTTCCACTGGAAAGTACAAATATTTGAGAGAAGCATTACTGAGTCAGAGTGTCACGGGCACAAAGCAGAGAGAAAGTACCTAAGATTAACGGACAGTGAAGCTCTTCAGAAAGTTTGCTGATCCTACTAATTACCTATGTATGTTAAGTGCATGAGTGCACATCCTTGACATGCAACAGGCATCTGTTCATACAGCTGCATTTTCTCTGATCTGCCTGGGCTACAAAACACCGGTCTCAAATGTTACTGGCACCGAGGATGGAAAGGAAAAAAGAACTAATCACTGGCATGAAACCAGGAGAGTCAAGCATCTCTGAGCAACGTAGGAGTGTCAGAGTTCTGCCATTCTTTGTGTCCTCTTTGGCATGACAGTGCCTGGGGAGCTTGTGGCAGTGGCATGAGTTAAAATAACCTTTCAAGCAATCTAATACAGCCAAGCTTGACAACGATGCATTAAGGATTCAGAACTGACTTCCTGCCAGGCTTCTTCCCCTCCCTTATTATTCTTGCACCAAGCACACCTCTGCCAGAGGAAGGAAAGCAAGAGTGTTCTAAAAAAATTCTCAAAGATTCTTAGACACCTGAAGTGATTTCATTATCTTCCTTCTGCGTATCTGACCATGGACAGAGTGTTCAACCCCTCATTAGCACACTGCAGTATCTCCCAATAGTTTTCCAACAATTAGGGAAGTACGCATTTCTAATAAGACATGCAAGCAGGTCATACATAAAAATTTAAGCTCAAAGTTCAAGGGATGAAGTCTTCAATAAACAATTTGGCAGTGATGGAACTGAATATTTTTTTCCTTTCACCAGACACACAATATGGAAAAAAAATACATATTCCTCTGGATTTTTGTTTTCTTAAATCCCTTCTGGATTTAAAGAGAGATGAGATAAATCTAAAAGCAAAAGGAAACCTTAACCTTAAAAGAAAAAACAAAACAAACAACCACAAAACAAAACACTGAAAAAGAAGACTTGGAATAAAAGCATTACCTGAACTATCAGTAGTAATGTAATAACTATCCTTCCTACCATCCTACATGCTTCCATACTTTATGCAATACATCATAATGTATAGTTTGTATTTATTCATTTGAATCATAAAAGAAAGGCTAAGATACTGTTATCTACTTAAAACACCTTTAAATATTTTGGTCACTGGGAGGAAGGGCTGAGGACCAGCTACAGCAATTTCTAATTTGTTAAAGTGAAGCCTCACATTGTCCCCCAGCAGACAGGTTGGAATTACTGATTTGGCAGATTTTCTCACACATGGGTTAGACTGATAAGTACGACGTACTTTCATTCAGGATGCATTTGGAAGCAGCCTCTGGATTCCCGTTTCTCAGACTGGTAGAAAACAGTGAAATGAGTTTCGTGCCTTCATAAGAGCACAGTTTAACTGACATAACTCTCCGGAAGAGATTTACAGGATTTTCTAGCATGGAGGTACTGTTATTGTTCTCAGCACATTCTACAGCACTGATTTTCTATTTTTTTTTTTGCTGATCACATTTTGAATTCTTCATATATCCCCCTTAGCACTATTCCAACAATATTTTATACTGTGGATTGCTGGGGGTGGGGCAGGTAATCACTACAGACCACAGTGAGAAGACTGCTGACCTTTAAGAAAAGCTGCATTAGTACAGATCCCATTAAAATTAAAAAAATAATATAATATATATACACCCCCATTGCCACTTGCCCCTCCTTAACCAAACAGCCCACTGACCTAAACATGGGTTTCAGGGGAGCAGTTCTGTTGGGTAAGAATTGAGTCATTTTTCCAAAAGTGCAAAACACCAGTGTTCTCATGGAGAGATTTGTTTTAGAGTTATATATGTTATACTCTCTTCCTCTGTCCCAAGCCCACACTGTTGCATTCCTACATTATTTGAGAGTCAATTTTTACTCTTGATTTATATGTATATATATACATATGAAGAAGACAACTTGAAAAATACTGAACATATGACAACTTGAACGTCAGATCTTTGATACCTGCATTGCATGCAAAAGATCGGTGAGAGAGACCATTTCCCCCCCCCCCATTAAAACCAACCTTTTCTGTAAAAGACTGCATTGAGGAACTCTTCTGCTTGCCTTTCAAAACGAATGATTTTTGCTTGCTCTTGTCTAAGCAGAGCTTCTTGTCCAGCTTCTGAGGCTGGCTCATCCAGACTGACTAAGTGTTCCTGCAAAGATATTAAATATGTGTAAGAGCTTCCTGACTCCAAAATGAATAAAGTTTCTTAGGCATTAAATATTTTACAGAATTCAAAACTTTGTTAGGTACTCAGCACAGACTTGAATCTATTGAAATCACAACTTGATTTCTGACTGCTCCAGAACATTGTACTTTGTCCTGTTTTCTTGTTGTAAATGCAGCAGAAGCCTGTAAGATTTGATAACATAATGGGAAATAAGCGCACACTATAACAAAGAAGATTCAGATATTTTACAACATTTGGCTGCAAATCTCATATCTAGCACTTGTTCTTTGGCTATTACTTTTAGTACCAAGAAGTAACTGTTGAAGGCAAAACACAGAAAGTTCTCCTTACTCTACACAACATTCATGCAAACTGAGCAATAAACAACCAACCATTAGCAACAAATACGTCCTTTTGTGACAAGGCTCAGTAGTGGCTACTTTTAAGTGAAATAAACTTAAGTTAGCTGCTTACAACACTCGCAATGAATTAAAATTCATTCTGTCTCTTACAACTGGAAGCAACTGAGTTCTCTCAAGCACATTTCAAAACAAATGTTTTAAGTAGGATAATTAAATTGTGTGAGATGCCAGGATAATCCCTTATTTTAAACTCCAGAAACTAGAAGACAATGGTTACAAAAATACAAAATCTAAACGCTTGGATTCCCCCTCCCAGACACACACCTCTTTTCTTACTTCTTTCAGTTCAATGCTTTGCTCCTGCTTATGAGAACAATCTCTTTCCTGGCCCTCTCCCTCCACTTTCATTTTAAGCTATATTAAAGTTACCTGTATTTACCTACTGCAGGAATGCATACACAACCACTCTTTGGGTTTAGGGAGTGTTTTGTTTTGTTAACCTTTACAAAGTATCAGTTACCATAATATCTAGGCTACATCAGGTTTTTTGGCCTCTACAAGTTGATTTCAGGTTCATATCCTCACGGGACTAGAAGGGAAGGAAAGAACTTGCAATTCATTTATAAATCACAATAAATGAAAAGAAGTCATCATTCTTAAGTTTGTGTCATCTCAACTTCCAAGAGGTTTAATGAAGCAAGATTACATAACCAGCCCATAGTAAATTAACGAACAGAAAAGTCACATGAACTATGTGCAAAGGGTAATAATAGGAAATGCTGTGGACTCTGGCCTGAAAAACATGGCCTCTCATCTCAGATTTGTAATTCAACAGCTTCAAAAAGTTCTCTATCAAAAGTAAAGGGGGATACCATCTCAGACAGGGTATGGAGGCAAAGCAGCATCTTATGCTAAATCAAAAAATGAGGAGCATGCAATGACAGAGGTGACAGGTGAGTAAAACAACACATTTGCTGTGAAGGTAAGAGTCTGCAGAAGTAAAGACCTCACAAAGTGACTGATTTTTTTTCCATACCAGAGAGATTCCAGGCTCACTCTCAAACTTGCTGGCTCTCATAGGAAAGATAAGTGCTTTTGAGATAGTCTTAAAGAATATGAATTTGAACTGATGGATTAACTATAATAAAAGCCCTGTAGCCCTGTACCAGTAAGCAGTAGTAGTGCTCCCACGGTTCACGGGTGTTTTATGAACACACTGAAAATGCAGTTGTACTTTTCTGCTACTTAAAATATTTGAAGTATCTCTACAGGATTTCACAATAAAAATATTTGTGGAGAATAAGCCAAATATTTTTATAAAAGAGTTACACTTCAGGTGAGATTTCATAAAACATACATGCATCTTCTTTTTGAAACTGTGTTTCTACATCTGACAAAGTTTAACACAGAATCCGTCCTGGTTATTGACGGCCATTCTGAGTCAAGCTCCATTATCTTTTAGGCATTATCAGGATAATTGTAAACTCAGCTTATCGGTTTGTGTAAAAAGCAGACATTTGTGCAAATTAACTAATAACAGAAGTAATCTAGGCATACAAAAGTGTTGAAACAATCACTGGAGTATCTAAGCATTTACAGACAAACTGCTTTAAGTTTTACTTTAAAAGGAATCTCTGCAAACTGATGTGCAGAGATTTGGCTAGATAAAATCCATTAGAGTTAATTAGCATCCTCTAGCTAAAGTCCCACAAGCCATTGCAAAAAACTTTCTTTTAATTCAAAGGACAGAGAATTCAGAATTGAAGGAAACATTATCCCTTCAACCTGATCTGATACACTACCCTGTGACAGACTATAGCTTGGGAAGAAGCCTAAAATAAAAATAACCCTTGCCCAACACAATGCATTTCCAATCTTCCTAGTACTTTTTGCAACTAAGAAAATACATAGTAATTCAGTGAAAACCAAATTCAGCAGCAGCATGCCTCACCATAAACAAGTGTACTTTACATTATTCATATAAAGGTAACATATACAAAGTATAATTTAACCTACCTAGGCTAAAGCTGTATATTTTCTACATAGAGAAGGAATGAAGAAAGAGGGATCAGCCAGAAAAAAAAAAACCTCGGAAGTGGCTTACACTGGTGAACGGCTGAATAAAGAATCATTGATCTGCATTCAGGAGAAGAGGGGAATAGCAAGGCAATGGCAGTGCTGAGTTCTTACCCCAATGTCCAAGCTAAAGCATCAAAATGTCAAGAAATACATATAAGACTCAGATTTAACCTTGTTCATAGAAACTACTATCTTCAGTCTTGTCATCTCACTGCACAGTCCCAAATCACATCAAAGTTTTCAGTAACAACAGGCAGGTAGTGGGAAGAAGAAAAACCTATTAGTATTTAGATAGCATTGTCATTGCGTACAAATACCCTGGGAAAAATGCAACCAGCTACTTTTACATATTATTTATAACACAGCATTCATTCTATTCTCTTTGTGCTTCTCTTCAGGTGGGAACCATGCCCCAGAGCGTCCCTGGAATCCCATCAGTGAACATGCAGTACCACTATATTGAATAATGATGGTTCGGGATACTTGGAGTGGTTTGCTCATTCTCCCAAAGGGCCAAAGCTCTTTTTGCACGTTAAGATATAGAGCATAACTATATAATTAAGTCAAAGAGCCTTAGAAATACAGAGCTCAGGTTTTCAAAACGCAAGGTCAATGTGTGACCTTGAGAGACCACTTAATCCTGGACAGCCTGGCCTCGTCAGCACTAGTGGTGGATCCTCATTGAGGCTCTCCTTGTAGGAAACGATGACACAGCAATTCTAAATGCTAAACTGCTGGCATGAAGAAAAAGGTATGATGCAGGCTGGTTTTGTACAGATATGGCAACAGAAGCTTCACGTTTAAGCTACAGGCTGCACGCAGATGGAGTGGGAAGCGCCCACAAGCTAGAACAGTGCAAAATAATTCCTATCCGTCTTTGTGGAGGAAACAGCGGGAAGCTTCCCACAGACCAGCCGTGGCTGAGCGGCCAACCCAAGGACCCTAGGGATATAATCCAGCCTCCCAATCCACGACAAGATCAGGAACAGTAAGAAAGGAATGTTTCAGCATCCCTAGGTTGTCTTCTCCAACATTGCATTTTTCTTAAGACTGTACAGTCTTTTTAAACTCTTAGCCAGTGCAAAGGAGAATAATCTACTATTCCCTGTAGACAAGCCTTAAGGACACCAGATAATTTTCAATTCTGAATATGCCCTTTAAAGCATCTAGATCTGTTTCCAGCTTGGCATCAACTAAAAATTCAGATAGATTAACTAGTTTTAAGACATCTCCCTCACTTACTGAGCATGCATACTTTTATAGTAAGAAACAGTATTATTTCCTTATTAAGATGACTGGTGTCAGATTTATCAAGTTCAAAAGAAATTTGACTGAACCATAGCTACTGAATATCATTTATTACCTATAGCAGAGGGAGAGGAAAAAAAAGTCAGTGGAAATACAATATGCTTACATACACTTTTATGCACAAGCAAAACTGTAACCCCACATTTCTACTGAACACAGCTGAAGATTATCACAAACAGTCTCTTCAGGTTTTAGCCTCCATATCAAGTTATTTTAAAACCACCCAATACAAAATTGACAATCTAAATGCTTGAGGTTTTAAGTGATGAAATCCATTAAAAACGTTTTAGAGCATCTTCCAGCACACTTAGGATCTCTGTACACAGTTTAAAACAAAGTCTAAAGCCGTCAAAAATCATAAGAGTTCTGCAACTTCAACTCATTTTCAGATATTTCCTTTGCCATCTTCAATTATTCTATGCGTTAACGCTTTAAATGATAGTGGTTGCTTCTCTTTGGAATTATTCAGACACTTACCACAGTTTACTTCTTATTGTTTATGTTCCTCCATAATGAAAGGACACCAGATTCAAAGGCTGTTATGACTAATCATGATCAAGTAATGGCACAATATTACCTTTTAGATGTTTGTGTAAAGCAATTACTTACAAGCTTTTAAAAATAATCAAAATCATATCAGAGTAACTCTGAATTTTAAAATTACTCTGCCACATGCTGTACCCTACCGCACTTCTTCACAACTGAAAAAATTGTTAGAGGTCCTTCCTTACACTGAAGCCCAGGTACATTGTGGTGCTTTGAAGATCAGACTCAACCTTCTGCAGTCAACAACACGAAACTCTAGAATATGGTCCTACAAGTCATCTTCTCTCTTGCTATTTTTGTAGCTTAAATATATCTACAAAATAGTTAATGTGCTTAGGAGTATGATCCTTCTTGTTCTGCTCTCACCAGCTAATGAGATTAGTCATGTCGTCGTGTCTTCCCCCCTTTTTTTAATACATAGGAATTGCTTTATGTAGCTTTAGACAATAGTGTTTTCTTTTCCAAATGGATATACCCAACTGAATCCTCTTTAAGGATTCTTTTTTCCAATTTCCCCTCTTGCTACTGGTGCTTTCTTCTGACCTTATCTATATGCATCTTTTAAAAAAAAAAAAAAAAATCTTAAACCAGGCTTGAGCTCCAACTATGAGCAAATGACAGCACAGACTACCTTATTTGACACAAACATTCTACATGGAGCCACAGATCTCTTCTGTAATGATAGCTCTGCTGGTTTATTTAACAAGCCACACTGAAAAATTAAGAACCATGATTAAAAAGAGGTAAGTCAAGTACACTTTAAGTTCAATTTGTCTGAATTGATGGGTCTTCTCTGCACTACAACCTTTTAGAAGGAAAAGCTTCATAAAAACCCCAACCACCTTGCAAACTATACTATCTTAAGTCTTCCCTGTGAAAGACAAAGCCCATAAGATATTGAGAGTTACCACATTTGCAGATTATTTCAATGACAACTCATCCGGTTTGGTCCCATAGAACCTGATCTACTTCCTCTCACTACGAGCAGGCAGCTAGAGCTGCTAACTTTGTCTTTTTTGTCTTTCATGACCATCAATGTACGCACACATTTCTGCACACAGGCACCTGTGTTAATAACCTGGTAGTAGATCGTTAGATAACTAGTTATTCTCTCTGATCATACTATACTGAAACAATTGTGTATTCTGCATTATAGGATGGAAGAAGAAAAATCCAATCTCCAAAAGCTTTACATTATTGCACGTAACCCTTTGGATTTGGGCAAAAATGTCTGGGAAGATTTTTAGATCCCTAAAAATCTGTATTTATTATCCCTTTCAAATGAAGACACTCAAGTTCATTTCTCTATCAAAAACTGTCTTGTCTTTTGACTGCCAAAAAATCCAGTCTTTGCAAGTAGAACTACTGCTACAAATAAATTAATCTTTTCAGAACACTTCAGCAGATGGTTCTCCATCCTTTGAAGACTGTATGTAATTGAATCTGATTGCTTGTAAAAGCAAGAACCAACATCGTTGAAATGGGAGCAAGCGTAGTTTTTTTTTTTTTTCCCCTAAACAGCTCTGCCAATAAAACTAATCTTGGCCTCCAGTTCTCATCCTGCAGTCCAGAACTCAATTCTCCTTAAGCACAACTACTGGTCTCCTAAGTTACGTGTAATTCTTAAGGGCAAATGAAATCCAGAAAAAAGTCCTGAAGATTTTTATTGGTTTTGAACTAGGCAGACCAGGTACCTACGCGTTACTCAAAGGTGAAAAATCAAGTACACTGATTAATTATTCCACTAATCCAAAAGGGGGTATTGGTAGAGATTGGAAAAAAGACCAGCCACAGCCACACACTGTTGTAATATGTGGTTTGTGGCTACCTTGCTCCCAGCTACATCAATTACACACCTTTTAATTCTGTAACCAACTCACCAGTATACAAGCACAAAGCCAAACCATCCCCTCCTGCCCAGTTCTTTTCCTAAAAAGGTAAAAGGATGCACATCATCAACAATAAATAAAAGGCAGAATAGAGGATGTGGTGTAGAAAGCACAATTGCCACCACTTTATGTTGTACAGGAACAGACAAGTTTTAGCAGTTACAGAAGACTGAGCCTGCAACTCCCTAAAAAGAAAGGGAGTTAAAGATATCATTACAGACGTTGAATGGAAGAGATTTCAGATAAACTAGTACCATTTCTAATTAAGTTCAGTCCATCAGCTGAAGACTGTCCATCATTTGGTCAAATACCAAACGAAGTTTCAAACTTTTTTGTAACAATTAAGCCTCTGATTCAAATTATGATGTTGTTAAATCCATACTATTTGAAGGCTCCCATAAGAGTCATATTTAACTCTGTATCGCAAGCTAACAACATCAGCAACCATCAGCAGTGCAGCAGTTTGGCATATCCACGGAGGAAAGGAAACACTCTCACACTGCCATCTCTCTCAGCTGACACACGACAACTCACTAGGTCTAAAAGGAACCATATTCTTCCCATAAAAACAAAACAAACAAACCACCCACAAACCCCAAACCCAACAGAACCGATATAGAGAGTGGGGGGCAGGAAGAAAACCAAAACACAGCAAACAACTTAAAAACACCCTACATACTTCAAAGAAGCCCCATGCCACGCATGAAGAGCATCACCAGGATTAGCAGAGAAGTCACAAGCCTGGTTTGAATGGACTGGTTCACCCTCCTTCCCCACTCCCTCAGCTAGTGATCCCTGGCCATGCAGCAAACATGCATGTGTACAAAGCTCTCTTTGCTGTCCCTGTTTATCAATCAGCTGTAAGAAAAATGGTTCAAATGGGTATTTTTGGCTACTGAAATGTAAAGTGACAGAAATTGCTTGGGTTTTATTTATAAAAATTATTCTACCCTGCTCAGATCTTACCTTCCCCTCCTTCCCCTTCACCCACCGCCTTTGCCTAGAGATGCTGCATACCCTGCTGCGCTGTGTCAATTTGTACACAATCTTAAAATCTCCTTAGACCCTTGATGTCAAAACATCACAGAGCATACCAGATGTGACCACATCTGCATCTTTTCTTTCGCCCATTTAAAAGCCACCACATAGTACAATGGGAAACCACATGAGGAACCTTAACTTAAATGATAACTATCACTAGCATAAGGAATACATCACCAGTTTTTCAGTGATACTCACAATTATGGGCTACGCTTTACTATGTGAAACTAGAAAGAAAAGCCTAGCAAAGTACATGAAAATATAAATAGTGATCATCTCAGCTTCTGACTAAAGGTTGTGTAGAAGCTTGAAAATGACAAGACAACCATGCCTAATCAGCACACTATACAGTGGACATTCATGTCCTTAATTTTTGTCTTCACCTAACAATCACTGATTTTCAGGAGCTTTATTTTAGTTATTGTGGACCTATAAGGATGATTGAAATGTAAACAGTCTTTTTGAAGATCTACCCATACACTGTCAGATTCTCCCAGACTACAATCAATCTCTGACTGCACCACAAAATTAATTTCTGTTCCATGGCTTAACTAGAACTGTGCTAAACACTGAATTTTGGCTTTTTATAAGTCAAACAAGACAGAACTACTTACAGCACAAGCGTACATACGGCTTACCTGCTGTCAGTCTCAACAAAAGAAAGTCTTATGCCTTACATCTGTTCTAAATGCAAGCGTTCCTAATCCTCCTCCCCATGCCTTAACAAAAACTGTAATACAAAAACAAGGATAAACTGGCAACATGGCAAGTGTCGGCAAGGTATTTCCTTTATGAATGAGCCATGCAGCCATACATGTTAGCTGCCACAGAGGACAGGGTGCTTTTGTTTCATTCCTAAGTTGATAGAGATCCACTCTGCGTGTTATTTTACATTGTGCAGGAAGAAGTAGTAGTAAAGAGTTCCAGCAAATGACATTTTGCCAAGAAAGATGAGCCTTCCTTCCTATGCTAAAGAACAATCATTATTTCAACACATGGGCTGAGCAACAATCATGTATAGCACGGTAGCCTTTGTTTCATGTATAGCTATAATCTCATTAAGAAAACAAATTGCAAGTTTATTTGTTCGCAAATCTGACTTGTCCACGTTTAGGTTCTGACTTGGTTATAAACAAGCACAGTGCAAAATCTACCATACATATGAGCCCTTTAATAAAAGGATATGGCCCACAGGGAAGGAGATTCCAAGATACAGAACAAAACTCTAGGTTGTTAAAATGGACCACATTTCCATACTGAAGATAAGCCCAGCGTCTGACTGTAGTAAACGTGCACAAGACAAAGTCTGGCTCCCTTGGGAAGGGTTACATGATCCCAACAAGATCTCTTATAAAGAACTCAAAAAAAAAAAACCAAAACCCCAAAACAAACAAAAACACCACCAAACAGAGTCACTACACAGAAAAAAAATCTGCATCACATACTACAAAGAAAAAGTTGCAGAGAAGCAGCAAGTCTCTTTGTTAACTTGTATTATTTTAATTCAGAAAGCCTTTTTCCGAAGGAGAGGAAAGGGGTAGGAGGTTGCAGATTTTCTATGTTCAGTTAACTAGGAGCAGCAAACTCCCTCCCTTTGTCCCTCCCCTACAACTACTAGCTTCACACATCTGCATTGTTACCTTCACTTTTTCTCTTCTCAGGCAGCAGAAAAGACAATTTTCATCAAAAGACCAATCAGAAACACCTTCAGGCTCACAGTCTGTAAATCAGAGGAATAGCAAATTACTTCATATTCATAAACCACGACACAACTGGAGCCAAAAGAGAAATGCCAAATTAAATACCTGTTTCACAACATTCTTGCCTGCATTCTGAGGATGCAGGCTTCATTTCGGCCATTTTTCTAAATCCCCAGATTACCAAACTGTATACATTTTATCTATGCACAACAAATCTGTTTTTCCGAGCACTGCCAAATACACTCCCAGCTACATAAAGATGAACGCACACTCATTAGTAATTTTAGCCAATATGAAACTAACTGTGAGCACTGCCTGGGGGAGGGGGAAAAAAAGCACAAATCACCACGGTAACACACATTTTCTAGAGGCAGAGCTGGGGCTGCTTCTGTCATTAGAAATGCAGAACAAGATACAAACATAGAGATTGAATACCTTTAAACAAACTGAGATCTTTTAATAATCCAGGTCCAAACAGGCCTTCTAGAATACTTTCAAACCCTAAAAGCAAATAAAAGAATTGTTAGCTTTCTAGATTAAGTACGTCACTACAAGAATATTCACAATAGCAGTTCTATATTTATCTGTTCCAAGAACAGAGCTCAACGTGTTTTCTATAAGCATTACAAGATGCATGGGTCAATTGTGATGACTGAACTACTGACAAATCATGGCACAATCTAGAGTCCACCGACTCCTGTACTTTTGTAAATAGCTAGGTTAAAAACAAAGAACATTACAATATTGAAATAAACCATTTTGAAAAGAAAATAGGAAGTTGTAGGTTCTACAACATGACCAGGTAATTTCTACACGAAAAATTCTCTTGCGTAAGCCTCCAAACTGAAATAAAGTACATTTTCCCCAATTAAAAAAAAAATACTTTCTTCCATCTGAGTGGCATTCAGTTACTTTTCTGAATTTCAACAAACATTAGAATAAGTGTTTCCTGAAGAGTTACAGGGTTGAGGAGAGAAAATTCAAAGGAAAGGGATTCAGCAGTGCCATGCCTCTAAGGAACCAAATTCCAATCACAGATCCACATCTAAGATATACAGTCCGATTTACTTCAATGCCATGATTTACGCCTCACTTAAAATAAATCTAACCAATTTTACTTTATTCCAAAAGAGGAAAAACCTTTACCGAAATTACTGCCATTATTTGGAAATGTTAAATCAATATTACACTAAACCCCTGCTGGCAGTAAAATCTACAGAGCTATTAACTACCCAATACTGTGAGAAGACAGGTTAGCAGTGTGAATACGAACAGTACAAAGGCTACTTTAAGGGGGACAGACAAATTCCACCTGCTTATAAAAACGTATTCCCAATATGAGCATAAAACTCAAAACTGCCATATACTGTATTTTCCCCCTCCATTAATACTTTTGCTTTGTAGGTTTAATAATGGTTTGCATATAGCTAGGGGCAGCTTCTCCTACTTGCCTGAATCTTTGAGAGGCAGAAGATGAAAAAAAAAAAAATTAAGACACAAAAATAGAGTTTTAAATTCATGGAAACTTGCATGGGTGAATCGGGGGACAGATAAACTACCTGAAATAGCCCTTTTAAGAAACTTTAAGAAACCAGACAAATTCTAATCGATCACATGCTATGAAGGAAATCAGTTATTATGTGGCAAAAGAACAATAATTCTATAATAAATATATATAGATTTAATATCAAAGTTATCTTTTGGGCGGCAGTCTTCAAAAGGAAAGGACAAGCAGCATTACATCCCTCTGGGTGTCACCAAGAGTGCCAGTGCACTAACATCTTTAGATATCAGATGCAGGAACCTACAGAAATTGCAGCCTGCAACATGACTTAGATGGCCGAAGCACTGCCAGGGCATACCACTGTCCTTGATCTATCAGGATCAGAGGCTGATACTAAAAATCTAATCTCTGAAAGCACCGAGTGGAGAACAAAAAAAAAAAAAAAAAAAAAAAAAAAAAAAAGGTGAAAGTGACAGTGAAATAACAGTCAAGAGTAAAGAGAAATAGGGGAGAGATCAGAAAACAAGGTGGAAGAAGAGAAACTGGAAAAACATCCCATTGAACAGCACCTTGTCAGGCAGAGAAGTAGCACTGCCTCCAAAAAAAGCCAATTCAGGCTTCAGGAAGTGGCAGGAACAGTGGGAAAGGGCCGACCAACCTGACCTAGAAGAAAAATAGGAGAATCAGGGTATTGACCCATAGAAGTTTATAATGTTGACTCTTTTACGGGTAGTAACCCCTCAGAATTTGTATCTGAAATGAAACCTTAAGGAAAACAGCTAGCCAACCTCATTCTTTATCTTTTTGTTTAAAAAAATTGTAATTTTTTATATATATATATAAAAATCAGAAGACCTCAGAAAATTTTACTCAAACTCACCACTCTTAAAATAGTAACTGCCAATGACTCATGCCCCACAGTTTGCCATGCATGCAATTGCACACTGAAGTCCCTGCCAAGTTTTACAGCTTGGATATTGTACAATCATAGTTTGCTAGCCCACTGTTCTCAGTGATGCTAATGCCACTCGGTTTTTATTAATATTAAATATTGGATTTAGCAGTTGCATAGCAACAGCAGAACATCTTATGTGCAACGCTTGACATTAAAAAAGGCAAATAAGGGAAGTATGAATGTATTCAAAAATTATAATAAAGACTGGCAAAACTGCCATGAAGCTGAGCCCTATTACCCCCCAAATGCAAAGTGTAATGCAGTAAAGACAGTATAAGCCCTGCAATGTAGTATTCAGTCATTCAGGATGCCAAAAGAGCAACTGTGTACAGTTAATCATGCATAATACATTGAAAACAAAATCTTGAAAAAGGAGCTGCCTACTTTTTATAGTATTTTTTCTCTCCATTGTCACTGCTCTTAGAAGCTTGAAAAGAACATTTCTTTTCCCACCGATTGTCCTTTTCCATTTGGCAGATGATATTTTCCTGCATTTCAAATGGAACAGAAATTAACATGGCTGCCTCTGCTAAATTCCAGTTTCTATATTTTCATCGTCTATATTTCAGTGTCTGACAGTTCACAGCAGCTGAAGAGCAGGGCCAGTGGAAAAGTTGCGGGAATAAGAGAATTAGAAAAGAGGAAGAGGGATGAAGATCCCAATATTTTAGAGCTTTCTCTTAGATATGTTCCTCACAATTAAAGCAACCATACATTTAACCCTTATTATGTTACTGGTGACCTACACAACAGAAATGTCTTTTGGGTGTTAGTGTAAGAATTTAGGAAAAAAGTTTTTAATTATTTTAAAAATCCAACATTTACAAAGTGTAAAACATCATCTCTGTCTCAGAAGGCTCTCCAGCAAGTGAAGAATTAGAGAGAAAAAAAAAATCCCAGAAAGAACAAAGAAAACCCTTAGTACTGAAGCAAGGGTGGACTAACTTTTAAATACAGAGATTGTTACACACATTACTTTTAGAGCTAACAATTGTGAAATAATAAAGCAAGGTTTAAGAAACATTATTCTCTAAAATGTCCTCTTAACAAAAATCAGAATATGGATGTGCCATTTTTATCCTAAAAGTAACGAGCACTGAAATTAAAACTAAAATAAGGGGGCGGGGGGAGGTGACTATGCAGTTTTCAGCATGGTCAAATTTCACTAGTTTTGTCTCTGCACCTAAACAATTGTATTTTCATCTTTTCTGGCATTTTCAGAAATTTTACTCCTTTATGTAACCAAATATTTTAAGTCATAAATTTAAACTGTAATTAGAGTTTATTGATTAACGGTTCAACACAACAGTTAAACTTCAAGCTTTACCAAAACAAAAAAAAAATCCAGGTAGATTCTCATATCATCTTTTGGCTTAAAACAGAGAGCACTTGTAATGATCAAGGAGCTACCAGGCTCCTTGATATAACACTACTACAGAAGCTGATAATCCAAGAGAGGACTTTACTGGCTGATCTCTAGCAATGTGGATTAGCCAAAGACACATTCTCCTCTTTAAAAAACAGGAATGCAAGATCTTCAGAAGGAGATAGGGATGCATTTTTGGACTGCCATTGACAGAGCGCCGAGCATTTCAAACAATGCTTTTTTCCCCTGCGACAGCACAGCTCAAACATACTCTTTAATACTCACTGCATAATACAGCCCTACACACATACCTAGTCAAAGCAGTAAAGCTTGTACCACTAACTAGAAGTCAAATAACTTTGAGGGTAATAAAGAAAAGAAAGGCTACAATCTGACTTTACTATCACAGCAATTGTTAAAGAACTCAAAAAACCCCCCAAAACAAAAAAAAACCCAAAAACCCACGCCCCTGAATGGGGATAATAAAAAAACAACATAACAACTCTTCAGCCCTAATCTGTGAGTATCAATTTGTAAGCTAGACCTCAATAGATGAACTAAGTACTAGCCATGGCAGTAGTTATGTATAGTAGATATTGTAGACCTATTGCAATAGAAAATAAGACAGCTGATTCATCAGCATTTATTAATAATCAATAATCAGCTTAACACATAGCAATTTGCACTTTAAAAGGATAACTTAAAAAAGCTGAGAGTCAAATCTATTAAGACAATAGCTGTCTACATCTTTTGTTTAAATTTTTTAACTACTTAGGAACTTTTTTACTAGAAACCCTCAAAACAATATAATGGGGGAAAAAAATACCTGACCTATTAAAGAAAAAAAGCAAAACCCAAACCCCAGTGCAACTAAGAGTAAAAGCACAAAGGAGACAAAAGTTTGGAAGAGGGGCAGGGGGATTCAGAGCAGAGAACATAAATAAATGTTACAAAGGTCAGTGCAGAGACATGTACAGCTTTAAAGTTAGCAAAGATAAAAACCAAAAAAGAAGGCACATATGCATATTACCTTAAAAAAATCTGTAAGAATATGGTAATATATTAACAAATTTTCAATAGAATGGCATACGATCATTCAACAAAATCTATCAAGGTGATGCTGTTTAACATTTGTAAGTTAACAGTCTTAAAATGCTATGGAGGTGAATGATTCCCCCCCCCGGGAGTTACTAAAAGAATGTTTGCAACAGTGTTTAATTCCAGAAATTCTTGGAATATTGTAAAAGTTCCAATGGGCTGAAAAAAATTAAAAATCATTCCTTTGAAATGTCACAACATTAAACAGATAAGTACTGGGGTCTCAACTTGGTAATGGTTTTCAAAAACAAGGTACAGCTCAGAGGACTACTGAAGAATTAACAGCAAAAATAGTGTCAATCAACATGGGCTTACAAAAAGCTATTTAATTTGACTTTTATGAAACTGAAAGTTTTATGAACAACAGTAACAGGTTTGATATATCATTTTTAGATTTATGTAACATTTTTGGGCTGGCACAAAACATTTTGACTGAAACCAGCCAGGAAAAGAAAAACAAAACAAACAAAAATCAGTCAAATACATATAAAGTAGATTAAAAATCGATTAAGTGACTGCTCTTGAAATGTTGGTGTCAATGGGAAACCACTGCTAGTGAGGTCCATCAGGTATTAGTTCTTGGCCCTATGCCATTTAACATTTTAGTCGGTGACTAGGAAGAAAGCAGTCACTAAATTTGCAGGAGATACAAAGACAGGAAGAACAGTAAATAACAAAAGGCCCAGGTCACAGAGGCTGCTTACCAAAGCAAATACAATTAAATACTACTTCGAAAGGGGGGCGGAGGGGAATGGAGAAAGCCACAAAACACATCTAGGAACAAGAAAAACAGCTTCTCAAAGACATACCCAGATCCAGCAGCTGAAATTGGAAGCTGATCAAACCTGGCCAGACATAAGATACTCTTAATTTCACAAGGGTCCAATTGAAAACACAAGACATGCACTCCAGGACCAGACCAACACTTTCCCTAGCCTAGGATTCTGGAGGTGTTGTTTAGGGAAGCGTGGGCTGGCTGCTAAGATCTATTCCCCTTGTACTCTCCCCAGCACTTACATTCATCATGTTAGGAGTCTCATTAACTAGTAGGAAGTAAAAGCCACCACCATCACATCAGGTTTTTATTGGATTTCTCATGCCTAGATTTTCTGGTCAAGATTGGATATATTTATCCACAGCTATGGGATTTGAAGCAGGAATTAATTCAGAAAAATCCTACAGTCTATGTGTAACACGGGAATTCTGTCTCTTTCAGGACAAAAATCTATTAAACTGGAATGTTTCAGTCACAGGCATCTTAATAGAAAAGCAAGACCAAGCGACAAGGGAGGGGAAAAAACGTCACAGGACAGTTATTAATATACACCAAGTCTCAGGACATGCATGTAATTATAACTTGTGAATATTCTTTTATTCATGCAACAAAATAAAAGAACCTCCCATCCACCTATGATGAGAGATCTCATTATTTGAATGGAGCACAATTAAGTACTCCAACTACAAGTCAAACGAACTTTGTCTTAGCTTCCTGGGGAACAAAGAAAGAAAAAGCTGTGCATCTTCAGTAATTTTTCATCATGCTTCCACATTCTTGTTAATGAAACTGCACTGCTCAGGGACTTACTGCAGACATCCCCGCTCCAGAGACAACAGATGCTTTAGTAAATCCAAGGACTTTTCGGGGACCTTAAATATCAATAACCTGGTTTTGAAAAGCAATACAGACATACGTGCATACAGAAGAACTAAGGATGTTAAGATAGATACTGTTTAAAAGAACAGGTATAACCAAGTCCTATATAGCAATATGTAGCTCTTCTATAGGTTTTTTTCCACCAGAACACCTTGTGCTCTCAAGACAAAATAGTGGTATCACCTGCTGAAGTCCCTAAACAGGCCCTTGGAGCTCAATCCTTTGGCCTTAGACTAATGCTTTATTCACTGTAGAACAGCATCTCCAGTAGAGAAGTTTCATTTGAAGCAATCAAGAAGCCAACAAGGTACATGTTCTGTCAAATGGCCATTTCACTGTTACAATAACTTACCACAGCAATAAGCTGAGAAATAAAAAAATGGACAAAAAAACCCTAATACGGCAGCAGACAAGTACTGTTCGTAGAAGTGAGTCTGACCGTCTATCCTGCAAGACTTCATTAAAATTCCACTACTGGTTGGTAATTTTAATAAAGAAGAAGCTGCAGCAGGCCATCCTCATGCTCTCCAAGCATCCCTCTCAACCAAGTCATTCCTTTTCCTCTAAAAATCAAGTCTAAGCACATTTTCTCTGCAAGGCATTTAAAAGTTAATGAGCTAAGTATGACAGAAAACCAGCTATGTATCTGAACTACAGCTCTGCAATGCACTTGCCTTCACAACAGAAAAGAGCCCTGCCAACTCCCCTAGAAGAGGGTAGATCTCTCCCCTCTACAGGGGAGAAGCAAGTTATCAGGCTGTTACCTGTGTTAGCACACTAACTGGCAGATTATCTCACTGATTACAACTGAAAAGTGACCCCCCAAAAGACCAGAAGTGACAAGTTACAAAGCTTGCTGTCAAAGTACAGAGCATAGCAAGGCAAAAGGCGTAATATGGACCATCTCCTGCTCCCCTCCCACAAGTAGTATTTTTGTGTGTGTGATCCAATATCAAGAAGAGAATTACAAGGAGGCATGCAACCATCTTATCTCTAATCAAAAGCCTCAGACTAGAATTCAAGAAAAGCCAAGGACTCTGCCATGGCTGTCTCAACATCACCTCAAGATACAGCAATTGCTCTGGCAGACTGAGCCATAATCTTCACGTGGATTTGCGGGGGGTGGGAAGATCCTCCAATTTGTAGATACTGCATCACTAATCTGGCTAGTTGTTCAAGTCAGGGGTTGTGGGCTTTTGTTTTACATTTTAACTCGAGATCGGGAGTTTTATTGTACGACTATCTGGTTTTCTTCACAGCCAGTCACCACCAATGCAGGACTTGACTGGAATCTTCTCATGTAAATACCTGCATTTTATTACTTTAGAAAATAAACCAGAAAACACAGACATCTCAAAGTGGCAAAGAATGACAGCAGAAGAGTTTCAATAACTACCAACTTTCTATGTATCCTTAAAAAGGTAGTTTTTACTTAACGGTAGAATAAGATCTACATACAAAAGACAACCAACCAACAAAACCCAAACAAACAAACTTTAACACTGAAAATTGAAGTGGGAGTTGTTTTTCAGTATCTCAATTCCAAGACAGTGCTCTTATTTGTTCAGCCTCCAGGTCTGGAGTTCCAGCAGGCAACCAGGTACAACTTTCACGGAGAAGAAACTATAACAACTAGCTAGAAAGTTTATAAACAGATTAGAAGAGCCAAACAGCCCAAGAAGGAGAACACTCAATAGCACAAAACATCATGGACCAAAAGTTTTTATATTGAGACCTAAACATTGCTCAAACTCAAGACAATTTTTTCCATATCCAACAGTGTTGCATTATTTATTGCAGCAAAATAAAAACCTTTAAACTTTATTCCTCTTGGAGACAACCTGTTAGTGCTTCACTGCCAAGCAAAGTTAAGATGGCATTCATTAACTACCAGTATTTCTCCTCACACCCCATGCTCCCCCAGCACAAGCATAAAAACAGCCTTGCAGTAGACAGAATTGATCTGCCTGGAAAATGCCTCCCACGGAAGAGATAGGATTTCCAGCAAGATCAATTCAGTGCTCCACTTTATTTCATGGCCATAGTAATGCTCATACCACAGATCAGCCAGAGTCAGGCGTGCTGTCAGGAACAACTTGCCACAAGTAGGTATAGCAGAGGCTCAAGTCAGTTAAACCATGGAGAAACCCTCCCTCTCCCCCAAAAGATGTATATGCGGAAGCACAGGACACCAGGGATTTCCACCCTAGCCTCAAGAGATACATATTGGCATGATGCAGAAGCACATTAGAGGTGTGGGTTAAACTGGCTGAGATATTAGCTATATTTCATACTCCGTAGCAGTCTTATTTGTGAGGGTTGCCTTCCCCTAGCAACTCAGTCCTGCCCCACACCACACTGTCTGCAACCCAGCCACCTACTGAAACCAGACTAGCTGAAACAATTCAGCTAAAAAACAGCCCAGAAAGGGTAGGCACAAGCTGCTGAATCCATTTAGACAAGGACTGCTGGCAGAAAAAGCATTTACCAAACCACAGCTTTGATCTAGCAAACTCTTGGAGTGTGACTCAGTTTCACCTCCTTTATCACGGGAGATCAGTTATATCACCAGTCATTACTGAATTAACTCAATACATTATTCTCCTATTTTTGGATCTCGCATTATAAATACCCCTTTCACCACGTCTACAGAGATTTTCAAATCTATACAGGAGTCTGCAAAGGGGAATGAAAATGTGATTCTACTTTGGAAACTAAGTATAGTTATATGACCCATCATTGAAAATCTGATGATCTTAAATAAATAGCATAGACCTATGAAAGGTTATTGCACGTTTCTTAGTTGAGAGGTGAATATACTGAGCTTACCTGTAAGGTAAAAACTGCCAAGAGTCTTTTTACTCTGTTATTTCCAATTGTAAAAGTCTGTCTGATGTTAAATAAGCCTCCGTCATAAGCCATTACGTAATTGCCCCAATGAAGAGAATGCCTTCTGACTCCAGCTAGCTAACAGCATCCTGAAAAATCTTATGGCATGCAAAGACACACCACTTAATAAAGTCGAGTGATTATTTCACCAAAACACCCATGAGCATACCTAAATTCTGATTAAGAAACTAACAGAAGAAAAGAAGAATCTAGATCACAGAAAGAAAGCTGAATCATGACTACTGTGAATATGAAACACACGATGTTTTCAGAAGGCTTCCCAGAAACTCTGGAAAAGTATCCTCAGCCTTTTTAGATGGAATGTTTGGTCCTATCTCAACAGAAAGGATGATCTAGGTGAAATCAGTGGGTGATACAGACAGCTACACAAAAATAGAAGGGTAACTGAAAGCAGGGCAGGGGACAAAAGTTATCCACCTTAAATAACTTCCCCCTCCCCTCCCCAAACCAAAGCTCAGCACACAGAGAGAAATATCTTAACACTGAAAGAGACGAGCACAGAATTCATACTAGCTACAGAGCAAATTATAGTGACTGTCATCACTGAAATCACATTATATATATATATATAACTTCAAGTGGGGCATTCGTGAGTCTACAACACAAGGTGCAAAGGGAGCACAGCTAAGCCTAAGCCCCCTCCAGCTTTATGGGTGTTTGCATGACAATAGTATCAAGACCACAATGGTACAAAGTAAGCACATGATAACTCTTGCATTCAGCACAGAAGATATAGCTGTATTACTATTGTTACTTTTGTGCCAACAGAACTATATACTAGCAGAAACATTCTTAGCTATTCTTCATTCTCACTTGGATTATGCCTATGCACTAAGGAAGCTGCAAGGCCTAATATTCCTCTGGAAACAGAGAAGCATAAGCACAGCTGCTGACAACTTTGTAACACAGGATTATAGCAGCAAAACAATTTGGTGCTGAAATAAGTTGTGGGAATTGAAATTGCCAACAAAAAAACCCACTACACACAAATGCAAGAAACTTGCAGTAAACAGCTATAAGATAGCTTGACCTTTGGGGTTTAGTGGAAATTTTCCCAAAGAGCGACTGATAAACCTCTCTCTCAATTCTGATGTCATGTAATGTTTGCCATCATTTTATGTAACAACTGTTTGAATCTTAGTAACAGGTAGACATCATCAATTCCATAAACTACGTCTGCAGATGTACTACCCAGGAGAGACACACAGTTTCTTTAGGGTATTTTGTGTCCAACTACAACCGAGGTTACACTGAGCTTTTCTTTTTCCTCCTTGACAGCAACACCGGACAGAAGAAAGGCTGCTTACCATCAGGCATTTCTAGTCACACTCTTCCCTTTTCACTGGCAATACAAACTGTACAGGTGCATACAGAAGACAATGAAAAAATAATCATTTTTGCTGGCATCATTTCTAGACAGGAACAATTTTCCAGTTATGTCAGCAGGAACAAGCGGCAGGACCAGGGACAGCTTAGACAGCAACACTGCTGAAATTAAGACCTGTTTCACTTCCTCGATCACTCTCTCAAATTGCCTTTCCCTTATTCAGATTTGAGACGGGCATCTGAAGTTGGTACTGGATCAGAGCTGAAGATCATAGAAAAAAACCTTGGGATTTGGTTGATGCAAAAGTCACATGATAGAGATTACATCTTTTACAATGGCCATTCAGGATTTCACAGTTATGCCCAAGTATCTTTTCTGGGTAGCTACAGTGAATTTGGTGTCTACCAGTATATTTAATGACTTACATTGCACATAACTGAGATATACACACAGTAATTTCAGCTCCTATCATCAGCTTTAAGTCCTCCTCAAGCCAAGCAGTTCTGTGCAGCTTTTTTGACACTGCCCAGTCTTCTCTATCTCATTTACTCCAGACTTTCTAGGATTCCTGAAGCACAGCACGTTATCGGCCTTTCATAATTAAGGAAGCCAAACATTTAATTCACTGTACTTCGGTTGAGGCCACCCTATTCCCTCACAACTTTTGTTTTCAGTCTAGTTCGAGTTCTTTGCTTGAAAACAGCACATGTGATCTGAAGTTGAGAGAAGACAGCAGTCCTGCACTTTCTGCACACCAAGTTTCTCAGTGTTGTTGAATTACAGCAGAATCTCAGAATATGCTCAGTTAATCAAATTACAGGTTTCTAGTCAAGAACATCAAACTGTTAAGACAAACATCTGGAGGTCAGCCTTCTAGAACAGCCAGCCTTGCTCCAATTTTACAGTTGGTACCTCAATAAAAAGGTCTTAGCAGACATGTTACTGCCTCAGGCCTGTTCAAAGAATGAAGTCCCTGTTTAGGATGCTCAGCAGATCTAAACCAATTCCTTTGGTGCTAAGTGAAGAATCACTAGGGGAACGCTCAGCCTTCTAAGAAACTGCCTACCACGGGTCCTTGGTTCAAAATCTGAGTTAAATTTTCCAGGTCATCTACACACAGACCTTCTCAAGGTTGGCATTCCACACTAAGTCATATGGCTAAAGTTATTGAAGACTGAAGTATCTGAAACAACCTCTATATGAAGAAACAACAGAAACACTTCATAGTTTTGAGTGCTGCTTTGCTAGAAAAGCTTCAGCTTTAAGATGAGAGTCACTGTCCATTTATATCCAAAACAGCTGATTTTCTAACTTCTGAACAGTCCTTTCAGAGTGGAATATCAGAAATGCATTTTCTAATCCACGGCTAGGAACTGCCAGCAGTACAAACATATAAACAGTGATGGGATTTGATACAAACTGTGCTTCTGCAGGCTACATGCTAATCATCTGATCCTAAGGGATTAAAAGCCTAGAGTAGCACTAACAGATATTCAAAGTTACAAAACAAGGTAATGTCTATGACACTTTGTAAATATCTTGCCTTGAGGTCATTTTTTCCATACAGAATTCTTCATATATAAGTTTCTCCAAAAGAAAAAGAATATCATGCACATATAATGAACAAAGTATGGCATAAAGCGTGAACAATAAATTGCTGAAGACAGCATGTGCAAGAAGCATTAAAAAAAAATTTTCATGTACATGCCTTGTTACCCACTAATGTCAATTTTATACCTTAAAACCTCTGAAGGTTATTTTAGATATAGCCGACCTCTTTTAAAAGTGTTCTTTGACACCAGAAACATTTCCAGGCTTGAGGAATTAGACTTCTAGAACGCACTGTGCTTCAGCAGATTTCATAAAATAAATAATAGTACTCAATGAGTCTCAAATTCCCTTGAAAAGCTTGTAAGCAACCATAACAAACTTGCTTTTCTATAAAACCACAGGAATAACAACAGAAGGGGTGAGAGAAGGAAGCGGTCACTAAAACAAAATGCAGCAGGATACTAGAACAAGTGTTGCAAAACACTGCACTTTCCTACCACTCGTTCTTCTGAGAACATCTGTCAAAGCAGCCAAGCCAAAGAAAAACTGCAATCTTACCTAAATGTACTGCCCATGTACAGAGCTGGACAGTACCAATGAAAATCCAAGCAGAGAAACTATAAACAATTACTTAAAAATGTTAGCCAAGAAGATCGGCAGCAGTTTTAACAAAAGAAATTCGAAGCACATGAAGAGAATGCTCCTTTCAATCACAAGGGGCAAAGAACAGAAGTGCACTGGACAGCTAAGGCTGCAGAGGAACCTGCAAAATCCACAGCTACGCAATGAACATTGCCATCAGCCTCAAATTCACTTCAGTAATTTAAATATTTGCTTATAGTAGCGTTTCAATAAGTAATTCAATTAAATATACTAGTAGTTTTATACATGAGACACTCCAAGAGGTGGCAGAGTCAAAAATACATTTTTTTAAAATAGCACATTAGTTTAATGCTGACTTCTTTATCTTTGAACTGCTAATTACTGCCAGACAATCATTTATATAACAGAAAACATGCAATATCTCATTTTACAATAACTACACAATCACAAAACACTTTTTAAAGGAAGCTGCATTATCAAATCTGCAAAAATAATTTAGCACAGGGTTTACTCTTCCAGACAATTGGTTCCTTACAAGTACCAGAATAATGTGACCTGCGATGCAGGGATTCAAAAAAACTTCAGGGTGTAATTTTATTTTTTTGTTAACACTTATTTGATGCAGGTATTTCTATAGATATTTGACTATTTCAAGTATTTAAAAATTTCTCCTAGGACCTGTACTCATACATTCAGAAGTCTGAAGTGGTCTTTCATAAATATCTTGAACATAGTCTAAAGATTTTATATGTTCTTGGATTAATCTACAGTTAATCTTATTAGACAAAGAGCCAAGATTTTCAAGAATGAGTGCTAAAGCTGTAACACTAAATAAGCCTGGCTCGTTTAAAAAGCAACCCTGAAAGTCTTCCTACTCCTGCACCCATTTTAAAGTCACCAATAAGCACTAGTCAGACTGCAGAAAAACTGTTTCTACCAGCAGGCTTCTGAATATGCATAATGCCAATAAAGCTAATTACATTTCAAAAAATAATAATCTATGTGCAATTAAGACACTGGCAACATTTTAATGCAAAAAATTGTTTAAATATACTAACATCCTAGTCTTGGGATATCCAGTCAAGCTACGCAAAGAGATGTGTTTGTCCCTTGCATACTCCCAAATGTGGAAGTAGGATCAGAAACTGGATCTGGAAGAAAGGGTAAACAGCATGTTAGTTAAATTCACAGAGGATACTATGTTCGGAGATGTTGCAAACATTAGTGAAGACAAATACATGAATGACCTAGAGAGAAAATAAAATTAGTTTGGAAACAAAAACTCATGAAAAATAACTTCAAACATTCAATGTAGAGGAAACATGAGGATAGGGCAAGTAAAATGAAAGAAACCTACATATAGCAACAGTGGACAGTCAGCTGAATATTTGCATTGAAAAACAGTTTGGAGTTGCAGAGGCATCAAACAGAGCAGAGAAATTAAAGTTCTTTCTACAGTCTTTGAGCCAGTAACAATAGCCATCTCCTTGCACAATTGCCAGGGACTGAAAAATTCCCCTTCACTCCCAGCAAGTGGAAAGCTCTTCTCAATGGCAAATCAAGTTCTGCAGGAGGTAGGGTTTAATTTTTTTTAAGCAAAGTTAACATACGGTTAGCATAAGCCTACGCAGCAGGTTCTTCCAGTACTTCTGCTGCTTGTGGCTTTGTGCAGAACAGGAGGAAGCGAACAAAACGAATCCATTTTTACAGGTGCAACTCAACCTTGTATTGTTCCGATTTATTCATGTGGTCCTTGAGAATAGAAACCAAAACAGCTAGTTCAACTACTAAAAAAAAGGAAAAGAAAAGAAAAAAGTGGAAAAAAAATAAAACCCCTTACCCTTTATTTTTGCCTTAAAGTTACTTTCCTGAGAATGACATCCACTCATCCATCACGGTAGATGTCTGCACTATCCAGCTTTAAAGACAAAGGCAACAGGAGGAAAGAACTGACTCTACCTTTAGAAAGGCTACAAGAGGATTCCCACCCCCAGCAGCCACATAAATATAAATGCAGAAGTTCAAGTAACCAGCACACATCTCCAAGGATTGTCAAGCTTTTGTCCTTCAGAAAGGCTTCCAGGCACAAACTAACCACCATTTATTCTGCTTCATCCCCAAATTAACAGAACAGGCTAATTTCACAGGATTTGTTACTCTCAATAACAAGGCTTCAGTGAGGCAACTATATAGATGCTTTATACTCAGGGCAGTCCACAGATCAAAAAGGAAAGTAAAAAACCACAAAAAAAATCTTGTAGTAGAAGCCATCTTTCTGCTGAATCTTAGGACAACCTCCAGCATGGAGGCTTCAGTTTATGCATATCATCATCACATGAAAACAGGAGACTGAAGGTTTTCCCTCCTCTTGACAACCGCTAAGCTACGTGATTTCTGAAATAAGTCATCCTATGAACATCTACAGCTTCTGCTTGTGGTGTGATGGCAAGAACAAAGAAACAGTTCCTACCAGTCTGCCTCATCTTTGACAGAGCATGGTTAGTCCTGCATATTTCAGTGGAGATTCAAATGACAGATTCCCAGGCATCCCTCACGCCAAAGGCACATGAAACACAGCTTTTAAGGGTGTTCTAGTACCACTTGAAAGTAGTTCAAACTATAGGGCCAGCACAGAACTGAGAACCACATCATCTCATGGAAGAACTCAATGTATTTTAGGAAGGTGTGAGGCTTTGGACACGGCAAAAATTATCTTTGCTTTTTTGCACCAGGGGACATTGGCAAACTATCTATGTAATCTTTTGCCCCTTTTGAAAGATTAGTGCTAGCATGAGGCAAAACTTGTGGAGGCAACCTCCAATCAAGGCCACGGATTCAAAGCACAGTCTCACGAGCATATTCTTCAGCAGTAATAGCAGGTTTTGCAGCCCTTCCCTTCTCTGCTCCATCACTCATTCCTACCCCTGCACTCCATCAGCTACGCTAGTGCGAGTTCACATGACCACATAAGGGACAGGACAAACTATTTGTGACCACCTTTTTTTTAAAAAAAAAAAAAAAAAAAAAAAAAAGGAAGTAACTTCTGCAAGTTCACCTTGCATAAAAATGGCTGTTGAGGATTAAGACAAAGTTTTAACTAGCCCAGAATCCCAGTTCCAATAAGGGTAAAGTGTAAGTGGCCACACAAGGGGTTGCCTTAAACAATGCCATCACGAAAAGCATGCCCAGCAAATCCCAGAGTACATCTGCTTAGGAACCAGAAGTGTAGCTACTGCTTAGGAGACTGTTCAAGAACAGAACACGCACTTACTCTAATTTGTTAAATGTATAACTGTCTTGGACTCCTTGTAAACGAAAAGCACAGGAGATGTGCATTACAGCGAAGATGCTGGACAATCAAGGCCTATTAGAACAGAAAGAAGCTGGAGTCAACAATACTATGTGCTGCACAGGCTTTTGCACAGTGTGCAGCTGAGAACAGACAAGACACACAGGAGCAGCCCAGATCCGTGCTCCTGCAGGAGAGGCCACCACACAGATGACAAAGCTCCAATGGAAGGGAAAGATCTACTGCTGAATGAGCAAATAGATGTGTTCTGGGAATGGTTCTTACTCTAGTTCTCTCTCCCAAATACTGTGCTGGTCTGACATAGCATTGTTGCACTCCTTGGTCAACTGTCAGAGTTGCTGGCTGACAAACTTCAGCAGATGAATTCAGCAAAAGTGCTGAGCTGCCCTTAGCTCTACCTGGTTTTTTTGCCCTGGTGACTCCTGTTTGGAAGCAAGCCGTGTGACAACTTTCAACCTTGTGTAAAGGCAAAATCCCTAAACCAGTAGCCGTGATGAATATACATCCTGACTGGCTGACAACATAGAAAGCCCAGTCCAAACCTGCCCAACTCATACATCTTGTGATCAACTCATGGATCCTCTGTGATAGGGATTATTTCTCAGTAAAAAGTGAAGATACTGAACTACAACAAGAATGCTTTGCAGGGTCTGGTGTCATGAGGGGTCAGCTATCCTCAGGAGGTTCCTATGGCTAGAAATCTACTCCAACATCTGGGAGAACACTGCCCCTAAACAAGCTGTTTCAGCACTGGCCCATCTCTCCAATTGGCATCATAAACCTAAAGGTGTAGGGTACCCTTGCAGGGATTGTTGTCATTTCCTTAAAGCCCAAACATGCAGATCACTCAAACGGGTAAACAGTAAACCCTTCCTTTAGGCTAACATTCACAAGTGTACTGACTCTAATCCAAAAGGAGAAGAATCAATATTACTATTATGCTGCAGGAACCAGAACCAAGAAATACCTATGACAACCACTACTAAGGGATATAAAGATAGATTTGTAGTTTTGATCTCTGGAAACCACCTTTTGCTGACAGCAACTAGTGGTGATCCTAATGTCTCCATTACAGCATCAGTTTATCTGTAATTTTCTGATAATTTTGTGAAGAACACACACATTGGATAAAAGATTTTTATTTACTCAGTGGAAACATACTGTAACTCGAGGCACATTGACTAGGAAGGCAGCGTCAAGAGCAGAATGAGGCTTGACTGACTCAAGTGCTTTAAAGAAGGGAAAAAAATTAAACAGCAGTAAAATGCGTGCACATGTAAAATGTATGATTTTAAAATACACTGTGTAAATTGTTAGTTACGAGAAGCAGAATAAGACGACTCAAAATTCCACAACTCACTTATCTCAAGTTACTAGAAGACAGATTACTGAAAACTGAAGGTTACTGTAGACAGGGAAGTCCACTCTGCAGCATGTCTTCAATGTTTTGAAGCTACAATTACTGATCACCTGGCACTTTAATCCATGATAAATCCACCTCTTCACTGGAAGGGCTGATCCCACTCATCCTCCCCACCCCCCCAGATGCTCACTCATCCTGCATTTGCACGGTAACAGGACAAGAAGGTTCAGGGATCAGTTCCCTGATCCAACCCACCACGCAGCCACACAAAGTGAGGGCACCAGCACAAAGGGGGTGGTATGATTACCCTTCTCTGCAGCATTTTAAATCTTCACTAGATTAAAAACTACTGTGTAACCATGAACTGTGTTTTTACAAGAAAATTCACTTCGACTGCTATGCACCCCTTGGATATGTATTCTGTTTTCCTGTGGTGGAACCAAGACCTTTCCTGAAGGATCTTCTATATTGGCCAGTATTAAACAACTGTTCTCTCCCATACCGCTCATTTAGGTTAAATGGTGTAAAATTGTGATTTCCCAGAAATTACCATCAGAGTTACTGCCCAAACCTGTACCTATTACAAATGCAACACAAATTCGCACAATTTGGCAAGGTCTGTAGGTAGACTTGCAGTTTCTTCAAAGTCAGGGCAAACTGCTTTATTACAGTTGCTCCAGCATAACCTCTCCTTTATTTAAAAGGGAAAAAACATCTATGGAATGTTTCCTGTAGCATCTTCTACACGCATTAGACATCAAGTTTAAGATATATAAACTATAATCAATGTTTGAATATTTTCCACTAAAATAGTGGTTTTGCACAGAGAATAATTTCATATCTCTTTAGAAATTGTAATCCTTACAAACTTGCTTACATTACTGTGATGCAATACAGTTAAAAAAATAGATAGCATAATGTTTAACTTTATTCTGGAAAAAGAATAACTCATGGCTCAAAAGCCAACAGTGGTTCTATTAAATATTCTTGAGGACCATTTTCTCACGTTGATTTCCTTAAAAGAAAGGTTCTCCGGTGAATCCATCTAGGGAAATCTCTATGCTGTCCTAACCCTTAACTCATTAATTTAAAGCAATAAGCTTTTAGAATAGCTTTTTCCAAGTAACTTCTATTTGGTTTTCTAAGCTTAAAAACAAAACAAAAAAAACCCCAAATCACAGAACCTGCCTGCCTTCTCCCACCAGTCTCTCCCTAAACACTATCCCCCAAGTTTCACGCTAGAACTTTAATATGCAAAGGCTTCAAAAGAATATATTTTTTTGCTCTCTCATGGGAAGATGACAGGTACTTACCCAAAACTGTTTTTCACCTAGAATAGAAAATATTTTTTCCATTTCCCAAAAATGCTTTGAGATGTATTTGGAAGACTATCAAGAGTATAGACTGTCGTTCCAGTACCTTAAAACTAAATAGCCATGATTTCTCATCAGACAGGTCTCTTAGTTATGCTTATCCCCACCCCATCAGAAAACAAACAAAAAAAACACCACCCCACACCCCCAAAAAATCCCCAAACAAAAAACCCAACCACCACACCACTAGAGACATCTATTTAAGACTATATTTTTATGCAAAATGTCTCATTGCTCTGGTTGACCTGGATTTCACAGAAATCTCTCTCAACTAAACTATACCATTTAGAATAGCACCTACAGCCAGCTTAATCCAAAGGCAGAACAACAAAAACTTTTAAATTTTTTTAGATGCACCTTTACATTCTATCAGTAGATTCAAACAAGGCAAGTAATTATACGGCTACTATACAGTTTATCATCTCCTTTTCTAAAAAGCATTCTTTGTGAAGACTTCATTTACGCTAAATCTGGAGTTTCAAAAGAGACCTAGTTTTAGAGATATATTCATTTTCCTTCACTGGTTCCGAGAGGAAAGACTCCTGGGATATTTCAAGGCTATGATGTCCTGTTAGCTCATAGTCAGCTCTATCTTGTCTACCTCCCCTCAGACTGAGCTAACAGGGAGGAGTCACCTGAGTAAAAGAATGCATTACCAAGGAGATTGAAAGCCTAGGGAAAAGTATTTTCCATATCATTTTAAAAATGAGAGTAAGCTTAGACCTTCTGTGAGGCCACCTGAAGCGAAAGATCATACTCCCAAGACCATCTGACTCATTCAGCTTTAGCCCCTAACCCCACACTGAGCGTGGACTGACAGCAGAGAGTGAGCTAGTTATTGCACTAACAGCCGAAGCCCATTTGCACACTGGCTGCCATGCTAACAGAGAGAAGGAATTTGTCCACAGGAATGCCTCACTTGTCACACCTAACCACCAGCTGCTCCAGCAGGCACCAGTGCCTTTTCACAACCACTGCAAATTGACAGTTTGTAGTTCAGAGGCACAGGGACACCACTTGTGCAGATTCCTCCACATACCCACATCCATGGTTTTCATTTCGGCCCATTCACAGCTAAGGTCCCATGCACCCTACTTTGCCTAACCTAGGACCTCTCACTAAAGCCAAGGCTTATCAAACCTTGACTTCAAGACCCAGCTTACAAACAGACCCTGATATAGCTGCACTGGCAAAACTATGGGGCAGCAAATCAGCATTCAGAGCAAGAATTTTTTTTTTTTTAAAGAAAGTTTTGTCACTACCTACAGAACCTCGAAACTATGCAATAAATTCAGCACTCTCAACCCTGCAAATATGCCAGTACAAACCAGCTCTGAAATTAGCTCTGTCTGCTGCTTACAGTCAGAATCATGAAAACCCTCCTAGACAGCACCATAGTATGCTGAGAGCAAAGATCTATCTGCCTTAGAGATGAGATCAGAGAATCACTTGTCTCTTTCCCCAAACTGAATATGAAAGAACCATTCCTCTTCCCTTACAGCAATGGAAAGCTCTCCAAGTTCCAGATACTAGAAGAAGGACAGAGAGGAAAGAACATCAAATGGGACTGAGGGTTAGGATACTGAAATGCCCACGAGCATGACAAGCAGAAGGTGCTGGTTTCTTGGGAACTAGTGTTTTTGCATAGACTTTTTTTTTAAAGTAGGTTTAGTAGTTTTAGTCCTGAAGGAAAAAAGTTTCCAAAAATAACTGCTTACTTTCTGAAGTTTGTGAGGTGTCATCACAAATGCATTTAGCTGCTAAAGTTCATCAACATGCCAGTAAGTAGACCAAAGCAGCTGTGATTGACTTCTCCCTACATGCATTCCCCAACACCATCTCCCATGATATTTAAAGCTGCATAAGGCATTTCCTATCCTAGGGGCAGGAGCAGTCCTTGGGCTACAAGGCTTGAGAAAATGTAAAGCCCTATCTGCTGTTCTTATTTGGAGCACAGAATTCAGTTCAAAGTACAAGCAGCAGGAAGATACAAATTCAAGATTAGTCACAGGCAAACAGATGATTTAGGAACAAGAACCAATCTGTTTGTTATAGGCAAGGAGTGCAGCCTCCACGGCAAAGGAGGCTACAGTTCCGCAACATCTTTAACTTATGAAGTCAATTTTTAATCTGATTTGAAACTGAGTAACTTGTTGAGTAGAATAACCTCTGAACTCTATATTCAATTTTGTACTGTTGGCGCGCTCAGTCTGTGACCTCAGCTAGGGTTCTAGTAAAACAGAGTGAGCTGGAAGAGTGTTCAGGATGGAGACTATTTAGGCTTTGATATCCACAACAGCAGCCCACCTAGGGACTACCAAACAGCTTAGTGTCCGTTCCATACTTTAAATACCTTCTAGGCATTAAAATAAATAAAACCATGTCCTCTTGAGACCAGAAGGGAGATTTACCTGTTGCTTCAGGGTACCTGCCAATGCACAGCACAGAGACTACATCAGTTTACACTCAAGCCTGTGTATTCAAAGTTCCCTTCACCACCATGTAAGGGAGGAGCACTAATGAAATCTTTAGATCCAACACAAACTCTGTAGCAGGAGTTTGGCCTTCACAGCAAGGTTCTTGGAAGGGAAAAAACCAGAAGCCCTGAGTATAGGGAGTGTAGCACTTAAAATAGACCTACTTAACGCCACTCTAACCTTTTTCCAGAAGTTAGCTTTCAAGTTGAAGTTTTCCAGGGTTAGTCTCCTTCGTGAGATCCATTTCTTGATAAATTATGCTTTTAAATAGTTAGGTATGAGAAAAGAAAGGAAAGATAAAACTCAATCCTAATCTAATAGATGACTAAATATCAGCTCATACTCCTTAACACCTACAGCCACTTTGGAAAGGAAAAACAGCCCTTGTTTACAAATCATTTAGAGCAGTAATTTTCAAACTATGGGCTCCCAAAAAGCATAAAGACCCCACGCAATTTAAACTATTGGCAATAGGCTTGTTTTTCCACAGTTGCTTCTTGCCAACTCTAGGTTGAAAACCACTGATTTAAAAGAGCCCTGGCAAAACACAGTTTTTCTCTCAACGTGTTAGGCTTGTTCAAGAGATAAATACAGCATTCCTGCTGAATTCAGAAGATCATACACAAAATGGACCTCCACATGGCCTGTCTCAACTGAGACTGAAGCTGTTCGCTCCCAAATCACTGTGCATCTCTAAAGAAAAATTGCAGAGGCAAGTCCAAGGGATTAGATTTTGTGAAGAGTGTTCAAAAATACTCCTGTAAGATATGATAACTAGGTTCTTGTAGCATCTTACCATACAGTTCCAGATGATTACATTTTTACTACTTTGTATGAATGCATAGGATGACAAGGAAGACAGAAAAGCATAAAAACCAAGAGAAATGTGCAGGCAGTAGTGAAGCATTTAGTCAGAAATACCAAAATTAATGTTATAGTTGCTATAATTTTGTTCCCTAAGTTAGAATAACCTAAACATTCATGGGAAACGTTTCAGGGAAAAAGTTACTTTTTCACCCTCCAAGAGACTTTGACACTTCATTTTTACAAAGGCCTCGTACACCTGTCTTACACAACACATTTTGAAGTATGGATGCTCATCTAAATCTACACATAACCAACATTTCACACTTAGTTTTTCCCCTCGCACTTTTCCATCCTTCACTCAATCTTGTACTATTTTGAAAGCTAGTAAGCTACAGTACGCAGATGTACATTACCCACTGAGGTCAGTGAAACATTCCACTTCCAGTTGAATAGGAGTACAACTTTTCCAAAGGACATTTAAAACCAGCAAGAGGCACTCCCCATACTTAGCAGTGAGGTCAATTAGATCAAAAAACGATCATTGAAGCAAAAGTGCAGAAGGTTTTTTTCCAAGAGAAGTTTTCCCTGCTGCCTATTTTAGCAGTGAAGACTATCAGATGACCATTTTTTCCATAAAAAATAAGCAAGACCTTTGTGAGAAACCCCAAAAGAGAGATTATAGTATCGTTAAACTTCAGTTTCACTAATCACTTCAAAACATAAAAGGGAAAGCTAGGGATAAGGTAGCTATGCTCCTCCTTTTCTGAAGGATGTAAATGGAATACTTGCTTTAAGAAGATTGCTTTTAAGTTTTCTTAGGTCAGAAAAGAAAGTTACCTCCATGCTTTTCTATTCTCTCACTTTTGCAGGGCAAAATGGAAGTTATCAAGTGTCCACCTCTGCAAAGTTTTCTTCACGCAAAGAAATACAATGGCACATTTTCAGAAATGCATCTAGAGATTATGATAAAGCATCACCTAGAAGGCAGCTTTCATCATTTTTGCCACAATTACAAATCTTAACCGAGGAGATGACCAAACTTGAGACAAGGTTTGCTTTAACACTAGCTTATCTCCAACTCATTCACAAAAAGGACAAAATAACTGCCAAATAAGCCAAGAGCCAAGCAAGCCACTTTGCTATCAGCATTTAAACAAAACCAGTAAGGTCTAATCACAACCCATTTTGTGTATCCCAAATATTTATATATTTCTTAAGCTCAAGACTGCAGGACACGAGGCACAGGCTACGAGAGGGTTCTTCTGGCCACAAGACTCCCTGGCTGAAGCGTACAAGCACATTACTCCAACTAACCTGTGATTATCCCATGATGAAGTTTCAAAACTGACCCACATAGTGTCTGCACATTAAGCGCAGGTTCATAAGAGCTTCATGCATATGAATTGCTGCGGAGAGTTCAACAGCTGCAGAACTAGCCTGTCCTTGCAAGGCAGGAGGCTGAACTCCAAGTCTATTACACAGGTAACATAGTAAGCTGTCACCTGTAACATAAATACAGTAGCAAAGGGAACCAAACAGCACATTGCTACAGCCTAAGGACTGACACAGCTATGTGCTTAGGAGAACAGGGTGAAGAGCATTAGTATTATGCACTGGCCTGGATGTACTAGGGTGGGGAATTGCAGGCTGTGGGCTGAAACTTTCACATCCCTTTGTCAGTGCAACCAAAGAAACAAGAAATCAAGAAATGAAGAACTCTGTAGCTTGACTATCTGTTCCTCTTCCTACTCTGTCAGTTACTCCACTTTTGAAACATGACCACCACCCTAATCTAGTCACAGCAGAGGAAGGTGAAAGACCACATTAGATAGACTCATCTACACAATTCTCTCCCACTAGATATTGAAACACCTGTATGTACACAAAAAATGTTCAAAGAGAACCAGGAAATTTTTCATTAGTAAACTCAACTGAAGAGTTAAGATTGCCTGGTGGCCTCTGATGTCTTTCCACACTGCTGGATTCAGCTTCTGAAAGCTTCCTTTGTTAATGAATACTAGGCTCTTGTCCAGTCCTCTTTTCTGCCTCCCATAAAATATCATGGTCCTCAGGGCATAAGGAACATCCTTTGTCTCCCTGCAAATCTTCCCTGTGCAGCCACTTTGCTGCCGCTTCTGGAAAATGCAACAGGAGTACCATCTTTTCTCTTCTCTGTAAGAGGAGTGGAAAAAACATATGGAGACATCATCTAATAGCAATTTTACTACATAGGAAGTGGTGTCCTGCAGAAGTGTTGAAACACTATAACCTCCACTTCATCTTTCACATGCCAGCAGTGTCGATGTGTAACTTAAATATCTTACTCAGCTTTGAGAGCTGATTTTTGTCAACTCACCATAAAACAATACACAATACTACACAGCATACAAGACAAACTAAATCTGAAGTAAAAGGTAAATGACTTGAAGATGTCCAAAGAAATAACAGTACAACATTCTTCAAGAGAAAAAGAAAGAAGTTGAAGCTCTTGCTTCCCAAAAGAAGCCAAGGCCACATGGATATGTTAGAGAGAACTGAGGAACCCCAGAGGCCTGCAGAGAGATACTGGGGAGAAGTGGTGTAAAGTTGCGACTTATTAATGGAGGTACTGGATGAAGCATCCAATGTGGTAGGGACAGCAAAGTCTACAGTTCATTATCAGGGAGAGAGCATGGTGTAATCCATGGTGCTTTGAAGGATGAGGGAGAATGAAGCAGTGCTTCAATGAAGTGCTACTGTAAGTGAACACGATGCGTGTAGAAATTAGCACTTATTCAGCAAGAGACAACTTTGATTTGTGCATGAGTTGAATAGCCTCAACTCTTCATTCTCTGCCCCTCCATCCTCTGCAGATGTTGTAGCAAAAAAAAAAAAAAAAAAAGATTGTTTTCCAGTCAGGTCCAGTCAGGGAATTGATTCACCAAGCTGCCACACATAGTTGTGCCAACACAGAGGGGACTATTTAAGCCTGCTTAGACAGCACTGCTGTCAAATACAACCACAGCCTGTAGTGCAGTTACAAGACAGAAGATGCAAACTAGAAGACTCTCTGCCTTTGGAGAAGGCCATTCTGTCCTCTCCCCTTCCCTTCACCCCACAGACATGATCCCATTGAGTGCTTCAGATGAGCTCTCCTGCGCATCCCATTCCTAGCTAGGATGACTCAGGTTATTAAGCATCACCAGAAGATTAGCTGGTTTTGCAGAGCCTTCTGTCAGTTTAGTAAAAACAAGCACTACCACCCCTTTTGGCCAGAGGTAGAACCCAGATTGGCTCAGCCCATCCCATCCCATCCAATCCTGCCCTCAGAAAATCCCAAAAGTTTTGTATTTCTCAGAGAATTAAAAACATCCATCCCAGTAACCTTCGAGAAACAAAACTTCCTCCTCTTAAGAGTGAAAACATATATACATAGGAGGGTAAGGAAGAGGATTGGAAAGTACCGTGTAAAATATTGCAGTAGTGTCCCATCCCAATCCGTACGACAGGGCTACCTTTCTTTAACCCTATCAAATGCCTGGGTTTCCTCAAACCTTGCCTAACCTGACTTTTAGAAAGTATTCTCATTGTTATTTTACATTAGCCATGAAAGAACATAAGTTCTCAGAAAAAAAAAAAAAAGAAAAAAACAAAAAAACACCAAAACACATGACAGTACTTGTCTGGATGTAAGATAGCCTAAGATGGCAGAGCATTAAGCCATTTAAGTACTATGCAATAGGGATTTAGACAACTGAGCACAAGAAATGGGATTGTGTATCATCCATTCTTAATTAAAGTGCAGTTATTGTATTTCTGTACATAACAGTATTTAGATTATCATCAAGATACAGCACAAACTATCACAGATGGCTTAAAAAACATGAACAATCCTTCAGGTACTCTTTTAAAATGGTGCCATACCACAGATCTGTAAATCTGTAGTATATATATCTCAATATAAATACTACGAAGATTTTATCTAGGTGGATTTGGACTATTTCCTGCATGCACAGAATGGAATACCATAATTCATTTTGAGAAGTTCTATTAAAAGTGGATGAACTCTGAATGTCATCAGCTCTTCGTTAAAAGTCAAAAACCCCTATACTTCTTGCAGGATGAATATGTCCCAAGAAGGAAACCTCCCACCTTGCAGTGATAGTTATTAACTTCACACAAATTAAAACAGATTTTTGTTGAAATGCGAAACAAACCGAGTGATTTGGCCTAGTCTGAAGTTTCATGTTGCAACCACCATTAGAACTCAAAATAGTATAATACGAAATGATTATCAAGATTTTTTTTTAAACATGCTTTTGTTTGGTTGACATTGTCCCTGTCAGGGTAGAAGTTATTCTTCATTTGCAAATAGGGAAACAAGGGTAAATGTGAAGTGATTTATAGCGAATCCAAAGAGATATTTGAAACAGATCTAGATTCATCCCCCGCAGTTCAACTTCTACTGTTCTTCAGATGCATACTATCCTTCCATGCACATTTCAAGCAAAGCTAAATATCAAGCTGTAAATTTCAGTCCTTACAACTAAAGATTTTTATTTTTAAATGACAGCTGCTTCATTTTTTTTCCTGGCATAACTTTGTCATAAAAGGGTAATTCGCCTTCCCTGTATCCATTCTGCCAACAGGCAAAAATGTTTGCGTGTAGACCAGATCTTCTAGAACAAGTCTTCAGCTACTATACCATAAGGCTTCTGTACAGTGGATTTATATTAATAAAAGAAGCTGCAAGCTGCATCTACATTACATGCAGGTTGAAATACGGCAAATACTAGTGCTTGGACATTTGCTGGGGGCATATCTAAACCAGATACCAGTTTAGAATAGCCCTACATTTAAACTTTTACTTTAGCACTTACTTTAACTTACTTTTTACTATTATTTTTCATCAAAATCCATCTCATTTTGGAACAAAGAAATGCAATCTGCCCTTTGAACTAGAACTACGTTAAACACTCGGAGACTCAAGCCTACTTCCAAAACAATGAGATAACACAGCTAACTGTTTGGAAGCAGCAGCTAATTCATATCACATACAGACTGGAACTATACCCAAGCAATAATCAAGATAAGAAAATGTAATAAAGATTTCAGAATTATTCAACTGTTATACACCTTCTCTTGATTAATATTAGCTTCTAATACTTCCTGATGTATCATATTTCTTCCACAGGTTCCACACTTTAGTCCTAAGTATCTAAGGTCAAGGAAGACCACCACTATTCAACAAATTAGTACACAGAAACAGATCAGGTACTTAGGTTGCAGTATTTCACCAGCAATGATCATAAAAAGCCAAAAACAACAACAAAAAAAGAATTACTTCAGCTTATTTTGACAGTTTAAGAGTAAAATCAACAGCTAAGCAGCATCTCAATGAAACACTGACAGAGCTCAAGATGATTGAAAATCTCATGTGAATGTTGCAGATTTTCCCTTTAAATCATCATTTTGCTCCCAAACCTAGGATCATTGCTGAAGAGAACTAACACATTCCCTCCCTGCCCCCACCCCCTGAACACAAGCTGTAATTCAGTCAGAGAGTCTCTAAGAGTACAGCTAATATTTAACAAAGGGCCAAGCATCACCAGCTAGTAGAAATGCATGCGACCACCTCAAACTATCACTCCAGTAACCGCACAGCATTGCAATGCCATTACTGCTTGTATAAAAGGTGTCAGGAGAATTTCAGGGATCTGCGGGTTCTCTCCTCCCTCAAACTCCCCATTACTTAGCTGATCTGATCTTACCAACCATTTCCAATTCAGCAAGTGCCTGAACAGCAAGCGACTGGAGGCTGGGAGAGGGAAAAAAAAAATAAATAAAATCACCACATATATTTGTCCCTAGGTATCTGTTTTTGGCCACTGAGAAAGATGCTAACACTCAAGAACGGTACAGACGGCACATGTCAGCATCAAATAGGTATCATCTAGTGTATCATGTCTCTAGAATCAAAGTCCTACCAGGGCATCAAGACACCATGCGTCGCTCCTGCTACCCCCCTACACTGTGGTTCAACAACCCAATGCATCCCTCCCCTTCTCCACACTTCCCTCCACCTCCGGGCCACCACGGCATGCTGCTCCCCCAACTGCACCACTGCATCAACAGAACTGCTGACAGACCTGTCCCCCACCAGCTGCACCACCTCCCACCCCTGCCCCCCGCAAAAAAGGGGCTTTACATGCGTGACAAGGAAGGAAGGTTTAAGCCAGATCAGTTCCCTGAGCTACCTCCCACAAAAAGCTGTGCTGGCACAACCGAAGGTGCAACTCTGACAGCTCAAGATGATCTGTATCTCTGCTGCGTTCTCATTCTTTTCCTTTCCACCAGCTATGCATTCTCACCTCTTCCTTGTGCTAGCACTGGTATTTGCCTGACCCGACAGTGAACCAGCTGAGGGAGCTACACTAGCAGAAAATTATTTTACTCCCTCCAAAACATAATGTTTTCTGCTAGCGTAGCTCCCCTGAACTGGCTCTGTGGGCAAAGGTGGTCCTTCAGTTCTGTGGTTTTGCTCCCCCTTGAAAGCACAACCTTAGCTTGACAAACTGTCATGCAGCCACAGTCCAACAGAGTGGGCTATTGCAGACGCAAGAAACAAGAGGGAAAAGTGAATTACTTAAGCCATTTTCATTGCCAAATGCACTAGTTCAAACCACAGGCTTTATTTTTTCTGACTACCACACTGTGTGGTATTAGAATGACTTTTCAGGGAATGATGCTAACACAGAGAATCCCACACACATCAGATTTACTGTCAGAACTATGAATGGGTATTTCTGAAGTAACAAGGATTTTCCCATACTGATAGATAAATATGGGGAGGCAGAGTATTTATTACAGGAACAAATTCTTAAGAGACTTCTACAAACGGCCAAGGTGAAACAGAACGTTACATCATTTAACAGGTCAACTTCCAAACCTGAAGTTTGTTAAAACCCACTTAAAAAAACAGGAAAGGTGTTAAGATCACAGCATAATTTCAGCTGGATATCCTAGGATAGTGCAATAAATCTTTAATAATTCTATTAAAAAAATATCAAAACCAAAAAAGGTAACAACAAATTTATATGACCTAACAATTTATGTAAAATTCACACTAGGAACAGGGCAGGTCCCAAGATCTCATAAAGCTGATCAATTTGAGGTTGAAACTATTTATGACATAGTACCATCAAGATAAAAGTCACATAAGACTGTTACACTTTGGACTTTATTATTTATTTTTTTTTAAATGGTTTTGTACTTTACCTCCAAAAAATCCCAGTCAAACCTGCGCTTAACAGTGTTCATGGTTATCTTTTGTTAAACACACACAGAGGGACTTTCACAGAGTGAAATCTTTTGGAGGAACAAAACGTATATCAAATTTAAGCACGAGAAAGAGATATAGAAGGGAAAGAGGAGAAGGTAACTTCTCCAGGAGCTGGCAATTTAAATGGCTTTAGGGAAGTGGAACAGGGTGTGTATAAATGGGGGTGGCAGTAGTGTTTGTTTTAAGTTTTAGCACTAAGGGTTGCTAAGAACTTTAATAACATAGTATTTTCCTTGAGTCTGTAGATAACACAAACTTCTCTAGCTACCCAAGATCTTCCCAAAGAGCAGCATAATGAACAGACACAATTCTTGCACCTCAACCCAACACAAGATCTTCAACAGCAGCTTTGAAACTGTCTTCTTTTTTTTTTTGCCCCCTTCCACATTTACTCCTCACAGCTATCTGGTTAATCTCTGAGCACCAGGACAGCTCCGCTGGAGGACTGAAGGACCAAACGACAAAGCAGCAGGGACCGACAGGAAGACAAGATTACATGCTACAAATAGGGAGTTTAGAAAGGACTAGAACAGGTGATCCCCAGCAGCCAAGGTAAGAGGAGATGAGACAAGGAGATAGAAGTAAAACAAATCCAGTTCAAGCAGAGGTGGAAGCCAACAACGTGTTCCTAACATAGCAAAGCTAGAATCAAAATAAAACCCCATAAACTGGATCTAGAAGCATCAATAATTGCACAGAAAGAAAACCCAGCACTTCCGTGTAGAGTCTGAGTTTCTCAGCAATGCATTGCCCTTGAATTGCTTTATGCTTAGAACAAGTTAATTGCTTGCATTAATCTGGAGTTAACAAGCATCTAGCGCACACTTTTATATTACAGAAATTTAAACATTTAGATGAAGCTAAAAATATATACAGCAGCAGTTACAACTCCTGGTGTAACCAAAAATGGTGTTTCAAATCCCTGATAATGAACTAGGATGCTGAGCTAACTGACAATAAGAGGTTTAACTCTACACACAGGAACTAAAGTGAATCTGTGAATATTATTACAGATTACCTACGCTGAGCAGTCATTGGCAGATTATGGCCATATTTGCATATTTAAAAATAAAATGAGGATTTGTGCTCAATTAAAAGCAGGAGACCAAACAAGAAGAGACATACCAGCGTTCTGGTTAGAGATTTTTAAGATTACTCTGGAAGTTCACAGTCTACTGTTGTCAAACCTATTTTACTGTCTTTGCAGACACCCACCGAATTCCTGGCCTAGAGCTGGCATTTATGTGTATTTTGGGACCCGTAGAAAAGACCTCGAATTCTTGCTAGAGAAAGAGAGAAAGGCAAAATCTGTATTTTGACTGGAAAAAGTTACTCAATATGAAAGGGAGTCGGGGACCTCTTTTTCAAAACCCCGGAATACTCGATTGCAAGGAGCCTGCATAACAACAAACGCGCACAAGAGAGGAGGAGGAAAAAAAAAGGGGGGGGTGGGGGGGAAAAGAGAAAAGCAATCACACATCCTTTTAACCCCCGCGGCCCCGCTCCGGATTCACGGCGTCAATCCGGCACCCCGATCCACAACTTTCCGCCGGCCCCGCCACCGCGCTCCCCCCGTCCCCGAGCCTCCCCCCGCTGGGGCGCGGGGCGGGCGCGCCGCCGCCGGCTCCACGGCCTCCCTCCATCCCTTCGTCCCTCCCTCTCGCCTCGCCTCACGGCGGCGGGCCAGGGGCAGGCGGGCCGGGCCGGGCCGGGCCGGGCCCAGCTCGCCTCGCCTCCCGCGGCGGCGGATGGGCAGTGACAGGCGGACCGCTCCCCGCCGGCGGGCGCGGCCCCGGCCGCACCGTAAACAAGTTTGAAGGGGCCGCGGCCGGGCCGGGCGGGGAGGAGCGGGCGCGCCGCTGACAGGGGCCGCACAAAAGGGCAGGGCAGGACCCCCCTCCCGGCTCCCTCCCCGGCGAAGGGCGGGGCCCGGCCCGGCGCTGCTCGCCTCACGGCGGCCCGCGGCGGCGACGGGGGGAGGGGGGCGGGCCCGCAGGCCGCGGCGCCGCTCGCCTCACGGCCCCCCCCTCGGTGGAGCCTCCCCCCGCGGCCGCCGCCACCACCGCGGGGCCCGGCCCGGCCTCCCTGCCGCGCCGCCGTCCCTCACCTACACAGTGAATGAGCTTGTGTCGCCACGAATCGAGCTGGTGGCGGACGCCGCGCCTCTCGATGGAGCACTGCTGCCGCCCGCACGGGCTCGCCATCTTGTGGGCGGCGGGCGGGGGTGGGGGTGGGGGCGGCGGCGGGCACGGCCAGGGGGGCAGGGACGGGAAGGAAGGGCCGCGCGCCGCACCGCGCCACGCCCACCCGCCGTCAGCGCCCGCCTCGCCGCGCCACGCACGCGCCGCCGGGCCGCGCCGCGCCGCGCCCCGCCCCGCCGCCGGCCCCTTCCCGCCGCGCGCCTGCGCCCGCGCGGCCTCCTCTGCCCCCTCCCTTCCGTCCGCCACCTGCCCGCACGTGCGGCGCCACCGCCCCCCGCTGCGGGGCGCTGCGTCCCCCGCCCCTGCACACCCCCCACCCCCCGCCGCCTTCCGCCAGGGCGCGGGCAGCGCCGCCCGCCGCTGGAGCCCGGCGGTAGCGGCACCCCGGCCTGGCTGCAGGCTGCGGTCCGGCGGGGCCTGCCGCGCCTGAGGTGTCGTGCCGCGCCTGAAGGGACGTGGCAACGCTGAGGGGTCACTGCCCCTGAGGGGCTATCCTTCCCCTGAGGGTCACTGTCCCTCAGGGAACAACCCACCCCAGAAGGGTCGCTATCCTCTGAAGGGACATCCCACCCCTGAGGCAACATCCCTCCCCTGAGGGGACCACGTAGTTTCCCATCGGGAAGAGTTGAAATCTCCTCATCCACTCCTGGTGCCATTGGAAACACCAGGGCTGTTAGTGGCCGTCATGAAAGGAACGACACCACTGCAATGGCCAGGAGGCCTCCTGATAACTGGCCCCGCAGTGACGGCTCCCTGACGCAACCACCTCCTGTGTTGTAGTGGTGACCATTTACCCTTAAGCCTTACACCAGAGGAACAAAGACCTCCCTTCAGAGTGAGCTCAGGCATTGTAAGGGGGTTGATGATGTAATAACACCATTTCTGATGGCAAGCATGAGCGCATTGAGAGGCAAAGGCCAGGGGTGGTAGTGCCTGCTGCCTGTGCAGGAGGAACACATGAGCACCAGCTTTCTGCAGGCTCAGGGGATGAAAGATGAAATGCCTTACCCCAAACCCTGCCACCAGGCCAGAGATGAAACCTGGGAGTCGTGGCCTTTATTCCCCCACCCTAACCCCCGGAGCCATTGCCCTCACCTTGCCACGCCGCACACGATGAGGGAGTCTGAAAGGCAGAGAGGTCAAAGCTGGCTGTACACAGATGGGGTAGTAGGATGTCCCACATAAGATATTTCCTGTGGAGACAGAGGAGTGTTCAAGCTGTTCAGGTGCAGTCACAGCTGCAGTAAGCGGTTGTCCTGTTCAAAGAGGACAACCAAGAGGGACAGAGCAGGCTCTTGGTACATGTAGGTAGGACAGCAATAGCCTGTCTTGCAAAAGGAGACCAGGACAGCTTGGTTTGGCTAGTCCAGCAAAAGGACAGCAAAACCGAGGTGTGATTGCTCTGCCAGGGCATCAGGGAAGCTCCAGTGGGGAAAGGATGTAAATTTCAAGGAAGGGACAGAGCTGTCTGAAGCCCCATGGTAGCATAAGGACAGATTATTAACTGTTTTTTTTCTTGTGGAGAAGGTTGGAGGATGGTTCCTAACTGTAGGAGGTGGAACTTCCCAGAGCAGACAGCAACCAGAGGCAAGAAGCCTGTTTCAAGATGCGGCTTCCTTGCGAGGAGGGCAATGTGAAGCTTGTCTTCATGAGTGGAGCAGGATGGTTTAGTGACAAGGGAATCACAGTCCTGGTTTGAAAGCCATTAGTGGTGGAAAGCATGGAGAATTTCTCTGCTAGAAACAGCAGGAAAGCTCTTTGGGCACCTCTGCTCAGGAATGATCCCCTTAGCTGCACCTCACTCCAGTTGTTGGTGATATCCTGGTGTTTTTTCCACCTCTTTTCCAGTGTGATGAGCCATTAGAGTCTTCATTTCCAGAGTCCTTGTGTTGGCAGCAGGGAATCTTGCTAGACATGTCACTTGCTAGACATGTCACTTGCTAGAGCCAGTTCAAAAGCCTGTTAGGTGCTGTACTAACTACAGAAGTATTTCTTCCCTGAGGGGTAAATGATCTAAACAAAAGGATTGCAACACGAACACTCCCGACTCCAGCAGAGAACTTCTGTCTGCAGTCTGGATGGTAGCTAGAACCATCTAGCTGGACAAGCTGCTAGAGAGGCTGATGGTTGCCGACCTTGCATCTTATCAGTCCAGATACACCAGGACTAGTGCCTGCCCACTGTGGTCTTCATGAGAGCCTTCCTGCAAATTCTTTCTTGCAAGATCCATCTCTTGCTCTGATGCCCACAAAATAAACTTAGTGGTGGTGAGCTTGCTGGCAGCAGGGCTATGGGCCGTCAAACTGTTACTATATTCTTGTTTCTTTTGCACTCAGTTTGCATCCCTGCTGTGACAGGCAACTGCATCATAAGATGCCGGTCTTAAATTTATCAATCTCTACTTCAGAGCAAGTTTGGTTTTTTGCTCCCACTGACTCCTTTCAGGAGGCTGCCCCCAAATTTCCCTTCCCTAGTGGCTGCAGACCTACTCCTAACACACCAGTGGCCCTTGTTCTCCAACCCACTTACACCCAGGTGGTGCTGAAGTGATCTTTTAAGCATCTTTTCTCCCCAGTCTTCCCCTAACACAATTCTATGCACAGCCTCCATGTGGCCCTCCATTTTCTAGGGTGGACAAGATAAATTTCTGTAGTTCTCCTTCTGTGGCAGTTTGAGTATTGCCCAGATGGCATTGGCTGTCCTTCAGTGCGCCTGATCGGTTTTGAACATACTTTTCTTGAGCAAGCATGAACAGAATGAGCTATGCTTTTCCACAAAGCGTGCCTGCCCTCTGGAGAAAGTATCTTGCCTGAAAGTTGCATCCTTCAACTTTGCTTTGTGAGCCTTGGTGGCTTTAACTGTTTTGGCTGTGCCATGCAGCACTATCACCTGCCCTGTGGCTGGAGGGTAGCACTCCCATGGCAGCTAGCAGGAAGAAAGCATGCGCTGGCTGGCTCACTGTGGTTATACTATCTCTAATCTTGACCCCCAGCACTTTATTAATAGAGAGTTCCAGTTTTGTTGTTCTCTGTTCCTAGACCGATGTTTAGATAGCAAACTCTTTGACAGCCCCACGTTTCTATTCTGTGCTGGTGCAGCACCTACCAAAAAGCTTCTGATTTCTGACTGGGACACGTACAAGAATCAATTCCTTTTCCAAACCCTGCTCCCCGCTCAGGGCTAATCACAGGCTGTTAGCATGATAAATACCAACAATTTGGATTTCTTACCCACTGCCAAAGGAGAGAGGAAGAGGATGAGGAAAGCCTGAACCACAGGATCCAGGACATAAAGCAGAAAAAAGTGCTTGAGAGCTAGAGGACGGGGATGGTCGTGTAATCTAAAAAATGGTTTAATTCCACAGGCCTCCTGTGGGGAAGGGCAAACAGAGGGTCAAAGACCACTTAAAAAAGGAGCAGCAACATCAAAAAAGGGGCAGCAATGTCTGGAATTGCTAGCCAAAACTTTTCTGTTCAGAGGGATGGAGAAGAAGGATGTAAAGAACAGTAAGGCTGACCTCAGCACACCCATCAAGGGTGACGGCTAAGCGAGCAATCACCAACATACCAAGGCGATGGCAGATCTCACCTGATCCCAGAATTAGGCTGGGCCAGGTCTGATACACCAGAGCTTGCACCACAGTGCCACCAACACCATCGGGCAGTTTGGTTCAAACTGAAGTTGATCCACCCCTTTCTTGGCCAACACCGTCAGCAGGCCCCAGCAGCCATTCCTCTGCTCGCTCCTGCAAGCGTCTCAGCACAAACTCTCTAGCTGGGACAAAGCTTCAGCCTCCCCCCGCTTCCCCACCAGCCATGAGACTTGCTACAGTGGGAGCATTGTTTTTCCCCTGTTTCACAGTGGCTCCCCTTTGATGTTAATTGTTTGCAGGCAAAGCTTAGTGGAGAGCCTAGCTGTTCTCTGGTTCATCTGCTGGTTACTACTGAGCTGCCCAGACCAGTGGAGAAAATGCTTTGATGTTAATGAGCTACAGACAATTTCACTTAACACCGAGCAGGGCCTGGCATCTCTGAGGTAAGACTTTCAAGGCAGATCCTACAGCAAGTCTCTCCAACATCCGTTTTGCCATAGGAACAGAATATATTCAGAAAGACATTAGAGAAGAAACCTGTCTTCTCACCTGGTCTTGCACCGCCCCCAGCATCATTACGGTCCCAGAGATGCCAGAGGCAGGGAAGTAGCTGGAACAAAAAATGGCCCCGTCGAATCACATGGTCTTTATGGGATTCAGTGGAAGCATGGTTTACCCCCTCGCCCCCTAAACCACCTGCCTCTCTGGTCCTGCAGTACGAATACACACAAATGGGAGAAGGGGATGGACTGTAAATTGCCAATTTGCAGGAGGCTGGTTCCTGTGCGACTAGTGCTCGCAGCAACCCCGTTCTGAAAGTGGCACCTTCTCCATGAGCACAGCAGAAGTCTGAATGAAACAGGCCAGCTGCAGTGAAGTGAGACTTGCACAGGCAGCCTTGGACTATCCTCTTCCTTAAGTGGATCTGCCAGCAAAACACTTTTCTGTAGCTCTGCTACAGGCAGCAGCACACTGCCAAGTGCACGCAAACCTACAGGTCAGCGATGGGTCCCCTCGGAGACAGGGTACGAAGGAGCCCATGGACTTGTTGCAGATTCCCTGGGTTCAGCCAGCCTTTGTTGGTTGGGACTCCTCCCTAGGGTAGCACCTCACGTGCTCGAGGGAGAGCCCAGATTAGGCAGAGTTCCTGCTGCAGAGAGGTGGTACAGGAAGCAGGGAAAGGTGATGAAGAAGTCTGCGCAGCAGAAATGTGAGGTACCGCAGCCTCAGGAAGACAGCATTGAATCACAAGTATGAACAAAGACAAGTGAGAAAAAATGCACAAATTCAATTTTGTAACTCTCTGCCAGTCATCAGCAAAAAATATTTACTATATCACACAAACTCTGCTTCTATTGACACAGCACGAGCTTCTGAATGATGAAGCAAGCGACCCAGTCCCTTGGGGAGCCCCCAGCCGAGCAGAACCAAATGCAGACTACGTGCCGTCAAGTAGAGCAACAAATGAGACCTCACTGAAGGTTAAGGAGAAACATGCCTTCTTCTGAGGAATGTGGCTTAATTCCAATATATTGCCTTTGTTAAATGATTTATAGTAATGAGAGAGAGATATTACCTTCTCAGTTTTCTTGCCAGGACAGGATTGTTCCCTCCAGCAAACTTTGGATTACAAAGTTAAAATAATGCAAACCAAGACCGAATGCTTGTCCCAGGCCCATTGCAGGAAGGAATTCACACAAATGTGTCTACTCCATCCTCCACTGAAATAAAACCTAACAAGGGAGGGTTTGGTTTTTTTCTGGAATTAAGAAAAAGAAAGTGACATAGAGGACACTGTGACTGATGCATTATATACATTTAGCCTCTGCTTAAAGACAAAAGAACTATCTCAAGTCATATTTACTGCAGAGAGCTCAGCTCTTTCAGCTCTGTCCTGGTTTCAGGTAAATGTTTCTTCATCCCCTCAAAACAGTTACAAGTTGACCTAGCGTTCACCTTGCTGAATGCACCCTTCCTTTTATCACAAAGGTGACCTTTCCTAGTCTGTTTATTCAATCCTCCAGTTTTCCTGTTCCTTTAATGGGGATAAATTCCCTGCTGTAAACCCCAGATTATTCCTGTCTACCTTCCAAATCTATTGCTTTCTATTTACATTAATATTACAATTACTTACAACACATTGTCTTGTGCGCTGAAATCCATCCTAAACTTAATGAACATCTCTCTTCTTTTCAGGCTGATAGTCTGTCCATCTCTGGTGAAGCTGCTATTGCATGTGACAATAAAACTCTCTGAAAAAGGGATCTAATTGCTGCCCATCCTGCACCTGCTCCATGGTGGTTTGCAGACTACTGCCCAGCAGCATAAATCACAGTGTTTTCCTTCCCACTCTCTGTGGGACACATATTGTGTGTCTTCCCACTGACTTGAGTAGACTTTCCAAACTACAGTGTTGTCTCCTTGGCCTGTATATAATGCTCTACCTTCAAAAGTCTCAGGATGGGTTTAAAAACAAACAAACAGAAAATCAAGAACGGGGATATTGTAGGAAGATAATAGATAAAACCCTTCATTTACACACAGATGCCCTCCAAAGCCAAATAAATACATACAAAGCCCTCAAGATGAGAGTTGCTGATGAATTCAACACCAAATATTTTTCCACCCTGGATGTGCCCACAGGGTTTTGCAACTGCCCTTAGCAAAGCAAAGCATGGGATTGTGAGATACGTTTTCCTTAGGCTGTTGCTGGCGCTGTGTCTGGCACCCACCATGATCCAAAGAAAAGCAGACTTGTTTCAGTTCTGCATGCTTTGCTCCAGCACCACTGTCCCTTGCACATACTCATATATCCTCTGCATGACACACGCATTCACACGAGGCAGCATGCGTGTAATGGGTGAGCTATTTTGCTGCTAAAGGAACAAATAACCGCTGGGTTCTGCTTTTCCCCCACTTGAGGGGAGAGGGTCAGCTGTCTTGTCTGTGCCATCACTGCCTGTGAGGAAATTTGCAGGAACTTAATCAACTTTGGTCTGATTCACTCAAATTTGCAAGAATGGTGGTGATACCTGTACGGTTCCAAAGCTCTTAGAAGGGCAATTAGCAGACAACATAGTCTTGTGGGCGTCAGTTCATTAAGGAGCTTGGCCAAAACCATAAATGCTACAGAAACAGGAAACAACAAAACATTAACTCAACCAAGCGTGTGGGTAGCTCAGAGGAAGGCTTGGTGCATCCTAGGAGAGAAGCAAGGGGAACAGTCAGTTGCACCTTACAAGCTGTCCACACCAGCAACCTGATGGGTGCAGTGTCCCCAAAATGAGGGATGCAAAGAGTTTGAGAACTTAAAGTTGGTCATGAAAGAGCCCCAAACCTGATATACTACAATAATAAAGGCAGCGCTCAAGAATGGCTTCAGACATTGATGTCCTGCACTCACAGCCACATTCAAAACTACGCTCAATGTTAAATGTGTTTGTGGTCACTGCGAAGGCGTGAGGGAAGTGCTGGAGGCTGGGTGACAAATGAGTAATCATGATAGTGCTTGCCCAAGAACTTTAAAGCCTTCCAGAGATGAAACCACTGAATTATTTGATGCAGTGTACAACCTTCTGCTTAAGCTTGCCTTGGTAATCAAGAAGTGAAAAGTGGCAAATGTAGTGCCAGTTTCTGAATAGAGATTGAGGAAATTAGGGAATGATTACCATACCCATCACCCTGGCAAGAACTCTGGTATGGCTATAAAAAGCTGAATGTCTTTACACACAGTAAGCTGACCTTAACCAGCAATGACCATAAAATGCTCCTTGCCATTTCAGAAGATTGGGGGAGCACATGCAGCTAGAAAATATCTCTGCCCTTCTCCAAAGTGATAAAAGTTTTCTTTTCAGTTACAATTGTGCATTCAGCAAACTGAAGAAAGAGCTGGTGAAGGAAGACATTTTCACGGAGCACAGCCCAGAGCTAGACATTGAACATGTGAATTTTATTTTAAAAAAGCAACAACAACAACAAAAAATTCAAGCCAATGTAAGATCTTGTCTCATTTCAGTAGGAAGATGATTGCCAGAGCAGCAGCTCAAGATGTGAAGCTACAGAAAATGATTCAGGCTACTAGCACAGTATTTGTCCAGGTTCCAGAAAGAAAAAAAAAAAAAAGAAGAAGAGGAAAAAAGAAGGGGGGGTGGGGGAAGAAAAAAGCCTGGGATGTTGTTTAAACTACCAGAGAACCACTATGTGTTGACATGTGTCTCATACTGAGCATATACTATTGACCACCTGATTAGGATAGTGGAATGAAAAACAGCTGGAGGACTTTAAGAGGTTGTCAGGGGAGAAAACATAATGATAATGGGAGATATTAATTACCCCCATATAGACCAGGTAGATACCATGTCAAAGAATGATGCAAAGACGGTATTTTTAGCCCTGATGAATGAGCAGTTCTTAGAATGACCACTCAGAGGATCCAAGTGGAGGATGAACTCTTGATTTAGTCACCAGTAGTACACAGGAGGGAGTTTGAAATGTAATAGTGAACAGTCACTTTGTCATAATGAACACAATGTGCTCAAATCCAATATTACTGCAGGAGAGGAAAAAGCAACAAAAAAGTACACTGCAGTACAAGGTAACTTAAAAGGGAGATGAGTATATTCTCCTTCAAAAGGGAAGAAGTATAAAAGTCAGGAAAGTAATTAAGAAGAACTTTAAAGTAGCTGATGAAAGGACAAAATGCTTGCAATGACATTGAGACCCTGTATTTAAAGCTTTAAATATGCTGTCACTCAAAATAGGCTAAGAACAACAACAACAAAAATCTCCAAGTCTGGCACAGTTAAGCAGCTGAACAAAGAAAACATTTAGAACTAAAAAGACATCCTTCAAAAAGTGTAAGTTATGGCCAAAGAAGAAATATAGAAAATCCCAAATTCTGCCAAGTTAAATAAAAAACTCCAAAACAACCCAACACATTTAGGCCAGCCAAAATAGTTTTTGAACAGCAGCTTGCTAAAAACATGAAGATTACTAATAAAAACATGTTTTACACAGTAGGAGGAAGCCTGCAGGGACTCAGGGCCCCAACAGTGAGCTTTAAGGGGAGAAGTGTCAAGAAAAATGACCTTGACTAGAGACTACTGACACCAAACATGGTTGTGCACATCCAAACATTTTTTTGCTGGGTATTGAGCATCCTGCACTGCCTCCCAGGCGGCTGCAGTTTAACAGGAATGGGTGTATGTATAATTTCTATGAAAGTTTGGGTCCAGCCTTGTAATTGCATCATTCCATTATGTGTCTTCCAGCAGGCTGAAGAAAATACTGCTGAAATAAGGTAGTGACTGACGGTTTCAGACCAGATTTCAGTCCCCGTTAACTTACAGACATTTCATTAATAGATGACTCTGAAGTGAATAGTCAAATGGGAAGCGCCGAGGTCTGAGGAATTAGCCGCTAGTCAAAGCATCATGAGAGAGAAGCAACAAAGACAAAACTGAGCCTAGCTTGTGGTTCTGGGAGGGGTTACTGCTTCACCAACCTTGCTGATATGGAGATGTTTAGAGATGTTGATAGAGATGGGGATTAGGAGAACAGCTGTCCACAGCAGTAAGCGGTGCTGGCTGCTGTCACCTCGTTCCCTGGTTGCTACTGGCACTCCAGAGACCCCGTCCTGCTCTGACCTATTCCTTTTATCCAGGCCATTAATAGCATTGCCTTCTCTGGAGTCTGCCTCCACCAGCATCCGGAGGACTCTGACTTAGTCATTTTTCCTCCAGTGGCAGCTACATTCATGACCAGATACATCCTGCAGGTCTCTTCGCTCACATGATATGGTAGGTAGCACTCACAGTTTTGTCAGCTGGTGAAAATGGACTGAAGTGGGGTCTGTCTGTCCAGTAGCCAGGCTTCAAAGCCTATAAAAACCCAAGCATAGTCTGAACTAGCTCCTTGTGCATCGTACCATGTGTTTCCCCAAAGGTTATGATCTTCTGTTATACATGTAATGTGCATTTTTTTTTAACCCATTAAGTACTTTCCCTACATGGTAAGTAGAACTTCCAAGACCTGGGATTGCAAGGCCCCTACGCTGGTCTCTGCGTGCCCTGAGGTGCACAGACATTGCCCGGCCTGCACACCTTCATTGCACAGCACCATAAGTTTCCCACGTGCACTTCACATGATGGACCATAGATATCTTGCTTGTTAGCCTTATCAGGCCATTTGAGTCATGCTGTCAAGCATGCCCGCTCTTGGGTTGCATGGCTAGAGCTGTTAGCCTGTGCAGCATTGCTCTAGCGAACAAGTGGTATTCGGGAATCCCTTTGCCCCCAGGTACTTGAAGGAGAGCTTCTTTATTTAGGGACAAGTTCCAACTGTCTCTAGGTAACAGAGAAAGTATATTTTCTGCTGCTTCTCTACATACTTCCTGCTTCTAAAAATAAGCTATTTAAAGATGCAGTTTCCAATACTCACCAGTTCACCTGGGAACAGAGCTTGTACACAATATTGGTATCGTACACAATTTCACAACCTTGTAGCTTACCCATTGACTAAGCCTTCTAGCCACACTCAATTTACCTTGCTTAGCTTTTTCACACGGACCTGTGGGTCTCCTTTGAATTAAGCCGGGAGGCGTTAAATCCATTTGTCCTAGTGGCATTATCTCCTAAGGCTCAGTTGTCACCTAACAGAATCTTCTGAGGTTAAACTAGAAACACCACGTCCTTTATCTCCCTCATCCATTCCCAGTACAAGCTCTCCTTCTTAGATTTTGCGACAGCCTGTGGCTGCTGATTTTGTAGGCTTCTCCTCAAGTTGTGTTATTTGCTGTGGTCACATCAGGCAAGCCAGCATCTTGGCAATATGGTGAGGCAGAGGATGGAGCACCCCAGCGTGTGCTGGGACATTCGGCAGAGGCCGAGCGTGCCGCCTGGAACGAAGCCGCAGAGATAAGCACGTATGGAAGCTGGCTGGGAGCGCCAGGTTGGTAGGAGAGCAGGAAGTTGTGAAACACTGCTAGTAAAACAGGCATTCATTGTAAGGACATGAAAGGGGGTGACATGGAGAAGATATGTCCTGAGGAGGTGTGAGAAAGGGTGGTAAAAAGGTACAGGTATTCTCAGGGGCTGACTACAGATACACCAGATGCAGCCTCGAGTATAAACTGTGCTGTCTCTAAGGCTACAAGAACAGAGAGTAGAAACTGTGCAACTACAGGAGCCTTTAATTTCCCAGTGAATGCCAGGCAATAAACGGTGCCAGAATAGCAGGGCTCAGGTATCCTCTGACAAGACAGAAAGCAAATTTCCTTATCGATTCACAGTAACATAAAACACAACATTATTCCAGACAGGGTTTTAGTGAATGGTGGGCTTGCTCTATCAGTCAGGCAACAGAGCTGCAGGGAGGAGCAGACACGCAACGTAGGCAGAGCCTGCAAGAGGACACAAGCCAGCTGCGGTCAAAACCCAAAAATGGGGTTTATTCTGTTTCAGTAAAGGTGATTATGGGAACACAGGGAGCAATGAGATACTTAATGAAACAGGAAGAGAACAATAGGTATTGTATTTAGATGAGGCTGCCAGTTTCTTAGACTAAGGCACTCAATTCAGAGTTAGGGATGATGCACTACGAACCAGGAGAAACTGCTGCTAAAGGCAAAGATAAGTCCCAAGGTTGGTAAAGAGATACAATTGAGACTGCCCACACTGCATCAAAAAAAAGCATAACCAGGCTGCAGGAAGGATATTAACTACGTATCTTGGGAATAAATTCGGGTTAGTAAGTCCATAGGTAATTTCGGAAGAGTCAAGTGCGAGCTCCCAAAATGCAGAGGCAGCCCAGGGTTGGGAGGGATTGCAAGCACTGACAGAAGTAGTTCCTCACAGGGGAAGAAGAAGGGGACCTTCACCTTGTCAATGATGGGAGAAGCAGGGTGAAATATGACAGCACAAAGGGCAAACTCAAACGCTTGGGGACCAGCAGGAAGGACATTTGCTGTAAACTGGTGGAATGGAGGCACTGAAGGAATAAAAAGACCTTACCGCACTGAAGGATGAATGTGAAGCAGCAGCGTGATGCTTCTGTGAAAAAGGAATGGCATGATGCTAGGATGCATCAGACAAGTTATTTTTAGCAGAGACAGAGACATTATTGCCATTGCGCAAGGCATTATGAGACTTCTTCCAGAATATCCTTGTAGCTCTGCATCCAGGAAGGATAAATTTCCACTGCACAGAGAAAAACTATCTGAATGCTGAGATAAACAAGTACCAGCTGATGAACATCTACTAGAAGAGTTTGGCTCATTTGTCCTGGCCAGACAGAGGGGACAAATGTATTTCTCAACCACTGAAAGAAAATATTAAATAAGAAAATGTTAAGAAAATCTTTAAGACATACGATAATGGCACAAAATAATAAGTTTACATGGTGAATTGGGGAGTTTCTAGACTGGCCAGGAATGAAGTTCTGGACCAGCCAATTAAGAAGGGTAGTGGGGCACCTGCAATTTAACTCACAATTTGGTAAAACTCCCTCCATAAAGTTCTAAATGAAAGAGCCCTGGAGAGGGGCAGTTCAGCCTGGGACACAGCTGCTGGCTGGCCAAGGACTCAGCAGAGCTAGGGCCATTTGGAGGAAGTGCCACTTCAGCCTCAGGCTTCCAGGTTTCTGCCGGTCACTGTGAAGATAAAGAATAAACAATTTCTTTCTTAATTTGCTTCTAAAAGTACTGGGGTTTTCCTTCTTCCGGAGCACTCAAGACAAGCTCTGGGGCTCAGGCATTGGTGCTCCCAGCATTACAGCCCCAGAGGTCTGCTCACACATTAGGCTTAACGCTATTGCCAGATTAGGGTCAGGAGGGAATTTTCCTGGATTGATAGAAAAATTGTGGTTACATTTTTTGGGTGGTTTTGGGGTGAGGTTTTGGTGGTTTGTTTTTTTTTTTTTTACCTTCTCCAAGTTCACATCTATTTTCTAGATCCTATGTAATTTTTTTCACCAATTCTCTGCCATCACCAGGCTGCAGACCCGAAGGTCCCTTAATCTCCCTGCTGGCTTCCGGTGCCTTGTTACAGCCGCAGCTTTTTTGCTGAGAGGAGTCAGGAAGCATTTGCAGCGCCTGTTTTGGGGGGTGACTGGAGCAAGTATCCAGTCTAGAGGCACTGGCAGAACGTTCATTGCACCTTTACTCACAACTGCAGGACACTTGACTACGAGATGACCCTGGAGAACTGCCCCAAGTACACGCGATGACTGCAAAAGCAGCTGTAAGAGGGAACACGGGAATTAACCCAGGCTCTCAGCTGTATGAGCACAGATTTAAAGCGCACACAACCACTGGCTGGCCTCCAGGGCTTGCTGGCAGGCAGGCGGGGATTTGGGATGAGGGATGTGTAAGAGAGCAGAGAAAGCGTGAGAGTGAGGGAGCCCCAAACCTGCAGGCTCTGCGTGCCGTAGGGGGATGAGCTGTCCCAGCTCTCAGGGGCTCCTCTGAACCTCCGTTTCCTGTCTCACCCTCAAGGGCTGGCAGTCCCAAGGAAGGGAATGGCTGCAAACAGCAAGGAGCTCTGCAGAGCCAGGTTCGTGCCTGGCACCTCTTCCCACAGGGGTGCCTGTCAGCTTTCAGGATGAGCACACTGAACATGTTCAGTTGGATCTTAAGTGTGGAAGGTGCTGCCGTCAGACTCCCCTGCTAGCCCTCTGCTTTTTGCACGCGGTGTCCAAACAAGTTTACGCACGGATAAATTAAAATCCCTGCGTATGTGCAACAATTCAGCTGAAGCACTTGTGGTCCATGAGACCAATACGAACCCCAAGTCCAGTCAGGTCACCCCGTTACTGCAAGTTACTACTAGTGCCGCTAGCATGTCATCCCTTTTCCCCAAGATCATAGCTACACCAGGCACAGGCCCCTCGTCTTCCAGGTTTTACCCACGATGAGAGCCCACTCTGGATGCCATTCTAGCTGCTTTCTAGCTTGCACATCACGTTCAGCACATACTAATGCAAGAGGGAATGACAAGCGAAAGGGAAGAGGAAGGTGTGAAATCAGCATCGGTCCCTTGAAAGTCTGTTTGGGCAGAAGATCGCAGAGGGCAGGGCCCGGTGCGAGGAGTGTTAGGGACAACCACAGGAGGGTCGAGTCTGCAGTACGAACAGAAGCGGAAAGGTTGAGAGTGCCTTGAAGAGAAACAGAGTCACAATGCCAGCTCCATTTAGCGACCTCTCAGGAAACAGTCCCTGTGTAGTTGCCAGCCATGGGCTGCTGCAGCACGTGGCAGAGCCACTCGTGCAGGCAGCGACCAGCAGGACTTACCTATCGGTGTGCACAGAGGGAGCCAAGGCATGGCCCTGCCTGGGGAGCTCCAGGTCCGAACTCCCAAACTGGGCTGTCTGCAGCACAGCGGGGTGCTCCGGCTGGCACGGGGTGGCACACAGTGCTGCCAGCCGTCAAGCCTGGGGCCATCCACACATGCGATGACTCCAAGAAGAGCCAAAGGCAGGCACAACCCGCCTGTGTTAGAGCTCAGGGGATGCATCTGTGCTGCCCTGCTACCACGATAGCTATGCTCACCTCTGCGGCTGCAGCTGTGCTCCAAGTGCTTCTCCTTGCCGCTGTCCCCTGATCCTCTCCAGACAGCTCCCGCCAGCACCCACACTTCCAGAGAGCTGGCTGTGCACCACTTCCCGCTTTCCTGCCTCCTCTTTGCAATGGTGCCTTTGCTGCCAGCTGGGCGGCAGGAAAATACCTTTCTGCAACTCTCACCCCCTCCACAACAGACCTTAAATCAATAACCCCAGAACACAGGGGCAAGTTATTGCTAACGGAAACCATTAAACTGTAACACGGGGGGATAAAGCCAGTCCCTAACACTTGAAAGATTTATAGGGCACAACAGCAGGGTGTTAATTCTTTTGGCAACACCAATGCTTTCGCACCCCCTGCCTTTCCTCACCCGCAGGGGCGAGGAGAGGGGACCATGTGCAGCCCAGCCGCAGGAACACAAGGGACACGGCCATGTTGGTGCTGCAGCCAGCAGTACCTACATTTGGGGTGACACCGCAGTTGGATGGCTGCCTGAATGTGCACACCTCAAGTCCATGGGGTAGCACATCCCCGGGGGGTGTTCCCTGGGACATCCCCCATTCCCAGCTCCCACCTGCCTCCACAGCTGCAGCAGCGGTTCAAGGAAAGGCTGCAAAGAAACTTTGAGACCAGCTAAAGCAGTTGGAGAAGGCAAGCCAGCTTTTGGGCTCACGAGCCTTTCTTCAACCTGAAGGTGTTTTTGCAGGTGAACAGGCACTCTCCTTGCAGTGCTCTTACTTGGATCTACATGCTCTCAGCACCACCGTGGCAGCTCACAGGGCAGGGAGCTGCCTGTCAGCACCGCGATCGACCCAGCCGCCCTGGGCAGGAGAGGGGCTGCACAAGTGCTGCAGCAAAAGGGGTTTGCACAGAGTCCCAGAAAGGGCTGCTTGCATCGTCCTCCCACGTCCCTGCACTGGCTTTCATCTCCTCCAGCCTTGTCCTGCCAAGCTGATGTCTCTGGGAAGAGCTGCGTTACTGATTAACAGCCCCCTGCTATCCCACTCACACCTTTGCCTGCAGCTGCCTCCTTGGACCCTCCCTTGTGCAAAGTCCAGGGCTAGACAGGATAGGACAGGGTGGGAGCTCACCCCCACATACCTGGGCAACTGTGGGGGCCTCCCTGGGCCGAGCTGTGGAGCGGCACGAGTCATCCCGCGTGCAGGCAGGACCAGAGGCATCCCTCTCCATCCAGGGCAGCAGAGAGGTAACAAGTGAGCTCCAGCCTCTGTGCTAATCCCTGCCCGATAAAGTTGCTGCACACCCCAAGCACACCCCCGAAGGGCCTCAGAGGACTGAGCATGATCCAAGTGGGAACGTCAGCTTGACTGAAGCCCCTGCCCTGCATCACACCCACTGGACACCCCACCCGAGGTTTATTGTGCTATTCCACTCCCTGCTCTCCTACCAGAGGAGGGGGCACTGCCTCCATCAGGCAAGGGAGCTGGGAGACTTTGACCAGCCCTCTCCCATCTCAGGCACTGAGAGGAGCCCTGGGGGGTCCATCCCCTGCCCGTCCCTTCTGTCCGTGCTCCCCCGGCTCTGCAGAGCCCAGTCAGGTGGCTGCAGGATCCCCCACCCCAGGGTGTGCCGAGAGGGGGCCCAGCTGGGCACCACTGCACCCTGCCCAAGTGTGTTCCAGGAGCAGGTTGCAGGGCCCTGGCACTGCCAGCTCTGGGAGAGGTGCAGGGAAGATGCTCAGGAGCAGGCAGCTGAACCAAGCACGCTCCCTTAGGGGCTGCCTGGGATCGCCCTTCTCCTCTGTGAGTTGCAGCATGCTGCCGGGGCCTGGACAGGCATCCTGCATCCTCCCCGTCACTGCCCTTCCTCTGCCAAGCACCATCTCACTGTGCTCTGCCCACTGCGGATGCCTGTAACCTCTCTGTAGCCACACCAACATCTCTCCCTCAGGGGACACCCAGAGATGAGATGTCAGAGATCCCTCTCCTCCTGGCGAGCTGGAGCAAAACCAACCAGCAGGCTCAAAGGGGACAGGCAGACTCCGTGGTTGCACACGCTGCCCTCAGAGCGGGCAGACCCCTGCCTGTGCTCCTGCCAAGGGCTTGAGCCCCCTGTACCCCAGCCCGCAGCGGGGAGCGGTGGCGGCGGAGGATCTTGCACTGCCCCTCCGTGGCCACCACGGGAGGTGCAGGTGGCCCCAAAACCCAGCCTGGTGCCTCTGGGCTGGGATGCGGGGTCCCCACTCCAGCAGAGCCCAAGAAATGGTCAGAGGGGTCACTCTGTGCCAGGCCACTTGTGGGCTGCCACAGACCCCCCAGAGCAGCTCGGTGACCCCAGTCCTGCCCCACTTCCCCCAGATACCCACTCCTGCACCCAGTGCCCAACCTGCAGTGCCCCCAGAGCAGCCTCATCCCCCAGGGCCCTGAGGGGGCACAGCCTGCACGAAGGAGGAGACGAGGCAGCGCTGCTGTTTGGGCATCCACATTTATTACATGGCTGGGGCAAGCCTGGGGCTGCCACTAGCCTGCGCCCCTCTGGTTGAAGGCAAATGACCCGTCCTCCTTAAATACTGGTTATAAAACAAATTTCTTTTTTTCCTTTTTCTTTTCTTTTTTTAAAAACCCCATCTCTCTTTCTCCATACTTTTTTTGTCTTTTGTATTTGAGTATAAAAGCGGGGGCGGGCGCTCCGCCTCGCCTGCTGCTACCTCCGCAGGCTGCGCTGTGCCTGCCGCAGCAGCGTGTCGAAGTCCAGGGAGTCAAACTTGCTCTTGACAGGGGCTGGGTCGAAATCTTCCCGGTTTGAGTCTAGAAGACATGGAGAAAGGCTGCCTTGAGCCATGGGGACACTGGCACAGTTCTGGCCATCCCTGCAGCAACTCCTTCCCATCTCGCTTCACATGGCAACCTCCAGATCCAGAGCTGGGCTGAGGGAGGACCGGGCCTGGCCTCCATCACAGCGCTGGAGGGACAAGGAGCCCCCATCCAACCTCCCCTCAGGGCAGGACTATCCCTGGACATGGCCCTGCCCAGCCAAGCCTGACTGACCCCAAGGATGGGGACCCCTGTACTTCTGGGAAGGAGAGAGGACCCAGGGTCCCCCCGCCCCGCAACTTGGGGGCTGCCGCGACTCACCCAAGTCGGCATAGTTCCTCCTGCAGAACTGCCGGCGGCCACCGAAGCACAGGTCGAAGGGCTGCTCATCCGGGCGCCGCAGCTTGTGCCCACTCTCAATAGCGGCAAAGGCCTCCTCAGCATAGCGGTAGGTGACAAAGCCATAGTTGTCCCTGGAGCCGGAGAAGGAGAAGGAAGGAGATCAGCAGCGACACAGTATGTTTGTCTCCCCTCGGTCTGCACCATCCCCTTGAGGAATGGGAAAAGAGGAGCCATCCCTGGGCAGGGTCTGCCCCACGTCCCCACAGCTCTCACCCCTCAGAGCGGAAGTGCAGGGTGCACTCTTCAATGTCCCCAAACACAGAGAAGCGGTGCCGCAGCTCCGATCGTGTCATCCTGCTGGGGATCTTGCCAATGAACACAACTCGCCGCTCCTCCTGTGGGCAGGGATGTGCCGTCCGTGAGATGGGACAGAGGGGACTCAGCGCCTCTGAGCCCTCCTAGTGAGTGGGACCTCTCGCACAGAGCACCCTCCCTGCATCGCCACCCATCAGACCGTGCCCTGGCCAGAGCCTCCCAACAGTGCTTACTGCAAAGCTGTGACCTCACAGCTTTCTGAAGTGATGGAGTGGCTGGGGAGCCCCAAATCCCCAGCTGCAGCTTCCCAGCCCCCCAGCACTCACTATTGCACGTTCCTTCTGGAGGATCCTCTGCCTTTGGTAGTGGTCCTGTGCATCGTAACTGTATCTAGCAGGGCAGAAACCGGACACATGAGCTACAGGGTGATGGGGGTGCCAGAAGAGAGTGATCCTGGACACAAGGGATACACTGAAGGAGTGGGTCCACTCCTGCCCAGGTCACAGGAGGCCAGGAGATGGGTGCAGGGGAACTCACCCCTGCAGGGTGGTCACGCTCACCTTCTCCGCCTGTTACTCCTCCTGCGAGGCGAGGGGGAGCGGGAGCGGGATCGGGACTGGCTGCAGGACGTGGACCTGGATGAGTAGGATGACGTTGATGATGAGGATGAGGATCTGTCCCGGGACCTGCCACATGACCCACAGCTGGAGCGGGAGGAGGAGCTGTGGGAACATCTTGAGCGGTACCTGGGGGACGGAGAGACACAACTCAGTGCTGAGCCCTCCCCTGCCTGACACCACAAGGCTCCAGAGAAGAAGAAAACCTCCATCTTCCCCAAGGCACCCAGCACCTTACTCAGACAGGACCCATCCCCAGGGTGAGCTGGGCTATGGAAACCTCTCCCTGAGTTTGCCAGGAGCAGTAACGACACTACAGAGATGTTGCTCCACTAGGCTCCAAATACCGCAGTGAAAAAGGAGCAGGATCACACCAGGCACAGCCTCTGAAGAGCAAGAAATAGTCATGGGGGCACACGGCTGCGGCTGGGCAAGGACTCAGGAGGGGCCAGGGCTGCCATGCCAAGCCCCACATAGCGCACAGGATGAAGCTGGAGCCATCACATCGACGTTGCACTCAACAGCCATACAAATGGAGACACATGTACCTCCGACCACATCGAGGGAGGCGGCATGCACTGGGACAGGGCTGGGCTGTGTGCCCACAGCCTCCTGCCTGCAAGAGCTTCTCTGGCAGGGCCAGGCAAAAATTAAGAGCAGCAGAACTGAAACTGCCCTGGAATCAAGCTGTGCTGCCTCCAGCCAGCAATAGGGTGTCTCTCTAAACATGCTGCCCACAGGTGGTCCCTGCCATAGGCAAACCCAGGCCCCAGGCTGCCTGGAACTGCCACACATTCTCCTGGAGGACAGCAGGTCAGGATGGCACAGTCCGTGGGGACGTTTCCCAGCACAAGGCCAGCTGCATTTGCTGGAAAGCCAAGCCAGCCAGGTCAGGTCCCTGAGGTGCACATCCCTGGGACATGGCACTATATACGTGCCCTTTCCTGCTACAGCCTCCACACCTATTGGCCACCGATAGAGAGGCCGTGGTTGGACAAGCCCTTCGTGCCTGGTGACCTGGGTTGTCTCCAAAACTGGCTGAACACCCAGGGACGAACAGATGAGGGACTCCACAAGGACTCCAAAAGAAATGCTTCCCACAAAGACCAAGCCACCGCACTTTCCTACGCAGCCACCTCCATAAGGAACACGGGGAACCCCTGAGGCAGCCAAGCCAGATGGGTTTTTCCTCTGCTTGCCTCCAGCAGCTCCCTGCTGCCACTGTGGCTCCTCTCATGTCTACACCTAGGGCTGTACCAGCCCCACCTGCATTAATACTCCATAAAAAGCATCCAAAAGCCAAGGTGCAGCCAAGGACTCATCCCATGGTGCTCCAGAAGTAAGAAAGCCTGGCTCAGCAGTGGCTTTGCAGGCACAGATGTGGGGTTCTGACAGACATCCACTGCCCTGGCAGGTGTTCCAGCAGCTCCTCCTGTTTCCCAGCCAGGGACCCCTTCAGGGGGACCATGAGGAGAAGAAGATCAAACACAGACATCAAGTAGGTCCGTAAAGAGGTGTCCAGGCACCTTCGCAAAAGACTGGCCACCAGGCAATTGCCCAGAGCAAGCAGACAGATGCTCCACCGCTTACCTTCGCCACCGCTTGGGCGGAGGGGAGAATGACCGTGACCGGGATCGGGAGGATGAGGATGAAGATGAGGACTCGCTAGCTCCATCCGAACTGGAGCTGAAAGAGCGGCTGGTACGGCTCCGGCCAGCCCTCCAGCTGCCGGCAGAGGGGCTGGGCGAGTCCTGGGGTCTCCGGTAGCAGCGCAGGGACTTCTTGGCAGCAGCATGGCTGGGCTGGGCACTGGGAGTCCGCATCTCCTGGTCCCGGCACGGGGACGCGGCTGGAGACAGGAGCACCGAAGTGGGGGGGCTGCTGCACCTGGTGGTGGCCTTGTTAGGGACGCTAGTCCGATAATCCAGGGGGGCTAGGCAGGCCGTCCCCAGGGTCTCCTGGCTGGGCCCCACGGTGGTGGTGGGGGCTGGCGGGGTGGGCTTGGGCTGGTCCAGCGTCCGTTTGGTTAAGGAGGAGATGGGTTTGATAGTGATGTCCCGGTGGTGTTTGACATTCCAGCGGGAGCCACCCTCGGTGGGGGGCTGCGTGCCGGTGCTGCCGTTGGTCTCTGGCTGCGCCGCACCCAGGACGCAGTAGTCGTGGTCTCCCGAGCAGACGTGGCTGGGGGCTGAGCTGGCAGGGGCCAGCACTGGGCTCTTCCCCTGGAGCTTGCTTGGGGGCAGCAGCTTGGCTTTCGTCAGCTTGGCTGTCTTCTGGGGCCCCTCCTGGGGTGCGGACCCAGACGACTTGGCCTTGGCCAGCAGCGAGACAGCGGGCAATGGCTTCCAGAGCTGGTGGGGGGGCGTCGCTGGGGGGGTGAGGCCTGTGAGAGCACCAGACAGCTTTCAAGAGCAGCCCCTCGCTGCAACTTGCCCAGCTGGGGCTCCCTCCTAGCCCACCCCCCCTCAAGCCCTGAGGTCTCCCCCAGCCCCATGACAGTCCCTGCCCGGACACGGCGGGCTCCCTTGCCTCATCCCGGGCATTACCTGCCACGTTGGCCAGCTCAGAGGCCTGCAGGTTGTCCGGGGGCTTCCTGTCCTGCTGGGTCTCAGGCCTGAGAAGGGGAAAAGGAGCTTTGTCAAACACAGTGGCCAAAGGCCAGCCCCACTCCCCACACCTGGGGCACCTGCCCAAGCTGCCCCCCTGCCCAGACAGGGGGAACAGAGGATCTGAGAGAGCTGCATGGATGGAGCTTACACAGCCTGGTCATGCCCATCCCTTTCCCCCAATTTTTCCCCCTCCTTGCCAGCTCTGGTTTCCAGCCCAGCGAGGGGCTCAGCTTCTCCCAGGCCAGAGATGCAGCCCCTGGCACAGTTCGGACCCTGCCAGAACCGAGAGCTGCCCCATGCCCCTGCTGAAGGCAGGGCTCAGCCCTCTGCCAGGCTGGGACACTGCCTGCGGAGGTCTTGGTACTCACCTGGAGCTCCCCGCTGGCCGCCTGTCCTCGGGGGGCTGCACGGGAGCCTCCTCCTTCTTGGCTGAAAAGGGAGCAGGTGGGTGAGGGTGGTGAGAGGCTGGGGCAGGGGATGGACCCCGCATACAGGGAAGGGACAGAGCACCCCAGGTGCAGTCAGGGAGAGGTTTCACGGTGCCCCAACCCAGCTCCTTGCAGAGAGCTGCTGCAAGTCCCTTTTCCTTCCCAGGCTCTTCACCACCCCCTTGGCTGCCCCAGGGATCCCCAGCTGCTTTCACAGGCCAGAAAAGAGATGGGGGCAGAGACGCCCCCAGGACAAGGCACCCAGGCAGGGTGACACCAGCCCACAGGCAGCAGTGTCCCAGCCCTCCTGCTCCCACCCTGCCGAGAGAGCGCGGGCAGCCCGGGGAGGCCAGCGTGGCATGGAGGGAGCCCGCAGGGGATGGCACAGCACGGCGCAACCGCACCTTCAGACTTCTCGAACTGCTCCAGCAGGCTGGACAGGTCAGTGGCTTCGATCCCTGGGCCAGGAAGAGAACACAGCCAGTCAGGTCAGCCAAAACCCTCCTGGCACCATGGGGATGCACCTCAGCTCCATCCTCCCCCTGCATCAGCCTCCGCAGGTGACGGGGCGAGCACTGGGGAGAAGCAGTGGCAGAACCTGCAGCAGCTCTGCATCTCCTGCAGCGAGGACAAGAGCACCCAGCTCTGCAGCCCCAGGAGGGACCGGTTTGGGCACAGCCAGCCCAGACCGTCCACTGGAGGCAATGTCCTGGCAGAGCACTGGGAAGACACTGCAAGCCCGTGGGCACAGTTTTGCCACCCTTGCCCCTAGAAGTGCCAGGAACTGGTCCCACTACCCGCAGCTGCCGGCAGCACCACAGCCTCACCAGCTACGCTCACCCGGTGCCCCGTAGCCCTCCTGCTCACCAATCTCGCTGATGAAGGCTTGTACAATATCCTTGCTGCTGTCGGTGGGATGCGCCAGGCTGAGAAGCGGCTGGTGTCTCCACGGCCGTGTGGCGGGTGCCTTGGTGGGCAGGCTGCTCCCTTGACCCACTTTTGGTGGTGGCGGTGCTGCAACCTGGGAGACGGATTTGTGGCCAGGTGGCTCCTGCCCGACAGCTGCCTTGGGCTCCAGTGGGGCTTTCTGCAGTGCCCCCTTGCCTGGCCCTGCAGAATCCTCGACGGGGTGGATGCTAGGGGACTCCTCAGCAGGGCCAGCAGCAGGGGACACCTCTGCAGGGCAGCTGATGGCAGCTGAGGAAGCCTTTGGGAGCTGGGTTGGGGCTGCAGTCAGGGGCTCCTCTGGAAGCTGGGTGGGGGCAGCTTGGGGGGCTGCCATGTGCTGGGCTGGTGCTGCAGGAGGGACCTTGCCAGGCTGGGCAGCAGCAGGCGATGGGGCTGCCTGGGGCTGGGCAGGTGCCAGGGCCGGAGGGGCCTTAGGGAGAGAGCTCTCCCCCGCCAGCCGTGCCTGCCTCCTGGGGTCCGATACCCTGCTGGTTGCCGGCTTGGCCGGGCCATCTGCAGCCCCCATCTCGCTGGCCGGGGTGGTGAGTGGCAGGGTGGGGAAGGCCGGCGGCTCCGGGCAGCCGAGTGCCGGGGCAGCGGCAGGTTGCCCATGCAGGATGGCCGCGCTGGGGTGGCCACCGGCCGGGAAGGCAGCAGTGCCCTGCAGTGCCACTCTGGGGTCCCCATACGCCAGGGGAGGCACCGGAGGCGGCACGGGGATTCCTGGCCAGTAGGATGGCGGTGCCCACCCTACCGGGGCATAGGGGCCCCCGGGGCCAAAGGGAGCCGGGGGCGGCACAGCTGGCGGAGGCCAGGCCATGGCTGGAGGCGGGAGGCCAGGCACCATGTGAAAAGTACTGGGGGAGCCGGTGCTGGGTGGCGGGGGCAAACCATGGCAGCCCATGGGCTGCGGGCCGAAGCAGGGCCAGGAAGGCACTGGTGGGTAAAGGGCGTAAGCACCGGCAGAGGTTGGCAGCATCCCGGCAGGGGCTGCCCCAGCAGCTGGGGGCATGTTTGGCGCAACAAAAGGCATTGGTGTTGTTGGGGGTGGTGGAGCCGTGGCAGGTGCCGGAGCCGTGGCAGGTGCCGGAGTTGAAGCTGGAGCGGCAGGAGCTTTGCTGGTAGAAGGGACAGCAGCGGGGCTGGCGGGTTTCTCGGGGCTCTTCTGAGTGCCGGCCGCTTCGGTGGCAGTGCGCACGGGTGACACCAGGCAGGGGATCTCAGCCAGTTCTGTCGGAGGCTCGGGGACGCTGGGCCACTTGCTGGCCGCTTGTTTCTCTCCGTCCTTCCTGCCGCCCGGGCTGGGCTGGCGGTGCAGCATGCGGATGCGGTATTCCCGCAGGCTCAGGGCCTTGGGCTTGGCTTCCTTGGGCAGGCCCTCACTTGGCTCTGCTGCCAGCAGGCTCTGGGGAGGCTCCAGCCCCACACCTTGCTCTGGGAGCGAAGAGGCAGCCTCTGAGACTCCACTGCCCTCTCTGGCAGCCAGCTGTGCATCCCCCTCGCCCTCAGCCAGGTCCGCCAGGTCGGGACGCACTGCTGCTGGCCGCTCCTCCGCATTTGGTGTGGTCTTCTCCGGAAGCACCACGATCTCAGCCTTCTCCGGGACCTTGCTCACCATTTCTGGCACAGACTCCTTCTGTGGCTCCTGCTGCGCTTTCTCAGGCAGCGAGGCCCCTGCTGTGCTCCGGGGCCTGCCCCGGGGCCGCGGCACCCGCTCTGCACGCAGCTCCATCTGCCCCTCCTTCCGGGCTTGCTCCAGCTGCCGCGCCAGGAAGTCCGAGACCTGGACGGAGGGACGTGCTGCCCGCCGCCGGCTGGTAGGCGGCTGGCCCAGGGGCTGCCCAGAGCCAGCAGAGCGGAGGCGGTGGGCCACGCAGTCCCTGCCTGGCCTGGCCTGCTCGCTTTGGTCCTCCTCTGCTTTCTTTTTCCGACTCTTCCTTGCTCTCTCCCGGCCGCGTCCCTTCTCGGAACCCTCACGTTTGCCACGTGCTGGGGTCTCCGTGCCGCACCGTGAGCTGCTGTCAGGGCTCCAGGCTCTGGGCACTGCTGTCTCCGGTGGGGAAGCGCTCTCTGGGGTAGTGCAGGAGGGCTCCTTCCCGGGTGGTTTCTCCTCCTCCTCTAGCCTGTTTTCCTGGGCTGGAGCTCCTGGCATCTTCTCTCGATCCTCTGGGATTGACTCCCCAGTACCCTCCTCTGCTCCCAGGAGCTGGGGCTCCAGGTCAGGGAAGCTGGGGGCCAATGGCTCCAGGACCACAGGGATCTCTACACTCTCCCCCTCGCCAGGCACAATTTCCAGCAAGACGGGACCATTCAGGAGCTCCTTGGCCATGGGCTCGGTCTCGGGATCCAGGCACACAGTGAAGGTGGGCAGGCAGTATGGGTGCATGGACTTCACCAGCTCACTCAGGGACACATCGCCCGTGTTGATGATGCAGGGGTCTTCACGCTCCTCCAGTGCCGCCCCGGCCCCGCTCACGCAAAAATCCCCAGCCTCCATGCTGCTGTCTAGCTCTGGACTCAAGGCGGCCTCCTCCTCCTCTTCCTCCCCATCACTACGCTGGGGCAGGGGCTGCTCTCGGGCCCAGTGCCGGCCCAGCTTCCTCTCCACCCTCGGGGTGCTGCATACTTGCTTCTTTGGCAGCGCCAGGTCCTCGAGGCAGTGAGCAGCACGGTCCCAAGCCAGGTCTGTGTCAGTCTGGGAAAGGGAACCAGAGCAAGCGTCAGCTCCTGGGCTTTTACTGGAGCCCCCTCCAGGCACAGCCAACTGTGGGTCTGCTGCAACTCCGCAGCAAAGCCCCTGGCAGATGAAAAGCTGGAACACATTTGATCCTCCCAGTAAGACACAACGGAGCTGGAAACCTGCCACCCCATGGGGACATCCGCAGCACCCCCAGTCCCACAGCACCCACCAGCCCCTGATCCCACTGCTGCCGGTGCCCTGCACAAGTGTCGCTTCTAGGAGAGGACGCCCGTGCCAGGCAGGCAGGCAGGGGCTGGGGGGTGGCAGGAGGGACACAGTTACCCCAGCACCACCCTGATGATGCTCCTTCAGCTTCCCCTGCTCAGCTGCTCACCTTCCCAACCACAGAGATGCTGCTGCTGCTGCTGAGAGGCCTGAGAGCCTTGGGCTGCTCCAGGGCAGGGCTCTCGCACTCCACTGGCGGACGGGATAAGCTGAGAAACTTCTGAAACTGGAGAGAAGACAGACAGAGCGTGAGGTAGTGTCCTGGTTTTTGTCTGGGATAGAGTTAATTTTCACAAAGAGTTGGAAGGGGACACATCCAGGACAGCTGACCCAAACTAGCCAAAGGGATATTCCATACCATATGATGTCATGCTCGGTATGTAAGAGGGGGAGCTGGCTGGGGAGGGGGAATCTCTGCTTGGGGACGGGCTGGGCACCACGTTCTGGGCAGTGAACGAATTGCATTGTCTATCACTCTCTTTGTATATTCTTTTATTAGTAGTGTTCTTATTTCCCTCTTCCTCTGCTGTTGTACTAAACTGTCCTTACCCACCCCACGAGTCTTACCTTTTTCTTCCAATTCTCGTCCCCGTCCCACTGGGGATGGAGGGAAGGGGCAAGCAAGCAGCCGCGTGGTACTTAGTTGCCGGCTGGGGCTAAACTGCAACAGGCAGCAGCAAGTTCCTGCTGCTGGAGGGGACAGGCCACCCTGCTGCTGGTTACAGGGACCATCCCAGGGCACTGGGGACCAGGGTTCTACCACCTCAGGGCACTCCCATGCCAGGACCTGGCAGACCCCTGCCTGAGCATCTTCCTGCCTGTTTTGGGGTCAGGCTGCCTCCACCCCTCAACTCACCGAGGGATTCTCCCGCTCCCGAGGCGAGGTCAGCAGCTCCGCGTCCATGATGGTGTCAAAGGGAGACAGGGTCTCATCGTCTGTGCTGTCCAGGATCTCGGTGATGGCAGTCAGCAGAGACAGCTCGTTCTGCGCATCCAGGCAGGCCTTGCTCTGCTGCAAAGGCAGGGGTGGTCTCAGAGGGCAGCAGGGCACGGCCATGGACTCCGGCCATGGGGGATGCTGCTGCCACCCCCATCCACGCCACAGCCAGAGCCAGCCTGGCCACCACTTCCCACGCCTGCCTGTGGGCTCCCACCTCGCTCAGAGAGAGGTCCTCGATGATGGAGATCACAGAGGAGTCGAGATAGTTCTGCATCGTCCCCAGGATTTCTTCAGCCTCCAAGATGGTTTCTGCATCCAGCGACGTTAAGTTCAGGTCATCCTCCTCAAGGGAAAAGCACTGTGGAGGAGCACAGGGAGCCAGGTAAACCTTCCTGCCTTGCTTTTCAGGACAGGTTCTGGCCAGTCCACCCCACTGCACAAAGCCCTGTGCCACTTTCAGCCCGAGACCCTTCCGATTACCAGGGATGCCTCCAGAACGAAAAATCCCATCCGATTTGTTCCGCAGCTGCGCAATTGGGAAAGATGAATCGATAAACCCCCAGCAAGTCCCAGGCTCTGCCTGACACTGCACACCACTTGTGCTGGATGGGGAGCAGCAGGCTCCCCCCACCCCACAGACTGTCATGCGCTCCTCTGACTCCAGCTGTCGGCGCTTTAGATAAGCCCAAAAACGTTACGAAATTCATAACAAAAGCGCAGGAGTCAGCAACAGGGATGCAGCCGGCTGCCACTGCTGGGGCCCGACACCTCTGCTGTAGGCTACAAGAGGACATGGGCTATGCTGACGATCCGGGATCAGTCTGGCTTTGTTGCTGTTCTTCTTTCAAATTCCCAGCCTCACATCCTTTGCAGACCCCCAACTGGCTCCAGGGATGTTTGGGTACCACCCAATAACTTCAGAAAGGTCTTTGCACCGCGCTACGTGGTGCCATGCAGCCCAGCGCTGCAAGGTGGCCAGGAAAAGCAAGATGCTGGGCAAGGACAGGGGCTGCAGCCCCCGGCCGAGCAGAGCCACTGGACACACAGCCTCTGCCAGGAGTGGAGTGGCAGCGCAGGCGTGTCACCGGCACGAGACAGGACTTGAATTCCTGTTTGCAGATGGGCTTAGGCACAGATAACGCAAGCAGGGAAGATAAGGGCACCAAGGACAAGCCCTGGGAGAGCACGTCTCCCTCCCAAAGCTGGCAAGGAGCAGGCAGCGAGCCGTCCTCCCCCCACAGCAGCACAGGGAGAATTTGGCTGTACCCTGGGAGATGCGCATCTGATGTGGCTCACCTGCATTTCTCACAGGTATCGCAGCTTGCACAAGCCTGAGCTCAGGCAGGACAAAATGCTCCGTCCCTGTACAAGACCTGCCTGAACTTTGAAATCCTCTTCCACTAAGAGGGAAGCTGCACCGGAGGGAGAGCAGGCATTTCACTAAATAGGTGATTCCTAAAATATGGCAGCACCAAAGCCACGTGCCCAAACACCAGGTACCTGGGCCTCTTCAGACACTTCTGCCCATCGGACAGAGCACGCACCTCTGGCTGCAGCACAGCCAGGAGCGAGCCCTGTGTGACCCTGCAGCAGGGGCATTCCAGGACCAGGCTGGAAATGAAAGGCAGGACCCCCACAGCACCGCCCCACAGCCACCGGCCCAAACCTCCCCAGCCTGTTACTGCGTGCCGACACAGCAGCACCGAAGAGCAGAGCTTGCAGCACTCTGGGGCTCGGCAGGCGGTACGGTAGCCCGGGACCCTCTCCCAGGGCTCTCTGTCTGGAAACGGAGTCCATTGGTGACACCAGCGCACTGCTCCACCCCACTGTGGGCTACAGAGCAGTTTTACCGCTCAGCATCTCCAGTCCCCTCCCTCGGCCGGCGCCGGCTGCCGGTCAGAGCCCGGCGCAGAGCCCTGCTGGCAGCTGTCTACAGCGCAGCCTGGCCGTAATTCCCAGCCAATCCTCCCGGAGATACCGGGAGGAGCGGGGAAGAGCATCCAGGCTCACACGCCCAGCACCGCCAAGCGCCGGCGCACAGCCCTGAGTCAGCAGTGAGCACCCGAGCACCAGCGGCCGAGGGACGCGGCGGTCGGCTCACCCCTGCCTGCTGACGGCATGGGGATCTGGGGGATGCCCCCAGGGCTGCATCACCCTGCCCGTCTTGGCACAGGGCTGGCTCTCCCCAAAGGCAGCGCCTAATAAGAGGTTTCCAGCTGTGACCGGCGCTGGACGTTTGGAGGGAGGGAAGGAAAATCCTCCCACTCAAACAGCCTCTTCCCGCAGCTCCTGCCCACAGCCTGGGAGGGAGGGTGGGCGATCTCCCAAGCCCTCCTCAACTCCTTTGACTCAGGGCCTTGCAACAAGGAGTCCCACAGCTGTGAGTCACCGGCGAATGAGGCTGCGTTCCCCCAGGACTCCCTTTGATCCACCTGGGGCCAGGCACTTCCTTAAGCCCTCGCCTCTTCTGCGTCGTCAGGGCGGGGGTACAAACCAGCCCAGCCTGCTCCTGTGTCCCTGCCCGCTCTCCTCCCTGCCGGAGACCCCTGTCCCCCAGCTCAGGGGGACACCCTCCATGCCCTCCCAGCTCCCTGTGTTTGCTTTATGCTCCGTGGCGCAGCAGGGATAAGACCGCGGGTCACAGGGATGTTCAAGGACAGGCTTGGGCTCAGTCACGCCGTGCCTGAGCAGCTGGCGCAGCTGGGAAGAAGGGAGGATGCTGGCAGCCCCGGAGAGAGCTTTGGGCGCACAGGGAGCCAGGGTTTGAGCCAAGAGCTCAAGATGGAGCAGGCCTGAGCGTGGCCACCAGCTCCTGTGGCACCCAGCTGGAGCAGGGGACACCATGCTCACTGCTGCGGTACCCAGGAGGCACAACCAAGGCCCCTGCGGGCAGCTGCCCGTCTGAGCTGCGCTGGCGACGCGCAACACGTGCACCCGGCGTGCTGTGCCGGGGCTACGCCCCAAGCAGAGGGAGGCCATCCTCCCCGCAGTGCTCCGGCTGGGCTCCAGCCCTGGGCAGGCTGCCAGGGCGGCTCTCACCTGTCCGGAGCTGCCGGTAAGGGCACGGGGCTGCTGCCCGCCGGGACGCGCGGTGAGCTCGGCATGATCTGAGGATTTCTCAGCTGGTTTTGGGAAGCGTCAGGCAGGAACGCACCTCTCTTCTCTACATGCAGATGGGTCTGCCCGTGTCAGGGAGTGGCAGGATGGGCTCAGCGACCCCCTGCCCAGGCTCAGGGTCTCCCCCGGGGCAGCCCCCTGGCCAGGCAGAAGCACCTTGAAAGGGGCAGAAGCGTGGGGCTCCCCGAAATCCCAGCGACTGCACGGCGCAGGTGCCCCCAGGTCCTGTCCAGGGGTGCTGCACCCCCCCGCTCCCCATCCAGACAGCGGCGCACCCGCACCCAGCCCAGCCCTGGCAGGGTCCTACTGGGGCCGGTGACACCGGCGGTGGCAGGGACGCTGTGCAGGGGCGGCAGCACCGCGCCCCAGACCTGCCCCGGAGCGGGAGACGCTTCCCCCGGGATAAGCCCCCGGTGCAGCTCGGGGAAGCTCCCCCACTCCGGCGCGGGCCGGAGCACCCCACGTCCTCCACCCGGAGCTCCTGCCACCGAAACCGGCGGGTGTCCGTGTCCGAAACTGTGCGTGTCCCCCCCCGCGGCCGCAGGTGGTGGAGGGCGGCGCCGGGATGGAAGGACCGCATGGGGAGGGGGGGGACCCGGCCGGCCCCTCCTGGCCCCCACTCCCCAGGGACTGGCTGTCACCCCCCGCGGGGGACACCGACACCCTCGCCCCGGTGGGTCCCCGGGCCGTGCCGCGACCCCCCCCCCCCCGGGGGCTCCCCGAGCCGGTGCCGCCGCAGCCGCCACCCCACCCAGGCAGGAGAGCACCGGGCGCCCCACCTCGCCTACGGAAGGGGCGCCCCGGGCTCACGCAGGGCCCCCCGCCCGCCGCCGGCGCGGCAGGCCCGCTCCCGGCACACGTGGTGCCGCCGCCGCGGGAGCCGCCCCGGCCTCCACGTGTCACGGCGCGGCCCGCCGCGCCTCGCCGCCGCCTACCTGCAGGGGACTGCCGGCGCGGAGGGGCGGCTCGCGCGGGGCTCCGCCACCCGCCAACCCTCGCGGAGCGGCCGCGGCGCCGCCGATCCCGGCCCCGACCGCGGCGGGTACCGCTCCGCCCCGCAGCGCCGCCATCTTGGCGCCTCCGCTCCCAGCGCGGCCACTGCCGGGCGCAGCACGTGACCGCCGCCCGTCCCGCACTACAGCTCCCGGCGGCCACCGCGCCGCCCCGCCCCGCGCGGGGCACGCCGGGACCGCACCCCTTCGCCGCCGGCGGCGCGACAAGCGGCGGGTACCGGCCGGCGGGGGCGCCCGGCCGCGGGGTGGCGGGCGGCCATCTCGAGGACGGGCAGCCCTTGAGCTTCGCCGCCATCTTTGCGGCGGGCGAGGGCAAGGAGGGTCGGCCCCGCCCTGCGGCGCGCCGTGGGCGGGGCGGCGCTGGCGTCACTGGCGGGAAGCGCCCAATCGGGGCGGGGCGGCCGCGCGTTTTCCCGCGGTGCCGGCGGGTTCCGCCCCGCCGCCGGCTCTGCCGTACACGTGGGCGCGGCAGCCTCCGGTGTCCCGGGAGGGGTCGTGGGGGCCCCGTGTGTGCCCTGGGCTCCCGGGTAGGTGGGGTCAGAGCCGCTGCGGAAGCAGCGCCCGGCCGGGGCTCGCTGTCCCCCGGCTGCGAGCCTGCCCTGCGGCGGGGGGGGCCTTTGCGGCAGCGCGAATGGTGTTTCATCGAGTTAAAGGGACGGGGGGGAAACCAAAGCCGGCTCGTTTGAGACAGCCGCGGTCCAGCGCGGCTCCCCCGGGAGGGGCAGGGGACGCTGGTGTGCGTGGCTCTGGTCTGGTACCCCCTGCTCAGTGAGCCCAGAGTCCCTTTGGGTACTGTCACCTCCTGTGGCTCTTCCTCCGCTGCCCCGACAGCAGGATTGTGTTGTGGGGTGCAGAGATGTGCTCACAGCAGCACAAGTGCAGCGTGGACATGTGGGTGGGAGCTCTGCACTGCAGGATTCACTCAGGGGAGAAGAATTGTCCTGGCCTCTCCGTCTGCCCTGCGGGCACAGACCTGATTCCCTTGGGGAGCCATGGGATAGAGCTGCTTTATCCAGCCTTGTGTGCCTGGTCCCTGAGCTGCGGCATGTCTGACGTGGAGCCTCATCCTGCTGCTCTCCTTCCTTCCACCCCTGCCACGAGGGACTTTCATCTGCGCTTGCTGGTCCCACGTCACCTCCTGCCTCGCAGGGGCTGCTCCTCCCTAGCAACAAACAGGCTTTCGGCTAGAGGAGCTGCTCCTCTCCTCCAACAAGCCCATGGCACCTTCCAAAGCCTCTCACTGATGCCCTTGTCTGGCCAAAATGCCGGCCGAGCACAGCCAGGCAGCTGAATCCTCTTCCAGGGCCGGGGACCCACGCAGGAGCATGGGAGAGCACCCGCTGGGTTGTGCACATGTGGGTGTTGGTAAGGGGGGATGTGAGCACATGCCTTGGGTGCCGTGTGTAGGAGGTTGTGTTGGCTGTAACAGGCTCCTCGGGCCAGCACTCACCCCTGGCACTGCAGAGGAAGCAGGGAAGCCTGGGGAAGCACTCCAGGCTCCATCTATGACCCAGGAGTGGTTGCTCCTCCCTCAGGAGGACACTTTGTTCCTCCTGAGCTCAACATGTCTAAAGCAAGGAACGAGTCACTTTGGAAAAGCCCGTGTCTTTCCACCAGCCCAAGGAAAAGCTGGCCATGATCTGGCACCCAGGGACCCACCGACAGGGATGTGGAACGATGTTGGCTTCGGAGCCCCACAGCTTTCCTGCTGCTCCGAACCCTCGGCTCCCTCCACATCCTCTCCTTGGGGCACATCCAGGGCGTGCAGTGACCTGCCTAATCACTCCGTCCCTGCAGCGTTGCGAGGCCAACGCTCCACAGAGCAAGCCTAGCCTGATGTGAGCCCTGCACTGGGGCCATATCCCCTGCATGTGGGGTCCCTGGGGTGTGATCAGAGCAAAAGCCACGTGCAGGTACCTCCCTCCCCCAGTACAACCCACAGCAGGGGTGCTCTCCCAGCTCTGGGGCAGCACCAGGCTCTCCTGCTGATTTACAAGGAAAAAACCAACAGGCAGAAAGGAAAATGCGCATACTGCATCCCAGCTCCTCTCCCTCCAGGCGCAGTGATGGTGTCCCCGGCCTGGTGCAGCCTGTGAACAGCCCATCGCAATGCTGCCCGGTGCCACTCAGGCTGTGCAGCACCCAGAGCAGACAGCTGGCTCAGGGCTAAGGGGAACAGACTGCACAGGAGAGCCCAAACCCGTGTGATGCTTACAGGACACTCAGGAAAGAGGAATGTGAATCCCACCCAGGCAGGGCAGGAGCAGATGGGCTGGCATCGGCGCTTCAGAGGGGAGAGGGGGCCCCAGGCTCCCCTGGGTGGTTTGCTCTGCCCAGGCTGCTGCTCCCACCACGGGGCTTGGGCTGCGTCTTCGCATGGCAGCAGAGGGACATCACCTGCGGTTTTGGGGAACTGTGCCCTGCCAGCAGTGGGCATGCAGGGTCCTGCAGAGCTGTGTGTCCGTGAGGCCGGAGGAGGATCCCTTGCAGGGCTCCTCTTGTGGAGGTGATGTTTGTAGGGCAGATGTCCTCAGGGAGGCCCTGGAGGGATGGCCACATCCCTGGGTGGCGCAGGGTGCAGCACAGATCCGAGCAGTTCCCCTGCCTCCTCCCTGGCAGCACCTGCCATCTCCACAGAACGTGCAGCAAGCACCAGCCATGACCTCCCCGACCATGCAACGTGCTGCTGCAAACCCTCTTCCTTCCTGCCCCCCAGCTCTGTGGCTGCCTGGCCCCTTCCCTCCCGCTCGCCCTCCTCCTCCGGTGCCCCAGGCTGGGGGACTGGCAAGGTCCCAAATTGCAGGGGCCTCACGCAGAGCCATGCTGCACAGCCACAGCACCCTGCTCTCCTTCCCCCGGGTGGCAATCGCCATTAGCTGCCCCAGGATCTGGGCTCAGACAGGCGGGTTCACCCGCTCCCCCGGCCGCGGGTGCCTACGCACTCGTCCCTCTGTCTTCTCCCCACTTCTGCCTCCGCCTCGGGGGAAGGGCAGCCTGGGCCGGGAGACCGCAGGCCTCCCGCCGGGAGCTGCAGCCCGGGGCCTCGGCAGGGCCCTGGGGAGAGGCGCCGAGCTCCCCGGGCCCAGAGGGAGCCCGGAGGAGAGGCTCGGCCCCGCATCACCTCCGCGGGGAGGAGAAGCCCCCAGGGGCTGCACAGCTCCCGGCCTGAGAGCCCTCAGCCGCGGGTGTTTTGGGGGCAGCGCTCCCCCCGTGGGGTCCCCTCCTCCAGCGGCTGCAGCCAAGGCACGGGCGCCTCCTCGGGACTGAGGGGCCCTTGGCCCGGCCGGTCTCCTCCCGGGCCGAGGGCCGTGCTGGGCGCCCCCAGGGCCCGGCGGGGGCGGGGGGGGAGAGGACGAGACCCCCGAGCCGGGGGCGGGCGGCGGCGCCTGACATGGCGGCGCCCACCCACCCTCGGGCTGACGCGGGGAAGGGGGGGGTGGGGGGGTGGAGAGAGCGCGCGCGCGTGCACGGCGATGGGAGGGGGGCGCGCACGCACGCACGCAGCACGCACGCGCCCGCGGGGGGGGGGCGTCCCGCGCACGCGCAGAAGCGCGCCCGCCCGCCCGCCGCCGCCGCCGGCGCAGCCGCCCCCGCTCCCGCTCCGCCGCCGCGGCCCCCGCCCCGCCCGCCCCCGCCGCCGGTCCGCGGCGCGCCTGCCCGCCCGCCCCTGGCCGTGGCCGTGCCCGCGGCCGCGCGGGGCTGCCCGCCGCCCGCCGCGCCGGAGCCCGCGGCGCGCCGCCCATGCGAGACCCCCGCGGCCCGGGCAGCGCGCAGCGACCCCCGGCCGGGCCAGGCATGTGAAGATGTCAGTGGGCTGTGCATGCCCTGGTGAGTGCCGCGGCGGCGGGGGGCCGGGGGCGTGGGGGCTGCCCGTGGGGCTGGGGGTCCCCGCGGCATTGGGGCTGGGACCGGTTATGGGGTGCGGGTCCCGGTGGTATCGATGCTGAGGGCCGGAGATGGGGTTGGCGTCCCCACGGCGTTGGCGTCTGGTTATGGGGTTGGGGTCCCCACTGCGTTGATGCTGGTGTCTGGCTATGGGGCTGGGTCCCCACAACATTGGTGCTGGGGGCTGGCTGAGGTGCTTGGGACCCCCTTGGTGTGGCTGCTGGGTCTAGCTATGGTGCCAGGGTCCCCGTGGCATAGCTGCTGGGATCCGGCTATGGGGCTGGGGTCCTCATGGCATTGGTGCTGGGGTCTAACTATGGGGCTCGGTCCCCGGGGCATGGCTGCTGGGAGCTGGCTACAGAGCTGGGGTCTCCTCAACATGGGTGCTGCAGTTTGGCCGTGAGGCTGGGGTCTCCATGGCATTGGTGCTGGGGTCCAGCTATGGAGCAAGGGTCAGCAAAGTGTGGGGTTTGGGATCCTAGCACCGTGGCATGGTTGTTGGGTCTAGCCATGGAGATGGGGTCCCCATGGTATGGCTGCTCTGGTCCATCTGGCGTCCCCAGGGCATGGACGCTGGTGTCCAGGTATGGGGCTGGGACCCCACAACATGTGTGCTGGGGTCTGGCTGTGGAGCTGGGGTCCTCATGGAGCGGAGCTGAGGTCTGCTCCTGGGACTGGGTCTCATGGCATGGGTGCTGGTGCCAGCCCCGGGGCTGGGACCTCGCGGGCAGGGTTCCGCAGGGGCACTGGGCAGGCACGTGGGTGGCACCGCGAGGGGGTTGACCCCAAAGCAGGCCCCGTGGCCAGGGCAGTAGCTTTGTGGGGTGACCCTGCTCCCCGCGTGGGTGTGGGGCATGGGGTCCCCGGAGGGGCTTCGCTGTACAGCTGGTGGGTGTGAGTGCTGGGTCCCCCCCCCCCCGGCCACTGCAGGGGAGCTACTTGGGGGCTCCTTCTCCATCCCAGCCCCTGCAGGCTGGCAGGGCTGCCAGGGTACCCCAGGGGGTGTGACAAGTTGGCAAGGTCTCAGTGTCTGGCAGGGTTCTTCCGCAGGGATGCTCGCTGGGATGCCCTGGGTCTGGGGCAGGTTTGGGGCAGCTGGCCTGGCTGCGTCACCCGCCGCTGGGTACGGGACGTCTCTGTGCCGGGAGCAAGGCAGGGCAGAGGTCCCGGAGGGCTGCTGGAGCCTGTTCTGGCACCGGGTGGCGGAAGGGGGGAGCCCTGCTCAGGGGCACCTGGGGGCCCTGGGGACGGGGTTCTGCCATTTCCCTGGGTAGCTGGCGCTTGGGGGTCCCTGTGGGGGGACAGCGGGGATGCTCCTCAGCCCAGCTCCTGCGACAGCTTTCCGGTGCCCTGGTGGTCCTGAGGGAGTCTTCCACCGGGCTGCGACCCCCACGCCGGGGGGCAGCGGGACAGCAGCGGGACGCTGTGACAGCACACGGGTCCCCGTGCATCCCCCGGGGCTGCCCCCGCCGAAGGGTTTGCAGTTGGATCCCCGGGGCGGGGAAGGGGGGGGTGCCCCTGCGTGGTGGCCCCCCGCCCCTGTGCTGCCTGCGCCTCTCTGCCGTGTTTCCATGAAGGCAGGCGGCCCCTTCCCCCATCCTCCTCCTCCATCTCCCACTGGAAGCTGCCAGAGCGCTGCTTCCTCAAGCAGAAAGTCACGTGAACCTCCCTGCGAGCCAGGCCAAGCAGCCACAGCACCCGCCCTGGCAGGCACCCCGCACCCGGGGGCTCAACCCCCCCCTCCCCGACACACCCCCGCCTGGTCTTGGTGGGGGTCCCACCTTGGTGGGGGCGAAGGCAGAGCGGCAGCTAACGGCAGGGCACTGGCACGTCGCCCCTGGGAGCTGGCCCCGTGCCACCGGGAATGTCATCGCCATGTTGGTGGGCGCGAAGCAGGGGTCCTCCCTCGGTGCGGTGGTGGGGGGCCGTGGGGTTGCCCCGCGGCCGGGAGCATCCCTGCGGATGGCTTCGTGTGGCGTCGTGTCGTGTGTGTGTCCCCCCCCTCCCCCCGCCGCTGCCCGTTCCCCCACGGCAGGGAGGACATGCGGGTGTGTGCAATGTGCGTGCACACACGCGTGTGCCCCCCGCCTCTCCCCCCGCTCCCCCTCGGGCTGGGTGGCACATCCAGAGCCTGCGCCCCCTCCCCCCTCCCCTCCCCGGACTGTTTATCGGAATATAGAAAAAACAAGCTCTGCTGCTGGCCTCCCGCCAGCCAGAAACATTTAATGAGCCGCTCTGCCCAGGCTGCTCTTCAGGGCTGCGTTAACTTGGAGGAGTTTCCCGCCTGGGAGCTGCTGCCAGGGGGGTCTCAGCCACCCCCCTTAGAAATTGTGCCCTTCTGGGGGGGTGACGCGCTCCCCACCATCCCTGAGGGAGCATCCTGCCCCGCTGCAGCTCCTCTTGCACCCCCCCCAGGGATGTTTCCCTGCTCCTTGCCCCACTCTGCAAGAGTTTTGGGGCACGGGGGTGCTGCTCAGCTGGGAACCTGCTGCGGTCCTTGTGCCCAAGGATGGTGGGGAGCTGCTGGGGTCGGTGGGGGGCTGGAAGGGCTTCAGCCCCCAGCCCAGAAATGGAGATGCGAGAAGGGAGAGCATGCCAGGCTCAGAGTGGAGCTGGCGGAGGCCGGGGCAGCAGCCGCCCGGTGCTGGTGCTGCCATCTCCGGGGCCACTCGGAGCAGGTCTGGCAGCCTGGCCACTCAGCTCAGCCCGTCGCACCGGGCAGGTCTTGGCATCCAGACCCCAGCGGGGTCCTGACCCCCAGAGGCACCGCTCTCCCAGCGTGCTCTGCGCTTTCTTTTTTAATTATTTTTATTATTATCATTATTTTTCCCCCTGTAGTGACGATGTTGGTGCAAAGAGGAGGAGGAGGGGAGCGGAGCTGTGCTCCCTCCCCGCGGGTCTGGCTCAGGCTCCGGCTTCACGGTGGGGAAGAGATGTTCCCGAGGTCAGCAGCTTCCCCAGGTCGCCTTGTGGGGACCCTGCCTGTGCAACCCTCTGGCAGGAGGGAGGACTCCCCAGCCCATGCGCTTCGGGTCCCGGGATGGACATGCCCGGCTGGGGGACAGTCCGTTGCCGTTTCCTTCCCTTCTGCCGAGCTGGTGCCGTGCGTCCCCCGCCGTCACGAGGCCGAGCTGTGCCACGTGCCTCCTGCGACAGATGCGCTGGGAGAGGGACGGCAGGGAGCGGGGAGCCAGCTGAGCACTGTGGTGGGGGGTGTCAGGCAGCCGACACGTGTGGGCTCCGGCTCCAAAACACCCCCTGGGGCCACCTGGCACCTTGGCAGGGGGTCCCAAGGCCTCATCTTGCATGGCCACGCGCTCTCACCCAGGCTCTCCTCTTGTTGCCGGCGATGTCCCCCTGTGTGCAGCGAAGTGCCCGCTCGGTAGATGCCATGTGCGCCACGTCGCCTGCCCGTGCCTGGCACGCACCGTTGAAGGCAGGATGGGGATCATGGCTACCCGGTCCTCGGCAAGGCAGTTCCTCGGGATTTTGGGTGCTGATGTGAGGCTGGACACATGGCAGCACTCCCTGGGGCCGGTGCAAGCTCACCCCGCTGCCAGCTCAGCTTCACCCGGGGAAACGTGGGTGGGTTAGTGCCGTACTAGCGGGCTCGGTGCTGGGTGTCTGTGCAGGGCTATGAGTTTACTCCAGAAATGGGGGTGTCTGCTCGACACAAAGTTGCTGTGAACGCTCCTCCCTTGGGGAGTGGGTGAGTGCCGGCCAGTGGGATGGGACCCCGCAGGGCAGGGTGGTCTCCCCACAACCCGGGAGCACTTGTGGCCAGCAATGCACTAGCCAGGTGGCTACATGCCCCCAGGCAGGACAGGAGCTGCGGCGGCACAGGTGTCCCCTGCCTGCCCCATGGGTGTTCAGCTTGCTCGATTCATGCCACCCTCTCCTCCCCCCTCTGCTGTGGGATTCCCCAGCCACATCCGTGTTGCTTGTACACACGAGGTGTGGGGCTGCATGGCGTGCAGGGAGCGCGCTGGGAACACGCGTGCCCATGCACGATGGCTGCCAGTCCATCCTGGGGCGTGCTGCACTGCTGGCACAGCCTGCTAGAGCCCCAGCTCCCTGCGGGGTGATGCGGGGCCACCGTTGTGCAGGAGCGGGTGCACCCCTTATTTCCCTCGTGCCCGCTGGGGTGGCGGGGCTGGGTGCCCCCTCCTCAGGGTGGTGGTGGGTGCAGGCAGGATGGGGCTGGGTGACCGTTATCGGCCTGCCTGCAGGCTGAGGCTGTGGTTTCCTGCCGGTGCTGGTGGGGAGGGTGCTGGGGAGCCGGCAGGGCTGCCAGGGGGCTGCCGGGCCCCACTTGGAGTGGGAGTGATGTCAGCCGTCTGCCTGGGACCCCCAGGCCCTGCCCCGGGGGCTCTGCTGGGCAGGGATGGAGTGGCCACAGCAGGGGTGACACTGGCGGGTTTTTGGGAGGTTCACTGCAGCGTGCTCACGGATGTACAGAAGCACGGGCTGTGCACTGACATGGAGTGTCCCCCTTGGACAGGGGTGCTGGTGGGCACCAGGAGAGGCGAGACCCCCCCAGAACTGTCAAACCGACCCCCCGTCACCACTTGCCCCCTTCCCTCCCAGGCAGGTCACTGATCCGGGGCGAACGTTAGACCAGGGTGTAATCTCCTCTGCCGCAGGTGCCTGCCTGGCCCAACCCCACCCTGCCCATGGGGCAGCCGATAACGCCCTGCCTGCACCCCTCTGTGGCCGCTTTCTCGGGGGACCCTGTGGGGTGCAGCTCCCGCCCCCTCTTTTCAGGGTCTCACTCTGCCCCTGGCTTTGCGGGATCCACAGGCAGGTCTCAGAGGTCCTCCTGCACCAGGGTGGCAGTGCCTGCACCCCAGGACGGCCCCTTGGTGTGGGGACAGCAGGCAGGAGCCAGGGGAGTGGGGGGGCCCCCCTGCTTTTTGCAGGAGCGGCGGCCCCAGCCCCCCTCCTACGCGCCGAGGGGCTGGTGCTGGGAGCGCAGCCAGGTTTCTGCAGCGCGACCCAGGTGGAGCTGCTGCCTGAGCTAGGCAGGGATGCCGGCCATGCTGGGGACAGAGCTGAGCAAGGGCTGGCAGGGTCTCAGCACCCCCCGCCGGGGTGCCAACCCCCCATGATTTGAGCAGCTCCCCACAGTGGGGACAGCTCCTGTGCCCCCCTGCTCTGCAGCAGCTGGTTGCGCCAACTTCTGCTCTGCCACATTCGTCCTCCTCCAGCCAGGGTTGAGGGGCTCCCCTCAAGGGCAGGGGCTGCCCACTGCAGGCAGCTGCCCACCCTCCCTCCCCTGCAGGGTGGTGGTGCGAGCTCTTGCCTGCCCTGGCTCCTGCCTCCCCGCCGGCGGGAGCAGATGGCAGCAGGCTGCGTCGCAGGCACGCAGCTCCGCCGGGCACAGGGCAGGCCCGGGCGCCCCGACCTGCCTGCACCGACCGGCCCGGGGTGAGCCCGGGGCAGCTGTGGGCAGGGGCAGGCAGGAGCAAGGCAGCGGGAGCTCTCTCCCTGCCCGGGACGGTAGCGCTGGTGCGGTGGTGTGGAGCTGCCGGAGGAGTCTGGCGTGGGGCAGTGGTGCCTGGAGTCAGGAGTGGGGGTGCTGCCTGGGCATGGGGGGTACCAGGCTGCCAAAAATCCTTGCGGAGGGGCATTTCCTCACCGAGGCCGGGGAGACGCCATCATGCTCCTCCCAGCTCAGCGGCCCCTGCCAAATCCTCTGTGCAGGCACAGCATGCCGAGGTGCCGTGCCTGCTGCCAGCGTGTGCATGACAGGAGGCTTGGACCGGCAGCGAGGTCCCCCCTGAACCTCGGGCTGCCCTGAGCGGGGTGGATGGGGCTGGATGTCCGCTCCCGGCAGGCATTGGACCCGGAGCTGTGGGAGCTGCCGTCCCCATCCCGCGGTGGCCGTGTCCCTGCTTGGCCTAGCTGGAGGGGAGGAGGCGGCCGCTAACAGGAGGGACACACATGTTAGCAACGAAAACACAGCAGCGAGAGGAAGCAGAAGCGATGCATTATTGATGGAGCTATTTGATGCTGCTATATTCGGAGAGCCGCTCCGGAGTGCTCGGTGGCACTGCATGGGGGGTGGCGGGGGGGGTGGGCTCTGCCGGTGGAGACTTACCTGCTTCGAGTCAACCACGTGTGGCCATGGCCCCAGGAGATGTTCCCTGCCTTCAAACACCTGAGGGCACGGTGACATGTGGGTACCAGGGGGGATGCCAGCCCTGTGCTTATCCCTGGGAGGTGGGGGTTTGGTGGGTGGCAGCTCCCAGCCGTGCAGATCTCTGTGGGGATGCTGGGGGTCCTGCTGTGGCTGGGGAGGTAGAGGGAGGGGGCTGGAGAGGAAGCAGCGGGCCAGGGACTGGGGTGCTCTTCCAGCTGGGGTGAGAGTCCCTGGAGCTGTGGGGCTGGGTGTCGAGGGCTCTGCCTTGGTTTCACTTTTAAGCAGCAGTACCTGCGCCTTTGAGGGAGTGAAATTCTTTTGGGGGGACAGCGGGCAGACGCAGGGTGCTGGGTCTGTGCAGCCATGCTACGTTACCCCCTCCCCACTGTGGGATCCCAGGCCCAGCTGGGCTGCGGGGACCAGCCCCGGGCCAGGAAAGGGGCTGTAAAACGAACCATTCTTGTAACATGAGAGAATCCACCTGGAGCCTCCGGAGGAGCCTTCCTTAAAACCCTGCGGCTCTGGCAGACTGGCCCCGGGCTGCTGCCAGAGGGGCCGGGGGCTCGCTGCTGCGGGTTGCCGTGCTGGGGCCGAGCTCTTGCAGGACACGCATTGCGATGTCTCAAGGACAGCATGGGAACACTGCGGGGCATTTCTCTGGTGCCGGTGCCATGGGGAAACCCCTTGCCAGCAGGACCTGCCAAAGCCTGCCTGCAGACTGTGCCTTCCCCTCGGAGCTTGTGGCCAGCGGGCAGTGCTGCGGCCAGCCCACCATGCTGGAGCAAAGCCTGATTTGAGGGTGGACACCTCACGTGGATCCCGTGCGCTTTGAGGTCCTGCACCCCCTGTAGTCTTTTTTCACCCCCTCTTGTTCTGGAAGGGATGGGCACAGATGCATGCACTTGGTTGCTGCTCACCCAGTGCTTGCGTACTTGGATCTTCTCCTCTGTCCCCTGCGGGATGCTCAAGATGTGACCCCGTAACTTCCCACCCTGCCCCAGCAGCCAGCTTTCCCCCCAGCCCCTGGGCTTTCCTCCTGCCTCAGGGTGTCTGGAAGCAGTTTTGATTTTGAAGGGTTAATTCCAGGAGCCCCCAGGATCTGCCGCCTGCCTGGCATGACTCACCGTTGAGTTTCCAGCCTCCCCCAAGCCTCTCTCCAGGGGAGAGATGGAGCCATGCCTTCTTCAGCCAAAAAAGGGGGCCCCTCCTGCCCCAGACACCCCGTTGGTCTGGGCGTACGTTGCTTTAAGGGAGAGAGAAGCCTCAGGGAAGCAAAGCATATTTCTGTTTGAAAGGTGGGAGGGTTTGGGGGTGGTGGTGGCTGTTGTCTTGCTGAAAGGGAGGCTCTGGAGTGCATGCCATGCTGCACCTCTGGAGGCTGCATCTGCGTGCGACAGTGCCCCTGGTCTCGCCACGATCTGGACAAGTTCAGGAGGTTTGAAAGTGCCAGACCAGTCCATCCCCCTGTGCAGGCTGTGCTGTTTGCAGACCTAGCAGATTTTTATTATTATTATTTTTTATGTAAGCATGCGTCCGCGTCCCTGCTCTACGCCTGCGCCTGCCGGGGCCCGGGCCGGGAGTCAGTGCGAGCGTGCCCTGCCTCTGCTGCCCTGCTTGCCTGGGATCCCTCACACACACTCTGCGGGCGCACCGAGCCCTGGCCACGGGGATCAGAGAGACTCTGGCATCCCCCGGCTGCCATGGTCCCCACCGGGCTCTTCCCATCTGCCTGTCCAGGATGCATCCCTGTGCTCGCTCCTGCTCCCGAGCTGCTGCTGGTTCCCTGGCCAAGACTTGCACCGGGTGTCGGGGCAGGGCTGGGCTTTGGGGAGCCCAGGCAGGCGTGGGGCCCTTGCTAGGGGGAGAGCGGAGGCTGGGATCCAGGGGATGCGGTGCCCCATCACAAAAACCCGGGGAGCTGGAATCACCCTCCGCTCCCCCCGCACTGCGGGCACGAGCACGTCGTGAGGAAGGGGCTCCCCCCACCACCGTCGCCGCCACACACGCTTCCCAGCTGCATCCCAGCCCTTCTGCTCTCCATCCAGCATCTATTTAATTATTAACTCGGCTATAACCATAAACAGCTGGGGCTGCTGCAGCCACGTGGACCGGTCCAGCGCTGTCGTCAGAGCCGAGCAGGGACACGTGAGCAGTCCCGGAGGGCTGCTGAGCCGCGGGATAAATTGCTTGGGGGCATGTCTGCTGTGGATGTGCCTGGCCGTGGAGCCCAGGGACTGATGGGGGCTCCTCTCTAATCCCCCTTGGCCATGGCACCGGCACTCGGAGTTGCTGGTACAGGGGCAAAGCTTCCCTTTTTGCAGTGTTTTGCAGTGTTTTGCAGTGTTTTGCAGTAACAGCACAGTGTTGAGCGCTGGTGGCTGGCTGTGCCTCGCACATCCTTGAGCCCTGGAGCGGGAATGAGGTGAGGGCAGGCTGTATTTAATGGCCTGTCTTGACCAGGAGGGCTGTGCCATCCCGTAGCTGCCACCAGCATTCTGGCCAGCGTGGTTTATTGGCCTAATGATGGTGGGTGGCAGCCTGCTGCAGCCTCATCTCACCTGGTGCCACGCAGATGCGGGCTTGCAGGAGGGGTGGCAGCGGTTGGGCAGTGTCTTGGGGCACTCACAGCATCCCCCATGCCCAGTTCCCACGGCACCGACAGTGTGGGTACCTCCAGCTGCGCGTGCCTTTCACAAAGTGGGGTTTCACTGAGCTTTTTGGGTTTACAGTGAATTTTTCTCTCTGTTTATCTGGGTTTTACAAAGAGTTTTGCTCTGTTTATCCACGTGACTCTGTAAAGTGGTGTGCACTGCGGGTTATGCTGTAAGAGGAAGGGGAAATTAGGCACGGTGACGTGATGGGGACCAGTGTGAAGATGGAAACTCACTCAGCCGAGGGGTGTGGGGAACAGGAGCGTGGGGATGCTGCTGCAGAGCTGCTCCTGCCTGTCCCTCTTCAGCGCTGGTCCCAGCCAGCAGCATGCCGGGTTGGGGAGCAGAGGGCTGCCCCCAGTCCTTGGGTGCAGGGTTTTGGGGGTGCACGGGCATGGAGGGGAGGACACCCCTGAAACCTCGTGGCTGAGGTTTTGTGCCCACCATGTGTGCGCTGTCGGGGGGATGAGCGTGCTCAGCGGGACCCGACCGGTTGTGTCTGTGGTACCCCGCGGCTGCTGTTTCAGGGAGGGGATGAGGTGTGGGCCCGGCCGTGTGAGTGAGGGGGCGTGGGAAGGTGTGCATGCCCCAGGCGTGGGCTCACACCCGGCCGGGGGTGTGCTGGGAGGCATTCGGGGAGACGTGCAAGCGCATGCCGGCCCATCAGCGTGCACGCCAGCCCACGTGTGCAGGATGAGATGCACCAACGTGTGCATGTGTGCGCCTGCGACAGCCCTGTGTGCTGAGCCTGGATCTCCTACCCAGAGCTGGGGGCTGTTGGGGCTCTGGGGTCCCGGCTCATGTCCCCCTGCCCAGCGGGGTTGGAGCATAGGTCTGTGCCAGCCTGATTTGCCAGAGCAGGGAGCGGGAGCTTGCAGGGGGCAAGGGGGGAATGGAAAAAAAATGGGATTTTTTCCTAATGGAAATTTTCATAATAGAAATTTTTTATGAAAATGGCAATTTTTGTAAAAACTCCTAATTGGAAAAGGTTGGAGTTTTGTCAAGGAAAGGACGCCTTTTGGGTCTGCTGGCAGTTGCAAACCAGCACATTTTATTTTTAATACCCTCTCCAAAATGAAACGGTTGGTTTTTGTTTTTCTTTTTTTTTCCTTTCCAGAAACTGGGGGGAAAGGTAACAAGTTTCAGAAAGAAAAATACTGAAAAACTTCAAAGAAACCCTAAACCAAACTAGGGAAAAAGTATATTTTTATTGAAACTTTCTCAGGGGGAGCAAACCCTTCCCTGGCTGGTGCCGAGCTCCTCAGCGGGACCCGGCTCCTGCATCCCGCATCCCGGGAGCGCTGGTACGCGGGGTGTGTGGGGGGTGGCTCTCCGGGGACCCCCCCGTTTTGGTCGTCACCCCCGGTCCGTGAGCACCCACCTTTCCCCCCCCCCCATCCCCGGCAGCGAGGGGTCGGGGCGTTGTTGGGCGGGAGAGGGGGGGTGTCGGTGTGTGTGGGGGGAGCGGCCGCCGCCGCCGCAGCAGCCATTGTGGTCCCGGCCGCGGCGCAGACAAAGGAAGCGCCCCCGCCCCGCCCCGCGCCCCGCCCGCCCCGCCCCGCCCCCGCGGCGGCCCAGCGCCCGCCCGCCCGCCGCCCGCGCCGCCGCCGGACCCCCGCCCGCCGCCGCCGCCGTGAGTCACCCCCCCCCCCCCCCCCCCCCCCCCCCCCGCGGAAGTTTCCCGGTCCCGGCCTGGGTCTCCCCCCCCCTTCCCCTCCGCCCCGGTGGTGGCCCCGCTCGGGCGGTGAAGGGGAGGGCCGGGGTCCCGCCCGCGCCGCCCCCGCGCCTGCGAAGTTGTGCGCGGCCGCACCGCGCCGCCGCTCCCCGCACGGCCCCCCGTACAGCCCGGGATCCCCCCTGCCTGCCTGCTCCCTCAGCTTCCCCCTACCTACCCGCCCGCCCGCCCCTTCTTCCCCCGCTCCAGCTCCATCCCTGTCCCCGGCTCCCCTCTCCCTCCCCAGCTCCCCTCTCCATCCCTACCCGGCTCCTCTGTCCCTCTCCTCTTCCCCAGCTCCCCTGTGCATCCCTGGCCCCCGGGCTTGTTGCCTTCCCACCGGCTCCCTTGCCCGTCCATGCCCAGCTCCCCTGCCTGTCCCCCCCCTCCCTGCCTGTCCTCTCAGCTCCCCTCTCCATCCCCTGGGTCTCAGCTTTCGGAGAGGCACCTCCAGCCCCGCGGGGTGCCACCGGCAGCCCCCATGCCCTGCCGTGCCCTGCTCCATCCCAGCCCGCAGCTCCCTTTGTTCTTCCCCCAGCTCCTTTCCCTGCCCGAGCCCCCTGACAGCTGCCCCGCGCCCTCCCGGTCCCCCCGTGCGTGCTGTCACGGGGGCCGTGGGGCTGGTGCCCAGCTCCGGGGGCTGCACGCTTGCCTCCCCTCCCTGCTCGCTGCAACTTCATCCTTGCCTGTGGCTCAGAGGGTCCCGCCAGCCTTCCACGGGTGCCTCGAAGGGAATAAAAGGTCCAAGGGGTGCAAACACAGGGGGCCACGCATGTTCTCGCAGGAGCTGCCCTGCCGGGGGGTCCAGGCTCGAGGGGGGTGTGGGCAGAGGGGGCTCATCCTCCCCGGCAGACAAAGCACCGGCTCGGCCCGGGGCAGCTGGAGCAGGGGGCTGGGCTGGGGGTGGGCGCAGCATCCTCGGGGCCAGGGAAAACTCAGTGCTGCAGCTCCAGCGCAGGAGTCGGCATGTGTGCCGGGGCTGCGGAGGGGTGTCTTATCTGGGGGGGGGTGTGGTGTGTGTGTTCCCCTGAACCCATCCCCTGGGAGAGCGTGTTGTGCCGAGCTGCCCTGGATCTTGGGTGACTGGCTGGGCTCTGACCTCCAGCAGTCCCTGCCAGCCCGCCCAGGATGGGTGATAAGATAAGCACCCCAGGGCAGCGCTGCTGGGAGCTGGTCCCTGTGCTGCGGGGGCTTCCTCGGCTTAGGCAGCTCCCCATCCCCCTGCTGCAGCCCCGGCTGGCAGGGGCCAGGCGCTGGCTTCTGCCAAGGCTGGTGCCGCAGCAGGAGCCTGAACAAGAGGTGGTGGCAGGTCCCTGGGTGAGGTGCGAGCAAAGGGCTCGGAGGCTGCAGGGTCACGCGGGGAATCGCCTTCTGGGGCGCGGAGCAGTGCGCCCTCCCTGCATCGCAACCCCCCAGCTGCTTCCTTCTCACCAGGAGGGTCTGAGTCCGCTTGTGGGTGCCCGGCAGGTCAGGCAGGTGTGGGAGCAAGCACCCCTTCCTGGGGTCTCCCCAGTTTGTTCTCTCCATGCTTTTGATAGCAGTTTGTCTTGGCAGTTTTGCAGCGACTCCTCCAGCACTGGTCAGGTGTCGGCTCTTACCACTTCTGTTGTAAGTACGGGTAAATTTGGATCTCCTTATTCCTTCTTTAAAGTTCTTTAAAGTCCTGAAGCTTCTTTAAAGCTTCAGGTTTTGGAGTGTTCTCATTGTGGGAGAATTGTGCTTTTCACTGAAGGAGAACGGAACATGATCTCTGCCCTCCTGATTTTGTAGAAATCCCAGGTCTGTGATCCGAGCACATCTTAAAGACTGTGTGCCAAGCAGAACAACGTGCAAGCTGCGTGGCTTCAAAAAGGGAAAGAAAAGTTGTGATCCGAGGGGGGACAGGCTGACGCCGGAGGGTTTGGTGATACAGGGGTTTTGCCGTCATTCAGTGGGGACTTTTCCTCTCGCCCGCAGCAGGTCACAGCCCATGTAAAATAGGAAGAGGCCAGTCAAAGGCCGTAGAAGTTTACTTGTGAGCAAAAGTGCCCCAGGCTGGGGACCTGGAGCTTCTTTCATTTTGGAGAGTGGTGAGAGCTGGCAGCCCCAAGCCTCCCCAACCCCTTGAGATGTGGGAGGAGAGGGCAAGGTGGGCCAGCCCAGCCCCAGGCCCCTTCCCTGTCCCATGGCTGGCAGGGTGGCAGCAGCACTTGTCCCCGAGTGGTCTCTCCCAGCGTGCTGGCCTTCCGCACGCTTGCAGCTCTGCACTGGCGTGAACTTGAGGTCTGCCTAAAAAATACAAAGCCCAGGTCCTGCGTGGTAGCAGAGCAGCTGCAGCGCTTCTCCTGGCCCTCTCCTTCAGAAATCTCCCATCCTCCAAGCGACCCGGGGACAGGATGCTCCCGCTGTTGTTTGCACTGTGTGCGTGTGTGTTAGCGGGTTGCAACGCTTGCCACAGTGAGGTTTGCTGTCCCACCAGTTGCTGTTGTTTTGGGCGGACTGGTATTGCGACCGGGGATGCCTGGCCACAAGGGTTTCCCTGGGGCTGTGCTGTGATGGTGGAGATGGTTTCTACAGCACTTTGCTGCTGGGGCTGGCAGCTTGGGCTGAGTTGCTCGTGCCTTGGGAGCACCAGGCAGGTGTGCTCGGCTGGACCCTGTTCCTTTGCTCTCTGGGGTTTTGGCCCCATCCTGCACTGGTTGTCCAAAGCCCTGATGCCAGCGACAGCATGTGCTGCCAGCGCAGTGGCACAGTGTGCATCCAGCAACTGGAAGTGCTTGCTCTGTCCCCAGCGCTGCCAGCAGCCCGCCCTGTCCTTCACTCAGCTGCTCCCGTGTCGCCTCTTAAACCCAGTCCTAAAGAGAGAGAAGTTCAGCCTGAGCCAGGGGGGGACAGAGGCTTGCCCTGACAGCTCGAAGAAGCGATGGAGGTACTTTGCAAGCTGCAGCGAGCAGGTTCCCACCATGCTTGCACCGTCCCTCCCCTCCATGGGCATCCCGCTGGAGGTGACGGCAAGCGGTCTGGCCCTTTGGGCAGGTGCTGCACCCCAGCGCCGAGGTTTGCCCCCCAGGCACACGCCGCTCCGGTGTGGCCAGCTGGAAGGCGCCAGCTCCCACCGCATCCTCACAGCGGGAGTTATCCAGCTTCCCCCCCCCCCCGGAGCAGGCGGCTGGCCGGCTGCCAGGGCTGCGGGGCTCCACCTAGGATGCAACATGGAGCAAGGCGGCTGTCAGCGGTGGGGCCGCCGTCTCCGGAGACTACGCGTCCCAGCGTGCAGCACTCGGCGCCGTTGGCAGCAGCGGGGAGTGAGGTGGAGCGTTGCATCCCGGGATCGCAAATCTCCATGCGCCACGTGGGGGCTGACAGTCTCCTGCGCTCCGAGGCAGCGGCTCTTGGGGGTCCTGCAGGTTTGGGGGATCAACCCAGGGATCCCCCTCTGCAGCTGGAGGGACAGACCTCAGCCTCTCGCTGCAGTTTCCCTGCCCTGTGGCTCTCAGGTCCAGCCCTCCCAGGCAGATCCCGTCCCTGCAGAGGGCTGCCCCGAGGAGCAGCCCCGCAACGCTGGGCAGAGCCGTGTGGTTTTGCTCCAGCACATGCATGGCAGGCAAGGAGCCGGGAGCAGGAGCGGAGATGCTGGCTCCAGCCTCTGCAGGGCCGTTGCTGCGGTTGGCTATGGCTGTGAATTTTTCCTTGCTGCTGCAGAGCCTAAAAAAACCTGTGAAGATGAAAATCCTAGTTTATCAGGAGGCTTTTTTTTCACGGGATGCTGACAAGGTTTTTTTTTCCAGCCCCGTGGTTCCCAGACCGTGTTGGTTGTTTGTTTGTTTGCCGATGCTGCCCCAGTGCATGCTGCAGGAGGGATGAGAGCCCGGCCGTCGCCGGAGCCCCGCAGGGTGGCAGGACCCAGGGTGGAGGGATCTGGGTGAGAGGGAAAGCGGATGAAAATATGAAAGGTGTGTTCCTGGGGCTGAGACCGGCAGCATTTGATTACGGATCGTCTTTGAGACGGCGAGCCGAAAGGAGTAATTAGGGACAGTGGGATATTTCCCCGAGAGTCGCAGGAAATGACTGCCTCGTGGTAAGTTGATAGTAGTGGAGCTGAAACTGGGTTATCTGTGGGATTGCATCTGGGGCTTGCAGCCTTGGATGTGATTCAATTTTCAGGCTGTTTTGCAATTGGCAGGGCGTGCTCTTCTCCCGTTTTCCCTCGCGGAGAAATCCCCGTCCACGTGTGTGAATCATCTGAGGGCCTGAACGGGAAAGGGGAGACTCCTGCCATCCCTAGAGTTACCGCAGGGTAGCAAGGTCCCCCCAGATCCCCGCTGAGTACCCAGCTCCACAGGATGCCTTCTTGGAGACCCTGGGCTCCAGCAGAGCCGAGGCTGAGGGACCGCTCTGAGCCTTGACCCCAAATCCACGTCCCAGACTGGGCAGTCCTCACCCCGTGCTTTTCAGATAACGCCGCCTTGCAGCTTGCATCAAGTTTGTCACTTTGTAATAATTAACTGCAGCTAATTATTACTTCTCTGGCCATCCCCCTGAGTTTGCAAGCCAGTTGATAGAGGAGCACCCGCTGGTCCAGGGTGCTTTGTGTACTGCAGTGGGAGGCCTTTGCACTAAAGTCGCAGGATGCGACCTGGAGCTGGGGCACGCGTCCCTCCCCGCCACCTTGTGTGCAGGGGACACCGTGCTGGCCGGGTTCAGTCTCTGGATGCTGCTGGGTCCATGGCATCATCCCACAGTCTCCTCCAGGAGTGATGTCTCCAGGACAGCCTGGCCTTCTGGGAGCTTCAGCTGGGTCAGGTCTGCATTTCCGAAGCAAATGGGAATGTTGCGAATTGAGGTTGTCATGTGTATGTCTCAGGCCATGCCTTAGTGTGTGGTTCCTGGGCTGCTGTCAGTTTAATAACAACACTGGGGTTTGCGAGGGGCCTCGCTCCATCCCCTCCGCTCCAAAGAAGAGGAGAAAGAAGAGGTGAAGGCAGGTTTGTGGGGACTGCTCTGCATGCTTCTGCATGTCCCGGTCGCTCTGGGTACTTCTCTGTGTTTATCCTCCAGCCCTGCCGGCTTCCCCAACGCCAGGCACCATCACCGGGCAAAGCCACGTGAATTATTCGAGACGCTGCCCTGCACCGGGCTCCGGACAGCCCTCTCCTGGATAGCACCCTCCCAGCAGCCCTGCCAGCGGGGCTGGGCTGGGAAGATGGATTTCCTGCCGCTATCACGGCTTCCACACCCCAGCGAGGCAGCCTGCGAAACAATGCCGCTATTTACACTTTAAAGCCTCGTTAGGCAGCCAGGAAGCAGCAGGCACGGTGCATGCCGGGAAGCAGCGACAGCCTTTAGCGAAGGCTAGCCCCTCTTCTTCGCCGCCGGGCTGCTGGGAGGAGCAGGATGCTCCCCGGCTGAGCTGTAACCCTGCGGCCTCTTTCAAGCCCTGTTTCTTCATTTATTTTTATCTTTTTTTTTTTTTTTTTTTTTTTAAGCCTCTGGAGTCCCTGTCTCATTGTTGAGCTTTGCTGCTTGCACAGAAAGTGTTCTGGCTGCCCGGCTGGGGACGGCTCCTCTCTGGGACAGGGAGCACTGATTCCTGCTGGAGGCTGCAGGTGTAGGAGCGAGGCATCGGTGCTGCTCCGCCTTTGTCCTCAGCAGCTCTTTGCTCTCTGCTGGCGAGATGGAGTGAGGGGAGTGCAGGCAGGGGCTTTTCTCCCTGCCAGACACCAGGGAAGGCTCTGCATGTCCCCTGCCCGGGCAGGCAGCTCCCTGGCTTACAGCGCTGTGCCATCTCCTGGCCGTGCAGGCTCTGCAAGGTGCCCACTGTGCTCTTGGAAACCTGATGTTCCCCAGCTCTGGGGACTTGGTTTGGGTTTTAACCATTCCCATCCCAGTGAACCCTCTGGGCAGTGTATCAGAACAGCTTTCCCCACAGCGGCTGGCAGCTTGCGGGCAGGGACAGCAGAGGAGCAGCAGGCGGAGGGTTGGGCAGTGCCAGGCTGTACGTGAGTCACCGGCAGAGCACCCACCTTCCCTTCCCTGGGTGCCCACCTGCCTGGAGCTGCTTCCTTGCCTGAGCTGTCATGGCAGCTCTGTGCAGTGCCAGCCAGCTCCAACCTGGCCTCGGCAGAGGATGCTGAGCCGGGGCATCCCTCCACGGGGTTCCCTTCTCCTGTGCCTCCCTGCTAAGGAGGAGCTGTGGGGCTGGCCATGGGCACTGCACCATTTGCCAGGACCTGCCTGGGCCGGTAGCTCACCAGTTGCAGTGTCAGCCCAATTTTTTCCCTTGCTGACCATGCATGTGTTTTTGTGGTGCTGAGTGAGTGCCCGGGGACAGCCACGGGAAGCCTCTCCCCTTGGCTCGGGGTCCGCAGGGGCATCGCATGCCCAGCTGCCAAGCAGCATCTCTGCTTGCACCGAGTCTGCCCAGATCCTGCCCGGATCCTCTGTGCTCAGAGCAGGAGGCAGAGCAGAGTTGTAGGGGAGACATCGGCTGGGGCCAAGCGCTGGGCTTGGCTCAGGAAGGGCCGCATCCTGCGGATCTGTGTCTCTGTGCCCGGCGGGACAGGGCTTTCAGGGAGCTGGGGCTGCACGAAGGGGAGAGGCGGTGACGGAGGGATCTCCCAGACCAGGCGGCGTGACCCTGGTGTGGGCAAAAGTGGGTGTTAACGCTGCTGCTGTAAAATAATTGCGTTATTTTGTGTAGTGTGAGTGTCTACAGTGAATGTAGAATTTGGAGAGCCTTTATCAAATCCTAAGGCTATTGTTAACGCTATTTAAAACCACTGAATCCAGTAACATATTTTACGCTGCATTAAAAATAATACTTGGTCAGGAAGCCGGTGCTGCTGAGGCTGCATAACCAGCTCCTCTCCACTCCTTGGGATCCTGAGACAGGCCAGTGAGTGAAGCCCCAAAAGCAGGTTGTGTCCATGTTAATCTGCTTGGGAAGGCTCAGGATGGAAATGGATGCTTGGGTTGGAGTGGCGGGCCAGCTCGTCTGCTGTCCCACCTCCAGGAGCCAGGGAAGAGTACGAGAAGTGAAGTGGATGTAGAGTGATCTGTCCCCTGGTCACACCACCCCAGGAGACCTTCCTGCACCCTGAGAAGCAAGCTGGGGACCAAGGACAGCAAGAAACCTTGGGGGCTTTTTCCTGCTGTTTCTCGTTGGTGAGTGAAAACAAAGCATTGGCAGATGAGACCTGCTGGATCTGATTTTTTTCTCCCCCTCGAGGACATGGTGACCAGAAACAAGCAGTTCAGCTCCCCATCTCCAGCCATGGCTTTCTCTGCCTAATGAATCAGTTTGTTTTCAACAGAAGACGCGCTTTTGGGAAGTTTCCTATGCATCAAGCACACTTCGACATCATGTCATTTAACAGCAGCGTGGAGGAAATGGAAATGCTGTGTTTCTAGTGCAATTTCAGTTGAATTACAGTTTCCATTAGGCACAAGTTGACAGGGATTAAAGCAGAAAGCAAAAATTCCCTCACACCGACGCCAACCTCCCTAGCAAAAAAAATTTATCTATGAAAACATTAGTTAAGAGCAAGGGGCCAGCGTAGTTAGCAGTCATATGAGAAATTGTGCCGTGCCCCACTTATCCTCACTGCAGGCGAGCAGGAGCGAGGAGCAGGAGCGATGAGTCCCTGGCAGAGTGGCCAGGCTGGCTCCAGCCCTGCGGGACTGATGCGTCCTGGTGGGTGCTGGGGAGAGGCTGGGTTTGGCTGCCATGGGGAAACATGGTAAAAAGGTACCAGGGCCCCAAGAAGACAAAAACCGAGGACTGAAACACAGCTTTCCCCAGGTGTATGTTGGATTTAACCGCTCTATTTTTGACCAGCCCTCGCTTGCTCAGCTGGGCATGCAATCTCTGCGACTGTGGGCTCAGGGTCCCGACCGGCTCGGCAGGAGTGATGGCAATGTCCTGGTCATTTGGTCTTGGCTGACAGGTCACAACAAGCTGGACATCTTGGGTCCCAGTGCTGGTGGCATTGCTTTCCTTAACCCTGATGCTTTTTCCTCCCTGCCTGCATCCGTCACAGCCAGGTGGCTGCTCCATTCCTGTCCCTGCACCTTTCCCTGCAGCCTGGCTGTGCGGCGGTGCCCAGACGGGCAGCACCATGCCTGGCACTCCCAGACGCTTCCCTCCACCGTTGGACTCGCTTTCTGCAGCACCGGGTGGCAATACCGGCTGCTCGTGGGCGTCGGGAAGTGCCCAGCCCAGGGCTGTGTGTGGGCAGGCGGCCGACGGGGATCCCGCCTCGGCCCCGGCTGCAGCCAGCAGCCCAGCACGGCCGGATTCGGGGCCCCCACCTGCGGTGTGACGGGGGAAGACGTGCCTGCACGCGGCGGGGCCGGCTGAGCCAGTGGAGCCGGAGCTGCCTGGCAGCCCGCCTGCTGCTGCGCCCCATCCAGGTCAGCCCGTCTGCCTGCCGGGGGGGAGCCGCATGCCTCGGCAGCGCCCGGGTGCAGCGTGCCGGGTCCTGCCAGCCGCGGGGCGTGCCGGGGCTCCCGCGGGGTTCGGGGAGGGGCGCTGGCAGCCGCCGCTCCCAGGAACCTGCCCCGGCGGTGGAAGGGGGCTGGCGAGCGTGGGAGCCCCTGGCTGCCCCTCAGGAGCCCTGATGGGGCTGGCCGTTCTGGTGTGGCTGGATCTGATGGGCATCCCTGTCTCCTATCTGTGGGCCCAGAGGGATCCTCAGGTTCATTTCAGGGATAGATGCTGGCTTGCACATGCTGCATGCCCCGTTGCATGCCTCATTGCACCCCATGGACCTCCGTGGGTTCCTCATCCTTTGCCCTGGTGCTGCAGAGGGCAGCAAGGCTTTGGGGTGGTTTGATCAGGGCTGGGAGCTGGTGCGTGGGATCTCTGCGTCCGCCTGGAGCCGGGTGGCCGCTGGCCTGCCCGAGCAGCAGATGGTGGCTGCCTGGGGACCCGCCATCCGTCCCTCCGGGTGATTATTCACCCGTCACCATGGCGATAGAAAGGTCAGCGAAAAGATCCCGTGTGATTCCCGGTCGGGTCGGTGGGATTAGGAGCGGCGTGGGAGGGAGGGCTGGGGGGAGGATAGGGCCCAGCCAGCCCCCCCAGCTCACCAGCTGGACTGTCCCCCTCAGGCACTGTCCCTTGAGCCCCAGCCAGCTGAGAACCAGCAAACTCTGGGCACCAGTGGGACCCCCCTTGGATGGAGCTGGGCCCCTCCAGCTGCCAAACCTCAGCCCTGACCCTGTGGGTCCCATCCTGCACACGGGATGCCTGGAGCCATGTGTGGGGTGAAGGGGCTGGGCTGGGATCAGGGGGGAGCAGAGGAGGGATGGAGCTGTGCTGATGGGGGCTTGGCTGGTCCTGCGTCCTTCCTCCTCCTCACAGTAGGGTCTCTCTTTTGTGTGAGGTGTCCCCAGCTGACCCATGTCCCCCCCCCCTCTCTCTCTCCAGGCTGTTCCTCTAAGTCATTCAAGCTGTACTCGCCAAAGGAGCCCCCGAACGGCAACGCCTTCCCCCCCTTCCACCCAGGCACCATGCTGGATCGAGATGTGGGGTGAGCTGGGGCCTGGGGAGGGGTCTGCAAGGTTGGGAGTTCTCTGCAGTCCGCACCCCAGGGTCTCTCTGTTGGGCTCCCCAGCAGCGTATGGAGACTGCGGCGCACGGAGTTGAGTTAGCTCAAGGGGAGAAGGAGGATCGGAGCAGACACAGGTGGAGAAAGGGTGACATTTGGGATGAAGGAAGTCCCCTAGCTCTGCGGGGCCAAGCCCCTGGGATGACCTAGGACAGGGACCACTCCCAGCTCCTGCCAAAACAGCCCCTTCTCCAACCTCTGTCCTGCCTGGCACCAGCCCCAGCTGCAGAGGAGCCGGGCACATCCCTGGAGAGCTGCTGTGGCGGGCAGGGAAGGAGATGCCCACCAGCACTGACCTGCCTGCATCTCTTTCCCCCCACCAGACCTACTCCCATGTACCCACCGACGTACCTGGAGCCTGGAATTGGGTAAGCACAGGGGGCTGGTGGGGACCTCGCTGGGAGGGGAGCTCGTGCCCGCGGTGGGGATGCCTTGGCAGGGCTGGCATACTGCTGGCTGGGGTTTGGGGGGGGGAGTTGCTTGGATTCTGCCCAGCCTTGGAGGGGCTGTGCATCCCCCGCAGCAGGCTCGGGACCCTCCCCACCCCATGGGTGCCTCCCCCTCTGACTGCTTGCTCTGCTCCCTGGGCAGGAGGCACACGCCGTACGGGAACCAGACTGACTACAGGATATTTGAGCTCAACAAGCGGCTGCAGAACTGGACAGAGGTGGGGAGCTGGGGGAGTGAGGGGTGGCCAGGGGTGGGGGGACACTCCCAGGTGTGCGTGTTGGGAATGGGGTCCTCTGCACTGCCTGCCCTTGGCTTTAGGCAGCAGGGTCCTGTCCTGCTGTGCAGGTCCCCAAGCATCTTGTCCCTCGCTTGGCCGTGGGACAGGGTTCATCATCCCCATCTCTGAGAATGCAGCCCTCTGCAAGCTGAGCACATGGCTGCTGTGCCTGGCAGCCAGCGTCTGTCTGTCTGTCTGTCTCCCCTCCCTGTAACGTGGCATCTCTCTGCTGTCCCCAGGAATGTGACAATCTGTGGTGGGATGCCTTCACCACAGAGTTCTTTGAGGATGACGCCATGTTAACAATCACTTTCTGCTTGGAGGATGGACCAAAGAGATACAGTGAGTAGCAGTTTGAGCCCTCCTTGCCCAGGGCATTCCGCTCCAGTGGGAGATGCAGGGGGATGTGGGCAGGGTGTCAGGACTGGGGGGATGCTCTCCATGTGCAGCCCCAAGGCATGTCTGTGTGAATCAGGTTTACTGACATTATTTTCCTCCTTCTCCCACTCCAGCGATCGGCCGGACTCTGATTCCCCGTTACTTCCGCAGCATCTTTGAAGGGGGAGCTACAGAGCTCTACTACGTGCTCAAGCACCCCAAGGAGTCCTTCCACAACAACTTCGTCTCGCTGGACTGCGACCAGTGCACCATGGTCACCCAGCACGGCAAGCCCATGTTCACCCAGGTACTGTCTGCACCCATGGCTTCTCCTGCCCCTCGTGCCTTGGTCCGGTGTGCCCTTGCAGCGCCTGCAGTCCCACAGCGGGAGGGGTGCTGATTTCCATGGCTTGTTGAGTACCACACTGTAATTCCACATGCCCCAGCCAGCCCTGCAGCATCCCCTTTTGCAGAGATCCCCTGGCAGTTGTGGGTTTGGCTTGTGCAAAGTCTCATGGCAGTCAGGGGCAGGTCACCGGGAGGGTGTCCCAGTGTGCAGCAGTGGGTTCCCATGGGATCTGGGAAGTGGGGGCAGCCTGTGCCTGACCCTGTGCCCTGCCCAGGTGTGCGTGGAGGGGCGGCTCTACCTGGAGTTCATGTTCGACGACATGATGAGGATAAAGACATGGCATTTCAGCATCCGCCAGCATCGAGAGCTCATCCCCCGCAGCATCCTTGCCATGCATGTGAGTACCGCTCCGGGAGCTCCCCTGGGGCATGAGTGACACAGGGCTGCTGAGCTCCTCTCCCTGCTGTGCAGGTTGGGGGGGACCTCAACCCTGCCCCCCCCATCGCAGGCTGGGGTACAGGAGGTCCATCCCCAGCCTGGATGCAGCTGAGCCATCCGTCCCTCTCACTTCTAGGCACAGGACCCCCAGATGCTGGACCAGTTATCTAAGAACATCACCCGCTGTGGGCTCTCAAACTCCACACTCAACTACCTCCGAGTAAGCTTGTGGGAAGAGCAGGGGACACAGCTTGGCCATGTCTTGTGCTCTCAGCTGCATTACGCCTGGCTGCCCTGGGGTGCGGGGAGGCAGCGGGGCAGGCTCTGCAAGAGGGATCCTGCAGACGGGGTGCAGAGAGCTGTGGGTCAGTGGGTCTGCTGGAGCCCACAGGCTCCCAGCGCAACTCGGGTCGGTGCAGCGCAGACGGCTGCACGGCAGAGGGGCTTTTGCTGGGGCCTGGAGCATCACAGTCTAACCCTGCGTCTGTCTGCTCCCTGCAGCTCTGTGTAATCCTAGAACCAATGCAGGAGCTCATGTCACGACACAAGACCTATAGCCTCAGTCCCCGGGACTGCCTCAAGACTTGCCTCTTCCAGAAGTGGCAGCGGATGGTCGCTCCACCTGGTGAGTCTCACGCTGCCTGCTGTGCTGCCTGCGGGTCTCCGAGGCTGCCCGCTCAGGCCCTGCCCTTGGCGCAGGCTTCTCCCAGCCCCAAAGCCTGTCCCTGGCCTCGTCTTGTGAGGCTGGGGTCGGCGAGTCAGGCAGCTGGCTTCCTTCTCTGCTGGCCTGCTGGCCCATCCCACTCGGGGGGGTGAGGGTGAGGTTAACTTTTTAATTCTCTGCGCAGTAATCAGAAATAATGACAATTACTTTAGAGGTTCAAACCAATCATAAATTTACTTAAAACTCAGTGGAACTACAAAAGATAGAGGCTTGGCAAAGGTCATAACAATGCTCAGAATTTAGCAGAACTATGAAAGGTAAGGGTTTAGCAAAACATGTGACGATATTACCCTAATGTGCCAAAAATTAAGTTAGAGACAAAGAGAGTGATAGAGAGGAAAAGAAAGAGAGAAAGAAAAGAGAGAGAGAGAAAAAAGATATCACCACCCTTGGATCCAGCGATGTTCTCAGCTCGTAGTTGTAGTCTTCAGGTGGTGGGCACGCACTGAAAACTTATGTTTTCCCTTTTTATAATCCGATGTGCCCGCCCCATAGGCGGGGGTCTGTCATCACTGAGCAGGCGCAGTATGTGCTCAGGAATGTTCAGAAATGTTCTAGAAATGAGTTGGTGGGTTGTGGGGGTCCTGGGGGTCTCACTGCCACCCCCCCCTTCAGGGCTGAGTGGTGATCTGTCACAGGCACATGGTGCACGGGGCACAGATGGTCATTGTTTACGTGTTTTAGGAATAGAGGAGTGGTCTCACAAGACGTTATCCTGCCTCCGCAGGCTCCGTTCTTGTTCAACGCTCCCTGGTCATCATCAGCCCATCCCTGTCCATGTCAAGACGGGTGTTTGCGACATTCACTTGTTATCAGGGCCTTACACCTGCCGGGGCAGAGCAGGGCTGCAGGCCGCCAGCGCTCCCTGCCTGGGGGCTGCCGGCTGCTTGTGAGAGAGCAAAGCAGGGACGGAAATCTTCCCTGCACCCTCTCTGGTCCCCTGTGCTGGGGACAGTACAGCTGCAGAGGGGAGGAGGGTGGCGATGCTGCTGCGGGGGGGGATGTGGTCCTTGTGCAGAAGGGGCTGGGGGGCACTGGCTCCTTCTCGTCAGGACTGACCACGTCTCCCTCCTCTGCCAGCGGAGCCAGCACGGCAGCAGCCCAGCAAGCGCCGGAAAAGGAAGATGTCGGGTGGCAGCACCATGAGCTCTGGTGGGGGAAACACCAACAACAGCAACAGCAAGAAGAAGAGCCCGGCCAGCACCTTTGCCCTGTCCAGTCAGGTACCTGTAAGCATCCCGTTTCCATTCTCTCTTCCTCCCCCGGGGTGGAGGGGAGGGCTCCCTACCCCGGCCCCTGGGAGCGGCTAGGGGGACGCCCCTGGGGACTGCCTGTCTGAGCCCCCCGGCTCTCTCCGGGTGATGGAGAGAAGAAGGGGGTGTCCCAGCTGCCTTCCCTGAGCTGCTTTGCTCCCCTGCGAGGGGATGAGGATGTGCTGCCCCACACGCTGCCCGAGCCTTGGGTCCTGTGATGGAGATGAGGAGGTGGCCTCACAGCTGGGAAAAGGGGCTGCAGTGTTGTGGGGGGGTGTGGCGGCCCGGGCTCCCCCCACCTCGATTATGTTTCGGGACCGTCTCCCCTTTCAGGATGTGATGGTGGTAGGCGAGCCCACGCTGATGGGGGGGGAGTTTGGGGACGAGGACGAGCGGCTCATCACCCGGCTGGAGAACACGCAGTTTGACGCCGCCAACGGCATTGACGACGAGGACAGCTTCAACAACTCACCGGCGCTGGGGGCCAACAGCCCCTGGAACAGCAAACCGCCCTCCAGCCAGGAGAGCAAGTCAGAGAACCCCACGTCGCAGGCGTCGCAGTAACGGCCCCCCCGCCGCCCCGTGGACTCAGTCCCAACCGATCTACCTGTACATTTACAACAGAGAGTGACTGGGAAGCGGCGAGGTACTGAGGGCGGATCGGCGCCACGTGGCCGACGGGGCGCACGGCCTGGGGTGCGCGCCAGGCGGGCAGCCCCCAGTCCTCTCCCCCCCACCGCCTCCCATAGCTTCGTTATTCCCTCTTCTCCCTCTTCATCCCTGCATCTTCCCCGGAGAGCTTCTCATCCCCGCCCCGATGTTCCCAGCCCCTGTCTGCTGAGCAGGGGGAATTAGGAGGAAGGTGTCGGCAGCGGCTGGTGCGACCAGGAAGCCGTCGGCGTGCAGATGGCCTGCGTTGGGGTCTGGCACAGGCCAGAGACCCTCCTTCTCCTCCTCCTCCTCCCTGGGTCCTACAGCCGGGGTTCGCTGGGCAGCCACCTGCAGAGGGGTTGCACATCCCCAGCCCAACCTGGGGCTGGCGGGGGGGGCAGTGATGGAAAGCCTTCCCCATGCCGCTGGCTCTGCCATGGAGCCTCCTCCAGCCGGGTACGGATCCTGCTGCGCTGGGGTGGTGTGGAGGGTAGGGCCCTGTCGCATTCCTCCGCTCTCCTGCACCCTCCCCTTCCCCTCGCTCCCCAGGGGCGAGAGAGCAGCAGGGCCACGGGGGGACTCTGTATATAGGAAGTGTGGGGGGGAGGGGGCTGGGGGGGCTACGGAGGACCCATGGTTCTGCCAGAGCAGCTGGTGCCCTCGCTCCCTGCCCACAGCCCCTGTGTTTCTCCCCACTCCGCGTGAAGTCCGCCTGGGGCCCCTTTGCAACCCCCGGCTCCTGGTACCTCCTACTTTTGTCTTTTTTTAAGAAAAAAAAATAATATTATTAAAATTGTAAGTTTAAAAAAAAAGAAAAAAAATGGGACAAGACCCCCCTCCCCAGCCCCTTCGCCGGTTCCCCCCTCCCCACCCTGAGCCCTCTCACCCTGTCCTGACTTTTGTACAGGCTTCTTCTCTTGGGAGTCTCATTTTATATCCAGTTCGGAGAGCTTCAAACCAAGGAGAGACTTTGCAGACTTCCTTTCTAATCCCTCCAGGGGCCGGGGGGGGCAGCCCCCCGCCTCCCTCCTCAATGTAAATCTTGTGTGCTGTTGTCCCCGCTCCCCCCCCCTCGGGTTCGTGTACCTCGTGCTTGTACATTTCCGCGCTGTAGACAGTGTGTACGATACTGTTCTTTCAATGTGTTATCACTAGAGCAGGTGCCTCCATTGATGTTAGGGGAAACGATGAGAAAAATAATAATTTTTGGGGTTTTTTTGGTTTAAAAAAAAAAAAAAGAAAAAAAAAATCCCTTCCAAGGCTTCTTCTAAGGAGAAGATGGGAGGTGCCGGGGGATGGTGTTTGTGCTTGCCGGCTCACCCTAGCAGCCTCGGAGGGAGGGTTTGGGGGGAGCTGGGGCTTGGGGCTGCCCGTGGGCACCCCCCGGCACAGCCCCGAGGTGGGGTTGCCGCGGGAGTGGCTGGGGTGGGAGGGGGCTGCCCTGGTGGGGGGGTGTGGGGTGTGTAAGAGTGCGTGTACGAGAGGTTTGTGTGTCTGTCTGTGTGTGTGTAAAGGAGCCCAGGGCAGGCAGAGCAGCCCTGCAGTTTGGGGGAGACGGGGGTACACCCCACTCTCTCCACCAGACCCCTCCCAGCTCCCTGCCAGGGATTCCACAGTGCGTGTCCCGCTGCCCCATGGGGCTGGGGGCTGGCGGGTGTCGCAGAGGGGCTGCCCCCTGCGCGGGGTCTCTGGCTGCAGCAGCGCGGTTGCCTGCACCCTGCGTCTCACCCACTTGTGGCTGAGGCTGTGGGGGGTGGCTGAGCCGGGGACACACCGCACCCCCCCACGTGTCCCCCCTCCTTCTGCTGTCGCTGGGGTTGGGCAGGGAGGCAGGAGCCCCTTGGGTCAGCTCTGGCCTGATCTCAAGCCCAAAATCCCCAGAGATATGCCTGGGTCAGCTCCTGGGCCCCTCCCCGGGCAGCCCGGAGGTGGAGAGCTCAGCCCAGTGGACCCCCAGCCGCAGGCATGGGGGGTCCCCACGGCTCCTTCGCAGGTGGGGGGGGTAGGCTCCCAGGGCGGGAGCACGGTGTGGCGGGGAGGGGGGCTCTACTTTGCAATTAAGGTACGATTCTCGCCGCCGTGCTGCTGGGCTCCCGTGGAGGGTGTGGAGCCCCTCGCTGCCCCCCCCTCCCCAGACCCACTGTAATGCCTTTTTGTTTCTTTTTTTTTTTTTTCCCCCTTCCTCCCCTCCATAGTTTGTGCCATTTATGAGTCATGTATGGTACCAATAAAATGACTTTTCGGTTTGAGGCTGTCCTGAGCGCTTATTTCTGAGCATGGGACCCGGCCAATGTGGGCAAGTCAGCAGGGGGTCCCCTCGTACCCCCACTGCCCTGGCAGGGGGTGTGGGCACAAGGGCTCGCTGTGCTCCCGCGGATGATGCTGGCTCGCCTCGGGCTGCTGGTTCCCAGCCAGGCCCCGGCCGGCTCCCTGCCACGCCATGGAAAGCAGAAATCCCAGCAAGGACGGGGCACAGGGCTGCTGGGAAACGGCCCTGTCCCTGAGCCAGAGCAAACAAGCGGGGCCTGCGCGGACACCAAGGTGATGGGCATGACCCCTGCAGAGCCGTGGGGGCGGCGCGGTCCTGCTGTGGGAACAGGAAAGCAGCAGCTGAGCAGCTTGGAAGTGACCTGGGGGTGGGGGGAGGAAGAGGTGACTCCCCCAGCTGGGGAGGCACAGCACCAGCCTCCATGGGGGCTAACCTGATCTAGAAGTTGGGGGGCCCTGTGCCAGCACTGGTGGGAAGATGCTGGTCCCCATTTCCACCAGACCAGGGCAGATAGCTGACCCCAGAGATGGCATTTTGCCGTCCCCACTGGATGGGGGGTCTGGGTGCAGCTGGGTCCAGCGCCCAGCCATGGGTACACTGAGCTTAAACTGTGGGTGCCTCATCCAGTGCAACCCCCCCAGCCAAATGTGCAGGGCAAAGAGCCTGCGGCTGTGGATGATGCTGGGGCAAGAGCAGATCTGGCAGTAATGGGGGAGGAAAAAGGGATGTGGGGGAATCCAGGCTCTGAAAATAGGGCTGATGCAGCTGTGGGTGGGGGCAGGAGGGACCCATGTCTTCAGAGCAGGGGCAGAGCTCAGGTTGACATCTGCATTGAGGGATGCCACCTTGCCATCGTTCCCTGGACGGGGCTGGGGTCCGGGAGGCTGCAGGATACCTGTGCCGTGGTGGGAGCCCATGGCTGGGCAGGTGGGAGCAGGGTGGCCCCAATGAGCCTGTGGTGTGGTGGCACCCCAGGCTGACATGTCAACACCCTCGCTCCCGACGTGCACCGAGCTCTAGCAGCCTCAGTGGGATGCCCTGGGCTGAAGGGGGCTTCCTGCAGAAGCAGATCTGATGCAGCCATGCATCATCTGATGATCTATCTGTGAAGGATCCCACAGATGCCTGACCAGATCCTGCCCACATATGGCTGTGGGAGCTGGGCACACGCTGATTTGGGGGAGTGCAGCAGCCCAGGCAGCCAGTCTCATCCCATGCAGGGTCCCCGATGCCCAGCTCCACACATGCCCCCTGCCCCTGGGAGCTGGCAGAGTACCCCGAGGCAAAACTTTGGGATTGAGGTCTGAGCTGGAAAGCCCAAGGATGCCCATGAAACCCCAAACCTCTCTTCCACATCAGCCCCAGCACTGTGAGAAACTTGCTAGTTCCCACTTTTTATTTTTTTACCTTTTTTGGGGGATGTGTCTGTGTCCTCTGCTGCCCTGCGCCAGTGCCAGTGCAGAGCTGGAGCGTCCCACGCGGTACCCTGGCACCCAGCACAGGCCAGGCCAGGAGGAAACCCCAAGGCAGGGCTGCCTTCCTCCCTGTGCCACCTTTGCCCAAGGTCACGGAGAGCAGTGATGCCTGCTTGTGCCGGCAAAAGTTAAGCAGTAACCTGGGAGGTGGCAGCCAGCAAGCCATCAGCACTGGGGGGGGCCTGGGGAGCCCGGCTGTGCAAAGGGTGTATGGGTACAGCTCACCTGGACTCCCTCATGGTGTCAAAAGCACGTGGTGCCCCACGCAGGGACACGGGGCTGGGGCCAAGGAGCACGCCCGGGGCTCCAGCTGCCCCGGGGAGGCAGGGAGGGAGGCGTGGGGCATGGCTGAGGGCTGGCATGGGGGCAAGGTGGGCAGCGTGGGGGGCTCTGAGCACGGGGGCTGTGGCAGGGTGGGCTGCTGGAGGGGCCAGCACGGAGTCTCTGTGGGGCTGGGAGGGAGCATCACCTGGGTATGGGGCAGAGGGGCCGGGCTCTGCGGGCAGCCGGCTCTCCCAGGTGGGACAGGGCAGGAGCTGAGGTCTCTGGGGGCAGATGCAGGATGTCAGGGTGGGATGGGGCAGGAGCCGGGGTCCCCCCGGGGCGGGGGGCTCCCTCCCGACAAAGGCGGGGGCCGGGGCGGCCGCACGCCCCAGACAGATCCCGGGGGGACGGGGCGGAAGGGGCGGCTCCGTCCGGCCCTGCCCACCCCTCCCGGGGCCGCCCGCGCCGCGGTCTCGGTGCGGAGCCGTGCCGTGGAGCTCCCGCCGCTGCCCGCCGGGACGCGACCCCCGGGGCACCCGCCCCGCGCCCACCGGGTGCGTCCGCGGCACAACCGGGAGAGAATCCTGCCCGCCCCTGCCCCCGGCTGCGGGTCCTGGAGCTCCGGCGGGACCCCGGCGGCGGGGCCGGGGTTAAGGACCACGGGGCGGTGGCAAGGGTAGAGCCACGCGTGGGAGACCTCCTTGGCGGGCGGGGAGGGGGGGATGGAGAAGGGCAGGCGCTGGCAGACCTCTAGCCTTGGAGGAAAAATCCCTTCTGGGGGCCCCTGAGGCTGTCCCCCACTTGGGGGGATCGCGGTGCGTGTGGGAAATGCTGGGTGTGCTGCAATGCCCCATTTGGGAAGGTTTTTTAAATGAGAAACCTGGTTCTGTGGCCAGCCCAGTGCACCCCATCCTGAAGGGATGCAGCTGGTGCTGGGGTGGAGCAGGCGGGATGGCTGCCCTGGGGATCACCACGGGTCACCCAGCTCCTGGGTCGGCACAGGAGGAAAGCAGAAGGGGCGTGGGAGCTCTGCGGAGGGCAAGGACCGGGGTTTCTCCCTGGTGCCCACACCGGGACGGGTTGGGGGTGACCCTGACTTGGGTATGGAGAGGCGGCCCGGGGTGGCCGGGTGCCAGGAGGTGGCTGGGGCAGGGTGGGGCAACCGCGGCATCGCCGCCTTCCCTGGCAAGCAGCTTTTCAGCAATCACAACTGAAACTTAAACAAACTATAAAGCCTGGGCGCTGGCGCTGTGCAGCCGGGCCCTGCGGCAGACGTGGGCGCACAGAGGTGCCAGAGGACAGGGTAAGTGCTTTGTCTCCGCTTCATTCCCCACAGCCCCTCTGGTCGCTCGTGGGCACCTCCTGCCTGGCCCCTCACCCCGCTGCTCCCGGGACTCCCCATCCCTCCTCGGTGCTCTCCTGCAGCTCTTTCCTTCCGGGCAGAAGCTGACAGGTGTCTGATTTTTCTTCCCCGCATTTCCTGCTCGGAGGCAGGACAAGCTGGGTGGCCCTGCGCCCTAACGACACTGACAGCCTCTCTCTGTGCCCAGGCGCCTGCCGGAGCTGCCACAATGGAGCTGGGGAACATCTCGCAGCCTGTGTACGGCCCTGGCCCCGAGGCACCGGGGAGCAGCATGCTGGGCCTGGTGGGGATGGTGCATGGCTTCCTGCGGCTGGTGCAGCCCAACGCCCTGCCCATAGGTGGGTGCATGGTAGTGGGGGGCTGGTGATGGGGTGAGGGCTGCTCAGAGCTGCATGGTCCCAGTTGAGTCTGAGTCCTCCGTGCTGGTGACTGTCCATCCAGCATTTAAATGCAGGGGTACTGGGTCAGGAGGGGTGTGTGGCAGGGGAAATGCACTGGGGTCCCTGAGGATTGCCAGCTGTGTCCTGCCCATGTCCTGTCACAACTGTGGGGTAGTTTCAGGCAGGCCCCTGGACAGGCTTTGGTGGCAGAGCCACCTTTCAGAGTCCTGCCCCATCCTCCCTCCAGGCATCTTCATCCCAGGTCCCAACAAAAGGTGCAGAGCAGCGAACCCCATGCTGCCTGCGAGTTTGCAGGGTCCTTGCCTGGCTTGCAGCTCTCTGTGCTTGCAGGTGACAACGTGTGCTTGGGGCAGCACCCCCTGCACACCGCCCTGCTGGCCAGCGCTCGCCCTCCCTCCTTCACCTCCAGGGGGATGTGTTGCTGGCACAGCTCTGTCCCGAAGTGGCTACAGGTTGGCACTGGCGATGCCAGCACCCTGCGGCTGCTCAATGCTCCAGGGCGAGTGCTGCCCACCTGGGGAGGGGTTTTACCACTCTGCCTGCCAGCACTTGTGCTTCCTCCTTTGTTGGGCTTAGTCCCTGAGCCAGCAACTTGCAGGCAAATGCGTGGCTGGCAAAAAACGCAATGGCTTTGTGGCCTTGTTCGTGTCGCATAGATACCGGGGTACAATCACATAGCACCGTGTGCCGGCATGGCTTGTAACGAGGCCATGGGGCACGGGGTGAGCCCTGGGGATGAAAGAGGCAGTGGGGGAACTTTGCCCCAGCACCCATCCCACACTGGCAGTGCTGGCCAGGCATCTGCCTGGGGCTGGGGTGCATGAGGGCAGCCCAAGGTGGTTTTCGAAGCATCCTCCCCCAAGCTTGCCCCCGGTGCCCGCTGGGGCGAGGACCCCATTGCTCAGTGGACCCCTGAGAGCCTGAGGGCTGGCAGCGCTTTTCCTGGGTGCAAAAGGGCTGTGTGACATGATGGCCGGGGAGGGACAGCTGGAAGGGAGAAACATGCGATGCGCTCACAGCCGCTCTGAGCCACAGTGCTGGAGGTGGTGCCTGGTGCTGGGACCCTCTCTCTGGGGTAAGCAGGGTGTGGGGCCCTCCTGGAGAGCCCCCCAGGGCCCAGCACCTGCTCACTGCCTTCACTCCTTGTCCCGCAGAACTGATCGCAGAGTTTCAGCAGCCCCAGGGTCAGGACACCGTCAGGGAGCAAGCTCAGGAGGTGAGTGGGCAGCCGGGGCAGGGAGCTGGCAGTCCCAGACCACCACGGGCTGAGGGCTGCTGGCGGGTGCTGCTCTGAGGCTGAGCCCCAGGTGCTGGGCAGCAGCAAGGGGAGATGTGCAACCCCCTGGGGGGACCCATCCTGCCCCGTGGGGGTCTGGGCAGGACCCTCAGAGCTGGGGAGCCTTCAGGGGCACTAGTGTTATGCTGCCTCTCATTCTTCTTCTCCCAGCTGCTGCTCTATGAACTGGGTTTCCTGGTCTGCATGGCCATCGGGCTCCTCTTCATCATCCTCGTGCCCCTGGTGGGATTCTGCTTCTGCTGCTGCCGCTGCTGTGGGAACTGTGGGGGCCGCATGTACCAGAAGCAGCATCGGCGCATGGGCTGCAAGCGCCGGGCACTCTGGACCTCTGTCCTGCTGGTCTCTGGTCTCCTCCTGTGAGTGTGCTGGCCGGGAGGCTCCGGGCGGGACCTGAGGGCGGGTGGAAACACCGGCGCTTGGTGGCCATGCCAGGAAGCTGCCATTGTTCACAGGAGTAGATCCCGGCACAGCCGGACAAAAGAGAGGAAGCAGCGGCGGTAGGGAGCTGGCCCCAGGGGGCTGTGCGTTGGCACGGTGCAGATCCTTCCCGACGGCTTTGCTGCGGGGAAATGTGGGTGCGCCAGGCACTGGGCTCCCCCGTGCCTCAGTTTCCTGTGTCTGTCGCTCCCCTCTGTTCCCTTGGCTGTGTGCAGGGCACTCGCTGGGATGCTCTGGAGGCAGGGCTCAGTGGTGCGCTCCAGGCCCTGCAGCCTGTGGTCAGTGCGGGTGGATTTGGAGGATCCTGAGTGGGAGCATCAGGCCTGAGCTCCCTGCGTGCTCACCCTGCCACCCTTCCCTTGCAGGGCTGGTGACATCTGCGCCTTCGTCAGCAACACTCGTTTCTCTCAGGCTGTGTGTGGCACCTTCCCCAATGTCAATGACACCCTGGACAACGTCCACACCTACCTGACTTCCATCCCCCAGGCACGCCTGGTCCCCTTGTCCTGGCTGGGGTGCCCGGTGGGGGGCAAAGAGCCCCCCTGGGGAAGTGTGACAGTGGAGCTGGAGGTGGGGAAGGGTCCCCACCCGCATTGACACCCCATCTCTGTCCCTCTAGCAAATCAATTTTATCATCGACAGCAGCGATGTCCCGCTGGGCCACGCCAACCACAGTGTCCAGGGTGAGGGTGTGCGGCAGAGGGGGGGCTGAGGCATCCCGGGGGTGCCTGGGGAGTGGAGGTGGCTCAGGGGTGCTGCAGATGGTTGCTGACCCTCAGAGCTGCTGAGCTGGTTCTCGTGGGGATGTCTAAAGGGAGTGGGTTTGGGGGCTCCTCCAGGCTCCCGCTCTGCTCCAGCTGCTGCTTTTGCCCATTCAGGCCCCTCTTGGGAGGGTGATGCAGGTGGTGGCAGGGTGGAGGTCCCCCCTCTGCCCACCTTGCCTGGAGGGTGGGTGTGGGATGCAGTCCTGTGAGGGCGACTGTTTTCGGCAGCTCCCCTGCAAGCCCCAGGCTGCTCAGGGCAGCCAGGTCCCGCTGCCAGGGGTCCTGTCATTGACACCGTCTCTCCCATCTCCACAGAAATTGGGCCCAACTTGGGTGGCATGATCGTCTCGGGCATCAGGAGCAGCACGGATGGGGCTCTGGGATCCCTCCAGAGCCTCTTGCAAGGTAGTGGCCCCATCCCTGGGGGGCCAGCAGGACCTTGGAGGAGATTCAGGGGGATGCTGGGGCAGGTGCATGCCTGGGGGGCTTCAGCAGGTTTGGGTAAGCCCCCCCCGGAAGGAGAGCCCATCTGGCCACTGCAACTCCAGCCTGGGGCAAATGCTGGGGCTTTGGGGTGGGGTGGAGTGCCCCTGTGTTGCATTTTTGGATGGGTCCCCAAGACTCGGCTGGGTGAGGACAAGCCCACACTGTGCTGGCAGGATGAGGTCACGAGCCCCGCTGTCTCCCCAGGGATGGAGACGCTGGCGGCCGCCTTCAGCAACATCACCAGCACTCACTTGCGTCTCAAGGAGCTGCAGAGCAACTACAGCCAGCGGCTGGCCAGCCTGCGGGACAGCATCAACCAGACCCTGCAGCGCTGCGACCACCCCTGCGGCAGCGTGTCCCTGGACGGCCTCGCCTTCAGCGCCGACTTCAGCATGGTGAGGAGGGGCAGGGTGCGGGGCAAGGGGCCCCCCGCAGCCCCCTCCCCAGCCTCCCGCAGCCCCCTCACCCCAGGCTCTTCCCCGCAGATCCCCAGTGTGGAGCAGCAGCTGGAGGCACTGGATGGTGTGTCTGGCTCCAACATAGCAGACAATTTAGAGAAGGTAAGGGGTTCCCCCCTGCACCCAGGCAGAGGGTTGGGTGCTCCTGGCACTGCTGGGGCTGTGCTAGAGGGGGTGGCTTGGGAAGAGCCCCTCTGGGAGTTGATTGCTGTCACAAGGAGGGAAGGGCTGGCTGGAGGTCTGCCTTGGCCAGAGCCTGCCCGCTGTGCCCGCCAGCCCCGGGCGCTGGCATGGTCAGGGCTGGGTGCTGGGGGAGCCTGGCTGCCCTGTGCCACCGGGATCTGGGGATGGAGGGGATGTGCCGCTCAGCCCTGGGCTGCGGGCAGGAACGTGAGCTGTACAGACACTGTGCCCCCCCCCGACGCAGGTTAACAGCACGCTGGACACGACCCCTGCCAAGGTGCAAGAGCAGTCCCAGGACATGGTGACAAGTAAGCAGGGCTTTGTGCCTCATGTGCCAAACTGCCCTTTTCCCTGGGCTCCATGCTCCGCTCTCATCCCATCCCTGCCTGAGGACCTCCCCTGCTGCCACCCCACTGCCTGCAGCCCTGGCTGTCCCCAGGTGCCCATGTGCTATTAAGCTGATGCCATCTGTGACCAAAGTCACCCCCTTCCCATCCTCTCCCAGTCCCCGCTGCCCCACACGAGCAGGACCCAGGCAGCAGTTCACAGCACCAACCTGTCTCTATCCTCTGCAGAGACCCAGGACCAGCTGGGCCTCATCAGACGGCAGATCAGGAGCTTGCAGGAGCAGCTGCCGCTCATGGATGTGGAGGAGAATGTCGGGGCCTTTGTGGACAATGCCATGTCGGTGCTAGAGGAGTACAGGGAGCCGATCATCGCCTTGGATGGGCTCAGGTAGGCGAGGGGCTGCTCCATCTCCTGTCTCCCTTGTCTGGAGAGGCTCAGGCTCTCGATCCTCTGGTTGCCAGAGCTGGGGGCTTGCTCGACAGTGGGGCTGTGGGTGCAGGGTAGCCAGAGCTGCACCTTGCAGCCACCTGTGCCCCTTCTCTGCCAGGTTGCTTGGGGGCTTTTTCCTCCCCAAGCTGGCAGCTGATGGGATGCCAGGCACTGCTCGGGGTGCCAGGTCCTGCTGTTTGACTCCTGTCCCTCCTCTTGCCCCAGGTGGAGCGTGTGTGTCCTCCTGTGCTGCATGGTGCTGCTGGTGGTCCTCTGCAACGTCACTGGGCTGCTGCTGGGGCCCCTGGGGCTGAAGGAAAGCGTGCTGCCCACGCAGCGCAGCAGCCTCTCCAATGCTGGCGGGAACTTCTTCATGGCGTGAGGCTCCCTCGGCTGCTGAGAACGCCTGTGGGAGCAGTGGAATGGGCGGGCAGGGCTGGCCTGGGGATGCTCAAGCTTCTAAATCATCAAATTATTGCGGCTTAATGGCCTCCCCCATGGCAACTTGCTGTGCAAGTGGTGAACATGAGGGTAAAACATGGTGCCGGTGAAAGGTGTTTGAACGGAGCCTGTTTGCCCCTTGCCAGTGGGGCCCTGGCAGCGTGTGCGTGGTCCTGTGGCTCTGCGGGTGGGTGGAGGCTTGCAAAGCTGGGGGAGATATGCTGGGATCCAAGCCCCAGGGTACAGCCCGGCTGTGCTCCGGGGGCCAAAGGCAGGGTGGAGATGTGCTTGTGGGAATGGTGGTGCTTCCTGACATTGTTGGGGGTGCAACGGGTGAGCAGGGTCTGGGCTCTGTGAGCTGGAGGCAATGCTAGCATCAACACTGGGCATGGGGCCTCAAGTGCTGATGGCATCTCTGTCCCGCCAGAGGGGTTGGCTTCAGCTTCATCTTCTCCTGGCTGCTGATGCTGCTGGTGTTGATCACCTTTGTGCTGGGGGGGAACATGTACATGCTCATCTGCGAGTCCTGGCGCAGCCAGCAGCTCTTCCAGGTGAGCTCCTTGTGGGGAGACACCCCTGCCTGAAGCCACTGCCACCTTTCTGAGGGCTGCTGGTAGAGCAGAGGCAGCACTGGTTGGTTTGGGATGCTCTTCCCAGGTGTCCTGCCCCGCACCATGTCTAGTTTCTCCATCTCTTCCCTCGTCCTCAGCTCCTGGACACCCCCGGCCTGATCCCTGGCTTCAACCTGTCGGAGCTGCTGGGCCAGGAGGGTGGCACAGCAAACTTCTCAGAGATGTACAGGTGGGTCCCAGCCTTGGCACTGCGGGGAGGTGCCCTTGGATGCTCCCTGGGATGGGGGCAGCTTGCTCTACCTGCCTGGCTGCGGGCAGGCGCCGATGACAGGGAAAGAGCAAGGTGCGACTTGCCCGTGCAGGTGAGGACATGCTCCTGGGAGGGGGTGGTCCTCGTCCGCCCCTTTTCAGCCCTGTGCCCCCCCTCCTGCAGGCAGTGCCAGCAAGATGCCGCCCTGTGGCAGACACTGCACCTGGACCAGAGCGTGTCCCTGGATGAGCTCTTGAACATCAGCCAGGTGAGTGCAGGGGTGCCAGGGTCCTGGAGGACAGAGCTGGGGGTGCAGGGCTGGCGCTGGGGGGGGACAGCGAGGGGCCGACATTGTGCACTATCGTGGCTCCCTTCGTCCTGGCAGTACACAGGAGAGATCTCCACAGCCTTCGAGAAGATGAGCATCACCCTGAGCCCCATCTTGCTGCTCAACCAGAGCCAGAAAGACTTGCTGCTGAATGCCAGCCGGGCTGGGCAGCCCCCCGACTTCACCCCCACCCTGGAGCAGGTGGGCTGGGGTCAGCCTGGTGTTGGGATGAGGGGTCCGTTGCCCCCTCTCCTTTGCTGCTGTGGGAGTCCCACTGCAGGCTCCCAGGGTGTCCCCTGCCATCTGTGTCACCCCTTGGGGCAGCTGGGCACCTCCTCCACCCGGGAGGCACTGGCTCCACTCTGCCCCACAGGGATGGGGTATGGCCCCCCCCATGAGCCCCCTTCCCCATCCTCACGGCTCTGTCTCTGCCTTTTCCAGCTGGATCGGAACGTGACCCAGGGAAGCCTCCTGGATCTGGCTGCAGAGCTGGAGCAGCTGGCAGGCAAAGCGGTGAGAGATCATGGCACCCAGGGCCACAGCCACCCTGTCCCCAAAGCCACTGGCTGCAGGGGTTCCTCTGCAGACCTGCCTGGGTGCTGAGGGGAGGCGAGGCCCTTCACCCTTGTCCAGGTCTTTTCTCCAGCCTGGCCCCCCATCAGATGGCTGTGGTGGGGCAGAGACCCCATGCCGGTGGCCACTGCTGACTGCATCTCCTCCAGGGCGCCAGCGTGACAGAGGACCTGAAGGCTGATGCTCGCAACCTGACGGACCTGGACAAGGAGATGCAGATGAGCTTCTCTGGGCCGCTGGTGAGCAATGCTGGAGTGGGAAAGGTGCTGGAGCGTGCTGGCTTGGGCTTCCCCAGAGCTTGGAGACTGCTGGTGGGGTCTTGGCTGAGCCATGGGGTCTGTGTCTCTGACCCCTCTCTCTCCACCCCCAGCAAAGCCTGAAGAAGAACATCCACTTGGTGCAGAGCAGGGCTGCCCAGCTAGAGGTAAGCTGCACAAGGGGACCTCCTGAGCGCACCCCAGTCTGGGGCACCCTGCAAAGTGCCCTTGAGGTCCTGCAGTGGAGATGGTGGGGGCTAACGTGCAGTCTGGGGGGCTGGTGGCTGTGTGGGACTCCCCAGACATGCACTGTAGGGGCTGCTCATGGGGCAGAGGGAGGGGGCCCACACCACGGTCACTGCCAGATGCAGGGTCCCTCCACCCAAGGTACTTGGGCTCTACCGGTGTGTGACTGCTGGGGACACCACAGCTCAGAGATGCTGCACCCCAGGGATTGCTGCCATGTCAGGTGGGGGACATGTGGGGACCCCACTTACCCCATCACACTGCTGAGAGCACCTTTCACCTCAGGCACAGACAAAAGCCGCGGTGGACAAAGCCAGCGAAACCCAGGAGTTCCTGGACAAGGAGATGGCAAACATCATCAAGAACGTGAGCTCGCCTTGCCCTGCTGCCTGGCAACCCGGGGGGATATGACTGGACCCCCACACCAAGACCTCCCTCTGCACAGGGATGCCAAGCAATGTCTGGCTGCTTGTCCTTCCCTGGGGGTCCCCTGCACCCCTGGGTGCCCCCTCCCCTTATGGCACACCAGGCAAGGGGCCAGGGCAGGGCTTGCAGCCCCATTGCTGCTGGGTTGAGGTGGTCTGACAGCTCTGATCCTGATATGGAGGGGACATGGGGCATGGAGGGGGCTGGGGGTGCAGCATCTCCACTCTCTGCTTGCCCCCTCCCAGGAGACGTGGGCCTTCCTGGAGGAGCTGTTGGACTTCTTTGAGACCTACATCTCCTGGGCTAAGAGCAGGGTGAGTTGAGCCTTCCTCGGTGGGGTGGAGGAAAGGGAAGGACAGGCTGCAGGGTACTGGGGACACTGACATGTCCTGTTCCCACCGTGTCCCCAGCTGACGGGAGACGTGGCACGTTGCAAGCCCATAGCTCAGACCCTGGATAACGTGGAGGTCATCACCTGCGACTACATCCTGGACTCTCTGGTGAGTGGGGCAGCGGTGTGTGGAGTGACACGTGTGTGTGGTGTGTCAGTGAGGTCCCCTTGTCCCCCTCATGCACAGGATGAGGGGTACCCATCTTTGTCCTGAGCAAGCAGGGCTCAGCATCTCTCCGGCGGATTGCTGTGGCTGAGAGCAAAGGCCAGGCTGTGAGAAGGGGTGGGTGGGTGGTCTTTGGGGGGGCTGGGAGTGGAAGAGGCTCTCCCAGTTGCTGTCTGAGCCCTGATGGCTCTCCCCCTGCGCCTAGAACACCTTCTGGTTCAGCCTGGGCTGGTGTACTGTCTTCCTGCTGCCCAGCATCATCCTGGCAGTCAGACTCGCCAAGTTTTACCGGCGCATGAACATTGCTGATGTCTACAGGTGAGGAGCTGCCCACCCCCTGCATCCATGCTGAGTCTGGGGTCCCACCCGCACACCGCAAACTGTCCCTTCACGTGTCCCGTGGCAGCCCATGGGGCTGATCCTAAAGTAATGTGGGCCGGGGGAGGCAGAGTGGTGGCTTGGGACCTTCAGCCTCCCAAAATGGAGATGCTTTGGAGAAGAACCTGGCTCTGTCTGCTCTGCAACCCTGCTTTGGGCAGTTGAAGGTGCATGCGACCACCTTGGAGGAAGGAGCCCGGCTTGCACAGCATGGGCTGCACCCCTAGCCTGGCTTGGGGGTCCACCACTGGACTTACTCTGGCTTTGCACCATTTTTTGTGCTGGGGCCCCAAAACAGGAGCACAGTTGGATGCCGTGCAGACTGCAACCGTGCTGCACGGTTGACGTCGTTGCCACAAGGGTGCAGTGCTGGCTCACACGCCTGTGGCTGCCGGCACCCTGGGGCTGCCCCCCAGCCCTCTGGGGCCCTTTCCCCATCCCTCTGACCCCATCCCTGGGCCCTCTGACCCGCAGCCCCACCGCAGCCGCCGACCCCTCAGGATAGTGAGCAGTTTCCACTTGGATTTCCAACTGCTGAGGGCTCCGGCTTGGTCCTGCAGTGCAGCTGGTTTCTGGGGGTTCCCCAGCCCTGGCCCCCCACCTGCCACCCCTCTGCAGCAACCTGAGGAGCCAGGGTTTGCAGCACTCCCATGCCCAGTGTGGCCCCAGCCAGCCTTCCTGTCCCACTCCTCCTCACTCCACGCCCTGGCCCTCCCAGGACCCATGCTGAGGTTGTACATGGTGTGTGCAGGATGTGGTGCTGAGCCAGGCTGTGCCAGGCCTGCAGCGTGCCCGGGGTTCCCACTGGTGGCCCCGGTGCCTTTCACTTCCCCCTGCAGCTGAGCTGGCTGGAGACACGGGCTCTGCTGCCAGGGAATCTTGGGGGAACTGAAATCGTGGCAGGGGGGAGCTGTGTCCCACTGAGCGGGCGAGTGTGGGGCCCTGCTCTGCCTGCTCGGGGAAGGAGCAGTGATGCTCTGGGGGCAACAACGTTTAGGGGGGCTGCAGGAGCCCATGCTCTGTGTCCAGGTGGGGCAGCTGGGATGGAGGGGACCACAGCACCATGCAGGCCACCACGTCCTCGTGTGCCCTGGGGGAGACCTTGTCCCACAGGGAGGTGCTGGGCTGTCCCAGGAGGCATCTTTTTGCCCCACTGACACTGACCCCTCTTCTTTCTCCCTTCCAGGAATGAAGCCTTGGAGATGTAAGTAGCAGTACCAGCTCCCTGTGTGGGGCAGGGGGCAACTCGTGTGGCATGAGGGGGGACAGGGCACAGAGGGAGAGGGGTGAGGAGGGGAACAGGGCGAGTGCAGGCCAAGGAGTTGTGCTGGTACCAGGTGGACAGGGGAGGTGGGACTTCTGCAGCATAGACTGTTCTGGGGTCCTGCCATCATCTTCCCACACTCCTAAATCTGGAGGTGCTGCTGCTCACAGCCTCCCCCAAATAGGTGCGGTGGGGTGTCTCTGTACCGTCTTTCCTGTGGGGCTGGGCAATGGGGGGGGATGACATTTGGCCATCCCAGTGCCTCCTGGGCTGTCCCGTGCTCCCCTTTCTGGCTGGGGGTGACACACGTGACTTTAACTTTTGCAGGCCACCCGCGTTCAACTTGTACAAAATCCCCCGTCCATCCACGCGACATTAGCCCCTGTTGCCCATGGCACAGGCATGGAGCAGATGGACACGGCTGCCCCATCTGCTGCACCTTCTCCTTGGGTGCTGGGGAGCAGCTTGGGACCCCCAGCTGAAACCCCCTCCCCAGTTCCCAATACATGATGATGCCCTGGTATGTGTGGGAGGGGGGGGCTGCCCCTTGCACTGCCCCAGGTGGGACTTCACCCCCACCCCACCAGACCCTGTGGGCTCAGGGCAGCTCACACTGTCCATGCCACTGCAGCCTGTGCTGCTGGCCAATGGGAACCTGCTCACCCAGGCTCCTCGCTTGAAAAATATGACTAATTTATTTTTGCAGGGAGCCTGACTTTTTCCAAGGCTGTGATTTTCTTGGTGTCAAATAATAAATGGGATGTTTGTGTGTGCTGCAGGCATGCAGCTGCGCTCTTCGTGTCTGGCTGCGATGGAAAGGCACAAGGGTAGGGGCAGGGAGGGTTCCCCACTGCTGGCACAAGCTGGGGCTGTGCCGGGGACCTCTTGCCGGGGTCCCCAAGCGTGTTCTGCCCACAGCCAGCTCTCGGAGTCCTGACCCAGCCCAAGGGTCAATGCAGGACCACTGCTCTGCGTCACCAAGGCTGGGTGACGTTCTCCTCACCGGGCAGCCCTTTGCACGGGCGGCTGGGTGGGTGCCAGGTCCCCCCTGGGAAAAGCCATGCAAAAGCTTCCTGTCCATGCCTCCCCCTCCCAGTGCATGGGCACTTCCCCGTGCCCTCTGGCGACCCTGCCGTGTGTGGGTTTCCAGTTAGTTTATGGGGTGCCTGCAGCTCACACCTCCCTCCCTCCACTGGGTATGGTGGCACGGGGACTTTTGGTGTCCACCCCTGCACGTCCCACACTGCTGCGTGGCATGGATGGGCACAGCGAGAGCTGTGTGCACAGGTAAGCCAAGGGCTACTTGGTCTGCACCTGTGGTGGGGTGAGCACAGGTGTTACTTTGTGCTGCTCCTTGGCGCAAGCACAGGGACCATCCCAAAAGCCGGGTCAGGCACGGGGGACGTACGAGAGCAGCTTGACTCATTTCCTTCGTTGCACAGTCCAAGTCTGTCTGGAGCAAGCGACGGGGCCGAGCCGGCCAGCTCGCCCTCTGCTACATGCATCTGCTTTATCGCTTTTTCCATTTGCCTTCAGATCTTCTAATCACTATTTTTTCCTTCAGGCGTTATCTGAAGCTGCACCGGCCTTACCTCCTGCTATCTCCCCCCAGCACCCGTCCTGACCACAAAGAGAGCCCTGTGCTTGCCTATCACCCTGCTGAATCTGTCCTGTGTGGTGGCTCAGCCCCTGCTCCCCCCAGGATGCCCATCCTTTCTGGTCCTCCGGGCAGGACTTTCCAGCACCAATGGAGAGCATTTAGCTCAGTTTCATCTCCACTTGCTCCGCTTTTGCTCTCCCCCACCCTAAACCCTCAACCTCCCGAGCTGTGACTGTTTTGTGCTTGTCTAGGGGCCCCATGGAAGTTTTCATCCCCAAGCCCTAGACTGTCCCCACCGCACAGCGTTCCCCGCTTCCTCTTCCCTTGCTGTGCCGCGGGGACTGCTGCTGGCTTCAGTTTCCGCTCGCTGGCTTTGCAGGCACTGCTCCCTCACTGCTCAGCCTCCAGCTGCGGCCTTTTCTTCTCTGCAGAGCTAGTGCTGGAAGATGGGGAGCTTGACCCTCCTCGTTTGCTGCATCGCTGTGGCCACCTGCATCCAAACCCAACCCTGGCAATGAAAATCTCCCCCCCAAATTACCGCACAGCCTTGCCAAGGCATGTGGCTTGCTCTCAGCAGCTCCCCATTCAGCACTGCCCCAGGGCAGCATCCCAGGCCCTGGGATCCATCCTCCTCCTCCTGAGCAGCCTTGGGAGGTGGGAGAGAGCAGCGTCAGACAGGGCCAGCAGCTGCTCGGGGAAGAGGCGAGGATGGCTCATTGCAAAATGCCCACAGCGGCTGCCTCCTCTCACATGAAGGGCAGCTGCCAGAATCCACTTCCCTGGCGTGGGAGGGAAACTTGCAGTGCCCCACGGCCACAGCACAAGACCCACCATAAGGAAGGTCTCATCAATAGCAGCCAGCCTCTAGAGAGCCGTTGCAGCAGTTCCTCTTCCCCTTTGCCATACTTTCTTCCACCACAGGGACTTTCTGCAGCCGAGCCCTTGTCTGGGGGAGGCCCTGCCGCATCTTTAAAGTGGTTTCACAAACCAGGATCCCTCCAACAGCAGCTCTGCCACTGTGTGCCCAGGGCAGCAGGCTCCTGCTGGGGCCAGCCTGGTACTCCCTGTTGCTGGTTTTTCAGCCAGGAACAAAGGGATGAGTTACAGCTCTCGAGGGGAAAAAAATTCTCCTTTCCTCAACCCTATCTTGGGTCCAGCCAACGAGAAGCCCCAACGGCCTTTGGGGGTTGCTTGTGGCACCAAGCAGCTGCAGAGAGGTCAGCAAAGCCCAGGTAGGCCTCCTTGCTCCCAGCACCATGTGGGGCTTGCTTCTGCCAAACTGTACACTGCCTGGGATGGCCCTTCTGGGATGGTCACTTGCCTGCCAGGGCAGAGTCCTGCTTCCATGGCCTCCTAGCAGTAAAGGGCTGAGCGCTGTGAAGGGAATGGGCTGTCCCAGCACAGCCAGATCTCTGAGCCCAGCACGTACCAGTGGTGAGCCATGCTGGGCAGTACCACAGTGAGTTGAGCTGGGCCGCTTTTCACCAGAAGCAAAACGAAACTGCCCTCCTCCTGAGGGTGTGCATCCTCACAACATCCACCACCCCAGCACTGCTTTAGGAACCTTTATTTTTTAGGAGGAGTCTGTCTTCCACGCTTAACCCTACTCTCAAGAGGACAAATGCAGGTGAATCTCTTTCATCCCATCCCAGCCAGGCTCTGCCAGACCAGCAAAGGCAAGAGACAGCTCCTTCACACCACAGCCCCGCATGCAGGGGCAAAGCCACAGCCGGGGTCTCTCTCCCAGAGGAGGGGGGCCAGGCAGCGAGCACTGGAGAGACGCTGGAACCTGGATCTTCCCGCACGACTGCTCTCAAGTTACACTGACTTTGCAAACAGAGGCACAATATGAGCCAGACAACCCTGACAAAGCCCCTTTGTGTGCAAAGGGCAAAGGTAGAGGAGATGGGAACAGAGGGCCCGGGCCTCCTGCAGCATAATCTAAGCTTCCACAAAGGAAAGGGAGAGGCAGGGCCAGCCCCAAGCTTGCACAGGCTGCTGCCAGCTTCTCAGCTCAGAAAGAGTTTGGGTACTGCCTGGGATAGAGAGATAAGGGAATTAGGCTGCTCTCTTCAGCTAAGTAGCTGCAATCAGTCACAGCTACAGGACTGATCCCAGAGGAATTGCAGCGAGACAGTGCACCGAGTGCTGCAGCTGCCAGCGTGTGCTGGGACCCCCGGTACCACGGAGCTGCGCCACACTGGCATTTAGCATCTGACTGAGCCCAAAGCAGCAGCACTCGGTGACCCCACTGCAAGAAACATGCCCAGTTTCTCACAGGCAGAGCTTGGAGCAACCACCCAACCCACTGAGCAGAGAATGGGAGGGAAAGACTGTGCGTGTCCCTGCCCACCGCTCCACCACCACTCCTAAAGGATCAGGGAAGCACAAGTGAAGTTATAAAGGAGCCACACAAACTGAAAACAAAGTGCTTTGGGCAGGGAACAGTTCTGTAGTCCTGTAGTGCAGCCAGCGCTTTCATCTGCAAACGCACCCAGCATTTGCTCCTCCACTGGAGCACACACAGTTGCACTTGCTAGAAATAGCCAGGAAGCCTGCCCTGGCTTCAGGTGAGATCCCCCAACCACCCAACGGACTCTTCGAGATGCTGCTGCAGGGAGGCTTCAGAAAGGAGCAGGCTTCTGTACTGCCAGACAGGGCAGGATTTCCCTCCTCCTGCACCCAAGGCTTCCCCCCTTCACACAGTGTCACCCTGTACCAGTGCTGAGGGGGAGGAAGTCCTTGCCGTGGGTGGCTGAGGGGCATCATCAGCCGCTGCTTTTGAGGGGATCTTGTGCTCTCGGGGTGGGGTGGGAGGGGGGAAGGTGGGGCTCTGCAAGGCATCCGAGTACATCTCATCCTGCACGCAGGGACGCTGCACAACCCTTTGCAGCAGCGGCTTGAGCAAGCCTACAGTCAGCTGGTTCCCCTTGCTGGAGAAGGGCACCGGGTCCTCCTGGGAGTGAGGGAGGTGCTGCAGGACCACGGCAAGGATGTCTGAGGCAGTGAGGTCAGCGGGGCATAGCGGCCACAGCATGTCCAGGTAAGGGTCCAGCTCCCGGTGCTGGGCAAACTCCGCCAGCAGCGTGGTGAATATTTCCTTGTTAAGCAAGGGGCTGAGCTTGGAAAACTTCTCTGCCACCTCCACCACCCGCTGCCACCGCTTCAGGCGGATGAGAAGGTGCAGAGCTTGCAGCACGGCCTTAGGCCTCTTGCTGCAGAGCAGCAGTTCAAGCTCCATCTCATCATCGGCCTCGCTGCGCTTGTTCTTCCTGGCCACTACTCCCAGCGCTCTCTTGTACAGTGGCACCCGGCCCTCTGGGCCCTCCTTGCTGCTGTACGCCCAAGAGATGCTAACATACTGCTGAGTCAGCTCCACAAAACTGGGCAGCCACTTGGGTTTGAACCTCAGGAAGGAGGCACAGATGAGCTCAAAGAGTGGGACCACCCCATTCTGACCCACCTCTTCCTGCTGCGGCCCTCCCAGGACCTTCTTCCACACCTCTGGGGTGGCCCTGGCTACCAAGAGGCCGTCCCCATTCTGCTGCAGCTGCAGGCAGCTCCTTGTGGCCTTCCAGGCTGCCTTGGGGAAAGAGGCAAAGATGGAGTTCAGGTAGGCCAAGTTGTCCTTGTCCATGTCAGAGTGCAGAACGCGGCTAACCTCCTGCTCCACCAGTTCCTCGCAGTAGCTTTCTACCTCACTCTCTGGGGCACACACCACGCAGGTCTTGAGGAGCTCCAGGCTCATGTAACTCTGCAGCTCCAGGCTCAATGTGCTCAACAGCTTGGCATAAGTGTCTTGGAGGCCTCGGGCTGGCTTCTGCTTCTGGTGAAGGCTGTGCTGCAGGATGGCAGTGAGGGCCACAGGAGCCTGAAACACACCACCTTTCTTCAACTTCTCCACCGTTAGCTTGGAACTGCTGAGGCTCCTCCTCTGGTAGTATCTGCAGGCCTCCTCGAACACCATCTCGACCAGGCACGGCTCAGGCCTGCTGCTGTCCTCAGGTTTGGAGAAGCTAAAGCTGTAGATGCCAGTTTGAGTGAGGAGCTGGATGCTGTCCTCCTCTCCCAGGGAGTCCAGAACATGCACCTCTTTCACGCTCAGGATTTTCTTTTCTATGAGCCTTCCACTGCTCTGGTCGATGAGGTACAGGACCCCAGCCAGCATGCAGGCCAGGATGCTGCCAAAGGTCTTCAGCTGGACATGACTTCCTTGGGCCAGGGGCCCCCCCTCCAGGTCAAAGATATGCCTCTGTGTCCCATCTGGCTCCACCATGTTCACAGCACCCTTCGTGCTCACCAGCAGCAAACCCCCACTGTTGGACACGGCAGAAGTATGAATATCCAGAGGTGCCAAACCTGAAAGAAGACCCACAGAGCCAAGCAGGAGCTTCCTGAAGTCTGACTCGTTGCTGGAGCGCAGCACCTTGCTGTGGATGAAGCCTGCAGAGGGGGCTGTGATGGTGAGCTTTGCCTTCTCGGGATGCCAGATAAGGAGGAATTTGGAAGTGGTGGCAAAACTGGCAGTGGCAGGCACCAGGAAGATGTGCTGGGGGGAGGCCAGGACCTGGTACTCAGGGCTGTTGTGCAGGACTATCCTTACAGCGCCCAGCCACACGCCTTGATCCCCCATCTCCAGAGCCCGCGTGCAGACACAGAACCTGAAGGCACACTTGCTCGTGTCCGAGTGGGCATCCAGGGGAGGCCTCTCCTCACACCACACCAGGTTGGCTCCCTGGCTGCACACAGAGACGATTCGTGCCCGGGCACCCTGGCAGAGCTCCAGTGTCTGCAGCAGCTGCCAGCCCATGGCCACCACAAAGTGCCAGACCTCGGTCCGGCCATGCTCCCATACAAGGGCCAGTGCCCAGGAGCCCAGTGTCACAGGGCTCTGCAGGAAGAGCAGTCCCACAAGAGCTGGCTGGGGCGGCTGCCAGTTCCTCTCCAGGTCGGCTCCACCGATGCCGTGACGCTGGAAGGCCACCACGCGGGGTAGGGCGGGCGGCCGGCTCTTCTGCAGGACCAAAAGGTGCTGCCCATCAGGGCTGGACTGGATGTGGCTGGGCGCTTCTCCCTGGCACAGCAGCTCCTGCAGCCAGTGGCCTCGGCTGAAGTCACTGAAGTCGGAGACCTGCCGCAGCATCCCGGCTCGCTTCATCTTGGGGCGCCCACCCTGGTCACCGAGAACATGTACCAGGGCGAGCAGGGGCACGGAGCTCCTGCTGCCGCGGCGTGTCCCCCCCCCCCAGCACCCCCCGTTCTCCTGGGTCTCTGGAGACCCTCCGATCCCCCGGGACCCCCCCGAGCACCCTCCTCCCCAGGCGAGCACCAACCCCCGGGAGGTACCCGCCGCACGCCCAGCTCCCCAGACACCCACCTCCGCCCGAGGGGACTCCCCGCTGCCCCGACTACCCCAGGCACCCGGGGGACCCCCCTCCCGCCGGGACCCCGCGGGGCCTACCTGCCGCGGCGGCTGCCTGCCGGGGCCGGGGCGCCCCTCCGCCGGGGCCGGACCGGTGGCGGCTCAGCTGGGCTCGGCACGAAGCGGCGCTGCGCAATCACGAGGCGGCGGGCTTCCGGGCGGAGCCGCGCCGCGCCGGTCCGGGCCGCCCCTCTCCTACTTCCGTCACCGGTGCGGGGAGGGTGGCGGGGCTACGGCCCGGGGGTGGCCTGCGACGCTTCGCAGGCGGAGGGGCCATTTTTTACCGGGGGTTGGGTGTGTCAGTTTCCTCAGGGAGAAGCGAGCTCCGTCCGGCCCTGGGAGGAGTCTCCCCGCCACTGCCCTTGTCCGCCCCGCCTGCGGCTGCCGCCGGGATCCGGGGCCGCCCGGTGAACCGGTGGGCGGTGAAGCCCGGCCGCTGACAGCGCCCCCCGCCCACCACCGAGTACCGGCGGCGCTAGGACCGCGCAGCGCGGGACCCCTAGAAGCGCATGCGCGGCGCGGCTGGCGGCGCCTGCGCATTGGGAAGGGGAACGGCTCGCCCGCAGGTAAGTTCTGGGGATCGGGGGGGGGGGGGGGGAGACGCGGCCCCCCCATCCCGCGGGGCCAGGCCACGCCCCCCGCCGCCTCTTCTGAGCGGCCGCCCCGGTCCGCGCCTGGGGTGGGTGGGCGGCACTGGCCGCTGTGGGCTCTGCCGCCCCGGGGGAATCTCCGCGGGGCGGGGCCGCTGTCCGCCGCGAGGGGCCTCCCCGGGCACCGTTTCCCGGCGAGCGGCGGGGCTCGCAGCTTCGCCTGCCGCTGGCCACGCCGGGGTGCCCCGCAGGTGCCGTTCTCAGGGGCGCTGGGGAGCCTTGCCCCGGCCTTTGGGCAGCCAGTGCTGGCGGCACCATGCCGGGGGCTCGGGGCGGGGGACGCGCGAAGCCTGCCTTGCCACAGCCCCTCTCGCGGGCCGGTGACGCCGGGCTGTGTGAGGGCCCCTCGCTGCCCACCCCGCCCTGCGTGAGGCCTGGCCGCCACCTGGAAACTTTGGGTGTGGGGAGTAGTTTTAGACAAGTGTGTCGCTTAAGAAGTTGCGGGTCCTTTCCCCGCCTGCCTGCAGTGCTGCTGTTAGCAGTAATACTGCGTTACCACCGCGCTGGTGCGCTGAGCGCTGCCTTGGCTGAGGAGGCCTCGCAGCCCTCTGGAGTTGCCCAACGCTTTGGCTCCGCTGGTGCGGCTGCTGGTGGGCCGCAGCGTCAGCTGGCTGCTGAAACGGGTTGGGTTCAAGATACCTTCTTAGAAAAAGAACGAGCAGGGCATATCCTTTTATCATTGATCATTCCAGTTATCTGGTTTACCTCACGGTCCTACAAGTGCTTGTATCGGCAGAGCAAAGGGGAGCAATAAACAATGGTAAAGGAGTGGGAACTTGTTATGTTTATTATGCTGAAGGCAGAGGCAGCTTGCTACATAAGCAAGCTTGCGGCTTCAGTCAAAACCCTGTTGCGTATGTCACTGTAAGAAAGTTTGCTCTTAAGCAGAGACTGTGATCTGAATATATGATGAGAGCCAATTTGGGCTGAGCAGGTGGGTGGAATATGCAAAGCAATAAGATAATTTGGATCATTGCGATATGCGGTGATTGCAGTTCACCAGCTGTTTGAGCTCTAGTAGGAAGTGTGACAGGAATTTCGGGGGGGAAAAGGATGTCGCTTTGCTTTTTCCAATAATAACAGTGTAATCCTCTGTCTGTGTCACTGAGGGCACTTTTTGCTGTGTGCAGCGAGACTGCAGGCAGGATATATACAATATAAAAGTGTTAAACAGTTATTGTCTGGCATGCACAAAAGAAACGGGCTTTAATGAGCTGCTAGGCTAAGCATTCATCTGCTCACCACCCCTGCTAACACACCAGGCAGCCATGCAGACATCCCTCAGGAGGGGAAGGGTCAGCCTCTGTGGCTCAAAAGTTGCTGAGTTGCTATATTCTGGCTCCCTGTTTTTTGGTGGTGGGGTTTTGGTTTTTTTTAGGATCTTATACCTTTTTATGTTTGTGTTTTTCTTCCTGAGTGTTTGTGCTGCTAATGGTCCATGTCTCAAAAATGCTACTTCTCTGCAGCTCTACCTTTCTTATCTTGGTGTGGCTCTACTCTGCAGTTTCTTAGAACATAGCAGCTTCCTCAGAAGTCAAAGCCAAGGTCACGCAGCTGTGCTGTATTCAGCATGGGCCTTGAATCCACACCAACAGCTGAAGCCATGGGAAAAGGGCAGGGGAAGGTTACAGGGAGAGTGTTTGTCTTCAGAAGGGAGACATCTGAAAAGGTCTCAAAGTGACATGAGCTTTTAGGTGGGAGTGTAGAGGCAGTGTGGAATATTTCATGGTAAACTAGGTGGGATGGGTTCCGAAGGGCTTGAAAAGTGAAACTCCAACTCGACTTTCTGACATGAGAGAGCTGGGCATTGTAGCCAGGAATATGGAAAGGAAGTGTGATGAAATGAAAAAATTAATTTGGAAAAATGGTGCGAACAGATGGAGGTGGAGGCATGTGACGCTTGTCTAGATGGACTTGACAGGAAGAAGCTTAACTAGTTGATGGTGTGAAGTTGATGGATTGGGTGTTATTTTAACTGGACAGATAGAAATGAAAGCAGTTATGGATTAAGTGTTAAAATTGTAGCTTAGATGTTATGCTTTTATATCATTGCTGAAGCAGGTGTAGTGGGAGGTAGTCTGTGGCCATATCGGCGTTAGGAAGCTGCTTTTCCTGTTTTTCAAGGGGGGAAAAATAGGTGAGTAGTGGTGTAACTTTAGATTGTACCATGTAGAAGCACATACACCGCTACTGCTCTGAGCGGGATGGAAGGACTTGATAGAAAAATACATATACTGGGACTGTGCTGGAGATCAAGTTGCATGGTACTGCAGAAAAAGAAGTAGGATCTATGTGGGTTTTTGTCATCAGCACACCCTCAGAATGTATTTCTCGTTACATACTACTTGAAGGCACCTGGAAATTTTGCCAGATGGATCCAAGGCTTGTGTGCTGTGTTACTGCTTCCCTTCGTGGTGGGGTTGGGCACCTTACAGCTGTAAAGGAAGGTACAGTCTGAGCAGTTTTCATTCTAATAGACAATATACAAACAAGGTTGTAAAGAATGGATGAAATACAAAAGAAGCATGGATGTACTAGCACAAACCACAACTGAGAATAAACTGCAAAAGGGCTTGTAGCAGGAATTTGGTCATAAAGCCTTGACAAACTCTATCCCAATGCGTTCCTTCTCTCTCTGCTTTCACTAATGGTCTGCCAGGCTGCTGCTGGGTGGTCCTGGGGCTTTTAATACTGGAGCTTGAACCGGGTCGAGGCACTGTCTGTGCACTGGGGTTCATAAACTCTTGTGCTGAGTGCAGATTGTCTACTGCTTCCGGTGCTGGAACCTGTGTTTTAACTGCCTATTGCTCAGGTCCAGTGTTGACTCTGTAGATTCATCATGTGGATTAAGTGCAAGCTTTTCCTGGAACCTCACTGAAGAGTTTATTGACTACTTATAATGCGTTGCTTTAGAAGCTGTAGGTTAACTTTTAGGCAGAGGTTTATCTCCCTCTCTTGCGTGATTGAGATTGAGATAATTTTTGAACAACTTTCCTCTAGGCTTGAGTGAGATACCAGCAAAATATCTTGAAAGGCAAAGCATGATCACACTGGGTCCCAAGTGCAGGCAGGTGTTGTTGGGGGCAACTACTAGCCTTGAAATATTTAAACTTTCAGGTTTGTTAGCCTAGGCAATTAAATGTAAAATATAGTGCTTGATGGGCTGCATGCAAGATTACAGAAGTTACAAGTTTTGGATGCTGATGTCATTATAGTGTAGATGTGCATTAGTGTCATGTTCTCTACAGTCATATTTTTGCTGTTATAAGGTGATCTATGGAATAACAGTAAGTCTGTACAGGAGCTGAGTGACAATGTGGAGCAGCCACAGTTTTTAATGGGCACAAGTCTGAGTTAACCTGACATTTTGAGTCTGAGATTAATTTTTCCTGTGGATATTCTAACAAAAAGCTAACAGAGATGTGCTCATCAGAATGTCACATGTTTGCTTGGAATCTCTTGCTATGAGTTCTGGAATGAAATGGAAAGGAGGTGGATGGTTGGGTGTGCTCATCCCTTTCTTCCTGACTGGATCAGCTGATCCCGGGGTTGATGATAGATAAAGCAAGAGTCTGCTTGAACTTCAGTATGCCATGGCTTTTATCTTGCTGCCTTTGAGCTGCCAAGACTCGTGCTCTGTCAAGGTTTCTTTTAGTTCTAGATGAAGCATCTTAGATCTGCTGCTGCACAGCAAAGTACTTGCAGTTCTAAAAATCCACGTGTGTGCTTCTCTTGGCCCTGAGGGGTAGTTCTCCTGTGCAGTCACTGACTACAGCAGGATTCACTTAGCAGCATGTGTTAATGGGACTGACCTATTGACAGAATAAATTATCCATTTGAACCTATGAGGTGGAAAATGCACTGATGCTTTTAAAATGTGATGCACTTAAAGGATAATTGTTAACTATATTCAATGTCGTTGTTTTCATAAGCTGTCATGGCGTCCTGATAATTTGACACCTCTACAACTTATTTATAAATGTTTTGTGCATTTAACTGTTGTTTTCTGTAGCTGCCTAGAAGGTCCCCATTAGCAAAATAGAGTTTCCTGTTTCTGTCTTTATGACATCTAGAAAATGTAATTGGATAAAGTGAAAAGGAAAAGCCATTTGTATAGCCTGATCATCGTAGGTCTTGAAACAAGCACAGCCTAATAAGGTGCTGGCATGAAAGGTGACTTTTGCTTTTTTCCCCTTGCTCCTCTGTATGCTCATTTATAGAACAGCAAATTATAAACAAGAACATTATTTAATCCTTGCCTCTAGCAGTCTTCTTTGTATGTGCTCTGTGCAGCTTTGGTTGAGAGAATATGAATCCCAGGTCCCATTTTGACAGAGACTAGAATTTTCACATGATCATGCGATCCCTCCGCTCACCCAGTATCAAGCCTTTGTGTCTTGTGGGAGTTAGATTTTTCTGTCTTTCTGGAAATGTAGGAAAAGTGTTAAAATGCAGCTCTCAAAGTTCAGGGACTAAGCAGAGCGTATTGATCCCTTCCCATTCATGTACACATTTGATGTGAGAACGCTGACCTAGAAGCACTGAGAGTTAGTTTATTAGTTTTGACATTGGGATTCATTAGCTGTAATTCAATTAGAAGCATGCTGATGGATGTGTTTGTATGCTGGGGCTGGTGGCTGCTTTAGGTTCAGAAACTTAGAATTCTAGTTGGGAAATTGTTTTGTGCAATCTTGGGTGAGATTTGTATTGCTAGGCTAAAAGTGACATCGTTCTTGATTTGGTTTTTAATAGATTTCTCTCTGTTTCCAATTATGTTTCTAATTAGAATAATGTCTTATTTCCCATGACAGTTTAAAAATAATGCAAAGTGTGTAAAAGAGAAGTTATCAAGATGATTGAGTAATGTTTTCTTTTTCATTTGTTAGACTGAAACCTTTTTTCATCTTAATTGGATATGTAGACCTTCTAGGCTACAGGACTAATTTGGTGTTTACAGAAGGTTATGGTGCAGTAGTTGCTAAGCTTTCTTCTGTCAATGTGTCATGGGGCTGTTTCCATTCTCACCCCAGCACACGTGCCAGCCCTTATCCAGCCAGCTATGTGCATTCCCTTTCTAGTGGGAAGACAACACCACCTCTCTGCCTTTCTATATAGATCTCGGCTTTTCAGGTGTGAGATCTGCAGCTCTTTGTCCTTCCCTCTGCTTTTCCAACTAGGCAAAGCTCCTTCCCTTCACACCTGGGGTAGGGTCTTTTGCAGAACCATTCTTTCTCCAGGCACAAAGATGTTTTCCTGAGATGTATGGCTCAAAGGTTGGATGTCTGAATAACCAACTCTGGGAGCCTGGGAGTCCTAGTTGAGAACATAGTTGTAGTTTAAGACAATCAGAAGCTGTCTGCAGTGTGTGTAGAAGAGATCTAGAACTGGCATTCAGTAGTTACTGGCATTTGCTCTTTGAGGGAAGGACAGATCTAAACGTGCTGTGGTTGTGGAAGGGGTTCAGGAAGTCTGGGATGGCAGCTAAATACAAAGCTGTCTCCACAGCTGCCAGCTCGGAAAGCTCTGGGGTCTTAGATGCTGGCTGCAGTGAACTTACCTCTCTATGCATAATTTAGCATGGCTGAGTGCAGCTACCACAAGAGCCTGCCCATGTTTTTCTGGAGCATGACTTAAGTCAAGCCTCTGCCTGAGGTATGCTGTTGCCATGTGTGTAATTACCTTTGGAGGTATGGGAGAAAGGTCAGGAGCTCAGGGATATGAGAAGGGATGGCATTCCCTTTCTGCTAAGCGTCTCTGACAAAGCTGCAGTGATGAAGGTTAGAACAGTGCTAAAGCTGTGAGGCTCACCAGAAAAATCTGTGATTGCAGATAAATACATATTTGCAAGGTCAGAGTGGTGATGTGCTTTGTAGTATCAGGCATAAGGTTGAGAGTACATGGCAAGTCGTATGTTCTGACTCTCAGCCCCTGGAATGGGTTGACTGTCACAGAAGGTTGAGCGCTACAGTTATGGCTGTTACTTTTTGTAACAGCTCATTTTGTAATAATGATACTTCCTTTTAGTTTTTTTAATAGGATAACCAGTAAGTATGAGACACCAATTAATTATAGTAAATCCTGTTTGTGTTTCTAGAAAACCCATTGCTGTCAAATGGATCAGGAAATTCATCTGGTTTAAAAAAAAAAACCTGTGCAAAACTTCTCCCCTGTGTTGTTCTGTCCTCCTCCCAAAACTGAACCACATGTGATGCTTTTGAGGCTGGGGTTCTTCTCTGGCTTGATTTGCAGAGCGGCTGGTGCAGCTGAGCCAGGGTGGCAGGAGTGCTTTAGGGAGGCTTCGCAGCCAAATGTTTTTTAGTGTTTGATGCCGCCTCAGAGTGCAGAAGCAGAATCTGAAGTGCTTTGATAGGCAGTAAATTAAACAGATAAGAGAAGATTTTTTTCAAACAGTTTCAAGAGCTTTTTGTCACAAGGTGTCCTTGAGGCTTGACCAGCGTTGAAACAGACTGGGTATCCATTTGATAACAAGTATCACAGTTCATGCAATGAGATTAAAAAAATGCATACTTTTCTAGATGTAAACTGCATTGGTCTGGATCAGTTTCTAGCAGAGAAGAATTAAGAAAATTTATCCGTAAGGAGCTTATTCTGTATCTGCCTGTGTCTGGACTTTTGCATCTTTCTTTGAAATGGGATATAGGACTAGATGGGACCTTTTGATCTATTTCCTATCTGGGATGGTTATTAAAGTCCCTACTTTCAGCTTGTGAGACACTATTAGTATTTCAGTGCAGTCAAAAAGTCTTTCATGTTTGAGGCAGGCCTTGAAGAAAAGTTCAAGTTTCCTTATGCTTTTCTATCTGTTCTTACCTTCAGGGTATACAGCATGGCCCAAACAGAGAAGAAAGGTGGGCTGCTCCGGAAATCCTCAGCCTCCAAGAAGCCATTGAAGGAGAAAGTTGTTTTGATGTATGATGAGATTTTCACGGTAAGGACTTGAGCATCTCTTCTTTCTAAAGTGTTGTGTTAAATTTTCTTGGTTTAGTTTGTGCCGAGGGCTCTGCATGGTGCATTCTTTTCCCAAGGTAAGGAGTGCACAGTGTAGGCACACACTTCAGGCTCTCCTGCTGTGATGAGGAGCTCTGTTCTGCTCTCTTCCTTAATGTCACCTTGTCCTGTTATCTACCAGGACCATTTGTGATGTACGGGAAGTCACAACTTTTCAAATATTTCTCAAAAAATAATCCAGAAAATGAACAGAGTCATCACAATTGAGAGCTGCTTCAGTTTGTCCTTCTGTTTCTGGGAATCTGTGTAGACAGAATTCTATACTGTGAGACCACTTGGTCCTCCAGTGGGATTATGCTGACTCTGAGCTACTCATGATAATGATTTTCTGTAAATTCTGCCTGAATCATTTCTTCTTGTTGGCTCTCATGGCTGTTCCTTTTCCTTTCAGACAGAGGACCCCAGTAAATGCAACCCTAGGTTTTGGGAGGAGCTGTTTCTCATGAAGGTAACAGGAATTGAATGTCCTCTAACTTGCTACTGCTGTTCTGCCTATGAAGTGGCAGACTGTCAGTGCAAGGACTTGTGTTTCTAAGGTGTCAGTGGTTGTGCAACATGCATGAACTGCTTCTTAACCTGACAGGTCAACTTGGAATATCTAGAAGGCAAGCTGGAGGCTCTGGATGGGGAAGAGTTAATGAAGATAAAAGATAACATCAACTGCTTGTTTCAGCACTGCATCCAGGCACTGGGTGAGGAGCACCCAATCAGAGTGGTCAATGCATTACAGGTACTGCACCCAGACATAGGGAATGCTGTCTTTGCTTCTGATGAGACAATGTATTTGCTGCTGGTATCAAATGTCTTGTGCTCATTTCTTTGCTTCTGAGGAGAAGTGATGTTTACAGAGCAGTTGCTACTTATTGTCTGTGGAGGTTACAAATGTTCCTAGTCTCTTTAGTCTGTGAAGAACAATAGCTTGTTTCAGAATTCAAGAGGATCTGGTGATGCAGGATGAAGCAGATGGCAATGAGCGGGGACAAGAGGGGCTTGTTCACACTGCAGGCTGTCAGTTTGGGGGCTCAAGAGTACTCTGTGTAGCTTTGTAGTCTACTTTCTCCTGTTCTCCTTCATTTCAGCTTCCTTTTTGAATTTCCATATGGATAGAAAATGAAATAAAGCTCTGGAAAAGTTAGTGTGAAATTTATACAGGGGACTGTCCCTGCTGGACTCTTCCTAACTGGAAGCTGTGAAGAGTTGTCACCCAGAATTAATAGCCGTTTTCCTGCAGGTTGCTCCTTGCCAAAGCTATGCCGTCCTGTGTCTTGTGGGGGAGACGCCCCTCCTCAGTCTTGATGTTTGATGTTATTAGTTCACAGGCTGATTCTTACAGTTTAGTGAATGCATTTGTCTCAACTCCTCTCAGCTGTAGTAATACAGGATACAAATTTCAGTTTTGGGGAAGTCACTTGTAGGAGACATTGGACAGGCAGAGCTGGGAAAAGTTGATTTAAAACAGAATATTTACACCTCTGACATACAATTTTGCATTTTATTATCATCATTATTATGAATTAGTTTGAAAGGATGCTATTAAATTTTTTCCTTTGTCAAAAAAAAAAAGTTTATTGTCAGGCATAGCATAGCAGTATGGTAACTAAATAGAAATTTGTGCTGTCTATAGCAAAAGCATCTGCTGTATGCACAGGTATAATGTGATAAACTGTTGTATGAATGTTGTACGTTTTGGCATGCTTGAAATAAGAAATTAATCTGAAAAACTCTAAGGCATATCTATCCATATCTTGGACACTGCTTCTGCCTTGCATTTTCCTCATCAATATTTTTGGCCTTAAAGCCACATTTAGCTATTTTTCCAAAGGTCGTGGTCCTGTCTGGTACAAACTGGGTCTGGACAGAACAAGCAGTAAGATTACCTTTCCTCAGAGTGCTGTGAAATGAAGGGGTGAACAAACAGGAAAAATACGGACAAATCTATTCTTTAATTTTTTTTGAGTTTTCAGCATCCAAGATCCTCCTTAGAAACAACAGAGGTGGAGGAAAGGTCAGATAGAATGTATGGCTTCCAGGCAGGGGGTACTCATTTAAATATCTGTGCTTTGCCAGTGCTAGGAGTGGGTCTTAGGGCGGGTTTTGCTATTGAGTTGTGGGTGTTGCCTTACATCTTACCCTCTGATGTTTTCCTTTGCAGACTTTGTGTGCGTTGATTCGAGGAGTCCATCAGAAGAACAAATCCACTTCTGGGTTTGACATCATCAACATGCTTGTGGGTTTTGATAAGGCAGAGTTATGCATGAAGGTGAGGCCCTGGCAATGTAGAGAAACAGTTTGCGTCGCAGGCATGTTGCAGGGGCAGAGATTTGTAAACAAGTGTGACTACCAGAGGGCAGCTTTTGGGGGAAATATTCCAGCCCCTTTAAAGTTCTTCAATTCTTTCTTCATTCTGAAGTTCTTCACCTGTTAGTGGCACAAAAACGCTTGGGGTCCCCATGTTTGTTAGTAATATAACAGAGCACTTTTCTTTCTTTTCCTTTAGTTCCATGCTGTGTTGTCACTGTGGTTAAGAAGTCTTAAGGCCAGAAAAGGCTGTCACAGGCCATTAGTACTTAGTATTGAGCCTCATACCTTGTGCTTAACTTTTAGCTGATGTCATATCCTGTGTTCTCACATTTCCATCAGCACATGTACCATTTTAAACTTATTTGATGCTCTTCACTGTAAAGATGTTGAGTTTTGGGAAATGACAAAATAATCAGTGGTAAAGCTGAGTTCCTGTTGTATCTTTCATCTCTCTACAAAAAGTAGTAATTTTACATCTCTCTACAAATAATAGTACATTTGGGGAAAATTTGAAGTAGTAACTTGCCTATCAGAACTATATTTTTCCTTTAAGAATAACTGTATTATCTGTAATTTGGAAAGCAATTATTTATGAATATCTGTCAAACAGCTATATAGTATATATTTTAATCATAACTAATATATGTACTATTAAATTGGAGATGTGCTGCTTACAAAAAATCTCATGGTGCCTATAAGTAAAATGGAATATTGAGAAAAGAAAGCACTCATATTACTGTCTTGCAACAAAAAAGGAAGATCGTATTTGTAGAGCTCAGAATTACTTTGTGAAGAAAACCTATTGTTATATGTATATAATGTATCTAGAGAAAGCTCTTGGAAAATGATCATGATGTTATGCCTGTAGTCATTAAAATGTAGTTAACACAAAACAATGTTGAGAACCAATAGTGCAAATATGGCTTGTGTAACAGTAGTAATAGCTCAATTATTGATTCTGGAATAACACAGCTTTATATCGGTACTTTTGTGTTTGAATCTCCCAAAAAGCTTTCCATAACAAACATGTAAAATAATTTTAAATATTGCTTTTAAATAATGTGATTGTTCTTCTTCAGAATCTGATGGAGAGCTTGGACTCGCTCCTCTGTGCAGAAGGTTCTGAAAGCCTCAAAAGCTTGTGTCTGAAGCTACTTCTCTGCTTGGTGACGGTAAATAAATACCAGCTGTATAATAACTTAAAGGCTTATATGAGCCACATCTTGAGGGATGGAACTGTCTCAAAACTTGAGCAGAATGCTGCAGCATGAAGCTTAAGAAGGGGAAAGAAATGGTGAATGAGAACCAGGGTCAGTCCAGAATATGCATCATTGCTTTAACCACAATGTCAATACGGGCTAGCAGACCTTTTTCACCTCATCAGATAGGTGCCAAGTGGGGCAAAAGGGGAGAGACACAGGAGGAAGTGTCAGTTGGATTCACTGTTTGTTGAGGTTTTTTTTTCTTTTAGAGAAAACAATATTTAAGAAGTCTCAGATAAATGGAAAGGGAGCAGAAGAGAGGGGTTGAGGAAAGACAGGAAGTGTGGAGTAGACAAGAGAGGTGAGGATATCAAGAATGAGGAAGTTGAAACAAGTGGCCATTCAGCATCTCTTGGAAATGGTCATCTGTGAACTATTCTGGCTGCGATAAGAGATAGTGTGGGAGAGGTCTTCACTGCCCTGTTCTGGGATCCTATGATGGGAAAGTGCTCAGTGGAGCTCATGCACCCTGTTTTTTTTGTCCTCTGCCTCCTGTGTAGCAGCCTGCTTCGGCTGCTGATGGCTGTTGTCATGCAGCTGTGTAGAATGTCAATCTATAGAGGAAAGGGGGAGCTCATAGTACGTGGATCGTGCTTCTTGCTGGAGGAAGGGCTGGAAGGCAGGACAGATTTCTTGTACTTCATGTCTAGCTCTACTGCTAGTCGCATCTTGACTTGCTGACTAAGTGTGAGATTCCGGATAAATGTGTCCATCTGGTAGTAGAACTCTTCTGTTCCCAGCGCGTGCCGGAGGCAGCTACAGCATCATGGGACGCTTTGGGTGACAATTTAAAATTTATGTTTGTCCTCAGGTGACAGATAACATTAGCCAGAACACCATCCTGGAGTATGTGATGATTAACAGCATATTTGAAGCTATTTTACAGGTAAGGGTTCTTCCTTCTACTGCAGGGGCTCTTCTTCCATAGTGAGAGCTTTCAGTGATATATTTGCTTTTCAGCTTTTTCAGTGCAGCATTGCTGACTGGCACTGTGTGTTGCTTCCATTCATAGCTCAGTCATAGATTTTTTTTTTTAATGCTGTCTCCTCCTTACTCTAGGCTGCTGTTTTTAGTCACTACTGAGTATTTAAAGTATTTTCACTTGAGACATTTGTGCAAAGATAGAAGCTGAACAGATTTCTGGGCTAATTTCACAGAGAATTCCTGTATCAGAGGAACTTTTTTCAGAAGGCAGTCTGGATATATTGAGGTTTTTTCTGCTCTTTGATAAGTTATACTTTTTAGAAGTGGAACTGGGCTTGGTGAAATGCAGAACACTTGCATGGATAATGTTGGCGATGCACTGAGATACTGTCCAGTGCTGTTGAGAAATGTATTTGCCCTTTATGCTCAGAAAGCCTATGTGCATGCTCTCTGTAATAAATAAGCTCTGTGTGCAGAACGTCTTGGAAGCACCAACACTCCCTCAACCTTAAATATTCTCTTTGAGTTAGGACACAATTTGCTCTTATGCATACATTTCATGACCATGCTCTTCTGCAGACCTGAACAGAACAGTGTGATTATTTATTCCAGATCCTGTCCAGCCCACTTAGTCGCAGGGAACATGGCTATGATGCTGTTGTCCTTCTTGCCTTGCTGGTCAACTACAGAAAGTATGAGGTAGGTATTCTTCTGGATAACAGGGATATCACTTCTCTCTACTTTATTAATTTACACTGGCCGCTGGATTATTAAGGCAGCCTACAGTACAGTTTTTAGCAGTACAGACTATAACATTTATCAGGGTATTGGCACAGAGCTACAAAAGTTTTGCAAGGCAGTCATATTATGCTAACTGTAGCGGTCTCTGACGTGTATAATCAAACGTGTATGATATTCGTACAGCTCGTTTTGTGCAGGCATGAAAGAAACTACCTAGGGGATTTGCATTTCCCTCATGAAAGTATTCTAAGGAAGGTCCTTTTGGAAGAATTACGGTTGTGCCAAACTTGCGTATTTGCCTCTCTGTGTGTGTATGTGCAGTTATACATAATCTCCAAAGTAAAACGAGCTGTCAGTCATCTTGGGCTTCAGACTGAATTTGTGATTCAGAACCTGACTAGCAGACTGAAAGAGCACAGTTCTCAGAAGAGATGGTGAAGCTGTGACCAAAGAATGAATTGAAACATCACAGCTACTATTTCTGAGAGAGCTCTGTCTGTCTCTCTTTGACTGATTCCTCTCTGAGAAACTTTATTCATCTTCCTTTTTCTAAACTGGTTGTGCTACTTTGTGGTGTATTCCCTTTTTTTTCTGTTATTTATCACCTTGAAAAAGAAGCATTTCAAGTGTCAAAAAACCACCTAATATTGGCTTTTTTTTGCATGGGGCAAGATGCTTTAATGATCAATCTTATCTTTTCCCATAATTAGGAATATCTTAATATACTTAGATTGGCAAAAAATGGGAAGGTGCTGGAATACCCCCTCTTCAACAGAATTACTGGGAGGGAGCAGGCTCCAAAACCTGCCTGGTTTTATAGTAGATCTTGTTTTGACTTATGAATTGACCTAGAGAATAGGCAAAGACAGGAGCTATGCTTAGTGTCAAAGTAATCCCTGTTAATTTCTCATTCCTGTGAAAGTTGTCAGAATCCTGAATTACAGATTCTGTTCAGCAGTCTGTGCCCTGGTAGCATGAAACAGGAGCATGGAGTTTGGTTTCAGTATATGGCTGTGGGGGAAAACTGTTGGGAATTATATGGGTAGGGTTACTGAGGAGGGCAGACTGGAAAGACCAGAGGGGTCATTGCAACATTCAGGTCAAAGGGTGGACAGCTGTGTAGTCCCATCCCTGAGCTATGGAATATTATTCAACATATATTCATCAATTACTTGGATGGGGGACAGAGTGTACCCTCAGCAAGTTTGCTGGTGATACAAAACTGGGAGGAGTGGCTGACACACAGGAAGGCTGCGCTGCCATTCAGACAGCTGGACAGACTGGAGAGTTGGGCGGGGAGGAACCAAATGAAATTCAACAAGGGCAAGTCTTGTGCCTAGGGAGGAATAACCCCAAGCACCAGTACAGGTTAGGGGTTGACTTGCTGGGAAGTAGCTCTCCAGAGAAGGATCTGGGAGTCCTGGTGGACAACAAGCTCTCCATGAGCCAGCAATGTGCCCTCATGGCCAAGAAGGCCAATGGTATCCTGGGGTGCATTAAGTAGACCATGGTCAGTGGGTTGAGGGAGGTTATCTTCCCCCTCTACTCTGCCCTGGTGAGACCACATCTGGAGTCCTGTGTCCAGTCCACAGACTGGAACACAGGAAGTTCCATCTGAACGTGGGGAAAAGCTTCTTCACTCTGAGGGTGACTGAGCACTGGAACAGGCTGCCCAGAGCCTGGTTGTGGAGTCTCCTTCTGTGGAGATATTCAAAACCTGCCTGGATGCAATCCTGTGCAACCTGCTCTAGGTGATCCTACTTTAGCAGGGGGGTTGGACTAGATGATCTCCAGAGGTTCCTTCCAACCCCTACCATTCTGTGTTTCTGTGATCCCTGTGTACTATAGTTCAGGTCCCTAGCAAGGTAGAGTGCTGTGAGTACGTGAGACTTGTCCTCTGCTCTTTGCAGTAGCTTTCTGTAGAGTATTGAGTTGGGGTTCAGTGCTTTGGAAAACACTGTCCTAGATGTTTGCAAACTGGGCACCCAAAAGAAATTGTGCTGATGTTGAAAAAGTACAATCCAACCTGAGGCTGACATGTAGCAAGGGGAATTTCAGCTTGAGAAGTTCACCTGGCAAGGTTGAAAGCAACTTGAAGAAAGGTTTTATATGACGGCTGCCTGACTCTGCCCTTTGTAAGCTACAAGCAAAGCCTGTAGTAATACAGTCATAATCTTTGTCCTTAAGTAGAATAGCTGCTTTCATTTCCTGTTCTTTGGCCCTTAGAGCCAGTTTGGTCGTTGCCTGGTTGTCAGTGTATTGTAGCATACTTTCATGCCTCAAATCCTTTGGAGTTCTCTGTTAACTGCTGCAGTTGATAGGTTCTCTTTTGTTCTGAACTTCATTGGTTGCTAAATTGTGTTTACAACTGCTTAAGAAAATCTAATTAGGCTGAAAATTCATTAGCTGACCATGAGTTTGTGTCTGTCTTTAATGTGAATACCAGTGTGCTTTGCATCGGGATGTTCTTTCATATTTTTGGGATGTGAATTTTGTAGTGTTCCCAAAAATTCCCTGGGGAATATCTGTCCATGTTTTCATTACCAGTGTAGCTGAGATCTTGGCTTGCTCGTTAACTTCTGTTCTAGGAGTAAAAATTGTTTACATGTGTTTACACGGAGGCTTTAAAGGGATGTCCCTAATGTGAAACCTAACAATTTTTAAAAGTTGTTCCAAGTATATACTTATTCAAGTCTTCAGCTATATTTCATGTTTGGTTTTTTTTTAATCCTAGTCCTGATTTCAGAGAACATATTTTTACCTTCATACTAAGGTAAACATATACTAAAGAGAAACATAAAAGAGTAACTAAATAATTAACTGTATCAGGAAGTTGGTGAAACTAAGTGTATGCAAAAGGCTGCCAAAGAGAGAAAATGCTGCGAGGAAGAGTATTTGATCACTTTCTTAGTGTTTTAAGGGAGGGCTGCTAGAATAGCAAGTTAAAACAAAATCAGGTAGTGACTTTTAAATAGTCAGATTCCTTGATAACACCTAGGTGGAAATTTCTTTGCCTTATGCTCAACCTGCTAGAATTGCATATCATGTCTCTTGCTAGGCAGAACTGAAAGAAATTAGTCAAAACGTGGGTTTTCCCCTTTGTGTGTTTGTCTGGCAGCATATAATGTGTCTGACAGCCCTTTGTGTCCAGTTACGTGCACTTGCCTCTCCTTGATATAGTCAGCTACAGGTGCTGAAGAGATAGCAACACTGAAGAGTCAGAAAATTATTATTATTTTTTTTTTTTAAAAAGTCTCACACAACTCAATTTTAAATGAATCGAACAAAAAGAGTAATTATTCAAGCTCCAATTCCCTGCAAGATGGCTTGCCTGCAGAGGAGATGGCCTCATCAGGGCCGGCAGCAAAGCTGCTTGAATCATCCCTAATGAGTGTTCAGGGAAAAGTCTTGCGAGGGATAATCGAGTGGACTCTGGCCTTCATTTGTGTTACAGATATGAAGATAAGTTAAGCACCTAACTAGGGATTATACATGGTTAGCGCTTTTTTCCCTGCTTTTTTTTCCTACAAAAAAAATTGTTTCCTGTACTGTTATTCCCATGTTATATCAGAGGTGGAGGTACATTCGGGGCCATGGAGGAGATCTCACTGCCTCTGCCAGACCTGTGTGCTTCTTCATATAGTACTCACTTTGTATGGCATGTCTCACCTGGGGTAGCTTTAAAAATTGCCTGGTAATGATCTCCCTGCAGCTTCCACCTTCATTTCTAAGAGATCGTTGGCATCTAATGGTGGGTAGTTCATGGAGGACATCTTGAGTATTCCCAGGTACCAGGAATTTGTGTCTATACCTCATCACTGACGAAAAGACCTTAATGCTGTAGTGTTTGTTATGCAATGGCAGCGATAGGAAAAGACCTGTGTTCTCTGAAGAGCTGTGAATCGTAGTTTTGAGTTCTTTCTGGAGGCAGGTGGAGGCAGAAGCTATTTCTAAGTTTGTATAACCGCTTCATTGATGTACTTTGAAGTTTTCAAAATGCTTATCAACCAGTTTTCAAGGCTGTTGCATGTTTCTGCATGTTGTGGAGTCGCAAGCATAACTCAGACTTTTAAAACTTTTGCTGTGATTCCCAGTGAGAGGGGAACTGAACTCTGAAACAGCAGGATTAGAATAGGGAGGCAGGCAGGGAGTATGGGGTCAGCTTAGAGGTGCTTGTACAACTTGCAGGTTGCTGACATTCATCGTAGATGTGCAGACTAATGCTTATAGACAATAACTGGAGCTGTTGGCCATCTAGGAGGGGCAGGAGCAAACTGCACGCCCTGTGGGCAGCACAGGAAGTATCTCATCACACTGGTACAGACTTGCACACTGAAAGGTGCTAGAAACTGCCTTGTTGCATATAGAGTAAATACAATGTGTGGATTACACTGGTTAATCATCTGCCTGCTGATTGAGGAGTTGGAGAAGCCTAGAGGAGGCATGGAATGTGTCAGAGGAGTAGAATACTTTAGACAGGAATTATTAAACAGACTTCTGCAGATATGGAAATGACAATTGAAAAGATAGAGGGCAGAGATCTGTAGCAAGCTAGGCCAGCTTCGTGACCCTATCAGCCGTGTACTGATGCCGTCTTGCTGGCAGGAGACATGGAGCATGCATCTTGGAAAGTAAAGGGCAACGGGAGTGTGAAGAGTTGCTCATAGGCTGGAGGTGACAATGAACCCACTCACCCTCCCTTTGTGTGATGGGACGGAGTGTATGACCTGGTCTCAGGGCAGCCTGGTGGCATTGGTCAGTGTAGTATTGCACAGTTTGCTTATTCCCCACATTTGGGAATTGGGATAACCCTGCAGCCTCTAATCCAACATAGCCCTGCTGCCTATTGCCTGGAAAAGCCCTGTCACTTTAATTGGTCGTGAGTCACAGGCTAGCTTCTCTTCTGTGCACGAGCTGTGGTGTGAGAGATTCTTCTTGTTATATAAGGAGAGCAAGAGAATGACTGAAATTAGCAAAACTAAGATGTATTTACAAAGATGGATTTTAATCTATATTTAATTGCAAATTTGTGAAGCTTTCTTCTGCTTCACTGACACTGACTAAATTTAATTTCTGAAGGGGAGCATGGTTGTACAGAGAGGACCATATATTGTTACTCAATAGGAGCCTCTACTCCAGCCTCAAGGAAATGTCTTTGCATGCTTTGTGCACAGATGGGTTCAGTGTGAGTCTTCTTTCTGAGACAGCAGAGAGGGCTGTGTGCTGCTGGAGCCAGACTGACAGACTGGCTGAGCTTTGGTCTGTTCTGATCAGTTTCTTTTGTGAACCAAAAAGAAAGCCTGAGCCTCTCAAAGCACCAAGTAATTGTGAGAGTGGTGTTGTCTGATTACCCTTATTTTTAACTTCCTGTCAAGCTGTGGGCAAATCGGTCGGCTGTGTAACTTGTAGGGCTGCAGCTGATGCATACTTTGTGTTTTATTCTTCCCATCCACTTTGGACATACTACATAGGTAGAGCCTTTTCTGCTCTGTCCTCGTTCCAAATCAACTTTGTTAGTTTTGGGCTGATGCATATAAACCAGGAAAAACAAATGTACATTGCTAATCTAAAATGCTTCCTAAATTATTAGGACTTATCTTTATAGATGGAGCCTGTGTGATTTGTTTAACTAAGTTCAAGGAATTTATATTCTCCAGAGACTTCTAGCTCTCAGAGTGTTGAGCTCTAACCCAGCAGCAAATGAGTCTGTAACATTGTCATGCCTTCCTGGGTCCTCCTTCCTTGAAGCAATCTTTGCAAGGTGTTGCAGAGGGGAGATATCAGAACGCTAATGTTCAGTCCCAGCTTCACTGCTTGTTCCTGCTGCATAACAGTGTGTGTGTGTGTCAGAGATAACAGGCTTGCAGGACAGCTGCTCCACTTTTGAGACTGACAGATGAGCTAGCAGAGGAGCAGAAACTCCCTCTCTTCTCAGGAAAATCAGGAGACTGCCTGGCTGAGTCAGTAAAGAGAAGGTGTCCCAGGCATAGCAATCTTGGTGCGTGCTATGACTACTGTTTCTTTGTGTGTATTCTGCTTTGTGGGACAGGAGAGTCTTCCCAGGTGGTTGTGTACACTTGGAAAGATAATAGTATTTTTTTCCTGAAGGCTGAACTTAAAACCAGTTTTCCTTCTTTCTCCCCCACCCTGAGCAGTCGGTGAACCCCTACATTGTGAAGCTCTCCATCGTAGATGACGAGGCCACACTCAATGTGAGTATTTAACTTGATTCCTCTGCGCTACTGGGGATGCTCTTTCACGTGTGATGTTAGTGTATGAATGCAATCGTGTCTGGTTTAAAGAAGGTCTAGGAGCAGTGCTACTGTAAAGAACCACTTTATATAGAGTGGGTTTCTGCCCTAATGCACTCTTGCAATAGGTTGGGCAGCTCATCATTTGGACAGTTTAATCACCAGTTAAATGGTGGGGGGTGGTTAAAAAGCTATGTAGCAAGGAACATGCTAACGTTGATCCATTATACATTTATGAATGAACTATACACTATTTGCTGTCACATGCTAAAGAGGCACAAGATAGCTTATGCCAAAGAAGATCTCATTTCCAGTGCTGTGTCATCTGATTTTACCAGTCCACAAGTCAATTCTTGTAGCTCAGCGGAAGCTTGTACCTGCCAACAGTCCTGCAACATATTTTGGGTTGTAGCCACCGCCTAAGTTTTGTATCCAGGCCTGGATGGAAAGTGGCAGCATGCCATGAGCTATGTGAGGTCTGGACTTCAAAGCTCTTCTTTAGGCGTGAAGTAAAAAGCAAGTTCCATGCTAACTGAAGGATGAGAATGATTATTCTGAGTTAATTAAATTAGCTTGAGAGAAAGGATGATCAGTAGCCATGGAATGGTGGAGGCTGTTTGCAAGAAGTGAAAAGATTACTAGTGTTTATGGCCTTTGTTTTGAACTTTTGAACATCTGTCTTCTGACACCAGCTTCCTTCTGAAGTTCTTACCGCTTTATTGAGGCTTCTTGAGTGAGTAAACTCTGTCTGGAGGTCCAAGGAGAGTAAATGTTCTCTGTTGAACTTAGTAATTAGATATTAAACTTTAAATTTTTGCATCTTGACTTTTGGATGATATTTTTGTTGTATCATAGCATGTCTTAATAGTTCAAACAGCTTCAGGGGAAATTCTTCATAGCAGAAGAAGAATTCATAGCATAGCTAGGTTATCTTGGGGGAGCGGGGCAGCACTGCTATGTGCGTTCATTGTGTGATTTCCTGCATTGAGATTTGTAATGTAAAGATTTTTTTTTTAACGCTTTTTTTTCAGGGAATGGGACTTGTAATTGCCCAGGCTTTATCAGAATATAACAGGTAAAACCTAATTGTCTCTTGTTTTTCAGTGCATAATAGTTGCTGTACTTTTCCACAAACTTTTTTTTTCTGTGTGTTAAAGCACTTATTTATCACCTAAGAGCCCTGAGAGAGGCAGGGAATAGTCTTATGCTTTGAGGTACTTGAGCTCAATTGTTGCTGTCCTTGCAAGTCTAAATGCATCTATACCGGCTGTGCTGCTGTGGTTCAGGAGAGATCTTGCTGCAGGGGAAGATACCTATTGTATGTTTTTACTATCGTGGGTTTTACCTCTGTATGAACCTTGTGTAAAATCTTAGTCCCAAGCAAAAAGATAAATGATTTACTGAGTACTTCTCTGTTAGAAAATTTATTTAAATGAAACACAATCTAAACCAAACAACTGTATCCAGGACTATCCACATGCCAGATCAGAGGTGATTGGGGATGTGTGCTCTTGCAAATTGTGGAAAGCATTAACTGCTTCTGAAGAACGGCTGGAAAGTAGGGGTAGCATGTTCTCAGTCTCTGCTTCATAAGCAACATCATAAAATGTATAAGTTTTCCTAAGAAGAAAGTGCTTCAGAAAAATTTGGAAACTTACAGCAATTTCACTTCAGCAACCCAAGACTTTTTTTTGTGCAGTAGGATTCTCAAAGTATCCAGAAAAATGTTTTAATTTATTTGAAGGTCTGATATTATAGATATGCAGCTGACTTGCAGGATCAGCAAATCATGTAAATGTATTTAACAGAGTAAATTATTAGAGAAAAGCAGGAAAACCTCACACATGCAACTTCTTTCATTCTAACAAAAGCTGTTTCAGACTATGGCCTGTTTTGCTTAGCTCTTTCTTTTCCCCTTCCCCCAAAAAATGGAATTGTTTTCTTTGCATGTTGCATTATATGTGACCAGATTCCTGTATGAAAGACAGGATGAATGACCATGAGAGCTTTGCTAGTCCATTTTAATCCCAAACAAAGCAACCTGGCTTAAATCTGAGGTACCCAACCTATTTGACTTCACTCACTCCAGTTCCAGTCCCTTCACTTACTCCAGAAATGTGGGATCAGGCCATGAACCATAATGTTCCTCATGGTTTCTGCTGCCTATGGGGTGATTGACTCTGGTTTAGTCTGTAGCAGATGATGATTGAAATGAAACTGTTCTGTGGTTACTGACTCTGTGTGTTCATGTGGTTAGTTACTGCTTTGCCAGTGCAGGACAAAATGTCCTAAGTCACTTGGTCCCTTTCCTTCAGCTTTAGCCCAGACTGGATGTGTCCTCTATAACAGCACAGACATTGTTCAGTCTCATGTCTTTCAGCAACACCACTTCAACCCTACACAATTGACAAATATTTTAATGCCCTTTGCATCTCTTTTTTGTGAGTTCTTGAAAGGGGCTTGTGAATGTTGAAGCTTTCTCCATCCTGTATCTTTATCAGATAAGACTGTCTCATAGGAGCTTAGATAAAATAATCCTAGTTCCATTTCTAACCCTGAAGCTTCATCCTTATTCCTTTTTGTTCAGGCAATACAAAGATAAGGAAGAGGAGCACCAGAGTGGTTTCTTCTCAGCCCTAACTAATATGGTAAGCAAGGAAGCAGCATTTTTCTATTCCTAAAATAGATGCCTTCATGGAAGTTCAGCAGGAGGGTGTTTCCAAAAACTGTGAGTTTGGGATGTGGGTTCTGGAGGAGGAGATGCATTGATCCAATCCAAACCAAATACAACTGAAATGGCTGTATTCTGAGGAGTATGGTGGTGTCTGGGAAAGGCCTTTCAAAGGATGAGATGCCTATTCTGGCATTGATAATTGAAATTGTTTTCCTTCATTTTCTTCATTCTAGTTGACTTTATTTTAGAAATCGCAATTACTTGGTGGACACTTTTAAACATCTACTTTTTTTTTTAAAAAGAAGTTGCTGCTCTGCTGATGTAGCCTAAAACAGAGAAGCTGAATATTTTTGTGGCAAAGTGTAGTCTGTCACTGACTTTAGAGATCTGTTTCTTTACTGTCTTGTTTCTCAAGCCTGGGTGCACTGTAGCTATAAGTAAGCTTGGATTCTGCAACGGACAGTGTCTGTGTTTCGGAGGGCAAAGGCAATTGTGAATCTCTTCCTTGTAAAGAATATCCACTGTTGCCCTTGTTCAGTTTGACTTTACTTTAGTGTGAGGTTTAATTGTACTCTGAGATCTAATTGACAGGAAAATTTCCTGTAAGTAAGGATAGTTCAGTGTTGACAGCTGTCTATCAGGAGTGACATGGGCAAAACTGCTTCTGCTTTGGGGCAAGCAGATAGGAAATGATCTCACCTCTCCTGTGAAGACAGGCTGAGAGAGTTGGGGTTGTTCAGCCTGGAGAAGAGATGGCTCGGGGAGACCTTATAGCACCTTCCGAGGCCTACAGGAAAGCTGGAGAGGGACTGTTTACAAGGGCATGGAATGACAGGACAAGGGGTAATGGCCTTAAGCTGAAGGAGGGTAGATTTAGATTAGATATTTTGGATGGAGCTTTGAGCAACCTGATCTAGTGGAGGGTGTCCCTGCTCATGGCAGGAGGGTTGGAACTAGATGATCCTTAAGGTCCCTTCCAACCCAAACCATTCTGTGATTCTATCTCTGTTGACCTCTTACAGAATTGCAGACTAATCCAGGTTGGGATTCAAGATACAGTCCTTTTTTTTCCTCTTTAGTGATTTGACAGGCGAAGCATTGGTCAGTGACAGTAGTGCAAAATAAAATGTGTTTGTAGATCATAATCCCATTTCCCATTTGTATTTTACTAGTATTAGAAAGTCGCATGTGTGCCTGCGATGAGAATACCTCTCCCAGAGCACTTCTGATTTAGTTAAATCCATGTCTTCTCTCTTCTTGTCTAATACCTTTCACAAATTCCTCCTATGCAATACTCTTTCTTTCCATAGGTGGGCAGCATGTTCATAGCAGATGCTGATGAGAAGATATCAGTCCAGTAAGTGCACAGATGATAGTTACACAATGAGTGGCAACTCACCACACTGGTCAACATGGTCTGCTCCATCATGGAGCTGTTCTAATGTAGCAAAGCAAACTAGAGAGACTACTTCTCTTGTAAGTAAAATGGTACCACTCCCGTGCAAAGGATGGATTCTCACTTAAGTGAGAGGGTGCAGCAGGAGGAGCCACAGCTGAATTGCTTGTAATGAAGTGTATAAAAAACCCCAAACCTGTGGTTTTTTATGAGGCAGTTTTAACATATAATAAGCACGTTGGAGGTGGAAGACTGGAAGTGATGGTTTGTGCACTCTTGTTCCCAACAAAATGTTTTCTAAATCAAGGGGGCAAGTGATAAATGAGGCTTTGTGGTGTCTGTAGGAATCTCTGCCCTTAAAAGAAAGAACTGTAAAGGGAAAACACTGTTTGAGCAACAAGGGAGACCTTCAGCAAGAAGAGAACAAAGTCTCTAGTTGAGCTCTAAAAATAGCTATCTTTGTGGATTGCTAAGTACTACTAATAACTGGAAGAACAACTGGATTGCAGAGGCAGAGTTTTATATAGTTGAAGAAAATTTTCTTCTTTTGGATGGGCCATGTTTCTGAAAAAATTTGCTCTTGGGATTCTCATCTGGTGTTAGCCCTTAACTAACTGTGCTTTTGTCTGTATCCTTTCCACAGAACGAACGAAGCAATCCTTCTGGCCCTCTATGAAGCTGTTCACTTAAACCGGAATTTCATCACAGTTCTGGCACAAGTGAGTTTCATTGTGATGTTTGCCCGTTTCTTTGTAGTGGATGTCTTTGAAACTGAAGAGTCAGAAATGGAATTGGTGAAAAGATAAGTTTTCTTTTTTTTTCTTTTTTCCCCTGCATACCTGTCATAGGTGTAGATGAGCATGAAAGATCAGAAGCGGGCCAGGGCCTGGGTTTATTATACGTTGGTTATTATACTTTTAGGAAGTGCTTCCTGCCTTGTCAGAAAATGAGTAGAGTTTTGAGGGCACAGCTCATGTTGGAATTGAGCCATTTCCCCCCCTTAGTGGGAAGGGCTACATGGAGTGCCTTCTGTGCCCTGTTGACACTGCCTTGGGGGTGATGGAGTGAGTGAACTGGTAGGGATAAGATTGTTGCAGCTATCAGAGCAATTCAAGCTCTTGTTAAGTTAGGGTTGAGGGAAGGAGGCTGATCTGGCTCCAAAGTTGGATGAATTGTCCTGTCTGGGTGTGCACAGACTGCACGTTGTTGTCTGTTTGGGTATACTTTGCTTTGGGACTAATCAATTCATGATGACTGTTGTTTCAAATACTATTTTGTGTTCAAACTTCCTTGGAGAGCCCAAAGAGCCCAACCCCTTTTGCTTGGGAGACTGTCGCCGGAGCATAGCGCTCCTCCTTGTGCTGTTTATGGTGGAGAAACAGCTATGGCAGCCTTCTGAGAAGCAGTGGGCTGTTTCATATGTGTGATCACAACCCTTGGATGCTTTTCTAAACACTGTGAGGTGGTTATTGCTGGAAGACAGATAACAAGTCTGTCTGATCCAGTAATCGTGCTGTGTCCGGCTGGAAGGAGAGCCTGATGTGTTTAGGAAAACCTTCGGGTTTAGGTTTTTAATTTTGGTTTGTAAGTACCACTGGTGATCTGCGAGAAAAATGACATTAACAAAACAGTTAACACCTTTCCCCAGTTATTTCAGGTCCTCGGAGTGCAGCCATACATCACAGGCTAGACGCTTGGCATGACGGAGGAGACCTTTTGGGGCTCCTGACAGTAGTGGTGATGGAAGAGGTCTGATAGGCAGATCTACTGTCTCTGAAGAAAGCTTCTGTTCCACGGGTGGTTAATTTGCTGAGGTTCCCTGCTTCTTTTTTCCCAGGTTATTCATTCTTACCACTTGTGAGAGATTTCTGCTCTTTCAGGTCTGTGTAGTACCAACTCAGACATTTCTGTGGTCAAGATATACCTGAGGGAAGAGACACCTCTGGCAGGGAAAAGAATAGGGCAGGCAAAGAGCAGCTAGAGTAAAAGCTCTTACATTAAAAATAAAAGGATAAACTAATTATTTGTGAAAATGATAGCTGGAGCAGCCACTGATCAGTGGGTTTAATCGAAGTCAAGGCCTGATGTTCTTGGGTGGATTGTCCGTAATCCTTCATTTAAGAGAGGGCAAGGTAGGTCATGTTGTCTTTTGAAAAAAACCCTCATAACAGCTGGTGAATGCTCTTGTCTAAGTTGGTGTCCATTGCTGGGGACTGCTGCTTTGTGGGCACATAGGAAGAGCAGGGATACAGTTGTGTTGATGCCTGAAGCGTTAAAGTTTTGGTATACTTAGCAGCTTGTTGGTCCTCAGTTTTTGCTGCTAGGTGGCACTATTCTCTCTCAACTGACAGTTGGTGTTTGGGGAAAAGAAAGGTAAACACCATAGCAAAAGCTATGTAAGCAAACCTGGTTTATGTAAGATTTTCAATGGAAAATTGTATTTTAAAGTTTAAATCAGTGCTTCCCATAAAATACATGCATTTATAGTTGCTCATAAAATGATATATTCTAAGACAACGTGGAGAGTATCCACTTGTGAAAAATTCTATGGAACTAACATCAAATCAGCAGTTCTGTATCCCTTGCATTTACTTCGAAATTGTGATGATATATTAAGGTGGATGATACATTTATGTAAAACTTGCCCTATGAAATGGACGCTTTGCTTGGCAGCCGGACTTAAAATAGCATGGCAAATTGCCTACAGTCTCACCAGTGAGGATAGATCTGGAAGCTTACAGAGTAAAGTCAAAGCAGTAATTAGACAGGCAACTATTAGCAAAGATGAAATAGGGAGAGTAACCGACTGATGGAAGCTGAGAGGATCGATAATGATAGTGTTATTTATGTTATGCACTCTTTTTCTGCAGTGCCTGGGCTTTATAGTGAGACAGGGAAGTAATAAATTGCCATCATCTATGAATATGAGCAGGTGGAGGGCAGGAGTGAGGAGAATTTGCTTTTAGAAAGAGAAATAAAAGGATATTGGAGGAAGACTTCAAATGCACACCCTTAGGCTGTTTAGGGGGAAATTGGAAGCTATAATCAGTGTAGGCTTTCTGCATACCCTTTCCCATTCTGTGCTGGGGAAGGGCATGGTATCTGTCTGCTGGGTATAACCATGACTTTCTGATATATTTTTATGTTTTGTAAAGAAATTGATGTACGATTTCATTGTTAGACGTCCAAGGTCAGGAAGCATAGCCTCGCTGTTTGGAGGAGAGGTTGAAATTTCTTGAGACTTCATTAGTCATGTCTATTGTGCGAGAGCGTGGAACAGTACAAGTAGTGATCTGTATGACGAGAACCTGGGGAAGTTATTGACCTGTGTATGTCTGGACATTCCTGTTTTCTGTTAGAGCCATCCTGAAATGGGGCTGATGACAACACCGACAAACCCAATTCCGACGACACCTGTCACTCCACTTGGAACCACCCCGCCTTCTTCAGATGGTAAGAAACATAACGATGTCTTGGGGAAAAACAATTAAAAAAATGTAAAATAACTAGCAAAGCATTTTCTCAGGATGGCAAGTAATGAGGTCTGTCTGGAGCGAACGTAACCTGGTGGTCTCTTCCTGGAGCGACTTGCCTTACTAAACATGAGCAAGACACTTTGACTTGAATTTATCTCTGTTTTGTCTTGTATGAAATTATGCTGATATTCCTTCTGAAAACAGTACTGTCCCAGTATCTGCATGAAGATACACCCAGCCTGTTAGTTATTCTGTGTAGGCTTTTATTATGAATATTTCTAATGTCAGGTTCTTTGCCTGGGATTATTGCTCATTGGAACAAATTTACAGAGAATCACAGAGAATCCTGCTTGTTAATGCACTTGTCCCCATCTTTGAATTAATTGGGATTTAAATCCAACCTGGGTGTGGAGGTATTCCTCCCTCTTGTTGCCTTTTCTCTGATAGCCTTTGTAAATGACTGCTAGCCTTGAGATTTTTCTTCTAAATGAGACGTTACGTGTCCACGTAAATACACTTTGAAATCATTTCAAATAAAACCCTTTTCATTGAAGGTATGGATAGATATAGTGTAGTTTAAGAGAAGAAATCAAATGGCTGTTGTCATTTACTTTAATGGCATACTCTAGATCTGAAGAAAGTGTTTAATGAAGGAACAGAGTCAGTTTGAATAGAGCACAATTTGGAAATATTTCTGGGGAAAAGCAGCCTGGGTTACTCAGTTATATCAGCTATTCAGGTCGTTTGATACCCTAGTTAAGGATGATCCTCCTTGTGGATGAATTCTGTCTGGTTACCATGGATATCAAAAGCTCCAGTTAAAAAGCCCCCTATGTCTCAAGTCTCCCTCTGCATGTAACATAAAATGTAGAGGGACGGGCATTTTGTGGGCTTCTGTTCGACATGTTCGTTGCAAATGTATCCACCCACACACCATATTATACAACTGACAGAATTTATGCTTACCTACATTTACAGGTTGCTTGCACTCTCGTGTTTTAATGTACCAAAAAAACCAAAACAAAAGCTCCATCCTGCTTTCAGCAGAGGCAGTGATCTTGTGAAGCTTGAGGCTTCTTGCTGCTTGTAAGGTTACTAAGTTTAAGGAGAGGAACTGATCTAAATGTGCAGCAATTACTTTGGGAAGCATTCTTTATTTCTATTTTCTGTCACCTTACTGATCCCTACTCTTGTTGATAATTATTTTTTTCTTGAGGACCTCGGCCTGATTTAGTTTGGTGCTTTAGTATTGCTGTTATTTTAAAGGTATGTCAGAATTTTCCTCATTTTCTAAGGTCTTGCAACTCAGCTGTAAAATTTGCCTATAGCTGAAAATTAGCAAGAGACTTTTTGGAATGAAAAGATTGCTTTCTTCTTTTACGTGCATTTAAAAAAATGCATAGTTGAGCTATTTTCAAGTCTATAGCAACAGGTAGAAATCCATCTATGGGTTTCAGATTTTTTTTCATGGGTTCATATTCTGGTTTGAAATTTCTCTGGCTGTTAGCCTATAGTGTGAATTAAGACTTTTTAAAGTTTCAAAATGTGTGTTAAAAAAAAAAAATCAAGGTCTGTAATATGAACCAGGATAAGCAGTGATGTATTCTTCAGAGTGATTTCTTCTTTTTTTAAAAAAATGAGACTTTTGCTAGAAACTGTTGATCCATAATATGTAAATCAAGTGTGCCTGTCACCATAGTTATCTAAATGTCAGTTTGCTTACTGTTGTTAAATATTCATTCACTGCGTTCATTGTAACAGCTCCAGAAGGACCCACTGGGGATATAAATATATTTTTCAGACTTTTAGCTAAATCTTTGAGCTATTCATAATATTGGGGGTGAAAAAGCTTCCAGTCTTATTGCATAGACTTTGCCAACAGACTGGGCACGTTAGTAGCGTGTCAGGAGCCCCAGAGCTTCAAGATTGAATGGACTAAACCAGCTTGTGCTTGGGGATGTGCAGCCTTTAGAAGCTAAAAGCTCCATTATCATTTCTTTGATGTGATTTGAACAGTGAGGTTACATTGATCTATTTGGCCTGTTGTTTCCAAGGGCTACAATTTTGTATTCAAGGTGATTGTATAATCCTGAGCTCCATGAGAACCTCTGCTGTGCTCTGGGCCTCTCAGTGTTTGGTTTAAAGAATCCTGCCTTTTACTGTTGGTTTAACTCCTCCATCCTTCTGTGCTTCTGCTTGCCCCAGTTCTGGGGCAAATAAGCCTTACTTGCCTCGTTACAGGGTTATGACATAAGGCTTGAATTATGGAAGACATTGTTTGTTAAAGCAGACTTTTCTCTGAACCAAAATACAGTTGTGTACGGGATCATATCACTTCCCCTCAGAGCCCCAAACCTAGGCATCCAAAACCCAGATGTAATTCCTCACTTCTTGCAAGGTCCAGTCTCATCATAAATACCTTTTTCTTTCCTCAAGAGTAAGAAAAGCCTTGAGCATTCCTGAGGATAGATGGAAAAGACACCACACAGTTCTTAAAATGTGTGTCCTAGTGGTCTGTTTCCAGTACAAAGGGAGCCCTATCTTAGCCTATCTTTATGGCTTGAGAAGAGAGAGCGCCTTGCGGCAATTGTAGTTGTAGCCACCTGTGACCTCCTATATGTGAAAAATTGTGAGTTTAAGCTCCCAGGCAGCCAGAACAGTAGTGTTACTGTCATGTCAGGACAGGCACATATTGCTGGAAAAGATCCACTCGACTCCTTGAATCTAGTGCCTTGTGTTTGTGGGTACATCATAGAATCCCTTAAACTTATCAAACTCTGTCTTAATTTGTTAAATTTATTTCCCAATACTTCCTGTTGGGATGCAGTTTCAGCATCTTGTTCCTTGGTTAGAAATCTTCAACTTTCCAACCTGCATTTCTTGTCAGTTTATACCTGTTTATCATCATGTTAACCTCACTTTGGAATATAGGTAACTCTTTTTCATGTTGGGTTACTCGCCTGTGTATTTTGCCGTCTCATAAGAAAGGCGCTCTGTTCCTCTGATCAGTGTACTAGCCTGTCTCTAAACTTGTTCAAGTATGAGTTCATCCTCTCTGAACGTGGGATCAGTGTAATTATGCACAGTGTTTGGGACAAGGTCTTGCCAGCACCTTGTGTGGGGCATTACTGTGTTCCTATCTCTGCTGGAAGGGCATTTCTGGATATGTTGAAGGACCACACTCTTCAGTGCTTTGTCTTGGTAGCTTGTCATCTCGTGATCTGATAGTGTACCATGGTATCACAGTGTTTCATTTGCAGCTGATGAGCTCTTGGCTTACCATGGAAATAAATCCCTGAATTCCTGACCTTATGACTTGCACTGTTGAATTTCATCTTGTATTTATTATCTGGTCCTTGTTTTTATCCTGTTCTTTGTGTGCAGTCTGATATTCCTCTGTATTTACATATCCCAAATTTCTGCCATTAGCAGATTCATTAGCAAACAACTGTTTCTTGTGCCCAGGTCACTCAGAAAAAAGAGAACTATTCCCTAAACTGACACCTAAGGAATTCAAGTACTAACTTCTTCCCAGACTAATAATTTCTCTAATTGCCACATCTTTGATATACTTTAAATTTCTGTATTGGTTCTCACATATCTGCTTCACTCTTAATTTTTCATACAGAACCATATTAAATGCTTTACTGAAGTTCTCCTAGATTAGCTCTATCAGTTTTGGGTTTTTTTGGTTGTGGGTTTTTGGTTTTTGTTTTTTTGTCTGAGCTAATTTATCTTAAATGATGTCAGACTTATCTGGCAGGATCTGCAGGTAAATTCATGCTGCATTTATCCTACTTATCCTTCCCTGCTTCAGTATTTCTTGTAAAGCATTTCTGAGTGGGGAGGCTGAGAATGGCCCTTGCGGACAGCTTGGCCTCAGTCATCAGTAAAAATGTGGCTCAGGCACATGATAGATGTTTGACAGCTTATAAACTCGGTGCTTCAGATGGTACATGGGGAGTGAGCAGGAGCACATTGTCCAATTAGCTGAGTAATTGAGATAGCTTCTTGTAAAGTCTAAGGTAGATGATGTCCGGTGTTAAGGTGTCAAAAGCACAGCTGCTGGTAAGGAGGAGTGTATCCTAGAGAAATGCCAGTGAACTGCTGTACTGCTGCAGGTATGGAAAGTACATTTCTGCTCCCTGCTGTGTTGTGATTTCTCTAGCAGAAGCTATGATTGCTTCTGCTTCTTGATTTTTATAAAGCTGCTCTTTCTACGTCTCTTTTCTACCATTTTGGTCATGCAGTAATTGTTACATTACTGTCTTGTGTGTTGCTTCTGCAAGAGAGGCTGTTGTTGTAACTGAAATTCCAAAATTGCTGAAACTGAGAGGGGTCTTTGCTGGGCACGTTTCTTCCCAAACTGACAATGGTGTGAATGTTAGTTGTGTTGGTTGTAAGAATTAATTGGATATCGGTGAGAGTATCTTGAGCTCCCTAGGCTGGGAACGTTGATGAGTGCTAAAACAGCAGGCTGATCTCCCTCAGGGGCTGTGGGGCAGGACAGAGGAGGACATCGCTTTGCAGGGTACCACAACCTATACTTAGAGCAGGAGAAATGGTCTCTGGGGGAGTGGTACCGGTCTTCAAAACAAAATCTTTGCTGGGTGGTCATGAAGGGAGAGGAGGTCAGGCGACCCTGTAAATAAGCTGATCCTATCCTAGATCTGTGCATCTGTGACTTGGTTCTCTGTATAGTTATCTCTTGTATTTGTGGAGGGTAAACGTATCTTATCTGCTTTGTTCCAGTTATAAGCTCTGCAGAGCTGCCTTTGGATGCTGACGTGCAAACTAGCAACCTGCTGATCACCTTCTTGAAGTACAGCTCGATTGTAATGCAGGACACAAAAGGTAAATAAATTCTGTTGATGCAGCTGTGGATGCAGCAAGCAGTGCTTCTTGAAGTCAGGAGGACATAAGAACATGTCTAGTGACTCCAGAAATAGATGTTAACTGGCATCCCTTTAGAGGACTAAAGATTCCACCTTTTGAGAAAATGAAATTGTTTCTTATTGCAAGATAAGAGTTATGAGACTAGGAGAGACCTAATGCTTGCAGTAGAGAAGTCAAATATGGAAAGAATGTAATAATAATAATAGTACCTAGTAACCAAGCCTGTCCTTATGCAGGAGGTGTGGGCATGTCTGATTCCCAGATGCTGTCTGTGAGAGAGGGGAAGTCATGTACCAGCAAACTGAATTTTTAAGAAGATTTAGAAGCTGACACAGGAGGCAAAGCTCAGCATTAGGAGGAAATATTTCCTTAGTCCTTTGGTACTTGCTGGTTAAACAGGCAGCTCTTTAATTATAAAGAGGACAGCAGTGACTTACACTAATATGCTTGACAATATATAATTTCCATATTGAGCTTTTTGTTTCTTCTGGTAGTTTTGTGGGGGTTAATTTCAGTTTGCTGGAATTGAAGCCTTGCTTCATCTCCTGCTCAAGGTACCCAAGGGTGCTGTTTTGCCCAGTGGTTGTATGGGCAGGACCATGGCGTGACACAACAAATGATCATTGTATCATATTTCAGCCCATTACCAACTTTTGCTGTCAAATTAGATGTGGCAACTGAACAAAAATAGGGAGACAGCTGCAGAGCTACGACACATTGATTATTGAACTTGAATGCTTGGCACTGTATAACAGAGCAGGCAGGAGAGTTTCCTTGTACCTGCTAGCTTGCAGTGAAATTGTACCTGGCTGTCTTGTTCTTGTTCAGTATGCAAGCTAGTTGTGGAAAAAGTGGATAATTGAAATTAGGACCAAAAGGGACTTCACAAAAATATTTAGTGCAGCCCTCAAAACCAAGGCAGAATCAGGTTTACCTTTATCTTTTCTCAGATATGTTGTGAACAGGTTGCACAAAGACACGCTGATAATGGAGTATCATTTTTAGACTATCCATTCCAGTGTTTAACTACCCTTATAGTGAGAAAGCTTCATGTGCATCCTAAATTCTTTGCTGCGATTTAAGTTAATTACTAGTTATCTTCTCCAAGATAGATACTGAGAACGACTATTTCTTTCTTCTTCGTGACAGTCCTTATGTATTTGAAGTCTGCTTTCATGTTTCCTCTTGCTTTTGTCTTGAAGCTAAACCACCTCAATCTCTGTTCAGTCATTTCTTATAGATTGCACACATGAGGAGGGCTTACCAGCTCTCTCATCATTCTCATTTGTTTTTCTCAGGGTCTCTCTTGCTGATGCAAGTCTCTGATGGAACAATTTTATGTTTTTCAATTTAACTTCTGCACTTATTAGTCACTGTAATATGGAAAGTCTGTGTAGGGCCTCAGGAACTGCCAAACTGGATTAGTTTCAGATGGAGTGAAATCTGATAGAGGGGATTCCTTACTAAACAAGCCAGCAAGAGATGTGTTTATCCTGATATGAGACAGGACTTGATGTTTCTTTATTTACTTTGGTTCTAGCTTGTATAACATTTGAAATTTGTGTGGCTTATAGACTTAATCTCCTTGCTGCCATGGAAGTATGTGGCAGTGAATTCCACTGACTGATTGTTTAAAAAAAAGTGTGCCTTCCAAAGCAGTGTTTATTAATTCTAGTGGGTATATTTCTGTCCTTATATTTTGATAATAGATGAGGCCCTGCCTAACTTTTTTTCTTTCTGTGTAAGACCAAGCATGTGACACCAATATAGCAACAAGAAAAGAAGAATGAATAACTCTAACTTACTCCATGTCTTCAGACAGGAAACACTTAGAAGGGCCACTGGTTTGTTCACATCCAGTACTAGACACTTGTTTTGGTCCTGTCCCACAGAGCATAATTTAATAGGTTGTGTTTGCTAGATCCTCCTCTTGTTTTCTCTCTTGTGTCAGTCAGAGGCAGCTGCCTTGGGAGAAACAAAAACTCTGCATCATTTTTTTCCTATCTGTAAAACAGGGTTCATACTGTTATACCTCCTCATAAGAAGTGGTCTGCTTTGTTCCTTTAATGAAGGATGCTGTGAAAATACCAAGTGTCTGTGCGAGTAACTGACTGCATAGCTGCCCCATAACTGCTGAAAATAGCATGGCGTTCACAGCACATTGGCTGAAGGCAGAGTACTTGGTGTGAGACAGGATCCTTTACAGTAAAATCCCCAGAGAGACAGGTGGTAGCAGCACCTACAAAAATATACAGGGAGGCCTTACAACAGGAAAATAACAAGGCTCCAGTGTATCACAGTTCTTTGAGGCGATTTCTACTGCTTTGCTGGAGTAGAAAACTTTTCACTTAAACATTTTAGCTGAGGTAAGGAGACATAGGAGAGACTATTAACTCTCCCATTCCGAAATTCCTCTTCATCTTAGATGAAATCAGCACACCTCAGGGCACGTCTTGTTAGTAAATATCTGTCCCTCAGCAGCATAGGAAAGAAAACAAAGGAGGCAAACTAGACAAACAGCTAGCTAAACCCATTCTATCTGTGTTTATAGATTACCATATGCACACTAACTAGTGAAGTGTTTGTAAAAGAGGCAAGAAGTTTGGCTGATGCTGTCTTCTGATTTATATGAAAGTGGTCTGACTGTTTCAGATTTCCCTTTCTTCCAAGTTTAAGTCTAAGGCAGATGCCTGGGATGACATGTTTAGTAGTCTTATGCTTTAGAGAAGCTGTTGGAGGTCTCAGGAATGTGCGGTTTTCAGCTTCCTCAGAATTTAGTTATAGGTATGTTGTGGTTGGTTTTTGTTTGTTTGTTTTTTGTGGTTTTGGGAGTGTGTGCTGTGAATGGTTTGGTTTTTATAACAAAGATTTTTAAATGAGCTTGATTGGACGATGTCTTGAATGACCTGATCTTAGCTGGCCCTGCTTTGAGCAAGGATTGGACCAGAGGTTTCTTCCATCCTAAATCACTCTATGACTGTATCTTGGTTGTTGGGTTTTGGGTTTTTTTTTTTTTTCAAGGTTAAAATTGAGAGAAAAGAGTTTTAAATAATCCAAATAAAATTCACATTTTTCTGCCTTAGTACCTCTCTATTTGTGAGTCTCTCAGTCCTCCAATTGTCATTCAGGGAAAAGCTGCTTGAAGTTGTAAGATGAATAACAAGTTGCAGAGCATGATCAGGGTGGAATTCCTTTGGCTTAAAATGCTAAGTCTTTGCAGACTTCCTTCTTTCATGATTTTGCACCAAGTAAATTAGGTCATGTCTCTCAGTATTGGGGTTAAAACTCAGGACTTTGAGCATAATGTCAGGAGTCATTCTGCTACACTGTGCTGTGCCTCTACCAAAGCTTTGCTGCTTGTTTCATAACCTACAGCAAAGCTGATCTTTTTCTTTCCACCTTGTCTGAGAGAGGGAAAAGTGTCTCTCTGCTGTGACAGAAAGAGAGGGACTAACCCCAGTATTTAGAATATCTGTGGAAATAAAACTGAATGAGACAGAAGTCCCACTAATAGTTACAGTGCGGTTGGAGGCTCAAATCAGAAACATTGCTGTTGGTGCAGAGTGGTGAAAAATTGGTGAGGTGTAGTGGTCAGGCTGGAGGATGAGTGCTTAATGAAAGTAATTAGACTATTAGCTGTCAGGGAGGAAGTAGGAGTGTGAAGAATCTCCAAGGCTGGGCTTTTCCCTTGCTGCAACAGCTATCTCACTCTTCAGCATTGCTAGGCTTGCGTGGCTCATGCAGGACTTGTTTTTTCTTGCAGATGAGCACCGGCTGCACAGTGGCAAGCTGTGTCTGATTATCCTGACGTGCATAGCAGAGGTAGGTTTCTTGTGTGACACTGTTCAGTAGGTGGTGTGTTACAGGGCTCTATCTGCATGCACATCCCCTGCCAACTGTTGACCAGGAGCTGAAGATGCACAGTGGTACTGAGTAGTGAGGACCTCAGGCACTTAACGTTCTGTTAATAAACCTGATGCAGTACTGTTAAAATTGACTTGAAACTTGAAAATTGGATCATCTTATTTGGGATAGCCGACTTCCAGGGATGAAGAGAGGAAAGAGTGAACCTAAGCCTTTTCTCTCTTAGCTGTTGAGTGACCTTATGGTGTGGCTTTTAGGTGAGTAATGTGCTAATGGCTTTCAGCTCTGTGCTGTTCATGCTAAACATGAGCAGTGCCGTACCCTTCCTGCCTAAGAAGAGTCTGAAAGAAAGCCGCATGGTTGTAGGTCCCTACAAGCAAGACAGGTAGCAAATCTGGTAGTAGGGTGAGAAGGCAGTTCACAGAGCTGTGTCAGCGGTCCTCTCTCCTGGGAAGTATGTACTAATGGCTTGACTGATGTCCTGAATGGTGATTGAGTTTGCGTGGCATTTGCATTTTGCTTGCTTGCCAGTAAAGACCTTTCAGTCTTAACAAAGAATAAAAAGGAACGATGTTGATAGCCAATGTAAGGATTCTGAAGTAATGTTTCTTCAGGGTGCAGTCTGAAAGCTAGTCATCTGCATTTCAGATATTTGTAGTTAAATGGTTTTGGCACTTGAGTTCTTCAGGTGGATGCATAGGTAATACAAGATAAGAAATTCTGTTTCTATATAGCAAGGGCATGGTTTGGTTCTGGTATTTATTACTGAACCTGGCTGTGCATTATCTGGAGGAATCATTTGGATTTAGAGCTGGTCTTGGAATGAGCTTTCCTTGAGGGGTGGACAGCTGATAAAGCTACCTGCTAGTAGTGCAGTAACTTCTGGCATGATGGGTCCATCAAAATGCCAATATAAACCTTTTGTCCACACAGTCACAGGAACTTGCATGCTGGAGAACCACTTCATGCATTATACAGCACTTGTTAAAATCTTGACACTGTGGTGTGTGCGGTCCAGAGTTTGGATGAGCAAAGGAGGAGAATGGAAAACAAATTGAAAACAAAACAAGCAGTAGTGCAGACTTTAACTAAAGTGGAATTGGGATCAGGAGGGGTTTACTTTTGTGTGACTGGAAACATAGGTGGGGACAAGAGGAGGTGACAGGTGGCTTTCTAACCTTATAGCTATGTTGGGAGTTTTACACTGAAGCACAGGTGATTTGAGAGGTAAGTGGAAGGTGTTGGGCACTTGATTAGCTATTCATATCTCCTTCCTTGATTTTTTCAATAGGATCAGTATGCTAACGCTTTTCTCCATGATGACAACATGAATTTTCGAGTAAACCTACACAGGATGGTGAGTCTTTTCTTCCAGATGGTCTGTTTTCTCTTTGGGATGAGAACACACAGGATTTGAGTCCCTGTATGTTGAAAACTGTGTCACAGACATCTAACCTAGATTGCCAAGGCATGTGGAAATACTGAGAGAAATGGAGTAGTTGTGAAATGATTTTGAAATCACTTTCAGAATGTCTCACTCTTTCAAAGAACAAAGAACTGGTTGCCCTGTTGGTGAATTCAGAGGCCTGTGTAGCTGGGGAGGAGCTGTGTATTATGAGGTCTCTGAGGAAATCAGTGGCAGAGAGAATGTTCTGCCTTAATCTTCAGCAAGCATTAGCCCTTATGTGATATATTAACAGCCAGCTGGAGTTACACTGAGTGCTCTGATTTGGCTTATGCTTCATCCTGGATGGGGTGACTCACCTTCAGGGAGCTTTTTCCTATAGGTGTCTGTGGAGGAAGTGTCCTTACCTGGCTCATGAAGCTTTAGTTACAAGTTACTCGAATGGTTATCTTACCTTGATGCGTTCTGTCTTTGTGGTACTGGCAAGTTCCGCCTCATCTGACAGTGTAGCAGCACTTGAAAGTGTCACTAGTCCAGGACAGAAACAAACATCTGACTTTATAGTGAGCACACTGCGGGGATGCTAGTCATTCCTGCTTAACAACAAACTTGCCATTCAATTAGCCTTTCTGATCTGTTACAATAAAGACCAAAGCCATTTAATACTGCACACACTGTTAAGAATGCAGATCAGACTTCTGTATGAAAATCAATATGTTAACTAAGGGGGAGGAATTTTTTCTTTTTTCTTTTCTTCGTTTTTTTTTCTTCACCCCCATGATATAACAGTGCCCTCCGGTTACACGGCTAGAGGAACAAAAACCCGGTGGTCAGCATGCTGAAAGTGGGCACAATATTGCTCCATCCACAGCCTTTAGGATTAATATAGGCGAGATAGCAGTTGGAGAAAAAGACAAAGGGAAGCCTGTGCTGATGGTACGATTTGCATGAAAAATATGGTAATACACAGAATGTCACTTCAGGCTTCTACTGACTTCTTTTCATCTTTGTGTTTGAAGCCAATGAGACATAGGAAGAAAGCAGCAGACAAGAACCTGCCCTGTCGCCCGCTGGTGTGTGCGGTGCTTGGTGAGTATTGTTAGAGTGTGTGTGTGCTTGTGGTTCCCCAAGCTTATTTTGTTCTGCTATAGAAATATGAGATTTGTGGTTTAAGGGGAGGGGTGGGTGGACTTAAAAGGAGGGTGGCTGTGTACTAAAGATATTTCCAGCAAGGGACCATCCATCTCTACCTGGCTGTCTCACAGAGAAATTAAATCCAAGATTGCTGCTCTGTAGCAAGAAATCCTATATACATTTACAGTAAGTTTTGCAGAAGCCTGTTGGCCCCTTTTACCTGAATAAGTAACAACAGGGAGGGCAGTGGAGTAATAAATTCAGAGTTTTAGGTGAGTGTAGTAACAGGGGGTCACAGGTACTTTCTAGATGATATAACAAGGGCAAACCTACAGAAAGGACAAGTGTTTCTTGGGGGGAAGGTGTTTGCTGGACATTTAGCCTTTTCTGAGAAAAAACCCAATAGGAATGTCAGTAGCTAGGGTTGGTTTGCCTGTGGATATGGAGGCACAGTTGAAAGCTTTTCACGCAGCTTATGATTAAATTCTGACACTTGTTACTGTGGAGGCCAAAAGCATAAATGGGTGCAGAAATGGATGGAGCCTGGATCCCTGAGTGACTCTTAAGCCTGATGATATGGAAGCAATCTTAGACTCCAGCATTTTCAAACAGGTGATTGTTGAAGCCAAGACACAACAGCTGCATGAAGAATCTTTCTAGACCTATCAGATTTTATACACTCTTTCCCTAGACTGTTTTTAGTCCCTATTGAGTCATATTGCTGGGCTATTAGTGCCCTAGGAGGTTACATCTCACAATTGTTACCACTGGCATGGGTTAAGCATTTTGTGCTGAAGTTGTGTTAGGCAGAGAACACACATTCAGTTAGTATTCATTAGCTGAGCCATAGTAACTTATCTCTTTCAATTGTATTTCTATACTATTCACCTCTTATCCTCACATTGGGAGCCCTTTAATGTTAAAGACATTCTCCTTTTTTTATTTTATTTTTTTTATTATATTTTTTTCTGAATGAGTTAAGCAGAAGCTTAGCCTGTGTTGAGATCAAACTAGGTTTGATTGCTTCAGAATTTATTTTAGGGAAAAATAGGTGTTCTCTACAATATCTCCTCTTTAAGTAAACATCTAGGTTGTGCATCGTTTCTGGTAAGAATAATTTTCTAAAATGTGCTTCTCAATGGAATTTTCCATTAGTGACAAGGCTTGAAATATAAAAGCAATTCTAAGCATCAGAATTCGTGGTGTATTCTTTATTTGACTAATAGTGGGAGAAAGCATATGGGGAAGCAGTGCCTGAAAGCAAATTACATTATGTACCCTCAGTTTCCAGTATTTTTTTTAATTTTTTTTAATTCCAGAGGACGTCTAATTCTCTTTAAAACAAACAAAAGTGAACTTTCTGTCATTTAAGCAGGACTATTGTCTGGTAAAGGTAGGTGGGTGTGGGGTAGTTTGACTTCTTCATTGTTGTCTACTAGAAGTTAACCGTAGCTAGCTCAATACTTACATTATCATTTCCTTTTGTGACAGATTTGATGGTGGAATTCATTGTAACACACATGATGAAAGAATTTCCTATGGATCTCTATGTGTAAGTGTCTGTGGGATGACTCGTGACTTCATTTGAGGTTTGAATTTGGGTGGAATTCTAGTCGCAGAGCAATCTTCTGGCTGAAATAACACTTTGTGGCTGGTGGGGAGCAGGATGGCTTTTCACAAACTCTTCCAGCAACTTCTTCTATGTCTAAAATGCACTGTGTGCCAGAAAATTGAAAGTGAAATGAATTTCCACCTTTCAGACCAATTTCCTAATCTACTTGATCAAATACAAAGAGCTTTTCAATCTGAAAGAAGTTTCATAATACACAGTCATTGCAAGAATCCCTGCTTCCAGAAGCTGAATCTTGGACTAGAAACTGAAACGTCGGTTTTGAAAAACCAAGGATGACTGACGCAAGGCCTGGAAGGCAACGTGGAGAGTGGGAGAGAGGTTTAAGCCTGAAATAGCCTGCTAGGCAGTAAGGGGTAAAATTTAGCAATGCAGAAAAAGAGAGGACAGGGCTACACATGAGCACTCCATGTGTCCCAGGAGGCCCCTGGAATGCTTTGTTCTGCTTTAGCCTGGAGGGCAGAAATAGGATTTAGGCAGAGCATTGGCTTTGCTCTCACTGTTTGTACAGTAGTGAATGTCCCCAGGGCTCGAACAGCACAATATTCAGTAGAAGAGATAAAGATACATAGGCTGTTTTCCCTTAAGGTAACTTTTCAGCATGTTCTGATTTTACCTAAATAATCCTGCAACTACAGTGCCTTTGCAAGGGTTGTACAGTTCAATTACGAGTTTGTGAGAAATGTTTTTGTAATGACAATTACAGAATTAGTTGTAATTGGGTGTGGTACATTGGAATTTCACAAGAAAGGTATGAAATGCTTGGGCTGAAAAATAAGGTCGCATCTAGAAACCTGATGAGAGTAAAAGTAATGAGCAGTAGCAGCCATCAGTGGACATCTGTATCCATTCATTTTGGCATGTTTGTGCAGTCCTTTCACTACACTTCTGTCTGAAACCATCCCACAGCAGACACAGTTATTGCAGACAAAGTGGGTGTTCTGAATGCACAAATAGTGTCATACTTCTCTGCAATACATTTAAAAGATGACAATATGAAGCTGCTCAAGGGAGGGCATATTAATATTTAAAAGAGAAATCCAGGTTGCTTTGACCAAGGATGGTTTTTGTCCATTATGTCTACTATGAATCCTCAGCACACAGCTGAAAACCAGACACCCCACCAGGATGGATAACTTCATAACTAAAGCAGTGTGGTTTGGGAGTCTATAGGCTGGTAGCCAGTGCTCTGGCTCCTCAGGCAGGGGTACGAGGACTGTTACGCCCCTCCTCATCCCTTTTCTTCCATGCTTTGATTTCACTCAGAAAGCTGTATGTTACTGTATATGACCACAAAGTTTCAATGCTGAAATATGGCTGCAAAGTATTTTGCGTTAACAGCTGTTGTAATTATAAATGTTTCAGCGGTTGCCAGATTCTCTCTGGTCAGTGTCTTAAATAGTTCTTTTGTAGAGGCCAATTTTAATCTTACAGCCAAGCAAATACATCAGTGGAAAGGTGCTGGGCATTGTCTGGTACCAGTAACATCAGAAATAGCAGGTCTCTCCCCAGACCAATGGCTGTTCCTGATCTGAAGACAGCTGTCTGTATCGTAGCAGGTTTGCTTCCTTTTCTTGGTTGAGTTTATGAGAATCCAATTTGAAATACAGCACTTAATGTGACGCTCAGCTATTATAAATGGGTTTACCTTTATTACTCTAAAGTTAGTTTAAGTCCTTACCCCATTGTAATATTTTTGGGATCATCTAAGGGTCTGAAAAGAATAATGTAGACCTTGTGCATATTATTTCTTAAGGCTTTTTAAAGCCTTATTTTGAACTCTTCAACCCATTTTGAATAATGTCCATGCAGATTTTTTAAATTTGATTTCTCTGTGTTTCTGATGTGTAGCGTCTTTCAGCAGTGTCTTTTCAGAGAGATGTTGATGTTAATGAGATAATGTGGTTTTGAGAAATAAGAATTTGGAGAAAAAGGAATTTTTCCTTTTTTGAAGTCATCTTTCTATTTTTTTCTAAATGTCAATAACGAAAAAGAGCTTGGCCTAACAAATTCAGATTTGTATAAATTTTCTGTCTCGTCCTTAATGATAGCTAGTGCTAGAGAATTTACTCATTACATTGTGTATTTAGTTCCAAAGTTATTTGTGAAGAATTTTTGTGCATCTAAGAGTTCGTATGACCACTAGATGCTATAGAGACCTACAGGATTTGGAGACTTCACAAGGATGCTAGCTGTATGTTGGGCGATTTCAGAGATTGTAGGTGTATTCTTGATCATTCCAAAGCTCGTACTTAAATTATTTAAGGAGACTGGAAAATTTGACAGAAATCTCTTTCTTTTTATATAATTTAACTGCATGTCTCAAACTAAAAATCCTGCAGTTTGTTTGACTCTGGCCCAAATGATGAGGCTAAAGGGAATGACAAAGAAACTGAAAAGCTCCATTTTGTCCAGATTTTACAAAATCTGAGTGCAGTATCTCATACATATGGAGCCTGCAAGTTAAGTAACTCCTTTTGTAGAGCTTATGAGGTCCTCAGGTAAGGGCAGCAAAGAGTGGAAAATATTAATTAAATATAAACAACAAACTTGCATCTGTAGTCGGTCCAATCACTTGCATACAAGTCCCTTTCTCTCATCTGATCTGGTTCTTTCTTGTGGGTGTTGCTTCCCTTTAGGAGCCCAAAACCATGGGCCCCATCCTCCTCTGATGGGAGGATTTGAGTTTGTCTATTTCCCTGCTGCTCATTCCAGAGACGTTTCCAGGTTCGATGTAGAATTGCTGGGAAATGCAATGTAATTAATTCTTTGCCCTCTCTTTTCCAGACGGTGCATTCAGATTGTGCACAAACTGCTGTGCTACCAGAAGAAATGCAGAGTGAGGCTTCATTACACCTGGAGGGAGCTCTGGTCAGGTACTTTGCATCTGCAGAGACAGTCAAATATGAAAAGCCTGGTTTGGGTGGCTGTTTGGTGGCTGTGACCGCTTGTTCCATTGCTACAGGGTTAAACAGCAAGCAGCAATTCTGTTAAAGCATCTTTATTTTGCTTCTTAGTTGCTACATGCAAATTACCTCTTTTGGAAAGCCAGGTCATTATCATAATGGTAGCTAATTTACTTTCTTGTCTGGCCATGATCACCATGGTATCCAAATGTCTTTGTTTTTCTGTTTCATTACCTGAGTCCCTCTTTACCTGATTGGAGAAATGGAGTAATGTTTTATGCAGTAGTGTTTCTCTCTCAGATATTTGTGAGTAGAAAGGAGGTAGGCTCTTGGGTAAAGGGGAGGTGGACCTTACTTTTCCTTTTTACTGTAAGAGATGGATACACATAGAATAGTGTGTGCAACTCCTTCTGAAGAGAGCAACCTAGAAATGTCAGTGGGAGGGAGGAGAGGCTTTTAACTCTGACCTTTGCATTGATGGTAGATAGCCTGGTTCATGTCACTGCTATCCTGAGATAGGTAAGTATGATGGGATTTGACTCACAATCTAGTGGACGTAGCTTTGTAGGACTTCTATGATGCAAACATTGTGTGGGAGGGCTGAGGAAGGGAGTAGCAGAATGGATGATGAGACCTAACAGGCTTCATTCGTGGATATGGTGTGTGCTTCTGTTCTTATCTTGCAAGCAGTGAAGTAGCTCAGCAGGGAAAGTACGGTTAATCCCCTAGCTGTTGTGGCTTAAACAAGAGGTTTATGAAAATTCAAGGGTACGTGGTCCTAATTGTGTATTCCCGGAGCTGTGCTTGAGGATCAGCAACTTGGCTGGTGTAATGTAACTCCCATCAGTAATTTGAGAGAGGATGACTTTTGAAAAAGGTGGTGACAAGAGGTTTGTGAAGCTGTTCTCAATTAACACTGAGTACTTCCCTTCAGTAGCTTTGCACAGCTGAGTGTAGGTACAGAGAAACGAACCAACAATCGGAGTCACTTTCAGTTACTAAATTTTTGCCTTGTGTGACATGTGGCCCATTCAGACTTTCTAATTATTCCTGTAGAAGGTGAAGTGGGTGCCCCTAATTAAGGGATTAGCAATTTCTTTTTGGTTGTTTTCTTCAGAACAGAGCCCCTAGAGGCATGGCTTCAGTGTAGTGCCAGTTCAGGAGAAGAGCATGTACAATGTGGCTGTCTATTGTGAATAGAAATTGCATCTGGCAGTGTGTGTGATATCTTCTCAGCAGTCACCAGTGAAACAGATCCATTCCGATTTGACCAGGCTGAGCTGGGTCTTTCCTATACACTGGTGGTATGGAAGTCTCAAATACAATGCCTTTTGCTTGAAGATACTGTTCCACAGTTCAGAGAGCACACTCTTAGGCATCTTTCAATCCTTAACTGTCGCTATTTTAGGGGGAAAAAACCAAAAATCCTTGTTATTCACTGAGATTCAGTATTTTGGGATATTCTTGTTAGCTGTCTCTAGCTGGTGTTTGTATAGTGTTTCAGAAACGTAAAGTGCCTCAGAAGAATTAAGTACTGCACATGCTTTGAAAGCAAAGCAGTAAAGTAAAAAGCACTCAGATTGGTCAGGTTTCTGTGAAGGACCTGGAATGTCTGCACACCTGATGTAGCTGAAGAGCTCTGGGCTTACTATAGATTTCTGCATCTTTAGGGAGATCCTCTCACGCGGGAGTAAATTACAGTAAGAATGTTTCGAATTTTTTCTTCTAGGATGTTGAGGGGAACAGAGATTCCTCAGTAGCTGCCAGGTGATTCATACAGGCTGGAAGGCACTGGGTTGAATGGTATGTGCACCTGTAAAAGAGCACGTCCTGGCTGCTCCGGGTGTGTACTTCTAGAGTGCTGTGTATGGCAGACTAAATGCTAATTGCCAGCCCTATGTTGATATATATTTCATAATTAACTCTTATCCCTGTCAAGGCTGGTCTTTGATTACCCAGAATGCTGCTGTCTTTGATGTGAAAGAATGGCTATTTTTCTGGTCTTGACCTGTCTGTCAGATGATTCCAAACCAGAGCACAGGGATTTCTGAATTCATTTCTGTCCTTTATGTGAGCATATTCCCCTTCAGGCTTTTAGTTTGGATCGAAGAATTAGTTATCACTGCTGGACAAACAGCTAAAAGGGAGCAGCTATTCACTCTAAGGCCTGAGATCTCAGGTTGCCCCATCAGGCATGCTTTACAGAAGGTCTTCAAGCCCACACTTGTCTTCTTGAATGACAAGGTGTATGATGACTGAAGCAATGCCCCTGTTGTGCAGTGTGGATAATAGCAATGGGAAACTCCCCAACAGAGCTTAGTGGAACAAAGAAGCTGGAGGGAATTGGTGTAAGGAAGTATTGAAAGAAAGGGAGAGAATTCTACCTGGCATGTAAAAGGAGGAGAGTTGTTTCAGGCAGAAAATTGAGTGGGAGAAGACAAAGGGAATACTGTGGGGTAGGTAGCCAGTATAGGGTGCAGAGGAACTGAGATAAAGGTTGTAGGTGGAAGCAGTAGCAATGTATGGAGCCTTCTGTTCACTTGCCGATTCTAATGTTAGCTAGTCTCTGATTAAGGAAAGCTACTTGTGTGTCATCTAATGGATAGATGCTTTTCCTTTGTGGGTGCTTTGTCTTCAGTATGGAAGGCCAGCAGCACTTTGAGGAAGTTTCTGCATTTCCTTTTTTTGATTTTAAGTTGCAATGATTGCAGAAAAAAGTGGAGCCAGGTGTTTGGCATCTCTCAGGACATATATCAGGCTGTTTGTGCAGTCTGTAATACTTTATAGTTTTTTGGATATGCCACTATGTGGCATATTGCTTACGCATGATCTTACTTCTGTTGGACTTCTTTTTTTCAACATCTTAAGGGAGAGCAATATGGTTACTGAGTCTTTGGTTGTGATCCAGCCTTAGCTTCCCTATTAGAGGAATTCTTTCATATTAAGTCAAGGGGCCAGAAGTATGGCACTCAATACAGTATAAATGTCTAGCTGTGCTCACCAGACGACCAAGAATGTTTAGCTGACAGAGAATGATGCAGGGGTTTGCATGCTGGAAGCAGGACTAACAGAAAGAAAGATCTGTAGGTGGCAAAAGTAGTATATATAAGCTGGCTCTAGCTCAAAGTAGTGTGAAAATAAATATCAGATCACTAGTGGAGCTAGATTCTGGAATATCCTAAAAAGAGTGCTGGAGAGCGAAAAGCGATTGTAATTTGATTAGCTTATGAAAATGATTACCAAGCACAGTTACTGATGTGTGGACCAGACATTCAGATCCAGAGATACCTGTTGATCTTGGTTCCTCTTTAATAGACCTTTTCAGCAGATTATTGGCTTCAGTTCAATCATCTGTGGTTAGTATGTGGCTCTTCCCTTTGAGTGCTGAAGAAAATCTTCAGGTTTTTCTTCTGTGACAGTGTGCCATTACTGGTGACTAGCCTGGAAATTTGGTCAAGGTCAGAAACCGTAAGTGGATATGATTGAGTTGTCTGTAAGAGAACAGGTCATTTTGGCCAACTGGAAATCTCCTCGACTGTTATGCTAGGTGCCTTATACTCTTTAAACACTGATTTATTGAATGTCAAGTGTAAGGTACTTTATAAAGCTGATAAGGAAACTTTACTTGGTAACAACCAGTTCCCTGCCCTCAGAAATAGCATGATATGCCCGATGTTTTTCTTAAGTTCTGCTCCTTGTCACATGAAAATGAGGTTGATTTTGCTGGTCATAAAGGTGGGGTTTGGGTTTTGATTGTTGAACTCTAACTAGTTTGTACAGCACTTGTGATGGAAGGTGCTATATATGTTGTTGTTGTCAAGCATATATAAGCTATGCCAAAAGAGTTTTCATGAGTCATTTAAGCTTTTTATATATAAAGACCTCATTTCTTCAACTCCTCCCACCTCAGAATTAGTAATGCTTGAGCAATTCGCTCTGAGCTTAGGGGGTGCAGGTAACTTCTTTGCAGTTGCTATGGTTTGCTTTAAGCAAAAGCCATGTTTAAAGAAACAGAGAAGCAATTCTAATATAGCCTTATAATAGCAAGAGTAGATCATAAAAAAATCTTAAATATAATAATGAATAATGGTGAAATAGCTATTTATTAGGGTAATTGAATGCAAAGTAGGATTAAAAATGAGCTTTGCCATTAGTAAGCATTGAAGATCAGTTTCCGCATTATTGTAACATAAGGGCTACAGTTTCTTGTAGCTTAGTTAATTTGATAGATGCTGAATGCACTGTTAAAATGAAGGTGCTTCAAATGTGTAGCACTATAAAGAAGTTAATTTTTCTCTGTTTTTATTTTAGGATTATCAAAGCAGACTTTTGCAATGCTGCTGGACAAAGTACACTTTTTTCCTTTTTGTAGACTCCTTAGATCTTTTTGTTAGGTTCTGTATTTATAACATGAGGATAATATGGCTTTCAAAATCTTTTTGGGTGAATACTAAAGAGGTGAAAGGTGGAACATTTTAAAATAAAGAAGCAATATTTTTTGGGGAGAAAAAAAACCCACTTCCAGTATGTATAACACACTTGCCCTTATACAGTGCCTGTTTAAGGTGGTATTGTTTAGTCACTTGTACTTTGCTTTGTTATTTCTGTGGCTGAAATATTGATTACTTATAGTATTTGTTGCCTACGTTATTTCTAGTTCTCCCACTGTTGATCAGGTCTGCTTCAGCCCTCTGATTTGTGTTGTTGAACAGACTGGAAATCAGGTGATGTTGCATCTTCCCTTCATCTCTAATCCCTCTATCACTGTCACATTCTGCAGCAGCTACCTGGCAAGGGAAGCTCGTCTTCTTGCAGCTCTTGTGGAGGTAGGATTCTTATACTGGTGTACCAGACAGTCTGGTTCACTGGTAAAATGCCTGATGCCATGAGAGTTTGAAAGACTATGGAGCTGCTTGGCCAGTTAGCAAATGACTTTAAGATTTTTAGGGAAAAGAATTGGAGACCTAAAATTTGACCTTCTTACAAACTTGCAGAATGTCTTATGTGGCTTTAAAAAATGCTACTTAGGTTCAAGATTCAACAGCACTGTCTTCTGCATGCTTCTGAAGTCTTAAGAGTTCAGAGGAAGCAGCCGTGGTCCAGCTGATGGTATAGATAAGGCTGCTCTGGTAATTTCTGTGCAGTGAAGATTTCTATAATATGGTAACAAAGAAAGTAATGTCTTTAAGCTTGGAAGGATGTTGCAAGCATAAGAGGGCGGTCTCTTCAGCACAGCATCTTCAGAGGTAACTAATAAAGGTCACGTGTAGGGATAGGTGAGAAGGAACAGGACCTTGTGTGTTAAGTGTAAAATGCTTTCATAAAATAAAATCTAGGGTGAGTACAAAGAAGGTCTGTTTCTCTCTGTTAAAGGGTTCTACTTGAACTGTCTGTTCTGGGAGGAAAAAGAAGTCATTATGTGAGACTTGACCTTTCAAATACCTTCCAGCAGAAATGCTTTTTGACTCCAGTGTGCTGCTTGTAAACTCTAAAGAGAACTATAGAACAAATGCTAGAGACCTTTGTAGGTCAAGATACTTTACCTAATGAAGGTTTTACCTGGCGCTTACCCTCTCATTTCTCCATGCCTTTTGATAGTGGGAGGCTGGCCCAACTTTTCAAAGCTGCGCATCAGGATCTCTGTGTGACTGAGAGCTCCTGTCCATGAGCCATGTGTCATGCTGGAGATTTGGGATCTCATGAGTTGTTTGAGTACAAGGTGATGCCGGCTTTTTAAAGAGAGTGCTGCCTCACTGAGGAATGAGGCTGGATGTGGGAAGGATGGGTTCCCTTTGCAGTTCCTAGTGGTAGTTCAGTGGGAGGACCAGGAACTGAGGGAGGAAGACACAAGAACAGTGTCCAGGCTGGTTAAAGGTGAGCTGCTGAGCAGCTGTAACGGGAATGGGAGTTCTGAGTTGATGGTGTGGGTTGGTCTTTGGACTGGAGAGGATCTTGACATGGGACAATAGGGAGCCTAAGATGAATTTGAGGTGATAGTGTGTTAGGAGGAATAGGAGGCCCTGGGTGTAGAAGGGACTAGGTAGGATGAGGTCTGGGGTTAGGGAAGCTGGGAGGTGTGACTGGATAGAAACTTTGGGTTAGAAATCATTGCATGATCTGGAAAGGGAGTTATTCAGCAGTTTTAACTCTCAGGGATGTAACTGAAGATCCTTTTCCTATTCTTTTATTTAAATGCATTCCTGGGACCATTTGTGGGAAACTGAGGAATGAGAGCTAGCGTCTAGCTTAGGTGTGTGTCCTGGGTACTTTTTTTCCCCAGTGCTTCTTAATGTATTGTATGTTTGAAAGAGGAACAGATGTTTTCTTCCTAGAATTATGTCTTGACCATGAGCCGTGCTCATGACTTCCTTCTGTGCTAAGAAGGACATGGACAGGACTTCACAGGTCTCATATTAGCACCCCAAGGGCAGAAATGCTTAGCTATAGGATTGCAAAAAACAGTGAGGTCCTTTAGTATTCCAACAAACTGGGTCATTAAGTTGAAGTTTTGGAATTAGTGTTTATTTTTAAGTGGCTCAGTAAATCAGTATTAAAATTGTGATTAACTTGCATTTTATGCAATGACCTTGTCTATGGCAACTTACCTTGCCTCTACTTGTAGACAGGTGACTGGTGAGCTTTATCTTTGTTCCTTATCTTTGAAATTGAAAGAAAATAGATAATACTGGCCAGCTGTTTAGTAGGAAGCACAACAGGTTGACAAGCACTCGTTGACTCTAGTGAAGTTTCTGAGGAGGTGGAATAGTTCTGAAAATCTGTTGGAAAGAATATAGTTTCTCACATGAGCTAAAGGCTGTCACTGTTACGTGCTGTGGAATAGGTAGAGGGAGTTGGCAGCCCTTGGAGTTGCCTATTTTCTTTTCTTGTAGGAATGCTGGTGCTTGGCTGGACGTGTGCTGTGTTGGCACAAGCTCGGTACAGGAGTGCAACTGTTAGTCCTGTTAGCTATTTCAGTGAATTTATGAAAGGATTGAAAGATAGTTTTATAAAATAAATTTTGTTTGTAGTTGTGATGTATGCTGTGGGTTGATATTCTTTGGTTTATTTAATTTGTACTTGTGGTAGCACTCCATATTACCCCAAAGAAAACCTCATTCCCAACTTACAAAGCTCACTTACAGGCAGAAGACATGTGAAGTTCAAAAGGAGGACAGCAAACATCTGCTTGTAGTCTTCTGCTGCCGCTCTCAACTAGTGGTCCAATTTCATGTTAACCTTTCCACGTTACCTCCTTCAACCAAAGCTGAAACACTTTTGTGGTAAGAGCACACGGCCATTTGGTGAAGTGTACTGGTATAAATCCCCTAAAGAAGGTAGTGTAAGAAATGCAAAAACTCAGTGGCCTTCTTGTAAAACATGATGTTCTAAATGCATGTGGCATTTTTAGGAAGCATCTGCTTTTACTTAAATTCTTCTTAGTCTTGTATTGGTTAATTCCAGTTACCTTCACTTTATTTTAACATATTTTAATACTGATGATAAAGGATTTGACCCCAGTTGCCGATGGAGAGAAAAGGATAATACAGGATTTGTGGCTGTTCTTGATCACCTGCTAAGATCAGGATGGGAATTCTTCATCAACAGAGCCTTGCTCAGATGAGCACGAAGGGAATTTAGTCATTTAAGTGGACAAAAGTCTAGTAACCTTTTGGTCACCCTGCCTCAGCCTGGCAAGTCTCCTCCAGATGTATTGCTCTGTCCTGCAAATTACTTTTTAAACAAAGCTAGTTAACAGTGGAGAATTTGATTGTGAATCCCGAACAGGTTGCAGGTCATGGTGGCCTAGTGGAGATAGTGTGATTATTTCTCCTGGGACACAGTCCCATTGGTGGCAGAAGTGTTACAGCCAGAGCTGATCACAGCCGTTTCTTTGTCTGCACGGAGGGGTTGCAGCATTCAGAATGCAGTGATTTATCCCTGTCCCCTTTTTGTTTTCAATAAGTAGCACACCTGGATCCCTTACTTTGCTGTGTTTCCATGTTCTCACACAGTGTTTCTGCCCTTTCTCCAGATGCTCCTCCTTTTCTGTTTTAAAATCCCATGCAAAAATGTGCAGCCTTAACTCCCAAGACTACTATTTAATTAACAGTGTGAACCTGCACTGTCAGACAGAATAGAATTGAGCTCAATACTTCCCTTTCCTCTACAGCAGAATGAAGGTTGTGGGTGTGTGCTTTTTTTTATTTTTTAAGAAAAAAACTTATTGTTCATCTGAGCTTTAGCTGAAGTTGAAAAATTTGATTTCTTTCTTACTGCTTGCTGGATTGCTATCAAGCACCATTGCTCTGGCATCAGCAATCAGCATTTCCGTTAAGCTTGCAATTTTCACACCATTGGCTGCGGTTAGGTGGGAACAGTGAGTACCAGGGATGGGGACTATATAAAGAAAGTAAAGGGTTGGAAGTTAAGTGGCCTGCTCGTCTGATCCTGGGAGCGACGGTTATGCCAGCGTGTGCTCCAGCCCTCTGGCAAGCTGTTTTTACTCATTAAGAATACAGGCTGCTTTCATGCTTATACCCTGAGAGTCATGGGGAGAAGAGGGAACAGCTGTAGAGTGCCAAGATGCCGGTGATGGGGAGCCTGCCAATAGTTGGCTGCAGTCTGCCACCGAGCTTTGGTGGCCGGGAGCAGGAATTCGGTGGTGCCTGTGGCAGCGGTTAGAGGAGCTGCCTAGCTGGGTGAATTGTTACAACTATGAGCGGGGTGCTCCCTCCTTATCAGAGCAGAGGGAAGGAGCTGAAGCATGTTGGATAGTGATGTTGACAGAGCTTTTATTGCTTCCCTTGCTCCCCTGAGAGGGCACTGCAGCAATGGTGCAACAGTCTTGTTTTCTAGTGCTTTGGCTGATTGACGGGAAGCTGCAAGCGCTGTCCCTGAGTAATTGGTTCGCTTGTCCAAGGATGCTGGGATAGTTTGTGCCTCGGGGGGTTCTGGTGCATTAGTTTGTAATAGCAATGTAGCTATTTCTCAGACACGCTTCCTATTCCTACTGCTCTATCTGGAAACTACCTCTGTTGGTTCTTTTCTGTCAGACTCTATCTGTAGATACTCATCTCCTGCTGAGTTTGTTTTGATCACTGTTCTGCTGAGTGTCTGCCCATGCTGAACAGGGCCATATCTGCACCCTCTTAACACTCAGGTCATCTCAGTGTATCGTATTTGAGCCTTTTGCTTCTCTACTTCTGAATTTTTCTTCAGATATAGCATTTATTACAGGTGATTGTTCTGGGATCCCTCCTCATAGCAGCACAGTGGGATATATGGTTATCCTAGCTTAGTCCTTGTGACTTCCAGTCTGTAATAGGAGAGTGGACCAGTCCATGATTATGGTGTTGTCATGTTGAGTCTGTTATTTCCACGCTCTGTGCTGTAGTTTCCCTCGTGTAAGGGCATCATGCTGAATTCTGGAATCTGGAAGACCATTATGAGAAAGTGTTGTTTGACCTATTACTTTTCAACAGGCATTTGATGTTGACCAGTTAGAATACTGAGCATAGGTGGGCCTTTGGTCTGACCAGGTACAGCCAGGGCTGTTCTCATTGCTCTATTTATGCTTCCAGTGCTATTTCAGACAGAATGGTGCTGTTCTGTCTTTTATGTTGGAGGAATTGAAGCGCAGAAAGAGGAATTGAAAGCACACAAAGTGCTGCTTCCTAAGGAATTTAATCCAATTTCTTCTTAGTTCCAGTCTAGTGCAGTAATCCTTACCAGATCTGGCTCACCATGTACTACTATGAGTAGTATGGACCTTGCCTTGAGAGTATGTGTATGTGAACAGGCTGGCTGTAAGAGGTCCAGGACGGTTACTGTGCTGCTGAAGCACTCAGAGGAAGAGATTTCTCTACAGCAAGGAAGTATTGCCCAGATGTCATTATCAGCTGCCCTGTAGTGACGTGTGTGTGGGGATCATCTGAAGGGGGCTGTGGGTTGAAACACTGAGAGCAGGACACTGAATATGCTCTTGGTACAACGGTAACTTCCAGAGGGAATGGGAAAATCACTGTTCTTCCCAGTGTGCCCTGAGTTTTGGAGGGCAGAAAATTGGAGGATTTTAATAGACTACAGGATCCTGTTAATTGATGTTACACTGCAGCTTCTGAGGAGCCCTCACATCTCTTTTTCTCCCTTGCCCCTTTATTGAGGGCCATTATATGCGCCATTAGAAGATTTTCAACCTGTGAGCGCAGCAGAGGCCTCCATACCGTGCTCAACCCATCCAAGCTCTCATTGATGTGTGTCTCAGGGCTGTTCTCTTCTGCTCTGTTGTGCAATAACACATCAGAGCCTTCTGATGCTCTTGGCAGAGTCTGCGCTACATTCTGACTTGCCCAAGGGACGGTACTACTTCCTTTTTTTTTTTTCCCCCTTTTCTCTACTTAACCTGCCTCCACGCTCCTCTTGCATTACATGTGATCTAAACACTGAACACTGAGACGCTAAATAGAACAAAAACTTTATGTGAATCCCAAATGTGCTGGGGCTGAATATACTTCTGTTTGAAACGAGGCTACAGGGAGAGAAGGTAAGTCTGCCTTGGGAGGAGGAATAGGGGAAGGAGGGAGTGAAGGGCATCTGTCCATCACAGGAATTACCTCCTTCCTGGTAGAAAAGGGGATGCTGGCTGCCCACAGTCATCTTACAGAGGATTGGCTTGAAGAAGGGCAGCAAATAACTGAGAAGGAGTGCTCTTGCTCCTCGGCAGACAGACTCGCCATAAGAGCTGATAAGAGAAAGTGTCCGACTGCAAAAGCAGCTGTGTGGCAGAAGAGCTAAGAGCCTCTTTCACTGCAGTCGTTTCAGTTTAAAAAGCAGGGCGGGTATCTGTAAAAGCTGGTGATGTCACTTTTCAGACTTTGGCTATAATAATCCTTGGGAGAGAAAATTACCTAAGAACCAATCTGGATGCTTTACACCACTTGCACATACAGCCAATCATATGGCTTCATGTCCAATTTAAGGGTCCACTCAACATGCTTTTCTACTTGCTTTTGAGGCTGTAAATGCAGGTGTTCAAGGCCGTGTTCTCTTCTTGCTGATTTAAGAAGCATAGCCAGTGTGCTCAGGTCACAAAATGGGGAGCGTGCATGCAAATACTGATGGCTGCTAGTTTAGTTTAGTTACAGCCTCCTGCTTTTGTTGCTAAAGAAGTTCTAGTGGCACTATTGAATTGTGAAATTATGGATGTTTCGAGACTTACCATAGGAGGTGTATTGTGTCCTGGTAAGGGATGTCAAAGACCGGTATCTTTAGAAAAAAAGGCTCTGGGGGCTATTACAAAAATGATGCTGTTTTCCAGTTAATGTTGAAATAGATCTCATGCCCAAACCATCCATCACTGTTAAATCCTGGAGCACAAATTGGGATAATGTGGCTGAGCCCAAGCAAAGGCCACAGTTCTGTCTGCCTGCACAGCTGAGAGATTGAACTGCTCCTCCGTTGGGAACAAACATGGATAATTTCCTGGCTAGTGTGAGAGGACAGCCTGCAGATGGGCTGTGAGAGGGGAAGAGTTGATTGCAGCAGGGAAAAAGTGACACATCTGGTTTGGCTTCAGGTTGCTCAGGAGTAGCAGCAGCAGTTGGAGCTCAGGGGCAGAGGGGCGTTCAGCCAGTTGGACCTTTGCTCTAAGGGTTTATTTCATGTGTGTAATTGTCACTGAAGGGCACCGAGCATATGAAGCTGGGTCTAAAAGTTGTTAATCCTGAAAACTCCAGGGCATAGCTGTCCTCATTTTCAGTGTGGGGTCTGCCTTACAAGCAATCTACGGAAACACAAGTAGCCATAGATTTAAGGGCTTGTTTTCCGCAGTGTTCCTGTTCCTTAGAGCCACTTGAGCAGAGGCTGGTGCAGAATGTGCTAGTGTGGAAAAAGATCAGTTGCTCTTTGAGCATCGATGTAGTGTATATCTTAATTAGGAGCACTGCAACTTCTTTAGGAATGTGTGATTTCCAAACAGTTGGATAAATTTGTTCATGCAGTGCACACAGGGACTGTAAACCTGGTGGATTAGCTCTTCTGACCAGCTCTGAGCCCAGCACCGAGTTTCTTCATGTGACGCACGTCCCTCTCCTTTCTAGTTCTTAGGGAAGGAACAGAATAGATCGGCTGTGAGTGGGCTATGATGCAGTGCAATTCAGGTATAAAGATTGATTTCAAGCAGCGGTAATCTCTTGTCTTCTTTCTAACTGGAACAGGAAAATTAAACATGAGCAAATTCATCACAACGGCTGGAACAAACATAGGAGCTGTTGTTGGGGTAGAACAGAGCAACAGTTCTCCTTCAAGTGTTGTCACCAATACAGAGCAGCGCAAGTGCTTCAGGGAGGTATTTGAGAAATACTGCAGTGGGCGATTGTAGAGTACTTGCCCCTGTCAGTCGGTGAGTGCTCGTGCTCTAGATAATGATGGTTACTCTCACTCTCCAAAATATAGTGTCTCCCCACCACGGACAGCTTTCACTGTGTTTAGATGTTCAGTGGCATCTCCTCATGCTGTGCAACCACCCTTGGCCAAAGGCCTCTCAGCAAGGTTCTGGTGGGAGAGTGAAAGGCAATGGGATGAACAAGGGGCTTCACACCATTTGGGAAAGAAAATCCAGAGCTCTGCTACTCTGCTTTCAGAAGCCCCACCTGCTAGTAGTTGAACAGCAGCGCCTGCTCTCAAGATGTGGCTATGTGGACTTGTGTGGCCAGAAAGAGGTAAAATCACACCTAGATCTATTAAATGGAGAGATGGCCAGTAGGCTGCTGTGACAGAAATGCAGGGCAGCTGTCTTCAGTCCAAAGCACTGGCTGCGGGAGACACTACTTTTTTTGCTGTGGAGGCTCGGTTACCTTGGAAACCTGTTTTTAGCTGGATATCTGCTCCGGTGGAGAGCCTATCTGTACCTGCTACTTCTTTGTTTTGAAATGGCTGTTTCACAGAAAAATATCTGACAGGAGTATTTCCAGAGCTGGATTATTGTGGAAACCAGGCTCTGGTTTTGGTCCCAGGTGTTTGAGTCTGATGATGGTGTGGGGAGTTCTGTGGCTGGATTGAAAAGGTATCGGTATATCTGCTTTGTGAGGTGTGCTGCTGTCATGGAAGGGAGAGGTGCTGCTGCTGATTGTTAAATCCTGGAGTAGCTCTGAAAGATAAATCACTTGCATGTCTGGAGTTTGCAGAGAACTTTGTTCTCATTTGCAGTTCAGCATCAAGCCACCAGCTGGTAGATTAAACTGCAGTAGCTTCTGTCTGTGATGAATAAATGCCCTCACTAGGACTGTAGGCTTCCCATTTTGGGGGGGGTATATATATAAACTTTTGATCCTCCTCATGAACTTTTAGTATCAGAAGGTAGTGGTTGCGGGACTGTATTCAGAATCTGACAATTTTGTTTAATTCCAGATATTACCAGTCTCTTCACATCTGTCTTTTTACTGTAGGTTTTTTGGTTTTACCTTTACTGAATACTCTGTAATCCTGAAGAGGGGAAGGGTATCTAAATTTTGCCCTTACCTCGTTCGGGTTCCCTCTGTTTTATCTACTGTTTTGTAGCCTGTACCTTTGGGATGAATGGTCTGTTATGTATTTACTATGGGGTTCTCCCAAACTAGAGTCGGTTTTCTTGCAGGTTACTGGGTACTGTGTAACGGGGAATAACAGATGAATAAATTCTAGGTGAACCTGTAACAAATCACAGCAATGCCTGGTGTTACTCTGTTAGATGCAGTTATCAATTAGTAGGTAATTAAGAACCTTTTTAAAAAGTCTGTATGGCATTCCAGCTTGACTTTGCAGGCCATCTAATTCAGATGTTTTAAGTCTTGAAATCTGCTAACTTCAGAGCAGAGAATATATTAAGAATCTGTTCTAGGCAGGCATCAGCTTTCAGCTCTGAGCAGCTATAATGCAGAAGAAAATAGCTTTCTTTTTTTAAATTTTCAAGAACTAGAAACAAAAAGATAAAGAACTTTTCATTTTATTCAAGTGTATGGAATACAATTGTTTATTGTAAAGTCTGTTTGATTAAAGCTCTTTTAGCCAACCTTTTTGTTAATTCCCACTATTGCAAACTGATTTTGGGTGGTTACAGCAGAAGCTTTTGTTGTTTTCTTAAGACAAGTGTGAACCAGATCTGTAGTCTTTACCGCACAGCCCTAAATAACTGACACAATAAAGTACTATATCCTTCCTTGTATCATTGCAGCAGCTTTGACATAGAGCTACAGAAAAAAACCTATGCCATGTTTTTTGTTATTTTTTTGTTACTTTTTTTTAACTGCATGTATCAACAAGGGTGACAGTTTGGGGCTGACTACACAGACATCATGTTGGTGATGTGTGAAGCAGAAATGAGACAGTGGGATTCTCCAAGCCCAAGGCTCACTTCAGGATCTGGCAGATAGAAAAATCTCCTGTGAACTAACTAAGCTAACAAGAGACTTACCTTGAGCCTGAGCAGATTTGATTGGGAAGTCAGTGAAGGAGAGTAAGTGTGGGACAGTAAAATAGCTGTCACTTACCTGTCCAGCACAGTATTTTAGCCATAAAAAAACCCCAAACAGCTAACCCACATGCAAATTGATATATTCCTGAGAGGTGAGCAGGTGGCATTTAGGTTAGTTTCTACTAGATAATGAAAATGCATCTATATTTAAGTGACTTAATGACAATGGCTTTGCTTTTAATTTTATTTAAAAAATACATATTGTTTTCTCCTAGCTTTGATCAACTTGTTGAAGTTCCTCATGTCTAATGAGACTGTGTTGCTGGCCAAGCACAACATCTTCACCCTTGCTCTTATGGTGAGTACAGACAACGCAAATCCTCATATTTTAAACAACTTACTTAATCTTGAATGAATCTTAGGAAAGAATCCAGGATTTCTGGCCTGGTAAGGAGATATCAGAACAAGGCCACAAAGCTGAGGAGTATCATTGTGGTTGGTTTTGCTAGATGTTTGGAAAGGGTAGTGGTTGGACTCACTTGTAGGGTCTGTTCATTCAAATAAACAAGTCTATGTGAGGAAAGGCTTAGTGTAATTTTCCAGATTTGGCAATGCTTTTTCTTGTTCAGTGGCCTTTTGTATACAAAATAATAGAAAACTGTTTTCCTGGCACTAGATACATCACATTTAAGCTTCTTGTCTGTCTCTCCTGTACTCTAAGGAAAATAATAGATAAAGCAACGAAATGATGTAATACTGTGTAATGCAAGTGAGGGCTATTTCTTTGAAGGTTTTGGTCACAGTTTATATTGTTTCTGTTGCAGGGTAGATTTTGTGTAAATATTCCTGTTGTAACTTCTTTTCACTTCCTTGTATAGGTTGTGAATCTGTTCAACATGTTCATCACTTATGGAGACACCTTTCTCCCCACCCCCAGCAGCTATGATGAGCTGTATTATGAAATCATTCGGATGCATCAGAATTTTGACAACCTTTATTCTATGGGTGAGTACCTCCTGACTGGTCAGGGCTGCTATTGACTGGAAGTGGGGGTGGTGATGGAGGGATGTTTGTGTCAGGTGTTTTCTGTCCACCTGCTGCTGATGTGTGTTTTGTTTTGTGTACTAGGACATGTTTGGTAAATTAAGAATTGAGAGAGGAATAAACTTGTTAATGGGATAATATTTTTTTTCCTAGTCAGAAAAAAACAGGAACAGACCCGTTGCCTTTCTAGCAGCCACTTAATGTGGTTGGAAATACAAATTTGTTGGCACAACTGGGTGTGTGGTATTTCATGCATCTTGGTGTAGTTTGCATCAAGCACATTTGATAGTTTCAAGTCAGAAGGCAGGTACATGCTGCAGAATAAGCCAACACAGAGAAATGCTCAATGCAAACAAGAATTTGGAAATGAATTTGAGAAACTTGTAACAAGAAGCTTGCTGTGCTAGACAAATCACACCTACTAGGCTCATTGCCAAAACAAACCAAGAAAACAGCCCTCACAATCCTGCTTGCAATGACAAGCGAATCCCTGGACTGAAGATTGTGCCTACTGGCAAAACAGGGAGAAGCTGCCATCCTTCAAAGAGAGAGAGGCATGCTGGAATGCCACCAAATGACACCCAGCAGGGAAAAGAGGAATAAAGGAGAGCAAGGAATGCACGGAGGCATAATCAGACAGTGTGTACACAGGAGCCTGCAGCCAAAGGTAGCTGAAGCAGCGCTGGTGGAGTTGCCTGCGTGCTTGAAGCTGTGAAGAAAAGAATATAGCTGTGTTCTTTGTTTGCTTTGGTCTAGAAGGACCTTTCTTCCCTTCACCCCCTGCTCCCTTCTCAGTGTGATCACCCAATGAACAACAGGAGTTAATATAAGCATCTAAAGGGAGTCAAAGGGCAGTGGGAGAGAGACAGTTGACCGTGGCACTCTTCTGACATGGAAGAGAACCATCCTCACCTAAATAAAAATAGCCAAATACTCCCTGCAATTGCAAGCAAAAATGAACTGCCCTTTTGTACAAACTTCCTAGTTTTCATCCAGTATATAAGGGATCACTTGGTCATTTTTGTGCCCTCTGAGCACATAAGATTTTTTGCTAACCCATTTCCTACTCCCAAGAATTGCAGCTAGGAAGATGAGGTGCTTTTACCAGCCAGTAATTTTTCAAACCCGTCCCCTGTGGGAGCTGAAGGAAGGTGGAATGGAAGAACAACACGCTCAAATACCTACTCAGTTGGGCTGCAATAGGCACATCTGACCTGTTGAAACAATTCATTTCTCACGCGAATGTTTTCCATCCTGCTATGCAGAGCAAACCCCTTTGAATTAATGTTGTAGATGCCTGAATGGAAACCCTCTCTGAATACATTACTTCAGATATTCAAGTACAATACCTACTGTTTAACTAAATCATGTTACTCAGAGCAGGCATCTTTTTTTTTCTTTTTTTAATACAGATGACACGTAATGGTAGTGCTAGGAAGTGAGAAGGTACCACTGCCTCAAGTTGATGAAAGCCACAGTTTAGCCTGGTGTCCTGACAGCTTCCCTTGGCTTGTCAATCCATCTCCCTGGGACTACAGTCCCCCTTCTGTCCCCTAGCCTCAGGACATTGGTTAGCACCGATGGGAAAGCTACTTTATCTTTTAGATACACAGTTAATGTAGTTGAAACTTTCTATGTTGGGAGTGGAGGTGGAATCTAGTTGCCTTGGGTTTTATTTATTTTTCTTGTCCTGAATCTGAACTTTATCCAGATCTTCAGGACTGAAAGTTTCTCTCGTGCAATAATAGGCATGAGTATGCAGCCACTGTGCTTATGGATTCACTTGTAGCATCCGTGTTTCTAGATGATCCTAAATGACGTGCTGTTCCTCCACTTCTAAGACGAAGGTGAACCTTTCCTGTGGAATGTAACCCCCAGAAAACCCTGTGTATACAAATTAATAGAAAATTCCCTTATTTTCAAGCAATATGGAAAAATAATTTTAAAATGTGCTACAGGATCTGTTATTGTTTTGGTACTTACCAAGAGATGTGTGGGTAACTGCCACTATAGGAACACTACAGATTCTGACCCAAATACTTCGGGTGCGTTGGCAGAAAAGAATTGGATTCCCTGGAAGTTCTTCCTATTGCAGAATGTTTTCATATCTGCTCCCAAGTCTGTCTGAGACCATCTGTGCAACAGAACAACGCCCTTGTTCCTACAGGGAGCATTTTTCCCTAGGCTGATGTGTAATCCCTCTCTGCAATTCCAGATGAACAGGGAGTTAAAGAATCCATCACTACTGGGTTGGGTTTAAATCACAGCATGTAGTCCAGCTCAGATGGAACCTTGCATAAATAGGAGCTGGAGGAGAACAGCAGAATAAAAGGTATCATAGGCCTGGGATGCTGTCCTGTTCCTGGGGGAAATGAATTCTAATATGCGGTGATGAAAGCAGTTAGGAGGACCTAGGCTCTTCTATCCCCTCTGCTTTCTGTCTCCCAGTCATTATCTTGTTCTGCTCACCTCTTCCATGTTCCTTACATTTCTTAGATGGGCTTTGAAGGGAACTTCTGCCCTGGATTCCAGATTGTCTCAAAGATGACCTTTGTTTTGATGTGGTTCCTGGACTGCCATCTCACCGAAACGGATTTTTTTTTTTTTTTGACATTTTGGATTAGAAAATTGCCAGTTCTGTGCCAGCACTGTTAACTGTCTTTTCCTTTCAGTTCTAAGGCTTTCTACCAACGCTGGTCAATGGAAAGAGCCTGCAAGCAAGGTGACCCACGCATTAGTCAATATTAGGTAAGGAGTATCAGTTAAGAAGCACTTTAAAGATTCTTGTGTCCTGTGTGACTGCATTCTTATTGTGACACTTTCACATTTGTTGTATTGAATTTGGTTTTGAGTTTGTTCTCTTTGTTGGGCTAAATTGCTGCTCTGAACAGGGCCCACTGGGATAAAGAGAAGATCGCCAGGGTTTGATTGTCCTCTTTCTAATAATTCTCTCAGCTCTTCTGTAGACTGAGTGCTTTCAAAGCATGGCACAAGCTGTAATGAATTAATCCTCACAGCATTCTTGGGAGAAGTTATACAGTAGGGAGCAATGCTGTGCTGGCAAAGCAATTGTGGACCTAATGGATTTCTGTTGCGTGATTCTATTGCGATTCTATGAAGCGGTCTATAAGCCAGCTGTAATAAGCAGATTCGAGGCCTCTTTTAACACTGCAAGATTTTTGTGTGTGTTTAAAACTGATTATTTAAAGACATTCTAGTATTCTCTTAAACCTCTTCTTCCTATTCAAGGGCAGAAGTTATGTTCTACTTGTATGACTAAGGAATATCTGGGGTGCTTTTGTGCTGTATTGGTTCATGACAGCAATAATTTCTTTTCCTGGCTTCTGAGGCAGTTAGTACTGGGCAAGAGGCTCATGGATCTTATTGATTCGAAAGTGGAAGAATGTTGAGAGAGAGAATTTACTGTTTATCTCTGGCTTGTAAACAAACCATAAAAGATGAGTATACTGAAAAAATACCTGTCCATCAGCTCTCTGGTCACCCCAGCACTGCTACATTGCTAGTACTTGTCGTTTTCCTCACTACAAAAGAAATTGTGTAGGACAAACTCTGTGAGGGCATCTTTCAAGTCAATATACATCTTACATGTCTATAAACCACCTTAAAGGTTCCCTTAGTAAGTCTCTAAGCTTAGTAACATCACTTATGGTTCCAGAAGATTTATTGTGCTACTATCCTTATTTTTATTTTTTGTAAACAGACATAAATGAACGCTTGTGGGCAGATAATGCACTCGGAGTGAAGCAGCAGAACAGATAACTGTTGGCAAATTAATGTCATTTAATGTGACACAAAGTGTCTGCCCTGGGAATTCTCTGTCTACCCAGGGAGAGAAGTCTAAACTGGGAAAAGATAAAAAAGGCAAGTGGTTGCAGAGGGTTTGTGCTCACCTCTGGTTTGTGCAACCAAGATTTTGTATTGGCTCATTTCCTGTTGGCTTAACAGCTGCTTTTGTAAAGATCAGCATGCAATTGAAACAAGAGACAACCAAAAAATGGGCACGTGAAACCCCTTCCAGGACAGCCTGTATCAGACACGTTCAGTGCATGGTGCTGTCTGGAACCAGTGAAACCTCGGACACCTTTCTCTTTTTCTAGACTTTGGTCTTTTACTACCTTTAGAAGTTTACATGAATGACTTTCATTCCTTTTTCATTCAGTGAAATTAGACAAGGCCTAAATTAGAGATGATTCAAGGCCTATAGAGGGATTAGACTTCAGAGAAGATAGTCTGTTTGACGCATCTCATTTCCTCTTAAAAAAAAAAAAGTGAGGAAGTGGGTTGACTTGTTTTCTTCTCATGGTAAAAATATTCCATTTGAAAGGTTCTTTAACTCTATAGCAGAGCAGCCATTTGTTGGGTGCTGGAAAAATCCAAAGGTACTGTGCTTTTGTAAAGCTGATTGAAACATCACACTGTCAAAGTAGTGACTAGGACTAGGTGCCTTTTTTTGAAACAACATGCTTTAGAAAGTTTCAAAAGACTTGTCTCAATACAGGGAAAATGGATGAGGTGAAGGCCCTGTGATAATGTGATACTCCTTTTTGACCTAAAGACTGAATTTAGGTGTTTGAAAGTTGCAGATCATGCAGCAGAAGGATGAGAGGATAATTCTTCGAGGTATGCCTTGAGTCTTCCAAGGTCTGAAGCTTTCTGCAGTCTATTGGGAAAGACCATTCTGTCCTGGTTGGTTGGCTGTCCCACTTCTGCAGCAAAGTCTGTAGGAAGACCCTTAATACTAGAGTCACATACTTCCTTCTGGTGTAGGACCAGGAGTGCAAACTGGAGCCTTGTGCACCCATGCTTGTGGCTCTGTTGCACAGTCATGGAGATGTTGCAAGCCCAAATCACCCAAGGGAAACAGGAAGAGAGGATGCTTGAGGAGAATAAACCCTTTAGGGCTGTCAGGTTGATGGCTTTATTAGAGAAACACAGTATGTTAATGAATGATGATATTTTCATAAGATGTAATTATCTTATGCATTGATAAGGACATGCTGGTTTGAACCTGGCTTAGCGCCCCATTGTCTGGATGGCCTGTTTGCTTATGCCCCTTTGGTTTTCCCTCAGAGGGGTATTAGTGTATGGTTTCTTATTTGGATGCCTTTGCCATGAAGGCAATGAGTTTAGAGAAATCCACCTCGCATTGGATTTCTCCCTCAGCTTGTTCCATTGTTCTGGAGATCTTTTATGAGCAATGATTACCTGTTTTTTGCTGTAACTATGCAGTGCAAAGTCACGCTTTGATTTATATCTTCATCTCATTACAGCAGTAAACTAAAAATTGTCGTTTCCTTATCCTAAGGCTTTTGGTGGGAAAGGTTACAAATGTGAAATCATCTCTGTGTGTGCATGCGAGTGATGGGCTTTAACAAGTGTCTTAAATCCTAGTGTACAATCTTAAGTGTATTTCTGCCAGGAGAGGAGTAGCGAGTTGTTTACACCTTTTCAAGGCTGCAATGTGTTCGTGTTACGGGAGTGACTGTTGGGGAGACACATAAGCCAGGCCTGCTTGTGCCCCACAGTGCTGGATTGGCGAGGTCATCTGATTAATTGCTTTAACGTGGAGTCAGGATGAGTAATACCTAGGGAATCTTTGACATACTCTTGTTTAAACTCAGCTGCAGAGAGAGATCACACTTTGTGTATCCTATTATGGTATTAACGGTACTTTTTAGTTGGACCCTGTTCTCCACTGGGCAGTCTGACTGGGTTTTGTTGTTGCTGATTTACTGATTTTTCTAGTGCTTACTCCAGTGAAAAGAGCAGTCACGAATGTTCTTTTTGAGTACTGAGAGACGGGGAGGCTATTCCTGCCTTCTCTCCATACGTCTCCTTTTTACAGGCGATTCATAATTTCTGTCCAACCTAAAGAAAACGGAACATTTGAAGATGACAGAATAATAATAGCCTTATCTGGCTGAAATCTTACATACCGTACTGGAATGAGTGATCCCTATTGCTGTGCTATCCCATAATAGTGATTATAACTTCTATCTGTGGATTTGTCTCTGTGGTTTATATAAATAATTGAGACATGATGGACTGTAAGATATAGCTGCAGTGCTGATGGGGTTGAAATAAGAAGCTGCAGCAGTTAGTGGTTTGAAAACTCACCTTCTCACCTATGAGAAAATAAGCACATTTTGAGACAAGTAATTTTTTATAAGCTAATGAGCCTCTTTAAGATAACATTGTGCAGGTTTGCATTTAATGAGAATTTTATTAATGCAGGGTTCAAAGGGGCATCTTCTGATTGCTTACTCAGTGAGGAAGATGGCAGCTGAATCCCTGTATTCTTTTAATAGGCTTTCTCCTGATCAGGATTTTTTCAAGGTGAATAAATAGATTAACTCAGTGATTAATAGTCTGAATTTCCCCATTGTCTGAAATTCAGTCCCATCATAATGTTTCAGTAAGAAAAATAAAGTTACTTTGAAAACTTTTAACAAGCAGAAAGTAAGTTTGTAGTATGGAACTAGGTGATAGGATTTTATATTTTTAAAGTGTGTTTTATGTGCTGTTGTAGCATATGCTGCAGTCCTCGCTTGGGTGCTTTCATTCACTCTTCCATCTTGCAGCTACTTTTGTTCCACATGAGCCACCCTGTGTGATATTCCTTCTTTGTACAGGAGATGCTGCTTCTCCCAAGGCTGATTTTGGGGTCATAAAGGAGAGATTGGGGATTTGGGAGGAGCACTTAAAGCATCGCATGGATGTGTATAAAATGGTTATGCTTGCTGCCACTCTGGGCAGGAGCACTCTGAAGGAACATTTATGATTTTACTCAGGTGAAAGAAGGCCAAATTGGGCTGTGCTTGTTTGTCATAGGATACCTGGCATCCCTGCTCTGAAGCTATAGCTCATGTTAAATTACCAGCACTCCATAGAGCTGCACTTACTGAAAACCTTGACAGAGGAGGTGGTTCCATCCAGATACTTGTTAGAAAGTGGGTGGCTACAAGCAGTCCACATAGTGCCTTCAGCATTGTTCCACTTTACAGCAAGGAATTTAGCATCTGTTCATGGGGAGAGAAGAGCTAAATGCTGCTGACCTAGTCACGTTGTAATGGATGGCTGTAGCATTTATGCAGGATACATAAAAGGGGACCTGCTGATAGATAAGTGCTTCTGTGTAGAGTGGAGGCCTATGGATTACAGTCAGCTGAGACTGTGTGTATATATATAAATTTTTTTTTTTGCACACACTTCCCTCCTTCCTTCTCTCTCTGTACAGACTTAATGGACACACACACACACGTTTCTTGCCAATATGAGTAAGAGAATGAAAAAGGGAGGGCAAGCTTAAAGCCTGTTTATGAAAATAAATGGTCAAGAAAATCTATGTGCATACATATAAAATATGAATATCTGTATCTATATGATATGTATATGCACATATGTGAGTGTGTGTATCCATACATGGATATCTGTGTATATGTACATATACATATTCACCCACATGCATATACTTGCAAACACATATATATTTATATATAAACCACACAAACATCTTGCCTTTGACAACGGCCTGATCTAAAGCCAAGTAATTTCCAAGCTGAAAAAACCTAGCCCCTCGCTTGTTTCCAGCTTCTCCTTGTGGCCGCGTTGCACTAGGTGCGTACGTAACCCCCGGGACTGACGGCCAGCGCAGAACTGCTCGGCTTGGGCTGGCCAGCACTGAGCAGCAGCAGTTGCTCAGGCATGCAGGTTAGCCCGGCGTGATCTGGAGCTCATTCCCTATCGATTCTTAAACCCGCTCGTGAGGGCTACCGCTGGTGGAATAACAACTCCATTGAATTGTTCACCGGTAATGACCTCTGACATGATGTCACTGTTAATCAGTCTGAGCTCAGATCACAGGCTAGTACAAGACAGTCAACAACTTTTTTATTTAAAAAGCTACAAAACCCAAAGAGAAACTCATAAATATATTTTATTGGTACTTTAAAATCCTAACAATTTTGCCAAGATTAAGGATCGAATTGCTACTAAAATGCTGTAAGAAAACTTTCAAGCTTTATGCACATAAACTATCTGAAGAATTAGTTCATCACATTTTTCAGGTGGTAGCCTGAAAAAAATATGATGTTGAAAAACTGAAAGTAAGTGGATTCCAGATGAGGATTCTGGCTTGGTTCTAGGTCTTTTCTAGCAACCTGTAATCACTTCACTCATTGAAGGAGCAAAGTTAGAAGACCATTCTTGTCATTCGATGTGTTTCTTGTGTGCTTTTCTTGTTACGCAGAGACCCTGGCATGGCAGAACAGTTCCTGAAATGCCACAGTGGGTATAGCAGAGCTTGGTTACTCAGAGTTCATCTGCTACCACTGCTTGTTTTTCACTTGACCTTACACTATTCTGATATGGAAAGTTTATTTGCTAGGAGCAACGGATTTTGACGGAACAGATTCTGGCATTAGCTGGCACCTGAACAGAGGAAGCAGGTGGATTGAAAGGGAAAGAACTAACTTCAGGCCATTGTGACCAGAAATATTTTAACAGAAGAATAAAAAAAGAAAGAAGCATTCCTATCTCGGGGTGCATGGTTTCATCTTTTCATGGCACTCTACTCGTGCTTCCAGTATTTTTATCAACATTCAGGGTTTTTCTCTACTCATGTAACTTCAGCATTTCATTTGTTTTGCATTATCTGATTTTTTTCTTGAGACAGTGGTGTTAGTTTTCAGTTATTGCTCTTTGTTTACTAGCTGATTCATCTTTGGTGTGCTTCTCTTACAGAGCTGTAGCCAATTTCATTCTGCTATAATTTTCCTTCATTCTTTCTCATTCATGCAGCAGCTTAATTAAATGTTGTCTCTGCCACTGGCCCAAATCCAGAGAGCAAATCTGTTAGTTGAGTGGCGTTATATGGACCAGGTCCACTGGCACAGCAGCGTGGTTCAGCAAGTCAGGTGCACCCCAGGTCGCCTTCCTTCTTTCTGCCAGTAACTTCCATTTCAGTCACTGCTGCCTGGGAAGGGACTCTGACATTGTCAACCCTGTTTTATCTTTAATGAATTCTTTTTTTCTTTTTTCTGGGGACCATTAATTTCTTTGCTTTTTTTTTTGTGGTGCCCAAAGGTTTCTAGAGCTGATGCTGATTTTGAGCAAAGCTGTTTGTATGGCAAAGAAATGCTTCTATCTGAGGTGCCGTAGCCATGGCTTGCTTTCTTCAATGCACTTGAAAGCCATGCTGCAGGGATCACTTTCTCTCTGAAATTTCATCCTCCTAGTAAGCAATACTTTTTGGATTGGGGTGGGGATAATCTTGAAGTGATTTATTCCCAGGATGGCAGCTTCACTTAACTGACTTTCTTAGCTTCTTTCCAATGTCTGCAATTGTATCAGCTGCTTTCATCTCCTGTCCTCATGTCACAAAGTCAACAGGTTGGACTTTTAAGAGGGAACTTGCAAAAGGATTCACTTCTGTATTTCAGCTGCTCTATAAGGATTGCTGTAGAGGTGAGACATCGCTTTAAGGGAGGATTGTTTGCTGGGCAGAAAGGAAACTCTTCTGCAGCACAGCCACTATTTGACAGTCTCTTCCTAAGTTCAGCAAGTATCTTAGTTCATGTGATTCTCATAAGGTGAACATCTCGCTGCGGAGTTTACCCACTTGTGAACCTTTGTGTTCCTGGCCATTTTGTTGGAAACGCTTCTTCCTTGAGATCTGAATGTTTTGGGAAGTTAGCCAGAATCTGTAGGCTACTTAGCAAAGTTTGCTAAGAAATGTTACCTCCATTACTGAGGTACTGCAACCCAGATTTCATCGACTCTGTATCAAATGCAACTGCCCTGTGAACAGGGGAATTTCTGTCTGCAGATCCCATTTACTGGATTCATGGTGTAGATTGTGGTCTTACAAGATGGAGTTACTAAAACTGCTAGCAATTTTTTCTTGAAAGCTGTGTATTCAGCTTTGGAAATACAGTGTTTGGCACATAGTTTTAGCTTTTGTGCTAGTGAATTCAGGATCTGGAGCTTTGGGAGAACAGTCAGTAGAGGAGAAAAGTGAAAGAGACTTCTCAGTGTGATTGTGGTCTCCTGTTTGATTTACGTGAGTGACTTTGCACGGCCTGATCAGAACAAGTATGGCACCAGACAAGAAATTCTTTCTAGTTTGGCTTGCAAATTACCTTTCTCTGTAGAAACATAAATGTACTGGAGAATATATGTTAGCATTGGGAGTGGTTTTGGTGTATTTCAGAAGTGGATATAATATTTATTAGTCAGAAGTTATTTTTCTGACTCATATGCAGTTATTTTGGTCTTGAATCCCCTTGCTGGGCACAAGCAAGTTATGTATGAGCTCAGTAATACATTAAAGCATGTGCTGCAAAGCTAGCATGCAGTCTTGTAAACATCTAGGGGCTTTTGTTGCAGCACAAAATCCAAAAAGGTCTGCTGGTTTCTCACTTTGAATGGTTGTATTGTTTCATCCTGTTTACAAGAACAATCCTAATTATTTCTCTGGTATTGTGGCTGGCCAGAGTTCAATTGCTAATTGATAGATTTCAACCTTACAGTTGACACCTTTGTTGGTAGCTCTAATGCAGCCAGGAAGCAAGACATGAATAGCCTCTGCAACCAGGTTCTCTTGGCCCCAAGAACTGGCCCTACTGGAACATGATTGAGGCACAGTTTGAACCAGCTGGTTATAGCTTGTCAAAACTTTGCTCATGCTGTTCTTATTCTTTGGGTAAATATAAGGGACTCTGATCTCCACTGGTCTCAAATCTAGCTTTCAAGATTTGCTTTAAAGGAGAGAGAAAATTAAGCATAACCCAAACAATGTAAAAGCATTGTGAGCTTAGAGAACACCTTCATCCCTTGAAAAATGATCTAGTATACTGCTATTTTGCTCTTTCTGTTTAAAAGAAATCTGTTGCTCACAGCAGCAGCCAGAATTATTATTCCCTCTGAAAGTCTGGGCTGTGGGATGTGTATTTACAAAAAAAAAAAAAAGCTTTTCAAAATCCAGTAATGTGTATTTCTTCTTATCTTGTACTAGTGGGGGGCCTAAAATTTGGGTTTGCTCTAGAAGTGTAAATGCCCTGTTCTCTTAATTCTTCCTTTAGGACTAAATTGACAAAGTACCTGCTCATTAAGTACATCTGCTCATTAAGGTAATGAAGTACCTACCTTATCTTAAACTGAAAGCGAGGATAATACATTGTTAGCATGACTGCAAAGCTGCAGTCTGTTTGAAGATTGTACCAGAATCTGGAGCTCAGTTCCCAGGGAAGAGAGAGGAGGGCGTCTTGTTTGTAAGACTTTGTTCATTCAAAGAAACATGCGTCCTAGCTTTCGAAAGTTAAGATGGTTGGGTTTTAGGAGCTTTTCCCAGTGAAAGCAGAGAGGATTGTCTCACCCTACCAGCGCAGGGGCTAGCTTCTCAACTGTCAGTAAATACTAGTTGGTGTAGCCAAGACTAAGGTGAGAGTAAAATGCTGCCTGGAGACAAAAAGGGAGCTCTAATGAGTTGTGATGACTTTTATTTTTTTTTTCTTCCAAAATGTGAAAATGTTTTGGGCTCTAATATCTGTGTTTCCAGTTACAGACCATAAGATACATTAGAAGTTCAGGTGGTCTGAATTAAATTGGCTGCTTGGGAATCCCAGAATGCAACCTTTTGTTATTACCTTTTTTGGTTTTTAAATTTTTTTTCTAACTCTCATAGCTAGAAGAAGAATTCAGGAAATGATGGCGTAATGCTTCTGAGGTAGCAGTTTCTCCCTTGGCTTTGAGGTCAGATTTCTGTTGCCTGTCTCAAGGGATGCTAACCATAAAGGTTCAGCAGTAAGAAATGCCCATGTGCTTGGCTGTTTCTCAGCTATCAAAGCCGACCAGATTAAGGTAACAGTGATGTCATGAAGAATTCATTCGAGACAGGTATCGGATTCTGATATCTCATGCTGAGAAGGGTTTAGCTGAGGGATGTTACTCTGGCAAAACTGCCCCAGTGTGTGCTTCCTCAGCCTGTGCTCTTGCGATCGCCTGAAGCAGCTATAAGCTGACAGTGTTGCTGAGCAGGAGGATTCACCTGCTGTTCATTCCTCCCATCTTTTCTGCAGGGAGCAGCCTGCGTTGTGCAGCTGCGTGTAGAGGAGGAGGCTGGGGACCTGACCCAGGAAAAAACTGTCTAGGCAGGAAAAAAAAAAAAAAAGAACAAACCAGTGTTTTAGCCTGTGTCAGTTCTTGAGCCTGGTTCATTGCACACAAATGTGTGAGTGATTGTGTCAGCCTTGTAGAAGGTGTGCGTACAAGCAGCGCAGTGTTAGGGACAACAGGGCAGTCTCTTAGCAGCATTGACCTGGTACACCAGTTTTAGTCTAATATCCTGCAAAGTGTTTTTTAAGTTTATGTCCGCTGTCATCAGTTCACTGATGTGACTCTTTGCAGGGCTCTAAGCACGTTCTCTTTTTTGTTGTGGTATACTGCAGGGTGGTTCTTGCAAACTGTTCTTGCCATTAAGAGAAATACCAACACAACAGTTGCCTAAAGTTTCTGTTTGGTTACTGGGCTTGAGACAATACTGCCATGAGCCCAAAAAGTGAGAACTTTGGTGCTACTTGGAAGGGAGTTTTGAGTAGGAGATCGCTGACATGTTGAAGGCATCTCGCTGCAGTGGACTCCTGTTTGATAGGATATAAAAACATGGGTTTAAATGTGTTTTATTTTGAGGATGGTCGAAAGTGGAATGACCTTAAAAGCTCCCTGGCAATCCTTTTGCCTGACTTTGGTAGAAGACTTTGAAAACCCAAAAGCTTTTTCATGTTGCTGCTTTAGTGATTAATTAGGTCATCACTTTGTGTGTTAATTACAGTGACATTTTTCTTCTCATTAGTTGGATTATGGAAAGTTTTTGAGTCTGTGTGGGATGGGAAGTAATGCAACCTTTGTGGCCAAGAGAAAGATGATTTCAAGCATTAGAACACTGAATTTCAATGATGGCTTTGGGTACTGTGGAAAAAATGCTTCTATGTGCTGTAGAAAATGTAGCTGGTAAGCGCTTTGAGGGCAGGATAAATGCCTTTTATTCTAAACAAACTCGTGATGTTGCCCACACTTTGGATGAGGAATTTTAAACTGGATCCTTCTTCCAGAAGGTTGTGTGTTAATTAACGTAAAGCTCTTGCTGCTGACAGAGGGGTGTGAATATGATATACTTTATATAATGTCCTTCATGGGGTGCCTGAAAATGCTTAACAGGGAGCCTCTTAAGCCAGGGCAGTGTACATGAACAAAGCCCAATTGCTTTTACTTATACTTTTTTATAATTATTTAATGTCCTCCTTATAATTTTGCAACACTGCTTTGGAATCTGAGCTTGACATTAACTTTTTATGGACATTTGAGATGACCTTGTCTGAGGCAGACATTCCCTTCTAAACTCAGAAAGCAATACGTCTGCCATATGTTGTTCTTGACTCCTTTGTTCATTAGCATTTGAAAGCTGTGGTTGCTTTGAGGCTAGCCCACATGTGGTACCTTGAGCCTTGTTGAAGGAGCAGACTGTGCAATTCTCACTGGGTAGCACCTATTTTTCTTCCTTGTTTGGTGACTTCCACTCTCAGCATAAACTTCTGTCAGAAATGAAGAAGCCACAAAGCAAGACTGCGCCAAGATCTTAAGTTTGACTGGGAAATAAAATAAGTCATGTTCATAGAATCACAGAATGGTTTGGGTTGGAAGGGACCTTACAGACCATCTAGTTCCAACCCCCCTGTCATGGGCAGGGACACCCTCACCAGACCAGGTTGCTCAAAGCCCCGTCCAACCTGGCCTTGAACACTTGCAGGGATGGGGCATCCACAGCTTCTCTGGGCAACCTGTTCCAGTGTCTCACCACCCTCACAGGGAAGAACTTCTTCCTAATATCTAATCTAAATCTCCCCTCATTCAGCTTAGAGCCATTACCCCTTGTCCTCTCACTACATGCCCTTGTAAACAGATTGCAGTAAGGAGGGTTCTTCCCAAATTCTTCTCAATGTGAGTGATCCCATACTGGAACAGATTGCTCAGGGAGGCTGTGCAGTCTCCATCCTTGGAGTTCTTCAAATCTGTCCTGGACAAAGCTGTGAGCAAACTGCCCTAACTGACCCTGTGCTCAGTAGAAGGTTGAACCATGTAACTTCCAAAGGTCCTTTCTGACTGAACCCATTTGATTTTAGAGAGCAGTCTCTCCACTGCATGGTCAAATGGTAATAGAAGCAAGAAAACTTGTTTTGTCAGAGTGCACTGTGCTATATGTTAACTCTGGGTCCAACTGGTAAAGATGCCGAGTAGAGCACTTATTTAAATCAGTAGGAGCTTGTGGTGCTTGGCATCTATTTTCTTTCTCTGAAAGATCAGTAAAGGGTAAAAACTTAGAGGACTCGCAGTATGTGTTGCTGCAGATGCCCGGTATTGTCTGCTGGCTGTGAACTTATCAGTAAATTGGATCCTGCTGATGAGATCCAACTATGCAACTCAGTCACTTGTGAGAAGAAACTATTCTCAGTATGATTAATGCTGTGGTTGATGATGGGGACGGAAAGCACGTCTTTGAATAATGCCTATAATGGCATATTCCCCCCGTGTGTATGTTTAAAGGAAGAGTCTATGGTTATATGAAATTGAGAGCATTTAAGAAGCAGTTAATGACAAGTGAAAATGATAGCTAGGGTAGATTAATTGTTAAATGAATTGTGCCTGCACTTGCTGTCATTTTAATGTGGTGTTGGTCTAATTGTAAGTATGATGTTATATAGCAGGAAGGCATCAGAAAACAATACTGTGCACTTCAGGTCAGAAGAGTTTAAAGGCTGAGCCATCAGGAGTTTTTCTCAAGTGTAGCCATCTTTTTGCTGTGGAGTTTTTTGTTTTTGTGGTTTTTCTTTTCCCTCTGGAGTACCAAAATCTGTATTATGATTAATTTTGCTTTTATAAGTTTTTCCACATGCTTTTTTTTTTTTTTTTGACAGTGCAGTAAAGCAGTATTTACTCATAATCAGTTTTATATGAGTTTTGTTTTAACTGTTTTTGGAATGAGATGATACCAACAGAACTTGGTCTGGAACACAGCTCATAGATTCCTTTTTTTTTTTTCATTGCACTTTATCTCCAGGACTATTTATTTAATTTTGATTTGGCATGGGGCTACTTTACATTCATGCCTTCAATCTGAGTGGAGCATAAGGGAAATTATCAGGATGGAAGAGGACTGAAAGCAGCCAAGCGTAGGTCTGATTCTGTCATTATTCTGAAGAAATCTGTCTTTTGAATTGCTTCCGAGTGACAGTGGGGCAGGAAGGCATTGGCAGAAGCTGTATTTCTCTACCAAGCTTTTTTGACACGTAGCCCATAGCCTCACTAGAGTTGTGTGAATTTTGTGTGGTTTCTAGATGAAGTGAAATGTTGCCACGTATCTTTTGGTAAAGTTTAGTGGTCCCTGTTCAGACTCAGATGCACTGAATGGTTCTTGGGGCCGTTTTTTACTTTTTAAAGCATTTGCTGTGTTTGGAGGGGAATCAGTTTGGGCTCAAGGACACCTAGAGCATGTGAGCTTTGATTGCTTTCAGCTTGCTAATCCTCATGATCCAAACTCTGCACTCAGCAGAACAACAGTAATGCCCTCCACACAGTAAGACAGGAAAATACTCAACAGAAAGCTTTTCCTAGGAAGAGAGGAGGCCTTCAAATGTTTCTTCTGGAAAGGTAAACTTGGATGGGGACAGGTGCAGACACAAACAACAGGAATCATCATTTCCTTCCAAAGGACGCTTGGTGCGTGCTTTGCGCAATGCAGCAAAGTGAAAACTAGGGGTTACTAATGTAGTGGGGAACACAAGCGAGGTGGGACAGTTTCTGAAGCTAAAGGGAAACCTGTAATGTGAACAAATGGGCAGGAGCGTCATGAATAAATAAAAGTTGGAAGTGAAAGGATTTCTAACGTTAAAAGCACTAGGACAGTTTTGTGATCCACTACAAAAACACCGTCTAAATGGATCTAGTTCCATTTAAAACTAGTCAGGGAAGGATTATCTTGCAGCTGAGAATATGAGAGGATGGAGAGAGCCAGAGTCCCAGACTTGCACCAGGAGAAGCACAGGTAAGAGATACTTCCTGACGTTCTCAGCAAGGGTTGTTTTTTTATTATTTTATTCTAATTTTTTTTAATTCCCCCTGTCCCCATCAGTAATGTTATCAGCTCCAGGGCATTATGGAGACGGGTCAGATCAGGTTGGTCAGTGGATTAGGACATAATTCAAATAGTCTGGTAAATACCATTGTAGTGTTTTCTAAAGTTATAAGGCTTGTAAAAACTTGTAGCTGCTTTTTGTAAGTTATTCGCTTCCTGCGTCAATGATTCAGAACCTATTAGTGTTAATAGGCTAGCTGGTTCAAAAAAACTGATGCCACTCCCTCCTGTCAGTCAGGGATCACTTCTCCGCTAAAGGAAGACTGTAAATGTCTTCTGTAAAATTCAGGGGCTGGCTAACAAATTGCAGTTTAGAATACATTACAGATGATGAATGTGATCTCCTTAAAGGGAAATCTATTCATTTGACTTAGTGCTCTTACGATTAATTGCTTGCCAGATTAAATTGCTCCATAAAACGCATGCTACTTTATTCGATCTCTTCACGATGAGATTAGCTGGGCCATGCTGGTTCTTTGTATGTTAATTACAATGGTATTTTCTTCTTCAATTTAATTACTAAATTGTTTAGCACAGCATGCTTTCTCCTAGCCTCAGGAAAGATGACTGTATTTTTCTTTTGACCATCATTTTATAATCTTACTGCCCTTTTCCCAGACCAGAAATATTCTGGGTTTCCTTTACAGGAAAGTATCATGCTGTAGAGGATCCATTCTGAGAGTTTTCTGTGTTTTCTCTGGTGTGCTGCTGAAACACAGGAACGGTACTAACCTTGCACAGATTCACCATGCGACAGTCTGGGGTGAGGAATGAGGAATGTCTGAACTGAAGCTGTGGAGGCAAATTTCCAGAGTTGCCACCCAAACAGGAATTTATCTGGGTACTGAAGCTCAGCTTTCTGATTCTGTTGAAAAGTGTAAGTTCACCAAGTGGGCAGGATGTTTGCTTTTTGTCTCACCTGAAAAACCAATGCTCCAGTGGTTCAGTATTCTCTGTGCTGCTGAAGTTTCAGGGCAAACTTGGAAGTTTGTGGATCTTCCTTGCTCTCAGAGGTGCTCTTGGAGGCCTTCTCTGTACTCACTGACCATACCCAAGACTTTTTTTTTTTCCCTCTGAAAACCTACAAAATGGAAATACAAGAAGTTGAACAGCCACAGAATTGTGGTAACAGCCTAAAATTATTGAGGGCGGCCAATGGTAAATAATTTAAGGAAAATTTAAGAAAAAGCTATTTTAAGTTCTTCTTATAAAACTTGCACCAGGGATATCAGTTCATTCTCCCTTCATCAGAGTCTGGGACCTGACTATGTGTGCAGCTACCTGCCATGTGCATGCACAAAACCCCCATCCTTTTGCAATACTAGGCCTGGGATTTGCACATATCCTCATGTTCCCACAGCAACATTACAGAGGCTCTATTGTAAAGTTGTTGATTTTCTTTATTTTCTTTCTTTTTTTTTTGTTACTGTTTATGCTGCTATACCACTCTAGATTAAATATTCAAAATGTACCAACTAAACTGTTAGTTGTAAGTGTTTAAAATCATTAAAGTCTCTGGGTCTAAAGTGGAGCTTCTCTCTTACCCAGCTATAATATCTATTTTTTTATTTGTTTCTCAACTTAACCCCTCTGCCTCAATAAATACAGTATTATCTTCTATTGGAATTGATTCCCAAAGGCAAGGCAAGCTTTTATATTAATTAACCTGGTGTTTCATTTGCTGCGTATCCAGAGCTTAGAAAATTCAAAAAGGTATAGCAGAACTAGTAAAGTTTCAGAAAGGGACAGCAAGAATGACTGAAGGTATGGAACCAGATGTGTTATGAAGAACACTTATATAAAAGTGACAAGTCTTCAGGCTGGAAGAGAGATGGCAGAGAACATACAAGAGTTTGTAAAAAATATTAAATGTCATAGAGAAGATGAAGAGGAGCTACAAGAAGAGGGTGCATCAGAAGATCAGAAAAGTTCAAACCAAAGAGATACTATTTTGTTCAAAACTTAGTTAAGCTGTGGAATACCTAAAAGGTTATGTGAATTTAGATGAATGATTATACAGATTAGCGGAAGAAAATTCCATTGTGGGTTACTGATCATACAGATATCACATCTGCCTCACATACCATCTTGAACTGTGTGTGGCTGGAAGTTAGAGTTATTTCTGGGACAGCATCATTTTATTCTTGTCTGCTTTTATATCGTTACCTGAGCTCCCATTTCTAGACACTTTCGAAGTCGGGACACTGAGCTGGCCTTTGCTACCTGACTCAGTATGGCAATTTTTAATGTTTACATAAATTTTATCTGTCAGCAGCTTCTCAGGAATCAGCTATTTGCTTCAAAGCCCTTACCAAGGGTAAGGCAAGGTGCCAGTGTGCCCATCCCACTCCTTTCAGGATTGAGGGATTACATTTTACATACAATCAGCCATCTAGGTTATACATCTGGTTTGTTATATCTGTCACTACTTTCAAGTCGAGAAGGCTCAAATCCCATGTTAGGTGTCTGTAAGGGTTCATAGTTATGTGAAGGAGTCTCTTAACTACATTTTGACCTAGACCAGCTTTGCATACAGAAGAGAAGGCAACCAAGCCTTTCTGTGCCTTTCTGCTGCAGCTTGTGTGTACACAGGAAATATTGTTCTTGGTAATTTAGAAGAGAGATGTCTAAGGAAGAAGACTATGCTTTCCTATGAGCTGGTGTCCTGTTTAGCCGCATTTTGCTCTTTTCTGAGAGTGGCAGAGAAGCGTGTAATTTTCCAGAGCACTGGTGAAGAGAAGACTGATTAGCCATGGAAAATTTTTCTTCCCTCATGATTTTACTTTAGCATTTCAGTCATTATTTTCACTGTTCCTTTTTTTTTCTCCAGAAAGAACTCATGGAGAGCTGTCAGGATCATGAACTCATAAATCTCATGAAAGTAGAACCCGTGCCAGCCGAGCAAGGCATGATTTTAATTAAGACTAACAGGATTTTTTTGTCTTTTTTTCTTCCTTGCTAGGCCTGATTCAAATAGAATGGTTGGGAAGAAAGTTCTTCATAAGTTCAGTAGCCTATTGTTCATCAGCTAAAGGAGGCTGAGTTGGTGGGACCTTTTGAGACTTCATTGATTTAATAAAATAAAAAATTAAAGGCCCTAGATTCTTTAATTTGGTTAAAAGGACAAATCCTTTTACTGAGCCTTTGTAGAGCAAGGAATTGAACAGGGATGTAATCCATTTTTTCTGTTGCAGGTTACTGTTCTAAAGGAAGTTCATGTTGGATAATTTATCGTTCATTCCTTTTTCCTTCTGGCTACTGCAGATCCCCGTGCACTGCTCTATAAATAGATGTTCAAAAGGTTCTTTTGCCGAAATCTCTGAAGACAAACTTTGATTTCACTAAACCAAAAAACCCCCACCTATCATCAATTCTCAGTGCACAAGTAAGATGGGTTAGGAAAACAAATGGATCGGGGTGGGAGACCTCCGCTGTAAGTGCATCAAATAATGATCTGTTCTTTGTGAAGAGCATTTATCTATGAAGACCAGCCAAGGTGAATTAAAAGAGCGTTATCTGGAAACAGGCAGATGTGAAGCCATGTATTTTACTGTCATCTGCCATCCCATGTTGGCCCAGCTGTGGGCTGTAGCTGTATGTAGGTGGGGAGGGTCTTACCCACACTGAGGACCTAAGGCTTTGCGGCTCCAGCTGGTTCTCCTGCCCAGTGCTGGTCCTGCAGGCCAGTTCCGCCCCTCTACCTGTGCTGCCTGCAACAAGCACCAACACAGCAGAGGCTGAGAAGTGACTCCTTTGGAGTACGCTGCTGACCTGACTCAGTGCCAAACTGAATTTGCCTCCCATCCGTTTCTTCCCCAGTCCATGGTGCCTCTGACAGGGAAAGCCATCTGTGTTAGAGCCTTTTTATCTTAGCTCAGGGAGAGAAATGAAACAGAGCCATGGTATTGCTTGCGGCCTGATGTTGTGAAGGATTTTAAGTGACCTATTGCATACAAACCCTGACTATTTAGCCTCTAAACAAGGCATGCACAGTACTCATTAAAGGTTGAGTGCTGAGGGTGCCTTTAATTGTTGAATTTCTAAGCAAACTTTTTCCTTCTGTGTCACCAGTTATTCAGTTAAAAGGGTTTGCTCGTTGTGGAACGATGCTGCTGTGGAACCCTACTAAGGCCCCATCTGCTAAGAGCTTGTATTGATTTGTGTCTTAGTTTATAAAAGCCTTCAATTCTCCTTCTGTAAATGCCATAAATAATGCAGATGTACTAGATGAAATGTGCTGTAGGAACATCCCAGAAATCATTTTGGTCTGGGTTGAACTGAGCTAATCTAATCATGGCTAGGCGTTTCTCAAGAGCTGCAAAACAAAAAGCATATTGTCTTATTCTAGATTAATATATTAGTCAATACCCAGGAGTAGGAGGATAGGTATTTGAAAGTCGTAATCAACTTTAGAAAACAAGAGCTTTTAATGTTAAAATATTATAGAACTTCATCTGAAACTAGTTGTAAATCATAGATGTACATACACAGTGGAAGTACAGTAAAATCCAGTCCTGCGCCTGTGATTTATCTGCATAATCCTCACATTTGTATGCCTCTTTGTCAGAGGGACTGCAGTGCTTCAGAGGCTATATGTATATATACTAAATAAATCATTTTGCCCACTCATAGCAAACAGCCATTTTGTGCTAGCAACATTGCAGAATGCATTTTAGTAGGGGACATTGATGAATAATTTGTCCTTTTGAGATTTCATGGGCTTTAGGGCACCAAAACGTATTTCAGGTTGGACTAGGTCCAGATCTGTATGAGAACTTCTTGGCAGCCTTGTAGAAAGTATATGAGAGCTTTAGAGGTGACCTGTTTTTAGAAATTTAATTGGATTTTTGCTCTATTTTATCAGTTATGTGAAAAGAAAGCAAAAAGGTAGAGGGATGTGGTATTTGTTAGATTGTTGCTTGGTTTTTTTCCTTGTTCTGTTAGAAATATCTAGCATATCAAGGCTATGGAAAGAGGATTTTTTTTTTTTGAGTGGTCTGTGGTCATGGCAGCTTGAGTTCTTCGTATTGGAGAAATCAACTGATGGACAGTGGTTCCTGCAGAGGAGAGAGAATGTATTTGTATGCTCATAAATTCATTCTAATCAATGTTTCCCTGGCAGTTACTTGATGTTAGTTACCACAGTTGCAAGATGAAGAATGTGTTTACATGCTATTAGCATTGTTAATTGAGAGGAAACATGGATACAGCCTATTTTCAGAGCTGAGACTTGTCTTCCTGTCACTTTTCTGCACTTGACAGCCCCAAAACTGCTGATGTGATCAAATAGCACATTGCAGACTACAGCTATAAGACAATTTCAGAACTCACCAGTTCTGCTTCAAATTGTTGAGCGTCAAGCACTTTTTCTTCGCTAAAGCGGACAAACCATATGAACCAGGTTAACCATCAGCAGACAGTTTTTAGGAATTTGGGGTTATATGTCAGCATTCATTCCAAAGGAACTCCAGGTGCCTGGAGGAACCTGGAGAGCTCTTGAACATCAGCATGGGGGGACACTTCAGAAGTCATTGGGACTGCTGCTGGTCAGACTTGGCTTTAAATTTTCCCTGTTGGTTCTCCAAGTACTGTTTGCTGATGTGCATGCATTATAGCTCATCTGCACAACCGGAAAACTTGTGACAGTAGAGACAAGAGGTATTTAAGAACCTTTGTATGTTGGTTTTATAGCAGAGATCATTGAAGTTCTATTGACACGTGAAACACGTGGTGTTTCTTTTGGAGCTAATAGCGTGCATCAGTAACAATGCTGCAGATTCCAAGAATAAATGATGTGACAAGGCACTTGTCATGGAGGATCCCCAAAAGGGATGTCGAGGGTGCACTTCCTTAGGTGATGAGTATGAAAACAGTGCAACACGGTGAGCTTTTTGGTGATCAGAAAGGACATAAGAATTTCTGATAAATTTTGCAAGTTACTGGAAGACTGGCAGAAGGTTAAATCATGAAGTAGATGAGGCAGTGTGATCTGAATTGCTTTTTAACCTGTCAGGCAGTGCAGTTCATGATAAAGCAAGTGGCGGTCTGCAAAAGAGGGCTGTATTTTGAAAAGCAGTGACTCAAGAAGCATTGACTGGCAGCTTTTATTCTAGGTGTCTTGTGAAATGTTCAGCTAAAAGGGTTTATTTGACCCTTGAAATATTAGCAGGAACGGGAAAGTGATTTTATGATCATATATATTTTGCAATTTCATCTGGTGTCTGTTTGAAAAAGTGTATTGAAAAACTGGAGAAAGGACAGAGAAGCCTCAGTTATGAGAGGCTAGTAAAAATGCTTTCAAGATTTCAGTATCTTGAGCTCTAAAAACCTGAGGTATGCTCTTTAGAGTGTTCGAGCATCTTTGAGAAGACAAAATGCTAAAACAGAAAAGGAACATAAGACTAGACACTGAAACCAAATTGAAACTGCAAATTAGGTACCCATTTTTTAATAGGTAATTAACCATTGTAGTAAACAACAGAAGGGATCGATTTTGTTCCCTTCTTCATATCTGAACAGGATACCTATGTGAAAGATGCTCTAGTTAGCTACTGGCATGAGACTACATAGTGCAAGGATAATATTGAAAAATGCGACAGCCTGTGATACACAGAAGTTCAGATAAGCTGATCTATTGACCTGTAGTTTCATGAATCAGTTAGACTGGATCAAAGATCTCATTTTGCATTTAAAACTTAACAAATTCACTCTGGATTCCTGTGCCTCAGGCTTGTATTTTTGCATTGAGACAATTCTCCTCCTGTACATCAGCCTTAGACCTACTGACATTTATCCCTGCAGCAATTAAATAGAAGGGCTGTCCTGAGACTTATTTTGAGGGGTTGCTCTTAAGACTACAGGACAGAGGCGAGATTGAAGAGGATGTCAGTGGGTTGCAAGGTTTTAGTTTTTCTGCAGTTTGCAGTCACCATGATGGCTATGCTCAGTGAGTACAGGCCAGGGCAGAGGTGTGCTGCAAGGAAGTGTGGGGAAATCACTCATTAGCTTCAGCCCCTGGTAAAAATGTCACATTTATAATTTATATTTCCAGCCATACATGTTTCAGTTTTTATATGGCAGCAGGGATTTTGCCCATTGTGTTTCAGAATGGCAAGAGTTTTATACTAAGTTGTAATAGCAAAAGAAAGCTAAAGTGCTTCAGAGAGTCTATTTTTAAGTCTATTTCATACTTAAATAAGTTTTTACTGAATGAGTTTTGCTCAGCCTTCCATGTTTAGTCATGGAATTAATGGATGGGAGCAGTAGATCCATGCTGGGAATTGGCCTTAAACCCAGGGAAGGGTTAAATAAGCTGTTTGTTTCAGCAAAGACTCTCTTTTTTCAAAAGTGCATACATACAGAGTAAGTAAGTGTTAGCGTAGTGTTGGTGTTTTTACACACTGTGATCTTGAGGATATTTTGAGTCTTTAGGTCAGCATGTCAAGACATACTTTGACACAAGAGGTCCTGCTTATCAGCTGCAGAGTCTGCAGCCCAGCACTGTTAAGAGGCCTCTGTCTCCATGCATGTGAGCACCCTGCAATTTGAACACAACTGGCGCTTCCTATAGCAACAGTTTATATATAAAGGTAGCGCAGGAACTGAATCTTAGTGATGCTCACCACCAGGAGAAAGGAAACTGTGCCGAGCTCTGCCTCAGTCCAGCCAGCTGTGGTGAATCCGAACTCCTGCTAGAGCTGGAAGAGAATGTGACCTTTAGCAGCTACCTGTCTGACTGCATTTTCCCTGAAATGGCTAAAACCACTTAAAAGTGATGGTATGTTTGATATGTTAAAAACCATTTAGGGAAGCAGGAGAGGCAGTCAATACTTGATGCAGCTCTATTACTGGGTCATGAAGAGCTGGCTTGAGGGAGGATTGAAAAAAGCACAGCGCAGCCTGTTTGGAGCTTTCATTAGCTGCCCCAACATGTAACTGCAGAGAATCTATAGGGGCTACAGGTCGGTCTTTGCCTCTTAATTCTGCCTGTTGAATAATGGCAGAGGTGTTTTGGGGCAGTAAGTCATTAAGGTCTGTTGACACTCAGGTTTGCCATTGCTATTCAGGAGGTTAAGCCTCTGTTTACTCCTGCTCTCCTGTGCCACTTGCCTTTGAGGGAGAAGTTCTTTGTTTCTCTTGGCTCTCCCTGTTCATCGCTATGCAGAACAAAACCTTAGAAGTTGCCTGAATATTAATTTTTCAGGCTTTCTGAGAACTGTGGGAAGTAAAGGTCAGGGAAGTATATTGGCTCCCATTAAGGCAGAATGGCGAATGTGCTGAGCAATGAACAGACGTCCCAGCCTAGGAAGGATAATACACCCCAAACTCTGTCCTGCTGTCAGCACCTCTAGCCTCCCACCAGGGGCCACATTTATTTGGCAGTGACTTTTTTGTACAGAACAGTTAGTTGTACTTCTCCTCCAAATACAGAGATGCAGCATCTGAAGGCTTAGAGATCCGTAGATCTTGAGCTGAGCTTCCTGCCCCGTGGCAAGCGGAGCCCTGCTGTAGAGGGGAGGCGAACCATTAGTCCTGAGCACTTAGTGATCTGCTGCACGTATACATGCGCCGTGCAACGAAATACTCTGTGCTGGTGCCAGTGGGTTTATTTTAGAGATAGCTTGGAAAGATCTTGGATTTAACCATTTTCCAGTGGAAGGATGAAATGAAAACACTTCACAATACTTGTCAACTCTTACTTTGAAATATCCTCACCTCAACTTTTTTTGATTGTCGGATGCTTTCAGTATGAAAATTTGATTTGTCATAATTTTTCACTTCAATCTTGTATGTCAGAGTTTCACTGGAATCTTAAATTTTGTCCGAAGTTTTTCATCAAATTAAGGATAAATATGAAATTTTAATGGAGAGATTAAAGTTCATACAGTTTCATTTAAAATCAAAGCCAGATTTCTAAATTTTGATATCCTTTACAAGAGCGAGATCTTCACCTGGTTCTAATTTTGATCATCTTTCTTGAGTAGCACAATGTGGCTTGTCTGAAGCCAAATATAGATCTGCCCTTTAGATAGCATTCAGGTTTCTTTCTTTTTCCCTTTATGCTTTTTGTGGTTTTGGTTTGTTGTTTGGTTTGGGTTTTTTTCGAAGAGAGATTTATGCGGTTTTCTCTTTTTTTTTTTTTTTTTTGTTTGTATAGTAAGTGCATTGCCAAGCCTTGGCTCTCTCAAACTGATGAGTGTAGTTGCTCATTAGCATCAAATGCCACAGCCCATATCACTTTTGCTGTGTTGCTCAGCTAGCACGCGTTGACTGTTAAAGCAGCAATTAATCCCTTTGATACTGAATGGGTTCTGTAATCATCTGACCTGTTATTTAAAATAATAATCAAAGTTCTCTAATGACTTATATGGTTTAACTCCTTTAGGAATCTTGCAACAGACAAGGAAATTTTGCCGTGCAAGCTAACTTACACAGCACTGGTGGCGAAGAATGCTTTTTAAATATAGTCAGGAAAATGGTGACTTAAGCAAGTGCAGTGTGGGTGAAGGGAAAACAGGGTTTGGTAGGTGAACAGTAAGCAGCCTGATTGCTTTATGTTGCACTAATAGGTTTTCTGCTGCAATTTTGACTAGTATTTTTGGAGCAAGATCTTTACAGTGTTTTACTTGGCAATAAATGATGTATCAGTTTGGATAGAACAGTGTTTAATCTGGGTTAAAATGTCAGAAACTTCTAAGTGCGTGCCTATCAATAGTAAGTAATTATGCATATGCGCAGAATGAATGCTAGCCAAGGTAATAGAAGCCACGCAAATTTTTTTGTCTTCAAATTTGAGGGAATCTGCAGTATCCCTCACAGAAATGTACAGTAATTAGTGGCAGTTTAAAACAACTGAAGTGTTGCCTTTGATCTTTGAATGGAAGAACTAAAAGGAACTGAGGAAAAATGCAATATCTTAATACAAGGAAGTAGTCAGCACTGCATTTTTGCCAGTGCAAGTGTAATAGTAAAATGAGAATTCAAGATTTCAACAGCCTTTTAATACTTATAATGTTTTGGTGTTCACTAGGGCAATTCTGAATCACATAGAGTTTATAGGAATTAATGTAACCAAGTTTGGTGACATCCTTTTTGGTATTAGTTATTTTGCAAATGCAAAGAGCACATTTGGCTCGTTACATCAGGTTTGCTTGGGGTTTTTTCCTGCATTTTCATTTGATTATGGGAAACATTTTTTAATGTGGCCCCAGTTTTGGTTGCTGAACTTGGGAAGTTGTGTGGTCTTCCCCATCTGCTGAGTGTCTACAAACCTTGTCAGTGACAACTGAATATATAGATGCTTTGTGTTTAAAAAAGAAAAGGAAGGGAGGTGATAAAACACAGTCTAGGTTGCATAACTCGGAGTTTGACCCAAGGTCTGGAAGATTTAATTGGGGGTGCTGGTTTAGGAATTGTGCAACTTGAGCTTCGCAAAGAAACCAGCTTGAACTATCCAAAGTTATTGTCCTGTTAGAACTGAAGTACCTCTCCAGTGTGTAGCTGTGTATTAGCTATTGTAAGGAAAAAGCGGAGGCAAACCTTTAGCTCTCTTTTCATAGAGAAGAGTCCAGGACTCCTTTCTGCTGGCAAATCCTCTGCCACCTGTTTTATATCACATGTAACTGATTAAAAAACATGTGGCTTTTTTTTTTTGCATTATGTTTTTGTAAGAGCCTTGAAAAACACTTTAAAACTTTTAAAGCATAAAAGACGTATCAGTAACAGAACACTGTAGGAGGTGGGCTTTTTCTTTGACTTGCTTGGTAGGAAAACATCAGTAACTAACTGAAATGTTTGGTGCTTCACTATTTCTTAGATTGGACAACCATTCTTCACTTTTGAAATAGAAGATGCACTTCACTGGCCTTGCCTTCAGTAACACCCATACAAAGAACAGAATAGGAAAAAAAAAAAGTAGGTATAAACTACAAACCCAAAGCTTTGAGTGAGAGGTGAGCACAGGTCTATATGTCAGGTATGATGGTGGATGAGAGAGGAGTGTGGGTGTTTGAAAAGAAAATAATTTTCTTTTCCTCTGTGTGACATGGGAAAGTCTGTCCCCAAAGATTTGTCCTTCGATGGCCAATTCAGCTGAATGGGTTTTGTCAGCATCTGACTGAAATTTGGTGCAGGATAAGGGTGCGCAAAATAAAAGTAAAAACAAAAAAAAACCAACACTATTGAAGTGATTCTGAAAACCCTCGGTGTAGGCAGGTGACTTAAATAGTTGCCACTTGTCAGTTGGGCTGCGATGTGTTGACCCCCAGTTCTCCGTTTGTCCTCGCTGTTGTCCCATGAACTATGAGTGTACGTGCACAGGCTAGCTTAAAGTATGACATTTTGCTCTGCAGTCACAATGGATTTAATACGCGCCTGTTGTCAGTAATTCAGCTGATAACTTGTTCAACTCCAATAATTCACTTGCTTCTGATCATCCCCCCTTAGATATTGAGAGTAGCAATCTTGATAGAGAGTAGATATTTTGTGAAATCTGCAGATACTGGTATGGAGGGAGCTTGGCTTTCAGGGAGGCAGGTCTGGTTAAGGGAATTAAGTAGGAAAGAAGATGGGTACACATGAAATATGTACAGCAAAGGAGTTAGATATCTATGATGAGATGAAGCTCTCCACTGGTCCATAAACCAAGCACCCTGTCTCAGGAAAACAGCATCTTAACTAACTACAGATCCTCCAGCCTTTCGGATGTGAAATAAATATCATAACAAGTACCATTCAATCAGATGTAATGCTGTCTGGCCCTACAGTTTCCTTGGCATTGCAAACCAACTTCACCTTGTCCCAAATGATGTGTGATGACATCTTATTGAGGACACAGTATTCACTTGGGGTGGTGGCGGGGTGTCATCAGCGTCCATGCTTTAGTCTTGCTCCTGGATTTTGGAAGGCAAGGGATTGCTTTAGTCACTTCCATCAGGCATTTCTCAACAAACATGATTCTCATTTGCACTTGTCTGATGAGGTTTGCAGCACCTTGTATTTACAGAGGACTGGACTGCAAATAATGGGTTTCATTCGGCATGGTAGCTGGTGGCGTCTGAAAGGTTAAGGTTGTGAACTCTGTTCAGATTTACATGGCTGTGCAGGTACAAACATAACTGACACTTGGTGTAATTAAGTTAATTAAATATCATTGTGGGACTCGACTTCATTTCCTTTGCATAGTAGGTTTGACTGTAGTTGATTCTTGCTTAGGCAATCTTTGTTCCCCCCTCTCTCTTAGTGTCATTTAATATCCAGCTACTTCATGACTAGATTGTATTGTTCTAACCCTCTACTTCCTCAATCCAGAGAAATCCCGATGCTTCAGTGCCTTCCTTTCCCTCCGGGACTTTTGTCACAGGCACAGGTTTTGCTGTGAGTCGGTAGAATAAGGTCGTGTTATGTGACCTAAAGAGAAAGGTTTCTGTCGTGCTGCCACAGCCTGCAAACAGGGTGTTCAGGGCCTCATGCAATACTTGCTGGTTTGCACCTGACAAAAATGGGGTAATAAGAGCAATTTCCACCCACTCTAGATAATACGGGGTTGATGGTAAGCATTCACTAAGTTAATTAGACTAGCAGCCATACTCATTGCCTTTCTCGGAGAGCTTTAAAAGGTCCCAGTGGGATGGTTTATAAACTTTTTAAATTTCACTCTTTGCTCGATATGTTTGGAAGCTGGTGTATGCAGTCCGTATGGCATTCTGCACTAAATGCAGCATCCAAAACCAGACTTTCTGCTTTCCTTAACATTAAACATCCTATGATAAAATACTAAGTAAGATACTAATGGGCATAAAAGTAATATAAAATATTTCAGGTTTTGATCCTGTTTGAGGTTCTGCAATGTCTTGTGTCTCAGGAGGCTTGGATGGCAGTCTGTAATGTGAATTATGAAGCAATGGATAGATGCTGACCCTTTTATAGTGCTTCCAGAGAATAAATATTTGCCAAAAGTTCTTTACTTCAGGTTCTAACCAGAGAGGGTGGCTCTGCAAACCTGTCTGGTAAACCACTGTCAAATACTTTTTTCTTTTTTTTTTTCTTCTTTTTTCCCCCTGTCCTTGTGTGGTTTGTTGGGTTTTTTCCCCCTCACCTTCTAGGTTAGCTGTTTCTTCATACCTTGTTGCTTGTTTTGGAGAACAGGTTGCCTTGTACATGAGGGAGTTAAAAGTAATTGTAGCTGAAGGGCTGTATTTGGTGTTGAGGCAGTGTTTTATGACATGTTTCATTGCTCTAAAACACCTGGCTACCAGAGAGTATCATGCTGTTTGCATCAAAGAGTGCTTAGATACTAAAAGAACCACAGCCTGTTTGGTCCGTGGACTATATTTTCTGCTTGTTTGGCACATTTGAAGAACTTTTTCTGGACAAATGAATATATATATATATGAGGTAAAAGGATTGGAGAACATGTGCTGTAGAAAAGGTTGTTTAGACTCTGAAAAAGACACTTCCATATTAATGTTGTTTGTTATGGGTCTGTGCAGATACTGAGGCAGGACCACGGCCCCAGGGCAGTAGGCACCTTCTAAAAGCATATATTAAGGAACCTTCTTAGGAGGGCTTCTCGTTTTAGAAGTTGGTTGAAACTTCAAAATTGGTAACACAGCTATGGAAGCAGAGACATTATACCTAAAATCCCATGTTGCTGGCATATCGTGGTTAGCTCTCACAGGTTGAACGTGCTGGAGTGAGTTGGAGTTTTTAATGCCCAGCTGTCCAGGCCCAGCAGGCAGGTTTTTTATCTGTGACAGTTCTGTATTCTGTCAAATAGCACCAATTCTGTTTGTAGTTAGAGGTGAGCAGATATTAGTTAACTGCTGCTTTTTGGAACTGAGGTGTAATGGAGGCTTAGCTTTTTAATGCTTTTACTTTGGTAAAAGTAAACTCTCACCATAGTCTCACCACCAGTAGCCAGGTGTTTCAGAGCAATAAAATGTGTCATTTGATGTCTCGAGAAATTTATTCCTTATCAAGTCGTAGCTTTGTTGTAGACCAGTCAATGGCAGATCGGCAGAAGAGCAGGAACACAGATCAGACTGGTGCCCTGTGCTTCAATAGGTATTTTCACTCCCAATGTCTAGGCAGTATTTTCTACTTTGTCATTCATATCAGTTAAACTAGCAGTGTCATTGGTTATGTATACTTAAGAAATTTGATGCATACTCACTGAGAAAAGGGAACAGAAATGCATGTAGACTAGTTTCCAGTGAGGTACTGGCCGCAAGAAAATCTGCGAGGGGATAAATTCCCTGAGTTGTAGTCTCCAGTGAGGTTGTGCAACTCTCCCAAAAGTTAACTGCTCACCCGTGAGGACTTCCTTAGTTAAGAAGCCAAATAGAAGCTGTTTATGTTGGAGGTATTTGGTTTTCTTGGCTTAAATGTACAGACATGAACTGTAAGAAGAGAAAATCAGCATATCCTGCAAGCCCTGATGATATCAGGTCAGTATCCAGCAAACAGTGAAGTGGAAAGATGCACTGCAGAGCTGCATGGTGGGTCAGAAAGTGCATCCTCTGCTTCTGCCTTTGCAGAATGAGGCTTGGTAAAATAATGCCAAGAATTGCCAGAAGCTCAGTTGGTGCGTGTGCACTCTTTTGTCCCCTCCTTATTAAATAAATTGACCATGTATCTCTCTCTGCTATGGAGCCTGTCATCACAATCAATAGGTTTCAGTATGGCAGAATTGAACATGTATAGCAGGCTTATGTCTTCTATAAAATTACAGCGGTGCTGACTTGGATGTTTTTGGTGAGCTGTAAAGCAAGCGCTTTTGACTGAAATATCCTTTTGTCTTGGATTCTCCCCTGCAGTTTATTATTGTGTCTGGAAGATGCCTCCCCCTGTGAGTTGTGGACTTTCAGCTTAATGTCAGTACTCATTAAAGTGTAGGAGCAGAAGAAATTTAACAGACTGGAGCTAAACCACAGTAGAAGGAAGAATTTAGTACACCATTCCAGGGGGTTTGCTTGCTTTTTAATTGATGCACACAGCTTAGGTATGGCAGGTATGTGTACTTTATAGCAATGCCTTGTGGACATGTGTTAAAATAATCTAAACCTTCTCACCTCCTGCCAGGTGGGGCTGTACATGCAGAGTAACTCAATCTAATTGTTGCAGGCACTGAACAGATGGGGTTTTACTGTCTAGAGTATTGGGAGCATGGAAGAGAGCAATGCCAGCAGGATCTTTGCCCCAAACAGCAGCATGCTGCAGGAACACTGGCTTGTGGGTGGGAGTTTTGCACAGGTCTCCAGCAACCGTGATTGTGATGGCATGAATGGAGAATAGGTGGTTTGTGTTCATTTTGGTCGCTGTATTATGTGTAATTTACTTGCTGCCTTGTGCTTGAGCAGTTTCCATATTAAAACACTCTGAACTCTTTTCACCTTATTGGTTTAAAACACTGTGGAGATGATCGTTCTTATTTCTATTTTATAAAGGGACAAGCTAAGGCATGGGAGAGGGAACTGCTGTAGCAAATCAGAAATTGGTCACACTGGTTATTGTTCAGGAACAGGAATCAGTATCTCAGGTCTCCCTTTTGTAGTAAAGCAGCTTTATAAAGTGGAGTGTGATAGAAGACAAGTATGTCCTTTCCTGCTTCTGCCTGTTCCTAGCCTTCATCATGGTACTACGAGCTTAGTGCATGCTGGAGTATTTGTCCATCTCAGTTTTTGTTGCAGAGGGAAAGTAAACTGGCTGCCTTTGCTGTGCATTTGGCTTTACTTGATGAAGAGATACATGCGGTCACTGCTGCCCAGAGCGCTGCGCTGGTGTGAGCATTCCATTGAGAAGATGAATGTGTATAGTGGGTATAAAGTCACCTTTGATTTCCTGTGAAGGGGTAAATCCTTGCCAACTGTTGCTGCTTCTCTGTTCCACTGTAACAAAATGTAGGAAGAATGAGCTTGTGGTGGTGCTTCTATTGTACAACAAATGTTTGGGTATCCACAAGAATCTTTTATGCCAGGCACTGCATACTGGACCTGTAAAGTAGGTGCAAAGACCAGGTTCATGCAGCGAATGATGGCTCAGCATTCCTATCTCTATAATAAGCTTTGCAACCTTTCTGTTCTTCCCTTAGCCTACTTTCAGCACCTCCAGAGTGCTTAATTTCAGTGCTCAGGACAAGAGGACAGTGTTGTCTTATGGGACTCTGGAAATGTAGCTGCTGTCAAGCAGGAGTGGGTATTCGACAGCTCATCTGCAATAACTTGATGGGGAGAGTTTGGAGGTCAGAGAAAACGTGCTGAAGAAGTGCTGCTTGCCTGAGCATGGTGATTTTGCTTTCCCTGCACATTGGACCCAGACCAGATTGTTGTGAGGTTAAGGCAGGCAGGGTGGTGTTCCTTGCCACAGTGGGTGCACGTGGGCTGGAAGATGCTAGGAATTAAGGGACCGGTAGCTTAGGGTTGCTGGTGCGTTTCACTTCTCACATATGATGTTACAACTAGTTGCAAATTAAATTGAGGAATCAATTAAATCTTTTCTTTCCATGCATGTCATTTTGGTTTTCACAGGAGCCCTTTCCTGTCAGCAGACTCTGCATCTTAAGAAGTTGTTTCACTCTGAGCTTCTCTGAAGGGCAGCACTGGTTGTTTCTGTTTATCAAGGAGTAATTCTAGGCAGTTTTTAAAGACTTTATCAAAGCAAATTTTTAAATGTTACTTACTGGCTGGGGAGCTACTGCAGCCATGGCAGAAGCAAGCCCTGTTGCAGTGAAGACAGTGGCGGGGGGGGGGGGGGGGGAAATGCAGCTTACCTTGAGGTATATCTTGTTTCACCATAGCTCAAGGTGAGAGCTGCAGTAAGGTGGCCCCATCTTGGGGGAAAAAAAAACTAGCAGGGCCCACATGAAGATTCTCCCACTTCTCAACTTCCAGCCCATGTGTTTTTGAGGGAGAAAGGGCTAGTAACAGTCACTTCAGAACTGGCCAGTTGTGGCAGCCTCAAGAACAGCTAAAGTAGAAACTTTCCGCCAGTCACAGTTCTCCAGTTTGCAGAAGACGGACTGCTCTAGGATCAGCTGGTGTTGCTCCGATCATCTCTGTCCTGCAGTCTTTTCACCTCTGTTTTTCTTGATCCTATCTGCCCTTCTGTCTCCTTTCTCCTGTCTCTGTACTTCTTCCTTCAGTATTCTTTTTCTGTGTTTTTTCTATAGTTGGTTTATCTCTGAAGACTTTCATTACACTCAGTAACAGCACCATTATTTTCTGTTGCCAACACACTTCTGAGCTTTCCCTGTTCTCTTGCATTGGAGATCATTAGCTCTCTGGGACAGAGGCTTTCCACCACTCTGTATTTGTACAATACCTGTTACAGTGGGACCTGCTTTTATTGTCTAATAACATGCTTAATACGGCCTGTACAAATAAATCATTCATTGGCACTTAGGTTCCTAAATTAGGGTGGAATGTTTTATATTTTTCCTGCAATCATTCCCTTCTTCCCAAAGAAATAAATAAATGCAATAAATATGCAATAAATGCATAAATACATAAATGCAAGCGTCGTAGGTTGTTTATTCTGAGGAAAATACAAATTGATTCATCTGTGTCTCCACATGGCTTCTGGCATCATGGAGTCTAGGTAGCTTGCTCTCTGAAGAGTTGCATGAAGAAGTGATGGGAGATGTGTGTTTTTCTGAGAGCACTGGCATAGCTGGTATGTAAATGACTCTCACTGGGAGATCAAGGAATAAAGAATGTGGAGATCGCTTGTGGTCTGCCTTAGAGCACTAAGCATTAACCTCAAGACAAGCCACTGGGAGGCAGTTTTTTAATTCCTGAACCACCGATTCAACTTCTGCCTGTTGAGCATCCTTCCCTCATCCAGTGACAGTCTCCTCTCTTGCCAGTTGACTGCTGGACTGTGGATCTGTCAGAGGAGGCAGTGGTGCTAAAATGACATCTCCCCAAGACATCTTTCAGCCCCTAGAGAGCTGTGTCCCAAAAGCACTCTGAAATTTGTATGACAAATGGCAGCCAGACCCACTGAGGGACTTGGCGGTGTGGAAACATGTAAGTGTACACACTATCAAAGGCTACTTGGGGAACTGCAGTGTTTTGTCTTTCAGTTGACACTTTACCATTTCCTTGCTTTACAAATGCATTGAAGATGCTAGTGCTTCATGAATATCAAACACAAGGTTTCTCTTTTCGGGGTTGTGGTTTTTTGGGGTGGTTTTTTTCACATGATTGATATGAAGATCTCAGTAGAGCACAGCACATCACAAATCTTTTTCCAAGCGCTTTAACTGCTCCCTTCCTCCTCCCCAAAGGTACTGGCCAATATCCCAATAATCAAGACAATCACAGTGTAAAAATAAAGCATTGCCAAGGCTCAGCTGTTACATGCTGGTGTGTGAACTAATGATGGCAAAGCTGCTGTTCTATTGTCCGTAAGGGGGAGACTGTGCTTGAAAGCTCCGCTCCCCTGTTGTCTCCAGGAACAAATGCCTGCGGAGTGGCAGCTTTGTAAAGTGAAACTCCAGCTGTTACTCAGTAGCCCAGGAGGCCAGTTGCCTAAAAGTATGCCCCAGGGACAAGATGGATTTTGAGAGATGGAAGAATAGCAGAGATACATCAGAGTGGCTTATGCAGAAAGGTGCTGCTGTTGCACAGGAGCTTGGGTTGGGTAGCGATGGAATTTCTTGTAGCAGATGTGTGAGGAGGAGCTGTACCACGTGCAGAGCCTGGCCTTGGTAGCGTATGCTGGGCAGTAAAAACCTGGCTGCAGAGTGTCAGGACTGAATCCAAGCTCGTCATGCTGCTCTTTCCCAGGCTGCCTGCAGGTTCAGGAAAACAGCACTGCAGAAAATGAGGTTGGGAAGGAATTCTTCATAGTGAAAGAGCTCTCTTAAATGGCTGAACTTCTTTCTCTAGTTGCTGAGGAGTTGTTTATTTGCCTTTAGGGAAATGAGGAAGGAGACTTGAATTCTTTCTCTTCCTTAATGTCTGTTGATTCTTACTGCAGTGGCAGCTGGTTGCTGGCTTTGCTTTCCCTGGGTGAATCCCAGCTGTGATTGCAGGTGCCGCTCCACTAGCTCAGATCCGAGCAGGGACTTGTGAGCAGGCGGCCCATGTTGAAGTGCTTCACAGCAGTGGATACAAATGAATGCTAAATCTGTTCCCTGGTAAATGTTGGAACCATGTGAGTGCACTGAACCCCTCTGAGCTGCCAAACCTTCTGTCAAGCCAGAAGTTAAGTTGTTGTAAGTCTATGTTCCCTTTTCTTTCAATAGCTTCTAGTGTGTCCTGTAGGAGTGTAAATATGACTCTAGCCAGGCATGAAACATCCAACTTGAAAACCACGGTGTTCGAGAGGCTGGGTAATGGAGAGCGTGATTGCGACTCACGAGGAGCTGCTTCTCTGGTCAGGTTGAAATGGGTAGAGTCTGGGCACATCCACCTGCCTGCTTGCCCTCCTCCAGAGGGAGGAAGGTTATGGGAAGCCTGGCAGGGGCTCTGCTGAATTCCCTTTACTGATGTAACTATCAAGGCTGGCAAGACTGCAGAAGTTCCCCTGTGCTACGTATGTACGGATGCTGTAGGAGCAGCCACTGGAGTGACTGCCCATGCACGTGGACTGTGTCTGGTGTGTCGATGAGGTGTGTGGCAAGGATCGTTGCAGTGAATCTGCAGATTGTTTGGGAGGTTGTTTTTTGTTGTTGTTGTTTTTTTTTTTTTTTTTTTTAAACTCTTCTCCCGTTCCCCACTCCCTCTGCACTGTTACTCTTTAGCTGTGTATTTAAAGAAGTAAGGTTGCTTCCAGGTGGGTTTTCTTTCCAACAGCTCTGATTGGCACCACTTAATATCACTTATTCCTGGGCTCAGGCACCAGCTCTTAGCTGTGATGAAGTCTGGAGAAAGTAGCAGAATGCTCTTCTGCAGGGGGAGGTGTGGGGAGGAGGGAACCCGTTAGTGCAGCGGAGGGAGCTGGAGTGAATTTTCGTGCTGATGAATATGAGAGTGAAAGCCCTGACTGCTGCTGCGGTGTAATTTGGCCAAGCAAGTGTTCTCTCGGCACTGTCAGCACACATCTGTGCTGAGCACTGACATGGGCTGTTCCCATCGTGAGTGTTTACCTCAGCAGTGGGTCTCATGAGTAAGATCCCAACTAGACCAGTTGCAAACCCTAGCCTGGGGAGACTTTACTGTCTTGCCATTTGTCTTCTCAGCTGTACCTGACCAGCAGAGGAGAGGCTGAGGAAATGTTCCAGCTGCAATTTGATTTGATTTTTTTTCCCCTAATTATTATTTTACTTTCAATTTTAGGTTTCTCACATTTGCCTCTAGATCCACCTAGAAGGGAAGGGGAATATGTTGGTGCAGGCAGTGAGAGAAATGAAGCAGAGAAGTAGGATTGATCAGTGTTTCTGCTGCCATGTTTGGGACACTGGCATAAGTTGTCTCTAATGATCTAAATTGGGGCTGAGGACTCAAGTCATTATGGGAAGAAGTCACAGTAGTGGCTGCAGTGATGGATGACTACAAGTAAGAGCCAACTACAACATTTTAAGCATAGTGGAGATCCAAAGCAATAAACCATCAGCTTCAACACATCAGGCAACAAAGTTCTACAGGGCAAAATGTCAGGCAATAATGATTTTGGAAGGGATGAGGAGATGCGGTTCCTCAGCAGGATGAGGCAGTGATGGCCAGATTTGCTGTGTCTCTACTGGAACACTGAGTGATTTGCAGCCTGTTCCCAGCAAGGCAGCGAGCGCAGCCCTGTATCTGCTGGGACAAATGCACCCACGCATAGGGCAATGCCTGTGCTTGCAATTTCCAGTGAGCCTGTGACAGGATCTGCATTGGCCTCTCTGCAGGGAGTGTACCTTTGGCAGAGCAAGCAATACGGTGCGGTGAGGGAGGAACCACTTCTTGCAGAACTGTGGCTCCATGTGCACTGACTCAGGTTGGCAGGGAATTTCTGCCGCATCCCTGAGACCTCTGAAGATTTCCCTCCTTTGTTTCAGAGCCATCATCAATCACTTCAACCCGAAGATAGAGTCTTACGCTGCAGTGAATCACATATCGCAGCTCTCCGAGGATCAGGTAAGCCAAGCGTGCGATGACCTTTTTACATGTTGACTTCTGGAATGTAGGTGTTTGGGAGTACCTTGTGCTCAGAGGGACTGATGATGTTGCAGCAATATGAGGGGTGAAGGCAGGACTTTCGTGTTCCTTGTTCAGTTGTGGATGAGGGGAAGAGAAACAAGGCTGGCTTTAGACAACTTTACCATCGCATGCAGACCTCTTGGTCCAGCAAATACGGAAGGATGGGTACGAATGATGAAAATATGCGGCATTGTCAGCAAGTGTGGCTGGGGACTGTGAGGATGCTGGTATTTAGAATGGGGCAGGAAGTTTTTGGCAGTGAATCTAATTACTGGAGAACTGTTGGGCATAGCTTTATTTTCTGTGATGTTGGGGAATTAGAACTCAGACAACAGTTTGTAGAAATTTTCTAGGGTAATTGAATTCAGTTGGTTTAGATTTTGAAAAGAGAAGGTTTTTAGTAAAGAGGGTGATAAGGTTAGGTTTCCCTTCCTTAATTTGGCCTGGTTTGCTCTCTTCGTGTCCTGCTTGTATTGCATAAGTGCATATATGTGGTTTTTTGAAAATGGACTACTGTGTGTGGTCTCAGGAAGGGAAGAGATGGCCTATTTCCCAAAATAAAATATTGGGATTATATGTTAATCACTCTTGGAGAGGTAAATTACTGTGGAGGAGTGGACAAAATCCAGAGCTGCCATGTGAGCTGGGGGGATCATCCCAGATACAGCTGCTCTGGACCTTCCGGAGAAGAAATTCTGTATGCAGTCTAGGACACATCTCATTTGAGTCACCTTGGAGTGCTTCTTCCATTGGATGGGATCCCATGCTTGTGCCTGTTTAAAGGGTCCTGACTGTATCTTGCTCTGCAATTCATTTCTCTTTCTGTCCATGATATTTTTACTCATTACTTGATGATACCCTTCCATGCTTCTCACTAACTTTTTTCATTTATTATCCTGCTTAGTCTGTAATATGTAACACCCCAAAGTCTCAGATTGAGTGCTGTACTAGTGCAGTGGGGAAAAAAATGTGAACCCTACTGCTTTTTATTCTTGTCTTGATATAGCTGGCTAGAAGAACACTGGTTTTAGTTTACTCAATTTTTCTGTATTGTTCTGCCTCTGAGAGTCACTGTACCCACAGCTATGCTTTGCGATAGTTCATGTTATCAATCCTCATTCATTGATGATACACTGATTGCATCCACCCAGGCCGCTAAAAAAAAGAAAAGCCTTTGATAGCCCAATTTAAAACTGGGGGCTGGGATAGAGGTGAATTTTGCATAGTGCTTATGTTAGTCTGAGAAAGGAACCGAGCTTTTCACTGTCAGCTCTGTGTAGTATTCATCCCCCCAGCAGTTCAGGGAGGTCAGGTTAAATCCTTTCTTCCTTGTGTGTTATTCTTTAAATAAAATCTCTAGCAGCAGGCAGATAATAAAATCAATACTGATGAATGGAGCATTTTGAGGAAGATGATTAGGAAGTTGAAAGACAGATTTCTCTTTTTTTTCTTTTCTGCCTTCATGCTTTCCCTCAACATAGGGAGAACATCAAACAAAGCAAAGCAATAATAGGCCCTAGTGAACTGCAGAGAAACAACAGAGATGTTGCTGTAGGGAGGGACTGTGTGGTCGCAGTGAAGATGTTTAGTCAGTGCTCTGCAATTTACTGCACGAGGAGGAGAGAGATGGAGACTTCTTGCCTCCACTTTCAATTAGTCAGTGAGCTCAGGTCTGTGTGGTTTCCCCTCCATCAGTAGCTGTCCCGTGTGTAAGCCCATGAGAGGTAATGGTAGATGGTCAACATCAAGGCCAGGGCCTGGCTTTTGTGAGGGAACAGAATTTGGTTTTTTCATTCTGTGTTAGTTGTTCAGCATGGGCTGGGGGGTCAGACTTGCCTTTTGGCTGCTGCAGCATCTCTTTTTTTTTTTCTCTTTCCAGCTATACCTTTTGTTTTTACATGTGTGTTCACTTAATTTCCCTTCTCTCTTCTCTCCATAAATATTTTCTACAGAAAGTCCATCTCCCTTTCTAGCCCTGTTTTTTGAAGTATACCACATTGAAATACTCAATGCTGGCATTTAACGTGCGTATCCACACACAGATACTATGTTTGGGACTGGTCATTCTGTCTTTTGAGTTATTTCAATAGTTTCAGGAGACGTAGTTCTTAACTGGGAACATTTATTTTTACAATATTTAGATCAAACTTTTATTTTAATGAAGCTTTCTTTCACAGATACTTGCCTTTGGCCACATTCTCATATGGCTGCTCATACTCCTCTATGGTATCTCAGAATCTCATATTAATCAGGCAGGCATGGCTTTGACATAGCTCTACGTGAAGGGGAATTTCCAGCTGCTCTGAGTGGCTTCAATTCACTTGAACCTACACAGCTTGCAGACTCTACTTCAGCCTGTGTCAAACTTGCTATGCCGCTCCCTGACTGTTCTGGCACCCTGTTCGTGTCTTAGATTTTTATTTTTTTTAATTTTTATTTTTAATATCCTTAAAAGTAGCTAAGTAGTCAGCTGAAAGAGATTTTGCTCTATCTTTTTCTTTTTTCTAATCCTATTGAAGGCTTTATTACCTTATTAATCACTAATGTCCATTTATTACCATTCTCAGTCTGTCATTTCAGTGCTTTCTCCTTTTTTATTTATTAGCATTAATGTTAACATTATTACATGCTGAGGGGATTTGTAGGCCCTTGAAAATGATGGACATGGGATTGTTTTAAGGATAGACTGTTAATAGCACTGTACATCTTCAGCCCTAAGGATCTCCAGGAACCGTAGTTTGAATATACGGATCTGTGCTCTAGGCAGGTATCTTCACAAGACTTAATGGTACTGTTTTGCTGACTGTTGTGGAGTTTATCCAGTATTCAGATCAGAAATACTGGGAAGAGACCTTTTTCTTTCCATATTCTCTTGAGCAAAGAGTGGGAGATTCCCAAGGGCAAGCAAATGCCAGGGATTTGACGATGAGCCACCTCAGTCTGTCAGCACCATGTGATCCTCGCCAGTGCCATCCTGCAAAGAGTGTACTTGCCAAAGCAAACTCATAATCCTTCCTAGTCGTTAGCTATTTTGACCTTGCTGTAGTTCCTTATCATGAAACAGGAAACATCTTCGTCAGTTATTGGCATCTTCCCTCACTTGCTAATTTGTTAAACCTGACTTCAGTGTGAATTTGTGGTTTTGTGGTATTTTCCCTCTCAACATGTTTGGCTCCTGCCTGCATGTCCTTCAAGGAATTGAAAGATGCTGCACAGTCAAAAAGACAGGGTTGGCCGTTGACTGCCAATGTAGTTTTAGCTCTTCCATGCAAGTGATTATTCCCATGTCTTCAAAGATATTTGGGTCCCTTCTCAAGTCAAAGGGCAAAATAGCCTTCTGTGAAATGAATTCATGGACTTATCTTTGCTCTCCAGATGACTGGACTGCCTTGTACTTAATACACTGGAGGCAGTAGACTTTCTCTGTGCCGTATCTGATCTGAGAAGCTCCCAACATGTTTTCTAGCAGAAGCAGTTGCAGAGAACAGGGTCAAGGCAGTGAGAAAACAGCAACACAAGAGTTGCTCCAGAAGGGCAAACACAGACAAAGAGAAAGACTGAAAACACAGGCCATGAGCGATCTGGATGGGGTCTCACATCTGCTTTTTCTGGGTGTGAAAAAGCAGCTGTTTGTAAGAACGCAGCTCTCTGCCTGATGGTGATGTAGCACAATTATTCTAGAGAGGCTAAAGAGAGAGGAACGCAGTACTTTTGGTGAAATCTCCTCTGAGCAGGAACGTCTTGCGCTGCCTCACATGCCAAGCAAGTCTTGTGCCAGTGTTGTGGTTTAACCCGGCTGGCAGCTAAAACAACCACACAGCTTATTGCTCACATATCCCCCACTGGATGGGGGAGAGAATCAAAAAGGAAAAAGAAAAAAGTAATACGTGTAGGTTGAGATAAAGACAGTTTAATAGGACAGAAAAGGAAGATAATATGATGACGATAAAAGAATATACAAAACAAGTGATGAACAGCAAAATTTCTCATCACCCAAAGCCAATGCTCAGCTAGTTACATGCATACACACACCCCCCCCCATTATATATGGAGCATGACCGCATATGGTATGGAATATCCTTGTGGCCATTTGGAGTCAGCTGCCCTGGCTGTGTCCCCTCCCAGCTTCTTGGGTGTCCCCCGCCTTCTCATTGGCAGGGCAGTAAGAAGCTGAAAAGTCCTTGACTGCTTGGCAACAACTAAAAACATCAGTGTGTTATCAACATTATTGTCATCCTAAATCCAAAATGCAGCATTATACCTGCTGCTAGGAAGAAAATTAACTCTATCCCTGCTGAAACCAGGACAGCCAGTTAGCAAAATTGCTCACTAAGGTCTCATTTTCTCTTTGGCACTTGTTCTCTCTGTGATTTCCTCTCTAAGGGTCTTAAAATTGAGATGGCAGACACGTAGGGCTAATGATGCTTGCCAGTCAGGAACATCGATGTGCTTTTCCTAATAGAAGCTTCTCTTTCTTCCCAGCCACAGTAGGAACAGTAGGGACCTCCGGTTTGGAGGTGGCATAAAGTTCAGTGTGAAGGACTGTTGTGAACACCTGTACTGTGTGTCTTAGTCTGGTAACTGGAGATGGAGAGTGCTGGGAGCCAGAACAGATAGCAATGGAAAAACAGGACAACTGTATCACTTTTGAAGTTGTGACAAATGAGCATAATACTTGGGTTGTTCCACATTGTAATACCTTTATAACTCAGGTAACTGTGATCCAGTTTGGTCAGGCAATCTCAAAAAGCCATTTCGCTTTCCTTGAGGTCATACTCCAAATGTTGAGTGCTCCTCTCCACCCCCCACAATCTATGTGGCCTTTTGTTACCTGATGGGGCTTCCAGGGACTAATCCAAAGTGCAGCTCAGGGACCCTCCACCACTGACTTGTGCAGAAAATCGCAAAAGGATGCAGTTGGTTTTAGATGCCCTAAAGTTTTCTAACTCTCAGCCACTGATGTCATAGTTTATTCAGCTTGTTCTGGTTTCTGTAACTAGCAGCAAAACCACTGGCAGATACACACCACCTCGTTCTTTGGCACTGCTGGCAGTGGCGTTAGGAGTTAAAAGCTTGCTGGCATGTGCGCGTTTGATATTTTTAAAATGCCGAGTACCATCAGTGCTAGGTACTACTACAATAAATCCCCCTAATCTCTTACATTAATATAACGTGTTGTGAGGGCTTCAGAAATACTTTTAAATGGTTTTGGCATAATGCTACTCCACTTCGGAAATGCAGTGAGCTTTAGGGCAGAAAGTATTAAGTTTGCTAGTGCCATGTTGCACACAGTAGTAGGAATGTGAAACTCCAGCTAAGGGGTCACCAAGGCGAAGCCCTAATTTGAAGTCATCACATCTTTGCAAATGAGGCAGGGATGTTGGGTTTCATGGTCTCTTTACAGACACCTACTTATGATTAATGGCTTGAAACAAATTTTATTGTTTAAATAGAAAAAGCTGAGCTGCACTAGGTGAAATTGGAATCCAGATTTAAAAGGGTCTATATGAAAAGTCTTCTGGAGTTGGAAAATGGCCAGTTTGCCTAGCTGATGTGGGGTTTTCTGCTTTAGATATCTTTCTCTTGTTTTGTTTTGGGTTTTTTTGTTTACTAGAAAAATATCCCTGCAATTTACTAATGCCTCAGACTGCTTTATGCAGTGTGCCAGACTGAATGGGTCTGAAGAGGCTTCAAGGACTGATCAGCTTTGCTGCAAGGAGATTTGAAGCTGGAGGTGAGCTTTGGAGCAGTGACTTTGTGCTGTGTAGTGCCTTTTATTAACATGCAGCATGCAATAAACTGTGCGTCATTGGAGAGGGGGATGGACAACACGTGGTAGGCTGTTAGAGGGACAAAAGAAGGGCTTTGTTTTTAAAAACACCTACTGCTCGAGAGATGTAACCCTATTCCTAATTCAGTCCCAGAAATCCCAATAAGAAATGGGAGAAACCCTTCGATTCCCTTCCTCCAGGCTCGACACAAAGATGCCCTGGCATCCTGCTGTTACGGGTAGTGGCAGTGAGCTGCTCAGTGCCTCTCAGAGGCAGCGTGACCCTGCATCGCCTTGACTGCTCCCGGAGCAGAGGAGTCTTTCCACCCCTTGGCTTGCTTCCTACCACTTCTGTCAGCTGTCCTCTTGGGCAAATTAGGAGCTGCCTCAGACTACAAACTGGTAACAAAATAAGTCCATTAAACTTCAAAGCAAGGCTTGCCTTTAATTCTCACGGCTGTTTTCATATCCTGGCCTGGCTGTCACTAGTACCGCAGGGACTGATAAGGGCCTGAAAACTGCTGTAGTGTAGGTGACCACTGAATGTTGGGGGCATGTTTTGGAGGAGCTGCCTTCCAGAGCTGCTACTCGCTGCTGGCTGCAGCAGGGTAAAGTCTTCTGGAGGTAGGTAAGTTTTTGTGCTGGGGCTGCAGAGGCAGCACTCGGGGATGTGAGTTATGAGCCCAGCCTGAATCACAACTGGGACCGTGCTGAGCAAGAGCCATAGATTTAACTTTGTAATAAGCTCCCAGCCCACTCTGTGGAGACAGGCTGATGTTGCTGTAGTTCCAGTGCTTGTCCTGCACTCCTGGTGAATGTGTTTCGTAAAACGCTTCCCAGATGCCTGGTAGGTTGGTTTTATATGTGATACTTATCCACAGCCCCTTTTCCAGGGTTAGTTAGCTAGAGGAAGGGGCTGCAGGCTGGGGTCTGAACTCCTTCCTAGTTTTCACTGTGCTGCCTCGAGCAAACCTTGAGCCCTGTGTCCTCCTGAGTGAGAGGGCAGCCGGTGTGGAGCCCTTGGGGAGCCAGGCAGCGTTTGAAGTGCTGTGCGATCTGCTGGGGAAGGCGGCTGTGGAAGCGGAAGGCGATGTAACGGATTGCCGTCACTGCTAAGCGCCTGTATAGGATAGGGAAAGCTCCGCAGAGGATTGCAACAGAACGATCAAAACAGTCTGCATTTATAAAGATTAAATTACAATTTTGCACATCTACGATTAAAGGAGGAGCTGTCAACGGCTGGCTTGTGTGAGCGCACAATTCAATTTGCATTTTGTAAAACTTCAGACTGAGAAGGTTTTTTAATCCCTTGTGAAACAGGAACAATAGACGCTGGCTGTTGCCAGGTGCATAATGCATATAGATACCGTGCAAACTTCTTTCATCGTCCTCTGTAAAACTGGATTTATAGCACTATACTTTGTTGCTGTAGTCCTGAGCTCCACCCTAAGCTTCCTTACACTCAGTCATCTCTCTGCTTGGGAGTCCTAAAAGCAGACAGGCTGTAGCCTGCGGTGCCTGTTACAGACAGTGAGGTAGCTGTGAGTAACCCTTCCTGGAGTCAAATTCTCCTCTTGCAAAAGGGGACAGGCTTTGCAGTGGCTGCCAGCCATGCTCATTGTGGGGCTTCTTTAGGATAAAACTCCTGCCTTTAGAGGCTGCTACTCTTCCTTCTCTCTGGTAGTATCCTGCTGTAACAGATGATGTTTTTCTGCCTTCCTCCTCTGGATCCTCTAGCTGGAGCTGCAGCTGTTTCCCAAAAGTGACAAATTGGGTCATTGCTCTGATTTCAAAGTGGGAAGCAAATTGAGCTTTGCAGTCTCCACGCCTCCCAGAGCAGAAGGGTATATGCTGCTGAGCCAAAAGGTGCCGCACCTGAACAGAGCTCCACTCAGCTGGAAGATTGGTTTTTTTGGCTCTCTAACACTTGGCATTTGGATGTTAAGACAGTAAGTTCAAATTTCTTGTCCGCAGTAGGGAGCTCAAAGGCAAACCTTTTAATAGAGGAGAAGGCGGCATCCCTGATGCGTGTCGCTCTTCCTGTCTTCATGGGTGATCTGAGGCAGGCAGTGGGATTGCTCGGGGAGCTAAGATGTGTCATTCAAAGACAGCAAGTGGGGGGATGGATGTGATGTCCAGAGGGATGGAACTGGGGAAGGTGGTTCTGCATCAGCCAAGTGCCAGGGGCTGTAAATCGATTCCACTGCCTTAGAGGGCACTTGGATTCCCCCATGTCTCAGTTAAGGCACAAATAAGCTCCTGGGGAGCAAAGTATTGCTGCCAGCACGTGCTGCATGAGTGTAGGCCTGTGGAAGGATATTAATTCATAGCCCTGTGTTTGCTTTCACCTGAGCACCTGTTTGTAGGAGTTCCTCTTTCACTTTTTCCAAACCACGGATTTATGTTCTCCATCATTAACTGCTTCACAGCAAGAACTGCCAACAGGAAAAGTATATTCCAGCCTCTCAGACAATAAGCTGATAAATTGGCCTGGACCATTGTCTGAAAGTACCTAGTGTTTCTGAAATAAGCTGATGTGATCCAGCAACCATCACTTACATCAATGTTAAGTGGTGTGTCACAGTTGCATCGAACTAAACTGGAAGCTTTTCTCTTCCATGAAAACACAGGTTAGTTAGGATGACCTCTGGCAGTAAGAGAATAAGTATGGAAAAATCTTCTGATACATCCTTAACATTTGGGGAACGGGCATTGTTTCTAGTAGCCCCTGCCATATGCCTTAGCCTCCTAGCTGGAAGCTTTGCCACTAAGTCTTACTGTGTGCAGAACCCCACTAATGAAATACTGCGCTTACAGCTTATTTGTGCACAAAACCCATCTTGGTTTCCCAAGTGAATTCTTCTCAGCAGTTGTAATTCAGCAGACTGGATTTGTTTTTGAAAGAATAGGATCATGGTGATACTGTGAGAATTTGTTTCTCTGGGCACTGTTATCAACTCCCCTCTGGTTATATTTCTTCAGCAACATCTGGGAAGCAAATAATTTTTTCTTCCTGCAAGTAAGACACTGGTCTTTTCACTTAGGCATTGCATTGTCCTTTGCAGCCTTCTCCTAATTCTGTGAAAATTAATGTTCCGAACTCAGAACGAATCAATCCATATGTGAGTATAGAGGTCACACAGAGCCCACCCTGAGATGTCTCTCATTCTGCCAGCAGTTCTTCCAAATGTTTGAAGGCAGAGTGCACCCAGCTGGCTAGCAACTGAGTCTCCCTTTCCAGTCCTCTTCTGCACTAGAAATACATATACTCCTCCCCAAACCTAGATATTAGCCTTTGCTCAGCTGTGTCATGTTGGTGGTTTGCTGGAGTCGGGCATCTGTCCAACTTGCATGAAATGTTAGCTGTTACTGTCACCCTAAGGTTTATCAGTGATTTTATGTAACGGGATGTAACACGGAGCGTGGATCTAGATGGAGCTTCATGTGACGGTATCTGCGGGGGTTTTGGGGTTTTTTTTTGTCCCTTTCATTTCTTAAAAAAGGTACCTGTGAGCTACAGTATAGACATTTTAAGGCTGTGTTTTGTTTGCAAGAAGTGCTCTTTTTATTGAACGTCTTGAAACACTAGGGCAGGAGAAATCCTCCAGCTGATAGAAACAGAAACGTGCACTTGTGAGGGAGCCAAGGTAGTCATCCTGGAACTTAAACTTCCTGACTGACTGTTGGTTTTTGCATCCAGGCTGCTTTGCTGGGAATTTTCTACCCTGTCGTTAATGCTCCTGAAAACCAACGACTTGATGGAAGCATCTCACTACAGACTCTTAGTTCTCACCTCAGCTATAAAGATGTGCTTTTCTATTTTAAGTGATGGACCTATTTAATTACAGTACCACCTACAAGTCGCTTTGTAGGCATAGAAAGGAAACTTAGGTTTGTTGCTGGGCTAAACTCCCCTTCTCAGAAGAATAAAAAGAAAGCTACTGTAATGCCTCATCTCAGCCTTCTTTGCAGACACCTGAGCATGACACGCTTTTTGCTGAGGAGAATATTAACATGATCTGCACTTAATTTCTCCAGCTGATGACAGTTTCCCACATCATCCAGTTCTTGCTGAGCTTTCCACCCTCAGTAGTGCCCAGAGGGATAATATTCCAGGACTGCTTGAGTCCTAAAGTGCATCTGTCATTTTTTTAATATGTTATTGTTTCAGAACTAGGACTTAGTGATGGTAGGGCTGGGCAATTAATGTCGTAGTAAACGTCTTGGCATAAAGAAGTCGGTCGCTGTACTGGGACCGCTGACCACTCCTGTCCCAGTCGCTCATCAGTCAGTTGGTTAGTTGAACCAGAAACTTGTGGTCCTCTCTCAGGTCTGCTGTTAGCTGGAGACATAGCCTGGTCCCTCATCTTCACCCAGAAACCCTTCACTTGAGCAAAGCATAGTTTGAAGATGGAGGCAACTGTCTGGGAGACCTGGATTGAAGCTGCCATGCTTTTTGTACATGAGATCATAACTTGGTGTGACCTCAGCTTACATATGTCAGGGAGAGCTTTTTCTGTGGTGAGTTTGGAAAAGCTCAGGTTAAAATGCTTAAAGAAAAATGGGCAGTTGGTTTGATCCTGATCTTTGTTTAAAAACCAAAAGATGCAAAAATTTCAGAAGTCAAATCTGGGGAGTGAGAGGATTTTATCTGATAGCATTCCCCTTTAAAAAAACGAAGAAAAATCATGTGCCAGAACTCTCACAAAAAAAGGCCTTATTTTCCAGCTCTCAACAAGGTTGTGGTTTAAAAGGTGAATGCAGACTCTGGAGCGTTAACCCTATCTCCAGTAATCTTAGAATCATAGAATGGTTTGGGTTGGAAGGGACCTCAAAGATCATTTAGTTCCAACCCCCCTGCCATGGGCAGGGACACCCTCCACTAGACCATCTTACATAGTGGTACCCAGGTGCTCACAGGTGGCTGCAGATTCTTCTGCTCTGCCTCTTGATACTAAGTCAGGAAGATGTTTAGGAACAGATGCTGCAGAAGTATCTACAAATACTTAAGATCACACCTCTCCTCTGTCACTTGCTCTAGGAAAAGGCAATCAGATCATTCCAATGCTAAGTGCCACTTCCTGGCAGAGGTTTTAATGCCTGGTAGGGTAATGACAAGTGGCATTTCAGATTGCAGGCTTCTCTTACTCTCTATAGCTCCTCCTGTATGTTCCCTTCTCTCTGGGTATTAAATTGTTGTTCTGGAACAGTATTTGAATTCAGTTATTCCCTGCCCTTGTTTCTTCTGGAGGGGGCTGTGTGCCATCACGCTGCTGACAGCGCACACATTTGAAAGGATTCCTTTACATGTGCCTCTTCTGGCATTTTACGATCCTGTCTCTTTCAACATGTGATAGCAGAATATAAAGTAGGTCACTTTATTTCCTTTCTGCTTTTCTCAGCTCTGCAGCTCTTGTGATCTTTGAATTCTTTCTGAATATCAGATGGTTTCGGAGACTCGTGACTGGGAGAGTTCAGCAGGCTCCTAAAGCCTCAGTAGTCATCTTGGGATTGGACCTTAACAGGGCACTGGGGACGTCTTTCTTCGTAGCCTTTGTGTGCCTTGGGTACCCTGTTAATTAGTGCCCTTGACGTGTTTTAGAGAGATGAGAAGGAAGAACGATGGCAGCTTTCCTAATGCACAACCATCACTTGCTGCTGTGATGCATCCTGTGGCTGCTGCCAGCCCTGCCCTCCTGTTCTCTCCGAGTTGATTGTAGCTGGCAGTTATCGTCTAGAAGCAGTAAACCAAGTGAACAGCCCTACTTATAACCATTTATAAAAATGCATCAAACAAAAGCTCTAGGCACAGTCACAAGTCAGTCCTTAAACAGGCATATGGAAGGAATTTAGTCTTTCCTGAGGCAGGCCAGTTCAGGCTACTGTAGATTTACAACAAACCCCCAAACTTTAAAGTACTTGAATTTTTTCAACCTGCAAACTTGCTTTTAGGTTTTATTCATACAGCCCAAGATGGTAGAAGCATTGGGGTTAAATTATAGCACTGTTTCACTGAAACTTCCCTGTGTGAATGGTTCTCAGAACTGTGAGATCAGAGTCTCTGCAGAGTAATGCAGAGGTGTGACCCCCTTCAACTTCTGTCACTTGGTTTCTCAGCAGGATAAGCGCAGTACCAAACTATTCTGTGTGAACCCAGGGTGAGAATGGACCCTTGTGGTTTATCCCACCTTAAAGGTGTGTTACTGTGTGGTCAAATGCATGCAAACTCCAGATTTTAGAGAGCTTCTCTGAAATGTGAGACTGAGTCGGAGATGCAGAGAGACCTGGTCCAAAGGTTCCACCCAAGCTGCCTTCCAGTGGTGTTGAATTCCTGAGGGGACTGCTCAACTGCTATGCCTGGTTAGTTAGGAAAAGTCAAGTAGAACTTAAACTTGTGTGTATTAGTATAAGGTGCAGTTTCTTAAGAAATTTGCTAAGCAAGCACAAAATCTTCTTTAAATATAGTCAAAAATTTAGATGTGAGAGTAATATCAGGAGGACAATGCAGCACCATTTTGGTAAGAGCAGAGTTTAAGATTCCCATTAAAACAAAAATAGTTGTGCAAATAAAACTACAAGCTGATGCAGTACAAATTAGTGGTTTTAAAATCCGGAGAAAAAGCAGCTGAGTTATTAATCCCTGAACCGAAGCCCTTAAGTCCTTTTAGTGAGTGACTTCTGCTTGTCACCTAATCCCTTTGAATCATGGAAAACATAGACCCAGAGTTGTTCTCTGCTGTGTAGTAAGAGGAAATTTAACCAGTGAGCTAAATAAATAAATTGATTAATTGGCAAGAGTAAGGAGCTGTGTATGCACTGTATCTAATTGCTTTTTTATATTGTCTTCCTCTAGCTTTTTGGAAGACACAGGTTTGTGGGTTGCACATGCAAAAATATGCTAAAAAAACCCCAGCTCACCTCACCAAGGCTTTGAACCTTCAGCTTCAAAGATCATTGTGTGGATCATCTTATATTGCTTTGGACAGTCTCTAATGGGGACGTTGCTCAGCCAAGCTGAATTTATTCAGTAGAAATTCAAGCTGAAATTGAACACACCTCAGAATCACGGAGTAAATCAAATCTCATTTCCTTGCTTGCAGAGAACGTGGGCTGTGTGGGCTTTCTTCCTCCTCCTCCTTCTCCTTCTCAGTAATTTTTATTCTACCAGGTCAGAGCTACCTTTTTCTTATGAGCAATACCGAGCAAGTGGCTTCCCTGAGCCTTATTCAAAAACCCATCAGAGCTAATAGCTTTGAAAACGTTTGATGTCCAAGAGGCACTTGGGAGCTCTAAATCCTCACACAGGGATTTTTAGGCTGTAGAGCAATGGTGTCCTCCAAGCACTGCAGAAATTACTGTGGACATGATATTTCCATTACAGATCCTGCAGGTACTTATCTGGGAATACAGCACAAGAGAAATTTAGAGAGAAAGCAGAAGCCATGGTGTTCAACTCCTTATCCCCAAGAGAGTGGCATCGTCTTTGCCTAAGTCTGCAGTAGTGCTGTGTGTACAAATACATCCTGTTTCTATAGCCAGCAGGTTCAGTTTAGAGCTGCGACAGCAAAGGGCGTGCATGCTTTTTGATTCAGAGGGCATGCACGGTGGACAAGTAGTTCTCCAGCTTGCAGTTCTGCGTGCTGATTAGCTCAACTTGGGATTCAACAACCAAAGGTGCTTTGGAAAAGAAGTGTAAGTTTTGTTCCCCTCATCCTTTGGAGAGAATGGGTCCAGTGCCAGCACAAGTCACCTTTTCCTTGAATGTCAGTGGTGGGCATACAGCCAACACAATAATCTTATCTGGCCCATTAACAATACACCTCCACTCTGTGTCATGTCCTTCCTGCCCATCCAGCATCCGAACCTCTGTGGAGATAACACCATCGATCTCATAGAGGTAAGATGCCTCTTTTCAGTCTCTTCTCAGCCATGGTGTTTTGGGGCTGCTGGGAGCATCTGAATTGTAAGAAAACTGGTGCTGAAGAGGTGGTAGGTCTGATGCTTTAAGGATATAAACGGAACAAATGTTGCAGGGATAAACACTAAGTTCCCAGGCACACAAGCCCTTTTTGTCCTCCAAATATCTTTGGATTGCAAGATGCCACTTTACCGTGGCAGGAATCCTTCTTGAGAGACATAGCTATTATCTTGAGCCCTGATTGCTTCTATTGAGTATAAGGAGAAATGACTAGAAATAACTGAGTGCCAGCAACTTTTGGTGCCTCTGTGTTTATTTCAAAGAATGCACGCAGACTTCTTTTCCTGAGAAGGGCAGTGATAAGTGGCAGGCTGTTTGATTTCTCAGAAATCTCTGACCTGTGTGTGGTCGGTGCCCAAGTCTCTGCTCCCTCTCGGATTCACCTTGCTGACTGCTGGCCAGCTATCTTGTACATCTCTATTTCAGTCAAGAAGTATCTCAGCCCGCAAAGTTTAGCATCTCATCAGGCCTGCACTTGCTATCGATTATCTTGGATAGTAGCCTCTGTATTTCCAGCTGTCCCACTAGCCATTTAAATGTTCCTTTTGAATTAACTTAGCAGTCAATTTTAAGCAGCTCTGTTTTTACAGGCAAAAGACATTTTCTATGCTGGCCGTGAATGCTTCCAAGCATAAATGGTCTCACTCTGTTTCAGCTCTGGTCATTGCCCAGATGGAGTTCAAAAGGAACGACACATTCCAACAGCACAAAAGGGGATAATTTAACAAATTAAAATGTTAACAAGCTTTACTCCTTCAGCATGTCGCATCAGAAATTATTTGGTTCTCTCATTTCTACCCTCATCACAGACTTTGTCCTTTCTTTTTCCTCTGGCTGTGTAATACAGGTTAAAGTAGGATCCAAAAGTGTGTCTGGGGTTTGTGAGGAGTCACTTGGTTGGGACAGATTTTATTGTCTTGGTAGGAATGTAGTCACAGTCGTAATTCTTATAAACTTAACTTGCACAGCTGCATTCTCACTATCTAGGGGACAGTCATCTCTGCTCCTTTTTACCTTCTCAGTCACTCCTGATATCAATACTGTGCCTGGTCATCAGCGCCCTCAGTGCTTGTGTCCAGAATGAAGAGACTTCCCAGTTGCACATTAGAATGCCTTATTTCTGAAATAAGTGCCTTTGAAGGGGGAGCTCCAGACTTTGTACTGGTGTTTAGGTGGCCTGAACTTAGATTGACTTAAACCACTTTGGGAACTGCAGCCTTAGAACAGACATTTTGCAACTGAACTTCCATTTTCATTACAGGTTTTTCTGTTTATAAGGATCATCCAGCAACTTACAGCTGTCTGTTCCAACTCCAGACTTGCAAAAGCCTCAATAGCTAAAACTTTTGTATGGGTTGAGTCATGCAAACTTCCAAGCACTGCCCACCTTTCCTTATTAGCTAGCTACCTTGGCATACTGCTACTACAGTTTTTCTAGCTATTTGTAGGTACAGCTATTTGTAGCTAACCAATCGACTATAGATCTATTTCTTTGGGGCTGTATCTTTAGAAGGAATTTTTGGAGACTGAATTTATAAGTCTCTTAAAGTCTTTAAGCTGTAGTAAAGTCTTCTAGATATTGCCATGCAGGAGAGGACTCTTGGAGTCACTGTGATAAGCCTGGAAATGTTGGCTCAAGACTCAACAGTGGTCAGAAAGGCAAATAGAGAATTAGAAATTATTAGAGAACAAAAATAATGCAGGAGCACTGCATTGTCACTGTGTAAGTCTGTAACAACTCATGTTTTAAATCTTGTATATCAATTACAATGCCCTTATTTTAGAAAATATATCGTAGAACTGCAAAATAGTACAGATGATCAAACAGTTATTTGCTCATCTGATTTCTTGGCTACCCAGACCTCTTGCTTGTATTCAGAAGTTCTGGTTTTCCCCACGTTAGAATGGACTTAAATTCATTTTCTACCTGTGGTCGGTTAGACAGGTGAGCTCTGGATTTCCTCTTTCATGGCCTTTTCATGCATCTCCTCAGGCCACTGAATTATTGCTTTGTATCACTTCCATTGTGCAATTAATAGCTGGCCTTCTATTGTCACTATTTAATTGCTCAAATGTAAGTAGGAGCTGTGGAACTGATCTTTCTAAGCTCTGCCCCTCCAAAGGCGTACCTTCCTCCCCCAGTCCTAACTGGGTGTTCCTCTGGCATATTCTATATTGTTTTGACTTGCTTTAAATATACACCATCCACTTGGTTTGTGGCCAGTTTTTCAGTGTATTGATATTTAACTTTGCTGCTTCCTTTAATTAGATTTATTCATGTTGTGCAAACCAAGTTTAACAAGATTCCTGATCATTTAAAAAAAATTCACGAGCTAGGTGGTTAGCATCTACTTTTTCTCAGCAAGTATCAGATCCGGGGCTGTACTGGTAGCATTCGTAGAGGCCATTCGCTTGCTAGTTGCTGTAAAAGAAGAAGAAAAAAAGAAAAATCAAATGCATGGCGAGCTGCATGGTTTTTTGGAGCATCTGTGTTCTCCTTTCATTTGTCTTGATCTTCAAGTCAGGGTTCTGGTGCAGGTTTTTTTCTAAGTCAGTGTCTGTAATCATTATATCCTGTACAAGTCTGTGGTGGCTGTGTGAGAAGCGCAAGCTCTCTTGGATCCTTTATTGATTCCCATGAACCTGACCAGGTGACAGAGTTCCAGAAACCTCCTGTGACTGCAGATGTTTGATTAGACCATAACCAGAATAAGCCTCCCTGTTGTTTTTCCCTTGGGCACAATTAGATTTTGGTTTCTTTGAACTGGAACAGTCCACTTGCTTCTGTCGGGGTTTAATTGAACAGAAAGGTTTTTGTTGCATACCTTGTCTTAAACTGTTCTCTAGACAGCCTTATTCCTGAGCCAACTGTCTTCTGGGAAAATTTGAATTTCTTTACTAGAAGCAAGTTTCCTCTGGTATACAGAGGTATTCTGTTTTCACCTCGTTGGGGCAATCTGAACTGAAAGTTGTATATTTGAGTTTCAGAATTTGCCAGGATGCTTTCTGGCTGCTGGCCCTAGAAAGATTTTATTTCTGACCTTTTTTTAAAGTCTTCAGCTACTGTTTTTTAGGTTCTTGTAGCTGTCTTTGATTTCTATAACAGCTTTGTATCTCCTGGCTTCTCAGTTTGACCGGAGCTCACAACTTAAACTCTTTTATTTTCTTTTGGGCACCAAGGTTACTAGTCTTACTTTGGTCAGTTATCTGGTGCTGGAGAGCTGCTGCTGATTGTTTTTTTTTTTTCCTCAGTGTTCAGGGGGACAAGGTCTTCGGTAAACAGAGGATTGCACCCAAGGTTGTACACAAATCACAGCATTCATTTGCTAAATGCTGGTTACCCACTTAGGCTGAACGGGTGACATGCACAGTGAGCATAAGGATGCTCTCTTCCTCTTGTCTGATGTTTTGGTGACAGCAGTTGATTTACTGCTGTGCTAGAATGCAGCTGGTAGATAAAAAGCTTCTCCTGGAACGGCCCATCACATTTCAGCACTTAAGTTACTTGTAAGCACAATGGGGAAATAAAAAAATTAACGGTCCGGTCCATAGCTATCTGCAGTGCATTTCAAGCCTTGGCAGAATTGCAAGTGCTCTTACGTACCTAGCAGTGAGAAATGTTTTCATAAATGCCACCAGCTGGAGATAAGGGTTCACAACTCCAAAATGGTCTGTAACTCCAAAATAGCAAATCTATCTATCTCAGGGTTTTATGCTCCTGCCATCATCCTGGCTGCTGCCTGCCGCCTTCACAAAATTTCTAGCAACAGGCGAGCTTAGTGGACCTCATTCAGTTTCTGGTGGATCTCCCCATCCAGATCTAAAAGCCTGCTCTGGAGGGTGCTTATTTTATTAATTTATAATTTTTAAGATAATTTGTTTCAGGATCTTTGACTTCTTTTTCCCTGCATGGGCTTTGGAAGTGCCAGCGTTGTGCAGCACATGGATGTTCATTCTCTTGGCAGAAACCCACTGAACCCATTTTCCTCCTTTGAATGACACAGAATTGCCTCCTGTATTTGCTCTCAAAAGGCTGTCCCTGCAGTTTGGGAAAGAGCACCCAGGGTCCCACCAAGAGTGCCAGGTTCTTCCTGCCAAGTGGGATATGCAGATTAGTATAAACCCGCTCACCATCCATGAAACTGAGAAAAGCGGATTGGTCTTGAGGAAAAGCAGCGTGAGGCTAAGTGCACTTTTGGTCCTTGTCCTCCAAACCCAAACGGGTTGAGCAAAGCACATTTGACACGTATGGGGGTTCTCATGTGTCTGTGGACATGACTTCTTGAAATTCCTCTGTAGTAAAAGGATTCATGGCACAGGCTTTCTGGTGAAATGAGCAGGCTTTTGGCTACCCAACTCCTGGAGCTCAGAGGATGTCATACACCTAGCACAGGACTCCCTAGCCCTAGTGATGGCTACACAGGGATGTCAAGGGTTATCAACCACACGAATGTCTCCTATTTGTCTATATCTTTTACAAATTAAGTCCCCCGCAAGCTGTGCACAGAGCTGGTGTCTGTGGCCGTACATCTCTGTTGCTACTTGCCTTTGTCCTGCTTTGCACTTTTCTGCTTAAAGTAACTGTTGAGCCTTGCGAAGGCTGTCCCATCAGAGCTTGGGACAGGGATGTATTGTGCATTTACAGCTGCTCTGGGTGGAGTTGGGTAACAGGTTTGGCTTTGGGATGTTTCTGGAAGCTGTGTGATTTCCAGATTGGTTGGATCAGTGAGTCTTTTCCCACCATTGGAGTTGAACACCTTAGGCTTCTAATGGAATGTGGGTTTAAAACATTTCTGGAGCAGATAACTCTCATCCCAAAAGGGGATGTCATTTCTGCTAGCAGAGTTCAGAGAACAACAGTCATTTTCTGAGTGAGCTTATAAATTATCTGTCGTTAGAAAAGGCACCTGTGGGCAGAGGAGAAAGACTGTAACCGAACCCTCCCACTCCATGGATAGAAACTGTTGACTTTGTAGGCTTGTTCCTTTAAAGATCACAGATCTCTGTGAGATCATTGAACAAACATCTAAGCTACTGTGTATCATCTGAGCATGACAGAATGGCTCTGTGCTGAGGTGAGGAAAAGGGGGTGCGAAATGTCCCTCCTTGATGTTGCTAAGTAAAATAATAGTAATATTTTATGTACAATCAAAACCTTTTCCATTGTGTAGAGAAGTGGCAAGGCCTGGATTTCAATACCTCTCAAGTGCAAATGTATAAAAGCCATCCTCAGGAAGGAATTGGGACGTGGAGAGTTAACCTTTCCTCGTGTTTGGCTGGGCACAGAGTGGTGCAGTGAGCGCAGGAGGACTGCCAGGACTGACTGGCAGGGACGAAGGACAAACGGGTGGGCAAAGACTGTGCGCTCCCAGGCTCCTAACACAGCATGTCCTGGCTAATGCTTAGTGAGCTGAGCAGAGGAAGATTGGCAAACACAAGCTAAAAGGTGTCTGAGTAACCTGGTGGGAGCTGTGTGCAAGGCGTCCCTGCACTCACCTTCACAGTGGAAAGCAGGGTGAGGCACCTTCTCTCCCTATCTCCTGGCTCGCTCATCTTTGCTGTGTGCTGCTCAGCCTTGTCCGTCCGTCCAGCTCCAGGCACTGAACAAGAGACTCGCATGAGTCCTATCAGCATTTCTTTCTCCGCAGTCAGGACTGGAGCATGTACTCATGGCCCAGTGCCTTCCTGGGGATCGTGGGCAGCTGCACCCACCTCTGCAGACCTTTCCTGTGACCTGAGATGGACCTCTTGCATCTTACTGCCCAGGCTTGCTGGTGCATCCTGTACTGGTGCACTCTGTTTCATGCCTTGGAGAAAGGGTTTGCCCTTGATTGCTGGCACTTAATCTTTTGGGCTAGCTGAGCATTTTACTATGGAAAAAATCCTCCTTCCAGGAATTTTTCCTGGCCTCAGGGCAGACAGGATGCTTCTTCCTACTCTGAGAGTGACAGTTGTGTGAGCTGGTGGGGGCTGTCTTACAGCCTTAGTCTGAGCAGCCTCACGTCTCAGCCCGCAGCAGGAGAGGGCCATAGGTCCTTCACTTGCGTGTAGTACAAACAGGAGCTGCTTAATGCAGGAGATTTGGGACACTGGAGCAGGAATGACAACACGCTATGTATCTTGCACATATGTGGCATGACTACGCTTACGTCTCAAGCCCAGATCTTTCTTTCCCATAGCATGTAGCAGACCTACTCTGCATCCTCTGGATGCATAGAAGTGTGCTGTACACACAGCATATCTTGGGAATCTGAGTTGTTAGACTGTCATAGCAACATCCTCCTCCTCTTTCTTCCTCTTAGCATTTGTGAGCATGGAATTAATACTCATGGCTTGATCAGCTTGGGGGTGAGGGATGTGTTGAAGCAGCAGCACTGCATTTAGCTCCAGGACAGCTGCAAAGGTGAGGTAGTGTTGGGTCAGATGAAAGCTCTGTGCTGCTGCTTGTCCCAGGGCAGGTGCTTTTCTTGAAGCCGCTGTGAATGGGAGCTGCTTCCAGCACACGTGTAGCACTGGCAGTCTTAGTGGATCCTCTCTCTGAACTTGACTCCTGCAGACAGTGAAAGAGGAAAGGGAGGAGGAGATGAGTGCAGCTGGGGTCTGGGCAGAGTCTGTTGGGAAATGCGGCAGCCCTGTGTGTGTGTGTTTATTTAACTTCTAATTATTTAGTTATGTGCTTTGTCTTTGGCACTTCTGGGGATTAATTCTAGCAAAGACTCCAGCCAGCATCAGCAACTTTTAAGTTGCTCTGTGAGAAGTGTGATGCCATTTGGAAAAAAAAAATCATTCTCCATATTAATTAGAAGATTCTACTGTAAAATTTATGTCAATTATCTGGCACTTTATTATGGAGAGGCAATAGCCTCTTTGTAGTCCAGGTGGCAGCAGCCTTTTCATTACAATGAGAAATGTTGGTGTTCAGTTGAATTCACTAGGAAAAACACTCAGGGACGATGAATTGCTTTTGGAGATTAGTGGGGGGAGAAAAAGGGGAAGATTTGTACTAAACCTGGTGTAAACAAGACAATTTGAAGACTCCACTGTAAAATGTACATCAGCCTTCTACTAGAATAGGGAAACTCTAAGTCTCTTCCTACAGGCTCCATCCTCTGAGCTGAGGGGACAGGCTGCTGGGTTTGCTTGTGGTATCTTGGGCTTTGCCTAGGTTTCAGAGGTGGGAATGCCATAATTCCCTCTGTGGAACATCGGCAGTGACAGGCATTCCACCACCTCTGACAGAAGGTGGTGGAAGGGAGGACAGAAGACGCATTTGTCTATCCCTGGCTGCCCTTGGCCCCTGTGCCATGTCTGTGCAGTAGTGCTGGTGAGGGGTTGGCATTACATGCTCCATAGACTGGCTGCTCCATCCTCCAGCATGGGACAGCTAGGACAGAGGCGCCCGGCTTTCCCGTCCTGTGAGGGCTTGCTAGGCCTGATCTGGAGAGCTTCCTGCGTCCCAGCATTGTGAGCTGCATGGAGTTATGGCGGGGGGCAAACGCATTTTAACATGGGGGTTGTTGGGTTTTGGGGACTTTTTTGTCTTTGGTTGATGTGAGATCATTCAGTCAGTTCTTTTCCAACTGCTTCTGTGTCGTGGTAGCTAATGACTGTCTTACGGGCATGCAGAGGCTTTAGTGAGGTACTGGTGATGCTGACTGATTGCACTCTTGTCCTTTCCTGCGTTGATTAAAAAGACAATGTAGAGACCTTGCTTGCTGTTTGCTTCTGTTTTTCCTTTATTTTTCTGTCATTATCAGTGCATGCTTCCCAGAACCTACCCACCACCAGGTCCTTTGCTGGGTGGTGGGAATTGGTGGTGTCCTCTAATTTTATGTTGTAGTAAGGCAGAGTCTGCAGTTGCAGATGATGAAAGATTTTGCAGGCTAAAAAGTTACTAAGCACTGAAGTGTACCAGATACATGAGCCCTAGTTCTGCATGTTGCCTGTTATATATCATTGCTGGTGCAGCTCCCTCTCTGGCTTTGTATTCTCCTGGGCAGGGTGGGGATCAGAGACTGCTGCATGTAATCCTCTTGTTGCCCTAGGACAGGCTCTTCCAGAAGGTCTGGTCTCTCCTGGGGGAGTGCAGCGAGTCGGCTCTTGTTGAGGATCAGAGGGAACAACTCTAGTGCAGTAAGGAAAGACCCTGTGCGTAGAGAGTGGTAAAGCAAAGCACAGGCTGTTTTGAGTGCAGAAAAATTTGGGGCAAGGGCAATTGGTTCTGGGGGAATCAGTTCCAGAGTTTGTGTCCATGACAGTCCACTGACCCTTTGGAGGCTGTCCATCCGGTTTGCAAGGGAGCGGTAAGCTGGTGGTTGCAGCTCAGTAAGGAGCCAAAAACTGTGAAGTAATCTTGTTGTTCTGGGTGCAGCGACATGGCGTGGGTAGGATGTTGCAGAGAGCTGAGCCCCACATCAACGCCTCTGTTGTAAGCCAGCCCCCATGCTATGTTACCTGGAGGAGGTGCCTCTACTCACAGGTTATTGGTGTTATGGGGAAGGAGAGTTACGGGGCACGGGCAATTGTAGCTGCAGGAGGAAGCTGAAATCTGAGTGCCACAGAAAGCACTTGCTGTTCAGAGCAGCTCCTGAAAGGTTGGTTTGGGGACACGTACACAGGGGCCTGAATCGCCAACATTTCTCTGAAACTTCTGGAAAGCAGTCAGCAAGCGAGCAGTGGAGCAGGGGGTTAATTTGATGGCAAATTATCTTTTAAATTACAGTGGTGCAGCTCCACTGATATCTGGTTTGTTGCAGTGGAGTAAATGAGTGAATGTAGCCTGTAGGGCTGATGATACAGGTAACTGCAGGAAAGGAATTCGGCAGCCTTCACTTTTCGTCTATTGACCGTGTCCGAGTTGCTCACTTCTGACATATTGCTTTTTTAAGACTCTGATCTCACTAAGGTAACCTACAAAAAGAGGTCTAGGTTGTGACTCCTCTTCATTTAATTTTTTTCGACTGTAAAGATCCAGTAAAAGTCTGTTTTAAAAAAATAGTTTGCCCTGCATGTTTATCCTTGCAATCTGAGGAGTGTCACATTTTATCTTCCCTGTTGCTTGTTGAGAAGCTCCATAGAAATCATCTACAGTCCATTTTCTTCTATCCTTGCCTGACACTAGAAGTGGTGTTCTTCCAGCTGCTCGTGAGATTTTAAAAAACTGAATGACTATTTAAAATCCATGTGGGAGAGTCCAGCTGAAAGTCCCTTCCTTTTTAAGTTATTCATACTTCACCATCTTGGAACTGATGTTTTCTAGTCTCCCATAAAGACTTCTAGAAAGACCAGGTCAGACAAGACCTTGAAGGAGAAATGCTTTAATGTCATAATTAAATTCCTCTAGTTCTTTTGTATCTGGCAGAAAGGTGCAGATAAAGATCTCGTGTGTTTAACACAAAAGGGCATTCTTCCTGCAGTAGTTTTCCTGAGCAAAAGTCAAAGCAGTGTGTAAGAAGGGTGAAGGATGCTAGCATGCAATCTACTGTTACACAGAGGATGTGAGGTTTTTTGTCATCTGTGTAGAAAGCTGATGCCTTTCAAACCTTCATGTTAGATGCTCTTAATACCTTCTGCTGCTCTTTAACCTCTCCTCTGTCTAGCAGCTGCATCTTAAAGAGCAGATGAAATTGTTTCAAGGATGGCAGGTCCTAATCTCAGTAACAGTTCCTATCCATTATAGGGTATGAAGTGAAATGATCTGTGAGTGGGTTTATCTCAGATCCCACGTAACATTTTTTTCTCAGCAGCAGCAAGAAAAGGAAATTATCAGGCAGTGAGGAGAAGCTGTTTATTTTTAACTTACCCTTTTTAAGTTCTATTTCATAATTAAAGGAGATAAGGAGTGGAAGCCAATGAAAACACATAGCTAAAGGGATAAGCTGATCTCAAGTTCACTGCAGAGATTACAGTAAGTAGTGGGTAACACAGTAGAGATTTGGGGGCCTCTTGTTCCTTCCCCGTCCTCCTCCTAGAGTATCAAACTGAGTTCTTAGCTGCCTTTCAAAGGTTGACACAGGAGGCTGATTTAAAGGATACTGCTTACAGAGCTCGCTGCTGCCCTCAGAGTTTACTCTTCCTTGCGGTGGTTTGAGGATGCCCCAGTTGAGTATCTGAAGAGATCTCTACTCAGAGCTAGTAAGGAGGAATCCTGCTTCTTCATGGAGAAGCGTATACATCCATTGTCTGTGCACACCCGTATGGCACTACGTGTGGCAGTGCTTATGGGGGGCACAGGGGAGTGAAGAGGAGCCCAAGGGAAGGCTCCTGGGGAGCAGGGTAGCCCTGGGTAAAATGCCTCCGCTTTGAGTTACTACTGACGAAGCATGTTCTACTCCTCACCTTTCAAATAGGGTTTCTCTTCTGCAGCTTATTTATCTTGGTCAGCTTGGCTTCCTCAGACTGACAGGAGGATAGCCCTCTGATTCATGCAAGCTGCTAGATCCCTTATTGCTCAGAAGACAGTGCGTTATACTATTACTCTCCATCCCTAGTGGATAGTTGCATCCCAGACTAAATTATTCCTGTACCCAGACGGCTTTCTCTCATTGCTGCTTTTGTCTCTGTGATACTTCTCACAGCTTCTGCGCACAGGAACGAGAGGGCCAGGCTGAATTTGGAGATGGCTGTCATTGCAGGGGATTCTTTCTCTCTGCCAGTGGAGCTGACAAGCAGCATTAGAAAATGAGTCCTGGAGAGGAGGCTGCGTGCTCTTGTGGCAGCAGAACGCTGACAGGCTGTTCTTAAATAACCTTGCAAAACACCGATTGCTACCCCAAGCTTGCCTCTGCAATGCTGGAGGACAGCTGAGCTGCAAAGAGACTCTGCTGTGTGACCATCTCACCTGGGAACTGCTTTTAGGACCCTTTTTTACCCTCAGTCCTCATTTGGATGATGCCCTGTGGCTTCTGCCACCTCAGGCCTTAGCCTGCTTCTAAGTGTTTGCATGAGTGTCTCTGTGTACCGCTGCCACATGCAAAGTTTGGGGGGAAACAAGACAAAGAAGTTTTTGAAAGGAGCCCTAAGCAAGTCTAGGATTCCTCAAGTAAAGAATATAAGGACATGATTCAGTCCTGTAAAGGGCAGGAGCTACCAGCTGCCTCAAAGGGCAACTGAGGGCTGTCCTACACCCTCTGCAATGCTTTTCTTAGGATCTCTCCTGAATTGTGAATGCCTTGGGGTAGAGTCTTCTTCCTTTTGCACATTATACTATATAGTCCTCCTGGTTGAGGCTTTTCAGGAGCAGAGGCTACTGTAATGCAAACCTCAGATATTGATTTTCTTTCTGTGCTTCTGTTTAGCGCTCAGATCAAGTGGTAACAGCCTAAGAAAGAAGTTCATGTGTTTTAAGAGGATTTTTCAAAGCGTATGTTTTGCCAAGGAGTCCTTAGCTGTATGATTCCTGGTAGGAAGATTATCGTTACTTACCGTCTCACAAATGCTTTGAGGAATATGTTTGTCCATGCAATGCTTTGAAGCCAAAAAGCATTGTGAGAGTCCCTCTTGGTGTTCCCTAGTTAGGAAAATGAATAGTTCAATAGGACAGAGATGTGTAACTATGAATTTACAAGTATAGCCCAGTGCTGGGAGCAGACTAAGACAGTAATATAAGCTGGAGTGCTTTGTTTGCAGGGAAGGCAGATAATAAAGTGTCTCCTGGGCAGGAAGACCTGGATTTGTGTCTCCTCTGTTTCCAAACCCAGAGTCTGTACCAGAGTTGGTCTTCTCTTAGTGGTGTCAGAACTTTGTTCCTGTCAGGAGAGAAGTACAGTGCTCTGTATAGAAGCTGACCTGAGCAGCTGTAGAAGCTGGTGGGTTAGCAGATTGTAAATGATGATTAGCAAGCCAGGAGGGAGGTGTGCTGGCAAAACTAGCATTGGGAGGACCACAAGGTTGGGCAAACCTGTATTTGCATAGTGCCTACTGCGTTACATTTGGGTGTACACATGGTAATTAGCTGCTTAATTTAATGAGATCGTGTCTACTTCTCCTGGTGACATAATAGTATTTGGAAAACTGCTGCTGTCACAGACTCATCCACTCTTCCCATGAATGAAGAAATTCTGTAAATTGAGGGCTGTTCCTTACTGGCATTAGGAAGACTTTAGTGCCCACCTCCGTGGTGTTAGTCATGAGCCAAATATTGGCTGTTAAAGCCATGTATGTTGCAAAAACAGGTGCCAGAGCTGTGATCTATCTCAGCCTTGCTCCTCCTATGTTGAAGCATTTGTGGATGCTGACTCCTCTGCTGTATTTGGCTGTCTCTGGCAGGTTTTGGAAGTGGTACGTTCCAACTACGACACGCTGACCCTGAAACTGCAGGATGGACTGGACCAGTACGAGCGCTACTCAGAGCAGCATAAAGAGGCTGCCTTCTTCAAAGAGCTGGTAAGCTGTCTTGATTCTGCAGAATCAATAACCCTTTTCCAAAGCTTTTTCTTACGGCACTTGGGGTATAGCTGAGCAGCCCTGTTACTCCGTTGGGCTCCCTCCAAAGATGGGGCAGGAATAGTATCTGAACAGACACTGCATGACTCGACTGATGTGAACGCTCCCTGGAGCTCCCTGCCCTGCAATACATGGCTGGGGAGGAACCACCAGACTGCTCAGGCCAGTAACTGGTCAGTCAGTCTCTGTCCCTTCTGCCATGGGGATCCACTGTGCTTTGTGGTGGTAAATTTGCCTGGTGGAGAAGCTGACTGCTCCCACCTTGGGTTTATCACACAGAGCAACTTAGCCTTTTTGCTGTTGTTAAGAGGACCACAAAGTATGGGACTGAGCAGAATATGTGATGCTGGTGAAACACGTGCCTGCTCATTGCTTTCCTCCATCACTCACAAAATAGGGTTCCCAAGTAAAGAAAGCAAAGGCATTCCCTAGAAATGTCTCCTTTTGCCAGAGAAGACTAATGGTAGGAAGCCCCACAAAAATAACATACCAAAGACAAAACTGAGTCCAAATAATTTGGGTTAGTAGTTACATTCTTCAGCAAGCCAGCTTGCTTACCCTGCTCCAGAGAACCCTGATGCAACGTTTTCTTGTCCGATGGCTGTGTCACCAGGGAGGCAATGTTTTTGTAGTGGCTGGCATCTGAGGGGAGCCTGGTTTTCCTCGCTTTTGAATCATTACAGCTTCAGCAGAGGGAGAGATCTCCAACTCTGGCATCTTTCTCCACCAGTTTGAGAGCTGATTCTCTCTCCCAGCTCTGTCCTTGCTGATTGATGAGTAATTGATGCCTGCCCACTCTGTCACGAGTCTGCATGGGTTTGGGAATGTTATGCCTCCCTCTGTCTACTCTGCTCCAGAGCAAGCATGCCTGAATTGGTTTTGCTTCCTTCTACAGAATGCTTTGTAATGGGTTTGTTTTGTTGGTTTGGTTTGTTGGGTTGTTTTTAACATTGCAGCGCTGCCGTTGGGTAGGATACGGGAAAAACACTTGCAGTCAGTTTCATGCCATTATTCTGTGCTCTTTTGTGCCTGTTTTTGTCTCTCTGGCCTGCTGTTTGATGCTATGTCTGGAACATGTGCAAAGAAATTTGGCCGTTGCCTTGCTGTGACATGGGCTTCTCCTGTTACTGTACCCTGGAAATAAGACACATTCATGTTTCTGTTGTCATCTGTTCTGTCCCAAGGGCTCCTTCCCTCCTCAGCCAGCATCTCCTTCCCCAGCCTCTTGGCCATGTGACTGCTCTGCTTCCTGCATGCCCCGCTTTCCACTTGGCCTGGCAGAAGCTCAGGCTGATCGTGCCAATTGATTAAAATGACATTCTCAGTCCTAAGATCATCACAGCTACAAAACACTTCAGCTAAAATTATTTTCTTCCTAGCTGTTTTTTTTTTTCTCAAAATCTCAATTTTGTATCATTTAAGAATCTGTTTAGCATAACCAGCCCCTCCTCAACTCCCTTCTGAAAATTGCCCGTTCAGGTACCCCTGGGACCATCTCCTCAAGAGCATATGAAAGCCTGAATAATTACTGTCTAAATGTGCTGATTTGACCCAGTTGTGAGTCTGTTTAATCCACATTTCTCTAGATGCCCTGAGAATTGGGACCCTATTAAATGTTCTTTACTCACAGCTACAGAAAATCCCCTGCATTCCATTAAGCTGTTCCCTCAACACAGCAGGAAATCAACCTGATATGTTATGATTTGTCTTCAGCAAACCCAGCTGGCCTCCGGTCCTCCATGGTCTTTTTTCCTCTAGGTGCGCAGTAACTGATGGCTTTATTAATTGTTCGAACAACTCATCAAAACAGCCCTAGTCTACCCTGTCCTCCCCATATCCTCTTCAAAGGAGGTACTTGGCTTCATTTTTGCGAGGCTTCTGAGTCTTTACTTTGGCTTCCGTTAAAGGTCTGATGTTGTTTAATATCCCCCCTACCCAATGCATTGTGTTTAACTGCTGAGGGTTGCAGGATTTCATGGAGGGGGCAGAGTGAAGTTGCTGCAATTTTCTTCGTGGGCTCTGCCAAAGGAGCAGGGCTGGTGGTGAACTACAGGCTTCCAGTATGGTTTCCAAGCTCATGCTGGTCCCATCAAGTCTTCCTGAACAGGATCTGTTTGCAAATAATTCTGCCCAGATTCTGCCTGGTTTTCTTATCTCTATCAGTGTGATTGCATTAAAGCAAATCCTTCTTGGTGGGGAATGACACGCAGGAGCCATTTTTCTTTTCGGCTGCCTTTTCATCTCTCTGTGCTCCCATTAAGTGGGTGAGCAGAGACTTCCCCAAGCCATTCTCTTGGCTCCTTTATGCTTAGAAATCTTGTTCTCACTCCTTTGACATGCTTTGCTAATGCACTGCTTCACTTCCCTGGCTTTGCCTCAGTGCTGCTCTTTCTTGCTAATCCCAAAGAAAAATCCGCTTTCTTCTCCCATTCACTTTTCAAAGAAGCTTTCAAAGGCCTTCGATACTGCAGCCACATTGTGGTGGAAGGTGATGTGCAGAGTGTTTTATCAATTGGGTTTTCTGGCCTGTTGTGCTGCCTTTGAGGAGCTAAAGGAAGGAAGTTAGGAAGTTTTCTAACACATTTTTTCTTTTCCTTTGAACCCTCAGGGATGTTATTTGAGGTCTGTGCTGCTTTGGTAGAATGAATGGTTTGGATGTGAGCTTTTGGGCCCTCGCATTGCAGCTGGAGGAATGTGTGGAAAGAGATTCAGCATCTTTCCAAAACAGTTGGATAGGTTTCAGCAGAGTCTCAAAATAGTCTGATTAGGGATTGATTTCTGCAGGGGAAATTACACTAATTTGACTTTTAATTAGATGTAGTAGGCACTGTAAACTTTCCTCCCATTGTACAAATTTCTTAAGAGCTGCTTGTTGGTTGGAAACAGGTTTAATTGGTGGAACTTGCTGTGAAATAGGAGTGTCTGTACAGTATTGCACATGTCCAGCTATAATGACACAAAACTAGAACTGAATAATGTTTTCCTCACATGGTTAAAGCCACCGCTTCATCCATTCTTTCCTTTGCTCATTGTTCTCCAGGTGATGTCAGCATTTCATGCATTTCCCGTTTCTTCAAAGTCTGTGGGTTAAATGTGATCCAAGCTGCTAATAGGGAGAAAACAATTTTAAAAGCTCTTCTGGTCGTAGCATGCTCCAGCATGCTCCATACAGAAGCAAGAGAGGACATATGCTCTGCTTTTACTTCCTTGCAGAATGAATGTTAAAGCTCTGAGCTTACTTTCTAAGGCTGTTTTTGGCCCCTTGTATAAGCCACTCTAAAGAGTTCTGGTAGCTTCCAGGCTGGCAGCCAGGCCTGGGCTGCCCGCTGCACCACAAGCTGGGAGGACTCCTGGGGTGTAGCCTCGGGGATGGAGCAGCTCAGCCAGACTGCAGGAAGCTTCTGAAGTTTATCCTTGTTACAGGCTGACACCTCCCTGTGTCGCTCTCTGGTCTTCCAGCTCCAAAAGGGAGATGAGCTCTGGCTCCCTGTGCTGGCCCTGGTGCTGGAGATAACTTGGTTTAACTCTTATTTGAGCTGTTCTTACCTTTTAAGCTGGTAGGCTCAGAGCTGCGCGCTTTCTCACAGCAGAAGAAATGCTGGGCAGAAATTTGTAGAAACATTGGAGTCATCTTGTGTGGTGTTATCATGCCCACTCCTCTCCCCACCTTGGGTTAAAGCAGACCTAAGTCCATCTAGACTGCTCTTGACCAAAGTTCGTGTCTAAGCTTCTCTTGAAACCTGAAGCTGTCTTTAAGTGAAAACAGCTCCATACTGGCCCCAGGTGATCTACTCCACTGCTTCATAACCCATAGGTTTAAAAGTATTTCCTCTTTTCCAGTGTAAATCTTCTTTGTCTTAAATTAAGCTGAGTATTTCTTGCCCCCATCCCTAGGGAGACAGAGAAATATTACTCACTGTTCTCTTTCTGACCTCATTTTACATATTGGAGAGTGTTTGCTCTATTCCTCCTAAACCTTTTCTTTGCAAACTAAACAGGCTTAATTTCTTGTGCTCTACCCCACAGCTACAATTTCTGCTAAGCCCTGTGTTCTCATCGTGTGTCACTCCAGCCTCCCTTTCTGGGCTTGTAGAGACTGCTGCTGCATCCTTCTTGGACACCTTGATGTGTATACAAGTTGGGCGTCTTCTACTACAGGTGCCTGGGCCCTGGCAGCAGTTCCTGAGGCTGGAGCTCATTTCTGCTTGTTCTTTCTGTTGCTGGGACCTGTAGAAATACTTCTAGTCAGTATAAGGATGCTGGCTTACACTACGTGTAGCATCTGCCCCTTTTCTACAGGCAATCGCGTTCCCCAGGGCAGAGGACTCTCTGCCTCTGTTTAGCCATGTTGATCCCCTCCTGTCAGAACTGACTGGATCGCTGAGGTGGGGAGCACTCGGTAGGACTGGGACCAAATCCTGTCAGTGGGGCTCCTGTCTCCTGGCAGGGAGACAGCACAGTGCAAACCAGCGTTCTGGAGACCACTTGCAGCAGCGTTTAACGTAGGCTATAACCTGTGGTTATCTTACAAGACATGATCCCAAACTATCATGAGGTGAGGGGGTACTCCAAGGTAGTGAAGACACATGGGGTCTCTGCCAAGCATCCTGATGAAGGAGAGTGTGGTTTCTGCAGACGCCATAAAACCTAAATATTCTGTCTTTAGGTGGAGACATCTTTGCTAGCTTGCTCGGCTTGTTAGGGTCTGCGCAGTGGGGCTCCCTGGGGTTCCCTTCACAGCTTGCCCTGTTAACCTTTCATGTTTTGATTTGTTTCCCGCTCTTACATATTCTACCTTTTTGGGAGCTTTCTGCCCTTCCTCTCTTTTTTTTTCTCACCAGGGCAGCAAGTGGGACCCTCAGCAGTATAAACACTGCTAACTTGCTCTTCCAGCCCTCAGTGTTGGATTCCTCATTCTGCGTCTATATAATTCATCCCCCAGTGCTTTTAAAAAGCACAAAACACTAACCAGGTCAGCGACAACCTTATTATCACAGGCTCTGAGTCTCTGGGAACTGTAATCCCGTTGTTTGGATGAGCTTGTGTCAGTTTTGCTTTCTGTCACTGCTGCACAGTCGCTGACACAGATGATGTTTGACTTTGTTTTCTCGTTGCCGAGTGCAGCTGAGGCTGAGCCCAGTCTGGGGCCTCTGTGTTCGGCCAATGAGTCTGCAGGCATGAAGGGGGAAGGGAAGCTGCTGTGCAACAGGGCTGTCCAGCTCTTCCTCGCAGATTCTGCGGGTAACCAGAAGTCCAGGCATCATTAAGGGATAAAGGTGTCTCTTCTGCAGAGACAGCTAGTGAGCCAACTTCAGGTGTAAGGCACTCAGCACAGAATACACACAGCTGGCTCTGAACCCATGGTTTTCTGCCAGCTTGGGTGATAATTTGTGTTTACAGCACAGTAGCATGGCCTCTGTCCTCTCCTTGACTCCATTTCTTTGGCTCTGCAGGTTCTGGAGCAGGACAGAGGCCGTGACACTATGTTCATCCAGAAGAATGCTGGCTGGCGCTCCAGTGGGCACTGATAGAAAATGCTCTTCCAGCTGCAACCTGGAAGTGCTCGCTTTCCCCATCACTCTGCCCCAGAACAGGAAACACATCATAGCTCATGCATCCGAACAGAGTATCCTCTCCCATTCCTGTCTCGTTTGGAATTTACTCTCCATGCTGGGATGTCACTATAGACAGGAAGCAGCTACCCCTCAGGGATTTCTTGCTAAGCCAGAGTCTCAGTGAGAGCCAGCTGCAGCAAGTTTTCTGGGGCTTTAACAGCATGCAAAATGGTTTCATGCTGAACCTGGAGGTCAGCAGTGTCAAAGCTACCATGCTCATGGGGAGTCAGGAAGGCTAAAACATCTTGTTTTGTCTCTATCAGGTTCGGTCCATCAGTATCAATGTGAGGAAGAACCTTGCTTTCAACACACTGAGCCAGGAACTGCTGCTGAAGGAATTCTCCACGATCTCTTGAAGCAGGGATGCAGCCACTGCGCAGGGCTGACCAGACAGGCCTGTCTGAGCAGGGACACTACAGATCTGCAGCCGGTCGCCCCTTGCCTTCTGCCTGCAGAAGGGACTGCATTTCTTCTAGGGGAGAGCCTTGCTGCTGTGTGTTTGATCCCAAAGGCATGTGTTTCAACAGGACTGGGGCTGAGGAGAGGCGATCGGCATGTGGAGGAGGAGGAGGAAGCAATTTTGTAAGGTGCCATGGGGGTGGGCAGCCGTTCCTGTGACATAGCAATGGGAGATTCCCTCCGCAGCCTCAGGGAAGATGCACTGGGAACCTTTGTAGCAGAGCTGGGGAGAGCTCACAACCAAAATAATAAAACCAGTCCAGCTGTGTGAGACAGTTCTGGGTTGACATCGCTCGCCTGCTCTACGGGTGAGGGCTGTTCTTTTCTGTCAGCCTGGATTAACCCACCTGCCCGCAATGTAGGTCAAATCCACTGCCATCCCATTGGGAATGACTTTGGGGTATGAACCAGTTTCCCCAAGGTGCAGACCCTGCTCGCTGCTGGCTCCTGATGTCAGAAGGTGTCACTTGAACCAAGCCATCAGGTTACTGGAGAAGGAGAAATCTTGCCTCCAAGGCTGTTGACTTACAGGATCCAGTCTGAGCCAGTCTGCAAGAATATGGGTCATCAAAGAGATCACTTTTAACTGGAGACCAGCTCTTCTCGGGGTCACTGTTGCTTCCAGTAGCCCAGCTCATCTCTGCTGTTTCTAAGGTTGAGGGACATTTTTAGATATTCCACTTTCATGGGGCAGAGGACAGGCTGACTCTCTCCCCCCCCATTCCCCTTATTGCCCATCAGAGACTGCACTGCGACAATCCTACTCTTCCTCACAGGAACATCTGCCTTGCACATGTTTGCAAGTGCCTGGTGATCTCCATGAGCTGAGAAGTCCCCAGTTTTCCCCTTGTGTGTAGCACGCAGTTAAAATGCAGCTGGAGAAGTAGTTACTTCACTTTCTAGCTTGCCCTCCTGTCTTCACCAAGCGACTTGCAGCAACAGTCTGCTGAGAACTGCCTAAGGAAGAACTCTGGGATGATGCTCTGGGGCACAGGCAGACCTTTCTGCTCCAGAACCAGTGTTTCAAAGGTGTCCAGGTCCGGCAGAGCCTGTTCTGAGTGCTGTGTCGGGCTGCCAACTCAGGAATACGCAGCATAAACACCTGCTCCCTGCTTGTGCATTTTCAGCTCCCAGCAGTGATGTTAGGATCTGTCCTGACTTGGTGAACGGAAGCAGAGAAGTTATTTACATCCCAGATCCACTTTTTTTTTCCCTAGAAAACAGGTTTTTTTGAAAAATAAAGTGCCTAGTCCCGCTCTTAGCCTCATAGGTTAGTGTGAATGATGTGAATGTCATGCTCGTTTACTACCATTTTTAGGCAAGGCTTATTCATGCTAACGTGTGTTAATTGTGTTAATGTTTCATTTTTACCTGCCATGAGCATGGGAAACTGAAAGCTGTGTCCTTGGCCACCCACTGGTCACAGCACCTGATGAAGACCGTATATTTCCCTTGGGAGCACCAGCTTCTCCCAACAGAGAATTGTCAGCACGGAATTGTCTGGCTTTTATCAGCTAAGCCAGACACTTATTTGCTTTCCTGCAATGAAAGTGTGTGGAAATGTATACATGTCAGAAGGATGGTGCTTGGGAGAAGGAGCAGGCTCCATAAAATCACTCTGCTTGAGAGCAGGCCGGGACATGTAGGAGAAGGCAGCTTCTCCATTGGCAAATGAGTAAAAATGCATCGAAGGGCACTGTGGTCTTTAAGCATGGGGAGCTCTTGCTACACCATCTTGCCTCTGAGGGCAGGAGTTTCTTCTGAAGGGGGCATGAGTTGCTTCCTTGAGGTGCAGCCCCAGCATCGCTGCAGCAGGAGCATTGAGTCACCCAGCTGTCCGTGTGCCTCCTTTTCTCTGATCCCGCTTAGGCCGAGACTAGACAGATAGGCGAGAGAGTTGGGGGTGAGTCTGCCTCTGCCTTGGCAACCTCTGGGCTTTTCAGCTTTTCCCTCTGGGTTCAGCTGTTGAAGGTCTCATTTCCCCCATGGTGCTCCCGTGCCGGGATGAACTGAGAAGCCCAGGCTGTGACTGGGAGCAGCTCCTGAGGTCAGCCCTCATCCAAGGCTGAGCTGGGGAAGACTGTGACACATGTCCTCTTGTCACGCTGTCACCAAACCAAGCACTGCAAATGGATGTACATACAAACCTAGAGCTCAATAAATAGCAGAGCCCTGTCTGTCCAGAGTGTGCGGTGTTTGTCCTTTGCAGAGGGGAGAGTGGGGTAGTTACGGGGGTGGCCCTGTCGCTCTTTGGTGGCACGCTGGCCGCGGCAGGGCAGGCACTTGCCCTTGGGCTCTTCCTGCCTGTGCAGAGGGAGGTTGTGGTGCTGCTCAGCCGTGCCTCCTCCTTGGTCCAGGCTGCAGGTACCAGCCAGTAGTGAGCAGCCCTCTGCCTCTTACGTGCCCCTGGGGCTGCCAGCGAGGAAAACACGAGCAGGGCTGAGAGCTTGTGGATGTGAGCAAGGGATGCAGAGATCTGCCTGTGCACGGTATGATGCTCTCTCTGGCTGCTGGTGTCAGCAAACTCCTGCTCACAGATTCTGCTGCAGATTTGCCTGTTTTGTTAAACACCATACTACTACTTGTGTTTTGAGGCCAGCTTCAACTGAGCAGAAAGTCATTTAACTCTAACGTTCAGCCTCGGGACGTGGCTGATGGCCCCAAACTTTCCCGTATCTGATTTGAGCAGTTGAGTGTATTTTATTATATCTAATTCATAACACAGTCTATTATTGGAAGAGCTGATTTTGAGGCATGGGGAGAAATCAGATTGCTGCCTTTAAATTAGGCAACCGCTGCAGGGAGACAAATAATTTACAAAATAATGACCAAATTCTGGAGGAGAAAAATTGAGTTTGAGCTAAATTTTGGAGGGAGTTATTAAAAATTGATTTGTAAGTGCCACTGTGATTTTTGGTATCATCTCTTCTTCCCTAGCTCTTACAGGTCCCATTTTTCATGCAGACTTGGGAGAGAGGCAGCTCCTCAAGAGCTGAGTCTCCCCACCCGGGCTGTGGTTTGTCGGCGGAGGCACCGTGCACCGATGGGAGGCTGGTGGGGGGAGTCAGCTGTGTGCAATCGTTTGGCTGCTTCTTGGGGGTGCCAGGAGCAGGTAGTACCAGACCCTCAAGTCTCACGTACAGCAGCCAGAGAGCAAGGTGCGCCTTTGCCCACCTGCTCTGTTCGGTTTGCAAGCATCTTCGTCCTCTTCCTTGTCATGGCTGTTACCTGCTGTGATCCCACCCGTGTGGCACGGGGGCCATATCTCTGTAGGATTGAGCTGCCCTCCACATCAGCGTGTCCTGATGCCCGTTGGGGCCTTTTCTCTCCCTGCCTGAAGAATTGCATGTTCTCCTGCTCTGGGCTCCTGCCAGGCCGTCGCATGGTGGATGTTGGAAGGAGAAGCCTGTTGTCCTGGGCAGAGCTAGCTCCTAGACAGCACTTGCACAGGGCATCAGCCCCAATGGGCTCCGTCTGCCTCCCCACGCTTCTCTCCCGTGGTGGAGCTGGTATCCTTCCCAGCACAGCGGGCAGAGGGAGGTGCCGTTACCCTGCCGAGTCACGGCTGCTGTCGTGTGTGTCGGGGCTGGTGTGTGGCCAGCGGTCTGCGGTAAGATTTACAGCTGGCTCTTGGCACTCACAAGCAGCTCTCCACCTCTGTGTCAGCACCGATGCCTCATGGCTATTTATTCTCCTCTCTTTTCTGGGCTCTGTTTTCTTTTTTGATACTTGTTGGGATGAGCAAGGGACGCATCCTGTCTGTGCTGAGCAGGGTTGTGCCGGACGGAGGCTTCTCCCCATGGAGGTGATGGAGATTTTTTGGCAGGTGAGCTGTTGTGATAACTCAACAGGAAAGGGGTAAAGCCCAGCTTTGGGAGCTGCAGCCATCCAAAGGGGCAGGATAAGATGGGGTTTTCCCCCAGAATTTGCAGTGGAAACTAATTAATGCCTTTGCTGACATTTTCACAGAGAGGGAGGGTAGACAGAAAAGTGATGAATGAAAGCCTGGGCCAGGAGGCTGGAGAAGGGCTGTTGGACCTGGCCTTCCTTGGGGGTTGCTGGGAATCCTTTGTGCTGGTCAGAGCCCTGGTTCTCCCCACTGCAGCATGGTGTGGGTGAGCTCAGGGGGACACCGGACAAAGCACATAGGTGACCCCAAATAAATGGGACAGGCAGCACCCGTGGGGGAGCATCGCTGGATGCTTGCCTTGCTCCTGTTGTCTTGTCCACATCCTGGAGGGCCAGGACAAGTGTAGGGTCCCAGTCCCTGCAGGAGCAGCTGCTGCAGCTCCATGCTGCGCTCCCCTCTCCCAGCTCGGCATCTACTGGAGTGCAGGCCAGGCCATGCTCCACGGCCTATGCTCTCCCATGCTTTCCCTCCAGGGCTAATTGAATCATGTGGCTGGAAATTGAATCCAATTGAATAGATTAAATGAGCCAGGCTTGCCGCTCGCTGCAGCGCAGCTCAGAGCCTTGCCAGGCTGCTGCCAGAGGCTGGGAGTTCCCAGGAGTCCCATGGGGGCACGAAGGGGCTGGGGAGGCTGCAGGGAGACAGAAACTCACTGGGCTGGGCTGGTTGTCCAGTTCTGCTTTGACAGTTGAACCTCCAACCATTTCTCCATGCCGAGCAGCCTGGCTGGGTCCCAGGGCCCATGGGTCATTGCTACAGGCATGCACAGGTTGGGTTTTGCTCGTTTCCTCTCTGAAGCAATTAATGACTAATTAGCTGGAGCTCCCCTGCTCCAGGGTTCAACCAGGGCCCTCCCGGCAGCGTACAGGGGTGAGGATGCTCTAATGACCCGAGGCTGTGGCAGCCGTGGCTGTGCCCTGCTCAGCAGCTTGCTCTCCCAGCCTACAGCAAGCGATGCTCCAGCAGTACTGATCTGCAGCACGCTGACCCCCGCACCCTGGTTTCGGCCCCTCTGCTGTGGCCGTTGCCAGAACAACAAGATGGGATGGGCAACAGAGCAGCGTGCCGAGACTGCGATGGCAGCGTGGACGTCCCCTCCCGCAGAGGTGAGCTTCAGCACGGGGCCTTATGCCCTGGCAAGGCAGGAGGACACGTGTCTGCAGCATGGACTCGCTCACGACAGAGATGCACACCTGTTTTCATAGCAGATCTGAGCTGCTGAAAGGGCCCCTGGTGTGGCATCCAGCGTGGCGTAAGTGAAGCCTGGAAATAGTATCTGCTTCCTCTTTAAATAAAAGCCGAGCCCACAGGCACTGAGCACACGAACACGAGATGCTCTATAATGCTGGGAGGGCTCAAGAGACTTGGGGCACCTCCTGAGTCTGCGAATGCTTTAGTCCAGTCTCCACTCTCTAAAACAAGTGCTTTTTTTTCACCCAGATTTTGCATCTGTTACGCAGAAGCGGCCGAGAAACATTCAGGGTGGGCACAGAGCCCCCCGCAGCCCACCCAGCTGCGGGCCGTGCCGGGGAGTCCCCCCTTGCTGGAGGCGCGGGCAGAGGCAGGTGACTGGCTTTCGAGGATGCAGAATATGATGCAAAGTCCTTTCCCCCTCCAGATTTTTCCCACCTGCTGGTTTGCATTTGACAAAGGAGGTTCCCTTTCTCCTGCAGTACTCCTGCTTGCAAGGCTCGCCCGGCAGCTTGCAGGCATCTGTTCCTCCTCTAGCTTTGCAAGATTTTCAGCAGCTGAAATTCTCCCCTAGAGCTGAATCTCACAGTGGCTCCCACCTACCCGTGTGGCTGCAGGGCGGGTTAGCAGAGATGGGAGTTGTTCTCTCCTCTGTGTGTCCTGGGTGATGCCCTGCTGGGACATCACCTCCCCAGGACCTGCCGATCTGCCGTAGCTGCTCCCCCAGTCCCCTAGGCCTGCAGAGACTGAGGGTCTCATCTGTCTCATGCCATCCAGATCCATTTCCTCTGCGCATGTAGTGAAAGCTGCAGTTTATTCCCGAGTGGGGCCACTTGCCCTGCCTGGAGCCCTCCCAGCCGCTTGCATGGCCATGAGCATCCCTCCTTTGGGCTGGGGGGCTGCACGGGCCCTGAGAGAGGAATAGCCCCCGGTGCTGAGCTGCTCATCTCCATCTAAGTCTGTTGTTTGCTGGCATTTTTGAAAGGGGTGAAGCTGCCTTAAGGAGGTCCCATTTCTGCCCTCCATTCCTTGAAGCAGCCCCTGGGTGCTGTGTCCCATGTCCCAGCCCAGGAGCTGCCCAGGAGCCCTCTCTGCTGGGGGAGCAGACCTGTCCCTCACCGCAGAGTGTAAATCTGAGCCCAGAGGCACCAGGCAACCACAGCCGAAATAAGATTAATGGCATCTGCTGAGAGCACATCCCGAGGACTACTATTGATGACCATGGCTTTAAAATACTGTTAACAGTGGATAAAGCACCATGATTTAGAGCACTCAGCAATTACATCTCTGTTTGAAATTTCCTAAAGATAGGATCAGACTCCCAAGTCCTGCTCTCTGCTTTTCCGATAGAATTAATAAGAATGGAGATATGCAATTAGACAACGTGCAGGCTGGTAGAGCAGATCGATGCCTTGTGGTTACCTAATGAAGTGTTAAATTGCGTCTTTCCCTCTCCCCGTCCCCCTATAACAGCCACAGCAGGCTGTTTGCAGAGGGCTTGCAGGGCTCGTGCCTGGGGGAGAGCTTCATGGTGGCGGGGTGCAGACCCCAGCGCTCCCGCCTCCTTTCCAGGCTCTTCTTGCTTCTGTGGGTGGGAGCAGTTTGGGATCATCCTGGGCTTTGTGTCAAGCCTGGGGTTTTCAGCAGAGCTCCGTGGGGACACATGTATCAGCAGCAGCTGAGAACAGGCTCTTGCCCCCCAGAGCCAGGGGGGTCCCAGCGGGGAGCTGGAGGGATGGATGAGCCCCATATTGCAGGGTGGGTGTCCTGGAGAGGACCAGGCATGGTTGTGGGTGGGCCCAGCTCAGTCCAGCCTGGGTCTGGACGTGGCTGGTGGCAGCCTGGCAACACTGGAGCATCCCCAAACTTGCTTCCTTCCCCAGTTACTCCTGACAAGGCTGTGTTGGCCACACACTGACCTGGGGACAAAGCAGCCCCCCCACAGTGTGGCCCTGTGCACACCTCTCGTCCCCTGTCCCCTCTCGCACCAGCTCAGAGCCGTTCCCGGCTGCGGCTCTGCTGCCTGGGGAGCAGCGTTAATCCCGTGCAGATGTCCTTTATCGAAGTACTGCCGTCGCTGACAGGGTGACGGATGGGCTACTTAGGGAACGTGCCTCACGCCCGGGCTGATGTGAACGGGTGATTTCCATCACGGTGAGGATGGATGGGTGGTGCCGGGGACACCCTGCCTCTGAGAAACGCGCAGCCCGGGATGCAGCACCCCTCGCACCCCCAGCTCACCTCTGTCCTTGCGTCTTCCCCCCTGATCTGTTCTCCATCCCTGTCCTGCCCCGCTGCTGGGGGGAGCCAAGCCCTGGGGCTGGTTTACATGGCCTTGTTTCCCCCGTGGTGCTCTGCTGCTCTCCCAGAGATGAGCTGGGGGACCTGGGTGCTTCCACAGGACCCCTGCCCATCCCAGCAGGCTGGATCCAGCCACTTGCCTGTCCTCTGCACTGTCCTGGCCCTGGGCATTGGGGTATGGGCTTGGTGGTGAGCTGTGCCCCGTTTGTTGTGGAGCCTGTGCCGCTTCTGGTCCAGCTGGGGCATGGCCCTCCCAGTTACCCCATGTAACTGGGAACTGGACTCACAGTAACCGCTGGAGCTCTTCCCATCCTCTGGAAGCAGTTAATCCAGCGCTGTCTGCAGCAGCACGGACCACCAGCCCTGCATGTAGACGGCTCACGCCTACCCCGAACCTGCTGATTGCTTTCATGGCAGACGTGGATGTGGCCAGCGGCAGCGGGGCTGCACAAGGCACAAGAGCGTTGATTAAAGCCTCAAACACCACTTAGGTGATTTTCCCCAACCAGTTCCAGCCTTTCTGCATCTGCCGCATGTCCCAGTGAGATGTGCCACAAAGGATGCTCTCTGCACTCTGGTGTGACTTTGCCACCGTGCCCGTGCCTGACCAGATGTGTTTACCAAGGCGTCTCTGCACCCGGTGCACCAGCAGCAGGGGTCTGGGCAGGTGGGCAGGGACTAGTCTCATCCCTGGAGCAGAAAGGCAGCAGCAGCCAGCAGTGGTCTGCTCCCACCCCGGCATCCTGCAGACCCCCAGCTCCCAATGCCCAGAGGAACATTTAGGGGGGGATGTTACATTTTTCCCAAGCAGAGAAAGGCTCAAAGGCTGTGAATCCTGGCAGGATGCCCAGCCCTCGTGTCTGCTAAGGAAAGGAGCTGTGACCAGCAAGCAAGAGAGCTCTGTACCCCATTTTCTACACTGTGGGGAGGGTGGGCTGTATCAGCCTGGCCCTGGGACTACCCCATCCTACCCCGTGGTACCCACCAAACTGCTCAACTTTCCCTCCACTCCTCAGCCTGGCAAAGCATCCCTCGCTTGCCTGCAGGAACAGGAGCACTTAGCTGGGATAAAAATAGCCATGTTTGCATCCCGATGGACCAGGGATGGCAGAAGGTGAAAACTTCCCCCGTGCAGCTCTGCTGGGTCTATCACATCTGCAGAGGGATGGACTTGCAGGATGCTGGGGACGGGGTGGGTGAGCCTGGGCAGAGCTCACGCAGCCTTCCTGACTGAGGCTACTTCCCTGGGACACTGCTGGTCCTCAGAGGCTGCCAAGATGATGTGCCCAAAGATGTGATGGAGAGGAGGGAGGGCGGGGAGAGCAAGGAGCAGCAGGATGGACAAGCCCAGCAGCACAGGGGGTCCCCGGGCTGGCCAGACTCCAGCTCCACTTGTCAGGCTAAGCAGAGGGGGCATCACCAGGGCTGTCCCGGGAGTTTCTCTCCAGCCGGTCAGTGCATATGGGCTCTGCAGCAGCGGCCAGGCCACGGGGAGGGTTGGGAGAATGTGTTTAGTTCTCCGAGCATTTCTCCACTGCGTTTTCCTCGCTAAATGGCTCTTATTTTTAGATCCAGGCAGTTGCTAAGCATCGCTGCCTTGCTAAGGCGGCTTCTTTCATGACTTGACACCAAAGCACGCTGACAACACGCTGCCGCGTGAGCGTGGCCCTCCCTCCTCGCTGCTCTGGATTCCCTTCCTGCCCTGTGGCTGGGGTGGGCTGGGAGGGCTGGGCTGGGCACAGGGATCGGGATGGGATGCTTTGCCTCCTCCCTTAGCCCCTGCTTGCCTCTGTCTCTCTGCATAGATCAGAGGATGAAGGGACGAGAGGTGGGAAATGCTGGGAGCTAGGCAGCCCCCAAGATGTGCCCAGGACCCCTGTCACGGCGCAAACAGGCAGTGCATGGGCAGTGGCATGACAAAAATCCCTGGGTTTGCCTGTGGCTGGGAGTCTCCAGCACAGTCCGCATCCCCCGGGATGGCATTGCGCACAGATGGCAGCGAATAACCAGGGGCAGCGGTGGGACCTCCAGCCCCCAGTGCCAGATGTACCGGTGGGGCTGTGAGCTCCTCTCTTGGCAGCACCATGCCCCTGGAAGCTCCCCCAAGGTGTGCTGTTGCTTCACCCTTTACCCTGGGGCTGCAGGAGAGGGGGGAAAAATCCTGCTAAAGGCTCCAACCCTGCATGGGAACCCCCTGCTTGGGGTGGGGGGCGGCAGGGGGGACCTGATCCTGTGCTTGGCCCCAAGCAGGCGGACCTGGGCCACCCTCCCCACACCTCTGCTGCATCTCTTGACCGGGGCACGTCCTCTCCGCCTCCGACCAATTTCCCATCCAGCTTCTCCCCGAGGTGGGGACGCAGCAGCCGCCGGGGACTGGGCAGGGTTGGGGTCCCCCTTCCTCTGTAGCTCCTGGGGGTCCCAAGGTGCAGCCCGGCGTGAGTACCGACACGCCGGGCTTGGGGGGCCCTTGCTCCCCCGAAGTGGGGTGTGGGGGTCTGCGCCCCTCCTGCCTCATGCCTTCTCTATCCCCGTCTCCTCCTCCGTCCCTGAGCGGTTCCTGACCACCCCCGGGGCTCTCCCAAACCGCCGGAGACCCCCCCCCTCAGCGCAGCCCGGAGCAGCTCCCTCCCTGCCTCTTCCCCGGAGCTCCCCCGGCCGCCGGGGATAGCCCCTCTCTCCCCCGCCCTCGGCCGTGCCTCAGTTTCCCCGCGGCGACGCGGCGCAGGGTGGCGGGGCCGGGCCGGGCCGGCGGCTCCCGGGAGGAGGCGGGGAAGGACGGGAGGGAGGGGGCGGCCGTGCCCAGCCCCGGCGGTGGCGGCGGGGAACGGGGAGGCTGCGCGCTCCTGCCTGCCGTACCGAGCCGAGCTCCCCGGCCCCTTCCTGCTGCCGCGGTGAGTGCCGCGGGCGGCGGGGCAGGGGGAGGCGGCGGGCGCGGGCCCCCCCTGCCCGGCGGCGGAGCCCGTGCGCCCCGTCGCCGTTTCCCCCGCCGCTCGGCGGGGCGGGAAGATGCGGAGCAAGGGCAGGAAGGAGAGCCTGTCCGACTCCCGCGACCTGGACGGCTCCTACGACCAGCTCACGGGTGAGTGCCGCCCGCCGGGGAAGGTGCAGCAGCCGCTCGGGACCACGGCGCGGGGGTGGCCCCGGGCACCCCGATCCGGCCCCGGGCACCCCGGGCACGCCGGGCACCCCGGCCCTCCCGCTTCCAGACCCGGCTGAGCCCTAGCCCCCTGCCCGCCCCGCTTCGCCGCACGCCTTGCCCGGGGAGGGGGGGGCGGCCGTGACCCCGGCGCTGGAGCAGGGGGACAGTCCCGGGCCCGGGGCGGGGGGGATGCTCCGGGGGGGGGGTAGGGTCAGTCCCAGCTGGGCGGAGGTGGCCCCGAGGCAGGTTTGCAGGGAAAAGGCCCCCGGCAGAGAGCGGGATGCTTGAATCGCTTTTGGTCACCCCCAAGCTCACCCTCCCTCACTGCTGCTCCCGAGCCCCTCAGACGCTGGGGTCTCTCCGCCATGCCTTGGACCCCCCGCTGTACCCTGGGTGGCACGGCAGCACCCTGGCAGCAGGTTCTCCTGAGAACAGAGAGGCTCACCCCACTCAGCAAACCCCCGCAGCACCACAGACCCTGGTGTCTTCTCCACCTGTCAGCCGGTGTCTCCCTGGGATGGGGTGGCTGTGGGACAGGGAGGTCAAATATGACCCAGCTGTGACCCTGGTGCATCCATCTCCATCCTTTGCCCCAGCAAAAATTGCCTGGCTTCCCACATCCCACCACAACATCTGTGCATCCATCGCACCTCATCCCCCACTGTCCGGTAGTGAAGCAGCTGGGCTGGGGCTGGTGACACCCCTCCTTCCCCATGTGCTCTCCACAGATCAGGCCAAATCCCGTCCCCTTTCAGGGCTTTCGTCGCAGCAGCTGTGAAATGGGGCAGCAGTTCCCGCTTGCCTCCCGGGACCCGTGACAGAGCCAAACCTGTCCGTAGCCGGTGGTGTTGGGTGCCCTCGTGCCGCAGGCACTGGGGTGTGTGCACAGGCAGCTCCCCTGAGTCCCGGTGATGCTTTTCCTGCCACGGTCTGGAGTGTATTTCAGGCTTTGCTCTGGAGTTTTGAGGAGGTGGTGGTAGCAGGGCAGGACCCCCGCTCTGCTTTCCTGAGCAGCCCCACGCACGGGAAACGCTGCTTGCTGCCTGCCCAAACGTGCTGCAGGGAAGATATTTTTGAGCTGTGTAGGAACTTGGAACCCACACACAACTTTTGGTTTCTCCGGTAACTTTAAAATGTCCATATGGATTTAAATCAAACCTAGGTTAAAAATAAATTCCAGTCTCTCCAAGGCTGAGACCTTTTATGCCTGGGCTTACCTCCGAGCCAGCCATGCAGCAGGAACCTGGGCAGAGGGGAGCCGTGCTGCTGCGCCAGCCCCTGCCCACGGGGATGGGGCTGCTGGGAAGCGTCTGGGGAATAAGGCTGGAAATATCTGCCCCATTTCCCAGTCCGGGAAACAGAGGCCCTGGGAGGGCACGTCACTCGTTTGCCATCGCTGTCAGGTCACTGACCTGCCAGGGCAGAGCTGGTGGTAACACCAGCTTCCCCAGGGATGGAGTTGGTCCTGGCGGTACCGATTCCCCTGCATTGGCTGAACGCGCTGAAGCCGTCCCTTCCTGTGGAGGGAAAGTTGTTTTTCTCCCAGAAAGAGTGTGGAAGTGATGCAGGCAGGAGGAGAGGGGATGCAGACTTAGATATGGGGAGGCTTTAATAGCTCAAGCCCCTGCCTGCTGACCTGACCCAGGCTCTCCCAGTTCCCCAGGGATGCGGTGACAAGCCAGGATTCCCGTGGGGCCGTAGCAAAGCCCTGGGGTGGAGCTGGCAGTGCCACTGTGGGCTTAGTCTCTCCCTGCAGATGGGAAGGTCCCTGCCAGCACCCGCTGTTTGGTAGCTCAGCCCTGTGTGGGGACAAGCATGGGCAGTTTGGGGTGTTCCTGCAGCCTTGGGTAGCCCTGTGCATCAGGGTCCATCAGGATCCGGGAGGACATCTGCCATGCAAGAGCTGTTAGCCGAGAGATGATTTGATGTCAGGCGATGTGACAGCCCCATGGCAGCTCCAGCAATTGCTGGTGTGCACAGGGACAGCCGTCAGTCCTGCTGCCTCCCCATCACTCCCCAAAACCAGGTGTGGGGGCGATGAGACCTCCATCTATGCATGCCCTGAGAAGGGTTAGCAGTACCCCCTTCCAAAAAAAAGGAGAGAGACTAAGGGGAAGCAGGACCCCCAGCCATGTGCAGGGTAGAAACCCCCCACACCTTCTCCGGCAGCACATTGATTTTTAAATTTAAAGAGCTGCTGAAAATGGGGCTGCGGTAACAGTCCCCCCTGCCCCATGGCATCTCCAGCGATGCCCGGCTGCCCCGGTCCCCAGCCAGAGCAGCTGTGGGCTGTGCGGGCGCGCGGCACGTGGATGTGTGTGTGAGAGGCGAGAGCGCCCGAGTGAATGAAAGCTGCCTGCGTGTGAGCTGCGGGGAGAGCAGGCACCAGCTCCATGTGCCGGGGGAACGCAGGCCGGCTGCTCTGGGGCGAGCCGGGACGGACTCTGCCCATGCCTGGCCCTGGTGCGGCAGCATGGGGTGAGGGCAGGCACCGTCCATGCCCGGCTGCTGAGCCTGGGGCTGGGCGCCCGCCTGGGTGTTATAGAGAGAAGTGTTTAGGTTACGCCACTAGGAAATTAAACCAGTCCATTTCTGGGATATTTAGATGACGCTAGCGAGAAATAAAAGCCATCCATAAATTACATTATTCCTCCAGCCCTCTAATGACAGGAGCGATTAGTGTGCAAGCAGAGCCCGGAGCCAGTGTCTCGGGACTGCTCTGGACATGGCCCTCCGTGCGGGAGAAATGGGAGCCCGGTGCCACTTTGCCCTGAGGAGCGCAGGTACTGCTTCCCCAGCCCCGAATCCTGGCAGCACGAGTGGTGAGGGGGCTCGGAGGTGGCTTTCCCTCCTGCCCGCCGCTCTGCAGGGGTGTCTGTGGGCAGTGGGGCTGCCCCAGCCCCAGATGGGGAACACGGGTGGGTGGTCCGGGGTCCCATCTCACCTCATGGGACAAATCCATCCCAGCCATGCTGTGTCCTGCGAGTGGGATGGGATGTGCCAGCACAGGGTCAATACCTGGGCTCTTTGGGGTGGGTCAAACCCCCTAGCTGAGTTTTGGAAGGGTGAGTGATTCACCTCCAGGGGTGTTGGTTCCCCAAAAGGGGTTAGGAGGCTCACTTTTCACACCTGCTTTTTCCACCCCTGCTTTCTCCTTCCCATTGTCATGTTGTGGGGTCTCGAGCAACCACTTTGCTCCACCCCAAAGGCAGCCGCAACATTTGCAGGGGGTGAGCAATTGCTATAGAGATCATCTGCAGAACTTTGGGATCCTCCTGCCTCCCGAGGCACAGCTGATGGATAGGGAGTCCCTAACTCTTAGCACTTTTAGCAGCCCACCCAGTGAGATGAAAACCGTAGGTATCAGTGTGGAGGCAGCACAGCATCGGGCTGAGCTCCCCTCCCTACCTGGAGGGATGATGTTTCAGAGGCATCTCTCCCGGTGTCAGTAGGAAATGAGAGACGGGGCTGAGCTGTCCCCCACAGACACACCAAAGGGAGGACGGATCAGTGGGGCTGGCAGGAGGACAGCGGGAGCTGGGCTCCGGTCCCTGCCGCGGGCTAAAGTTGAAGAGCTGTGCCCCCGTGATGTGTCTGTCGCAGGCGAGTACCAGGCGATGGGCAGATCTAGGGCTGCGCCAGGGGCTTGTTCTGCTGCCAGCAAACCCGGCGGCTCCGTTGCGGCTGCTCGCAGCCCGTGATCAGCCAGGCAGGAGGAAAATCTCCACGAGCTTGCCATAGCGTAGGACTTCCACCTGCAAGGGGGATAATTATTTCCCAGGGTGTGGAGGGGGTGTCGGTGCTAGCCTGTCCCAAATAACAGTGTGTATAGGGGGAAGCGCTGGGATCTGCAGCTGGAGGATGGAGTGATGGGGCCGATGGGGTGGGAGCGAGGGCAGGAGGCAGGCAGGGGCCAGCCAGGCGCCCGGCTGCGAGTGTGCATGGCAGGTTGTGTGCTGTGCCTGTGGCTGCCTGCTGGGGTGGATCCCAGGGAGGGAGGCTGAGATGGGGACTGTGCCCGAGACCATGGAAGCGCCTTGCCCGTGCCCAGAACAAAGCTCCTTCTCTTGCCCAGTTATTTCCTCAAGCACCACAGGAACACCCCTGCGTGCACAGCCCTGCCCACGCGGGACTGGCAGAGCCAGCTGCCTGCATCCCTGTGGCCAGCAGCACCCGTGGGTCACCCTCTCCTCCTAGAAGCAGCCCCCAGGAGGGGTGACACACACCAATGTCCTTCCCTGGGGGGTCTGACCTGTGGGAACTGAGCGTGCCACCCGTCCCCCTGCTCCTCCGCTAACCTGCCTCTTCTGCGCTGCCGCTGCTGCCCCACGCATCCCCCCCCTCCGCTTGCCACTTCTGCTCCTGCGGCCCAGCGGTGAGGCTGGGCTGGAAGCCAGGCTGAACCTCGAGCCAGGTCCCCAAGCTCCCCAGGAGGCACCCAGTCAGGGTGGGGTACAGTGGGCAAAGGGCTCCCACTTGTGCACTGGGGTGTGGGTTCCCGTGGGGTCCCCTCTGTACCAAAGCGCCCTGCCCTCAATGGATGCTGCATCTTCCCAGGGTGATGGGAGTGTTGCCTGACTCTTGCCTCGTCTCTGTCCGCTGTCTCCCTCTCTCTGGCATCTGTACCCCTCTCTCTCATCCCTCTTTGCTGTCCTGGCTTGTCTGCAGCCCTTTGATGCCGATGAATCCCCTCTCATGGGGCATTGTGGCCTCTCCTGACCAGAGGCTGAGATCCTGGGGGTCCCTGCCAGAGTGGGTGCTGCTCTGAGCCCGCGCCGGGGCAGAGCCACATGTGGGGCAGGGGATGGAGGGGTGATGCTGCTGGGTACCACTGCCTGCAGGCAGGTTGGATTTTGCAGGTGGAGAGGCTGCAACGGAGTTTTTGGCAGCTGCTGCTGCATCCCCACAGGCAGAGGGAGGTCAAAGCCCGCGGGGAATTGGTGGCACAGGATTAATTGACAGGAAGTTTGTGGGTTTGGTCGGGGCGGTTAAACGGCTGATTTCTGCAGATGCTAATGCATAATTCATGGGCTGTCACAACTTCGGCCAAGGTGTACAGCTCCTGCTGCACAGGGCTGGCGATGCACGATGCACGGGCAGGGAGGGGGTTGCTCTTTCACCATCTCTGCGTCCAGGTGCAGAGAAGAGTGTTTTCCTGCAGCTGGCAGTGTTGCAGCCAGAGAAGGTGTCCGGACTCGGTGGTACTGCTTTCCTGCTGTGTGCTGTGCTGGGACCAGTTGCTCCCAGAGCTTTGGGAGCTAGGACAGGAGGAGGTTTGGGAGGGTGAGCAGAGCTGGTCCCTGAAGCAGGGTCTGGTTTCCCCCATGCTATACTGGGTCCATACGTCCCAGCTGGAGCTGAGCCCCATGCCCTTGACTTGCACCTGGGGCATCGGGGGGTCACGCCAGCCCTGAAGGACAGGAGAGACCCCATTAGTGGAGCTGCCCTCCCCCCTCCCTCACTGGCTCTGCTCATTAGTGGTGTTTTCATTAGGAGAAGTGGTTTGGTTTTGTTTAAGCCAAATTGCTGTGCTTGGGAGATGATAAATCCATCTGCTGGCAAATCGCTCTCCTGCCGCCGGGATGGATCCCAGCCCTGGGCTTTAATCATGCTGCAGATGAATGAGCCTCTAGTGAAATGAATCTCCCTGTCATGCCCTGCCGGGGGGGCTGAGCCGGGCCAGGCTGCCTTCCCGATGCCACGGTGAAGGGCTCCGGCTTGAGGTGGGGGGCTAAGGGGCTGCAGAGCCCTGGGGGTGGTTATTGCTGAGCAAGTGAACTTCTGGGGCTGGTGCAAGCGGCTTCCCTGGGAGCAAAGGGGGAGAGGAGCACCTTTCCATGGGGCAGGGGCTACGGGTGGGTGCAGGGGTCCTGTTCAACCCACTGCCTGTGCTAGGGTGCTCTGCCGGCAGCCGGGGCTGGGTCGGTGCCATGCCACGGGGGTGAGTGGCAGGACAGTGCGTGGGACAGGGCTGGGGACGGGATGCAGGGGATGGAGTGGCTCCATCGCTCTCAGCGATACCCTACCAAGTGGTTTGCAAAGGGTCTGTGGCAGCAGGGCTGTGCTGGGTGGGAGGCTCTTAGTGGGGTCCTCCTGTCCCCAAGCTGCTGTGGCTCTGGCTGCTTTCTGGCTTTTCAGTAAATTTGTCTTCTGCTTCAAATGAAAATGGGTGGTGCAGCCCCCCGGGGAGCAGTGTGAGTAATTAGCTTGTTTGGAAACGGAGCCCTGCGGGAGGGGAGCTGGGGGCAGGATGGCTGCCACGTTCAACGGGAGCTGACACGGATGGGGGGCATGAGGGGGCTGTCACCTTTGCTGCCTCTGAATTTGGGTCTTCTTGAATGTTTCCTCTCTGGTCCAGACAAGGCGAGTCACCTACAGACACCCGTGGGCAGGGGTGCCGTATGTATGCACGTGTGTGCCCACGCTCTCGCGGCATCGCGCCTCTCCTGCCTGTGCCTGACGGCAGCCCCCAGGGCTCAGCTCCATCTGGCTCCGGGTGACTCCGGCCCCGTTTTGGCAGGAGCCACCCTGCTTTTGAACCTGTCAGGTTGGGGGTCCCTCCTGTTCAGGCAGCTGGCACCCCTTCCAACCCCGGGACAGCATTAACATCGCTGCTGGGGGCTCTGGAGTGTGGCAAGGGGGTTGGTGTCCCATCCATGCTGCTCCTGCTCACCCCATCTAGGGACATCAGGGACCTGGGGACACTGAGGTCCAGGGGATATACAAGCAGGTGCCCCAGCTGTAAGCACGGCTGCTTAGAGCCGGGCTGTACCTGGGATAAGCTGGTGGCTTCGTCCTGGATGGGAGGGAATGGTGTGGGGTCTCGCTGACCCACGGAGAGGTCTACTGTGGGCCATGCTGCAGAAGCAGAGGTGCTCATGGGCGGGCAGGGGACGGTCGGACACCTGAGGGCTGGTGCCAGGCTGGCAGTGGATATGGATGGCTTCGCCTGTGGCCCCTCTCCCAGGAGCAGGTCAGAGACAGTGGCGGAGTGATTAACTCTGCAGGTGGGCTCATGGCATGAATCTGCTGCCCCAGCTTTGCCGTGCAGAGATGGAGAGACTGACTCCATCAGGATGGGACGCCCCTGGGCTGTCCTGCTGTCCCCATGAGCCACTGCCTGTCACAGCAATGACGATCCTGCTGGGAAGGGGCTCGACATCCTGAAGCAGAGGGACATTTCTTAGCGAGATGCTACCATAGGAGACTGGCAGGACCCCGTCACTGAGCCTCTGTGGGGCAGAAAGTGGTACCCTGCTCCCAGCTCCAGGAACTGACCCCAGCAGCAGGGCTGGGATGCACCGGCTCCCTTACCTGCCCTCTTCCCATCACCAAACCCACGCATTTGGACACCAAAACAGTGCTTTTTAGGGATGGAGCATTGGTGATGGTCTGGCCAGGATCTGAGTCACAGGGAAGAGGGTTTCCAGGGTTTTTCCCTTGGCTTAGCTGGGAAAGGTCCAGCCCTGCAGGATGCAGGGAGGCATCAGCAAACTTGTACACGCGTGGGTCACCCTCAGACACAGCAGGAGCTGGGGAAGAGCCCTCCAGCTGCTCTCACCCAGTTACTGCAGCCCATCCAGCCACAGCGGGTGAAATGAGAGCCGGCCTGCTCACTAACAAGATCAAACAGGCGAGCCACTGCTCCTGGCCGGTTTGGTTAATCGCTTCTTCCTAGATTTAATTTTTAAAAATTGCATTGCTTACAGAAAGCCCCTGAATGGGTTTAAAGGCAATAATCTACCTGGCCCTCCATCACTGCAAGGGTCCCCATGGGGCTACTTGGCAGTGGGTTGTTGAAGTCGCCGGTGTGTCTCCGTGTGTCTCTGGTGTCCCCAGGAGGTGGCTGGCTGGGCTGGCCAGCCCTTGACAGCTCTTGATTTACTCTGGGAGAAAGTAAGGATGGATTTTTAATGGTATGATTTAGCGAAGCCTCCTGGAGATGAGGGAGAAGGGAGAGGGTCAGACACTGGGCTCTGTGCTACAGCCCTTGCGATGGGTCCCCTTTTCCCCCCGTTTCTGCCTCGAGGGCCATAGCGGGCAGCTGCCCACCTGCCCATCCTGCTGTGCTCCTAGGGGCACGCTGGAGTTGGGGGGGGTCCGGTGGTAGGGCACAGCAACCCCAGCTCTGGTTGCACCTGCATGGGGTCTTGGCTCCCTGTCTAACTGCCTGGAGTGTAGGGGTACAGCCACTGGTGCCAGGTTTTGGGGTCACAGCACAGGTTGGCAAATGGGTGCACGGTTTGGGCAGCAAGGGATGTTGTAATATGCTGTGGTTACAACTGATCCCGGCATCCCCTGGGGACATCTGAGTCCTCTCCTGGGTGGTGGGATATGCCTTAAGTACCTCTTTCTTTCCCCCTGAATCTCCTTCCAGAAGTCGCATCTTCCGAGTCCAGCCCCTGCTCTGTGCCGCTCGTGCTGACCCGAACAAATTTCCCCTGGTGCCCGCCCTCCCCGCTCGCCTCCCCTCCGCCGTGCAAAGTGAGTCACTCCCAGGCACCGGGAATCATTCATGTCATTTCCCCCTTTGCCGCAAAGTCATTAATGCGAGTGGAATAATTTGTTGCGTAATGGAGAGGATCAGCGGGAGCGCTGCTCTGGCGGGTGACGCCTGGCCCTGGCTCCCCGCCACCCCAGCCACCACTGTCCTGGGAGAGGGCAGCTTGGTGGGATCACCGGCTGGGAGGATCCCAGGTCTTGCTGGGGTTGTGGTCCCACAAACACAGTGTGCAGACAGCGATGGTGTTGGCTTACTGAGGCATCTTCTCCAAAACTATCAAGTCCTGTCTGGATCCTGGCTGGGTGGGATGGAGCTGTTTGTTGTGACCTTGGTGTCAGCTCACCCTCGCACAGCTCCTCCAAAAGGGGCTTGTCCCAACTGCTCTGTGGTGACGGGGAAAGAAGTGTCCCCTGCATTGATCAGGGTGTGTGTTGTGGCACCCTGCATCCCTGCCGCATCCCTGCCTCGTACCCACCACGTGCTGCTCCAGCAGTGAGTGCTGGGAGCCCCTGCTCGAGTGATGCTTGCTGTGGTTGTGGCAGATCCGGTATCTCCTGTGCACAGCAAGAGGGGAGAAGGGCAGGGCAGAGCATTTCGGTTGTGAAAAGGCATTGTGGAGGCTGCCCCCCTGCCCAGGGTTAATTTCCTTCTATCCCACGCTCGGCCAGGCATTAATTTAAAGATGCTGCAATGGGAGAGGGGGAGCCTAAGAGGATTGGGCTGAGAGCAGGAGGATTTAGCGAGGGGAAGGGATGTGGCTGGGGCTGGGGGCTGTGCAGCGGCAGCAGCATCCGATGGTGTAGGATGGGTAAGAAGGAGGAGGTGGCCGTGCACCCCCCTTGGAACTGAGCCACCCTGATGTGTCCCAGCCGCGACTGTGGTGGTACCCAGAGGCTCCCACCAGCCCCTGGAAGGGGAGACCACCACTGCCAGGTGGGCTGCTTGCTTGCAGAGTGGCAGTGCCCCATGTCCTACCCCTGCCCCTTGCTGTGCATGGGAAACGGGGCAGAAGTTTCAAACCCAAGTCTGGAGGAACCCAGCAGATGGGCATCGTGCCTGGCTCCATGGTGGCGGGGGGGGGGATGTGACAGGCAGAGCCCCTCCAGGGTGCCACATCCCAGCAGGGACTTTGTCCCCTCGCCCCAGCTGGCAGCAAGTCCCCTCGGTGCAGAGGGTTGCCCCAAAGCAGCGGGGGGAGAGAGGAGATGGTGTTTAATATTTCAAAGCAACTCACTGAAAGCCTGCTGCTCCCTGGGGCTGGTCCAGACCCAGTATCCCTGGGAAAGGGCCGGGATCAGGCCCCCCCCCGCCCCGATGTGAGCTGCAGGGGGAGGCTCTTTTGGGACCACATCCATCGGGGCAAAGGAGCCTTTTCCCCCTCTGTCGCCCTCAGACCCGAGGGTCCCATCTCCACCCTGGGCCACAGCTCCGAAGCAGGGACGTGGGTCCCAAGGGGCTGTGGTGGCTGCCCAGCCCCACAGCACCCTGCGCCTCCCTCGGCGCTGTTTGTTTTCTCAGCCTGCCCTGCTGTAATTACAACCTGCTGTCACTCTCCGGATAATATGTCTTTCCTTTTATCACTGCTTAATTAAATAACTGTGGGGAAGTGAGGGGCTGGTAACCCCTTGTTTGCCGGCATGAACAACCTGGTGGTGCCGGCGAGGTCTCTCGGGGCTGGCAGAGGAGCTGGATCGGGAGGGCTGTGCCCTGGCTCGGGGGGCACAGTTGGATGCAGGGTACCTGTGTGTCCCTGAGAGGGATGAAGTGCTGATTTTGTTGTTCATGGGCACAGCATCTCTGGCACAGACGTTTCCAGGCCATCCCTGAGGAGGTGTCCAGACACAACCCCTGTCACCCTGTCTGTAATTCTCCCCCCGGCTCAGAGCCGTGCCCGCGACCAGGCTGGGAGGAGTGTGCGGGCAGAGTTCCTGCTGCCAGGCCAGCCGCCTCTGCCCGCAATTAGTTGGTGCTAATGAGTGTCCCGGGCAGCTGCTGCTGGGTCAGTGAGCTCTGGCTGAGTATCTGCCGGGCGCTCCCCATGTGGGGCTGGATGTGTGGGTCCTGCTCCCTTCTCAGCAGAGCATCCTTGGTTGTGCTGTTGGTCCTCAGTGTGGATGTGGCCCCCTCTGCTCTCTCTCCATCCCTTCCCTCGTCCCTCCGCTGTCTCTCTGCCTTTGCACCTCCCCCAGGTGCGAGCCTCTGTGCAACCCCAGGCATGAGGGACCCAGGATGCCAGTTTGGGCACTGGCAGTGGTGCACCTCTGGGTGCTGCCCCTGTGTCTTGCTCCCCTGGGTGCCCCTTTCTCCCCATCCCAGCCACCCCACAAGGTGCTGGAGCACCAGGAACGGTATCTGTTATGGCATCCTCAGGAGCAGGATGCGGCTCTGTTTAAAAACACGTGCGTAGGGGCGGTGGGAGCGCTCCCCTGGGCACTGTCTGTCCTGCTGTGATGGATTGGGGAAAGGTCTGATCTGACGGGATTTCCATCTACCCAAGAAAAAGTGCTGCACCAAGCTGCGGCAGGGCAGCCCAGCCCGAGCGGGGGTTGATGAACATTCCCAAGCTGTTGCCAAGCCCCGAGGATTGTGTTTGCCTGCAGTGAGGAACCAGGTCTCTTTGCAGATGCGATCCCCTCCCTCGCAGTGCCGAGTCCCCGTGCACCGAGCACCCGCCACTGGTTGTGCAAGTGGCATCGCAAGCTACAATTAGCTTTGGTCTCATGGAGCGTGGGGGCAGCTCTTTACATTGGTGTTGAGATGTAGGTAGACTGGAAAATGTTCTCCATTTGGGGTCTGGCCTTCCAGACCTGTGGACAGCCCTGGGTGTCGGGAGCCTGGTTTGGAAATGATCAGTCTGGGGACGGAGAGATTTTGGGGTCACTCTGATGCTTTGTGGCAGGATGCTGTGGGGAGAGGAGCTCCCTGCCCACGTAGGGGTTGCGTGCAGGCAGGGGAGTGTGGGGTGACCTGCAGGCTCGGGGTGCCTCTCCTCCTGCTGTGCTGCCCATCTTCACTGCCTGTCCTCCTGCCTGCCCTGGATTTGCAGTTCAGGAGTTGCTTTGCACGGATCAAAGCCTGGGGCCATCTCTCATCTTGGCTTACCTGGGTCCTGCCTGCCCCCCAGCCTGGAGTACGGGGGGGATTTGGAGGTAATCCTTGCAGCCAGGATGCTGCTGGCTAATTATAGCAGAGCCTCTCACTTCATGGGAACCACGGCGAATTGTCCCTCGAGCCCAGGCAGCAATGGTACAAATCTGCTGCTAATTAGACTTGAAAGTCCTCCCGTGAGCTCAGGCGCAGGATGGATATTTGATTATTAACATATTTATTTCTGAGCCTCTCAGCAGGTCTTGCACTGGGAGGCTGTACTCTCCCCCCGAGTAATTGCCGGGCACATTTATTCCTATCAAAAGTGCTCGGGGGCGCTGGGGGAGGGGTGGATGTTCAGCTCTGCGTGCTCATTTTTGGGGGTGTCTCACCAAGGTGTGTGGAAAAGATACCTTGCTGATGCTGGGGAGATCCCAGGTGGGACCACAGTCCCCAGGCTCTGCTCTGTGCCTCCCACCAGCCCCTCTGCCGGGTGGGATGCTCCTGACCCTCGTGCCCAGGTGGGAACCCAGGGATGTCTTTTCCCACCTGCTCCTGAGCCGGTTGGCTCCAGGCACTGGGTAGGTAGCAGGAGGGGTGAGGACAACCCAGTGGCCCGGAGCTGGTGCTGAGCACCGCAGCCCAACACAAAACTGCCTGCCACGGCACCCCCAGGGAGAGCATCCCTCCCTCTGGCAGAGGCAGACAAACTGCGATGGAAACACTGCCTCTGAAACAACCAAAAATAGCTTTCCTGTCCCCAAAATGTCAGTTTAAAAAGGCAGTCTCTGGGGCCCCCCTGGGGCTGGCAGTGGGCTGAACGGGTGCCCTGGAGATGCTGGGTGGGTGGCCCTGCTGCCCCGTGGTGCAGGGAGTGCTGGGCAGGGGGCCACAGGGCTGAGCCATCGCTTGAGGTACAAGTGGGGAGAGGGTCAGTGCTGCCGTGGGGGGCCATCACCTTGGCCGTGGGGCTGCGCAGCGTCTTGGGTTGAGGCTGGAGAAAGGCGCAGGTGGGCCGTTGGAGCGGCAGTGCTGAGCTTGTGTGTCTCCCCTGCCCTAAGCCCCCCAGCCAGGTTGTCACCCATCCAGGGGTTTCAGGCCAGTGCCAGGGGCTGTGGGTGTGGGGATAGGTGAGGAGGTGTGGGTCAGGACCTCAGCTGCCTCTGCAGCGCTGCCTTGCTCTCCCTCCCTGCCTCGTCGCTGCATCTCCCTGTGCAGGGATGGTCTGAGCGGGGGGGCAGGCACCTTGTTGCAGCACTGGAGTTATTAACAGCAGTAAACACTTTCAGTGCCTTCAAGCCAAGTCCATTTTGGGGGAGATTCCTGCCATTTGAAGTACGTTTCCCCTCCCTGGGATCCCTCAGGTGCCTTATCTCCCTCTCCCAGCTGTGCAGCCGGCGTGTGCTGGAGCCCCTGGATAAACCATGGTGCTAATAGCCTTTCCTGTGCCGCTCAGCCCGGCAACTTCTGGCTGGGTGATCGAGGGTGCCCTGCTGCTTGGCCCACAGGCAGCCCCATGCTGCCTGCACACGTGGGAGTTGAGATCGCATCTCAGCCCGTCTCTGCTGCGTTTCTTTCTGTCACTGTGCCGAGCTGGAGCTGTTGGCGGCCGAGCGAGCACTGATTGCAAGGAAATTAGTCTAGTGCCATCTCCCATTTATTGGAACCAAACCTGTGCATGATTGCATGGGGCTTGTTAATTTGTCACCGTCACTGTGGCTTGGTGTGGGGTGGTGAGTGTGACGAGGCTGGAGAGGGACCCGCCGGGGGGCCGAGACAGGCAGCAGCCTGCCGGGATGCCAAAGGCTGTGCCCTTCCTTGGAGCAGATTTGGGAGCAGGGCTGGCATCACTTGTGGCCAGGCTGAGATTTTTCCCAACCACACAGTTCAGGGGACCCTGGTGAGGCTTGGAGTGAGAGCTGGGACAGGCCTGGGGACACAGAGCTGTGTGCTGGGGATGGAATCCCCTGCTGCTCCCTGTGGGGTGCCATGGGCATGGAGCACGGTGGGCATCCAAGGGGCAAAAAGACGTCGCCTCAGGAAAAGGAGATGCTGTGGCTGTATTGTGCCCTGGTGCGAGCTCTGCGTCCCCAGATAGCGATGTCCCCACTTGCGAAGGCTCTGCTTTTTAGAGGTCCCAGTGGCCGTGCTGCCCTACTGCCTGATATATCCTGGGTGCCCCCAGCGCTGCTGTGCTTTGCAGACCCAACAAGCTCAGAAACAGCCCCAGATGCTCCAGGCAGGCTGTGGTCTCCTTGCTTACTGCTGTGGTCTCAGCATGTCAGTCCTATAACCAGGGCTGGGCTCAGCTCCTAGCTCTTTTCTCTTCCCCGTGCCTTGGTTTCCCTGCAGATGTTGGTGCTGGTCTTTGCTCTCCCTTTGCAGGGCATGGCGAGTCTTGGGGTGCTCCCCAGGAGCCTGGGTGGGGGGTGATGGAGCCCATCCCCCCTGCCTGGTCCCCTCCTCCCCACCGCTGCTACCCTGTGTGTGGGGCAATGAATTATTTATGCGATAAATAATGCTGGCGGGCTGGGGTTTCTGCGTCCATCTTCATGATGCCAATGGGGCCGACGTGCTGCCGAGCGCAGAGAGCTTTTCTGTGTAAATCCCTGAAATATTTAGCAGAACTGACTTAAAAAATGCAGCTTGGGAGGACGTAGTGCCTCGGCATAACCTGGAGGCCTGGGGGCCATTGTGGGGGATGGTAGGGGTGAAGGACACACCGGGGTGGTCCCTGGGGGGCTCTGGCCCCGCTCTTTGCCCCACACCTACCACCCAAGTTGCTGGTGGAGCTTGTGTCTGTCCATCTGTCCAATCACCCAACTGTTGGGTCTTTATGCTTGTGAGACCATGGGGGTGCCCCATCCTTTCCCTGCATTGCCGGGTGCTTTGGAGCTAAATGCTGGCTGGGGCATGTCCTGGTCCCCATCCCCTGTTGCCCCACCACTTGCTGTGTGCTGGCTGCTGGCAGGTCAGTGCTGGGGGACTAGTGCACAGCGTTGGGCCAGGCTCCTTCCCTGGCAGCGCCTTCCTGAGCAGACGGATCATGCCACATGCATTTTTTAACAAGATCCATCGGATGGGAATGAGCCGAGCTGTCGCAGCAGGTTTGTGATCAAAGCCAGACGTGCCCTGGCAGCCTGGGAGGAGGGTGGCCCTGCACGCCACCCCTCTCCATCACACAGACGATTTATGGGGCATTTATTCTGGCAGAGCAGGTTGGGGATCTGGCGGTGTTGCAGGTTGCAGGTGTGTTGCCCTTGTATCCCTGAGAGTACTGGGATGGCTAAATGTCCTTTTCAGCACAGCGTGGCAATTCCTGAACCAAGCATCTAAGGATGGGGACAGCTACAGAGCAAAGCTCATGCTCCTGTTGGGCTTCTTGCATGGCCCTACACCCCAAAATTGCACCTTCTGCTGGGAGTCAGTGAGCTGGGTTCACTGGCAGCCAGAATGAGGTAGGAAAGGGTTTGTGCTTGTCCTGGGATGTGTTTTGGGCCAGGTTTGCAAGGGAGCAAGAGAAGCTAAGGGATGCAGGGAGCTGTACTGGCTCTGGGTGGGGAGCCAGCTAGCTGTGCCACGGCAGGACTGCCCTGCGAGGCAGCCTGGGCTGCCAGCAGGTCTCCCCTGGTCTTTGCAAGCTCATCCTTTCATGGATGCTCTCTGCGCCTTGGCAAGGCAGGAGCTGTGTGCTGCCCCATGCTCTGTACGTTGCAGGGCCAAGCCCCGGGGTGCATGGCTGAAGGCAGTGTGGGCTCACGGTTAGAGCACACCGCTCCTCCCAGGCTGGCTGCCCCACTCCGAGCCTTCCTCCCACCTCCTTGCTCGGTTTGCTCCTGTCTCTGCCACTTCCCCGGCCCGGGAGGCAGGCAGGGTGGGGTGGTGGGCGCCTGCGGTGGGCCTGTACAGCATGGTTGTGGTGTGTGTTTCCCTCTGCAAGCACCAGCAGAGCCCCCGGGCTGTGCTTGGCAGTGACAACACATCCCATGTCAGAGCTGCTGCAAATCCTGCCTGCTAATAGCTATGCAAATTACCTCATTAGCTGCCTTATTTACTTTCTCTGGCATCAGGTTTTCAGCACTTCCCCGAGTCCCGGAGGCTGCAGGTCCCCAGGGCTGGGAGGAGGCAGGAGCGGCAGTGGGACCCCACGCAGGGCTGGCTGTGTTGATCCTGTTTCTGGATGACAGCGGTGTTTGGCTCCCACGGAGATGCCCGCCCTGACATGGTATGTCTGGGACCAGGGGCTTTCACAGCTCCCATAGACCCTGCTCTGGGATGTCCTCCTCCTCGTCCCCCGGCGTGCCCTGGCTCTGGGGTGAATCTTGCTGAGCCCTCCCTCCAGCCAGGAGCTGCTCCGTGTCCCCCCAAGCAGCCGTGGGTCTGGCATTGCTGGGATGTGTGTGGCCCTGCTGGGATTTAGGGACAGAGAGAATAGGGCATCTGCCCCAGTCTCTGTGGACACAAGTGGTGGCTTGAAGTTCGGCACAGGGCTGCAAGGTGCTCTGCATCCTTCCCACCCTGACTGCCCTACCTTATTAATGGAAATATGCCTCCTTCCCACCCTGATTGCCCTTCCTCCTTAAGGGAGATGTTGTTTGCAGGGGTCTGCCCTCTTCCAGCCCCAGGATGACTCTGGAGAGCCCCCTGATGCCCTGGTTGGGGTGGCCCTGGGCTGGAGCCCTGCTCTGGTCCTGTCCCTGGGGTGTGTGGCTTGGGCTGAAACACTTTGAAGCCTGGGCACCATCCAGGGCTGGTACAGGCAGGAACGGGCCCCAAGCACCAGCCCAGTGTGGTGCCCCTTGGGGATGTCCATATCCCAGGGTGTCCCTGCCCATGCTGGGTGTGCATGCAAGCATGTGGCTGCCTTCAAGCATGGCTATCTCCTGGATGTGTTTTCTGGGGATGTTCATGTGCCCACAACACCAGTGACAGTGGGACGAGCTTTGCATGGGCACCAGGGGACCCACACACAAGTGCTGGCCCTGAGACCTTGATCCAGGCCTCCCCTGGGCTTGTCTGCACCATGTGGAGTCTCCTGCAAGTGTTGTGTCTGCCCCCCCCTTCTGTTTATCTTTTATTTTTCTCCTTCTCTTTGCGGCTGTGCTAATGAATATTTCATGGCCAGGAACCAGCGTGAATTCCCCCGGCTGCTCCCTGCCCCCAGCACTCCTGCGGCAGGTACCAGCCCAGATGTCGGTGGCTTAGGAGAGATGTGTCTGCCAAGAAGCCATCTCAGGAGGAGAGGACCTGGGCAGGGAAGGAAGCGATGGCTCTGCTGTGCCATCCCTTCAGCCTGCAAGGGACTGCCAGCGGACTATAGTGGCGCGTGTCTGCTTCACGGTTCCCGTGCATCCTTGCACACGCACGCGTGTGCCCGTGTGGCCACGCTTGCCTGCATGCTCTGACAGAACTGCACGTGTCCCCTCCTGTCCCCCGTGTGCCATCAGCCGCCGCAGCCGTTTGAATGAACCATGTCCCCGGCTCACCTCCCCGTGGCCCTGCTGCTGCTGCGCTGTGCGGGGGCTCCTCTTAGCGTCAGGCAGCAGCAACGGCACCGTGGCACCGCACAGACCGTGGGTCAGACCGTGGCACCACACGGGCCGTGACACCACGGAGGCGTTGCGTGGGCTGTGCTGTCCATCCTGGACTCCTGTGCATCCAGGCTGGAGGTGTCCTGGCACAGCCCACAGGCAGGCAGCAGGGACTGGGGTCAGGGAAGCGGGGGACAATGTTGGTCTCCAGTCTCCTTGAATTTGCCTTTGACACCCTACAGCAGGGAGCTGGGCTGGTCCCCAGTGCAGGCTCGGCACTGGGAGGTGTGGGGCAGCTGCTCCCCTGGCCAGAGACAGAGCATGTAGGGGGAGCAGAGCTGGAGACAGAGCCTGGAATTGTCGTCTTCCTCCTTCCCATCGCCGCAGCTCCAGCAATGTCATGTCCCCTTTGGGGGGCCCAGCAGGTGCTCTGGGGACACAGGCTGGCTCAAAATATCCCTTTGGGAGATGATGTCCTTTGCCTTGTGAGGCACTGTGGGGGCTGGAGTTCCCCTGGGGCTGGGCCAGGGGCTGGGGGACCGCTGGCATCCTCATGGGGGGAGCAGGTTTGGGAGAGCCACAGGCAGGGCAGGAGGCTGACAGGGTGCACCCTGCAGTGGCACCCATGGTGGCTGCGACCCAGGGGACATCTTCAGCAAGAAAGGTTGTGTAGGGGTGAGCTCAACAGCCCTGCTTTGTGGCTTGCTTTTGATTTCTGCTGGATTCCTGCTTGTCTTGCCAGAGAGGAGGTGGGTCAGTGACCAAGTGGCTTTGCTGCCCTTCTGCAAGGGCAAGACGCATGGTCCCTGGTGCCAGCTGGGGAACCGTGTGCTCAGAGGGAGCTCTGGGATGGGAGCAAGCTGGCTCATGTCTCTCTGCAATGCACCGTCCTTGCAAAATACCTGCTGTGGGTTGCTGGGTGCAGGGGGAGAGGACAGTCCCCTGGCTCAGCCCACATGGTCCCCAAGAGCTTCTGCCCCCGTGTCAGCGCACGAGGGCCTTTCTGGAGGGCCAAGGGCCAGCCTGGAGGGGTGATGCTCCTTTGGGAATCACTCTCCAGTTCAGGACTGGTTGTAGCACCCAGGGATGCTGATGGGCAGACAAGCCTGGAGGTGGGGTGAGTAACATTGGTGCCAGGCTCTTCTCTCCCATGGTGTCCCTGCAGGCTGGCATGGGGTGGTCTACATGTGCTGATGGGCGGGGAACATGGGCTCCCCTGTCCTGCATGGCCATCACGACCAGGGTGCACAGGATGGTACTTGCATTTCCCGCCTGCCCAGGATACGCTGGGATGGAGCAACCTTTCCAGGCCAGGTGGGATCTGGCTCCCGAGAAGCTGAGTGGTGGTTTTGGGATGGATCTGCAAACTTTGTTTGCTGTCACGTCCTGTGGGCTCTGGCACCCTCCTGTGGCTGTTCTGCCACCTCTCCTGTATCCCACGGGCTTTTGGGATACTGCGGCCACCTTGGGCTGAGGTGTGCTGGCTGGTCCCCGTGGTGATGCTGTGGAGCTGTCCCTCTCTCCCAGCATGGGGGGAGCTCTGCATTTGCTGGATTTGGCCTTGGTCTTTGGTCATAAGCCACAGCTCATGGGATCTGATTGTTGCAAGAAACTCCCCGTGTGTTTGTATTGTGGGTTTGAGCCAGGATTGGGGCTCCTGGATATTGTAGATAAGGACGAGAGTCCTAAACCCCTGATCTGTCCCTGGAAGGTGGCGGGAGGGGACTGGGCACTGCTGGCAGCCCAAATTTCTGAGCTTTCGGCTGGGGGTGGGTGGTCCGCAAGGGGTAGGTTCAGTCCAGGTGTTGTATTCACAGACTGTCCCTACATCTGTGCCTCTGTGTCCACTGAGCTGCCTGCTCTGCCTTGGCTGGCCCGGGCTGTCCCCTTTCCCCTGTGGGGTTGATGTTCCTTGCAGCCCTTCCCTGGCCCGGGGCTTTGTGGATGTATTATTGTAGGGTTGCAAGCCCCTGCTGTGCTGGGTGTTGTGCCTTGCTGCAGGGTGTCCCCAAACCTGGCTCAGCCCTGCAGTGACCAGTGCAACATCCCCTGGTGCCAGTCCCCCCCACCCTGGGGCACTGCCCGCCATGGTGTGGGGGCTCTCTGTTGGGGGCTGCCCCCCTTTGCAGAGGCATAGCCAGTATAACAGACAGAGAGGACTTGGTTTGGAGGGGATGGCCCTTCTTTTGGGGAGCAGGGTGTGAGCTTGCCCCATACCAACCCCTGGGGGTCTCCTGCCCCTTCCCTTGGGGGTCCTTGTTGAGGCATTGGTAGGGGCTGAGCAGTCTGACTGTTCTTGGCTGGATCACGCCTGCATCCCCTTTCCCATCCCTAAGGGAGCAGAAGCTATAATTTCCATCAGGTCCCTTTTTGTTCGCTTCCTCCCCCATTAATAAGAGATGAAGCTTATGAGATAATAGAGCCTGGCTGGATGCAGAACTGAGAGATCCTGCTGGTGTGGGGTGTGGATGCAATGTGGAGAGAGAACTGCAGCTGGGAAAACGGGACTTGGGGAAGGGATGTCATCTTGAGTCTGCACAGAGCATCTCATGCTGCCTCTGGGAGCAGGGAAATCCCACTGCCGCCACACGCCAGACTGTCTTCTGGCTCTGACATACTGTGCAAGCTAGCAACTCGCTGCCAGGCTGAGCTTTGGAGTGAGCAGCTCTGAGACTGGGTGGTCTGGGAGTCTGACACCTCTTTCTCCCATCCTTGCACCGATCCTTGTCTCCTCCTCTGTGTGGAGCCAGCGGGAGCAGGAGCGGATGCCTGGAGATGCAGGACGCTCACAGTGCCGGAGGGCTGATGCCGAGCGATACAGGACGCTTGCAGTGCCGGAGGGCTGATGCCCAGGGGTGCAGGATGCTTGCAGTGCTGGAGGCTGTTGCCACAGGGATGCAGGACACTCGCCGCACCGGCTGGCTGGAGCAGATGATTGATGTCCGGGGATGCAGGATGCTCACAGTGCTTGATAGTGGGAGCGGAGGGCTGATGCCCAAGGATGCAGGATGCTCTTGGTGCCGGATCCCCTCCGGAAGGAGCATCCTTCCCTGCTCTTGCAGAGAGGCGGCCCTGGGATGCAGCAGTGCCTCATTGGTCAGTGGGACCTGTGGAGTCTGCGGGTTGCCATACCAACCTGCCTCTGGTTCCCGGCCAGCCAGGGCGTGAAGTGCCGGGTCGAGCTGGTAGCAAGGGGCGGACCAGGAGCCAGGGGCAACCCGGGGCTCTGCCAGCCAGGGAAGCGTCCATCCACCTCTCCTGGAGAGCTGGCTGGCACTGTTGGGCTCCCCGGCCCCAAGCGTCCCTCTGCTGCTACTCCCCACCTCTCCCTGCAACTTTGCTGCACGGAGGGGGCTGGCGGGCTGGCACAGCCTTGGTGGGGGGGGTGGGCTTGCCCGGGCACCCTGCTCCCTCTCCGAGCTTGCGGTCAGCTTTTGTGAGCCTAAGCCCTGGGAGGGGCATCGCCGCCAGCCCCCCAGCCCCTCTGGATCCCAGCCAGCCTGCACAGGAGCATCCCAGCACAAAACTTCCCGGCTGGCTGCCTGCCGCTGGGGAGCGGGGCCTGGCAGCTGCCGCGCTGCCGGGCGCTGCCTGTGCCCTCTCCGCCAGGCTGGACCTGCCGCTGATGCCCGCAGGCTCGCTCCGGGCAAGGAAGGCTCTGTCCTCCCCTGGGCATCGCCTGCTGCTTGGAGGAGCTGGGGGGCTGTTTGCCGGCTGGGAGGGGGTGCGACTGGGTCCCTCCCCAGCGCTGTGAGCTGAAGCCATGAGCCACTGCCAGCAGCGCTGCAAGAGGCAGCTGGGCCGGGTGATCCGCTTCTTCTACCAGTTTGTCACCGGGACCCTCTCCCAAGGTAGGTGCTGCCCTGGGGGGCACGGGGGGCTTTGTTCCGTGGGAGTGAGTCTCTGTCTGGTGAGCTCTGTGGGGTTATTTGGGGAGGGGGGGAAATGCTCTTTGGGTGCTGAGTGGTGCTGAGCAATCCAGCCCCAGGCAGAGGAGTTGCACTGGGCTCCATGTGGGGCAAAGCTGTAGATGCTTACAGGAGGCAATGAAAGCCCCTGCAGGTCCCCGGTGGACCTGGGGTGACGGGAATGTTATTTGGGGAGGGGACTGGTGCAGAATGGAGCATGAAAAAACTGCTGTGCAAATAAGTCGCAGCTGGTTTGACCCTTCCCTGCCGTGCCAGGCACCCACCTCTGCCAGGGTCAGGGCTGCGCCCTCCATCCACCCGGCCAGAGAAGCCCTGGGTGTGCCCGTGGGCTGGGGCAGGGGCACACCCTGGTGCCTGCATCCACCCGTGCTCGTATCCTGGGATGCTACCTGGTCCTGGGGACAGAGCTGCATGCCGTGTGCTCTCAGTTTGCTGTCATAGCCGTGGCAGGACCCGCGTCCCCCTGCCAGCCTTTGCACAGCCCAGCCAGCTGCGTGTGAGCCCAGAGCCACCTCGTGACCCCAATGGACACATCTCGGGGAGGCTGTCATGTGTCGGTGTGCGCTGGGACCCTGGGTGCCTGGCTCCTTCCCCCGTCCCCGTGTCCCTGTGCCAGGGGCAGGTTCCCTTCCCCATGACCTGGCCCCGCCAGGGACCCCCAGGCTGCCCCTCTGGGCTGGGAAGGGACATGCCATGCCAGGAGCACGGCGAAGGCCTTGTTGGGCCAGCATGGCAGCTGGGACTTGCACCGCCTTCACCAGGACCCAGCCTGCCTGGAAAAACCATCCCAGGCTCTGTCCCCTTCTTGCCCAGGGAAGCCCCTGGGTCTCCCCAGCCTGCGCCCGTCCCTGGGGCCAGGGGATGGCAGGGGCATCCTGGGGATGCTCTCGGCACAGCACTGGGGGCTGGGACACGGGAGCAGTGTCCGCCTATGAGCCATGCCCAGCTGCCATGCCACCTCCCTGCCCATGGGGATCCGAGCCCTGTGATGGAGGGTCACCTGGCCCTGGAAAACCCTCTCTCTGGGCATTTCCCATCACTTCGCAGCCCCGTGGGCCCTTCAGGGCTCCACGCCAGCCCAGAACATGGCAAAAGGAGAAGAGATGCCAGGGTAAGCATGGGCCAGGCCGAGCGGTATGCCAGGCTCCAGAGGCTGGGTGTGCCCGCAGGCAGCGCCGGGTCCGTCCCCGCTAGTTGGCTCCATCAGGTACCGGCCAACTAGCCCAGAGCGGAGGGGGCAGAGGATGAGTCAGCTGAGTCTGGCCCCGGGTGTGAGGCGCAGAGCTGCAGGTGATGCAGTGATGGGAAGGGGACCTCAGGGTGCTCCCATTCCCACCACCTGCACAGATGTCCTGCAGGTCCTTGTGCTGGTGTCCTGGGCTTTGCAGCTGGGCACTGTGGGGCTGGGTCTGTAGCCGGTGTCCCCCTGGGACTGGGTCTCTGGGCTGGCCATGTGTGGTGCGGAGCGGTCCCAAGAGCTCAGCCCCGTGCTGTCCCTGCAGCCCCGCTGGGTGTGCATGGGGCTGGGATGGATGCAGAGGGCATGGCTGGTATTGTGGCACCAGCTACCACTGCTCACCCTCTTCTCAGTGTCTTCCCAAGCACTGGGACAAGCCAAATGGGGTGAAACCCAGACCCAGGCAGCTCCGTGCCCAACTAAGGCTGGGGTAGGGAGTGGGACGTAGGGCTTGAACAGCCTTCTCCCCTCTGCAGCATCCCCTCCTCCCCAGCCGCTGCTCCGGTCCATGTGGCACAGGGGTCACCAGGATGCTGTCCCCCATCCAGCCACTATCCTCCTCCATCGGCCCCTTTTTGGTAGGCAATGAGCCCCTCTGCCCTCCCTGCATAGATGAAGGAGGTCCCATAGAGCTCACTGCAGAGGGCACTGGGTGCCCGGCTAGGCGGGCCCTGGGGTGGGGTGCCCTCCAGGCTGGGTGCCCTGGGGAGCTAGCCAAGGACGGGTCGCTGATGGGGGGAAAGAGAAATGACTCAATCAATTAACCAGATTAAAACTGTGACTTCACCTCCCAAAAATAGCGTTTCGCCAATATTTTAATGTGCTTATTAATGATCTGCTCGCGCTCTGATTAGCAGGGAGGTAATAAGGGATCAGCTGTAACCTAAATTTAACTCTCCCTAATGGATGATGGCCCCGAGAACCAAAAAAAAAAGGAGAGGCTCCTATCCATCAGGCTGCTCCCCTGGCAGGTCGGCAGCGCTCAAGGGACCTGGGCATCTGCTGCCCAGCTGTGCCCAGGGACCGTCACCTCTGCTGTGGCCCAGCTGGTCCCATGGCACATTTTGGGGGGGGTAGTGTCCTAGCACCCTGCAGCACCAGGCTAGGAGCACCCTAGAGGTAGCCACGTGGGTGGCTCCCGAGCAGAGCCTGGCCGTGGTCAAGGTGCGTGGTCTCCTCCTGAAGAGACAGGTCCCTTGGTGATGGGTGACTGCCCTGCTCCCTCCCCATCTGCTCCCATCCTGCAGTGGAGGACAGTCCCCATGCCCAGCTGCTGGCAGTGGCTGGGAGGACGGGGACAGGGACCAGCCACCTGGCTACCCCACAGCTCTGGGTGCTGCCCCGTGCGTGCCCGCAGCACGCTGTGTGCACGGAGCTGCTTTCTGGGCAAGAAACCCTGCTCCTGGGCACTTCTATTTATACACAGCATATGGCTGGCAGGGTGGTTAATTTTAGCTGGGTGGCAGGGTTGTGCTGCCGGCAGCACCAGAGAGCCGGGGCAGGGGTGGCTGGGCTGGGGACACTTCATGGCTGTTATTGTCACAGCCCAAAGTGGGACGGGTGGCGTGGATTCGGTGGGCTGCCTGTTGTGGCACAGCTGTGCCTGGGACGGTGTTGCAGGGCTTGCCGCCCGCCCCAGTGCTGAGCCGTGGGCGCATGCCGGGGTCACTTTGCCACCCTGTCCTGTGTCCCCTGTGGATGTTCAGAGCAGCCAGTCTTGGGGGAGAGAGGAGGATGGACCCAGACGCCTGGGTTCTGTGCCCTGAAAGGGGCACAGCTGGGGTAATGCTGTGCTCCTCACCCCACACCGGGGGGCCACATCCCCTGGCTGTAGCTGCAGGGGTGTGGATGGGATACCTTGTATGCAAAGAGGTGTGGGGGAGGAATACTTGGGACCAGCATTGTCCCCCAGCCACGTGTCCCATGGGGCAGCCAGTGTGGCTGAGTGCAGTCCGGGGAGTGGAGGTGTCTCAGGCATGGGCGCAGCTAATCCCGTGGGGTTTGGGGTCTGTGAGTGAGCGCGGCCAAACCCACAGTGGCATTGCCCAAGTGCACTCGGCATCACAGAGCAGGAACCGGGCTGGTTGCCTGTGACTCTGAGCTGAGAAAAGCAGGTGCTGATCCCAGGCATCCCTGTGGACGTGCTGTGCTGGGGCACAGGGGATGAGATGCCGGTGCCTCTCTGCCAGACCCAGCTCTCTGGGCTGGCAGGGCTGCAGAGACACCTTCCTTCCAAGGCCCAGTGTCTGGAGCAAGGATGGGCACAGACATCTCAGCAGAGATCCTGGCGTTTGCCGATCCTGGGCTGCAGCATCGTTCCCTGGGGAGCCCCAGTTCCAGGACTCCCAGCTCCTCCTGTGGGGTGGCAGCAAGGGGCTGAGCCCTGAGGGTCCCGGGGTCATCAGCAAACTCAGAGCAGCCGTTTGGCTGTGGCGATACCTTGCTGGCCTCATGGCACAGAGACACAGCCACATGTGTAGTGAGCCCCCTCTGTTCTCTGCCCCCTGCTTCCTTCTCCTGGCTGATGGTGCCACTCTCCACCCCCACTTCCCCCCCGGGCCAGGAGGGTTATTTTTAACTGTTTGCCATGTGCTGCCTGAGTACAATTAAGGTAATTGGTTTGGGAGCCTGGCTCTCACACAATGCTCCCAATTACCTACCTGCCTGCCTGCCTGCCCGCCCCCCCCCCCCCCCCCCCACCTCCCTGCCCGAGGTGGCCGGCTTCTCTGGCGGGGGGACTGCTGGGACAGGGCTGCCCCAGATAGTGTGGCGGGGCTGGGTGGGGGGCGCGAGCAGGCACAGGGGATGGAGCCATGGAGAGGACATCCCTGCACAACGACAGCCTGCTCTATGCCTCCCTGATTGCCATCCTCCTCCTCATCTCCTATTGGTTCACCACCCGCTGCTTCAAAATCATCAGTGGCATCGAAGGTACGGGGTTGGGGACATGGGGGGACAGGGTGACACTGGCCCATCCTGTCCCCTTCCACAAGCCAGGTGGCGAGGTGAGCCGGGTGCTTGGTGTGGGAGAGGGGGATCAGGGACGCCCCTCTCGGCATCTCTGGGGCACCTTGATCTCTTCCTCAGTCACTTTGTTTGTTCCTCCTGGCCCCAGTCCTGCTCCGCTGTGTGCCGAGCCACGGCACTGCCCAGGGCTGCTCTGGGGGCATCCGGTTCCGCTGTGCTCCCAGTGTCTGGGTACCGCTGCCCCTCGCTGCGGGATGGGGACGCAGATGGACTCCCCGGTCCCTCCCGCTCTGTGGGGGGTGCCTGGTGCCAATGCTGGGGCCTCAACATGCATTTTGGGGCTCTTGGTCCCTTTGGGCATGACCTACGTCTTTGTTCCTCAGCTGGTATGTTGGGGAGCTCTGGGATGTGGCAGGGGTCCCGGTTTCGCCAGTGAAGGGTCTCTCCAAGCCCCACTGCAGTGGGATGTGTGTGCCGGGGGCTTTCCAGGGTGAGACCCCCAAAGCAAGCAGCAGGGCAGGAGGGGTGGCACCAGTGCCACGTGTCTGGGGATGTGCGGGGCCTCTCCTGCCCCGGGCATGCGTTTCTCCATCCATCCACGCGACCTCTCCCTGCACAGCTCAGCCAGGACCTTGTGGCTCTTCCCACGGCATGGCCAAACACCGGCTGGCTGCAGGGGCGAGGAGCCACCCCTGGGAGCAATGCCTCTTGGCAGGATGGGGGGCAAAGCCCTGTCCCACTTCTGGTGGGGTGTGTGTGTTTTGGATGGCCTTTCAAGCATCCCTTGCAGGCATCTGTGGGTCTGGCTCCATGGGCAAAGCCCCACGTGTGGTCCCCATGCGTCTCTTCCATCCTGGGGACAGCTCCACATGGAGCAGCATCCCTGGGGACATGGGTGAGCCAAGGGGGTGGTCCCCGACACCCCCAGCCCGTTTGGAGCTGCCCTCAGTGCGGGAGGATGTGCTCTGAGCAAGCAGCCCTGGTGAGTTTGGGGGTGCTGGAAGCTGGGCTCCAGTACAGTGTGTGGCACTGGGATGTGGGATTGGCTCTGGGTCCCTGTGCCAGTCGTGGTGGGATCCTGCATTGTGCTGGCAGCGAACAGGGAGGGCTTTTATTAACGGCTCCAGCGTGAAATGAGTAATCCTGACACGGCGGCCGGTGGGTGATTTATTGTTGCTCTGCCGGGGAGGCTGGCTGGCACAGGAAGGGCACGAGGGCAGGTGGGGAAGCTGTCGCTTGGTGGCTGACCTGCCACTGCACCCTTCGGCCCCAGCATCCCACAGTGCTGGCCGAGACGCACAAGGGGCCGATGACAGTCCGCTCACATGGGCTGAGCAGGTTTGCTTTGCAGAGGAGCTGCCTCAAACTCTCTTTGCTGGAACAGGTCCTGGCTCAGGCTGGAAGGGCTCCTCTACTGCTGCGTCTGGCCAGAATTAGGTTGCATAAATAGCCCCATGGCGTGTGGGACAGGCATCGGCCCTGGGAGCAGCTGGAGGCTTGAGGAGAGGATGGGGTGCAAGTGGGGGCCAGCAAGGAAAATGGCTTTAAAAATGCAGTTGGCGTTGGTGGAAAACTTCCTCCGAGAAGGCAACAGGTCTGTGCCACCCCATCCCCGAGGGGACTGACTCGGGGGCAAAGCTGCGAGCCAGCCAGGTGAAACCCAGGCTCAGTGCCTGGAAACTCACCTCTTTCCAAGAAAAGGAAATGTCAGGTCTGAAAACTTCCAGCCTGAGGGATGTTTCCCTGGGGAGGACTTTCATCTCTCTCCCCAAGCCGCCTCTGATGCATTGCTGGCATCTTCTGCTGGCGTCAGAGCCTTGGGAGCACACCCCAGGCAGGCAGGAGATGCCAAGCCTGGTGGCACGGAGCCGCTAGATAGCTCAGCCATGCTGTGACCTGGGACTGAGCCGCCAGCCCTCTCTGTCCCCTGCCAGGGGACAAACCTGGAACCTCCCAGGCTGGGAACGGGGGCCTGGGTGAGGGTCCTGGGCCTGGAGGGAGGTTGGTGTGGGGCAGCCCTTCTGGGGCATTAGCCAGGACCTCTGCCATCCCCTTTCCCCCACAGGTGTCCCGGGGTGATGTTTCTTCTCCTGGTGACGTATTTCCCCCCCCACCTCTAGCACAAAGACAACAGGGAGAAAAAGGCTTTCTGCTCCAGTCCTGTCTGCAGGGCCCTTTGTGGGGGCAGGAGGACCCTAGAGCTGGGCAGGGGGTCTGCACCATAGCCGGGGCATGGCCACCCCACCTGTACCTGGGGCAGCCAGCCTTGCTCATGGGGGGGGGCAGGCCAGGGTGGGGGGCAGCCCTGCTCCCTGCCTGCCACACTGGTGCTGGAGTTGGGGCTGGTCTTGCTTCATGCCCCATGTGGGACTCATCCACCCAGGGATGGGCAGTGCCAGTGACATCCCTGGGGGAAGCCGTGCACCCCAAGGGGTGCTGAGTCCTGGTGATGGGGCTGGGACTGGCAGGCGCCTGGCTCCCTGGTGGTCCCTGTGGCCTGTGATTGAGCAGCCAGGCTGGGATGCTGTTAAAAAAAGCGTAGGAGCTAAATATAGCCCCGTCGGCTGTGTGTGGATGTGTGCTTGAGGCACGTGGACGCCTGGGTTCACCCTCTGCCTCCAGCTGCTGTGTGACCTTGGCTGGGTCCCTTGGTCCCGCCGGGTCCCCAGCCCCTGCGTCGCCTCCTCTCCTGCCTGTTGCTGTGCTGCCTGCGGGTCTGGCAGTGGTCTCAGGCATCCTACATGGCAGCCCCTGCTCCCAACCTGTTCCCCCAGCCTGCTCCCCGTCTCCCCTTGGCTCTCCCAGTGAGACAGCCAGACCCATCTGCCTGCTCAGAAATGGGGCAGCTGGACCTGTTGCCCCAGACCCTCCCCAGGAGAGGATTGTGGGGACCTTGGGCTGCTCAGTCACGGTGGTCCCCATGGGGCAGGCACACGTGTGGGGCACAGAGGACAAGTCTGAGTCATCCCCATCCTGGATGTTTAGTCAGTGCCCAGCGTCCTGTCCCCTCCCCGTGTGTGTGTGCCCCCTTGGGAACTGAGTGCCTTTTAATATCTGTGGCCTGTTTCCTTAGCAACTGCATTAAGCAAATCGATGAAGGTGGTGTCATTGGAATGGGAGGGCATGCCTCCTTCCCCCCCGGCCCCCCCATCCCCGCCACCCCCCCACGCCTCCCTCCCTTGGCCTCTCTCTGCTCTTACTCGCAGGCACGGCCCTGCTGTGCCTGAGCTCTCGGCCGTTGGCTGCTCGAGCCGCCTGCCACAGCCCCGTGCTGACCCCTTGCTCGCCCACAGCTGATGGCGGGCACCCCTGAGTAGAGGGGTGACAGCCGATCCCCCCTCGGGGCCCTGGGGATGCGTGTTCCGGCAGCCACGGCACTGGGGTGAGGGGGCTCCAGGACTGTGGTGGGGAGGGGGTGGGGGGGTGAGGGGCCATGAGACACCCCCACCATGAACCTGGAAGGCCTTGAGATGATCGCGGTGCTGGTGGTCTTGGTCCTCTTCGTCAAGGTGCTGGAGCAATTTGGCCTCTTCGAGCCCGTGTCCTTGGAAGGTAACGGGCGCGGGCGGTGCTGGCTCCTCTGGGAACACGGGGGGCAGCCGGTGGGTGTCCAGAGCTGCCCCCAAGGATGCTCTGAGGGTGCTGTATCCATGGGAGAGTCCTGGGACTCGGTGTCCATCTGCTGCTCGTAGGGCCGAGCAGGGGGGTCCTGGTGTGAGGAGCGGGGTGTCCTGTCTGCTCCATGCAAGGTCCCAGTGGCTGGGGACATGGGGAGGGGACAGGGCTGGCAGGGTGTCTGCTGCGTGGTGGTGACTTTAGTGCGTGCTGGGGTGCCATGGACTGGGACTGCGTGTGAGCATGCAAGTGGGCACCGGGGTGTTTTCCAGCACCTCTACAGGAGCAAGGTGTCCCCAGGGTCCGTGGTCACCTCACCCTGAACAGCACAAACATGAGCTGTCAGACTCAGCACCAGCAGAGCAGCCAGGCCTGGGCAGGATGGGTCCCTGCTGCACTCCCTGATCCTGGCTTTTCCCAGAGCCCCCTAAAAGGGGCCTTTTAGGGTGGGGGGACACAGGCGGTGCTGCCTGGCTGGGGAGGGGCCATGCAAGATGCTGAGTGGTGTGTGTGAGGCACGCTCAGTGGAACCCAGATCTGCTCGAGGGACTCTGTGCCTGGTGGGAGGGAGGTCAGGACCACTTGGCTGGGTGCTCCTGGGACTCCCAGGGCTGATGGTTGTGTGAAAGGTCTGCCCAGCCCTGCCCAGACCCTGCTGGTGCCTGCAGACACCCATCTGAGGGATGCTGCAGCGTGCCCGGCCCCAGGTGTTGGGGCATGCACAGGGTGAGGAGGTGACAGGCAGTTTGCCTGGTCCACTCGTGCTCCGGGATGTTCTGCTCTGGATCTGCAGTGCTGGCTTTTGCAGAGGCTGGGTGCAGTGGCAAATGCCAGTTCCCCTCCACGAACTGTGCCAGGGCACCCCTGGGCTGCACCCCTCGGCTGCACCCCTGGGCTGCACCTGTGGGTCAGCTGTGCCTGGGGGCGGGGAAAGAGGGGACAGACAGGGGGGTCTCTCCCTCTGGCCCTGCAAACCTGCTTGCAGGACAGGAAAGCATGGTGGGTGGAAGCTTTCACTGCTGCTTAACTGCTTGCTTTGTCCCTGTGCTCCAGCGGCAGTGCTTCTGGGCGGATCATGCCAGGAGGGAAACTGAGGCAGGGGCTGAGCTAAGTGCCTTGCATCCTGCCTGTGAGGCCCGGGGCGGGGGGGGGGGGGGCGGGCACGCTGACTGTGCCCAGATTGGAGCCCCCCTCCCCAGTTCTGCTGGTGATTTAGGGGTGCCTCCCCCAGATTCTGCTTTCCTTGCTTCCCTGTGCTTTTGCTTCCCTGTGCTTTTGCTTCCCTGTGCTTTTGCTTCCCTGTGCTTTTGCTTCCCTGTGCAGCTGCCTGAAGCTTTGGACCAAACTCGGTGGCATTGATTGCGGCTGCTCTGCAGCACACTGGCTCCCAGCCACGGCAGAGAGGGGAGAGGCAGAGAGCCCCCCAGCCCCTGCAGCACCCCTGCTGACGGGCGCAGGACAAGGCAAGGGCCACCCCTTGGCCTGTGTGGCTGCTACTTGCCTGGGCCATTTCCTCTTGTCCTATCTCTTGTTACTTGGGAGAAGAGACCAACCCCCACCTGGGTACAGCCTCCTTTCAGGCAGTTGTACAGAGCAATCAGGTCTCCCCTCAGCCTCCTTTTCTCCAGGCTAAACAACCCCAGTTCCCTCAGCCACTCCTCATCAGACTTGTGCTCTAGACCCTTCACCAGCTTTGTTGCTCTTCCTTGGACACACTCCAGCACCTCAATGTCCTTCTGGTAGTGAGGGGCCCAAAACTGAACACAGCACTCGAGGTGCGGCCTCACCAGTGCCGAGTACAGGGGGACCATCACTTCCCTAGTCCTGCTGGCCACACTGTTTCTGAGACAAGCCAGGATGCTGTTGGCCTCCTTGGCCACCTGGGCACACTGCTGGCTCATATTCAGCCAGCTGTCGACCAGCACCCCCAGGTCTTTTTCCAACGGGCAGCTTTCCAGCCACTCTTCCCCAAGCCCGTAGTGCTGCATGGGGTTGTTGTGACCCAAGTGCAGGACCCGGCACTGAGCCTTGTTGAACCCCATACAGTTGGCCTCTGCCCATGGATCCAGCCTGTCCAGACCCCTCTGTAGAACCTTCCTACCCTCAAGCAGGTCAACACTCCTGCACAACTTGGTGGTGCCTGCAGACTTACTGAGGGTGCACTCAATCCCCTCGTCCAGATCATTGATAAAGATGTTAAACAGAACTGGCCCCAGTACTGAGCCCTGGGGAACACCAACTGGATTTAACTCCCTTCACCACAACTCTTTGAGCCCGGCCATCCAGCCAGTCTTTAACCCAGCGAAGCATATGCCTGTCCAAGCCCTGAGCAACCAGTTTCTCCAGAAGAATGCTGTGTGAAATAGTGTCAAAGGCTTTGCTAAAGTCCAGGTAGACAACATCCACAGCCTCTCCCCCATCCACTAAGCAGGTCATCTTGTCATAGAAGGAGATCAGGTTAGTCAAGCAGGACCTGCCTTTCATAAACCCATGATCACCTGGTTGTCCATGTGATGGCATTCAAGATGATCTGCTCAATAACCTTCCCTGGCACCAAGGTCAGACTGACAAGACTGTAGTTCCACAGATCCTTCTTCCAGCCCTTCTTGTAGATAGGCATCATGCTGACTAACTTCCACTCAACTGGGACCTCCCCAGTTAGCCAGGACTGCTGATAAATGATGGAAAGTGGCTTGGTGAGCACTTCCACCAGCTTCCTCGGTACCCTTGGGTGGATCCTACCTGGTCCCATAGACTTGTGTCTATGGGTCACCCTCCCTCGACTCGGAAGGCAGCAGGTAGGAGACTTTGCTCTCTGGGAAAGGTCCCAGGCAGTGTCTGGGGCTGGGAGATGCTCAGTCCCCTCTGGGGGTTGTTTATGAGCTGTGCCCGGGCCAGCAGTGACAGCCCAGGGACCGCAAAGAGCCTGAAACTGTACACTAATGGCTCAGGTCTGCTAATGGACACGGGGCCCCGCCACCCGCTCCGGAGCCATCAATACCGCCTGCCGCGCTTCCCCTGCCCCAGCTGCTGCCTTGCACTCTCCCTGCCCCATCCCTGCCTGCGGCTGTCTCTCTGCCCAGGCTGTGCTGGTGGTGTCCCGGGGATGGGTTGAGCCAGGAGGTGTCGTGCCTCCACAGTGATGGGCTGGGGACGGAGCATCTCCAGAGAAGACTGGAAAAATGCCCTAGCCTGGGGAAGGGTTTGGTGGGACCATCTTGCAGCAAGATGCCGTCTGCCCCTGGGGGGACCACGTAGGGGAGAGGGACAACATGGGGGATCTCCAGGCTTTGTGGCTTCCCAAACTCAGCTGGATGAGGCCCCGAGCAACCCATCCTCCATTTGGAGCTGGCCCTCCTCTGAGCAAGGGCTTGGATGGGAGTGCTGGTTGCCTGCACCCCCTCGCCCTGTCCCTTTGGTGCTGTCCTGCGCAGCCAGAGCTGCTGTCTGGTAGCAGCAGTGGAGCATCTCCCATGGGTGCTCTGTGCTCTAGGAGCTCCAGGGGCGATCAATGCTGGAGCTGGCGTTGTTTACCAGCAGGTTAATCACTGGTGGGCCATGTCACCCCACTGCTGCCCTATTCCACCGTGCCTATCCCCAGACCTGAACATCTCCTAGTGGAGCCACACACGTGCTGCCTAGCTGCCTGGGGGGCTTCCAGCCCCCTGCCAAGAGCCTGCTTCAGCCAAATGCTCGGGAGGGGGTAGGTGAAGAGAAATGCTATTGATTTTGGCTGCTGAAGTGCAGCATCAATAATTCAGCATGGAGCAATTGGTCCCAGCTGGGAGGAGGGGTGGGGGGGGAGGTAAAAGGCAGGAGAGCCACCCGTGTAGCCCAGCCTCAGATGAATATTAGATGAAGCTGCAGATTGCTATCAGTAGTCTAATTGATGCCTGTCCGGGGCTGGTAGGGCTGTCCCTGCCTCAGCTGGGTCAGGGGCTGTGCATGGGGCAGGCAGGATTGGGGGTGTCTTGGAGAGCCCCTGACACAGGGTCTGCCGGCCCCTGCCTTCCCAGGGGGATTGCTGCTATTGCCCCAGAGCTGAGGATGCAGAGGGGGAAGCAGGGCTGGGGAGGATGCCAAACCTCTCCAGTGTCTGGGGGGCAAATGGGAAGGAGCAGCAGCCTGCCTGGGTGCCACCAGCACACCAAAGCATGCCAGGCAGGAGGGTGGTGGCAGCAGGCAGCGTGGCCACCTCCTGATGCCTGGCTCAGGGCAAAAGTCCCCCCAGGGAGGGGAGAAAATGAGCATCCCTGCAGCGGTGGTGAGAGCAAAGCCCCTTGCCAAGCCCTGCTTTCCTCCTGCTTTCCAGGAACCCCTTTGGCAGGAGCGCAGCGTCTTGGCTGCAGGAGGGACCAGCCCTTTGGGGCACAGTGCCAGTGGTCCCTGGGCTCAGGGCACAATCCAGCCTGGCGGGTTTGACAGACCTGAGAGGTCAAGGTGAACTGGCTGTGGGTGGGGTAGATCTTGGAGCATTGAAATCCAGCCTGGGACAGCTGTGGGTGCTCCAGGTTGAAGTTTGGGGTTCCCCGGGTTGGGGTGCACCAGAGATTTCCCCATGTGCAGTGGGTTTAACCCTTGCCTTTCCTTTTCCAAGGGCTGGTAGGTTTTTTAGCTGGCTGTAGGGCTGGGCAAGGTCTGGTGGCTGAATCAGGAGAGAGCTGCTTGCTCATGGTGAGGGCTTGCAAAGCGGGACGGGTAGAGGCAGAGATGTATAGTAGCCATGGCCAGGCTCTGAGTTTGGATCCTGGCACAGCCTTATGCCCTGAGGCATGCTGTAGCTGGGCTGAATCCTGCCAGCACTGGGGTCTTGGAGAAGAAGGTCTCCTGAGGATTCTACAGTCCCCTCTGTGGAGCATCTTCCGCATGCTCTGCACCCAGGGACATCAGCCCTGGTCATCACTGTGGACACAGGATGGGCTGTGCTGTCTCGCCCTGCCTGGAGAGGGTGAAGCTGGTCGAGAAGGGGACTTGGCCCTGGGTCTCCTTGGCTGTGACCCCCCATATCTGGGGCCAGGGCAGCTCTCCCAGCACTGAGCTTCCCAAGAACCGCAGCACGCACCCCGCTGACTGTGCCACTGTGTGGTGTCACGTCCCGCTCAGCCCAGCCAGACGTAATTAACTTGTTGAATCTCTTCTCCCTCCGGCCTCGCGTTAATCACTTTTCACATTGCTTCCCTCCCAATTCCCTCTGGCCTGGCTTGTTCTTTCTGTTGCTGATGTGCCTGGAGAGGGGAGCAAGGGGCATGGCTGGACATGGAGCAGGGACCCCACTCTGCTGCATCCTGCCCCAGAGATGGGCTCTGAGCCAGCGGACAGAGGGGCAGGGAGATCACTCAGCCACAGGGAGGTGAGAAAATCACAGGTTGGAGAAAAAGCAATAAAGCTAGGGAGCAAGGGAGCCTGTTGGGGCAGCCCTTCGTTGCAGCCCTGCTCTGCTAGTAGAGGATGAAACCTTGGAGTCCAATGTGAGAGGGTGGCTTGGAGCCAGCCTGGGGCTCTCTAGCGCAGGGTTGTGCTGGGCTGTAGGGTGCTGTGAGAGATCAACGGGGTCTTCTTCACCCCTGCGAGGGGCAAGATTAGACCCCAGGACTGTGTGCAGGTGGGAATAGAGGTGTCCTGGCCAGGGCTCTGCGGGGTTGTGGTCCCTGGAGTGCAAGCGGCAGGAGGTTCCACACACCGGTTGTGCTTGGCTGCAGCATCCCCTCCAAGGGATGCAGGGAAACGTCTCATTCCCCATGGGCACCTGCCCTGGGGCTTGCTGAGCCGCTGGAGCAGGGGGTGGCCAAATCAGAAGCAGCTTTTAGGTGAGAGATGCGTAGAAAACCAGCTCAAAGAGATTTTTTGCTGCCAGGCTGGGGTGTCTGCCCTGCTGCCCACAAGGCAGGGCTTTGGGTGGGCTGTGGGGAACCTCCACCCTGGCTGGCCACCCCACCCTACTGTGCTGTCCTCCCTCCAGGCAGCACCCTGGGGTGGAGTGGGACACGTTTCCCTCCAGCAACAAGTGAGGTACCCAGGGCTGGCAGCCCCCAGCTGTGGCTCCTCTACATGCCATCAATCTTACACGTGGCTGTGCCTTACTTGCTGGTGTGGAGAGGTGCAGATGTTCCCCCAGGAGGTGAAGAGGCAAGAGGTGAGGCTGGCAAGTATCTGTGGAGGTGATTGGCAGACAAGGCTGAGCTCCGAGGCAGGGAGCTCCTCGTGCCATGCCGTGGGGGTGCACAAGGTGGGGGCACTGCTGGGGGCAGGTTTGGTGGTTCGGCATGGGGCAGAGGGGCTGGTCGCTGGGCTGCTCCCTGAGCTGGGTGGCAGCAGTGTCCTGGGGGCCAGTGAGCAACGAGCTGGAGGGTCCCTGCACGTGGTTTGGGTCCAGGGTCGGTGCCACCACGCGCTGCTGTTGGGGTGGGAGTTGGGGTCAGCCGAGCCTCCTCCATGCAGCCCGTGGTGCCAGCTCTGCACTCCTCCACGGTTTCCAGGGCTGTGGGGTGCCCGTGCCAGGCTGTGTAGGTGCAGGGGTGTCCTGGGGTGAGACCTGACCCCTAAGTCCCTTGGGCAGTTGCGTGGGCTCCCTCCTCCCCTGCAGCTGGGTGCCCTGAGGGACCCCAGAGGGTGACGGGGCGGGAAGAGGGAGGGCCAAGGCAGGTCTCTCCTCCCCTGCCCTCCCCTCTCCTCCCTTGCTGGATCTGTTGCTGCCAGACCAGCTGCCTGCTGGGGCTGTGTGTCTGGGGGATGTCGGTTGCTGGGGCACCCTGGGACCCACAGGGGCTGCAAACGGTGGGCATCATCCTGCTGCTCTGCTCCAGCCTCAAGCTACTGCATGCCCTGGGCATCATCGACCTGTCCAGGGGAGGTGGGACGGGGACAGGGATGGGGATGGGGTTGCAATGGGATGGAGAGGTTGTGGTGGAGGTGCTCCTCACCTCCTGTCCCAGGGGCTGCAGGGTGCTTTTGGGAGGCTTGGAAGGATTAGTCTGTTTTGGGGCATTTAGGGGGCTATTAGGGTGTGGGAGGGTGTATAGGGTGTGTGGCACCTAGGGAGCTGGGGAAGTGAGGATGTCTGGGGGTTGGGGTCTGGGAGTGTTTGGGAGTGTTGGGGTGTTTGGGGGGGCACCGGGGTGTAGGGGTATCAGGGATGTTGGGGTGGGAATATCTGGGGACATTGGGATGTGGGGTGTTGGGGTGCAGGATGCTAGAAAGTTAGGGTGTCTGGGAGCATTGGTGTGGGGGATATCTGGGTCTGGACGCATTGGGGTGCAGTGATGCGTGGGGTGCTGGGGGACTGGGACTATCTGGGGTGTTGGAGTCTGGGGGTATTGGGATGCAGAAGGCTGGGCTTTGGCAGATGGTGGGGAAAAAGGTTGCAGGTGACTCGGGCTGGGGGGGACAGAATTGGCGGCTATGGGGGGAGCGTGGCTAAAAGAGGCTGGAGCCCCTGGCCCCTTTGCCCTCCCTGTGGGGCTGTGCCAGTGTTGGGGAGGTAAGGGGATGCTGTGGGTGCTGAGCTCCCTGGATCGGCAGGTGGCTGCTGAGGACAGGGCTGGATGTGGCCAGACAAGAGGACCCAAAACATGTCAGAGTGAGGGGTGTGAGACCTGTTGGATGTGCCTGACGAGGGCGGGAGTGCAGACCACTGCACAGTGCTGCTGCCTTGTCTCCTTTGGTTGCCTCCTCGACTGTGCCACAGGCAGTCCAGGCTCAGACAAGGGCTGCCAACAGACTTAGCATGAGTGCAATTTGGAATTTGTTTGCCCCCATCCCCTCTGCCTCCTGGCTGGCGCTGGGGATGCTGCAGGATGAAGGGGCTGCAGATCACATCCCCTCAGGCAGCCAGATCTCGGGATGGGAGCTGTGATGGGTGGATGTACGGATAGGAGTGATCAGAGGAGCAATCAGTGACTGAGCAGAGGGAGGGGAGGAGGGTGCACTGCCCAGGAGATGCTTTCACCCCCCTTGTGATGGAGAATGTCCCTGAGCTGGCTGGGCTGTGGCTGAGGCATGTCCAGGCTTCATCCCTGTGCCTTACTGGGGAGGGTACGGATGGCATCTGGGTAATGGGTGTGCAGAGCACCAGCTGTCTTACAGGACATGCTGCATGCAGCCAAGGGGAGCTGCTGCTCTGCTGGGGCATTTTTCGGGTGGCTTCTCTGCCCCCTTGGATGTGCCGGTTCCTGCTGCCAGAGATGTCCCTGCCATGGAGGTGATGATGGGGACAGGGCAGGATGTGTCCCTGCATGTGGGTTTTGCGGCAGAGAATGCAGACAGCTATCCCAGTCCCACAGCCTTACCTGCTCTGTTTGGGGAGCCCCTGAGCTCCACTGTCCCTTGGCACCAGTATCCTCTCCCATTCCCTGCTCACATTTTGTACGTGGTGTGGCCTGAGAAATTATTATTCTGCCAACATCTCTTTTAGGCACAGCCAGGCAGTCTGGGACCACCGTCCCAGGCTGGGGTTGGGAATGGGGACAGCGGTGCTGTGAGCCCTGCTCCGCTCTGCGGCCCCTTCTGGCCCATGCCCCCGTCTCCCTTCTGGCTCTGCTCAGCACAACGGTTGTGCAGCCGCTCTCCTCTCTCTGGCACCGGGGAACATCCTGGCCCTGAGTCTCTGCTGTCCCGTGAACCGCGGGTCTCACTTGGCAGCTTTGCTGCTCCCAGCTCCTTCAGCCCTGCTGGCTCTGGGTGTCTGGGCTGAGGCTGCCCCTGTCCCACCCCCAGGACGGGGACTCTCCATCTGTCCCCCCACCTCAGGAGATGCCAGCTCTGATTTCATTCCCCTAATGGATGACCGTCTGGCCCCAGCGGCTGCTGCAGGCACCTTGGCCCCAGTTACACTCGGCTCTGTCACCGCTGACTGATGAGGGTCATTTGCAGAGCTGCTGCTGGCAGGACCCATCCTGACTCCCCCGGGGTGGCTGGGGGAGCTCGCTATGTCTTCCTCCTGCTGGTCTTCATTGCAGACCCTGGAGATCTGTGGTCCCCCGACCGGGAGGCGACACTGCCTGAGGCTGGGTGCTGCGGAGGGGGAGCAGAGCCCCTGGGGGGCTGGTGGACTGTGCTCAGAGCTGAGCCCTGTGCTGCAATGATCGTGAGCCACAGGTGGTGGGGCGGCTGGACTCAGCGTCACTGCCTGGATGGACCCAGAGCCATGGCCTGGCAGAGGGAGCTTGGGGACGTGCCTCTGGCCTCCCAGGAAAAGGTGATGCTCTGGAAGGGGATGGAGGCTCTTCTACTGAAAGAGCATGTTCTGGGAACCGCTGACCCCTTCCCCGTGCTCCCCTGGGCCTGCCCTGCCCCTTCTTCTGGCTCGTCCCCCTACCCTGGCTGGGGTTTGCCCTCCTGCTTTCCAGCCAGGCTGTCTGAAAAGGCAGAGGGTCCCCTCTCCCAGCTGCCTTCTGCCAGCCCTTTCTAGGGCAGGGGGCTGGGGCAGATTGTCCCTGGGGTACCAGCAAATCCTGACCTTCCGACTGACCCGGTGTTGCCCCATGGAACCAAGCAGGGGCTGTGGGAGCTGCATGACCCATCCCGTGGCTGCTGGTGCTCTGTTCCCATCCCGGAATGGTGCTGTGCCCAGGCACTGACCTTGGGGACACTCGGGGGATCTCGCCACTGTGGGATGCACATCTTCCACCTGTTGTGATGATGCATTTATTGATGGATTACTAAGAGTGAGGGGGGAGTTTTGGCACTGCCTGTTGGTTTGTTATTGTAGGGTCTTTTCTAGCAGGAGGGTGCTGTGGAAGGGTTGGGTTGGTGTCCCCGGCCAGCTGTCAGTGGGAAGGCGCTGGTGGCTGTGGCTCTGTGGGGAGGGCAGGGACATGGTTATGCATTGGGCTGACCCTGGCTCCTGATTTTTCTCTGGGAAGACCAGGGAGCAGCCCAGGCTTGGGTCCTCCCTGGGAAGGGGGGGCGTCAGCCCAGCAGCACGTAACCCCCCGAGGTGGTGACACTGGCTGGGTCCAGCCCCCAAGGACACATCAGCTGAGGGTGGCTCAATACAAAGTGGTCCATGGCCAGGGTCGTCCACCTGCTGTGGCCCCCTTCAGAGCCAGTGTCCAGCAACCTCCGGGATTCATTTCAACAGCATGTGGGGATGGGAAATCCCTTCCCCTTTTGGTGCTGCCCAAGGATGGAGGCTTGGTTTGTGCGTGTGTGTGTTCCGAAGTCGCTGGGCTGTGCAGCGATGGGTGGGAAGCGCCAAGCCACTTAACCCGGCAGACGTCCCACCGCAGATAAAACACTGCCAGCCCTCTCTGCTGGCCCGTGTTGTGCCAGCCACTTGATGGCTCCTGCAGAGGGGTGGAGGGTAGAGCGACATCTGGAAAAGGAGCTTTTGCTGGCAGGGACAGGATTTTGTGCTGCGGACATCCTGTGTGCCCGGCGGGGCAGCACGTGGCTGGGCTCCACTCCCCGTCTTTGGGCAGAGCTGTTTCCCAGCAAGGGGGAGCCCAGGGAGCCCCCAGACTTGCTCGCAGTTTGGATGCTGGCGACAGAAAAGGGACGGTGTGTCCTCCCGAGCAGAGCCCTCGGGTGCACCAAAGCCAGGACAGCAAAACCCCAGCCCCGGCCACCCCTCTCCTGTTGTTAAGCTGCATGTGCTGAACGTTCTCCCTCCCCTGCCCCGGGGCCCCTGGAATCGGGCCCTCTTCGGTTTTTTTCCTTAAGAAAACACCCATGTTCTTTATTTTTTTTCTTTTTCCTTCTTTATAACAAACTAAAGTGTATCTTGCACCCGACCTGACCTACTGCACGTGCCTATACCTGCTGCCCCTGTGAGTCCAACCACAGTTTACTCTCTGTTGCATCTCTCTCGCTGTGTGGTTTCCCTCCCACCCTGCTCCCTCCCTCGGCCCATCACCCTGGTGTTGGGTGTTGCTCTGCCCACCCCATCCCTTCCCCCTGGGTGAAGGGGCTGCTCCTGCCTCCCAGGTCTGTTCCCACAGCTCAGCTCTGCCGGAGGAACCTGGCCCCACAGCGTCCTTGGAAGGCTGAAAGGTGCAATTTCCCTTTCCCTCTGCAAATCAAAGCCCTGGAAAATTAGCTGGGCCAAAATCAGGTTTTATGCACAACTGATGCCTGGTTCTAGGAAGGAAAAAGGCTCTTTCCTCACCTGCCTGCAAACCCCGGGGCAGACAGGAGCCAGGCTGTGCTGTGCTGTCCTGCCAGCACCGACATCCTGCCCTCACCCTTGCCCCTGTCACCCTGTGACAAATGCCAGGGGGTGCATTTGCGTATCCCTACGTGTTTGCACATCACTGGCACCCTGCTGTGGATGACACTTCCCTGGGGACAAGTTTGCCCTCTCCGAGTGGCTTTGTGTGATGTCCTGCTGGGACAATGACCTCCTTGACCTGTTCTCCATTACCCCAAAGTGATGGAGCTGCCTGCCCCAGCCTGCTGTCTTGGTGTGAGCGCAAAGGGTCCCAGGTCCTGCCTGTGGGCACTCGGGTACTGACCTGCCTAGCAGGGGCTGCTGGATGCAGACCCAAGTCCCTATCCTGGAGCTGGGTACCACACAGCACCATTTCCCCAGCACCTGGGGCTCAGCTCAGCCCCACAAGGCTGAGAAAGCTGCCAGAGAAACCCCATTTGCTAGCCCCCTAGAGAAACAACCCCCAAGCCAGGGTTTGGGACGTGTAGGCATCATGACCTGCTGCTTGCAGACGTCCAGAGCGCTTGGAGCAAACGTGGTGTCAGCAGAGCCCCAAAGGGACTTTGCACCTTTCGTCCCATTGGTGCCCCATGCTGCTGCCTGCCTCCCTTCGGGGGCTGGAGCCCAGCACGGCCTTCATCCCCTCCTCTTCCTCCCCTCCTTGCCTGTGGCATTAGTCCTGCGCTGAATTTGCTGGCTTGAGGCACCGCGGGGCCCTGCGGGAAGGGAGGGAGTGGGTCTGCGGCCATGGGGCAGCGCCAGCTGGGAGAGATGGGGCTGAGCAAAGCCATTGGGGTCCAGATGGGGGAATAGGGACTGGCGGGGGGGTCTGTGCAGTGAGGGGACCTGCTATTAATGCAGGGCCACTTGGAAGGGATAGCCATGGGTCAGGCTGATGTGGGGAGCCCCTCACCCTGCCCCATAGCCTGGCCGAGGCAAAGCCCTGAGCTCTGTCCCTGCCTGGCTGTCTCAAGGCAGGGCCCCGGGCTCGGATCCCAGTGCCGCGCTGGGGCGGGGGTGCATGCCGCAGTCTGGGCTGCATGGCTGGGTTCAGCGCATGCTTCACGTTCAGCCGTCGGGTGCCAGCAGGATCAAACCCGGCCCCGAGCTCGGGGGAGGATGCAATGCCCCGGCTCAGCTGCAGGCTGTTTCTTGGGCTCCATCCTGCCCTGCCTCCCTGCGCAGCCCCTTGGGGAGGGTCAGGTCCCCGGGGAGCAGGTATTTGGCCTTGGGGCTAAACGGCAGAGTCCAGTCCTGCCATCTCCTGGGTCTCTGGGCTGCTGGGTGTCTCCAGTGCACCCTGGCATTCTCTGATGGGGGGGTGCAGAGGTGCTGGGTGTGGGTAGCCCAGCAGGGTTGCTCCTTTGCCATCCCCATTCTTCCCAAGAAGGAAAACTCCAGTGCTGGGTTTGTCCTGGGATGAAGCAGAAAGGCCAGAGCCTGGGCTGGGCTTTGCCTTCCTGCTCCTCCTGCGCCGCGCTGCATGTGCTGCCTCCAGCCGCGCTCGCCCCGTGCCGGGTGCCCAACCCTGCTGCCCGCCGGGTCCGGGGGCCGCTGCTCTGTTAACTCTTCTTCTGCTTGGTGACTCCTTCTTTCTTCCAGGCAACGCGCCGGGCCAAACTAAAAAAGCGCTGAAGCAGCGATTCCTCAAACTGCTGCCCTGCTGCCGGCCCAAATCCATCCCCTCGCTCAGCGAAAGCAAGTGCTTCTTCTTGCCTTTGTGTGTGTGTGTCCCCGGCGGTGCTGCTGCCTGCCCTCCGCCCTGGCCCTGCTCATGGGGAGGGGACGCCTCCACCGCTCCCCTGACCTGGGTTTGGGGCTGTCAGGATCAGTCCTGTCCTGGAAGGGTCCGATCCAATGGGCTCTGCACCCACGTCTGTCCTTGCCTGCTTCCAGGCTGGTTTTCCCTCTCTCCAGCTCCCCGGAGCGGCTCTTGCAGGATACACAGTGGCGAGACCCGCTTTGGAGCTGGCTTGGGGCAGCAGGACCCTCCTGACGCTGGTTTAAGGGCTGGGGGGTTGCTGCTTGAAGCTTGGTGTCGGTTTGGAGACGGAGGTGTGATGGGGGGGCAAAAGGGGCTGAGCAGGGAGTGAGCGCAGAGCTGCCCAGAGCCCCCTACTCACCCTGCACCAGGTGCGCTTGCCCCCTTGGCAAGTCCAAGCCCCTGGCCGGGGTCTCCCCCTGCCCTGCGGTGCGAGCCGATCCTCCCTGGGAGAAGAGGTGAGTATGGAGGGGCCAGGGCTGATCCGCCCATGGAGTGGGGGTACCTGCTGTGGGGCCACAGCCCCTCTCAGCTGCAGTGGGGTCTGGGGGTGCTGGCTGCTGTGGGCAGGGGTCATGCAGCTTGCCAGATGGTGGGGAGAAGCCAGCGATGAATGGGGGGTGCAGTGGGCAGGACAGAATCTAGACAAGGCCAGGGGGGCATTTGGGGCTGGGGGTTCTGGGGGGCAGCTCTCCTGCTGAACACGAGCCTCGGTGCGGCACAGACCTGCAAGATGCCCAGGATCTCAGCTCCATGGGGCAGATGCCTTTGCCAGGGGTAGGACAAGGGCAGGCAGGGGGGCTCTTAGCACTTGAGGGGGGGTGGGGTTCACACCCCCTTTCTGCCCAGCCTGGGCTGTAGTGGATGCTGGGGAGGGGGGGGCTGTTGCCCAATGTCAGCCACTGGTCTGCCCCCAGGGTGTCTCTGAGTGTCCCCTGCTGGCATACACCCAACTCTGGCTGAGCAGGACACCCCAAAAATGTGTCACTCTCAGCAGGTGTGAGAGGATGGGGTGTGCTGTGCACGGTGCCTCTCCTGCCCCCCCAGCACGGCAGGGCAGGGCAGGCAGGATGGTGCTGGCCTCAGCCGCCCTCTCTTCCCCTGGGTTCCTTGCAGACAGCGTTGAGGATGAGTTTGAGCTCTCCACTGTCTGCCACCGCCCCGAGGGGCTGGAGCAGCTCCAGGAGCAGACCAAGTTCACCCGCAAAGAGCTGCAGGTCCTGTACCGAGGCTTCAAGAACGTGAGTATCCCTCAACCAGCTTTGCTAGCCCCCCCTCCACTGCCACGGCCACGGCCACCTCAGATGGTCCTTCACAACCAGCAGTGCCCGGGGTTTGCAAAGGCTTTCGGGATCTTGGGGTTGAAATATCAGGTCACAGGTGCTACCACTTTCAACCCTGCCTTGGATTTTCTCCAGCAGGTTGCAGGGACCTGAACCTTTCAGGGACTATAGGAACCACATTATCAAACTGGTCCTTGGGTGATACAGAGTCCAGCTGCAAAGGCAGCAAATCCTTGTTTGCGCCTCAGGCTCTGTGGAGGGACTCAGGTTCATCTGGGGTTTGTGGCACTGGAAGGGGCTGGTCTCCCTCCCACAGCCTCCATCCCCACCAGGCACCAGCTCTGGTACCTGAACATCCTGTTTGTGCAAGCTCCTTCAGCCGGTGTCGCTGCCTGTGATTGACGGGCACCAAGACAGAGCTGTCCCTGTCTGTGTGTCTCTGAACGGCTTCCGATGGCAGGAGCAGGGGATGCACCTTCCTCGAGTGTGATCACACCTCCAGGGAGCTTGGTGGGGAGACCTGATCCTGTGCTCCACCCCCCTGGGTGCAGCCCACAAAATCAGAGAGATGCTCCAAGCAGCCTCACCAGCCACCCCTGCCAAGCAGCGCAAGGCTGGTGGGGCAAGGTGAGGGAGCTGCAGGGTTTTAGGGGGGTGCTCAGCCTCTCTCCGTGATGTGGAGGTGACATTGTGGCTTGCTCTGGCAGGAGTGCCCAAGTGGCATCGTCAATGAAGAAAACTTCAAGCAGATCTACTCACAGTTCTTCCCACAGGGAGGTGAGTGCCTGTCCCTATTCCTGTGCCCTGCTCAGGTGCATCTGCGGGCGGGGGGGGCCGCACAGCACCCCCTCACACCGTCCACCTCCCTCCAGACTCCAGCACATATGCCACTTTCCTCTTCAACGCCTTTGACACCGACCATGACGGCTCCGTCAGCTTCGAGGTGAGTTGTGGCTGAGGAGGTGATGGTGGTGGGGCTGGCAGGGCATGTCCCTTCAGGTACCACGGGCAGGGCCGAGCAGTGTTGCTGTTGCAGATGGATGGAGAGCTTTGCAGGGGCTGGTGGAGTTTATTAAATTCAGAGAGGCAGTGGAAAAACACTGAAAAGCAACAAAAAATGGGTTTTCTGTAGCTTCTGGCTAGTGTCTTGTAGGTACCCAGACTGGCTGGGTCTTGTCCAGGCTTTGGCTGAATGGCAGGTCCTGGTGCATGTTGTCCTCCTGGGTGTTGTGACCCAAGAGATTATTGTGGGACAAGTTTGGGGACAAGCAATCAGTTTTCCCAGACTTTTTGATACTCAAAGTTTCCCTTGTCAGCGCAGGCCCGGGCACAGCTGCTTTGGGGCTGAGTTCCCCCTCTGTGGGAGGGACAAGCAGGGCTGTACCCTCTGTGTCCGTGAGAGCCTCCATGGCCATAACTCCCATCTGCCTGCCTTGCCCCTCCTTGCAGGACTTTGTGTCTGGGCTGTCCATCATCCTACGGGGCACCATTGACGACCGCCTGAACTGGGCCTTCAACCTCTACGACCTAAACAAAGATGGCTGCATCACCAAAGAGGTGGGATGGGAGCTCCAGGCTGGCCCCCGGGGCTGGCGGAGGTCTGCACCCATCAGGGATGAGGGCAGTACTTGGGGGCATTGGCTGAGCCAGTGGTGGGGGTCATTATTTACTGAGCTCAGCTTTACAAACAGGTCCCTCCAGGCCCCCCGGCACTGGTGTGTCTCTGGGGTGGATGAGGGAGTGTGCTGCTTTGGGGCTCCATCACACACGCACAGCCCCACATCATGCACAGAGCCAGCAGGAACACATCTGAGCACCCCATAGGTCCTTTGGGAGCATCATGAAAAGGGTGTGGGTTGGGGACCAGGCAGAGGCAGAGCCCTGTGTTGACCCTGCAACCCCCTTCCCTCCAGGAAATGCTGGACATCATGAAGTCCATCTATGACATGATGGGCAAATACACCTATCCGGCCATGCGGGAGGAAGCGCCTCGGGAGCACGTGGAGAACTTCTTCCAGGTGAGCCAAGCATGTCCGGGGGAAGCTAAGCTCCAGCATGAAGCCAGTGGCTGCCCAAAACCCAGCACAGTACAGGAGAAAACACCCCGCGCTGGGGATGAAACAGGGCTGTGCTGGAGCCAGGGAGAGAAAAGACCATCCTGGTCCTGCCGGGTGCTTGGGGATGGCTGGGGCAAGGGTGCGCTGCATCCTGCCCCTGTGGGACCCAGGCAGGGGGTGCTGGGCTCTCCATGGGGCTGGGGCTGTCCCCGCCATGTCCCCCGTGCTGTGTTTGTCTGCAGAAAATGGACCGAAACAAGGACGGCGTGGTGACAATCGAGGAGTTCCTGGAGTCCTGCCAGAAGGTAAAGCCACCAGCAGGTCTGGGGCTGGGCCACCTCCCTGTTCCTTGGGGAGCTCTGTCCCCCCCATTGCCCTCCTGGCAGAGGCGGGGGGAAGGCAGGGCTCCCAGGGGCCTGGGGCTTTGCTTTAGGAACCGTATCTGTGCTGGCATCCCGTGCAGATGAGGAGAGCCGTGCATCCCAGTAGGGCTTGGAAACTGCCTGCAAGCCCTGGGGCTCTTGTCCCATGGGTCAGAGCTGTCAGGAGGGTAAAGCCAGATTTGGGGGGAGCTGCCCAGATTGCTGTTCCATGCCCAACCCACCTGCCTCCTACCTCCTCCCCACAGGACGAGAACATCATGCGATCCATGCAGCTCTTCGACAACGTGATTTAGCTCCCGGACCTGCCTCCAGCCGAGCTCTCCTGCACTGGGCCCAGAACCTGCTTCTCTCTCGACTTTTCCTTCGAGCCTCCCCTCGGCCGGCTGCACAGACGCCCCCGTGGGAAAGGGCCTCCCTTCCCAGAGACGTGGTCGGCACCAGGATCTTCCCTTCCCCCTGGGCCGGCTCTGCTTTCCTTGGGGGATCCCAAGCAGGTGCTCCCGGATGTTGGAGCGTGGGCATGGCTGGCATGGGGCGAGCGTTTGGCCCGGATGAACCTCCCTGCACCCGTTCCCAGCGGGGAAGCTGCAGCCTCGGGCTGCGATAGAGGCTTCCCCTGTGCACAGCACCCCATGCAGCCACAGCTCCCCCACCCCTGGACCCTCCTCAGCCCCAGGAGCCCCCAGCACGGGCTCCAGCCCAAAACCTCCAGCGACGCTGTCTAGAAACCAATAAAGTCTTGCAACAGGTGCCAGCACCTCGGCTTCCTCCCCTGCCCTGGCTGTGCCCTGCCATGGGGAGTGTGTCCAGCATGTCGGCCGTGAGCCACTGGCCACCCTCCTTGCCCAGCCCCTGGGCCGGTGCGGGGGCAGAGGGTCCGTGCCTGGAGAAGGCAGCTGCACGGGCACTCGGGGTTCATCGCTGCATGAGCTGTGGGGAGCAACCCCTGATCCCGGGGGGTCTGTTTAGACCTAGGAGGCTTATCCTGACATGGGGAGATGGGGGGACTAAAGGGACCCCGAGGTGCCTTCTTGTGGCACTGGTCACCCAGGATGGAGGATGCTGGCCTGGCAGAGCTGCAACCTCAGTCCCTGTCCCTCGAGTTCAGGGTGCTGGCACACACGGGACCTCAGGGACCCACCTTGACGCTCCAATGGAGAGACACCCTTCCCACCCCTCCCCGAGGACACGGCAGCCAGGGTATGGGGACACGTGGAGGAGGGAGGTGTGCTGGGCCCCGGCAGCATCATTTGCTGCTGCCCTTCCCCTGCTCCCGTGCCCTGGCCCGTCCCAGCCCACCTGCTGCCCGGGGGGCCGGGGAGTGAGCAATGGGGCAGAGAGGTGTCCCCACAGGCATAGCCCTGGGTCACCCTGGGGCAGGGCAGGCTCAGCCCCTTCTCCTGGCATGGCCATGTGAGAGCCTGCCTAGGGACCCCGGGGATGGAGCCAGCACCCTGGGGCTCCCCACGTCTTTGTCACCACCAGCTCCTTGGAGCTAAGCGTGTGCAGGCAGGCCTGTCCTGCCCGCGTACCCCTCTGAGTTGTAGCTGGGACAGTGATGTCCATGGGTAATGACCCCGTGCCAGCCCCAGAAGCCCCTCTGTGCAATCCCGCAGGCATTGGGAATGTGCCCAGCCCCGGCAGCCCCCAGCTCTGCTGCTCCAGCCTCCGCACCCTTAGCAGCCAAGGGTGATCGGGGCTGGCCTGAGCTGCGGTGTCTGGGATCAGTGGGGAAGGGGTGACCAAGGCCAGTTCCCATGCTGAGCCCCTGGTGTTGGAGCCATTAGAACCACCACCCCACCCCCCTCCCCTGAGCCCTGAGCCAAAACTATGTGGCTGCTCCCCAGGGGGACCATCCCTGGCCTGGCCCTCGCAGACATGATGTGTTTTTTAGGATCATTCAACACATTGTTCATCTCACAGTCCTGTTCCCGGGTTTGCCGTGGGGCTGAGCTCCCACGTGCAGTCTCCCAAGGGTGGGAGGACAGGTATCCCGACCCTTACCTCTCCTGTCTCCTTCTTCCCATCCTCCCTCCTCCCCAGCTCTCTGGGGTACCCACTGTCCCCCACCACATGGAGCAGATGCTGCCTCCTCCCTCACGCTGCAGGTCGCATGGCGTGACCCCCCCCACCCCGGGGCATGGTGACCCACAACCCGCTTGGCATCTCCAGTCTGTATATTTTGTATTATAACAATAATATGGGTTAAAAAAAAAAAAAGACAATAAAATCTAACCACAATCGCTATGCACACCACTGTTACATCTTTGCTTTTGTCAGCCATTGGGGGGGCAGGGGGAATACGGTCTGAGGGTCTCTGCAGAGGGTTGGCAGCCTTTCTGGGGTGCTGCAGCTGTAGGACGCTCTGCATGGGTGCTCTGGGAGGTTGCATGGGAGACAGGATGGGCGCTGGGCTGGCCGGGGTCCCAAACAGCCTGGCCTTGCCATCAATGGCCCTGTAAATACAGTCCTTCCCCTGCTAAGAGTCTGCAGGCGTTAGGCTAACGGGGCTTACATCAAGCGTGCCAGGTCTCAGGAGTGGGGCTGTCAGGTGTGTTACCAGCTTGTCAGGAGAGCTGCTGGCTGAACCCACACTTGGGACTGGGTGGCCCTAATTAGGATGGGGTATTTAAGGCTGTGCTAACAGGAAGGTGCTCAGCTACTGCCCTGAAAAGGTAGGTCTGGACTGGAAAAGGGTTTTTTGTTAGGGGTATGACTTGATAGGCAACTATTGATCCTTGGGAAAATGCAGCTTTGAGAACTGGGAAAAATGGCTTGAAGCAAACCAAAGCGGGGGGGAGGGGGCAATGGGTAAGAAAGAAAACAGCAGAACAACAGGATAATGGACCTGATGTGGGCCAGTGACACCCTCCAGCATTATGCAGTCTGTGCTCTGGGAACTGAAAGCTCAATGTGAAGAGCTGCCTGGAGGCCCAAATATCTTAAAAGGATGGGCTCTGGCTATGGGGGGAATTGCTGTTGCGGGACTGGGAAAGCTGCAAGTCTGCTCTTTCTAAAGCCTCTGACTCCTGGGGGACTTTTTTGACCTGCTGGTTATCACCCAAGTCCATGCAGAGCAGTATGAACGGGCCTGAGTGCATTTTCCCCTCTAACCCACCTTTCCCAGTATATCCCATCCCCTGTGAGCTCTGCCTGGCCAGCTATTTTGGGTGATGCCATCCATGGGCTTGGCATGCCCTCTTGTGGCACAGGGATGCTGTGAGCCACTGATGGGGTCCCTTGGGTCCCTCTCCCCAGGGTGATGGGCAGGAAAGAGACTGGGGTGATGAGGGGTGGAAAAAGGGTGCTGTGGGGTTTACTCAGCCTTCAAATACTGCTGTAGCCTTTTCACACCAAATAGGAATAGGTTCGTGCAGGGATCATTGCTGGTAGCTATGGGAGGGTGGGGGAAGCTGGTCCCCTGGAAGCCAAAAAAAAAAAAAAATCTCTGCTCAGCTCCCTCTTGGGTAAGGAGCAGGGAGGACTGGATCAGTCCCTCCAGGTGTCATCAGTTTGTTATGAGAAGTTGCTGTGTGGGGCAGGGCTTGGGACCAGGTGTCCCTTGTTGGGATGTGGCATTTAAGGGTGAGTAACAGTGAAGGTGTTGGGTCTGTGCTGCGAATGGAGGTAAGAGCTGATGGGTCATTGGAAAAGGGGCTGCCTTGTGTTGTTTCAAGCCATCTTTTTCCCAGCTTTCAGAGGAAAAAAAGAAGAGTAGCTATGTGGGAAAATAGCTGAGCAACTAAATGAGGCAGCTGATGCAGTCTGGGGCAGTGATTCACTCCAGCACCCTGGTTACTGACTAGGAACACCAACATCTTGTAAAAAGATGAGATTCCAGCACCAGGGGAACTGCTACTGCAGGATTATTTCAGCACAAAGCTGTGAGGGTGATGCCTGCTTCAGGGTCCCTTCTGACCTAGCAGTCAACTGCCCAGGTCTGCATATGGTAGTATGAGAGTACTGTGTGTTTTCCACCCAAATTCTGTGCATTTCTCCTCTCTAACCCTTTGTAGAGTCTTGTTGTGTATTAATACAATTTAGCTAGTTACTATTTAGGGTAGCAGTACAATTGCTATTTTTGTTCTTTGAAAGCTTTGGATTGGACATGATGGTAACTAGAGATGCTCCTTGGCCAGGATCTTTGCTGCAGCTTCCTGAGCATGGGTATAAATGGAGCCAGAAATGCAGCTGTCTTGGGTTTCTCATCATGCCAAAATATCATCAGTGGAAATAAGCTCAAAGAGCAAGAAACAGACTTCAAAAATGCAAGGGAGGGGTCTGGGAAAACTGAGTGAGCTGGTGGTGTGGGTTAGCACCGGTCAGCAACTAAGTACCATGTGGCTGCTTGCTCGCTCCTTCCTCCCCTTTGGTGGGATGGGGCGGAGAATTGGAAGAAAAAGGTAGAACTCATGGGGTGGGATAAGGACAGTCTAATAGGACAGCAAAGGAAGAGGAAAATAACAACGCTAATAAAATAATATACAAAGCAGGTGCTACAGAATGCAATTTGCTCACTGCCTAGAATCCAGTGCTCAGCCTGTCCCTGAGCAGTGATTTCTCCTCCCTGGCTAGCTCCCCTGCCTTATATACTGAGCGTGACATCATATGGTATCAACTATCCCTTTGGCTAGTTTGGGTCAGCTGTCCTGGCTGTGTCCCCTCCCAGCTTCTTATGAAAATTACCTCTATCCTAGCTGAAAACAGGACAGCTGGGTGGGGTGAACAGTGTCCAAATCAGCAGGGGATGTTTTTCATCAGTTTTCATTAATTTTGTTCAGTTTTGGTTGAAACCAGATGTGGCTGACATGGTGTCTGCAGGCTTTCTCCAGCCCCTCCTCACAAGCTGGGGTTTCCAGCAGCTTTTTGCTCACTGTTTTCTTGTTTGCTGGTTCCAGCTGTGGCCTCACCTGTGCTGGGTGGGCTGGAAGGATTACCTCACTGGCCTCTGTCTATAACTTCATAGGAGGTCATCACCGGATGAGGTCATTGCCCTGTGGTCTCTGAGTCATGCTCTGGGGGTCTGTTGCTCCCAGCCCCACATGGTCCCATGTGGCTGGAGCTTCCCCTGGAGAGATGCCATCTGATGTCAGGCCCCTTCTCTGATTTACTGAGATGATCTCAGCTTTGCAGCCCCGTCCTTCAGCATCCTCATAGCCCCTTCCAGGCGTGGAAACATCTGCAGGCGTAACACCAGCTGGGCTGTGCCAGGAGGGAGCAGCTCCATGTAGGGTCTTTTCCCTTTGCACCCCACCCGTGGCCCCCTTCCGACCTGCGGCGCGGTCTCCCATCCGCGCCACAGTCCCAGCGGACCCTGCTTAGCTTGCGGGGCCACGGCGACGTCGACAGAAGTAGGTCACGGCTCAAGGGAGCACGCGCAGCCACCGCGCGAGTGACAGCGCTTCCGTTCTGTGCAGGCGCGCTCGTATTCCCGCCCGCGCGGCTTCCACGCGCTGCCCCTCCGAGGCACATGCGCAGAGCCGAAGTAAACACTTCATTTCCCACCCATCCAGCCTCCCCCCCCCTCCCCCGGCACCGCTTCCCTACACAAAGCCCACAGCGCATGCGCCCTCCCCCACCCCGCACCTGCGCATTGCCCTACTGCCGCCTCTCCCGTTCCCCGGGGCCTCTCGCGCATGCGCTGCGGGCACGCACTAGCTCTCTGCGCAGGCGCCCTGGGCAGCCGCGGGCTCGCCCCTCCCCCCAGTCTCTCAGGCATGCGCAATGCGCGCCCTTCCGCGTTCCGCGCATGCGCCGTGGGCAGTTCCCCCCCCCCCGCCCGTTCCCTGAGGTAACTCCTTGTCAGTCCGTTGTTCCCGCTCGAGTGGTGCGGTCCCGGCAGCGCGGCGCGGGGGGGGCCGTTAGGCCGTGGCGGCCCGCTTCGTTCCTTCCTGTGGAGACAGCAGCTTCCCTGGCTGTCCCGCTGCGCGTCTCCGAGCGGGGCGGCTGCGGGCAGAGCGGTGCGGACCGGTTGGGGCCAGTTCCCCGCGCAGGCGCAGGGCCCCGTAAACAGGAAGCAGCGGCGGCCCGGAGCGGCGCAGACAAAGGGGTTGTGGAGAGGGGAAAGGAGGGACTCGGGTTGGCTCGGCTCGGCCCGGCCCAGCGAGCGGGGGTCCTGGCGGCGGGCGGTAGGATGGTGCAGAAGGAGGGGCAGGCGGCGCTGGAGGAGCCCCAAGGCAGCCCCAACCCGGCCGGAGGGCCCGGCGCTCCCTTAGAGCCGCCGGGCGCCGCCGTGGGGCCGGTCCCGGGGGGTGAGGAAACCGACACCGAGACAGAGACCGCGCTGGGCTCCCGCCGCTTCCTCTGCGGAGTCGTCGAAGGTAAGAGCTCTTGGAGGGGGTGTCCGATATCCCGGGGAGACGGGAGGTGTGGGAGGACGGGGTGGGGGGTATTTGGGGGCGTCGGTATCCGCGGGAGACCAGGGGGAGGGCACTGATCCCAGCTGGCGTGGCTGTTTCCCGTCTCCTCCCCCGATCCAGTGCGACACCCGGAGGAGACCGCTCTGAGAGCGAGGTGGTGCGCGGTTCTTGGCCGGGGCGCCCTCAGCTAGAGAGGGCTGGGGGTGGGGAGGAGCCGTGGCTCCCGGGCGGGGCTACTGCCCCTAGGGCTTGTGATGGAAGCTATTCGCTAGCAGGGAGTGCCCTTCGGTGGCAGCTGTTCGGCGAGGTGAGGGCAGGCCTGGCACCCCCAACGGGCCCATGATTCCTCATGGAGGCTGAGGCAGTGCTGTGACTCGCTTGCTAGTACGTGTCTAAAGGGGGAGGTAGGGGAGAGAGAAAGAGAGAGAGAGAAGAGCTGCGATTATCCCAGCTGTACATGCTCATCCTGAGCGCTAGAGGCTCAGATTCAGTTTCTTGGGTAGGGAATAGGTGATTCCATACACATCTGTTCTGGAATTAATGTTAAATGCTCCCTGTTCACTAAAGTGTTGTAGCTTACCATTTTAATTGAGCTGTAGAATAGTCCTCTTCTGTCTTTTAGCATAGTTGCAGCATTAAAAGGTTTAAATTGTTGCAGAAGCTGCAGAATAAAGGGACTCTCTTTTGCTTTCTCAGTAACTACAGAGTTTATCTGCATTTCTGACAGGTCAGTTAAGATAGATGGTTGAAAGCCAATAAGAAAAATGGTTTATTCCCAACATAATAGTTGGTTTGGAATTGTTCTAAATTCCTGTAGACTGCTATTATTTTTGTACCTATAATGAATCTCCAGTAGGAGAACAAAATGATTAACAGATATAATGGAGAGGGAAACAGTTTATCAAATTCAGTATCTGCATTGCTTGGAGAATGCCTTTTGTTCATATCTTAAAAAGAAAAAACATTTGGCTTCTGCAGATGTCACTGTGTGAAGTGCACTAGGCCCAGTTAGTGCCTTTATTTCTTTAGCACTTACTAGGGCTATAATACAGTCAGCATGGAAAGAGATGTCTTGTCTTTGTTAATACTGTGAGGATAGATGCTAAACTGAAGGCTTTGGAGACAGGTAACAGTGAACAGAAATACAGATCGTAACAGTATGTTTTCTCACGTTTCTGCCAGTACACCTTAACCATGGATCTCCTGTTCATCCATGTTTATATGGGAACCACTGCATATACCATAATAGTATTTCTTGTCATCTTAGTTACATTGTTGATCTCCTCTGCATATATTTTGGTGCAGATGTTCTTGTCTGTACTGTGCATAAAACAAAGCAAGAAAATGGCCTCTGCCCAATGAAGCAGTCTTCACACTAGTTAGGAGTTACCAGTCTAACATTAATATGCGTACAGGAAAAAAAAGGAATAGGGGAGTGTTTAAAAACAAACAGCAAAAAACCCCACAACACCACCACCACCAACGGGTTGAATGAGGTAAACGATAGTGGGTGGTGAAAACATGTCTCCTTAGTCACTCAGGAGAATTATAGGGGTAAGAGAAAAACGGGGATTAACTTCAGAAGCGTAGATAAATACTTAACCGTAGTACAGTGGTTAACAGACTAGAGGTATGGTGAGATTAAAGCAATGAGATGGAGAGTTTGGATCTTTTGTAGAAAAGAGGGGGTGGATTGGCTAAATACTGGGTGAAAATACTGGATGTCTACTCTAAGAATGTGAGAAGTTTATGACAGATACCAAATTCACTTGTTTGGGGAGTAATAAGATTTAAGAGGGTACTAGATGCAAAGCTCTAGTGCTCTGCCTCCAGGATATCCTGACTTTTAGTGATGAAGAGCGTGGTGACTGGGATGAAGTATTTGGCATGATCTGTTGACTTTATATTAACCTGACACACAGTCTTGAGTGAGTAATATGAAACCAGGTTGATCTTTAGTTTGACAGAAAGATCCAAGAATTGTCATCCCCTGGTGACATTAATAATCTAAGAAATGTGGTGACAGATGGAAAAGTATCACTTCAGATTATATGTTCTCTTCAGTCTTATTTAATTAATTTTTGTTATCTGATTATTTTATTTTTTTTATAGTAGGCCCCTGCTCTGCTTTAGGCTAGTAGATGTGAAACAGTAGTATAATAGCTAAAGCAAAAGTGTTCTGAACAAGTTAAGAGACATTGGGTGGTATTCGTTAGGTATCAGAGTTTTTCATTCCTTTTGTGGGTTGTTGAGCTTCCTCAGGGCAGTATCAGTCAGAATTAAATAATGCTAGGGAAAATGAGAAATTTGTTCTGGGTGAAATAAACAGAGATTTTCATGCCTTGCAACTGCTCTCTTATTTGTTCCTCTGTTTAACTGTCCTCTGTCACTTTGCAGTTTGTGAGGATTAGTAGTTACTCAGCTTTGCCACTTCGTGGTGCCAGTTAGTCTAAGATGACTCTTTGAGACACTAGTTCTTAAAACTTGAGCCTGCATTAAGCTTCTTAAAAGAGCATTGTTCACTTAACAGGTAACTGAAATACTTGTTAATATATAGAAAATGCTTCAGTTGCATCAGTTTTGAGTTTTGAAAGGTGGTAGGAGGGTGTTTTTGACCTCCGTGAGACCAAATATTTACAGATTTACAATGGTGAATAGCTCTGGAAATGAAGATATTGTCTACCTTTTGAACTGGTGTTCTGTGGGGACTTGTAAGCTTTGTGTATTAGGAGCATCATTCATCACTGAGTGGCCGTGCTGTTTGAAAAGAAGAGCTTATTAAATTTCAGTGTTATTTTAATCTCTGGTCTTAGCTTCAGCTTGGCAGTGCATGCATTGTTTTGAAGTGCCCACTTGTGGTTGAACTGTTTGCACATAGGTCTAACTTAATTTACTTGACTAAGAGTGCATTGAAAGTGCTTTTTAAAGTATTATGTTTCTAGAATGGAAGGATTAGATTTAAAATGAGAAGCAGTTAAAATTTCTGTGGAATTCCATGACTTTGAATAATCATATAAAAGCATCTACACAAGTGATTTTAGAATAGTGTATATTCAAAGGCATAGTCTTAGCTTGTAGAGATGTGGGAATTGAAAAGTAAGATATCAACTTGCAAATTAATTTTGACAAGGAGCCTATTAAACTGAATAAAAGGAGCAAAATCCTAAGCATTTCGTTGACTCAGTTGTGCATTTTTTTAAATTACATATCATCTACCCCAGTATGTATTTATATACTCCGTGTGTGTATTTAGTGTTCTAATCTGTGCCACCAGCTAAGTATTTTTGAGCTGGTAAACGTTTTCAAATGTCTTCAGTGTTCACATTACAATCAAATCTATTTTGTAGGTGTCTGGAGTGATAGTTTAATTAGGTTATAACTGTTCAGTCTGCTCTTACAATAATGTGGCTCTGACTTGTCAAGGTCATAGGCTCAGGAATGCAGTTTGGATTCTAAAAATTAATTGCTTCAGTGGCCAGAATAAAACCTTAGATCATAAGAAATTAAATAAGTTATAATTGCATTTTAAATTTAGATCAGTTTAAGTTATTACACTTTCCTAATGCTGTCTAACTAGATTATTTTACTTTTTCCTTTCTGGTTTGGGAAGCTTTTTAATGAATGTAGTGAAAGAAGAAGAAAACGGTGGGTTGTAATATAATGTTTCATGGAGCAGCCATAATCTAACATCTAACTGGATAATTTCAATCTTGTTTCCCATAGGATTTTATGGAAGACCTTGGGTTATGGAGCAGAGGAAAGAACTTTTTAGAAGGCAAGTCATGCTTCCTCTTACTGTAGCACATTCCATTGCAATATAATCATAATCTTCCACTTAAGCCTGAAAAGAATTTCTGTTCTAATCCGGAACAGCATTCTGCCTAATATTGATACTCTTGGGGGCTCATATTCACCTTCCCATCTTGCCTAAACCAAATTGGTCCAATTATATTGGTCCAGTTGTGCATAAGTTATTGTGACTTAATAGTATAACACAGTGTTCAATGAAGAAAAAAATAAATTAGATCAATTAAAAGAATTAGATCAAATAAAACATAGAATTCCTGAATTTGTAGACTGTTCTCCCAATGAAGAATTTTTTCTTATGTTTATAGACTTCAGAAGTGGGGACTAAATACATACCTGTATGCTCCAAAGGATGACTACAAGCACAGGATGTTCTGGCGAGAAATGTACTCTGTGGAGGAAGCGGGTAATTGCCTTTATTTCCCCTCTGTGTTTTCTATAAATAGACTTTCGAATGAATCGGTCATTACTACCTATGCTTGTGTGTGTTTAATCACAGTAGCCATTTCCAAAGGGGAGTGCAGACCTGTTCTTAATACCCTGCAGACGTAAATCCCTGTTTGTACCAAAGCTCCGCTAAATACTTCTTTTAACTATAACTCTACAAATGATTTCTAAAGCTGCTTTTAAGGCTTTGTCTTATGAGATTTACTTTTTTCCAGGGAAAGGTTGCTCAGAATTATTCCTATGGCTCAGATGTTCAAGAGCCAGATTTTGAAGTGGAAAATATTTGCTACAGAAAAGAAAAAAAGATTGTCTCAATGAAAAGAGTACCATTCAGAAAAGCAGCTTCTGACTATTTAGTCAGAACATAAAAGACTTGTTTAAGCCGGTGTGAGGCTTTTTATGCACCTCTGGCATTTATGGGATCTATGGTGTTTTATTAGCCTGTGAGGATTATCATTTTCCTGGGGTGAGGGGAAAAATGATACTCGCTTGAAATTAACTAATCCTTCTTGGAAGCCACTTTGAATCACTGCAGAAATGTAATCTAAAGGATACTGCAAGATAATTGCCCATAACAATGAAGATTATTAAATATTCTAAAAATAATTCTCTTTATTCATTGTAGGGAAGATTAAATTTGAAGTTTGTTTCTTAAAGCAGCTACATCTGTACAATGAGGTTAAAAAAAAGCCCTTTTTCATGTCCCCCGAGCTTCAGTCATATGAATAGTATGTGAATCGGTGTCATTCAGGGTGGTATTACTACATTCAATTGTCTTTTAGTATGTGTGACAAAAGTGGAAAAAGTGAGTAATAATTCTGGGACTGTTGGTGTGCATACTGTAAAAACAGACTACATCCACATTTGTCTTACAACATTGAGATAAAGAGAATTTTTAAAATCTTTTAAAAATTTTAACATGGAAAATAACAATACAAGGACAGTTGTTTTATATTCCTCTTGGCATAATTTCTGAGAACTCTTCCAAATAATTTGGTGCTCTTTGCCGTGTTAGTTTTAAGAAATTCCAGCAAATTGTTACATTTTTTTTTAATTATGATAGCAGAGGCATCTGCATTTTATAATTTACTTATAATGATGTCTGACACTATTGTTTTAACTGTTGATTCCTTCTAAAATATTTTAATTTGATTTCCAGAGCAGCTAATGACTCTAATATCAGCTGCACGAGAACATGAAATAGAGTTCATCTATGCAATCTCACCTGGACTTGACATCACTTTCTCCAATCCTAAAGAGGTATCCACATTGAAACGCAAGCTGGACCAGGTAAGTGTGACACAAGCTTACCACAGTTGCAGTGCTACTTAATTTGAAAACTTCAGTACCCTGCTCAATCTTGCAGCTTTTCACTAGCTGCTTTAATGTTTTCAATGTTAGTGTTTGTTCAGAGGCACACAAACTATTTAAGTCGATGTGTTCAGGTTGCATTGCAGAAGTGGACAGTGGTCATCTAGATTTTGAAAAAAAAAAAAAAAAAAAAAAAGTCTTGTATTGGGTTCTGAAGGTTGTTCTTGGGAGCTTGTCTTCAGAGTATTTTAGGGCCTTGAAGCCAAGATGCATTTCTAAAGCAAGAACTCTCATCCAGAATAAATGCCTTCGGAGGCAGACCTGACATACACATCTTTGTTCTCATAATTGACTTTGCTCTCTTGTTCAAAAGCTATTACAGAGTTAGCTTTTTTCCCAGCTGTCTGTCCAGTGAGATCAGCTTTGGACTGTTAAAACTGGAACAGATTGCAGGTCTTTAGAGGTCTAATCTTTGAGAAGAGCAGAGCAGTAGGTCAGAGATAGATATTCATTGTGAATAAATGCCAAAGTCTGTCTTGCCACCCCTACCTTCTCTCCCCCATTCCTGTAGCTTTTCCTTTTAAAAATTCTACAGTTTTATTTTTAAAAAAGAAATAAAAATAATTTAAAAAAATCAAAACTTTTGCTCTTGTTTCTTGTATTAGGTTTCCCAGTTTGGCTGCAGATCTTTTGCATTGCTCTTTGATGATATCGATCACAACATGTGTGCAGCAGACAAAGAAGTTTTCAGTTCCTTTGCTCATGCTCAAGTCTCGATCACAAATGAAATTTATCAATATCTAGGAGAACCAGACACATTCCTTTTCTGTCCTACAGGTAAAATGAGATGATTCATTTAGTTCAGCCTTAAAGGAGGGGCCCTGTTATCTTACTTGTTTTGAAAAGCTGGTTTAATATTTAAGGAGTATTTTGGGGTTGTTTGAATAAATCGACTTATAAAGAAAGGTTCTAGTAATTCAAATATATGCAGAGGTTTTGCCAAATCTATGCATCTCTGAAAGGCTTAATGCCAAGCAAAGAAGGCAGCTTGACAGAATGGTTTGAGAAGTTTGAACTGAAAATCAGGTTAAAGGAAGACTTCTGTTTGACTTGTACCAAAATCTTTTTGCTTCTTGATCTGGCTAGCTGTTAGTTTCTTTGAATTTTCTTAAAGTAGAGGTACAGCACAGTCTGTGCTCACTTCTGTCGTTGGTACCTGTCTTTAATAAGGTTACCTTCTCTTAACCAGTCACTGAGTTGTTTGATTTATTAAAAAATGACTTGCACTCAGGTCCAATCATTGCTTTTTTTAAATTGCAAGCTTCCTCTAATACCTGTAAGAATATTGTAAGGGAGAGAGAATCACTATGTTCAGTGGTGTGGATTGTAGCATGGAAAATTCAATTCAGTAGCAATGTTATCATCACTGTTAATTTGTTTATCCCCTTATGCTGTAGTAGTTTGGTTCTGTTGCAGACCTCCTCTTTAACTGGAGAGACATACGTTCTGATATTTTCAGGTATTAGCACGTCATAATCAGTCTTAGGGTTTCTACTTCTCTTGCACATGTTTTTGCTGTAATATGCCTTTCTATTTATAGACTATTAATTTTTTCATAATTTTGACATTTGTGCAATTTAAAATAAATTCTCTACCTTTCCTTTCTGATCTTTATCCTAAGTATCATTCATAATGTCCTTTTTATTTTTACTTTAGATTTTTGGGTCTCTATTGATTAATTTTGTAGATGTTTCTCTTCTCAGGTGGTAGTATTCTCTCAATGTGTTCGTGGGACAGTTGGGTATGTTGACACATGTGCGCATCCTTCTACTAATGGTGACATTCTCTTTTCCTGTGCAGAGTACTGTGGAACTTTCTGTTATCCAAATGTTGCCCAGTCACCATATTTACGGACCGTAGGAGAAAAGCTGCTCCCTGGCATTGAGGTGTTATGGACAGGTAAAAATTGTGTGTTTGGTTGGGGTGTTTGGGGTTGTTTTGGTGGGTTTTTTTTTTATTTGTTGTTGATGTTAAGAATGATTTCTCATAAGTATTCAGTAAAATAAACTGTGAACTTCTTGGGGAGTGAATCTTCAAGTATATGCAAAGCCCTCTGATTATCCTGTTTCCCTCTTAGGTCCGAAAGTTGTATCCAAAGACATTCCAGTAGAGTCCATCGAAGAAGTTTCTAAGATCATCAGGAGAGCACCAGTTATCTGGGATAACATTCATGCTAATGATTATGATCAAAAGAGGCTTTTTCTTGGGCCTTACAAAGGTCGGTCAACTGAGCTCATCCCTCGACTAAAGGGAGTTCTGACCAATCCAAACTGTGAATTTGAAGCCAATTATGTTGCTATTCACACACTTGCAACGTGGTACAAGTCTAACATGAATGGAGTGAGAAAAGATGTGGTGATGAGTAAGTATGTGTAACTGTTTGCCCCGGATCCTATGCTTAACCATATAAGTTATACTGATTTTTATCTTTATTTTTTTAATGATTCTAGCCTTTCCTCACCTTTTTCTTTCTAAGATCACCTCGCATTTTATATCCCAAAATTAAATAGTTGCCTGAAAGATAACGAGCATCTAGATTGTTTTATTGACTTCCTGAAGAATCAGAGAATTTCTTGAGAGGTGTATGTGGTTGTATAAAAAGCACTCTCAACAAGCAATTTTAATGCCCAAATTTGACATTAGTGTCCATGGATTTGATTTCATTGTAATAGAAGCAGATCAAAAGAGAAACTGAATGCCAGAATGTCTGGTTTCTGCATATTTTTTCTGTGTTGATAGTGATGGTGACCATAGTTTTCCATTTTGTCTAATTAGGATGTAATGCTTTGTCCTTCTTTGTGAAGGCTGTTGAATGCCTTGTCTAATGTGACTTTTTTTATTTTAAATGAAACTTGCATGATAACTTTTTAAAACTTGTGTCTGTAGCTGATACTGAAGACAGTACAGTTTCTATCCAGATTAAACTGGAAAATGAGGGGAGTGATGAAGATATTGAAACAGATGTTCTCTACAGCCCACAAATGGCCCTGAAGTTGGCCTTAACAGAGTGGTTGCAGGAATTTGGGGTACCTCAGCAATACAGCAGTGAGTTTGATTTCATATTGTTCTGGGCTTAGCTGAAAAATGGGGTTAAATGTTCAGTACTTGCATTTAGATTAAAACCATTTTACAGATCCTGATAATTTGTATACTTTTCATTTGGAAGTACTTTCCCCCTTACTAATTGGGGAAACCTTAATAAAGAAGAATGCTTGAGATTCTGCAGTGTGCCTGTAGTGCCCTGACTAATCAGCAGAAGAAACCTTGACATATGATCCTTTGGTGCTTCTGATACAAGACAGCAAAGAGTCTGGATCTTGCTAGTCCCAGTTGTTACTAGACTTCCATGGGACCTGAGACAATAGGAAGAATAGTCTTTTTTTGAAGTGGGTGTTAGATTATTGTGAACACTAGTTCTGCCCCAGAAGAGTCCATGTCTTCCAGTTGTTTTAAGATGGCTTTATTTTTCTGGGTTCTAAAACTCAGCTGCAGCAAAAACATTGGGTGAAGAGTAGTAGTTAAGGTGTAACCTTCCTCCACTTTCACAGAATAGTTTAGCTTGGAAGGGACCTCTTGAGAACTCCTAGCCTAACCACCTTGTTCAAGCAGGGTGAGTTCAGAGCAGGTTGCCCAAGACCATGTCCAGTCAGGTTTTGAATATCTCCGTTTTCCCTAGTTTAAAGACGCTTTTGCAGTTGAAATATTTAAGTATTGGTCCTTTTATTTTGAAATGTACTCTATATCTAAGTAAAACTTTAACAAGTCAGTTGATGCAGAGGGAGAAAATTTAGCTTTGAGAGCTTTTTATTGTGATGGCATAGTCAGAAATGCTGCTGACACCACATAAATTTTACGCTTTTTCCCCATCTTATCTTTGCTTATTGGTTATGTGGAGGGGAAACTTGCCAAAAGACAAAGTCGGTAATTAGAATTACAATGATAAAAAGTAAACAAAGTACCGAAAGGGAGTTGTGGCAACAGACTCATCCATGATTTGCAAAAGTTGCTGATTTGAATATTAGTTGGCAGATACTGAAATCTCTAAACTTGTTTTTTCTTATTCTCAGGTAGGCAAGTGGCCCACAGTGGTGCCAAAACTACTGTAGGGGATGTAGGGCCTCTGGTGGCACCATCCTCTTTGAATGCAGCAACTGTGGTTACCACAGTTTACCAGGAACCCATCATGAGTCAGGGGGCAGCGCTGAGCAGCGAGTCACCGGCCTTGGTAAAGGAGGAAGAGAAGAAGCAATCTGACGAGGAACCAATGGACATGGTGGTGGAAAAACAAGATGACACAGACAAGAATGCTAATCAGATACTGACAGATATTGCTGAAGCCAAGATGGCAGAGGAGTTGAAGCCAATGGATACCGATAAGGAGAGCATAGCTGAATCAAAGTCCCCAGAGATGTCTATGCAGGAAGACTCTGGTAGTGACATTGCCCCTATGCAGACTGATGAGCAAATTAACAAAGAACAGTTTGTGCCCGGGCCAAATGAAAAGCCTCTCTACACGGTAGAACCAGTGACTTTAGAGGACTTGCAGCTTCTCGCTGACTTGTTTTACCTTCCTTATGAACATGGGCCCAAAGGTGCACAGATGCTGAGAGAATTCCAATGGCTCAGAGCAAATAGCAGTGTTGTCAGTGTTAATTGCAAAGGAAAGGATGCTGAAAAAGTGAGTGTGAATCTTGTTTCTCTCCTTTTAAGTCAAAATCCTGAGCAATGTTGCCTGTAACAGAGATTGATGTTCCGCTTCCTAAAAGCTGAAGTGTGTAACTAACCACAGGTCACAGTAACTTTCATTCCTCTAGTGGAATCTACTGGTTTAGTGCCATGTGTCTATGAAGGCAGACTGGTGTCTGCATTTGACCAGTGATCCGTGTACTGGCCTCACTTCTAACAGCCTTAGAGAATACCTATGAGTCATGTGTGGTGTGGTAGTCCATGCTGGTAAAATGAAGTCATGAATTGTATAGTCTTCCTCCATATTTAGAATACCTCTCCTCTCTAGAAGGCTCTGTTTGATCTTGTGGATCTTTTGCCTCCGTTCGTAGATAGAAGAATGGCGTAACCGAGCAGCCAAGTTTGAAGAGATGTGCAGCTTGGTGATGGGGATGTTCACTCGCCTCTCCAATTGTGCCAACAGGACAATACTTTATGACATGTACTCCTACGTCTGGGATATCAAGAGTATTATGTCAATGGTGAAATCTTTTGTGCAGTGGTTAGGTAGGTGCATTGGGAGCCATTATAATCCCAGATAGTGTATTTTTTTTTTTTGTTTTTAATTAGCCCACGGGGAAAACAAAGTGTTAGGCAAATGTGTTTTCTTGGACATGGGGTCTAGTCTGACCCTGTTTTAAAGGTTTTCCTGTCTCACTATCTGAAGCAATGCTTGCTGTGAATTTGCTTTGGTATGATAAGTGAAGTCTGCTGGATGCTTAAGATTGGAGACCTTGATTTTCTTCTTGGGCTAATGAAACTTGAATCTCAGCTGACACGTAAGTGTTGACTTTAACTTACTCTTGACTGAATGCACACTGGACTATGCCATGTAAGTCCTTGGATACCCTGGTGTATGATTGGAAATGACACTACGAAATGTGACCACATCAGCCATCTGCTGCTTGCTCTGTCTTGATAACATTATTGCTGTCTTCAACAGAACAATTGCAGAAGCGACCTTTCAATGGGCATGGCCAAGAGGAAGCCGATCCTCCCAGCCCTGTGCGCATGCGAGCTTTAGCGTAAGGCTATTCTGGTGCAATATAATTTCCTTTAAACACTTTCAAAATTGTTTTTTTTTTTTTTTAAATTTATTTTTTGGTAATGGGTGGAAATTGTTGAGGTCTCTAGACAGATTTAGTCTGAGACTTAAACTGATCTTGAAACAGTTTTTTCTTTTTTCTTTTTTTTTTCTTAATGTGTGGCTTTTTTGTTTTTTTTTTCTTTTTTTTTTTTTTCCCTGAAAGATTTTTTGGGGGATTCCAAGTTGGCAGATAGCACCAGCATGGCCTGGGTAATTCTAGTGACCTCATTTCACTTTCAGGTTTCAATCCAACTGTAAGGAATATGCTGTGGACTTGCTTGACATACACAGCAGGCAGCAAAGCTGATGATCTCATGTCACACTTCCTGTAGCTGTCACAAACCTCACAGTGGTTAACCATTACACAACCTTGGTCTAGTCCTAGTGTTTGGATTGTCTTTGAATGATACTCTTAAATACTGGCAGATTTAAGCAGGGACAGAGAAGACCTGTTAAGTCATCAAGTCAGTCCATGCTGAACAACTTCCTGTGTTTTGTGCTTATTAAATATCTGATCCCTATATGTATGGTTGATGAAGAGCTTTTAAGACTGCCTTCTGCAAAGTACAGAGAAGAAAACTAGCTTGGGAGGAAAACTCAGCAGCATTGTAGTACGTTAACAGCCTAGTGCTGTTTAAAAGCTTTAGTTCATGCATTTTTAAGACCAGTGTGACACAACTCTCCCAACTTTACTATTCTTGCTGTATGTTGACCTTTAGCCAGCAAGAATACTCTCTTTTTGATAGCTTAATCTGTTTAAAACTCCAGGCCAAAACTCTAGAAAGAGAACAGTGATTCTTGTAATCTAAACATTCAGGACCCAACTTAGGACTGCATTTCAGAATTATCAACTACCTACTGATATCAGCTGAAATGGTCTTCAGTTTTCATTGTCACTATAAAGTTGGGTTCAAGTCTTTAAATGCATCAAATATTTGGAATAGTTCATATTAGAAGCCAACTCTGTAAATACTACCTCTGTTAACTTTGGCACTGTTCTGTTCCGGTACTCAAACTGGTATTGGATAGCTTAAAAATTTATTTTAAAGAGGTTTTTGACAGTTTAATACTCTTTTACTAAAAGTGCTTCTGTGAGAGGCGATGCTTTTGTCTTCAGCTTGCATTTTATCACTAATGTAAATACATATAGAGCAAAGGTCTCTGATAAAGTGCATCATTATATAAAGCTAAGTACATTATGAATCCAAACAAATTAGTTTTTACAATGGTGTGCTCAATGGTCCACTGAATGTTCGCTTTCTTCACGTCTCCTCCCAAGTCCAGCTAGCATTCAGTCCCTTAAATTAGTGTGGCTGTACAGTACTATGGATTACTAATGACTTCTATTGTCTTCTTCCCCATTGTGTACAGATGGGAGAATCCTCAGCACAAGTTTCTACTGCTATTGGATGGACAGCGCCAGATGTTCACAGCGCGTCGTCATTAATTAATTAAAATGGAAAGGTTTTGTCTGTGAGGCAGCTCAGATAGATTAGATGTGCAATAGGCATGAACTGAAGTCACATTTGCGCAGCGACTAAGGCATTAACTATGTTTTTCATTTATACAGCTCTTCATTCACGCAGCTCTTTAATAATTGGAAGTGCTAGTTAAGTTGTAGTCTCAAAGGACAGACAGATACTGTCTTCCAAGTTATTGACTAAACCTCCTTATGAAGGGTATCTTTTTACATGAGCATTCTAAAATGTGGGTGACAGACCAAATTCAAATTCTGATGGTTGGATCATTTCTGAAATTTACCATACTTAACGTAGTTTGTATTTAATCTATATCCCTAAACTCTCATAAATGTCAAACTTGGCACACTTTGGGACTCTCTGACTAGCACAACATACTTGTCTGTACTGATCTGAGACTGTTACTTGAACAGGAGGTAGATTGCTGTCCACAAAAGGAAAAGAGTATTTGCGCTGCTCATCTTGTCAGAAAACTAGGCGGGTAATTGAAATCTCTACTCCAGATACCACGGTTTTTTGGGTGTTTGTTTTTTTTTTTCTTTACAGAGTTGTCATTTATGTTAGTTGTTGAAGGCTGTGGTGTATTGCTGGCAGAGCAGAATTTAAAGTTAAACAGCTAATGACAGTTTCCTTTCTAAAGCAAGCATAAACTAAAGCTGAGCACTTCAATGGGCCTGCTGTGGCTGGTTGATCAGCGGGAAACCTGGTGCATATGATATGCTTGAGGAGGAAAAAAATCAAGATGCTGAAAAGCAAAGCTAGTATTATCTGTGTCCATCAGGGTGTAGTAGTTAAATTGTGAGTTAATTCCAGTTAACACTACTTATCTTTTTAAACATGCCAGCAGCATTGTGAAGGTACAGCCTGGATAACGTAAACCTGCGTAATCTCTTGCAAGAATACTGTTTCATATAACTGTCCTGGCTGCCTGAACTACTCCAGACTGTTTGCATATGTTGCCAGTCCTAGTTTTCTGACAAGATTAGAAACAATCATGACTAAAATGTGACTTCAGAAAGGTCCATTTTTTTTCAAGGGGCTGTGATAATGGCATTTGTTTGATCTAAAATTTACAATAGCTATAGAGCCACGTAGCTAAAAGATGTCATTTTTCATAGATGAAGTGGATGTTTCTGCCACAAATATACAAAAAAAGAATGTACAAAATGTCTGGGAAGCTTATGTAATTGTGCATGGCACCATTCTTGTGCCTTCTGGTCTCGATGAGGTGTGTTAGCTGAATCACCTCACCTGTTCTTAGACTAGTCTGTTATAGGTAATCAAAAATTTGGAATACCACAATTAGTGCGCAAGCACAAAATCTTTATTAATTATACATTATTACAGCCTCCCCCCCAGCCCTGGATTCTAGCTCAGTTAGAGAGTTTTTTCCACAAGTGTGTGTTAGCTTTTTGGACATGTTAGACACCCAGGAAATCCCCCTTCTCGTAACATTCTCCGCTTGGATCTGATCTCAACAGGGTGTCGTAGTCAATCTTCAGCACAGTTCTTAAGTGGAGACCAAGAACCCTGGGCCTTTAGAGGTGGTCTAGCAGGAGAGTTCCAGGTATCAATATGACTTCACAACTGAATGACATTTTCTTTGTTTTATGAGAAACCTTTTGTTGCACATCAGAGGTCTGGAAGGATTGGTCTGCCGAAGGCTTTCTGGTCCAAAGCCCATTAGCCTTACAGCTTGGTTTAAAATAATTTTCCTCCCCTTTCTACAGTAATTTCTCAAGGAGATGCTGCCTGTCCCACGCGCATGCGAAGCGCAGCGGCTTTAGTTGTACATTTCACATTGTTTCTTTGCAGGTCGCACAGCATTTTTATCTGCGCCCGCAATTGCACAATGCGCGCATGCTTGTCTGCCAATGGGAATTCCATGAGCAAAAGAGATAGTCATCCAAATTTTGGTTCCTCTCTAAATAAAGCTGTAATGCGCTTTGGTGCAAAGATTTCAATTGGCAAATGTTCTTAAATCGCTGTTTATACCATGTTCAAATTTGTTCATGGATTTTTCAGGCGCTATACTTTTCCCCCCTCACAGGTGCTCTGCGCGCAGCAAATTGAATCAGCGCATTGCTTTTGGGATAAAGCGTCTCCTCTGGCCAGTTAACCCTCTTCAGACCAAACCTTTCCTCCTGACATTCTATGTTCTTATACAGAGAGAGAGTAGATATGATTGGTAAAAAGTATTTTTAAAGCAGATAAGATTAACAGACTCTTAATGTGCTGTTTCAATTGCATATTTTAAAACACCAATTGGATATTTTCTATTCAAATAAGGACTTTGCATTTGTAAAGCATACCAACCCCACCTTCTTCTGGGGTGCCTGCAAGTAGCAAATGTTAATTTGGGAGTCTGCAGTGCACACCCAAGTGTGATGGGTTTTGCTGTTCATACAGTCATATTAAATATTTTGTTTTCACAGCGTTTGCTGCCTATTGATGGAGCAAATGACCTCTTTTTTCAACCACCGCCATTAACACCCACTTCCAAAGTGTACACCATAAGACCCTACTTTCCTAAAGATGAGGTAACTGCTTTTGACACTTGTCACTGTTGTTGTTAGTGATGCGTTTTCTTTTGTGGCAATACTGGTTACTGCTGAGTCCCTTCTTTCCCTAATGAAACAGATGTCCCAGTATCTTGCACAAGGCACAGATCACAGGACAACTGAGGTTAAGCAACTGGCCTATGGTTCAGCAGTGTGCTGGCAACAGTACAGATATACCCACATCTTGATTCCCAGTCTCCCATTCCACTACCTTTTTAAATCTGAGTGCCTTCCTGGTTTCTGAAAGGCAAGTTAAAATTATTTGCTGCTGGAAGAAGAATTGTTGCAGTGGGACCACATGCAATGGCTTAACCTTAGGTGGGAGCATGTATACCTGTTCACTCAGTAATTATTGAGGTAACTGCTGGTATTCTCAGAGCTGTATGGGCAGAATGTTGATATCGTATCTCAAATGTAGTTGTAAAATGTGATGATATTTCAGCCATTCTTACTAGTTTAATGTAGTTGTAAACTTTTTGGTCTGGTTTTGAAAGGACTGTTGTCAAATCTGCTTTGGAGTATTTAATACTTCGAAACCAGGAATTTTGGGATGCAGTTTAAAAAATGTAAGGATTAAAGTAGCTTGAACTTTACATTTGTAGCCACATTGAGATGAAACATACTTCCTTTTGAAACATAAATATTTAGGTTGAGTTTGCAGCAGCTCAAATGAATCCTGACTTTGAGGCCAGCCAGACAGGGCATGTCTTTTTCCTGCTAGTTTTAGGCTCTGCCCTGTGCAGCCTTTCCCATACCTTAGTGCAGGACTGTACCTAAGCTGATTTGTTCCTTTGTAGGCAGTGTTTCTAAGCCACCTAAACAATTGGTGATGCAGCTAAACATGCAGTCATAAAGAATATTTTTTTTCAGAGGAGGAGTTCCCTTTTTATGAAAGGAGGCTGGAGACATGTCAAATGCAAAGCCTTTTTGTTGAAAAGTGTAGTTTCTTAAAGTATGAGTGATACAAGTTTACTCTTTAAAGAGATTCAGCTGCAAATCTTTTAACATGCAGGAAGTCAGGATGTGAGTAGTTACATTGTTGCACTTGAAATTTGAGGTTTTGGAAAGGGACTATGTAGCAAGGATATTGATCTTCACTGAGTGTTTGGTAACTAGCCCTGGAATTAATCTTGTCCTGTTACAATGTGCAGGAGGTTGACCTCCAGCCTTTCCTTCCAGCCATTTAATTTAACCGCAATGTTTTTGATGGGCAACTGTAACTTTGGAGGGAGCAAAATCTTTTCTCATATATGGGTATTATTGTTCTTTGTAACTTAAATGCCTGTCAGTACTAATTTACAGTGGAGCTGTTAAAGAAATCTCTCTAAAACAAAGTTGTTAGCTTTTGAACGCGACTGATGACTTGAAATCATCTCTTCTCTCCTCTTAGGCTTCTGTATATAAGATCTGCAGAGAAATGTATGCCGATGGAGCTGATCAACCCTTCCATAGTTTACCAGATTTAATTGGAGACAAGTATGTATCGGGAATGAATGACCTACAGATGTTCTGAAAGATGAAGTCCTGACACTGTATTTAATTTGAATTTTTTAAAGTGTGTGTGTGAAGAATGTAAAGAGCATTTGATTTAAAAAAAAAAAAAGTGCCCTCTGTAGGTCTCAGGAAATTGGGAGTTTGGTTTCTTAAAGATACCATTAACAGTTATGTCTCAGTTTATGCTTTTGTCACCTGTTGTGACCTGTTAGAAAAAAGACTTAGCTGAAACCTCCTCTGTGTTATGAAACCTGTGCATCATAGTATCCTATTATTTCAGATTTTGGAAAGTATATCATGAGAGTGTTCATAGTCTGAGGTTGCCCTCTGGTATTTTTTTTCCAACCTAGTGTAATTCTTCAGATAACTGAATTTTTTTGAGGATCAATCTCCCAGCCAACTGCCTTGAGTTTTTTCTGAAATAAATATTATGAAGTACCTGTACCTACTTTTAAAAAGAGTAAGCAATGACAAGTGAGATGAAGTTAAAAAAAAAACAAACAAAACAAACCATTAGCTACTTTGAGTGTATTTTTATTTTGTCTCGAGTGTTTAATTTAGATAAAAGTTTGTAAAGAGGCTGCTCTGAGTGCCAGGAAGATGGTTAAGAAACGGCGTGTAACTGATATAAAAAAATACCCAAAAGAGAAGATGGAAGAACAAGGAGGTAATGGCAGCAGAGAAACTGAGGGCAAAGGATGAAGGAAGTATGTGTTTCTAGTGAGTCAGAAGAGCAGTGTGTATAGAATTAAATTGTGGGATCCTGAGATGCAAATGTTGCTCATAGCTGAGTTTTTGACAGCTGATCAGTCTGTTAATGCTTTGCAGGAACTAATTCCATGACTGGAGAACTCTGTCACATCTTTGGATGACCCTAGGGTCTCCTCCAGAATACCTGATGAGTGTACTTGTTCAAAGTGACCTTCTTTTGACTGAATTTGAACACTTTTTTCTGCAGGTTAGTAGGAGGTCTACTCACCCTCAGCCTGGATTACTGCTTCGTCTTAGAAGATGAGGATGGCATATGCGGCTATGCTTTGGGAACGGTTGATGTGACTCCTTTCATTAAAAAATGCAAAATGTCTTGGATCCCTTTCATGCAAGAAAAATATACTAAACCAAATAGTGACAAGGAGCTGTCTGAGGCAGAGGTTGGTATAACCCATGAGATCAGAAACATATGCTGAACTCTTTCTTTCCAAAGCAGGTCTTTGTTTTTTCTTTTACATTTTGAGCTTCTGTGTAATTCAGTTTTTGTACCTTTCTGAAGTCTTTGATTAGCACAACATCTTATATCTTAGAAGGTGACAGTAAAATTATTCACTGCCAGTCAGATAGAGCTGTGTTGTAATACACCCATGAGGTATACTTTAGTAGTAATCAATGCAGTAAATGTAAGCCACCTTAATCTAGAGAAAATTATGTTTTCGAAAATAAAAGATCGCTTCTGCTGTGTTCTCCTGCAGAATGAGATATTAGTTTCCTTGTGCTGCAGGTAAGGCTAACCCCTGATAGTCTCATCAGTTTAAGTATGGAAAACAAATTAAAGAGCACTTGGTTTTGATGTTAAAATCCATGAGCTATATGTAGAGTGTGACAGCTGTAAATGGTGCAAAATAACATTTTACCTTGAGCAAGTGCTAAAAATCAATATCTTGAATTGTTTTTGGAAGAAATTAGAAAAATGATGTCACTGAACTGTCAGAAATAGTGAAAAGTTCTAACTGATGCATTCTTGTCAAGGAAGGCAATACATTTAATGGTAAGTAAGAGGTGCTGATCCACACTTGCAAGTGGAAGATGTGGACAAAGCTGTAGTAGAAGCAGGCCCAGAAACACCACTTCTTAGCCTTTTTCTTTCCCTCTGAAGAGGGAAAGAATACTTTCCGGAAAATATTCTCCAACAGGCTGTCTGAGTACAATGGCTGATGTCAGACTGGTGGGCCTCCTGAGGGAATCCCCAGCTGGTAAGGGCAGAGCAAAAATTGCATGCATGGCAGTGTGCCCTTGCTTTATTTGGCTAGGACTTTGTCAAAGTCTTAAATGAGGTCATGACTCTGAGAGCACAGGCCTTCAAACAAGCAAAGCAAAGCTTCCTGGAAATGGAATGAAATGTTTGTCACCCTGTTGTGAAAATGGCCACTACTTATAGGCATGTTTGGGGGAAAAGTGAAGTACATTTAAAAAAAAAAAAAAAAAAAAGTGCCTTGCAGCAAATACCAGTGTTCTGGGGTAGGTGTGACTAGAAGGACTACCGCTATTCTGCAGTCTATAGGTTTTATGACTTGATTCTTCTCCATTTGCACAGTGTTGTGCTTTCAACTGTATATGTACATTCAGATTCTGAAGCAAAGCTAATGCATATAAAGATATCGGAAACTAAGCATGGCAAGGCTATAATAGGTACAGTAAGGGACAAGGGGCCTTGATTTCCAGAAGTTTAAAGCCAAACTTCAGAGAGGAAGCAGAGGTATTTTGTAGTGATAAACTAGCTTTTTCTATTGAGATGTTTAAGAACATTTTTTGCTGTTGGTACCTTGCCCCAGGATTTCTGCTGCTTGTACAATATCTCAGAAAAAGTCTGTTTCTTGAGACTGTGGGCTTGAGGGATGTTTCCGGGAGTATAGAGGAGCTCTTGGTACTTTGCTGTTGAGATAGATGCTGTGGGATTTTATCCGTTTAGCCTTTTGACACTATAAAGGAACGTAGAGAATATTCAGTAGTTGCTTAAAAGCCATTGTCATTGAAGATTACACAGGGAAAAGTTTTCTCACAGAATGGGATTCATTTTGTTTCCATTACAGACTTCTTACCTCTTGATAATCTCAGTCTCCACTTTGGTTTGAAAAGCTTCCGGTCCGTATGGTCTAGATCATTTGATTCAAACCGTTGACTTCTGATACAGTTCAATTGTTTTCTAGTTTACTTAAATACGTCTTGAGTCCCAGACTTCATGAGGTAAATGAAATCTTGTGCTTCACAAAAGAAAAATCCAGTCCTCTGACTTGTGTCATACTGTTGGGAGCTTGTCTTGCAGTTTTATCTGGGTTCCTGTCAGGGAAGTTTATCTGGTATTTGATTTTCTTGAGATGAGTTGTTATTGATCACAAGAGATGAATGCATCATCTCACTAACTGCTTCATAGCCCCACCTGTACCCTACTCCTTGATAACCTGTTTTACCTCTTGTAGCACCTCTGTGGTTGGAGGAAACAGGTATCACCTTTGCCTTGGTTCTTGAAGCCAGCATGGCTAGCTTTGAACAGTTTCTGTGTGATTGTGTCTATTGCAGCTGTGATAAAGAAAAGCCCAGAGGAGCAGGCGTAGTTCTGAACCTAAAGTAGCTCAACAGGTCTGAAGTAGTAACTTTGAACAGAGACTTTCCCTGCAAGAGTCTGGGAGATGGCAGCTCAAAATTTGAGGGGGTTACATTTAAATTTGACCTGAAAAAAAATGTGGGGGTTGCTAATGTTATGGTTTCTTGTGTGATGAAGTCCTAGTTTGGGTTGTTATGGTAGTGACTTTCAGTTATACAAGAAATGAAGTTAGGTGGCTTGTTTACTTAGAGCCAGTGCTCCCTAAAGGTTTTAAAATTCAGTAACCAGCAGGGGGAATGACTTCAGTATATTTCAGATTTGGCTTTGTCTACTTCTGCATTACCTCACTTGATTGTTCCATTCCCATGAGCTGCGTGAAGTTAACGTCTGATGTCACATGCCCAAAGACCTTCCTGGGTGATTGCAGTAGTCTTTAGTGATCAACAACATTTAGTCATCCACAAGGCTTATTTCAAGCTAGAGACAAAATTTGTCTTTGGGGCAAGTAGTCTAAGGTGATTGCATGGACATGAGATGTCTCCAGGCTGCTGTGAACCAAAGAATACATGTGGACAGTTAGGACACTTAGTGCTAAAACTGCCCATGTAAAATGCAAAGAAAAGGAATACCTGTGCACAAACTGTTAGGAGTTGGCTTACGCTTTTTCTCACTTGAAGTGTGGGTCACTGAGAAGTCACACAAGGAGTCTTGCATTCCTCCTTTGGCAGTCAAATCTTCTGTAGTCTGCCTTTTTATCTGGAGTACAGAGAGCGATTCAGCAGGTAAGGAACAAAGTGACCATCAGAGGTGTGGTTGAAAAGCATGCTGATTTGGAGGTATACTCTGTGAGCAGAGCAGACTCCCTTAATAAACATGAATGAAAATGAAAAGCTGGATTGCAATTAAATGCCTGCTTCCCATATTCTTTTCAGAAAATAATGCTAAGCTTCCATGAAGAGCAAGAAGTATTGCCAGAATCATTTCTTGCCAACTTCCCATCATTGATAAAGATCGATATCCACAAAAAAGTGACAGATCCGAGTGTGGCCAAAAGTATGATGGCCTGCCTGCTCTCTTCTCTAAAGGCTAATGGTAAGCTTCTTGCACTCAAAAGTCCTTGTTTCCTAATTGTTGGTTCTAGGGTGCAAGGCAAACTTGAGGATGTTATATTAACATTATCGTATTTGCATGTCAGCCTGACGTATTTGATTCCTGCCATAGCCGGCACGCTGGATTTAGGTAAATAATTATAAAAGCTTTCAGATAGCTAACTTCTGCTGCTGTCTTCAGTAAAACGTAGCTTTTTCACTTTAGCCATTATCCTGCAAATTAGAAAATAGAAAGAACTGAGGGAGCAATTTGGCAATAAGAGAACACATTTTTACATCTTGAACAACGCACAAATGTTTATATTTCCCCTGCTGGCATTGGTAATGATGCTTTTTCGTATGTGTGGCGGTGTGCACTGGTGGGTAATTACCAAAACTTTCAATACGGGGAAGTACTTGGCTGTCCGCCTCACTGCGCACCTGAGGTTCACAGTTCCTTTGTGTGATTTCGTGCCTGCTTCTAGTGCTATTTTCTGAGCCAACATCAGAGTTTCAGGATGCTTTTCTGTGAAATGAAAGGTCTGCAGAAGGGAGATGTTTTTTTTAGACTGACAAGACATCTGCAACATGCAGCCCCTTAAGGGAATGGTCAGCTATGTTGCCATGAATCTGCTCTCTTTTGGGCACTGTGCTCCATATGGAATTGGATCAGTGGTTTCAGTGTGGGTTTAAATGTTAAAATAGGTGGAAACTCTAGTAATATTTGATGTCTGTGCTTTTTACAATAACTCTTCTCCTCAATGTTTTGTTTCTCTCTTCCTTCTTCAGGCTCCCGTGGGGCTTTTTGTGAAGTGAGACCAGACGATAAAAGAATCCTGGAATTTTACAGCAAGCTGGGTTGTTTTGAAATTGCTAAAATGGAAGGATTTCCAAAGGATGTTGTTATCCTTGGAAGAAGCCTGTGAAGTGCTTAAGAGCAAACTGTTCCAGTACTGTAGTCCCTTAACAGCCGGGCAGGTAGTGGTGGGGATCTTCATATGGTCTAGCTGCACAAAGCCAGCAATAAGCCAGCTTGGTAGAAGGGGCTATGCGAAAATCACCCATCACACATTCAAACTGTAATTTGTTGAAAGAGGATAATGCTGCTGAAAACACTGTTTTAACAAAGAGAAACCTTGTCCTCTCCTGGTCCTGTGTGAAGTGCCAAGGAATCTTGCATGGGCTATAGCTTCTCAGAGGAATCCCTCTCAATCGGCGCTGTGCCTGACGACAGTTCTCTGCATTCATGTGTCAACAGCAAAGTGATCTCTGTCAGAAGTATCTATAAAGATGCAGGGGGTTTTTTTCTGTCATAGAGCAGGAAGTGCAACTGGAAGTTGCAGAAATGGGAGGGATTGCTTGTGTCAATCAGCAAATTTAAAGATAAGTAGCTACAGTTCTATTTTTTACTATCTTTATGCTTGTTGATAAAGCAATGACCCGTTGTCACTTCTAACGACCATTGGTTCAAGCTTTGTGCTTTGTTAGGGACAAATGTGCAGTGGTCTGTGGCAGAAGTCACTTAATGACAAACTTGTAAATTTCAGTGTATATAAACTTAGCGGTATGCTGACTAACTTTTTGTTTACCGGTTTTTGTAACTTTTTCTTTTGAAAAGTGAAATGGTATAGGTCCAAGATGGCACTTTTGAATAACCTAAAACCACAACAGAGAACGAATCTGTCTTCAGCACTGACCTTTCTTATTGTGCTTCATATCCAGGGCTAGAAACTGACCATCTTGGGTAAGGGGTTCAGATCCCAAACGATCCTTCCTTCAGACAGCAGTTTGTCTTGCTGCTTGAGGTTATCATCATTCTCCTGGGACTGAAACAGCAATTCACAGGGTGGTCTGCTGAACACATTAATTTTGGTAACGTTTGCACGGGATTGTGGATGAAAGACAGTGAGAGGGAGAGAGCTGGCCCACAGCTGGGACTTGTCCTTGGAACAGTCACCATGTTTCAAAGCCTGTTCGTACTAGTTTGATTAAATCAGGGTCTTAAGTCCTGCACATTTGTATCAAAAAACTTTTCTATAAGAAATGCCACAGTAAGCACATTTTTACAAATTATTTGAATGGTTACCTACTTTTAAATGTTCCAAGAGTTTAATGTTTTTACCCAGGTCTGGCATGTTTGGCTGTGGGATGGAATCAACGTGGTATGGGATCTGGTAGTGAGGTAGTTGCATCATTTATGAAACTGGTATTTCACACAAGTCCCAGTGTCCCAGATATGTAATTGGCCAATGGTATACACCTTGCAGTACCTTGCTTCTTTCACCTGCTGCCATCAGCTGTCTTATCTTCCTTTTTCATTTTCCTGGGGTTTTTTTCAGTGGTGTGCAAGGAAGTTCAGTTCCTTTTACAAGCCTCCAGCTACATAGAAGTTAGGCAACCTGTAATGAATGGCATTAAGACTGCAGTAATGTTGTCTGCGACCTGTAAAGAGATGCTGTGCTTGGCCTTCTGGTGCAGTCACATGCAGGATGGGGTTTGTTTGGTTTTTTTCCTTTGCAGAATGTGAACAATTTTTTAATGCGGTAGCGAAGTATTTAAGTTGAAACAAGTTCATTTCATTTTTAGAGAGAGGTACGGTGTTGTGCTATGGGATTTCATGTAAGTCAGAGCTGAATGCCACTAGTTTTTATACAGCTTTGAGTGCATGTTGAGTAGCTGATACCTTGGTTCATCAGGTGGGAGAGTTTTGTTTCTTCATGGATACCAGAGTCAACTTATTTTAGCTGGATGCATAACATTACAGCATAGGATGCTCGTGGCCTTATTTCTTGGCTTTTAAGGAGTTGCCACATTTTCTCTTCCTATGACTTTGTTACTATTATAGAAGTTAATTGTATAAGCCTATGGAATGTCAGGCCAATACCATCATTCTAGGATTGTAAAGTGATACGTTGACATATCTTTCATGGTTATGAATTTTCATTAAGGTTGGAATGCCACTTTCATTAATCTGTTTTTAGATCAACAGTAACTGTAGCAGAAAAAAACGACCTGTAAAACTGTATTTGAAGACCATGCGAGAAATAGAATAAAAATTGAGAAGTGAATGTAAATAAGAAATGCGTATTTTGTGTATGAGGTTTCAGAGCCAGAAGCGGTTCAGCAGTGTATGTTACATCATGCCGTATATGTGTTGGATGCCCTCGGGATCAGCTGGCAGAGGAACTTGTCTCTGGTTTTGGTGGCGGCAGCGTGTTGCATGGTAGACGCTTAGCTGTGCTGATGCTTTTCAGAGGCGAGTATTCAGTGACCCTTCAGAAGTACTCACCCCCAGATTTTTTGGGGTGGCAGTGACCTTTCTTGTTGACCCTTCTGTGAGTAGCACCAGTTGAACTTTACCAATATTGTAAAAACTAGTTCTTTCAAAGGCGGTCTCCAGTGTCTGGCAAATCCAGTGTGAACTGTGTTGCAGCAGTGCTCGTTAGCACTTCTGCTGGGTGTAGAGGTTGCCAACGCCCTGGATAGCCTGCCAGCAGAAGCAAGGTGAGGCACGAGTGACTTGAGGGAGGTCACACAGCATGTAAGGGGAAACATCATAGCTCAACAGTCCCACCTTAGTTGTACAGACAAAAAATTTACCTTACAGAGCCAAAGACCTGAGATAGCTAATGCAAGTCGCTTTCTGCTTACAGTGGCAGCCCAGCCAAAGGGGTGGGTCAGGGTATTAAAAGCAGCTTTTTCCTAAGGTGAGTTCACAGGAGTTCATCCACCCACTGTGGAAGTGCACTGGTTATGCAGTTCGAAAGCTATGTATTGTGGAGAACATGATAACATGCAAACTAAGCAGGGAAATTAGCAGTTAAAATCTTTTCTCCTAGCCCAGTAAACATGTGCTGTGTTAAAATTATAATTTTTCTTTACAAAATCAAAATGTGTATAGTTGTCTTTTATTGAAGCCTATTTCACGAAGTTATGGCAGAAATGGCAATGTGATTTGCGTATGCCAAACAGATGTCAGCCTGAGAGACAGGTTTGGGCTCTGCGTGCCAGGAACCCTTCCTTCAAGGGAGCGTGAAGCAGAAATGGGCTCTCTTGCCCCCGTTGCTGCAGACAGGTCAGGTAGTAATGTGCTGCCGCCAGCCAGATGGCTGCGGAGAGCAGCCACTGCAGTAGCAAACGGGTGTGCTTGTGTAACCATCGCTGAGCGAGCACTTGCCTCCTTCTGGGGCCAGGATCGGCTTTTCAAACCTCTTCAGTCGTGTTTTTCTTGAACCAACTCCAGCTGGAACAGGGCAAATGGCTGGCTGGTGGAGGTCTCCTCTGCCATGGGAGCAGAGCCAGCTTCTGACTGAGAACGCAGTGTGAGCTCATCGTTAGCGGGGTTTGTTTTAATTCCTGCAGCACGGATCAGACGGCTTCCCTTTCTGCTTTGAAAGGTCAGTCCAGCTCTCTGCTCCCTGTGAAGGATTTTGGAGCAGGATCTTGCTTTCTACCTTCACAGGCTCCTGTACTGCAGTCCCTGGTGTCTGATCACGCTGCTCTCATCCTCACCCATGCTTAAAGGGATAGAGATGAGCAGGTCCCTCCCGTTGTGCCTCTGTCTCTGTCCCCTCTGATACCCCTCTTTATGCCCTTAACTTTCTGCCTCTCCTTGTTCTGTTGGTGCCCCAGGTCGTCTCTCTGGTGCCAGGATGGTGCCCATGAGAAGGGCTGTGGGTGGACAACAGGCCTGAAGGGCCATTTTGCTATGTGGTGTTTCCACAGCTGGCACTGCGGTCAGTAAATGCATTGTCCTCCTGTGGAACTGGCTTTGGCTGAAGGCCCAGGGTGGGCAGGAGACCCCCAGTTAAAGGGTGCAGTGGTGTCTTTCATCTCCAGGGTGCCTTTTGGGCTGTTCACCATCCTCACAATGAGAGACCCTCTCCCCTTCTGCTGTTCCCCCTCTTGCCTCCCCCAAGAAAAATCTTCTGAGGGAGTAGGCCAGTTACCATGAACAGTCATTAGGATCCCACTGGGGTAATAACCCTTCTGCCTTTATTGCAAGGATGTGAAATACTACAAATATGGCGTTTCACCAGGTACTCCCCTCCCCGCGCCCTTCCAGAAAGGTCCCCTCGACTTTGCTGACGCCAGTGGGGGTTCCCCCACGCAGGATGCGAGACGATGCTGCGGGGCCCTTTGGTTTTGTCATTCCCGGCCGGGGGCGGGCGCGGGGCGGGGCAGCTCGGCTCGGTACAGCTCAGCACAGCCCGCCCCGCTCCCAGCGCCGCGCTACCGCCTCATGGAGCCGCACGGACCCGGCAGCGTCCTCTTCGGTGAGCGGCACCGGGGGCCGCGGGGCGGGCGAGGGACGGGAAGGGGAGTGGGGACGCGGGGAAGGGGTGGTAGAGAGACCGCGGCGGGGGGTGGTGGGGGTAATAGATGAGGTAGGGGACAGACACGGGGCGGGGGGGGGGGGGTGTAATAGACCGAGGGGCAGGAGAGACGGGGGGGGAGGGGTAAGAGAGATGGGAGCAGGAGAGACACGTGGGGGCAATAAATGGGGGACAGGAGAGAGACGGGGAAAGAGAGTTTGGGGAGTGACGAGGACGGCGTGGAGGCAGGAAAGACACGTGGGTGGGGAATAGACGTGCAGGGGGGAGACACGTGGGAGGTAAAAGAGAGGCCTGGGGGCAGCAGACACGGGGCGGGGGAAGGGGCAAGAGAGGCACGTGGGTCTGGAGAGACACGTGGAGGGCATTACTGAGCCTGGGGGTACTAGACGTGGCGGGGGGGACGACACACTGGGGAGGGACACGTGTGGCCGGGGCATGGGGTAAGGGCGACCAGCGAGGCCCTGGAGTTTGGGGAGCCGGGGCAGAGAGGGACACGTGTATGGCCGGGCTTGGGAGGGAGCGAGCAGGCGGTGGGGGTCCTGGGGCGGTTTGGGGGAGCCGCCTGGAGTCTTGGGATTCTTGTGAGTACAGGGTACCGGGAGGGGCTGGGAGTAATGGGGGGGGGTGGGGGGCGTCGGCGTTGGCGGTCCCCCAGCTCTCGCCGGCCTCTCCCGCTCGTCTGCTTAATCCCCCGCGCTCCTACGTCACCGTTTCGTGGGTGCCCTTGGCGCGGCGGCAGAGCCATGTCCCTCCTCTCTGGGAGGGGTTTCGGCCGGGGCTGTTAAACCCCCGCAACACGTGGCCCTGCGCTGCTCATAAACGTGTGTGCAAGCAGGCGTGCGCACGCGTGTCCGGCACTGCTGCCGGCCCAAAGCATCTCAAACATCACGGCTCAGCACACGCTTGTACCCAAAAGGGAAATGGAGCAGCAGCCCCCCAGGCCTTTCATGCACCTGGGGTTCAGTCCTTGCGCTGGGGAAGTGCATACATAATCACGGTTAGGAAGAGGTGCTGCCCTGGGCACTGTTTGCCGGGGTTAAGTCCTGTCCCTCCCTTGCAAATGCCGGGTCTGGTATGCAGGGCTCAGGTCTGTGTTTTTCCAATCTGCTTCACATTGGTGAATCATCCTGCAATAAGCAAACACACCCAGGGCACTCTGCCTTTCCTTCCTCCCCATGGTCGGCTGAATCTTGATCCTAAGAGCTGAGGACATAATTTTGCATCTCCCTTGTTTTTGTAGCTGTTTGGTGAAGTATGTAATAAAACGTGTCTCAAGACTTGTCTTGAGGGACTCCAGCTCCCTGCAGCCTGGCCCAGCATCCTCCCCTCCTGTTGTTCCTCTTCACTCAGGTCTCACGTTCCTTGTCTTTGCCTCCACGCTCTCACCAGAGCAAATGTTTTGCTGATGCTGGGGAGAGCAGAGCCGCCTTTCTGACTGCTCCCTTTCCTGTCCAGAGCAGTGTGCCTTGCCTGTGCCGCTTCCTGGAGGCGATGAGCCTTGCCCTGCCCGTGCACGGGGCCCTTGGGTGCCCCTGGGCACTGCTTCATGGCAGCTTGGTTTGGGGACACCAGGTTTTGTCCCTGTACGGTGCTGAGCTGGGTGCATAGATGAGGCTTTGGGCAACCTGGTCTAGTGGAGGGTGTCCCTGCCAATGGCGGGGGGGTTGGAACTAGATGATCTTTAAGGTCCCTTCCAACCCAAACCTTTCTATGGTTCTTGGGGACACTTAATGCAGGAGCCCGCTGTGCCCTGGCCTGAGGCTGCTGCTGAGCATGAGAAAATGAAGTGGTTTAGGGAGGCTGCGTGTGTGCTCAGCTGGGGTTCACCCTGGGAACGCTTTGCCCATGGCGCTTGGGGCTGAGTAATGGCTGCTGCAGCTTTTCTGATCTCCCCCTTGCAGGCTGTGAGCTGACTGCCAGTACCAAATCCTACACGTTTCAGGTGGACGAGGAAGATGACTCCGACCACATTTTGGCCTTGTCTGTGGTAAGAGAAATGAGAACTGACTGTGCTTATCCTCTCCTGTAGTGATCTGCAGCCTCACCCCCCCTTCCCTAGCTCGTTCCCCCTTCTCTGGCCAGGCTGGACCAGGGGACTCCCTTGGCTGAGGTCTCGACACTGGCTGCTCTCAGGGCAGGACACGGGACTGTCACATTTACGGAGGTGCTTGAGCAAAGCCCATGGCATCAGGAGGCTGCTCAACATAGGAGTACTCTAGGCATGGAGTGAAGGAAAGTATTTTTTTCTTTGTATTTGACCTTGCTGGAGTCCACCACTAGAACATGGCCCCCCCTTACTGGCTGGGTCTCCAGCTTGTTGCTCTCCAAGTCCAGGTAGCTGCAGGGCTTCATTCCTGGCTCTTCCTGGGGGGTCACTTTCTGTCCTGGGGGCAGAGAACCTGCCAGCATGGGTCAGGTCAGCAGAAAATGCAGCCCAGGTGGTGTCTCCTGAGGTGGCTGCAGGAACAGCTGTCCCAGCTGGGAAAGGCACAGAGCCCCTCCGGAGGCGGTCGGGGGGGTTCTGCGCTCTCCCTATATTGCGGAGCAGCATCCTCACACCTTGCATGGCAGCTGGGCTGGCAACATTGCTGTGCGTCGCTTGTCCCATGGAGAGCCCTAGCTGTCCCTGCTGTGTTCCCTGGAAGAGCAGTGGTTCACAGTCTCTGCTCTCACCCAGGTCTGCCTCACGGACGGCGCCAAGGACGAGTGCAATGTGGTGGAGGTAGTTGGACGAAACCACGAGAACCAGGAGATTGCTGTGCCCGTGGCAAATCTGAAGTTGTCATGCCAGCCCTTGGTAAGGGGTTGTTTTGAAGACTCAGGTGGTGATGGCTGCAGGGAACTGGACATCTCTGGATGTTTGCAGACCTTTGCCCTGGGATCCTAACCGTGAGCTGGTCTGCAGCTTGCAGGGAAATGCCCTGGGTAGCCTTGACCTGGCTGCAGATGCCCCCAGAAGGACATGTTTAACTGGGCTTGGGGCTGGGGGCTGCAGGACATTCTGCTTTTTGTCTATGCTACTAACTCAGCTCCATCTCTGCCTCTTTGCAGCTGAGTCTGGACAACTTCAAGCTGCAGCCTCCAGTGACCTTCCGCCTGGTGGCGGGCTCTGGCCCGGTACACCTCGCCGGCTGGCACCGGATCAGTAAGGACTTGTGGGTGGGAAAAGGCTTGGGAGGAGCAAGAGGTATGGAGCAGCTCCCTCCAGCACAAATGCTGTCTGGGGAACCCCTGGGAGATGCGTTTGGTGCTGCCCAGCATGTGTGCACGGTGCCTCCTTTGTGCTGGTTCCCCAGGGGCTGTCTCTGCAGGGATTCCTTCCCTGCTGTCTGGATGACCCACACTGTCCCCTTTTCCCATGGCTGGCTGTCACCATTCCCCTCCAGCTGGGATACAGCTTATTGCCCACAAGCTGCTGTTAAACCTGCTCTGGTGCTCCTTGGACTGCTCTGCTCTTGGGGCATCTTGAGGGCCAGTTGTATTTGCCAAAGACATACATTGGTGAGTAACGGAGTTATTTGTGTGTCCCAGTGCACAGGGAAGATGCTTCCTTTGAGGAGGACGATGACTTGTCTGAGGAGGAGGAGCCGGAGCTTGCTCCTATCATGCCAGCCAAGAAGTAGAAGAGGAAGCAGTACCTTATCTCCAGTCAAGGTGAGGGGCCAGGCAGCCTCGGAAGAAGTGTCCGGGTGGGTTTGACACCAGTGTGGTGAGCATGGGTGGAAGCTGCTCTGCCACAGGAGGCTGCTGGTATCAGTCTGGTTCTTCCTCCAGGTATTCGCTGGGACTTCTCTCCTCTGATGGCTTTTACGTCGGACACCTCTTGCCAGGACCTCAACTTTTGCTGCTTTGTTTATTTTAATTTTTTTTCTGTTGTAAATTTTTAGGGAGCAGAGGCTGCTCCCAGCACTGGGCTGTCTCCTTTCCCATAGCCCTGGGAGATTGATCCCAAAACGGGATGAATGCTGCTGGTATATCCCCTCTCCCCCATCCCTGTGCTGGGAGTTGGGGATGGAGGAGGTGATCCTTGCCCTGTGCCTTTTTGCTGCCCTGGACCTCTGCTCTGTACACCCCCTGTCCCTGGCTCTGAAGTACCCAGTCCTGGCCCCTTCCCCAGCAGATGGATGTAAAGCCAGTGTTGGGACAGGCAGTTTCACTGATTCTAGTGTGTTTGCTGTTCTTCACTCACAATTTGATGATTTTTATGCACTTGGAAGTGTGAAACTGGGGCCCAGGCTGCGTCCTCAACTGCAGTTATGGTGGGGTGGGAGCTCACAGACTGTCTGTGATTTGGGGGAGAAGGTTCTGGGTCAATCTGCTTTGTAAAGAACTGTTTTTACACTCTGAATAAAGGTCTCTCAAGCGTCAGATCTGGAGGTGGGTCACTGCTGGCTGGCAGGTTCCTCCCATGTGCACTTCAGTGGGAGATGCTCCTCTGTGTCCAGTCCCTGATGCGTGCTTCCCTTGGTGATGCTGCAGAGCTCCCAGGAGGGACCCAGGGGCTCCTCTCTCTCCCTTGTGGGCTCTGCACGCTTGTGCCCTGTGAGTCAGCTCAGTGCTGCATCCAGGGAAGGGGCAGAGTTGCAGGCAGCTGTATGGGACAGGGACCCCGCTCCACGTGTCCTCCCAAAGGTAACCCAGCTATTGGCAACACCGCCCTGGTTTTGGGCCACATTGGCCCTGGTGCCGAGTGCTGTCACAGCAAGGTCCTTGCTTGTGTCCTGCTCTCAATCCGGCAGCATCACACGGAGGGGTGAAACGCCAGCGTCTGCAGGGTGTGGGGCAGATTTGAGCTCTGACCTTTGCTGGGGAGCCGCGTCCCCCTGCGTCTGGGTACCTGGAGAGGGTTTGATCCTCTCTGCACTTCAGTCAAGTGGCACTTATCCCTGGGAGCTGGTCCTGTCCTTAAATATTTCTCTGGCAGTTTCCCTGCATCCAATCTTGCATCCCTGGCCCTTGGGTCAATGCCTGTCCCAGCTCTCCTTGTTTGTGGCACTGTCTCTTGTCCCCGAGAAGCACCACATACTGTTCTGTCCTGCTGGCCCTGTTGGTGCCCCGGGACAGTGAGTTCTGGGTTGCACAGACTCCGGTAGGAAATTCTCCAGGTCAGATCCTCAGCTTGGGCTCCATCCTAGGTAGTCAGTAGGGCTGTGTCTCTCCGGGGCCTGTGCATCTCCCCTCTGCATCCCGCATGCCCGCTGTTTCCTTCTGGCCCCAAACAACCCTTGACCAGCATGAAGGGAGGCTTTGATGCCCCTTACGGCAAAGGGGAAAGGACAGTTGGCATCCCAACCCCACGGCATGGGGCTGTGCCCCTGGGGACCGTGCCTGCCCGGGAGGCACCAGAGCGACAGGGCAGAGCCGGCCTAGGGGCGATGCACCCCCCGGCTGGCACCCTGCAGCAGCGCGGGGGGAGGATGCCGGGGGGCTGGGGGAGGCAGCGGCGTTACCCCGGTCCCCGCCGGCGGGGCGGGAGGCGGCGGGGGCCGGCGGGTCCCAGCGCGGGCACCGCTAGGTGGCAGGCGGGCAGCGCGGCTCTGCGGCCCCGCTCCCCTCGGCCCGGGGGACCGCGGTCCAGCCAGCTCCTGCCTCTCTGCTTGCCCGTCCCTGCCTGGCTGCCCGTCCCTGCCAGGCCCGCTGGGGGCTTGCACCAAGGCATGGCCAGGCTCTCTGGGTCTGGGCAGTCCCTGGGATGCAAAGGGCATCCAGCACCCTGCTCCTGGTCCTTAGGTGGAGTGGCATGTTTGGGTCTGGCCCCGTGGGGAGGATGGGTGCCAGCTGGGAGAGGTTATGTCTCTGGAGAAGTATCATTCCTCCTGCTGCACCAGGGCTGGCGATCTGTGCCCGTGCCCCCAAGCACTGTGAGATTCCCCAACAAATTTCATTGCCTGTGGGAAGGAAGCAGGGCAATTCAGCAGTTTTGCTGAGTGAAGAGATGTGGGAGCATCCTTCCTGAGGGCTTCATGTGTGTTTGAGAGGTGCTGGCAAGGCACAGCACACTAGTGCCCTTTGCAGATGGTGTGGGAGGGGAGTTCAAGGTGGTGAACGGAGCCGTGGTGGTGTCAGTGCTGTGATGGTGGCCAGACCCTGCCAGGGCTGGCACACACAGGACCTGGTAGATCTCCTTGGCTCTGTGCACGAGGAAAGGGTCAGGGCTTATTTATCTGCAGGGCCTTGGTCCTGCTTGCTCTCTGCAGAGGAGCAGCTTGGCTCAGGGGAGATAAGAACCAGTAGATCATTTTTAACAAGGTGCTCCTGGAAGGGTGGGCTGGGGGAGGCAACTGGCTCAGAGCCCGCTGGGAGGTGATGAGGGGAGGGAGTGGGCACAGCTTGGGGCTGGCAGGGTGATGTGGCTGGTTCATGCAGGGTGGGAGAGGCAGTGCTGGCTGATGAGAATGAGCATTTGGCCTCTTAAAGGGTAGAAGGAGATGATTTCAGGGTGCTGGTTTCCTTGGGGGTGTCCAGGTAGCTGGGACAAGGGGCTGTGGCAGGAGGGACAGTCCATGGGGGACATGGTGCTGGTGGCAGGGGGCTTGAGGAGATAAAGCTTGTCCACCCCACTGCAGGACCAGCCCAGCCCAAGGTCTTGTGCTGCCTGGTCCCCAGCGCTGCTGCAGGGTGATGCCAGGGGAGAGGGAACACCCCAGTCCCAGAGGTGGCAATGGAGGGGCTGAGGAGTGTTGGCACTGCCAGGCCCCTTTCTAAGTGACTTGGGGAGGTTTGCTCCCCCTCCTCAGCAATGTCACAGCCTTGATGTGCTCAGCTTGGGGAGAAGGAGATAAATGCTGAGATGGCAGGAGGCTGGGAGGGGGGATGCGCTCACACACAGCGCTTAATGGGGAAGGATGGGATTACAGGGGTCACGCTAGGTGAGCAGCTTCCTTCGCGGAGCTGATGGTATCAAAGCAGGTGCCCCCGGCTGCAAATACCTTGGGCAAACAAACAGGGCTGTCTAAGATCAGGTGAGCTCGGGCACAGCCGGGCTGGGGTGGCGGGGTGCAGGAGGTTCTCTGTGCGTGGGGAGTGAAGCATGAGGCTTCCAGTGTGAGGGCTGTCTTGTTTTGCATAGGGTGGGGGGAAAAATGAAGTTGTGTGTCTACATACACATGTGGGCTCCCCATGCTGGATATGCATGTAATGGTGCAGAGCCCATCTCTCTCCAATGGGGTGATGGAGGTGCCAGGACCCAGGAGCCAAATGATGCCCCAGCCCAGGTGATGGCTCTGGGGTTGCCCTGGGAGGTGGTTGGCTGTGAGCATCCCTCCTCTCTGCTGCATTTTGGGGCTCTGCATGCTGATATTGCTGGGGATGGATCCCTCTCCACTCTGGCAGCACTGGGGAACCCTGACCCTGACTGAGTCATGCAGCAGAGAAACATGGCTCAATGTGGAGGCCACCATGCATAAGCACCATGGCCATGTACCCACGCTACCCCGCTCTCCACAGCCCTCCCAAACTGGCCTGCTGCGCTCGACAAGGGGCTTGGGCTGCTCACTGCAGGGTCTGGCCCAGGTGCAGCCCCACTGAGCTGGGGCTTGGGTGCCTGCCTCCAGCCGGGTGGCTGGGCTGGGCCAGTGGCTCCCAGGGGATGCCCTGGTTTCAGAGGTCAGGTTTGAGATGCTTTTTCAGGGATGGAGGAGAGGGATGGGGAGCTGCTCTGCTGAGCATGGCCAGGCAGCAGTTTTGCTTGTGCTGCCTCAGATGGTCCTGTCCCAACGGTTTTCTTGCTGGGTTTCACCTCTCCGTGGCTGAGAACTCGGTCCCAGGGCGGCTGAGAGGCACGGCTGTAACTGTGCTGTAGGTGGGGCTGGTCCCCTGCTCCATGAGCTCTCTGTTGCTGGTTCACACACTGAACTGGTGTAATACTGCTTTTCTCTGAGGCTTAGCTGCCTGGGTTATGGAGGAAGCCAGTGGGACGCCCCTGGAGATGCAGCATCCCTTATTATCCCAGGGTGCAGCAGCTCAGCAAGGTGGGGCAGAGAGCCGTGGTGTGCATGGCACATCAGTGGCAGCAGGAGCAGAGCCACCCTCAGCTGGGACCACCCTGGTGGTGGGTGTGATGAGTGTCCTGTTCTCTGCAGTGTTAGCCATCCTATCCCTGTCCTGTCCTGCCATGCAGTGGACACAGGTACCTCTGCTATTGCCTCAGGGAGCCGCCAGCACACTAATGTGCAGGGCCAGCCCTGGTAGAGCCAAGCGGGGATGTGTTGCAACCAAGAGAGGAAGCAGCAGGATCTGGAAGGGCCAGGCTGCTGGTAATTCCCATCCTCTTCTTGTCAACATGCCCTGCAGAGAGAAATGCTGCTGGTGCACTGTATGGGAACAGCCTCGTCTGCTAGACGAGTCAAAACTCAGGTCTGGGGTCATCTGTTTGCTGGTGCTCGGTCATGTGCTGGGTCCTCCCCAGAGCGCCTCGAGCTGGCTGGGAGTCTGCATGTGTGGATGTTCACCCCACCAACTGCTCTACAAGAGAAGAGGCTCCTCCAGCTCTCAGCTGCACAGCGGGTGCTGGTGGCTGGTTTTCCATGGCTGCTCCTGGCTGCACATCCCAGCACAGGAGGTTGCTTGTGGCCAGGCTCTGCTCCGGGTGTTCACAGGCTGCGATAGCTGCTCAGTGTGGCTGTCTGCAGTGGGGACACGTGTCCCCAGCTCCCCAGCACTGCCCAGAATGCAAGAAGGGGTTGTTTCCATGAAGGTGCTGCTGCAGCAGTTGTGGCTTTATGGTCTGGAGTGGGGACACAGCAGAAGGTGCTGGAGGAGCACAGGGTGACGCCAGAGCAGAGGTTGTGCCGTGAGTTGGGTTTAAACTCACAAACACATAAAGCAGGTGCCAAAAGTGAACACGGTTGGGCTGTGGTAGAGAGCACCATGCAAGCCTGGGCGAGGCTCCATCACAGCCATCCTGCACCGTCCCTTCCCACATCCCCAGCGCAGCCCGTCTCGAGTCAGGGCAGCATTACCAGCTCTGCGCTCGACAGCCGCAGCCAAGATACCCGGAGGTCACAGGTGCCCTGGCCTTTGACCCTTCTGAGGTGCGAATCTAATCGCTGTGGGCTGGGCTGTCCCTGACACTGGCAGGACTGTCACCGCTGGCCGCACGTCTGTGCCAGGGCTGGTGGCAGCTGGGGGGGACAGAGTCTGCCCAGAGCTGCTGGGCTGTGTCCTGGGGGGATTTAGGATCTGCCAGAGGGATCCTCCCAAGGAGGTACTTCGCTGCAGGGAGCACAAGGATTGTTCCCAGCCCCACCGGTGGCAGACCCCTAGGCTGGATGGGCATGATTTGGTCTCCACGGTGTCCTTCCTTGTAATGGCACTGCATAGGGGCTGTGGGACACCTCATACCTGCTCCATGCCTCCAGCCCCTGCCCCCCTGATGGGCTCTCACGAGGGTGGATACCCCTGAGCTGCAGCGCATGAGGTTTTGGGGGCCAGATAGGGAGAGCTGTTGCTGGTGGGCAGAGCAGAGGATGAAGTGAGCACAGGGGACAGGGATCTTGTCTGTGGCAGGTCTGCCCTGCTAGATGTCCCAGTGCTCAGCTCACTGGGAGGAGGCAGCATGGTCTAGCAGTGAGGCTGGGCCGTCAGGAGGTGGGATTTTGGCTCCTCTGGAAATAGTGGGAGCAGAGTCATTGGAGACTTCTCAAACCCCATCTGAACTCCCTGGGTGCTTGATCTTGTGCCTAGGCTGTCTCCCTGCAGCCCTGACCCATCCCTGAATACCCTGGAGATGGTGTCTGCATCACAACAGGAGCTTGGGCATCTTGTGCATGCCATGGCCACGCTCCACGATGGTGTGGAAGTTCCCAACCACAGTCAGTGCCGGGGAGAAGCCAGTTACAGGCTTCCTCCAGGCTATGGATGTGGTTTTTCCTGGGACCACATGTTCCCTGCCTTCCCAAAACACAGTGGTGTGCAGGGTGGCACAGAGACCAGATGTGACCCTGGGCATGGGAGTTGGAGAGGGGCACAGCTCCTGCGCCAGCCCCAGAGCCAGTGTGGGGTGGGGACTGTAGGGCTGATGGAAGCTGGAGGGCTGGGCTTGGATAAGGGCTGCCGGGGCAAGTTGGGGCAAATGTGGGGCTGGCCAGCAAGCTGAGGGGCTGTGGCCAACCTGGGGGAGCAGCAGGTGCCATGGGGAGCATGCCCACCTTGCCACTTCTTCGGGGTTCACTCTCTCTGGCCCCATCGCCTGCCCCGTCCCCCCAGCTCTCGCTGGGCCATATGGGGTGTCCCGGGGGCTGGCTCCCCGGGGCCGGGGTCAGGACAAGCTGCAGTTCTGCTGGGCTGGGATGTCAAAGGGGCCATAACCCTGGTGTTTTGCAAACTCCTGGGGTCAGCAGTTCAGCTGCCACTGACACAGGGGCCTGGAGACACACATGGGCATTTTGGGTGGATGCTGTAAGCAAACAAATGAAGGTAATGTTACAGCTGACGGACAGCCCCCCCCAGCCACTGCTGTTAGTTTTAGGCTTAACCCCCCTGCCGCGGGCTGGGCGCAGGAGTCCTCTTCCTAAGAGGACCCAGAACAAAGCCAAATCAGCCGGCCTGGCGGACTGGGAGCCAAGGCTGGACCTGGGCAGCAACAGGCTGGCGTTTTGCATCCCTGTCTCAGCTCCTCATGGCCCTGAAAAAGCCTCTGACTCCATCCCCCGGAGAGGACAGTGACCCCCAGCACTGAGTGACAGCTCCCACCTTCCTGGGTGGCCAGTGGAGCCCCCTCCCACCCAGCCTGGCTTTGACCCCCTTCCCAGCTCTGCCTGATGATGTACGGTTGGAGACCCCAAGGAAGATGCTGCTGCTTGGGCTGGGGCTACAATTCTGGGAAGCTGTGCTGGCCGGGAATGTCTTGGGACCAGGTCCTGGAGATGCTGTTTGGTCTGTGCAATGGGGTCAGGAATGAAGTGGAACTACCTAAATATCATGAGCACACACATCCTCATCCACATGTCCATGTGTGTCATCCCTTCCCCATGCACACGTGTCATGGCCATTCCTGGTCAGGCTGCTCATTTACTGACCCCTGTTAGGTGCAGAGCAGATTTGCACAAAAATGCCCAAACTTGGGTTTAAATCATGCAAGTCTAGGGAAGCCACCTCCTCCCTGAGCTGCTACCACATGAACTGTCCTTGCTGGGAGCCTTCAGTCTTCATCTCTGGCTTGCCTAGCTCAAGCTCAGCTGTGGGACACTGGACCCTTTCCCAAGCTGGGTGGCCACACAGCCATCCCAGTTTTCTCTCCTTGCAGATGGATGTGTTTCCCCATCAGTGCCCTCCACAAGACTTCTGGCTTTGCTCAGTTCTGCCAGATCTTTACCCGTGTGTCTGGCTCACCTCTGAGCTCCCCACATGTACTGGATGTGGATGCCAGAGATGAATATAGCACTGGTATCGTCAGAGTCATCGTAAGGCAGAAAACCCCTCTGTGCATCCATGGACTGCCCTGGATGAACTCCTGCTCTGCCTGGGGACCAGGAGCAAAGCTGCCACATGCTGAGCCACCCAAGGCTGTGCCTGCCTTGCTGGCAGCCCTGCTGATGTGGATGGTGAAGTCCCCTCCAAATCACCCAGCCTGGATGGAAAGCAGAGCCTGGCTTTGGCTGCTCTGATCTGCAGGAGCACCGCTGCCTGGGAGTCAGCATGGGGTCACCAGAGGATGATGGAGCCAACATTGACACCAGCACTTCCAGGAGCACAGCCTGAAATAAAGGAAGCAAAGGCCACATCTCTAGAAAGCTGCTGGGACAGGAGGTGATGAAATGGTCTCCAAAGGGCAGAGGAGGGAGCCCAGTTCCCTGAAAGGAAGCTGTAAGAGCAGACTGCTGAAGAGGGACCTAATGGGGCCATGTCACCCAGGCTGGTCCTGCGCAGGGGTGGGCACAGCTCCAGGGGGCTGTGACCAGAACACAGGGGTAGCCTCCTGGCCTAGTGTTCCCACCGCCCATGAAACATGCCTCAACCCTACTGCTAGTAATTGAATAGAGAGGAGAATTAATTGTGAGCAAGCTGTGTCTCCCCTCCCCGCTCCTCATTTGCCCCGGGGCTGCCTTGGCACTGTGGGTAGCGAAGACAAGGTCATTCCCATGTAACACATCCCGGTGGGGTTCGGTCAAGTTCCTTCCCTTTGGGGGGGGGGGCAGGTTAATGGCAAGCGGTGGGATTGCCCCAGGCTGCTCCGCACTGCTCAGCCATGGAGGAGCTGCTGTTGCCTCCGAAACGCCCCATTAATGCTGCAGTCCCTTTGTGAAGGATCAGCGGGCAGGGCTGGGGGCACTGGGCCGCAGGGCTGGGAAGGGTGAGGGTGGAGTGGGCTAGCATCCCACTGGTTCTGCTGGGAAGCCTCCATGTGTTTATTTTGGGGTAGCAAAAGCTGGTTTATGGCCAAGCATCCTCCAGGTATGGCTGTAAAGTGTTATGAGCTCCTGGTTTTCATACTTTTTGGCTCTCCATCATACGGTGTTGGAGGGGAGGGAGATGCTCAGGTGCAGGGCAGTGCTGCTTATCTTCGTGTGTCCCAGCGTTTGGCTAACCCTTAGCCCCATGCCAGCTGCCCCACTGCCTACACTGTCTGTCCCTTTTCAAAGGCATCTGCTTTGCAGACTTTCTGAGCCCTCTGCGCCTGCAGAGAGGAGGTCTCCTTGCCCTCTGGCCGGCTCAGTGTTGCAGTGTGCTGTTGCAGGTGCTGCTCTCCTCCATCAGTTGAGATTAGCGCTGTGGTCCTGTCTATGTCCCTGGCCTGGCAGGAGCTTGGAACTGTGCCTGGTGGCCCTTCTCTGCAAGTGACAGCAATGTCCTGGTTGTTTCTCTACCCAATAGTTTCCCCTGATAAAGAGATGTTCAAGCCAAACCTCCTGCGGGTGTTTTGCTGGCTAGCCCTCACCCCAGATTCTCCCAGCCTCCTCTTGTGGTGTGAACTCCCAGTTTGCTAGGACCCCTTGTCCCCTCTCACCCCATTTTGGACTGGTTGCCCCTAAAGCCATGGTTGGTGTTGCTTTTCATGGCTCTGCCTTTCTGAAATAAGTGATACTGGTGCGGGGGTTTTAGGCCGATGCTCATGGAGGAGATGGTAACAGCTACGCCTGCTGGCTTTGACCTCTTGTGAGGAGCGGGGGCTTGCTCTGCCATCCCTTGCCTTGCAGGAGGAGAGAGGTGCCTGTAGACCACTTCTGACCTGGACTGGGCCAGACAGGGATGATGGCCTAGAAGAAGCAGGCTGGAAGCTGGAGCTGGGACCTGGCTGTGTCCTGCAGATGTGTGAAGGGACATCCTGGGAGAGAGCAGGGATAGTGCTGGGGTGGCCCTGGGTGTGGGGGGATGCAGTACTGAGGGTCACAGGGGGAATGGGGAGAGACCCCTGCAGCACCCACTGTGCTCTCTCCAGACTCTGCTGTACTGTGGCACAGGCAGCCCCCTCCCCGGATCTCACAGTCCCTCACCTGCTGTTCCCTCCATCTCCTCAAATCCTCTCCCACTCTGCTCACTGCCAGGCTGGAGTCTAACCTGCTCCAGGAGCTGCCCCCACGGTTCCCGACTGCCAGGAGGCTCTATGTGGGGTGCAAAGGGGAGGTGGAGGTGGGGAAAGTTTGAGAGCAAGCCTGGACCCCAGCTGGGCTGGGACAACCATCTCTGTGTCCTGGTTCCTCTCTCAGCTCCTGCTTCTCGGTGTCACAGCCCTGCAGCTGCACCTGGGCACACTCAGCTTTATGGGAAAAGGGGTGAGAGGGCTGCAGCTCACATCTCTGGTGTTCAATGTTTCATCTGCGGTGTGTAACATCCCTGAAGAACATAAAATACATGAGCTATTCTCTGAGGGAAACATACTCCTGTGCCTGCCCAGCCTAAACATGGTCCCAGTTCTGCAGATCAGGGCAACGGAGCAGTGGGGCACCAGGACGGGACCTGATGGGACCATGCTCCTCCAGGGATCACAGCCTGACGGCTGCCTGGAGCACCAGGGACACAGCAGGTCCCCGAGTCTTTCTGCGGGGAGGGGCTTTCTTCCACCACCTCCATAGCAGCTTGGCCTGAGGCTCAGCTGGTCTCAGGAGTGCCAGGCTGGGGTTTCTCTGCTCTGCAGGAGAGCCAGACAAGCCATTTAGCCACACTGCCTGGGGATGGAGGGGACCCTTGCCCCATGGACCAGGGGGCTTAGCTCAGATGGCCTGCGAAGGAGCTGACAGGCAGGCTGATTTCCCTTGTGCTGCCTTGCACAGGAGAGAGGCTTTCCAAAAAAGGTTTGTTTTTAACTTAAAAAACAAATGAGGGGGTGTGTGTCATTCTTGATGCAAACATGGGTGACCCCACGGCAGGCTGGGAAGCACCGAGGGAAGAAGGCAAATGCCTCTGTGCAGGCACCTGACTGCCCTGCAAGGAGCAGATCGCAGCCATGAGCCGAGGCAGCAGCAGAGGTGGGATGAGCCTGGCAGCCGTGATGCCATCACCAACCTGCTCGCGTCTCTCCCCTGCCCAAAGGTGGGGCAGGGTGGGGGCTGTGGAGGCTTTGGCTGTGGGCCTGAGGATGGCTGGCGGGAGCATTGTCTGTCATCTGCTGTCAGGCAGAGAGTGGCCACCCCTGGGTGATCCCGCACCAGCTCGATTTTATAGCCATGACTGGCACTTGAGCCTGTTTGCAGAGGGCAGGGGGCACGCGGGGCTGTCAGCTTGTGGCTGCTTCTGACCCCGTACGGGACACCGTAAATCTCCTGTTTAAAGCAGGCTGGGCTGTTCTGGACATGGTGCTGTTGAACACGGTGTGTGGTGTGCAGGATAACATGCAGCCTGACTCTGCGCCCATCAGAGGTAAAGCAGGGGTGGCCGCTGATGAGCAAGAGCAGCATCTGGGAAAGAGACAGTGTCTAAATCCCTTTAATTTTTTAGATACAAAAAAAATTAGGATTGTGTGAATTTAGAGCGGGAATATCTAGTGCTGCCTGCTCTGTTTTTGCCTGGTTTTCCTTAGGCAAACCTAGAGAGGTGGATATGGGGAGCCGCCTCATCCGTGATGTGGCACATCCCTCTCTTGCTTCAGCTGATCACCTTCAGTACCCGTCTTGTCCATTCCTTTGGTTCTCCTAAAGTCTTCCAGTTAAATGCAGGCTTGGCCCAAGACTTCTTTCTATACGTAGGAAAACCCCTCAGAAACATCCCTCTGGCCTTTTGCACCAAGAAAAAGGGAAGAAAGTGCGCAAGGGGCTGATTTTGTGGGAAATTTTGGCCAGAACAAGGCAGTTGCCTGCCCTGGGCTGTGCTGGGTCTGACGATACTGATGCAGGGGGTGATTTTCCACTTGAGCCCTGTGGGACCAGCCCAGGGATGGGGCAGTGCCCGGGCTCCCCTGCCTGCAGCACCCCCTCAGCAGTGATGATGCTGGGCAAGACCAGGTGAGACCTCTGACTGTAGGCAGCATTTTGGAGTGAAACACTGAGTGTGCGGTGGGGAGAGGTGCAGGGGCACGTGCATGTGGTGCTGCTGCGTGCCTGAGCAAGGGGGAAAACACACGAGCTCGATGTCAGTGTGTGTGTGTGAGAGAGAAATGTCCTGTGACTGCAGCTGGTGTGTGCCTATGTGTGTGAGGTAGGGGTGTGTATTTTAGGGGTAGGGGTGAGCAAAGGTGTGTGTGTCTGTGCTAGGAAGTGCATAGTGTGTGCGTACAGGGTTGCATGTGTGCAGGGGGGCTGTGCGTGTGAGGGGTGTGAGTGGGAAGGAGGGGGCTGCATGGGAAAGGCTGTATGTGTGTGCAAGCTGCATGTGCGTGAAAGGATCTGTGTGGCGGGCCTGTGTGTGTGTGTGTGAGTGCAGGCGGGCCATGCACGCACGTCTGTGCGTGTGCGGTGGTGCAGCCTGCTGCTCTGTCACTCAGAGGCCGGCTGACAGGAGCTGCCTCTCCAGCGGCGGCAGATAGCGCTGATTGCTGATTCGAGGAAACAAAATAGCAATTGTAATTATGGGCTCTGATAAGATAAAGGAGGGCGCGGGGAGCGCAGGGACCGGCAGCGGGGCACGGCCGGCAAATTAGCAGCTGTCACTCAGCGCCGAGCAGGCGGCGCTCGGCCCCGGCCAGGTACCGGCCCCGGGGGCCGCCCGCCGCAGCCCCGCCGCAGCCCCCGCCCCGGTGCGCAACAGGTGGCGGGGCCGGGAGCGCCGGGGCTCGCCGGAACAATGCAGCCCTCGGCGGCCCTGCCCGGGCTGCGGGGCTGAGCCCCGTCCCGCCACCGCCTGGCTCCATGGCCCCGCACCGCCGGCCCTGAGGGCGCCCGCCCGCCCCACCAGGTAAGCGCACGGCGGGGATGCTCGGGGGGGGTCCCGCTGCCCGGTCCCCACCCCGGCTGCGGTATTTGCTCAGCCTCGCTCCCTCTCGAAACTCCGGCCCTCCCCATCCCCCGGGTAATCCTTTTAATGTCTGGCACGTCCCGGGAGGGCTCGCCCGCCCGGTCCCAATCCACAACGCGCCCGCGGAGCGGCGAGCACCCAGCGGGGGAACCGCGGCCCCCGACGCTCACCTCCCTCCCAGCCCTTAAACCCCGTTTTACAGATGGGGAAACTGAGGCACGGGGCGGGGAGGGCGTCCCGCCGGCGACTAGCCGCGGAGCCCGGTCCTTAGTGCCAGCCCCGACCCCGGCGACACCTGGCCCGCCGCCCCCTCCGCCTCGGCAGGTACCGCCGGGCTGGGGAGGGGAGCGGGGCCGCGGTCCGGCCGGGCTTCCCCCTGCGGCGGCGGTCGCCCCCCGGTCGCGCCCGCCCCCGCCGTCGGGGCTACGGGCCGGCCTCGCCGCCTCCCGGGGCGGCAGCGGGGCCGCGGAGCGGGGCGGGGGGCGGCCCGCGGCGGGGGGCCGCCGGCCGTGCGCCCCGGGGGCTGGGCGGGCGGGCGGGCCGGCGGGGGCCTTTCCCCTCTGTAGCCGCTTGTGCCCTCCTTTCCTCCGGGCGAGGACGCGCCGGCAGGGCGAGAGGAGCCGAGGAGCCGAGGCAGCGCCGCGCCGCGCCCCCCCGGGCGCTCCCCACCGCCGCCGGGCCCCGGGCTCCCGGCCCCGCACCGGCGCCGCGATGGACCCCTGCTCCTCGCTCTTCAGCTACGTGTGAGTACCGGCAGCCCCGGCCCTCCCTCCCCGGCTCCGCACCCCCCCACCCCCCCTCCCCGGTTCACACCTCTCTCCCGCTTTCTCTCTTCCCCCCTCCCAGGTTAATGCACTTGTTCGTCCTCTGCCTGCAAGCCCAGGTAAGTGCCCGCTTGGCTGCCCGGCTTTGTTCGCCCCTCGGGGATGGGGGGTGCCCCGCAGCCGCCGCCGAGCGCCCCGGGCTCGGGAGGGAGGAGAAACAGTTTAAACCCCAAGAGACAAAAGTCGCCTAGCTGTAAAAAGCTGAGACCGATGGGGAGTCCCCCCCACCCCCGGGCTGCTAAGTAAGGTGCGGAGGACTCGGGCTGCGAGGCAGGGAGCACCCGGGGTTTCAAGGAATTCCGCAGGGTTATTTTTAAGTAGCTTTTAGGTCCCGTCTCCCCCAGCTCTAAATGGCACAGTGGATGCCCCCGTTTCTCTTGTCCGGGGCTGTTTTCCTACACTGCTTCACCCAAAAAGTAAAGCAGAATTAAAAAGGGGGAGAAAAAAACCCAAAAACCAAAACCGCAAACCAACACCAAAACCTTACTAAAAATCGCAGGTTTTGATTCAGCTTAAAATTGTCAGACTTCAGCATCGCTGGTTTGTATCGCCAGAGACAGAAGCGTCATGAATAGATTAAACAGCCCGGGCAGAGCTTGAGCAACACCCGCATACCAGCAGGCACAGGTCGCTGGGAGCGGTGCGCCTTCAAACCAGGGTGAAGCCCCCCTTCCCCCGAGATCACAGGTGCAGAAGCTTTGTTTAAAATGCCCTTTAAGCGACTTCTTTTTTTTTTTTTTCCCCTGGAATCTTGGAAAAAAAAATCGAATTTCCAGCTGAAAAGTGAAGGGAATGAAGCGCTGGGAGTGTGCAGTTGTATAAAAACATAGCTGTAATATTTTGGAGTATGAGATGGAGACCAAATAGCAGCATGGCTAATGACCTCTCCTCCACATGGTACCCTCATCAGAGCCAGGGAGAGAATCCTGCTGCATTATCCAAAACCCGTCTATAGGAAACACACATGCACAGGCAGAAGCGGAGGGAGAGAGATGACATTGTCAAGGGGAGATATCTCTATAAAGCCAGATTTGGGAGAGCAGCGGCTTTTGCTTTTATTGGGTTTTTCTGTTGTTGTTTAAGACAGGAGGAAATCTTCCCATTTGACGTGGGGGTGGCGGGGGGTAGTCCCAGCCTTCTGATGTTGAAAGGAGCTATCTCCTAACATTTGCTCAGAATACATCTTTATAAATGTCAGGGAGCAGCGAAACTTTCCAGACTTAAAAGAGGTATTTGAGACAAGGGGGGAAAAAAGACTTCTGTGCAAGCTTGCAAGCTGGGGCTGAGGGGGGAGCAGGTTTGGCTGCTCATGAAAATCATTTAAAGCCCAGGAGCAGCAGCATTGGGTCTGGAGGGGACGGGCTCAGCCGCAGCTCCGGGGCTAACGGGTTTGCTGTGCCGGGGCTGGGGACAACGCCGCTGCCGGCACCAAACAGCTGGCTGCGGATGAGGGATATGTTTGCACAGCAAGCACGTTAGTATCCTCAGGTTATTATGCCACTAACTACCTGCGCTGGGGCACGGTTTTCTTATAATTTTTATACCTCATATCTTTACATTCTCTGGGGATTTTGTATTTAAAGAGCTCAATAAGTTGGGGTGTTCAGGAACAAATAAAGAGCCTGGGACCCAGAGGAAAGACAGCTGTTGAAACTGATGGGGCAGCAGTTGGGGTACACCTCTGCAGCAGCTGGAGCAGTAGTATGCTCAAGCAGAGGTGAGAGAGGTGTGGGATGAATGTGCCAGTCCCTCGGGGGGGGCAACCCAGTGCCATCCCGCATGACCCTCCCCCACCCCAGACTGTCTCCAGCTCCCAGCCTTGATGCCCATCTCAAGCACTCCAGTGCCAGCTGGGACCCACCGAGTCCCAGCAAGGTCTCTGGGGTCACCGAGCCCTGTCATGCTCCCGAGTCACCTGCACCTCTCTGCTTAGGGTATGTCTGGAGCGGGCTCTGTAAAGGGCTCTCGTCGCTGTGCCCTGGAGCTTAATGCTCCTTCTCCTGGGGAGGCTTTGCTGGCACAGGAGGTACCACTGCGGTCCCAGCTCTGTGCCTCCCCGTGAAGCCTGGCTGGAGGCCGGTGATCTCAGCTCAGCCCATTCGCCCCTCTGAGGAGTAGAGATTATAATGGTGTGTCGTATATTTTTTAATTTCCTAAAGGTAACTGTTCAGTCCCCACCTAATTTTACACAGCATGTGAGGGAGCAGAGCCTGGTGACAGATCAGCTCAGCCGGCGGCTCGTCCGTACCTACCAGCTGTACAGCCGGACCAGCGGGAAACATGTGCAGATCTTGGACAACAAGAAAATCAATGCGATGGCAGAGGATGGGGATGTGCACGGTAAGGATGCGTGATGGGGGCGGGTGGAGGGGGGGAGCCAGGGAGGTGTTCGCAGCCCAGCACCGCGATTGATGATTTCCGTCCTGTTTGTTAGCCAGAAATCATTAAAATCGTTCGGCTTGCGGGGGCTTGTAAAGGGAGAACATAGGGGTCAGCAATCAGCGGCTGTGTGATTCAAGGTGAGGGCAGGTTCCCCGTGCTGAGGGAGGGGATTGGTGCTTGCAGGATGGGCTCTGCTCCTTTCTTTTTCATTCTTGGTTTGCACCTGACTCGGAGGGTTCAGGGCTGCAGTGTGCTGAGCAGCACCAGTCATTTCAGCCCAGCTCTTTGCAGGGCTGGGAATCTCCGAGACTTCCTTTTGGAAAAGAAATAGAAAAGAAAGTTGAAAATGAAAAGGTTGGGGGGAAGGGGGAATGGCTGCTTTGGAAACCTTCCCTGAACTAAAACTGTCTGAAGTGGCATTTTCCCGATGTACCCCGTCCCTCTCAAAACAAATCCCGAGCGGAGGGCGAGCGAGGCAGTTGGCTGCAGATGAAGATGCTGCAGCATCCCCAGAGACAAAGCAGAAGGGGACTCTGCGGGCGTGAGAGACTGCGCTATGCCACGGCCCCTCAACCATCGCCCTGGCCCTGGTACCCCGTCCCCAAAACCTCTGTGTCCCCCCCTGGGGCAGGGGGGACCGATCCCTCTGCTGGGGACACTCAAAGCCCAAATACTTTGATCGCGTGCGCTAATGACACATTGGGACGGTCAAACGCCACGCAGGGGTCAGCAGGGCCAGCGAGCCCCGGCACCGCCGTGGGGCCGGCTGCGGGAGGCCTGATCCTGCACCCGGATCAGGGCAGCGCCTGTATTCCTGTGTGTTGTACGCAGGAATCACAACTGTTTTTCTTTGGTATTAGCTGCAATTTCCCTTTCTTGCTTGGGGAGATTAGTAGAAACGATTTTCTTCCTTCCCCTTCTGTATTTTTTTTTCTTCCTTTTGCTTTGGCTGAAAATTTCACACTGAACATTAGCAGTGCAAGCACAGCGCAGATTCCTTCTATATGGTATTCCATACATCCAGCATTAATCTTCCAAATGAATTATTCCCACCCTGGAGCAGCCCTGGCTTGAAAGGGTATTAGCTAATTTCCCAAGCTAAAAATCCCGTCTTGTTTTAGACCTATAATGCCTGGATTTTAAAAAGCAGTTAGTGCATATTTAAATAACGACCAGGTTTAAATAAGGCCAGAAGGAGGGGACTGGTGGTGGCTTGAAAAACTCTAATAAATGTAATAAAAAAAGGTTAAGCATCTGAAGAGCTAAGGAGGAAAATGAAGACTGATCTAAACCAGAAAGAGAACAAGCAGTTTTTCAGATGTAAAGTTTTAAAAGAGTTGCAAGTCTGTAAATGTTAAAATAGAGGTTCAGGATTGTTCTATATGAATCTCTAGGGAGGCCCCCATGTCTGGAAGAACTATTAAAACGCTTCTTACTTTCACCTTTTTTAACATTTCCTGAATACTTTCTCCTCTTCGCAGTCCAGTTGGGGGATCAAGTGTGTCTCGCTGCATTTTTTCAGCATTTACGTAGCCACTTTCCCTTCAAAGTTTGAGCATGAAACATAATTTTACCGGGATAAATCTGTCACTTAAGTGAAAGAATAGAGTTGAAAACGTTAAGCTTTCTCCCCCCCCCCCCCCCCCCCCCCCCCCCCCAGGGAAAAAAAAGGACTCCCCCAAAATGTTGTTTAGAAATTCACTTTTAAAGAAAAGAGCCCCCCTCCCCAAGCCCTTTCTTCTGCTTTTTTTATCTCATTTTTGGGGGTGGGTGTGTAAAAGGGGTTGATTTATTTTTGCAGATGACCCCTTTCCCCACGTTGACATTTTTACAGCCGACTTAACATTGAGTCCGGCGTTTTCAGTTATCTGTCTTAATTGTCAATATTTGATTGACTTTTTTTAATTCTAAGGGAAGGCGGGCGGCCGGTGCAGCCCAGCTTGTCCCTCCCGCGCCGTGCCTGCCACTGAGCAAACCGCTGCTGGCTGCAGCATGGACTAAACCCTGCAAGTGGCCGGGGACACCGGCGCAGCTCCCGGCCGATTTGCCAGTTTTGTCTGTGCCCAGGGTTTTCAACTGGTTGGGGCTGGGGTTTGCAGGGTTCGTGGGTTGCCCGCATGGGTCTGGGGGTGCAGGTCCCCGGGGACAGGTTGTCCTTGTCCTCAGTGGCTGGTGGGGCTGGAGCTGCATGCTGGTTGGGCTCGCGCGGGGCGGCAAACCCGGCCGGTGGCTGTAAATCACAGCTGCCCTTTGGAGGGGAAAAAAAAAAAAAAGCCAAAAGAGAAGCAATGTGCATCTTTAAAGCGGGGTTTTGTGCTTGCTGGGGCCGAGGCCTCCCTGCTCCCTCCCTCCCTTCTCTGTCCCTCCCTCCTTCCCCGCTCTTTCTATCTCTGAGAGAAAAATCAATTCTCCTCAAACCTTTTACTGCCTCCGAGATCAATTCCCCCCCTTTCCCCAATATAGATAAATAGGGGGTCCCTGTCTCAGCGCTTCGTTTGCAGAGCGCCGTGGCTCCTGTGGCTGTTTGTGGGGATGCTGGGTCTGTGCCAGGCGCTGGATGTTGGTACTGGGGTGGCAGCCTGGACTCAGCTCTTTGCCAAATTTCTTGGCTCTGAGTCTGGTCTGTGCCTGGCTGATGGGCTGTGGGCACAGGGCGGTTTGGGGACAGGAGATGCTGCAGGGTAAGGTTTACAGGAGGAGGTTCGGGGAGGGGCGCCTGCGTGTGTGGGGAGCTCACCTTGCCTGGCAGCACCAAATCAGCCAACCCCAGCAAATTTTGGGATGCTCTTTCCATTGCTCATCTCCACTGCTGCCAGCGCTACCTGCTCTCTGTCCCCACCCTCGGTGCCATTGACCTCAGCAGTGCCCGTGATGCGAGGGATGCAGGATCAGGGCATCGCAGAGACAGAGAGAGGCAGCAGTTTGCTCCTAGACTAGAGCATGGTTTAGGCTCATTTTAGCTGGTACTTGTGCCCACGGCCTCCTTTTGCCATTCAAAAGCATTGTCCTGCACAGCCACCTGCTCCAGAGCCACACTGCTGCCCTCACTGGGGCTGGCTGCCCCTGGGGCTTCCTGGTGGCTGAGCATCCTGGGATGTAGAGATGAGTGAGCTGGGCCAGACCACAGTCCCGAGGAACTGAGCAGACCCTTTGCAGAGGTTGGAGAGAAGGAATAAGGCATCAATGGGCTTATTTCCGCAATAAGGCTATAGACTTTGTGGGCTGCGCTTTAATTACCTTGCCAAATTGCGCTTATGTCACTAGGGGCTGATGCTGGGCAAGAGGTGATGGTGGTGAGATGGGACAGTCCCAGCTGGCTTTCCAGCCCCATGGGGAAATCTTTGGTGCTTGGCACAGCTCTTTTGAGGTGCAAACAGGTAGCCACCATTCCCGTGTGGGCTTCCCATGGGTCTGGGGACAGCAGCTGCAGGGTTGGGGATAAGGATGTCCTGTCCCCATCCTCCCCCTTCCCTGGGGATGGATGGTCTTTGGGCTCAGGTTCCCAGGGCGGAGGCAGGGAGGGAAGGTGACAGGTCTATTTATAGGCGGCCCATCGACCCGGTGATTTGCATAGCTCCTTCGGAAGTCGATCGATGCCTCCATTAAAAAACTGAGACCAAATCAATACGCCCTCTCGACTCGTGCAAAGGTGAAAGGCATTAAAAGGATGGCCGTACCCTTCACGCCTCCCCTGCCAGCTGCAAAGTCACTGCTCCTCCTGCAGCCCTGGTCCGGCAGACCGGCACGGAGCGGTGTCCCCTGGGCTGGGGACAGCTGGCAGCACGCCGTGCACTTCCAGAGGGTGCCTGCCTGCAGGCTCGCCCAGACCTGCCTCAGTTCGCAGGGCAGCTGGCTTGTTCTCCACAGGCCTGCTCGCTGCCCTGCCTCCCTTCTGGGATGTCTCTGTGGCACCTGAACCACTGAGCCCCGTGGAGCTGGGCGAGGCGGAGCTACTCCCCCTCCAGCACAGCTCAAGGTGGCAAAGGGTCGTGACCAAGGTCACACAGGGACACAGTGGCAGGGTAGAGGGGCTGAGGCTGACTCTTAATCTTGCGCTCTGATTTTAGGGTGCTCTCTGGCCCAGCCTCCTCCCTGCCCAGCGTCAGGCATTGCTGAGGTCTCCATCCCTGTGCCTGCTCCATCCCAGAGCCCCTCTGACCTCCCTCTCTCTTTCCTCCCGCTGCTTTCCCCAGCCAAGCTCATCGTGGAGACGGACACCTTCGGGAGCCGTGTGCGCATCAAGGGGGCGGCCACAGGTTTCTACATCTGCATGAACAAGAAGGGGAAGCTGATCGGCAAGGTAGGGCGCTGGGCTCAAGGGCACGGGAGAGCCAGGGATGCGCTGTGGGTGTTGACAGGGGCTTGCTGGGAGAGGAGCTCTTACCTGATACGGAGCCCATCCATGGGGATGGGGAGGTGGGATGGGGGTCCTGAGGGCTCAGCCAGCACATCCCTTTGGAGGGCAGGGGAACGAGCCATCCTGCTGCCCGGGTGGCAGGAAGGAAGGGGGAGAGCAAGAGAGGCGGGCGGGTGCCGTGTGGGGCGCATTCCTTGTATCTCCCCGAACAAATAGGCGGATTGCTGGGCTATTCTCCCCAATTACATGGTACAAGTGCCAGGAATGTTAAGATGCTCCGTGGGGCTGGCCCCAAGGCCGGGCCCTGCCGCGCAGCAGTTAGTCACGCTCCCTCTGAGACTCCCTCCCTGGGGGACGCTCCCTCCCTGGGGGCGGAGGGGGGCTGGATGTGCAAAATCCTGCTGGGACAGCAATTGTCTGGGATGGTTTTCCGTGGCAGCTCCCTCCCTGGGGCTGGCTGATGTGGGTCCCTTCCCTGGTCCTGCTGCTGCCTGTAATGGGGAGGAGCTCAGCCTCCAGCTGCCCCCCATGCTCCCTGCCATCTGCATCCATGGACATCACCCCCACGGACCTTGCATCACCTCTTCGTCCCTTTGATGCCCCTCCTATATTAAACACCCAAGGGGGAATAGGATGGGTGGGTGAATTGCCACTGAGATGGATAGTTTCCTTATGGCTATGCTGGTGGGGGAATCCAGCCCTGGCATGGATGGGGGCAGGATGGGAGCAGGCAGAAATCTCCCTGTGGGTGCAGAGAAGGTTGGGACAAGCCATGTCGGGGCTTGCAGCCTGGTGCTGGTATCGCACTGGGGATGCAAGCCACAATGAGCAGCATCTGCCCATGCCAAAGTGACTGCTCCCCTCAGCTTTTCTAATTAAAAGCAGATTTTGGGCAATTTGGACCTGTAGGTGGGAAAAGTGAGCCATTGGCTGCCCACAAGCATCGCACCCCTGTTGTCACCCCAGCTGATCCAGATCAGGGTAGTGAGAAGCAGCCCTCTGACCAAGCGCCTGTTGCTTAAATATCCCCTCTCTGTCCCCTTCTCAGAGCAATGGCAAAGGCAAGGACTGCGTCTTCACGGAGATCGTCCTGGAGAACAACTACACGGCGCTGCAGAACGCCAAGTATGAGGGCTGGTACATGGCCTTCACCCGCAAGGGCCGCCCACGCAAGGGCTCCAAGACCCGGCAGCACCAACGGGAGGTACACTTCATGAAGAGGCTTCCCAAGGGCCACCAGACCACCGAGCCCCACAGACGCTTTGAGTTCCTCAACTACCCCTTCAACCGGAGAAGTAAAAGGACTAGAAACTCCAGCTCCAGGGTGGGCCCTTGATGCATCTGCCTCTGCCTGCCCCTCTCCCGGAGGCCTCTCCTCCAAGCTTGGTGGACTATATGTAGAGACTTTCCCATATGGGTATTAAACAGAAAAAAAAAAAAAGGGGGGGGGCGGGGAGGATAAGAAAAAATTACCTGCTCTAGTTCTTGATAATTTTTTGGGGGGGAGGGGTGTTTGGGTTTTACAAAAAAAAAAAAAAAGAAAAAAATGGAAAAAAAAAAGAAGAAAGAGGCTCTATTTTTGTACTCCAACTTTAAAAGAAATGAAACGTTCAAAGACTGGTGAAGGGGGAAGAGCCCTTCACTTAGAAATGTTCTAGTCTGTTTGGGGTTGTGTTTTATTTTGTAATTTTTTTTCTAGCTCTAGGGGTAAAGGAGAAAAAAAAATCACCATTTAGAACAAACAAGCAAAAAAAAAAAAGAAATCCAAATCTGGGAGTGATGTGCTACTTAAATGAACTGAATTAATGCTTACCGGAGAAGATAGAGAGATCAGTAAACAATTAAGGGAAGGAGATTTATTTCAGAGGTGGCCTGAGTCTCCCGGGTGGGTTTTGCAGCCTGGGTGATGTGTCGGGGTTGGCTGCGACCCCTGTGGTGAGGACCGCTGGATGCTTTCCTTCCTTGGATGCGTCTCGGATACTTCGGCTGAGCAAGGGGTTGCTGGAAGCTGCTCGCATCCTTCCGAAAACACGGCTGGCTTCCCAACTACCGACTTATTTTTCCTCAGGAGGGGACAGGGGTGAGGGACACCCCAGAGAAAGTCCTGAACTGACTTGGTGCCTCTTACCCACAAGAGCATCTTTGGCATTTGGTTTTTTTTTAAAACTACTAAGGTGAGGCAGTGGGTGACGGCTGCTGTGGAGCGGGCTGGTAACTGGTTTGGTTTTTGTTTTTGTTTTTTTCATGTGGAAAATGTGAACTTTTCACCAAAAATTGATATTTTTTTTTCTGTTTATATTTTTTTATCAGATGGAAGTTTTCATCCATAAAATTAAAAAAGTTTACAAATGACTGTGGAGCCATTTCAGGCTGGTTTTGTCATAATATTTGATTTGTGGTTGACAATTCCATTGTCAACAATCTCTTCCAGGTTTGCTCTTCGGTAAGAAATTATGCTGACCTTGTGCTCCTAGGAAAGGAGGGATTTTCTTTCAAAATTTCTGTGTTGACAGAAGCCAAATTTTCTATTTATTAAAAAAAAAACCATGCAGGAAATATGAAATCTTAAGTGAACATCCCCAGCCAGCCCTGTTCTGCACATGCTGCCCTGGGACTGCGACTCTCTCCAAAGGGTTAAAGCAATTATTCTTCATGGGGAGGGCAAACAAAGACACTGGATAGGAGCCAGAACCAGGGGTGACTTTTCATCCAATCTTTTTTTTTTTTTGATTGTTTGGTTTTTTTGTTCCCTTGAGGATTTTTGTTTTGTTTTGGTTGTGTAAAAATTGAATATGAAATGATTGAAATATTTATTTAATATGTGCATTAAAAAATTTGTATTAGTCTAAGTGAGCTTGATGCTTTCCACAGAGGGGCTGGGGAAGCAGGTTGTAGAGGAGCGAAGGAGGACCGTGAGCTGTAGGATGGGGCAGAGGCTGCTGCCTGGTGTGAGTCCCCACCTGAGGGAGCAGATGTGGGAAGGAGGAGGATGCCCTGAGATCTTGGACCTGATGAGTCTTTTGGAAATCATGGTTTTCCTTGCTGCAACTTCCAGGTTTAATGGGCAGATGCCACCTCCTTGCCCTGTGGGGACAAGACCATTGCAGACTGGATGGGGACATAGTGCAATGGAGGCTTGACCACTGGTTTTAAGCATGGGATGAGGCTTTCCAAGAGAAAGCCAGTATCTGCTCCCCTCTGGTCTAGATGAACTTGGTGTCTGTGCAAAATGGGCTGTTGGGTCTGCTCTGGTGGATACTCAGCCCTGCCAAGGTGTTGGGTCCTGCTCACAGGAGCTAACGGGGGATTCAGATATGGAGTTGTCTCAGATATGGAAAGATGCAATAATAAAATTGTTAAATATGTTTTTAAAAAAAATGCAGAAATGGAGCAACCTAGCAAGGTGAGAGTCTTGCCCTTGTTGGTGCTGCACCAACAGGTGTGGCTGTAGCAGTATCCTGCTGGTGCTGCCATCCTTGTGGCATCCCTGTGACATCACTTAGTGCTCAGGGTGTTGCTTGTCCACAGGGTGGGAGGACGAGCCATCCCCTGGCTGATGTTGCAGACTGGGCTGAGCTGTCAAAATACATCATTCATTTCAAGAGGGAAACCCAGGGGCTGGGTGCTCAGCCATGTTCTACATCTGAGTATCACCGCTGCGTCACAGAGGTTGCAGATGATGCTTGGGCTGCAGGACAGCGCCGATGGCATTTGCCCTGCTCTCCCAGGAGGGACCCAAGGACTACAGAATCCCGCAGCTGGGGCAAGCCCTTGTTGTGGTTTCCAGACTACAGGAACTAGAAGTGAACTGCTCCTGGCCTTTCCCCAGGCAGAGATGGTGTTTGATAGTCCTTAATGGGTGCTTTTCTTTCATTAATTTGGCTAATTGCTTTTCCTAATGGCTTTGTGAACTTGAGTGAATTGGTGCCGGGTTGCTGCTCCAGGTAAGGGTAGCAGAGGGGCAGGACTGGCTCCATGCAGGTCAGCAGAGGTCTCCTCCCTTGTTTTCTGTCCCCCAGGGACAGCGATGGCAGGGAAGGGCATGGCATGGGTGCTCAGCCTCCAGTGAGGCTGTTCCCCCATCCCAGGGTGCAGCCGAGGGCTGGGGCAGGGGGCACCCAGCACCCTGGGGGCTTGAGCCAGGGATGGACACCCCTCATGTCCTTGCACAGCCCTGTACCACACACCATCCCCAACCCCTGCCATCTGCTCTGCTGCGGCCTGCCTTTGTGAAAGGCACCCAGGCCTGGCTCCTGGGAAGGGACCCCCTGCTTTCCCAGCTCGCTTGGTGCGCGGTTAATTAGACGCTTTTCAATAAAAGGCTTTTGGGTGGCCATGCTGCCTAGGAGCACTACAACTTGGGGCTTTGTTTATTGCTAGAATTTGTCCAGCTTCAGCTTCCAGCCAGCAAATGTTGTTTTGCTTTTGCTTGGAAGATTAAAGAGCCCACTACTAGTTAGTTAATGAGTAAGTGAATTAATTAATGGCTCCTCATACCCCGTCTCTGCACTGATACCGCTTAGTCCCTGGCCTGGCTGGAGCAGCTCACACTCTTCCCAGTGATCTGGACCCTGCAGATCTGGTAGCTCCCACCACCCATGCAGGGAGATGGAGACTCCCTGGCAGTACCTGCTGTTCCTCCAGGGATGCAGAAACCCTGGCTGCTAGTTGAACGTGCGGGGTCAATCATCAGGCCAGGAATCTGGGACTTTTCCCCTCCTCCTTCATCATCAGCAAGTGTGTGGACCAAGCTTGAGAATCACAGCCACCCAAAGGCCCTGGGGACAGTGGGACACTGAGGCTGGATCCAGGAGGGCACTGGAGATGGAAGGTTTGGAGGTGGGCGTTCACTGCCATCAACTCATGCTGATAGCATGGGTGTTTTGGGCAGAAAGCCCTGCTCCAGCTAGCAAAGTCCTTGTGATGGGGATGTGTCTGTCCCTAGCACCGCTACTCCCAGTATCATCCTGTGGTCCCCTTGTTGCTACCAGCTGGCAGGAGGGAAGTGGCAGATGAAGCAGGAAAGGAGCTGTTCTGGCTGTTGGTGCAGGGATGACCGCCCTGTCCCGAGCTCCAAGCAGTGGTGCATGTGTGTCCCTGCCCGTACAGGACTTTGCTGCACGATGTTGTCTGAACACAGCGACAAGGCTGGAGGTGAGCGACACTTGGGAGAGTCTGCCTCACGAGATGAGACCAGGAAGCCTGGCTGGTCCAGCCAGCCAACGTGGGGTAAGAAGTAAATGTGGGGCAAATACACCAGGGCAACATCAGGCAGGGAGAAGGGCTGTTCTCAGGTTAAATGTGGCTGTAGCAGAGAAACAGTAGATGGGTAGGAATAAACCAAAGTGGCAAGAAAGGGGGTCTGTGCTGTCTGAGCAGGGGCTGCCTCAGGGCTTGATCCACCAAGCCCCAAACCTGTTGGCGCATGCTGTCTCCACTTCCATCCTCTCTCTCACTTTACAAACACCGTTGGTCTTCATTGGAGGGCCAACCCATGACAACTTTTCTACAAGGTCTGCATAGGGAAGGGTGCCCACTGAGCGGGGTGGGCTGCACGATGCTCTGGCAGCGTTGGGGCTCACCCAGGCCTCCTTTGGCATGCCCCAGCTTGGTAAGAAGGACTGGGGTGTTTGTTTATTGCATCAGGCTCAGCTTTCAAACATCTCTCTGCCATCCCCCTCCCCCTCCTTTAATTAATTCTGGGTAAGAAGTCCTGGCTTTATTGTGCCACCGAGCTGAGGGCTCCCTGTGGGAAAAGTCACACCTTCTGAACAGCTTCTGATACCATGCAAATGAAGGACAAGTCCAGGAAACGCTTTCATCTCAGACCTGTCCAGCCCCCTGCCCATTAATTACACACATTTCATTTGTGTGAGAGCAATTCCTCTCGGGGAGGGGGCGGGGGACAGCCGCAGCTTGTGGATCATCTCAGCCCCGCTCTCTCAAGACCCCTCCTTAGAAGGGGGTTTATAGCCAGAAACAGGGATGCTCAGGGGCTCGGTGGGGGATCCCATATTTCTGCTCTCACACAGCCACTCCAAATCAAACTGGCTTGTTGGTGGGCCACATCAGGCCAGTGGTGAGGGCTCAGCAGTGCCCCACACCCTGCCTGGTACCAGCAAGCCTCATCTGTGGATCCAAGTGCTGCAGGAGCATCCTGGAGGGAAGCACAGGACGGAGCAGAAGTGAGCTCAGTGCTCTCCCAAGGGAGTGACTCTCCAAGGCCAGGAGCTCATGAGATGGGTAACTTTGGGCAGGGCAGCCACAAAATGAGTCCCACATAGGGAAACATCTTTCCACACTACTACTGGAATGCTGTTGAGGGACTACATCACGCTGTGACAGGATGCAAAGTCTTGGCCACATGCGGACCAGATCCAACTCTCCTGTTGAGCCTTGGTCTCTCTTATTTTCCTGGGGCTGATGGGGAGACTCAGCTCCAGATCCTGCAGAAGGCACAGAGCAAGGGGATGTGGAGTACAGCGGGTTTTCACAGCCCGTTTCCTGGCCATGATAATAACACTTAGCACTTCTGTAGCACCTGGGATGCTCCAAGCACCTACACATCTGCTCCTCATTACCATCCTGCTTCCCATCAGCAGCATTTCTGTCCCCTCCTCATGCATGCCTACAGGTCTCCCCTAGAAATGGAGCCACCCCTAACTTTTCTCCTGGAAATCTTCAGGGCAGGGTTGCAGGGACCTGCAGCCACGTTCTGCTTTGGGGATGGGCTGGAGGCTGCCCTCCAGGACTGGGGTAAGCAGTTTGGAGTGGCTGCTGTGGCTTTGCTGTAGAAGGCCTTTGATGGCCAAGACTGAAGATGCATAATCTGTGTCCTCTGGTGTGATAACCTGTGGGTCTGGGGACACGTGTCATCTGTGGCTTGGTGCACCAGAGCACCTCTTGGGAGTTGTTGGAGGGATATTTAGAACTCTGTTCATGGGGACCTGCAGCCTTTTTGGGTCAGAGTCAGCATGAAAGTGGTGCTGGGCTCTAGCAAAGCTGCTGGTCCATCCACTGGTCCTGTGCAATGTCAGCCAGAGGGTGAGAGAGGGCTCATGTGTGGGTGGATTGAAGACTACAACCATTACTCCAGATTACCTGATTAATGCCCTAGGCTCCTCTGTAATGAAGTACACTTTAGATCTGCTGTGCTGGACCAGACAGGATGCTCTCGGGCTTCATGTGACTTACAGCATCTCTCCTAAGTTTGTAGTGGCTGTAGCAGCAGGTCCCTCCAGGCTGTCAGATGTGATGACCAAGGTGCAATCTGTGGTTGCAAAGTCCTAGCTCAGAGGCTGGGGGAGGCTTGGCTGTGTTGGGAAGAACCACTCCAGCCATGGCCAGGTATTAGCACTTTGCTAAGCTTGTGCTGCCAATCGTTGTGGACTGGAAACGGGATGTTGAGGGCTGCCAGAGCCTACCTAGCTCAGTGGGGGCCTGATTTGTAGCCCTGCTCTCATTTGAGTCCTCTGTTTAGCTGTGGAGTAACCCCTTTCAACCATGGTCATGGCACTGCGAAGGGTCCCCGCTTCCTGGGATGGCTTCTACCACCAATATGGTCAATAGTCACTTAATTTCTATTTTTTTTTTCCTTAAATCTTTTATAGCAGAAGGAGAAAGAAAAACTTAGCCTCACTCTTGCTGTGATTATTTTGCCAACTCTTTCCGCTGTGATAGCACATCCTGGTGGCTGGAGTCTCCTACAAGCTGCTCGCAGAGTAAATGGTAGCCCTTGCCCCAAAGACATGCTGGTTTATATGACTGGCTGTAGCAAGTGGCACAAGCCAGCACGACAGACCTCACCGCTCTCATGGGTTTAGTTGCTACCACAGCAAACAACAGTCCTGAGAAGGCATTTGAAGGAGGGCTGGAAGGTGTCCCTGTGGAAGCTCATAGTAAACATGAGGAAAAACTCCAATGGCAACATCCTTCCCCCTAAAAAAGCTGCTGGAGTAGCTGAGATGCTGGATGATGAAACCCAGGCTGTACATCGATTGGAAAACTTTGGCTGTTGAGATGTGAAATGGGACCTTGTGTGTTGGCTGTACTTGTGTGCTCAGGCCCCAGGACGTGGCTGTGCTCCCCATCGCCCCCTGAGAAGCAGATGCCCAGCTGGGAGCCGGCCCTTTGGTAATGGCCTGCGAATTTCCCTGGGCTCCGTTAATTGCCGCCTGGCTGCTAGTTACAACTCCAAGTCAATTGCTGGGAGTGTTGGGCCCTGCAGAACAACCCCTTGAAATCAGTTGTTAGCCCAATTAACAACCAGTTTGGCTTCGGTTCAGGCTGTTAACCATCAAACAGTTAACTGTTGGTAATGATTGATTTCTCAACAGTTGGGGCTGCAGTGGAGGAGCCAACCTGCTTCACAAAATGCCATTAAAGCCAAGATTTTGTGAACGCATCTGGCTCGGGCAAACATTCAAGCTGCCCATGCCAGTAGAGCAGGCAAGGTGATGGCCAGGATTTCTGCCCATTTTGATTAAAGCATGGGTCATCGGGGTTAGGATGAACTGGCAGCCAGCGGGCCAGTGCTGCCACCACACCGTGCTCCAGGTAGGCAGCCACCACTGTTGGTAGGGAAACCACTCGCACTCGTGGGGCATCACGACATTCAAAACCCCCATGGATGGGAACTGCTTGGTGTCCAGCTCTCTTCCATAGTTACTGTTCCAGCCAGCAAACCCACAAAGATTAGTTTGTCTAGTTTGGATGTTCAGATCTTTCTGCAAATCACCTGGGCCATTTCCATCTGCACAACCAGCCAGGAGCTTGTATGGGGAGGGTAGTTCCCATCAGCGTTTGCAAGCCTGGGGATGCCTCCAGAGCAGCCTGGGACACTGGCCTGTGCCTGCTGGTAGGCAATACAGAATCATCTGCACATGTGAGTATCTCAATGAAATCCATAAAATACTTTGAGTCCCAGGGTTCAGGCAGGGTTTTGTTTAAGATTACTGGTCAGGTCCTCATCCATTTCCCTCCGGTGTTTCAGGCTGTTCTCTGCTGTGCACTGGCAGGTTGGTTTGAACATATTGCTGATGCTACATCAAGGGCTTTTCCCCCCTGGGGATATTTTCCCCCTGATCAAAGTGGCCGATTCAAGCTGTAGCATGTACGGGGAGGAGGCAGACAGCCACCTGTTAGGGGAAGACTTTGAAAATGCAGAGGACGCGCTGCAGAGGTTGACCTTGTGAAATGTAAACTCCAACGGCGCCGGGTAGCAGACTGGTGCAGGGTGAGGAGTGAGCACCTTGGCCTGCAGCACCATGGTCCTTGTGCTTTTGAGGGCACTTAGTGGTCCTGCCAGGGCCTTGGCACTGCAGCCTGAGCTTCATTTCTGAAGCTGGGTCCTGGTGCCTTTCAGCAGGACGCAGGCAGCTGAGACTCATGTAGATGTTTCAAAGACCTTCGCGCAAGGTTCCTCCAAGCACACATCTGGTTCCCCCTGGTGCCATGCTTTTGCTATCCTTTCACAGGAGGTATGGTTGTCCCAGATTCCCACCAGTACATACCCCAGCACGGTGCATGTTTTCTGTAATTAGCTGTATTAGATGTTTCTTGTGCTGACAGAACAAAGTTGCTTATTTCATCAAATACCTACTAGAAGTAGCTCTGCTCTCTCCCATGTTGGGGTTACCTCGCCACCCTTACTGGGGAGGCTGGGGAGGCTGGGTTGCAGCTGGGGCTCCCCCTGTGCTGGCAGTGGGTGTGCAGTGAGCTTCTGTATCCCGGGGGTTGGTCAGGGTTTCTCCCTCCGGTCTGTAGAAGGAGAAACTGATTCTCACAAAGGGAAAAACGAGAAGTTTGGGGTAAGCAGGAGATCTGACAACCTGATTTTCCCACTCCTTGGGTTTGTGAGGAAATGTTTTATTCCCAGATTGTGTATTTAACTGGGCTGAATACAGCAATCCTGGTCCGTGCATCTCCTGAGTGTCTCATTCCCCCTCAGCTGTGGCCAAATGCATCCTTCCAGGAGGTGGTGACGGGTGCCTCTCACCTGCTGGAGCCGGGTGAGCTCTGGCTGCTCAGACTTTTTCTGTCTAACAGAGAAGGTCAGTTATAAACAGAAACGGTTGGTTTTGTTGGGGTCTTTTTTTAGACATCAGGAATGCTCCATCATCATCAGGCTGGCTTAGCTTTCAGCAGCCAATGCAAATGGAGCCAAACCCTCAGCAGAGAATTCAGCGAGAGAAGCGGCACAGACTTTCCAGCACTATTTTGCCCAAGTCTTGCATCCTCGTTTCTCCTTACACTTTGTGCCACGGCAGCCGATGCTGTTCTGGGCTCTGTGCAGACACAGGGTGAGCCCTGAGGAGCTCCCAGCTGGGGCTGAAAGCAAATGGCATAGCCCCATTTTAGAGAAGGAGTGGCGGGAATCGGTACACAGAAAGATTAAGATCTGAAAGAAATCCTGGCAGAGCCGCGAATCAGCCGAATCAATTTGCAACAGGCCAAAAAAAGGTATGGAAGTGGTCCAGTGGGGGAAGTGATGCATATATGCAATGATCTGAGCTATAAATGAAGTACAAAACCACAAAACTGATCTTTTTCTAAACCTCATGTCCGATTCCCCAACTTTGACTGAAGGTTGGACTCTGTCCCGTATCCTGACTGGAAGGAACCCGCTTTTGTACACGAACAGATTTCAAGGACATGAGGATTATTCTGAATGTTGGTCCCAGTCTTCGGCAATACTCAGATGAGAGGATGCTGCTCAGTGCCTTCTGAGTCAAAGCCATAGTCCTTCTGGAAGGAACGATATCCTGCAGGGACTCCATATTTCAGTATTATTCGGTATTTTTGGTTTAAAATTGCCTAACTCACAGCACTTGATCTTGCCCTCTTTTCTTCCAGCTCACAGTGCCATCCAACCTGACCAGGCTTCTGCAGGCACTGCAAGTGGGTTTTCCAGGTCTCTCCAAGCTCTTGTAGGGATTTTTTTAAGCTGATTCCCATCTGTCAACATCTCTTGTGAAGTGCGGCCAAGTGTTTTGGCCACAGCATCTGGCAATGGAGTCCGGTGTTGGCTTGCTTGTGTCCAGGATCTTGGGAGGAGAAATGATGCAGTGACCACCCACTGGAGTGATGTCTCTCAGCTCAGGGCTGGTGTTTTCCCAGTAGTTCTTGCAGGGACTTGCGGAGCAATTGAAGCTGACTGTGGAGCTGTAACCCTCATTCGGTCGGGAGCACTGTAACTCCAGTCTGTTTTGAAGATGAGAGGCACGGATGGTCCCCACAGGAGGTGCCACTAAGGCATGGTTACAGTCTCCTCTCCTTTGTTTCCTGATACGAAGACTACAGCACATCTCTAAAGCAAAGGTAGCATTTATTTTATAATGAATCCTCAAATCCCAGGTCTCATGCTTGCCCAGGAGGGCTCCATCTCCAGTCATTCAAATATTCAGTTGATGAAGTCTGAGCTATTTTTGCTCTCACTTGTGATGGGTAAAGCCACAGTTGTTCCTCTGACTTCACTAGAATTGCTCTGGATAAGTTCAGATGTGAGTAGAGGTTGGTTTGACCTAATTATTCTCAATGCCCATATCTGCAATTCTCCTACACTAAGCCAGCGGAGCGACAGCAGTGGGTGCGGAGGTTTTCATATACCTAAAGGTTTTGGCAGAATCTGTGTTTCAAGAGCTGGTCGCTGCCCCCACATGCCCCCACAGCACTTGCTGAGGTGTGACCGAAAGATGGAGGGGGCACGGCTGGGCAAGGAGAGGAAAGGTGCGTGCAAGCTGCAAATTCCCAAGGCAATGGCTGCGGCTTGTGGCAGTACGTGCAGCACCTGCTGCACTGACCCAAATCCACCACTGTCACAACCTGGTTAATTATAAGAAAAGCTCTTTCCTACTAATTGCTGCTGGCTGGTAAAGGGACATCCCCAGCCCCTAAAGGACTGGGAGGACCGAGAGGGCAGAGCGGTGGTTGCTGACACATGCTAAGCCCTTGCAGCCTCCATCATGGGGCCCGGAGAAGTGTCCACACTTCACCGCCTCTCAGAGTGATCATTGCAAGGAGCCGAGGGTTTCACCACCTCCCCCCGCAGAGCCGTGGGTTTGCCGTGCGCTTGACACCGGCACAGGGGGATGACTTGCGCTTGACGACTGTCTCCACCGCAGCAGCCGCCTGTCCTCCACCAATGCTTTCCTCCAACTGTCTTGCAAGAAGATGATGTACCGTTCCTGGCGCAAGGCTGAACACCAGGGTGGTGCAGTGTGACATGGAGGTGGCCTCCCCACGGGCCATGCTGCCAGCTGGTGTGGTGGGATGTGGCAGCCCCTAGGCCACTACGGTCCCAGCACTCCGGTCACCAGTCGGGGCTCCCCAAATCAAGTCTGGGGCTCCCTGGGGGAGCCAGCTTGCCTTAAGCATCAATGAGGATCAAAAACTTCCCTACAGGGAAGAGGAAATCACAGCTGGGATTTTTGCCCTGATGGCGAGGCTCCATGAGCTGGGATTTCTGACAAACCCTCAGCGCTGTGATGTGGGATCACCTTACATGTGGTGAGGATGGGCCATTTCTTTTGTATTTGCTACTTACAGTGGGGAAGGCTCTCCTGGTGATGTGAGCAAAGGGACAAAGAGCTGAGGGGACAAAGCGGGCAGGAGCGTGTGTAAGTCCCAGCTAGAAAGGCAGAAGAAGGCAGAGGAGCCCACTGTGCCAGGCAGCCAGGATCGCCAGCAGAGAGGGGAGAAGGGGCTGTGGGTCCCACCCCTGGGCTCCCTGAAGTACGTTTCCTGGGAATGAATGTCCGTGGGGAGGAGAGGGAAACTAGAATCGGTGAAGCACGTGGGCTTTTAGTCCTCCTGTCACCTTGAGGGCATCCAGGGGTGATAAATGTGCAGCCTCTGCTATTGAGACCAAGAGAACCCTTAATGGGCTGCTTCAGAGGACTTAGAGAAATGCTAGGGAGGCAAAACTCCAGTGACAGGGACAGCTATTTCACAGCTAGTTCGCTGGGTAGCACCCACTGCTCGCTGCTCCCACTGCTGCCTGCTCCACTGGTGCACCCACTGCTGCCTGCTCCACCCCAGAGCTGGGTGCACCCCATGGCACGGTGAGCTGGGCTGACCTGGCCGTAACCTGTCCCAATGCATGGTCCAGAGAAGCTCTGCTGACTTCTCGGGGAAGATGTCAGACACCAAGATCGGACTCTGCTCCACTGTGTGGGCAGCATCACAGGTACTGTGCACCGAAACCAGCGGTACTTATGGGTCTGGCCTTCCCGGTTGCGGTCCGTGCAGGAAAGCTCTGAGTGTGCTGACTTATTCCCAAGCTGGTTTTTATGCATGGGATACACGCAGCCATTGCTGTTATCTGAAGCAGGTTTGGAGCTGTTATTTGAAGCAGGTCACCTGGTAAGTGGCCGTGATACGAAAAGCTACAAGCAGCCCAAAGAGCGGTCAGCCAGGCAAAAGGTAGGGCAGCTGTCGGTGGGGCATGAAATGCTCAGGACAGGGAAGAGGAGAGTTGTCAACACAGTACGGAGCCCTCATCCCCAGAAACCTTCCCGCGTTGCTGCTTGCTCTGATTTAAACCAATAGCTGGTCCCTGTGGAGGCAGGAGCTCTGAAGCTGTCTGCTGCTATATTGTTTCAGGGACACACATTGTGAGGAAACAAGTCTTTCCCCATCAAAGCAGTGAATCTCTGCCTCTGCCAACAGCCTGCACAGAGAAGGCTCAGCCCTGCATAAGACTGGACGTAGCAGGGTGAATGTGAGGATGCTGCAGGACAGTACTGTGGACTTAGCTGCAAGCTGGGTGCCCAAATCACTGGTGAGAGCTGTCGTTGCTCTCGTAGAAAGCAACAGGTCTCCTTGAGTTATTTGGCCTGTATTGAGCTGCTAGGGAAATGTCTGACCTTCCTTGAAACTAGAGCATCCAGACCAGCCTGCTTACCCTCAGCAGTGATCTCTGGGCAGGAAGCACAGACATGAGCGATGAAGGCAGCAGCTTTGCTGAGGAAATGCATTTAATTCAATCTACGCTGCAGTTTTTGTTGGAAAAAAATGTTGATGCAGTAACATTCTGCACAGTAACTAGGGGTGGATTAAAGGTCATAGAGATAATGTAGCATGCTGAATTCATAGGCGGCAGATGGGAAGAGTCCTAGACCCACCGGGAAAGTCTCTCTGAAGTGTCTTCTCTGCAGCTTTGTCCGTTCTACCCAAGGACTAGGTTTGCTTCTCTTTCCTAGCAGGTTTAACTCTTGCCTGGACCTTTTTCTTGAGCTTTAACCCACATTCCCCTTTTCTTGATTTATGTTAGCAGCCCCAGTTAATGCAGTTCTTCACCACCTAACTGATTTTTCTCAGGGATGTTACACCTCTGCACACTGAGAATACTTGGCTAGCCGGTCTGCACCTGAGTCTTTCCCCAGTGCTTTAAATTATGGAGTGGCAGCTTAGCATGGTGCAGGTGGAGCAGGGAAGTGCCTTCTACTTGTGATGCAGCGATGGCTGCGCAGACACAGCCCCCCAAGAAGCAGTTTTCCATGCACACAACTGGGTCTTGCTGCAGAGCACACTCCTGGGTGAGGGGAGGAGAGGGTTTCCCCAATCTGCTGGAACTTTTGTGGTCATCTGAGGTTGATGCAAAAAGTCTCCTGTGGTGGAAAGGTCTGTGGCAGAAGCATTTTAAAGAACTGTGCTCAGAGGGGTTAAATCCAGCATTGTGGTGCAGGAACACATTTGTCTCAATGGACAGGGGAGAGGGCCACACATTTCAGCTCGTGACATGTAACAACTGGTCAACCACCTGAGCTCCTCCTGCTCCCTGCGTAAAATGGAGATGGTGCCAAATCACTTACCAGGTCATTGGAAGTTTAATGCAAGTTTCCCAGAGGTTTTGGAGCATGCAGTGAAGGATGCTGCAGTGTGAAGCATTGCTGTTTATTCCACCGTTATCACCCAGTGGAGAAAAATGCAGGGTTCATCATGACATCTACTGAAATGTCATGGGAAAAAAAGCCAAAAGCCCAGCAGTGAAGTAACCCTGTCCTGCAGACAGAACCCCCCCAGTATTTTGTGCTCTGTCCCAGCAGAGGGAGCCCGAGTTTATTAACAAATCCCGATCCCGGAGATAGCCGCTATCAAGGTGGTACCAAAGCCCGGGCAGGATGCTTGCCGGTGGAGGAAGGCTGCAGAAGGTGGACGGTGATCTAGCGGTGATGCTGAAAGCGGGGCTGTGTTTCCAACCAGGAAAGCAAGCTAGTGCTTCTCCAGGAGGCCCTGCAAGTAACTTTACTCCTGGGACACTGCAACCACGTCAAGAGATGGATGGCCTGCAAGAGCCAGTGGCTGCACTCATTGCATGGGGAAAAAATGTTGCACTGGAAGATGCAGCAGAGCCATGCTAAGATGGATGCGCTGAGTTTAATTTGCTTCAGAGACTTCCTGTGTACCTGCAGAATCAGTGACCTGTGTACCTGCATTTGTGCTGGACCAGCCAGTCTTAATCCTGTCATCTAGACAGTTCTCCCAATAGTGTTCAAAACCATCGGTCATGGCAGTGCCAAATCCAGAGCTGTTTGCCACCTTGTGTCTGAGCCTGATCTCATTCTGGCTGCATGGCAACGCTCTGTAACCACTGCACACACACAACTGTGGGCCTGATCCACAGCTTCTTAAACCTGATGGGAGTTTTTGCACTGATTTCCCCTGGGTTTTGGAGGCTCTGTGTTAGTGCACGGAGGGCCCCGTTCAAGAAAGCAGGAGCAGTTTTAGTGGATAGCCTTCTCGGAGCTCGTGGGAATGCCGTAAGTTTTCTCTGCTGATAATGTGAGATGAAATGTCTCCTAAGGAGACAGATGAGTCTCAGCTGTGCATTCTTTCTTACGGCCAGTAGTTGCACCCATGCCATGGGTGCATACATGGGTACAAGATTATTTGGGAGAGGGAAAGTCATGGGATTGGGATGCAGGAGGGTCACAGATCATTTTAGGCCAAATCTAAATCAATGCAAAGCCCCTCGTTAGCCTGAGCGAGCTTGACCAAGCCCAGATATACTTGCTTTAGAAGCTGAATAACAAACTGGGACGTTCAAAGGCACAGGGATGGGAAGGTAAACGACTTGGGCTGTGCTCTGCAGAAAGCAGCAGACGGATATTTTCCAAGGCAACTTTTGAAAGGAAGGTTAAATTTCTCCAAGATAAGGAGAGCTCCAGCGAGCTGGAATGCATGGCGACCCCCCTCCCCAGCTCATCCTATGATAACAGCTGTTGTGTTGGAAACCTAATGCTGATGAAAGAGTTAAAGGCTGGTTGATGGGCAATATCGGTGACACACCTCTGAATTGAGCATACTCCTGGAGTGAGACTGTGGACTGGTGTTACTCAATGAATAGAGGCCACTCCAAGGGAGTTTTTCCTTGAATAGAATGGGGTCAGGGAGCCGCTTTGGGGAACAATGGTTGCCACCGGCTAGCTGAATTTCTTACAATCACACACCATACCCCCTGATCAAATAGCTCCTTTGTCAGTCTGATATAAAAACATGTCATACAATGATGATCTGGAAGAATGACAAGAGCTGGCCTTTCAAAGAGATCAGAAGGGCTTGTTTTGCACAAAAAGAGCCCCCATCAGAGTCAAGACAGAAAAAAAATGGAGAATAAAAGGGGGTGAATGGAAACAAACAGCAATAACAACAACAACAGAAAAGAGGGCAAGTTGGAAACTTGGGTCTGGCTTGTTTCACAGCATCCCGTGGCCACAGCAGTGCAGCACGGTCGAGTTGAATCTCTTTCGGTATGGATGTGGATGTCAGATTGCGCTGCCATTGGGTTCCCATTGTCATTCTGCACTGGGACAGAAGAAATTGCTGGATGGGAAAAGGTCACTTGGCCCAACGAATCATCTCCCCCGCCGCCGCCCCCCCCCCGAAAATGTCTCAACACCATCTCTCTGCTTTCTCACTGTAGTTCTCTCCTCCGCCTTTCTAATACAATGTTCGTTTGCTGCCTTTATGCTCCTGTACAAAGTTCAGATTGCTCAGAAGGCTATTCTTGTCCATCTGTTCCTATGAGTGGGAAAATGCCTCTATTTTCCCCCATTCCCTTGTTAACTGTAATATTTTTTGTTTCTTAGAGTGTGTACCCTGTTTTCAACCCTCTTCCCAGCATTTTCAGGGACATAATTGAGAGTTTGGATGGAGAGAAAGAGTTTTTCCCCAAAGAATGTTTTAAGATGTGCAGGAAGTGGATCCCTCTTGGCTACTTCCAGGGGAGCTGCATTCCTACAGTATCTATTGCAGGAGCTCCAAGAGATGGCATTTACACACAATCATGACAATTATTTGCAAGCTAGAAAAGTTCAGCAGTCCTGGAAGTGGGCAACTAGAGCTGACAGACAGTTTCAGCACCTACAAGTGTTTGAAAAAGCTTCAGATTTTAATCTTGTATTATATAAAATAAGGAGTCAGAACAGCCAGAAGAAACCAGCCTGGAAGAGACTAAACTCTTGGGAAACTGTTCCTGAAAATACACCCATAACACAAACAATACACCGAAGCTTTGTCCCATGTTTAAGTTTTTAAACTTTTTTCCTCTTTTTATCACAGCTTTGTTTTTCTCAAAAAGGAGAAAAAAAAAAAAAAGAAGGAAAAAAACAGTGCTAAAGCTTCCAGGAGACCGTTATGTTTGTATGATTAAGCACACTAATCAGGAGGTACCTCGCAGTACAGATAACTAACTTGAGACACTTTCATTTATACTTTAAGACAAATATCTATTATGATCTAAGATTTCGTCACTGTATGATATTTTGTTTGACCTTTTCTGCAATTTTGTATAGAATCTTGTTATACTGCATGTTACTTAGCACATATTAATTTATAGGAAAAATATTTGATAAACTGTATTTACACAATACACTGTTTATTAAATACAGAGATTATTCATAAACACATACATAACGCTTGGTTTGCATAAACCAAACGAAATTGTTGCTGACCTGAATGGCTGAGCTCTTCAATTCCTTTACCTAAAAGAGTCTGTATTGCACAAAATCAGGGTCATAATTAATCACCTCTTCTCCTGAAACATAGCTCTGAAAAGCTGTGCAGCTGGTTGAAAATAATTAGGCCACATTCTGAGTGCGGCCAAAATAAAGATTCTTAGAAGATACTGGTTACAAATCTCTGGTAGTTTAAGTTGCAAGGCAATTACCAGATATTACCAGTGTATTGGAGATGGCAGAGGAAAACCAGCCCATGCTGTGTTGTGCTGATTGTGAAATGATTTGGAATTGTAGTATTAAAGCCAGGATAGCAGCAAAGCAGTGCAAAAGGCAGGTGAGTAGCAGCAAGTGTAGTGTTAAGAGTCTGAAAAATAATATTTAGGCACCTAAATAAAATGGCATTTCCAGTGGTGTTGAGCACCCAAGAGCTCTGCTTGACTTTCACAGATACTCAGCAGGCAGTGACAGACAGACAACCAACTTTGAGTTTATCAATCTGGAAGGCAGGTTTTACTGCAATGGCTTGTCCTGAGGATTGCTCCAGCCCCCAGCTGGAAACTGCAGGTAGCACAGAAGGTGACAATTCCGTTCTTAAATGGGATGTACCGCCACCCCGGACTGGGTGATGGACGACACGAGCTGAATTGAATGCCTTGTAAGTGGTGAGTGGGTTTCTGCAGTGCTGATTTTGATCTAGCTATTGTTAAAGCATATCAAGACCTTGCCATTTTGTGGTCAACTGGGGCTACATGAGAAGAAGGTCTTGGCATGCCATTATCTTCTGGCTGGACTTTGCAAGTCCAGTTTGACTGGGAGAGTGCTGATGTTTTTTAGGGCAAGCTATAAAATCCCCCCAGGGCCCAGGCCTGCCAGGTGGTGATGATAACCTGCAACACTTTCATTCTTCTGGCTTAAGCTGTTTTGTGATGGTCGTGTTTGGCTTTCATTGGACAGTTCTGTTTTGCGGTTGGTTGCTGGATTTTCTTTATTAGGGAAGTTCTGGATAGGCCAGGTGGATAATTTTTGTGTTGTCTTTGGGTGATAACCTGTTTCGATGTAAAGCAGCATAATTCTGTTAAATGCAGTGAAACTGTTGTTTTACAGCAACATCACATCTGGCCCTGAGACCCTGGACAACTCGGGGAAATTAAAAATATGTTAAGGGAACACTAACTGCATAATTAACTATTGCAAAGATTGGAAGGCATGAAAGTCAGGTTGCACACACGCACACTTTAATTCTGTCCCTTTATCAACAGGTGGCACGATCAAAATTTAAGTGACACTTCTGCCTTCTTCAGGCTGCTGGCTCTGCTCTGCTGAATCTCGCCTGTTCAAATTTCCAGTGAACCTTCTTGCATTCTCCTCCGGTTCTTACCCTGCAGTTATAACCTCGGTATTGGGAGCAAGCCTGGAAAATTTCAGAATGAAAACTGAAACCTTCCAAAAGGTAGGAGCAAATAAAAAACAGAGGATATTAATATAGCAACAGCTGGACTTCAGCTTTAATAATGTATATTTTTTAGAGTACGTAGCGATTCAGATCAGATACAGGTATTTCTGCATGCTTCTGTTAAATCAAGCCTCTTGCCAATAACACAGTGAGAGGCTGGTACACTATATTAAATACTAATTCCCAAGCCCCTTTCTTTTGATGGGTCTACTAAAGATACTTCAAATGGATATGTGAGAATTGATCAAAGATTTTGCAGGTTGTTGCCACTGCTCACTGGGCATTTCAAACCAAAGATGAACCTGACTCCCATGAAAAAGATACTGTGTTTTTATAAGCAATGAAAAACCACTGGTCACTTGATTGCTGTGGGGATGGATATAACTAAACTGGTGTTTCTTAAGGCAGAGAGCACAATCTAAGAGAAACAAAAAAAGACATGGGAGAGGGAGGGAAAGAGTGAGCAAGAGAGAGCTGAATTGATTTCAGTCTGTTCAGGTCTAGCTGGAAAACACAATGCAGTGAAACGGTCCCTTAGTCGGCAAGCTTCTTTTCCTAGGTTTTTCCCATGGTTTGAAGTGGAGAGGGAGGGATGGTATTAGAAAAAGTGTGTGCGTGAGAGAGAGAGAAGGCTGTAGGAAAGGCAGAGATGAGAGACATCATTTGGAAGGGTGCAAAATAGTCCATTCCTTCTGGGGAGTGGAAAACTTTGATGTCCATGTCTCTGGTTTTAAAGTGGCAGTGTCAGGTTCAGGCTGAAAGGCCCTGGTATTCAAATCTTTGTTTGTGCTTGCGCCCAGGACTTTGCCTGTGCACACACCTGCACATCCAAACACCTGCTAGGGCATCCACACAGCAAATGGGCCTTGTACTTCAGGGTGGGTGACAGAAAATAAGCAAGTAGGTGGCTTCACTGATTGCTTGTATGGAGGTTCATGCTGAAAAAAAAGCACATTTGTATGTGTACATGGAAGGAGACATAAGCAACAGAGAAAAAGTGCTGTGGGCTTTACCCCTTTTTAAAAAGCTATTTTCTTCCTGGCTTTACTAATGCAGTTATAAGGCTCAGAGTGTGTTACAAGGCTCACAACGTCTAAACAGACAAAGCAGCACAATTACAGGTAAGGGGAATAATCTATGAGAAGCATTGTGCTTCGTCAGCCATCACATACAGGTAAATTCAGCTTCAAGAGTCACAACTGATGTCTGTAAGTCAGAAGCCCTTTCTCCTCTGCAGGATCACGGGCATCTTGCACAGCCTGGCTGTTTTGTCCTTTGAGATGCATTTCAATATAATGCTACTAATAATTCAGACATACTAACAATGATAAGTCCACTGCAAGCCTGGAGGAAAAGAGAAAGAATAGGACCAAATTTATCACTCATGACACTCAAGTGAATTCTGGTAAGAGTTGATCCAGAGTGCAAGTGACTCTTTCTCCTTTCCTCGCTTCCAAGAGCAGAAAGCTTTGCACTCATGGTGGAGCTGAGAGTGTTCGTGCTCCGCTGGGTAGCAAGCTAATCTTACTGGAATCTGCACCCCAAAATTGTACCAGGCACTAACAGGCTGTAAAAGCAGAAAAGGTATTTGAGAATTACATAGTTTCAGATCAAGCCAACAACAGATGTACAAGTTGCTGTGATGGTCTTGGACTGTGAGGTCTTGGTTTCTAGCAAGAATAGAAGCATATGTGCATGGGGTGGCTTGTGGATCCTGATGGGAGACAGACAATGGATCAATTTATGTTCAATTGACAGACCTCCTTTACTGGAGGGGGAGATTTTGACTTGAATCCCTGGAATGTCGGCATTTTCCTTCCCAATACTCATTTTCAGTTTAAATAGATAGAGTGAAAAGCCTATTTTCATGGCAGGTGGGCTACAGAAGGGAGGTTTTAATGACTCTTTATTCTTGGATTTATAATCTGACACGCTGTACGCACATGTGTTTGTCACAAAACTGTGTGAGGTGCCCACCACCCATCCATGCATTGTCCAGCAGATGTTAAAGCCATCAAGTGTGTTTGCTTCCAGTTCCAAAGGAAAACATTCTCTATTTTGGGACGTGGGATTTTTTTTTAAACTGATCTAAACAAACAAACAAAAATAGTCTTGGAGAGGTAGGGCTTACATGATCATAAGAAACCTGTGTAAATGAGGATCTAAGGCCTGTTCCCTGACCCATAAACCAGGTTAGTAATTAGCTGTTCCTGCAGTTTGTTGTTGTCGTCATAAAACCGGAGGTTAGGCTGAGGACTATTTAAAAATCACGTGCATTAGCAATACGGGATATCTAAACATACACTTACTGCAGTGACAAAGCATTAGTTGCTCCTTATAATAATACCCAAGAGCCTGCAGTCACAGCAGAGGTCACGTCACGTGAGGTTCTGTAGCAGCGTGGAAAGCACAGTGCCTTTCCCAAAGGCTTTACAGCTGAAGGCACCAAAACTACAGATAAATCTGTTAGGTGAGACCTTGCGCTCGTGTAGTGCTCCGTTGCAGGACTAGGACCTGCAATGTATGGACAGGGGGATACCTTACTCTATATATTTTATTTATATACGTGTGTGCTTCATTAATAAGAGGACAGAGGCTTGGTATAAGCTGAACTGAATAGAAATAAAAGCTGTTTCTAGCACCAACTGCATTCCTGTTGCAGCACTATAAATCTCTTAACTTCAGATTGATGAATTCTGTGCTTCAGTGATGAGATAAAACAGAATTAACCAGCGAGAAATAAAAAATGGCAGCCTCCTGATTGAGAAAAGACTACTAGTGAAATGTTGCCTCTGGCTGTAGGGAAGAGAGAACGAAGCCTAGAACTCTAGTAATTCTGCAAATTTGTAATTGTTGCCGGTAATTAGGCTCGGTCTTGGTTGCCTGGTCAAGGCAGAGCCAAAACTGCTTGTAGGATTAGGTTTGTTCACTTTCCTTGAGAAAATTATTACCTTGTAAGTGATACAACAGTGGAGAATCCTCCAAGAGCAAGGGACTCCTCCGCACCCACGGGCAGATGGTGAGTAAGGACAGTCAGACTTGCTCACGCCAGGCAATGAGCATGTAGGAGTCGCATGAAGTAGCAACGTAGGTAGAAGGCAGATGCAGGATAAAACAGTATCATAGTCACTGCTACACTGAGGATACTCTTACATTGCTTTATAAACACTCCACAAAGATTTGGAACAACCTGTGGAATTAATGAAAACTGAGCTGAAAATCTCTAGAAACAACTTTGTAAGTCTTGATCTTACTCTCAAAGAAGCCAGTGGGTATTTGAATGTTTAGTTCCTCGGGCTCTAAGTATGAAAGGAAAAAGCCCCTAAAATATCTTCATAGGTAGCCCCTATAAAAGAACAAGATTCAAAAGCATTCCTTCAGGAGATCAAGGACGGTCCAGCCTTTGAAGCCTGGAGGATTGGGAAATTTAAAGATCTTTGTGGCAATCATATTGTGCCATTAGAAATCTACCATTTGGAATTGTAAAGCGTTTAAAAGGAATGATTCCAAATTCCACAGCTGTCTGGTGAGTGACAACTTGACGTGGCCTGGGGGGGAGGAAGAAGGTCATTGTTGGGAAAACAGTTAAAATGAACATTTTCTGAGCAGATGCTTTAGATAATACTTTGATAAATGAGGTTAAAAACAAATAAAATATTCTGGGTGACTTCCAGAAAACAACAGATTAGTAAAACAAACAAACAAAACTCAAAATGCAAAGACAAGAAATAGGTATATGGCTGGTACTTAGCAAATAATAGAGGATTGTTCAAAATAAAATGAACAATAAACAGAGTCTGAACCAGCAAGATGAGACAATTCTGCTGGCTATGGGAGGTGATACATTTTTTTTATTGCACTGCAGTTTTGCCAAGCAAGAGAGCTTCTGGAAGGCTCAGCTGTTCATTTTGATACACTAAAATATTTGAGAATCCATTTTTATTGCCTTTTTTTCCAAACCATTCAAGCAGCTCAGCTGCTGATCAAAATACAAAAGCATCACATGTGCCCAGCAAGTGGATAATGAAAATGATCCCCTCAGTTTAGTAACTCAGTCAGCAGAGTGTAGTGAGAAAAGTAAACAAACAGCATCACTGATGACAAACTGATTTACGGAATTGTTTGTTTTCATAATTTTCAGCATAATTATGACAAAAGGTCCTGATCCTGTGACTACTGTGAACCTTGTGGGGATGGCTGCTGGCTGGGTGCCCTTAGTACTCATTAGAAGCTCCTTGTAGAAGTGGTTTGGAAGCACACAGAATAGGGTCTGTTGGGATTATTTTTAAGGGAAGTTTTTTCCTTGCCCTTTAACAGAACCCATACCAAATAATTTCTAATCCTGATTTCTTCTGTTAGACCTTCTTTAGGTAAAATCAAATCAATATGTATAATTTGGGATAAAAAGGAGAAAATTTACCCCCAAATTCAGCATAACATTTTAATTTTATCCTCTTTAATCCTTTGATAATTTTTGTGCTTCTCCTGCAGAAAAGCAATTTTGCTAATCACCTTTGTGCCAATCCCTGCATTCCTGACAATAGCGTGAACAGCTTCCATCAAAGTCTTTGATGTGGGAAAGACACACACACACATATAATCTGAAAACAATTCAGCTCCTTGGTTCTCAATGGTGAGCACTCTGCTTTAATAGAGTGCAAGTTCCGTGGAGGTTTCTAATCCTTTCTGCCAAACAGAAGAGACGCAGTCAGGTAGCACACCTTATTCAGAAGTTAAAATAACATGTTACTTGCTCTCAGAGAAAATCAAAACAACTCAAGATCAAAAACAGATTCCGCCAACCCTAACAGGATAGACTTTCTACTCAGATAACTCTTGATCTAAGTGTGTAACAAGTAACCTGCTTTAATCCCTCAAAGCGATGGTGTTACAGATAAGTACTGTAGTAGCAGAGGAGGTGTCTTAAGTTTCAGAAACACACAAAAGCATTGGTCGGAAGGGAAAACAAAACAAAGAGCTGTCCACATGATTGTGTCTTTAGCTGGAAAGGTGTATTTGAGGGCACCGCAAATAATAAAACCCCTTGAAGACAGAAAAAAACCCAAAAACCCCAAACAAAAAACCAGGCAGGTATTGAAATGGTGTTTCTTCCAAGCTGGATTTTATTGACTTACACTGTTAAAGCACAAACTTTACAGGTATAAGCCTCCCCAATGTTTAGCTTACAAACCCTCCCCAAGCCATGATGCTGGAATGGTCTGCTACATCAGCACAGAATCCTACCCCATTTTCCAGAGGTTCAGAGTGATCATGGGCCACGAAAGGATTGGGATCTTTGCCCGTAAGATTTGGGAAGGATACATTATGGACTTTATGATTATGCTGCACATGAGCACGTGCACCAAGTCCTTTATTAGAGTATGAACAATGTAATGGAAATAATTATGCTACACATACAGTTTTAGTAATGGCTCAGAATCTTCCTTGGCTCTTGCTCCTGCAGACACATACTTGGGCATTGCTGGGAAGACTAGTGCCATTGGGTTCCCAGCCTGTGATGTGCAGCTTTGACAGCTCCACGGCAGTCACAGTGGCTGAAATCATGCCTGAGAACAAGTGTATGCAGCTGCAGGTCCATTTCTCTTAAAAAAACAAAGATAGATGATATCTATGTTTTGGGCAAAGAATAATTATTGCTACTATGTTGTAAGGCAATTATCCATACTAGAAAACAATGCTACATTTAAGAGCAACATACCATAATTTTTTCTTCATATTACTGTGTCCCCTGTCTGGAGCATATTTGACTCCCTCCACGATTACTGCATACAAACACGTTTTATCTTAGCCAAATATTTCATAGTTGTTTATACCTTGGGTCACAAATTGGAGAGCACTGAGGCCCTGCTTCTACAGATGTACTTGTCCATACCTTGGTCCTGGTATCCCAGAGGGTCACACTCTACATGTTACTTTGCACCCAGGCTCCTTCTGGACTGCACCGAGTAGTTTCTTTGGTGAAGTGGCACGGCCACAGAATGGAGACTACTGTACACTGGAATATGGGTGTCACACAGTGCAGGGAGACATGCACGACGCAGATGTAACAGAGCCTAAGACCAGAAAAGACCCCTTTGAACATCTTACTCTGATATCCTGAGTTAGGACTTGCCAGGTCAGTTCCTGGGTTAAGTTTTAGTAGTTGTGGTCTAGCCTGGCTCTCTCTCTAAGGGAGAAAAAAACCCAACTGGTATTGTTTTTTAAAAAGTCCAGTAATGGTGAATCTACCATAAATCTTGGTAAACTGCTTCAACAGTTAATTTTCTTCACTACAAAAGCATGCTTTATTTATTAATTTGTTTCCCACCACCTTCTGTCAAGAGATCTTATCTCTTTGTCTGCTAAATAGAAGATCCTGGCATTACCAGATTTTTCTTCCTGTTTCAGTGCTCATAAGGTATGATCACCTCACACCTTAACCTTCTCTTTAGAAAGCCAAATAGACTGAGCACTTTGGGTCTCACTATAAAACATGTTTGACAGTCCTGTAATCATTCTTACTACTCTTCTTTGAAACCCCTCTAGTTTTTCAACATCCTTCTTGAAATATTGGCTGGACAAATTATTTCCAAAGCAGTCACAACAGTGAAAAACAGAGGTAAAAGGACCTCACGGCTCTTGTTTGTTTCCCAGGACAGCACTAGCCCTTTGGTCACAGCACTGCAGAAGGAGCTCACGTTCAGCTGATTATTCATCTTAATGAAGTCTTTACGGAATTGCAGCTTTGCAGGATAGAGTTACATCCTTTCAGTGTGACCTACATTCTTTGTTCCTAGATGTAAGACTTCACATTTGGCTTGATTGAAATACTTACAATCTGATTATGCATAAACTTAACGTAAGGTTATGCAGCCATAATCACCCTTTGCCTCTTGCTTGCCCCATGCTTTGCACCTTCTACAAAGCTTTGCTAATAATGATTTCAGAAGTTTTCAGGTTGCTAGTAAAATTAAATAGTGTATGTTCCATAAGCTGTCTCTGTAGGATCCTACTAGAGAAAGAGCAACTTGATAATAAATCTGTCTTCACAGTAACAATTTAAGACTGAGGAGTCATTCAGCTTTTAATAAATTTAATGTTTCAGACATTGCTGAAGTCTATTACAAAAGAGCTAAGTTTTATGTCATCAAAAAGATAGTGAGTTGATATAAAACTGCATTCACACCAAGCTTCCATGATCTCATGTTAAGCAAAAATTGTTATATTACCTCCCTTTCAGTTTGCTATATAAGCCCTGTACCAGATGTGCTGTTATTTCACCTGAGCTAAAACTTAGGTTGAGAAATTTTTAATTACTTGGGCCATCTGATTCACTCATAAATGCTATTAAAACATTTGCTGCCTTCTGGAACTTCCCTGACTTCCAGGGTGTATTGAAACTCAGTGTAAATGGACCAGGCAGTTCCTCAGCCAGCGGTTCTGAACCTCTCAAATAAGAGGCTTCCAGAGTTGGTGATTTAGTCATATGAATATTTGAGTGCTTGAAATTACACAGACAAGATGACCTTCTGGAACAGGATGCCAGTACTGTCTAAAGGCCTGTATGCTATGGTAACCTCATTATATGCTGAAATTTATTTTCCTACTTCACTGTGCAAAAGGAGATGCAGTGAGTAAGTGATACCTGTTCAAAGCATTCTAGGCTGATGATGAACTTCTTACTATTTATCTAGTTTTCAATTTTGAGTGAGAAAATTTCCCAAACATTTCAGGCTTCTGTAGAGTACAAAGTACTATAAGAAAGAATAACACAACACCAGACTCATTTTCCTGCTCCACTGTCCGTGGAGGGCTACTTTGCCATTTTGGACCAGAATCCTTCTGCGTTGTCAGTACTCCAGGCTCCTGTGGATGGCAACAATGACTCAGTTATTATGAACTGTTCTTTCGTGGTGGTGTGCTTGTATATAGGTACACACACGTGTGAAGTACAAGCATTTTTCAGCCCCTGCTCTGTGGAGCCCTGGAAGGGGGAATGGACTGCATCAAAGGGCCCCTGTGAAAAGCCAGCCTTAAATCCACTGTAGCCGGGCCTGCTCTTATGTGCGGAAAAGCATTTCTTTTCCATGGCTCAGGAATTTGGGAGTGTTGAAAACTGCTGTGCAGCACCAGATGACCCCTGCTGTCACTTCGTGGGTGACAGGTGCTCCTGACCCTGCTCAAGGATAATTAATGAGCATTAATCACCTTGCTGTTCACCTTCCTTTGTGGGGGTGCAGTGCCTAGCTGGGGCTGCTCCAGGTGGTGGAGCAGATGCTCTGGTTACCTGGGATCACCGTCCCCGTCATTAATTATTCATGTTATTAATGAATATGTGGATCAGGTGATGTTACTAATCCCAGCTCGGAAGAATACGGCTCCGAGTGCTGGGACGCGGAGGGGGGGTAGTTGCGCAGGGAGAGTCCCAGCAGCTCCCGTTAATGAATTAATTCGCTAACGAGGGTGGGCTCGGTACTCCTGTGCTCCCTCCTGCCCCGGTAGCCACCTCCTCCCCCGGAGGGGGGAGTGACAGGCAGCGGCTCCTGCCCCATGTGACTGGGGAGCGGCTGCCCCCGTCCATGGCTTGGCCTCCCCCGGGCAGCAGCAGCTCCGGCTCCCGGGGAGGAGGGGCAGGAGCTGCTGCTCCATGGGGAGGAAGGGCAGCCCCCGATCCCCCCAGGCAGAGGGGGGATCCCGGGCCGCCTCCCCCCCCCCCTCCTCCTCCCCTCCCTCCCCGCTCTGGGTCTTACCCGAGGAGCTGCTGCTCCTCATCTGCTCCTACCTGGACGCGCAGGCCTTGGGCCGCCTGGGCCAGGTTTGCCGCCGCCTGCGCTTCCTCAGTAGCCGCGATCTCCTCTGGAGGCGCATAGCCCGTGGCTGCCTCAACTCCGGCTTCACCCAGCTCGGCACCGACCTGTAAGCGCGGCCTTCCCGGCGGAAGGGCGGGGGGGGAGGCGGCTGCGGCGGCTGGGAAAGGCCGGGGATGCTGCGGCCTAGCTGGTTGCTAAGGGGCGTTCTGCGCTCCTGGCGTAGTCGCTAAGGGGGACTCCCCGCTGCCGTGAGGGGGCGTGGGGGAAGGGAGGGGGCTATTCTCGAAGCGCGGCTGCGCTGTCTTTAGTCTGCGTTAAGAGGGGTGGCGAGGGCAGGGGAAGGGCCGTAGCGCCAGGCCCGTAGTGGGGCCGCCTCTGGGTGGGGAGGGACCGCGTGTGGCGGCCCCGGCGTGGTGGGGCCTGACCCCGGCTCTGCCCAGGAAGGCTGGGGATTTGTGGGGAGGCGCTTCTTGTTCCCGCGAGGAAACGGGCGAGCATGGCGGTGGCTTCCCGGGCCCTCTCAGCTCCAGGCCCGGTGGGAGTGGCCCTCAAGTGTGGGGCCACAGCCCCTCGCAGACCAGCTCGGTCCCCCAAACTCCTAACGAAACACGTAGGGTTGGGGGGCTTCAAGCTAGGGAAGGTGGGAACGTGGGGAAACGGATGGAGCTGTCGTGTGCAGCTGGGGTGACTCCTGTGTGCCCACGTTCCCTCCCCGCTTCTGAGTGGCAGCCCCTGCCATGGTCCTGAAAGCACCTCAGAGAAGAAGCTGCAAGGGAGTAAGGCCTGGGCTGGTGTCTTAGGGAAAGGCTGGAGAGTGGGATTATGTACCTTATGAGGCACAAGAGCCTTGTGGTAAGGGCCCCCAGGAATACACGTTTCTTAGCAAGCTGCTCCATGAGCAGGAGAATCTACTGGTATAGTTGGTGATGGCTGTCAGAGAAAGTGAGTCTTGGACTCTTCGTAACTTCTGGGTTTTAAAGTTTTATGGATAGGGATTGTTTTGATTTTACACACACACGCACCCTCCTTCAACAGCACATCATAGGTTAAGAGTAGGTGCTAGCCCTCTTGGCTTTGCTGTGTGTGACACCAGCATCTTTTCAGAATAAGCGCTTTTGGGGCTTGGGCCTTGGCAGTGGTTGGTAAGGACCCAAAGATCACCTGTCCTCTCTCAAATTTGCTAGCATACGAAACGCCACTTGGAGGTAGCCACACAATGTGGGCTTTCCTTGCTACTTTAAGGATACCAAGAGGAAGCTTATGTTCTTAGGATCTATGAATCCTTTCCCATGGTTTCCCTTTAGCTGCCAGCCCAGTATCTTTTCTGTCATCCAGTGACTTGATATTGTTTCCTGTGTTGACATGAATCGAAAGAAAGGATGTCAGGTTTTGAGGCCTATTTTGCTGTCTCTTATTGCTATCTCATCAATAGCACAGACTTTAGAGAAACAATTATGGCTCCTGCTGCTAGGAGCAGAACTTGGTGCTGAAAATCCTTGCCTTGGGTTTTCAGGCCAGTACTTCAACCCATCCAGTCTTCACAGCTTGAAAGTTAAGCACAGTTCCCTTGGAAGTCAGCAGGAATAGGTGCTGCAGAATGGCTGTATGTTGGACTCTTGTCTACTGTGATATATGATTTTGTCTCCTGAGGAAATGAAGTTCAGTATTTTTCATTAAGAATAAGGTGATACTGTGCTCCTTCAGTTGCAGGAAGGATCAGGTGTACAGTAGAGCAGGTGCAGTGGATGTAAGGACCACCACTTCCCCCTGCAGAGGAATGCAGGTCTATAAACAGCTACAGAAGAGGTTTGCTAGGTCAGAGGCTTGAAGTGAAGGGAAGGCTGCTTGAGTATCTCAAGCTCCCAGGGATTTCAGTGCTGTTAGGTTTGCTATGAACAGGTTTTTTTAGTAATTCTAGGATGTGCTTTTGTGCTGAGTCCTATTTTCAAGTTTTCTTTAAACAACTCTAGTACCGAGCACTGCTTTTAGCATTGGTCAGCACTGCCCTGGTCCTAGGGAGTTCAATCATGGGTAACAAACACACCAAGTGACACTATAAGCTGTTCGTGCAGGAACTTTGAGATATATCTGGAGGATGAATCCTTTAATTACTTTTAGCTTCATGGAAGGCTCAGATGGTCTTCAGTTCTTTGAAATAACATGCCAGATCTTATGGACAATACCTGAAAGCCAAGCACTTGTTTTACCCCTGCGGAGATCCAGTATCTGGGAGCGGTTGCGGGAGTTTTGCTCCAGTGTGGTGGACAGTTCTGGCAACAGATAAAAGACAAGGGCACATCACAGTACCGGGGGTCTAGGTATCTGTGCATCTCCAGAAGAACCAGTGTGAGTGCATGTGTTGAGTTGTGGTACAGCTGTAAAATTTGTACTTAGCTGAAGAAGAGTTTAATAGTCTCTGTGGCAGCTTGAGTGTTTTAAATAGCCATGTCTATTCCTTACCATTTGTTCCTCATGCATGTCATCAAGATCAACAGCAATCTCCAAGATTGCTGCTCTTGCAACTGAGGGAGTAAGATTTGCAGAGAGAGGTTGTACTTTGACTAACCGATACAAGTTGGGGAGGGGGTTGAGGTAAGCTTCTGGGCATGCAGTCTTTCTTTCGGATGGTAATTCTAAGTAGGAACCTGGTATGTTGCTCATTGAAGGTTAAATTTGAGCTGAGTAGGTATTTAAGCTAAAATATCACTGGGTAAATATAAAGGTGATGAAGATGATGGATAGCTGGACCTTCTTGATAACTGTGCTTTCTTAGTGATACAGAGTAAATCTTGAGTTTGTCAAGCTTGGCTTTGACTTGCTCAAGAGCTGAAGCTTCTGATGCATGTTCTGGATAACATTGCATGCGGCAAACGCTGTTTTTTTGCTTTTAAGAGGTTTTTGTGCAATACTGTCCGCAATTGAGAAAGCAAAGGCTGGAACTGTTTATGGTAAATGTACTTAATGAAATAACATGCATGGTTCTAACATTAGATCTTAAACTGACGGTCCCTGGGAGGCTGGCATAAGTTAAAAAACTAGTCTAGGGAGTATTTACTGTTTAAAACAAAAAACCATCTCGGAATAGTTTGATCGCTTCTGCTGTTAAATGACTTTTGATAAGCCATCTGTTTAATGCTTTGTAAAGAGAGATAAATTTGAGCCTAGAGTGTAAGATAGCTGTGAAGCTTATCCCCCTGCCCCCACTTCACCATTTTTTAAAAGGGTGATTAACTCGAAAATGATGCTATTTCTTTAAAATGTTGCTTCTGTTAGGTATATCTTAGATAACTGTAACAAGATGATCAGAGGGAACAGGCTTTAGTTTGTATATGAAACAACTGTTTGTGTGGTCACCTTGCTTATAAAACTTCTTTATGCTGAAATAGAAGAAACTGGTTGCAAAACCCTAGCTGGTAGCAGTGTGGAAAAGAGAAATTGTAGTATACCTGAAATGATTCGATCTATTTTTTTAAAATTATTTACTTCGCATCCTGACTACCTTTAAAAATTGCCAGCTATGGTTATCTCAGGACACATATTTAAGCTTAAACAATGTTAAATTGATTTGCTAATGTTGTCAAAGGAAGATGTGGACTTAATCCCTGACACTAGTTGTTATGCTGAAAGGCATATTCACAACATTGACAATGTCTCATATTTGCCCTTTCTGGTAGATACAGCTAATCCGGAGCTGCGGATGTAAGCAAAGTTAAGTATTTAAGGTATGGATTCAATCATGCACTTGCCAAAGAAGAAAGAATTTTGCTTTGAGCAATGTTTCTGTACACTTCATTCCTTGAGAATGGGAGAAATCACTAGGTTCGCATTGGTGTGAATTATTGTATGTTAGGGACAGCAGGGCCTGACTTGGAAGGGTGCTTAAAACACATTCTTAATGTTAAAAATGTGCTGTTTCTTCTTTGAATCAGCAGTAAGTGAATGTTTAGTAAATATTGTGGAAGTATAAAGCCAGTTTAGATGGATGTGTTTCTTGGCACCTGTCCCACAAGTCTCTTTGTCAGGCTGCCACTTGTTCTGTATAGTCATGTTAATTTTATGTATAGCCCTGTACTGCAACAAGACAGTGTCATGGGGATAGTAAAAAGATAGTCCCTGCACTGAAGATTTTTGCTTTACTCAGTCATAGGAGCTGCTGAAGCAAAGGCTGAGCCCTGTCTTCATGATGTAAGCTGCATGGAGCGTTTTTGTTCCAAAAATGCATGGCAGCATATCACAGAAAAGGCCTAAGAACACTTTCTGCAGTTAAACTGTAGCTGAGCAGTAGTACAAAGCCTTTGGGATTTTTGGTGAGTATAGTGATATTACAGTTGTGTCTGATAGCCTGTGTCTGTTTAGCCAGCTGTTGTACAGGCCCAGCAAGAGCAGTCTCTGTCTTGATGATCTTGCTGCCTAAATAGCCAGGGTAAACAAGGACTGGGAGGGGAAGCGGAGGCAGAGAGGTGTCAACCAAGCTGCCCTCTGTGCAGCAGGTCAGTGTCAGAGCCAGGAATAGCAGAGTGTGCTTTAAGCCCTCATCCAGTGCCTGCCTGCTGGACCACCTTGGACTGGAGAAATCAGAGAGGCAAAGAGCTCATTGCAAGGTGGTTACTTATTTGAAGCATGGAAGAAAGGAATGAAGTTGCAGCTGGGCTAAACTTATTTCCTCTTTGTTACAAAGGAGTTTTAGAGGGCAAGTTAAAAGTTGCAACCTAAATAGCTTGACGATGTGCTCTTTGTTATATATTAATAGCTGTTGTCAAAATACAGAAATGTTCCACTGCATGTTTTGTCTCTCCCTGTCTCCTTTTCTGCCTTGCCCACTAGGATCACGGTACATTATCAGATTCAGAGAAATGGATTCATTAATAGATGAATTTATCGTCTTTGAGTATTCAAACGCTTGTATAAGCATTTCTGTGAGTTAATAAAAGTTGTGTTTTCTCCAGGTCTTGGAAAAATATATACACCTGCAGGAGCAGGAAACAGCCAATCTATGCAAGTCAAATCCAAAGCAAACTGCAGCAATCATAGGAGACCTCTGCCTTGGGAAGTGCCAGGGGGAGGGAGGGTGAATGCCTATAAAGCTGCTTCAGTTTCCTTCATCTTTTAAAACTTGTTTTATCAAAGTTTCATTACTTTAAGTCAGAAACAAAGTAGGCAATGAACTGGTACAGATTATGCAGAGGAGAATACTCTGGGGAGGTTATTGCAATAATGGCAAAAGCCTGGAAGGGAGCACACAGCTATCACTTTGTGATGGAAAAGTCAGTGGTTTTCAGAAGCTCCTGTTAGATTTGTTCTTATTCTGTCTTAAACTGTTAGCTGTCAGGACAGCTCCACAATACCAAAACTGCTGCTGCTTCTGGGAACGTGAAATTCCTGGTAAGAATTTTTTTCAGGTCTGCCTACCCTCCTTTTAAAATCTTCACAAATTCAAAGTGGAAGAATAATTTTTATCTAGTTCAGGGCTTAAAAAAATGCATGCTGTGCTTGTTGCTGGTATCTCTGTAACCTGCATAAGTGAACTAACTATGGGTTATTTCACTCTATTCAAATACTACCCTGACAGTGTGCTCTTTCAAATCAGAATATACATGACCTGGCAATGTGCGCTTGCAGCCCAGAAGGCTAACTGTATCCTGGGCCACATCAAAAGAAGCGTGACCAGCAGGTTGAGGGAGGTGACTCTACCTCACTACTCTGCTCTTGTGAGACCCCACCTGGAGTACTGTGTCCATCTCTGGGGTCCCCAACAAACGAAGGACATAGACCTTAGCATTCATGTTCCGCAATGTGGTCTAGTGGAGGGTGTCCCTGCCCGTAGCAGGGGGGTTGGAACTAGATGATCTTTGAGGTCCCTTCCAACCCAAACCATTCTATGACCTGTTGGAGTGATTCCAGAGGAGGGCCATAAAGCTGATCAGAGGGCTGGAGCACCTCTCTTATGAAGACAGGCCGAGAGAGTTGGGGTTGTTCAGCCTGGAGAAGGCTCCGGGGAGATCTTGTAGCAGCCTTCGAGTACCTAAAGGGGCCTACAGGAAAGCTGGAGAGGGACTGTTTACAAGGGCATGCAGTGATAGGACAAGGGGTAATGGCCTTAATCTGAAGGAGGGTAGATTTAGATTAGATATTAGGAAGAAATTCTTCTCTGTGATGGTGGTGAGGCACTGGAACACATTGCCCAGAGAAGCTGTGGATGCCGCCTCCCTGGAAGTGTTCAAGGCCAGGTTGGATGGGGCTTCGAGCAACCTGATCTAGTGGAGGGTGTCCCTGCTGATGGCAGGGGGGTTGGAACTAGATGATCTTAAGGTCCCTTCTACCCCAAACCATTCTATGATAGCTATTGAGCAGCTGCAGGCTTTCTCAGATCTTCTCAGGGCTGTGTGTTTTCTGAAGCAGCCCAGATTTCATCTCTAAAAAGCCTGTGTAGGTCCCTGAGAGAGAGAGGCCAAACCCTGCCTGGAGTTTCTTACCATGGTCCCATTGCAATCACTTGTAAGGGAGAGGGCAGCTGATGGCAGAGTCTGGCTCAGTCTTGTTGATGATGATTATTTGGGAAGCCTATGTGAAGGTGTTTGTCTTTGCTGTGTGTATAGACATTTGCCTGTAGCTCTGGCTCTTATTAGAGTCTGCAGCTTCTTCATGCAGGTGAATCATTCATGAGAGCTGTGAGGTAGAGCGGTAAACCTGCACTGCCTGGTAACATCTAACTGAGATGGCATAGACACACCAAAGGAGGCAAGGAACAGTGAGAGAACAGTCTGCAGAGCTCTCTTCCATCTCAATTATTTGAACCCATGTCAAATAGGAAGGGGGGAGCACAGAAGACAGACTGAACCTGGCAGTAAGCTAAATAAGGGTCATGTGCTAAAGGAATTCAGGTGGAATTTTTGTTCTGGAAGAGACATTCTGAAAGCCAGCCGACTTGTTGAGGGCAGCAACAGGAGCTCCTGACATAAATAGCTTTTCCCTCTCGGCTGTCTGTTGGTGGCCCGTGACTTGTAACTGCACTGAGACCCTGCCACTCAACAGGTGTGTCCCGATTACACAAATAAGTGCAGTTGGTCCGTGTGTGAGCCATCCCTGCCACAGGGCCAAGGTTGAAAGTGGGGCTTAGCCACTGTGACCTATTTGTTCCTCTGTATGACCCTTCCGGTCAGGCCTGAGGCAGGCTGGTGACAGCTTTTATGCAGACAGCAAATTTTATCCACAGAAGAGATTTGGTCTCAGCAGGTCTCTGCAGACTTGCGTTTCCAGATGAGCTCTTCAGTACTTAAAATGTAGCAAAATGTGAAGGACTTTGGTACAGTAGCATGCCCCATGCAGCTGGGAAAATATACGGTATGACATGTTGGTGTTATCTTCTGTAACATGGTATATGTTGTTGCAGACGCTATTGTTTTGGCACATGCTGAAATTGTAGACGGCCAGTAGAAATCTCACTGGGATGCAGTAAGGCACAGAAGCTCTTGCTGTTGCAGAAATACCATTTCTGGTGGCGAAGGACTTTGGCTGGGGAGGGTATCATTTGAAGGCAAAATACGTTGGAGGTGAAGCTTTAGGAGGACATGTGCTTAGTCTCTGGCTGAGCAATTCTTTCTGTTGTTGCTTTCTTTTGAGGCCCAGGCCAGCAACTGCCATGGTGGCTTAGGTTGCCTGGGTCATTGTTGCTGTGGGGGGATAGTCCTAGTCTCTCACTTCAGCAGCTGGGAAGCGGGCTCCAGAAGGAATATTCTATTTCTTTTCGTAACTCTGCCAAGAAAGAGAGGAAATCCATAATTTGAGCAAAATACTTTAACTCTTTTTGTAGAGTGGGGTGAGGTAGGAAGAGGGGAAATGAAAAATCCTTTATAGTGGGTTGCTTTTATCCTGGAACTCTCTCAGGCTGTAAGAAATGTTCAGCCTGTCTTAGTATAACAGTCTTTGTAAAGAGAACTTCCATCAGGAGTGCATGCAATTGGAAACATGCGTTAGCTCAGGTCATGTGTTGCACGGTATGGTTTGGGACCCCAATAGAGTGCTTTGTTGATTAATTAGCTAATAACAAAGGTAGCCTTGTATGTTGTAGATCATGGAACTTTATAAGCTGTTGATAATTATGACCCCCTAGCAGAGTTGGTTAAGTGTTGGACTCTGGGCTTTAAGAATGTTTTGCTTGAATTGCATTGAGTTTTCACATTCAGTGTTTACTGGTTCCTTCATCCTGTGTTTTCTGTCATCCTTCTAGGATGTTGGGCTGTACTTCAGCTGATTTCTGATGCAGGGCTGCATAGGTCCTGGTAAAAATAGCAGTCCTTCCTCAGTGAGTCAGCCTTCAGCAGTCCTGAAGTTCATTGTTGGGTGGCTTCTCTGAGAACATGAATGCCAAGATCTTGACTTCACAGAGCACTTAAGCATGTACTGAATTTTAAGCATGTGGCTTAGTATTTTGCTGGATTGCATACTAAGAAAGGTCAAGGTGTTCATTGGATGGTGGATAGTGGTCTGTCCACAGTGTTTTGTCTTCATAAGCTGGGTTAGTGTCCTGAATATTTGGATATTCAATGCAGTTGCTGAAGTGGGAGGTACTTGGTTGTCAGCCACTCAGGGTAGATGTGTGATGTCTGTTGATGTCTCAGGTGATCATGGAACAATTCTTAAAGATTTGCATGAATAGAAAGTCTATTGATCATGATTGAAGCAAAATGGTCTTTGTAGGGGAGAAAAGGATCTTTTTTATCAAATTAAGTTTATATGGTGATGTCCTTTTTACCTTTCTAAGATTTGAGAACTCCTCTTGTGGATTGCAGTGATGCTTATCATCTTTTTCAATTGTATTCTGGGAGTTACTTTGGGGGTGCTGTTGAGGAACCAAATCAAATTATCAAATTATATCGGCACTTGATTACATCACTGGGCTTGAGTTAATTTCACTTCTGGTATAGGGGATCAAATGCCTCTGAGCAGCACTTGAAAATCATTGCAGTTCAGTCTCTGCTGCCTAGTATTGGCAAAGGGGAGGGATGTATCAGTCCAATTTCTACATCCCCTTTCTCATGGCCTCCATATGTTCTGTCTCCTTTCTTGCTTCTATTTTGAATAAATAAAATATCTGGGAAATAAAAAGTGGATGCTTCTAAGATATTTTTAAATTAGCTGGATCCTGAATTGCTATATGGATCAACGATGTATCTATTAACAGTAAAACTACAGAGAGACAAAACAAACCCCCCCAAAACCCCACCAGACCTCCCCTGTACAGTCCTCCCCACCCAACCCTTTCCCCTTCCAGACAGGAACTGTTGATTCATTTGAAAGAGCAAAGTGTCTGTTACAGGAGTAACTGCAATAGTGAACTGGTACTGCGGGCCAAGCCAACATGTGACTCTTCTGAAATTCCTCTTTCAGCAGCAGGAAGATAAGGCCTGCCCCCCCCCCCCCCCCGCCCTGAGTAGAAAAGTGACCAGCAGCATAAGATGGAGGCTGCTTTTTTGACCTTGGATTTACCTTTTTCGGAGCCTTGGAAATTACATCTAGTCTTAGTAGGGTTTGTGTGTTGAGCTCAGGATGTCTGGTTGGGCCAGTACGCATTGGGAGGGGGTTGTGGCGTGAGTGCATTTTCCATCACTGTGCAAGCTGGTGACTTAAAATCCGTACGTGGGGAGAACTTAAGTGAGGGTTGAGTGTGGGGAGGAGAAGTGTTTTGGAGTAATGAATGGAATTGGATGTAGGCGGAGAGTCTGAACTCTGTCTGGGAGAGTAATAAGCAATGAGGAGGCTGCTGGACCTGACCTGACTTTTCAGTGCTGTGCATTCCTCATCTCAGACACTATCTGGCCCCGTGAGCTCCTGCAAGTGCTCTTTTTAAAAATGGAATTCCTCTTCTTGCAGCCTAGGCTAACTCTATAGGTTTTGGGTTTGGTTTTTGTTTTGTTTTTTTGAAGGGTTGGGAGAAAATAAAGACCTCGTAGTTTCCTAAATTCGGTTTTATTTGATGTGGCTCTACTGATCATAAACTTATAGTTGCAAAGCTTTCTAGGGGACAAAAAGCTTTTCTGTGTGAGGTTTTTGTTTAAAATGGGTCACATGCCCAGGAATGCAGTCAAATTATAATGGTGACTAAGTGCCGGAAAGCATAGAAAAGGGGAGAGAAGGGTGAGCAGAAAAAAAAGGAGCCTGAGGCTATGGAAGGAAGGCTGGGAAAATGAGAATCTGGCCAGGCCCCAGGGCCAGGTTAGAGATTCCTACACCCATTAACAACCTCAGGAGATGTTTATTTACAAGGAGCTAATCTTTATTTTAAAAAATGACAAGTACCCACAAATCTCAATTTTGGGAAGTGAGTTGGAGGCATGGTAGGGTTGGGAGGAGGGAACTGGTTCTGATCAGGTACCAGTCCCCAGCTCTGGGAGATCTTCCTTTCATCCTGTACATCTGGGAGCACTGGCTGTTGAGAAATGCATGAAAGGGAGATAAACTCTTGTAATCTAGTAAGTGGTTCACAACCCCTAGTTTAAGAGTTTCTTCATATTTGTGCTTTTCTGATCTTTTCTACCTAAGCAGCTACACCAAGGATATTGAATAATTAAGTTTATGATATGAGAAAGATGGGACCTAAAGCTGCCTTTTTTCCCTCTCTTTAATCAACCCTGGATCATGAAACTAAACCAGATGTTGAACAGCTGCTTGAACTGGGTATGTTCATGTAGACTCTAAAGAGACCTTGGTCCCAGGTCTCAGTGGTACCTACCTTTTGTCACCTCTTGAGCTGTGTTTATCTTGGCTTGTCTCATCTCGTCCCAAGAACTTTGATTTGTATCCCAGCAATTGCTTATGAACTACAGTCTCTCTTTTAGTAACTTTGTCTGACTGTAAGTAGAGAATTTTCCAGCAGTGTGGTGGAATTCTCTATCCTTCAGTGAGCTGCTGCAAAAGATAGTCCTGTCTTGGGGCATGTGTGCATTGGGTAGTTATACAGATGAATAAATTTTATTTTTAGTTTGAACATATCTTGATTTCTAATTATTGTATCTGGTTATGTGATTGTCAGGTGGGTGAGGGTCTGGAGCAATTTCTTTAGTAGTCTTCTGGCTAGACACGCTCTTCTGGCTTCTAGTTTCAGTGTTGTCCTGACTAGTGTTTCCTCCATCTGTTCTTGTATGGTGTCATCTTAACTGGTTTTCTTTAGTCTCTATTAGAAGAGTGATGTAGTGTTTCTCTGTTCTGGTAGTTTCTTTCTGTGTTGTTCTTGTTTTGATTACATTTCGTCTCAACTGGTGTTGCATTCAGTATACTAGATCAGGTCTTGATCACATTTAAGGCTTATGCACTAGTGATCATCAGAGATGGCTTTCTCTGCTGATAAGCACCCACTCTGTTCAGTGTTCCTTTCTTGTCAACTCTCACAAGTGCACTTGCTCTAGTGTGGCTCAGGCACTATCAATGTTTGCCAGTTCATCATTTGTGGAACTAGAGTGAGAGCATACCTGTGACCAGCTTGAGTGTATTTGTTGTCCGTATAGCATCAGTCCTGGTTGATAATTTCATCTCTCTTCTTTTGTCTGCAGAGAGGCTGGCATTCCAGTGAAGGAAAGGGTGAAAGTATCTCAGAACTGGAGGCACGGACGCTGCCAGAGGGAGACAGTCCTGAAATGGAAATGCAAGCAAGTGGCTCCTTTCTCCTGCTTTGTTTTGTGTCAGCTGCTGTGGGGCCTTGGGTTTGTGTCTGTGCCCTGAAATGAGATGATTCCTGCTCCTTGTGATCCACAGGGTCTTACAAGTGATGTTGCTGGCCTCTTTTGGATATTGCTGGCTAGCTGGATGTGGGGTAACTGGAGCTGCAGGACCTAGAGATTCAGTCTGAGAGTCGAGAGCTGCTCTCTTAGTAAGAGGTCCAATTTGGCATTGTTCTGTGCAGTTCTAGTAGGATTTAGCAATCTTTACTACAGACTTCAAACTGTTATGTTCCTATCTATTGCTGTATACCATGAGCAATTTTTTGTGCTGCTCTCACAATGAGCATACCTTGATCCCAGACATGGACTTAGGTGTCCCCTCAAAGTGCTTGGTTTGTGTCCCATGCTTCATCCTGGCCCGTGATCTGGATGTACAAATCTAAAACGCTAATTGCCATTCTTCCTCCCTATGCTTCTTCATTCTCCTACGTTATGCTTCCCTCCTTCACTAAAAAAAAAAAAAAAAGCATATTTGACATTAATGAGAGGAGATTGTTGTTAAATTCTTGCTTGCAAAGAGGTACTCAGCTTTCAAGGCAAAGCATAAGATAGGTCTCTTGTCTGAACAGCACATCTAAATTTCAGCTTTTCACGTTATCAGACAGAAGGAGAAATGAGAAAGACTATGGTTTGTGAGGTGCTGAAGAACATGGACCTGCTACTGAGCTTTCATGCCTTTTCGTGCTGTGTAGATTGAAGTGATGGATAATGTGCCACTGCTTGTCTAAAGTCCTGGGAACAGCTTTAATGAGCAGAGTGAGTTTTGATGCAGGTTGTATACCTGCCTTTGAAGGGCTTGCGACCATCTGTGAAGACAGGCTCTGTGGATGTTAGAGATCATTACTAAACCAGCTTCCCAAGTGAAAAGACAAGGACTGATTTAATGAGGCCACCATCCAAACTGCATCCTCTAATTTTCATTTGTCCTGCTTCAAATTTGTTACTTCTCCTTATGAAAAAGCCATAGAAAAAGGTAAAAAGCTAAGCTGCAGCAGCAGGAGAGCCACAGAAACTAGCTGTAGTCTAGGTAAGGTGGGTATTCATTTGCTTTTAGAGGACTGTGTAGGAGTGGAGGAAGGAAGGGGAAATCAAAGTCCACCTAAAACCAAAGCTGCTGCTCCAAAGATGCCTCTTATTTCTTCCATGCATATGATCAGGTCTCCAATGAACATTATAACATATGCTCAACTGCTTTGTCTGTGTGACTAAAAGCCTATTATTGGAGATGAACGCAGGCAAGCAGGAACCTTCTATCTAATAAGCGATCTTGTCCTCTTGCTTGTTTCTAGTCCCCCCCCACCCTGGCCATTGTGATGTTATGAGGTGTGGCTGTGTGTAATGGCTCTGCTGACACAGCAAATCATGACCTCTGAGAATGAATGATCTGCAAAAAAGATGGAGACAGGTTTTTATCAGAAGCCCCCCTGCTCTCAAAACGGTTTGTTCTTGAATAGTTTGAAAACTGAAAGGCTATTCTCATGCCTGGAACCTGTCTGTAGGAAGCTGCCACTGTCCCATAGACAGCAAGGGGCAGATAGGGTGTATGGGCTCTTGTGAAAGATGGGCAATAGAAACTGAGAGGTTACTCTGCAATTGCTTTTGGCTCAGCAGTGGAAGAGGTATGAATGTAGAAACATACCTCCTCTACATGATGAGCACAAAGTTCTTAGAAAGCCTCAGGCTTACCCTGCTGCTTTACGTATTAGCATACAGAGAATGCAGGAGGTGGAAGACTGTTATTTGATGTGACCTGCTTCCCTACTCACACATGTGTGAAATAGTGGCAGCTTTGTGGTTTCTGCTGGGCATCAGCAAATAATGTGCAGGATCAGGCCTGACTGTTTGCACCAAGAGCCTCATGTTAAAAGCTCTGTTAGAAATTCTTGGCATAGCTTACAAATGACTGATAGTCTAATTTCTTAAAAAGTACAGGGCTCATGAAGAGGGGTCAGGGAGCCTTAAGTATTTCCTATTTAAACTCACCAGACTCGTGGCCATCTTCTCTTTCAGAGATTCCATGCTTCCTTTTCCTCAGCTCTTGGTTGGAAAAATACCGGCAGTGTGATCTGCTTTGTATGTTGCTGGAGAAGCTTCACTTCTTAGCTGTGCTGCTGTATTAAGCCCTGCTTTTGCATGTGAGCAGCAGCTCCAACTTCACAGTTTTCTTGAGTAGGCATTTGCTTTTGTTGATATGTTTACATATGCGATCTCTTTTTTTTTTTTCTTTTTGTGTGTGAGGTTTTTTGTTTTGTTTTCTTGTCCCCATCCCCGCATGCCCCAACCTGCTGTCTGTTTGCAGTTTGATGCCCTGGATGGAGCTGGATCGCGAGTATCTCTACCTGTCTCAAGCAGAGAACATCCAGGCCTACCGTCTCTGTCTGGATGGTACAGGTTTGCAGCGTCACCCTCAAGCTATCTTCTCCGGCCACCAGGAGGATGTATGTCGCTTTGTTCTTGTCAACTCCCACATCGTCAGTGGAGGGGGGTAAGTTGGGCGAGTGAAGGATGCCAAGGAGTGTGGCAGTGAAGTTGGAAAGGTTGTGTACAGCTCCAGCCCAGAGCAGAGGAGTCAATCTTCCTACACAGTGTCCTCATGCTTGGCTGTGTTCAACTGCTGCTGCTTCCTCTCTTATGATTTGATTCTCTCATGAAAAGGTTTCTACTCCAGCAATGGGGAAGCCGAGTGTCACACTGTAGACCTTATAAAGTGTCCTTTTCTCCTTTGAACTTGTGTAGATGTTCACAGGATTGTTGAATCAGGATTGACTGATCAGGCATTTTCATTTCTTTCCCTGTTAGGGTAGCTAGACTGTGTTCTAATATTCAGAACTGCTGGTTAACTGGGGCCATGGTGGTGCATAAAGCTTTCTAGAGACAAGTATAAGTTTATTAGACCTACTGATATAATTGTGGAGAGGGGGAAAACTGCCAAGCATTCCAGTATGCACACACTTCTCCAATTAATTTTGCATTTGACTGGCCTTTTACAATTAGAGCAAATGAGAGAACTGTTAGTTATAAAGTTTTAGCTTTTGATATACACAGCACTTAAGCACAGAATTGGGAGATGCAAGCATGGCTGTCTGCCCTGGATATCTTGACTCTCCCCTGTGAACTGCAGCCCAAAATTCAGGTGAAAATGAAGGCATGCATTTAAAATACCTGTATCTGTATTGGTTGAAAAAAGTCTAAATGTCTTTGTAGTTAATTCAAAGCACAATACCCTGCACGGCTGCTCTGAAATGAATGAAAAGCTGAGGGTTGGACATGGGTAAGAGTGACCTCTCACTTGTCCTCTTACTCCAGCCATTCAGCACCCAGCCAGGATTCTGGCAGGCTCAAAGCAGTAGGAGGAGGAATGGCTGCTCTGCTAATTTCTGCAGCTTAACGCAAAGTGGAGGGTGGAAAGATAGCCAGGAAAATTTTCACGTGCGGTAGATCAGGCTTTGACTGGCCAGATGTGGGATTGCAAGAGAACAGGTGAAGTGTGAGGAGTGGAGGGTTAACAATGCTGCATGATTTTCAACTCCCATGAGATATCAGTCATGGTCTTTTTGTGGCACTCCTAAGCACTAATGGAAGGTGCGTGGCCAAGGGAGATGCAACTGATACAGACTGCTTGCCTGTGGATTTGTTTTTCAGAGATGGAAATATTGTCCTTCACAAGATCCACGGCTCCTACAGCTTCAAGTTCTCTGCGCATGAACAGGAGGTGAACTGTGTGGACTTCCAAGGTGGCCTTATTGTCAGCGGCTCCCGGGACAGAACAGCAAAGGTGAGCAGCGATGTTCCAGCAGCTGCAGGTGCTGCTGCAGAGGTGACTTCAGAGGTCTTGTGCCATGAACGTTTAAATGTCAGCAAAACAGTTGTGAGCCCTGTCTTGAATGTCTGCAGGAGGAGCATCTGCAGGAGGGTATCTTGGCATAGGCTCATGTCTCTGAAAAGATGCTTGCTGTGCCAAGCACTTAAGAGATTTGGCTGTACTTGATGACATCAGCTGCTGGTTTAACTAGGAAGTGCAGAAGGTGGCAGCTGATATTTTGGTTCTTTCACTGTACATTTGTCTAACCCTGTAGTGGAGATCCGTGCCAGTTAGTCTGAAATTTGCCTTATGTATCTTAAGCACACCCTTGCTTTGCAATGCAGTGCAAATTTATATATTCTTCACATATTCTGTTGTATATTTGATCTCTAAGTCATAGCATGATGTATTTTCCAAATCTGTGTGATTGTGGTTTGTTTGTTTGTGGTTTGTTTGATGTGGGGGTTGTTTTTTTGTTGTTTTGATGGGTTTTGGGGTTTTTTTAGGTTTTTTTTTATGGTTCCTGGTTTGCAAACCAGGAGTGAAGTTAGACTATGAATACTGTTAGCTCCCATTTTTCTCTTCCAGTTGGCATCACTGAATCCTGTCACGTTATTTTTGGCTATTTCTTTTTGAGGCAGGACCTTCTTGATTTGTGGTTGGCAGTGCTGTGTTCCTACATGGACCCTGGGAGTTGCTCTCCTGAGCTGTAACCAGCTCTGTTTTAGTAGTTTAGGAAACTGCATGTAGGTGTTTCACCCTTGTCCTGTTAGCATGATGCAGTATCTATAGCATCTTCACAACCACTTGTTTCGTTGTTAGAATTGGTTGCTGTATGTTGAAAGCTTTGGCTGTTGCTCCAGGTAGGCTGATGGATACTGTTGGTCCTTGGTACATATAGTAGAGCATTAATGGAGGTAAGAGGAAAAACTGCTATTCTTGTGGTGCAAGGGTGGAAGCTGGGGCAAAGAAGGACTTACGTGTCTCTTTCAAGGTTTTATAGGAAGTGTGTGGTAATGGGTAACTATCTGACGGGCTGCTGACCCTATCTATTCTCTTTGGTCGCTCTGTATGGGTGTATTCCTGGGTAAAATCACTCCCTGGTAGAGCAGTGTTCATATGCAAAGGGCACTGCTGGGGATGCTGCTTGCCTCCTGGGAACAAGGCCATGATGCTGCTTTGTCTCACGTTTAAGCAGGGCTGTGGACCCGTTTTGTTGGGAGAGTGCCTTCTGGCTGCTTCCCTGGCAGCTGGAGGACAGACCTCCCCGACCTTGAGAACAAATTCCTGAAGGCCAGAGGGGAATTTAAGGCTGTTTTTCTTGGAGCTAGTGTGACATCTTGCCCACCCAGTGCTCCCCACAGCAGAGGCTCTAGAGATGTTCACCTCCTATTTTTTATCATCTCTTTTGTAGGCTGCCTTGTTTGCTTGAATGAGACTCTTGGAGGGTGGAAGGGAATCCCTACCAGCCTTTTAAAGGGGCTCTAAGTGTCTAAGCTATTGAGGGCTCTGCTGAGTGTTGATTAGGACTAAGCCCTGAAGAGCTGCTAATGTACATTCCTGTGTGATAGGCACCAGATAGTGTGCTCTGAGCAATATTTTTAACCTGTAGGAGATAGGGATGCCTTAAAAGAGTTAAGCTTTTCTGCTGCTTTTGCTGACACTAGGTGCTAAATTCCCCGCTGACAAGAATAGCCTGCAATCCTGGGCATTATCAACAAACAAACAAATAGGGCACTCCCAGCTTTGAAGTCTTGAAGTGAAACATTGGGGGTGGGTTACAGAGAGGTGGGGAGCTCAAGTCCTGTGGGCCAGGAATGAGGGCAAGGTGGGCAAAGTGAGGGCCACAAGCAGAGGCCCCAGCAAGAATTTGGGGGACTTTATTAGGACCCAGAAACAAGGGTGTGTGTGTGGTGAACTGGCAGAAGGCAATGTGCATGTATGCACTGATGGGGGAGGGAAGAGACTCTCTTGCATTGTCAGTGAGCAAGGGGAGCCTGTTAGAAAATAGCCTGGGGTACACTTAAGAAACTTCCTTGAAAGGGGATTGTTTTATAAAAAACTCCTTTACAGCATAGCGAACAATTAATTTTATAGATAGTATGAATGGAAAATTTCCAGGGATGGTACAAAGTCTTTCCATACTGTTCAAGAGGACAGTAGAGATTTGAACAAATCCCACTTCTGGTTTATTTAACTACAGAAGATGAGAAATCTGTGAGTGCTTCCCTAGAGAGCATGTGGTGATGGGAGTGTGCTCTCTGTTCCCTGTGATGAACTGGGATGGGAGGTGATGCTCATAAGCTGAATCTTTGTGTAACTTTAAGTGCTTGTTTCTGCCAGTGACTGAAGGCTCTGCTCCTCAAAAGTAAGTAATGGGAATTCAGGGAGAGGATCTCAGGAAAGGTGAGCATGGCAGCTTTGGCAACTCTTCCAGCACAACATCAGCAGCGTGCATCCTACCTTCTGCGCCTTCTGGGTGATGTGGCATAACGTGCATCTCTCTCTTTAGGTTTGGTCCCTGTCCGCGGGCAGAGTTGGGCAGTGTCTACATACAGTGCAGACAGAGGATCGAGTGTGGTCCATTGCTATCAGCCCATTATTAAGGTAACTGAGATCTCTTTATTCCCAATTTCCAACAGAGAGAAGTAAAGGAGTTGGATAGCCTGTGTGTCCGCAAATCTCTGAGGCACCAGAGTGACTCTTCAGGGACTTGATGTGGGTGGAGGCTGATCAGGTGCTTCTGCCTGCAGCAGGAGCTCAGGGAAGAGCGTGTGGTCTTTGTTCCCCAGAACAGTTGAGTGGTCTCCTCGTGAAGTGGCTGTGGAAATGGCCCTATGTTCCTGTTACTGTCTCGGGGGGACCTGTTCTTACTTGCAGAGCAAGCTCTCTGACTTACTCTGCCTTGCTAATTAGAAGCTGTGAGCTGGATCCTCTTGAGGTCTTCTGTACTGAAAAGACACAAACTTGTATTCTCGTTCTCTGGCAGAAGAGATGCTAGGCCAAAAAGGTCCCTGCTTTTTTGCTTGGGAAGCTAGCTTGGAGCTGTGTGCAGTGGTTAGAGAGCTCTGTTTTCTTGGTAAATTCAACATGCTGGACTGGGAAAGATGGAAGCGAAATTCACGGATGAGGTTTTCCACCCTCTACTGCCTGTAGTCCTGTGCATCTAGTACAGGCGTAATGCTACAACTACAGCTTCAGCATGGGAGCAAGGGCAGTACCTACACTGGGGTCTTCCAGGGTGTTTTTCAAAGTGCTGCTATTCTTGAGTTAGTGAAAATCTGAAAAACTTAAACTCTCACTGTTAAGATCTTCCACTGGTCAGCAATGATCTGTCTCTTTGGTGCACTGTTAAGCTGGTCTTCTGCATGCATGAGAGTCTTCCTCAGCCTTCCTCAAGGGAGAGAGGAAGAAAAGCTGTTGTTGCTGTCTGTATGATATCTGCAACTAGTGAATTTTAGGCTCGTGCAAAACCACAATACTTCCCACAACTGCCGTCCTCATTAGATTTGCAAGCTTGTTTTGCAGGCAGCAGAAACTTAGTGGTATGGAGCTAATGGTATTATCAGGGAAACGACCCTTGGGGCCTGCTATGATTTTGCCATTGCCTTGTCCTGTTGCTCTGAGTGTTTGGGACAGATAGTGTTTTTGAAGACATGCCATGTGCGTTAATGCTGCTGTAAGATGTTAGATAGGAGACCTTTGCCATCTTCTGTGCTGCGAGGGCCCGTTTTCTAGCAGACAGGCTCTGGCTCTAGCACCATGGCTGGTTAGAGCCCAGTGGCATGCTGCTTCCTACTCCTAAGTGATGACCTACTGAGGTGGCCTCTTGTCAGGACAGTGTTCCTCTCCCTGGTGCACACGCTTGTGCGCACTCTCTGTCACAATATTTACCCACTGTCTCCCCACCCCCCTTTCCTCCCTGCAGGGTGATAAATGGGAGGTGGTGGAACAGCTACCCCATGAACAAGTGGGCTTAAATTGTGCACTCTTTCTTTTTTCTTTTTTTTATGAGACTGAACTGTACTGGCATTCCCCACTAGCCCACCCTACCACCCCCCTTTACCCCTCCATATTTTGGGGAGGGGGGGGGTAGAGAATTAGAGCCAATTAGCCACGTCATTAATTCTTCAATTTGACGGCTGATATAGCAGGGCCTGAAACACGCTGCTGACCCCGTATAATGGGAACCCTGCTCCTTAACATATTGACGATGGGAGAAGTTAATTAAAATTCCACAGAGAGAAGGTGTCGGCTAACCTATAAACCTGTCGCTTCTCAGAACAAATCACAGCCATCCTAGAAGAGAGAGAGAATCAGAGCAGGAGGGCATGTGGTGGGGGAGGGCCAGGGCAAGGGGCAGGGGAGATGAATTTTTCACTAATAGGTTTTATTGCTTGCTGTCTAATGAGGGTGAGTATCAAAAAGATAATATCTGGTTTCTAGCAAGATCTGCTTTGGGGAGCTCTGTGGTTTCTGCTTTATTTGCAAGACCCCATATTTCAGCCATATGCATTACCTATGCACTTGTGTGCGAAGCTTTTCTTCCCTTGCAGCCCCATCCTTGCTGGAGCTTGGATGCGTTTGTTCCTCAGTGAGGCTAAACATGGCCTGTAACCTCCTCTTCCTCCTAAACATTTGATGTGCCCTCCCGGTTCTCCCTTCTCACTTGTGCTGGTATAAACTGACAGCTCCTCCATAAGAACAGATAGTTCTGCTGGTGTAGAACTGCTGTAGAATCAGGCTCCAACCACCTAAGTATTTTGGCCCATCATTGCTGAGAAATGACCAGCTCTCTCTACTATGGACACCTAGAGCTCAGGAACAGCTCAAAGCAGTTGTGCACAGTGGGGTAAGAGCAGGGAGGGCTCCTCTAATTCTAGCCATTCAACAGGACTTTGGAGAGGCAGCAGTTTCCTGTCCTGGAGGTTTGCCAGGACTGAGACTCCCTAGAGTAGTCAAGGTTGTGTTCTTACTGAACCTCAACTGTTAACAGGCAGGACGGGAACTTTTCTTCTTCCTTTTCAGTGATATCTCCCTCTGCGTGAAGCTTCCTTAGAAAGTATCCCATGCACTCCTGACCCACAGCTGGGTTTTCTGCTGGACTGCTTCTCTAATAGGCAATGCCTGTACACCCAAATAAACTTCAGAGACGCGTGTTCTTAAAGTGCAGCTCCTCTGGCTTCAGGCATCTTTCTTGGGTATTCTGTTTTGATTTGTCTGCAGTTTCCCTACATCCTGAAGATGTGCTGAGCTAGAGAGGAGGCTTCCTTGTTCTTTGTAGTGATGCTGGGCTGGATGCTCAGAGGATCTGCAAACAGAATGATGCCTGTAAGGGAGATTAAGTAGGGTAAAAGGGCACCAAGAGTACTGGATCTTCTCTTCTTACTGTGTATGGGAGAACTGTGCTCAGTCCTTTGTATAACCCTTTCAGCCATGGAAGTGCCTTCACATCTGTGTTATTGGAGCTTTGTTGCTTTGGGGATCCCTAACAGTGCCCTGCAGGGCAGTGGGAATGGGGAGGGCATTGTGTTCCTTCTGGGTTTTCAGCAGGTCTTCTGTGTAGCTGTGCTGGCCAGTGCGCTTGGGACAGCAAGTCCCGTGTTGCCTGTCACATCAGGGACTAGAGAAGAGTCTGAGAGTATCCTTAAAATAGGGTGCCTCAGCTTGCTCCAGCAACTGTTTTAAATGGTCTCCAAAGCTGTCGTACTCCATGGATTAGTAAAATGCTGTACTTAGAGAGGCCGTGTACCCTAAACCATGTTTCTTAGCTACTTGTAATCCCCTTCCCCCCGAGTTCATTTGCCTTTTGAACTCTGCGTTGTGCAGATGTTAAACTTTCATTTGCTGGTGCTTACTGCAGTGACTTATGTGTGCTCAGGGACCAGGGCAAGCCTGAGTGCAGTGGACCAATTCAAATGTGCAAAGTGAGGCAAACCCAGGGGTTTCTAGTGGAATAGTGGCACCTTCATGCTTTGCGATTCCTTGAGGTGGCAGTAGCTAGGGAAGAGAAGTGACCAGTGTACACTGTTTAATTTGAGGGACAGGTTTATGGAGAAAATGAGGTCCAATTGCCTGGCAATTATGGCTGCAGAAACATAAGGTTTATGATATATGTTGTACTACTGAAATGTTCCTCTATTTAGGAGAAAAATTGTTGTAATGTTTTTTCCATAATGATAGAGGAGCTTGGAAACTGGAGGGGAAAGAAACAAGTGGACCTTGATGTTGAATTCACTATTAATCTTGGATTCAGAAATTCTTTGGTATTGGATTAAAAAAAGTAAAAAGTATTTAAATCTAAGCCGGCTTCTCCTGCTGGATCTGGCCACTAGCATTTGCTATTTAGATTTTTAAATATTTACCATGAGAGGTGGTCTTCCCATGGTTGTACTCAAAGTGTGTCAGATTTTAAACCCAGAAAAGAGATGATGGAGGCACAAAAATGGTTTTCAATGTGCAACTATAGATAGAGAGCTAGGAAACCTTTGGTGCAATTTGGGGCAACGTCAGGCAACCGTAATGTGCCCTATTGCGGCAGAGATGTGCTTTGGGTGTGTAAGCCCAAAAGACGGTCTTTCCTCTTCCAACTGTGTACATGACCTCTCCTTGCAAATGTTGCCATGGTGAAGTGCAAGTTTACTCCAGAGAGGAGGAAAGTTTGTACCAAAGACTAGCTATCTGCATCGAATGTTTAATTTAAAGGAAAATGAGTAGTTCTGTGAGCAGTTGAATTTAAAAAGCCAGGCTTGCTCTACCTTTTCTATTTATGCAGTGCTGTAGCTGAGACCTGACTCCTCTATTTTAACATGCTAATTTGAATTTCTGTTAACCTAATTGCCTCTCCTATGGAATATTATGGGGAAGTAATATCTGGGGAGACCTCAGACAAATTGTAAAACATACCCAAAACTTGTTGGGAAAAGGAAGGAAGAGAACGGTTACTGACAGGCACCTTGACTGAATGGGCCTCTCTTCCATTGGGAACAATCAAAATGATTAATTTTGAGGGCTTCTTTTTAACGGTTATCTGGAAACTTTTTGTGAAAGTGGAACAATCTGATCTTGCAGATTGCATTAGAGCAAAACAACCCACTTGAGTCAGAGCAACTTTGCAGTAGTTTTAGCTGTACAACTGAAGCCCTAATGTGCAGCAGTTAAAATATTTGATAACGTTCCCCCCACCCTCATTTCTTGCTCCACTTTTATCAGCAGATATCCCCTACTGCATATCAAGATGAGCTGTTAGCTGTAGTGGTGCTCTGTTTTGACATAGCTTTGCACAGTTAACCTCTCTGAGTCTGCTAGGACGTGGGACAAGTGGGTTTTATTCTGGTTTGTGCATTGCCAGCAAAATAGCAGGCAGCAATACAGGCAGCAATAGCTCTGCTGTCCGTGGGGATCTCTGTAGAGCCTGGTTGGTTTGAATAATTGAGAGGGGACTCTGACCTGCAGCTGTTTCTTAAGCAGGGGCAGGAAGAACCTGCTCAACTGTGAGATCCCAGGGTGGACTTGCAGAGTTAGTGGTGGCGTTAACTACCATCTCTTATTGACCTCAGAGAGTGATCTGGATGTGGTTTTCTAGATATATGCTATAGTCATAACTGACTTGGTGCTCTTTCACCCCCAAGCTGAAGAGCAGGAAATGAGTATCAGTTTCTCCCCTCTGGAGCTAAAATGACACCTGTGTCTTATCCATGTGCCCTGACTGTTCCCTTGATGATGGGAGGAAGAAGACTTTATTTTACTTTCTTAATTGTGTGATAATGACTCTGGTCTCCCTCACGTGGGTGAACATACATGTCCCTTTTTTCCTCTCCTCTAGAAACAAGCACATGTGCAAACACTTCTATAAGTTGAGAAACTGCAACTTACCTTTCTTCAGTTTCTTTCCTTTGCCCTCTAAAGCTCATACGACTGATGACGTGCTTCCTTTTTGTCACTTTTGGCCAATACTCTATATGTATATATTTTCTTTGACTGTGTGAATTGGCTCACTAGTGTGTGTGGGCAGGTGAGCAGGTTTTTGGGAGTCAGTAGCTGAGTTAGATACCAGACATCTGTTTCTAATCCTGTGGAGCTGTATTGCATATTGATTTTTTTTTTTCCTCCCACTGCAGTTTTTTCTCATCTTTCCCCTTGCTTGAAGGGAAAGTCTGTCTCAGAAAGCTTGGGGGAAGCATCTTTCTTGTGCTGCTTGGTTTGCACAGGAGAATCCATGTCTGTTTAATCGATGTGACAGAAGAAACTTAGTTGAGGAGGCTGGCAGCCTTATGGTTTGAGGTTTCTATTTCCAGTTTGCGATCATTTTCTCTTTGCTTTTTAATTCGCAGGGGGAGAAGGTAACTTCACCAGACCTTGGCTGATGTTTACCTTTGCTCGGCTGTGCAGTGTGCCTTTGTTTTTCCACCTTTGATCAGTGTCCTGCCAACAGATAATTTAGCAATTGCATCCCAGGGTGGAAGTGTGGAGTTAATGTTAAAATTAGGGGTTTTTTCCTTTCCTAACTTCTCTGGCTGATGGAGCAGAGAAGGGGAGAGGGGAGGTGAAGAGGGCCATAAATTCTAGACCTGGTGATTCTGCTCCTTGTAGAGAAACGAAAGCCTCTGATGTCTCTTCAGCACTTTCATTAACATTTAAATTAAGGGTTTGTTTTTCAGGCAGCTTCAGTCGCAGCCCTTTCATAACCTGATGCATGGAGGCTGTTCTCTCTGTCTCTTTTTCTCTCTTTTTTTCTAGCTTGCAAATCAGTGTACAATAGTAATCACTGCCGTATTTTATTTTCTGATCTCTCAGGAGGGCAGCGACCTGACAAGCTGTACCAGAGGTTCAAAGAGAATCAGAAACGGAGTGCAAAGGTAGATGGGCAGGAGGATGCTGGGTTTCACTCCTACAATTAGAGCAGTGTCTGCTCCCTCCCCTGCCTTTCAAAGGGCTGCTTTTGGGGGCGGGGAGGGACAGAGGGGGATGGACCTTTCTTGCATGGTGAGACCCCCAGGTGCAGATGTCTCTAACCAGGCTCAGCTTCCACTGTTACTCCTCCCAGATGAGGCCAGAGGTGTCACTCAGAGGATGCAAGCTCATACCCTGAGGTGGGAAGTAGAGTTGTAGTGTCCTAAGATAGCAGCCTAGCCCCTCTAAAGGAGTGTTGATTCACTCTGAGGACAGCAGGAGGCTGGTCCTCAGCCTGCCATTGGCATTTGAAAGGAGGGTGATAGTGGAGGATATTTCCCTGAAGTAAGAAACTCACCTGCTGAAGTCATGTCTGCTCTGAGCACTGCACCTTATTGTACTGTGGAGGAGATAGCTTGTTTGAAGTGTCCATTTGGATCTTCTCTCACAATGGCCTAAACTAGGCAATGCCTTGCTGTAGCTGGTATAGGAGCTAGTTGGTTTAACATCAAGGAGAAGAAACTGACTTCTATCTGCTTCAACAATTGTGTAAGAGCCTGGGAACAAGGGGATAGTTTTAGGAATGGCAACGACTTGCAGTGGAGAAGTATAGTCGGTTTTATGTAAACACATGAGTCTTTGTCCCAAAGCTCTTTTGGAATCTTCCACTTCTCATCTCCCACCCAGTTGGTCACCACCGGTAGGCTGTTATCTTCTGCGGGCTCTCTGATGGGAGTTGGGGGACTCTGAGTAGCACCGAACTGGTGTCTTTCATGAGGTAAAAGTGGATAAAAGGCAGAGGAAATGAGCCAACACATGAGCAAAGTGTTTAGCATAATGAAACCTGCAGCTTGGTTGCTGTGACTGTCACACTGGTTCATGTCTTTGCTCTACCACCACCCCAAATTTGTTTACCTTCCACTAAGAGCTTGATCCAGATGGGCTTTGAAGGATGCCAGCAGGATGAGAGCAGCAAGCGGGCAGTGGGATTGGAAAGGTATTCCCTGCATGCTGGTAGATATGGTGCAGAAAGAAGGGTGCCAAATGTTTCTGTTTTTTCAGGATTGGTCTTATGTGTGCTGATGCTGGCCATGTGGCTCTTCTGGAGGACCTAATTCAAAATCATGCACTTGTAGAAGTCCTCTATATGCCGAAAAATGTTTCTGTTCTGGGGTTTGGATTTTTTGCCCTTTTGTGTGAACTACCACAGACTGTAGTCTGTTACTACTTATGTCACTGTTGTCAGGTTGAAGTATCATGTCTAACTGTTTTGTTACTGAGTGTGTGGTGATGACTGTCAGACAGCGAGTGATTCAGAACAACTTTTCAGGGGCAGGTGATCTTGTCCACGTTCCAAGTGCTCTGGAGCTGTGTGGTGGGATGTGCTTCTCTGATCCCATCTGACCCATGCTGTAACTGTTTTGTACCACCCATCTGATTGCTGTGTCACTGCAAATGGGTCATAACTGTGAGAGATTTCTGCATAGTCCTAAGAACTACCACCATTAAAGTCGTCTTGGTATCCGCATCCTGTATAATGCAAGGGGGATTCAGAACGTCTGCTCTGCACTACTGGCATCCATCTGCTCTTCCAGATGCTTAAGGAGTTTCATAGGTTCATGCCTACTGAGTTTTTCTTCTTCAGGGTTAGGTGTCGGATGGTGCTGAGCATGTTTTGTGAAGCCCACAGCCTGTGCAAACCAAAGCTGTCGGGAATGGGAAAGAGGATGCCTAGTACTTGTCACACAGGGTCCTTGATCATGACTTCTGAGCTACCTCCAGCATTGCTCAGTCTGTAACTTTTCAGTGAGGAAAGCTTTTAATTTAAGCTCTTATGAGACTGGATGCCAGCATGGAGCCCAACTCAGCTGCCCCAGGGGTACTTGGGGCAAGTGCGCCGCAGCACTAACGGGGGTAACTCCTCCTAAATTCTCTTTGGAAGCTCCACTGTATTTATGGGTGGAGAGGGCGGGGGGGATGCCTGCCCTCCCACCTTCCCCCATGTTGTCTCAAAAGGCCCTGGTGCATCTTTGATTAGGTGTAGGTCAAAAGAATTTCCACATCGTGACCTTAATAACTGGGGTTGATTGGCAGGCGGTCTGCGGAGAGGGAGCAGCCTGTCCCTTTCATCTCCCTTGGTGCCGTGCTGGGACAATGGGCCAGCATATTTTCCTTGTTGTTCCTCATTTGAAAAGGGTCTGGTATCTCTACTAGGTACCTGTGACATGGGGGTCTTGATTGGGGTCTCATAAAGGGCCCTGTCAGTGTGTCCAAAGGCCAGGAATACAAAGGCGATCAGTGGGTGGGGGTCTCAGCTGACCACTGAAGAAGGGAGGGGAGGGTCCTGGAAGCAGTGGAGGGAGAAGCAACCCCTGATGGGAGACCTTAAAGGGGGGAGGGGGGGAGGAGGCGGCCCATTTTTGTCCCAAACTCATCAAGCACATCTGCAGAATTGTCCCAGCCGCTGCCTCCCAGTTTCAAAAGAAAATGATCGTTTGATAAACCGTCCTGATTCACCACTTTCTCACAAGGGAGGGAGACCCACCTTTGACCTCTATGATTTCACATTGGGCCCAGCTCCCCCCCATCCAATTGCTGGAGAAACTTTGAAATGCATCCCTTGTGCTCCCTTTCCTTCTCCCTCTTTCCCTTTACTCTCTTTCTTTTCCCTTTCTTTTTTTTTTTTTTTCTCCCCCTCCTCCTCTTCCCACCACCCCCACCTTCCCCGCTCTCCTGCTTTGTAAAAAAGCAGGCATACTGCTTTGGAGTTTAGGCAAGTAATTAGTAAAATCTTTTCTGCAGCACAATAAAACCGCAGCGCTTGGCCCGCATATTCCCACAATTTACATACTCGCGGGCATTTGAGAAAACAGGTGGCATTCCCAGTGCATCACTGCCTATGAAAATCATTTGGAAGGCAGGGAGGGGAGGGTGCTGGGACCCGCTCGCTCCTGCAAGCTATAGGAATGTGCATGAATATATTAAAATGTTTTCACACAATGCTTGTATTTTCCAATGGGAAGAGGCATCTTCTGGATGAAAGGCGGCTGGCCCAGACACAGGCCTCTTCCAAACGCTCTTTCCCACTCAGGGTTTGTTTGCATGGACCAGATTGAGAGGGGGGCCTGGGGGGGAGGAAAGGGCAAGGGTGCTATCTATGAAGAGTAAATCTTTGTGTGCTGCCTACCCATTCCCCATTTGTGGTCCCAGAAAGTTGAGTTATGAGGGAATCGTGTCTGCGGAGGGGGGCGGGAGGGGGGGATCATCAAGGACTTTCTGCAAAAGCTTTTGGAGGCATTGCAAACATAGAGAGGAAATAGCTTGTAATGGAGCATATAGCGCTCTGACTGACAGAATTCAGTGGCTGCAGCAGGAAATGACTAAGAGGGAGCTGGCTATCTCGGGCAGTATTAGCAAAGTGCCTATTAATAATAGAAAACACTCTTGCAGTACTTTTCCAGCTCCATCTTATTGTCTAAGAACAGACTGCTCGATGCTCAGCCTGGGCAACATATCCAGCTGTTCTGCTCTTTCCAAGAGGGTGGTTGTTCCAGGCTGTGCCACAGGTGGAACCCAGGAGTTCCCACTCTGTTCCGGTCAGGGAGCACTTAGCTGCGTTGCTTCCTAAGAGGTTCTTTAAGCGCTTTCAACTTGTAGGGTGTTGCCAACAGATGTGTGGTGAAACTTGTGTCTAGAGAATATAGATCAGGGATTTCCTTTCTAACAGACAAAAGAAGAGAATTGAAGTGAAGGGAGGGAGAGGCTGAACACAAGTAATCAATGGCTTTGCTTAGGAGCAGTGTGTGAATGTAGGGAAGACCCTGGGTTCAGCTCCAGGTACTGTTTTGTTTGAGAATATTGGGGCAGGCTGCAAAGGGACCTCGTTGGAGGAAACAGAAGTAGGTTGGAGGCTGGATTTTTTTTTTCTTTTTTTAAATAATATTCTTTTGGTGAAAATGCCCTTCAAATTTTCTGTGGAAAGTGGTGTGGCACCAGCATAGTGATTTGAATGTCTGTTTTGTATGTGCTACACATACGGCCTTTGTAGAAAGTTCTGGACAGGCATCCTGTCCAAATGGGTCCTGCCCTGAGGATTTACAAGCCTGCCCCACAGCCAGCCAGAACCACAGCAGCACAAGCCCATGCTACCCAGCTCAAGCCTCTGCTCTCCTGAAGACACTTAGGAAACCACAGGCTCCCAGAACAAGGCATAACCCATTTAGGGAGGAGTGGCAAGAGCTTTACTGAGACTTTCTCCTCACTGAGCCAACTTTCCTTGTCCTTTCTGACCAGACTCTCTCTGTGACAAGTGGGAGAGAATGTATTCCCCAGCCCTGTAAGGAGCTAAACCATTCAGCATCTCAAAACTTTTTGCAAAAGGGTATTCTTGCATGGCAGCTGTTCCTAAAATGGATCTGCAGAAGTAGCAAAGCTCTGTAATGCTGTTTCTCCCAGCTGGCCTGTACTGGTCATACTCGTGTTGGTCATGGTGCAAAGGTCTCTAACCTTTTGTTGGAAACAACCAACAACTGAACTGGCAAGACGACTTTTTTTTTTTTTTTTAAATTATTGTCTTCCCAATTCCCTGCTCCTCCCCTTCATCTTTCTGCGTTTCTTAAAGAGGCAGTGGAGGGAAAAAAGCTTTGGTTTTTGTTTGGGAAGAGGGTTAGGAAGGGCGACGTGGCCCCTGCAACCTCTCATAGGGGTGTCTTGTCAGGGTGCGGCATGAAGGGCACAAACAGATCATAACCTTTAAATGAAAATGCGATGGAGGGGAGAGATGAAAGCAGTGAAACAAATTAGATACATCTAGAGGGGGTGCTCAACTGGAGAAAATTAGCATTTCTTCCTAATTGGAGTGCAGGGCATTCCATTACAGGGTTTCATTACAAGGAGGGAAGCACTGGGCCTCTTTGGAGGATTCCACCCTGCCCTCAGTTCTTCTAGAAGTAAAAAAAATATATTTGGGAGAGATCTGAGAGAGGACTGAATTTGTAAGAGTGAGGGTTTCAGACTGTTGCAGGAAGAGGAATGATAGTAAAGCACCAGTTCTCTCTTGATTAAGAGAAGAAAGTGATGATTGTGTGCACATGAAGTCAGGTGCTAGTCCTAGTTTTCCTGAAGGAAATGAAAAAGTTTACAGGAGGCTGCAGGTGATGGTAACTTTCTGATGCTAGTACTTGCTGAATCAAATTTGTAGACCATATCCAAAATGCCCTCAACTGTTTGAAGCATAGGGATATATGTTTTATGACTAAGATCGGTGGAGTCAATTCAAGCCTGCTTTATGCTGCATATCAAATCTATGCCGTGCAAATCCACTTGTTCAAGGCATGTCTGTCTGATTCTGCCTCTAATTAGAACTGTTGTATCCAACAGCAATTTGGATATATCCCTGGGAAGGCAATGGCCAACTTCCAGCGTGGAACGTCTTGTGGCTGCACTGGGGCTTGTGTGTAGCTTTGTGGTCCAAATAGCTTGTGTCAACTTGAGAAATAGGCATGCATGGATGTTCTTTATATGTGCATCTTTATGTATAAATGAGTGCTAAGAATAACTCAGAGGGAATTTGAGGGGTAAGGTTTTGCATTGCATCTCTGGATTAGGAGTAGGGGGAGACGGTTTCTTTTTTCCAAGCAGGGATTGGGTTGTTTATCAGTTAGTGCTCTCAGGAAAGGAAGGGGGAAAAAAAAAGAAGAAAAAGAAAAGCAAGCTTGCTTCAGGTGTGTGGTATGCAGTGTATATTGCTCTGCCAATCTACAGTTATAAAATTTCCTGTTCCAGCTCAGGAGAAGGCATATGTAAGCATAGGAATGTGGGTTGTAGGAAACTGCTGAAGGAAGAGTCCTGTCTGCACAGAAGGTGGTTCCTAGCAGAGTGGGAGGATGTTTACAGCAGCAGTGCCTACATCCTGGGCAGGCTCTGTCATCCACATGCCCAGGATGCGGTTGCAGATGATATGAATTTACGGAATTCATAAATGTAAATCTCTGACTTAACCCTTGCTGCTGAATTTTGGCATTTTGACACAGAGCACAGCACTGCCCACAGGAATATCTTAAGGTCTAGAGAAAATACTATTTAAAATGAAAGCATGGCTCAGAGATGGGCTTCTCCCATATTAGGTCTGGCACACATCAGGATGATGATGTCACCCATCCCAGCCTTCTCCAGCCACTTCAGTTCTTGCAAACGATGCTTGGCAGGCTGTTTAAAATGAGCAAGTGCATCAGTCTGGCTCTAGATTAGTAAAGCAAACTACTTTTGAAACACTGGGAGAGGTAGAGAGGAGATGGGAGCAGGACCAGAGAGGCTGGGGTTTAGACAGGAGCAAATAACTAGAAGGAGATAGTCAGCCTTGAAGGAAAACTGGTTCCACTGAAGAATGGGAATTTCTCCTCAACATGTGCCGTTGTGCATCTGGCTTGTATGCTGATATGCTTTAAAAGACAGCATGCCAGAGTGCCTCTTGCCTGTAGCTAAGCTTCAGCTTCCTTGGGTAGCTGGCATCCTGCATCTCTGTTGAGTGCAGTTGGACACTGGAAACATGTGGACAGAGTTGTGTAGCCATGACTCTCCTTGGCTCTGTTGCTTTTCAGAGCAGTGTCAGACTGCTCTAGACTGGAAGATGGATTGGAAAGTCTGTTCTCCCTGTGTAGTGTTGCCTGTGGTGTGTTCTGTGGTTCATTATCTAGGATTTGTCAGGCCTTCTCTACCTTTCCTCCCACCTGCACAAAGCACAAACAATGCAGCCACTTTCTTGCTCTAAAGAGGTGTCGTGGGTTCATTCACCATCTCTGCACGTGCCTGCCTGTGGGATGTACTCATACTGTTTTGTAGGCATCCTGATACTTCACAGATGCAGGGCTAATTTGGGGCCAGGTATTAAAGCCAGCTTTTAATGTGCATTGCCTTGTCTAATTAGTAAACCCTTGTTCTCCCTCCTCTGAGATTGAGGTCCATGTTCCTCTAAGTCTAGCCGTCCATCAAAGAGGACTTGAAATGAGGCCTTGCTATGGTTAGTAGACACGGGCAGCTAATGAAGAGAGAGCGCCCATTTCCTTTGAGAAGAGAGACCTGTACAAAGGTGATTGATAGTCCCAGAGATTTATTAGTGTGTGGGCTGGATAGAGGCTTACAAACTGGAACCCAACAGCTTGTTTTTTTCAGGGGAAAAAGAAGTCTGGTGGTCATCTGTGTGTGTAGCTCTTCTCCCCTGCCCCCCCCCCCCCAGATAAAAAAGAAAAGGAGACTAGAGAAAGAAATGAACTGAGCAGAGGAAGCAATTACAGACTAAGCTGGGCCAAGCAGCAACTGCTACTACTGCTGTGCTCGGTCTTTGCCTCCTGGTGCAGCTGTCTTGGGCTTTGCACCTGCGCTTTGTTTGGTGACCTGTTTCGCCTGTCCAGGCCGATTTAATGAGGATGGGGATGGAGCAGGACTGTCTGATGGCACAGATTTTTCTTATTTTCTGTCTTGCACGGAGTACTGATTAGCACACGTGGCCTAGAGCGTGTTTTCCTTTTCCATATACTCCCCCTGGATTTTCTCTTCTTTGACAGTGGAGAAGCAAGGGAGCCCGCTCCAGAAATTAGAAAAGCAATACTGTTTCCCTAACATCTGTCTTTTGATGGTCTCAGAGCAATCTGGCAACACAGATTGTGTGCTGACCACTTCAGATAAGTTTGTAGCCTGGCAGAGCAAGGACTTCACGATCCTGGTTGTGGTGGAAAATATCAGGTACTTTGGTAGTATGGAGTGCAGGTGAACAGTACTGTTCCCGCTGTGCAATGGCTCTGTCCTCTGCTTCCCAAACTATAGTTTGTGAGACCCTGATGGTCCTCAGACCTGTGTTGGCTCTCTAGCTGTCACAGTGAAGCCAGTGATATGGGTCTCTGCTGGTCTAGGAGTGTCTGAGACTGGTTGAAGCCTCAAAGCTTGGAGCAACTAATTAACTCTAACCTGCCTCAGAAGGAACAATGAACCAAAAGGGTCTGAAGAGGAGATACAGCAGAGGAATACTCCTCTGTACCAAAGAAATGGCTGCAGTAGTAGTTTGTATCTTATTTTTGTGGTCTTTGCCCATATTTGGTCCCAAGTCAAACACTGTGCAGAAGTTATTGATGTGCTGATATTTGGTTGCCTCCTTTAGGCAGTTCTGGTAAAAACAGCCTGAAAAGAAATATGGAGAGTAAGATGGTGGTGGGTAAGATTGAGTGTGGAAGTGTTATTCACCACATCCTAAAATAGCGGAACTAGAGACATTTGAAATTACTAGGAGATTGCTTTAAAATGGACAAAAGATAGTATTTCTTCACACATGTGTTGTGAACTTCCTGCTCCAGAAAATTTTGGAGGTGGATGACGCCAGCAGTTTTGAAAGGGATTTGGCAAGTTCACAGATAGCAGGTCCATAATGAAGCACTAGGTGAGGATATACTCTCTAAAATCCTTAATATGGCAATTGTGGATGCTGGGGCAGTACAAAGAGAATGACTACAGAAACCTGCCAAGCTTACATGTTCTTCCTAAACAGCATCTGCTAGTACTGCTGCTGGACACAAAACAGTGAGCTAGATGGGCCATGGCTTGAGCGAGGTGGGCATTTCTCATGTTCTTCTGGCCATGGTGGGTCCATCATCCGTCTACCCCAGCATTACATGTCTAGGGAGAAGGGTAAGAAACAAGACAACTGCAAAAAGATCCTTTCCACCTGTTCCTTCCCAGCTTCCGGTGATGGGGAAGCTAGGATTTCCCTGGCTAGAGTTTGCATCTGGACCAGTGCTTCTTTCATATTTGCAGAGACTAGCTCTGTGAGAAGCTCATCTCTTCTTTCTGAACCTGTTAGTGTTCTGGTCTTCATAGCCTCCTTTCCAATTCAGTGAAAAACACTTTGTTAAACCTTTTGCCTGACCATCTTACGGGGGTATACAGTGAAGGGTTCCTCTCTCTGGATACCCTCTGCTCTGTTTATGATTTTAGTATTTTTCCCTAGCCACCCCAACTCTAGTAGCAATGGTCTTGTGCGAAGTAGTAGCAAACCATGAGTGTTGTGAGTACTTGCTGGCCAGTTGTTGTTTAGAGTGGACTTCACATGTAGGTGTCCCTGAGATGCGGTAAGCTCATGATTTCCTCCCAGTGCAGCCTCTGACTGGAGTCCACAAAGATGCAGCCTGACCTGAATCGATGGTCATGTAATTGGATCTTGTGTATCCATATGATAGCTTTGACTGGGACACTCCTAACTTGCTGCAGAATCAAATACTGACACTTCAGTAATGTGCTCATTTCAGTGGAGGATGTGTGAGCGAGTTTGGTTATGACACTTCTTCATGTGGATGTTTGACTTGCCAAGTAAAAATGGTTCTTTTAATAACTGGTTTTGGATGAGACTTCCTAAACTCTCAGAGCACATGGGAATAGGGCAGGCCATGGAAAGCAGGAAACTGTGGTTTCACACTCCTGTCTGCAAAGCTGCCTGTGCATCTAAAGCTTCCAGACTTCTGTTCCTTGAAGTGTTGGAGGACTGACTGCCAGCAGGTTGTCCTGCTTTACCTAGACAGCAGCTTACTGAGGAGCAGGAGGCAGTGGGGTACTTCCTAGCCCTTTATCAGATATTTCTTGACATCCAAACTAAGTGTTTTAGGGAATCCCCTGTTCCATTGCAGACTTGGGAGATGTGTGCATGAAAGGGCTTTTTCCCAGTCCTTTCCAGTGCAATCCTTTCCCTCCTATTCAGTTTTTTGTGTAATTTTTTTTCCAATATATTGACCTTAAGCATCATAATAAATGATTTCTCGCCTTCTTGCCTTGTCCTTTCCCTGTCTCTACAGTATCTGTTTTGCCTGATCTTTCCTATCTTCATCTGGCTAATCTCAGTTATCCCTGAAATTCAGTAGCTCTTGGCCTGCCTTGCAGCCCAGCATGATTACTGATACTGAAGATGATAACTTCTGCTGTGAACCTGTGTTTTATTGTATATTGATGTCAGGATTGTTAGAGCTCTGGCTCCTGCAAAACTTTTTCAGCAGGTTTTTGGGTAGTTCAGGAGCTGCATGGGAGGTGGCCACTAAATGTCCTTATACCTTAGACGTGTGTTGTCTGTCTAGTTGTGTAATGAAATCTTGTGTGCCTTTCTTTGCATATAGGGCTAGGGCTGCCCTTTCTGGCCTGACTAGTGGGTTTTATTTATCACTCTGGTGCTTGCTCACAACCAAGCATGCCCTGAACCTGCAGATGGAGGGCAGAAGCTTCATTCAGGATCTTGGTTGCTGAGGGGCAAACAGTTGACATGCTTAGCATGAAAACCCTGAAGCAAATCATACTGCATAGAGTGGAGAGCTGGGGAGGGGGAAGCTGCCCAGAGCTATAAGGGCAAGTGAATTGAGGTTGTTGCAAGCGCGTCTGTGTCAGGGCTGGAATGATCAGAGCAGGAAAGCTCTAGGAGTCATTTCATGGCTGAGTTAAACGCAGATGAGGCTTTGCTTGCCTCCTCCACAGAGCACCTGTGTCTCCATGCCTCAGTGTCCTGGACCTCTCTGTGTGCAGCATGTGCTACATATACAAACTTCTCCCCTTTCACCTTTCTTGGTCTTTAGCATCTTAAAACCCTCTGAGCATTATTTCCTTCTCCCCTGCTGAGCAACTTATTTAGACATTGTAAATTGTTTGAATATCATAGAGCAGAGGAGAAAGATCAAGTACTCTGGTTTTAAGTGATTAGGCTCCTTTTCCCCCATAAGCGTGAACAAGCACAGCTCCTGCCTGTGCATGATGTGGAGAAACAAATCCTGCCCTTCGTGGAAAGATGATGAAAGTATATGTTTGTTGAGAAGTCCTCTTCTTCCTCACCACTCTGATTACTTTTTTCAAAATTCTCCTAAATTGGAAAGTTTGAATTTGGCAGTGGGGTGCGTGTGTGTGTATGGCAAAAGGAATAAGACAGAAATAATTCATGGCTTGTGGCACCAGGAAAACAGATTCCTTCCCACCCTTACTTTTAAACTGAAACATTCTTGGGTTTTAGTTGTTCTGGCAAACCTGAAAGGATTCTCCCCTCCCCCTGACCTCACTGGCATGCACAGATTGCTGGCTTATTGAAAAGTCATTTTCTGTTATATGTTCTAATGGAAAAGTTTAGATAAACTGTCATTATATATATGCATTTTTAAAAGAATACTTGTTAACTGAAAACTCTGCCAGTCACGTCTGAAAATATATTGGGATTGGCCTTGGCAGTCCTGAAGCTTAAAAAATAGAAAGGAGATATTTTTAAAATAGGAGTGGTTTTCTTCTTCTGCATCGTGATTCTTTAAGCATTTTCTGCACATGGGCATGTATTTAGACTTTTCTCCAAAGCAATGACAGCTGGAGTATTTACTTAAATCAATTCTATATGTAGAATTCTACATTGTAAGCAGCAACCCTAGACACTGTAAGGTTTGTGATAAGGTATGAGCATAAGCAACATCATGTCTCTTACCACTGGTGCTAGGAATGTTCACTATATTTCTCTGCGTAGCCTTGAAACTGGCCTGGTCAGCTTCCATCTGCTTGTATTTATGCTGGGTGTCCACTTCTCAGATGCTGGTATTGATTTCATGGCAAGCATATTTTGTTCAGAAGTGTCACAGGTTGCTTTTAAGGAAGAAGCCTTGAGCATTGATGAGCCAAAGGCACACAGTATCCAGCTGAACTCCTCTCTGTGACAAGTACTCAAAGGAGCTTGGGTGAGGCTGCAACAAATTGGATTGAAATTGAAAAATGGTCCTTTCCGTGGGGGTCTTTAGTAAAATGTGAGACATGTATGATATGAAGAGTATCATGGGGTGGAATCAGGCAACTTCTCCAGTTTGCAACCTGCTGCAGCATTGGGTCACAGTTGTGTATTTTAGGCAGCTCAGAAATTACAAGTCTGTGTCCTGGGGGCTGTGCTGCCTGTCTCCTTGCTACATATCGAGTCTCTGGGGATCTCCTTTCCTTGTTGTCAGGATTGTTGTGATTGCATCATCTCCTAAGGTTTGCTCAGCACTCCTATGGAACTTGGCGCTCTGATGACAGTAGCAGGCATCTTTTCACTTGCGTGCTTACCATTTGGTCTTTGTTGCAGAATAAGGACCAACTTTTTAGATTGTGACAATTCTTGCTTTCCAGTAAGATGCTGCAATCATAAGGGACACAAGGTGAGTTTCTTCAAAACATGATTTAACATTTAAAAAAACCAAAAAACCAAACCAAAAGAGACCCCATTGCACTGGGGCTGTGATCATCAAGTCAGCTGAGCACATTTAACCTGTCTGCAGCCCTGGAGCTGACCAGCCAGGACAAGGATTTCTATCCTGAAGACAACAGTGATAACTCAAAGAAAGCATAGATGTTAACAAGTCCTGAGAATCAACAGAGGCACTGTGCCACAGGATGCCGGTTTCTGGCTTGCAGGACAACTGATGCCAGTGGTTTGGTCAACCCATGTGCAGCAGGTTTCCTGGTAGGTTTTGCAGAACCGAAAACTTGTAGCTGAAAGGGAGGTGGGATAAGTGAGGTCCCACTGTGAAAAGCAGTTTTGCTTTGCTAACGGGAAATGGCTCAGCAAAAAGAGAACCTGGAGCCTTTATTGCTGTCCTGCAGGTTCTGCTTGTTGCCTGACTTTTGGGGGAGATACTGGAGGAGGTGAGTGATTCTTCCGTGATTTTTCTCAGCAATAAGAGTTCTCACTGTCTTCGGGACAGCTATCCTGTCTGGGAATTGCACTATCCAGTTTCCTCAAATCTGTTGCCTGCCTTAATCTCAGTGCAAAGGTACTAGACTAGAAATCCTGCCCTGGGAGCATAGGCTGCACCAGGCCTTCAAGAGTCTGTCATGCATCATGCCTCTTCACATGGTCCTATTGTGCATCACTGGATCTCTTTTCTCCTTTACCCCTTTCTTGGCATCCTGCACTACCTTGTTCCACAGGCTGGGGGAAAGATGCTTGTCATGAGCTGACCTCCTCAGCGTGTGTCCCACCGCTGACCGTGCCCCTGCTCTGCCAGGCAAGCTGTCCCACTCCAACCCCCTCCTCCTGCTCGCCCCAGATCGGAGCCCCCAAGAGGTCTTTGTCTGCCTGTTGAGAGCAGCCCCTGTCCCGCCATTCCCACATGGCGCACCCTCCCCGGCAGCCCCCTCCCCATTCAGCAGTTTAGGCTGAAAGAACCTTGGCTAATTACGCCAGGCTGAAAATTACCACTTTGCTGCGTTCTCCTGCTGCTGGGCCCATTTGTGTGGGGCCTGTAGTTAGAGGGAACAAAGTGCCCCCCGTGGAGCCAGGCAGGCCCCGAGTGTGAAGCTACAGGTACAAGCAAGAGGGGAATGAAGGGAATAATTACCAGCTTCTCCAGGTGAAAGCCCTGTTAAAACTTCAATAAGCCAATTAGGGGCCAGGGTGTGTGGGGGGGGAGAGTCTCCCCCACCTATGAGTGATTCCCACCAGGCAATTAACAGAAATAATTTCACGGAGGGGAGGATAAGAAATGGCTCTTAGAAATTGTCTTGGAATGGGGGGGAGCCTGAAACAGCACGACTGCTGCAGTGGTCCTCGTGTACTCCAACGTCCCGGCTCACTGTGTGGCCTGAAAGTGTTGGTGGGACTAGGGGGAGAGGGAGGAGGGAGGGCAAAATAGCAAAGAAAAAGGAATCGCTGGAGCTTTACACCTGGGCAGGCTTTGAGAAAGCAGGGGCTGGAGTTCAGAGCTTCTTGTAAGGCTGTGTGCGTGTGGGCCCAGAGCACTGAGCTCGAGGGGGCTGCTGGATCTGGGGTGGTGGGTGAGGGTCAGGCTCAGGGTGTCTTCCCCATTGGGGTGAGAGGGAAGGCTGATGGTGTTCAGCCCAGTAGGGAGGGGATGGGTGCTTGGTGTGAAGGCTCAAAGTGGGTGTGCAGGTGGGTGAGAACTGAGTGTCAGGCCTTCAGAGATCAGCCTGAGATGTGTGGTGGTCTGTAGGTGCCTTACCTTATGCAAGGAGCAGATGATGACCAGTGTCTAATACTTTTGTGTGTATCTGATCGTGCTTTTCTGCTGCTCAGCCAGCAGCTTCACCTGTTTCTTCCTCTCAATTTGTTCCAAAAACCCCAAGGATTTGCTCAAAATAGAGATTTTTATGAAGTCGCCTGCAATTCTCTTCCACTGTATTGCAGGTGGCATGTGCAGCAATCGGAGGTAGAGCATGCTGTCTGGTGGGTACCTAGCAGGAGTCTTGCCCATCTGTATTTGAATGGCTGCTCTGGGGAGTAGAGCAAGAGTAGAGTGTAGGATGAAGTTGCTGCAGATGGCTGAGATTGCCCTAGTGATGTTGGAAAGGAGAATGCATAGTTTAATTAAAGAAGTCCAGATACCAGCTGTGGCTATTTCACCTGCACTTGCAAAAGAAGATGAAACAAAAAAACCCCCCAACCCTAAACTTCTCAAAACACAAATGTAACCTTAGCAGTGACTTTCTTTGCCTTTCTAATGTTACAGCTTCTGAAAATTAAAAATGTCCTGTGAGGTTTTGTTCCGGTTACTGATAAGCTGAAATAACCCTACTGTAGTGGTGTTTAACCACCTAGTCTTGGACTGACCTGGAAGTCACTAGACTTCCTTTTCTTTTTTTTTCTTTTTATTCCTACCACAGAAAGCTTTCTAGGGAGAGAGAAGTGTATCACTTACAGAGCCCAGCCTTTTTTACTCAGAAGTGGTTTCTCAGCGGAGTCACGTTTCTTTATGATTCTGCTTCTAAGATGCAACCCCAGTGGATGCCTGCAAAGAAAGCTCTGGTCACAGAAAGGCCTGGTAAGCATGCACAGGCGAAGAAATGGTTTTGGTGTGGGCTTTCTGCTCCCCTTGATGTTTGGTACGTGTTGTTCAGACCAGTGCCCAAGTTACATTTGATTACAGTTTTGGTGCAACTGCCTTACGTGCTGATTTTTGTTCAGTTTGTGGTTACTGAGTTGTTAGCATATAACCCAGCTGTCCTGACTGACTTCTGAGATACTGAAGGTGTTTCGTTCAGTTCTCTGGTCATCTTTCAAGAAGCACAAAGTAGGGCTAAAGGGATTGGTCTGGGGCAGTGAAGGGGCAACACCAACCCAATCCTGGCTTTGTCCAGCACAGCCTGAATCAAAGGCAGATGGGACTTCTCGCGTGTTTGTGGTGCCTACTTTCTCATGGAGAAGAAAATGCTAAACTGATGCTGTGCTTTTTTTTTTTTCCTTCCTGCAAATTAAATGCCCCTGGGGAAGGAGCACCTGCTTCCCTGCGCTGTGTTGGTCTCCCTCCCTTTGTGTGTATCTGGTCTGTTGGAGAAGCCTCATGCTGGAGGTGCTGAAACTCCCCGCGCTCAGTTTCCGACCCCCTCCTCTCCCCTTCACAATGTTGTTACTGTTGCATCTGCTCCCCAGCCTCCTGGGCTCTTCAGCAGGGGCTCCATCAAGTTTGTGTGACCTTAGCACTGTATTCATGCTGGAGGAGTTACTTTCCATAATGATGTCAACTGATGAGGTTAGCAGGATGGTGGCAGCCGCGATAAGACATGACATGTTCTAATGATTCGCCTTAGCGAGCTGCGTGTGTGTGTTGGGGGGGCACAGAAGGGCTTAGAGAGGGGAGGTGGGTGCCCCACAGGTGCCGACAAAGACTTTGACCTTTGCTGCTATAATATCAGTGTTTCACAGGCAGGGCGGTTCGGTAACCCACTTTCAGCCCATCAAAAATTGATTTAATTGCAATTTTTTCCCCCAATTAGGAGCACTGGAGCTTAACTAATTGGAGTAATAGAGAGTAATAAGGCTCTGATAAAAAGCCTTCCTCTGCCTCCTTTGTATCTTGTGTCATCGCCTGTCAGAGGTCAGAGAGCTTGCATATTCTATTAGGCAGAGTTGCCTTCATTTGTACAAATTAGTTTACCCAACAGTAATTAAAATGCCAGTGCGGGTCGGGGAGAGCTGAATACAATTGATGGGCACGTTGGTGAAGGATTTGACAGCTCCAGTGGCCTCCCTTGCCAAAGCGTGTCAGTGCTGAATCAAAGGCTACACAAACCCACAGACCCGTGTGTTTAACCCGCGGCACTGTCAGCACCAACTGCTTTCTCTCTTCTCCACTCTCCGTTTTGGACTTGCTTTCTCTTCTTCTTTCTCATCCCACTTGAGACTTTTTTAAAAAGATGTTTCCCATCTTTGAGCTGTCCTTTCTGTTGATAGCTTTCATAATGCTGCTACCAGCACCCACCCCCCGTCTTGTCTCCTTCAGTGCTCCCCCTTCTCTCCCCCTGCCTTCCACATTCCCAGCTGCAGGGCTCTGTCAAGTAATAACTTCTTTGTTTCCTGGTCTGATGAGTCTCCGTATATAATAGTCTCCAAAATGGAACAATGACGTCCAATTCCAGGGGGTGGGGGAGCGTGCGAGGAGGAAGGAACAGGCTCTTGCACGTGTCAAGCAGATTCTGGATTTGAAATCCCCAAAGAGCAGAATAGGACTTGAGAAGCAATCTGTTTACAATACAGGGGAAGGGCGCAAGCCTGGGGCATGGGGGAAGTTTAGAGAGAAGGGGTTGGAAAGTGCCTGTTTCACCCAGGTTCCTTTAATGACTTTGCATTGCAGGATTCCCAGCTCAGGCAGTGCATGCTCTGAAGGCTGGGTTGACAGTGAGGAAGGTATGTATTGTACAATGGGACTTGTATCTCTGGAGCTGAGACTGTTTCCAAGCTTCATGACAAACAGCATCTTTCCAAAAGGACTGATGGGCAGCTACATCTTTTCTGGTTTATCCACACCTGGCAATGTTCTGGCCAGGACAGGGTAAAGAGGGATGCTGCAGGTGGTGTGAAACCATGTAGTTGGCGCCTTGGGAGCAGGCATGGGATCGTTGCAGCTGGACTGTAGCCAGAGCACTACTGCTGTTGCCAGAAATGCTACGGGATCTTCAACAACCACAAGTCAGTCAGATGGAGAGAAGTTCTTGTGTTTCTTCCAGCACCACTGCCAGGATATGTGTTCTCTCTCATCCCCTGGCCCAGCTTCTGTTGTGGGGGGAGGATCTCTAATGAGGGCTCTTCTGTAGCGTAGAGAAGGTCTGGCTTCAGGAGAAGCAGTTTTGTTTCGTTTTGTTTTTTCCCCCCCTCTCCCTTCCTTCTCAGTAGGGCATTTCAAATGGGAAGGAGAACATCAAAGTATCAGATGATTTGGAAAATGACTTGCTTTGGACAATAAAAACATGCTGTGTATGAAGTATGTGTGTCTCAATGCTCGGCAAAATTCTCGCCTTCCTGGCATGGCGGAGGTGGAAATGCTACATTGGCTTGCTTGTTTTTACCTCCTGGGGGATTCCTGTGAAGACAACATGCCCTGTTATGGAAGCTCTGCAATGGTGCTGATTTTCCCATGAAATAAGCCTTTTGGAGGGAGCTTGTAGTCATGGTACCCAACAACTTTCACAGGGCAGAGGAAAGCTTAGTGGGGAAGGCACTTTGCATCTCCAAGGCCATCTGAAGCTTGGATGTAGCTTCGGACAGTTTTTATGTAGCATGTAGATGTGTCTGGTCAGTGTCTGTGTACATCAGTAGCATCGTGTATACTTCAGAGAGATGGGCCATCCCTGCAGTAATATATATATATATATATATATATATATATATATATATATATATAGGATGTCTTGTGCTTTCCTCTTCCCAATCTAGTCTCTCCTCTGTCTCTCTGATTCCTGAAAGCATTGTAAGCAAAACAAATGACACTCACTAAGCTAGTAATTCGGCTTGAGTTGTTTCTGTTGGGCAGCTGGCAAGAACAGTTGTGAAGAAGTTGCACGTCTCTAGGTCAGAGGTTTTTGGTGTGTGCTATGTGCTTCCTAAGACAAAAAGCCTTGTTGAAGGTGAACTGAAAGAAGGAAGCCTGGTAGAAGGCTTCAGTTCTGCTGAACGATGTTTCAGAAGTTTTGGACCCAAGCTTGAAATGCTTTGCTCCAATTTGCATGCTGTTTTAGACCTACAAAAGCTGACTTGTGGTGCCCTTTTGATTGGAGTGAAACTGTCACCTCTGCGAGGTTCCCAATTATGAGAGGCCTGGGTGTTGAAGGTGTACGCCTGCAGACCAGACTCAAGGTGAGGGGCCCTGTATCATCTCTTGGGAATCCAGACTTCCAGGTCAGTTTGCTCCCAGGCTTTAGCAGTTTCTCATTGGCACCATTTCTTGTGCATGTCTTGTGAATGCTGCTTTCTAATCCTGGCAGTGAAGGTGCCCCACTCTTCTGGGAGAAGTCTTATCTTTACTTGCTAATGGGCTCCAGCCTTTTAAAGATAAGGCCTGCAAACCTGATCCTGCTGAAGTATGAGACAAAATTCCTGTTGACTGAATGGAGTCAGCTTTACCTAGAAGAGACTTGTTTGTGGCCCTGAGGCCTGTATGCGATGCTGGAGAGAAACCTCTTCATCTATTGATATTCTTCTCTCTCTCTTTTTTTTTTATTTTTTTTTTTTTTTTTTTTTTTGGAGGGATGGGGGGTAAGGACTGAGGAGGGAAAACTGAAGTTCAGAACTGACAGCATGAGCGGGGATTAGACCTTGCTGTTCCTCCCACCTTTTTCTCCCTGTTGGTGTGCCTCCATGCTAATTTAGACCTGTGGCAAGCATCAAAGCCTTGTGCATACCTTCTGCACAAAGGGCTTGTCTCCCACGTGAGGGCGTTCTCTGCTGGGACAGAGTTAGTTTGTCCCCCAAAAGAAAAATCTTAAGCACCCAATTGCCTGCTTGACTGACTCCCTGACTGCTATTATGTTTCTAACCACGGTAATTGGCTTTAGTAGTTATTAATGGATTATGTTTGGGGAGGGAGGGACAGAACGCAACACCTAGCTTTGTAGCTGAGGGACTCCCTGACCAAAGTGCTGTTGTCCAGACATGGGGTTTGACCAGTGAGCTGTCAGAGTGGGTCTTTTTTGCTTGTTTTCCTCTAAGATGGGAGACAGTGCCAAAGGGGGAATGTTCCCTCTTGTACTGCACTATGGTGGAGAGAGGGCAGGTATTGAGCAGAAACTCCATTTCCAAATATGAGATGCTGCACGCTTTCTTAATTGGTCCTCGTGGCTGCAACGTAGCAACAGGAATTGCTTTTTCCTTAGATTCTTAGATTTTGGGTACTTCTGAGGAGAAGAATAATGTGTACGTCCTGCAGCATCTGTGCAGAGTGCCTTGTGCTACAGGTGCATTGGGCCAATTGCAAGTGCACTGCTAATGAATGTCGGATTTTTGCTTGTAAGACAGCCTGGTTGGAGAGACTTTGAAATAGCTCTGGTGCTGGAGGCCTTGTCTAGCCCTAAAGGGCAGCTAGGGGTCACAGGACTTGTGTGGACATCTCCAGGTATGTGAGTTTGGGGAGGAGGACTATAACCAGGAAAAAAAAAAAAAAAAAAAAAAGAGATCCTTGGTAGCTTTAGCTCTTCGCTGGTTCCCGTAGCTCTTCGAGATTGTTTGATGATATCTGCCTGCCTCTTTTGCGTAGCATGCTTGTCAGTGCTGCTTTGGCCTTATGATTTGCAGAAACCAATTGCTCAGCTGAAACATGGAACTTGGAATAGGTGTCCTGAGTTCTGGCCTTGCCTCCATATGGCTCTTCTCTGGCTTTGAGTGTGTGTTCACCGCTTTGCGGCTGGGTGCCTTGTAACACCAGCAGTAGTGCTCCTCACAGAAGTCAAGGATGCTGCAAGAATCCCTTCCTGGTACAGTAGAGGCTTGAAGACACCTTCTGCCTTCCAAAGGAAGAATGTTGTAGAGGATCAAAGAAATGTTTAAAACCTGCTATTTTTACAGACATGATATTGTTTCCTTATTTTGCTTTCCTCTTTCAGCTGCCAGCCCCACGTCATGCTGCAAAAGATGGTTAGGCAAAGCATAGAGCTGACTTTTATTTAAAGCAGGCTCCGTTTCCTGCATTTGTGCTATCCTTGTTGCAATGACTTAAACATAGTTTTGGCATTTTATTCTCGGTAGCTGCAGTAAATGTGGCTTTGTGAGAGGTCATTTATAGCTTGCTTAGAAATCTTTGTAGGAGCTGCTTTCTCTTATTTGGACTGAGGATAGGAAGTTGGCACAAAGCAAGCAGTGTGGTGTGGAGAGCCACAGCACCCTTGTTGCTGCTACTTGATTTTAAGGATTTGTTTGAGGCCAGTGACTGGAGCCAGCATGTGCAGCAGGGACGTAGCATCACCAGAGGAGAACTTTGGAATGGACCTTGCTGGAGAGTGTGAACTGAGCCAGATATTGCTGCAGGAGAGCTGTGCTGCCTGTAATAGAAAGTGCTTGAGCACTGGGGATGGCAGCCTGATCCAGCTTTGAAATTGGCCCTGCTTTGAGCAGGCTGGACCAGAGACCTCTATTCTGTGATTCATTAGGCCTGTGATGCTACAGCCAACTCATGATTTTGCTCAGAAGGTGCCAGCAAACAGAAAGGAGACATGAAGTAGCAAGTAACAGGGAATTTTCCGTGGGGTCTTTCCGCAGCTTACAGCACTGCCTATATATGAAACATGCTGAGTACCGTGCTGTTTTGAAAATGATGTTGCAATTTACAGCTGCTCCTGTTTTAGGTTTTCCCTTTGCATATGCAAATACATCTTTATGTCCTGTCAATTCTCTGCAGTTCTCACCTGCTGCATCTGGGAAGCTCAGCTACTGAGAGCTCTGGAGCACCTCTCCCTTTGCTGCTGCCTGCCCCATGTGAAATGCAGTGGAACATGCTGAAATTGTTTTGGACCAGAATTCAAAGTCTGTCTTGTAGCCTGTTTTCTCTGTCTTGCTTGTGCACTGTTTCTTCAGAACATGAGATTTAGTAAGTGGGTTCTCTTGTTTGCTTGTTGTTTGTTTGTTTTTTTTTTTTAAACAGTTCATTTGTGACGGGAACAGCCTGCTGTGGACACACCTCACCTCTGAGAATCTGGGACCTTGAGAGGTGAGTGAGCTTCCAGGTTACAGGGAGGGACTTGATGAGAAAAGTGAATAACAATGAGAAATGCAGTATTGGAGATGCCATAAAATCATTCTTTTAGTCCATGTAGGCAAGGGATGTTTAAACATGAGATGTAGGATGGAGTGGGGGACAGAACAAACTGGTGTGGAAAGGTGTGTGTGTGTGGGGGGGGTGGTTCTGGTCCAGTAGGGAGCAGCTCGACTTTTCTTCACAGCTTTTTTGGTTGATGACACAGCCATCCTGGTTTCTTCCCATTAACCGTGTACAGTCAGAATATGCCCGTTACACCTTCCTTTTCATCTGTCTTGGTTGATGCTTCAGCAGGAGCAAGAGGGGTGAGGAAGGTGATCTGCATCCTCCTGTTCACCCATTTGTGGTGCTCAGAAGCCAGAGGCAAACATAGGCTCTACAGTCTTGTCCTGGCAGGTGTTTCTGATAGCTCAGGGAGGTGAGGGGTGGCAACAGGTTGTCTGCTGAAGTGACTTAGGCATGTTGCCTTCTCTCTGTCTTAATAAGCATTGAGGAGGTTAATTGCTGTGGCCTCTGATTTGGGGCCATTGAGTAGTTCCTGTTCAGTGAAGTTCCCGACCTTAGCAACTGGGGAAATCTTGGGCTCAAATCCTGACGTGAGACTCAACTGCTGACAAATTTGAAACTCTCAGCCTGGGGGCCTTTGTGGAGTGATGGACAGATAGCAAATATTTGGCAGGATTATTGAACGGCAGCTCAGCTTTCCAGGACTGGTATGCTCTGGGTAGGAGTGGCACAGCACAGATTTTTCAAGGGAGTGCTGTCAGGATTGAGGTGAGCTGGTGGGCTCTGGGAAGGGAGAGAGGAGGGCAATGGCAGAAGAGGTCTCAGGGGTGTCAGCAGTGCTGTATTTGGGGAAAGGAAGTCAAGGAAGATTGGTGTGGATGCAGAGCTGGTCTGAGGCCAATTGCCTTCTAATCTGTAGTTTAGATTGTCCAAGTCAACTGTATCAAATACAAACGTAAACCAGTTTGGCTTTCTCTGAAGTAGCAAAAATAAAGACTTTACAAAGGATGCATCCCACAAAGGACAAACTATAGCAGGAAAGACAGTGCCAGTGCATTCAGCTATGGTGCATGTTTCTCAGTGACCTGGTCCAATGGTGCCTTTGGAGTACCCCAGAAGGATGCAGGCTGTGCTGTGATACCCCTGCCCATCAAGTCTTCTGGCTCTTCTTGAATAGAAGCATCTGACAGGGGTGAGGAGATAGGCAACCCTCTCCCCCCTGCCCCAGTCTCTCTGACAGCCTTTCCCAAGGAAGCCTGAAGAGATAATAAAGCCGTGTAGAAAATAGGATTAAGGTAATGAACAGGCACAACGGAGTTTGATCTTTCAATAATGTCAAAGCCTGAGTGACAGGCAAATAAAAAAGCTAAGGCAACCTAGGCCACTGGGCCTCTGTTGCACTGGCTGGAGTGTCAAATTTATTCTTCCCTCTTCACCTGTCACAGCTGGAATGCACCATGCCACTGGGTCTTTTCCTCTCTGGGGACCTGTGTGTGAGCTGGGAGTCTTGTCAGCACGTGCAGGGCAGGAGACGGAGTAGAGAGCACATCCGGGAACTAGCACGTGAAGCTTGATGTGACCATTCATAGTGAGGGAGTACAGAGCTGTCTTTCCAGGTCTTGCCTTCTCCATAAACTGTTCTTCTTCCCAGCAGAGCTTTGGATTCATTTTCAAAGGCCCCAGTGGTTGCCCGAAGTGACCTCGTAGGGAAATGCTATTTCTTCCTTTGAGGCTTTTGCATGTTGTCTGCCTGGTCAGCCTCCAGAATTGGGAGCATGGCACGGAAACTCAAAATCTTAGAGCTACCTAGGACTGAAAAGGTCCTCCTGTGCCCAATGTGTCCTGACAACATCTTGCAGACAGCACCAGGCCCCCCGCATTTGCTGCTTACCCCTTCCTTGTGGCTATGAAGGGCATGAGTCTGACCCACAGAGGCTGAACATGGCAAGGATGTTATCTGCAAGAGCAGAATCCAGGCCACTTCCCTATCAAAAAAATGAGGCAGGGTAGAGCGATGCTTAAGATGTGTTCTTTAAAACTACAGGATCCTTAGCACCACTTAGGTGTTTAATGTTCTCCAAGACCAGTTAGTTTAGTTACCTGGGTTCTTCTGTGTGGGGGTGTGTGTAAGTAACATTGCAGCAGTTTCTGTGGGATTCTCTTCCCTTGGGTAGGTGGTCTTTTTCCCCAACAGCTGAGAGCTGGAACATACTACAAAAGGATTTAAAGCTTTAATAACCTTTTGTGTACTGATCTTCTTAGTTCCAGGCCAGATAAGTCCTTGGCTAGTGCTTGTAGCTGTTGGTCATGGTATGTTTTCGTATTTATGGCCTTCGCTGTTCCCTGACCCCGAGGCAGCCGTTCTCATCCCTCCAAGAGGAAGAGGATAATGTCTTCACCTGGAAATATGTTCTGGGCTTTGAAAAGGGCTTGGTTGGGTTTGGCGGCGAGGAAATTTTTATGGGGGAAAGGAAACGCCTCTTGCTGCATCCCACCCCCACAACTGTCTTTCATTTCTGACTCTGCTGAGATGATGGCGTTGGATCAAAGCCGCAACAGGCAGCAACAAGCAATTGTCAAGGGGAGTCTAAAGCCGGGGAATGACCGCGTAATGCCAAGACACTGTCTCTGATGGCTGAAATTCCAGCTGCTGCTACACCTGGCCCTTTCTCCTGTAATGAAGGAGGATTTTTTTTTCTTACGCTTTTGAAGCTGGCTAGCTGCACCTCTGGAGGACATATCTCATCCTGCAGATGCTACATTGTGCCATCTGATTGCTTTTAGATGTGGGGAAGTTGCTGTGTACTTATTGCCACTCAGGATCAAGGTGTGTACGTGGAGGGGGGCTGTGAATAACTTAGGTGATTAGAGGTCTGCACAGGAAAGGAGAACAATTAGCAGTGTGGGCCACTGGATACTAACCTGTGTCCTTGCATCAAGTATTGAGTCTCGCTGACTCCTTGGCCTCTTGCAAGTCCCCTTGCCCCTCTGCGCTGGTGAGGGATATGATGGCAGCTGCCCCTCTTGCAGGTCAGGTTCCTCTGCTCCCTTTTGCCTTTCTCTGCTCAGACCTTCTTGTCTCATCTGCCAGTGCTAGTGTGTGGCTCAGCAGAACAGCTAATGGCAAGCAAGAGAAAAGGAAGCTTTCTTCAGGTCCAGTTCCTCTTTTTTTTTTTTTCTCTTCCCACCTTCTTTGTCCTTTGGGAGTTTAAGGTCCTTCAGAGGCAAGGGTGATGCACCACTAGGAACAGCTCCAAAGCCAGCATTTCTCATTTGCTTGTGGAGCACTGTTGCTCCCCGGCCTATCGTGGTGGTCTGCATGTCTTCAGGTGACAAATGCCCCTGCCTCAAGGATGCTCCTCCATAAGGTAGGATATTCCAGAAGTTGCTTTGCAGCAACTCTTGGAGCTATTCTGCCAAGCTCGATGTTTGAAATGGAGCAGTGATCTGTCCGGCGTGGTAGTCCTCATGCAGTAAACACTTTGAATGCACAAGTCCTACATTGTCCTTTCCTGTGGCACAACCTGACAGACACAGGGCACGAGAGCAGTTGTAAAAACTGAGCCAAAGTTAGCTGTGCCCTGCAAGCCACCCCAGATCCTCTACTTTTTAAATATCCAGTCTTTGTCCATCTCCTCCCCCCTTTTGAAAGAATTTTTGGCAGAGTGTTTTTTTGTTTTTTTTTAAGAACCCTCTAATTTCTTGTTCGGTTTTTCTCCCTCTCCTGAGCCCTTTGAAAGTGGCTTTACGCTGTCACTGACACCAAACTGACACTTTGCGTTTCCCCACTTCTTATCCCTTTATGGCAACAGATGTTGAAATTTTGTATCCCTTTTATCTGTCCCTCTTTGCCCTCTTCCTGTAATTAGGTTTCCCTTGTTAGCAGTACAAAGTGGCCCGGTTTGCTGCCTGGCCTTTTGAGCCATTGTGTCTGAGCACATTTTTTTCCTCCTCTTTCGGAAGAGTTCCTTCCCCCTTAAGTAATAGGCAGGGTGTGGGCCAAAGCTGTGGCTTTTTCTTGTTTCTTTGTTCTCCATTTATCTCTGCCACCTTTTTCAAAGGAATGGGGAAAAAAAAAATAGAGGGTGCATGGAATGGGAAGATACAGAGTTGCATTTCTTGACCGTTAGGCCCCCCTGCTCTTCAGGTGTTCAAGGCAGGTGCCTTTGATGTCTGCAAGTTTTTGGGGAGGTGGGAGGTGAGAGGATTCATGAGAGTGGCTTGGGAGTGGAGGCGAAAGGAGATTCAGGTGTATGGCTGGTGCCCTCAACGGAGGGGTGGGGATGAGTCTTTCAGGGTAGACAGGCAGCTGCTGAGCAGGTTAGTAATCTGTATTTGCCTCTAGTGCTATTATGTTGTGCTCTTTCTGCAAGCCAGCATGAGCATTACCACGACAAGCAGCTGTCTCAAGCTTGCTAACTTGCTGCTGCTTGGTCTCTGGTATGTGCTTCCATGGTACCCTTGCTAGGTGACAACTGTCTGTGCAGTGGGGTGGGCAAGAATTAGTTGCTGTCCTTCAAATTTCAGCATATGTTGATCTGCATCCACTTTGGTGGCTCTTTTAGAGCCATTGAGTGAGTGAATGTGAGCAATTGTCAACAAGTAGGGAGAGCTTTAAAACTTCAGGTCCTGTGCTGTTCTTAAACAGTAAGTGTAATCTGACAGTTGCACTATGTAGCACTGAACACCCTGGTTAGCGGATCACTGCTGATGCTTTCCTATTTAAATCCAGTCCTTCTTGGCTTTGTGTCCTGTCATGCTCAGATTTTGTGTGTGGAAGTACATAAATCAAATGAGAATCTGTAGGGCTAGTTCTTTGTTATAAAGCTTGCTAAATGTTTTCAACAAAAGTTTTTAATGTAGAAGCTTTGCCCAAGATGCACAAGCTGGCTTCTTAGTGTTGTGTTCTAAAACAAATCCTGTGGAAGATCATTCTCCCCACAACTTTGAAGTCCAAGGTTTAAACAAGTTTGAGACCCTCTAATTTAATAAGAAAGGAGTTTGGGTGAAGGGGAGATGGATTCAGAACTAGAGTTATTAGATTGAAAGGAAAGGTAACTGACTCCAAGAAGGGTGGAGAGTCTGTTTCACCCAGGCATTTAAACTGCATCTATCCAGTCACAGAGAAGTGGGTGGGTATCTCTGGTAACATGAGAGAGGAGCAATAACAAATATTATCCTGGCACTGATAAGCTTCACAGAATTTGGGGGGCAGAAGAATCATAATACCATGCTGTAGGTGCAGAATCCCCTCTCCTGCTTTTGTTTTCTATTGATTCATCATGCCAAGTAACTTTTTTTGCCAAGGAAACTCTCTCTACACTTTGTGGGAAAGAGACTCCCTTTCAGGCTTGGTTTTCTTTCTCAGCATCTCCATCTTGGCTGAACACAGCTTTAAATCACAATAACCAATCCAAAACTTGTCCAACAGTGAGCTAAATAGCTTTCTGGGCTGTGCTTACATCAGGTAAGTGAATGCAAATATGTGCCTTCTACTGCCCCCACTCACTGCAGTGGGATGATCCACAGGGAGTTGCCATTCTTCAGATGGCTGCTCATTCTCTTTTCCTGAGGCTCTCCTGTTTATTTTTTGCTGTGCTGTTTCCCCATCTGCAAATGGTTTTGGTGCATTTTTAAAAACATCAATTCTGAGTATTTCCATTTATATGTCCTTTGGTTAATCAGGAACACAAATGCTGTGCCTTCTCCCTGAAATTCAAAGGAAAAAGGATTAATGAGGTGACAGGCTGGGGTCTGTTGTAGGGGAATTCTAGTCTTCAGGTGAACCCTTTCTTGGCACGTTCATGTTAAATCAGTTTGGCACAACTGTCTTTAGCTTTCTAATTTGGTCCTTGGGAACCATTCCCTCTGCAGTAAGGTAGGCAGGATGGAGAGTTCAGATGTAGATCTAGGCAAAGGGAAAAGCAGGTCCTTCTTCATGGAGCTGGCAATCCCACTTGTGACCTGAGGAGCAAGACTAGATATAAACAGGTCTCCTGCCTTCAGGCATGAATTAATCATTTGACAAGGCCAGAAGGAAATTCCTACCCCAGTTCTGCAGCTCTGACAGGTAGGATTTGATTCCCTTGCTCTGAGATCTTGGGTGTTGTTGGAGGCAGGACACCAGGCCTATGGCCAACTGCTTGAGCCAGTGCTGGAGAAAGCTTGCTGCTGCAGGGAGCCTTTTCAGTGGCAGTCTGTCTCTTGAATGACTGTTCCTTCTAGCAGGCTTTGTTGTGTTCAGAGCTCTGCCTCTTGGCTATAATGGATAGCTTCAGTCTTGTCTGTGCAATGTATTTCCCCTGGTATGCATGTGTTCTCAAAACCATTTGGGGCCTTGTAGTTCTTTACTGATTTCTGGGGTGAGGAGGGGTTTGACATTGTCTTTCTGAACCCTCTCATGTGAGCTGGCCATCTTCTGCCTTCCTTTCGGTAAGAGGGCTCTGGTGTATCTTAACCTAAATATCAAACTGTTGTAAGAACAACAACATACAGGTGTTTATCCTAAATCCTTTCCTCCCCATGGCAGTCTTGGCCCTGTCTCACTACAGATGAGCATGAGGCCAGCTCCTTCCCTTTGTACGTGTGCATGTCCAGGGCATTCTGTGGCCTTTGCATTCCTGTTCAGGCGTATTTATGACAACTTTACAAGGCCCCAAACAATCAGAGAGCATGGGTGGGGGCTGCACACTCCAAGCACATCAATCAGTTTCATCCCTCTGAGCCAAAGCAAAAGCAATCTTTATTTTTCCCTGGGTTGAGAGAGAATCAACAGAGGCAAGAGAGAAGAATGGGAAGAAGTGAATGAGGAACCCCCTCTGCCACTGGCTAGCAGTAGCTCATTTAAACAGATGGCTTTGTTTTGATTTGGACTCTCCATTTTTTTGTCTCCCCACTAAAGGAGACCTGCAGAGTTCTGTCCAGAAAGGGAGCAATGCAGCCGCCTGTTCCCACACAAGTGGGGCGAGAGGCTTTGAGAATTCCCTGCTTCTTTTCCTTGCCTCCCTCTTTTTTTCTCTTCCCCCAAGAAATCACAGTTTGAGAGAATTCCCCCCTACTCCTCCTGTTGGAAAGAAAGCAGAGAAGACATTCTTGACATTCTTTGCAGAGAAAAGGGGTTAAATGTCTGAATTTGGGGGTCACCATGTTATACAAATTGCAATCTAATCGTTTTTACAAGAACACACGTGTGCTAAGAAAAGGAGCTATGGACAAGAAAGAAAAAGGGACAGACAACCTTTTTTGTCCTATCTCCTTTTTTTTCCCCCCAAGGTTTTGGACTATTGTCATGTCCTGTCTCTCTCCCCTCCTCACCCCCGAGAGGGAGAACATTGGTTTTATAGTTAAATTGGTTCGTAAAGCAGAAGGGCTTGGTGCCATTTCTGTTTGTTTTCCCAAATAAAAGCCCCAGCAGGGTCTCTTTTGCACCGTTGTGGCTTTATTTGAAGAAACTGGCTTTTTCCCATAGCCCAGCGTGTCAGTTTATCCTCTGAACTTAACCTTACGGGAACCCGAACAACAAAAACTCACAGGGTCCCAGAGCTGGAAAGGTAAAGAAATTGTATCTTTTTATTGGACCATTTAAAGCGTGTGTGGGCCAATTCAGAGAAAGCAGAAGAAAAGAAGGCAAAACTCCCTCTTCTGTCTCTCCCCCCTGACTCAATCTCAAACTGTCGTTGGTGTCATTCCCCCCTACTGCCTCAGGTCCCTTCAGCTGTGCTGAGGAAGCAGAGAGGGGCATTTCTCCTGAAAAATCACCTATAACAGTATCTCTGAGCCATTTCACATGGCGGTGGTCCCTCAGAATTCCACAAGCCAATCCCACATCTCCCTGCAGGAATTAGCAGCCTTGGCTAAATGCAGGGTAACCTTGGGGTAGGGTAGCTCCGTGAAGAACAACTTTGCCATGAATCTATGCTTCTCCCTATGTATATTATAGATATTGTTTGACCAAGCTTTTCCCTTCTTAGCGTAAGCTGCTGCCTCCCCTGGGTGCCTCAGCCACTGTTGCAAAGCACCTGGAAGAGATGATAGCTCAGCTCTTCCCTTTGGTTTTGGTGCACTCTCCAAATTGGATGACAGAAGTTGTGCAAATGTTGCACTCTGGATAATTGTTTTTAAATGGATTTTGTTTCCTTTCTCTGTTTGATACTCAGCTCAAATATCTCACTGTTTTGAACTGAATGGTGCTCTTTCTGCTTTTTTTTGGTTTTTCTAAGTAAATATATCCCAACTGGCTTGTTGCAAGTAATTATTGGGGCTAAAGTATTGGTTTAGAGCTCTGCTTGATTTCTGAATAGTCACCTGTTTACATGCAATGGCTTCTCCTCTTTGATAGATGATCACAGCTCATAGATGAGGTTTCCAGAGCAAATGAGTATGTCCTCAAATTCACACATCTCTTGTTTTCAGCAGATGTTCTGAATTCAGCAGTTTCCCAGAATTTGCATATTTGTATAATACCAATTCTAGTGGATTGTGGTCACCAGAAATTGAGGCTGGGGAGAAAAGTGTTTATTGTTTCATCCCAGCTGTTGGAGTATAGTTCATGTGTATTGGAGACAGCTGGCCAAGACCTTCAGCAAATGGGCAAGGTACAGGGAGGGAAGTGTGGACTTCTTTTGGACTCCAGCTGTCAGCAAGGTTTCAGGGAAATTCTGAGCTTTTATGGTCACGCAAATAATCGCTGTGGCTTAGAAGGCTGTACATGGCTTTAACATGGTGACAGCAGCATACCATGGATTATCTGTAAACTAACGGTCTAGGCTCTGCCATGACTGATCTTACTTTGTCGTCTTGTTGCTGGAGTGAGGAGGAGTACAGCCTTAAGCTGTTTTTTAAAAAGAAAAAACAACCAACTTAAACCAGCTTGTTTCTGCCATTCCTTGGTGGTTCACTTTGCTTCCAGGTTAGAAGGCTCCTGTCTTTGGAGGTATCACCATAGCAATGCTCATGGCTAGATTTCCAGCATGGAAAGAAAAGAGTGAAATGTGGAAATCCCAAACAAATAGCTTATTTTAAAAGTAATTTTGCAACATCTTGTTTTCTGAAGAACATGGGGATTCATGGAGATGAATCCAAGAATTCTCTATAGTTCCTGAACAAAATGCCTTTCATTTTAGGACTCATCAGTTTGATACATTACCCAGACACAGGGACTTTATTTAAACATCTTGTTCTATCAGCAAGGAGTCCAGAGCTTGGTGCTAACACAGCTTTCCTGTGCTAGGGATGAAATGGGCTTCTGGATTTGCTCTGGCTCTGTTCTTTGTGGGCTGGTACAGGATTATTGCCAATATCATTTCAGTCTATCTAGGTGCTTAGGAGAAAGCAGGAGAAAATAGGAATATCTGCGAGTTTCCTGCTCAGCACCGGAGGCTTACCTGTGTGTCTATAGGTGCTGGGTTGTGGTTAAGGTGCTGAAGCTGAGAGCTCTGGCACTAGACTGGTCTTTCTGGGAAACCTGGACTGTCATGTTTGTGATTCTGCTCCACAGAGCTCCACTGGGGTGGAATGGTTTCCATTGGTGCCACCCAGCACTGGGACTTGAACCCTGGCACTATGTGGCCCAGGCTATTCATACAGAAAATATGGCAAAACTCCCACCATCTGCACAGCTGTCTACCTGGCTTGCTTGCAGAAGGCCTGGAAGTGAAACAGCCTCTACTTGCTACTGCTGGAAGGTCTGGGCATGGTGGTGTAGACCTTCTGGGCTTGGTCTTGCTTGGGCTTCACAGTCACTTGCTGACTTCATAGTGCATAACAAGGACAGGGCACCCTGGCCTCTGAAGTGCTGAGGATCAGCAACCTGGTTTTTGGAAGGCGTTTGGGTGCAGGGGGTGAAAAAGAGCCCACAAAGGAAAGGAAAAGGCTGTTCCCTGCTGCGTTTGGCTGGTGCTGGTGATCTCTGCAAGCTGGTGAGAAACAAGGTTCAAGATAGCTATCACATCTCTTTCTGTCCCTCACTGCGTAGATATCTTCTGTCCAGGTAAGTTAGAAAACCATTGGTGACGTGCTGGTGTATCTGCTGCTTTTCTGTTGTCCCTTGATGGGTTATCTTGTTCCTTTATGGGTTATTAAGGATTAGCTGTGGGGTTTGCTCCCTAGGAAGTATGTTGGGGACAGGTTTGAGGGCAGGAGGTATTTGGGTTAATGAAGACTGGACAATTTGTGGGCACCAACTTGTGATCCCAAGGCTGGGAGAGTTGTGGTGGGAGAGTGTTCCCTTCCCAGCATGGGCTCAGCATTGCTGCAGGGCCGTGGAGCTAGCCTGGCATGGTGGTAGCTGGTCCAGGGATACCTTAATCTCCTGAAAAATGGGGAAAATATTAATCGTGTTCAGCATCTTTATCAATTTAAGTGTGCCCATGCCAGAATACTTAGGTCTTTTGGTTTGCATGCCCAGTGTACAGCACAGTACGATTTTGCCCTGATGTCAGATTTTAAGTGCTTCACTGTAGCAACTAATGCGCTGTTTCTGTAAACTGCTAAAGGACTGCAGGGGCTGGACCTCCCAGTTGAAAGCTGCTTTGGCTGACCTATTCTTGGGGCAGGAGAATTGAATTAGTTGACAAACCAGCAAAGCAAGGTTTGCTTTGCTGCAATAAGTTGCAACTATCTATGCACCTTTCCTGCCTACAGAGAAAAGCTAATCCTTTTCTTTCCACTTTTTTCTTTTTTGTTGCCTAGACTGGAAAGGGAAGTGGAGGGAGGAAAACAGGTGTGACTGCTGGGATGCTTGGGTACCACTGCAGTGAAGTGTGAAGGCATGGAGAAACACTGAGAGTGAGGCACCTGGGTGCTGTTCAGTGCTGCACAGGAAGCTCTGAAAGCAGGAATCCAGACTCTGGTTTCTGCTGTCCCTTTGATGCTGATTTTTTTCACTTGGAGACATCACCAGGCTGCCATTAAAAATTGCTGCCATCTCGCAGCACTGCAGACTGAGGTCTGGTCTGGGAGATGGAAGATGAGCCTTAGTGGGGCCAGGCTTGCTCTGGGTGTGGTGGGTGCTTGTTTACAGGTGGGAGGTTGTGAGAAGATGTGCTGTGACCTGTTTCAGGCACCTGAGAGGAGGAAGAGGGCTGATCCGAGTGAGTAAAAGATCCCTGGATGTGCTTCTGCATCCTGCAGCACAGTGCTCCTCTTTCCCTGAGCTTAGTCCTTTACATATTAAAGGTATATTAGCAGGGAAGATGGTGCAGGGGAAATAACACAAGAGGCTTCACATAGCTAGCAGGAGATATTCACCAGGTGTGCTGCTGGGCTGTGTGGCCTACATGCAGCTGCCCATCATGGATTCATCTCCTGAAGTGCCATGTACTCAGAGTACCAGTCCAGGGGGTACCCTGCAAAACCAAAAAAAAGCAGTAGTGTGTGGAAGGAGGGAGAGAGGGCTCCAAGCTGCTGGTGTGCTGCCTGGACATCGCTGAGATAGCTCGTCTCCCGTAAGTAACTCCCTGTTCCTGCCTAAGCAACTGGCAGAGCACTCTGCAGGTTAGGCAGTCTGGCCCCTTATGCATCTCACAAGTAGTCCAAGGGTTCTTGTTTGGAAGAGCAGCCGACTCTCCTCCTACCTCTGTTGTATGTCTTACAACTCTGGGCCACACATGTAACTCATAGGATGAAGAAGGTTGTGTGGAAGCCTTGAGAATGGTTGTGCATGTGTCCATCTGTCCTACTGGCTTTGCAGAATGGTAGATGGAGGGGATCTGTGTGCTTGGAGGGACAGGGGAGTGCCAGAGCTCAGAGATGCCCATCCATGTCTCGCTCCACGGTGGAGCTGAGGACCCATCTGCCCCAGCCAAACCCGACAGGTCTTGCTCCCAGTGCTCAGACTGCAAATGCTTCAACCTCCCAACCTGCACACAGGTACAGAGTTGCTGCTGGGTTGGTTTGCAAGTAACCTTCCAAGGGTTAATGTATTGTGAAAAGGTTGCAAAGGGCTGAAGCATGGAATCCCCTCGATCCCTTGCCTGGAGAAATACAAAGTCCAATAAGCCAGCACCCCTGGATTCGTGTTGGGGGGGATTAATTCATGCACTTGATGTTAAAGCTTGTCCGAGAGGTTTGCATGGGGGGGCCATCACTAGGGCTGGTTGGCCTCTCTAAATGGTTGCTAGGGCCCTGGCATCAAGGGCCAATGTAGCTGCCCACAGCCACGGTCACGGAGGGAATTACACAGCCACAAAGAAATTGTTATTCTACATAATCTGCTCTTTGGAGAGTGACTGTGGGGAAACAGGCTGGCCCCAGCATGCCGCCAGCTCTGTGATCATAGAAGCGTGCTGGCTGCAAAGATCGGCCAGGGCTCGCCTTCTGATCTGGGGACACCAGGGCTCGAGGCGCTAATCTGCTTTATCAGCGATTTCTCTCTCCTGACACAAAGGTGTTTACTTGTTTTAACATCTCCCGGGACTCTATTTCTCCTTTTGTGTGGTCTTTATCCCCCGACGAGGGCTTTAGCCCAGATTACAGACAGAATTAAGGCATTTGGCGATGTGCCTCAGAACTGTGTGATGCTGGATCAAGGAGCAGAAAGTAACAAAATAATGGGGGGAGATGCTGGGAGTGACCCCACTGTGGGACCATGCAGTTGGCTTTCAGGACTGCTTCATTGTCCTGAGAACCAAGGGGTTACCGTGCGGCAGGATTTGAAAAGCAGGTGCTTCAAGGTTTATTGTGTCCAGCGTTTTTGATTTAGAGGGTGTGAGGAGAAGGAGGAAGAAAAGGAGGGTTTGCAATAGGTGGCCATCTCAAGCAGCTGGGCAGATTGTCCCCTCCATTCCCAAGAGTTCGCTGGCTGCTGGGGCAGGTGGACTGATACTGGGGACGAGCTGTGCCATGTGCCTGATGTAGGGTTCAGTTTCGTATGGCCCATGGAAGGGATGCAAGCTCCTCACAGCCTGGCAGGGTGGGGCCCTCACCAGGCGCCATCCACCTGGTGAGGTGAGCTGCTGCTTCTGCATGTGAACAAGCAGCAGAATGATATGACCACAAAGCATCTGGCTTAGAGCTTCATGGGGATCTTGCTTTTGATCTTTCACAGCAAGGAATTAAAAAGGAGGAAGCAGGGAAAGTCATCTCCAGAACAGCCCTGGAGTGGCTGCTCTTGACCGGTCATGTTGAGCCCCAGATACGGTGTTTGCAGTGTAACTGGAGGGGGTTGAGGAGAGCAGGCACAGCAGGCTGGGTCAGGAGAGTCTGATTTGCCTGTGGATCTGAGCTGTTTGTCAAAGATATGGGGAAATACCCTACTGGGCAGTATTCTGAAGGACAGAGCCTGGGATGGGATGAGATTGACTGTGTAAGTGGCTATTGCAGATTTTCTGGAGTTTGACTAAGTTGGGAACCATCTCCCATGGAAATGGAACCCCATCATTCAATGTACTGGTCACTTTTCCCAAGGAAGATGATCCTGTTCTGCTGGGGGTCAGCTGTGCCTGTTCCTTGGCTCTTCCCCTTAGAGCTGTGACTCCTACTGGTCACCCTACATGATGTAGTGGCCCAACCAGAAGCTGGAGGAGGGAGAGGAAGACTGTCCAGGTTTTTGTGTTCTGTTAAATCACAGAAATGAGATCTAGGAGACTTCTGTGACACCATCTCTGCTCTGGCCTGCTGAATTGGAAGGGCACTCTGCTCTAAATTACTCTTCCCCTATTGTGTTTCATTGCAGTGGTCAGCTGTTGACCTGTTTAGGGACCGACTTCCACCGCGGAGCTGGAGTCCTTGATGTCTTCTACGAAACGCCCTCCCTTCTCCTTTCGTGTGGGTACGACACCTACATCCGCTACTGGGACATCCGGACCAGCACCAGGTGAGCCCAGCCTGCTTCCATCTGGGCCCACATGAGGCTCCTAGCTCTCCTTGTGCAGTGTCTGGGGACTCGCCTGCAGCTGAATTAGCTCCTTCAGGAAAATTGGGCCTCAGCCCCAGTGGTGGAGGAGCAGAAGCTCAGCTCCGGTTTGTGTTGTCCTTGCAGGAAGTGTGTCCAGGAGTGGGAAGAGCCCCACGACAGCGCCCTGTACTGCATAAGGAGTGATAAGAACCACATGATTGCCAGTGGCTCTTCTTACTATGGCGTGGTGCGCCTCTGGGATAAGCGGCAGACTCGGTGCCTGCAGGTGAGGGCTGGCCAGAGGTTGGGCAGCAGCAGGGCTTCTGGGTTGTTCTTTGCCAGCCAGGTGCCCGTGTCTCTTTGGAAGAAGAGCCGGAGGCTGCTGGGCCATCTTTGGAACAAGCCCACCCTGGGGAACCTAACCTATATGCAGGGAAAAGCCTGCTTTGCTCAGGCATCTCTGCCTTGGGGTCTGTAACACCGGTTGGGGTCTTTGGCCTGACCTCTTCTTTGAAAGGTTGATTCTCCTGGTTTTTTGCAGAGCTTCCACCTGTCTTCACCCACCAGCAGCCCTGTGTACTGCCTCCGTTTCAGTACCACCCATCTGTACGCTGCCCTGGCATCAGCCCTGCATGTCCTAGACTTCACAGCCCCGTGAAGGGCACTACAGCTGCTTCTGGTCACCCCAACTCAGCAGAGTTGACACTTGGCTCAGGGAATCGCAGGGCAGGAGAGGTGAGAATCACCCCAAGGCTTCTGAAGGGATTTTTTTTTTTTTGCCTACCAGAAAGCCACAACGAAGAGTGCACAAAGGGCCAGACTTTCTCAATCTCACCTGCCTATTAGTGGAAATAAAGGCCGATTTGTCCTTTACCCCTTTTTATTTTGTGCAAGTCAGGGTTTGTTTCATAAACTGTGTTCTTTTTTCTTTTTTTTTCCTATTTTTTCCTGTGGATACAGCATTTGAGGGGCAAGCTGAGCTGGGATGCCCTGTCAGCTGTGTGTGCTGGTCAGGTTGAGATCAGCCAAGCTCTGAGCCATGTGAAGCAAGTCTAGGCTGTGTGTGGGGTGGACTGATGTGGTGGAAGGGAAAGGTGCCTGGAGCAGGGCCCACCTTTCCCCTGTGCTTGCTCTCCTGACAGCTGCTTACGTTGTCCTTCGCAGCCAAGAGCAAGAATTGAGCTAAAAGGCAGAGCCAGCCCTGCTTTCAGTGTATGCCTCCCCAAGCTGGCCGTTAAGGTTGGGCTGTGCACTTGGCAGGACTGAAATGGTCATCTTTTGCTAAATAAAACTCTGAAGGAAAAAAAAAAAAAGAGACTGTTTGTTTTGTTTCAAGTTCCAAAGGGGCTGCGATGTTATCCACCTGGCTGGATGGAGGAGGTTGGGCCTATTTTCAGACGCTGTCTCCCTGGGTAGACCCTGTGACACTGCTGCATTGAAGGCAGTTCCTGAGATCTTGGATCTCATGTTACTTGTTCAAACAAGAAATTGAGAAGTAGGATCTGCAACTTGCTTACTGCCTGCATAAGGAAGCAGCAAACTGGACTAGTGCAAACACCAAGGCCTTGATGTGATTTACTGGAATCCTGTAAGCACATCTAAGTGGGCTCTGCTCCTTTTGGTGTCAGCCTTCTGAACTTGAGCTGGGTCTCAGAACAGCCACAGCTTTCAGCGTGCTCTGTGTTGTCTTGATGAATGTGAATGAATGCAGTGGTGTCTGGGGTCTGGCCTTCCTTGGGGAAGGAGGTGTGTGAACCCTACTTGACTGTGAGTTTGTGTATCCTGGATAGGTAAAGGAGAGGTTCTGTATCCCAAACTGGGAGCACTTCTAGGACAAAGCACACAGCATGGTCCTTTATTAGAACTTAATAGGTAATTTCCACTGTCAAGAGGCTGCTTTTCCCTTGTGATGCACAAAAAATGGAAGAGGATGCTTGCTGGAGCCCTTGCCTGAGCAGGGAGTGGAACCAACCAGCTCCTCACCTGCTTGAAGGCAACCCTCCATTCCCAGTGGATGCGAGACAGCCGCTCAGGGTTGGAAGT